>NC_136071.1:1177638213-1180528960 GCF_964261635.1 Lissotriton helveticus | reverse complement strand
CAAGGGACTCACGTCTGAGCATACCCTGCCACACTTATGGCGGCCAAAAGCGGTACAAAAGGGGGTGGTGATGGACGGAGCATCTGAATCAATCAAACACTCAAACCTAGTCAAAAGATCTGGGTTTAATCCATCACCGTTCTTTAGCCCACTCTGCCACCCGAGTTCAGACATGGCTATATGCAAATCAGTCTGACCCTGTGCCTCATGGGAACAGTCCAGCCCGAACTGCCAAGCCATGCCTTCCCTGGACCGGAAACAAGCTTCCGAGGACCAGTTTATGACATTCCAGGCGTCTTCAGCCCGGCTTGCTTGTATCCAGTGGCAAAGTGAGCAAGGGACTCACGTCTGAGCATACCCTGCCACACCTATGGCGGCCAAAAGCGGTAAAAAAGGGGGTGGTGATCCTATTTTGATGTCCATCAAACTATAGAATTAGAAACAAATGCGCTTAATTTGTGCTTTACTAACTACTGGCATGTTGCAGTCAGTCAGTCAAATCCACTTTATTTGGTGAATAAAAACCATAAAAGTATACAACATAAACAATATACAACACAATTGCACAAGAATCATAATTGAAATAATCTTGGTCACCATAAAAGTAAAGTTCAATTGATATAAATCCAAGCAAAGGTATCTTTATAAGTTCTCTAAAACAAGGAGCACAATCATGCCTAAAGGTAATTCTCCTTCATTCATGTCCTAAAATTATACACCACATTTAAAAAGAGAAAACATTAAGAACATCTTTTAACCAAATTCTAAAAGAACTGCAGCATTTCTAGGCAAGAAGGGCCTTCTTTTCCTCTCCCTGACAGCAGCTAATAAAAAGCTAGCAATGTTAAAAAATCTCCCAGGTATCATTCAGCATCTGAAGGTACACCAATGCCTGCCTTTTCCCTTTAGTATTGGCAATAAAGACGTTTTACGAATTTCATAAAAATAATTACAGAACATAATAAAGTGCATAGTGTCTTATGTAGAAAAAATGATCTCAAGAGCAAGGCCAATGGGGCATATTATCAAGAACAGGCGATATAATTATCGCCGCTTTATCGACAGGAACCTGCCGGTAAAGCAGCGATAATGGGCTTGATAATATGTCCTTGTGAATTTCCATAGCAGTCCAGGTTCTGGTGTTAACCTGGGCTGCTATGGGAATTCACAAGGGCATATTATCAAGCCCATTTTCGCCGCTTTACTGGCAGTTTCCGGCCAATAAAGCAGCGAACATTTTATCGCCTGTTCTTGATAATGTGTCCCTAGATCTTTCACCAAGCTCAAACCCTGCAGTTCAGCCAATGTACAGTGCAAATGATTAAAATGGAATCTAGTTAAAAGAAAGCAATGGTATGGCTTTGTTACAACTTTCATGTTTGGTTCTTTCGATGGTGACATTTTTAACAAAAGGTAAGCTTGTACCATTGGTTTCATTTACTCTTTTGCCTCTCTCCCAAGGTACATCATATTTAAAAAATGTTTGTTGACCCATGATAGATACTCTTTCCTAACGTTGTCTGGATTATCAAAAAGATCGGGATGTTCTAATTTCTTTGTGATCGTCTTTAAGTACTGTAACCATAGGCTGCAACTAGTTCTATCCAAAGCTAAGCAATCCCGGGTGATTTCTCTGTTCATCAGCAATTCAGGCTTGTCCATATCTTTATCCAACATATCCAACATATAAGGGGAGACAGGTCAGATGCAAATCCGGAGTCTAATTCTTGGTGAATAATGTACGAGGGAGTGGATTGTGGGACCAACAACAAATTCCTGAAAAATTTGTTTTCCACTATTTGTAGATCCTCTACTGGATTATAGCCCCAAATAGCAGACCCATAATTAGCAATGACAATGCATTTTGACCTATAAATGTTAAGTATGGCTTAAATTGGCTTGGCCTGAGCCTCTGTGAAAACCAAGGAGGGCTACTGTAGATCTTGCCATAGCGTGCTTTTTTGCTTTTTGTTGCAGCACCCATGAGCCCTTTTCATCGAACAAGACTCCTATATATATAAATGAGGTCACCCTTGTTTATTAAAAGCATTGGCAGTGAAAGGTTTTAAGCTTTTTAGGTCTCTGACCAACCACCATAGTGTTCAATTTAGGTCAAAGGATCCCATGAAGTCCACAAAGGAATCCAGGAGTCTCTGAAGCCCCACAGCTGTGCGGGCTAATAGAACCGTTTCATCTGCATATAATAACGCCGGGATTTCTTGACATGCCATGCACAATGAGGTCTCCAGATTGTTAATATATAGGGTGAAAAGAGGGTGAGCTAAAATACAGCCCTGTCTGAGGCCCCTTCCAATACGAAAGGGCTAAGTGTTATTACCCCTCTGATCAAATATCACCCTAGCATGGAGATCCCTATGCAGGTCCGCCAGAAAGTTAACTATACAGCGGTCCATGCCCATATCTATTAATAATACCCATAGTTTCAAACTGTTCATTCGATGAAGGCCGAGGACAGGTCCATGAAGGCAAGATATAATGTCCCGGTCTTGGCCACTGTATAATTCCCAGCTAACATCTGCAGGTTTAGGCACTGGTCAATTTTACTCATTTCCTTCCTAAAACCATACTGCAAATTAGACAGTACCCCGCTCTCTTCAAGCAAAACTGTTAATTTGCTGAGAATCACTCCTCCCCCCACTTTCACCGTGGAATCTATCAGGTATATTGACCTACAACAGCACGGGTCATCCCTCTGGCCCTGTTTAAATACCGGGATTATAGTGGTTTGGTACAAAGACCTTGGGAACCCGTACTGAGTGACACCATTAAAAACATTAATTAAGATTTTTGCTCAAAATGTTACCTTCATTTTATAAAGGTGTACCAGGACACTGGACAGACCTGGAGCCTTATTACTGGACATTTGCCTAATTTCCAACCCAACCTATTCCTCATTAAAAGCCAAATTATGTGAATCCTCACTTTGGGAGAAGGAGTTGGAGTTCCCACGTCTACCTGCTCATCGTAGATGAGTTTAAAGTGAGTGTACAATTTATCTTTCGTAATATTGCATTCAAATGGGGAATTGCAAATATCGGAAAAAAAGGCTTTGTTCACTATCTCTCAGAACCTGGCACTGTTCTTAAGAAAATCCACCGAAAGTAAATCACCCCAGGCTACATGTTTAATTTTATTTTTCACAGTTTTCCAGAGCACCCTTATCAATCTTTCTTAATGCAGCTATATGGGGTATATCTTGGGGTATTTCTTCAGGGCAATGAGGAGATTTTTGTGGGCTTCGTGCATTTGTGATCAAACCATTTCTCACCTACAGCCCTATATTTTCTACTCTTGAATATAAAACCCTTCGCCACCCTTGCACAGATCCTCTTGAATGCTCTGAGAGTTTCTGCCCAACTTAAAATGGTCAAGACAGACTCCAGGTCCTCATTTGCATTACCACAAAGGTCTTGAAAGGAGAGGTCTGGGACTACCTAGCACCATTTCAGCCTGCGGCCCTTGTCAGTAACCTTTAGGCAATTTTCAGTCAGAGCTACCCCAGATTTATTAGTTAGACCGGTACCGCCACCCAGTGTAAGGTAGATGGGATTATGATCACTAAGGTGAGACCAGGGAGCATTATACGAAACCACTTGAGGTAACAGGCCTGGGGAAATAAAAATATAGGAACCGATTCACAGGACTAACTTAAGACAAAATCCTAAACTTACTACTTTTGGTATTCACAGAAATTAGGATTTTGTCTTAAATTTGTCTTAAGTTTGTCTTAAAACAGACTTAAGACAGACTTAAGACAAAATCCTAACTTAAGTCTGTCTTGAGTCTGTCTTAAGTTTGTCTTAAGACAAACTTAACACAAAATCCTAACTTCTGTGAATACCAAAAGTAGTAAGTTTAGGATTTTGTCTTAAATTAGTTCTGTGAATAAGGCCTATAATCAATTATAGAATCCTGACCTCTTGCCTTGAAGGTAGGGATCCTAGGCTCTCCTAACTTTATGCTGGGTTGTACAAGGTCTAGATAAGCCAGAAGGTCCTTAAGGCATCCCCTTGCTGTGTGTGCTCAAAATGCGAACTAGAACAGTTAACAGAGCCAATAAAATCTGTGACATGACAGTTCTTTATTTAACACTCAACATAAGTGAGTGTTAAAATCACCTAAAGATTATTATAAAATAAAAAGTGGTTTGTTTCTCCCTATAGTCCTCTAAAAAATATTTTAAATTAAATAAATATTCATTAGTAAAACTGCTTTCATTTTTTTTAATGATCTTTATTACGGTGTCAGACATAGGTACAATGTAACAACAACAAAATAGAAAAAAGCAAACGATATACAGCTATGCCTTGGGTCCTGTTTTTGAATATATACCAACCACCCCCCAACCGCCTGGTGGATCCCCTCAGGGTACAAAGGAAAGCATAAAATCAAAAAAATAAAAAACAAAAAAATAAGTGCACAAGCCCAATCAAACTCAACCTTCTACCTGATTCAGCCAATTAGTTAAGGATCTCCATATTTTTTCTCCCTCCCTCCGAGCCCTATTTCTTCTTCTCCTGTACACCGAAATCTCCCAGTGATACACAAAAAAACTTTACTGAACCATACATGAATTGATGGGGGGGTCGGGTCGAGCCACGCCGTGGCTAACCAAAGCCGTAATACAGCCATTGCAACAAAAAACATCTTACGGTCTGTACAGACATGCTTTGATTGGAGACTCCTAACATAATAACCTGAGGGGTCAACATTACTGAGTATCCCAAGACTTGTTCTAAACGCTGTTGAATTTTACTCAGCAATAGAAACAAACTAGGGCAGGTGGCAAACATATGCAGACTGTCCGCAGCGAGCAGCCCGCATCTTGAACAATTTATCCCAGAAGTTCCCCCCCATTTAGAAATTCGAGCAGGTGATATATAAAGATTTAGCCAAGTCTTAAAACATTGTACCTGTAAATTGGCAGATATACACGCTGTTTGGCTGGAGAGAATCTTCACACTCGCCTTGTCCTGCTTGTAAAGCCGATTGCCCCCTGTCAAAATGCTTCGCTAAATCATCCTTCCTTTACTCATTTAAAAGTTTATATAAAGGAGATATTAATGATTGACCTCCATTAATTAAATTGATTAACGGGATGTGTGTTTAAATAACAGTTCTTTTACAGAGAAAGTCCCTAATCTGTAGATATTTAAAAAATGGTTTATTCTTGATTCCGTATTTCTGTTTAATGGGCTCATAGGTCATTATATTAGTATCAGGTATAATATCCCCTATACAGAGAACCCCCTTGTCTACCCACTCTTTAAAATAGACATCCCGAAATATTTCAGGGAATAAAGTGTTCCTTGTAAAGGGAGAGTATACATGAAACCGCCCAATTCCAAACAGTTTGCGGACCACCGTCCAAACCCTATAGGCGCTTAGTAAAACCTTGAATTTCACCCTTTTAAAATATGCAAAATCTATGTGATGCAAAAAAAAAGTCCCCTAGCCTCTGCCCCTTAAATTGAATAATATATCGATGTGTCCAGACTATCTGAGTTTCCCCCATTCAATAATTCACCTATTTGTTTCAAAGTAATAGGCCAGTAATAAATTAGAAAATTGGGTACTGCCCACCCTCCCATATCTCTAGGCAGAGTCATAAATTTGAGGGCTCTTCTTGGGCGTTCCCGGCCCATAAAAAACCTGATACAATCAGATCCAATTTTTTAAACCATGATTTATCAGCAAAGGAATTGCCCTAATACAATATAAGATTTTGGGGAGGAATATCATTTTGACAACATTACATCTGACAATCAATGTCAAATGTAGATTACTCGTTCGACGGGCGTCCACACCTAGTTTTTGTATTAGTGGCTTAAGATTGATCTCCACGATTTCTTCAGGTTTTGAGCTAATATCTACACCTAAATATTTGGCGTTATCTACTATCCGGCGGTCCGTTGAATTAATTTTATCATTACAGATTATTTAAGTTTTACCCTCAATTAAATGATAGCCGGAGATCATGCCAAACTTTGAGGTTAGGATATTAATGTCAAGTAGGGCCGGCTGAAGAGAACAAGTCAAAATGGCTAAATCATCAGCGTAACCTAAAATTTTAACGTCTTCCCCCTTGGCCTGCACAGGTAAAATTATCGGGTCCTCCAGTATCTTCCTAATTAAGGGATCAATATAGATGGCAAATAGCAAGGGGGAACACGGGCACCCCTGTATTGTTCCTCGCATTATTTGTATTATCCCCGAATGAACCCCCATCGCTGACACTTTGGCAATAGGATGTTGATACATACTCTGAATAGCTTGAATACATTTATCCCCTAGACCATAATGCTTCAAAGTGGCCCATAAAAAAGGCCCGAAGACCCTATCGAAAGCTTTTTCCACGTCTAGCAGAATTAAAGCCATAGGGTCTCCTGTAACCTTGGTGTAATCGAACAGAGAGATTGTTCGACGTATGTGATCAATAGTTCCTCGCCCTGGAACAAAGCCATGTTGTTGCGGAGAGACAATTTTTTTAATAACCGATGCTAGTCTATTGGCAAATATCTTAGAATATATTTTTATGTCACTATTGATCAGAATGATAGGTCTATATGAGCCGGTATCTGTCGCTATCTTACCTTTCTTTAAAAACATAACAATCCTAGCCATCCACCAGGATTTTGGGGGTTTACCCTGCTCTGAACGGCTCTGAACATCTCAAGCATAATAGGTATGAGCTGGAGTTGAAACAGTTTATAAAAATCTCCAGGTAGGAGATCTGGACCCACAGCTTTCCCGGATGGAAGAGAATCTATAGCGAAAGAAAGTTCTCCCGGATTAATTGAGGCGTTGAGCATTTCCTGATCTTCAAGTGGTAATAAATCAACTTCAATTTCGCTGAGATAACTTTGTATTGCCGCCTGTGTTTCATTAATTTCCCTAAGATCTTCTGAATAGAGCTTTTGATATTATTTCTGAAAGGCCAGTAAAATTGCCTCTTCCTCAATGACCATACCAACATCCGGGACAATTATATTTGTAATCCGTGAAACAGCTAGTTTTTCCTTTAACCTTATTGCTAACATATGGCCTGCCCTATAATTGCTCTCATATAATTTGGATCGCCAGGCTAAATATTTGCCTGTAGATTTTGCTAAGGAAATTTCGGTTATGGCAGATCTAGCGATTGTAATCCTGGTTTGTGCAATTTCAGCCTCTCCACCCACAAATAGAACCTTAACAAGATTACTCTCAGCATCTTCAAGTACTTTATATAGCTCCAGCATCTTTTCTTTCTGAGTTTCTCACCCATAGCGTGTGGTCTCCCCCCTAATCCCGGCTTTAAGAGTGTCCCAAACATTTCAAATATCTGTGCTATCGATATTTTCTTTTAAAAATCTAGTTATCCACATCGACATGTATTCTGTATATACTTTATCTCTCAACAAACCCCGATTAAAAGTCCAAATATCTTGCTTTTCTTAACTTGGATATTAACCTCTAATACAAGCGGATTATGATCAGACCTTACTCTGGGATACTTAGATATTTTGGCGCCATGTATCAAACATTGAGAGATAAAAAAATAATCTAATCTAGAATGAGTTCTATGTGGTGCAGAGAAATAGGTGAATCCAGGGTCATTGCCAATAACTTTAGCCCACATATCAACCAGGCCGTGTAGTTCTTTCATTTGAACCAGACCTTTAAAAACTTTAGGCTTCCACCCTGAATACCCAGTTTCTGGATGATTAGCCACTCGTCTTGCTATGTTGATATTGAAATCATCACATAGTATAATCGGGGAGGGCCAACCAACCAATTCTAGACTTAGCCAGTTATAAAGTTCGGAATCATCTAATATAGGGCCATAGATAGAACAGAGTGTGAACATACTATTTTGAATGTTGCATTGTATAATAACCCACCTACCATACCCATCAGCAGAAGAACGAACAATATCCGCCAACCCCTGACGTACTAGTACTGCAACCCCTTTCGTTTTTGCTTCCAGCTTAGTCCAAGAAGTTAATTGAAACCCCTCAATTTCCAAAAGTTTATGACGAATGGCTTTGATGTGAGTCTCTTGGAGGCAGATGATATCTGCCTTCAAGAACCAGACATCTTCTCCTAACCTGCGCCTTTTCACTGGATTGTTTAATATTGATAGAAGCTATCCTAATACATCCCATTTTGTATAAACATATATTCCAAAAGAGAACTGGACCCGGAAAAAAGAAAACCCCCCTCCTCCAAACTACCCTTATACCCCTAAAATGTACTGCAATTATGACCACCCTCCCCTTCCCTGGAACGGATCCACCACCCCCACCCCCTCCCCACCCAACCCCCCACACCCTCCACTAAGGCAAAAAAGGCCCTCAGACCCTTGTGATGCCTCACACGTTCCTGAGTGAAGCCTCTGTCACTCCCTGACCATCAAGAAAATGAAGGAGAAAGAGAAAAAGGGAGAAGAAAGAAACAACCTACCCCTGAAAAAAAACACAAATTAGCCCAACGGTATTAAGATTAACAAAGAGCTCAAGAGAGGAACCCCACCCAATAAAAAGCCCCAAAAACCACATCAATCATATCCGTCCTTCTCTTGTAGAGTTCCCAATACCCAAGCATGGTTACATAATAGAATATAATGCAAAGGCAGAGCCCGGGTGTACCCAATCGACTTTGAACAGCTAAAGTCAATTACAGCAGTAAGTTCTTTCAAATAACTTTTGGCTTGGATCTCGGAAGTAAATACACAAATCCTCCCCTGGTATATGACCTTCAACCGTGCAGGATTCATCGGATACACCTCGCATCTGGTATTCTGAAAGGGGCTAATCATTTGGCGTAGCCGCCATCTCCTCTCCATTGTTGAGTGGCAGAAATCAGGCCACACGAAAAAAGTATGCCCCTCCACTGTTTTCTTGGCATCTGGCCTAACTCAGCAAAAAGTTCCCCCCAAAAAATGAGAATTGCTCGGGGTTTAGAATCGGGTCCTGGATTGTATTTCATAGTTAGGGGAAATATGTGGGCTCGCTGAATTTCTGTTTCCAAGTTCCAATGCGATAGTTCTGGAAATGCAGATTAAAATTTTTTCGATATGAACCCCCTTACATCATCCCCCTCTGTCTTTTCTTCAATCCCTAATAGGTGTAAGTTGTTTCTACGCTGTCGATTTTTGGAATCTTCAAGCTTCCACATAATATATGCCAATCTTGCGTTATTTGCAGTGGTCTTTAATTCGGTATTTTCTAGCCCAGCCTCCAGGCCGACTATTCGTTCCTCAAGGACAGTAGTCTGAGCTACCACTTCTGAGCAGACTTTGGTGTTTTTACGAATTGCCCCTTGAATCTTCTTAGTTGCCAGCTGTGCTCTTTTGTGCTCTTGACGCGCTCCAGTTTGCATGGCTTTTAGTGTAGCATAAATCAAGCTGATTGAGGGAGGTGGATACAATTTACTGCAGGAGGCCCGTTGATCGTCTTCTTGAAATCCCGGCTCACCCATTAAAGCTAAATTAATTGTAGTATAGTCCCATTGAAGATTGTCACTGACTTCAGAGTGAAGGCCCTCTCATCGTAAACTAGCAGAGGCTTTCTTGTTAGCTCTACTATGCCGTCGAGTGGCCCTTTTTAAAGTATACGCAGTTGTGGGGGGGCTATCGCTATCTTCACCAGTCGTCCCATCTGAGTTATCTAGATCAGTGCTATTGACCGAATCAGACTCCTCTGCGAGTGAAAAGAAGTTCTCGCCATCTGGAATATCCAGTGCGCCCCCCCTGATGTCCAGTGGGCCCCCATCCGCCTCTTGGAGAAAAGAAAAAGCAGCAGAGTTTATCTCCTCCTGTTGCATTTGCTTTCCAATATTCCCCTCAGCCCCCCTTACTACTGTTTTTGGGAGGTTCATAATCTCAGAACTCACTAGAGTAACAGCCATACTTATAGAATCTTTCTCTGTGACAGCCGCTTCACCATTACTGCCAGCGTTGTTGCATGGTTTAATATATTTCAACTGACCTTCGGACACATTAGTTGTGTTAATAAGGAGTTTGGTCCCCACTTTGGCACTAGTGAGCTTGCCCGAAAACATTCCTGGGACAATTGGCACTTTCCTTTGCCCACCACCGTCAGTTTGTAGCAATGCGCCCCTAGCTAATCCTCTCGTTACTTGCAGTCTTATCTCTCACATGAGAGGGGGACTGAGCCACCTCCTTGCCCTTTGCCTTACTTGCGCTGATTTTTCTGGAGTTCACCGCCGCCGCTACTTTAGAACCGTGTTTATCGCCAGCCCTTTCGTCCCTCTCATCACCGGGAGACAGCACAGCATCCACGTCCTTGCCCAGCGGCATTTCCTCATCTGCTCCAGCCACCATAGCCGCTGCAGCTGCCGCAGCCGCCTTGGTGCTGAGCACAACTTGATTTGGATTCCTCCAAGGCGGCATCTGGCCCCAATTCTGGTCAGGCCGTGTTTTCCCCGCAGACCACACCCTCCAGGTCCACAGGTGAGCGCGGCTTCTGGAGAAAGCTATACTGAGCCACACTGCTCGGAGCCACGGCTTTTCTTTTTCAAGAAGCCCGATCATCCGCTAGCTTTTTCTTTTTTTCAAGCCCACTGCTTCACTAGAATCCCCGGTAGTTCACCGTGGTTCAACTTGGTATACCGCTTACATTTCTTCTTCCAATTTCATTTTAAAAATAGCCGCAGTCGGGGAGTGACATCCGCTCAGGTCACACAGCCGCCATCTTGCCGATACCGGTGTAAATAACACTGCTTTCAAAAACATTCTAAAAATTAACAATAAGGAATTTGGATGTAAGGGCTGGGTTAACTTGAACCACTAAACAGTTGCAGGATCCAGAATCCACCAGGCAGTGTGTTCCCAATAGTTTAAGTGAATTAAGCGTTAGTAATCCGCCCTTTGCTCTGCCAGCTTATGAGGGCCTTGCTGGTTCCCAATAACTGTTATACCCATTTATCCAAAAACGTTTTACCTGTCCCAGGTCTCATGTAGACCCACCGCATCATACTCCCTCAATAAATCTACCTACTTGGAATATTTTTTTTTGTTTCTCAAGCCAGCTATATTCCAGCTGAGAATACTTAGATATTGGTTTTTACCTTGACCCGCCCTATCAATAGGGCTGGAGCTGTGAATAGTGGGACTAGGCTCCTTGGAGCAGTGATTCTGGAGCCGGGGAGATAAGTCCAGTCAATCATTATTATCCAGCTCGCTTAAAGGAAAGAGTCATTTTGTGGCCACTAAACTGCTATCTCCTACCTCCTTTCTGGGAAATTCTTTAAACAATAGGGATGGTATTGTTGTAGGGATTCTGCTCATACACAGAACTATGCGCAGGAAACCAGGACCTCAGTGTATTGTGGTGTACCAAAAAACCCACCTCAGTGCCTAGAACCCCAATCCGACTAGCTTCAGTGTCTCAATCGTTCTCCATGCTACAGTGTAGCTACCAATAATTAGACAACCCAGAACAGGCAACTTAGTGAACTCTCAGGAATAGTGGGAATCAAGAACATTCTTTCATTTTAACACTCATACTAGTCCACAACGTGAGGAATTAGAGACACGATATAGTCTAAAATGTTTATTTTAACTACGTGCTCTAAGATGCAGTACTTTCACCAATAGTAACAAAAAGATGCATAAGAATGATACGATCAGCATTGTTACAATTCCTTCAAACACAAAGGGGGGAATCATATTATAATGACAGTGGAAACAGGACTATAGCGCCTTGTACCACCCTCCCCTTGCTAGGAGCTAGCTTCTTATAATAATGGAAGACCTCTAGTATTGAACAGGGAACCCATACCTCTAAAATCAGATGAAGTGAATCACATCCCAGGACAAGCACAGCTCTCTGTAGACGGAAAGGTTTTCTCCAAGTGACCCCTCATGCATGCAATGCAATATTAAAAGCACCCGAGTTTCAGTTATTTGCAGCTGCGTTTCTGTTATGTCTAAGTGTGTGGGACTGATCAACATGAATTAACAGCATACATTGTTATTCGACCTCGAACACGCTGTGCAGACTGAGGTCACAGTCTAAGCCTAGATATGTGAAAAACAGACAGTTCTCTTGTGAAGAAAATCAAGCAGTATATTTACGAGAACAGAGCGATGTAGTATTGTGTGCAAAAGCGGCATAATGGTGTCTTAAGCATATATTTTACTTATGCTAACATAGCAATGTCTGCAGGCAATATAGTATCCTCACTACACCTTCCCCTTGAGTGGGCTAACGGACAAAGAACTCAACAGAACGCAGAGTTCAAGTTCGAGTGAGCAAGAAATAAGTTCAGCCATGTCAAATGGGAAAATAAACTAAAAGAAAAAAATCCGGGCAAGAGCCAGGAAGAAAAAAAAACTCACTAAAAGGTCTCGATTTGAAGATGGATGGTAGCCAATTCAATCCATCAATGTATATGCACAATATGTTGCAACAGCCTCCAAGAGGAAGTCATTGTTATTGTAAGAAAAGAGATTTTCCATCTAATCAAGCAAAGAAAATGAACATACATGTTCGTTCTTCAATTGCAGGAGTCTCTAGCACCATCAGAGGACTACTTGTGTGTTCTTCAAGAAAACTTCTTTGCAGGAAGTCATGTGCAGCCGCACAGATATCCCACTGAGCCAGCACTCCATGCGCAGTCGTGCAGGCCATGATCCCAACACCCGAACAATCCAGCTCATGCACCCCAAGAGGACTCATTAGCAGATCATAATCCAGGGAAGGAGACATCATTTTGAAGAGGCAGAGATCTAGTGCCTATTCAAAAGGACATTCTAGGCAGTGGAAGCCAGGTTGTACGCACGTGTAGTATGAGAATCCGAAAGACAATCCATATGCCATGCTCAGAGTGGCCAAGGGCAGAGTTCCGTAGTATTAAAGCATACAGCTATGAAGCTGTATCAGCTGGGCTCAGCTGTTTTGTGGCACAAATAGTGCAGCCATTCCGAAGCAGGCAAATCAACAGCAATACACCGGCAGCCAAGGCTAGAATTAGTGGGAAGCCGCCGAAGATACTGGAAAAAATTGAATGAAAAAATGCTGGTATCACACCAAATATAGTTTGGAATGAGGTCAGAAGGCCGGAGCCCACAAGTTTAAAAAAATGGGCCAAGCCTGTAGTAGTAGAGGCATTGAAAATAGTATTGATTAAGGCGCCAAAATGGAGTGGGAGATCGGTATTTAAAAGTGCATGCACCTCTGTGCGGGTGTTAGCCACGTGATGGACAAATGTTTCCAGGGAAAAAGTGAGAGCAACTTCTTTTTGGGACAATAGTGCTCTTATTCTGCTCAGCTTATTGAACTCTGCTTTTAAGGTCGGAATGGAAGGCCAAATTGAGATGTCAAGCCTCCCATGTGGGGGCAGAAAAAGCTAATTTTACAGCAAACTACATGTTGTGAGACAGTTACAATGTAAGGGATTCCAGCCAGCATGCCGCAGCAAGCTTCATTATTTAAAAGCAAATAGCTAACATTTGCAAGCAGTGTGAAAGTAGGTGTGATAGCTGGCACTGGATTACCCTTTAAAATACAAGCCAAATGTGGTGCATGTAGATTACAAGCGCCGTGCAATTGTATATTTTTACACACAAGTGAATGATCAGGTGTGGAATTGCAATCTTCCCCTGTTAAGTAAACCTCTTTGTCATTTCTTAGGCATCTGTATGTGAAAGGCAAGGACGATACTTCATGGAGATAAACATCACCCAGGGGTTCATACCTTCGTAGGGCATAATGTTTCATACATGAACTAAATTTAAACAAGGAAAATGGCAGAGTTATTACCCCATGGATGAGCCATACTGCAGAATTAGTTTCATCTACTAAATATGGCAACAGTTCTAATTTTTCAATGTTTAAAAGTGGGTATGGTGTATCTTTCATGGACATTATCTGTTGTCTTTCTGTTAAGTTAAAAGGCAAAAATAAAGATGAAGTGTTCATGTAGTCCCAAGGAACGTTTCCAGCCTTCAATGTTTACAAAGTCCAATCAAACTGCATGATGGAACGCAATTGATTTTGACCATGGTACAAAACAGATACTTCATCATGTACAATGTCCACAACAGATGAAACAACAGATGAAACAATATTATCTAATGTGTAAATTCGAAAGGACAGAGTGTTAATGCTATTATCAACGACAGCAAGCACTTTTCCTAAATTAGCTTGGTCTCTCACCCTTAGATACAAAGCAGCTTCAATTTGGGATAGCTTCTAGACTTCATTGTAAATAGCATATAATAATCTTTTTGATCTACCAACTGCAGGGCCTTTAACAAAATCCATTAAATCAACATCTTCAGTCAATAAAGACAAATGATGTTTAACTGACATCAGGATGGAATGTTTTAACTAATTTTGACATCATTTACCTACTGAATAGGTTGTAACCGAATGGGAGCTAGCAAAACGGGAGTCTGGTCTATCCTGCGTGTATCCAGGAGCCTTACCTAGAAAACAGTGTTGGAATGAATCAGAACTTGTTTGCCATACCAATCAGACCAGTGGGTCCAGACTAGAAACGTTAAATGAAACATTTGCAATTAATGACTGCAATTCATCCAGGGATATATCTGTATGATTGTTCCATGTATGATAAGCATACCGATGAGGAATTTTAGGGGCATTCATTTGTTTTGAAGTTGCCAATCCAAAACAGGTCGTTTGATGAATAGAGCTGTCCAGAAACAACATGTGGTGTGGGATAAGGCACGCTCGATGTAAAGCCTCTGTGCCTTGTACCTGCCAGGATCAAGAACCCCAAACAGATTTAAGATCGACAGTATCTTTCCATAGCTCATAGCCAGCTATAGCTAACTATAAAGGATTTTGAATACAGTAACTTTCTGTGGGTGAGCCTGACTTTAGAATTGGAAGTGAATCAGGATTGGATTTATTAAAATCAGTGAAGTATTTAAATTTTTTCAAAAGGGTTTTTGAACTGCCTTCAATGGGAGCTGGGCAATGTTCCCATTGTGTATAATTAACCACATTTCTAAATGTATTAGCTTTATGTAGGAAATGGTGGCCATAATGCTGGTAGCAAAATAAATCAGCCTAATTTACAGAATTCAAATACAAGTCTTCAGCATCAAAAGCAGCATATTATTTTAAATAAGAAAATAAAGACTGTACGGCTTGAACGTCCCAATCATCAGAGCGCATGTTTTGTTTCAATAGATCCCCCATAGAAATACGAAGTACATTTGGGACATTAACCACCTCGGTTGGGCCATGAATTTGGAACTTTACAGCATCCCAAACAATCCCATCCAACACTGGCCAGGCAGAAATTTTGACAAAAGTCTGATCTCGCTTCATGATGTGTGAAGAAGAGTGTGGTGCCAACGTTCCATCAATTACCTTTACAGCAGAGTGTTCAGTAAGGTAGTGACCATTGATTAGATTGAAAAAGAATGTCACAAAACCAATTGACATGAATAAAAAAATGGCGATGAGAACCAACCAGATGTAAGTCCATGGTGGAATTAAAATATTTCGTTTAAACCAGGTGACCAAAAATAGAAGATTTTGAGGGGGAACTCGATCTTGTGGAGTCAGTGTCAAAAGAAAAACGTGACTGGTTGACTGGATTAGTTTGTATACAAGGCAATGACACATCAGAGTGATACGCATACTCAGTATCTCCATGTAGACTACAAGCTGGAAGATTCAACAATAGATTAGTAACAGTGGGCATCTCTATGGCAATGTCAGGCCTAATGGTGTTTGCTGAGTCCAAGACAGAATTCCTTAACATTGCTTGACAGGAAACAGCTGGAGTCATACTAAGAAGAATCAGCCATTTGTTGTAGTTTGACACTGTCAATGGACATGTACCTGTTATCCGTGCGACCAGGAAGTGGAGGTGAAATGACTGTTTGAGTACACTTCATGACAAGCACTGGAACCGGTGCACGATAAGAGGGGCTAAACTCCTTCTTGTTCTCAACCTTCTCAGGGACCAGGTCACTAACTCCAGGTAGCCAACCAACTACCGGAATCTATAGTACAGCTTCAGAAGCGGAGGGAAAATGTTCCTTAGCAAGACAGTCACGAGTCTCTTGTAGCTTCTGTAATACAGCAGAATGATTATCTGTGTCAAAGGTTGCGGCTGTCACCGCCATGTCTAGAACATCAAGGTCCGGGACAAACATTTTTATGTCATAGAGCATTTCGTATGGGATCCGCCCACCCAGAGATCTTCTAGGGAGATTATTGAGTGCACGTTGTATGCTATATAAATGGGCGAACCAGTTCCTGCCAGTACCTAAAACTCTAGCAGTCAATGATTACTTTAGGTCACGGTTCATTTGCACCACAACTGAGTTGCCCTCAGGCCTGTATGGAGCCGCAAATTTGACCTTCACCCCCAATGACCTCATGGCTTCATTGTATACCTTATAGGCAAACGCTGAACCCTGGTCAGAATGGAAGATGCCACATGCAAAAATTACCACAAAGACACGCAAATCCCTGATGAGAGTTCGTGAATCCTCACTGCGTTGTGACCAGACCCATAGATAACGTGTGCATGAATCAACTGCAACTAAGATAAACTTATACGCAGTATCAGATGAAAATGGACCGCAGTGATCTAGATAAACACAACCAAGTGGTTTATTAGAAATGTACAGCTGTGTTGGTGGTGGCCATGCAGCAGTCGAAGCTTTAATCTGCTGACAAATGTCACATGAGGGGACATAATCACGGGTTTGTTTATAGAATCCATACCACCAGTAATGTTTTGAAAGATAGTAACAGTCGCTGAAATGCCTGCATGAGCCGAGGCCATGCATTCATGTGCAGCTTTTATCAAGGAAAGACTGCAGTCCGAGTTGGGAATCAACATGTCACCAACCTCATTAATTCTCAAATAGGGAACATTATCAGGACTTAATTGATAAGAATATTTAGAAGGCAAAACCTAAGGGTTCATTATCTCCCTTCTGTGTAGCAGCGATCGCTGCCAAAATGTCATCATGAATCTTACTTTTGGACCTTGTAACTATTGCAACTGAGTAAGTGGCTACTGCTGTTTTTGCTGCTTCGTCAGCTAAACTGTTGCCAACAGCGTGTACTCCTATGGGCTGGTAACCAAGAGTGTGAATTACTTGCGTGAGAGGAAGACGTTCTTTAAGGTCTGCGACTCACACCCATAGCATTTTATGCTTTTTTGTGATACCTTTGGAATCACGATAGTCATTCTGAGTACAAAAGAATAAATTGTCGTTGAAGGACTGAACACAGTAGTAAGAGTCACTTACAATCAAAGTAGTCACTTGTGGATCAGCAAAAGCATGCCGTTCTGCCAACTTGGCAGTACAGTCTCCAAGCGCCTATGTGTGCACTACATTGGACTTGAACTCACTGTTCACAATGATACCAGCCACAATTGCGCAGGCTGCTGAATAAGAATGCTTAGATCTCGTCGCCGGTTGCGCAGAACCGTCGGTGTAAATTATACAATTGTACTTCTCAAGTGGGTTCATAGACAGATGAGCAGAATGAACAAATTCCTACTGTAGGAACTCCTGTGTTTGCAAGGAGGATTCGAAGATAAACGTGACATCAGGCGATGTCAGTGAAGTAGCCCATTGTATCCAATGAGGATGTTCTGCTTTAGAATTTGGTACACTGGCTTTCGTTACTGCTTCAAGAGCAGGTAATGGTATTACAACCAACTTGCATTTTCCTTGTGACAGCGTCCTTTCTTTCAGGATCGCCATCTGGACTGCTGTCAGAACGTTTTCAACAGATAAAAAGCGCATTTCAGCCGAAGTGTATAAATGTGACTTGTAAGCAATGGGTACTGTGTCCCCTTCATTAAATGTCAAGTAGGTGAAACCCACTGCACAATTCTTATTACCAGGTTTGTATGGTTGTCACATGTCAACAAGTATTTAGATTCAAGAAGATCCGACTGCAAAGACTGCAGAATAGCTGAATGTTCCGGAAGCCAGCAGGCTTTGGTAAAGGTAGCTTGTATCAAAGCATACCCTGGCTTGATACGCTGGGCATATTCGGGAATGTAAGTTCGACCAAAAGTCAAAACACCCAGCAAATATTGTAATTTTTTCAGAGTTGTAGGAGAATGCAAATGTGCGCATTTCTCCAGGAAGTGAGGTGCCAGACCTCTAGCTTCATTGTTGAGCTCATAGCCCAGGAACAACACTGTGTACTCTGCAATGTGTTATCTTGGCAAACTTAAATTTGGAACCGTAGTCTGCAAACCATACAATGATATGGTCCACGCGATTGAGATGCGGCCATAATTCGTCAACCTTGAGATAAATATCATCAACGTACGAGAACGCAGCAAGGTCAATTTCGTCCAACAAAGAGACAACACATGCAGTAAATATGCCTGAGCTGTTTTTGTAGCCCATGGCTAACCTTTTAAATTGCTTTTGTTTGCTGCGGGAAGTAAACGCTCTCCATTGACTACTTATAGAGGACAGGTTATGATTAAAAAAGCCATTTGAAATGTCAAGAGTGGTTTTAAATCTTTTTCTTACAAGACTATCCACGCGGGCTGAACTATGGGTATTTTGAACCGCACAGGTTCGACAATGGGAGTTTAAATGTTGATATTCAAAAATTAGGCGGTATGACCCATCTGGTTTGGTTAGAGTGAAAAAGGATTAGTCACTGGTGACATACATGTCTCAATTACTCCTACCACTACCACCTTATCAGGGCCGCCAAGAGAACCTCATTCAAAGACTGCCTCGACAACAACGCACACAATAGCAAGGAGCTCTTCAACATCGTGAAAGAACTCTCCAGCACCAGCTCCAACACCAATGACATCCCGCTGTCGCAAGCCCTGTGCGACTCCCTCGCCACCTTCTTCCAAAACAAGATAGGAGACATCCACGTCAGCTTCAACAGAGAGCAACACCATCGACCACGACCCCCTGCTAGCCTGGACCAGCGTGAGCGTCAATAACACCATCAAGACCATAAGCACAATCGACTCTCCGTCAGACCCTTTCCCGCACCACGTCTTCAACAAAGCAAGCAGCTCCATCGCACCCCACCTGTGCAACATCATCAATCTCTCCCTCGAGACTGTGACTTTCCCAGAGAGCTGGAAACACGCCGAGATCAACGCCCTACTGAAAAAACCCAAGGCAGGCCCAAGAGACCTCAAGAACTTCCAGCCCATCTCTCTGCTCCCCTTTCCGGCCAAGGCCATCGAGGAAATCGTCAACAGACAGCTAACCTAATACCTCGAAGAAAACAGAATCCTGGCCCTTCCCAGTCAGGGTTCCTCAGCAACCACAGCACTGAGACTGCCCTCATCGCCGCCACCAACGACATGAGGATCCTGCTGAACAACGGTGAGACCGCAGCAATGATCCTCCTAGACTTCTCCGCCGCCCTCGACACCATCTGCCACCACATACTACGCGCACGGATCTAAGACAAGGCTCTGGAATGGACCGCCTCCTTCCTCTCTGGCAGAACACAGAGCGTCCGCCTCCCCCCATTCTGGTCCAAAGCCTCCGAGATCATCTGCGGCGTACCCCAGGTATCCTCCCTCAGACCGACACTGTTCAACATTTACATGGCCCCGCTATCACACGTCGCCCGACAGCATGACCTCAACATAATCTCCTACGCCGAAGACACTCAACTGATCCTCTCCCTCACCAAGGACCCCCTCACCGCCGAAGCCAACCTTCACAAAGGAATGAAGGCTGTCGCCGACTGGATGAAGACCAGCCGTCTGAAGCTGAACTCGGACAAGTCGTAGCTCCTCTTCCTCGGTCCAACCCCTCAGCCTGGGATGACTCCTGGTGTCCGACGGTGCTGGGAGCAGCCCCGACACCCACCAACCATGCACGCAATCTGGGAATCATCCTCGACTCAACGCTCTCAATGACCAAGCAAGTCAACACTGTCTCCTCCTCCTGCTTCAACACACTCTGCATGCTCCGCAAAGATCTACAGATGGATCCCGACAGATACAAAAAAGGCAGTCACCCAGGCCCTCTTCAGCAGCAGGCTCGACTACGGAAATGCTCTCTATGTGGGAGCCCTGACCAAGCTCTTCAAACGAATACAACGCTTCCAAAACGCCTCGGCACCATTGATCCTCAACGTACCATGCCATGATCACATCACCCCCCACCTGAGAAACATCCACTGGCTCTTCGTCAACAAGAGGATATCCTTCAAGCTCCTCATCTACGCACACAAGGCACTCCACAAGACTAACATAAAAAGGAGTGAGAATGGGATCAATTAACCATCGCGAGACTAATTGACATCCCGGCCTGTCCAACTGGTTGCGCCGCAACCCCAGGTGCCCCCACCTGGAGATTGAAAGAAATATATTGTACTAAAGCCCGATGTACCCCAAATAAGGAGGTATGTACGACACGTAAATCATCTACAGGGGCTTGTATATATTGCAGGATGTGGTGTGTACCCGGCCAGAACTGGCCAAGTGGCCCCAGGGGTCAATCAAGGGTCTAAACGGACCGGAGTCACTAAGTGGGAAAGGGCACCATTAAACTAAATACGGTGTTCGCATGCCGAAATCAGAACTACGAGTGTCGTATATGGCGGATAACCAAACAGTACCGCTGTGGGAGTATATGAATGGAATAAGTCATGATCTCCATTCACAGCCTCAAAGGTAACCCAAGAGTAAAAAGCTCAAATTGGTACTCTGCGGTAGCACCAACCACAAAAATGAGCGCAATACCTGCGTCAGGCACTCCATATTGCGCCTAATGACGACGGAGTGCCGCGCGACTATGCGGTGCAATATCAATTGTAGCCATAAGGAAAAAGAAAAGGAAAACAACTTATATGAATGGTAGCACAAAAAGGGTTAGCAATTCAAAATGTGAACCTTTTTAAATCTCAAGCTTGAATGAACCTATAGCTCATCTACATAGGTAAGTTATGCCTTCACAACTGTTATCCAGAAACAGGAGTGAGGGTATTGTGGACAAGTATAAGCACTACTAAAGTGTCTTGTATATAAGACCAAACGTTAGGTGCGCCATGTTGCAGGGATTCTGCTCATGCACAGAACTATGCACAGGAAACCAGGACCTCGGTGTATTGTGCTGTATCAAAAAACCCACCTCAGTGCCTAGAACCCAAATCCAACTAATATCAGTGTCTCATTCGTTGTCCTTGCTACAGCGAAGCTACCAATGATTAGACAACCCAGAATAAGCGACTTAGTGAACCCTCAGCAATAGTGGGAATCAAGAACACTCTTTCGTTTTTACACTCATATTATTCCACAACGTGAGTAATCAGAGGCAACATATAGTTTAAAATGTTTATATTACCTACGTGCTCTAAGATGCAGTACTTTCGCCAATACTAACAAAAAGATGCATAAGAATGATACGATCAGCATTGTTACAATTCCATAACACACAAAGGAGAAAATCATATTATAATGACAGTGGAAACAGGACTATAGCGCCTTGTACCACCCTCCCCTTGCTAGAAGCTAGCTTTTTATAATAATAGAAGACCTCTAGGCTTGAACGGGGAACCCCATACCTCCAAGATCAGATGAAGTGAATCATATCCCAGGGCAAGCACAGCTCTCTGTAGATGGAAAGGTTTTCTCCAAGTGCCCCCTCATGCATGCAATGCAATATTAAAAGCACCCGAGTTTCAGTTATTTGCAGCTGAGTTTCTGTTATGTCTAAGTGCGTGGGACTGATCAACATGAATTAACAGCATACATTGGGGCATATTACCAACAACTAGCGATAATTTTTGTCTCTAACTTGTTTAGAGACAAAAATTATTGCCGCACATCGGCGATTTTTATCGCAGATAAACCTTGCTATTAGCAAGGTTTATCGCAAATGCGATAAAAAACGGCCGCAATGCATGAATATCGCTGAAAAGTCAGCGATATTCATGCATTATCGAGCAAATGCTCTTAGCCATGTTATCCACCTCCCATTGGATAACATGGTGAAGAACTGCTCAGGGCAGGTGTTAGCTTTTGGAGATATTCGCGCTTAGCGCGAATATCTCCAAAAGTTGGTAATAGGAGATAGCGATGTTAGCGACTGTTTCCAGTCGCTAACATCTTGGCACGCCCACTTTGCATGTCATTAGTGATAAATATCACTGACATGCAAAGCGGGGCCCAAGATGGTCGCTATCTCCTATTAGCTGTCACTAACTGGTGTTAGCGACAGCTTGGTAATAGGGAGATAATTCTATCTCCCCTTTCTTGGCTTTTAAAGCCAAAAAAGCGGAGATAAACCCCCTTGATAATATACCCCATTGTTATTCGACCTTGAACATGCTCTGCAGACTGAGGTCACAGTGTAAGCCTAGATACTTAGACTAACAGACTGTTATTTGTCCTTTAGAAAGCAACTAAAAACATTTCTATTCCCCAAATCTGATTAAACTTTAATTACGACTCTGTTATCTGTCAACCACTCATTACTGTCATGATAGCGCCGTGATATCCTATTTAGGATGATTGTTTGCGCTTTATAAATACCATTGACATTGACATATGTGAAAAACAGACAGTTCTCATGTGAAGAAAAGCAAGCAGTATATTTACGAGAACAGAGCCATGTAGTATTGTGTGCAAAAGTAGCAAAATGGTGTCTTAAGCATATATTTTACTTATGCTAACATGGCAGTGTCTGCAGGCAATATCGTATCCTCACTACAGTATAGAACATAGGGGTAGGGAGTTAAAAAAGCGGTAGGAGAAATAAGACAAGAAGGATGGTTGTCTCTAGATCTTGGTCTGCACATTGGGCGGCCCCTCGCTGGCTCGAAACCCTGACTTCCTGACAGACACACTTAAACTAAGCCTTTGGGGCACCTCAGGCTGGGCATAAAAGAAGCCAAGAGGTAAGGCCCTAATACCCCCTGGGCCCTTATTTGGCCCTCCCTGGAACAACTTCCCTGCAATGCAATTCTGGTCAAAGTTAATAATGATACAATCATTCTCTTCTTATTTTGGCTTTCTTCCTACCCAGCCCACCCATCTAGCCATGATAATGTGAGTGGACGCGAGGGCCTCATTGTGTGACAGTTGTTTGCACCAAAAGTTAGTTATGTGCATAAGCACCTAAGTTGATTCAATACACCTCTCTTTGAGTGGGGGAACCCTTAATAATGCTGCTGCCAGGGGAGTTGCTTCAGGGGGCTGATGCAACCTACAGCTATTTGTGATCCCATTCTCACTCCTTTTTATGTTAGTCTTGCCATATCTGGCTGGGGGATGATTATCCAAAGGGGTGCGTTCTCCCATGTTCTTGCAATTCCTTTCAGCCTCCCGCCCCCAGGACAAACCTCCAGCTTAGCTTTACCTAGAGTCCCCGAATCCTTGTTGGGATGATCTCCCGCCCTGTCCGCAAAATCCCCAGCTCCATACTACTAAGGGCCCCATTTGGCAGACCAGTTACAACAGGCGTATTAACCGCCACTCCCCTTTTGTTCCAAATCATCATTTGGGTCTCTATGTGCGCCATGTTACCCACCAGCTCATTGGTCATTGATTTACATATTTTAGAAGTGTCATCAATAAGGGTGGAAAATAACGGTTCCAAGTGTTTTTGAAACAGGTCCTCCACTAGTTGTCCAAGGATTGATGAGAGACTTCCCTAATTAGTATTAATGCTGCTGTTGCCCTCTTCCTCGACTGGTTCAGCACTGGTACTGGGCTTGCTGCTTCTGTTGCTGTCATTGAGTCTGAGGATACAAGGACCATTGAAGGGACTGAATCCTAGGTTGGTACTTATTATGTCTGTGTCTGAAATGAAATCAGTAACATTTCTCCTTTACACCACTGCAGTAGCATTTTATCCTCTTTCTTCGTACCCTCCATCTGCTTATCCATATGAGGACCTAAAAGGACTGCCCCGGTAAAGGGGAGATTCATTTTCTTTTGTTCTGCGTCTAGATTGGTGTGGTTAACCTCAGCCAGGAAGACTAAAGGAGTGAGATTCTGTGAATAAACCTCTGAGATAGCACAACCTGCAGAAGCAATAGTGGCACCTATTTGAAGACTATCTGGCCTTCCTGTATTACCTTCAAAATGGCCTGTCTTCTATCTTTTGGCAAGTTGTCTGCAAAGGTAGTAAGTGATTCTTAAAGAGCTCAGTCATATTGCCCCAACAAAGCTGATGCGCTAGCTGTTATGAAAGCTACAGCCACATTCACTTAGCTTCCTATAGGATCAAGCCTCTGACTTTCTCCTTCTGGTGGATCTAATTTCAGGAGAAGAAGGGCCTCTCTTTCTTACAGTCAAGACTATCACTTAGTCTGACTTAGGTTCTAGTTTCAAATAAATTGGTCCTGCTCTGAGGGTCAATATTTATTGAGAAGCCTTGTAGTAGCAGACCTGATTGTAGCTGGACTCTGGGACTCTTCTTAAGCTAACTCTGCAAAACCTGAGACCAATGGTATGATGGGTCAAATGAAAGCTTGTGGTTGCAAAGTATCAACTAATATTGTGACAGCCTATCTGGGGGCCTCCATTTATATTTTCAGCTTCATGGCCCCTCTTATCAGGACATCTTGAAATGCCATGAAATCATCCACAGAAGACATTCCTATAGAAGACGCTGATAGAGATGTTTGTGTGTAGAACGCATTGTTGAGTAAACAGGGTCTCTGGCTGACAGGTTTTTATGGCCCAGGAGAATCCCACCCAATACATATTTGAAGTGGTATCAATGCTTTGGTTTCCTAACAGTCCCTTAATGGATCAAGGGACACTATGGTGAATGGAAGCAAGCCTGTTTCGTTCTTCACATACACAAATAGCACTAAGAAAAACACACTTTACTTAAAAAGTGTTTATTTCAACCGGCCTGCCTTTGTTTTAGATGTGCTATGTGCCAACACTGGGCAGGTATATAAAGGCCCTTTTGTACAAGATGGAGTCCTTTATGTTTTCATTTTTACATCAGGCTGCTCAGGAAGAGCTTCCAGTGCAGTCTGATTGTTTTTTATTTCATCTATAATGAGGATCAGCACACAGGGCCATTACAGGAAAATGAAAGTAAAACAAGCCAATGGATTCATTTTACTTTCACTGAATCAGTGCTTGGGGGCAGATCTCAGCCTTGCTGATTCTTTTGAGAGAGGTATAGTTGGGGAAAATCTTCCGTTTCCACTGCTACCTCTGGCCAGTGGATCCCTGCTTGGAGATCACCACAGTAGTGTGATCCCCTTGCAGGGGTCTATCCAAAAGACACCTGGGATGGCATAAGCAGTCTCTTAATCAAAGGCTTGTGTTTTCTCCAATATATTTGATTATTACAGCCTTTCTCCCCCCTGCTGGGTGTATGTTGGTAATTACCCCTGATCTGTCCCCCTGGGGGTGGGGAACAACAAGCCCACTGGACACCAAGGAAAGAGTTATTTTAAAGATAAGGGTGGGGGCTGTCCACCATGGGCAAGACCATGCCCCACCACAGCAAAATAGGGCATCAGTCTTTTTGAACCCTGGTTGGCAGATGTGGGTGATTACCCACAATCCGCCTCCTGGGAAGAGGGTCAGAAAGACCACTAGATGCCGGGGCAAAGACTATAGGGTGGGGGCTACCCACCATATACACTTTCCCTTAAAAACAAAGCAGAAAGCCTTTCTGCCCTCTCTGGGAGTAAATGGGGGTCATTTCCCCCCATCTGCCACTCTTGGGGGGGGGGTGTAGAAAGCCCACTAGACACCAGGGCATATATGCCCCTTTATTTGAGGTCTCTTGCCTCAGTAAAGAGAACTCTATCCCCTCAGTAGACTTTATGGAATCCACTGGCTTCCCCTTTCTCCTGCCTGGGGGAGTGCAAGTACGCTAACCTCACCATAGTCATTCACAGCTCATAGCTATGTGACTATCTGGCATACAAGTGTTCTTAATGACCTCATGCTAATATGCTAACTGTGTCAAGCCTCTCAGCTCATGAATGGCCACCGTCAACAGGACCCAGGTCGTCACCACTGGCAACCTGGAACAGGCATGCAGGCTGTTGCTGAAGTAGACATGACTCTTTAGTTCCTAGTGAATAACCACATTGGAGGTGCGAGGAGAGGGCGAGGTCGGACTTCTATAGTAAACAAGCATATGCCATAGAACAAGATAACAATGTGTCACACAAGAGTTGGGAACTCCTTCTGCACCTTACAGAAATCCTCCCTGGTGGGACCTCCATGATAGCTACTGGGCTTCAGTGTAGTTATAAGAAACATAAACAAGTGTTGTCACACTGAAACACAAAAATACACAATACCTGGACAATAGGTGTCAGACCGTGTGCGATGATGAGTTGACTTGTCACTGGCTTTGTTCTTCACCCCTATGTCATCATGAAAGAGCAAAGTAAGCAGTGATTGTAATCCCCTTGTGGGTCTTCAGTGTCAACAAGCACTAACTCTGCTTCTGTAATGCTGCAGCACCACGATGGGACCAGCTTAGGGGATGGAGCTTTTATTCAGTTTCTTAAACACTGTGGCAGATGGTACATCCCCTTGGACAGCCATTTCGAGAGAACCAGGCAACAGCATCTCATTCTTTTGTAACTTCATTGAACATTTCTAGAAGTACCAATAGAAGCTGCAACACTTCACCTCCAAATGATATGCAGTTAATGTAGTCACTAATAGACCTCCTATTCAAATATTAATAATAATTTAATACAGTGTTGAACCCATCTTATCAGATAATCTAAGAGAAAGCACCTATGCAGGATCTGGGACTGTGTTAATCTCAAGAACATATGAAGCAATGTGCCAAGATAGCATATGGCAAATAAATCAGCCTAGTTGATTGAATAAGCCTTAAATCAAGAAGGGGCTTGAGCCTTCAAGTAGGTTTTGAAACCATGAAGGTTTATCTAATAATAAATTGCAATACGGAAGCCAAAAATATTAGTCAAAATCCACACTGAATAAATATAGGTAATTATTTGCATGAGACTCAGTCTAATACAGCAAAGAGAATGACATGAAGTAAAATCTTACAGTAAAAATATCATCAAAAAAAGAAAGTGGACCACAGTAGTGCAGTCAGTAGGAGCCTTGAAATGTTGTAAGGTCTTACTCTAGCATTCTTCAAGAACAGCATGTGATCACAGAGAAAAAATGAAAACACACATCATGGCTGCTTTTAAAATGGAGTTTGTCAAGTTTGCACCTAGTTTTCACAAGCTCAACAAAATACAGTTTTGCAAAGCGCAGTTTTTGTTTTAGCGCAAAAATATAACGATATACACAAATTTACATAATTGAAAATCATCTCTCTCAGCAGTAAAGCTTTTATTGCTAGAATGCTAAGCTGATAAAGTATTCCCTCAAGGATCACATGTTCAAGGCAGTAGAATTGTGATGTATACAAGACCAAGCTATATGTGTGTAAATGGTGGACTGTGAAAGTACCCCAGTGCAACATGACACCTGTTTGCTCGTTTTTCAGTGGATTTTCTAGCACAAACTTGAGTGCAGAATATTGGCTGCAAAAATATCAAGTCAGGAAGGGGTCTGTAACTGTATTGTCAAGGCGAGTACATTGGTAAGTCTAGATTTAGGATCATAATTACTAAGATCTCATGCAGCTCAGCGCGTCACCTCTCTGTGCTGCACTAGGTGATAGGGAAAGGGCAGGAATGCATCACACTTAACACTATTTGGTGCATTCCTGTCATTTCCCAGTGCTGGTGCACACACAATGGGCTGCCTGGCGCCAATGCAGGCCTCCTTGCACCGTGGTGTGATGGCGCCTGCATTGTAAGCTGGATTGTATTTGTACAGAAACTGACACCTTCCTGCACGAAAACGATCCCCGAGGTATTTTCCTCTTTCTATGTGGGTTGCAGAATGGAGCACAGATAGAACGAGGGAGTAACAAGGAGAAATACAGATATTTCTCCTTGTTACGCCTCATGTGAGAAGGCGAAGCATGCTGACACATTCCCAGGTCTTCCAGTAATGATAAATATGGGAATACTTCAGAATCAATGGGTGGATGCGTGGGAGCACCCGCTCTCCACCCATGGAGGGCCTTCCCAGGGCAGAGTAACACAATGCAGCGATTTGCACTATGTTGTGTTTCTCTGGATTTATCAAGCCACTCAGGGCAATGCAAGGTGGGCTTGCGTGGCTTGATAAATCAGAGGTTTTGCATCACCCTTGGGCCCCTTTTCATGGTGAAAGGGCGACGCAAAACCTACTTGAATAAGCCCCGTTATATTTTTACCTCCACACCGATGTGCTTTGGTGATATATATGTTGTCAAGATACATAGATGTAAAGTTAAGAATAGTAAATGTAAACACTCGCTTATATATACCTACATTGATGAGACCGTGCTATCAAATATTCTGTGCTTGGTATTGTTGCAGGTCGATAATTTACCACTTAGTATTGTGCCATAAGTCTCAGATGTTTACTTGTTTTCCCATTAGATAGTCCTTGGTGTTCAGCTCAGGCCTAAGGAGGATGATGTAGACTTTAGGGATGAAGATACAGCCTAGTAGTCCAGAGCTGGAAGTAAGGATGGCGAAGATCTCCACGGCCACCATGTACCTGCCCTTGGTGCTCAGATACGCTGGGATGAAGGAGACCCAGACGCTGCAGAACACCAGCATGCTGAAGGTGATAAACTGGGCCTCGTTGAAAGTAGCCGGTAACTTTCTAGCTATTGAGGCAACAACAAAGCTAAGAAGAGCCAAGAATCCCACATAACCAACCACAGCAAAGAACGCAGCGGCAGAACCTTCGTTACACTGTAAGATCATCTTCCCGATTTCTGATTTGGTGTCAGTGTCTGGAAATGGAGCAGCGAGAAGGAGCCACACAGTGCAAATCACCAGCTCTCCCAGTGAGCAGCCAAGCATCACAAAGATGGACAATCGAGGGTCTACCCACTTTCTGAGTTTACTGCCCGGCTTTGTGGCATTGAAGGCAATGATAACTGTGAGGGTTTTTGCTAGAACTGTAGAAACAACTATAGTGAAAATTATCCCAAACGCAGTTTGACGGAGGAGACAGGAAGTCTGGGAAGGGTGTCCAATAAACAAAAAACAACAGAGGAAGCACAGCATGAGGGAGAGGAGGAGGATGTAGCTGAGATGCCGGTTATTGGCTCTAACCAGAGGTGTGTTGCTGTATTTAGTAAAGATTCCCAGCACTCCAGCAGTGATGATGAAGAACAAACTTGTAATGAAGGTTAAGGCAACTCCCAGCTGATCCTCAAAGGACAGGAACTCTACCACCCGTTGAATGCAGGAATCTCTCTTCTGATTGGACCACTGGTCTTCAGGGCATGTTAGGCAGTTTGGCATATCTGCATAAAAAGAACATTGTTCAGTATTACAGAAGATGCTTTCAAGTGGGGAAAGATGAGACAGATGAATGGAATATGACACAGTGATGTTATTATGACCTGTCCTATGGCTAGTTATGCACCTGTGGGTTGGTGTACTGTCTGTGCAACATACACACTGGGCCTTGCACCTCATTAACAAAAACACATTGACCAAGCATCTCCAAAAAGGCTTCCAGGAGGAAAGTCTGAGGAACAACTGACAGCTTGCGATGGACACTCTCCAACCCTTGAGCGTGTTAGAAAATCCTTCACAAACATAAGAGTACTTCCAGAATATTTTTTAAGTTACCGGCTGGCGGTTCATCCGCTAAGGTGGAATAGCATGTCCCCACTGCTCATGGAGCAGTGTTGTAAACAAAATATTAAAATGATAATAACTGAAGTTATTCTCATTTTATTTTTTGTATGTTCAGGCAAAGGCAGGGTGGGGCGGGTCTTGGCTCCCCTGACATCGGGTAGGAGTGGTTGTGCACTCTGTAAAGTGCTCATAAATGTTTGACCGGCCCTCTCGGGCCAGCCAAACATTCATGCGCTCTTTGTATGTGTGCCATGCAGGCTGCATTACAGCCTGCTTGCAGAACATGGCCAGGTCCCCATTCCCTAGCTGAGCGCTGAACCGCGGTCCTCAGACCAATAACAATGCAGCATTGTGATTGGCTCAGGGGAGTCTGGGTGCTTACCAATTACAAAGCTGCATTGCAGTGTTGTGATTGGCTGCAGGGAGCCTGGGTGCTTCCCAGTCCCCAAAAGAGACTCTCTTAATGTGGTGAGATGTCAACAAGATCAGGTAAGTGTTTTTTTCATTTTTTATTCAAAACCCCCAGCCGTACCGATACCTTACTGGCCGCCACTGGCTGTAGAATGTGCGTACACTCTTCCTGACTACATAAAAGTATGCATGAATGCATAATGGTCTGTAATTGGGGCATGCAACAGGAAGTTTCTCCTTTTCACAGAGGCATGTCCTAAAGCAATAAAATAGTATCTCGCTTTGAATGTTTATAATGGAAGGTATATTTTTACTGATACTGCTGGTTTTGAATTTCTGCCCCTTCTGCTACATTATGTGACTATCCCAGTTTTTCAATCTAATCTCCTGACCTTATGTACAACTCATAATCATAAACCTCACAGTCCCTCCACTGCAGTAGGTACACAATCTTGAAATGACTCCTCTCCTTCTTCTGGAAACCCCAATACCTCAATTCACAGCTCTCCTTTGCATGAAATAACATTCCCACTATAAACATTGAACCCCTTAATAGGTAAATATCTTACTATAAACCACAAACGTCTAAAACTTTTTGGACACTGAAGAAATGAGCATAGCCAAACTTTGTATTTTTGCCAATCTGTTAAATTTTCTCAGACACAAGTGACTTAATAAACCTCAGCAACAGTGTCATTTCATTTGGCCTCTCTCAAAATGCAGTTAGTCCAACACACATAGATGGGCACACATTGCATCTCATATTCACAAACTCTTCTAACCTACAGAATGAATCCACCATGTCTCAGATCTGGACAGACCATTTCTCTATCAATTTCCATCTCCATGTTGGAGAATCCTGAACCTCAAGACCGCGTCACCTAGAAAGGTCGGACCATGGAGAGAGGTGTCTCTACAGTCCTTTACTTTAGATTTTACTGCTTCCCTCCCAACCGCTCACAGAGATATTAATCTTTCTCTTAAAGATTTTGAGGAAGCATTACCCAGGCATTAGAAATCATCGCTCTCGAAAACCTTATCCACCTCTAAACTTAGGAGGACATGTCTCCCTTGTTCTCAGAGTCTCTAAAGGCAGAACAAGCAGTCTGTAGAAAGTTGGAACGCAAGTGGCAAAAAACTAAAACTTGTGCGGGCAAACTCACTAAGCAGCCATAGGCATTTACCATAGAAACATCAAATTAACTAGGAAGTCCCATATAGTGAACAGAATTAACAACATTGGAAACACGCCAAAGGAATTATATATGATTGTAAATTAATTTACCAAACGTTTGACATGTACCTAATCTATACCAGCATCTCAGTCTCTTTGTGATGACATTGCCAATAGTTTTGAAGAACAAATTTCAAAACTTTATGACACTCTGTCAAATGATCTCACACAGGGATGGCGGCTTCACCTGCCTTTTCATTGTCTAATTAGCCCATTCAATATCAAATCGGGCTCGCCGGAGGATTCTGCTCCTCCTTACATCATGGCGACCTTGGCCCCAGCACTCCTTTCTACTATTATGGATTCATTTAATCATCCCTGAATATGGAAACCATTCCCAAGCAATGGAAAGGAGCACTGGTGAGACCTATTGTAAAGAAACCCATGGCATATCCTTCAGACCTTGCAAGTTATAGACCAATATCACTTCTTCCTTTTATCAGAAAAATTATGGAGACTGGTAACAAACGGGTGATGTCTTTCTTGGAAACCCAATTGGTGCTAGACCCTTCCCAATCTGGGTTTTGGGCTTCCCATAGTACAAAAACTGCATTGGTGGATGTTCTGGACACCATTAGACTCTCCCTGGATGAAGGCCACCCTGCCATGCTGGTACTACTAGATCTATCGCCGGCATTCAACACCATATCAGAAGATAGTTAAACTACGTTGGGGGTGCCCAGTTCACAAAGTACAGGAAGCCAAAGTTATGTGGAAAAGTCACTTCTTTATTGGAACAATTGTTTTGCTTTAAAAATCAATCAGATCACAATATAAGTCAATGAGTTTCGCTCCCACACTGAGAGCTTCCTCAGGGCGCAAACAATAGCAGTCGGTCCGATCGCAGTTCCCAAAACAGTTAGTATGTCAAATGATCTCGCAATTCCAATTGTAGTTGGACCAGTATACAATAATAAGGCCTGCCGTCATCCAAGTAGTCCTGGACGTTTAAAATATCAAGTTCGGTTCCAGGGGCTGGTGACGACTGTGAGTCGGCTCAGAATGGTCTCTCACAGATGCCCCGCCCTGTGGTTCCAACAGTAAGCGTCCACAGGCAAGGATCGGCGCCACAGCAACAGAATAAAATCATTCAGAACGAAACCCCTATTAAGTCATGAGCCGGAACATCGGGTGCAGGCCACGGTGATAGCTAGCAGTTTCAGGCACCATTTGCGTCACTATATGGATGCACGGGTAGTAGTAATTTCAGAGAATGAGTTTGGATGATATCACTATCGAATACTAGTCTTGGCCACTGCATGTATTACATCGCGTAGTCCATCGTCCCGAGCCTGGAGTTTCATTATGACATTGCGTGTTGTTCCAGTGCATACATTTTTTATTTTAAAAAGGGCCCGCTGTTGCTTTTAGCATTCTACACCATCTCACATTCTATTCTAGTCCAAAGACTGGTTGAGGTTGGTGTTGGTGGAAAAGTTCTGAGTTGGCCTTCGACAGGGGGTACCTCAGGGCTCATCTTTGAGCCCCGCCCTTTTCAATGTCTATGTGGCACCCCTGGCCTTAGGTGAAAAAATCTTGTGGGTTCGAAGTAACTACATATGCGGACAGCACACCACTTATAATACCAATGGGGAAAAATCCTGAATCTACTAAAATCAGTTTCAGGGAATGTATGAAGAAATTAACCCTCTGGATTTTATCCAATTGCCTTCAATTAAACACAGGAAAGACTGAAATTCCCCCTCCTTTTGGTCCTAAGACTGGTGGCCGCTGGAACTGGGGCTGGCCCCTGACCCCAAAAAGTTTGTTTGAAATCTTGGCATACTGATTGATGATTTCCTCTCTCTGAAAGAACAAGTAAATCCCATCTTTGGGTCCTGCTTTGAAATTATGCGACTGTTCAGGAGAGCTTTTTAATGGCTACCTTTTCACTCTTGGAAATCCATCACTCAGGCACTTATTGTAAGTCACCTAGACTATGCAAATGCCCTTTTGGTAGCTACAAACAAAGCTCCCCTAGCCAAACTTCAGGTGGGATAAAACACAGCTGGCTGCCTGATCTTCAATTTGCCTTCCGTCTCCCCAGCGGGCCCCAAATGGGCATTTATGCATTGGCTCCCAATCAAAAAAGCGCTCCCTTTTTAAACTCCTCCGCCTCGTACATAAGTCCCTCTTTGTGAACAATCTACTCTATCTATGAAAGAAGGTACAGTTTCATACACCAATGTGCAACCTCAGATCCAGTGGGCAACTCTTACTTCATTCCCGCCATATCGGTACTGTCAGATATGGGGAAAGATCCTTTACATATTTGGCCCCATCACTGGAACAAGTTACCTTCGTACATACAAGAATGACCGAACACATTTAAAAAAAATCCTCCACACCTGGCTCTTCTAATTCCTTTTGGTATTCCTGTCCTGTTTTAGAGTGCATTAGCGCTGAGAGATACTCTTGGAGATAATTTGTTTGCTCTTTATAAATACAAATAACATTTCACTAACTTGCATTATCCAACATTTTACTTTTTGTTTCTGCCACACTTCTTGAAAATGGGACTCTGTTGGTGGAAACATCTTCAGTGTTACAGAGATGTAGTAATTCATCTCTGGTGGGCTGCATTGGCCTCAAGATTCGGGAGTCCCATAACTCTCAATGAGTCTTGCAAGGTTCCCTTCTCACAATGATCCTGTGTACAACTGTTTGCTATGTTTTTATTAGAAGCTCCTGCCATTACTTTGATTCATGTGACCTCAAAGCAAAACGGTACCTTCTGAACTGTTGAATGTGCCAAGGCATGGGAGGGTTCATCTATCTAAACATAACATTTTTGATCTCACCAAAAGGAAGCATAGGGAGGTGACAAAGAGGAAGGCAAGAGTCACAGGGACCGTCATCTGCCAGGTGATGCCCCGCAGAGGAGTAACAATATCTCTGGCCTCATCTGAGTAGAGACCAAGGTCTTCTGGTGAAGGTCATCCTCATTATAGAGGGAAATTAAAAAACATGGTTGTTTGGTCAACTTTAGTTTAAATGAGTTCTATTAGGTTAGGTATTTTCTAGACCAAAGAGTGCTTTTAAGAGGTTGTGATTTATTTTACTTTCCAATTAGAACTAATATCTCCTAGAGTGTTTGACTATTGGAAGTACAAACGTACTTGGTTTGACAGATGTTGGGGGCTTGGGCCTATCCCTTAGCCACAAAGGTGGGATGCTCTCTTCTGCCTGGTGTACCAAAAAGGCTCCCTTCACAAGGGAGTGTTTGAGGCATTTTCTGAATTTATTGTGGAAATTAATGTATGGTTTTCTTGAGTAGCCTGGGCCAAGTCTCATGTGGAAAGCAAAGAGGCAGGTAGTGTAGGATTCAACCCACTCAATGTAATACCATTAACTCCTTCCATGCGGGGCACATTCCCCCGCTGTGCTGGGGGGCGGGGGGCACGTACAGCTCCCCGGTGCGCATGACAAGGTCAGCTCGTCATGAGCCACGGCGCTACGGTGCTCATGACGAGCTGAGCTCGTCATGGTCACACCCGTTCCCATGGAACGCTCAGCACAGCAGGGAATCACCAGCGTGCGAGCGTTCCACGGAACGGGCGCAGTCATGACGAGCTCAGCTCATCATGAGCACCGGAGCGCCGTGGCTGACGAGCTGACCTCGTCTTGAGCACCCAACGGGTTAAGAGATAATAACTTAATACCCATACAAGAGATAAATACCTTAAGGAGCATTCAAACAACATTAAACAAGTATTTGCAATGCAAGACGCCTCAAATTTGTGAGAGTTCAAGCTATTGGCATTGAACGGGACAATGCCTTTTATTTATCTTTTTTAATAATTTAACACATAAATAAAAGGCATTGTCATTTAAAATGCCAATAGCTCAAACTCTTGTAACTGTGAGACCTATTTCATTACAAAGAAGTGGCCGCCATTGTCCCGGACTGCTTGGAAAGTGAAAGAGCGCACCGCTTGCTGAATGTTGCAGAAAAGCATGTTGTGCCTACATTAGGAGAAACTACTGCTTACAAACGAAATAACAAAAAACACAGTTGATGGACAGAATGTAAAACAATGTCATACATTCACCCCAGTACAAGGATCTGGGCCTAAATCCATCGTTTTTTTGCACTCCACACCACCCTGGGTCAGACACTGGCTATATGCAAATCAGCTCTGACCCTGTGCCTCATGGGAACAGTCCAGTCCGAACTACCAAGCCATGTCTTTCCCAGACCGGAATCAAGCATCCAAGGACCGGTTTCTGGCTATCAGCCTTCATCAGCCTGGATAGCTTGACTCCAGTGGTGTGGAGAGCATGGGACTCACGTCTGAGCATACCCAGCCCACTCGGGGTGAAAATTGCAAAAACACAGTTGAAGGACAGAATGTAGAACAATGTCATACATTCACCCCAGTACAAGGATCTGGGCCTAAATCCATCGTTTTTTTGCACTCCACACCACCCTGGGCCAGACCCTGGCTGTTGGACCTGCGATGAGCAAGCCCAGCACAAAGGGGGTAGCTTGGCTCAAGTGACAAGGCAAGTGAAGGCTGTAGTGTTAAGCCGGCTCTGACCCAATAATAACTCCTTGTACATCCACACCAAAAAGAAGGACACCACACCACTGCTGTAGAAAAATACGATTCCTTTATATAAAAGTTCTTTGTTGTAAATAGGGTTGACTGGGAAAGCACATATACATTTCTTTTGGTCATACAGTTCTGGTAATAAATAGTATTAATAAATAGAATAACTTAAGGAATGAGCATCAAAATAAATATCAGAATAAATATCAGGATAAATATCAGAATAAATATCAGGATAAATATCAGAATAAATATCAGAATAAATATTGGTTCATTTAAATAAACAACCACATGTTTCTTCTGGTATCGCTGCCACCAATTAAATACTTTAGAATCATCACATGTGCAATACGTTTCAAATGGGAAAGATAACTTTTACAGTTTATGCTGTTTTCAATGACCGGGTATACGGCTTCTCTGAGCACAAAATAAGGTTTGGGACTCTTTAATAATTATTCAGGGCGTATGCGCGTATATCTAAAAGGCAAGGAAACACAGTAAATACATCATTTGCACTCGGCGGTCACCGGGATAGGATCTCTGCTTTTGCCGGTGAAGTCTATGCGCGCCTACGGGCTTTAGCACCACTAGAGCACAGGCGGCACCAGTTCAAAGTCTTTAGACTGACGAACGGGCTGCCGGAGAGGTCACACAACCTTTGCGCACAGTCAAATGAATGCCGGTTCACAGTTCCTTCACAACCCTGCATTCACTATGAAGAAACGGGCCCACCTCACATCGGCTGCAACATCGGCTGCAATCAAAATACGATTCAGTCGGGCACAGCACTTCTCTCGTCAGCGACGGGGCTCTCAGGGGCTCCACGGACCTCCCTCCGACTTCCGCATACAGGGTGGTTCCCGCCCACAGCTACAGCTCCCGGGTCACTGGGGAGTGGCAGAGACGCTAGTCCCGCCCAACGAAGGCCGGCCTTTCCCCGCCCCGGCGCACCACCTCACCTTCAATCTGCGCAGGCAGCGCTCTACGCTGGTGGGGCTCGGAGACGTCCGAGCTCCCCTCTAGAGGCACCTGTCGCGAAGGGGGCTCAGCTGACGATCACGGTCGCGGCGAACTTGCTCTCGCCTCGCGACTCGATAAATCGATCACAGTTCACCACCGGGGGGAGGCGGGGAGGCACACGAATCTGGCCACAGTCTTTGGGGGCAATGAGGTACTCGCTGGGCAGGCGCTGTAGGCGCTAGATCACTTCTCACGTAGCTGACTGGAACGCCAGTCAGACACAACGCCAGCAACCCTTTGCTGCTCTACTGCCTGCGCTACCAACCACCTCAGGGGTCAACAGGGCAGGTGTCAATCTGGTGTCAAGTCTGGAATCTCTTCTTCTCTAGTCTAATCAATCTTCATCTAAAATGGCCGCCAGGGACTGGGCCTTATATAGCCAGTGCCCTGGGGTACTGGCACGAGCCAGAAGGTTCTAGAACCTTCTCTGGCTGTGACAATGACATGGCACTCTTGAGGGGTATTTAGGACACTCACAGCCACCGTACTGGGGTTCTAGAGCAGCCATTTTATGTACCTGAGGAAAATAAAGGAATTCCTGTCAGAAATGCGCGCCAAACAAAGGGCGCCAAAACCTCAAAAGGCCAGGGTTCATGAAGGCTCCAATGGGAGTCACTTCACATGAGGAAAAAGGGTGTCCACCATTTTAGGTTCATTTATACAGGTTGACAACCCCAGTTTGTAATGCCACAGGTTTGGGCCAGGCGCCTTGTAAATAGGTGCCACAAACCTTGTGAGCAACTGGGCATCAAGGAACATCTAACCCCATGAGACAACACATAAAAAGTCCTGGTAGACAAATAAAAAGCGACAAATTTTGGGAGGTACAGGGGAACAAAAGAAATCATAGTGGTGAGGGGACTCTCAGAAGCAGACGGGTCTAACACGCGTCCCCCCCAGCTGAAAGTGGGGAGAGCTACCCAACCCCTTGGGAGTCCTCAACACTAAGGCGGAAATACCTGGAGAGACCGTCTGCATTGGCGTGGTCAACTCCGGGCCGGTGTTCCACCCGAAAGTCCATTCCCTGTAGGGAGATAGACCACCTCAACAGTTTGGGATTTTCCCCCTTCATTTGCATGAGCCAACGAAGGGGTCGGTGGTCTGTCTGAACAAGGAAGTGTGAACCAAACAAATATGGTCGCAGCTTCTTCAGTGCCCAGACCACCGCAAAGGCTTCCCGCTCGATGGTACTCCACCTCTGTTCCCGGGGAAGCAGTCTCCGTGACAGAAAGACCACGGGTTGATCCAGACCCTCTTCATTGAGTTACGATAGCACCGCCCCAATGCCAATGTCGGATGCATCTGTCTGGACAATGAACTCTTTTGAAAAATCTGGAGCCTTCAGGACTGGAGCTTTACACAATGCTTGTTTCAGAGTGTCGAAGGCTCGCTGGCAAGCCTCCGTCCAAATGACTCTCCTGGGTTGCTTTTTGGCCGTGAGTTCTGTAAGGGGTGCCACGATAGTGCCATACCCCTTCACGAATCGTCTGTAGTAACCTGTGAGGCCCAGGAAGGCTCGGACCTCAGTCTGGGTCTTGGGGGGTTTCCAGGCCATGATTGCCTCAATCTTCGCCTGAAGGGGCTGCACCGTTCCCCGGCCCACCAAGTGTCCTAAGTACACTACCGATCCCTGTCCAATCTGACATTTGCTGGCCTTGATCGTCAAGCCAGCCCGTTCCAGGGCCTGGAGAATGGCTTGCAAGTGCTGCAAGTGATCCTCCCAGCTGCTACTGAAGACAGCTATGTCATCCAAGTAAGCAGCAGAGAATGACTCCATCCCGGTGAGGATCGGGTTCACCAGCCGCTGAAAAGTGGCAGGAGCGTTCTTGAGCCCAAAGGGCATGACGCAAAACTGGTAGTGTCCATCAGGTGTGGAGAAGGCTGACCTTTCCTTGGCTCCATTAGACATAGGAATCTGCCAGTACCCTGCAGTGAGGTCAATGGTACTGAGATATTGGGCAGCTCCCAACCGGTCAATCAATTCATCCGCCCGAGGGAGCGGATGAGCATCCGTTTTGGTTACCGAATTTTGTCCTCGGTAGTCCACACAGAATCTCAATTCTGGTGTGGTGCCAGGTGGGGCAGCTTTAGGAACTAACACCACCGGGGTAGACCAAGGGCTACTTGAAGGTTCGATGACTCCTAGCTCCTGCATCTTAGCTACTTCGCTTTGGATACTGGCCTTCACCTTGTCAGACAGCAGGTAAGACTTTGACTTTACAGGTGGGCTGTCCCCTGTGTCCACGTCATGGGTACACAGGTGGGTCTTACCCGGGACAAGGGAGAACAGAGGAGCGAATGACCCCAAGACCTGGCGACATTCCTCCTGCTGCTCAGAAGTCAGGGTTGGTGAGAGTTTCACTCCCTCCACTGACCCATCCTTTTCTTGAGACGCAAAAAGGTCGGGGAGAGGCTCTGTGTCCTCTTCCTCCGATCCGTCAGTCACCATAACCAACATGACTTCGGGCCTCTCGTAGTGAGGCTTGAGGCGATTGGCATGTAACACCCGATGCGGATGCCGAGGGGTCTTTACGTCCACCAGATAAGTAGACTTGCCCTTCTTCTCCAATACCTCATAGGGGCCTGTCCAACGGTCCTGGAGGGCACTCAGCTCTCCAGGCTCCATCACCCACACCTTCTGGCCAGGCTCCAACTCCACTGGGTGAGCGTTGTGGTCATACCACGCTTTCATGACTGCCTGACTGGCTTCCAAGTTGTCAGAAGCTTGCTTCCACAACTTTGCCATTTGGCTTCGGAAGGCCAGCATGTAGCTCACCACATCCTGGGGAACTTTCCGGGGAGATTTTTCCCAGGAGTCCCTCACCAGGCTGAGAGGTCCACGTACAGGGTGCCCGTACAAAAGCTCGAAGGGGCTGAAGCCCACTCCCTTTTGCGGCACTTCCCTGTAGGAAAAGAGCAAACAGGGTAGGAGGACGTCCCATTTCCTCCGCAGGCTTTCGGGTAGACTTCTGATCATACCCTTCAAGGTTTGGTTGAACCTTTCCACAAGACCATTGGTCTGTGGGTGATAAGGAGTAGTGAACCTGTAAGTCACTCCACACTCCTTCCACATGGCCCGCATATATGCTGACAGGAAGTTGGTCCCCCTGTCAGACACAACTTCCTTGGGGAATCCCACTCGGGTAAAGATCCCCATCAGGGCCTTGGCCACTACTGGTGCAGTAATGGTTCTCAGAGGAATTGCCTCTGGATACCTTGTGGCGTGATCCACCAGGACCAGGATAAACCTGTGACCCGATGATGTAGGTGGATCTAGGGGCCCAGCAATGTCGATGCCCACCCTTTCAAAGGGGGTGCCAACGACAGGAAGTGGTTCCAGGGGAGCCTTCAGCTTCGTCCCTGTTTTCCCACTGGCTTGGCATGACACGCACGACCGACAGTATGTGTCGGACGCCACCCTCATTCGAGGCCAATAAAAGTGGGGGACAAGCCGGGCAAAGGTCTTGTCCTGACCCAAGTGTCCTGCCAAGGGAATCTCATGAGCCAACTCTAATAGGAAGGCTCGGTAACACTGTGGGACTACCAGGGCCCGTGACAATCCGTGCACTGGCGCCCTGGGTTCTCTGTAGAGGAGACCATCCTCCCAGTAAACACGATAGTTCCCAGACTCGTTACCTGCTGCCTGGGCTTCAGCCTGTTGCCTCAGACCCTCGAGGGTGGGACATTCCCTTTGTCCCTTGCTCAGTTCCTCCCTAGATGGTCCTCCTTCCACTCGCCACTCAGCGGGGATAGGCAAGTCCTGCAACGGAACCATGTCCTCCTCCGCGGACTCCGGGTCCACCTCCACAGGCGGCCTATCCGTCTCACGGGGCATGGACATCGAGGCAGGCTCCTCCTGTCCTCGAAATGTTCCCTCATTAGCAGCTGGGTGGGCCATTGTTCCAGGCTCCAACCCACGCGACTTCTCCTCCCGAGCAGCCGCAGACCTGGTACTCACACAGGCCCAATCAGGTGTACCCAGCATCTCAGTATGAGTCCGGTATTCCACCTCCTTCCAAGCATTGTGCTCCATATCATTGCCCAGCAGACAATCGACTGGCACGGCGGGGCTTACGGCAACTCGAAGTGAACCTGCAACCCCTCCCCACTCAAAGGGAACCTCGGCCACAGGATAGTGGCCCATTCTGCCGTCAGCCATCGCGGCTGGATGAAGTACGCCTGGAATCACCTGCTCTGAGGACACCAGATGACTCCTTACCATAGTCATACTGGCTCCTGTATCTCTCAGAGCTTCCCCTCTATGGCCATTGATGGTGACCCATTGCCCATACTTGATAGTATTTGAGGGCACCTGGATCTTTGGAACCACCTCCCGATCACCCAGGGACACTAAGGTGACACCCGCCCACTCCCCCCCCTTAACTAAGGGCATCTCCTCCTCGAGCGCTATACTAGCGACTCCCGGGGCCTTTCCTCCAGTGGGAGGGGGTGGTCTCTTTGGGCATTTCACGTCTCCCTTATAATGTCCAATACCACCGCACTCATAGCAATGGATAACCCTTGGCTGCTGACTCTGGCCAGGATTAGGGTTCTTCTGCGGGTTAGCCTTAGAAGTGGAGAAGAAACTTTTCTCCTTAAAGGTATTTTGGGGGCCTTTGGAGAACTCCTGCTTCTTGTTATCTCCCCCCTCTTTCTTCTGGGGAGCGCCCTGTCCGGACTTCTGAGAATCTCCTCCCGTCCCCTTCGTGGACACTCGGGTACTTGCCCAAATGTCCGCCTCCTCAGCAAGCTTACGGGGGCAAGTAAGTTTGCTGTCTACCAGGTGTTGCCTCAGCTCGGGAAGACATTTCTCGAGTAGATGTTCCTTGAGTATCAGGTCGTACAACCCTCAATAGTCCTCCACCTCATTACCTTGGACCCACCCATCCAGGGCTTTCTTAGCAAAATCCAGGAAGTCAACCCAATTCTGTGAGTTCAGCTTGTGGCTGCCCCTAATCCTTTGCCGGTATTTCTCGGGGGTCAACCCAAACTTCCTGATGAGCGCCACCTTCATGGCGGGGTAATTAACCTGTTCCACCCGGTCTAGGGCCAATAGGGCATCCCTACCTGTCGGAGGCATGTACCGGTATAATCCACCACCCCAATGCTTCTCATGGATCCCATGGGCTCTTAAGGAGACCTCATAGGCTGCCAGCCACTTGGCTATGTCGTCTCCAGCGGTATAACTGGCGACTACGTCCTTGGGTAAATGGGGCCTGGGCTCCCTGGCAAATTCCTTTGACTCAACACCCTTCGGAGTGATGTTAGGGGCCTGGAATTCGAGTTCTCGTAGCTTGAACTCGTGTTCCATCCTTTTCCTTTCTATCTCCAGCTTGGACTCATGTTCCAACCTCCTCCCCTCCCTCCTTTCTTCCAACTCCATTTTTGCTATTTCCCACCTTAACAGTCTTTCCTCTCTCCTGTCAGCTAACTCGGTTTCTGACAACCCTCTCGATGACACACTGCTGCCCTCCCGTGAGGTTGCCTTGGGGCTGATTCACATCTCACCCACCCCCGGGGGACATTCCGCAGTCCTATCAATGACAGTACCTCTGTCCGATTCCTCCTCCTCCACCGTTCCCTCCGTGTTTCTTCCACCCATGCTCGCAGACTAGTACGGAGCTCCTCTCTTTTGGCCCCTCGCCTGACAAACACTCCCCTCTCCTGACAGAAATCCTTGAGCTGTGCCACAGTATAGGTCTCCAGCTCTGACATTTCGAATTCCATCTTGTCAGTGAAAAGTGTGGACAACCACCCCGAAGTAGGTGACCAGGATAAGAACTTTGAGGGTCACTTCCACCCACCTCCAGGAAAGAATTTGGAAAAAGCAAAACGTTGAATTTGAGGGCCGCTAGGAGAAAACTCCGGGTGTGTACCTGTGGTGCACACTGAATTATTATGGGGTACAAAACAAGCACGGCTCGCAATCCCACCCGCTGAGCACCAATTTTATGTTGGACCTGCGATGTGCAAGCCCAGCACAAAGGGGGTAGCTTGGCTCAAGTGACAAGGCAAGTGAAGGCTGTAGTGTTAAGCCGGCTCTGACCCAATAATAACTCCTTGTACATCCACACCAAAAAGAAGGACACCACACCACTGCTGTAGAAAAATATGATTCCTTTATATAAAAGTTCTTTGTTGTAAATAGGGTTGACTGGGAAAGCACATATACATTTCTTTTGGTCATACAGTTCTGGTAATAAATAGTATTAATAAATAGAATAACTTCAGGAATGAGCATCAGAATAAATATCAGAATAAATATCAGGATAAATATCAGAATAAATATCAGGATAAATATCAGAATAAATATCAGAATAAATATTGGTTCATTTAAATAAACAACCACATGTTTCTTCTGGTATCGCTGCCACCAATTAAATACTTTAGAATCATCACATGTGCAATACGTTTCAAATGGGAAAGATAACTCTTACAGTTTATGCTGTTTTCAATGACCGGGTATACGGCTTCTCTGAGCACAAAATAAGGTTTGGGACTCTTTAATAATCATTCAGGGCGTATGCGCGTATATCTAAAAGGCAAGGAAACACAGTAAATACATCATTTGCACTCGGCGGTCACCGGGATAGGATCTCTGTGTAGTGTAGTTCCTATCTTCCCAATAGGCTCTGCGCATTGGAATAATACCTACAGCAGTAAAGGCCTAGACCAGACGTTAACTAGGTCTACTACTGTCGATACTAGACTTAATTTTTGGGTTTGCCAGCTAAGCTCAGAGTTCGCTAGAAACTTTCTCGAATGTTCAGGAAAGAATTACCTCCCCTGATTAGACAAGAAGGGATTTAGTTTCTGACAACCATAGAACATGACAACTTTGCTCTCCCCTAATCAAGAGTCAATCTCAAGAGTCGTGTGAGCACAAGGCAATTATTTTACTCAGTCAGTACGTGCATTCTTAGTCTCATCAGAATGTAGAGAAAAGGAAGAGACGGGCGTGTTCAATAAAAAGGTGTTATTTATTGATCAGTCTCTTTTCTCATACATGAGAAATGGATCGATATTATTGCAATACTTATAGTTAAGTAAAGTGCATACATTAAAAGCAATAGTATAAAATAATACTGTAAAAACATTGATATGGTTTCTGAGCCATAAGATGTTTTTAAATGATTAAAATATATTTACATACACATATACATTTGACTAAACGTACTCAACTGGTGTTTCTAAATACGCCTACCCCGTGTACCTGACCTAAGTCTAATGCGTGGGCGGGAATAGAAAGTTACAGTTTAAGTTAAGTTTGTTTTTGCCAAGTGAATAACTAAAGAATTCTCTGTGAGGGGTTATTCAGTTCTGTACCTGGAAGTTAGGATGAATGAGGAATGGTATCTCTTTCTCTGCTCTCGATATTCCAGGCGGCCTGCGAGGGCTGCCCAGAAGCGCCGGTGCTGGGTCTCTCGACTTGAGATAGCAGCGCGTCTCTCAGCGCGTCAGGAAGGCGGGGCTGCTGCCAGCGGGGTCTGCTTCTGCTCTCGGCTTCGGCAAGTATGGCTGCTCCGTCTTGTCACCACGCGTGTGTTTGCATAGGGCAAGGTCGGCAATATTTATACCTTAAAGGTGCCGGGATTGACGTAAGGATGGACATAGGTACGTCAATAAAGATGTCATACGACTTGCTCGTTAGCACATTCTTTACTAAAGTTCTCTGTGAAATCAAAACAATGGCCGCACGGATTATCCAGGTTGTCATAGGTTTGATTTGTTATGAGAACGTCGTATGCCTTATCAGGGGCTGGAGGAATGTCGCTTGTCTAATTAGATCTCAAGCGTTATGACCTAATCAGATAACACGTTCCTGTGCCGTAGTGTGACTGCGTCAGATAACGGTATCTGCATCATGGGGGCTTGTCTTGCCTCATGGGCTGACTGTTAGTTAACTTGATAGTTAGTTTAACCAGAATAGGGTCAGGAATAGGGGGATCAATTCAGAACCTATAGGAATACATGACACCCACTCCACGCTACCTATGGTCATATCTACTAATCTATGCATAGTATAACATAGTACAACATACTATAGAGTATAGTGTATACCTTACCACCCCAAAATACATAAATGCATTTCGAAATTTTCAAATATACTGAAAAATTGCAGTCATATATATTGTATGCACTTAAGCTATGAATTAAATGCAAAAATAAACACGCATTTTTATGCATTATTGCTTATTGGTATATGAGAATAAACATGAAATGGCTCTTAATATGGCTATACAGAAAGGAAGGTCGAGACCATTTCATCACATAATAAAATATTTGTGAACATACCAGCGGGCAGCTAAAGTCTATATAAAGTATCTAAAAATAGAAATCTTAGTTCTCTAGGAATAGTTTCTTACTTTAAGCAGAAGATCAGTGTCCCGGAAAAAAATATAGGAAGAAAAATATTTTAGGGGCTTGCTGAAAAAATTGCTGTCCGTGAACTGGATTGTAATTGTTCATGTGACTTTATTTTTAAAGTTGAAGGCCGAATTCAGGGAACGCCGTGTGCGAGTTTACTCAAAAGTCTCTATTTCTGTTCTGGAGAGAACATCATATCATTCAGGCTTTCGAAAAAACTGTCAACAGCTTCATGGGAAAGTTCCTCTAGGTCGGAAATAGGTGTAACCATGCATTCATGCGCATGATTGTCTCCATTGACATTCTGATTTGCATCACTGACAGAAGGTCGTACCTGTTCGATGCTGCTTTCATCTTGAACTTCACTACCCTTCAATCGTAGTGGTGAAGATTCCAGGAATGCCGTCATCAGGATTGGCAGCCTTTGAGGGCAGCACAATGCGTGAACCTTGGTAGGAACCAACAGTGTATCTGCATCCACTGGCGCATCCGATTGTAGCGTCAGACAGGTGTCTAACACGCATTCTCCTCCGCATAGCAGACACCTTAGTACAGGTAAAGCACACCTTTGCCACATTGGTCGAAATGATAGAAACCAAGTCATGTTCAGGTCTCTAAGCCGGGAGAGTCCCAGGATTTTTGATATCCGGTCCCGGTATCCAATGGCTAGGATCGTATCTTCCATTGTCGCGAGAGTTTGATCTGTGACATGGGTTGCCATAACGAAAAATAAGGACTAGGAATAGGATTCCTGCAATTAGTCCCAGGATCAAGGGAAGTCCGCCAAAAATCGAATGGACGAAATCTGGAAAAATACCCAGTATGGCTTTGAATGGTGTTAATGCCATCGAAAATACTGTCTTAAATACCCCTGAGATCCCATTGGTATCAGAAATATTTAAGATTTCGCTCAGGATTTCCGCGAAATGTACGGGGGAATTAGTTGATAATAATGTATGTATCTCTGCAGTCGTCCTTGCGACTTGTAGATCATACGTTTCTTTTGATGACGTGAGCCTTGTAGGCGTCTGAAGAAGCACTGTTTTCATTCTGCTTAAAGTATCTATTCGAATAGAAGTAATTTTCAAATTGGGCCATGCCCTTGCCTCCCTGTCTGGGAAGGAGCTCGGAAACAATGAGCGTCCACAGCACTTGACCTTGGCCGTCTTAGTGACTAGATAAGGAGTCCCGGGCATAAGACTACAACATCTGCGGTCTACAATAAGAATGTAACTCCCATTATAGAGTCTTTGAAAGAATGGTTCTATTTCAGTTGCAGGTGCGCCTTGCTGGTGACATGAAAGGTTGTATGAATTCCCTTCACAGGCTCCGTGCAAACTAATACCGTTACACAGAAGCGTGCCGCTTAGTGACATAGCACAATTGTTGCCACTAAGAAACACTTTCTGTCCTTTATTACTGACACATGCATGTGAATAGGGCAGGTTCCATGTTGTTTTAAGGTACCCCTTTCCCAATTTCTCGTACATGCCAGCCTGTATATATTTTTGGCAGTATTGAAACCTGAAGGTTGAGATAGGAATATTTATGATTCCGTGGATTATCCATTCACTGACAGGTCGTTCTGACATTGTCATTGGTAATCTTTCTAGTTTTTCAATGCTCAAGATTGTATAATCAGCACCCTTTTGCGCCATACCGATTTGTCTATCAGTAGGGTTAAAGATTTGGAATAGTGACGTTGTGTTGATTAAACGCCAAGGCACATAGCCTGAACGCAGATTTTGTAACGTCCAGCCAAGCTGTACAATAGAACGCAATTGTGACTGACCATGTTGTAATAACAGTAAGTCTTGCGATAATATATCGATTGCTGAAGACACAATGCTGTCCAATGAAAAAATTCTGGAGGACAGAGTCATTAACCCATTGTCCACTACAGACAGTGATTTTTCCAAATTAATACGGTCAATTTCCCGTATTCTCTCTGCTGTTTCAATTTGAGTAACCTTCCAGGCCTCATTATATGCTGCATATACAGAGGCTGCTATGAAACGCTTTTGACGCTGTTTGCGTGGTCCCATTATGAAATCACGCAAGTCAGCACCATCAGTAAGTAAAGTTAGGTGTTGCTTAATTTCAGGCAGTGTGGAAGTTTGTAGCCATTGAAGGCATAATTTGCCCACACTGTAGGTGGTAATTATCCCTGGGTGATGTCTTTGGGGATATCTAGGGTCTGGCCTGATCATTTTGAAACCCTGTGTTTTATTCAGGAATCTGTCTTGACAGTTATTAGTATCTGTTGGCCAGATCAACCACTGTTTCCAATCAGGATGTGTTCTGTTTTGGTTAAGTATATGGTTTACGTCTATTTCTTCATCTGTATCAGAGCTATTGCTAAACATTGTTGGCTTTGGAATAGACGGTTTATTTAAATCTTTGATTTTGGCTAAGCCAAGACAGGTGGTTTGTTAACCAGTGTCATTTAAAAATATCATTTGTTCTGGGATCATGCAGGCTCTAAACAAAGCTTCTAAACCCTGTACTTGCCATTCTTTTGTACCCCAAACACTTTTCAAATCAACATTTTTGTCCCAATAATCAAATCCAAATGTATTCATTTGTTCAAAGAACGAGTCAGAATAAATCAATTTTGTGTTGGTTATCATGGTTTTCATCCCTGTCTTGTTTGACAATTTAAAATAAAATGTTTCAGCATTACTTGTGTTAAAACCCTGAAAGTATGAATATTTGTCATAAACGGTTCTTGAGCTCCCTTTTGGAGGTGTAGCACAATGTTCCCATTGATTATAATTTAAAACATTTCTAGGTTGTGCAGATTTATGTAAAAAATGGTTACCATAATGGTTGTAGCAATACATACTATCATAATTTGTAGAACCTTGCAAATAATCATGTTTGGTAAATTTAGCAGACATTACTAAATCAGACATCATATTGTTAATGCTTTCGAAGTCCCAATCATCAGCAAATGAGTTTGGTTTTACAAAGTCACTCAAGGAGATCTTGATTTGGTGTGGATATTTCAGGATCTCGACCGGACCATAAATTTCATAGTCAGTGTTGTCCCAGGCTACCCCACCAGGTATCGGATTGGCTGTGAAGTTGGCTGAAGAAAGTTCTGGAGAAAGTTCTCTTTTCTCGATGTGTGAAGATGTCTGTGGTTTGAGGACCAAGTTGATGTTCTGACTTGCTGTGTCCATTTTAGCATATTTTCCCTCAATGAAGCGTCCCAAAGTAAATACCATGATGAGCCAAAGTATGAGGATAAATGCACCAAAACCCACCCAAAATTCAATCCATGGAGAAATCAGATATGTTTCTTTCAGTTGTTTCAAAAGTTCCTTCGCTTTGTCTTTAAAGGATTTTGATGATGGCTGTGTCTTTGATTCACTGAAGCCGTCAGAGGAATCATCGAAGTTGATGAAGTAACCGGATGCAGTTCTGTCAATTGTTCCAATTGGTTCAGGATTCTTGTTTCTTGCATTTTCACTTGGTACTTCAGTATAGATTGGTGCGTCTCTGCTAAATGTTTTTATTTGGGTTTTCAGAGGTCTGAGTTCTATTGCATTGTTGCATAGTCCTTGTTGTTCTTCTGTAGGCGTTTCGAATGTGATGAGCCTCTTTGATAGGACCTCTGTACTGGTAGCAAACCTTGGTGTTCTGCTACTTATTGGGAGTCCACTTGGCCTGCTGTTTGTTATCGGCCACATGTTGTGGTTTTACCAGGTCGATGGATACAACTCGGTTCTCCTTTTTTCCAGCAAGTGGCGGTAGTACAACTGATCTTGTCCCGTTGACAGACAAGACAGGAACTGCTTTTCTGTAAGAAGGCCCAAATTCCTTCTTTACCGCGATCTTCTCCCTGACTAGATCCCCGACTTTTGGAATCCAGACAGGTCTTGCTGGGACAGGTGGTGATTCTTCAGTGGTTGTTGGCTGTTGTTTCAACTGTATGTTGCTCAGGTCTTTTCTTGTTTTGTTTAAGTCCTGCAAAATAGCCAAACGGTCTTTGACATCAAAGGTTTTTTCTATTACCACTGAAGTCTGACTATCAAGGTCAGAGATCAACATCCTAGTTCCGAATAATAATTCGTACGGACTGAATCCCTTCAGAGAATTTCTTGGCAAGTTATTTAGACTACGTTGGACACTTATTAGATGTTTGACCCACCCAGCTCCCGAACCTAATACCTTTGCCGTTATAGATTGCTTTATGTCACGGTTTTTTCTTTCAACAATTCCGTTCCCCTCAGGGTGAAATGGACAAGAGTACCGCAATTGCACGCCCATGCTGACCATGGCCTCCTTATAAGCCCGAGAGCTAAAAGCAGGACCATTGTCCGAATGCAGCATGCCAATTGCGTATGTGCCGATAAAGACTCGCAAATCTTTTATAACAGTTCTGGCGTCAGCCGTTCGCTGGGGCCACATCCATATAAATCTCGTGCATGAGTCCACTGCAACCAAGATATATTTATAGTTACCATCCCTTTGTAAGGGACCGCAGTGGTCTAGATAAACACAGGCTAATGGTTTATCCGAGATTAGAAGGGGCGTTTGAGCTGGACGTCTCACCGTTGATACTTTCATTTTTTGACATATGTCACATTCTAGAACATAGTTCCTTGTTTGTCTTCTCATTTGTGGCCACCAGTATCTCTGTTTTAATAATGATACTGTGGCTGAGACGCCAGCATGGATAGAAGCAAGCCCTTCGTGTGCCGCTATTATTAGTCCTAACCTATGTTCCATGTTTGGAATTGCCCTATCCCCCACTCCAGGGATTCGAGCAAAAGGAACATTGTTTACATCAGTTATGTATGAGTATTTTACTGGAAAGCCTTTAGGGAGTGGTTCTATCGAATCCTTTTCTGAAGCGCTGACAGCTTGCAATATTTCGCTGTCTATTTTTGTTTTTGACCGGGTGACGGCAGCTACGGAAGCCGTTTGCACAGCTGCCTTCGCGGCCTCATCAGCCAATGAATTCCCTGCAACGTGAACGCCATCACGTTGATGACTCAGTGTATGTATCACGTGAGTCTTAGGTAGTTCTTTTTGTAAAAGAGCTACTTGTTCCCATAGCATTTTATGCTTGATTGTGCCACCTTTAGCATCCTTGAAACCGTTCTGAAGCCAGATCTGCAAGTATTCATTATAAGACTGAACGCAATAATACGAATCGCACACTATGAGTGTGGGGAATTCTCGATTGGTATTTTCAAGCGCCATCTTGAATGCTAGTAATTCAGCTCGCTGAGCCGTACAATCTCCTAGGGATTGTGTTTTAGTGAGGGCTGGTTTAAATTTCCCTTCGTGCCAACGACCTTTAACAATCGCGCACGCAGCACTGTAAGCTTGTTTACCCCCTACTGCGGGTTGTGCTGATCCGTCTGTATATATTATACAGCCGTAGTGATCTAGAGGCAGAATTTCGGTTGGCGGAGGACATTCAAATTCATATTGGAGAAATTCTTGTGTTTTTAAGTAAGGATCGAATTCGTACACCACGTCTGTTGCAGCAAGAGAGTTAGCCCATTGTATCCATCTTGGATGTAGTGCTTTAGCATTTGGAATGCTTGCCTTTGTCACCGCCTCTAAGGCTGGTATCGGTGTCACGATTACTATTCGTTTACCTTGTGCCAGGGCTCGTTCTTTTGCTATAGCTGTCTGTGTTGCTGTAAGAATTTTTTCCGTTGGGCTGAATTTCATTTCAGCCTTAGTGTACAAGTGTGATTTGAATGCAATTGGTACCTTTTCTCCCTCATTAGAGGTTAGGTATGTGAATCCGCATCTCCCTGGGATGACTCGAATCACAAGATTGCGTGTATTATCACGGGTTTCTAATTTTGTTTTAATTAGCATGTCTGTTTGTAAGGATCTCAAAATTTCTGTGTGTATTTGAGTCCAACTGGATCTTTTAAAGTCTGGTTTAATTAGATCATAAAGGGGTTTGACCCTTTCTGCGTAATTTGCAATGTAAGTTCTTCCGAAATTTAGGAAGCCTAGAATTGACTGTAGGTTTTTTAGTGTTTTAGGAGCTTGGATTACGGCACATTTCTCTAGGAAATTGTCTGCCAGGCTTTTACCTTCACTTGATAACTCATATCCTAAGAATAAGACTGTCAGATGGGCAATTCTGGATTTTTTGAAGTTGAATTTGTAACCCTCTGCAGCGAACCCAAGTATTATGGTGTTCACCCTTTTCAAGTGAGTCTCCAAGTCATCATCTGTCAAGTAAATGTCATCGACTTAAGATAATGCTTCATCATCATATAGTTGTAGTAATTCTGTTACTCTCGCTGAGAATACCCCCGGGCTGTTCTTGTACCCCTGGGCTAACCGACAGAATTGTTTTTGAGTGCCATTTACTGAAAATGCAGTTAAATATCTGCTCTCTGGTGCTATGTTTTGACAAAAGAATCCATTGGAGATGTCCAAGGTTGTTTTGTATTTTTTGCGCACTATGTTATTCATTAGTGCAGCACTGTGTGAGTTTTGCACTGCAAAAGTTTTGCAACATGTGTTAAGGTGTCGGTAATCCAAAACTAGACGATATGAATTGTCTGGTTTGGAGACCGGAAACAAAGGATTGTTCATTTGTGAGGTGCAAGTTTCAATCACCCCCTGGTATTCTAGCTGATCTAGTATTTCATTTACCTGTTTTTTAGCTTCTTGCTTAATTGGGTACTGCCTTTGTGCAGTTGGTTGTGATTTTAACTGGATTTTGTGAGGAGGAGAATCCTCATCCCATCCTACATGATTTTTATATAAAGCAGGTGCTAAGGCCACTGCCCACTTTCTAGCGAGTGTATATTTTTTATGAATCGGGATTTGATTCGAGAAGGCAGGCATAATTACTTCTTCGCCATGAGGGCACTCCCTGACAAACTCTGGTGGCCAGTCTTTTTCAGCTAGAAGGATATCATAGCCCTTGGAGAGATTATCCCAAAATAGTCCCCTTATTTTCCTAGTCTTATCTCCCTCTATACGTAATGTTATCTCGTATATCTTGTGGGGCTTGCTAACTCTGGTGTCTGCAGTTTCCACTTGAAGGTATTCATTCGTGTCCACTGTCTCCAGATGATTCATAAGGACTTTGCGAGCTATGCTCACCTCTGCTGCGCTGTCTAGCATTGTCTGAGCCCACTCTCCGTTTTTCAGTTGTGTCCTCAGTATTCTCGGCATTGTTAACTACCTTGATACTGGCTACCTTCTTTTTTGGAAATTGTAATTTCTTTTTTAGTTGAGCAGGTTCCTTGTCTTTGGACTTGGCGTGCTCTTCTGATCGTCCTCTTCTTTCCGATTTCTGCGAGGAATTCTGAAAAGATTGAGAGGGACGTGTATCAATGTCTTGATATCTATCAGGTTTTTTAATATTATCCCTATTTCTAAGGTTATATCTATTCCCAGAGGGGTCACTCTGGGGTGACCTGTGTCTCTGGTTCGGAGATTTCTCCCTTCGCCTAGGAGACCTTCCTCGGGACTGGAATTTCTTTTCTTTTGGATTGGATTGTTTGTTTCCATCCCAGTTCTTTTTTGGTGAATTATTATTAAAAAATATTTTTTCTGGACTTTCAGTCAGTCGCGGTTTTACTGGTATTCCACCTAAACTATCTCTGCCTAGTTCCTCATAGGATTTTTCTATGATTCTGGCTATTTCAGCTGGTTGGTCTGCTATATCTGTCTCTTTTAACCTCTGGCGGATCGCCACGTTTGCTGCTTCACCTTTTATGTTGGCTAATAATATAGCCGAGACCTGCTTGAAGTCTTTTAGTAATTTCATACCAAGAGTTAAAGCAGGTTCTGGACCGTATTCATCTTGAATTTGTTTTAGCACATCTGGTATTACCGAAATGGATGGAACACCGTGCGTTTTTGTGTAGATGGAAGCAAAGACTGTACCCCAAGTGTCACAGTCCTCTATGTGTGGTGCGATTCCCATTGGGAGACATATAGTCAGAATCCTGTGTTTTTCTAATGGGGTGGTGTCAGGAAACACCGCCTCTATTTGGGTAATTTTCTGTGCCAACCAGAATGGTAATTGTTCCCGTTTAGCTGGAACTTTACCTAGGCAGGATTGGATGTTCTGTGGTGTAATTTTATTTGTGTTCCCCTGGTGAGGGGTCAGCTGTGGAAGTTTAATCGCTGGCTGAATTGTTGAAGTCCGCATTACATACTGAACTAATTGTCTATGAATTTTTAGTAGTTGTTTTAGCTGTATTAACAGCTCTGCTGCAGGCATTCTTTCGATGTCTGGATGTGGTGTGTATCCGGCTAAGACCGGCCACGTTGCTCCTGGTCTACCTAAAGGACCGAGCCTTGTAATGTGATTATTATGTTTTAGGGCGCCATCAAATAAGAGCAAATGCTCTTGGAATTTGAGTGGTACTTCCACTTCCTCGAAAGGAGTGTACATTTCTGGTGGAACCTCTACTTTGTAATAGTGGAAGTACTTTGTTACAGCATTTGCTGCTGGAAAATGTATCCATGTATAGTATACCTCTGTCTGCCGATATTCGTGTGCCTCAATTACGAATATGACTGTACCACCTCTAGGTGTCAGTCCATTTTCTATAAGTTTTAGAGTTATAGATCTCCTTTTGGCGACCTGGATGAGTATTATATCCGGGTCTGCATCGAGTGCTGTATTGTCAGCTGCTGCTATTTCAGCTGCTAATCTAACTGCCTCTCTTTCATCATCACTTTCAGCCATTTTACTGACCGGATGGTATTATATTTGTTTGCAGATCAGGTTTCTTATGGAAACAGAGATTAGATGCACAATATTTTGGAACACTGTTTATCCTTCAACGTTGACTTGACCAAGAACCATACATAGGAGTTCCCTCCTGCGAGGTTTTGGAGGATATTACCTTTCACCCACTCCAGACGTCTTTGGAGTATTTGGGAAAAGGGGTCTGAGTGAGAAAGCACGACTGAGTTACTCTAAATGTCTTACGTTAGTTTTATCGCCCTTTCCAAACGCGTTGGGCGCCATGTAGTGTAGTTCCTATCTTCCCAATAGGCTCTGCGCATTGGAATAATACCTACAGCAGTAAAGGCCTAGACCAGACGTTAACTAGGTCTACTACTGTCGATACTTAATTTTTGGGTTTGCCAGCTAAGCTCAGAGTTCGCTAGAAACTTTCTCGAATGTTCAGGAAAGAATTACCTCCCCTGATTAGACAAGAAGGGATTTAGTTTCTGACAACCATAGAACATGACAACTTTGCTCTCCCCTAATCAAGAGTCAATCTCAAGAGTCGTGTGAGCCCAAGGCAATTATTTTACTCAGTCAGTACGTGCATTCTTAGTCTCATCAGAATGTAGAGAAAAGGAAGAGACGGGCGTGTTCAATAAAAAGGTGTTATTTATTGATCAGTCTCTTTTCTCATACATGAGAAATGGATTGATATTATTGCAATACTTATAGTTAAGTAAAGTGCATACATTAAAAGCAATAGTATAAAATAATACTGTAAAAACATTGATATGGTTTCTGAGCCATATGATGTTTTAAAATGATAAAAATATATTTACATACACATATACATTTGACTAAACGTACTCAACTGGTGTTTCTAAATACGCCTACCCCGTGTACCTGACCTAAGTCTAATGCGTGGGCGGGAATAGAAAGTTACAGTTTAAGTTAAGTTTGTTTTTGCCAAGTGAATAACTAAAGAATTCTCTGTGAGGGGTTATTCAGTTCTGTACCTGGAAGTTAGGATGAATGAGGAATGGTATCTCTTTCTCTGCTCTCGATATTCCAGGCGGCCTGCGAGGGCTGCCCATAAGCGCCGGTGCTGGGTCTCTCGACTTGAGATAGCAGCGCGTCTCTCAGCGCGTCAGGAAGGCGAGGCTGCTGCCAGCGGGGTCTGCTTCTGCTCTCGGCTTCGGCAAGTATGGCTGCTCCGTCTTGTCACCACGCATGTGTTTGCATAGGGCAAGGTCGGCAATATTTATACCTTAAAGGTGCCGGGATTGACGTAAGGATGGACATAGGTACGTCAATAAAGATGTCATACGACTTGCTCGTTAGCACATTCTTTACTAAAGTTCTCTGTGAAATCAAAACAATGGCCGCACGGATTATCCAGGTTGTCATAGGTTTGATTTGTTATGAGAACGTCGTATGCCTTATCAGGGGCTGGAGGAATGTCGCTTGTCTAATTAGATCTCAAGCGTTATGACCTAATCAGATAACACGTTCCTGTGCCGTAGTGTGACTGCGTCAGATAACGGTATCTGCATCATGGGGGCTTGTCTTGCCTCATGGGCTGACTGTTAGTTAACTTGATAGTTAGTTTAACCAGAATAGGGTCAGGAATAGGGGGATCGATTCAGAACCTATAGGAATACATGACATCTGCTTTTGCCGGTGAAGTCTATGCGCGCCTACGGGCTTTAGCACCACTAGAGCACAGGCGGCACCAGTTCAAAGTCTTTAGACTGACGAACGGGCTGCCGGAGAGGTCACACAACCTTCGCGCACAGTCAAATGAATGCCGGTTCACAGTTCCTTCACAACGCTGCATTCACTATGAAGAAACGGGCCCACCTCACATCGGCTGCAATCAAAATACGATTCAGTCGGGCACAGCACTTCTCTCGTCAGCGACGGAGCTCTCAGGGGCTCCACGGACCTCCCCCCGACTTCCGCATACAGGGTGGTTCCCGCCCACAGCTACAGCTCCCGGGTCACTGGGGAGTGACAGAGACGCTAGTCCCGCCCAACGAAGGCCGGCCTTTCCCCGCCCCGGCGCACCACCTCACCTTCAATCTGCGCAGGCAGCGCTCTACGCTGGTGGGGCTCGGAGACGTCAGAGATCCCCTCTAGAGGCACCTGTCGCGAAGGGGGCTCAGCTGACGATCACGGTCGCGGCGAACTTGCTCTCGCCTCGCGACTCGATAAATCGATCACAGTTCACCACCGGGGGGGGCGGGGAGGCACACGAATCTGGCCACAGTCTTTGGGGGCAATGAGGTACTCGCTGGGCAGGCGCTGTAGGCGCTAGATCACTTCTCACGTAGCTGACTGGAACGCCAGTCAGACACAACGCCTGCAACCCTTTGCTGCTCTACTGCCTGCGCTACCAGCCACCTCAGGGGTCAACAGGGCAGGTGTCAATCTGGTGTCAAGTCTGGAATCTCTTCTTCTCTAGTCTAATCAATCTTCATCTAAAATGGCCGCCAGGGACTGGGCCTTATATAGCCAGTGCCCTGGGGTACTGGCACGAGCCAGAAGGTTCTAGAACCTTCTCTGGCTGTGACAATGACATGGCACTCTTGAGGGGTATTTAGGACACTCACAGCCACCGTACTGGGGTTCTAGAGCAGCCATTTTTTATGTACCTGAGGAAAATAAAGGAATTCCTGTCAGAAATGCGCGCCAAACAAAGGGCGCCAAAATCTCAAAAGGCCAGGGTTCATGAAGGCTCCAATGGGAGTCACTTCACATGAGGAAAAAGGGTGTCCACCATTTTAGGTTCATTTATACAGGTTGACAACCCCAGTTTGTAATGCCACAGGTTTGGGCCAGGCGCCTTGTAAATAGGTGCCACAAACCTTGTGAGCAACTGGGCATCAAGGAACATCTAACCCCATGAGACAACACATAAAAAGTCCTGGTAGACAAATAAAAAGCGACAAATTTTGGGAGGTACAGGGGAACAAAAGCAATCATAGTGGTGAGGGGGCTCTCAGAAGCAGACGGGTCTAACACTGGCTATATGCAAATGAGCTCTGACCCTGTGCCTCATGGGAACAGTCCAGTCCGAACTACCAAGCCATGTCTTTCCCAGACCGGAATCAAGCATCCAAGGACCGGTTTCTGGCTATCAGCCTTCATCAGCCTGGATAGCTTGACTCCAGTGGTGTGGAGAGCATGGGACTCACGTCTGAGCATACCCAGCCCACTCGGGGTGAAAATTGCAAAAACCACAGTTGATGGACAGAAGGTAGAACAATGTCATACATTCACCCCAGTACAAGGATCTGGGCCTAAATCCATCGTTTTTTTGCACTCCACACCACCCTGGGTCAGACACTGGCTGTATGCAAATCAGCTCTGACCCTGTGCCTCATGGGAACAGTCCAGTCCGAACTACCAAGCCATGTCGTTCCCAGACCGGAATCAAGCATCCAAGGACCGGTTTCTGGCTATCAGCCTTCATCAGCCTGGATAGCTTGACTCCAGTGGTGTGGAGAGCCTGGGACTCACGTCTGAGCATACCCAGCCCACTCGGGGTGAAAATTGCAAAAACCACAGTTGATGGACAGAAGGTAGAACAATGTCATACATTCACCCCAGTACAAGGATCTGGGCCTAAATCCATCGTTTGTTTGCACTCCACACCACCCTGGGTCAGACACTGGCTATATGCAAATCAGCTCCGACCCTGTGCCTCATTTACAAACGAAATAAGGCAGAAGGTGTAACAATATATATAAAAAAGCCATCTCTCATGAGAGGTTACAAATGAAGACAAGGAAGTACTAACAAGCATATTGACGAACCAGAAACCAGCATTTACAAAGGATAATGACACAAGTCAATGAAAAATATGGGCGGAAAGTGAGCGGAGCTTCAAGTCCACACTCAAATACAGCATGCCTCGCAGAGCAGCGCATGCGCTGCCCAGACTCGACCTAAAAAGGCATTGTAGTCCCGGGTAGTCTAGCGCTCAGCGGTCGGTGGCAGCAGTGGGTGGTTGAGGGTGGTTGATGGGTTCCAAACGACGTGCCAGTAGAATCACGACCAAGTAGATTTTAGGCGTCCCGCACCGCGGGAGCCCCGAGTGATTTTTAAAGGTTGGCAGTATCACTGCAAGTTCCGCGAGAGCGCACTGCCTCCTGGGGATTGTAGTCCCGGACAGTCCAGGTGGCTGCAGCGGGTGGTTGAGGGTGGCTGATGGGTCCCAAACGATGTGGCAGTAGAATCACGACCAGCATCAAGTAGATTTTAGGCATCCCCATGGCTATTCATAAATTGTATCTCATTGCTTTAAAATATATATTTTAGACTAGTTTAGTGAATAGATCCGAGACCTATTTCCACCTCCTCTTGTTGTTCATCTCCCAGTTAATTTTTTACCTATCTTTATGTCATTATGTCTACCTTCGGAGACCATTATGTTGTTTTTCGATGTTTCTACATTCTACATTTTAATATTGAGCTGCATGATGCCCATTTTTCTTGCACTTCCTCGTGTTTTTTTCTTTCATTTTCATTCATCACTCTGGTATATATATTTTTTTATTCCTTTTCTAACCATTAGAGTCACAGTCTGCACTTCTGAATGTAGGTTGTTCCACAACTTTCATATCCTTTTGAGTGTTTAAATTCATATTTGCATTGTTTCAACTATGACTAGGGAATTTTCTTTTCCTCTTTCTCACATTCATGTCTTTGTTAGTGTGTTGGGGATTGTTCTCCACTTCTTGTTTTCTTTCTTTCATATTACTTCTGCGTGTTTTTCTTTTTTCTTCCTTTTTTCTAGGAATGTTAAATAATATGTGTTTATTTAAGTCAAGTGTTTTTCAATCACATTATTTGTTATGAATCTTAGAATTATTATGTAAAATGTGAAGAGTTTTTGAAACCCAATTAAGAGTCAGATAGGTTTTTCTCATTTGACTAGACCTAAGGGTCAGCTAGTATTATTGCAAGAAACACATTTTTCTGATATTGAGGTTGTTAAACTTAAGAAGCAATGGCTCGGTGAAGTATTTTTCTCCTCCTCTGTCTCTAATAAGTATGGTGTTGCTATAACTTGTCAAAAGAATTTACCTATTTCTTTTATTTCACAGGAAAATGATTCTGAGGGATAGTGGATTTCAGAAGAACTCAAAATACAGTACAATATCCTTTTAATAATGAATATATATGGCCCTACTCATTCGGATCCACTTTTTTGAAAACTCATTTCAACCTAAATACTTGAACATTCTGGTGTTCATTTCCTAGTAGTTAGAGATTGTAATCAATTAATCTACCTCTGTTTTGATAGGCATTCCTCAGCTAGATTTGTTGCTAATAGTTCTCATAAAGAATTTAAAAATACAATTTCACAGAGCTCCCTATCTAACTCCTGGATCCTCAACCACTCATAATTCTCAAACTACAAATGACTATTTATTTTTAAAATAAAAGTGTCAGGTTATAGTATATGAGTTTCATTTTTAAAATAAAATTGTCATGTTATATTATATGAGTTTCATAAATCTCCAAATCCCCGGTGAGGTTCCTTGGTGCTGGGCAGCAGAAGACCGCATACTGCCGGAGATAATTTAACCCCTTCGGCGCTAATGACGAGCTGAGCTCGTCATGAGTCGTGCCGCTCGCACGCTGATGACAAGCTCAGCTCGTCATGTAACGCGGCTTTTTGAAAAAAGCCGCGTAGCGCAAAAATAGCCGCCGCACGCATGCGGTTAATCATAGGCTTGTCGGAGGAGCCAAGTCTTCAATAGTTTATGGAAATGAATGTAATTTGCATTAGATCTGATCTCCAGGGGAAGAGATTTCGAAGTTCGTGGGGTCCACAGAATCTAGACCGACCCAATCTCTTGCTTTGTAATGAAGGTATTCTGAGGAAATTCTTGTCCCTGTATCTCAGGGTGCAATTTGGTATACATTTTTTAACTCAAGAAGATATAAAGGCTGGGCATTTACCATTTATAGATTTGAAAATGAGACAGCTTGACTTAAAAATCGAGCACTGTACCACAGGAAACCAGTGGAGTTTTTTCAATAAGGGGGAGATGTTGCACCATCTAGGCTATTGACAAATAATCCTTGCTGCCTCATTTTGAACCAGATACAATCAATGATTAAGTTCTTTAGCCATGGTGGAGGGAATGGGAATATTCTAATGTAGTGATAACTTAAGCCAGCACAATCTGAATCAGGGTATCAAAAATTAAGAATATGCAAATGTTCATAATTCTTCATTGTTTAGAGAAGCAGGCAGATGTGACTGCTCCCAGATGGGGTTTCAGAAATACATTCTTATCAATGATGATTTGTAGGCTCTTTACAGAATTTTTGGGCTTAGGAGGATGACCCGTGATTGAAGCCAGAAGAAGGAATTTAACATGTCCTAATGAAATCTAATCTAAAAGCATCTTTAAAATCATTTAAAAGCAAGCTTTCCTTTAAAATATTTATAAAAGCCTCAAAAGTCATTCAACTATTTGGGATCACATTTGCACCATAAACCTGCTTCAAGGTGTCCTCTGGAACCGTCGTCTGCTGATGTGGACAACAACAATGTTGCGTCTACCATTTGGAATCTACATGTACATCGCAAGGCTGCTTTCTAGCAGGGGAGGCACTTCAGCTGACACCGAGAGTCCCTGCATGCTAAGACTTCACCACGCACTGGTCTGACATCTCTGTGAGGGGGTGTCCACTTTGTGACCAAGATGGGGTCTTACATTGTCTCCCACTAGGTAATGATGTTGGATCGTCCCTTGGGGGGATTATTGGCTCCACACCTACATACACTCTAGATACACTTAGAGTAGGGTTTTGCATAGTGGGAGTACACCAGATTATTGCTTGGTATATTTCCCTACATATATACATTGTTTAGCACCATGGTAGAACTGCATCTACTATTTATGCTTCTGGTGCTTGCAATCACATTCATCTGCTTCTGTTTACTGATTATGGCAGCACATGCATTCTATACCAGAAAACCATTGGTTTAATAAATATATTGAAAATGTCCCATTCTGTATTCTGTGTATTTCTCCGAGCACAAGAAAACACCAGTTACTGAGCAAAAGGTTCTGATCTGTTTCCATGATCCCTGAGGGGTCAGGGTTGTCATGGTCAGTTGTTGCCAGAAAATATTATCTCCTTGGCATTGTTAGGGATGCCTATGGTGGCACTGAGAGCTAGCTGGTCTATAGGCCAACATATTCTGTGGGGGTGCCCGGATTCAGTCTAGGCACCTCGCCCAAAGTTTATGTTGTCCAGCAAACATGCAGATCCTACAGATTGGTAGGAAGTACATGACAGGAGTGCCCAACGTTGGGCCATAACAGTGGCTGTGTTTGCCCCAGTAAGCCAAAACTGCACCAACGCAGTGAGAAAGGACAGGAATTCACTGTGTTGCATAAATGCGGTGCATTGCTGCCCTTGCACATTAGAGTAGGGCAGTACAGCAAGATGCCTTGCTTTCCTTCCCACACCAAATACCAAAAAATAAGGGCCCAATTATCAACTGAAGGGTGATACCATACTCATATATATGATAGATCATTCCAATATGTGGGGGTATAGTGCAGAGGGTGCCTGGAAGTGATTACGGTGAGTTTTCATCCTGGTCATTGAAAATCAGAGTGTGGTCAATATGTGGCTAAAGACCCAACTGGCAGAGATAGGAGCCTCAACTCTCATCAGACGATTCTTCATCCAGGAGCCGAAAGTAGTTGCCAGCATTAGCTACAAAAGGGTAGTCCTTCAGTACTACATCCCATGACTCTGTGTGGTCTGTATTACACCATCCTTTCTGTATTTCCAGCTTCATTAAAATGCTCTCACATTCAGACCATTTGAAACATTTCCATCTCCACCCCTGTATGGAGGGACTGGTAGGGGATTCTCATAACATAGATGTGTCAGTGAGCCAGGGCATGAGCTAAGTTTGCAAATTTGGAACTGATAATAATGGATTGGGGTGTGGAGAACAATCTCAGTAAACAGACAGCCTAAGTCCTATTGAGATTCTGGCCTTTGGCATACCACTGTTTCCCAATACGTTGTGAGGGTCCAACAGTGCCGTAGCGTATGCTAAAAGTTTTCACCACCTAGCTGGTATCTAAGGCAAATTGCTTGGGTCCCTAGGAACAGCACGTTGATGCACTTAAGGATGACAAGAAAAACTGACACATACACAGCAGACCCACTCAGGGTCCCCTACACCCAACTAGCAGGTCTAGAATGTATTTATTTGGGAAAGGGGTGTCAGACACCAATCATCCCCCGAAATCCCTAAGCTATGGACCTACAAATTGGATATCTGTGCTGCAGAATGGAAATTTGTGCTTTGACTGTGCAAGGTGCTGTTCTGTGCTGCAGAAAACTGAATTATGTGCCCTGAGTGTGCACAAAACCGTACAGTACTGCAGAAACTTGAGATCTGTGGCCTCAGTGTGCCCTGTACTGTACTGCAGATGAGGTGGGTGTGCATGGTTCTGTAGTATGCAACAGAAACTGAGTGCTATCATGGACAACCTGGAGACAAATAATTTGTGTAGTTTCTACTCTCCCACCTCCTGCCTCCTTCAGGCATGGTGCTTCCTTTTTATATTCAGTGCTTGCCACAGATTAATATTAACCATATTAAAAATATATATTTAAAATGTAATTTACGTTAATTAAACTCAGGCTTTAATTAAATGTGTTCATTGCTAAATTAAAATGTAATTGTTAGGTTGTGTTTTTTTCATTATTTTGTTTAAAAAATATTTTTTTATTTGACTAGGAAATTGTGAATACCCAAAAGTATGAAATTCACACAAAAATGTAAGAATCGCTCTATGCTCATTATTCACAAGTCAAATATACAAAGATACATGTTTAAATTTAGAGTTGTAGTGTGCAGTACATTTACTAGCTTTGGCTATTCACCATTTCTGAGTGTAAATACACTACATAGTCTGGACTTACATGTCCCTATCCCTTGAAACCAGGTGGTAGAGCCTCAATTCAAGAATGTATTGATGCTACTAGTAACATTTGATACAAAGCCATAGCCACTAGGGCAGAGATCTCCTGATTGTAAAGTTTAGGACATTTTTTTAAAGTGTATTAATCTTTAAAATAAATTATATAAATATTTCAATGTTAAACATTAATGCAAATTAAGTGTATACATGTACTTTAACAGTGGAGAACAATAAAAACAACTACAGCACAAAAAACTTAGTTTTGAATTAAATATTTAGAAATTTGAATATATTAATTTTAAATGACATATATTTTTTCATTTATTTGATAAATTCCTACTTAAATAGCATGTTGATATTTATTTCTTATGTAGTAACATTACCAAAATATTCTATATAATTCATTTTAATGGAATTATTTTTAAATTTTTGGTGCTGGGCTTAATCCAGGCTGATCTGGAATGCATTTACAACTGCTTTCTGACTTACTCTTTTGGGTGTGAACTTTTTTTGATTCCTACCTCCCCCCCCCGCCTTCGCTAAATAATTAGCCAAACTTTTTTTCGCATAAGCAGCAACCAAAGTTATTAAGATATGGTGCTTTTGCTCCGTCCTCTAGTACTTGCGTACCTGAACTGCCTTCTGTCAATGCATGCTGAAAGTGTACCCTTCCAGCACACAATTCATTGTCTGAGTCTGACAAAGTTTAACATTTTACCACTTTGTATGCTTAATGTAGGGTGCAGCACACATGGAAATATTTTCTCCAACTTTACACCTGCCTTGAAGATGCATATTTGTTTGCCTATTCCTTTCTATTAATGTTAGTAGATAGGGATTAGTGTTAACATCCATGGGTGAGTGCATGTAAACATTCATGTACCACCCATGGTATGCCTCCGTGGCGTAAACTATCTCATAGTGCTACTTTATGCCACTTAGGGTTACTGTCCAACTTAATTCAGGATCTGCACTAGAAAGTAAGCCTCAAAATAATACTTTGCACCAGGTTTGCACCACTTTTCTGATGCAAACCAGGAACAAAGTCTTAGTAAATCCGCACCATAAGCGTCACACAATGATTGTTATTAGAATAACAGAAGATTGAGGGGAATAAACAATAAGGTTCTGAATCTATGCCTTTCTGTTTACATGCAGCACTTTGATGCTGCATCAATGCTCAATGTGCTGCATTAAAAGGATTATTACTTATGAACTCCAAATACTAAAAGGATCTCTGTTACAAAAGCAATAACCCACTAAGCTGTCTGCAGAAAATACTAATCTGTGTACTGCATGTCACACATTGTTGTGCTTTGTATCAGAAATATTAACACTAGAGGCACATGTACGACAAGTTTTAGTGGTCGCTAACAGAGAATTGGGCAGTTCGCGAACGCTAAAATGGCATGTACCAACCCTATTTCGCGAATTTATCAGCTATTACTGACTCACATAATAGGGTTTGCGGGCTGGTATTAAGAAGGGGCATGCCAAGTGCATCTCTTCCTAATGGCGAGTCGCAGGGACACGTATGAATGTTTTGCGAGCGGAATGTAGTCGCAAAACATTCATAATTTGCCAACTCCATGAAGGAGGCTGCGAATGTGAGTGGCAACATTTTTTAAGAGTAGGCAATGGTTCCATGGACCGCCGACTATTGTTAAAAAAATGAAGAGGGAGCTTTTCATTTTTTATTTTTGAAATGCATCCTGTTTTCCATTAAGGAAAACAAGCTGCATTGAATGAAAAAAATGCTCTATTTAAACATCAATAAGAGACATGGTGGTCTGCTGACCCCAGAAGTCAACCATCCCTGTGATTACAGGACATTCCCTGTGGGTCGCAAATTACAACCTGCCTCATGAATATTGATGATGCAGGTCAATTGCAACCCTATTGGAATTCCCAAACAGTGTCTTGGACACTGGTATATATTGCATTTGTGAGTTTCTAATTGCAAGTCGCAAAATGTCACAATTAGGTACTCACAAAATGCTTTGGTGGTACATGTGGCCCTAGGCTACCTTATCATGAGTCAAAACTGTGACTAGACAAAAAGCAGATCTCTCCCTGCTGTGCTCTAACAACCAGATTTATCATCCCATTACAAATATCCCTGAACAATTCTATGCATATAAAGATCTCTGCAGGCTGCTCCAATATCGGTTCAGCCTGCCATGCAGAGGGCGCACCCTTGATCTTGGCACCTGGCGCGATAATGTCGGTCACACTACCCTGAAGCCAGCACTGGTTGGGAGCAGGTAGGAAGAGAGTAATAGAGAGGAAGAGAAAGAGAGATTGAATGGTAACAATGGACTCATTTTGGCTTTGGCAGATCCTAAAATAATGGCGTCATTCTGTTCAAATAACTTTATTTCCATGTTCCGGCCAGAGGGAATATAGGAAAACTAAATAAATACAAACTACGGAGGCGATTCACAAAGGTAACTTACACTTGTGAGTAATTTACATGTGCAAGTCTTCTCCTTTGGGTCTTTGGAAAGGATCATTGGTTGGCATGCAGTGTTTTATCACCTACCACGCTTGTTGGTAATCTCTCCTTCTGAGCAGGGGGCACAGTCATAGCAGCAGATGGGCTGGCCCTCCAGAGGGACCTTCCTGTACCCAGGAGGACAGCTCTCACTGCACACAGAGCGCGGGACCTGGAGAGGAGGCGGAGAAGGGCTTTTGTGAGAAATAAACTGGGGAAGAGGCAAATATCCAATGTGACTTCATCACACAAGCAGCAGGTTGAGAGACAACGTTATATATGCTCATATGAGAGATAAGAGGATGAAATGAAGAGCATTTGTCATAGCATCAGTGCACGTGGTCCAGGGAGTGAGAGATGTGGAGCACAAGTGAGTGCATCAGTTTGAGTGATACTTGCAGGAAGAGACGTAGGCCACTTGTGATCGCATCAGTGCGAGGGATCCATGGAGGGGGAGACACGGGGCACATGTGATAGCATCAGAGCAAGGAATCCAGGGGCATATTACCAACGATTAGCGATATTTATCGCTAACTAGGCTTAGCAACTAATTTTTTATCGCTAAGCATCGCCGGAAATTATCGCTGAGATAACATGCTATTTGCTACATTTATCTCCAAAGCGATACATTTTCCGGCGATAGCATGAATATCGCTGAGAATACAGCGATATTCACGCATTAGCGACAAAATGCTCTTAGCCATGTTATCCACCTCCCATTTGATAACATGGCTAAGAACTGGTCAGAGCAGGCGTTAGTTTTTGGCGATAGCGGGAATATTTCCATCGCTACGCCTGCCTTGCTAATAGGCGATAGCGACGTTAACGACTGCTTTCAGTCATTAACCGGTTAGGTACGCCCACTTTGCATGTCATTAGCGATAAATATTGTTGACATGCAAAGCGGGACCCAAACCGCTAGCTATCGCCTAAAGCTGTCGCTAACTGCTGTTAGCGACAGCTTGCTAATAGAGCGATAGAATTATCGCCGCTTAGTGTGTTAAAACAGAAGCTAAAGCGGCGATAATTGCCTATTGCCCTGCTTGGTAATATGCCCCCCAGTGAGTTAGAGATGCAGGCATTTGTGATTGCCTCAGTGCGAGGGATACATTGAGGAAGAGACGTAGGGCACATGTGACAGTATCAGCGCCAGGGATACAGGAAGTGAGAGATGCGGGGCTCAAAAGATAACATCAGTGTGAGGGATCCATGGTGGGGGAGATGCAGGGCACATGTGATTGTATCAGTGCAAGAGATCCATGGAGGAGGAGATATAATGCACATATGATTGCATCAGTGTGAGAGGAATCCAGGGAATAAGTGATGCGGGCACATGTCATACTATTAGTGTGGGGGATCAGGGAGGAGGACAGGCAGGGCATATCTGATACCATTACTACGAGGGATCTATGGAGGAGGAGCTTTCAGGCACATGTCATAGCATCAGTGCAAGGGATCAGGGACTGAGATATGTGGGCATAAGTCATAGCATCAGAGAGAGGGATCCATGGAGGGGGAGATGTGGGGCACATGTGATTGCATCAGTGCGAAGGATCCATGCAGGAGGATATGCAGGGCACATGTGATTGCATCAGTGTTAGTGATCCAGGAAGAAGAGATGCAGGGCACATGTGATTGCATCAGTGCGAAGGATCCATGCAGGAGGAGATGCAGGGCACATGTGATTGCATCAGTGTTAGTGATCCAGGAAGAAGAGATGCAGGGCACATGTGTATGTATCAGTGTAAGGGATCCATGGAGGAAGAGATAAGAGGCACAGGTCATCGCATCAGTGTGAGGGATCCAGGAAGAAGAGATACAGGGCAGATCTGATTGCATCCATGCAAGGATTCCATGGAGGAGGAGATGCGGGCACATGTGATTGTGTCAGTGCGAGGGATCCATGGAGGAAGAGATGAGAGGCACATGTCATAGCATCAGTATAAGGGATCCAGGAAGAAGAGATGCGGGGCACATGTGATCGCATCAGTGTGAGCGATACTTGTAGGGAGACATGCGGGGTACATGTCACTGAATCAGTGCAAGGGATCTAGGAAGTGGGAGATGTAGGAGACATGTGATAACTTCTGGTGAGAGATCCAGGGAGAAAATACCTAAGGGCACATGGTATTACAGAGCGAGGGTCTTGTGGAGGAAGAGACACAAGGTACATGCCCTATTAATATAGATACAGGAGTTCTAAGGACAATGAGGTAACGAGACTGGGTGCACTTAGCAGGCTACGCAGGGTGTCCAATCCACAGAGCTATTTGAATGTGTAAAACCACTTTAAAAATAAGATTTTCTTCATATTAAGCATACTTGTTTGTGGATATTGACAAGATCTTGCTGACTCATTTCCACCTTTTAAATGGTGGAGATTTACATCAGTCATGAGCAGGAGTAAATTCACTTCCAGAGTGCAGGTGTGCAGAAAACAACTCCAGTAATGGTGAAAATGCAGAGGAAGTGGTTCTCAGCATCATTTGCTTTCTAAGAGTACTTCTGAAAATGTTTAGGAATTCCCCAAAAATAATTACTTCTTCCAAATACAAGGATGAACTTGTTTAATAGTGTTTACAGTGTAATTTGTGCTTGTGACAGTCACAGAACAAGTCCTTGGAGGGATATGTGACAAAGATGATCTGCCAACATATGAATAATAGGCATTTGTAATTCAATTACATTCTTATTTATTGTAATATTGAACTCAACAGAGTTCCATATAAAGAATATAGAAATTCATCCTCATCTGCAATGCAACAAAATTAAAGCAAACAAGAAAAACATACCACTACTGTTGAAAGATAAATTGGTTTATCCATACAAAGGTATCCCTCAGATGAACTAAAACTGTGTAATTAACAAATCAAATACAAAACATCCTTCACTGAGAATATTTACAACCTTATTGAGTGTAAACACGCAATAACATTGGTGAATACAATGAACCAACATTCATTAAACCTAATTTAGGTGGATCCACATTTGTCTGACCAACTCTATGAGGCAAATCATGAGTGTAGAGTGAGGAAAGAAGAGGTGTAAGCAGGCACCTCTGCTTTAGACCATTATTTGTTGCCACTTCACTGGAAAAAACTTTATTCCCTCCCATCAGGACCTGAGTCCAAGTAGAAAAGTGCAAGTCAATTATTAACCTCGAAGATGAGCAGGAATCCCTAGTGCAGACAGTTTTCTCCACAGCATCCCTCGGTCAACCCTGTTGAACGCTGTGGAGAAATCAATAAAGGTAGAATACGTGGGCCTTCCCCTAGCCAAGGGATACTGTTCAATCAGGGTTGTGATATTATTAAGGGTATCACAATTCTTACTGAAGCCAGCCTACTCAGCAGGCATGAGGTTTTTCTAAATTCCTATTCCTGAAGGTGAAGTAGTATACTTTTGGCAAATATTTTGCCAGTTACATCAGGAGGGTGATTTGTCTGTAGCTGGCAGAATAGGGTTTCAAATTGTTTTTACATTTGGGTACAACAATACTTCCCTTTCAAGAAGATGGACTATCGCCGGACAGATAGCAGTACTGGAACAGTGGACATAAAGAGATTTCACATAAGGCGGCTTCATGTTTAATGCGTGCTATCAGGAGTTCTTCAGGGCCCATAGCACCTAAAGTTCTTGAAGCCTTATTGAATCTCTCAATCTCCTCATAGGAAGGCGCCCATATATTTCCAGTGAGTCTGTTTCAACACTAAGGACAAACTGGTCTCTGCAGCTTAAATTAATGGCAAATAATTGGAAAATGTACTGCATTCACTCATCATCCGATATTGAAATAGCCTCTGCTTTAACTCTAGTGTTGCAGTAGTTGGCTAGTAAAGCACAATTCTTATGAGAATTTAGTGGACTAATGTAATAATCGAGTGAGCGAAGCGAGCGAGCCCAAACTGCAAAATGAGGGAGCGGGGGGCTTCTTCCCCCCCAAGGAAAAAAAAATTAGATTCACAAGGTGGGTTTTACACCACATATTTACTGCAAATTGTTGAAAAAAGGGGGATCCAAATATAGCATTTTGAAGCACAAGTGTGAAGAAAACAGAATCAAATCAAAAAAGTGCCCAATCCTCAAACTGATCTGCTTGCAAAATGACCCCCAAGCCAAGCACATACAACCAACAGAAACAGGCCCTCTAAGTGTTTCCCACCTGTAACACATCTCTGAACCACCTATGTTTTCATTGTATATAGTAATGAAAATGCTGCAGTTTGTTCTTGTTTATCTTATGCAACTTACAACCATTGACAAAGCCTATAGTCCTGTCTGGCTGTAGGTTTAATGTCATTCATATTATATATCTGGAGGCAATAACAGAAGAAGCCCAATACCAGTGGTGCAGCACACTATGCTAAGTACAGATTTTTTGTTACTTAACAGTTGTAAGCCACGCTCGTAATTACATTGGCTGCCCCTATGAGAGACCCCCTCATTTTTTACGTCCCACTTAAAGCCCTGCACACACAGAAGTGAATCATGAAAATATCTAATTATTAAAAAGCATCAAAGGGCTTCAATTCATCAAGTCCTCACACATCAACCAGTCAAATATTTACCAACGAGGGTCCACCTAGGGAGCAGAATCCACACTAGTAAACTGGTGCACCGAGTAGATGGTAGCCTCTGTTCTCGTGTAGAATCAGACACTCAGACGCTTCTAACAATGCATATGTATATGCTGACTTGCTTTATTGCAGGACTTTTGTGCATATGGCCATTTCTATGCTGAGCAGGTGCTGCTCAGTGCTAGCACCACACTGGGGTGTCACTAACGTGGGGGTGCACAGTGCTACACGTTAATGGGGCTCCCATGATTCCATGTAGCACACATGGCATAAGGCTAACAGTAAAATTGCAATATATATGATCGGCAGACCTACAACTACAGACACAAATTTGTTTTTATTTTGTTGAGACAAAACATGGTAACAAATAAAAAAACACAGCATAGGAAGCACAATTCTATCCCCTTCTTGGCTCCCGCAGTATAGTCCTGGTTTCCGGGAACGGGTGCCGTGTGTCCATGAATGCTGGTGCTGGTGATACCCGTCAAGATGGTGCAAAATGAAACTCCCATGTCTACCCCCCCCCCCGAGCCCAACCTAACCCCAACTGCCCCCAACCCCTGATAGTCCCCCCCAAACCCCCCCTCCCTCTCTGGTGGTGTCCGCTGATTAGCCGCGAGTAGTCCAATGGATCTGAGTTACACAGTTTCTCGCTCATCCCCTGGAGTCTTGTGGAACTCATCCGCTAGTCTAAGGACTTTTAGATATTTTGGGCAAGTAAGCTCGTTGAATTCCTGGGTTAGCAAAGTGAGCAGTGGCAACCACGTTTCTCTAAAGGTGTCTGACGTTTGCGTGAGGGAGGCTTGAATCCTTTCCATCCCCATTATGTACCATAGCCAGTGGAGCCTCCCCGTGTGTGTGGGTTTCCTATTGGTGCCCCATAGTGAGAGGATGTGTTGAGTCGCTGCCCCCATCACCAGTCCCATCTGCTTCCCCCTCATGGATTTGAGCGGGAATGTGAGTTTGTTAGGGAGGCCCAGGATCGTATAGGCAGGGAAGCGGGGATCTCCGTCTCGAAGTACTGGTCTATATCTCGGAGCACCGCCTCCCAGTATTCCTGTACCTCCGTGCATTCCCATAGCAGGTGAAGCATGGTCCCCGTGTGCCCGCATCCCCTCCAGCAAGTGGAATCTCTTCTAGGGTTACCTTGGTGGAGTCTCTCTGGTGTCAGGTGCCAGTAATAGGCTACCTTGACCACTGATTCGCGGCTGGCCATGTTTCGGGCCGTGTGGTGCGCCCTATAGTAGATGTCCTGCCATTCCATCAGAGAGCGTGCGCCCCAGTTCACGCTCCCACCGTTTCTGCCCCGCAGATTTAGACACAGGCGGGGGGGGGGGGGGTTACAGGAGCTTGTACAGTTCAGTGATCGCCCGCTTGTCTGAGGACTTGGAAAGGAGCCATTTTTCGTATGGTGTAAGTAGGCGGCCCACATGAGGAATAATGTCTTTATGTGTGAGCCAGTGTCTTAGTTGAAAATATTGGTAGGTGTGTGGCTTGTCGATTCTGTACTTTTCCTTTATTACGTCTAAAGTCATGAAGCCCTGCAGATCAAATAGGTGCCCAGCCGAGTCACACTCCGTCTGCCGCCATTGTGGGAAGGAGCCTGGGGCCGTCCCCGGCGGGAACGCCGGGTTATCCAGCAGGGGTGTCATCGGCGATGGAAAGGACGTGAGGCCCCTCGAGACCGCCACTGGGTCCCACACCTGGAGGAGTGTTCTAGTGATGGGTGACTTTTTGATGTAGGCCGGTCTATCTGGACGCGCCAGAAAGGGGACCCTCCCAAGTGGCATGCCCGCCATAGCTCTATTTTGGAATAACCAATGTTTCTCGGAGGTGGTCTGGGACCATTCCAAGATGTATCGCAGTTGTGATGCCTGAAAGTAACGCCGCATATCAGGCACGCCTAGCCCTCCCTCTGCCGGTACACGCGCCTCAACCGAGGTCATTTACCAGCCCAGATGTAGTGCTGTATGGTGTCCTGCAGCTTTTTAAGCATGCCGATAGGGGGGGTGACCGGGATGGTCTGGAAGAGAGTGAGTGGCATCTGTCTCCATCGCTGAATGTCCCCCTGAATGCGTGTTAGGAGTTTAGAGTAGTTGAGCTCTACTGTCTGGAATGTCATGGGTGTCAAGTGAATCCCCAGGTACGGCAGCGCCATTTGTGTGGCAACCCTCCCATGGTGAGCGAACCGCTGTGGGCCTGTCGGGCGTTGCTCCCCAAAGGTAGAACCTCCGACTTCCCGACGTTCATTTTAAAGCCTGACGCCCTCCCAAACCGGTCAATTTCCTCCAAAAATGCCGGTATCGAAGCCCTGGGGTTGTCTACGGTGACAAGAATGTCGTCCACGTAAAGGCTGATCGTTTGCTCTTTGCCCCCAAACGTGACGCCCGTGATGTCTCAGTTGTCCCGTATGTGTTGGGCGAATGTCTCAATATAGAGGGTGAACAGCAGCGGTGAGAGCGGGCATCCCTGCCTCGTGCCGCGCCGAATGTTAAATGGTTTGGAACTTATCCCGTTCACTTTGATCGTCGCCCGGGGTGAGGCATTGCAGCTAGCCACCCAGGCCCGGAATCTATCTCCCATGCCAAATCTCGCCAACGTCATGTCTAGATGCGTCCAGTCCACCCTGTTGAACGCTTTTTCGGCGTCGATGGATAATAGGGCTGCGTCCGTAGCGTTAAAATGCGCTTTATCAATTACATGCATCAGGCGTTTGGTATTATCTGCACATTGGCGGGAAGGGATGAAGCCCGCCTGGTCCGGTTCAATGATACCTGGGAGACATGGGCCTAGTCTCGCGGCCAGAATGCTCGTAAAGAGCTTCACGTCGAGATTGAGGAGTGAGATCGGTCTGTATGCCGCACAGAGGGACTCGTCCTTGCCCGGTTTCGGCAGGACGATAATGTCGGCTTCAAGCATCTCCTGTGGGATTGAGCCCGGGCCCTGAAAGGAATTGAATAATTTTGTCACTATTGGGGCCAATAAAGGGCAGAATGTTCTATAAAAGTCCGCGGAAAAGCCGTCTGGGCCCGGTGCCTTTAGCGGCTTAAGACGCGCTATCGCGGAAATTACTTCGTACGGACGAATGGGGGCATCTAACGCCCGGGCGTTCGCCGCGTTAAGAGCTGTTACATTTGCTTCAGCCAGGTAGGTCATCCCTGCTTCCACATCTAGGGCAGGATCAGCCGTGTAGAGCTGGGCATAAAATGCCCGGAACGCTTCTGCTATGTGGTGGTCTTCGCGGAGCTCCCTGCCGTCCTCCTCACGGATGACCTGGATCTTAGAGCAGACGATCTTAGCTTTAAGTTTACTAGCCAGGAGGCGGCCAGTCTTATCCTCCCCCACATAGTAAGTGTGCCGGAGGCGCAATGCTGCGTATTCCGCCCGATCCAAATCGAGGCTCGCCAGTTGCGCTCTGGCTGCCTTCAACTTGCGCCTGTTTCTGGGGGCCCCCGTCCGGCTGTGAACTCTTTCAAGCTCCAGCACTTGTTCCGCCAACTCCTGTCGGCGCTCCTTCCGTTCTCTACTATCCGCCGCCGAGATCGCTATGAGTTCCCCTCTGACAACCGCTTTAAGCGCCCCCAAACCGCCGGTATAGCCACCTCACCTGTATCGTTTTGGCGTATATAATCCTTGATGCTTTGGGAAAGCTGCTGTGTGACCCCGTGCAAGAAAGCAAGTTCTCTCTAAGGCGCCATTTACCCTTATTGGGCTGTATATACGGGACCTCCAGGTGAAGCACCACTGCGTCATGGTCCGAGAGAGCTGCAGGGGCGACATCCATGTCTCGAACCAAGGGGGCCAAATCTGTGGAGCTTAGAAAGTGATCTATTCTGGCGTAAGTGCGAAGCATGTGCGAGTAAAAAGTGTACCCTGGAGATGTTTGATGTATCTCCCGCCATGTGTCCAGGAATCCCCTAGTGGTGAGCCAGTGTTTCCCTTCAGAGGAGAGTGCCCCTGAGTCTCCGAACCTCCTGCCCGACCTATCTCTCTCATTGTCCATGACCAGGTTTAAGTTCCCGCCAACAATAACGTGCCTCGACTCAGAACCTCTGGCAATGCCCCTTTAAGGAAGACCTCTTGTTTAGTGTTGGGAGCGTAGATGGACCCAACAGTGATCGACAGGTTTCCAACCCGGACAGTGTAGGCCAAGAGTCTGCCTTTGATTTCTGCCAATTTATCCCCCACTTGCCCTTTAAAGTGTTTGGAGAATAGAAGGGCCACCCCCGCTTTCTTCTCTGTGGTGGAGGAGTAGAATTGAGTCGGGAAAGCCCTGGACTTCATGCGGTGCCAATCCTTGGCCAGCAAATGCGTCTCTTGGAGTAGGCATATAGCCGCCCCTGAGTGTTCTAAATAGGAAAGGACTGCCCGTCTCTTGATTGGGTTGTTAAGCCCCTTAACATTTAGAGTAAGAACTTGGATGATCTCGTCAGCCATGAGTGGATGTGCGTCTCAACCCTCTGTGGCGAGGTCCATACCCACCCCGCGCTTCAATGCCTGCTGCCTGTTTGAACCGAACCCACCAGAGCCCCCCCCCGAACACCCCCCCACCACCCTGAACCCCAACTTGGTGTACCACTGCATTCACCCGGAGACCTCCTTCCCCGTCCCATCCTGTCCCCCAATCCCCCCTTAAAGCCACCAAACAACAACCCCCCCATCCCCAACACCCCAACAATGAATTGTCAATGTCCCAGACCTGCCATACCATCGCAGGGCTGTGGTGTCTCTACCGTGTGGAACAGATCCAAGTGACAGCCGTCGTGGCCCCCTGCCCGCCCCCCCTGCACATGCAATGTGAATGAATTGAGTGGTCCCCCCCAATGGTGCTTATTCAAAGGCCGCCGTTTCTTTGGCCACCTCCTGGATGGCAGTGGCCCTTTCCTGCGAGATGATGTGGGCATCAGGTTTCGATTGACATTTGGGTGTTCGCCTCCGCCCGACAGTGTGCCATCCTCCTGAGGCATGCTCTTGTGGTCGCCGTATAGGTGGTTGGACTTCCGGTTGTTCAATCTCCAAAAGTGCACAAGTGTTTTGCAATGATCGCAACTGTCGCAGCTCCCCATTCCATTTGAAAATCAACCTAAAAGGGTGGCCCCAGGAATATGGTATTTCTTCCTTGCGCAAGAAGTCTGTAGCTACCCTGAAAGATTTCCTCTTCTGGAGGGTAATGTTCGATAGATCCTGATATAGGGCTATCGGGCAGTTGCGAAATCGCAGGGGTTGTTTCTGTCTTGCTTCCTTGAGGATTCGTTCCTTGAGAAGAAAGTCCGGCAAAAAGGCTAAGATGTCCGGCGGGGGAGCTGGTGAGCGCCTGGGAAGACCCACACGGTGCGCTCTATCAATCCGCACGTCAAAGTCGGAGGTCTCCCCTAGGATATCGCGAAAGAGAGCTTGTAAATAGCCGGTGATGTCAGTTCCTTCTTCCTTCGATGGGACCCCACGGACCCGTATATTGTTCCGGCGGGACCGGTTTTCCAAGTCCTCCGCGTGTGCTTGGAGGTCTAGCTGCTGATCTTTCAAACGGATGACCTCCTGTTGCAGTTGTTCTACCTCCTCGCTTCTGCTTTGGTCCGCCTCTTCAATAGCCGCCACCTGTTCTCCTAGGCCGTCCACCTCCCGTCTGATCTCCTTGACTTCTCCCGCCACTTCCTGATGGAGCGTCTTAAAATCGTCCCTGAGCGAGTTGAAGAGAGCTTCCAGGAAGGATTTAGTGATCGGGACGTCCGTCTCGGAGGGGCTAGGCTGTTGTTTCACAGTCTCTGGTGACGGTGGCCCCTTTTCCGACTTCGTTTGGCCCTTCGTCAGCATCTCGGGGAGTGGGCGGTTTCCAGTCCTGCGTTGACCCGCCATGTTGACTCGGGCCCCGGTGCACGCCCAGTGCGGGTTCTGTGCTTTGGGACCTGCGTGTGCGGCAGTGAGCAAGCCTTCAGTCGTGTCTGGTCCATAAAGTTTCTGGGCTCGCGGTGGGGGCCCGACCTGTCGCCCCAGGCCCTTGCAGACCAGGGTGTCCAGGGCCCAGCGCCCCCCCAGAAGACCAGGGTCCGGGGAGCGGGGAACAGCGTCACCAGGCCCCTTGTGTGCAGTACTCTACACCAGAGTTTGTGTGCCGGGTGGGGGCGGCCCAGTGCAGTGCTTGTTCCAGGTCTGGGGCCGAGTGGGCCCATTCGCAGTTCTGTGGCCGGATTGTCGCACTCTCCACCGGCGTCGCGGGCCAAGACCAACTGTGCCCCCGGGGGTCTGCCCCTGGAGCGGCCTTCTCCTCCCCTTCCCCGCTCCTCCGCCTCCTCACCTCGTCAGCCGGGGCCCGGGTCTGCGATGTACTCGATGGGCCGCCAGGAGGTTCGGTTCCTCCAGGGCACCACAGTCGGAGGGGGAGGGGGGACAAACCCGCTGCTCTCGGTCCGCCGCGGCCTCGCTCCGGCTGTTCCAGCGAGCCGCCTCAGTCTCTGGCTCCCCCCGGGCACCTCCTCGGCGCCAGCACAGGCCGGGCGACCCGATCTCACCGTAGGCTCCTTCCTACGCAAGCCCCCGGCGGCCGCCGTGAGATCGCGGCCAGCGAACCGCGCCCCACTCTCGCTGTCGAGTGCGCTCCGGGCGTCGTTGCTGGGTCCCCAAGGCTCCCGGGACTGCTCCGCCGGCAAAAGTGGCCCTTGTTAGGGGGGTACACTGTGCGGAACGGCAAGTACAGGGGCGACGGGCCGGGGAGCTCACGAGACTCGCGTCCGACTACGCCGCCATCTTGGCCACGCCCCCCCCTATTTATATTTTTTAAAGGAACTGGAAACCTCCAATTTCTTGGGAAAACTCTAAATACAAAATACAATCCACCGGATTAACAAAATCCACCATATTAGTATTATGAAAATTCATATTCAATTAACTTTTAATATCCAAAAAAAACTAGCCCCTTGTAATGATTTATTACAATTGACTAGCGGCATCACAAACCCCTGGTAGGCAAATTATATCACTGCAACATAACCTCCTACCTACTTTCAAAAGCTTGTCTCACTTTCCTCTTACTCTCGTTTGCCTAAAAGCACTGTTTGGGTTGAAAGGCTTGACTTTGACTGTATGCCTTCGGGAAACTGTTGCCCACATGAAACGCTTCTCTCATACCTCTCTAACACTTATCTGCTTTAACAGCACAATGTGGGTTTAAATGCTGGACTCGCATCTTATCTTCCACTCATCTGTCTTAGCAGGACCATTTGAAAAATCAGGAAGTACTAACTTAAGGGTTAAAGCAATGAGTCATATCGGACATGTATTTAGAGTGGTAAATTAGTCCTGGTGAAATTAATGTCATATCTTTACAAGAATTACATATTCAGTATCACACCAGTTTAGAGACATAAGAGTGGAAAGAGCGAGGCACAGTTTTTGAGTCTGTATGTCTATCATATACTGGCGACCACAGTAAATAGACTGGTCCATTCATGTTATTAAACTACAATTCATCTGTTAGCATGAGAGCGAATACTTGATGTCCTCGTGCTGTTGCACACTACCAGCTCCCACGTCCAAGAGAAACTGTGGGTAAATGGAGACGCTCCCCTCAAAGAGATATGGGCGATGGTCAAGAAGGCGGAATTGTCAAAGCGTTGTGCGCAAGCGGCCAAGAAGGAAGCAGGTGGGACACAAACAGTATGCAAGATAATGACGCCGTCGAGAGGTGAACGACCAAGGCAGAGAGACCTGCAAAGGAATCAAGACGGAAGAAGACCAAACAACAACAACAACACCCAGATGGACAATAGGACGAATAAAGGTGGTAGGCCGAGCTGCTACAGGTGTGGCAGTACTTCACATCTGGGCAATGACAAAGCGTGCCCTGCGTTAAGGGCAAAATGTTCATATTGCAGCGTGTTTGGGCACTATGTGAAGGTGTGCCGCCGGAAAACCAAAGGAGCGATGGTTAGATATGTTGACCAGGAACAAAGAGAGGATGCAGACGACCAAGAAGACGCGGAAGACCAGGAAGAGTTCCTATATATTGATGTCCAGGTGTTGGAAATGGAAGGAGAAGGAACGGACAAACCCAGACTGAATATGCACATCGGTGGGATACCCCTGGAAATGATAGCGGACAGTGGAGCACCCATCTCCATCATACAACGACAAGTATGGGAAGAAAAGTTCGCACCCAAGATCGAGGAGAAACTGCACCCGATGGATTTGAGGCCGGTCACATATACGGGACAAAGAATTCCCATGTTGGGGTATTGCCCCCTCCTGTTCGAGTTCCGGGGTCGCCACGCACATTGCAAATTGTACATCGCCGAGAAAGGCCCCTCAGTATTGAGCTGGAAGGACCAAGGAGCGTTGGGTATACAACTCAACCCGGGGGGCATTGAAAAAATCCTGCTAAAGGACATGGAAAGGAAGGACGACGTGGAGTCATGGCAGAGAGCGTACCCCAAAGTGTTCAATGGACAAATTGGTGAACTGACGAAATACAAACACCTCATAAAGCTAAAAGAGGGAGCGAAACCCGTGGTGCACAAGGTGAGGAACATCCCGTTCCGCAGTAGCCAAGCAGTGCAAACGGAGTTGGACAGGCTGGAAAAGGAGGGAGTGATCAGAGCCATAGAGAGTGCCGAATGGCTTTCACCTCTGGTGGTAGCCCAGAAGCCCAATGGTAAAGTACGGCTGTGTGTCGATTTAAGGGAACTGAACAAAAACATTGTGATCGACAAATTTCCCCTGCCACGAATAAATGAGATGCTAGCTAAGACTAAAGACATCAAGTGGTTCTCCACAGTGGACTTGTCGTCGGCGTACCACCAAGTAAGACTACATTCATCGTGCAGCCATCTCACATCTTTTATCACGCATTTCGGCTGCTACGAATTCGTGAGAATGCCATTTGGACTAGCATCTGCAGCGGCGGTCTTTCAGAAGCTGATGCACAGGTTACTGAAGAACGTGGAGAACGTGCAGTTTTTTCAAGACGACATCCTGGTAATGGGGAGAACCAAACAGGACCACAACGAGAAGCTCCACAAAGTGCTACGGACGCTGCAGGACAATGGTCTGACAGCGGAATGGACAAAGTGCAGGTTCGGAGTGCAATCCGTCACGTACCTGGGCCATGAGGTGAGCGAAAACGGGATAAAGCCAAAAAGAGCCAACATGAAAGCTATTCAGGGCGCCCCCACACCTAACAAGAAAGAAGATGTTCGGTCATTCCTGGGAATGGCCGAATACTACAGTAAATTCATTCCCCATTTTGCCACGAAAACGCATCTCCTACGCCAACTCCTGAAGGAAAAGAACAAATTCCTATGGAGCCAGGAGGAACAGACGGAGTTTGAAGCCCTTAAACAGGAAATGAGTACCGCCATTCCCCTGAAAGGATTCGACCCCAGTGCGGAGTCCATCCTCACTACAGATGCCAGTGACCGTGGCCTAGGGGCGGTCCTAATGCAGAAATCGGAAAACGGAGAAACATCGACGGTCAGCTTTGCCTCAAGGTCGCTTGCGTCCAACGAGGAGAAGTTTAGTGTCATAGAGAAGGAGATGCTGGCAGTGGTATGGGCGATGAAGTGATTTAGACAGTACTTGTGGGGAGCGAAATTTCTGGTCAGAACGGACCACAAGCCCTTGGTCCGAGTACTGACGTCAAGTGGCCATGCTCACGCGACCCCTAGAATTGCCAAAATGACTCTTAGACTGTTGGACTTTGTGTACGAGGTGGAACACATTCCTGGGCCGCAGAACAAAGTGGCGGACTTCCTGAGCAGAGCAGCGGCAATGGAAGAAGCGGATAGCAGTGAGAAATAAAGGTGGGAAGGATATGTGGTAGCCACCATCCAGGATACGGAGGAAGTGATCAGTGCCCAGGAGTGGGAAGAAGCATACAGAGAAGACGTCGACTTGGAGGCCATCAAAGGATACGTGGTCCACGGGTGGCCAGAAAAGAGACACCTCAAGGAAGAACTGAGGAAGTACTGGGAAGTAAGGGATGAACTATCACTGGCGGAGAACCCCACATTTCTGCTCAGAGGTGACGAGGTGATTCCTCCACAAGGCATAATGGATCAGCTGATGACTCTACTGCACGAAGGGCACCAGGGCATCACCAAGACCAAAGCTCTCGCCAGGCAGGCGTACTGGTGGCCAGCCATTGATGCGCAGATAGAACGACATGTGCGGCGATGTGAGTCATGTGCCAAGGCGGACAAATCACAGAGCATGTTAAGACCACCCTTGGGAAAATTCCCAGTACCGGATGGACCATGGGAAATGGTTTCAGTGGACATCATGGGCCCCATCCTCAACAAAGAAGGAACACAGAAGTATGCTGTAGTTCTCATCGACAAATATTCCAAGTGGCCAGAGGTGGAGATAATGGAGAATGTGGACACTGATGCAGTGGTGCGCTTCTTACGTACCACGTTCGTCAGAGAAGGCATCCCAAAAATCATCACGTGTGATAATGGGCCGCAATTCACCTCGGCGAAGTGGATCGCCTTCACGACCAGGAACGGCATAGAGGTAAAACATACGCCCATCTACCATCCAGCCGGAAACGGTCAGGTGGAACGTTTCAATCGGGTGATCATGGGCACCATTCAAGCGGCCATCAACGATGGTATGGACTGGGAGAAGGAATTGGAGAAGATGATCTGGGCCTATCGTATCACCCCGGGAAGCACGGGATACAGCCCATTTAAGGTGTTGAGAGGAAGAGAAGCCTTCACGAAGGACAACATGGCATGGAGGAAATTAGTGGTGCAAAGCAAATGGTCACCGGCCGTGGTCAGAAGAAATCTAGAGAAGGCACAAGAAGTATACACAATGCACTTTAACAAGAGACGCAACGTTCAAGGAGTAGAACTGGAGAAGGGAGACTGGGTGAGAGTGAAACTGGCCATCCTCAAGAAGAAGGGGGAAAGCAAATTTTCACCACCCTTGCAAGTGCTGGAGCCTTACGCCCGGTCTGCCCTGCTCAGTGACGGAAAGGTGTGGTCACAGGACAGAATGGCCAAATGCAGCAAGATCTTGAAGTGGGGAGATGAAACTGAAGAAGGAGCAAAGCAAGTAGGTGATGAAAGCGAAGGAGAACGTAGTGGAAGGTGTAACGAGAATGTAGAAGAAGGAGTGCAGCAAGTGGAAGACAGCGAAGGAGAAGGCGGGACGAGTGAAGGTACGAGGAGCGGGTGCAAGGTAGAACGCAGTGAGGACGTGATGGACAGAGAAAGAGAAGGCGCAGGGAGAAGGTCAGACAGAAGGGAACCGGAAGAGGAAGGAAGTACTGAAGTGGTGAGAACCAGAGTTGGAAGGACTGTAAAGGTACCTGAGAAGTTCAAGGACTATGACATGAACTGAAAGTAAGGACTTTATTGTACAATGTTTGATTATTGCATAAAGGGGGGAGATATGTGGTAACGGTCTAGTGTTCCGTCCCCGGAACAGGAAGCGAGGGGACGGGAAGCGGAAGGCGGCCATCTTGTGATCAGCGCCGACCGCTGTAGTTAACGGTCATAGTTCCCGGCGCTCCGGGGAATAAAGAAGTTGAAACAAAACTTCCAGCGTCAGTGTGGTACGTTTGCTTTATTACACATACTCCAAAAAAATATTGTGCAATGTACATGAAATATGACTGAAACACTAATAAATGATCAGTGTTGTAACCATAAGATCTCATAAATTGTTAATGTTGTAACCATAAAGATCCACCAGGTGTCACTGATACACAACACAACCAATGCATACAATTCGCAATAGAAAATACCTCAAGTCTACATGCGAAGCATAATGCACTCGATGTCCATATTAGATGAAATGAAGAAAAATAAAGCAAAAAGGAAACCAATAAATCATTTGGAGTTGAGCTCGTGAATATTATTTTAGCAAAAAGGAAACGTTTTTGAGCCCAAAATAAGTCAAAGAGCTCAACTTAAAGTAGCAGACAATACAATAGAGTTAACTTGCAGAATCTAAAATGTCCGAGAAGCATAACGTTATGACGTCATGCACCACAAGACTACGGGATCCACGTACGTTCACTTCAAATCGCTCTCCAACAGACTGCTAGGCAGGTTCGTCCAATCAGCTTGTCAATGTTCCTTCATCACGGCGTTCGAAGTAGAACACGAGCTCTGGAAGACTCCAACTGCGTAAGTTTAAAATAATGTTCACGAGCTCAACTCCAAATGCGTCATTTATTTTTTAAATATAGTCGTTACGCTTCACGCTTAATTGGCATTTGCACAGCAACTTCTATTCAGCATTACTTTTCCACACAGTAAATTGTCCTCGCACATGGAAATAATTCAGACGGCTTTTCTTAAATTATTTCAAGCATTAGGGTTCACGCACTTGGCTATATTTGCTCGAGCTTTTGAAACAGACTTCTCTTCATGCTCGGTTAAACACAATAACTGCTCTATAGTTTATTTTAAATTCTCTTTACGCTTGGCTTGGTTTCAGTCAGTTTCTTTACACTTTAACTGTGTTAAACACACTGAACAAGTTCCTGTTTACTTTCAATTCCCTTCACGCATGATTTGTTTTCAGTCAATTTCTTTATTCTTAACTGCACGATGAAAAACACATATAGATGCTAAGATTTCCAAGGCTTAGAGAAGTTAACATTAGGAAAGTTTACCACTTCTTCAACAGCCACTTCAAATTAGCAGTGGTTAATATTAGACTCTGCTGGTACAGAAAAAGTGGCACAGAATAATGGAGCAACAACCAAAAAAACCTTCAATTGGCTAAATAAGAACTCGGGATGAGCCCGCATCGAAGATCCTTTAAACAGCTTAGTTAAATGCCAAACAGCTTAGGAATGCGGCGAAAAGTTCCCAATTCCAGATACTTTAACCCCTTCCACGCTCATGATGAGCTGAGCTCGTCATGAAGTAGCCTGCTCGCACGCTGATGACGAGCCCAGCTCGTCATGAAAGCATGAAGATCCAGGAATCCCAGCACAGCAGGGGAATTCCCATAGCATTCAACGTGTTAAACAAATATCACTATGCCTCAAACATCCAGGATACAAGGATGTTTATCCCCTTCGAGGCTAATGACGAGCTGATAGAGCGCGCAGGTCACCCGACTATAATTTTACCATATACGTATCGGGCCCATAGAAATTCCAAATTACCATATTCATTAGTCAGGTGACCTTACACTCTACTACCAGCAACCCTTGTTCCTTCCTATTTTATTTCCAGTGTACCTGACTTACCAATCCACTGTTACGGGTACCTATGATCACAATGGATCAGAGAGCTAGCTGTAAAAGAAAGGCAGACACAAAATACCAACTATCATATTTTCTTTGCACTCATGTAATGACCACAGACTCAAGAAAGTTTAAAACCTTTATCTAAATTTCATCAAGTTCTGAAAACATTAGGTTCACAGCAATTAAACTGTCAATAACTAAAATTATAAAGAACACGTATCCATATAAGAAATAAATCAGGCCAACCATTTAAATTTCTAAAGGAAGGTAAGAACAGGGAACATGCTAATTAAAAATTTCATAGTTTAGACTTTAAATGGAGTAACTAAAGACGGGGAAGAATAAGGAACATACTAGAATGTCACAGTTGAAAAATACCCCTGAGATATGGGTATGAGAAATAACTAATTTACGAGAACTCTGGGATACCATATAACTATGGGGAAGGTAAAAGTGGAACACGCTAGAATTCCAAAACCATCATTCAGTCAGCTTAAAGATAGATAAAGATAAGAAACATCTATATTTCATGAACGGTATAGAGAATTGTACTTAAAGGAAGGGAAAATAGGAACATGCTAGAATAACAACAATAATGTATGACCTTTTCATTTAGTAGTGCGAAAAGCATGGAAAATCAAATATGCAAGAGTATGACTTTATTAAAGCAAAGGGAGAAAAGTGAAAGATTGCAGAATAGATTTCTCAGCGCTATATTTACCTAGTATGGTGTGAAGACCAACCCTGGCCACGGGTCAGTTAAGGACAGGAGAAACCCCAAGGAAGGACAGTAGCCAGTAGGTCAGCAGATACAGAATGGACACCCCAGGACAGGACAGGAAAACCAGATTAGGATCAAGACAGGACCACCAAGGTAAGACCAGCACACGCAGTTCGGAAGCAACGCCTGCGCTCCACCCTCTCTGCAGCTATCAGTCAGAACCCCGATTTTGTTATCGAATTCTCCAGCAAAGTGCTCCGCCAGCACTTAAGGTTTCCCTTGGGTCTCTGGAATATTTCGGACAGAGTGCTCCGCAGCTCTCTGTAACAGTCACCTATTGAGTGCGTTGGGTCAGTGACAGGTCAGCTGTTCAGACAAGTCGGGCAATTTCTCTAGTTAAACCTAGGCTAGTTATACTGTTTTCGGGACAGTGTACCACCCCTCAAATGTTGCAAGTGTAAGAATCCCCAATTTCGATTGGTCCACAAGTGGGATAGGTCAACACACCAACCACATTTCATTTCTACAAGACCTAATTTACATGATTTGGGACCGCCTATTGAATTCGGGGTTCCCATGACATAAATCTCAACATTACAATAGCGCATCTATGAAATATGATACATTTAGAACAGTTCAGCTTCTTCTGCTAGGCGAAGGTGCATCTTCCCAGGCACATCTTGGCTGGGACCTCAGGATGGCAGGGTTTCAATGCCACCGGCAGAAGACTGTCATGCGCAGAAAGGCTGTTCAATATGGAGTATTTCCATCCCTCATGCTCACGGATTTTCAATACATGTAAAGTAAGCGAAAACAATTTAGAACATAGAAAATAAATGATTACACTATACCAGGAATCCCTATATGACCCCCCTTACTTTATATTAACTATAGCATTATTATTAGTGCGATACGAACAGAAAGCATAAAGCGGCAGGACAAGCTTCGGCATGTGAGAACACCAAGCGGCCATTTTAAGTCAAGTGCGCAAGCGCGAAAAGTTCCCACCAGAACTGCGAGTACGTCACGTCACGTGAGTGTGACCAACGCATGCGCAGAAGAAAACCCCGCCAAGCAGCGGCCATTTTAATGACAAGCGTTGTTAAAGTTAATAAACACATATGCAAGCGTCTCTGGGACACCCAAATGTCAGAATAAAAAGGGGAAATTAGTAAGACAAACATGTTGAATTAGTCCATTATAGTTATTATGAGTACAAGCAAGCCGCTTTACGTGCGAAATCTTGCTCCATCAATCCCCTCTTTGATGATATTTTATATCATCACAAAACAATAGAACCAGATGCCAACTTAGATTTTTCCCAACTCAATCTCTTCCAACATTCGATTCAATTTCTCTTTTGTTTCTTTGTTAGGGTGAGAATTTTTCACCCTTTTATAAATCTGATTATTCAGTTCCTCTAATTCAAGTTCATCGACATTCCGTTTCACTCCTCTCTTGTTCACATATATTTCTTTTGGTGTTTGTGACATTTGCAGCAGACAAATATGAGGAATATTACCAATCCTATTCCCGCAATTGGCATCAGTACCTTAATCAAAAAACGTTTACCTAAATTAGAAAACCAATGACCTACAGTGGAGAGACCATCAGTAAGTCTCTTCCAGGCACTGTCAACCTCCAGTGGTTTGAGTTCCTTTTCCAAATTTGTAATGTTCCTTACATACCTTTTAATTTCCACACTTTTGTCAGGTATGTAAGTGCAACAATGTTGCGCTTTCAACATTCTGCAGACTCCGCCCTCTTTTGCCAATAGAGTGTCAAGAGCAAGCCTGTTCTGTAAAACCATCGATCTGACCGCAACCATTTCGGTATTGATCATCAGAAATCCTCCAGCAGTGTCAGTAGATAACCGATCCACTACTGTTGACAATTTGCAAATTCTGTGTGTGTTCAAAACCACTCCCACTGCAGGTATCAATGCACTAAATATATCACCCATTATTTTTCCTACACTTTCTCTTTTACTACGTACTAAACCATTAGTGTTTTCACGGCTTCCACCAATTTCATTCACATGGTATATTTTCGGGAAGACAATTCCAAAATAACAGCTTCCATACCAGTGATCCGGCAATTTGAATTAAGCCTTGTTCCCACATATATAATATATTCCGGGAAACACAGGTTCTGACCCATTTTTGAAACCCCATCCTCCAATTACCATATAATTGTGTTCGCAATGACTGGAACCAATGAAAATGTTATTATAATAACTAGTCTTTTCTCAGTGAAGACAAAGTTTCCCTTTCTTTTCGAAATCCAGAAGTAGTGCAGCATTAGCTCCACCATTTGGGGTGTTCACTATACTCTCAGCCCATTTAGGGGTTCTCTGCTTTTTGTCATTCGCTTTTCTTTGGAAACTTTCTCTTCTCTTTTCTGCCATATTTAGAAACATTTTCTCTTGTTCATGTAATGAACAGGTCAAGTTATTTCTGTGAGCTTCTCCTAAATCTATTGTGCCTATAGTTAGAAAGTATTCTCCCATATAACGTGTTACATCACTCTTAGTATGTACAGGATTCAGCTTTCCACGTATAGGGAGTTCAGAAAATATCACATCTGAGTTAGAGTAATAGTACTGTAACGGTCCTCTTTTGTAAAATACACTAGCTAAAATGCTACAGGAAATTCCATAGGTTAAAGGCAAGTGGTGATAAGTTACACCTTCAGCTACGGAAGTGGGTAGCTTCATGCAGACATAACAATCTTCTCTTTCCATAGTTTCTACATAATGTACTAACAGGTTTGCGAAAACATTTAAATAAGTTTTGTTCTTAATCCTGTGAAAACGTAATTCTTCCTCCTCTGGTGCTTCTAAACATATGTTAGTTTGTTTCAGGCTAAGTGGTTTTTCTAGTGCGTCTACTCTTTGTGGGGTTCTTCTAGTGTGCTTTTCTACAGTGTCATCAGGTAAGTCATTACTTGAGTACAAACTCGGGTTTTTGCTCATCATAGAAGGAATAGCTATTGTTAGTCCTATCCACAGTATCAGTACTATGGCTACACTACAAAAACACACTTTGCAGCATGTTTTACAACAACCTCGTCTCGGTCTCCCATTCTAAGAAGAATCAGACATTTTAGCTCAAAAGAGGTCATAACCCCTCTTTGTAAATCTACACAGTTTGCTTACTCGGATAACTTTTCAGGTTGCGTTTGCTTCTTCAAAAATGTATTCAGCAATTACTTCTTCATCACTTATTTCCAAATTCTCAAACTCCTCCAATACGTAATATGTCCACTCAGGACTCGCGTACTTGTTATTCAGTTTCTTTAGGCGAGCACTTCTTCTTTTTATTTTTGTGTGGACTGGGTCAGTTTGACTCGAAACCTCATTTATTTGTTCAGGCTCCTCGTTTATCGTCTTCAAACGTAGTCTCAGCCTTTTCACAAATCGAGGTACTGAATCACCCTTTCGGAGTCTTTTAAATGGCACTGTCTCTTGGCTTTTGTCCAATATTCTTTTGTTTTCGTTTAGTTGTGGCACAATGGGATCTTGTTCGTCTTCAGCAGTGTTCCCTAACTGACTAGGTCCAGGTCTTTCTTCTGTTTCTTCCGCCTGGTCCCTAAACTGGCCTTGTTCAGGTGTCTGTTGAGTTTGGCTTTGATCTGTTTCGATCTCTTCTTCCTGAACACAATTGTCTAATCCTGTCTGTTCCTGTTCACGCTCTTCGAACTCTTGATTTTCTTCCGCATGAACTTCCGCCCTAGTTTCTATCTGTCCCTCTTCAGGTGCAGGTGTTCTTGGTGGAGTGTCAATTACCTGCTCTTCCTCTATCTGGTCCTCCTCAGAATCAGCTCTAACATGGATTTCGATGATCTGAGTAGCTTCTTCTTCACCTGTCTCGTCCTCCCTATCCCACTGTCTGTCTAGCGGGGCTTGATTTTTTTGTTCGGATTGGGTCGATTGTCAGATCGATGAGTGGAACCCAATCGTCTTGACTGGAGCTCGGTTGTTCCTCTTCAGCTACTTCAGGATTGATATCTTGAGATCCTTCAGCTGGGCAACCTTCGGCTTCAGTTAGGTCTGGTTCAGTCACTCTCTTCGTGTGGATGGCATGGATCCAGCAAGGTACTCCTGCACACTTTACAGCTGTGGTGGTTACCAGGATCACTTGTCGTGGCTTTCCCCACCTGGGCTCAAGGCAGCTCTTCCGAGTGTGCTTCTTTATTGCGACCCAATCACCAGGATTCAGGTTATGTGCTGGAGTCGTTGGTTTGGCGACGTCTTCTCCCCCTACCTGGCGAGAGATAGAACGTACTTGGTCAGCCAGCTCTTTGCAATACTCCAGCACCAAATCATCAGATATGCCTATTATTTTGTATCCTGGCACCCATGCCTGCCGCATCGCTCTTCCCATCAAGATCTCATGTGGACTCAAACCTGTTTTCCGATCTGGAATACTTCTAAGTCCCATTAGTACAAGAGGCAGAGCATCTGTCCATTGCAGTTGAGTGTATTCACACATCTTTCCCAATCTTGCCTTGATTGTGCCATTTATCTGTTCTACCACTCCAGAAGCCTCTGGACGATATGCACAGTGCAGATGTTGCGTGATTTTGAATGCTTCACAGATTTGTTTTATTATTTCATTCTAGAAATGACTTCCTCTGTCAGACTCAATTAAGACAGGGAAACCGTAACGAGGTATAAGCTCCCTAAGCAATATTTTGGCTACTGTGATGCTATCATTTCTATGTGCAGGGAAAGCTTCCACCCATTTTGAAAACAGTCAGACAATGACAAGTAAGTATCTCATTCCTCGACAAGGAGGCAACTGAATGAAGTCAAGTTGCAGTCTAATGAAGGGGCCTTCTGCCTTTCCAACTTTTCCTGGCAACACTATGGTTTTCTTTCCAGGGTTAAATTGCTGGCAGGTCAAACACCTCTGGCAGAGTGCCTCTGCTACTCTTCTGAAATTCGAACTGAACCATGTTCGGCGGAACATGCGAATCATCGCATCTCTGCCCACATGTGTGTCCCCATGTATCAGCCTAGCCATAGGAGCAAGCATACAGTCTGGCAACACAGGCAACCCATCAAGGTAAACAATGACACCATCTTCATCTCTCCTGCGGCACCTGAAGTTTCTCCATCTCTGTTTTTCTTGTGGCTCTGCTGCTTCCTGCAAGTCTCTCACCTCTTCCCATGTATTCACTCCCTCTAGTATCAAAAGTTGGCAGCTGCTTCCATTTCCCCCAACCCTTCTATTGATTGAGATTTTGTATTTTGCACAAAGTTGGGCTAACTGGTCAGCATAACAATTACCGGCTGTCACATCGTCGTTGCCAGATTTGTGAGCAGCACACTTGACCACAGCCAATTCTTTTGGTAACTGGATTGCTTCCAGTAAATCCTGCACATATTTTCCATTTCGGATAGGGTTACCTGAAGAAGTCAGGAACTCCCTCTGTAGCCACAATTGGCCAAAGTCATGCACAACCCCATAACCGTACTGGCTATCAGTATATACGGTTATTCTCAAATTTCTCCCAAATGTACAGGCTTTTGTCAATGCAATTAATTCGGCTATTTGTGCAGACTTAACCCCATACAAGTAAGATGCTTCCACCGGACGATCCAGAGTGCACACAGAGTAGGCAGCACTTAAGCCACAGTCCTCGTGTCTCATGCATGAGCCGTCTACAAACAGCTCATAATCTCCATGGTACAAAGGGTGCTCTTTAATGTCTGGGCGTGGTTTTGTACTGAATTCAGTTAAGTCAATGCAATCATGTGCAAATTCTTCCCTCACTTCGTCTGCAAATGAGCTAGGTAGCAAGGTAGCAGGATTCAAAATGTTACATCTCTCTATGGTTACATTTCCTGCACCTACAAGGATTCTTTCGTACTTAGTCAGCCGACTAGGTGTGAGATACTGGGTTTTCGTTCTTGTCAGTAAAATCACAACAGAATGTGGAACATATACAGTTACTGGATGTCCCATCACAATGGACTCACTCTATTCAAGACTCATGCAGGTTGCAGCTACAGCTTTCAAACACCCTGGTAATCCAGCTGCTACTGGGTCCAACGTGGAAGAAAAATATGCCACTGGACGTCGAGTCATACCATGAATTTGGGTCAGGACTGAAAGTGCACAATTGTCTCGTGTGTCACAGAACAGTGCAAAATCTTTGGAATAATCGGGCATACCTAATGCAGGAGCAGTACAGAGACAATCTCGCAATTTGATAAAAGCTGACATGCTTTCGTCATCCCACTCCACTGGGTCACTTGCTCCTTTCCTGGTCATTTTTATCAATGGTTTTGCTAGGACTGAGAATCCCACAATCCATTGCCTGCAGTAACCTACAACTCCAAGGAACATTCTGATTTCCTTCTGAGTGTTTGGCAATTCCATGTTTCGAATTATCCTGATTCTTTCGAGGTGACTTTCCTGATACCTCTCTCTATCTGGTGCCCCAGATACTTCACTGATGTGGTGCAGAACTGTAACTTTTCGGGTGATACCTTATGCCCTCCCTTACCTAAATGATTCAGCAAGGCAATTGTGTCAGTCACACAGTCTTTTCGACTCTTAATCGCCACCAAGAGGTCGTCTATGTACTGCACCAGAACTGATTTTCCAGGCAAAATTAGGGTCTCAAGGCACTTTTTCAGAATCTGATTAAAGATAGAGGGGCTTTCTGTATACCCCTGAGGGACGCGATTCCAGACGAACACGTGACTGTCTAATTCAAATGAGAAGAGAAATTTGCTGTCTCGATGCAATGGGATCGAAAAGAATGCATGACATAGGTCAATGACGGTAAACCATCCAGCATTCCATGGAATTTGGTATAGAATCACTGCAGGGTTTGGCACGACAGGACAACAGGGAACCACAATTTAGTTAACCCTTCGCAGATCCTGTACTACCCTGTACTTACCGCTAGGTTTCTTGATTCCAATTATGGGCGAATTGCATGGACTGCTCATCACTTCTTGTATGATTTTGGCTTCTAACAATCTTTTTATTTCAATGGCAACTCCTGCTTTCACTTCTGCACTCATTTTGTACTGTTTAATGTTTGGGTACACTGCATTCTCTTTTATGGTTATTTTAATCGGGTCTACATTTGCCATTAATCCTACATCTTTTCCAGTAAAATCCCATACTTCTGGTTTCACTGTTTCCTGGAGTTCTTCAGGTAAATCTGCTATGGTCAACCTTTTAATCTCTGAATCGGGTCTTGCTAATATTAATTTGTAAATTCCATCTTCATCTGGGGTCTGAATTTCAACGCCATTTGGTGTGCAAAAGATGGTGCAATTTATTTTGCACAACAAATCCCTCCCTAACAGATTTACAGGACTGGTGTCGCAAACGACAAATCTATGTATCTCTTTAAAATTTCCAATTTTAACCTCCATGGGCTTTGTAACTGGGGTACTAATTAGCTGATTAGAAACGCCCACTACTTGGATTGCTTCTCCCGAGAGGGGTAGGTTTGGAACGTCTGCTGTTCTCACAGTAGAACGAGTGGCACCAGTGTCCAACAGAAAGGTGACGTCATTTCCTTCAACCTTTCCTTCAATATATGGTCCTTACTGGTCCACCGGCAAGGAGGCGCCAAGCACGCACTCCTCGTCCTCCCTCTCAGGCACCGTCAGTATGTGTCATCACAGAGAAATGTGTCATTCAACAGAAATTGTGAAACCGCTGCATTTCTATCTTCCCTTCCTTCCCACACTTCAGTGTCTTCACTCGGCTGTGCTTTGCTTTTATAATTCTGCCTAGGTGCACGAGGCAACTGATTCTGCTTTACCTGTTGCTGGGTCTTTCGTAGTTTTTCACTCTGCGTCTGTGGATTTAAATAATTAATTTGGATATTACCATTTTGTGCATGTGGACACTCGTCTCTCCAATGACCTATCTGGCCGCATCCGTGACAGGGGAACTTCTTTTTGGCCTCTTCTCTACTCATCTTAACTCTGGGCTTTCCCCCACCCCCAGAGCCTTGAATCTGGTTACTGGCCATTTTCTTTAACTGCTGCTCCTGTTCGGCTAATTTCACCTGGGCCCACATAACCTTTAACTCTTTTCGTTTATCTGCCAATTCATCCTCACAATACTTAGCATATTTTAAAACCTCATCAATGGGCTTAGACTGCCAACAGATTTTATTGTCTTTGATCCACTGGGAAATTTCAGGTCTTAGTCCTAATACAAACCTGTAAATGAAATGGGTCATGTCCTTCATTTCAATGTTGTCTAGGCCACTGTATGTTTTGAACACCTGTAACAATCGTTCATAATAGGAGTGTACAGTTTCATCCCTATTCTGGGTAGTTCTGTCTATTCGTGTCCAATCAGTTTCCTTTGCAGGCACCTTCCCTTTCAGATACAGCATTACCTGATTGTACTTTTTCATCACGTCAGCAGAGGGTGCTCCTGTATTTGGGTCTCTTGGGTATTCCTCACTAGGCCAATCAATAGCAATTTTACATTCTGTCCACAGATCTACAGGTACTACAATTTTGAAATAACCATCCAAATCTTTCCAAAGACACTTCTGGACTTTCACAAATCTCTCAACCTGTCTGTACCAATCTACAGGTTTCTCTCGCAATTTTGGGAAATCGTTTGTAAAGGACACAATATCCTGTCGGGACCATGGAACGTGCACATACTTTCCACCTGGCACTTCTCGCATAGGATATAATTTCTCTGCCTTGTCAGCTTCCTTTAAAACATACTCTGAAGCCATCTGTTTTGACCTAATCTCCTCCTTTTTCTTTGCCCACCTGGCTTTCCATTTCTCTAACTCTCCCCATTTTTGCAACAAGTTTAACAATTCCCTGATCTGTACCTTTTTTCCTGACACATTCATGTTTTCCAAGTCTTTGTCTGAAAACTCTGCTCTGTAAGGCTTTTGCAACACTTTGGATTTTCCAATATCTATTCCCATACTAGCCGCGGTGTCCATTAATTTTTCATGGAACACTCTGGTATTACGGGTGATACTCTTACAAATAAACAGCAACTCTTCCTCAGAAAAGGTATTCAGTCTGTCTAACCCCACATTTCCAGCCATCAGTTCTTCCAATTCTATTCTTAATTTATAAATATCTAAGGGTTTCGACTGGGGGTTTTGTTTCTCTAATTCTCGACTCCATCTTTCAATTTCATCAGGAGTCACTACTGTAACGTTTTTAGTACCTGAAGTTGATTCCATTTGAATTTCTCTTGAAGTGAAAGGAGTGTTTCTTCTCTGTGAACTCTTTTCTGGTTCCCTGATTGGTAAATCCATTAAAGAAATTTCGGATTCACATTCACTTGCCTGATCATCTACAATTAAAGGCTCTTTTCTCGGCTGCACTACAACTGGGGTAATGATCGGAGTCTTCGGACTCCCTTGTTTATCCCCATCCAAAGGAACCACTGGTCCAATAGTTACTGGGATGGTCAGGGCTTCAGGACTTGTATTTAGTTGGGAGATTTTCTGGATTAACTCTGTTATCTGTTTAGCTAGGGCCTCTCGCTCTCTCTCCTGCAGTACCCTTTCCAGGGAGTTTTCATGCAATGTCTGCGGAGTCAGGGTTGGAGTATAAGTTGGGGCAGTCAGATGTGTCATACTTGGTCCTTCACCATAGTTAGGTTTCGGGAATAAGCTTCCTGTGCTTAAGGGTCTTGGCTCTTCCTCATAAGGAGATCTTAAACAGGAGTCTCTCTCACTCTGATACCTTGACTCCTCACTATAAGGTGGTCTCAGACAGGTGTCTCTCGTACTGAGGGGTCTCGAACTTTCATTATAAGGAGGTGGGTTCTTCATTAATATCTCCTCCAAATAATCATCATCAGAATCCCCACTGGTCATCAAATGTCTAGTTTTCTCGGCCCTTTTCTCTCCCGGGGGCGCTTCTAGGGTTATTACAGGGTATAGTCCTTCGGTTATCATATTCTGCCTCCACTGCTTCATTTTTTTCTCTTTAGCTTCTCCACGCATTTTCGGATACCATTTACTTATTCCTTTGTCAATTCTGCATCTATCTCGTTCAAAGGCCTCTATCTCCCATTCTTCTAAGGCCTCATATTACGTCAGTCTAGGTCTGGGATGCAAATCATTCATTCGGGTTCTCAGGTTAAATAGAATCAGACTATTAAAAGTACCATCTAACAGAAAGGCCAAAACTCCGTCATTTTTAGTATATTCCACCCAATTTTCCAACCATACGCAAGAGTGGTACCCTTTATCAAACATCATGAATGATGCAGTGAGGTACTGGGTTTTTCAGAACCGGTACCGAACCGGTAACCCAGCGGTGTCAGGGTACACCCAAAGACCTCGAGTACTTTCCTGATTCAGACCACAGAAACTCAGAGTCTTCTAGGTGAAGTCAAGGATCGATTTTATTGGATGCAACCAAGGTAACAGGCGTCCTAGAAGTACAACAGCAGGGGATGTATATTATCAGGAGACTGCTCAATCTTACAAAGCCAGGCTTCTCTTTTTATACAAAATATTATGCTTCAGGCAAACATTCTTAAATTTACAGTAGGCCATTCACATATTTTCTCTACAAAGAAAAAGCAGAGTCATGATGACAAGCCCACATTACAGTTCGTCCAGCCCATAATAAATCACCCGGCAAGGCCCAACAGTTTCATCAGATATCGGTGGACCCCCCAATAAAAACGGGCACCTCCCCATCATAAAGCAAGTGAGAGAGAAAAGAGCAGGGACAGGTGTGAGCAAGATTCGGCAGGGTGTGTGTGCGATGAAAAGGGTTTATGACCTGTTGTGCCTTGATGCTATCTCGTTCGGCCACTGGGAGAGGAACTGACCAAACAGGTTTGGCCTGAGGCAATGGTTTCAACCTGCCCAGGTCAGAGAAAAGTCAATTAAGGTGTACGTGTCCTTTGGAATCGAATTTAGCTGTATTATAAGCCTATGTCAGGGCAACCCACAAAATGGCTGCCGTACACAAAATGGAAGCCACGGGTTCGAGACAAAAATGACGATTTCGAGGTGAAATCGTCACTCGAATATGACGAAAATGCTTGTACATAGTGCACTCGTCATTCTCGGTCTTTTGATACTAAATTCGTCATGTTACGACGAAGTTTTATTCTCAAGTCCAGAATTTTCAGAACCACAAACCCTCCTTTTGCCCTTTGAGATGTTGCTGTAACATCATTCTAGTACTTAGCTCGTCTCTTGATACAGGTATCCTTACACATGATGTAGCACAGAGGCCACATATTGCAGGAGCACACTGCACGCACAGACAAAACAGGAAAAGAATGGCTAAGACCATCCCAATGACCATCAGAATTTTCCATCCCCAGGCAGATGTCAGTTCCCAGAACCATCCCATTAACGACCAATCTCCTTTTTCCACATGAATAGATTCGGAAATCTTATGCAGTTTAGAGATGGCCTGGTACACTGTTGGAGCGTTATCTGGAATGAAAACACAGCAACTCGATGGGATCAATCTATATACCCCACCTCGGTCTGCAAGTATGACATCTAATGCGACCCTGTTCTGAAGGGTCATAAGACGATCCGGCTGGAGCTCAGCAGTCAAGTTATTAAGGGCACCAGCAGTTTCAATTACGGTGGACTCAACCACCCTTGTCAGTTGTCTTATGTTCCTGCTGTTAGCCATGGGTCCCCAGAACGGCAGAAAACCCTTTGCGAAGTCCCCAAATTCTTGTCCTGCAGTGTCCTCTTTACTCAAGACACCTCTAACTATCCTTGTCTTGTGGTAATCTGCCGCTGCTGTGTAGGTGGGAGGCAACAGGAACGAAACAAAACATGTGCCCGAAAAATCAGGGGGCAACCATGTATAGGCTCTATCATGGCAGATGAAATAGGTACCCTTAGCTGCTAAAAACGAAGGGGAAGTCTGGGCTGCAAAAACATACGTTTTAGTGCAGATACTCTTTCCTAACTGAGCTCTGGGATTCTTGCCATTACCTTGCAGACACAGGTGACCCTGATGGGGTACAATCCAAATCGGGGAAGATCTCTTAGCTTGCTGTTTCTCACTCGGAGTAGCTCCATATCCGGTTACGTTCCATCCTATGTATACTAGTGTCTCATCTCTCGGGATAGTTTCATAAGAAATGTCTTCCTTAATCATATCTACTATACCCTTAACTAGAGCACTATTCTTAGGATTGTCTGTTACAGAACGTAGGGGGTAGATTTTATGTGCATATATGAACATTGTTCTGTATGCCCACACAGAACCATTGTGGCTGAAAGGCAGTACCAGATAAGGGATACCTTTATCCGTTGTGTGAGGCACAAGACCACACACCCAACAGTTAGTTGTGTTCATTACTAGTTGGTGTTGGTGCAAAAGCTGAACAAAGGAGTTGTTAATAAACTCTAATCACCTAGCGGATTCGTGTTCAGGAAGGGGTTGAAAAGAGTGTGGGGAAACAGTAGAAGGAGGAGGTATAGGCGATGTAGTGGGTGCAAATGTTACTCGAAAAGAGAATAACACATAACTTATTAAAAATATCATCACACTGAATAACATGAAAATGCACAATATCAAAAAGCTTTTCTTTGTCATTATATTACAGATCCTGGTTTTAAAGTTCACTCTTTTGGCAGGTCTCTCCATCTCGGAAAACTCCATCCTCTCTAAAGTGCTGCCCGCGATGGGAGGTTGTTTCTGCTAAAGAATGCTTCTGTCAGTCCAGGGCAACTCCCTTAGACCAACCAGAACTGCCGACCTAACGTCGTCAGCTGCACCCCAAAGACTTTGGGCAATAGCGGCCCTAGCAGCGGAACCCGGATGGCGGTTCGAAAAAACAAAAATTAGCAAGTTTCTCAGATGGGAGAGCTGCACTTTCAAAAATAGCAGGATAAAAAAAGAATTTTATTTATTTGTCCATAGGTCTCGGCCTCAAATTATAGCGCTTTTTCCAGGTACTGTTTGGTCTTTGAAAAGGAGTTCAGGTTCTGTAGTGTCCAATCGGACTGACGGTGATACAGTGTGTTTGCAAAATATTGTCGCTCTCCTGTTCAGTAAGTGTTCCTTTTACACGTGCATCACTGAAAGGCAGAAAACGTGGCACGGTTTCAGTCTCTGAGTCGCCGACACCCTCCTGGACCCACCGGTCGTACGGCAGAGGTAAAGGGATCCGTTTGCAGTGGATCCCGTGGATCCAGTTCTTCTTCCCCTCCACTCGAACAGCTGATCTTGTGGAAAGAAGGACGAGGTGCGGTCCGGTCCACCTAGGCTGGTCGTTCTTGGTTCGCTGGAAGTTCTTGACCAGCACCCAGGATCCAGGGTCAATCTGGTGTCCTGGAGCTTCAGAGACTCGAGGCAGTGAATCATGCACCTGTTGGTGTAAAACACGCAATTTAGCCGTCAATTCGTACAGATAATCAAGCAAAACAGGGTGTTCAATTTCACTGAACTTGGTGGGTCTTGGCACTCCCCATATGTTGGCCGGGCGGCCAAAGACTATTTCATAGGGACTAAGTTTCACTCGTGAATGCACAGTCATTCTGGTGGATAGGAGTGCTAGGGGTAGAGTGTCAGGCCATTTAAGACCTGTGCTCGCTTGAATTTTGGCCAATTTTAACTTAAGCGTGCCATTGTAACATTCTACTAGTCCAGCTGATTGGAGGTGATTTGCAGCGTGGAACTTTTGCTGAATGCCTAGCCCTTCACATACTCTCTTCATCACTCGACCCACGAATTCACTTCCAGTGTCACTCCAGACCATTCTAGGCATTCCGAATCTGGGGAAGTACTCTTTCACAAGGGCTTTAGCTGTGGATAAGGCAGTGTTGTCTTTTAGGGGATAGGCTTCCACCCATCTTGAAAAGGCACACACAACAACGAGTACGTATTTTAAATTGTTGCACCTTTCCATGTGGATGAAATCTAGCTGCAAAACCTCGAACGGATACGTAGGAGGTGCAAAAAGTCCAGCTGGAGTTGGGGTTCCCCTACCAGGATTGTGTTTCAGACACACCATGCAATTCTTGACGACATTCTCTGCACACTTGGGAATTCCTGAATTTTGCCATACTGGAGCCAACAACTTGCAAATCCCTTTCACGCTGATATGAGCCATTCCATGAGCCATTGTAACCACTGCAAGCACATATGCATCGGGTAACAACCATCTCTGATGCTCTGACAATTCAACCCAACAACCCTTTGCATCCATTCTACCCGTACTTTCTCTCCACATGTTCAACTCTTTCTCTGTAGCCTCAGCTTGAATAGACTTCACACGCTCTATCGTGTCCTCACACATTCCAACATCACAAACCCATCTTGCAGGGCCTGCAACATACATTTGGCTCATTACATTCCTTGCAGTTTCTTTTGCGATTTCGTCAGCAAATGCATTTCCACGACCAACATCATCAGTCACCTTCTTGTGAGCACTACATTTCACAATCGCCACTTGCAGAGGCAAGGTCAGTGATTCAAGAAGCTCGTTCACCAACTGACCATGCTGAATCTTAGCTCCATGCGAAGTCAGGAACCCACGTTCTTTCCACAATCGTCCAAAACTGTGAGCCACTCCAAACGCATACTGGCTGTCGGTGTAGACATTCACTTTCATTCCTTTCGACAACACACATGCTCTCGTGAGTGCAATTAATTCCGCTGCCTGGGCTGAATTCTGTGGAATACGTGCAGCTTCAACAATTGTATGCAAAGTCGTGACAGCATATGCTGCAGTCGTATCACCATTCGGGAGCTTGAAGCATGAACCATCCACCCATAATGTACCATCACACTTTGCAAGAGGAGTGTCCTGGAGGTCTATTCTCCCTTTCGTTTCTTCTTCTGTTCTAAGAAAACAATCATGCTCTTCTGAAGCATCTAGTTCCTCTACAATTGGCAACAACGTAGCTGGGTTGAGGGAGTTGCATCTTTTTATGTGCACATGACTTGCTAACAAGGTTAATTCGTAACCTGACAATCGAGCACTAGTTAAGTGCTGTGTCTTGGTTCTGTTTAACAACGTGTCCACTGCATGTGGAACCATCACGACTAACATATTATTCATCACTAGACCAGCAGACTGTCGAATAGAAACAGCTGCTGCCGCTGTTGCTCTTAAGCAACTCGGCAATGCTTTAGCTACCGGATCCAAAGTCGACGAAAAATATGCACATGGACGCTGCTTGTCTCAAAACAACTGAGTCAAAACTGACAATGCACAACCTTGTTTCTCATGGACATACAATGTAAAGGGCTTACTGTAGTTGGGGGTATCCAACACAGGAGCCGAACATAATGCTGTGCGCAATTCAGAAAAACTTTCCTGACACTCTTCAGACCAAGGAATGGGATTGGGTGTATCTTTACACGTTAATGCCACCAAAGGTTTGGCTAATAACGAAAAATTTGGTATCCATTGCCTGCAATATGATGTAATGCCCAAGAAAGCACGTATTCCTCTCTGTGTTCTTGGCACACTCAATTTCGCTATTGCCTGAATTCTTTCTGGGGTCAGTTTCCTTCCCTCCTTCGATAAGAGATGACCTAAGTAGGTCACTTCTTGTCGACAATATTGCAATTTTGAGAGAGACACTTTGTGATGTAAATCACACAAATGACGCAACAATGAGAACGTGGCTTCTTTACAGATTTCCTCAGTATCTGCAGCAACAAGCAAATCATCTACATACTGAATGAGGGTAGCGCCATCAGGTAAAACAATCGTATCAAGCTGTGTTTTTAAAGCTTGACTATATATTGATGGACATTCACAGTAGCCCTGGGGAGCATGTTTAAAGCGGAACCTGCGACCTCCTAAACTGAAACCAAAAATATCCCTACTCTCCTCAGCAATCGGGATGCTGAAGAAAGCATTCTTCAAGTCAATCACCGAAAACCAGGTGGCAGAAGCTGGAATCATAGTCAATAGGGCAGTAATGTCAGGAACAACTGGAAACTGTGGCACAACTATTTTATTCACCTCTCTAAGATCAATCACGAATCTGTAAACAGGTGGTTGAGAGGGATCAGTTTGTTTAAAAACAGGCAGAACAGGGCTATTGCAAACGTTGCCTCTTGTCTCTTCAATCACATCCTTGTCAATCAAATCGTAAACGATCGCTAGAAAAGCTTTTTCACCTTCACTAGAGATTTTGTATTGGGGAATTCGTGGCATTCTAACATTGGCTTTCAATGTTACAACATATGGCGGTATTTTTAAAAGACCTACATCATTAGGACCAGTAGCCCAAAGAATATTAGGGAGAGATGACAATTCTGTTGGAAGTTTATCCCTTGACAAATACATTGGAGAAATCACTTTCTTACCCAGTGTAAGTTGTACTCCAGAAGGAGAACAGTACAAAGTCGCATACAGTCTTTTCAGCAAATCTAATCCTAGCAAGTTTTCACCACAACCTGTTGTCAGAATAAGGGGTGCTTCGAATTCACAAGGTCCAACAGAAAGGGACAAAGGGTCAGAAATCGGATTTCTAACTGGGGCGCCAGAAAAACCTACTGATATATTCGTTTCGCCAGACAAAGGTGCGCCAGGGAGTTTGGAGTGCATAATAGAACTCTTTGTGGCACCAGTATCCAACAGAAAAGGCTCTGACACACCTGATGTAATTACCTCAACATAGGGTCCACTCTGATCTACTGAAACTGAAACAACTCCCTCTCTTTGTCTATGGCTGTCCTAGCAATCATTACCTTCCCAATGCTCATCTTCTGCATAGTAATCATCAGCATAGTACTGAGCCGTCCTACCAGATGCGTTATTCTGCTGATCGAACCTATTCATCGAATTTTGAGGTGGAAGAGACTGTGTGTTCTGGGGGAAATTTCCACGTCCTCTACCTCTAGATGCTTGTTGAACACCTCGACCTCTTACACCAGAAACACCATTTGCACGCTGTAATAAAATAGGACAACTATACTTGAAATGACCCTCTTCCTTACAATATGAACACTGATTGGGGCCTACAGGGACACGTGGTTGAGTATGCTCGACTCTTTGCGAGTTCTTCTGATACTGTTGAGGCTGCTGATAGTTATTCTGATAGTTATTCTGACCACCATTATTCTGGCCACCACCACCACGTGGCGGATATGCTTGCTGTAACAGAACCTTCATTTTCAACTCTTTAGTTTTCTTTTCTGCTCTATCTTTCTCGTCTTTGTCTCGATTTTCGTAATATTGTGCAGTAGCCAATATCTGTGCTGAGGAGGAAACTGCCCAAGAACTCTCTGAGTCTTTTAACTTTTTACACAACTCTGGAAGCAGATTGTGCACAAATTTATCGACGAACAGTCGCTGACCACCTTCTGTGCTCATATCTTGACCACTGTGGTCGACAAAAGTGTCTTCAAACCTGGTGAAGAAATCTGAGACCGTTTCATCTTTCTTCTGCTTACATGCAGACAATTTATCCCAATTTACTCGCATGGCAGGCATTAAAGTCTTCATGTAATTAATAATCCTACCAGGGAGGTCTGCTACTAAAGGCTCGGGTTTAGCACCACCAACTTGTCGGTCATCTGCAGCAGCAATATTAGCCCATGTGTCACCTAACTCCTGATCATGATCTGCATGACGAATCTTTCCCCACAAAGGCTGTGGAACAACGTTCCCAAACAACATGTCTATGTCTGCTAAATTCATGATACATGATCCAGCAGTTTGTGACAACTCTTTGTAATACCCTGCGGGATTTTTACGGGGATCAGGCAATGTCTGTTTAAGGGCCAAAACTTCAGCTCGCTTCCAAGGAACATGTACCCACACACGCTGGAAATGTGCTGGCACAAGTGGTGGAACATTACCAGGACCAGCTGCTACTTCTTCCTTCCATACTGGAGGAACTTCTCTCATGGGGTACTGTCGCGCCTTTTTCCTACCAGATGCGTCACGCTCAAATAGTGATAGAGAAGTGCCCCCCTTACTCCGATACGACAACAATGTCTCAACCGCTCTCTCGACATCGGGACCTACGATCATGCCCTCTGCGAACTCGAACCGCACACGACACAACTCGGGCGGGTTGTATTCCAGATCATTGTCTTCCAAATCTTCACAGAGAAAAACACACATTTGTTCAAAAACATATCTCTGCTTCGGTGCTTCCCATTGACGGAAGACTTCCATGACAGACTCTACATCATACCTTACAGCGTCAATAACCCATTTATGCGCTAAACGATTCAGTAAATCTCTCTCTTGATAGTCAGGCAGTTGACTCCGCAACTGTCTTCGTTCCGTGTTAGGGGTCATATTAGGCGACCCGAAGAAGGGTGAGAGAAGATTAGTAACAGTGTTGGCCATTCTCTGTCGAACGGAAGGAGAAACTGATGATAGAACGGGCAGAAAAACAGGGTGAGATAAGGCAGGAGCAGAGGCAATAGCAGAGGGAGCATTAGGAGAAATAGAAGGTGCACTAGGCAAAGTCGTAGAAAGCACAGGTGAAGCAGATGTGATCGGTGGGCCTTGAGGAGGCTGCACCGAAGGAGCAGGAGCCAGCCGAAGAACGGCTGGTGGGTGCTGTGGAGGAGCAGGAGGCAATGCAATCACAGGTTGCGCAACTAAAGGTTGCGGAGGTGCCGTGGCATTTTGCGCATAGGGAGGTGGCGAACTTAATAAATGCGCCATTAACGGATCTTTTTCAAGCTCTTTTGCTGCATCTTGCTGAAGAGGCGGCAAAACTGGATAGCATTTATCTATCACCATTTTACGTTGCCTGTGCAACTGCTCACTCATCTGTTCTTCTTCATTGTCTTTAAACTGCATAGCAGCTTGCATTATCGAAATACCCCTTTCTCACTTATTTTTCTTCGCTAATTTAATTTCCTTCTGTTTGGCTTCCTTACGCCATAGGCGGAAAGAGTCAAACATCGCCGGCCGGGCTTTCCTCTTGAAAAGTTTAACTTCGAGGTTATCTAAGATTTCTGTATCAAAGCTACCATATTGGGGCCATTTTAAAACACCATCTTTTCTGGTGTATTTGATCCACACTTCATTGTATGTGATGGGGCCTACTCCATGTTTTACATATAATTCATAGGTTGGAGTTCCAATCGGAAGAACCGGACACGAGTCCTCCAATCGGGAGTCCCTATTATTACAACCAAGACAAAACAAATTTCCAAGTCTGCTAAGACCAGGCATCTTTGCTCACTAGTCTAGCTTCAAACTTCAAAGGATTTATCGATTACGATATTTCTCGTGAATACACTAGTCCTTTGGCTTTGGCACTTGCAAGTTCCAAACTAAGACCAACTAAGGACTGGGAGACACTCCACTTATACTTAACTGAGATATCCATGACGTCACCAGAAGACTCGTCTTATCGTTTCGCTCTACCAAACTTCAAGGGTCCAAATCAGGGCGATAGCCAGGGCAGCAGTCCTTTGTAGCCGTCGGGAAGCGGGGAACCTCGCAGCAAAGACTTTCGGACCACGTCGACATGCAGGGGTCGATGAAGTGGTTGGCCTTCCTCCAGAATTTTCACACGAAGCTCCTCACGAACCTCTGGCTGGACCGGTACCGCTGGTATCGCCCCACGTTGGGCGCCAACTGAGGTACTGGGTTTTTCAGAACCGGTACCGAACCGGTAACCCAGCGGTGTCAGGGTACACCCAAGGACCTCGAGTACTTTCCTGATTCAGATCACAAAAACTCAGAGTCTTCTAGGTGAAGTCAAGGATCGATTTTATTGGCTGCAACCAAGGTAACAGGCGTCCTAGAAGTACAACAGCACGGGATGTATATTCTCAGGAGACTGCTCAATCTTACAAAGCCAGGCTTCTCTTTTTATACAAAATATTGTGCTTCAGGCAAACATTCTTAAATTTACAGTAGGCCATTCACATATTTTCTCTACAAAGAAAAAGCAGAGTCATGATGACAAGCCCACATTACAGTTCGTCCAGCCCATAATAAATCACCCGGCAAGGCCCAACAGTTTCATCAGATATCGGTGGACCCCCCAATAAAAACGGGCACCTCCCCATCATAAAGCAAGTGAGAGAGAAAAGAGCAGGGACAGGTGTGAGCAAGATTTGGCAGGGTGTGTGTGCGATGAAAAGGGTTTATGACCTGTTGTGCCTTGATGCTATCTCGTTCGGCCACTGGGAGAGGAACTGACCAAACAGGTTTGGCCTGAGGCAATGGTTTTAACCTGCCCAGGTCAGAGAAAAGTCAATTAAGGTGTACGTGTCCTTTGGAATCGAATTTAGCTGTATTATAAGCCTATGTCAGGGCAACCCACAAAATGGCTGCCGTACACAAAATGGAAGCCACGGGTTCGAGACGAAAATGACGATTTCGAGGTGAAATCGTCACTCGAATATGACGAAAATGCTTGTACATAGTGCACTCGTCATTCTCGGTCTTTTGATACTAAATTCGTCATGTTACGACGAAGTTTTATTCTCAAGTCCAGAATTTTCAGAACCACAAACCCTCCTTTTGCCCTTTGAGATGTTGCTGTAACATCATTCTAGTACTTAGCTCGTCTCTTGATACAGGTATCCTTACACATGATGTAGCACAGAGGCCACATATTGCAGGAGCACACTGCACGCACAGACAAAACAGGAAAAGAATGGCTAAGACCATCCCAATGACCATCAGAATTTTCCATCCCCAGGCAGATGTCAGTTCCCAGAACCATCCCATTAACGACCAATCTCCTTTTTCCACATGAATAGATTCGGAAATCTTATGCAGTTTAGAGATGGCCTGGTACACTGTTGGAGCGTTATCTGGAATGAAAACACAGCAACTCGATGGGATCAATCTATATACCCCACCTCGGTCTGCAAGTATGACATCTAATGCGACCCTGTTCTGAAGGGTCATAAGACGATCCGGCTGGAGCTCAGCAGTCAAGTTACTAAGGGCACCAGCAGTTTCAATTACGGTGGACTCAACCACCCTTGTCAGTTGTCTTATGTTCCTGCTGTTAGCCATGGGTCCCCAGAACGGCAGAAAACCCTTTGCGAAGTCCCCAAATTCTTGTCCTGCAGTGTCCTTTGGAATCGAATTTAGCTGTATTATAAGCCTATGTCAGGGCAACCCACAAAATGGCTGCCGTACACAAAATTCGTCATGTTACGACGAAGTTTTATTCTCAAGTCCAGAATTTTCAGAACCACAGCAGGAGTGTTAGGTGGTAGAATGACAACTCCTTCTCTAGTTTTGATAGGCTTATCCTTTTTGAAATAATTCTTTACTTTGTCTACTAAAGTCATTTTTCTCTTGATTCCGTACATATTATAAGGTCTGCCCCATAGCATCTGATCTTTAGCAAACCCTAATTTTTTCGGATCAGGTAAGAAATCGGGATACCACATATACTTTTCCGCGGTTTTCTTTGTTTACAAAAACACTTCCAATACAAAAGCGTCTTTTATTTTCATGCAACCAATCCAATGCGTGAAATCAAAATGATTCAGCCAATGGGTGCGCGGCGTTTCTCGCAAGCGAGTTCTCACGCTCCTGTGCTCACCCCTCCTTCACAATTCCTCCACCACTACACGCCCGCTGTCTCGACCAATACCAGCGCGGCACGGAGTGACATCAGCGCAGCTCTGCAACTGACTCCCTCCTTCACAAGGTAAGAAACTCTACGATTTCTACCCTTTAAAGTGCAAGTGCTCAGTTTAATTCACAACGTAAACACATTCGCCACTGTACTCGAGTGTCTAGAAAGAAAAGATTTGTTTCACTGCAAGTAAACTTCTTCTATTTACTTTTCAAATACTGCGAGTAGATCCCTTCTGCCTACTCTTCACACAAGAATTAGTGAACCTGCTACTCCTTTGACTCCTCCACTGCGGGATATATACTAAGCCAAAAGTTTCACCAGTGAACTCCATTGCTACCAATCAAGCTTAGACGAACCTGCTACTCCTTCCGTGTGACCCTTACTAGGTTATATCACAATAGAAGTTTTGCCAGCGAACTATTTGCTACCATTTATTCAATCATACATTCAGAAAACCCTAATCAGTGCTTCCAGTTCTGCCTAACCTGCACCAATTTTCCTTGAGCCACTGACCTCACTACGGCGTGGATTCTCCTCACCACCCGCTATTCAATTCCCCGGGGATTCCAGACAAACATATAACAATCACCAACGAGGTTTTGTTAGAACATATATCAATATAGCAGCAAGAAAAACAATTTAAAACATTTCATAATTTTCAAAGCAATAAAACATTTGTAAATTCTTTTAGCAGCAACATTTTTACAATTAGCAGCAAATAACCTACCTACCTATTTTAACTAGTCCTACCTACCTTTAACTAGTCCCTAACCATCACCTCTGCTACCAGAAAATTATTGATAGAGCGCGCAGGTCACCCGACTATAATTTTACCATATAGGTATCGGGCCCATAGAAATTCCAAATTACAATATTCATTAGTCAGGTGACCTTACACTATACTACCAGTAACCCTTGTTCCTTCCTATTTTATTTCCAGTGTACCCGACTTACCAATCCACTGTTACGGGTACCTATGATCACAATGGATCAGAGAGCTAGCTGTAAAAGAAAGGCAGACACAAAATACCAACTATCATATTTTCTTTGCACTCATGTAATGACCACAGACTCAAGAAAGTTTAAAAACCTTTATCTAAATTTCATCAAGTTCTGAAAACATTAGGTTCACAGCAATTAAACTGTCAATAACTAAAATTATAAAGAACACGTATCCATATAAGAAATAAATCAGGCCAACCATTTAAATTTCTAAAGGAAGGTAAGAACAGGGAACATGCTAATTAAAAATTTCAGAGTTTAGACTTTAAATGGAGTAACTAAAGACGGGGAAGAATAAGGAACATACTAGAATGTCACAGTTGAAAAATACCCCTGAGATATGGGTATGAGAAATAACTAATTTACGAGAACTCTGGGATACCATATAACTATGGGGAAGGTAAAAGTGGAACGCGCTAGAATTCCAAAACCATCATTCAGTCAGCTTAAAGATAGATAAAGATAAGAAACATATATATTTCATGAACGGTATAGAGAATTGTACTTAAAGGAAGGGAAAAATAGGAACATGCTAGAATAACAACAATAATGTATGACCTTTTCATTTAGTAGTGCGAAAAGCATGGAAAATCAAATATGCAAGAGTATGACTTTATTAAAGCAAAGGGAGAAAAGTGAAAGATTGCAGAATAGATTTCTCAGCGCTATATTTACCTAGTATGGTGTGAAGACCAACCCTGGCCACGGGTCAGTTAAGGACAGGAGGCCAGCAGATGCAGAATGGACACCCCAGGACAGGACAGGAAAACCAGATTAGGATCAGGACAGGACCACCAAGGTAAGACCAGCACACGCAGTTCGGAAGCAACGCCTGCGCTCCACCCTCTCTGCAGCTATCAGTCAGAACCCCGATTGGGTTATCGAATTCTCCAGCAAAGTGCTCCGCCAGCACTTAAGGTTTCCCAACAAACCCCCCTTGGGTCTCTGGAATATTTCGGACAGAGTGCTCCGCAGCTCTCTGTAACAGTCACCTATTGAGTGCGTTGGGTCAGTGACAGGTCAGCTATTCAGACAAGTCGGACAATTTCTCTAGCTAAACCTAGGCTAGGTATACTGTTTTCGGGACAGTGTACCACCCCCCAAATGTTGCAGGTGTAAGAATCCCCAATTTCGATTGGTCCACAAGTAGGATAGGTCAACACACCAACCACATTTCATTTCTACAAGACCTAATTTACATGATTTGGGACCGCCTATTGAATTCGGGGTTCCCATGACATAAATCTCAACATTACAATAGCGCATCTATGAAATATGATACATTTAGAACAGTTCAGCTTCTTCTGCTAGGCGAAGGTGCATCTTCCCAGGCACATCTTGGCTGGGACCTCAGGATGGCAGGGTTTCAATGCCACCGGCAGAAGACTGTCATGCGCAGAAAGGCTGTTCAATATGGAGTATTTCCATCCCTCATGCTCACGGATTTTCAATACATGTAAAGTAAGCGAAAACAATTTAGAACATTGAAAATAAATTATTACACTGTATACCAGGAATCCCTATATGACTCCCCTTACTTTATATTAACTATAGCATTATTATTAGTGCGATACGAACAGAAAGCATAAAGCGGCAGGACAAGCTTCGGCATGTGCGAACACCAAGCGGCCATTTTAAGTCAAGTGCGCAAACGCGAAAAGTTCCCACCAGAACTGCGAGTACGTCACGTCACGTGAGTGTGACCAACGCATGCGCAGAAGAAAACCCCGCCAAGCAGCGGCCATTTTAATGACAAGCGTTGTTAAGGTTAATAAACACATATGTAAGCGTCTCTGGGACACCCAAATGTCAGAATAAAAAGGGGAAATTAGTAAGACAAACATGTTGAATTAGTCCATTATAGTTATTTGAGGTTCATGAGTACAAGCAAGCCGCTTTACGTGTGAATTCTTGCTCCATCAGAGCTCAGCTCGTCATGAGTTACGCCTCTCGTACGCTCATGACGAGCTGAGCTCGTCATGAACCGCGCGTTTTTTAAAAACCCAGCGCACAACGGGAAAACCGCTAGCGCGCATGCGGTTAAAAGTAAGTTTATGATTCCAAGGTTTGTGATTTCGTATCCAATGCCAATTTTTTTTTTTTTCAGAAGAAAAAAAAAATTAAGTGCTCCTCACCAATCTTCCATGAACATCATAGAGACATCATAGGGACTTTTAAAGCATAATGAATTGGCACTATTGCATAGACAGTGACTTGTAAATCCTTGTTCCTTGCATGTAGGGACACTGTGGATGCACAGTAACTAGCTTATGGGACACTTGAGATGCTGCTTGCGTTGAAAGGATAGACTTTTACACACGCTGTAGGAACAGCTGGCCAAAACTTGAGGTGCGAGGAGACTGTAACAGGCATAATCATTGGAAGACAAACTCCTTCACCAGACAGTGTTGGCATGTTGATGGCAGACTGACCACACAAAACGCAGAGGTTGGCAGGCTTACCCTCATAGAAGAAACTGGAACAAGCAGATGAGACAAATGTAGATAGGCTCACCCTGTTTTGAAGATTCAGCATAAGAACAACTTTGTTGAGGAGTGGCTTCTTACTCTCATAGAAACCACCGCTGATGACAGGGGTTGTAGAGTGTATTGCATTCTCTCGCTGAGGGCACATAACGGGAACAAAATTGAAGTTTGATGAGGGCGACCGGTGCAGAGGTCACTGGTGGGGCTAACTTGACAGTTGGTTGACAGCAGTGAAGATAGCTTGAGGTTCCCAGACACTTACACTAAGAGTTGCAAGGTAGACGCAGGTTCTTTCTTTAAATCGCCATGAAAATGTAGTAACCAAGTCAACGCTGGAAGTAGTATTTCAAGAGGATTTATTCAGGTTGGTTAGAGCATAGTAGTACAGTAGATAATAGCCCCACCAGGAGCACCCAGCTGGGGCTCAGCCCTTCTCCAACTGTGAGATCCTACTCCCAACATTCCATCTTGCATCACTCAGGCAGGGTTCCACTGACACAGCATAAATAGTAGCAATCCATGATACTACAGACTGCTCAACATCTCTTTGACTTTAGGAGTACACTTCTGAAAATGCGACACATTTCGAGTAATTCTTTTGTCATCAGACTCTGCAGTAATCATAGTTCCCTTCTGTCGTGTCACCATCAAAGGAGTATCATGATATCGGCTATCTGTCTTCTTTTGTTTCTTCCTGTTGAACTAACACCCATTCTCCTTCCTGGATCAATGAGGGTGCAGCTCTCCTTTGGTTATCAGCATAGGCCTTCATCTTTTCTTTCTTCAGGTGATCACTGACAGCAACCTCTGCATGCTCGGAGTCTCGAGGTGCCAGTCCATCAGTCCATTCTAACATGGGTATTCGGGTGCGCACTGACGACCCAGCATGAAGGTTGCCGGACACTTGCCAGTGGTGGAATGAGGCGTGGTTCGGTATGCTCGCAATACCTCATTTAATGCTACTTGAGTATCTTTCCGAGATAGCTCAGCTTGTTGAATAGTTTTCTTGAGTGTAGACATGAATCTTTCGACCATACCGTTTTCCTGTGGCCATAGGGGAGTGATCTTATGGTGTCTGAAATTGAGGTACTTTGCAAAGTCTGCGAAATCCTGGCTGTTAAATGGGGGCACATTGTCAGTCTTCATGACTTTTGGAATGCCCCAGGCTGCAAACACTTCATCCGAAATAGGTATGGTACTGGAAGCTTTGGTTGATGTGATAAAACGTGCAATGGAAAAAACGTGAGTATTCATTCATGATGACTAGAATGTACTGGCTAGATTTAAATGGCCCAAAGAAATCCACTGCAACATGCTGCCATACACCTTCCGGTAGTGGGGACATCTGCAAAGGTGCGGCCAACTCAGGTTGACTTACCAGTTGACACTGGGGGCAGTCTTTTAGCGTGAGCTCAACCATTTGTTCTAGCAGCGGGAACCAGACTCGCTCTCTCAATGCTCGCTTAGTGGCTGCAATGCCTCGATGACCTTCATGCACCAGGTTGATGACTCCTTGACGCAGTTGCTTCGGGATGACTAGCCGATTGTCTCGTACTATCAGGCCATTGGCAGAAATCAACAGTTCCTCTTTCACATGCTTGAAAGAGGCCAGTTCTTGTACGTCAATCCGTTCATCTTGCTCTTGGTCATCTAGGTGTCGCCAGCTGCTGGTCTGTATGCAGCGTTTTTTATCTTGCAGCGTAATGTCATCTCGAGCGTACTGTCATCTCGAGTGGCATCGCAGATGGCTTCAAGAGGAACTGACGGAGGTCTTGAATGAGCTACTACAAAGTGTACATATTCCTCAGCTATTGAAGGTCTGGACTTGGTTGTTTCCTTGCGGTGTCTTGACATGTAGTCAGCAGGGTTTGCAGCTTTTCCCGGCTTATGCACAATGGTGTATGTGTACTCTTGGAGACGAAGACCCCATCTCTCTATCCTTGGTGACATTTTGGCCCTGGGAATGCCAAAGATTGTGATTAGAGCTTGATGATCCGTGATTAATGTAAAGTGCTTGCCATATATGAATATGTGAAAATGCTCGCAAGCCCACACAACGGCCAAGCTTTCTTTCTCTGGTTGAGAATATGCTCTCTCAGTGTCCGTTAAGCTTCGGCTGGCATAAGCAATGATGTATCGTTGATCACTGTCTGTGTTGTATTGAGCTAAGATAGCCCCCAGTCCTACAGGACTAGCATCAACCATGATCTCAGTCTTCTTTTTTGGCTCAAAATAAGCCATGTTGTTTGCTGACTCGACCGCCATTTTGATTTCTTTGAAGGCTTGTTCACATCGGGAGGACCACTGAAACGGATGCCCTTGTTTGGTAAGTTTTCTGAGGGGATAGCTGATGGTCGCATAATCTTAGATGTATTGGGCACAGTAACTTGCCATCCCCAAGAATGAACGCACGTCCCCAGCATCACGGGGACTGGGAGTGTCCTTAAGGGCAGCCACTTTTTCGGGGTCAGGTCTCATTCCTGCACTAGAGAAGATGTGCCCAAAGAATTTCAGAGTTGACTTGTGAAACTCACATTTTTCTTTGTTTAGCGTCAGATTGGCTTCCATGAGGGCATGACAGACGCGGTTCAGGGCGGTGTCATGTTCTTGTGTTGATCCATAAATCAGGATATCGTCACTATAATTTAGAGCATTTGGAATATGATGAATGATTTTTTTGATGGTTTCCTGAAAGATTTCAGCCGCTGAAGAAACTCAAAAGCTTAGTCTTTTGTACCTGAACAAGCCTATGTGGGTTGAAAAAGTGGTAATATAACGGGATCTCTTTCATGCAGTTCTAATTGATTGATAACCTTTGTTAACGTCTAATTTGGAGAATATCTTGGCACCATTTAGGGAGGCATTCATATCACTGATGTGAGGTCCTGGGTGTCGTTCCCTCTCAATGGCAGTGTTAGGTGCCCTCATGTCCACACACAAACGGACTTTGTTAGGCTCTCCCTTCTTTGGTACAACTACTACTGGAGAAACCCATGGTGTGGGCCCTTCTGTTCGTTTAATGATGTCAGCCTCGAGTAGATCATGTAGTTCCTTTTCTGCAGAATGCTGAAGATGAAAAGGGACCCTTCAGTGGTGTTGGGCTACCGGGGTGACCTGTTCATTTATTTGTAGCCTGATCTGACAATGAGCCATTTTTCCGAGCCCCTTGAACAATTTGGGAAATTCCGGAACAAAATCAAGTTCATCATCAACTTTGTACAGTATATCCACTAATTTCAGTCGTTCAGCAGTAGGAAGACTTAGAAGGCAGTCTGCCTCAGGCCCATCAATGACATGAATATACGCCGGTATTGTGTGATCTTGCTATGTCAGATTGGTTGAAAATTGTCCTAGGCACGGAAGTGGTTTCTTGGACATCCAGGTATAGACTCGCACATGAGCTTTGCTTAGCTGGGGTGGTCTTTCCATCCTATGATATTCAGCCACCAGTATGTAGTTGAGAGACGCTCCGCTGTCCAACACAAATTTTGCCCAGTGATGACCAATTCTGATATTGAGCCGGGGGTATTTCTTCAGGCGATCTGGGTCAGCGACCATACATATGTATTCGTCACTGTCTTGCGAGATGGGTGACAGTGATCTTGACTCTTGTGAAGACGAGGGCTGGGACCGATATGTTCTGTGAGACTGTCAGCTGGAGTGAGACGATCCTGTAGACAAATCTCTGCGATCTCGTACCGCTTTGGCATGATGTCGGTTGCTCGTGGGTATAGATGGTCTTCCATGATCTCGTTGCTTTCCTTTCCTCGATGAGCTACACACATTCTCAAAGTGGTTTTTTTCTCCCTCACTTTCTGCATCTTTGACCCAGCGCAGGGCAGGCATCCGCGTGGGGAAAGTCATACCCACAGCGATAGCACTTGAGTTGACGTCCTTGTCGTTTGTTGGTTGTGCTCGGGCTGCGATGTCGATAAGCCGGGAGACGTTGAACTTTGGACCTGGATGACCTCGGTTTTGCTAGGTGAATATGTACGTGTGTTATGAGACTGGAGGCTGAATGCTTGGTCCCTTTTTTCACTCCGTCCCGCTTCCATTTTCTTAGCGTGTTCTTTGGCTTGATCATGTACTTGTGTCATTTCTTCAATTTCATCTAATGAATAACTCTTCTTTAGTAGCCTCCTGCGCAGTGACTCCGACTGACACCCTTCAATAATTCTTAGGCGAAGAGCATCCTCTGTCAAAAATGAGTCAAATTCACAATAGCGAGCCAAACGTCTCAGGCGTGTGATGAAAACGCACATGGGCTCATCTTTCTCCTGAGCCGCTAGATTAAATGTATATCTCTCGTAGTCAATGTTCTTTTTATGCAGAAACTTCCGATTCAGTGCCTCACACACATCAGTGTAAGATGACGCCACTGCCGCCGGTAGTTCCTTTATGATGTGGCCAACATCTTTCCCTATTAGATTGCGCAACGCTATCAACTGCTGTCCTACATCAGACACGTGCGACCCTTTCATGAAGTCTTCAAAGTCCTCAAGCCATTCTTTCCATCGAAGGCCCATTCCTCCTCCCGTCTCAAGAACCAAAGCGTCAGGCGGGCGCAGGAACGAGACCCCCAGCACCCCCATGTGACCAGTGTTGGGTGGCGCTGGGCCTTGTTGAGGCGGAGGTGTACTGGACATTGTAACAGGGCAAGGACTTCCAGATGTGAAAACGTCATTCACAGACACAGGGCACACAGCAAACCTCCCTGAGAAACACCGCTTGATGATCTTGCAATTAACAGTTTACTGTATATGGTCCAATTTGTATTTGCTAAGTTTGTTTTTATTTCTAAACACACACTTGCTCCTATTTGTATTGAAAAGACATGTCCGAGTTGCATTTGCCAAGGATTGATGATTTTTCAACTCTTCGCCTGACTCCAAAATGGCCGCCAGGGAACCCTTGCAGGGGATAGGTGCAGGTGCAGGCGCAGTACGCGACTGGGGATGGGCTCCCAGATCGCTACCCTCGACACACGCGACTGGAGTGGGCTCCCAGCTCGCGTCACAGCACTTTACAGCGCGGCGTTTCCACGCACCTTATAACCGGGGTGGGCTACCGGACTTCCCGCAGACCATGCCAGGATATACGCGGCCGGGGTAAGCTCCCGGACCACAATCTGCAAAACGAGCCGCCAAGGCTCGCACCACAACTCTCACAGCAACTTTTGAAACGCCAGACGTGTGATCTCTGACGCCAGTCTTGTGGCAGAAACGCACTCCATGACGATCGTGACCACTACTCGTCGCCAGTGGTCGTATCTATGCATCACAAACAACGCAGACACAGGTTAGGTCAGGAGCTTCTTTATTACATCTTACACCTTCAAGCTCTGCCTACTATCTGCCTGCTTCCCTTACAGGCTCCTCCTGTTACGCCCCCTCATTCCTACATTTACAAATGGCCGAGCAGGTCCTAGCGCCCAGCCCTGCTCACTACATTACAGGGGGGCTGCCTGAGCATCAGGGGGGCAGGACTGGTTTGCTAAACTGTCATGGATTTCTTGGATTGCCGCCAATCCGAGAGTCAAAATTCCCACTTATATTCGGTTGCTTACCTAAGGTCTTGACGTTCACCCTCACACCAGATGTTTACAATTTTATATCCCTCATAGATTGTGTATCCCACAAACCCCCGCATTGCAACCCAAGAAGTAATTTAGGTATTTGAGCAAGGGCCCTTTTTCCAATCACCAGCTGCACTGGTAGCTACTGGATGCCATCTGCAAACATCCGGACGTTTTCGTTGTTGCTGTTGCACATGAATATTGAAGAAAGCTGGGGAATGTCACAGTCACGATCAGCTAACCAGGGCACACGCTACCCTGGCCTTAGATGATCATCTGTTACTTGAGACAAGAAGTACACAGTCGCGTCTCACGCTCGCAATACGCGTGGGCGTTAGGGCCGGGGGAGATTAAAATAAAATAAAGGAAACTTACCTGACTGGGTCCGCCTATGACTGCTCCTGGGCCGGGGTCCCGCATTGGCACCTTCAACATTACCTCTTCTACAGGAACAACTGCGTCGCTGGAGTGGCAAACCCTCTAAGCCAATACTGACGCTGCTCCAGCAGCACCAGGACTGGCTTAGCAGGGAGACTCGCCGGCCGCCTGCCCATTAGGAGACCGAGGGTTGCGGCGTTGATCAACCCTCGCTCTCCTAATGCAGCCAGACTCAACACTAGTGCGGATGACTGGGCTGGTCGGAAAAATTCTCCGACCTTAACTCAGCATGCGCACTTGTGCTGCTACCTGCTGTGCACTCCGCGCCACCCCCTGATCTGACAATGCATGTCAGTCAGGTGAGTCAGCATGACGCCGAACCGTCCACCCCCTTCAGACTCTGAAGGGGTGGGAGGTCAGGTATCATGCTGACTGACATGCATTGTCAATTTACTTAAGTCCCAGCCGCTGAGGGAGCTGCGGGCGGCTTGTAGGGCAACGCCCCAGCGCCCTAATGGACGCACAGCCACTGCGAGAATTAAATGAAGTAGCAGCTTCCCTTAGATTGATCCATTTCCAATAATCCCACTTCCTTCATTCAGACACCTTCAGTCTAGTTCTTATACACTTAAGGTGGTTTATTTCCCTGTGCTTCGGAATCAAAGAACATTTTCTTTGTTTCCTTGCTAGGAAGTTTATTTACAATTCACCTTTTTTACAGCCCAAGGTATCTTAATAAGTAACTTGTCACTTTTACCTCTATCTTTACGACCAAGCATTTAAAAAAAAGGTCAACTTATGATCAACAAGGTTCCTTATGTTGTCATTTGGCCAGAAAGTGCGCTCATTAGATTTGTTATAGATTACACCGTCTTTCCCGAAGTTCCAGGACTCAAGAGGTTTAAGCTCTAAATCAATAGACATGGAAAGAATACTAAGGTCTCTTAATCAGACCCCAATACCTACAATTGTGTACACACTGCAAACATTTGATGGGATACCACCATATAATCGTTTAGGGATTGCCCTAGAGGTGAGTGAAAAGTGTTAGAGACTGGAGAGTCTTCTGTAAATCTGCCATTTAGGAAAATAAATCTGCGTAATCTCAGGCTTTCCAGGAAACGTAAACTCTGCCTGTCTGATCTAGCATTTTCAGGTAAGACCGCCTCATCCATTTTGGTGTTGCCAGAGGTCATGCAGGCAGATTTTGAAACTTTAACATTGAAGTCCCCTACAATAACAACCAAATGGTATTGCTTCAGAACACTAATGCTATGAATGAATAAAAGCATGGAATCAACTAAAATATTAACAGACTTCCCAGGGCGATATATATGTTTACAAGCAAAAGAGATGATGACAGCCTTCAATTCTCATTAGACAGTGCTAACTTTAAGTACAGGCAAAGATTGGAGGGATGAGCAAATTCCTCTGGATTCCAATTAATATCTTTGCTAAAAGGTATAAACCAGCATTTTATGGATGTATGACGTTACAACGCATACTTTTACAACGCCTACCTTTACATCGTAAGTTTTACAACGCATACCATTACAACGCATAATACTTTTGGGCGCTGGATAGTGAATAGTTTAATTTACTATTCCAACTCCAGTCCCCGTGGATAGTAGGGAAGGTTATTGGATAGTAAATTAACCTATTCCCTATCCTAGGGCGCCCCCCAGAGCAATGCGTTGTAATAGTTTGCGTTGTAAAAGTTGCGTTGTAATGGTAGTTCGTTGTAAAAGTTTAGTTGTAAAGGTTGTATATCGCATATTATATCTTATTCATTGTCTGCTGCATATTCAGCATTAAATGCTTCCAGCTCAAAAGGGCAATCCTGCGGATCAATGTGGCTTCTGACAATCTGTAAATGCCTGCCTGCTCGGCGCCCTGGATGTTATTGTATTCTGCTGTTCAAGAACGTGGGGTCCTCTCTGCAGATGCTGTCATAAACCTCATGTAGCTGCTGCGGTGGAAGTGACTGCACTATGGCCCAGATTTACTATCATTTTTTTTGTGGTTGTGCCACTTTTTAGATGCATCAGTGACACAAAATGTTAATTGGTATTTAGTTACTAAGCCACTCAACGGCTGACCGCCTTGCGTGGCTTGGTAAATTACATGTAACACAATGCAGCCCCTTGTGCGGTGTTGCGTTACACTACACCTGGGAGGCATTCCATGGGTGGAGTATAGGTGTTCCCAAGCATCCACTAATGGATTTTGGTGCATTCCAAGATTTACCACAGTTAGAAATGCTACACCTTCCTCAGTGAGGTGTAATAAGGAGAAATACATTCATCTCGCCCCTTTACTTTCTCTTGCGAGGTGTGATGCATTCTCCATCACCAATAGGAAGTTGAAATTTCATTACAAGATTGTTTTGTGCAGGAAGGTATACCTTCACGCATAAAAAGTTTTTTTGCCCCTAACGCAGGCTGTCTTACAGCATGGTATAAGTATGCCCGTGTTGGTGCTAGGCAGCACAGGGTGCGCCCGCACTTTAAGGGAGCTGAAGAGCACCATATACTAGTAGATCTGGCGATGTATGGAGGCACATAGAATTCTCTGCACTGACACAAGTAGGCTGATGGTTTCTTCAATTTCCATATTTCTAATTTCAGCTCCACAAAAAAGAGAGTGTACTGTAGATGGGAGTAAACCCACTGTCAAGTGACCCAGGGGGACAGTGTCGTCTTCCCTAAGTTAGCATGAGCCTGCTGCAACCTGTCCGCTGCTTTGCACACGTCACTACATGAGTTTATTTTGCAAATGTATTTTCAATATTTACACAGGAGAACCTATTGCAACCTATTGCTGTGTTCACACATTGCATATTCCTGGGATTTAGTCTGAACCTCGTGAACAAGTTCGAACAACAATGCCACTTGTCATTCTGTTCTGGTCCGGCCTTAGCACCTAGACAAAACATACAGATGCAGCTGTTGTTTGAGAATACGTACTTTGGTCATATTGGAATACATGGATAGGTAGCTCACACGACAAGAGCATGACAGCACCTATGATGTAGATCTTCCATCTATAGGCTGAGGCACGGGGTCTGCAGATAACACACAGGGATCTTCTAATATATAATCATCCTGCTTTTGTGCAAGGAGAGGGAGGTTAGGCTACGCTGTCTCTCACTATGGCAGCACTTTTTATGATTTACAGACTACTTGCTACGCTGACCGAAGTTGTGTTATGCATTTTTCTGCTTATTGCGGCATGTTCATTGGATGTTAGTTAAAATACATTTTTTAAACTTGTTTGTGTCTGTCAGATCTTATTGTGGACAAGTACAAGAGTGTGAGTGAAAGGGTGTGTTTTGTAATTGGGATTCCTGAGAGAGTCGGAAGAGTTGTGCTCTGGGATGTCTAATCACTCTGTACTCTGTAAGTAAGTAGGAGGGCAAGTGAGACACTATAGCTAGTCGATCCTGGGCTCATGGGTACTAAGGTAGTGGGATGACTCAGTCCCTATATACTAAGGTCCCATAATCCTACGCATAGTTCTGTGTTTGATCAGAATCCCTGCAACACCACTCATGGTTTTAATGTTCTTTGTGATTAATGAATTGTGAGATTGCATATCCCATCTAGTATGTTTCAAGGGTGCCTGCATTGGAGCTAGGCAGCCAATTGTGCATCAGCGGAGGGAGAAAGGACAGGAATGTGCCTTATGCCATAGATACAGCAAATTCCTGCCCTTTTCTTTTGATGCAGAGTAGTGCAGCAAAGTGCTGTGCTGTGCTGCCCTGCACCAAAGCAAGTATATAAGCCCCTCAGAGATTAGTGGGGCCGCTGAACTGCAATTTACTGGGGTTCACCCGCTAGTACAAACTGTCAAGGAGTAAACAATTACTTTTCCATTTCATCATGTTTGTCCTTTCACATCCATATGATCCTCACCCTTTTTTCAAGATTGTACTCAAATCAGACAGGAGCCATTACCTCTTTAAAGTCGTGGTGCCAACGAATGGCTCGGTCATCAATGATGAACTGTTCTTCTCCGTGAGGGTTTATTTGGAAGCTTCCCACTTTGGTCCTTGTGGCATAACTGGAGTTGTAGAAAATCCAACTGGAAATGTCAAAGGTTGTGGGAGGGTCCCCTCCATCATCAAAGTAGATTTCATCACCGGAGGAAGTTTTAAAATGAAGATTCCTCATGTAATGATGTAACTGGAAGAAGACAGGGAGATTGAAAGAGGACACAGCGAATAAAGAACTATTGGCTTCAATAATACCTACAGCAGTGGGCAGCTACTTATTGACATACCATTTTTGCAGAAGAGGTTGGGAATAAAGCATGTTTTGCGGGTCAGAGGTCATAAAGGGTCAAACCCAATGCAGCCAGGACAACTGCATTTGTCCAGGTGTAGTCCTGCACACAGACAATGCTGTGAGGAGCCGCTACCATGCTAGACTGAGGCATTAATTATGCTGTAGAAATAACAAGATGGTAGAGACCACACCATGCCTGTTGAAGGGGCGTTGGGTGCTGGTACTCAGCAGACGGGTGCGATTGAAGTGATAGGTGTTACAGGAGTTGGTTATGCAAAGATGGCAATAACTGGAGTCACTCAGTGGACGGTGCCAGGATAGGGGTGGCAGGACTTGGTTACAAAGCAGCAGATTTACATAGGGCTTGCGTGTCATGCAAGGTGACGCAAGGCAATACAAAGCCCTGGGATGGTATTTACTGTGCCACACAGAGCCACCTCGCGTGGCTTAGTAAATCCTGATTAACTCATGTCAGTCCAAATCGCTGCCTTGCAGTACTCTGCATTGAGAAAGCATTTCAAATGTGGAGCATGAACCGTCCCATGTATCCACCCATGAATACTGATGCAATCCCAGATTTAATAAAAAATAGTAAACCTCTGGTTGTGTTAAAATGGCACGCCTTTCTATGTGAAACATAATGAGGAGAAATATCTTTATTTATCTTTGTTATATCCTTGTTCAACTTCTACTGCATTCTGTGGCGCACATATAAAGAGGAAAATACCTCAAAGGATTGGTTTTGTGCAGGAAGGTGTCTACTCTTGCACATAAATAACCCTTCTCTTAACACAGGCCGACTTGCAGTTTGGTGCACGGGTGCCTGGGTTGGTGCCAGTGCAGGGAGTGAGCAGAAATGCAGCATATTTCAGTATATATGGCAGATTTTTGCTCTCTCCCTGTCATGCAATGCATCACAATAAGTTGTCCTGCTGCGTTGCTTTGCATGACTTCTTACTAAATCTGCCCCAAACTGTCTATGTCTGTGGTTGTGTACTATTTATTGAAGAGGGAGGTGAAGCATGGGTGGGTAGAATCTGTTGTGTTCCTGCACAGGTCATCACAGAGATACTCATGGCTGCCCAAGATCACAGAGTGATGTGGGAAAAAATACCAGGGTAGATCTGGCTCTAACCGCCCAGGTATTTCGATATTGGCTTCCTTATTAATATATTTATTTTATTAATTCAGAGGTTTTGTGAGGAAGCACTAAGTTCCATTTGGATGCATCAAAGCACTGACATAAAAGAGAAAAAATAGAAAAGTTAGAGTCTACTCAGCAGGATAGGCCTAAAAGCAGACTTCTGAATAAATGGGGCTGGTTTAGTATGTTGAGTCTTTTAGAGGACCTCTATACATGTAGAATAGATCGTAAGGAATGACCGATTTTGACATTCATGGCAGGTTTACTTACAATACACACAGTGAGGCAACTTGCTGTGCAGTGCTTCGTGAATGGGAGAGAGTTAAAAACCATCATAATTACTAAGATATGAAGCTCTTGAGCTTTCTCCCAGCATTGGTGCACTTGTGGCTGTCTAGCACGGATGCATCTATCCTGAAATCTAGCCCGCATTGACACCAGCAGTAGCAGTGCTGCAGCAAGATGCAGGAAGTTGCAGAAGAAGAAACTGTGGAACTGTAATTGAGTAGGTGGAGTGGAAAGCAGAATGCGTCTCCTTGAGAATCTCTGAGTTTAAGTGGTAGTGGAAGGGCAGTACCACCGCAGCTCGAGGGAACAGCGTGCGCCAGGCTGGGCATGCAGTGGTGGCCATAGAGGGCAGACCAGTGCCTTGAGACCGTCACTGGTAAGTAGCACGCTTACAATTCCCTGAAAGATTTATTGATTGATTGAGTGATTGATTGATTGATTGACCAGAGCTGTCCAATGATGGAGGAAACCAGTGGCAGCCGCATAGCTCACGGGTGGCGGGGCAGGGGTGGTTCATTGCGCAATATATATATTTTTTTTAACTTACCTTGCCCCCGGGTCTCACATCTCTGCTCCTCATCTCCTCATCGAACTCAAGGAACAGGAGGCACAACCAGGCCCCACTGACCAATCACATTTGGTCTGAGGGTCATGGTTCAGCGTTCAGCCAAGGAATGGGGGACTGGGCATGTTCTCCACGCAAGCTGTAATGCAGCCTGCATGGAGAACAGGGAAAGTGCGCATGACTGTTTTGGGTGACCCGAGAGGGCCAGCCAAGCAGTCATGTGCACTTAGGAGTAGGCAAACCACTCCTATCCTGCCCTGTTCCAAGAACGGAGTGGCATCTCCCACCCACCCACCCGTAGAGCAGCACAAAGCATAATATGATAATAACTCAAAGTTAGTTTCATAATATGTTCCTACTTTGCACTGCCTAAAAGTAGTGGAGCGACGCACCTCCACCATAGCGGAGGAGCTGCCATTGGAGGAAAAGCTACATAGAGCCCGGGCTCACAGGGTCAACATGTTCTGCTGACAACAGGCTCCAAATGTCAGACCAATTGTGGCAGCCAGGTTAATTATCCGGCCTGCCAAGATGCCGCTGACAAATTTGGGGTGTGGACCATGATAAGACTATGAAATAAATGCCAAGATGTGGAAGCTACACTCTCAGCCACACCAGAACTGGACAATGAGGTCTAGGGCGCCATAAGGAAGGCTGGGAGGCTGCAGGGGTGCAACACCGATACCTCCAGTGCTATTGGCAGGCAACAGTGAATCCCACCTCTGAGATTTTTAGGTGGGGGTATTATGGAGGGTTGTAGAAGCACACTGGACCTTATTAGAGGGGCCTCCGTAGGGACTACAATATATGGCGTAAGGGGTGGAACGGGGAACCAACTAAAACAAAATGAATAAATATAGTGGACCCGATTGACAGAACTAACTTAAGACAAAATCCTAAACTTACTACTTTTGGTATTCACAGAAGTTAGGATTTTGTCTTAAGTTTGTCTTAAGACAGACTTGTGACAGACTTAAGACAAAATCCTAACTTCTGTGAATACCAAAAGTAGTAAGTTTAGGATTTTGTCTTAAGTTAGTTCTGTCAATCTGGCCCGCAATGTCTACTACATCCTCGGCACTTCTTTCACATCAGGGGGAGCAGGCACCCCATCTCTAAACAACAGAACCACAGCAAGAAATGAAGACCTCCATAACTTATATAATGGTGCCTGTCCAAGGAGTGCAGGATTTACTGGATTCACAAATAGATTCTTTGACATGGAGGAATAGACTCTCTACTGCAGACTGACATCAAGAAAATGGGTGAAAGGGTCACAGAGACTGAGACCTCGCTGGCTACACTAAAGGCTGTTAAAAAGGCCCTTCGGTGTCAAGGGAACCACTTAATGAAAGACAATATGATGATGATGGCAAGCTGTGAAGACTACAAGGGTTCCTCCAGAAGGAACAGTATTTGAGTAGTGGGGTCCTTGAGTGTGCAGCAGGGCCACGTGTTGTACTCTTCCTGTAGGACTTTATAATGCACAGTTTGAAGCCCAATGCCCTCTCCAGGTTTTTTTCATTAGAACATGACTATAGGCTCCAAACACTACCTCCCTAGCCCATAGCCCCACACCAAAACATTACTGCACACATTTTAATCATCAGGATTGTAACAAGTTGGCTGTAATGTTGCCTTTAATGGGTCGGCCCACCCGCCCACTGTTGAGAGGGGTGTTATGCACGCAACCCCGACAATGTTATTATGTTAGGCTAGCCCAGCATACGCTCGGCCAGCACCTAAGGAACTGAATAAAGAGCCCAGGGGCCTGGAAGTTGTTTAGTCTGCTGCTAGCTACCCACTATACAGACACCTGTGTCCTGTCTGCTTTTGTGCTAGGCCCCCGACCTAGGACACCACACTAGCGACGAGGTGGTCTACCCACCCACCGATCTCTGCCACAGCTGCTGTGCCCGTCACCAGCACCCGCACCTTCACAGCGGGAGCCCTCCTGCCGAGACCCTCGCTCCGGCAGCACGTCCAGCGGCGTGCTCGATACCGCGCCTACAGCTGCCCGATCCTCGTGGTGCGGCCTGCAACTGACGCAGCCGTCCGCTGCTTTGCCGGCCACGCATGCGCACATGTGCACATGCGATCCGGCCCAGTGCCTGCCAGCAGCCAGTCTTCCCGCACCATGGACCCAGGCTCACACTCTGCACCGGTAAGAGCGCGGGGGCCCGCTTGCAGCCAGCATCCTCCAGGCAGTCCTTATTTTATTTATTTATTTTATTTATGCAATTTTTAAAGCGCTACAATTACCCATGGGTGTCTCGGCGCTGAGGGCTAAGGGCTGCCGCCAACAATCAGGACTCTCGATAGCAATTAGAAAGAAAGTGATTAATCGTATCGTTGAGAGAACAGCCATGTCTTTAGCTGTTTTCTGAAAGTGATAAGAGATGGGCTAGATTTTATATTCAAAGGAAGGGAGTTCCATAGCTTTGCAGCTGCTATGGTGAAACATCTGTCTCCCCATTTAACTCTCCTTGTTCTGGGTATCTGAAGCAGATGGGCCGTGTTGGATCGAAGCGTTCTGGAGGAAGCCAGAGGCTTAAGGGAACTTGTAAGGAATTTAGGTCCCATATTGTGTATTGCCTTATAGACAATACAGAGGGCTTTAAACTTCGTACGACTTCTGACTGGAAGCCAGTGCAGTTGGTCCAGGTAACACGATACAGAGCTAGATTTTGGGATGCCCAGAAGAACTCTGGCAGAGGCATTTTGTACCATTTGTAGTTTAGAGATGATCTTTTTTTGTGCGTTGAGGAAAAGGGTGTTGCAATAGTCAGTGCGTGAAAACACCAATGTAGATATAAGTGTTTTTCCAGCAGTCATGGGTAGATATGGGAGCAGTTTTTTTATTTTCCTTAAGATGTTAAATGATGATGATACTACCGCGTTCACGTGATGATGGAAAAGGAGTTTATCATCAAATATTACTCCCAAATTTCTGACTTTGCTGACAGGTTGCGGTGGAGTTCCCATTTCCTCCGGCCACCATAAGGGGGACCACAAAGGCTGAATACTTCCAAAAAGCATGACCTCTGTCTTAGTTGAATTAAGTTTTAGGCAATTGGATGCCATCCAACTGCTAATGGCCCTCATGCCGTCCTTAAAGTTTGCTGCAACCTCGAGTCCATTTCTGTGTATGGATAGTACCAACTGGGTGTCATCGGCGTATGTTGTTAGGTTGATGTTGTAAGATTTGATTACCCTCGCTAAGTCCGAAACGTAGATATTAAAAAGGGTCGGACTTAGCGAGGAACCCTGAGGGACTCCACAAGGAAGGCTGAAAGTAGGAGACGTGAAGGTACCTAGCTTAACTGCCTGTTTGCGGTCGGCCAGGAAAGATGAAATAAGGTCTCTGGCCATGTGTTTGATACCGATGGCCTCGACACGGCCGATCAGAGTAGCATGATCGACCGTGTCGAAAGCCGCCGATAGATCCAGCAAAATCAGGACAGCCTGTCCGCCATTATCCATCGTGGTCCTTATTTCATCTGCCGCCTTGATCAAGGCAGTTTCTGTCCCGTGACCTTGTCGGAAACCGAACTGGGTGTCATCTAAGAGGTCATTATTTTGAATGTAGTCAGACAGTTGTTTATTCATGACGGATTCAAAGATCTTAGCTGGGAAGGGTAGGGATGCAATAGGACGGTAACTGGATGGCAATGAAGGATCAAGTGACGGTTTTTTGAGAAGTGGCCTGATTACAGTGTTTTTCCAAATAGTGGGGTAGGAACCTGTTGAAAACATAGTGTTACAAATGTGTGTCAGAGGTAAAGTGATGATGTCTGGAATAGTATTAAGTATGGAGGGGTGGCAGGGGTCCAGTGGGGAACCAGATTTAATTGACAGAATTAGTTTATGAATGTGTTGTGGATGTATAGTAGTAAATTCCGTGAGGGCAGTGGGAACCGAATTTGTCTGAGTGATTAGTGGGTCCGTATTGTTGAAATTTGGAGTGAAATCCTTAAATATAGATGTGACCTTATCGGAAAAGAAGTCAGCCAAATTGTTACAAAGTGTTTGTGATGTTTCAGGGGGAGGGTTGGAAGGTTCGGCAAGGTGGTTTACGACTTCAAACAATTTCTTCATGCTGCACCTAGCTTGATCTATTTGGGTGGTGTAATAGATATTTTTTTCAGTTGCTATGCTCTGCTTGTAATTATGAAGTGCAGCTTTGTATATTATTTTGTCTGAAGAATTGTAATGTTTGCGCCAGTGGCGCTCAAGGTTACGACAGTGTTGTCGTTGAAGTCTAAGATTTTCAGTAAACCATGGGGCTGAAGGGACCTTTCTATTATGTTTGGAAGTCCTGGAAGGTGCGAGTACGGAAAATGCCCCTTCAAGAATGGAGGTGTATCTGGTGGCGGCATTATTGGGGTCAGTTTCGTTGTCCATGTCCCTGAAAGCGTCAGTGAGAATCTGAGTGAGCTGATTGTAATCTAAGTTTTTCCAATCTCTGGCAGTTCGGTAGGAATTCTGAGAGGAAGTTGTAGAAGCTGTCAATTTGGTTTTAATATCAAATAGAATGGCAAAGTGATCTGACCATGTTAGAGGAAGAATTTTGTTCTTGATGATATAAGGATTGTTGGTAAAAATACCGTCAAGCGTATGTCCTGCCTTATGAGTAGGAGCAGTTATCAGTTGTACAAGATCTACTGAAAGCAGATCGCTGATAAGCTGGTCAGTGTCTTTGTCAGTTTGGGATTCGAGATGAAAATTAAAATCTCCCAAAACTGTGAAGTGTTTATGATCCACGGCTAACTCACTCAATTGATGGAGTTGTGAGAGAAAAGTAGTGCGTGAGCCAGGAGGTCGATACAAAAGAGTGCCTGTGAAAGATTGGTTCGTGGTAAGAGTAACCGTAAAGGCAAGTGCCTCACAGCACCTGTGCTTTAGGTCGATGGCTTTGACGCGGAGGCTGTTACGGTATATAATTGCAATCCCTCCGCCTTTATGTACAGAAAAGCGGTCCTGTCTATAGACACAATAGTTTTCTGGCATGGCAGCTCTAAAATCTGGTCCAGATGCATCGTCTCCCCATGTTTCGGTAAGAAATAGGAGATCGATGGCATGGGTATTAAGCAACTCTAATATTTCAATTTTGTGACATGGAAGCGAGCGAGCGTTAAGTAGTGCTGCATGTATCAATTTTTGTGGTGTAGGTATAGCCAAATTACTATTTGTGCAGAGAGTGCAGAGAAAAGGCCCTCCGGTAGGATCAGATATTTGGCATATGGGGGGGTCATGTATTTTATGTAGGGTTTTATTTAGGTAGTGCAGGTCGTTTGCTGTGTAGACTAACCTTTTTGTAGACTCAGGTGTAAGGGGGGTGGCCCTGGGCTCGGTCCAGGCTCGGACGGGCGCAGACGGGCTTGGCTTAGGCGCGGCTTCGGCGCGCGCCCGGCGCGCCCGCTGCGCCAGCCCGCTGCGCCGTCTGGGGGGAACGCACATTCTATAGCTAGGTGAGGAGGGCGGGAGTCCTGCGCGACTAGAGCGCTGACCCCGCTACCCCCAAGATGGCGCCCACCGCCGCCAGACGCTGAGCAGCTGTTCGAAAACGGAGGTAGGAAAGATAGGATCAAGCGTGTTAAGAGTGTTAGAGTGCCTGTAGTAATTCCCAGTTGAATCTCTAGTTAGAAACCCCCCTGAAACAAAGTTTCAAAACGATGTCCAAATTTCACGTAAATGGTTAAAAAACGCTATTAAAATGAGTGCAATCTCAATTCTGATATATTGATGACAAGCTATTAGCTCGCAGCCCCTGTAGCAATCACAGGGGAGAGCTACTAAGGCGATGCGCCCACCGGGTAGCCTGCCTTAAGTATACTGGGAGGGCGGGAGTCCTGCGCGACTAGAGCGCTGACCCCGCTACCCCCAAGATGGCGCCCACCGCCGCCAGACGCTGAGCAGCTGTTCGAAAACGGAGGTAGGAAAGATAGGATCAAGCGTGTTAAGAGTGTTAGAGTGCCTGTAGTAATTCCCAGTTGAATCTCTAGTTAGAAACCCCCCTGAAACAAAGTTTCAAAACGATGTCCAAATTTCACGTAAATGGTTAAAAAACGCTATTAAAATTAGTGCAATCTCAATTCTGATATATTGATGACAAGCTATTAGCTCGCAGCCCCTGTAGCAATCACAGGGGAGAGCTACTAAGGCGATGCGGCCACCGGGTAGCCTGCCTTAAGTATACTGGGAGGGCGGGAGTCCTGCGCGACTAGAGCGCTGACCCCGCTACCCCCAAGATGGTGCCCACCGCCGCCAGACGCTGAGCAGCTGTTCGAAAACGGAGGTAGGAAAGATAGGATCAAGCGTGTTAAGAGTGTTAGAGTGCCTGTAGTAATTCCCAGTTGAATCTCTAGTTAGAAACCCCCCTGAAACAAAGTTTCAAAACGATGTCCAAATTTCACGTAAATGGTTAAAAAACGCTACAAGCAACCGTTGTTAACACCCGCAGTGCCCAACACCTTACCGCCAGCAGGAGGCCGCCAGCAGGCCCGTGTCCGACCCATGTGGCTCCTTGAAACGGCGTGCTTGCTCCCAGCATCAGCACGTGGCAGCAGTCCAGCCTGCGTGTGCTCCCGCACGGTGCCCCCCTGTAGTGGCACGCATCCAGCAGCCAGACCTCTTCACTGCAGCTCACAGCCGCCCCTGATAATCGCTGCGCAGCACGCCATCCAGCACTGCCTCTAACCATGTGTTGTGCCTATTGGCACACCGACGCCACAGCCCAGTTCTCCCAGTAGCACCCAGATCTGCACCAACATGATGACGGTCCCCCCTCTTGAGCCATTCACCATCACTGGCCGTCCAAAGTCCCAAGTGGCACGCTGGAAAGCGTGGGTAGAGCGCCTGGAGAGCTTCTTTGATGCTGCTGATATCCCGGCCCCACGGAGGAGGCCCATGCTCCTCCACCTGGGTGGAGCAGACATCCATAAGATCTCCAAAAGGGTAAGATAGGCCGGTCGCCCCAGGAACTACGCCTCGATTTGTGACGCGATTACGGCCTACTTCGAGCCAGCCCCGACTACGAACGGTTCTTGCTCCGCCAAGCCCGCTAACTTCCAGAAGAGTCAGTGGATGTATTTTATGCCAGGCTGAAAGAGCTAGCAAGTACCTGCACCCTCCCAGACGAGGACGACGAAGCCGGGCCCAGTTCATTCAAGGCTGCGCATCATCCAAACTACGCGAACGAGTCCTGCAGGAACACAACATGTCGATGAGGGACGCTCCAAGGAACTGTCAAAGGCCAGGGTGGCACACATGGACCCCAAACCAGGCATCTCCGTCAAAGAAGAACCCGAGTGCATCCTTCACACCGATGCCCATGAGTCACGACCAAGAGTCACCCGGCCGAAAAACACAGCGTCCCAACAGAGCGCTCACAGTCGCCCCTGCGGATGGTGCGGGGACCCCTTTCCCCATGACAGTGCCTGCCCAGCTCAAGGCAAGACCTGCAGTGCCTGCGGAAAAGTATGCCATTCTACACCAAGGAGAAGACAGAGTAGTCCGCCTCGAAGAGTTTTCACGATCGAACAAACCACAGATGGTCCTGCTAGCAGCGACATGGATGACGATGAAGCTGATGCCGCCACCGTCCACGTGGTCAGAATGCTGAACACTCTATTGGCCGCTCAACCTGCCATGCCCATGTGCAACGTCAGAGTACAAGCCAAGACCAAGCGGTTGCAGCCCTCATTGACACAGGGGCCACCATCAACCTCATGGCAGCCAGTGTCTACAGGAACCTGCCAAATCCCTCAACGCTCTGCCCCACCAGGGTACAAGTCTACCCCTACGGCACCAGGTCTCCACTCAGGCTATGCAGCGTATTCCAGGACGATCTTTCTCACAAAGCCATTCACCAGCAAGCCAAAGTGTATGTGTCCCAAGAAGGTTCCAGGTTTCTGCTAGGCTGCCAGACTGCACAGGACCTCAACCTGATTCATTTTTCTTTCAACGTACATGCCAACGACCTGGACCACCTAATGCATGGATTCGGGACATTGTTTGAAGGAATCTGATGCCTGAGAGGCCCTGCCATCCAACTACACATCGACAAATCTGTCGCTCTGATCACCCTCCGCCACCGGAGGATTGCCTTCCATCTACATCCCAAAGTAGAAGCAGAGCTGCGTCTTCTGGAGAAAGCCGGAATCATCAAACAGGTGCGAGGCCCTACCCCCTGGGTGTAGCCCTTCGTCGTCGCCAAGAAGCTGAAACAACCTGATGCAGTCTGCATCTGTGTGGACATGCGGGTCCTGAACCTCGCCATTAAGCGCGAGCGCCACCTGACCCCGACGGTGGACGACATCATCTGTGAACTCTCTGGTTCCAGATGGTTTTCAAAAAAGAACCTCCGTTCTGGATGCCACCAGATACCACTTCATCCAGACTCTCACCCAATCACGACGTTCTCCACCCATGCAGGCCTCAGGTGCTACACTCGCCTCAATTTTGGAATTTCCAGCACCACTAAAGTCTTCCAAAACATAGTCAAGACTATCCTCCAAGGGCTGGAAGGCATCCTCATTGTCAGCGACGACATTTTAGTGCATGCGCTCACTCTGGAAGAGCACATCCAATGCATCCAAGCTGTGTTCACCCGACTCCGAGACAGTGGACTAACCCTCCATCGTGAAAAATGCAAGTTTCTCAGGAGAGACATCCAGTTTTTTTGGTTACCGCTTCTCTGACAAAGGCATTGGCCCTGACCCGGACAAAGTAAAGGACATACAGAACACTCCTGCCCCGACATCAGTGTCCGGAGTCCGCAGCTTTCTGGGCATGGTCACGTATTGCGGATGCTTTATCAAAAACCTGTCGGACCTGACGGGCCCCATATGTGACCTCACCAAGACCGCCAGCCACTGGGAGTGGGAGACAGAGCATAAAGAAGCTTTCCAAAGGACAAACGCCGCCCTATCTGCTAACACGACTCTGGTGTACTTCGACCCCAGACACGAGTCCCAGCTGGTGGTGGATGCCAGCCCCACGGGTCTAGGGGCAGTGCTAGCCCAGCAGCAGGCCTGTGGTGAACAGGCCCCCATCGCCTACGCCAGCAGGACCCTCATGCCCATGGAGCAAATCGAGAAGGAGGCTATCGCGATCTCGTGGGGTAGTCACCACTTCCACTTGTATCTGTACGGACACCTGTTTACTCTGGTGACTGACCACAAACTCCTCATTCTACTCTTTCAAGGGTCATCGTCGTGTCCTCCCCCAAGGATAGAGAAGTGGGTACTACAAATTTATGAGTTTCAGTTCCCTGTGGAGTACAGACCTGGCACCCGCAACCCAGTCGACTTCCTATCCAGGCACGACAGACCGATCACAGAGCCAGAAGCGGCAGAAGCAACAGCCACCGAGGAATATGTGGGGATGAACATCGAAAGGTCCAGACCTCTCCCAATCTCGCTAGAAGAATTTAATACATGCAACCAAAGAAGACGACTGCTTCCAGATCACCATCCAAGCACTCTCAGGAGATTGGAAGCCGCTCCAAAACCCACCACCATGGAAGCACAGACCACTTTGAAAGCTCTACACCAGGTTCACCACGAGCTGTCAGTACCCACCAATGGCTGCCTTCTGAGGGGCCCTCGCCTTGTCCTACCAGGGCGCCTGACCCACCGGGCCGCTCTCCTGGAACACAGAGCACACAAAAGTGTAGTGAATACGAAGAACCGCCTCAGAAGTAAAACCTCCCAAACAGGACAGGCCCAGACCAGCAAGTCGAGTACATCATCCAGCGATGCCCTGTTTGTCTAGCAACCAGCCTCCCCAGCTGACCTGCACCAGTCATCAAGGAAGCAGGTCCCAATGCCCCATGGGAAAAGGCCAGCGCGGATTTCGGCAGTCTCCCTGGAGGGAAATAGATGCTAGTCGTCGTCGAAGATTTCTCAAGATACCCGGAAGTTGAAATCCTCTCCTCCACAGCCGCCGGAGATGTCATTCCCAAACTCGAAAAAATAATGGCAACACACGGCCTCATTGGGGAGCTCTAAATGGACAACGGCCCACCTTTCACCAACACAGAACTCTCCGAATACCTCTCGTCCCATCGGATCAAATATCGCCGGGTGACTCCCAGGTGACCCCAAGCAAACGGAGAGGTTGAGCGACTAATGCGAACACTAAACAAGACAATCCAAATAGCTCTCACCGATGGCCATGTTCTGGAACAAGCCCTGTACCAGTTCCTTCGGGAATACTGCCTCACGCCTCACTGTACCACCGGAGTCGCTCTGAGCCGCCTGTGTTTTGGTAGAACTGTGACGGACACCATCCCGCACCATACAGTGTGGGCCGAGTCCCCGATCCTTCCGAACCAGTCACTAGCACGGCGGATAAAAACCAACCAAGATGCATCCCAGAGGAGACACGCAGTGGAAAGCCCAATCACCACTGGCGACCAAGTGCTTGTGCGAGACCTCCACCCTGGCGGGAAGTTCAGAATGCCATTCGAGATAGATCCCTGGACTGTGACAGAAGTCAAGGGCACAATGGTGACAGCTGAGTGAGGAAGAGAAAGAGTAACCCGCAATGTCTCATTCTTCAAGAGGGTCCCAGCTGATGATGCAGAGGAGTTCCCCATGCCCGACGAACCTGGAGCTGTGGGACCGGACAGCCCTCACAAGCAAGGAGGGAACGAGGACCATCCTACAAACGTCAGTGGAGAAATAGACCGACCACTCCCGCTACAGAAACTACGCAAGACCAGGACCCTCGAAGTGGTCAGCCAGCAGGATAGACTGACTGCCAGGCCGAAGTGTCGCTGACCCCTTCTGCCAGGAACCGTCAGAGCTGATACAACCTCTGGCCCTGCCTCAAGACATCTCAGAAGTACCAGGACTTTGTGGCCTGCTGTCAGCCACCTGTGGGAAGAAGCCTGGTGAATCCCTGCAGACCAAGTAAGACTGTTCCATAGCTACTTTATTCTTTAGAGACAAATGTTTCCAGTTGTTGGTAATGTTCCTGATGCCTGATTGTTTGTTCTTTGGGTAAAGGAGGAATGTAATGTTACCTTTAATGGGTCGGCCCACCCGGCAACTGTTGAGAGGGGTGTTATGCCCGTAACCCCAACAACGTTATTATGTTAGGCTGGCCCAGCTTATGCTCGGCCAGCACGTAAGGAACTGAATAAAGAGCCCAGGGACCTGGGTGTGGTCTAGTCTGTTGCTAGCCACCCACTATACAGCCACATGTGTCCTGTCTGCTTTTGTGCTAGGCTCCTGACTTAGGACACCACATTGACCTGACATATGCTGTCCACTAATCTAGTGGGCACCAGTCCAAACGACCCCTAATTGATGGTAGGTTAAAGACAACGTTATAGAAAGCTATCCTAGTGTTAGAAGTGGAGAGCAGCCTTCAGGATAAGTCGTGAAGGAATGTAAAGCAGCTTGTTTTACCAGTCTAGAATCTCGTGAATGACCAAATGAAAGAGGAACCACACTAGGTATATATATATAAAATATATGTATTTATTCTATATACACTCCTCTAGTCTCTTTATGAGTCTAGAGTCAAAAGTATACAAGTAAACTTATTTAGCACACAGTAAATAATCACAATATATGATTAGCACTAGGGGCGTCACAAACCATATACTAAGAAAGTGGTATAAGAACCACAACTGACATAGATACAAGGCCTAGAGTCTTTAGAACCGCTGGGGCCACAAGGAACCACCCAAGGTAGTGACACAGGGGACCCACGGGGGACACGTGCAGGGTCTAAACACAGCCTCAAATCACCATTAACTTCTAAGGGGAAAATATAAGGTTGGAAAATTACAGTTTAAGGACACTTAGGAGTGGACTTGGAGCATACCCCTTTAGAAGTAGGCAGTTCTAGAGTCAATACCCACGGGAGCACCGGAGTACTCGAGTTACCTCACCCAAGGAAGCCGGGTGCATAGGTGTCTTTTGGTGTCGGGTTTCATCGTAGTTTTCAATGGCGAGCTGCTGAAAAGTGCTGCAAGCGACCAAGTGGAAAGTGTCCGGATGGATCCAAAGGTGGATCAAAGATCTGAAAAACCTGAAAGCAGAGTGGAAAGAGTCTGGGTCGCTAGCCAGTGACCAGGAAGGCAAGTAGACAATGCCAACCAATGTTGGGTGATTTCAGGTGAAGAAGGTGAAGCTTGACTCTTCGGCCATGAGGACCAGGAGGCGTCGACAACAACCAGGAGCTGTATTCGATCTGTCCCACAAAGAATGTTGAGTGCTGCAGTGTCGGTATCCGGATTGGACCCAACAAGCATTGGCAACAGCAACCCATGCAGAAAGCAAAGATTTGCTTCAGTGCACACCAGCAAGGTCTGAGGGACTCACCCTTTGGAGGGGAGTCAGGGCACGTCTGTAGGAACCAGGAAAGCCCAAGAAACAGAAGAGTTACCTTCGTGGGGACTCACCAGTCTACAGACAAGGGATTGCAAAGAAGCCTCAAGCTGAAATGCTAGAAGCGGGCCCACGGAACACATGTGGAGTGTAGGTCCACAATCTTCAGTGCAAATGGTGCATCGGGGCTTGGACAATAAGTAGCCCAGAGCACAACTTTGGAAAAGTTTGGGAAGTCAATGCACTAGCAAATGTGCACAGTGTCCAGGGGTTCCGGTTCCACATCACTCGTGATGGCCTCAGGTCTCAGCTTTGCTGTGATCTCGTGTCGGCCTCAGAGATGTCTGGACGTCTGGGTCCTGTGTCATAAATCCTTCGGGATCCAGCGGGAGCCATGGAAATGCAGAACGGCAAGATGCTTCTTTGGTGCCTGTTTGAACAGGGGCGTCACTCCTTGACCCCAAGGGAGATTCTTCCGTCTTGTAGTTGAAATAGTATGTCGAAGTTCCAGGATATATGTTGAAGAGTTTCCTCCAGGGTAATCTAAAGTCCTAAGGACTGGGTTCCTATACTTATACCAAGTTTAGGGGTTGGACTTAGTCTAGGGTCCCACCTATGGGAGGAGCCAGGGTGGGGTGCTTATACCCCTTTCCCTTTGTCCAGTTTTGCGCCAGAGCAGGTGCTGAGTGCCCCTACAACCGGTTTGAACTGGGGTATGCACAGGGACACCAAGTGTGCCCCCAGCACTGTCTGAAAAAGCATTATATGAATGCACCCACCCAGCCCCAATACACTAAAGCCTGTCTGGGAGGTGGTTACAACCTCCCTGTGACAGGAAACCTATTGACCAGGCCTCCCCCGCCGGAGCTTCATCCAGCAGCAGGAGGTCAGACCCATGTCTGTGGTTGTGGCATCCATTTTGTGATGCCAGGGCTCTTTAACCCCTTCCATGCTGATGACGCCCCCCGGCCGTCATGCATCATGGTGCTCGTGTGCTGATGACGGCTGAGGGCCGTCATGAACTCGCCCACTCTCTAAATTGCCCGCACAGGCGCAGAATCGTGGCCGCGCCCAAGGGGTTAAACTATTACCGTTTAAGTAAGTATGTACAAGTATTCTCCCTCTAGAAGGGTGGAATTCTGCCCCCGCCACCAGGACTGGTGGGGGGGAGGGGGGGGAGGATTCCAAAGTGTTTGACACCAAACATGACATGTTTCCATGCAGCCATTCCAAAGTTAGCATTTACCTCGAGGTTATAATGCACATAAGAGTATATGGTCTGGCTGCATCACAGAACAGATACAGAGAAGTGATTCCGAAAGCTGCAGAGGGGCTCAGCTCATGCTTGGGCACACTCTCACACAAAACCAAGCACTCTGCCTTCAGGATTGTTAAGGCCTGACATAGGAGTGACTTATAGGTTTACTAGCAGCCCGTCCCAACCTTGTCCGGGAGCAATCAGGCTTCAGGACCCCCCCCCCCCGCCCCGACATTGTCCGTGGGTCCCCTGGAGTAGCAGTCCGTCCCGACCTTGGCTTCAGGGCGCCCGCCCCGACATTGTCCGTGGGTCCCCCGGAGCCTTACCTCATCCGCCGCACCTCCCCGCGCTCCTGAGTTCACCGGTCCGCCGCTCCTCGCCGCTCCTCCCCGCCTGTCCGCAGCTCCTCACCGCTCCTCCCCGCCTGCCCGCCGCCCCTCCCCGCGATCATGTCCGCCGCTCCTCCTCGTGCTCCTGGACGCCGCTCCTCCCCGCGCTCCTGATGTCAGGACGCACGTCACGGCCGGCGCTACTTCCATGGGACTACTTTTTTTTTTCTCGTAAATTTTTTAAATAACTTCTCTTTTTTTAATTTATATAGCCTATGTCCATCTGCACACCCTGACCATTACAACGATGTATCGGGTGTGTGAATTGGCGCTGTGGTTCCCGAGTTTACCCACCTCCAAGGTTCAAAGTTCTTCCTTTATAATAGTAGTATAGATATGTGTCAGTGATATAAGGTGGATATAGGTAGCCTATATCTTAGTAAGGGGTGCAAGCACCACCTTACCCAGGTTGCAGTAGCAGACCTATGGTGCCATTTTGGAAGGCTTCCCAGGGGTGGCATAATACATGCTTCAGCCCCTGGTAGGCCTCTGGGGTACCTATGCCCTTGGTACCTAAGGTACCATATACTAGGAACTCACAAAGGTAACCCAGTAACCAATCTGGAGTGTACCTAATGTACATGCAATCAATTTAGAGAGGAAGCAGCTAGGCTGGGGTCCTGGTTAGCAGGGCCCCAGCCAGACTAAAGTTGAAAAACAGTGAAAGCAAGGCATCGTCATTGGGCACTAGTAACATCTTGGAAGACCAACTGATAAGTAAGCCACTGGTAAGTAAAGAAGTATCTCTGTGGTATTGGCACCTTCAAAACAGCATGGATGGAGAATTCATTTTGGTGGAGGAGTTGTGGGGAAAGCACTTGCCTGGCGACCAGTTGCAGAATATTTGGCAAGTATCTGTGCGCACTCTATAACACAGTTAAACCTGCTTTTTAAAAAAGAAACCACCTTTTCTCACTCTATAGGGCTTACGTATCACCTGGGAAACCATCTAAGATGGGGAAAGGAAGCCGAACCAGTTGCGCGAAATGTGGGTTGGAAAAGGCAACCGATGTCGACATGTTCTTCCTATGTCCAGAAATCAGTGAGTTCTGGAGCAAAGAAGAAACAACTATGACAGGTATTTTGGATCGGCTAATAAAGGTAAGCCTTCTTCTGGTCATCTTTGGGGTGGATGAAGAGTTAACAGGAATCCCTAGAGACTTGTTGTTTTATGCTGTATTGCTGGCCAGAAGGGAAATGTGCAGTAAATGGGTAAGCAATATAAAATTCCACAACACTCGGATTGGCTAGAATCCCTAATATACATGTCTAGAATGGATCTCTTGGGGAGAATGTCCAAAAAGAAAGCTTTCTGGAAACCATTAACCGTTTGGTTAGAGGGTGTGTAAAGCAAGATGGAGACCAGACTTGTGATATTGGTAGCAGTTCATGTCCAATGATTACACCGGCTAATACTCCTGGACTGTTTCAGGGCCATCACAGATTATTTTGAAAACAAAGCAGTGCCGGTATAATACCGGGTTGGAGACATAGCCGCAGTAAAGTTGGGGTCTATTGGAGTATGCTCGTTGGCGGTCGGTAACCCTCACAAATGATACGGGCAGAAAAAATGGACATTCTTCTCCTTTTTTTTTTCCGAGGTGAATGAGGACAATAACAAAAAAACAATGAAGGCATTTAAGATGTGATTAGGGATGTTATAAATGTAGTCAATGACAATGCCATTAGTGATTTAATATGGAAGGGTAAAAGCAGTGCATGGTGAGGGCGCAAATTACAGTTGCTTTTGGGTTGGAATTATAGTTATTTGAGATAGCTATAACTGTTGAATTTCAGTTGTTTTGTTAGTTTCAAATGGTATGTTTAACATGTCCTTTGCACCGAACTATAACATCCCTTTAACCTTTGGTTTCTTTAGTTAATTTCTTTGTATTTTTTTTACATAAATTTAGATATTTTTAAAATTTTGAACTATAATGCCACTTTAACCCTTGTTTTTTTAGTGAATTGTTTTTTTTTTAAATATAAAATAAGATGTCCATTGTAATGCACGGCAGGGGGGCTGGATGCAGGGTCTGGGATGACATTGTCCGTTGTGCTGCCCCTGTCAATGCTTGTTGCCCCTACCCCCCTCTTCCTTGTCCTCCATTGTCCAAGTCCATACTTCTTCACCCTCATTCACTTCTGTGTGGTCATTGTTCTGCCACTGTCCTTCTGACCTGCCCTGCACAGTTTGCTTGATGTTAGTACCCACTTTATATCTGCCTTCTGCTGTCTGAGTCCATACATCTGCCCCCTTCCTCCTGTCCTGCATGGTCCAATGTGCTGCCACTGCGTGCCCGTTAGCTTGGTGTCCCTGCCCACTCCTCCTCCCTCTGTTGCCAGAGACTATGCTTTTATCATTGCCCTCCTGCTTAGCCTCTTTGCTCAGCTTGCTGCCCCTACCCTCCTTCCCCTGCCCTCTGATGTCTGTGTGCATGTCCCTGCTCCTTCCACTCCCCCTCCTATATACTCTTAGTAACCCCTATTGAACTTCCATTGGCCCTCCTGCCTGCCCAGAATGGGAAGATGGCTGTCACCTATCCATGACCCCTCCACCCTTCCTTCCATTGACCGAGTTCCATGACCCTATCCACTTCCTTCTGTCTTCCATGCTCAATTTGGCTGCTACTCCCTTTTACCCTCCATGCTCAGTTGTGCTGCAACTGCTCCTCCTGCCCACACTGTGTGGTGTGTTGGGAAGTGCCTGCTCTATTCCCCTGCCCTCACTTGTCTGTATCAAACCCCTACCTCTCTCTCCCTTCTGCCCTCCAAGGTCCTTTGCACATGGTCTTGCCCCCTTCCTCTTTCCCACAATGGCAGTTGTGCTGCCACTAGCCCTCCCGCTTTCCAAGGATGGTCTTTAGTGCTGTCATTGCCCCTCCCAACTTCCTTGTGCGGTCAGCTTGCTGCCCCTGACTTGTACCGCCTTCCCTAAGTTGTCTGTGTGAATGCTATTAAAGTCTCCCTGTTGTCCTCCATGGTGTGTTGTGTTTGCAATGCTCATCCCGCCTACCCTGCATTGTCAGGTTGGTTCACCGACCCTACCACTTTGCCCCCTGCCCTCCTTTTGCCATTTGGCACCCCATCCTATCCCGATTGCTTCCCATGGTCCGTTGGGCTGCACTGCCCTCTCGCTTGTCCTTTGGTCTGTATGGTGCTGCAGCAGCCCCTAGTGACTGCCCTGTAAGGTCAGTATGGTGCCCTTGAACACTTCCCCTCTGCCCTCTAAAGTCTGACAACATGAACTTGGTAAGAGGATGATTTTGAAAAACAATATGGAGAATTGATTTTCTCCATTGACTCAGGTTGAAAAAGAGGAGATTTTAGGCAGGAGATGACGAAAATAAAGTCCATTTTGGGCTTAAAACATTTTGTGTTTCCAGCCTGAATTAGGTCCACTCAATGGTATTGCCGCAGTCTCTCTTGCCTTCACTACAATGTTGGTTTGTTGCCCCTGTCCTCCTTCCCCTGCCCTCCATGGTCCATTGGGCTGCCACTACCCCTCCCGCCCGCCCAGCATGGTCAACTTGCTGCCACTGCCACTTCTCCCTGTCCTCAATTGTCCAAGTGCAAATCCCTGACCTATGCATCCCCACTGTGTTCCAATGCACAACTAGCTGGCAGATGCATCAACGTAGCCTTTTGCTATTCCTAAATAGCGATTTTTAAGGAATCGCTATTTAGGAATAGCAAAAGCCTATGCATGTAGGAATTGCTATTAAAATAGCGATTCCTTAACATTCCTTAATTGCTACTCACAAATCGCTAGGAATGCTGTCCCATTCATTCCTATGGGCCTACAGGCCCATAGGAATTTTATTTTTTATTTTTATTTTTATTTTTTTGCATTTGTAAGGCGCGCAGCTACCCACAAAGGGTTTCCCGGCGCCGAGACATTATAGCTGAGCAAAAGGTATGGAAAGCAGAAGAGTGGACAAATCATTTCTCAAAAAGCCAGGTCTTAATGTTTCTCCTGAATCTTGCATAGTTGTCCTCTTTACGGATGTGAGAAGGGAGTGAGTTCCATAGGGTGGGCCCTAGATGGGAGAAGGACCTCCCTCCCATTCTTGCCAGTTTAAATCTGGCCACCCCAAAGTTGGCTGCTGATAGGGAGCGCAGATTTCGTGTAGGAAGGTAGGGACTGGCTAGCTCTTGCAAATATTTAGGTGCCGAGCCGGCTTTGATCCTAAACATGTAGCTCAGGGCTTTGAACCTGACCCGGTTCTCGACCCTGAGCCAGTGAAGTTCCCTAAGGTATTTCGATACCCTGGCGGTTTTCGGGATTTTACACAGTAATCTTGCGGCGCAATTTTGGACAAGTTGAAGCCGTCTTAGGACAGCCTGATTTTGAGCCCAGGTAAATGATGTTGCCGTAGTCAAGCCGAGATGTAATGAGTGCATTGACTACGGTCTTCTGCGTAGCAGGGGGCAGCATCCACAAGATTTTACGCAGCCATTTCATGATGGTAAAGCATAGGCCAACGACTTTGTTTGCTTGTTGCTTCATTGAAAGTGCATTGTCGATGGTAACCCCAAAATTTCTAACTTGAGTGGCTGGTGTGGGGAGGTTGCCTAAGATAGGCGGCTAGTGTGAAGAACTCCATAAATCTTTGTTGTTAGACATCCAGCAGAAGACTTTTTGGAGACCTTGTTTAAGTAGAGAAGGGGCAAGGGGATCGGACTTTGATAATGAAAAAATGATTTGCGAATCATCCGCATAAGTCATTAGGGTGAGTCCAGACCTTTCTGCTAAATCAGCTAATGGGCGAAGGTAAAGGTTAAAAAACAAAGGGCTCAGGATCGAGCCCTGGGGCACTCCATGTGGGGCACCAAACGTATCAGAACATGCGAGGGAAGAAACGATCTGAAACGTACGTTGTGAAAGGAAGGACCTGATCCATTCGAGTGCCGCACCACCGATACCATTTCTCCTGAGCGTGGCTAGTAGTTTATTGTGAGAAATGGTATCAAAGGCCACACTCAGATCTAACAGAATGAGTGCGACCGTTTGGCCATCATCTAGGAGTTTCCTAATCCTCTCAGTTACTCCAAGAAGAGCAGTTTCGGTGGAGTAGCCTGCCCTGAAACCCGATTGAGAAGGGCGTAGGAGGGAATTGTCTTCAGTAAATGTGGTGAGGGCAGAATGGATGTGTCTTTCAAGAATTTTCGAAAAAACCGGGAGAAGGGATATGGGCCGATAGTTAGCTAAGATCTCGGTATTGGCTGTTGGTTTTTTTAATAGTGGGCTGACCATGGCGTGTTTCCACGGCGAGGGGACCGTAGAGAGTTGGAGGGAAGAATTAAGCGTGTCGGCAATGATGCTTAAGGAAGGATTGTCCAGTTGATTTATGACACTAATGGGAATCGTATCACGAGGGGAGCCTGACTTGATGGATTTGAGGAGGGACCTCAGAGTCTCGAGGGTGATAGAAGGCCAGTGTTCTAACATGCACCCTTCTGTTATCACAGGAGTGGTATCTTCTTCTTGTGGGTCATTGACTGGGATATTCTTATTAACGTCGGTAATGATTTTCTCAATTTTTTCTGTGAAAAAGAAGGCCAGATCTTGGCATTGTTGGGTGTTTAGTGGGCAGGCCGCAGCAATAGATTTTTCACCTGCCAATTCCTTAACGGTATTGAAAAGCGTCCAGGCCATATTGGGAGCTGAGTTAATAGTATTTGCTACGTAGAGGGCTTTGGCCTTGATGCAGGCAGTGTGGTAAATATTCCTAGCCTTTCGATATAACTCTTTCTTTATGGGGTCATAGTTTTTCCGCAATTGCCTTTCAAGGGCTTTACACTTAGATTTTTCCATTGTCAGAGACTCGTTAAACCACGGAGCTGGGGGGCGATGAATATTGCCTTTAAAGTGGGAAGGAGGCAGACAAACATCTGCTGCGTTCCCAAGCCACGTGTGAGTTGTGTGGGCAATACTTTCCATGTCGTGGCCATGGACAGGAATGTATTGGCGATTGCATGAGCAATTAGCGAGTACCAGTAGGTACTCGCAAATTGCTCATGCAATTTCAAGGGTGCAAGGGTGTCAAAATGACACCCTGTTGCACCCCTGAAATTGATCTATGCACATATGTTGCACACACACATGCCCTAAGGGCATGTGTGTGCGCAACACGAAGCTTTGAAAAATGCAAAAAAGTGCTTTTTTCAAAGTTTTAGCAAATTACCATGAAGTCCAACTTCATGGTAATTTGCTCCCCCTATTAGCGAATTCGCTATTTTTTTTACTTTCATGCATTGCATTTAAGGAATCTCAATTTGGGATTCCTTAAATGCAATCGCAATTTGGGAATCTCAATTTAGAGATTCCTTAAATTGCGATTTTTGCATATGGGATGATGCATCCCAAATGGAAAAATACCGGGAGCAAAAGTGCAGATTCTGAGAATCTGCCCATTTGCTCCCGGTATTTACTTTGATGCATCCGCCAGTAAATCACTAACATTCTATGTTTATTCTAAAAGTGTGGTATGCATTGATGTCATCTTGATGAAATCAAAACTGTAATACCTAAACCATTTCCTTTACAAATTACAACCATCAGGGCGTCTTTTCAAATATAAATTATGATTAGTCCTCGAAAGAACTAATATGAGCACACTTTTCTGAGTTCTCAAATAGCAACAAAGCGCTTTTAAATTATTTTGTATATCAATGTTTTTGTTTCCAGTTGATCACTTGATTACTTGTTGCACATAGGATAGAGGATATGGAATTACGGCCAGAGCTACCTACTTTGCAACTGGGGAACCGGGTTTGAGTTTCGACTTCAGCTTTGTGATGTATTCCTATAGGTTCTGTATCGATCCCCCTATTCCTGACCCTGTTCTGGTTAACAAGTTAACTAGCAGCCATCCCATGATGCAGAAACCGTTATCTGATTAAGCCACACCACGGCACAGGAACGTGTTATCTGATTAGGTCATAACGCTTGCCATCTAATTAGACAAGCGATATTCCTCCAGCCCCTGATAAGGCATACGGAGTTCTCAAAACAAATCAAACCTATGACAACCTGGGAAAAACCCTGCGGCCATTGTTTTGATTTCATCGAGAACTTCAGCAAAAGAATGTGCTAACGACCAAGTCATATGACATCCTTATTGACGTATCTATGTCCATCCTTACGTCAATCTCGGCACCTTACAGGTATAAATATTACCGGTATTGCCTTAAGCAAACACACGCGGTGGTGACGAGATCGGAGCAGCCAGACTTGCCGAAGCCCAGAGCAGAGCAGACCCCGCTGGCGCAGCCCCACCTTCCTGACGCGCTGAGAACGAGACGCTGCTTTCTCCTGCCGAGAAATCCAGCTCCGGCGCTTCCGAGCAGCCCTCGCAGGCAGCTTGGAATATCGAGACCAGAGACGAGAGATACCATCCCTCATTCATCCTAGATTCCAGGTACAGAACTGAATGACCCCTTGCAGAGAATTCTTGAGTCAATCACTTGGCAAAACAAACTTAACTTAAACTGCTACTTTCTATTCCCGCCCACGTATTAGGCTTAGGTCAGGTACACTGGGGTAGGCGTAGTTAGAAACACCAGTTGAGTACGATTAGTCAAATGTATATATGTATGTATCTATTTTATCCATTTTAAAACACCTTATGGCTTAGAAACCATATAAATGTTTTTACAGTATTATTTTATACTTCTGCTTTTATTATATGCACTTTACTTAACCATAAGTATTGCGATAATATCGATTCATTTCTCTTGTATGAGAAAAGAGACTGATCAATAAATACCATCTTTTATTGAACACGCCCGTCTCTTCCTTTTCTCTACAATCTGGTGAGACTAAGAATGCACGTACTGAATGAGTAAAATAAGTTGTCTTTTGTTTTCACACGACTCTAGAGATACACTCTTGATTAGGGGAGAGCAAAGTTGTCATGTTCTATGGTTGTCAGAAACTAAATCCCTTCTTGTCTATCCAGGGAGGTTCAACTCCTCCTTGCCTATTCGAGAAAGTTTCTAGTGAACTCTGAGCTAGCTGGCAAACCCAAAACTTTAAGTCTAATATCGACAATAGAAGACCTAGTTAACGTCTGGTCTAGGCCTATACTATTGAAGGTATTATTCCAATGCGCAGAGCCTATTGGGATAATAGGAACTACACTACATGGCGCCCAAACGTTTGGAAAGGCGATAAAACTAACGCAAGACATTAGAGTAACTCAGTCGTGCTTTTTCACTCAGACCCCTTTTTTCCCATAATACTCCAAAGACGTCTGGAGTGGGTGAAAGGTAATATCCGCCAAACCTCGCAGGAGGAAACTCCTATGTATGGTTCTTGGTTTAGTCAACGTTGAAGGATACACTGTTCCAAAATATTGTGCATCTAATCTTTGTTTCCATAAGAAACCTGATCTGCAAACAAACGGAATAACCTTCTGGACAGTACAATGTCAGACAGTGAAGGAGAAAGAGAGGCAGCTAGAATAGCAGCTGAACTCGTAGCAGCTGATAATGCTATGCAAGAAACAGACCCGAATATAATACTCATCGCGGTCAACATAAGAAAATCTATAACTTTAAAACTTATAGAAAATGGACTGACACCTAGAGGTGGCACAGTCATATTCGTAATAGAGGCACACGAATATCGGCAGACAGAGGTGTTCTACTCATGGATACACTTTCCAGCAGCAAACGCTGTAACAAAGGTCTTCCACTATTACAAAACAGAGGAACCTCCTAATGAGTACACTCCTTTCGAGGAGGTGGAAGTACCACTTAAATTTCAAGAGCACCTGCTCTTGTTTAATGGCGCCCTAAAACATAATAATCACATCACCAGGCTCGGTCCACTAGGTAGACCAGGAGCAACGTGGCCGGTCCTAGCCGGATACACACCACATCCAGACATCGATGGGATGTCTGCAGCAAACCTTTTAATACAACTAAAACAATTAATAAAAGTACATAGACAATTAGTCCAATATGTAATGCGGACTTCAACAATCCAACCAGCAATTAAAATTCCACAGCTGACCCCTCATCAGGGGAACACAAATAAAATTACACCACAGAACATACAATCCTGCCTGGGTAAAGTACCAACTAAACGGGAACAAATACCATTCTGGTTAGCACAAAAAATCACCCAAATAGAGGCGGTGTTTCCAGACACCACCCCGTTAGAAAAACATAGGATTCTGACTATCTGTCTTCCAATGGGAATCGCACCACACGTGGAGGACTGTGACACTTGGGGTACAGTCTTTGCTTCCATTTACACAAAAACGCATGGTGTTCCATCCATCTCGGTAATACCAGATGTGCTAAAACAAATTCAAGATGAATACGGTCCAGAACCCGCTTTAACTCTTGGTATGAAATTACTGAAAGACTTCAAGCAGGTCTCGGCTATATTACTAGCCAACATAAAGGGAGAAGCAGCAAACGTGGCGATCCGCCAGAGGTTAAAAGAAACAGATATAGCAGACCAACCAGCTGAAATTGCCATAATCATAGAAAAATCCTATGAGGAACTAGGTAGAGATAGTTTAGGTGGAATACCAGTAAAACCCCGACTGATTGAAAGTCCTGAAAAACTATTTTTTAATAATAATTTAACATCACAAAAAAAGAGCTGGGATGGAAACAAACAATCCAATCCTAAAGAAAAGAAATTCCAGTCCAGAGGAAGGTCTCCTCGGCGGAGAGAAATATCTCCAAACCAAGGACACAGGTCTCCCCAAAGTGAGCCCTCTGGGAAAAAATACAACCTTAGAAATAGGGATAATATAAAGAAGCCTGATAGATATCAAGAAATTGATACACGCCCCTCTCAATCTTTTCAGACTTCCTCGCAGAAATCGGAAAGAAGAGGACGATCAGAACAAAGAGAAGAGCACGCCAAGTCCAAAGACAAGGAACCTGCTCATCTAAAAAAGAAATTACAATTTCCAAAAAAAAAGGTAGCCAGTATTAAAGTAGTTAACAATGCCGAGAATACTGAGGACACAACTGAAAAACGGAGAATGGGCTCAGAAAATGCTAGACAGCGCAGCAGAAGTGAGCATAGCTCGCAAAGTCCTTATGAATCATCTGGAGACAGTGGACACGAATGAATACCTTCAAGTGGAAACTGCAGACACCAGAGTTAGCAAACCTCACAAAATATATGAAATAACTTTACGTATAGAAGGGGATAAGACTAGAAAAATAAGGGGACTATTTTGGGATAATCTCTCCAAGGGCTATGACATCCTTCTAGCTGAAAAAGACTGGCCACCAGAGTTTGTCAGGGACTGCGCTCATGGCGAAGAAATAATTATGCCTGCCTTCTCAAATCATATCCCAATTCATAAAAAATATACACTTGCAAGAAAGTGGGCAGTAGCTCAAGCTCCTGCTTTATATAAAAATCATGTAGGATGGGATGAGGACTCTCCTCCTCACAAAATCCAGTTAAAATCACAACCTACTGCACAAAGACAGTACCCAATTAAGCAAGAAGCTAAAAAACAGGTCAAAGAAATCCTAGATCAACTAGAATACCAGGGGGTGATTGAAACTTGCACCTCACAAATGAACAACCCTTTGTTTCCTGTCTCCAAACCAGACAATTCATATCGTCTAGTTTTGGATTACAGACACCTTAACTCATGTTGCAAAACTTTTGCAGTGCAAAACTCGCATAGTGCAGCACTAATGAATAACATAGTGCGCAAAAAATACAAAACAACATTAGACATCTCTAATGGATTCTTTTGTCAAAACATAGCACCAGAGAGCAGATATTTGTCCGCGTTCTCAATAAATGGCGCTCAAAAACAATTCTGTCGGTTACCCCAGGGGTTCAAGAACAGCCCAGGATTATTCTCAGCGAGAGTAACAGAGTTACTACAAACATATGATGACGAAGCATTATCTTATGTCGAAGACATATACCTAACAGATGATGACTTGGATACTCACTTGAAGAGAGTGAACACCATAATACTTGGGTTCGCAGCAGAGGGTTACAAATTCAACTTTAAAAAATCTAGAATTGCCCATCTAACAGTCCTGTTCTTAGGATATGAATTATCAAGTGAAGGCAAAAGCCTGGCTGACAATTTCCTAGAGAAATGTGCCGTACTCCAAGCACCTAGAACACTAAAAAACCTACAGTCAATTCTAAGCTTCCTAAATTTCGGAAGAACATACATTGCAAATTACGCAGAAAGGGTCAAGCCCCTTTATGATCTAATAAACCAGATTTTAAAAGAACCAATTGGACTCAAATACACACAGAAATTTTGAGATCCTTACAAACAGACATGTTAATTAAAACAAAATTAGGAACACGTGATAACACACGCAATCTTGTGATTCGAGTCATCCCAGGAAGATGCGGATTCACATACCTGACCTCTAATGAGGGAGAAAAGGTACCAATTGCATTCAAATCACACTTGTACACAGAAGCTGAAAAGAAGTTCAGCATTAAAGAAAACATTGTTCATGCAGTTCAAACCGCAATAGCTAGAGAAAAAGATAAAGCTGACGGTAGACGGATCACAGCCAGAACAGCAGAATCAGCCTTTGAGGCATTAACAACACCGTGTAATTTACCAACAACAGCATTGAATCCGGAATGGATACAATGGGTGAATTCCATTACAATGGACAAAGTAAACTACTACTTTGATCCAGAACTAGAGGAACTAAAAAATCTAGAATATGAAAGAACATTCCCTCTGCCAATCGACATTCTGCCCTTACGACAATACGCTTGTGTAATCTATACAGACGGACATGCTCAACCCTCCGTTTGGGGAGAACAAGCATACAACCCCACATGTGAGATTACAAAAGAAGTGTGGCGCGGAGGTAAACTAAGACCTCTATTAACAAAAACACACTCAGTAGAAACTAATTCAGAACAACAGACTGAAATAATAGCATTGAAAATGGCGCTAGATAATGCGGATCGCGAATTCCCGACACTTATAGTGTCCGATTCATATTACTGCGTCAAATCATATAACAACGATTTGCAGAAATGGATTCAAAACGGTTACAAAGATGACACAGGTGCAACAATAAAGCAAAAACTGCTTTGGGAACAAATAGTTCTGTTACAAAAAGAACTACCAAAGACTCACGTGACACACTCACTGAGTCATCAGCGTGATGGCGTTCACGTTGCAGGGAATTCATTGGCTGAGACAGCCACAGCGGTAGCAACTAAATCGGCTTCCGTAGCTAGAAAAAAGCGTACAATAAAATACATTGACGGTGAAACAGCGCTGGCGGTGAGAACGTAATCAAAAGGCGACTGCTCAGCGCTACCGATCAACTATCCACTCAATTATACATACATAATCGATGCAAACTCCGTCCCTTTTGCTCGAATCCCTGGAGTGGGGGATAGAGTAATTCCAAACATGGACAGGAGAACCTTGTTAATTGCAGACGCACATATGGGTGAGGGTCTCGGACACCTCAAACTAAAAGATTCTCTGGAAGAATTACAATCAATGTACTGGTGGCCAGGCATGAGCCTGCAGCATCACATTTTTGTAAAAAAATGCCCGGACTGCAACAGAGATCGCAGTGGCGAGAGAAACGGTATACTACCGTGGCGTTTCACTCCAGAAAGGATCAACAGTAAAAAGCAAAGCGTCCGATTAACATATACAGGCTAGTTTCCACTTATAATGTAGATCCCCAGCACTCGGCTGACGTCTGGACTGTTATACAAAGATTTGCGAGTCTAAATGGCATATACGCTAGGAGCATGCTACGTTTGACCAATGTTTTCACTTTAGCCCTCAAGCTTGTGGGGAAGCACGGCCAAATGAGCATAGCGATGCGGGATTCTTCTCACTTCCTTCCTGAGGGATACGGGATGGTGTAAAGAAAAAACCAAGGCATAAAGCTATCTATAACAGAAAGGATATTAGGTTCGGGAGCTGGGTGGGTCAAACATCTAATAAGTGTCCAACGTAGTCTAAATAACCTGCCAAGAAATTCTCTGAAGGGATTCAGTCCGTACGAATTATTGTTTGGAACTAGGATGTTAGTCTTAGATCTTGACAGTCAGACTTCAGTGGTAAAGGAAAAAAGCTTTGATATCAAAGATCGTTTGGCTATTTTGCAGGACTTAAACAAAACAAGAAGAGACCTGAGCAACATAAAGTTGAAACAGCAGCCAACAACCACTGAAGAACCACCACCTGTCCCAGCAAGACCTGTCTGGATTCCAAAAGTCGGGGATCTAGTCAGAGAAAAGATAGCGGTAAAGAAGGAATTTGGGCCTTCTTACAGAAAAGCAGTTCCTGTCTTGTCTATCAACGGGACAAGATCAGTTGTACTAACGCCGCTTGCTGGTAAAAAGGAGAACCGAGTTGTATCCATCGACCTGGTAAAACCACAATCATGTGGCCGATAACAAACAGTAGGCCAAGTGGACTCCCGATAAGTAGTAGAACACCAAGGTTTGCTACCAATACAGAGGTCCTAACTAAGAGGCTAATCACATTCGAAACGCCTACAGAAGAACAACAAGGACTGTGCAACAATGCAATGGAACTTAAACCTCTGAAAACCCAAATAAAAACATTTAGTAAAGACACACCAACCTACAATGAAGTAACAAACGAATATGCAAGAAACAGTAATCCTGAAGCAATTGGAACAATTGACAGAACTGCATCCGGCTACTTCATAAACTTCGATGATTCCTCTGAAGACTTCAGTGAATCAAAAACACAGCCCTCAACAAAAACCTTTAAAGATAAAGCTAAAGAACTTTTGAAACAACTGAAAGAAACCTATCTGATTTCTCCATGGATTGAATTTTGGGTGGGCTTTGGTGCATTTATCCTCATACTTTGGCTCATCATGGTACTAACTTTGGGACGCTTCATTGAGGGAAAATATGCTAAAATGGACACAGCAAGTCAGAAAATCAACTTGATCCTCAAACCACACACGTCTTCACACGTCGAGAAAAGAGAACTTTCTTCAGTCAACTTCACAGCCAATCCTATACCGGGTGGGGTAGCATGGGACAATACTGACTATGAAATTTATGGTCCGGTCGAAATCCTGAAATATCCACACCAAATCAAGATCTCATTGAGTGACTTTGTAAAACGAAGCTCATTTGCTGATGATTGGGACTTTGAAAGTATAAATAATATGATGTCTGACTTAGTGATGTCTGCTAAATTTACCAAACATGATTATTTGCAGGGTTCGTCTAATTATGATAGTATGTACTGTTACAACCACTATGGTAACCATTTTCTACATAAATCTGCACAACCTAGAAATGTTTTAAATTATAATCAATGGGAACATTGTGCAACCCCTCCAAAAGGAAGCTCAAGAACCTTTTATGACAAATATTCATACTTTTCAGGGTTCAACACAAGTAATGCTGAAACATTTTATTTCAAATTGTCAAATAAGACAGGGACAAAGACCATGCTAACAAACACAAAATTGATATATTCAGACTCATTTTTTGAACGAATGAATACTTTTGGTTTTGATTATTGGGACAAAAATGTTGAAGTAAAAAGTGTTTGGGGTACAAAAGAAAGGCAAGTACAAGGTATAGAATCATTGTTTAGAGCCTGCATGATCCCAGAACAAATTATATTTTTAAATGACACTGTTCAACAAACTACCTGTCTTGGCTTAGCCAAAATCAAAGACTTAAATAAACCGTCTATTCCAAAGCCAACAATGAACAGCAATAGTTCTACAGATGAAGAGATAGACGTGAACTATGTATTAAAACAAAACAGAACACATCCTGATTGGAAACAGTGGTTGATCTGGCCCACAGATACTAATAACTGTCAAGACAGATTCCTGAACAAAACACAGGGGTTCAAATTGACCAGGCCAGACCCTAGATATTCCCAAAGACAACACCCAGGGATAATAACCACCTACAGTGTGGGCAAATTATGCCTTCAATGGCTACAAACTTCCACACTGGCAGAAATTAAGCAACACCTAACTTTACTTACTGATGGTGCTGACTTGCGTGATTTCATTATGGGACCACGCAAACAGCGTCAAAAACGCTTCATAGCAGCCTCTGTATATGCAGCTTACAACGAGGCCTGGAAGGTGACTCAAATTGAGACAGCAGAAAGTATACGGGAAATTGACCGTATTAATTTGGAAAAATCACTTTCTGTAGTGGACAATGGGTTAATGACTCTGTCCTCCAGAATTTTTTCTTTGGACAGCATTGTGTCTTCAGCAATCGACATAATATCGCAAGACTTACTGTTGTTACAACACGGTCAGTCTCAATTGCGTTCTATTGTACAGCTTGGCTGGACGTTACAAAATCTGCGTTCAGGCTATGTGCCTTGGCGTTTAATCAACACAACGTCACTATTCAATATCTTTAACCTTACTGATAAACAAATCAGTATGGCACAAAAGGGTGCTGATTATACAATCCTGAGCATTGAGAAACTCGAGAGATTACCAGTGACAATGTCAGAACGACCTGTCAGTGAATGGATAATACATGGGATAATTAATATTCCAATATCAACCTTCAGGTTTCAATACTGCCAAAAATATATACAGGCTGGCATGTACGAAAAATTGGGAAAAGGGTACATTAAGACAACATGGAACTTGCCCTATTCACATGCATGTGTCAGTAATAAAGGACAGAAAGTGTTTCTTAGTGGCAATAATTGTGCGATGTCACTAAGCAGTACACTTCTGTGTAACGGAATTAGTTTGCATGGAGCCTGTGAAGGGAATTCAAATAACCTTTCATGTCACCAGCTAGGCACACCTGCAACAGAGATAGAACCATTTTTTCAAAGACTCTATAATGGGAGTTACATTCTAATTGTGGATCGCAGATGTTGTAGTCTTATGCCCGGGACTCCTTATCTCGTAACTACGACTGCGAAGGTCAAGTGCTGTGGACGCTTATTGTTCCCCAGCTCCTTTCCAGACAGGGAGGCAAGGGCATGGCCTAACTTGAAAATTACTTCTATTCGAGTAGATACTTTAAGCAGAATGAAAACAGTGCTTCTTCAGACGCCGACCAGGCTCACGTCATCAAAAGAAACGTATGATCTCCTAGTCGCAAGGACGACTGCAGAGATTCACTCATTGTTATCAACTAATTCCCCCATACATTTTGCAGAAATCCTGAATGAAATCTTAAATATTTCTGATACCAGTGGAGTCTCAAAAGTATTTAAGACAGTATTTTCAATGGCATTAACACCATTCAAAGCCATACTGGGTATTTTTCCAGACTTCGTCCATTCGATTTTTGGCGGACTTCCCCTCATTTTGGGACTAATTGCAGGAATCCTATTCTTAGTCCTTATATTTCGTTATGGCAAACCGTGTCACAGACAAAACACCTGCGACAAGGGAAGAAACAATCCGAGCCATTGGATACCGGGACCGGATATCAAAAATCCTGGGACTTTCCCGGCTTAGAGACCTGAACATGACTTGGTTTCTTTCATTTCGACCAATGTGGCATCGATGTGTTTTACCTGTATTAAGGTGCTTGCTGTGCGGAGAAGAATGCGTGTTGGACACCTGTCTGACGCTACAATCAGATGCGCCAATGGATGCAGAAACATTGTTGAGTCCGATAAAGGCTCATGCTTTGTGCTGCCCTCAACGGCTACCAATCCTGATGACGGCATTCGTGGAAACTTCACCACTACGATTAAGGGGTAGTGAAGTTCAAGATGAAAGCAGCATCGATCAGGTACGACCTTCTGTCAGCAATACTAATCAAAACGTCAATGGAGACAATCATGCGCACGAATGCATGGTTACACCTTTTTCCGAGTTAGTGGAACTCTCCCAGGAAGCTGTTGACAGCTTTTTCGACAGTCTAAATGATATGATGTTCTCACCAGAGCAAAAATAAAGACTTTTGAGCAAGCTAGCACACGGCGTTCCCTGAATTTGGCCTTCAACTAGAATAGCATAATAACATGAACAATTTCCCCTCCAGTTCACGGACAGTAATTTTTTCAGCAGCCCCAAAATATTTTTACAATTTTTTCGGGACACTTATCTTCTCCTTAAAGTAAGAACTATTCTTAGAGAACTAACATTTCTATTTTTAGAAACTTTATAGACATTAGCTGCCCGCTGGTATGTTCATAATTATTTTTATTCTGTGATGAAATGGTCTCGAACTTTTTTCTTCTGTATTAAGAGCCATTTCATGTGTAAATTCTCATATACCAATTAGCAATAATGTATACATATGCGTGATTACTTTAGCATTATTCTACAGCTTGAGTGCATATAATACATGTGACTGTTTTTTCCGTATATTAGATAATTTCAAAATGCATTTTATGTATTTTGGGGTGGTAAGGTATACACGATACTCTACAGTATGTTTTACTATGCCTAGATTCGTAAACATGGCCATAGTTAGCGTGGAGTGGGTGTGATGTATTCCTATAGGTTCTGTATCGATCCCCCTATTCCTGACCCTGTTCTGGTTAACAAGTTAACTAGCAGCCATCCCATGATGCAGAAACCGTTATCTGATTAAGCCACACCACGGCACAGGAACGTGTTATCTGATTAGGTCATAACGCTTGCCATCTAATTAGACAAGCGATATTCCTCCAGACCCTGATAAGGCATACGGAGTTCTCAAAACAAATCAAACCTATGACAACCTGGGAAAAACCCTGCGGCCATTGTTTTGATTTCATCGAGAACTTCAGCAAAAGAATGTGCTAACGACCAAGTCGTATGACATCCTTATTGACGTATCTATGTCCATCCTTACGTCAATCTCGGCACCTTACAGGTATAAATATTACCGGTATTGCCTTAAGCAAACACACGCGGTGGTGACGAGATCGGAGCAGCCAGACTTGCCGAAGCCCAGAGCAGAGCAGACCCCGCTGGCGCAGCCCCGCCTTCCTGACGCGCTGAGAACGAGACGCTGCTTACTCCTGCCGAGAAATCCAGCTCCGGCGCTTCCGAGCAGCCCTCACAGGCAGCTTGGAATATCGAGACCAGAGACGAGAGATACCATCCCTCATTCATCCTAGATTCCAGGTACAGAACTGAATAACCCCTTGCAGAGAATTCTTAAGTCAATCACTTGGCAAAACAAACTTAACTTAAACTGCTACTTTCTATTCCCGCCCACGTATTAGGCTTAGGTCAGGTACACTGGGGTAGGCGTAGTTAGAAACACCAGTTGAGTACGATTAGTCAAATGTATATATGTATGTATCTATTTTATCCATTTTAAAACACCTTATGGCTTAGAAACCATATAAATGTTTTTTACAGTATTATTTTATACTTCTGCTTTTATTATATGCACTTTACTTAACCATAAGTATTGCGATAATATCGATTCATTTCTCTTGTATGAGAAAAGAGACTGATCAATAAATACCATCTTTTATTGAACACGCCCGTCTCTTCCTTTTCTCTACAATCTGGTGAGACTAAGAATGCACGTACTGACTGAGTAAAATAAGTTGTCTTTTGTTTTCACACGACTCTAGAGATACACTCTTGATTAGGGGAGAGCAAAGTTGTCATGTTCTATGGTTGTCAGAAACTAAATCCCTTCTTGTCTATCCAGGGAGGTTCAACTCCTCCTTGCCTATTCGAGAAAGTTTCTAGTGAACTCTGAGCTAGCTGGCAAACCCAAAACTTTAAGTCTAATATCGACAATAGAAGACCTAGTTAACGTCTGGTCTAGGCCTATACTATTGAAGGTATTATTCCAATGCGCAGAGCCTATTGGGATAATAGGAACTACACTACAGCTTAACATCCTGGTTCTTGGCAAATCACCTAATCTACCCATGCCTAAAACAGAATAAATGCGTATTTGTATAATGTAACCAATACTCAAGTAAAGCATGCCAATATCTTTGGGTCATGTCTGTGCTATTTGAAAGCCTTTATCACACTTCTGTCATTGGGCATACTTGAGCTACAGTTGGATAATATGTTTGCTACATTTGGGCTCTTTTTCTCTGGGGCCTTAATTGGAAGTCAATTTCCTCATTTACTGCAGCATCCTCAGTAGAAAATGCTTTCAGCGTTCCACTTTGATTCCATCAAGATAGCTATCAGATTTGTCACACACAGCATAAATTAAGAATGTTACTAATCTAGTTCCTCATTAGAACACTATGATAAAGCTGCTGATCACCAGGCAGTTAATTGGCAGTCTGCTGCTGGGGATGAAAGAGCCTGTTTCATTCTGTATGGTTTAATTAAATAGAAGAGTAAGATATTTGAGAACTCATTTACAACATGTCCTAATTGTTCTTTTTACAGCACAAACCATCATTTCTATGTTGTGTTTCTTTCCAAATGAAATGTTTTATGTTTTACCAGTTTAATTCACCCAAAATGGCTTCAGGTGGGCCACACGTTTGTCATAGGTTACACTGTCAGCGCTCTAGTTGTTTTTTAGAACACTCTGGGAGGCTGAAGTAGTACACTGGGTATCAGCTGATAGAGGCTGCAGATGGAAATTAGAAATTTCTTAGCTATAGTGAAGGAAACATTTAATTCTAGGACACAGAGGCGAGGATTATGCATAAATTTCTTCACTTTTTATTCACAGCAGATTTAAAGTTAAATGAACGAAAAACACTGTCTACACTGCAACTCTCATGAGTCCTTGTGAGGAGTCCATGGCAACCATGAGACAATAGCAGTGCAGTCTGTCCCAGCATATAACTCCTTGTGGTCAGCAGTTCTTCCTCTTTCTTGCTGCAGGAAGTTAAGTCATGCGGCATTACTCCATTTTGGAATCAGTCTACAAATAAAATGACTGTCAAGGTTGTGCCCAGTCCAGTGCGGCAGCAGGCGGAGAGTCGGGCGGAGTCCTCAGCGGTATAAAGGAAGACGCTGTTGACGCACAGGCACTTCGCGTTCTAATTTTTTCCTGTGATTCTGTTCGTCCGGGTAAGGCCCCTCCTACTTCCGGGTCGCGGGTTCCGGTGCGGGTGCTCTTCGTTACTGGAGTCTGTCTTCCTTGGTCGCGTTCCTGACGCCGGCCCTCGCTTGGCGCCATGGTGATCCTCTGTGCTGCTGCCTCTGCAATCCTGTTGGGGCATGGGGATCTTCCTTGGCCCTGAAATTCCTTCTGGCTCTTATCTTCGGATTACTTGTATCTGGGTGGTAACGCGCTTGCGCTGTGTGCATTGGCATCTCTGTGGATGTCATTGCTGATAAATCCACATGGGCACATGTTTGGATACCGCGAGTGGGCATCTGCAGTTTTCACAAACATGAAGAAAGCTGTACATCAGTTAATACAAAATATTTACAATTCACAATTTGAAAAATAAACAGCAAAGGAATAAATTTAGGAGAATTTTTCTTTTTCAAAATAGGAATCCTAATACTGTGGAACAAAAGGTCTACGCGTTTCGATGACCGTTGGTTTAGGGAAATCTCGTCAGGACCACGTAGCTGCGAATGCAAAAGAAGAGGAATAAGTCACTCTGCTAGAAGACCCACCCTCTAACTCTTCATATATTGCATAAGGGTTCTACTCCTACCTCAAAGGTGCTCGTTTTTCTTGGGGAATGAAATCTGAAAACAGAACAATAACAAACTCTACTTAGTATCTGTAGCTTCCCAAAACACATCTTGTGTCGGCCCACTAAAGTAATCAGAAAAATACTCACAGGCTTCACATTCAAATCAGCCTATTTGTCGAGAAGAGAGTAATCTGTGAAGGGGAAACAATTAATGTGTATCAGAAACCAATGGACTTATTTTTTTGAAAGCAACGTGTGTGCGGAACATGAGCGGGATTGTTCTTACTTGTGAGAATAGCGGAGTCCACAACCTGGGGTTTGATTGTTAGGGCGCGCGTGGGTCACGCCTGTCAGGGATAAAGAGAGACGAGGTCAGTCAGCCGTCCGCGAGGGCTGAGCGTCTGGCGCTGCTATTTTGTGCTCAATGTCTGGGCTTACCTGACTTGCCCGATCAGTGAAGCAGAACGGAGAACACCGCCATCTGTCTCAATCTCTTGTTGCTCGAGACTGCTTACCGCAACGCTTTGCTGTCGTTTTGACGTTTTGCGTGTCCTGCTGCTTCCTGGTAGCAGGGAGTTGTGGGATTCGTAGTTTTTTCTGTGGCAACTCTAAAGTGGGTTCAGTAGTAGAAGTAGAAAATTCTTTATTTAGATATAACATAGATATCTTTAAAAGAGGGTTACATTATTAACTTCATGTGCAACTTGTTAAAAATGAAGACAGCAAAACAGTCGGTAAGTCAGCCGTAGTGAGAATAATAAAAGAAAGATAAAAACCAAGAAAAAATAAAATAAAATAAAAATAAATAATAATATAATACCAAAGTTAAAACCTGATATACAAGGAACTTCACTCCTTTTTCTTTACTCTCACTGACTTGTATATCATACATTTAAAAGACGACCCAAATTTCCTAGGGGTACTGCTCGTATTCTTTTCAATTCATCCCTCTAGAAATTTGGCGTGTATCATAACGATCGTTAAGTGGTAAAAGAGAAAGAAAATAAGAGAGAGGATTTAACAGGACTTCTTTAACTTAAAATTGCAATATGCTTGCAGAATGAACCTTGTTAGTCTTATATTTAAGTCAGTGTTTTCAGGGTTCAAGGCCACAATAATGGCTTGCCTGCAGGTTCGAGCGCCCAGCCTGTTCCATTCTGCTTTTAGTTTGCACCTGCATTGGGAGTTGAAGGCTGGGCAAAGGCAAACCACGTGTAACAGTGTTTCGGCTGTTGTACCGCACCCTCTGCATGTTAGATCTTCCGCCGTGCGTCTCCAGGGGGGGGTAAGTCTTGCAGGAACCGCCAGTCACCCATTCTAATGGCTATAAAGCTACGTTTTAGAAACAGTGGGTATGTGCAAGAGAGATAAGCGGCAGGAACTAGCCGACTATAGGAGTTTACAAGGGCCCAAGAATGGCTCCGTTTTGAAAAGAGTCCTTTGTCTGTAATGAGTGATCTCATTCTTACACATTTTTTGATAGCAGTTTTAAACGCTGTCTGACTAGGGTTAAGAGCCCATAGGTCTCCTGCTGACATTTGTTGGATATAGTCCTTGAAGAGGCGACCAAACGTTCCTCCTGGGTTTTTCTGGGCGATTTCTAGCCAGACTAAGGATTCTAGTGAATCTGGGTCAGCCTGTCTCAGCTTGTGACACAGGTTAAGGTATACACCAATATGGGAAACCTCATAGTTTGGTAGCCCCATCTCCAATCTTATCTGTGCGGCAGATGCAGAGGTTGGCAACTGGAGGACCTTTTTATAGATTTTGGTGGTATGTTGGTTTAGGGCCGTATTCAGTTTGCCCTTGAATGTCTCTATCCCGTATGATAGGGTGGGGCCGATTTTCGCTCTCAGGACTTCCAAGAGTGGCGAAAAAGTTGGACCTGAGAGATTTTTCGAAAGCTTAGTTAGAGATACTGCAAGAGTCGTGGCTTTAATTGCTATCTCATGGCGCTGTTTTATAAGGTTGCCCCTTGAATCCAGGTGGACGCCAAGATATTTATACGATTGACCTATCACGAGGCTTATGTTGTTAAAGGACCACCCACCACCAACATATCGTTTTTTCCCAAAGGGAACTACTTGGGTTTTCTTTAAATTGACTTCTAATTGGTTCGCCAATGTATAACGAAGCAGTGAGTCAAGAAGCCTTTGCAGCCCGACCCTGGTAAGACTGAAAAGAACAAGATCATCGGCGTATAACAGATTGCTAAGTGCCGTGCCTCCCACCTTTGGGGGATGACTATTGGTTTCATCCAGGGTCGACGACAAGTCTGCTATGAACAGATTAAAGAGCAGGGGGGCCAGCACGCATCCCTGCTTGACACCTCTCGTTGTCATAATTTTGCGCGAGAGATGCGTGCCGGACCCTAGCTTCACTCGGACCCAGGTGCGAGAGTGAAGTTGGATAATTGCCTCCAATAGTTTGTCTGGAATCCCCCAATTCCTAAGTTTTTCCCATAAGGCCGCCCTGGGAACCCTGTCAAATGCTGCTTTAAAATCGACAAAGCAGCATAGCACTGCCTAGATGTTAAAAGAGCTTTATCGACAATGGTTGACACTGCTAGAAGATTTGTCATAGTCCCTGAATTGGCGACAAACCCCGTTTGATTAATCGGAATCCGGTTGTGTTCCTTTGCCCATAGCTTTAGGTCCTCCAGAAGGAGGCCTGCATAGTGCTTAGCCTCAATGTCCAAAAGAGCAATGAGTCTGTAGTTGTTGGGGGCTGCGCGGGTTCCTGATTTATAAATTGGGTGTATTATTGCACCCCGCCATGATTCTGGGATAGTTGCGGTTCTCAGGGCATAGTTGAATAGGTTTGTTAGGGTTCCTGACCAAAAAGGAATATCAGATTTAAAGAGGTTCTGTGGTAGGCCATTTGGGCCTGGTGCTCCGTCTGATCTTGCTTTAGTCATAGTCAACGCTACTCTGTCTTGGGACACCTGAAAGCCCATATTAAGAGGACTTGGCAGCTTAGTGGGTGCACTCCACTTAATGCTGGCCTCAGTATCAGTCACTCTTGGCGGGCCACCTCCTGTGGGACCTAGATGTTCTGAGGACCTGAAATGTTCTGTGAGGTATGATGCCCATTCAGACTTTTGTATATTTGCTGATCCAAAGCTTGAGGTACTCGGGTTGGTGTGGTTAACTAGGGCCCAGAATTTTTGGGGGTTTTTGCTCTTACTCTCCCACACCAATTTGCACCAAAATTGATTTTCGTGTATTTGTTTGTCTTTGATGATCGCCAGCCTGAATAACTTTTGGGCAGCATTATAAAGATTTAAACATTCACTGTTCCCAGGGTGTTTTGCAAGTGACCGCAGGGCGTTATTCCTGGCTTTCTTAAGTACCTTTGACTGTAGTGAGAGTTTAAATTTGTAGCGCTGGTTTGTCCTTTGGGCCTGCTGTTCTACTGGAAAACATTTAGTCAGGTGGGTGCACAGTGTCGTCCATGTTACAATGGGGGAGGCATCATGTTCGTTTCCGTTTTTTATACGTTCCATGCATACCTGTAAGATGGACGGGCTGATGTCTTCGCTCCACTTGAGGCGCTTAAGATTTTCCGTATATGTTCCCCGACACGTTGGAGGTGCGGGTTTGTGCTTCACTGGGTTTATGTTAAGAGATATGACCTGAGGCCTGTGGTCACTTTCAGGACGTGGGTGAATACGAAAGTCGGACAAACAGTGAAGCAGATCAGCGTTGCAAATGGTATAGTCCAGATAGGAGTGTTTGCTACCATTTGTCCAGGACCAGTTCAGGGGAGTATCCCCCGCCGACCTACCATTCATTACCAGGTAGCCGACGCTGTAAAGTTTCGTCACACAGATCTCACCCAGACCACAGTGGGCTAGGTTAGTTGGTTTGGTTTGTGTCGCGGCCTCAGTGATGGGGAATAAGAAGGGCCCGTTGATGTCTGCTAGTTCCCCCTGAAATAGATTGGTATTAAAATCCCCCGTGGCAATGCAATCTGAGTTGGGATGTTCCGCAGCTATGTCGCACATAATTTCCGTTAGGCGTGCCAGGTGTCCCTTTTTTGTACGTGTGTTTGGATTGATGTATACATTTAAAAGGAAAAGTGGGTTCGTTCTGTGGGGAATTGTGGGATTCGAAGTTTATTTTTTGGAAAAAGCTTTGATAGTCATATCTTTTCGACAGAATGTATCCATTGTAGTATCTTTTGTCGAAATTTACAAATTAGGATATAGTCTCTGAGGAGGTGGAAGTGCAGCCGTTTCTGTGTTCACGTTCTGGGAGATCTCAATGGAAACCTCTCCATTTTTAAGCAAACACTTTTCTTATAGTCGGTAGATTTCTGACATTTCATTTAATCCATCAATGGCTGTATTAAATTTCACAATTAATAGAGCCTCATGCCGTGCCAGTTTTTCTTCAATGTCGCCGCCACGTTGGTCTTTCTCAATTTTGGCTATGACTGTCCATTTTAACTCGTCTACCGTATGGTTGTTAGAAATCCAGTGATTTACCAATGGCGCAGTATTTACGTTGTTTTTGATGCGTGATTTATGTTGGCTTATTCTATTTCAGATCTCTTGGCTTGTTTTACCAATATACAATTTATTGCAAGGACATTTTATCCCATACACAACAAATCGTGTTTTACAATTGGTGAATTTTTCATGTTTCCAATGAATCAGATTATGTGAGAAGAGGGTCCCCTCTTCTGTGCTTGCACAACAAGTACAGGTGCCGCATTTGTGATGTCCTTGTACAGGTGGCAGTCCTAAGAGGGAGCAGACTGTTGGTTGTTCTTTTTTCTTTATGGCTGCTCTCACCAGATGATTTGCCACGCTTTGGTCTTTCTTAAAGGCAAATAAGGGCTTCTCTTTCAGAGAGTCATCAACATTTTCCACCAGATGCCAATTTTGAAGTATCGTTTTTTTTAACTGATTGGAGTTTGCACAAAATGTTGAGACACAGACTATTCTCTTAAGTGCAGGTTTTTCTCTCTTTTCCAAGAGGGTATCTCTTGGTACCCACCATGCCCTTTTCATCGTTCTTTTAAGGAGCTTTTTAGGATAGCCCCTTGCTGCTAGGTTGTCAGTGAGGTTGTTTGCGTGAAACAAGTATTCATCCTTGAAATGACAGTTCCTTTTGATCCGAAGATATTGTCCGAATGGCAGATTTTCTTTTAAATTGCGAGGATGATTACTTTTAAAATGTAATCCCTTGTTGCGATCTGTTTTCTTTTTGTATAGTGTAGTCACTAGCCCTTCTTCTGTTGGATAGACCTCGACGTCGAGGAAAGCCATTTTGATTTTAGAGTAGCTGAGGCTGAATTTGATTTCTTGTGTTCTTGAATTTAGCCATTCGTGGAATTGTTTAAGTTCCTCTATGTTTCCTTTCCATGTCATGAAAATATCGTCGATATATCGACTCCAGCTAGTGATCTGTTCCGAATATGGGTTATTTTGGTAAATGAATTTCTCTTCATATAGTGCCATAAATAAAACAGCCAATTCTGGAGCAAATGGGCAGCCCATGGCTACTCCACTTGTTTGGTAGAAAGAATCTCCATTGAAGTTAAAGTAATTTTTCTTTAATGCAAAACCTGCTAGCTGCATTATAAATTCAGTCGGTACCCTAGTTGGTTATTCTCTTTCTTCCAAAAAGTATTGTATGGCATCTAGTCCATCATTTTGAGGAATCTGGGTATATAGTGAAGTGACGTCCAGTGTAACTAATAGATCTTGGTTATCCTCAAATTGAATTGTCGGCAGTTTGTTGATAAAATCTGATGTGTCTCTTAGAAATGATTTTACTTTGGGGAGGAAGGGTTTTAGGAAGAAATCAACACATTTAGATATGGGTTCTAGTAATGAATCACAACCAGAGACTATTGGTCTCCCAGGCGGTGCAGTGGCATCCTTATGGACTTTTGGCAGGACGTAGAAGAGCGGAATTCGTGGATTTTTTGGTTTTAGATATTCATACTCTTTTTTCCCAATAATTCCGTCCTCAAACCCTTTTTCCAGGATGTGGTTCAGTTGATTTTGTAATTCTGTTGTTGGATCTTTTGGAATTTTTCTGTAGCATCTAGGATTGTTCAATTGACTCATTACTTCTGTTGTGTATTTTTCTGTGTCCCATATCACAATCGATCCGCCTTTGTCGGCCTGTTTTATTGTAATTGATGTGTCATTTTTTAGGTCTTGGAAACGTGGCACATTGTTATAGACTGCTAAAATATTTCACGCATCAATTGTACAGCTTCATTCTACTCCTTGATTAGGAGCATAGCTGTGTTTGGGAGAGCATTGGGTCACAGAGATTCTCGCTTTTTATTTCTCCCTCAGCATTGCTCTACTGAATTAGGTGGCAAAGATTTTAGCTTTTCTCTTTTTCTATCAGAGTTGTGATGTTAACAACTCATTACATATGTTTCCTTATTTTGTCACCTTAATAACGACCTTCCTCATATGTTTGGGTAAGCTGTTTAAGTACACCACTCCATCATCGTACAACCCTGTATTGTTGAATGTAATGGTTAATTGTTCTTTTTGTCTAGATTTAGGAAGCTTCACCTTTTATTTACACCATTTATTTCATGTAAACACAACAGGAAGAGGGGGGACTATCCGGTAGAAATATGCATAGAATACTAGTTATATTCCTTGTTGCACTTACGAAGAGTCACCTATTGATTCAGCCTTCTGTTTACTGGAATTCCTCTGGACCCCAGTGACTCTTCGGTGGTGTGGGACGTGTGCTGGACCTGCCTCTGTCTTCTTCGTCTTCCCCTTGTCTCCCCCACTTCCCCCATTCACTGGTTCTGCTTCGACTTTGTTGGGCGGATCAGTGGTGGAGGGAAGTTGGGATCTATTCGCTTATCTCCTGCCTCTCGTCCCTGCAGAGACCTCAGGTGAGCCTTGACAGAACGCGAAGCCCACGTTGAATCTCTGCCCGGGCGAGATGGAGGAGAACAAGATTACTCTAGCAGATTTAGCGCACATGTTAGCGAATTTGTAAAAGGAAACACAGGCTATTTCTATAAGGGTAGATACACTACAAAGAAGCATGGCCCAAGAAGCCCCAAAGGGGGCTGAAGGAGGTAGTCCCTCTCTATTTATGACCTCAGCGGTAGCCAGTAGTCCTGTTATACAGGTCACCACTCCCCCTACTATACCTTTGGCACCCCCTGAAAGATTCAGTGGAGATCCCTCCAGATTTGCTGCCTTCATTAACCAATGTCAGCTGCCCTTAATGTTCAAGGCTGCTTGTTTTCCGACTGAACAAGACAAAGTGGCCTTTGTGTTATCATACTTGGGTGGGGTCGCAGCCACATGGTCGATTCGTTGGTCTAACAAAATGATCCTCTTTTGTATAATTGTGGTTTGTTTAAAGAAGAGCTAAAGAGGTTGTTTGATAGACACTCCTTTTTGCAATCTGTAGACCCAGAAATGTTGAATTTGAAGCAAGGTTCAAAGGACCTAATAACTTATATTGCTGACTTTAATCATCTAGTGGTGGAAGCTAGATGGCCTGAAGAAAAAAGAAGTGCCTTGTTTTATAGAGGGCTTAAAGATGAGCTCAAGGTATTCCCCTGTGAGATACCCCGGCAGGGTATCCACAAGGTGAAAGCCAGGCATCCCGCCGCGAGGGGCCGTAGTGGAGATTAAGCAAGCTATTGCCCAGAGTCGCAGAGTGTGACCCCGTGAGTCGAGTAGGCACCGGAGCGAGAATTGTCGAGTCCGTGGAATTTTTGAGCCCGAGACCCGCTGAGGCGGGGAATCGAACCCTGGTCCACGGCCGATCTCAGCTTCCGGGTCTGCCGCCTCTAACCACTGAGCCACGCTTCTCCACTCGCCTGAGGATTGTAAGGCTATCATGGATCTGACAGTGAAACTTGATAATAGGCTACATGAGAGAAGGAGAGAGAAGGGGAGGTCTGAGGCATGGCTCATAACTTACAGAGAAAAGCGTACTGAGACAGAGAGGCCTGTGGTGGACAGTGAACCAATGCAAACAGGAAGCCTAAGGGGTACTATTAGTAGTGAGGAAAGGCAGAGGCGCCGAGATCAGAGGTTATGTCTGTATTGTGGCAAACAGGGTCAGTACTTGAAGGAATGTCCCATCAAACCAAAGAGGCCAAAGGATCAGGGAAACTAAGTAGCCTGGGATTTAAGGAGACTAGAATTTCAGGCAGTTCCGGTTTAGTAGTCTCCCAACCCACAGTCACAGAAAACTGATGTACACTGTTTACTAATTTTCATATAGACACACTGTTAAAGTGGGAAGGTCAGCATATTGAAGTCAGTGCAATTCTTGATTCCGGTGCTGCTCGTAATTTCATGAACATCCAATGGGCCACCAAGAATGGTATTCTTGTTGAAGCCAAAGCAGTTATAGAGGAAGTGAAAAGCATAGATGGCAGTGTCATCAAATCTGGCCCGTTTACACATGCTACCATCCCCTTGTGCATGTGCATTGAAAAGGTTCATTCGGAGAAAGTGGTTTTTGATTTGAATAAATCCCCGCAGTTTCCTGTTGTGTTGGGGGTTTCCTGGTTATCACAGCACAATCCAACTATAGATTGGAGACATAGAACAATCAAATTTTCTTCAGATTTCTGCAGTACGCATTGTCTAGTACCATTAAAAATAGTAGCTCCCTTGCTGGAACCCTGTTCACATTCTGAACCTGAACTCCCCTCCTGTTATTCGGAATGGGCAGATGTGTTTGATAAACAAAAAGCCACGACTCTTCCTCCACATCGTCCCTACGATTGTAGAATCGATCTAATTCCTGGAGCCCATATTCCTTGCAACCGAATATATGCTCTTACGGGAAAGGAAAACTTGTACTTACGTGAATACTTGGACGAGATGTTACGCATAGGGTTTATCCGTCGTTCCAGGTCTCCGGCGTCATCTCCACTTTTTTTTATCCCTAAACGGGAGGGAGGTCTCAGATGTTGCAATGACTATCGCATCCTGAATAATAACACCATAAAAAACAGATACCCATTGACGTTGATATCCTCCTTATTAGACCAGGTCAAGGAGGCAAAACATTTCACAAAGCTTGATTTACGAGGGGCATACCACTTAGTACGCATCCAACAAGGCGATGAGTGGAAAACAGCCTTTCGTACTAAGTTTGGACTGTATGAGTATTTAGTTATGCCCTTTGGGCTTTGTAACGCTCCAGCAGCCTTTCAGTACTTTATCAATGAGGTACTGAGAGAAATGTTGGACGTCTATGCCATTGCCTGCATTGAAGATATCCTTGTATATTCCTCCTCAATGGAAGAACACAAAAGACATGTGGAATCAGTGCTGCAAAAATTAAGAGCCAATCATTTGTACGTCAAACTAGACAAATGCGAGTTTCATGCGACCAGAGTAGCCTTTTTGGGATTTGTTCTAACACCTACTGGGGTCAGTATGGATCCACAGAAGGTAGAGGCAATTACACAATGGCCATCCCCCAGAACCGTGAAAGAAGTAAAAAGTTTTTTGGGGTTCGCCAATTTCTATCAATAACTTTTCTGAATTGGCATCCCCCTTTACTAGATTGCTTACGAAGAATGTAGCGTTTCTATGGTCTTCTGAAGCAGAATCCGCTTTTGAACTTTTAAAGCAAGCCTTCATGCAGGCTCCTGTTCTAAAGCATCCAGATCCCTCTCGTCCTTTTACAGTTGAAACTGATGCATCCCAGGTGGCGATCGGAGGTGTCCTGTCTCAAAGAGACCCTTCCACTGGGTGTTTACATCCGGTTGCCTTCTTCCCACATAAACTTAACACCGCTGAACAAAACTACTCCGTAGGGGACCGTGAGTTACTGGCCATCAAAAGAGCCTTTGAAGAATGGAGACAGTATTTGTTAGGAGCCTTACATACAGTTACTGTTTTAACTGTTCACAGGAACATGTTGTTTCTAAAATCTGCCAGAGCCTTGTCCACAAGACAATTACGATGGACTTCATTTTTTAGTGAATACGACTTTTTTATTCAATATCAGCCAGGTAGAAAACATGGGAAAGCTGATGCATTATCCCAATTGGGTTTTGAGACGGATGAGCAGGCGTCTGATCCACCCCCTATTATAGCCTCTGAACGCATATTAGGAGCACTAACTTTAGGAGAGGAATTTATGCAGAAAGCAAGAAATGCCCAAAACCTGGAGAAACTCAAGATTTGGAAAAAGAAGCATCAAGGGATCAAAATAAATGGCTTCATACACATACAAGGTAATCTTGTGATTCCTACCTCTGTGTTGCAGGAACAAGTTTTGAGGTGGTGTCAAACTCATGTACTTGTGGGTCATTTTGGCTATAGAAAGACTGAGAACCTAGTACACCATTACTTCTTGTGGCCCTCTTTGGTGGCTGATGTTAAGTCCTATGTCCAAAAATGTCATGTATGTGCACAGGGTAAAAGCTCACATCAAGCTCCAGTTGGACTCCTACTTCCCATGCCTTCTCCCCCCAGCCCTTGGCACACTGTTTCTAAGGACTTTATAACAGAGCTACCTAAAACAGCCAAAGGACATACAGTAGTTTGGGTGGTAGTAGATATGTTGACTAAAATGACCCACTTCACCCCTTTGAGATCACTTCCCTCTTCACAAGAGTTAGCATGGGTATTTGTGCAGCATGTGGTCAGGTTACACAGTTTGCCCAATGTTTTAGTTTCTGATAGGGAGTCCCAATTCGTGTCCAACTTTTGGATGGGGGGATAAACTCTTGCACATAGATACTCTGTTTTCTTCAGGACATCATCCCCTGATTAAGACAGCCAGGCCTTTAGGGAATGGATCAACACACTCATTAAGGGCCAGAAGTCTATCCCCCTCTGCCTGAGGACCAGGAGAAAACAGAGACCCACTGCCCCCTGGTTCTCTCCCACCTTTAAAGAGGAACAAAGTGAGGTTAGGGCGCTCGAACGGAGGTTGCGACTTAACTATACAGATCTTGACAAAGACATGTATAAAATCGCCCGTCGCCAATATCATGGTTTGATTAAAACAGCCAAAAGGGAATACTATACTGAAGCCATTAATAAAAGTAATAACAAACAAAAAGAAATTTTCAACATCGTAAACACCTTTACTAACCCTAAAACCATGCAGAAAGACATCCCCCCTCACAGACCCTCTGCAACACCATTGCAGACTTCTTTGAGGGTAAAATCTTAACACTGACCAAAGACTTCCCTCAACCTCATAACCATGAGGAGAGCACGGCAAACAATTCCAGCGTAAAAACTCATACCCTGACCTCTTTCCAACCTGTCAGCCAAGAAGAATCTCAGATAGAAATCCTCAAAATTAAATCAGGCTCCCCCTTCGACCCCTGCCCCCCGTTGGTTCTCCATACACTAATAGAGATTGCCAACCCATTCATTAATAGCATCATAAATTCCTCACTCAACAACGGTCTGGTCCCCGAAGAATGGAAACTCGCAGCAGTTAAACCCTTGCAAAAAAAAAACACTACAGGGACCCTACTACTCTCACAAATCTTCGTCCCATTTTCTCTACTTCCAGCTTTCTGCAAACTTACAGAGAAGGCAGTCAATAAACAACTTACCGCTTTTTTGGAAGCCAACAACATCTGGCACCCCAACCAAGCAGGTTTCAGATCCCAACATTCAACAGAATCAGCTCTAATCTTCCCCTCTGAAACCCTGCGTGCAGCACTAGATCAGGGAAAGAAAGCAGTCCTGGTTCTGCTAGACCTGTCCGCGACGTTTGACACGGTGTCCCATACCATTCTGTTGGACTGTCTAGCCGCGGCAGGAATTGCCGGAACTGCACTGAGCTGGATAAAAAGCTTCCTTGCAAATAGGAGACAAGTGGTGGTCTTAGGACAGTACCGGTCAGAAGAAAAGTTAGTAGGCTCTGGAGTCCCCCAAGGCTCATGTCTGAGCCCCACACTTTTCAGTATATATATGGCCCCACTTATCACCCTCATCTCATCTTTTGTAATAGATACCATTGCATACGTGGACGATACACAGCTCATTCTGGTTATGGAGAATGACACCTGTGAAGCCGAAACAGAGCTCCAAAACTGCCTTACCGCCACGTTCAAATGGATGAATCTAAATCATCTCAAGTGCAATACTGGGAAAACTGAAATTCTACCTTTCGGCAAAGGAAATACCTTCAACCCCACATCCTGGTGGCCTGAGGACGCCATTGCCCCCCCAAGTACTGCCTCCTCAGTCCGCAACCTAGGGATCAAATTCGACCCCTCCCTGAGCTTCAAACAGCAAGCCACAGCAGTAGCAGGGACCTGCTTCGGAATTATAAAAGGGCTCAGGAAATTTTTCGATCTAATTCCCATCTCCGCAAGGAAAACGGTCGCAGTAGCCCTCATCACCTCCCGCATCGACTATTGTAACAGTCTATATGCAGGGACCAATAGAGAAGTCTGCCACAAAATACAGATGGTACAGCATGCTGCAGCCAGATTAGTGTTAGGATGGAAAAAGAGAACCTCGGCCAAGGCAGCAATAAATATCCTACACTGGCTGCCCATCTACAAAAGGGTGCTCTTTAAAATCCTACTGATCACTTTCAGGGCTTTCAATGGAAAGGGACCCAACTACATACTAAAAATGTTCAAACCCTACAGCCCCACACGATGTCTCAGATCTCAAGGGTCCAATCTTCTCACCATTCCCAAATTCAGACTCAAGACTAAAGGAGGAAAATCCCTGGCGGTACTAGGCTCCAAAGCCTGGAACTTTCTCCCCTTTTATCTCCGTCAAATCCCCACCTAAGCTATCTTCAGAAAGGCCCTTAAAACTTGGATCTTCACTCTTTCCGAAGAACAATGTAAAAAACTAGTCTAGATACTTCCCCCCCTTCCCCACCATATGTACTAGGCGTTTCTTTAATCTCTTCTACAGCGCAAAGATGCTCCTTGGAGTGCAACCTGCGCTTTACAAAAACCCCATCACATCACATCACATCACATATGGACAGACAGAGAGAGTCAATCAGTGCTTAGAACAATATATACGATGTCAGTTGTTACAAACACCAGCAGATTGGGATAGGTATTTGTGGGCGGCTGAGTTCTCCCTTAACAATACAGTACACTCCTCTAGAGGATATTCCCCTTTCTTTGTTTCTTATGGATTCCATCCCAGGTTCTTGCCTTCCCACACTGCATCTTTGGTACCTGGGCCAGCGGCTAAGGAGTTTATTACGCAAATTCAAGAAGCACAAAAGGCAGCTATAGAGAACCTTGAAAAGCCAAAATTGGTGTATAAGAGAAGTGCAGATGCTCATCGCCGCCCAAGCCCCGAATATGTTGTGGGGGATAAGGTTTGGTTAACAACACGCCATGTGCAGATCAAAGGTGTTCGCAAATTCAAACCTCGTTACATAGGTCCCTACAGCATTGTGGAGGTAATCAAGCCAGTGGCTATGAAATTGGAGCTCCCCAACACCTTGAAAATACACCCAGTGTTCCACGTGTCCCAATTGAAACCTGTTACTCCGGGTACTGAATTGCCAGTCCAACCCGTACCTATTGAAGTTCATGAGGAAGAAGAATACGAAGTAGGGGCCGTTATAGACTCTTGAAGAGTACGAGTTAATCGCCAATACCTCATCCATTGGAAAGGGTATGGGCCCGCAGATGGGATGTGGGAACCAGTGGGTCATGTGCATGCCCCCCCCCGTCTGGTGAGGTTGTTTCATCGTAAATACCACAGGAAAATCAAATCAGTGGGGGTTCGATAGGGGGGATATACTGTCAAGGTTGTGCCCAGTCCAGTGCGGCTGCAGGTGGAGAGTCGGGGGCGGAGTCGTCAGCGGTATAAAGGAAGACGCTGTTGATGCGCGGGTGCTTCACGTTCTAGTTGTTTTCCTGTGATTCTGTTTGTCCGGGTTAAGCCCCTCCTACTTCCGGGTCACAGGTTCCGGTGCGGGGGCTCCTCGTTACTGGAGTCCAGCTATCACCAAGGTTGAGATAACCAACCTGATTAAAAGAATGAGGTCAGACGGCGCTCCAGGTCCCAATGGAGTTCCAGCGGCAGTGTTTAAAGCCACATACGGGTTCTGGGTGGATCAGCTAACTCCACTTTTTAAGCATGCATTTGAAACCTCCACTGTTCCATCATCATGGAAAGGCTCAATACTTTTCCCTGATTCTTAAAAAAGGGGACCGCACTAAACCTGAAAATTATCGTCTTGTGGCTCTTTAAGACATAGAAGCAAAAGCATATGCCAGAGTGAATGAATGAATGAATATTTATTGTTTGGTTACTCAAAACCAATACAGTAAAACCAAGGTACAAAAATTACAAAAGTTAAAAAACAGAGGAGTCATCTTCTTTAAGGCAAGTCCATGTGATTAAAGTCTGTGTACTTGTGAGCTGAGAGGAGTAATGTCTAAAGTCTTGCAGGCCAGCATACCTCGGCCAAGTCTCTAGTCGTTTTAGCTCAGGGTGGCCATCAGCTTAGTGCGAGTCTGTTAAATGAATTTGCCAAATGTGGCCATCTGTTTTACTGAGTTCAGTGTGTATAATTGATGAACCGCCTCCTTTGCGGTGCGCGTCCCCAGCTGTAAGATGATAGGCCTAAGGTAAAGGCTGCAAGCTGTGCGCAGGGCCGGGCAGCAAAATAGGAGGTGGGCCAGAGACTCCTGTTTATATTTACAGAGCCTGCATTCCTTGGTCACTGAACCTGCCCCTTTGGTGGTGTATAATTCTTTGAGGGGCAGGGGGTGAAGTCTGTAGGCTAAAATCTTATGTAGAGCTGGGTGGCCCACTGCCTGTTTCAGATGGAATTTAGAGTTGTGCACTGTTTGCGGCAGACTTCGGGACTCGTGGAGGCCTCTTTTTGCCAGTGACTCCAAATCCAATGCACGAGAGCAGATGCGGACTTGTTTTTTGATTGCATTTTTGATTGGAGAATAATTCACTAGCTCAGAGCCCCAGTTCTCCGTGGCTAAGTTAAAGAGATCCTTTGCCGTATTTAGAGTCGCTGACCAAGGGTTCCTAGGTTCCAGGAAGATGTTTTTTAAGACTGCCTTCAATGTCTTCTCGTGTGCTGCTGTTGTAAGGTAGTAGTATTTGCTCAAGGCAGCCATCTCTTCCAGCTTTTGTTGGTTCAAAGAAAATTCTAGTCGTACAAGAGTATTTCTAGTGCACATGGGTAGATGGAATAGTCTCTTATATGCGCTACAGTTGATTTTTTTCCAGGTCCTTGTTTAATTTACCAGGGAACGCTTGTTGGGCGTAATTAAGGGCTGGCATCAGTTTTGCCTTTAGTACTTTTTGGATAGCCATTGTGGTGGGACTGTGTAAGGTGGCTTGTAGTTTGCAAAGGGCATAGGTGATTGTTTTCCCTTTGCATTGAATTGTCCTCAGATGAGCACCAAGTAGGCCCGATTCATGGTACCAGATGCCCAGGTAGTTGTATTGCTGCGTACATCTCTGGGTCAAGTGGCCTAGCCTCCATTTGGCTAGTTTTTTTTTCGGGTAGTGCCCGAAGATTAAAATTTTTGATTTGGATTGGTTGGCCACAAGCCTGTTTTTATCGTTGTAGGTGTAGCTAAAGCGGCTCCTGTCAAGGCTTGGTCCATATCAGCTGTGCTAAAACGCACCCCTGCTTTAAACCTCGGTCCGTTTTGATCTTCTCTGATGAGGAGTCGCTCGAAAGTTTGATTCTGACCCACGTGCGTTGATACAGCGACCGGATTGCTTTCAGCAGGGCGGGGTTGATGTTCCAAACTGCCAGCTTCTTCCATAGAATTGCACGGTCTACCCCATCAAACGCTGCAGAAAAGTCTATGAAGCAAGCGAATAGGGGGTAACTTTTAAGTGACCGTGCTTGGTGGGCTAAATAAGAAAATGCTGTTATATTGTCCACGGTTGAAGACCCGGGTCTAAATCCTGTTTGGAAGAGGGTCAAAAGTCCTTCTGTGCTTGCCCAATTTGCTAGGTCCGCCAAGATGGTACTCGCGTAGGCCTTGCCCTCGATGTCCAGAAGGGCAATCATGCGATAATTGGACGGGTCTGATTTAGGCCGTGGATTGGGTGCAGAAGCGACCATCTCCAGGAGTTTGGGACGTCCCCCCGGAGCCAGCATTACGTGTATAGATGGGTCCGATTTTCAGACCAAAATTCTACGTTCGCCTTGAACAAAGAGCCCGGGAGGCCATTGAGGCCCGGTGCACCATTTTGTCCGATTTTTTTTTTATTATTTATTTATTTATTTTTAATTTTGGATACTAAGAATTTTCCAGGAGCGGCCTTCATGTGAGCGGTGAGATCTAACTCTTCCATTTCTGCGACTGCTTTCTTTAAGTGAGGTCTGTTTGGATCCTCTTCGTATAAGGCTTTAACGTGGGCGACCCAGGTTTGTGCGTCGAGGGAGTTCTCTCTGTGGTTTTTTCCTCGAGTTAGGTTGTTTAAGTAGCTCCAAAACTCCTGCGAATTGCAAGGTCTCAGCAAATCAAAGATTTTCAGCCATTGTCCCTCGGAATATTCGCGTTTCGCGGCCCACACTTTCTTTGAATGGCTTTTTGCTGCTTCTTGTAGTAGTTTTTTGTCCGGTGCTGTGCCATTGTTCCGGTATGCTTTTTGTTTTGCGCTGAGATGTTTAGAGCATTCTTTGATTGCCGGAATAAATCCCAGTGTAGATGGTGGATGCCAGTGATTTATGCTTGCTGTGTCTCCTCGAAGTAGAGATGCTAAGTTCCCGGTGGTTCTATCCCATACTTGTATTGCGCCCTTCCTATGGGAGCTCGGTGGCCAGCTGTAGCAGGGATTCCGTTCTCCTACAGAACTGTGCATAGAGATTTGGAACCTCAGTGAATTAGGGTGACCAAAAACTCACCTCAGTACCCGAAATCCTCTTACCGAGCTAGCTACAGTGTCTCATTGGTCATAACAAACTCCCAATGTTTAGACAAACCAGAACATGAACTTAGAATACCTCAGGTATCGTGGAACACATGAACACTCTTTCGTTATACAATCATTTCAAACCAGAACGTGGAGTAAAAGAGGACACATGCACATTTGAAATATTTATTTACTAATGCAGGGTTCTCAAACGCAGTATCTTAGATAATACAAGCAAACATATTATAAGAAGCAAAGTTATCAGCATAGTTACTAGTCCGTAAAATGCGAAAGGTGACAGCATGTTAACAACACCTATTTTTCACCCTCCCTATCTAATATATATTATATCTAAGAAGGTCTCTTTTGGGTTTTAGCAGGGCGGGCCCATACCTCAAGATCTCAGTGGCAGAGGATCACATCATCTTCCACCAGCTCTCTGCATGCGAAGCACCATCAAGTGTGTAACGTGTGCCCTCAGCAAAGCAATATAAAACGCGTGTAAAGCCAGATTTTGGCAGCAGCTGCATTTATGTTATGTCTAGGAAGGTGCGAAGATCAGACCTCACATCAACACTGTCTCGAGTTATCCTTGAAGGCTTCAGCACTCACTGTGCAGACAGTGTACCAAGCAAAGCTGATATCAGTGCAATAACACATTATTCTCATGTAAATCACAACGCTCTTCTAGGCTGAAAGCTAAAACAACAATTATGTGTCGTGTGCAGAAGCAGCAAAAGGTAAAATGGCGTTTAAACATTTAATAAGCTCATGCTAACTTAGCACGGTATATAGGTAAGCAATATCTATATGACATCCCCCCATGATCCAAGCACGGATAAGATAAGATAAGGCAAGGGGCACAGTATGAAAGCAGAGTTCAAAAACTATGAGATAGGTCAAATTTTAAAATTGGGTCAAAATACCTTTTCATAAGTCAACTTGAAAAAATTCCAACTTGCCAATCCATTGTTCACTTTTACTCAAGTCAATAGGTCTGGGTTGTGAAAAATGTACCTATTATTTTCAAAACAAATTGTAAGTAAGAACTGGGGTATTATCAAAAGTTCCGAAGGCCTTTAAGACAGGACTGAATATGCAAAATATGCAGCAACAGCCTCCAGCATGAAGTCACCGTCATCATCTGAAAACAGTTCAGCCATCCAATTTAATAGTGGGAACGAACATACGTGCTCCTCCAGCACCGGAGCCTCTAGCATCATCAGAGGACAACTCGGCGGGTTTTCAATATAGCTGTGTGCCAAGAAATCTTGCGCTGCTGCCAGTATGTTCCATTGACCCATTAGTCCATGCATCGCTGCCAAGGCCATAATCCTTTTGCCAGAACAAACCAACTTCTGAGTAACTATGGGACTCATCAGATGATTAAAATCGACGTCAGGAGACACCGTATTGCAGAGACACAAATCAAGGGCCCAGTCGAAATCGCAGCTCAGGCAATGAAACACAGGCTGGACACATGTGAAATAGGAAAATCGAAACACTAATCCATATGCCGTGCTTAAGGTCGCAAGCGGCAGCGTGCCATAGTTGTCAAGCATCCTGTTGCGAAACAGTGCCAGGCGGGGCTGTGCGGCGTGTAACACAGGATGGGCATCCATTTTCAATAAAACAAAATATCACCCGAACGCCTGCAGCCAGCGCCAGCAAAACAGGAAAACCACCAAACAGGATCGAAAATATAGAATGAAAGAAAGCAGGAATGACTCCAAATATTTTCTCGAAGGAAGTCACAAGACCACTGCTAACTATTTTAAAGAAGTGTGCGAGGCCAGAAGTGGAGGAGGCATTAAAGATTGAATGTATCAGCTCGCTGAAATGCAATGGCAAGTCAGTATTTAATAACGCCTGCACCTCTGTGCGTGTGTTTGCTACGTGAAGGACAAATGTTTCACGAGCCGAACTCAGGGCCACCTCTTTTTGAGACAAAAGGGCTCTTATTCTACTCATACCATTGAACTCTGCCATCAAGGTTGGGATTCGCGGCCAGATGGAAACATCTCAATTCCCATGTGTAGGAGGATACAGAACGTTTTTGCAACACACAACACGTTCTGATACTGTAACCACATAAGCGATACCTCTAATTAACCCACAACAGTCTTCGTTATTCAAAACTAAATACCTGCCGTTTGCCAGTAATGTGAAAGTGGAGACGATTGCGGGTACCGGAGTACCTTTCAAAACACAGGCTAAGTTTGGCCGTTCCTAGTTACAAGAACCGTGCAATTGAATGTGTCTACATATTAACGAGTGATCTTGTGTTTCTGTGCACTCCTCCCCTTTCAGATAAACTTCTTTCCTGTCCTTCAGGCTTCTGTAGGTGAATGAAAGGGACCACGCCTCATGGAGAAACGAACTACCCAGTGGTTCATATCGTCCTATCGCAATATATTGCATACAATTTGTAAATTTGTACAAAGCAAATGGTAATGTGATTAACCCGTGGATAAGCCACGTCGCAGCAGTGGCTTCAGCTACAGAGAACGGTAAAGACTCCAATCTCTCTATGTGTAACATGGAAAAAGATGCATCTCGCATTGAAAGCATGCGCTGCTTGTCAGTCAAATTAAAAGGGGCAAAGAGGGAGGACACGTTCATGTAATTCCAAGGCACCTTACTAGCCTTAAGCGTCTGTAGGGTCCACGCAAATTGCATAATGGAACGTAATTGATTTTGACCATGGTATAACACAGACACTTCATCATGCACAATATCAACAACAGAAGACACAATAATATTTAATGTGTAAATGCGGGAAGAAAGCATGTTAACCCCTTCCACGCTCATGACGAGCTGGGCTCGTCATGAAGTAGCCTGCTGCTACACTGATGACGAGCCCAGCTCGTCATGATCTATGGCATTTACGATTTCTCAGCACAGCAGGGGAATATGCTGAGCATCCATGGGGTTAATACTATTATCCACAACTGCAAGCACTTTTTCCAAATTAGCTTGATCAATAGCTCTAAGGCGTGTAGCAGCCTCAATCTGGGAAGTCTTTCAGATTTCATGGTAAATCGCATAAATCCATCTTTTAGACCTACAACTAGCCTGGCCTTTTATGAAATCATTTAAATCCACATCACCAGTCAGCTTGGATAGATGCAGTTTAACCGCAGCCAAGGTAGAATGTTTCAGCCAATTCTGACATAATTTGCCTACCGAATAAGTGGTGACAGAATGGTCAGTTTCAAAACGGGGATCAGGCCTGACTTGTGTAAATCCATCAGCTAAACCCAGAAAACAACGTTGGCATGAATCAGAACTTGTGTGCCACATCAGCCAACCTTTTGGATCCAAACTGGATATGTTAAAGGACGAATTTTGCAATAGAGCTTGAAGTTCCCTATTGGAAAACTGTGTAATATTACTCCAACCAGAATATTCTTCTAAATCAGGGATGGTAGGTGTATTTAATTTTTTAGAAGTTGCTAATCCAAAGCATGTTGTTTGTGAAATGCTAGAATTCAAAAACAACATATGATTTGGGATGACATGCTCGGTGCAAAGCCTCAGTGCCTTGTACCTGCCAACTTTTAGAACCCCAAACTGATTTAAGGTCAATGGTGTCCTTCCGTAGCTCGTAGCCTTCTACAGCCAACTTGTCTAGAAAGGACTTTGAATACAACAATTTAGTATCGGTAAGTCTAAGCTTGGACATGGACTTCTGTGTCATTTTAAAATAAAAAGACTCGAGATTGGACTGATTAAAGTCAGTAAAATAAGTGTACTTTTTCAAAAAAGTACTCGAACTGCCTTGTAAAGGGGCTGGGCAAAGTTCCCACTGTGTGTAATTTACAGTACCTCTTCTGGATCTCGTTTTATGCAGATAATGGTTGCCGAAATGTTGGAAGCAAAATAATTCACCATAATTAGCAGAATCTAAATATAAATCTTCAGCATCAAAGGCCGCATAATATTTTAAATCAGAAAACAATGCCTCTACGGCCTGAATATCCCAATCATCAGACCGTATGTTTTTTTTCACCACATCTCCCATGTTTACCCTGAGCACATTAGGGACATTAACAACCTCAGTAGGGCCATGAATTTGAAATTGAACCGCATCCCACACAATCCCATCAAGGACAGGCCAAGCAGTGATGTTAACAAAAGTTAAGTCTCTCTTCAGTCTGTGTGCTGAATGCGATGAGGAAAGGGGGGGGCCAAAGTTCCATTTAGATGCCGAATGTATGTTCTCTCTTCGACATAGTGTCCATTGACGATTCGAAAAAAATAAGACACAAAACCAATTGACATAAAAAGGTAAATTTAAAAAAGTACCAGCCAGATATATGTCCAAGGGGGAATTAAAAAATGTTGTTTTAAATAAACTGGCATAAACCGCAAAACGTGAGGGCTTCTTTGAATTATGTGAAACAGTGTCAAAAGAAAATCTTGATTCTGTGGCCAAACATGTCTGCAAATCAGGCATAGATAAGTCAGTTGGGTAAGTGTAATCAAGTTCATCAACATTATCACCAGGTAAAGTACTTAATAAGGGACTGGAAACAGCAGGCATCTCGAGGGCCACTTCAGGATCAGCATTAGACGTAGTGGCCAAAACAGAATTTCTCACAATCGAAGGACAGGAGACCGCCGGTGTCATACTAAGAAGAATCGGCCACTCTGTGTATCTTGACATTGTCAATAGAGATAAACATGTTTTCCTTACGACCTGAAAGTGGTGGTAAAATGACTGTTCTTGTGCCCTTCCCTCCAAGCACGGGAACCGGAGCTCGATAGGAAGGACCAAACTCTTTCTTGTTATCGATCTTCTCTCGAACCAGTTCTCCAACTTGGGGTAGCCAGCCAACTACCGGGATCTGCAACTCCGCATCCGATATGGAGGGCATATGTTTCTTTGCAAGACTGTCTCTGGTCTTTGGTAGATCCTGTAAAACATTGCAATGTTCATCTACGTCAAAGGTTGTGGCTTGGGCCACGCCGTCTAGACCGCCAAGGTCCGGGAGGTACATCTTGATACCAAAGAGCATTTCGTATGGGGTCCGCCCACCCAGAGACCTTCTAGGGAGATTATTTAGAGCACGCTGCACGCCATTGAGATGGGCCAACCAGTTTCTGCCAGTGCCTATAACTCGTGCTGTCAAAGATTGCTTCAAGTCACGGTTCATTCGTTCCACTACACTATTACCCTCAGGTCTGTAAGGAGACGAAAACTTGACTTGGACCCCCAACGAAATCATAGCATCCTTATACGCCTTAGAGGCGAAAGCAGGACCCAGATCCAAATGGAAGGTGCCACAGGCAAAAATCCCTACAAAGACACGCAAATCTCTTATGACAGTCCGTGAATCAGCGCTGCGATGGGGCCATACCCACACAAAGCGTGTGCATGAATCAACTGCTACTAAGATGTACTCATACGCAGTATCAGAAGAAAAAGGACCGCAGTGATCTAAATAAACGCATCCTAGTGGTTTATTAGATATGTACAACTGTGTCTGGGGCGGACGTGCAGCAGTCGAAGGTTTAATCTGTTGGCAAATGTCACATTGAAGGACATAGTCGCGCGTCTGTTTGTACAGTCCCCGCCACCAGAAACGTTGTTGTAATTGAGCTACAGTGGCGGAGACGCCCGCATGCGCAGATGCCACACCTTCATGCGCCGCTGTAATCAAGGTAGCCCTGCGATCCGAGTTGGGAATCAACCGTTCTCCAACTTCAGGAATTTTCACCTAAGGAACCTTATCGGGACTTAAGTGGTATGTGTACTTCGAAGGGAACCCCGTAGGATGTTTACCTCCCTTCTCAGTGGCAGCAACTGCCGCCAAGATGTTATCATCAATCTTACTCTTGGACCGTGTAACTGCTGCAACTAAATATGTAGATACCGCTGATTTCGCTGCCTCATCAGCAAGCGAGTTACCCACAGCGTGGACTCCAACACGCTGATGGCCGAGAGTATGAATCACAAACACGAGTGGCAACTGCTCTTTGAGCTCAGCCACTCGAATCCAGATCATTTTATGTTTTATTGTGCTACCCTTGGAATCACAAAAGTCATTTTGAATCCAAAAGAACAAGTTTTCATTGTAAGACTGGACACAGTAATAGGAATCACTCACAATTAGAGTTGTCACACTCGGAGCTGCGTACTCCAACGCAAGCATCAGAGCACGAAGCTCCGCTAGTTGTGCGGTGCAGTCCCCTAGAGTCTGCGTTTGCACGACTCTGGACTTGAACTCATCGTTCACCATGGCACCAACCACAATGGCGCATGCGGAAACGTAGGCATGTTTAGAGCCATGCGCAACCTGCGCCGAACCATCAGTGTAACTGATGCAATGGAAATCCTCCAAAGGTCGCATAGCTAAAGGAGCTGGATGAACAAATTCATACTGTAAGTACTCCTGAGACCGTAAGGATGCGTCAAACACAAATGTGACATCCGAAGACGTCAGTGAAGCCGCCCATTGAATCCACCGAGGGTGCAAAGCTTTTGAATTTGGTACACTGGCTTTCGTAACTGCTTCTAAAGCAGGACACGGGGTAACAACCAACATGCGTTTTCCCTGTGACAGGGCACGTTCTTTCAGAATCGCCATCTGTACAGCTGTTAAAACTTTCTCCACAGTGGAAAAACGCATTTCAGCCGAAGTGTATAAGTGTGACTTGTAAGCAATAGGTACTGTGTCTCCTTCATTAAAAGTAAGGTACGTGAAACCCACCGTCCCAGGGATGATTCTTATCACCAGGTTGGTGTGGTTGTCACGAGTCAGTAAGAATTTAGAAGCGAGCAGATCAGCCTGCAAGGATTGCAAATTAGCTGAATTCTCAGGCAGCCAGCATGATTTGGTAAAAGTAGGTTGTATCAAAGCATACCAAGGCTTGATAAGCTGGGCATATTCCAGAATGTATGTCCTTCCGAAATTTAAGAAGCCCAGTAAAGACTGTAATTTTTTCAGCGTTGTCGGAGCGCGCAGTTGTGCGCATTTCTCCAAGAAGTGAGGAGCCAAGCCTCTACCTTCATTGTTGAGCTCGTAGCCCTGGAACAACACTGTGTATTCTGCAATGTGCGATTTTGCAAAATTGAATTTGTAACCCATGTCTGCAAAACTACAAATTAGGCGGTCAACGTGACACAGATGCTCCCAAAGTTCGTCGTCAGTGAGATAAATGTCATCCACATACGAGCATGCATCTGGGTCTACTCTCTCTAAAAGAGAGACAATGCGGGCAGTAGAAATTCCAAGGACTATTCCTATATCCCATAGGCAAACGCCGAAATTGTTTTTGCACACCGCCGCAAGTAAAGGTGGTCCATTGGGAACTTAGACCATCCAATCGATGGGCATAAAAACCGTTGGAAAAGTCAAGCGTGGTCTTAAAACGCTTACGCACAAGACTATCCACTAAGGCAGAGCCGTGAGTATTCTGCACTGCACAGTTACGGCAGTGCGAGTTTAAATGCCGGTAATCCAATACCAAACGATATGAACCATCTGGCTTGGTCACAGTAAAAAGAGGGTTATTAATTGGTGACACACAAGTTTCAATTACTCCCTGATATTCCAATTGCTCAAGGATTGCCGCGACGGAAGCCTTGGCTTCACGCCGAATGGGATATTGAGGTTGAGGCTGCGGCTGAGACCGTAAAGGAATCTCGTGGTTTGGGGAAAATTTTTCCCAACCACATTGGTTACAGTACAGAGCCAGTGCTAGAGCCTTAGTCCACTCTTCTGCAAACTTCAGCGTATGCTCTTTCGAGACTGTGTGCGCGAAACTGGGGAGGATTACCTCCTCCTCTCGCGGTGCTGCGAGAACAAAAGGTGGGGGCCAGTCAGCCTCTGAAAGCAAAATGTCATACGTAGACGAAAGATTTTCCCAAAACACCCCTTTTATGGTACATTGTATGTCACCTTCGATTAACAGGACAATTTCATAAAGTCTATCAGGGGGAGCAACTCTAGTATCAGCTGTTTCTATCACAACATAACGGTCAGTCGCTGTCACCTTCAGTAGTGGACCCAGCGCTTCTCTCACAATGGTAATCTCCGCCGCGCTGTCCAGCAAGGTCAGAGCCCATGTCAGATTCCGAAGCTGCGTTCTCACTATCTGTGGCATATCTGTGTGGTGTTAAAGCGGCGACTTTCTTCTTTTGAAACTGTGGTCTCTTCGGAGTAGAACCGTCCTGCTTTCCTGCACCGTCTTTCGGGCGGGGCTGGTCACGTCCTTGTTGGCCACCCCGACCCCTTCCGCCTCCTCCACCCCCGGTCGCCGTGGCCGATGACTCCTGAAAGGAACGAGGAGAGCGTTGATCAGAAACCTGAAATCGATCAGGCGATTTAATCTTCGCGCGATCACGCAAGTCATAAACACGTTCTATGGGCGCAGGCAATGGAGACGCAGGACGAGACTCCTGTGTCTGTTGTTGTTGCTGTTGCTTTCCCTGTTTCTGTTTTTTAGGCCAATTTTGTTTCTTGGACTTGGGCTGAACGTCCGTTTCAGACTTCTGCCCTTGGGGTTGCGTTTTCTCTTTGGTAGAAAAAGGCTTGAGACCCCTGCTTTTGCGACCCACGGTTTTATAAGCCGCATCTATAATCCTCGCCAACTGTCGGGGTTTCTCGACATCGGGAAGCGCCGCTAAAGCATTGGCTACCTGAAAGTTCACTGCATCCCCCTTGACATTAGCAAGAATGAGATCGCAAACTACATCAAAGGTGCCACACAGGCGCATACCCAATTCAACAGCAGCCTCAGTTCCGTGCTCGTCCTGAACACGTTTAAGGACCATAGGCAAGACAGCCATAGACGGAGTGCCGTACCACCTCACATAGACCGCCGTGAACGTTTTACCCCAGGTCTCACAGTCACCGATTTCAGGGGCCAAGTCTTTGGGCAAACTAATTGTCAGAATGCTGTGTTTCTCACCAGGAGACGTGTTAGGAAATACAGCTTCCTGCTGGTCAAATTTCTCGGCAAGCCAGAAAGGAAAATCATCCTTATCCTGGGGACGCCTGCCCATTACAGCATTGACCATCACGGGACTGAGCTTCAAATCGTCCTGTCCGGCCAGAAGCGCCGCACCCCCAGGGGGCTCACCCGGAAGATTACAGGTTATGTATTGCACTAACGCGCGGATTACGGCAATAGAGACTACATGTAGTCTACGGATTTCAGCAAGGGTACAATTGCCGTGCTGAGAATGAGGAGTAAATCCAGCCAAAACAAGCCAATTAGCGCCTGGAATGGACAAACGACCTAACCTAGGAGCGGTTAAAGTATGGGGTAGGGCACCATCAAACCAAACGCTATGCTGCCAAGTATCAATAGTTACTTCCTGTGCCCTATACGGTGTATAGACAGCTGGCACAAGGGAGGGAGTGTACGTGTGGAACACACCCGAAGTTCCGTCCACAGCCGGAAATGTCACCCACGAATAAAATATTTCGTACGGGTAAGCAGTTTCCGCACTCGCCACCATTATCACGGCCATGTCATCAACCGGGACATTATAATTCTGCAAATGATTGCGCACCGCAATGCGACTATGCTGCGGAATGTCCACGGCAGCGGCCATGATATCAGTGAAAGGAAAAGAGACAAAGTAAACTTTGTAGCACAACAGGGTAGTAATTCAAGGAAACCGTTTAGAAAGATTCAAGCTTTAAAAGACCTATTTCAAAAATAGGTAGGTTTTTTCCGACACCACCGTTTTCCGGAAACGACAGTGAAGGGGTTAAGGATTGAATGATATACTACTCGAGTGTCATGAAAGAAGACCACCAACGTATGGGCGCCATGTAGCAGGGATTCCGTTCTACTACAGAACTGTGCATAGAGATTTGGAACCTCGGTGAATTAGGGTGACCCAAAACTAACCTCAGTACCCAAAATCCCCTTACCGAGCTAGCTACAGTGTCTCATTGGTCATAACAATCTCCCAATGTTTAGACAAACCAGAACATGAACTTAGAACACCTCAGGTATCGTGGAACACATGAACACTCTTTCGTTATACAATCATTTCAAACCAGAACGTGGAGTAAAAGAGGACACGTGCACATTTGAAATATTTATTTACTAATACAGGGTTCTCAAACGCAGTATCTTAGATAATACAAGCAAACATATTATAAGAAGCAAAGTTATCAGCATAGTTACTAGTCCATAAAATGCGAAAGGTGACAGCATGCTAAAATGCTGAAATGCATAGGAGTTAACAACACCTATTTCTCACCCTCCTTATCTAATATATATTATATCTAAGAAGGTCTCTTTTGGGTTTTAGCAGGGCGGACCATACCTCAAGATCTCAGTGGCAGAGGATCACATCATCTTCCACCAGCTCTCTGCATGCGAAGCACCATCAAGTTTGTAACGTGTGCCCTCAGCAAAGCAATATAAAACGCGCGTAAAGCCAGATTTTGGCAGAAGCTGCATTTTTGTTATGTCTAGGAAGGTGCGAAGATCAAACCTCACATCAACACTGTGTCGAGTTATCTTTGAAGGCTTCAGCACTCACTGTGCAGACAGTGTACCAAGCAAAGCTGATATCGGAGCAATAACACATTATTCTCATGTAAATCACAACGCCCTTCTAGGCTGAAAGCTAAAACAACAATTATGTGTCGTGTGCAGAAGCAGCAAAAGGTAAAATGGCGTTTAAACATTTAATAAGCTCATGCTAACTTAACACGGTATATAGGTAAGCAATATCTAGATGACACAGCCTGCCCAAGTGTTTGTCCATTTGTTGAACTTGGTTATTGATACCGGCCCCCATTTTATACTTCTAGGTAGCTTTAGCAATTCGTCCCCGTTTGGGGCCCCAATACATTGTATCCTATGCCGAATTTCTGCAGTCCGATTCAGTGTGAGAGTTAAGGCAGCATGATCGCTTTCATTTCGCTGATGCACTGTATAATCTGACATCAAAAGTTCTAGTTTGTCACTCAGGATAATATAGTCAATCGTTGTTTGATTATTATATGTAGGGGCGACTAAAGCCCCGGGTTTGTTCTTTAAGTGGACAGAGTGAGCTGTTGCCAGATTGTAAGATTTTATTATGGCGTTCAATGCGTTACTGGCCCCAGGATGATTGTTTTTTGTGGCCATGACCCCTATGTTGTGTATATTGAGGTCACCAAGAATAATACAGTCCAGTAAAGGGTATTGTAATAGCAGGGCTTCTAGCTGGTTTATTGGCGTGGGCAAGTTGTCCTTAGCTATTGACCCATGCGGATTATGGTAAATATTGATTACCAGAATTGAAAGTGGCCCATTGGTCGAATAGAGGCCTTTCAGAATGGCCTCAATTGCCTCTGGGCCCATATGCCAGAGTGTTGCTGAAGGAACTAGAAACCTGGGTAAAAGATCACAATATTCTTCCATTCTTCCAAACTGGTTTAGGCCCCAAAGCTCCACCAACGACAACATCCTAGCACTGGGACACTTTTACCGACACGCGATCCAGCCCTTACAACCACCTTTGTTTTGCTGCTTTGTGGACTACAGTGCAGCTTTTTTTTTACCGAGTTGATCGCTGGAAGTTATGGGGAAAACTTATCAACTGGGGTATTCCCCAAAAGCTGTTAAAGGCAATAATTGCTCTTTATGAAGGGACCTGGGTGCGTATTAAAACCAGCCAAACGTCAGTAACAACTAAGGTTCCAACGAACAATGGCCTCAAACAAGGGTGCGTCCTTGCCCCTTTACTGTTTAAAATCTACACAGCTGACTTGGGACAAGCCCTGGAGGGGGCAAATCTACTCATGCCAAAGCTGGGGAACGTGCGGCTCAAATTCTCCAATATGCTGATGACCTTGTTATCTTGGATCACACTAGGACAGGCCTACAGCAAGCCTTAGAAGCGCTGCACAGATTTAATCAAAAGAATATCCTGCTGGTAAATCAGGAGAAGACCAAGATAATAATATTTGGGAAGTATCACCGAAAGAAGACAGCCCTATGGCGCCTAGGTGACTTGCAAATCAGAACTTGCAAAAGCTATAATTATTTGGGTATCAGGCTTTCGGAAGGTGCTAAACAGTCAGCACATTTGAAACATTTAAGAAACAAGGGGGTGGGTATCATCTGCAGCCTGAGAAGACTCAATCGAAGACTACACAGCCCGTCCACTGCACCTATCCTGAAAGTCTTAAAAGCAAAAGTAGTGCCCTCCATCAACTACGGCCACCTAATCTTTCCCGGTGTCCTTTCCAACTTTCTTATGAGCCACCAAATCCCGGTATATAAGAAAGTATTAGGCATCCCACGACAAGCTAGGAGAGCAAGGGTAAGGCTGGAGCTGGGTCTAACTCGTCCACACATCACCTGCCTTGGGGACACTTTGAAATTCTATATTAGCATCCTCCGAGCTCCAGCAACATCTTTAAAAGCGCAAATTAAAACAATTTTTTAAGAAAATGGATCCCCATGGCAGGTGCAATTGACAGCGGCCACACAATTGTTAGAAATTGAGGTGCAAAATTTGGACAGTTTGAATATTCCTGTAGCAGCATGGAAAAGAGCAGTGAAGAGACAGGCTAAGAAAATATCAGGGTTTTGTACGATGCAGAGTAGTCTCAGACTTGTGTTTCTCTTCCAATACAGCTCAAATAGTTGCACGGCTGGGGAAATTTATAGAATCAATTCGAGCCGCACTGTTGCCAAAAACACAGCCACAGAAAGAAAACAGTTGGCCAGGAAATAAGGGAGCCCCGGACAAACCTCCATTTTAAGTCTAATGAATTTTGCACTTGTACTGTATTACTAGACTGTGATATTAGTTTTAAGGTTTTATGCCCTACCAGGCTTTAGTAACAAGCATGGGATTTTAACTTTCTTTCTTTTAACATTGTTAGTATATTGTAACAATATTAAGAAAATTGAACAACAAAAGTTTAATGATTAAAAAATTCATTACGTTAATTCATTAAGAGGATCATTATTCACATATCCATTAATACCATCTACGCGTGATAAACAGATTTGAACATTTACTCAAAAGCTTGATAACAACAGACATGACCTGTCATGAATGCCATATATAACATATGAAACATAATGAAACCAGTACAATACATATCAAGGAAAAATTATCATCAGATTGATACTTCCTGTTAGCCACCAGACGTGGGGTTCCATCAGTAATACCCAGGTAATAAAGAGATACTTACTGTAATACAGACCATCGGGCAGGCAGCAAATCCTCAATATGTACCAGGTGGGTTAATCCTTGCCTCTGCCTCCTTAATAGACTTAAAACTGGGGAGAGAATGTAGTCTTACAGCTAGCGTGGTCGACCTCAAAACTGGGCATCTGGGTTTGAGACCCGGCAGGGACGCTCAACATCCTGTGATTCTGGGCAAATCACTTAATCTGCCTGCCCCTAACAAAAAAAACGAATGTGTCCAACTGTAACGAAAGTGGTGCTCATATAACGCGCTCTGATACCTGATATCTTCGGGTCGAGTTTGCGCTATATAAAACTCTAAACATAAAAGTTTCCTGAGCTATAGCCAGCCGCTGCCCATGCAGGTAAGAGCAGGGAGCAGTGGGGCTGGGTGGGGGTCTTTCAAAAGACAGCAACGAGGGAATATGAAATAAATAATTTGTTTTCCATCATTGTCGTCTGTCAGAATCCACCCCACTTGGCCCCACCGCTCTTACCTGCATGGGCCGCAGATGACTAGAGCTAGGAAATTTCTCATTCTATATCAGGACCAGAGGCGAGGATTATGCATGTCTAAAGCTTACTTATCACCAAAGATTCGGTGCAAATGGATTGGTTTGAAACTAAACCTATCAAGGGTGGATTATGAATACCAATCCGCCACATCCATGGTACCCACCTGGCAATGGAAGGAGAAGAGACAGCCCTAATGGCTTCCTGAGGGCGATCGGTAATTGTTTCTTACCCAGAGGTCTAACCTCCACCGTCATCTCCTCGTAGGCCTTAAGGCACCTTACTACACAATGCTTAGGACCCCCTTCAAAAGCAGGATAATTCAAGACCTGGTAGTAGTCATGGTCTTCCTAGAGATGATGAATGTCACCCCCTCTGGGATAAATACTCGTGCTGTGATATCTAGGGCTCTGACATCAGATAGTCTCTTGCAGAGATGAGACAGAGAAGCATGACAGCTTTGCAGAAATCTCTTTCCTAAATAGATTTTGGTTATCTTGCCAGCCCATCAAAAGGATCAACATCTGGTTCACATCCGACAAACCTGAGTATCTAGGCTCTGGGGGTTGAGACATTCAGATACCTTTCATCAATTTGCACACCCAGGGGTGATCCCCAACCGGTCTTAAGCTTAAGGAATTGACTGTGCAATAAGCTAGATCAGAGTGAACCAGTTCAGAGAGAAAATTCAGGACGTCTGTAATTTGCACCCCCATGGGATCCAGCTGTCTCTCCACACACCAACTAATCCATCTTTTCCAAGTTGATCTGTAGTGCTTGGTGGTGCCTGGGGCCCATGCCTGCAGGATGAGTGTTTCAGAGTCATCCGAAAGCCTGCCTTTCTTGCCAGCATCACTTGAAATACTCCACGCCATTAGCTGAAGGTGGCCAAAGGGTGAGGACAGCCCTGGGGAACCTGCAGGATCACGGGGAATTATGTAAGTCAAAGTAGTACCATCCTTGGGAGTTCAAGAAGGCAGGGGAACTATGCCTGAGATCTCCAGATTGGTGCCACCAGAATTAAAGATGTCTTCGGACGTTGGACTTGCGCTGCTGCTCTGGGTATTAAGGGAAAAGGTGGGAACGCTTAAGCCTGCCCCCTCCTCTAGTCCTGCACGAAAGCATCCACTGCTGCAGCTCCCAGGTCCAGTCTCCAACAAATGTAATGAGGAATTGAGGAATCTGGGTGTTCAGTCTGGATGCACACAGGTTGACAGAGCAGGGACCCAACCATCCCATCAGGGCTTGAAAGATCACTTGGTCCATTTGCCAATCGCTGGTATCCGTGAAATGTCTGGAGTTCCGGTCCACCGCCGTATTTAGGGAACCCAGCAGGTATTCCGCAGTTACAGAGATCTGTCATTCTAGGCAGCAGTGCCAGAAGTCCTTCTCCATCTCTGCCAATGCCATCAATCTGGTACTGATCATTATTAATGGTGGTACAAGTTCCCAAAGGGGGAGTGGAAAGGTTGCAGCCTTTTGTGGTTGCAAAATAAGGCAAGGAGGCTCCATAAATTAGGTACTTGCGACTGTAAACCATCATCATTGGGCACTGCTCCTCGTGGGGGTGGCACTGCAGTCCCTCACGGGCCCTCAAAGAGGGCTCTTTGATGGAGATCTTTTTAGGAGTTGCCGCAGTTGTGCATGGGGGTGTGTGGGCCAAGTGAAGGTAGTGAGTGAGAGTATAATAACCCATTGGTGCCCAATAGATTTATTAGAGGGTCCTCAGGGTTAGGTTAAAATCTGGACGGGGATGGAGATGCTCTTTATGCTGGTGGAGTGGGAAAAAACAAATAGATCCCCACTTATCTCAACCCGTGTGATGATATGGTGTAGTGTGTTAAAAGTGAGTGGTCGACATGTTTTGCGCTATCTAGTGGACCCTAGTGGATCCCAGAGCTCTTCTTCAGGACCGTGAATCAAGAGTAAAGAACGGAAGGAGTAGGGAAAAAGAAACCCTATTATCCTACCATGCCTTCCGTGAGGATGTCTGAAGTCTTAGAGAGCAGCGTCTTATTCGTATGCTCTAATTCAAACCTATTGGAGACAAAGGAAGAAACACACAGGAAAAAATGGGGGAGAAAAGAGGGAACACTGCAAAAGTCAGTTTCGGTACATTACACACAGGTATTCATGTGTGGTGAATACAAAATCCATGCAGACTAATCAATAAAAACAACACGGGCAATGTGGGTTCCAGATCCTGTACCTTGAGTCAATCAACGCCATATCTGCATCTAAAAAAATAAAGGTTGCGTCCTGGATGACTAGATCGGAGTTCTCTAGAACTCTATGTGATATCCTCACATCATTTCCAGGACCCACGGGTCCGATGTCGTCTCCTCCCACTTGTGAGCGAACAAGTTTAGTCTCCCTCCTAAATCTTGAGGGAAAGAAAGGGTATATCTTACCATTAAAATCTCCTAGGGCATTAGCTCCACCTCTGGCTTGTTTAGCTCTGCCTCTTCCAGTTCATTTGTTAGGGTAGAAGGTGCCCTCTCTGCCTTCATTCCAGCCAGTGTTTCGGCAGGTCTTGCCTTTGTAGGAGTATGTCTGGGAACCGCGGCTGGAGCAGCGACCCCTGACTCTTCTGGCGAAAACCTTCCCAGGGAAGAATGTTTTCAATGGAAAACTGGGCCTTATCAAGGGCTGAAAAGGTGGCTACAGATTTACCCAGCTCCTTCACAAAAGGGTCCCTGAAGAAGTTACCCTCTGCTATGGCTCCCGCTTCAGATGAGGAGAGATCTCCTAGCTTCAGGTCTATTTTAAAAGAAGGGAACATCTCAATTGGCATTGCCCGAAAGGCACATTGGCTGTTGTGCCCAACCAGCTAAGGTATCTGCAGGGAAGGGTTTCCCTGGTTGCTTAGATTGTTCAGTTAGGTCTACTATTTTGGTAAGGGGCCCACAGCATCAAGTAATTTGTCTTGACACACCCTCCAGGAGCGGTCAATACCCTTATTTGGGTCCTTCATTAATCCTGGTGGTAAAACTCTGCACCGCTCGCAGAGTTTGTGGAGATTTGGCAACTCTGCGTTCCTTGTAGAACGCCGTTTTGCCGAAAAACTCCACATTCAGCAACGGAGCGGAATTCTTTGGTGCTTGAGTACCCGAAATGTGGTTTTGTGTGCGCAGGAGCAACTTACTTAGTGCCTGCGATTGCCGACGAGATTTCCCAAGCCGTTTGCGAGTGCCATGAGATTTGCTAGGCAGCCACATGGTCCCACAAGAGTTTGCGATTGCGAACAAGTCAGTCGAGCACACCAGCAGAGTTGTGAAGATCGCAATCCCGAACGCGCAGGATCTACCAGGACTGCAATCTTGAGAAGGTTTTTTCCCCGAGCAGCATGAAAACCTTCTTGAAATGAAGATTTGGAGTGATAAAATCATCAAATTGACATTTAGCTTTGCTTTTGTGCAAGTTGTCCTTTTTCTTGTTTTGCTTTATTTTTCAAGAGGAAGGAAGTGCCCCAGAGTTTCCAACGTCCTGTTCCTGTCTAGCATGCTCCTCCCAGTGCTTTGTCCATCTCCTGGTCACTTTTCATTTTGATTTGGAGCTTGAAGGATCACTCTTTGTGTCTGCTGCTTAATATATCATTGGATTTGAGGATTTCACAAGTAATTTGGAAAATTAGTGTTATTTATTTGGTTGGTGCCATGCACTATTATTGTTTTTTACAATGGATTCATTATTGCACATTGGCACCTTAAAATACAATGGGTGCAATACCTTGTTATTACATTCTATATGCATTTTTATTGCATTTAAATTTTGTTTTTAATTATTGTAATTAGTAGTTATTGAACATTGGCACTTCAAACTGTAATATGAACAATATCTTGCTATAGTAATTATTGATGTATTTTTATATGCGTTACCAATGTAATTAGCTAAGACTGATTTTATAATCTATCTTTATATGCTCAATGTACAGTGAATTGATCCAGAATTGTGACATAACTATGGCTGAATTGTTAATTTTTAAAATAATTCTTGTGGTACAGTTGTTAGATACTGAGTAATATAAAGTAGTTACAATTGCAATGATTTTATTTAATCACGCAATAAAGATTTATATATTTGTAATTTTCATTTTTTATTTTTTTATTTATTGTGGTGGGTGGCCTGTAGTTTCAGTAGGGGAATAGTTGTTTCTTTGAAAGTAGTTTTTCTTCTTTTATAAAGGAAACAAGTTGCACAGTTCACTACATTATTATCCATGTTTAGAAACCAATTTGCAATATTTATTTAATTCACTTCGTAGCCCAGTAGTCTGTCAAAAATGGACCTTTCTCAGCAAGTGGGCCCAGAGCTATTCATGGCTGCATTAAACAACTGTTTCTGTGGTGTCTGTTGAATTTAAACATCATTTTGGCCATGGATGGCATTGGGTTAAAAATACAAAATCTGTTTTTGTGGTATTTCACCTTTGTGTGTTAAATCAAATGTCTTTTTTGGATGTGTGTGGTTGTAACTTGCAAACCTTTTTAGCCCTGTGGATGTTCGCTTTTGGCATTGTTACATTAATGATGTGTTGTTTAGCATGCCTCCTTTGTCTGGCCAGTGTGTGAGTGGGTTTGTAATAGTAGGCCATCATTTCCCTTGGCTCAGCGTTCCCACGTGGCAAGGGGTCATTTTGTAAAGTCTGTGACCATATAGGCCTGCTTGAGTTCATTGCTTTCCAGGCCTCCTGCTTGTTGTTGTTACCATGCGGCTGGTGGCCATTTTGTAGAGGGCGCCAGTGTGCTTTTGCCATGGTCCTGTATGCCTTCTTTGCGGTGGCCATGTCTTCTTGCTGGTTGTTGTTTTGCATGCAATTTTTTCTTATTTTAGTAAACAAAAATGTAGCGCAGTTCACTACATTTTCTCCATGTTTTTAAATACATTTGCAATATTGATTTGAGTTGATTCACCATTTTGGCCTAGTCTGCCAATGGTGTTTCCAACCAATAGCCCCAGAACTATTCATGGGTGCATGAAACAAACAACTGTTTCTGCTGTGTCTGTTGAAATCAAACATCATGTTGGCCATGGATGGCATTGGATTAAAAATACAAAATGTTTTTTTGTGGCATTTCACCTTTTTTTCATGTGTGTTAAATTAAATGCCTTTTTTGAATTTGTGTGGTAGTACCTTGTAAACCTTTTTGCCCTGTGGATTTTCATTTTTAGCATTGTTGCATTAAAGATGTGTTGTTTAGCATGCCTAATTTGTCTGGACATTGTGTGATTGTGTTTGTGATAGTTGGCCAGCATTTGCCTTGGCTGAGTCTCCCCATGTGGCCGGGGGGCCATATTGTAAAGGCTGTGTCCATATAGGTCTGCTTGAGTTCATTGTTTTTCAGGCCTCTTGCTTGTTGTTGCTGTGAACATGTGGCTGGTGGCCATTTTTTGAAGGAAGTCAGTCTGCTTTTGCCATCTAGGCCTGCATGTCTGTCTTCCCTTTGTTTGCCTTGCCTTATTGCTTCCATTGTCATTTGTCAGCTGCAGAACCCTTAGTGCTGCATCCCACGTGATGCACAATGCCAAACTGTTACATTTGTATAGTTGTTGTTCTTTCCTATCCTTCCTGAGTGTACCGTACAGTGCTCCATGAAAGCCCTTGTTGTTGACAAAGTCTCACAAACGGTGTTAATTTTTTTAATAACTGAGGTAACAACACTTACAAGTGTGACCACACACAGTAAATTATATTATATTTCTTTGTACTAGTAATTGAGCCACAACAATGCCACATTTCACTGATGTTATTCTTGTTTTTTTGCTTTTAGGTGCACAAAAGAAGAGGAGACAACATCACCCATTGTACTGCCAGACAGAAGGACTACACCCTGCGCACGATGTCACATGAAGTATAACCACAGACATTTCTTCAAATTGCGAATCTAAGACAAGTGCTGCTGCATATTAACTGACATTTTTAAGATGTACCCAAAGAAAGGTACCAGCACCAAGAAAGTCAAAGTTGCCAGTGAGAAGAAGGTACTGCCACTTGCCACCACTGGTATGTCACCCAAGACCTTTTTTTGGAAACAAAAAAATGTGCCTGCAGCAGCAGTGTCTGGGGAGCAAGATAGGAGCAGCACCCCCGCATCACTGGACCCACCCCACCAACCTACGCCAAGCCCATGTCTGTCACAGAGACAGCCAGTCTAATCACGACAACGTCGATGAGCAGTGATGTTGAAATTGACTTATCGTTATCGCAAAGTAGTACCCTATAAATGCAAGGAACTCAGATAAGTGGGTAACAACAGCCCCAACGACCCCCAATGGTAGTAGTTCAAGATATTGAGCTTCTTGCTGAGGAAGAAAAAGAGCAAGCCACTCTTTCAGGCGAGCCATTGTCATCCATATGACCAGCAAGGAAAAGGAGGGCGAGTCCAGCGACTTCTGCAAGCCCCTTCTGATGATCTAGATGCCACTTGGATCCCACCTCAGTCTCAGACTCAGACATGCCACGAGACAAGGCTCGGGAAAAGGACGTTTCTAGAAAGCCTTAGAATTATGGAGTTAGATGTAGAAGAAGAGGATGATGACGAGCTAGTCATCATGGACATTAGCCCCACCCCAGTGGAGACCAACATTACCCCATCCCAAATAGAGTCATGTAGTTCCTATATTACCTATACAGGATCTGTGCGTTCGGATAACATAAACTGTGAGATTGGTGGCAGACTGATTCCATGCACCCCCACCAGAAACGTTAGCCTGTCTGTATCAGCTAGCTCACAGTGCCACTAGAATCTCCTCTTATTGGGGAGAGAATAGTTCTTGGCAACCTCAGAACATGACAAACCTGATCCCCCAGGATTGTGGAAACAATATACTGCTTTTTGCTCAGTCACTCGTGCTCGCTTAGTTTGTCTCAGAGATACACAGAATAAACGTACTGCATGTTTCAATAAGAATTTATTGAATAGTTATTCTAGCACAGAATAGATGATCTGTAACAACCATTAGACAACAGCATAGATATATGATTTGCAGTACTATGAAAGTAAAGGGGTGGTACAGTTCTACCATTTTGCAATAATCATGAATATATACAAGTACATAGAATACATTATAAAAAGTGCGTACTCCTACTATGCCTTCCTAACTAGATGTACCTAAATGTACCTAGCATCTGTGTAGGTGTTATGCCAAGAATCCCTCTAGGATCTAGTCAACCCCATTACCTGAGAATGAAAGAATATGGGACCCATCCTGGCATCGAGTTGGACACACAGCGAGTGATGCTAGACCACTGCGAGCTGGAGTGTCTGCATGCAGGAACCTCAGCATCTCTGGTCAGTGTGTCAGCTGGGAAGTCACTTTCTCCTCTGTCTTTAGAAGTAAGACATGATGCATATATATCCACAGGGCTTCAAAGGGTCCTACCTTGCTGTGTTACTGTGTCGGCCTAAAGGATGACGTCGGACCTGAAGTTTGTACAGAGATATTATACAGGAGATACCAGCCCTGCTGTTAGTCCTGCTGTGCTTCCAAGAAGTATCATGAATAATGTATGAGATTCGAACTAAGGAAAAACCGCATTCTGAATGCAGTATCGTAACTAGGTATAAGGTCAGTCCTTATGAACCGTTATGTATGTGATGTAGGGAAGGATATAGGTGAAAGGTTGCAATTTTACCTGCGCCTATATAGGGTACCTATATGGAATATAACACCCTCTCCTCTTCCGACTGGATGACATATGTAACCTATTATTGTACTACCATCCTAAATAGATATTGGTACGCACAAAGTTTAAAAACATTTCTTTTGCTAAAATGTTTAAAACGTCTAAAAAACTTTAAAATATGAAAAGAAATGTGCAAGCCATAGCTCTAAAGTGTTCGTAGCTATAGTCCGAACCACTATAAGCATTTGAAAGCCATGTATGCCCATTAAATGAACGGAATGTCAATGTCAATTTTTTGTCTCAGTTCCAAATCAAGATTATTTAAAAAAGGGCGAATTTCTTCCAGCACACAACGACCCAAATAAATCAATTGCTTATGTGTCCTGGCTGGTAGATGCAACATTTCCATTCCTTGGTTTTGCAGTAGACAGCCCCTGTTGCACCTTGCAGAGTATGTCAATTGAGCCCAGATGCTGTTCCACAGTGTCCGCAGCCAGTTCTGGGGCAGCCGGTCTGCCGTCCAAAGCCTGGGTGTCTGTGGAAGAGCCGGTGTCTATACCAACAGGTGCTCAAGGAATGCCACCATCAACATTGGATACCCTGTGAACACTGCAGATAATAAGCCATTATTGGGTCCAGTAACGCATTCGCATTCGATTGCGCACATGATGGGAGTGTTAAACAAAGGTATAACATGCATTCTTCTCCACTAAACATGCATTGGAGGACAGGTAAGATGCAGTCTATCCAGACTGGTTGAAATGACAAGAACGAAGATGCACTTAGTTCTCTTAGGAGAGGCGTGCCTAGATGTTGACCCAAGTGGTCACGGTATTTACGCTCCCTGAGTGCTTTCTCCTTGGTGATTGGGATGTCCATTGCATAGCAGATAGAAGACAATCAGGATACCCGCTATTAGAAACAGGATTAGCGGAGGTCCTCCAAATATGCTTCCGAATACGGAGTGTATGAAGTTTGGTATAACTCCAAGTACCATCTGAAAGGTGCCTAGAAGTCCTGAACCTATGGTCTTAAATAGGTGGACTATGCCTGTCGTATCAGACATGTTAAAGATACGATTTACCATTTCTGCAAAATGGAAAGGGGAGTTTGTATGAATAAGCGCCTATATCTCTGCCAAAGACCTTGCGATCTGGAGAACAAAAGTCACTCGAGTAGAGGCTAATGGCACAGACTTCTGTAAAACCATGGCTACCATTCTGCTTAGAGTATCAAACCGTATTACGGAAACATTCAGTGAAGGCCATAATGGCACCTTCCTGATTGTATGTGTCGGTGGAAACAATACTTGCATACAACAAGTAACCCTGGAGCTCAGGGATACTAGATATGCGATGCCGAGAAGCATTCCGCTGCAGCCTTGACTTTTCAGCATCAAGTAACTTCCATTTGAAAGTAGCCCAAATGCTGGAGTAATCACTGCAACTGGGGCACCCCTCAGATGGCAGGACAAGTTCGCTACAGAACCATTACAAGCCCCGTGCAGCATTATATCCTGACATATGAGTGATCCACTTCAATCAATCAATAAAAGATAGCTTTATTCGATTTTGTGATAAAATCATAAAAGCAGATAAAAATGAATACATCCAGAAAAACAGTTACAATAAATGTTTAAAAAGGTGTGTACAAAGGAGCATGAATCACGATTTCAGTTAACCCTTTCCCATAGGATAGTACAGTAAAAAAAATAACAACACAGTCATTAATATTCATATAGTTTTGCAATTATACCATAGTAGATCTACATCTAATCACAAATTTCAGGTACCTAGACACAGCGATGATAGTCATTTCATCAGACAAAGTAAGTAATTTAAATAATGCTGGTCTACATTGTCTCAAGTTCCAGAGCTTAAATAGGGGTAATAGATAAGATATCTCTTCCTCCCCCACTCATAGAATCTGCAGAACAAGACACAATGTATGGTTGATTGGATAGAAGAATCATCACATGGACAGGTGGTTAATTGTGAGGACCAATCATTTGGGTTAGGAAAGGTTAACATCCTAAAAAAGCATCCAGTTCTCAAACGGGCTAAAAGCATTCTGCTATAGCTTGTCTGGTCGGGTGATAAAGCTGTAGTCCAGAACGCTGAAGCAGAAATTGGTGATGAATAACAGAGGCCTTTTTCCCCTCTAGGCACCAGCGTCGATCTTCCAGAGGGGCAAGGCAAGATTCCTTTAATGCCTTTCTGGTGATTAAAAACAAAGTCGAAGGTGAATTAAAAAATTCAGGGCGCCCTAAGGTTTTGAAAAAATTCCTGAACATGAGTGATCCACTTAAAGCATTCTTACAGTTTGTACTGCTTAGAAACACTTCTCGATTCCCTCTCCAGCATCGAAATCTGTATGGTAATTCCCAAGATTCCTTAATGTATTTCTTACCCATTTTCTCATATCTGCCTGCCTGTTTTTGTTCAAGGCAATATTGAAACTGAAAAGTAGTGACCGGTAGACTTATGTGGCCATGGATTAGCCATTCTGTGGATGGTGATTCTGCCACTGCAAATGGTAATCTATCCAGTGTTTTGATACGCAGCACTGTATATTTTGCTACCCTTTGTGCTATTTCTATCTGTTTATCTGTTGGATTGTATTCTGAAAACAGAGACGTGCTGTTGATAAAATGCCAAGGTACATAGCCTGCACACAAAGATTGCAGTGTCCAGCTCAACAACATAATATAACATAACTGAGATTTCCTGTGTTGTAATATGGCTAAATCCTGTTCTAGTAGTCAATGCGGAAGATACAATGTTCCCTAAGGAATATATCCTGGAGGTCAATGTAGTTAACCCATTGTCTTCCAAAGCCGGAGATTTTTCTACATTTATACGGTCTATTTCCCATAGAATCTCTGTGGCCTCCTGTTGGGATATTTTCCATATTTCATTGTAGGCAGCATAAATGCCAGCATATATGAAACTTTTCTGACATGGTTTCCTGGGACCTAGTAGAAAATCCCTAAGATCTATAGCCTGTGTGAGTAAGGATAAGTGTTGTTTCACCTGTGTGAGTGTTGAGGTTCTTAGCCAATCGAGGTACAACTTCCCAACACTGTATGACATCACTACCCCTGGATGTTGTCTCTGTACATAGCAAGGATCTGGCGTATGGATTGTGAACCCTTCGGTTTTACCCATGAATCTTTCCTTTGGTGTCTTTGGGCCAACTCAACCATTTCTTCCAATCGGGGTCTGAACTGTTGTATTGTAATATGTCATCTAGTGTAATCTCTTCCTGTGATGTTATGTTACTCTCGGTGTGTGATGGACTCGGCAACCAAGGTATGTTCAAAACGTTGTTCTTGGCTAGTCCAAAGCTAGATGTTTGTTGCACTGTCTCGTTCAAAAACATGATCTGTTGGGGGCTAAGGCATGCTCTAGATAAAGCTTCTGTCCCCTGAACTTGCCATTCCCTAGTACCCCCGACTGATTTTAAGTCTATGGTGTCTTTCCATAAGTCCTAATCTTGTTCAGACAACTGGGCAATAAAGGATGCAGAGTAGATCTGTTTGTTATTTGTTAACATGTTTGTATGTCCTATTGTTGGTGCAACCTGATAATATTATGAGGCTGGGTCAAACATATTAAACCCTGAAAAATATGGACATTTCTGTTCAAATGTTTTTGAACTGCCCTTCGACGGTGTTGGACAATGTTCCCACCGGTGGTATGTGAACATATTTTTAGTATTAGATGATTTATGCAAAAAGTGATGACCATAATGTTGATAACAATACATGCTGTCGAAATCTGATGTGCCATCCAATGTTTCACTATTAGAAATCACTGATTTTTACAAATCAGACAACATGTTATTAAGAGTTTCAAAATCCCAATCATCGTAAAATGTACTTGAGGTAATGATATCACTCAATGATATTTTAAATAAATGTGGAATTTGTAAAAGTTAGGTCTTGCCGAATATGTCAAAATCAACCTTGTATCAAGCTATACCATCAGGTATAGGAACTGCTGTAATGTTCACTGATGACAAGTCTCTTTGGTCTCGATGAGACGATTGATGTGGTTTAAACTCTTTCGCCGCGGCACAAATTCGGCTGTGGCACGGGCGGGGCTAGGGAGTAGGCGTGGCGCTCCCTTACTCATGACGGCTCCACACTGTCATGACTCACGGGCAGCGTGTGCTCATGACCGCTTGGAGCCGTCATGACCACGCCCACTCACTAATTCGCCTGCACAGGGGGGGAATTAGTGCCACGCAGGCGGAGCGTGGGCGGAGCCGCAGTTGATGACGGCTCTACACCGCCATGAGCACACGGCACCTGTGGCTCATGACGGCGTGGAGCCGTCATGAGCATGGAAAGGGTTAAAAGTAAATTCACCTTTTGGGCTGCAGAGCTTTGCAGAATATATGGTCCATAAATAAGCATGTTAAAAACTATCACTAAAAGTATCCCGGTAATCATCCATAGTTGTTCCCAAGGTGAGACCAGGTAATTTCTTTTAACAAAGTTCAGAAATTCTTTAACTTGCTGCTTGCGTGATTTTTGGGCTAGCATTGTTCCAGGTTCACTTGGATCAAAAGAAAACGTATCAAACTTTATGAAGTAGCCAGAAGCAGTTCAATCAATTGTTGGAATTGCATCAGGATTTGTTGAAATCTTACTTTGGTCTTGTCTAGGCATGTTGTCTACACATCAGTATTTGGTCTAATAGCAATTTGTCCATCTTGTTGAGTTTGATTTTGAAGTTGAGCTCCAGGCTCAAGTTGAACGAGTTCTATAGCATTGTTGCATAGGCCATCATTCAGTACAGAAGGCTCTTCGAACGTGACGAGTCTTTCCTTTTGAACTTCCTGAATTGGAGCAAGAGGAGGGTGTCTGCTACTTTTGGAGTCCACGTGGCCTACTACTTAGTATCGACCACATAGTGTGGTTTGATTAGGTCGATTGAGACAAATGTTTTCTCCTTTTTTCCGTCAAGAGACGGTAGAAGTACAGTTCTTGTTCCTTCAATGGCTAGGACCGGTACAGGCATTCTATAAGACAGCCCCAATTTTTTTTTGTCCGCCATTTTCTCTCTGACCAGATCCCCGACTTTTGTGATCCAGACAGGTCTTGCCATGATTGATTTGACTTCCCCAGTGACAGACATTTCTTTGTTGCGTCCTGGATTCTTTTACATCCAGTAAAACAGCCAAACGATCATGGATGTCAAAAGGTTTTTCATTCGCCACTGCGCCTTCACAATCAAGATCAGGTACCCACATTCTTGTCCCAAATAGGAACTCATATGGAGTGACCCCCCCAGAGAACTTCTTGGCATATTGTTAGGAGCCAACTGCACTCATACAGATGATGTACCCAGCTCTCACCCATGCCTAATACTCTAGCTGTTTAAGACTGCTTTAAATCTTGTTTTTTCTTCTCCACACCGGAATTTCCTTAGGGATGGTATGGGGAGAACTACCGCAATGCTACACCCAATCCTCGCGTAAGCCCACGAGCTAAACACAGGGTTCTGGTCAGAATGTAATGTGCCAATTGTGTATGTCCCTATGAAGACTCGCAAACAGTTTGAGCATCAGCTGAGCGCTGGGGCCACACCCATAGGAATCTCGAGCAGGATGCATGCAAACGGACAGTCTGATGCTTTCTAATAATGAGATTTGTGCTGGACGTGTTACAGTGGAACCTTTCATCTGCTGGTAGATGTTGCTTTCAAGACATACTCTTTATTCTGCTTGGTTAATCCAGAACACCAATAGCATTGTTTCAATAAAGAAACTGTCGCCGTAACTCCTGCATGTGCAGAACCTATCCCTTTGTGCGCTGCTAGAATTAAAAGTAAACTACGATACACATTTGGAATTACTCAATCCCCATTCCAGGAATTTTAGCAAATGGAATGTTATCGGCTTCTAACTTGTAGGAGTACTTGAGTGGAAATCTTTTTGGTACTGCACTGTTTTGCGTGAAGCAATAACAGCTACCATAATCTCACCGTCTATTCTCATTTTAGAATGAGTGATTGCAGCTATGGAAGCCTTGCGTACAACCCCCTTTGCAGCTTCATCAGCCAATTACTTCCCTTCAACGTGAACGCCATTGCGCTGATTACTCAGTATATATCATGTGAGCCATCAGTAGTCCGATTTCAATTCCACTACCTGTTCCCATAGCATTTTATGCTTAATTGTGCCACCTTTTGCGTCTTTGAACCCATTTTGAACCCAGTATTGCAATCACCATTCCCTCTAGGCCGCGCTGCGCACGCGCCTTCCCTGACGTCAGCGTGCACCACCTAGCGTGGAGCGCGCACACAGGACGTCGCTAGAGAGTCGCGCCGCCTGCCGCTTTTAAAAAGCGAGCAGCGCGAACATGAGGCACTTTTCCATTAGTGGTGGTGGCGGCAGAGCGGGCGTGAGGAGTGCAGGTTAGGAGGCGGGGGGCTCGTGGGGACTGTGGGGATTATGGCGCTTGCGGCTATGTGGGAGTATGGCAGACGGTGGCCTTTTGTTTAAATATTGCTGATAATCAGAGCCCCTTCACGGGCTCCGATTAACAGCAATACTTAAACAAAATGCCACAGTCTGCCCCGCGCTTTACCAACAAAAGCATTGACACTTTTCAAACACAGCGTGTACTTTAGCACACGCTGTGTTTAGAAAGTGTCTACACTTTTGTTAGTAAAGCGCGGGGCAGACTGTGGCATTTTGTTTAAGTATTGCTGTTAATCGGAGCCCGTGAAGGGGCTCTGATTATCAGCAATATTTAAACAAAAGGCAACAGCGGTTGGGGAAACGAGCGGAACAGAAGGTAAGAGGGCGGAAAGGCACAAAAACAAGTGGAACACAGGACAGAAAGGCTAAAAAACGAGTGGAACACAGGACAGAAAGGCACAAAAACGAGTGGAACACAGGACATAAAGGCACAAAAACGAGTGGGACAGAGGGCATAAAGGCACAAAAACGAGTGGGACAGAGGGCATAAAGGCACAAAAAACGAGTGGAACACAGGACAGAAAGGCACAAAAACGAGTGGGACAGAGGGCATAAAGGCACAAAAACCAGAGGGACAGAAGGCATAAAGAATGGGACAGAGGGCATAAAGGCACAAAAACGAGTGGAACACAGGACAGAAAGGCACAAAAACGAGTGGAACAGAGGGCATAAAGGCACAAAAAATGAGTGGACACAGGACAGAAAGGCACAAAAACGAGTGGGACAGAGGGCATAAAGGCACAAAAACGAGTGGGACAGAGGGCAGAAAGGCACAAAAAACGAGTGGGACAGAGGGCAGAAAGAGTGGGACAGAGGGCATAAAGGCACAAAAACGAGTGGAACACAGGACAGAAAGGCACAAAATCGAGTGGGACAGAGGGCATAAAGGCACAAAAACGAGTGGAACACAGCACAGAAAGGCACAAAAACGAGTGGAACAGAGGGCATAAAGGCACAAAAAATGAGTGGACACAGGACAGAAAGGCACAAAAATGAGTGGGACAGAGGGCATAAAGGCACAAAAACGAGTGGGACAGAGGGCAGAAAGGCACAAAAAACTAGTGGGACAGAGGGCAGAAAGGCACAAAAAACGAGTGGGACAGAGGGCAGAAAGAGTGGGACAGAGGGCATAAAGGCACAAAAACGAGTGGAACACAGGACAGAAAGGCACAAAATCGAGTGGGACAGAGGGCATAAAGGCACAAAAACGAGTGGAACACAGCACAGAAAGGCACAAAAACGAGTGAGACAGAAGGCATAAAGGCACAAAAAACAAGTGGAACACAGGACAGAAAGGCACAAAAAACGAGTGGGACAGAGGGCAGAAAGAGTGGGACAGAGGGCATAAAGGCACAAAAACGAGTGGAACACAGGACAGAAAGGCACAAAATTGAGTGGGACAGAGGGCATAAAGGCACAAAAACGAGTGGAACACAGGACAGAAAGGCACAAAAACGAGTGGAACAGAGGGCATAAAGGCACAAAAAATGAGTGGACACAGGACAGAAAGGCACAAAAACGAGTGGGACAGAGGGCATAAAGGCACAAAAACGAGTGGGACAGAGGGCAGAAAGGCACAAAAAAACTAGTGGGACAGAGGGCAGAAAGGCACAAAAAACGAGTGGGACAGAGGGCAGAAAGAGTGGGACAGAGGGCATAAAGGCACAAAAACGAGTGGAACACAGGACAGAAAGGCACAAAATCGAGTGGGACAGAGGGCATAAAGGCACAAAAACGAGTGGAACACAGCACAGAAAGGCACAAAAACGAGTGAGACAGAAGGCATAAAGGCACAAAAAACAAGTGGAACACAGGACAGAAAGGCACAAAAACGAGTGGGACAGAGGGCATAAAGGCACAAAAACGAGTGGGACAGAGGGCATAAAGGCACATAAAACGAGTGGAACACAGGACAGAAAGGCACAAAAAAACGAGTGGGACAGAGGACAAAAAGGCACAAAAAACGAGTGGGACAGAGGGCAGAAAGAGTAGGACAGAGGGCATAAAGGCACAAAAATGGGTGGAACACAGGACAGAAAGGCACAAAAACGAGTGGGACAGAGGGCATAAAGGCACAAAAACAAGTGGAACACAGCCCAGAAAGGCACAAAAACGAGTGGGACAAAAGGCATAAAGGCGCAAAAAACGAGTGGAACACAGGACAGAAAGGCACAAAAACGAGTGGGACAGAGGACAGAAAACACACAAATGAGTGGAACACAGGACAGAAAGGCACAAAAAACGAGGGGGACAGAGGACATAAAGGCACAAAAAACGAGTGGGACAGAGGGCAGAAGGCACAAAAAACGAGTGGGACAGCGGGCATAAAGGCACAAAAAACCAGTCGGATAGAGGGCAGAAAGGCACAAAAAACCAGTAGGGCAAAAAGGCACAAAAAACCAGTAGGACAGAGGGCAGAAAGGCATAAAAAACGAGTGGGACAGAGGGCAGAAAGGCACAAAAAACGAGTGGGACAGAGGGCAGAAAGAGTGGGCAAGAGGGCATAAAGGCACAAAAACGAGTGAAACACAGGACAGAAAGGCACGAAAACGAGTGGGACAGAGGGCATAAAGGCACAAAAAACGAGTGGAACACAGGACAGAAAGGCACAAAAAACGAGTGGGACAGAGGGCAGAAAGGCACAAAAAACGAGTGGGACAGAGGCAGAAAGAGTGGGACAGAGGGCATAAAGGCACAAAAAAGAGTGGAACATAGGACAGAAGGGCACAAAAATGAGTAGGACAGAGGGCATAAAGGCACAAAAACAAGTGGAACACAGGACAGAAATGCACAAAAACGAGTGCGACAGAGGGCATAAAGGCACAAAAAACGAGTGGAACACAGGACAGAAAGGCACAAAAATGAGTGGGACAGAGGGCATAAAGGCACAAAAACGAGTGGAACAGAGGGCATAAAGGCACAAAAAACGAGTGGAACACAGGACAGAAAGGCACAAAAAAACGAGAAGGACAGAGGGCAGAAAGGCACAAAAAACGAGTGGGACAGAGGGCAGAAAGAGCAGGACAGAGGGCATAAAGGCACAAAAACAAGTGGAACACAGGACAGAAATGCACAAAAACGAGTGGGACAGAGGGCATAAAGGCACAAAAAACGAGTGGAACACAGGACAGAAAGGCACAAAAATGAGTGGGACAGAGGGCATAAAGGCACAAAAACGAGTGGGACAGAGGGCATAAAGGCACAAACGAGTGGAACACAGGACAGAAAGGCACAAAAAAACGAGCGGGACAGAGGGCAGAAAGGCACAAAAACGAGTGGGACAGAGGACAGAAAGGCACAAAAACGAGTGGAACACAGGACAAAAAGGCACAAAAAACGTGCGGGACAGAGGACATAAAGGCACAATAAATGAGTGGGACAGAGGGCAGAAATGCACAAAAAACGAGTGGTACAGAGGGCATAAAGGCACAAAAAATGAGTGGAACAGAGGGCAGAAAGGCACAAAAAACCAGTGGGGCAGAAAGGCACAAAAATCGAGTAGGACAGAAGGCAGAAAGGCACATAAAACAAGTGCGATAGAGGGAAGAAAGGCACAAAAAACGAGTGGGACAGAGGGCAGAAAGAGTGGGTAAGAGGGCATAAAGGCACAAAAACGAGTGGAACACAGGACAGAAATGCACAAAAACGAGTGGCACCAAGGACAGAAAGGCACAAAAACGAGTGAAACACAGGACAGAAAGGCACCAAAACGAGTGGGACAGAGGGCATAAAGGCACAAAAAACGAGTGGAACACAGGACAGAAAGGCACAAAAAACGAGTGGGACAGAGGGCAGAAAGGCACAAAAAACGAGTGGGACAGAGGCAGAAAGAGTGGGACAGAGGGCATAAAGGCACAAAAAAGAGTGGAACACAGGACAGAAAGGCACAAAAACGAGTAGTACAGAGGGCATAAAGGCACAAAAACAAGTGGAACACAGGACAGAAATGCACAAAAACGAGTGCGACAGAGGGCATAAAGGCACAAAAAACGAGTGGAACACAGGACAGAATGGCACAAAAATGAGTGGGACAGAGGGCATAAAGGCACAAAAACGAGTGGAACAGAGGACATAAAGGCACAAAAAACGAGTGGAACACAGGACAGAAAGGCACAAAAAAACGAGAGGGACAGAGGGCAGAAAGGCACAAAAAACTAGTGGGACAGAGGGCAGAAAGAGCAGGACAGGGGCATAAAGGCACAAAAACAAGTGGAACACAGGACAGAAATGCACAAAAACGAGTGGGACAGAGGGCATAAAGGCACAAAAAACGAGTGGAACACAGGACAGAAAGGCACAAAAATGAGTGGGACAGAGGGCATAAAGGCACAAAAACGAGTGGGACAGAGTCATAAAGGCACAAACGAGTGGAACACAGGACAGAAAGGCACAAAAAAACGAGCGGGACAGAGGGCAGAAAGAGCAGGACAGAGGGCATAAAGGCACAAAAACAAGTGGAACACAGGACAGAAATGCACAAAAACGAGTGGGACAGAGGGCAGAAAGGCACAAAAAACGAGTGGGACAGAGGGCAGAAAGAGCAGGACAGAGGGCATAAAGGCACGAAAACAAGTGGAACACAGGACAGAAATGCACAAAAACGAGTGGGACAGAGGGCATAAAGGCACAAAAAACGAGTGGAACACAGGACAGAAAGGCACAAAAATGAGTGGGACAGAGGGCATAAAGGCACAAAAACGAGTGGGACAGAGGGCATAAAGGCACAAACGAGTGGAACACAGGACAGAAAGGCACAAAATAACGAGCGGGACAGAGGGAAGAAAGGCACAAAAACGAGTGGGACAGAGGACAGAAAGGCACAAAAACGAGTGGAACACAGGACAGAAAGGCACAAAAAACGTGCGGGACAGAGGACATAAAGGCACAATAAATGAGTGGGACAGAGGGCAGAAATGCACAAAAACGAGTGGTACAGAGGGAATAAAGGCACAAAAAATGAGTGGAACAGAGGGCAGAAAGGCACAAAAAACCAGTGGGGCAGAAAGGCACAAAAATCGAGTAGGACAGAAGGCAGAAAGGCACATAAAACAAGTGCGACAGAGGGAAGAAAGGCACAAAAAATGAGTGGGACAGAGGGCAGAAAGAGTGGGTAAGAGGGCATAAAGGCACAAAAACGAGTGGAACACAGGACAGAAATGCACAAAAACGAGTGGCACCAAGGACAGAAAGGCACAAAAACGAGTGAAACACAGGACAGAAAGGCACCAAAACGAGTGGGACAGAGGGCATAAAGGCACAAAAAACGAGTGGAACACAGGACAGAAAGGCACAAAAAATGAGTGGGACAGAGGGCAGAAAGGCACAAAAAACGAGTGGGACAGAGGCAGAAAGAGTGGGACAGAGGGCATAAAGGCACAAAAAAAGAGTGGAACACAGGACAGAAAGGCACAAAAAAACGAGTAGTACAGAGGGCATAAAGGCACAAAAACAAGTGGAACACAGGACAGAAATGCACAAAAACGAGTGCGAGTGAGGGCATAAAGGCACAAAAAACGAGTGGAACACAGGACAGAATGGCACAAAAATGAGTGGGACAGAGGGCATAAAGGCACAAAAACAAGTGGAACAGATGGCATAAAGGCACAAAAAACGAGTGGAACACAGGACAGAAAGGCACAAAAAAACGAGAGGGACAGAGGGCAGAAAGGCACAAAAAACGAGTGGGACAGAGGGCAGAAAGAGCAGGACAGAGGGCATAAAGGCACAAAAACAAGTGGAACACAGGACAGAAATGCACAAAAACGAGTGGGACAGAGGGCATAAAGGCACAAAAAACGAGTGGAACACAGGACAGAAAGGCACAAAAATGAGTGGGACAGAAGGCATAAAGGCACAAAAACGAGTGGGACAGAGGGCATAAAGGCACAAACGAGTGGAACACAGGACAGAAAGGCACAAAAAAACAAGTGGGACAGAGGGCATAAAGGCACAAAAAACGAGTGGAACACAGGACAGAAAGGCACAAAAAAACGAGCGGGACAGAGGGCAGAAAGGCACAAAAACGAGCGGGACAGAGGACAGAAAGGCACAAAAACGAGTGGAACACAGGACAGAAAGGCACAAAAAACGAGCGGGACAGAGGACATAAAGGCTCAAAAAATGAGTGGGACAGAGGGCAGAAATGCACAAAAAACAAGTGGGACAGAGGGCATAAAGGCACAAAAAATGAGTGGGATAGAGGGCAGAAAGGCACAAAAAACCAGTGGGGCAGAAAGGCACAAAAATCGAGTAGGACAGAGGGCAGAAAGGCACATAAAACAAGTGCGACAGAGGGAAGAACAGCACAAAAAACGCGTGGGACAGAGGGCAGAAAGTGTGGGACAGAAGGCATAAAGGCAAAAAAACGAGTGGAACACAGGACAGAAAGGCACAAAAACAAATGGCACAGAGGACAGAAAGGTACAAAAACGAGTGGAACACAGGACAGAAAGGCACAAAAAACGAGTTGGACAGAGGACATAAAGGCACAAAAAACAAGTGGGACAGAGGGCTGGAAGGCACACAAAACAAGTGGGACAGAGGGCATAAGGGCACTACAAACGAGTGGAACAGAGGGCAGAAAGGCACAAAAAACGGGTGGAACAGAGGGCAGAAGGGCACAAAAAGCGAGGGGAAAACGAGTGGAACAGTAGGCAAAAGGGGTGGAAAAACGAGTGGCACAGAGGTCAGACGGGCACAAAAAACGAATGGCAAGGAGGCAGAATACAGAAATATAGGGGAAGCTAAGAACAGAAGGCAGAACGGGCAGAGAGCCACGGGGCAGCAAGGGGAACAGAAGGGAAAACTGGGCAGAGACACGGGCAGCGAGGGGTACAGAAGGAAAGACCTGGCAGAAAGAGCATGGGGACAGCGAGGGGAACAGAGGGAAGAAAACGGGCACTGATTTTCGTGCTGTCTGATTGCTCACTTTCCACAAGCCCTTGCGTACCAATAAATAATACACTGCTGTATGCATACATGTCCATGCCAATAGACCTAATTCAGGCTGTCTCCCTCTTGAAATTGCCTCTGCTTCAAAAGGCGTTTTTAAAAAGAAATGGAAGTTGTACAAATTGCTTGGGGGTCCCCGGCTTCCAAACAGGAATGGATGAGGTATTTCTGGATTCTTTAATGCAAGCATAGCATTTCTGTAAGCACACACTGCGCTGGTCAGCCTCTCCTAAAATCGGGCGCTATGATACGTCGGGGAAGTCCGTGATGTTAACATTAAAATAAAGCAACCTACTTTGCTTTAACTTTGAACTTTTTTCTGTAATGGTTTCCTGCACAACTTGTCATGGCGTGCTTATCCAATTTGCAAACTGCCCTTAAGACCCTTATTGTGGTGCTGTGTGTGTGAAAATGCATGATCTTTTCACTTGTAAACGTTTTGAGTGCCATTTGGCGCTGCAGACACGAGCCATGGTTGCAGCGCACAGAGACCCTCCACTGCCGCACACAGAGGAAAAAAATTAGAGGGTAGATTGATTGCAAGTATTCATTATATGACTGTAAACAGTAAAAGGAATCGCACACAATTAGTGTGGTGAATTCTCAATCCGTATTTACCAGTGCCAGTATCAAGGCTTTTAACTCTGCCAAATGTGCTGTGCAGTCTCCTACAGATCGTGTTTGTGTAAAACTCGGATGGAACCTTCCATCCTGCATTCGACCTTTAATGATTGCACATGCTGCACTATATTGTTGCTTACTTCCTATGGCCAGTTGAGCAGATCCGTCAGTGTAAATGATATATTCATACTGATCTAGAGGCATTATTTCATTTGGTAGAGGATATTCTTGTTTGTATTGCACTACCACAAAGAGAGCTATTAGTACGTGTCTAATTTAGCCTCCGCTATCCCTCTGAGGACTCCCTGGACTCTGTGCATACTATACCTCACTTTGGTATAGTATATACAGGGCCAGCTTCCTACACTCATCACTGAATGATGCCATGTCTTCAAATCTAAGTTGGTTTGATCCCACTGAAGGGTTCATATCTAGACAAATAAAGGGTAAAAATCAAGTGTGAAATAGAGTGAGTGGAAAGTAAGTGAGTGAGTGAGTGGAAAGTGAGTCAGCTAGTAGAAAGTGAGTCAGTGATCAGATCATTGAGCATGTAAGAGGGTTATCAAAGCAGTAAGGGAGGTTAAAAGATAGTACTGGAGAGGCCAAGTAATCGAGCTAACAAGTTCATAGGTAGATCTGTGACTGGGGGTCATTTAAAGGTTGGGGAAGCAAGTGGAATGCCATAAATTTGCAATTCTCTGACCTGCCAAACTCACTGTTCTGCCACCATATATAGAGGTGAGCAAATCTCTGCGGTTCCATCAGTGGAGTTTCAGCTGGTTCCTCTAAACATTTGGTCTACAATTTGTCCTATTGGTGCTTGAATCCATTGATTAGGATCAGGCAACAATCATTAGATTTCCCTTCTTCTGACTCCCATGGGAATCATGATGGTCGCAGGTATGGAAATCCATCAATTTCCCTCTAAGATGCAGGAAAAAATGTCATTGTGCATTTGGGCTGTTGGTTTTTTTACACAAATTCCCACTTTGGGAGTATATTTATCTAGAGCAGACAGAAATGCTGAGTGGGGTTCGAAACAACTTGGCCCATGCTCAAAATTTTCACTGAGCCTATAGAGGAGCTGCTGATGGGACCGTAGCTAGAAGATAGGGGTTTCCAACTGAGGCAGATGGGTATCTGCCAGCAAAGTGGAGCCATATCTCACAAACCTTGTGACCCGTAGGGTCTCAAGCTCACATATAGATGTGCCCTGCAGTAAAGAGATATGGACACCCCACCTGTGACCCAATAGAAGGAAAGGAGCCTAGGAATCACTTTCAAAGCAGACCTTTGCTTTGTAGCTCATGCCATCCTCACATCAACATTGTACTCCCAGGTGTCAACATGCAAGAACCCATGCTTTGGAAAAATGTTGCACCTCTGCGTCTATTTAAAAAATCCATTGACCAACTTCAGAAATATATAAATCAAGTTCCTAGAGAGCATGAACCTTCTGACAATAGAGAGCATGGACCAATCTGACAATAACAAAGCCTTCAAAGCCCATCACTGGCAGAATCAAATATCAAGTTTACAATACAGTGCATTTTAGTCTAGATTGACTGGAACAAAGTTCTGGTATCCCTGCTATGGTCAGCACCTTACCCGTTCTTGCAACAGAGCACAACTTCACATTCTATCCAGCAACCCCCTGCAAATGGTTGAAGCAAGCAAAAGTATATTGGTAGTCGAGAGCCTCAACTCCCTTTTCCTGTTGGTAAGACTAAACTAAGGGGCCTATTTACCAGCTGGTTTGCATCGCTCTTGGAGCACACAATGTGGTGCAAGAGCAACGCAAACCTTAAATTAGATTTATGAAGCCACACACGCCACTTAGCATGGACCTGAGCGGCTCCATCAATCTGAAGTAATGTAACGCAGTGTAAATTGCTGCAGTGCCTTACTCTGCCCTGGGAAGTGGTTCCATTGGCATTGCATGGGTTATCCTACTCAACTCCACACTGCCGGGTTTACTAGAACTGGTAAACCTGGGAATGCCCCAACAATATTCGCCTCCCTAGGAGAGGTGTAACGAGGGGAAATATCTTTATTTCTCCTCATTACTTACTCTTTCTAGGTTTGTCTTCTTTGCACACATAGACTGAGAAACATGGAGGAATGTGCCCCTCTGGATTGTTTTTGTGCAGGAAGGTGTTCATTCCTGCGCAAAGACAATCCTGCATTCAGTGCAGGCACCCATGCACCAACATGCAAGAATCCATGTATTTAGACTAGGCTGCCAAAAGGGCAGCAGTGCAGAAGAAAAGGCTGAAATGTGCCATATTGTCTTGGATATTCACATTCCTGCCCTTTCCCTGGCACGCAGCACAGCAAAGTGACTTGCTTTGCTGCGCTGCGTGACATTTTATAAATTGGCCACTAAATGACCAACATTCAAAAAAATACATTTCAAAATGTAAAGATTCCATAAAATATTCAGGAATAGAAGGCCATAGGAGTATATCTACCAACTGACTGGACTGGAAGGAGTAGATTCACTATATTTTCATGCATCCAGTCCAGCAACCAAATTTGCTGCACTTCATTGTGTTGAAGATAGGGAGCAGAACTGCACTAAATGTACTAAGGCGTGGTGCTGCTCCTTTCTCCATGTGGTACTGTAATTCAATGTGCACACTCGCACACTCTTGAGGGTTGGTGCCTAATGTCAAGCACAGTTTATACTGGAAGGAGATTCTACCTGTACAAAATACTGTGCTTTGCCAAGTTGAACACTCTTTTGAAGTTTGTGTGTGTGTTGTACAGTGCAGCACACATGCAAAGCTGAACAAAGTTTGAGAAATGAAAACTTTTCTTAAACTTTATGCCTGCCTCGAGAAGAAAGAGGCATGCATTTATGGTACAAACTTCTATATGTGTATAAATACTTGGGTTGTTTGATGGGAATGCCCAGGTCCCACCTTGCAATGCCACCTTCATACAAAGTGCTACTCTCACTAACTTTAGGACAACTTTTCAACTCATGTCCAGGTTTGCACTGGAGAGTAATCCCTCCTCAACCACATGCTCCAGTTTGCATCACTCGTTGTGGCGCAGCGCTGTTGGAAAGGCTTGATGAGCTCTCTGTAAATCATAAACCTGTGTTTACCAGTTGGGCTGGGACAAGAAGTCAATCACTCAATCAATCAGCATTTGTATAGCGCAGCACTGTCACCCCTAGCGGTATCTGGGTGCTGTGGATGCGACGTCTCCGTCGAAGAGCCAGGTCAGAAACAAGCGTAAAGGCAAAAAACGGGCAGTAATGAGCAGAAACTTGAAAAAAAAAGGTCAGAAACTAGCAAAAGTAAAAATAAAGGTAAAAAACAAGCAGAAAGAGGCAAAAGCACAGGCAGAACGAGCAGAGAGAGGCAAAAATAGAGAGCAGGAAATTAGCGGAGAGAGATCAGAAAACAAAGCAGAAAGCAAATAGAAAATGAAAGGAGGAGGCACAAACCTAAGGCAGCAGATAATAACAGACTGCGGGCAAGCTGGACAGGAGACCAGTAGCAGGGGTAGATGGCACGAGGACATCAAGAAGAGACTTCAACGTGACAGGCAGCACTGTACCGAATGGCAATTATGTCAATTAGTTTTATCTCTTGGGAAATTGCATCAATTGTGCACTATTTGAGTCTAACTATATTTGGTTGATATATATTTATATATTTAGAAATAAAAAAGTGCCTCTCCTACCTGCCATGGTTGGAAGTCCTTCCTCAGACTTTCACTAACTGAGGAATGTCCTGAGTTGGCTTTGGCTGAGATCATGTTGTGTAAAGCGTGAGCAGCTGCGTAGACCGCAGTGTAAACACTGTACGTATTGTAGAAATTGTAGGCATCATATACAAAGAGGTCCAACGTTCTCATCGTCTCATTCTCTTTACACCGAGGAAGGAAGGGTTCATAGGCAAAAGTCCCATCCGGCAAAGCAGGAGTGCACATGAATATTAGCACCCACAAGTCCACAAACATGTAATTGTCTGAGAAGTTTAAAGGTTTCACACTGTATAGGAAATCTGTCAGTCCAGGAATCTGTCCCTTAGGAATGGAAAATTCCAGTGAGCCATTGAAAACATTCCCTCCAGTGTGATAACTAAAATCTTTCAAATGTGATGAGATTGCAGAAGCGATCCAAACTTTGGCAGGCAGCTTTGTTAAGTACCAAATGAGGATTGGATCCATGTAAGCTCTGGAACAGTGAACTATCACCACATTGACAGAATAACCGTGGATTGTTTTAACAATTTGCTGCATGTATCCCATCCCGGTGTGAGGGGGCTTGCGAAGTCTTTGTAAGAAGGCCACACAGCCCCCACTGTTGGTGATGTCTCTCTCCAGCTCCTCACCAGCCCTCCTGCCGCTGTCATCATCTGATGTCAGGATCCCAACCCAGGTCCAGTCAAAGTGCTTGAGCAGCCGGACGATGGCGCGTGTCTCGTAGATCTCATTGGGGACAGTGCGGTAAAAGGATGGAAACTGTTGTCTGTCATTGAAGATCGGATCCATGGCTCCATAGCTGACCTGAGGAAGACATAGACAGGAGCTATTAGACATATTGCACCGCACACCACTAAAGTGCATCACTGCCTGATGGTGCGTGGGTTGTAGATCTCACTTGGGACAGTTCTGTAAAAGGATCGAACTGACTCCTGTCATTAAAGATTTGATCCATGGCACCATAGCTGACCTAAGGAAGGCATAGACATGAGCTATTAGACATATTGCACCACCCTCCACTAACACCATCATGGCCGATGGTGCATGACTTATGGATTTCATTGGAGACAGTGCGGTAAAAGGATGTAAGCCAATGCCTGTCATTGAAGATTGGACCCATGGCACCATAGCTGACCTATGGAAGACACAGACATGAGCCATTAGACATACTGCACCACACACCACTAAAGCACATCTCTGGCCGATGGCATGTGGCTTGTGGATCTCATTAGAGATCGTGTAATATAAGGATGGGAACTTAAGCCTGTTATTGAAGACTAGATCCATGACACCATAGCTGACTTGAGGGAGACATAGACATGAGCTATTAGACATATTCCACCATACTCTACTAAAGTGCATCACTGGCCGATGGCGCATGGCTTGTAGATCTGATTGAGGACAGTGCGATAAAAGGATAGGAAACGATGCCTGACATTAAAAATGTAATCCATGGTCCTAAGTCTGACCTAAGGAAGACAAAGAGATGAGCTATTAGTCATATCGCACCACACTCTGTGGAAGCTAGGTTTAGATAGCAATGATGGCGTCCATGTTGTATAACTTGACATTATGATAATTTAATGATGATGGAAATTGTAGACAAATGTATGGCCATTGCTTGAGCTCACATAACAGTGCTGATAGACAGTTTGTACTCTGTCAGTAAGCTGCTGGTAACGCAACACACAGCAAGGCTTGTGCAAGAGAGTACATTTCCATGTTACTGCATTCTGCCTGCTTGCCTTAGCAACAGGCCCTGTAGGCCTCAGAAGTATATACACTTCAGTAATCTCAAAGTGAATAAGTGGAATTTTATGAATTAGTGCTGACTCTGAGGTCAACAGCTGGTATTCAATACATCAATGTACATAAAAGATCCTTAATGAAAGTGAAAGACAATAACCACACCTATATACAGTTGCGTTCAATGGTTTATTACTTTATTATTCATCAAAGCAACGACGTTTGGTAAAAACATTGTGAGAAGTTGGCCTGGCATATGCTGTCCACTATTCTAGTGGGCACCTTGCACCAGTCCAAACGACCCTTATTGATGGTAGGTTTAAATAATAATAATAATAATACACATTTGTAAAGCGCACAATCACCCGTAAGGGTCTCTAGGCGCTGGGGGCCGTCGGGGAGATTAAGCGAGCTATTGCCCAGAGTCACATGGTGCTGGGCTAACCTGCCGCCGGAGCCGGGGATCGAAGCGTGATCCCCAGATTCAAGCGTCAGTCGCCCTGGCCGCGGCGCCACACCTCTCCCTAGACAACTTATATAGAGAGCTATCCTAGTGGTAGCTGTGGGGAGCAGCCTTCAGGCTAAGTCTTGAAGGAATGTAAAGCAGCTTGTTTTACCAGTCTATAATCTCTTGAATGACCAAATGAAAGGAGAACCACACCAGGTATATATATAAAATATATGTATTTATTCTAAACACATCCCTCCAGTCTCTTTATGAGGCTAGAGGCAAAAGTACATAAAGTAAACTTATTTAGTACAAAGTAAATTAGCACAATATATGATTGGCCCTAGGGGCATCACAAACCATATATTAAGAAAGTGGTATAAGAACCATGACTGTCATAGAGACAAGGCCTAGAGCCTTCAGAACTGCTGGGGCCACCAGGAACCACCCAAGGTAGTTTCACAGGGGTCCCACGGGGGACGCGTGCATTGTCTAAACACAGCCGCGAATCACCATTAACTTCTATGGGGAAAGTCGCGTTTGGAGAATTACAAAGGAAGGACACTTAGAAGAGGACTTGGAGCAAACCCCTTTAGAACTAGGCAGTTCTAGAGTCTAGGGAGCACTGGAGTACTTGAGTTACCTCACCCAGGTAAGCCGGGTGCATAGGTGTCTTTTGGTGTCAGGTTTCGTCGTCGTTTTCAATGGCGAGCTGCTGAAAAGTGCTGGAGGCGACCAAGTCGAACGTGTCCGGATGGATCCAAGCATGGATCAGAGTTGAGAAGAACCTGAAAGAGGGGCCAGAGTATGGGTCACTAGCCAGTGACCAGGAAGGCGAGGAGAAGATGAGAACCAATGTCGGGTGATTTCAGGTGAAGAAGGTGAAGCTTGACTCTTCAGCCACGATGACCAGGAGGCGTTGACGATGACCAGGAGCTGGATTCCAGCTGTCCCACAAAGGATGTCGAGTGCTGCGGTGTCGGATTCTGGATGGGACCCAACAAGCCTTGGCAACAGCAACCCACGCAGAGAGCAAAGATTGGCTTTGGTGCAGACCAGTAAGGTCTAAGGGACTCACCCTTTGGAGGGAAGTCAGAGTACATCTGGAGCAACCAGGGAAACCCAAGAAACAGAAGAGTTACCTTTGTGGGGACCCACCAGTTGACAGACCAGGGATCGCAAAGGAGCCTCAAGCTGAAATGCTAGAATTGGGCCCACGGAACACTCATGGAGTGTAGGCCCCCAATCTTTGGTGCATATGGTGCTCGGGCTTGGACTACAAGTAGTCCAATGCACAACTTCAGGAAAGCTCGGGAAGTTGATGCATTAGCAAATATGTACGGTGTCCAGGAGTTCCGGTCCCACGTCCCTCGTGATGGCTGCGGGTTTCAGCTTTGCTGGGATCTCGCGTCGGCCTCGGAGAAGTCTGGATGTCCTGAGTCACAGATACTTCGGGGTCCAGCGGGAGCCTCGGAAATGCAGACCGGCAAGATGCTTCTTGGTGCCTGTTTGAACTGGGGAGTCACTCCTTGACCCCAAGGGAGATTCTTCCGCCTTCTAGTCGAAATAGAATGTCGAAGTTCCGGGATATATGTTGCAGAGATTTGTCCAGGTATAATCTAAAGCCCTAAGGATTGGGTTCCTATACTTATACTAAGTTTAGGGGTTGGACTTACTCTAGGGTCCCACCTATGGGAGGACCCAGGGAGGGGGTGGTTACACCCCTTTCCCTTTGTCCAGCTTCATGCCATAGCAGGGGCTGAGTGCCCCTGCAACCGGTTTGAACTGGGGTATGCACAGGGACACCAAGTGTGCCTCCAGCACTGTCTGAAAAGCATCCACTGAATGCACCCACCTGGCCCCAATTCACTAAAGCCTGTCTGGGGAGGTGGTTACATCTCCCTGTAACAGGAAACTTATTGTCCAGGCCTCTCCTGCCGGAGTTTCATCCAGCAGCAGGAGGTCAGACCAGTGTCTGTGGCTGCAGCATCCATTTTGTGATGCTGGGGCTCTTTTAAACTATTAACAATCAGACCGGTGTGTACATGTCTCTCCCTCTAGAAAAGTGGAATTCTATCCCTGCCACCAGGACTGGCGGGGGGGGGGTAGGATTCCAAAGTGTTTGACACCAAACACGACATGTTTGGATGCAGCCATTCCAAAGTTAGCATTTACCGCTAGGTTATAATGCACTTGAGAGTATATGGTCTGGCTGCATCATCACAGAACAGCCTCAGAGAATAGATTCCAAAAGCTGCAAAGGGGTCCTACTCATGCATGGGCACCCTCTCACACAAAACCAAGCACTCTGTCTTCAGGATTGATAAGGCCTGCCATAGGAGTGACTTATAGGTTTATATATGTCAGTGATTAAAGGTAGATCTAGGTAACCTATATCTAAGTAAGGGGTGCATGCACCACCTTACCAGGCTGCAGTAGCAGACCTGTGGTATCATTTTGGAAGGCTTCCCACCGGTGACATAATACATGCTTCAGCCCCTGGTAGGGGTCTGGGGTACCTATGCCCTTAGTACCTATGGTACCATATACTAGGGACTCACAAGGGTAAACCAGTAACCAATCTGTGGTGTACCTAAAGTACATGGCATCAATTTAAAGAGGAAAGCAGATAGGCTGGGGACCTTAATAGCAGGATCCCAGCCAAACTAAGTCAAAAACCATAAAAAAACTAGGAAAAAATGAGGTCAACCATGCAGTCAGATTTCACCTTCCTACATAACCCTCCCAAACCAAAAGAGATGAGGCTAACCGTGTCCAGGTGAGCCTTTATTGACTAAGTGGCCATATAAGGAAGTACCTGCACTAGCATGGTTACCCCCTGTCTTATGGTCCTCTAAGCAAACCCTCACCCTATGGGTATGAGAGAGTCTCCACCATGGGGCATTACTACGTGAGGTGTGTTTTGGTAAAGTAAAAAGCTGGTGAGGTGTCTGAGTGGGGAAGTGAGGCCCTCATAGGGTTGGTCTCAGCTTCCTCAGATCACTGGTCAACATGGATGCCTTGCTTTCCATGACTGAGTTATACTTGGCTCTAAGGGTCAACCTTTGGCTGCCTACAGCCTATTGGTTGGGACACTGGAGGGACATGGTAGGTTTGGGACCATTGGGTCCCAGGTTTGCCTTTGTCCAACAGAGCCCATCTGGGGGTGGTCCCTATTCAATGTCAAAAGGGTTCCCTCAGAGGGTTGAGGAATTCTCACCTGGCTAGGGCTACTAGACTGGGTGCCCCTAATCTGCTGATGGGGGGGTTCCTCTGGACAGGGAGCCATGTGGGGTCCACTGACCTCCTCAGCCCTGGGCTGACTGAGGCAGGGTAGAGAGGGGCAGGTTACCTGCTCCAGACTGGGTACCACCTTGGAAGGGCCCACTGCCATCAGGGGTTCTGCCAGACCAGGCCTGACTACCTCTGTAGCAGTTCCTTCACAAGGGGTAGGGTCAGTTCCCTGAGGAGGCTGACCCTCACCTATAGTCTGGTGGGAGGGAGACTTTTCTTCCTCCCCAATGCTCTCTATCTGAGTGGAGTGATCCATAGTTTTAGGCTTCACCACACTAAAATCTGTCTGGGATTGGGCTGTGGCCCTCCCAGCCCCCCTAGCATTTCAGGAAGGTCTAACATTTTGGACTGTGCCTCTTATTCTACCTCAGCCCAGGCTGAGATCTCAAGATCATTGCCTAGTAAACAATCTACAGGCAAGTTTGGGGACACTGCCAATCTCTTTGGGCCACTGACTCCTCCCCAGCTAAGATTTATTACAGCCATGGCATGATCTGTCCTTACTCCATCAATATTGGTCACCTGGTATGTGAACTTAGGTAAAAGCTGTGGGGCTCTTGTCTGTACCTGCCAAAAGTATTGGGACACGCAGTGAAATTGGCAAATCCCATGCCACCATCACAGACTAGAGTTGCTACAGTAGGGGACCTGGTTAGGCCATAGTCCACCTCAGTTCCCAAGAAAACCCAACCAAATATTCTATACTGCTCAGTGGTTAGGCCAAACCCATCTATGAGAGCACTCTTCGGGACTTTGTAATCATCAGCATCCTCTTCTCTTACAGTGAGGAGTTTGTCGTTTCTTTGTCTGCAAAGTAGAGCCACAAGATCGCTGCCCACTGCTCCTGGGGGACCTTCTGTACTTTGCAGGCCTTTTCCAGTGCAGGTATCCATTTGTGTATGTCATCCCCATTCTGATGGGGAGGGACAATCTTGTTTAAATTTCTATGGTCATGAGACCTTTTACTAACACTAGGGAAGTTGCTGCTACCGCGAGACTCTAGTCCCATCTTTTTTCTAGCTTTTTCAAGCTCTAGGGACTCCCTCTCTAAGGCTACTATGTGTCTCCTTATCCTTAGCTGAGCTTCTTCAAGTCTCATCTGATGCTCTCTCTTCTCCTGGGAGGTATCCCTCCTATGAGAAGAGACAGAGGTCCCTACAGATGTGTCAGAATGGCTAGAGTCCACTGAAGGTGATCTTGGCCTTCTAGGCACTCCTACGTACTAAACAGAGGGAGAGTAAGGGTTTTTAAAGGGTTATACTCCTAGGGCCCGATTCACAGAACTAACTTAAGACAAAATCCTAAACGTACTACTTTTGGTATTCACAGAAGTTAGGATTTTGTCTTAAGTTTGTCTTAAGACAAACTTAAGACAGTAGTCGAGGGGTCCAAGATGGCGTATTGACACCGCCAGTTCGGAGAACGACTGCCGAAGGGTCCGGTCATGCTTACTACGGCACGCGTCCTCTAACCGGCCAGCATTTCAAATTAAATTAAAACAACTACAAATCTTCTTCTAAGGATACTTCTCTTGCGGACAAAGTGGAGTTCGCCGCAGCGGTTGACTAAGAGCCGACTGAGAAACGAACGAACACCTGCAGTTTGAGCGGGCAGTAGCGGTATACCTGTTTCGTGGTATTAGGAGGAGGGCGGAAACGGAGCAGGTGCTGTCGTTGCGGTTGATCGAGAACCGGGTTAGGGGGCTGCTCCGGTCAAACTGGCTTCCGCGTTTTACTCCTGTAGCTTTAAGGGGTTGGACGGCGCTCGGCTGGCTCCGCCTGCTGCCTCACTGGGGCTCGGGTCTATCATCGGCAGCAGAGCTTCGTGTGATGGCGCCAAAACCTCAAGCAAGGAGCACACGAACGACGAAGCAGACGGGGGCAAATATCGGCACTGACGCTGCTGCTGGATCTGCGGTGGCGGCTGCTGGAGTCACTATGGAGGGACCAGAAGTGCAAATATCAGACGCTGGAAAGAAAAACACGGGAAAGCAGGAGAAAACGGGATCGGGACCAAACGTTAGTAAGCCACTTCCTTGTTTGCCACTTTTTGCTAAGCCTAATTCGGTACCTGATAACAATGTATTAAAAGTAACTGTTGCTGATTCCCTAATGCTTTTGGATACCTCCAGCTCCTCTGGGTCAGCGGGCAACATGGTAGCTAACTCAATTAACGGGGAGAATAATGTTGCAATTACTGCAGCTAAAATTGCCGCTGGCACTTCTAATGATGTAGCGGGATTGAATAAAATACTACTAAAAAACTATGTTCCTAGTATAGACACTCAGATGCAACCAGAGGCTAATACTAATGCCACATCATCTATATCAGCATCAGTATTATTAACAGAAATACAGGAAGATTCTTGTGATAAATTATTGACGGGAGGAGAAGAGATAATAAGGGAAGCTGAGAAGTCATCGCATCGAGGGCAGGTGAGGAGAAAACCAGGGAAGCAGAGGGCACAGTGGAAACTGAGGGGGCAGAACATGTGGAGGGGACAGAAACGGACGAGGAGTATAGTGACTTTCCTGACCCAGGCAATGGCACACCCTCGTGCTTAGCTAAAGATAAAACCAATAGTATAAAAAAAGGAAGAGGCAAGGTCAAGAACAAGGTGAAGAAGATTATAAATAAACCAAAGCCTACTACTGCAAAAGCGATAGTGGAGAACAGCCCCATAAGGAAATGGGTACAGGCTAAAGGCGGTGTTAAATCTATGGCACTAAGACTTTCAGGCAACAGCCCTACCAAGGAAGGCGCTACGGCAGGAGAAATAAACTGTCTTAGTGATATGACAAATACAACGGTCCCGGGGGATTCAGTAAGGGGAGTGGTAGAAGCACTTAACCTGTCTCCAAATGGACACACTACCCCTGCAGTGGCTTCAACGGATGGTTTGGATACGGTCAGCGTTTTAATGGAAACTTTCTCCTCTCCTCCCCCTGCCTTCCAGGTGATAACAACGGGCATAGTTCCCATACCAACCTCGGCATCTGTACTATCCGGAGCAGCTCCAATCGCAGTAATAACAAAAGAATCCGGCTCTACTTTAACAGGGGCAGATAACATCAGCGATATATCTCTTTTGAATACCTCTCAGAATGATACACCTATTGATTGGAATCTTCAAGGGGAGGTATCTTCGTCATTTCAGATGATTTTGCAGCTGCTCAACGAGAAAAAACATGAAGCCCAATCTCATTATCAACAGATGCGGGAGGATAACAGCAAAACTCAATCTTCGCTGCAGGAGATGGCTTGCAAATTAGGGGCTATCTCTCAGGAGGTGGAAGAGCTACAACAGAGAGTTGTTTTAACGGAGGAAAAATCAACTCATTCTGAAATAGTAGTGAATAAACATGAGGCCCAGATTTCTCAAATGCAAGCTAAACTTGAAGATTTGGAAAATCGACAACGTAGACAGAATCTCCGAATATTTGGAATTATGGAAGGGGCCGAAGGAGCCGATCCCAGAGCATATATTGTAAATTTATTCCAGAAAGCATTTCCTGAGTTATCGGACTGGGATTGGGACGGACAGATACAACGAGCCCATCGGCTTCCTCTGATCCAAAGAAACAAGGGGAGTCAGTACCCTCGCCCAATTTTGATCTGTGTCGGTAATTTTTTACTTCGTCAGGCAATTTCATTAAAGTCGAGACCAAATACTCCAGTCACTACTGACTCAGCTACTTTTTTTGTTAGATCAGATTTAAGTAAACTTACTATGGAGCGGCGTTGGAAACTACGACAATACATCGACCCAATAAAGGATATGGGGGCAAGGCTTTTCTGCAAGAGACAGCCAAGTTAAAGGTTCTAAAGAATGGCCGTACATACTACTTCTTGGAAGAAAGTGAGGTTGAGCAAGTTATGGTTAATTGGAAGTCAGAAAAAAAATGGATAATGAATTATGTTCTCTGCATTTCTCTTATGAATAATGATGAACAATTCCATATATATGTTAATTATGATTTGAATTTGGCTGTTTATTAGTTGAATGTGATCTTTTTGATGTTTTGAAATGAGGTATATAAGGTATTGCAAGATATGACACGTAGATTTGAGTTTGTAGCATTGAATGGCCGGATCCTCGGGCCGTGACTCCGTTTTTGCTGCCACTACAGCGGCAGCTGGGTTAATGGGGGGACCCGCACGTAGGAACAGAATTGGGAGGGGGTGGGGCAGGGAGCTGCAAGGTAGGGGTTGGGGGGGGTAGATCTGTCAGGGTAAAAAAGGCATCACGGGGACAAGCAGTTTAATAATACCAAAGTGTAGCAAGGTTGATTTGATTTGGTATAAGGGTTTCAAGGACAGGTATATGTACTATGTAAAATGTATCAATTAAAGTGTTTGGTATGGAATGTTGCGGGTTTAAACAATAGGATTAAAAGAGGTCTTGTGTTCAAGGAACTTAGAATGTATAATCCTCAGATAGCAGTAATAACTGAGACTCATATGGCATTGAAAGACAGAAAATTACTTAAACAACTGGGTTATGACATTATAGTATGTACTGATTTTAATGCTTCAATTAGGGGGGTGGCCATTCTAAAACATAAACAGTTCAAGGCAGAAATTAACAAAACATTAACTGATAAAGCTGGCAGGTGGGAAATTGCACAGGTGCTCTTGAAGGCTGCAAATATACAATCTGTGGTATTTACGCTTCTAATCTAGATGAACCTAAAATTATTGATCAAATTAATATGGAGCTGCTTAGTTGGGAAGGGGAGTGCATAGTATTGGGAGATTTCAACTGCATTATGAATTATAATTTAGATACAACTAGAAGGAGCTCATTCCAGAGAATGCGGAAGACCAGAGCTGCAATTCTAGATCTTGCAGCAATTCACTTAATTAAAGATGCTTGGAGATATTTGTATCCTAACACAGCTGGCTACACTTACTACTCGGCCGCACACAAATTATGTTCACTCATTGATATGGTCTGGGTCTCGGATGTAATTCTTGAAACTAGCACTATGGTAATATGTCCAAGAGTTACCTCGGACCATAATCCTATCTTTTTATCATTCGAGGTAGCAACAGAGAGACAAATTCCTCGTTCGTTTTCATTCCCCAGATATTCTTGGACTCTACCTTCTCGAATCAATTAAAGGGCCATATAAAAGAATTTATAGATATAAATATGCTCTCAGCCTTACCAATGACAGTGTGAGATGCATGTAAGGCAAGTATTCGAGGATTTACACAACAGTATATTTGGCGACAAAATAAGGAGCGTAGATGCCAAAATGAGAAAATGATTGCAGATATACTTCATATTGAAAACCAATTGTCTGAAGCTTTACTAACAGGGGCGGCTAGTTTGGAGATATTAACCTATAAATTAATCGAGCTAAAATCAGCTTTAAAAAATGTATTCAGGGAAAAAAGTATTATTAAATGAAAAAAATATCAATTAAATCAGTATGAAAGTGGTGAAAGGATTGGCAAAATTTTAGCGTATGAAGTGGCTGAAGATCGAGCTCAAATGTTTATTAAGGAAATAAAAGGGGCCAATAATCAAACAACCCACTGCCTACCCTTTCAGGCTCTGAAGCCTTGTTTAGGTCATCTAACAGCAATACCTCTCTGAGGCGTTGGGTGTTGGCACCTTTGCCAGTCTTCAGTTGTCTCATTGTACACAGAGCCCTTAACTCAGAGAAAGGGAATGTGTCATACTTAGATGTCTGTAAATTACTGACATCTGGCAAGGACATACTAGGTCCTGGCACTGAAGACATAACTAGTGAGGTGTGGTGTATGCACTACCTACTCTAGTTGGGTACCTACTAAACTATCTTGAGTTGTAGAAAGGGTGTGCTTATTCTGCTTAAGTCCTTGACACACAACTCTAAGTTCAGTAGAACTTACTGTATTTAAGCTTGTATATTTATGCACCTCTGGTACCTTTAGTGCTTTTCAAATGATCAAACACTTGAGATTATCTGGTAAAACAATGGCAAGCTGGAATCTCACCGCTGCACACCAATGTGAGAAGTTGGCCTGGCATATTTTGTCCACTATTCTAGTGGGCACCATGCATCAGTCCAAACGACCCTTAGTGATGGTAGGTTTAAAGACAACCTTATTGAAAGCTATCCTAGTTATAGCTGTGGAGAGCAGCCTTCAGGCTAAGTCTTGAAGGAATTTAAAGCAGATTGTGTTACCAGGCTATAATCTCGTGAGTAACCAAATTAAAGGAGAACCACATCAGGTATATATATAAAATATATGTATTTATTCTAAACACATCCCTCTAGTCTTTTAATGAGGCTAGAGGCAAAAGTACAGTCAGTACACTTATTTAACACACAGTAAATTAGCACATTATACGTTAAGCCCTAGGGGCGTACCAAACCATATATTAAGTAGGTGGTATAAGAACCATGACTGACATAGATACAAGGCCTAGAGCCTTTAGAACTGCTGGGGCCACCAGGAACCACCCAAGGTGGTGACACAGGGGGCCCACCTGGGATGCGTGCAGTGTGTAAACACAGCCACGAATCACCATTAACTTCTATAGGGAAAGTCGCGATGGGAATTTTAAAGAAAGAGAACACTTAGAAGAGGACTTGGAGCAAACCATTTTAGAACTAGGAAGTTCTAGAGTCAACACCCACGGGACCACTGGAGTACTCAAGTTACCTCACCCAGGGAAGCCGGGTGCATAGGTGTCTTTTTGCGTCGGTTTTCATCGTCGATTTCAATTGAGAGCTGCTGCAAAGTGCTGCTGGCATCCAAGTGGAAAGTGTTCTGGTGGATCCAAGCCTGGATCAGAGATGTGAAGAACCTAAAAGCAGAGGGGACAGAGTCTGTGTCACTAGCCAGTGACCAAGAAGGTGATGAGCTGATGCCCACCGATGTCGGGTGCTTGCAGGTGAAGGAGGTGAAGATTGACTCTTCAGCCATGAGGACCAGGAGCCGTCGGCGCCAACCAGGTGCTGGATTCATGCTGTTCCACAAAGGATGTCGAGTGCTGCAGTGTCGGATTCCGAATGGGACCCAACAAGCCTTGGCAACAGCAACCCACGCAGAAAGCAAAGATTGGCTTTGGTGCAGACGAGCAAGGTCTGAGGGACTCACCCTTTGGATGGGAGTCCGGGCACGTCTGGAGCAACCAGAAAAGCCCAAAGGAAAGAAGAGTTACCTTCGTGGGGACCCACTAGTTGATGGACCAGGGATCGTGAAGGGGCCTCAAGCAGAAATGCTAGAAGCGGGCTGATGGAACACTCGTGGAGTGTAGGCCCACAATCTTCGATGCAGATGGTGCTTGGGGTATGGACTACAAGTATCCCAATGCACAACTTCAGAAAATCTTGGGAAGTGGATGCACTAGCAAATGTGCACGGTGTACAGGAGTTCCAGTTCCACATCACTCGTGAGGGCTGTGGGTCTCAGCTTTGCTGGGATCTCGTGTCGGCTTCTAAGAAGGCTGGAAGTCCATGTCCTGAGTCACAGATACTTCGGGGTCTGGCAGGAGTCTCGGAAATGCAGACCGGCAAAATGCTTCTTGGTGCCTGATTGAACAGGGAGTCACTCCTTGACCCCAAGGGAGATTCTTCCGTCTTCTAGTCGAAATAGAATGTCAAAGTTCCAGGATATATGTTGCAGAGTTTTGTCCAGGTATAATCTAAAGTCATAAGGACTGGGGGGCATATTACCAACAAGTAGCGATATTTATCGCTAAATAGGCTTAGCGACGATTTTTTTATCGCTGAGCATCGCCGGAATTTATCGCTGAGATAACATGCTATTAGCAACGTTTATCACCAAAGCGATAAATCTTCCGGCGATAGCGGCAAAATGCGTGAATATTGCTGGGAATACAGCGATATTCACGCATTAGCGACAAAATGCTCTTAGCCAGGTTATCCACCTCCCATTGGATAACATGGCTAAGAACTGGTCTGGGCAGGTGTTAGTATTTGGAGATATTCGCGCTTAGCGCGAATATTTCCATCGCTACGCCTGCCTTGCTAATAGGCGATAGCGATGTTAGCGACTGTTTTCAGTCACTAACAATTTGGGTACGCCCACTGTGCATGTCATTAGCAATAAATATCGCTAACATGCAAAGCGGGCCCCAAACCACTCGCTATCACCTAAAAGCTGTCGCTAACTGCTGTTAACGACAGCTTGCTAATAGGGCAATAGAATTATCGCCGCTTAGCGGCCGAAAACGGCCGCTAAAGCGGCGAAAATTCCCTATCGCCACCCTTGATAATATGCCCCCGGGTTCCTATACTTATACTAAGTTTAGGGGTTGGACTTACCCTAGGGTCCCACCTATGGGAGGACCCATGGATGGGGTGGTTACACCCCTTTCCCTTTTTCCAGTTTTGCACCAGAGCAGGGGCTGAGTACCCCTGCAACCGGTTTGAACTGGGGTATGCACAGGGACACCAAGTGGGCCTCCAGCACTGTCTGAAAAGCATTCACTGAATGCACCCACCCAGCCCAATACAGTAAAGCCTGTCGGGGGAGGTGGTTACACCTCCCTGTGACAGGAAAGCTATTGTCCTGGCCTCAGACCAGTGTGTACATGTCTCTCCCTCCAGATGGGTGGAATTCTACCCCCGCCACCAAGACTGGTGGGGGGGCGGTAGGATTCCAAAGTGTTTCACACCAAAAACGACATGTTTCAATGCAGCCATTCCAAAGTTAGCATTTACCGCGAGGTTATATAGCACTTAAGAGTATATGGTCTGGCTGCATCACAGAACAGCAAAACACACAAGATGATGGACGGAATGTTGCACAATGGCAAAACATTCACCTCCAGTCACAGATCTGGGTTTAATCCATCATTTTTTTGCTCACCAAGCCACCCCAGTTCAGACATGGCCATATGCAAATCAGTCTTGCCCCTGTGCCTCATGGGAACAGTCCGGCCCAAACTGCCAAGCCATGTTTTTCCTGGACCGGAATCAAGCATCCTAGGACCAGTTTCTGGCTATCAGCCATCCTCAGCCAGGATAGCTTGACTCCAGTGGCTTAGCGAGCACGGGACCCAAGACTGGGCATACCCTTCCCACATAGGGTGAACAGCAAAACACACAAGATGATGGACGGAATGTTGCACAATGGCAAAACATTCACCCCCAGTCACAGATCTGGGTTTAATCTATCGTTATTTTGCTCACCAAGCCACCCCAGTTCAGACATGGCCATATGCAAATCAGTCTTGACCCTGTGCCTCATGGGAACAGTCCAGCCCGAACTGCCAAGCCTTGTCTTCCCTGGACCGGAATCAAGCATCATAGGACCGGTTTCTGGCTATCAGCCATCTTCAGCCAGGATAGCTTGACTCCAATTGCTTAGTGAGCACGGGACCCACGTCTGGGCATACCCTTCCCACATAGGGTGAACAGCAAAACACACAAGATGATGGACGGAATGTTGCACAATGGCAAAACATTCACCCCCAGACACAGATCTGGGTTTAATCCATTGTTATTTTGCTCACCAAGCCACCCCAGTTCAGATATGGCCATATGCAAATCAGTCTTGACCTTGTGCCTCATGGGAACAGTCCAGCCCGTACTGCCAAGCCATGTCTTCCCTGGACCGGAATCAAGCATCATATGACCGGTTTCTGGCTATCAGCCGTCTTCAGCCAGGATAGCTTGACTCCAGTGGCTTAGTGAGCACGGGACCCACGTCTGGGCATACCCTACCCACATAGGGTGAACAGCAAAACACACAAGATGATGGACAGAATGTTGCACAATGGCAAAACATTCACCCCCGTCACCGATCTGTGTTTAATCCATCGTTATTTTGCTCACCAAGCCAACCCAGTTCACACATGGCCATATGCAAATCAGTCCTGACCCTGTGCCTCAAGGGAACAGTCCAGCCCATACTGCCAAGCCATGTCTTTCCTGGACCGGAATCGAGCATCCTTTTGTACTGCTTTGTTCACCATAAGTTGGCAGGGTATGCTCAGATGTGAGTCCCTTGCACACTTTGCCACTAGATTCTAGCAAGCCTGGCTGAAGACAGCTGTAATGCCAGAAACCAGTCCTAGGAAGCTTGGGTCCGGTCCAGGGAAGGCATGGCTTGGCAGTTCGGGCTGGACTGTTCCCATGAGGCACAGGGTCAGACTGATTTGCATATGGCCATGTCTGAACTGGGGTGGCAGAGTGGGCTAAAGAACGGTGATGGATTAAACCCAGATCTTTTGACTGGGTGTGAGTGTTTGATTGGTTCAGATGCTTTGTCCATCACCACCCCCTTTTGTACTGTTTTGTTCGCCATAAGTTGGGAGGGTATGCTCAGACGTGAGTCCCTTGCTCACTTTGCCACTGGATTCAAGCAAGCCTGGCTCAAGACGGCTGTAATGCCAGAAACCCGTCCTAGGAAGCTTGGGTCCGGTCCAGGGAAGGCATGGCTTGGCGGTTCAGCTGGACTGTTCCCATGAGGCACAGGGTCAGACTGATTTGCATATGGCCATGTCTGAACTGGGGTGGCAGAGTGGGCTAAAGAACGGTGATGGATTAAACCCAGACCTGTTGACTGGGTGTGAGTGTTTGATTGGTTCAGATGCTCCGTCCATCACCACCTCCTTTTGTACCGCTTTGTTCACCATAAGTTGGCAGGGTATTCTCAGACGTGAGTCCCTTGCTCACTTTGCCACTGGATACAAGCAAGCCGGGCTGAACACGACTGTAATGCCAGAAACTGGTCCTAGGAAGCTTGGGTCCGGTCCAGGGAAGGCATGGCTTGGCGGTTCGTGCTGGACTGTTCCCATGAGGCACAGGGTCAGACTGATTTGCATATGGCCATGTCTGAACTGGGGTGGCAGAGTGGGCTAAAGAACGGTGATGGATTAAACCCAGATCTGTTGACTGGGTGTTTGATTGGTTCAGATGCTCTGTCCATCACCACCCCCTTTTGTACCGCTTTGCATCACAGAACAGCCTCAGAGAATAGATTCCGAAAGCTGCAGAGAGGTCCTGCTCATACATGGGCACCCTCTCACACAAAACCAAGCACTCTGCCTTCAGGATTGATAAGGCCTGCCATAGGAGTGACTTATAGGTTTATATGTGTCAGTGATTAAAGGTAGATGTAGGGAACCTATATCTTAGTAAGGGGTGCATGCACCCCCTTACCCAGGTTGCAGTAGCAGACCTGTCATGTCATTTTGGAAGGCTTCCCAGGGGTGGCATAATACATGCTTCAGCCCCTGGTTGGCCTCTGGGGTACCTATGCCCTTAGTACCTAAGGTACCATATACTAGGGATTCACAAGGGTAATCCAGTAACCAATCTGGAGTGTACCTAATGTACATGCAATCAATTTAAAGAGGAAAGCAGATAGGCTGGAGCCCTGAATAGCAGGATCCCAACCAAACTAAGTCAAAAACCATCAAAACACCAAGAAAAAATGGGGGCAACCATGCAGTCAGATTCCACCTTCCTACACTATCCTAGTGTAATAATTAGTCAGAATCATAACTTACATTACTAGAGTCGTATTTCAGTGTATGTCCATATATCCATAAAAACAGAAAACAATATATCAGGGAGAAAGAAACTAAAAAAATCATGCAATGTCTTGATTTTTCCATCTGTGGAGTTCGATCTTTTAATAGCCATTTCCCATAACAGACACACAAATACAGCCAACGTGTTTCGTCCTACATTAAAGGGATTTCTCCAGGGCTGTTAAAATACATATAACAAAGGCAAACATATTACATACACTTTACAAATAAATGATCACACATCTTTACAATCTCATATATACAATATTAAAAATACAATACAATACAATATATATATATATATATATATATAAATATATATATATATATATATATATTACCTACTGGAGATAGCCAGTAGGTATATATAGTTAGGATTGTTTTCCATAGGGAAATCGCAACATTCTATTGGGAATAACTTTGGTGCCGGTTGAGGAATCTTCCTGAAAATTTCCTTAACTTTGCCTCGCGCGCTCCGGTCCCTCCCTGAAAGTTTGGGGGGGGATCCGTCAAGCGGGGGCCGAGATAAAAGGGGGGTCCCAAAACGTGTTTTCCCTACGTTAATTTCCTTAGGGCGGTTGACTCACTTTTAGCCCGAACGGCTGAATGGTTTTCCACCAAACTTGGCAAAATTGTAGGGACTGGTAGCCCGATGTGCCTTTGCTATGTCTCAAGATATATGCTCCAGTGGTTTTTATGAAAATTAACTTTGAAAAAATATATATTGGGCTACATCGGGCTATATATATTGTTAGAGCCCAAATGTAGCCCAATGATGGCCACCAGAGACAAAAAAAAACCAAATGTAGCCCAAATATCAGCCAGCTGTAGCCCAACTATAGCCCAATGACACAATGTCCCAGAGTGTTCTAAAGAACAACTAGAGCGCTAACAGTCTTACTTATGACAAAAGTATGGCACACCTAAATTCACTGAAAAAAACATAGGTTTCAGGCCTTATATAGTTAGGAATTAGGCACAAGAAAGCAGAAAAACAAACGTGTAGAACACAAAAAGGGGGGAGGGTAGAAACACCCTGACCCCTTAGGGCTGCTCAGGTGGTCCCACTAGGCTATTAATATATTTAAACGTTATCCGCTAATAGAATTAGCATTTAAAAAACCTTTGAAATTCACTGAAAAAACCATAGGTTTCAGGCCTTATATAGTTAGGAATTAGCATTTAAAAAACCTTTGCAATTCACTGAAAAAACCATAGGTTTCAGGCCTTATATAGTTAGGAATTAGCATTTAAAAAACCTTGCGAATTCACTGAAAAAACCATAGGTTTCAGGCCTTATATAGCTAGGAATTAGCATTTAAAAAACCTTTGAAATTCACTGAAAAAACCATAGGTTTCAGGCCTTATATAGTTAGGAATTAGCTTTTAAAAAACCTTTGAAATTCACTCAAAAAACTATAAGTTTCAGTGGTGTTATAGTTAGCTGGACATTTTACTCATACAAAACCATTGAAATTGCTCCTATATAGTTAGTTGTACTAACTATATTTTGCGCACCCGCAATCCACTGCTGATGATGTCACATATTAGATCATTCATGACATGGATCCTCCCTCAGCCCAACGCTGTTCAACATTTACATGGTCCCGCTCGCACTCGTAGCCCGACAGCACGACCTCAACATAATCTCCTATGCCGACGAAACTCCGCTGATCCTCTCCCTCACCAAAGACCCCATCACCACCAAAGCCAACCTCCACAAAGGAATGAAGGCCGTCGCTGACTAGATGAAGACCAGCCGTCTGAAGCTGAACTCGGACAAGACGGAGGTCCTCATCTTCGGCTCCAACCCTTCAGCCTGGGACGACTCCTGGTGGCTAACGGCACTGGGGGCAGCCCCGACACCCACTGATCACGCATGCAACCTGGGAATCATTCTCGACTCAACGCTCTCAATGACCAAGCAAGTCAACGGCGTCTCATCCTCCTGCTTCAACACCCTCCGCATGCTACGCAAGATCTACAGATGGATCCCGACAGATACAAGCAAGACAGTCACCCAGGCCCTCGTCAGCAGCAGACTCGACTACGGAAACGCCCTCTGCGTGGGAGCCCCGACCAAGCTCATCAAACGACTACAACGCATCCAAAACGCCTCGGCACGACTGATCCTCGATGTACCACGCCACGGCCACATCACCCCCCACCTGAGAAACCTGCACTGGCTCCCTGTCAACAAGAGGATATCCTTCAAACTCCTCACCAACGCACACAAGGCACTCCACAAGACTGGCCGAGCCTACCTCAACAGAAGGCTCTCCTTCTACATCCCCAACCGCCAGATACGCTCTGCCGACCTCTCACTCGACACCATCCCGCGCATCCAAAGAACAACCACCGGTGGGAGATCCTTCTCCTACCTCGCCGCCAAGACATGGACCACCCTCCCACTGAGCCTACAACAGACCCAAGACCTGCTAACCTTCAGGAGGATACTCAAGACCTGGCTGTTCAATCAGTAGCGCCCCCCCCCCTCCAAGCGCCTTGAGACCCTCGTGGGTATGTAGTGCGCTTTACAAATGATTGATTGATTGATTGATTGAGATCCGGGGATTTGAATGGGCACCGGGCCTATCCGATAGGATTGCATGATATGCGGACGATGTCCTCTTCTTTCTCACAGCTATAGATAGGACAGGGCAGCGGCTATTACGCATTCTGCAAATCTTTGAGGGAACCTCGGAACTCTATATGAACCCTCGTAAGTCTACGTATGGGCTCTAGGGGACCAGACAGGAGTGGGAGCGTGGGCGTCCTTGGTCCAGCTGATGGTGAGGGGACTGAAATACTTGGGCGTTTTACTATCAGACATACCGGCAGTTTCATGGAAACGTGATCTGGTCCCAGTGTGGGAACGCACTTGGGTAAATTTTAAGACATGGTCCTGCATGCCTCTGTCCCTATACAGCAGATCGGCGATCTGTAAGATGGTGGCACTTCCCTGGCTCCTCTACCAATTGCAGAATCATCCATACCAAATCTCACCCCGATGGTTTAGGCAAGTGAACTCAGTGCTGGGTCAGTTCCTGTGGGAGGGGGGAAAATTGAGGGTGGCCTTGCGCACATGTTTCCTATCCACCTACTGTGGGGGGCTGTCGTCCTCGGATGTCCTCTCGTATTATCAAGCATCACATTTGCTGGTCCACAATGAGTGGTGGTACGGTGATAGGGGAGACCCGCAATATGCAGTTGAGCAGCAGATTATGGGACGTCATTCCCTGTATACAATACTATATTCAGCGCCACTGCGGGGGTCGCTGCCATCGGTCACACAGGTGGTATTTCTGATTTGGAGGCAAGCTCTGCGCCGCATGGGGTGGTGGAACACTTTGACTCGTGAGACCCCCCTCTGGGATAACGGGCGTCTGCCTCAGTTAGCGGCCCTACAAGGCTTCCGGGGATGGGACGCGATAGGCATCTCAGTTCTTGGAGATGTCATGAGGGGCCAGACGCTTAAACCCTTTCAGGACCTGCAGAAGGAATATTCGATGCCGCGATCCCAGTTTTACCTCTACCTGCAATTTAGGCACGCCCTCTCCCCTAGTTTAGCCCCATAGAGGCGAAGGTCTTCATGGGTGATCTCACAGACCGAAAAATCTCTCGCATTAACCAGCCCCTAGTCCCTCACTGCTCCCTCATGCTACAGAGGCTTCGGCGTGCTTGGGAGGAAAATGTGGGCGCATTGTAGGAGGAGGATTGGACCGAGGCCATAGCAGCCCCGTGGGGGTGGCAATAGCGATGCACCTTCGGTTGGTGCAGTTTAAGTTCCTACATAGGGTCTATTTTACCAGAGTGCATCTGTTGAAGGCAGGTTTGATTGCCTCCTCCATGTACCTTCGCTGTAACCGAGAGAAGGGCACATTTATTCATACGGTCTGGAGCTGTACATCTCTGAGTCACTTTTGGAGTGGGGTATATTCCTGCCTCTCGGAAGTTCTGGGTTCGGAGCGCCCCCACATGCCACAGTTGGACCTATTGCATGTCATTGAGGGTGTGGGGGCAATATTTATAAACAACACCTTTAACAACTATGTGTAACTTGACAAATAAAATTTGTTTTTAAAATAAACCACAATATTTCTTACCTTACTGTCGATATTCTGGACCACGATATTCTTGCAATCGATATACTTGTATCACGATATTTGCAACTCGATGTTATGGTAGTTCGATATTCACAACTCGATATTCTGTCTTTGCACCGTACGAGAACTGCTACTTCAAATTGGCCTTGGTGACCAGTGGTCTCTTCCAGCATTCACAAATTATTGATACAAAGCTACACTTAAGGACACATTTTAGAACTATAACCACCGTACTGAGTTCAGGAATTTGCCTGAGGGGTCGCTTATTTCCTTCTTCTTAGATTTTAAACCTGAGTTTCAATCTGAGTCCATTTTGGATTTTATCAATCTTTCAGCTGCAAGGTCACTGTACTTTAAATTTCACTATAGCACTTTACCAATATTGTCTTCAATGTCAAAATCGAATCACCAACTCCTACAAGCATTGAATGTCCAGTCTATCAAAAGACAGATGAAACCCCTGCACACCATATTTTCTTTTGCCTTGGCTACTCTCACCCAAGGAAAGCATGGATAATTCCATTGTGCAAGCAACTTGGCTGTCCTCATGTAGAGGCTGCTACTTGGCTTCTTCATTCAGAATCTTCACAACTAGTTGTCTGTGCTGTATCTAAGTATCTTCACTGGAAACAGTCAATTAGGTGCAGGACATTGGAGTTACAGATAGGATAGGTTAACCCATCTCACTCTCTTCTTGTAGGTACCTGCTCTATATACATAATTAATGACATAGCTTAATCTGAGGACAGCACATACCACGCCACTAATCGGTCTGGGAGACCGCAACGCCGACGCTTACCTGCGGGTCCCTGCTTCTCTCGCGCCCGCACCTCTACTACCTTAACTGTGGGATGAAGGACTCGAAGTCCCAGCACTCCCTCTGCGGCGCTCACCAGCGACACCAGCAGCAAGCGCCAGGAGGCGCTTGAAAAGCGGAGTGGGGCTGGAACTTAGTGGGCACCGCTTAATCTGAGGACAGCACATACCAGGCCACTAATCGGTCTGGGAGACCGCAATGCCAACGCTTACCTGCGGGTCCCTGCTGCTCTCACGCCCGCACCCCTACCACCATAACTGCGGGACGAAGGACTCAAAGTCCCAGTACTCATTCTGCGGTGCTCACCATCGACGCCAGCAGCAAGCGCCAGGAGGCGCTTGAAAAGCAGAGCAGGCCTTCCACCCCGCGGAACGTGCACGGGCACGCGCCGGGCATAGCCCGGGCCAAGGGCAGGCCCGTCTGTGCCCGTCCGGGCCTGTACGAGACTGGGCTGAGGCACCCCACTTTCGTGTGAACTGTGAGTACCACCTTATGGACTTCCTCCGTTGCGGGATACTCTAAGAGTTCGGGGACTCGTGATCACATATTTTACTGTGTCTGCGGTTTTGCCAAATTATAGGGTTTTATTTCTGTTATTGCATAGCAACCCATAACATAGTAGCTAACTCTTTTTAGGTTTTGTTGCGCGTAGGTAAGGAAGTAGTTATGGGGAAACCTACTCTCCCTCGCCAAAGGCCTAATACTAGACAGAAACCTCCCAAGCAAACCCCTCTCTCTCAGCCTACTGCATTAGATAGAATGTTAGAACAGGTTTCCTGTGAAATCGAACGTACAGAGAGGCGTTTGTCTCGTACACCATGAATGCATAGTATGTCTCAGTTGGTGGAGTTAGACACCCCTGAGGTATCTAAACAACAAGTACCTTCCAATTCCCTAGATCTGCCCCCGGCACAAGTAAGTGTACCCACAACTATAGTCAATAGAGTGGACAAGGGTGGGAGAGGGAAAAGGAAAGGAGCTTCCCAAAAGAAGTATACAGCTAGGGGGGGAGCTCGCGTTGGGTACCCCGCTGAAATTGCACACTCTACCAATGCCTATGTAAGTAAGTAAGTAATACGTTTATTGTGCAGTTAATTAAAACCATTACAATGATTGACCCACTATTATAAACGGTAAAACCTCAATTTAGTTTTTTTTTTTTAAAAAGGCTGAAGGCCATAATTAAAAAAACATGCGTTAAGATTGCAAAGAAAATCCACACCCCCGACCTTGGTGATCCATATCTTGTTTCTTCATTTCGGTCGGCAAATATTAGTAGCAGTCCGTGAGATAAAAGTCCCCCCCTTATTAAAGTCTTGACTGCAGAATGATGACAGGCCGAGAGGCGCCGATTTGTGGGTGTCCGACTGATGAGTACTAAATTGTCTGCGTATAGGAGGTTAGATAGCTGGTGACCACCCAACTTTGAGGCATGCGCGTTACTTCCGTTGAGTTGAACTGAAAGCTCGGCCATAAATAGATTGAATAGTGTTGGGGCTAATACACAACCTTGTTTTAGTCCTGAGGTTGTGTTCATCTTTTTCGATAGATGGTCACCTGCCCCCAGCTTTACTTGTATCTAGGTATTGCTGTGTAGAAGCATTAGTTGTCTTAGGAGCAATGATGGAATACCTAATGTTTTTAATTTTTGCAACAGAATATTTCGGTTTATGTGATCAAATGCTGAACTGTAGTCGATAAAGCAGATGTACAGAGGCTGTTTAATTGTAAGTGCTGCGTCTATCATTAGTGAGAGGGCAGAGATGTTAGTGGCAGTGCCCATGTCCCTACAGAAGCCGGTTTGATTGTAGGGTATTGCTTTAATTTCCGTGGCCCATGTTGTTAATTCTTGAAGAAGTACCCCAGCATAATATTTGGCTTCGTTATCCAAAAGAGCTACCAGCCGATAGCTCTTTGGATCGTTCCTGTTGCCTTTTTTGTAAATGGGAGAGATTATTGAGCCTCTCCATGATGATGGTAATGTTGACGTCTGCAGGATTCTTTCAAAGATCGGTTTTAGAACTGTAGCCCAAAATGCAGGGTCTTGTTTGAATAATATGGGCGGAATCCCATTGGGGCCAGGAGCTCCTTCTCGTCTGCCTTTCAAGATTCTTTTGTGAACTTGGGTGTTTGTGATTGTGAAGTTCTGTCCAAGATCTGCATTGAGATTTTCATGGAACGGACGAAGTTCCATACTAGGCTCACGGGTATTTACACCGATTTGGAGGGTCTGATCTTTATTAAAGTAGGGTTCGAGGTGGGTTATCCATGCTTCTTCTGTAACATTGCAGCTGATGCGCTGACCTTGCGGGTTTGATAGGGCATTTATATTCTTCCAAAATTGTGCACTATTGTTGTTCTTGACATCATACAAGAGTCTGACCCAAAGAGATTCTTCAGTTTCCTTTTTGTTTTGCCAAATCATTTTTTTGCGAGTGGCATTTAGCTGCCTCAGCTCTTGTAATGCCGAGGGATCTTTCTTCAGCCTCCGCAATGTGAGATTTATCCGAGTTATTAGCTTTTTTAATTTGGCTCTGTTACGTCACATGTCGCGTCACAAACCACTTTATTCGATTTAGATTAAAAATCATAAAAGCATTCTACAATTTCATCACAAAGGCAGACAAATTCATAAACACATACAAAAGCATCAATCAGTGATAATTTCATTAAAAAAAATACATGATCTGAGGAAACAACAATAATAGCGGATTAATACACATTATAAAAATACATCATAAAAGAGAGAATACTCAATAAAATAGACATTTTAAAAAGAAAACCACATCCATTTCATTTATGTTCACAAGACACCAATATTTACATCTTTAAGTCTTTTCCTCCTGATCCTAACCGCAGCAACAAGATAGTTGGCCACGCTAAACATGGCCAACGTAGAATCCATTAATTGGAGGTACAGGAGAGCAGGTTTTGCCTGCAGAAAAGCTTTTTCCTTCAATACTGGTACAAGGTATTTCTGTCTGGGCTCAATAAAAAAATTACAAAATAGCATAAAGTGCATATTATTTTGAGGAGAAAAACTATCACAGTTACAGACAGGGGCATCTTCCTCCTTAAACCAACCGTGACTGTCACACAAAACCGTATAAATCTGGTTAAACCTAAGTTTAACCAGAAGCCACCTATGAAAGGGGATAGTGACAATAGTAAGGTACGGTTGGATGGTAAGACGCGTGATAGTCAGATAGTGGGCTCTGACCGTGGGCTTGAGTAGTTGGCATTCTTCCCTCTCCACGTTTTTCCTAGTTATAAAGTTGGCCTTCACCCAGGCTAAATCTAATTTCTTAAGATCCTGAGGAATAAGAAAAATATCAGGGCGACCCAGATCCAAAGAGCACTTCTTTATATGTGAAAGCCAATCTATACTTTTGTAATTATCCAGTTTTAAACAGTCCGCCAATATTTTATGATTAAGGCCCAAGTTTTTATTTGTCCAAAGCCTTATCCATAACAGGATAGGGGCCATAAGAAGGGTGTCCGATATATAGCCCAACCCGACTTCCTGGTGGACTGAAAACGTGGCTGTAGATTGGGGGAGCCCTAAGGTAGAACGCAGGAATCTATTTTCTTCCCTTTGTATTGATTCACTATTTACATAGCCCCACAGACCAGAGCCATACCTGGCTATTGCCACTGATTTTGCCCTGTACAAGTTAAGTAAAGCACCTGTTGGCTTCCCGCCCAGTCTCCTAGCAAAACTTAAAATAGCAGTTGCTGAGCTTCTAACCGCCTTAGTTTTAGCTACAATTTGCGGAGCCCAACTTCCCTTATTATCAAAAATTACACCCAGGTATGTAAAAACTTTAACATTGGTGATCACGTCGCCATTACAATAAAACTGCCTGGAGTTGTTTTTACCAGCCCCAAAAGCCATGACGTGTGATTTGGAGTTGTTTATTACTAGGTCTAATGATAGCATAAAATCATTAAAAGCATTTAAAAGTTTTTGTAGACCTATAGGAGTCCGAGCTATTAAAGCGGCATCATCCGCGTACAGGAGAACCGGAATACGAGTTTCCCCTGCACGCGGAGTATCCAAGGTCGCTGATAAAAGAGTTTCCTCAAGTGAATTTATATACAAGGTGAATAGCATGGGCGCAAGAATGCAGCCCTGCCGCACTCCCCTGCTTGATTTGAACCAGGCGGTACGATTACCTTCCTGGTCCATTCTGATTGAGGCTTTCAGATCTTTATGTAATTCTGCCAGGAAATATACAAGGGGGGGGTCCAAACCCAGCTTTAACAACATGGTCCATAATCGAGCTCTATTCACCAAATCGAAAGCTGTGGATAGGTCCATGAATGCAACATAAATTGACCCTTTTTTGACAGTTGTGTATTTCGAGATTAATAAATGAAGATTTAGGCATTGGTCCTCAGTCCCCCTCCCAGCACGAAACCCATATTGGGCATCAACTAGAATATTGTTAACTGTAGACCAGGTGTTAATTCTAGCAAGCAGGACTTTACCCAAAATCTTCATTGAGGAATCCAATAGTGAAATTGGCCGAAAACACTTTGGGTCGCTTCTTAGGCCCTTTTTAAAAATAGGAACTATAATGGCACATGACCATGATTTTGGCAACCCCCCCCTCATACACACAATTAAAAACATTGGCTAAAATCTCAGCCCACAACTCTGAATTAAGTTTGTATAAGTCCGGGGGAACCCCATCCGGGCCCGGGGCTTTATTTGCAGCTGAGCCTAAAATTGCCAACTCTACTTCAGATTTGGTGAAATCTAACTTAATATGAGAAGCCGAGGAATAAGGTATTTTAAACACCTCAACAATCTCGTTTGAACCATATATGTTGGAAAAATGATTAATCCAATCGGCTTCAGATATATTAATTTCAAGGTCCTGATTAGATGTATGAGAAAACAAGGGGTTATTAATTATAGCCCAAAATTTGGAGCTATGTTTAAGGGTAATGGGGTCCATCAAAGAGTCCCAGGCTTCATCTTTGATGGCTTTTTTTCGAAGTTTGACTGCCAAAGCGTATTGTCTTCTTAGATCTGCCACCAAAATTCTATCTCTAGGCGATTGTTTAAGACTTTTCCACAGAGCTGCGTGTGCCTGTGAGCAGGAATGATCAAACCATCTACACACTGGGACCGAGCCTTTCCCTGGTTTGACTCTGAGATCTTTATCCACTCTGGCACAAATATCTTCAAAGGCACTCACAACTTCCCCTCCCCTCATCTCTTTATTCAAACATATCCCAAATTCAGCTCCCATGTCCTGCACAATACGATCATGAAAATCCTCTGGGCAGACTTTGCACCATTTGAGGCGTCTGCCTTGGTCTTTGCTCTTCACATCCCTTATAGAAGTAGGCCTAGCTACTCCTTTATGCAAACCAGAGAGAGTATCTAAAACCAATAACACAGGATTGTGGTCACTAAATCCACTAACAAACGCATTATAAAATAGTACATAACGAAGGAGCCCTGAAGACGTAAAAAAATAGTCTATAATTGATTCACTGCCCCTAGCGTTATATGTGACCACACGGTTTGATGTATCTGCAATCCCAGGTTCATATAGATCATTTGATGAGAGCATGTTTTCCATTGCCACACCCTTTGGACTATGTTCAAAGTGTGGCGATAAAGTATGATCAGGACCATTTTCATCAATAATCTGGCAATGGGACTCACACAAATGAACATTAAAATCACCCATCATTATACACTGGACAAAAGTGGTTTGTTTGGACATATATTTGGTTAAAAAGTCTGATAGACCGTCTAAAACAAAATTTGGGGGTCCCCCCTGCATGGAGTTATAACAGTTTATTAATACAATCTTATTCTTATCAGCCAAACTAATTTCCACCATTTGGAAGTAGTGAGAAAAACTAGGGATTTCTCTAACATTGCCAGCAATTTTAACTGAAACAAGGAATAACAAACCCCCTCTGTCCCTACCCGATGTGGAACTCAGAGCATCAACAAAGAAAGAAATAAATCCTTCTACCCAGAACCCTTTATCTTTCGACCAAGTTTCTTGTAATGCGACAATATCATGGTTCTTCACTAATTGTAACCAAATACAGTCATTTTGTTTTGCCCGTAGGCCTGCGATGTTCCGTATGTGCTCTCCCCCTAACTGTGGTGGGTCATTAATAACAGATTCGACACTAACAACAGGTAGGGCCACATCAGTATTGACTGAGCAAATCAAGTTATCCTGGTCAGGTACAGGTGCTAGTCATTCAATGTCTACTCTATCAGCTAATGCTGAAAACATATTTGACAATGGTAGATTATTAGAGAGTGTATTCCTTGTAACATTTACTGCACCATTAGCTTTAGTTGGCTTAGTCATCCAGACATTAAAAGGCATAGGTGAGATAAGGTTATCTTCTGCCCAAGTGTTATCAATAGATTGTAACTTAATATTCTCATTTACAACTAACCTCTGTGGACGGGGGTAAAAGAAACCCAGAGGCATCGCCCGCACCCCTTTACTCACGGGATCCAAAGGGGAGTCATCCCAGAAAAGTCGACTCGCGACATTCTTAGTTTTAAAATTTACAATGACGCAGTCTCCTGCAACTTCTTTCTTGCTTTTACCCACCCAGTTTACCCGTCTACTTGTTACAATATTATCCGCGATGTTACTTTCACCCGTGCAGTTGGCATTACACCATTTTTTAACGTGACTAAGAAGAGACTCATGTAGTTCTATCGCTCCGTTTTCGAGTTTAGGCACGTTAACCAGTATTGCGACAAAGGGTGTTGAATCCGGTGGTAAATTTATAGATGGTATACTTTTTTCCGGAGCCCCCCGCTGGCCTCTAGGCCTTGTGGAACAATTTGAACCAGGGGCAACCTCTGTCGTGGGGATGTATATTCCATTGTCTACTTTCCCTTTTGGTGGCATAGGTAAAAGAGGGATATTAACTGGTCTAATTACAGGTGGGTCACCAACTTTAGGGATAGTGACCTTTACAACTGGAGGACATGGCGCCAGAGGCATAGAAAATGCAGGGGTCCGAGCGTTAAGAACATCATTTATACGATCACATTTTGATATAAGGTTCTTAACACAGTCCTTCAGTGTTTCATTAATATCCGAAGCAATCTGGATTAAAGCAGTCTCAAGTCTATCTGTAAACAGTTTTTCCAATAAGGCCATAATGACCTCCTCCGTCAGAAGGGCTGGCTGGGAACAGCCAGCCGTAATTGAATCCGACCTTCCAGCAACCCCAGGACTCAATGGGGCGTTAGGTATCACAGTTTCAGATATGGCCGGGCATGGAAGAACTGTAGCAGGAAGTGACAGGGAGGGTCTACAAGCCTCAATTATAACCCGAGGCTCCAAAGGTATACAATTTAAAGATGAGGCATATGAAGTATCAGCAGTCCCGGGACTAGAGGCAATGCCCAGTTCACGCTCGGACTCAGCAATCTTAGATGATAATTCCCCCACCTTGGTAGTTAAATATGTAAGTATACTTGTAGTATACTTAGGTACCTTCGCCTTAGCTTCATCCGCCGATGGTGTTGGCAATTTACGCTTACCCATTGTAGAAGATGTTAAGGACGTGACCCGTCCCGTCCCTGGTCGTCCTTGGACGGCCTTAGACGGCCCGCCCTCTGCCCGGGCTCCGCCCGGCGCCGTCCGCGCGCGTCCGCGACGCGGAGGTAGCTGCCGCCTTTAGTAGCGCCTCCTGGCGCTTGTGCAGGAAGTGGGCGGAGGATGTTGCAGGGCTCGCTGGGAGTTGTGGTCCGCTCCGCTCCGCGGCCGTGCGATGGCGCTGCACGGCGGCGGGGGCGACCACAACGTCAGGGACCCAGCAGCGCTGTGAGGCAAAGTCAGGGCAAGCAGCGTCTGAGCGGCGTTTCCGCGTCCCCACCTGGAGCCGGTAAGCTTCGGTTTTGACCCCCTTTTTTTGGCTCTGTTCCGTGGATTGGAGCCAGACTGTGGATTTTGCTGGCACGTTGTTCTCCCGTTTCCAGAGTGGCTCTTTGTATCTCCGTAACTTTTACGTAGGGCGTTTGTAAATGCCTCCCAGCCTCCAATTATGTCGGGGATAGCTGCTTTCCCTTCTTCCCGGAGTTGTTTTGCTCGAGCTAGTAGTCCTTCAGGATCGTTGGTGCTACATTTTACTCTTCTCTCGTTGTTGGTGTATTCTGAGCAGATTATATTTGCTGGGGGCAATTTATATAATGATGGCTCATCTACAGTGATTTCCTGGGGTAAGTGGTCGCTGCATTCTTCGCTCCCAATGCAATAATTTTTTACTTTTGTGAACATGCAGCGAGAGCAGAAGGTGTAGTCAATTGTTGACCTCGTTGCTGCATTATTAAATGTAGCTGTTTGCGGGCGATCTCCCGGGAATCTGCCGTTTAATGCACGTGCGCCCAGTTGCTCTAAGAATGACAATAGACTTTTTGAGGTGTTTGTGAGTCTTCCGTCTGTATTAATGTCTTGGGGCGTCTCCTCCCATACAAATGGGTCCTCCTCTGTGTTGATGTCATCAGTTTGTCTCCTCAGCATGTTTAAGTTGAAATCTCCTGTGATTATCCAATTATTTGTTTTCTCATCTGTTATTATTTTCACCAACTCCTCCTTTAGTTGTTGACTCCCTTTATTTTTGTCGTGCGGGTGCAGATAGAGGTTTATCAGTATTATGTATTCCTTGCTTATCTTCCCCTGTAGGGTGATTTGGCTTACTTGCATTTCGTTTGGTGGCGCTAAATTGTATGGTAAGAGTTCTGTTACGTAATTGCTGATTATGGAGATGTATGTAACTAGACCTCCCTTGTTGTGGCCAAATTCGGTGCTTCTGATTGCCGGTAGGTGGAGCATGTTAAAGCCGTGCAGTGCCGTTGGTAGTACGCTCCATGTTTCCTGGAGTGAAATTATATCAAATTTCTGCAGATAAGTTAGCAGTTCTGGGTCCGAGGTCTTGTCTCCCAGCCCATTGATGTTCCAGGAACAGATTTTCAAAAAGGTCTTTTTTGGTGGTACATTATGCTTAGAATGTCACGGTCTTCCAGTTTTGATATTTATTGTCCTGGTTACCCTGCTCCACTCCAGCATGGATCTACTTATGTCCGCGTGTGCCCTAGGTGCGTTGTATTCTCCGTTACCCCTATACTCTATGCTGTTACTACGAGCCCCTCGCAGTACTGAGAATAATCGTGGGTTCAGTTGTTCATGGCCACGTTTTTCTTCTTGGCACTTTGACTCGGCCAGTAGTGGGTCAGGATACCTTGGTTTTGCTAGTGGCTGAAGTTTAATGCCCCCTTCATTGAACCTATTCTGTTTCTTTAGGACTCTCTTGGCTAGGTCTGGTGTGGCCCATACGGCTTTCGTTAGCTCTAAGCCTGGACAATCGGGTGAATCTTTAAACTCAACTGACTCCAGGTCGGTAGTTTTTATATTTTTTAGCGTGTTGATAGACCTCAGTGTGGTGATCTGGCTGGACCGTGTCATCAGCCATGTCATATGCCCATGTCACCGGAATCTAGAATGTACAATGCTTTGCCTGCCTGAGTCATCCCATCCTCGTCGCCTATTTGTGAAGACTTAATGATGACAAATAGTTATATATCACAAGTAGAGTATTTATTAGTCACAGCTGTACAAGGTCCTGAGTAACTGAAGATACATGGAATGACTCAGGCAGGCAAAGCATTGTACATTCTAGATTCCGGTGACATGGGCATATGACACGGCTGATGACAGAGTTATTATGGCTACAATGCAAAATGTAAGTGCTCCACCTCCCTTTTTACAGACTCCTGGTGATCCTCCAGTCCCTTGGAGAAATTGGTACAGAGCATTTAGCAAATATTTAGGAGCAATTGGCGGCAATAGGTATCGTCCTGAACGTAAAAGGTTTCTTTTGGAACATAATTTAGGGTTTGAGGGACAATCTATTTACGAGCATCTTCCAGAAGATGTTGTCCCACAAGATCAAGAGGATTTAGATGAGTTTGAAATAGCTTTTAAGAAATTAGAGAAGCAATTTGATGTCGAACCTAGTATAATTGTTAACAGGCACACATTTTTCACAAGACAGCAATTACAAGATGAATCCATTGTTACCTATGTTGCTGTCTTACGCATGTTAGCAGCAGAATGTGAATTCGAAAATTTCACAGATCAACTCATTCGCGATCAAATTGTTGTACGTTGCTATGATGGTAAAGTTCAGGAAAAATTGCTTACTTTGAGAAACCCTAGTCTTGCAGAAACAATTGATATAGTGAAGGGGATTGAAGTGTCACGCTAAGCTCGCAAAGAGCTTGTACGACAAGAAAATAGTAATGTGTCTGTTGTGAGTGAAAATGCTAAATCGAAAGATAAGTATAATCTTAACAAACAGAAAGACAATAGAAATAGTTACTCAACAAACAAAAATAGTTTTTTCACTCAGAAGAACATTTGTTTTAGATGATGAAACGAAAGACACAATGCAAATGGTAGACCTTGTCCTGCTATGAGTGTGAGATGTAAAACGTGCCTAGAAAAATGAAGTTTGCCATTGTAGTATTTGACAACTATAGCAAATGGTGGGAGGTGAAGTTTGTAGAGGAACCCAATACCCTCAGTGTAATTTCAATTTTGAAAAGTTTATTCATTAGAGAAGGTTTTCCCAAAGAAATTGTTTCGGACATTGGTGTCAAATTTATTTCTAAAGAAATGAAGAGTTTTTGGGAAAATAATACCATCAAACATAGATGTGTAGCATTATATCATCCACAGGGCAAAGGCCAGGTAGAAGAAATGAATCGCACGTTAGTGGAGTGCATTTAATGGGGAATACAGAACAAGTGTGACATTGGTAAAGCTGTTGAAGAGATGTTGTGGTTCTATAGATGCACCCCTGATGCGGGCTCTGGGATTTCTCCATTTGAGCTTTTAAGAGGACGTCTTCCTACTTCAAGACTTTGTCCTGCTTGGCTGACGGAGTTTAAAAAGAAAAATGAGCAAATGTCAAATATTGTTAGTGTTGTAAGACCTAAGGTAAGAGAATATCGAAAGAGAATCAAGAACAGTTATGATTCTGCTCATAGGTTGAAACCTGTTCAAGACAAATTCAAGGCGGGTGATTGGGTCCGCATTAAGGATGCTGTTCCACTCTTTGTAGTCTCTCCTGATGTTCAGGTTATTGAACAAATGTCAAATTCCTATCCTTTATCTGTAGGCAGAACTGGTAGAAGGAATATAGGCAAACCACAATCTTTGATTTAAATGTTTCATCTTATTTATTTGCATGACTTAGTTTTATATTGTTTATTTGTATGACTTAGTACTTTACAACCTTTGTGTTAATCATTTAATTTTGCATTATCTTTTTGTTCTAATGTACTTTTTATTTGTAAAGAAGGGAGATGTTGTGGTGATCTGGCTGAACCGTGTCATCAGCCATGTCATATGCCCATGTCACCGGAATCTAGAATGTACAATGCTTTGCCTGCCTGAGTCATTCCATGTATCTTCAGTTACTCAGGACCTTGTACAGCTGTGACTAATAAATACTCTACTTGTGATATTTAACTATTTGTCATCATTAAGTCTTCACACTCAGTAAATGCAAGATGTTACCCCTATTTAGTATATCAGCCCGTCCCTTTGATATATACTCTGGGTGAAACATGATTGCTGTTGTAGCACCTGAGTACCCTGTTTGTTGGTCCAGGGTGTCCTCTGTCACTGTTGAGCTCTCTGTTAATAATGATGGCCCCCGTGATGGTGTAATCGAACCGAGTGGCTGGCTGTTGCTTACCGCAGCTTTCTCCATATTCAGCGCTGATGTTTTAATTGTCTCCCTATCCTTGCCTGTGCTGCTTCGTGGGATTATTTTTTCTCCTTCTGGCTCCCTTGACCCATTAATCAATGGAGTGGTGGAGCATGATTTTGCCTTATTAAGTGCCCAGACATTTGTTATTGTTATCGGTGGTTCCCCAAAAGGGCTCCCGCTGTTGTTCCTTGGTTTCTGCTCCAGTCTATCCATAGTCAATTCTTTGGCAGTTGTTCGCACAGTGATTTCTGGTCCTTTTTCCTGGGTCGGACTGAGGTTCCGTGAGAATCGTTACGGTGTTCCGGACATGAACGAATATGGGCAAGTAAGGTATCTATGAACCGTAAATGACGAGTTCAGTAAGTGTACGGGTTTTCGCTACACTACCTGGCATGGTTCGCCTTATTTACGTGTTTCCACATCTGAACCCTTGGGTTCCATTTTAGATACGGCATCCATTTTGTTTCTTGCCCTCACGCAGTCAGCGAACAGGCAACTGTCCGCATCGTGACCCTTTAGTTCCCAAGCTTTACGGAAGAAGCATATTCCTTTCATGCGTCTTTTATGACTAGGGGAAGGACACTGCTAAGGCAATTGCCTCCGCTCGAAGGTGATTCTGCCGTGCCGGTCTATTGTTTCAGCCTCGCACATGCTGGGATCAAGCCTTTTTTTAGCTACGACTACGCATCCAATATTTACCTCGCGCTATCTCTTCCCTGCTGTCTGACTTCCTTGCAGCTGTTCTTGTCTCTTTCTCTTGCTTATTTACAACTCAAGTGGAATGTACCTAATGGTGGGAAGATGTGCTATTACAGTTGGAACTGGTGATGTTAATGTAATTATGTTCCGGGGTTCTGAATACATGAAAGCGACCCTTTTGAAGTCATTTCGTGGGAACTGGGTTGTAACCTTTTGTTCACACGTTGTGCAATGGTAAAATCTTGTATAAAAGAGAGCGACTCACATACGCAATTTGAAGCAGACTCTCAGAACCTACACGCTGTTGTACTTCTCGTGACTTTTGCCTCCCTGCAGTAATAAACGCTGATCTTTGACGCCGAAGGAAGTCTCCCGTGTCTCTGTCTTTAGTGCGCCAGAACAGGTATCCCACGAAGGTTTTAGGTGTTGTTCCCTGGCACCGCTGGGCCTTAAAAAGCACAGTCCTTCAGTTGGCGCCCAACGCGGGGCGAAATCGGCGGTACCGGTCCAAAGCCTGACGATTGTGAGGAACTTCGTGTGAAATCTCCGAGGAAAAGGTGCACCCCGCTTCATCGATCCTGTTGTCGAAACAAGTGGTCCGAAGATTTTTCCCGCAAAGATTCCCGCCTCCTGACGGCTGCGACGGACCGATGCCCTGACAGTCGACGTGTTTTTGACGCCTGGCGTAGACCTTTCGTACAGCGAGACGATAGACGGGCCTTCCTGGTGACGCCATTGAAGTCCTCAGTTAAGTATTTGTGGGTCGCTCCCAGTCCTTAGTTGTTGTTGAGCTTTTTGAAGCTTTGTTGTATGCATGGTTCCATTGCATTTGTGGTTCTTAGTTGTTGGTCCTTAGTTGTTATTTGACAATTGCAATTGCCAAAACCGAGGGTTTTGTCTTTCACGAAGAATTAGTGCTTCGATAACCCTTGAAGTTTGATACTAGGTTAGTGTGCACGATGCCTAGCCATAGTGGGTTTCTTGGTTTCTTTAAATGTTGCAACAAGGATTCCCGGTTGGAGGACTCGTGTCCGATACCTTCAGTTGGAACTCCGATATATGAGCTCTATAGTCGACATGGTGTGGGCCCTATTATATATAATAAATATTGGGTCCGTTACACGAAAAAAGATGGTGTCCTTAGTTGGCCACCACATGGAAGTTTCGACCTCACGGTCTTAGATAATCTAGAAGCTAAGTTGTTTAAAAGGAAAGCTAGGCCAGCTATGTTTGATTCTTTTCGGTTGTGGCGTAAGGAGGCCAAGCAGAAAGAAATCAAACAGCTTAAAAAGGATCGAAGAGAAGGGTTCGTTCCGATAATGCAAGTTGTACAACAATGTCAGCGAGATAAAGAAGAAAAAGAAATAGAAGTTTCCACTAGACTGCATCACATGAGGGTAGACAAATGTTACCCGGTTTTACCAAATAATCAGGATACGAAAGAAGAGGATTCAAAGGAGGATCCCCTGTTAGCGTATTTGATTAAATCGCCACCTCCTTATGCACAGGGTGCTACAGCCCCTGTAGTTCCTCCTGTGGTTCCGCCTGTAATTCCTCCTGTTGTCCCTCCTGTTGTTCCGGCGGCTGCTGGTCAGCCCGTTGTTAACCCTACGTTTGTCCCACCACCTGTTCCTATTCCTACTGCTCCTTTGCCTGTGCCTTCGCAAACTCCAGTCTCTGTTACCCCGACTATCTTGCCTGTTTCTGCTGTTCCTACGTTCACTTCTAATATTGTCGCTCCTGTTCTTTTTCCTTCTTCTCCTTCTGTTCGTACTCGTATTCCTAATACTGTTGCTACGCTCTATTCCCCACTGTCCGGATCGATACTACCAACCAGTGCTTCCGAAACTCCCCAGAGACGAAGTCAAATACCTGGTGGAAGAGAAAGTGCAACATTAGCGACAATGGCTCGTAGGTGGATAAGACATCCTGCTAACTATCCCCCACGCATGGTCTTCGAGACGTTTTCTCAGTTTAATGAGCCTACGCAGAGATTCGTGTTCGAAGAAATGTGTAACTTTTTGAGGGAACAATGGTATAATGACAATTTAGATAACGTACCGCCCGATATGATTGAACTTCAGAGTCAATTTTCGAATGGTATGATTGTAGGTGGAGATGTACGACGTGCCTTAGAGCGACTGTTAGCCCATAGGTCGACAGTGCCTTCTCGAGTGTCGTTTGATGACGACTCTGAGAATTGGAAAGCGGCTCCTGGTCAGTATCCTATGAGAGAGGTTCCGCCAGTATGGATGCCAGGTGCTCCTGCTGCCAATCCCCCAGTTTTGCCACATTTCCAAAGAGTTTGGATACACCTCCCATGGAAGCGATCAGAAGTCTTGCAGGTCAAACAGTCCTTGCCTGTTCCACGCAAGAATCCGGCGGGTTACTATAAGGAGTTGTCCCAATTGGTAGATGCTACTATTATGAACCTTGCCGACATCGACATGCTGTTCGGTAATGTAGTACCACAGCCGGTTTGGGCGAAAATTCGTCAGGAAAATCATGCGAATGAGTTAGGTGGTGATTGGGCTGCATTAATAGCGGCTGATGGACTACAAGTTGGTGGGGCTAAGCCTGAGCAGTTAATTTTGGATCTGCCTCAGAAAATAATTACGCTCATGAAAACGCTTATGCCGGCGATGAGAGTAAACTGGGATAAATTATCAGCTTGTAAGCAAAAGAAGGACGAGAGTGTCTCCGATTTCTTCACTAGATTTGAAGAGGCATTTGTCGATCATAGCGGTCAGGATATGGGCACTGAGGGAGGCCAACGTTTATTTGTCGATAAATTTGTATTAAATTTGTTGCCCGACCTATGCAACAAATTGAAAAATTCAGAAAGTGCCTGGGCTGTTTCCACTACTGCTCAAATATTAGCGACGGCTCAATATTATGAGAATAGGGAGAAAGAAGAAAGTGATCGTGCAGATAAGAAAACGAAGGAGCTCAAAACTAAGGTTTTGTTGCAGCAAGCGTATCCTCCGCGTTCAAATCACACAGATTTGCAACAGCAATATAGACCACAATCGCAATCCTCCAGAATACAGTCACGTCCTGACTCCTCTGACTTCAGATCTATGCTTGGGTATAACCAGTGTGCATATTGTAGAAGAGAGGGACATATAAAATATGATTGTCCCGCTTTGCGTGACCGCCTTAATGGTGTGTTGGCACGAGGGGGTCGTGGTGGTCCTCAACAAGCATCTCGAGGTAGAGGTCGCGGTATCTCTCAAAATCAGACTGAGCGCCCTAATACGTCCTCGGACGCGAATAATTGTTTTGACCAGCGAAATGCAAGGTCCGATAAATCAGCGCAGTATTACGCGGACGACTATTACGTTGAACATGAGACTGTTGTAAACGACCGTTACTAGGACAGCCACCGACAGAGAGAGGGAGTAGTATCAGTTCCGGTTGATCAGAGTGGGCCTTACGTCGCAGTTGCTACATCTGGCGTAGTTGAGCCTTTTCTGTTAGACACTGGTGCGACGAAAAGTTCCATCATGCATTCGAAACTCCCTGGCGCACCTTTGTCTGGCTTAACAAATGTTTCCGTTGGATTCTCTGGCGCCCCGGTTAGCAATCCTGTCTCTAGCCCTTTGCCCCTTACGATTGGCCCTCGTGAGCTGGAGGCTCCATTGATTCTATCTACTGGTTGTGGTGAGAATCTTCTGGGCTTGGATTTGTTAAAACGGTTCTATGCGACTTTGTATTGCTCTCCTGAAGGAGTGGAGCTTACACTAGGTCGGAGAGTAATCTCTCCTATGTACTTGTCGATCGATAAATTACCACCGGAATTGAGCTCCCTTCCTGCGTCTCTATGGGCCACAGGTCCCAATGACGTGGGTCTCTTGGACATCCCACCTTATATAATCAAGCTGAAACCAAATGTGCGAATGCCACGTATACCACAGTATCGTATCTCCATTGAGGGAGAACGGGCGCTATTAGCGATCGTGCACGACCTGATCAAAAAGGATGTCATTGAAGAAACTCGAGGAAATGTGTGTAATAGTCCTGTACTACCAGTTCTAAAACGAACTGATCCATCTAAACCTCCTGTGTATCGTTTCATAATCGATTTAAGAGAAGTGAATAAAATCGTGATCCCACAGTTCCCCGTGGTCCCTGATATCACGACTTTGTTGACCCTGATTCCAGCTTCTGCCTCCTGGTTCACGGTGATCGACCTAAAGAATGCGTTCTTTAGTATCCCGATTGCTGAGGAAAGCAGAGACCTATTCGGATTCTCATTAGGTGGTCGCAGTTTTAGATTGAAACACGCACCACAGGGCTATTGTGAGAGTCCGTCGATCTACAGTCAAGCCCTTAAAAGTCAACTTGATTTATTTGTACTACCGGCAGGCGCAGCCTTGATTCAGTACGTTGACGACCTATTGGTAGCTGCTGATACCAAAGATATTTGTAGAACTGCTACAGTATCATTGTTGCGGCATTTATGTGACTTACATCACAAGGTGTCACCTTCCAAGCTGCAATATTGTTGCCAAGAAGTAACCTACTTAGGTCACTTATTATTAAAAGAAGGGAGAAGGTTGACCCCAGAGAGAATTGCAGCGATCACCCGAATGACTGTGCCAAAAACTCAGAGAGATGTACGTGCCTTTCTAGGTATTACATCATACTGCAGACAATGGATCCCAAATTTTTCACTATTGGCGAAACCATTGTTAGCTCTCACGTGCAAGGATGTTCCGACTCCTTTGCCCTGGACTGAAGTGTGTCAAAAAGGTTTTTCAGAATTACGTGATGCGTTGTGTTTGGCTCCTGTGTTAGGTACTCCTGATTACAGTAAGCCGTTTACACTGTACGTCCACGAGAGGGATGGTTGTGCGTTGAGTGTTCTGACGCAACACTTTGGTGACAAACAGCGTCCATGTGCATATTTTTCTTCAACCTTAGACCCAGTAGCTAGAGCCTTGCCGAGTTGTTTAAGGGCAACAGCGGCAGCTGCGGCGTCCATTCGACAGTCCGCAGGCTTGGTCATGGATAATATGCTTACGGTGATGGTTCCGCATGCAGTTGACACTCTCTTGAACCGAACGAAAACTCAACATTTGACGAGCGCAAGGTTGTCTGGGTATGAGCTGACGTTACTGGCTAGTCACATACGGATAAAACGGTGTAATGTGTTGAACCCAGCAACATTATTGCCGATCAATACGGAGTTAAGTGATGTAGCACCACATGACTGTTATCTGAGAACCGAAGAGGAAACTAAAGGTCGTATTGACCTAAAAGATACTCCATTGGTAGATCCCGATGGGACTTTGTATGTTGATGGTTCCTGTTTTAAGTTACCGAACGGTGATGTGACGACTGCGTATGCTGTAGTGACGTTGAGAACGGTTGTGGAATCTACGAGATTAAATCAGAACCAGATGATGTTGGTCGTGGTAATGCGTTTGCAGATGAGACTGCTAAGGAGACAGCTAAAGATCTGACAAATCGAATGTATGTTACAAGATCAGTGAGATGGCCTGCGGAGACTAGTATGTGTGAGGACACAGTGGAGAGTGTGAAGGAAATACAGAATGAGGCCACTGAGATGGAGAAGACTAAGTGGAAAGAAAGCACGGGAAAATTAGATGAGGATGGATGTTGGGTTGATTTGTCAGAGAAACAGAGATGGATGTTACCGGATGCGTATGTGCTTGCTGTTGTTACAATGGCCCATGGCACAGCACATATTAGCTCGAAGGGCATATGCAAGTTGTTGTCTCCTGTATGGAAGAATGATGGGATTACTAAATGTGCAGAGAGAGTGGTTAAGAATTGCATGGTATGTTTGATGCATAATCCCGGTAAGGGCACCCCCACTCCACCTGGTCATTTTGCCCCTCCTACATGTCCTTTCGAAGTTATCCAATTGGACTTCATCCACATGGAGAGATGCAATAATTTAAAGTATGTTCTGGTTGTGGTTTGTGCGTTCTCCAGATGGATTGAGGCTTACCCTCTCAAGGATAATACTGCCCTATCCACAGCTAAAATTCTACTCAAAGAGTATTTCCCCAGGTACGGCATGCCTCGGATTGTATGGTCGGACAACGGAAGTGAGTTTGTGGGAAGTGTGATGAAGAGTGTGTGTCGTGGTTTAGGAATATCGCAGAAATTTCATAGTGCTAATCATCCTCAGTCAGCGGGTTTGGTGGAAGGATACAATGGCACCCTGAAACTAAAACTTGCTAAAATTCAGGCAACAACTGGTTTATCATGGCCTGACGCTTTGCCTCTAGCTCTCTTATCGACCAGGGCAACTGTACACTCTCGAGTAGGGCTTAGCCCATATGAAATTGTGTTCGGCCGTCCTGCGAACATTTGGGGAGTTCCAAGGCCTAAAGAATTTGACAGAATTGAATATCCAATGTTGATCGACTATCTTTATGATCTGACTGCTAAATTGAGTTTGATTCATCAACAGGTCTTTGAGGCTCTACCGTCACAAACTGAGGGTCCTGGTCATCGGCTACAACCGGGGGACTGGGTCCTCACCAGAAATTTCGGACGAAAACGGAATCTTGAGCCGAGATTTGTGGGACCCTTCCAGGTGCTACTAGCGACGAGGAAGGCGGTTCGACTGGAGGGACGGATACACTGGGTGCATGCCACCCACACCAAGAAGGTTCCGCTTCCTTTGCCAGCAGATACCTGGATGAGGAAAGGACTTGCCTCGTCTGAAACTGACGTTCCTCAGCGCTTCGCACTGTTTAGTGAAGCTGAGCCCATAGGGAACACTTCCGACACACCTGTTGATTCCTCTCAAACAATATCATTACCATCAGCTTTGGAGAATTCAAGTGCTGAACAATTGCCTGAACAATCGAACACTCTTTTGCCATCCAGTCCACTGTGGGACAAGCCGATATTTTCTTCGTCCACGCATAAAAGACTAATAAATCATTTTTTATTATTTTGATTTCAAAATACCCCCTCACATTTTTGCCTTGACCATTGTGGACATTTTTTATGTATATATTTATTTTCCAGAACAGCTAGGCGACGTATATGAAATTGATTATTTAACTGATTAAAACCTGCCATCTGGGTTGGCCGTAGGGCCGCGCGGGTACTTCTTTCTGTTTAGCAGTTATTGACACTAGGTCGATTTCTTTTGTCGATTTCTGGGAACTCCTGGGAATTGACAATCGCTACTCAGAACGAAGTGCGTCAAGAACGTTGCGGACAGTCGTTAGAGGATGGAGTTCTCTAAGCTGTCGAATATGGAAAAGATGTCAGCGCAAAGATCTGCATTACATAAGGTGTTTCGTACAAAATGTTTTTTGTTACAGTTTTTTATGTTGTTCCTAACTGTATCTATGCTGCTAGTGGGTGGAGTGTATTTTGGTTTTCAATCATTGCTGCCTTCTAGTGTACCTACTCTTCCTTCTCATGATCTAAATTTCATCACTACTGCTTCTCCACATTCTTTTCACCTACTGCCCCAACATGAACAAGTCAGACGTGCGGAATTTAGAAACAATTCCTTCGTTCAACTTCTCCATCAGCATCAGTTGGTGGTAAATACTACAAATTGTTGGGTGTGTGGGCTAATGCCACATACCATGGACAGGGGTATCCCATATTTGGTTCTTCCGTACAGTCCCCAGGGGTCAGCTCGGGCATTCCAAACCATGTTCCATAGTGCACTAGATTCCTACCCCCATCGAGAGCCACGCTCAGCAAACTTTGGTCCTGGCCCGTATCACAAGTCTCTAATGATAGCTATTGCCGATCTAGATAGAGATATCTTCGATGCGTCACTTATCCCAGAAGAGGAGGTACAAGCCTATAAGTACCTTAGTGAGGCTGAGTATAGTATATCAGTGGGTGATAGGCAGCTTAAAAGCTCATCTCCAATCTGGATTGTACCTCACCTAGGCCACTTTTGTCTGCAAGGTCGTGGCCGAAATCCAAGAGCCCAGCTTGGGAAGAGTGCTTGTGTGGATACTTACGTTCTACCGATGTTCTCTTCCCCTGTCTTCCTGACTGCCAAGGGTACCTATTTTGTATGTTATGACCGAGCATACACGTGGTTACCTCACGACTTCTCAGGTACCTGCTATATTGCAAATCTCTTGCCCCCGACTTTCACTGTTGCTGCCGACTATCACAAAACCAGAGTTGTGAGAGGTGTCATTAGTAAAGAGGATACTTCCGGCCAAGAAGCAGGAGACTTCTTCAAGGGTTTTCTACCGTTTTGGGGCCCTATGGTCAATAGCAGAAATCTGAGACAGTTAACTCGTGTAGTAGAGTCAACTGCTAACATAACTGCAAGCGCCCTTGGTAATCTGACAGCAGAGCTTCAAGCGGATAGGCTTATGACGTTACAGAACCGTATGGTTCTGGACGTTGTTCTAGCAGATAGAGGTGGTGTGTGTAAGGTCATCCATTCGAGCTGCTGCATATTTATACCTGATAACGCTCCAACGGTTTATCAAGCCATCTCCAAGTTGCACAAAATCTTGGAGTCCATACACGTGGACGAGGGAGATTGGACGCTGCTAGGATGGTTTTGGGGTCTGATATCGACTTGGGGTTGGAAGATTCTGATGATTGTTGGGGTTGTTGTGACGTTTCTATTCACATGTTGTCTTTGTGTGCAGTGTGGTCCTGCCTTATGTGGCCTATGTGCTACAACGTGTATAAGAAGGCCATCTGTTACCAAAGAGGCATTAATGGATAGAATAATGTTCCAGCAACATCTGAATGATCTGATGAATATCGGGATCTACTCTGACTTCGACTAGTTCTTGCCTACATGAGGGCAAAAGGAGCGTCTGAGGTTCCGTGAGAATTGTTACGGTGTTCCGGACATGAACGAATATGGGCAAGTAAGGTATCTATGAACCGTAAATGACGAGTTCAGTAAGTGTACGCGTTTTCGCTACACTACCTGGCATGGTTCGCCTTATTTACGTGTTTCCACATCTGAACCCTTGGGTTCCATTTTAGATACGGCATCCATTTTGTTTCTTGCCCTCACGCAGTCAGCGAACAAGCAACTGTCCGCATCGTGACCCTTTAGTTCCCAAGCTTTACGGAAGAAGCATATTCCTTTCATGCGTCTTTTATGACTAGGGGAAGGACACTGCTAAGGCAATTGCCTCCGCTCGAAGGTGATTCTGCCGTGCCGGTCTATTGTTTCAGCCTCGCACATGCTGGGATCAAGCCTTTTTTTAGCTACAACTACGCATCCAATATTTACCTTGCGCTATCTCTTCCCTGCTGTCTGACTTCCTTGCAGCTGTTCTTGTCTCTTTCTCTTGCTTATTTACAACTCAAGTGGAATGTACCTAATGGTGGGAAGATGTGCTATTACAGTTGGAACTGGTGATGTTAATGTAATTATGTTCCGGGGTTCTGAATACATGAAAGCGACCCTTTTGAAGTCATTTCGTGGGAACTGGGTTGTAACCTTTTGTTCACATGTTGTGCAATGGTAAAATCTTGTATAAAAGAGAGCGACTCACATACGCAATTTGAAGCAGACTCTCAGAACCTACACGCTGTTGTACTTCTCATGACTTTTGCCTCCCTGCAGTAATAAACGCTGATCTTTGACGCCGAAGGAAGTCTCCCGTGTCTCTGTCTTTAGTGCGCCAGAACAGGTATCCCACGAAGGTTTTAGGTGTTGTTCCCTGGCACCGCTGGGCCTTAAAAAGCACAGTCCTTCAGGACTCTTTTTCTCTCCCCATATCTTCTTCCTCCCTACATGAATAGACTAATTGGTCATCCCTTGGATAATCCCTGGTTCTGTGGATTCCTTCCTTGTTGTATGGCGATGCCTGCAAAGATTTTTGGTTTCGCCCCTTTCTCGTTTATTTTCTCCGCTGTTTGGAGGATAATTGTGCCCCTTCAAGCGGTACCTGATTTTCCAGGAGATTGCTAGGTTTAGTGGTATTGCTCTTCAGGGCTACTGTTGCTCCTTCAGTTAGTGCACTGATGTTTGGCCCTGATAGGGGTGAGTCCTCGTCGTCGCAAGACTGTTTGTTGTCTGATGTCTGTGCCGCACTGGTAGTTTGCTTTACCTGTGCTTTGGGTCTTTCGTCTTTACTTAGCTTAGTCGTTTGTTGTCCACTAATACTGGAGTGGACCACGCCTAGCATTGGTTGGGCTGGCACTACTTTCCTTATGTCAACAAGGAGATTATCCAATGCTGATGGTAATGTTGCTAGCTTGTCCACAATTGTTATGCAGGTGCAGCTAGTCTGGGCGAGTTTTATGTCTGACTGTGCCCTCTTAATCAAATTGTTGAGGTCGGCCAGCTCGTCATCTATGCCGGAAACAAAAATGGAGAGTGAGTTGAGGACTGACAGCTGGAGGTCCATCTTGTCTGATTGATACTGCAATGCGTTCACAGACATTTGCATTGTGTGCAGTAGAGTGGACCAGATATCGTCCTTGTACTGTGATTTATTCTTTTCGTTGTTTGGTTTTGGAGAGCTGTTATTTCGTCTATCTTACTCGCCTCTGGTGACGTTGGAATAGGATGCGACTAGTTCCTCCCATTCTTCAGGTGTAAGATACGATGTCTCTGGTTCGGTTTCCTTAGACATTAGTGATTTTTTTGTATTACAGTCAGGTTGGGCTGTGACAAGGCTAAGACTGTGTTGGGTATTTGATTTTGCCCATCTTAGTTGAACGTGCTCATCTTGTGATGTTGGCAATTTTTCATCCTCTGTCTTTTTTATCGTTGTATTGGAGTTTATGCTATCTGCTTTGCTCATGTTAGCTGTGCTCAGATTAACTGTGCGCGCCTCCTGATGCTTGCGTGTCCCAGGTATCTCTGGTGAATCCTGTCCAAGAGTACCCATATTGGGAGGGTTGTCATTAGAGTTAGGATTGTCTTCTTTTTTGGCCTGCGGCGGCGTGTCTGGTTGCCATATGGAGTCATGAGAACCCAAATTGAAAGGGTTATCTTTAGGGTTAAGTTTATCTTCTTTTTTGGCCTGCGGCGGCAAGTCTGGTCGCTGTATGGAGCCATGAGAAGCTGGACTATGCTTCTTAGTTCCAGAAGCCTCCACCTCACCTCCCAATTGCTGTGGTAACATTTTGATCAATGATCCATCCTTGATGTACTCATAGGGGGTGCTGTTGTTGGTGATTTCCCCCTTTTTTTCTTCCCCGCCTTCAGTTCCTCCCTCTGTCGTTGCTGCACTGCAGCTCGCCCCCAGGCCAGACGTATTGAGCCTGCGTTCATTGCCTTTTACTTTGTTTGTAGGCAGGGATATCTCCAATTGATTCATGTCGTCGTACCCTAGTTGATTTTCTTCCTTGAGTCCCTGGGTCCTTGCCTCCTTAATTGTGGTCGCTGCATCTTTTCCCTCTTTAGGGCTTGCGCCGCCACTGACATAGTTTTTACAGGCTGCTGATTGGCTTCTACAGTCTGGCCCCTGTTGCTGACACTGCTGCCAATGCTGCTGCTGCTTATGCGCCAATTGATGTTGATGTTCCGTTTGGTGTGCATTGAAAGGATGGAGCGGCTCCGGGAGGTTAGTTACTTTACTTCTGTTTAAACACAGTACCGGCCCAGCATCTTTTAGGAATGAAAATTTTGTATAAATTTTCGGTTGGTGTGTTGGCTTAGGCATGTTGAGGCCGCTGCTTGAGCTGCTTGAACTGCTTGTAATGCTTGCCATCCCGCTTGACAAGAGTTCAGGTCTGGTAAGAAGCAGAGAGATTAAGTTGTGGGCTTCGTCTTTTGCCCTCACTTGCATTTCGGGGCTATCTTTGTCTATTGACTTCTTATTTGCTCTCCAAGCTCTTTTGGCAGGGTTTGCTGATTCCTGTTGCCTTGTCTTTCCGGACCGCATTGTTGCAAGCGGGACGCTGAGGGCCGGTTTAGGTTAATGTGGCTACCTAGGCTGTCTGCTGTGGCCGCAAAATGTTCCTAATGTCGTGTTTTTTCAAGATTGACATCTAGTTCCACTCTCAGTGAGCCTTTCTGGGCGCACCTCCTGACAGGACAAAGAGAGGGGGAGGTGTATCCAGAATGTGATGGAGTCTGGTGGACCAGGTAACAGCGACAGAAGGAAATAAAGAGGTGAGCAGAAAGTCGTCCTCAAGACCGGGGGGCTGTAGGCTTGTAGGCTCGCACACAAAAATGACAGCCAGTGAGTCAGTTAGTCAAGTGGCCTCACCTTACGCACCTTACGCTGTGAAGCCTGCTGTGTCCTGAGTGCCGTCCTCCGTTCAACTTTCCCCGTTCTCCGTTCTCTTCATTCACCAATGCCTCGTCTGTTATCCTCTGCTATCCTCAGGTGTCCCCAGGTATCCGTGAACGCACAACCACTGGTTGTTTTCAGAGTATCCTCTGTAGATTTAGGATTTGATTTGCCAAATTAGGGGGGATGAGCAGCAGGGGAGTTTGCTCAGCTCAGCTCGATCTCACTGCCCTCGGGTGTCACTCTGCTGCGCCTGGACTTGTGGCTCCATTGGGGCTCCTACCCCTGCCGTAACACAGAGGCGCAAGAAGTACAAGGAGGCTGGCAGCCTCAGAGAGCTGAAGCCCCGATTGGAGGGGGGGCCGAGGGGGCCGGGGAGGGCAGGGGGTCAGGGGGGGAGGGGTGAGGGCTTCCTTTTCTATGCGCTTGATGCCCAGAGCGCAGCCGGTAATGGTGACGGCCGGCCACAGCCTCTCCCCGCCAGCCGCCCACTCGCCCTTCTCCATACTCCTGGCCTGCTACAGGCTGCAGGCTGCAAACCTGCTGCTGCTCACAGCTCGCGTCCACTGTGTCTGTTTTCCGCGGTGGTGTGCTGGAGCGCTGTATGCTGTTTGGCGTGTGGGTAGGGGGATCGTGGTGCTCCTGAGTCGGCCCGCACCGCTTATGCCGTTTTACGCCGCCTGCCGCCACCTCGAACACCGTCGTAGAGTGTGGTATGCGCGTTGCAGGCTGCGGACTGTGAATCGCGGGTCGTGGAGCTCGTACCTCCCGCTGAACCGCCTCGCTGCCTCTGCCTCTGCCTCTGCTACCTGCTCTCCCGGGCTTGACTGCCCGCAAAACTTTCTGCACAGATGAGGGGGGCCACAGACGGAAAGCAGTTGCGAAAATTGCCGCGTGAGCGAGGTCTGGAGCAGCCGTCATCCTCCTCGCGTCCTCCTCGTTTTGCGCACCTTCAGTCTCAGATCAGGAGTAGCCTTATGGACGCCTGTGAAAATATAAATTCTGACGTCCCAGGCTGGGCCCAAGTGCTTAAATTAGAGCTTGAAGCCTTTTTGGACCAGCTTCTTAAATCGGAACTTAGAGACGTATTGAAAAGCATTGCCACACTAAAAACATCTCTGGATGCTTGGGGGTCTAAAATTGATGCAGCGCTAAAAACTACTGATAGCCCCAAGTCTACAAATAGGGCCACCACTCCTCAAGGATTGCAGGCTCCCTTGCTCCCTGGTGGGCACAATGATTCCCCTGTAGGCCAAGTCCCTGTCTACAACCAAAATTCGTCCATCCAGGCTAGCTGCCATACTTATGAAAATTATCCCCCGAGTAGTGTCCATCATAGGGCTTCCGTACCATCCCTTAAAGATCAAAACCCTAGTTCTGAGGCATCCGGTACAGTCATGGTTGATGTTCACCAGGTGCCACAACCAGTGTCAAACCCCGTAAGGAACACCACACTTTCCAAAACAAGTTCAATAAACCCTGCCCCTCCACGCATAGATTTAGCCCCAGAATCAACCCCACATGTGGTAATTCTAGCTGCAGTTCCATCTCTGGAGTCCGGTCGGGGTGAAACATTTATGGAACTGAAAAATATATTAATCTACTGGTTAAATAAACACAGACCACTTTCCTCTTTGGTACATACCGAAATTTTTATTTGCTCGCAGGGTTAGTTGGCTCGGACAGAGACAAAAGTACATTTTAGGGGATTGCGTGCTGATAAATTTTAGAGACAGAAGGACGGTCCAATACATTCTTAAAGGGGGACAAACAACAGTGACAGGAGGTATTCAAGTACTTCCACTGGGTTATTTCTATCCTCCCAGCCCTCTCTTGGATAGAATGGACAGTGTGTACAAAAAATGGGAAAGACGTGCCCAGAACATTGTTCCGTCACATTCAGTTAAAGACTGGGGCAATCTGGAGTATTTCAACATTCCCGTAAATAATTGCTTTAGCACTCTGGACCTGGTTGATTGACTAGTTCCCATCCACGAAAACTTGAGCCCGGTTCCGAATATTTTTACTGATCTTCGCCATGTAGAAGAGCAAAATCCTGGTAAACAAGCCACAGCATCCTCTTTAAAGATAATTCTCCTAGCTGGGGATCGGACTATACCTAATTTTCTACAAAGTAATTTTGCCCGACCGACACAGGAGCTCCTGGGGCACGATGAATTGACAATGATTATTCCCATGAACGCACAGCAGGGTGGGCCCCCAGAACAGAATAACTTTGGTTGCCACATAGCCACAGAGCAGAGTACCAAGATTTTATCTTGGAACGTAGCAGGCCTAAGTTCAAAACTGGACTTTCCTGACTGGGGCGCCGACATATACGCCCATGAGATCTGCCTGTTCCAGGAAACTTGGTTAAGGGATCCCCACATATAGAGTGGGGTATGTAGCATACTCCATTCCAGCTATGCAAGGGCCTAGGGGGAGACCTTCGGGTGGCTTATGCATTTGGGTTGGTACACACTTGGGCTGTAAAACTAAAGTGATAGAAGCGTTGTCTCCTGATATCCAGTGTATCCTTCTGACTTTTCTTAATGATATGAAAATAGCTCTCATAAACACCTACTCACGCCCAGTGAAACAGGGGTTGACTTCGCAGGTTTTAGACTGTCTGACAACTTTCATGTACACCCTGTCCGAGACCTCGCACATAATAATTGGGGGGGATTTTAATCGCCACTTCGAACCTTTTAATGGCCTAAATATCCCCATTACCAGTGAGGAGGACTCTGTTTGGTCAATACCTGACTGTAATACCTACTCGGCCATTTGCTTAGGGCATGTAATGGTCGTTTTCCTTCAGATAGCCCGGGCACTTCTACCTACAATAAGATAGGTCAAACATCTATTATAGATTACATATTGGTAGATGTGGAGTTATGGCATAGAGTATTGGATTTTGCAGTAAACGCCCACTGCGAAAGCGACCATAATCCATTGGTTCTAGAAATCAAACTGCCGATCCTGGAGCAAGACCAAAGTCAACCTACCTTAGCAAATTTAAATTTGGTAGCAACAGGAGGAGGCAGAAGAGTTCGGTGGAAAACATTTGCCCAATCAAATAATAAAAAGGCCATTCTTTATGAACAGATTATTCCCACTTGGAAATCGCTTCTCAGATACCTATAATTGACTCCAATCCCAGCTGTTTCCTGGAATTAGCCAAAAATCCTCAGGAAATGCTTGCTAAAATCGCAGTGTTTTTTTATAACACCGATGCTAAATACATTCCCCGTGTTAGCAATAACGATTCCTGGTATAACAAATCATGCAGGGATGCTAAAAGCGCCCTGCTGACAGCGGTTAAAGATAAGGACATTTTTCGCTCTAAGGAAACCAGGGCAATATACAGAATAACTGTAGTAGAGGCTAAGTCTTCATGGGAAGTAGACAAATGGGATGCAATTAAATTGGCCTTAGAGAATCGAGACATGAGGGGCTTTTGGAACCTAGTGAGAACTGGAAAGCCCGAAGGCAAATTGGTAATAGAACCAAATCTAGGGGAGGAAGTCTGGAGGTTGCACTTCCAAACACTATATTCCAAATCTGTGGAGGGAGAAGAACTTGCCAGGCACCCCATAGAACACAATACTCCCTTGGTTTCTAATGCTCCTGCCTGTTCTGTTAAAGAAGTTACTGCAGCTCTGGCCAAAATGCTTCCTGGCAAAGCGCCTGGCTTGGACAAAATCCCCGGGGACATATTTAAGAATGAAAGCTCTGTGTGGGTTCCCTATTTAAAGAAGTTATTTAACACCATCTTTTAAGGTATGGAACTCCCTCCAACTTGGGCAGGTGCGGAAATTATCCCTATTTACAAGAAAGCCTCCCCAATGAACCCTGCTGAATATCGCCCAATAAGCGTAATCGACGTGAAGCAAAAGTTATTTGCTCACGCTCTTTTGGGCCAGTTGCAGTCATGGATCGATGAATATAACATCTTAGCTCCAGTCCAAGCTGGATTTAGAAGTAAAATCTCAACAATCGATCAGTTATTTAGACTACAACTGATCCATTGGAAAACCGTCATTTTGGACGGTGGCAGCCTGTACTCAACCTTCGTGGATCTTAAATCCGCATTCAACATGGTGCAACGTGATCAGTTGTGGGACATCCTTGGGGATATGGGCGTCCCAACGTATCTATGCAACCTACTGATACGTTTGCACCAGGATACGTATGCGAAAATTAGATATGGCAAAAAAGGGGATTTGACAGCTCCTTTTCCAGGGGAGAAGGTAGTGAGGCACGGTTGTGTGCTTGCACCGACCCTGTTTTCCCTCTTTTTAAATGGTTTAATAGATGCCCTGCTGGCAATAAAAGATATAGATTCACCAAGGTTGGCCAATGACAAAATACCCGCGCTTATGTTCGCGGATGACACTCTGCTACTGTCTAAGTCACCAATGGGCATGCAGCGGGTCTTAGAGGAGTTCTGTATATTTTGTAAGAATAGGGATTTGGAAATTAACATCCAAAAAACAAAATATATGGTTTTCAATGCAAAAACCACAAACTGCCCACAGCCACAAATGAATGGAAAGCCCTTGGAAAGGGTTTCTACCTTTGATTACTTGGGTCTCACCCTTAATGACAAGATGAATTGGGGAACTCAAGTAAAGAAGGCAAATTCAAAACTTACTCAAGCCATTGGGGGCATTTTCAAAGTTTATAAAAGCTGCTCACAAAAAGCTGTAGGCCCGCCTGCTGAAATATATAAAATCCAGGCCAGGGGAGCCTCCCTCTAAGGTGTCCGACTCTGGGGCCCTTGCTATCCGAATGTCCTTGCAACAATAGAGAACTCTTTTCTTAGCCAACTTTTGAATCTACGGAACAGTACTCCTTTAACACCTTTGAGGATGGATCTCGGGATTGGCCCGATAAGTGAATGAATTGCTTCCCGCCCGCTTTTATTTTGGCATCGCTTGTGGAGCATGCCTGAGCTCCTAATTTACAGGGAGGAACTGAAGGGAGTACTTTCTATTCTGGGAGTGGGGAACTTACCCTGGATATCATACATTAGATCTAGATGCCATCTATTAGGGTTGTCAACCCTGTGGTCTTCCCTGGAGGAGACTTGCTCCCTTACTTGAAAAAAACCCTGAAGCACATCATTAAAGAATATAACTTATCACAACTCCTTCAGAGTACTAACACCAGCTTCCTGACCCACAGCTTTTTCGGTGTTAAATCGCATTACAAGCTAGAACCTAAGTTAAATAACATCCAACCACTCCTTGCCAAGAAACTATTCCTGCAATTAAGACATGGGGTGCTGTCACGATTCGCTCTCTGTGCTCTCGTGTCACCACCAGGGGGCTGAACTGTGGGACTCTCCAGTGTTCTAATACGCTTCCTGACACTCCCCTGCATGCATATCTTGACTTCCAGCCATTTGGACACTATTTGGGAATTGACATCCATTCCCAATCCATGCCGGGTTTTGTGAAAGCCAGCCTGCTTAGACTTAAAGCCAGCATACTCATGCCTGAAACTCCATTACCCAGAATTCCCTGCTCACTGCTTTGTCTCCACCCCTGCAGGCCAAGGATGGGTGGAGGAATTCAGCTCACCTGTGGCTGGCTGCTGCTAGCCTGCTCACACCAGCTGCATGTGATTACTGTGAGCTCTTTTAAGCCCCAGCTCCCTTCAGGCAAAGGTTGGTCATTGTAGCTGTTTACCGGTGAGACCAATCCTTGGTTCCAGAGTTCCCTGAGCTTTTGCTATTCTTGTTTCCAGTGTTTCCTGAGCTTTAATTATGCCTTGTTCCTGACCTGCTGCTGTTTACCATGTTCCTGAACTGCAGCAGTTTCCCTTCTCCTGAATTAGCACTGCTTGCAGTGATACCTTGTTTCCTGAGTTCCTGAGCTATAGCTATTCCCTGTACCTGAATGAGCACTGCCTACAGTGCTACCTTGTTTCCTGAGTTCCTGAGCTATAGCTATTCTTTGTTCTTGTTCCTGGGCTTAGCTATTTCTTGTTCCTGATTTGCACTGCTTGCAGTGCTCTCTTGACTCTTGTTTCCTGAGCTGTAGCTATGTTCTGTTTCCTTGAACTAACACTGCCTGCAGTGCTACCTTGACTCCTGAAGCTTTGGTAGTTCCCTGTTCCTGAACCAGCACTGCCTGCAGTGCTACCTTGACTCCTGAGCCTTAGCTCACTTCTTGTTCCTGCCCCAGCACTGCCTTCTCTGCTACTTTGTTTTCTTGATTCCTTAACCTGCACTATTCTAGTATACCCTTGTAGCCTCCCCTTCTGTATATCCGTTTCCAGTCCCTGCCTTGCTTCCCATTTCCTTGGTTCCAGTTCTAGTCTGCTGCCTTTCTATTCTGCTGTCTTACTTCTGTTACCTTGTATGTTTGTTACCTGCTTTCTGCCAAGTGTGCCCTGTAATTTCCTCCCTTTCCTATTAACCACTCCTCCTTGCTAGCTCCTTGTCTATTGTGCTTGTGTTTAGTTCTACCCCTTTGCTGTTACTGCCTTGCGCGTTCCTGTTTGATCGCCAGGATCCGTGGGCTCAGCTGACTACCTAGGTGGTGTTTCTTGTTCACTGTGAGTTTTGTCTTTGAGTTACATTTATAACATCACTATAGGTATAAGCTCCACAGACCCTGCCTTTGCATGCATATCCTACATGTGGGTATTTGCAGTCAGTATCTGTAACAGCAATTGTGGGTAAGAAACTTACTGAGCTTCAGTGTTACTATGTGGAGCTCCTAAATGCTTTACCCCACACCCCCCTTTATTGTTAATGTTGTATTATATATATGTCTTGCACGTCCGTCCTGGGTGTAGTTAGTCTGAATGCTAAATTGCCTTGTGAGTGCCCTTCCTTTCTGAGTCTTACCCATCTTGTTCACTTGTACAGGCTTCCCCTTTGGATCCCTCTTTCTCCTCTGACTCCCTGTATGATTCTGGGCAGCACTGTACTCCTCCTTTCTGTGTACGTCTTCTACCCAGTTCCCAGTCCTTGTCCAAGTCCCTGACTGTGTTCCCCACATAGTCCCGGACAGTCCCTGACAGGTGCTCCCTCTCAGAGCCTTTACAAACAACTGGAAGGGAAGCATCACGCTGGACTGCCCAGGGTGTAGGTCGAACGAAGAGCCAGACCTTCATGTTCTTCTCTCTGTCCAGCTTACAGTAGACCTAGGGCCAGATTGGTGCTCCAGCTTTGTAAAAACTTGGGGATAAGAGATTATACTGAGATCTTCAGGTTATTAAAATACGACACCAGTCAACTATTTGTTTTTGCAACCTCGAGATTCTTGCTAGCGATGTGGCACATGCGTAGAGCAATAATTAAGAGCCAGAGCTCCGTAACCACTCAAGAGTGCCAATAAATTGTTTATACTGCTATCCCTATATAGGAATACAATTTATTTATTATTGCTCGTGTAAATTTGGAATTGCTCCTCTGCTATTCTTATTGTTTTAATTGTTTTAACTGGATTTATACTTCCATTTATTGAACCGTCCTTATACATTTTAATACGTGTATATTTGCCCTGTGTCTGAGCAGAACCCTTGTCCATGTTTTGTGTATAAATCTTACATCCCCTTCACCTTGTTTATTTTCCTGCAGTCTCCCTAAAAATGTATACACAATTATTTATACATTTTTCTGAAATTGGTGTATTGGTGTTTTCAGATAAATTTTCTGTTTGTGCTTTTATGGCTTTTAGCCGAAATAAAGTTTATTTGAACTTGAACTTGATAATTAATGACATAACCCATTACATTTAAAGTACTATACTGTTCATATTATTAATTAATGCCACTGTGCCCAAGGTAATATATGAGGTCATTAGCAGTGCATGATGGGGCTGCAAGTTATTGTACTAACCCATGGAAGCCCAGGCATGTAGGATTTTAGGAGCAGATTTATCATTGTTTGATGCAGCAAAACAACTTGCTGTGCTGTGGCACATGATGAGGGCAGTATCCACATCTATCAAGATATAATGCATTCCAGCTCTCTCCCTGCGCTGCAGGCAATCTTACGCTATGATGCAAGGGTGCCTGTGTTGCAGGCATGATTGCTTTTGTGCAGTAAGAGGCACCTTCCTTCACAAACACTATCCTTAAAGACGTTTTCCTCTTTCAAATAGTGCTGCAGAATGCAGCACACTTACAAATAGGACACAAGAAGGAGAAACATAGACAACTTTCCTTGTTGTGGCTCTATTGGGAAGGCCTACAATTTTGATGCATTCCAAGGCTACCAATTGTGGTGAATCCTGGAATGCCCCAAAATACATTGGTGGATGCATGGAAGCACAACCTTTACTCACTTGTATTACTTCTGATTTGCCAGGCCCAGGTGGCCTTGCGTGGCTTTGTAATTCTGACTTAAGGATTTCGCTGCCATTACAACACCCTGTGTGTGATGCAAGGGCATCGCAATCCACTGATAAATTTGGCTCTATGCTACCATGTGATAGAACCTTGTTGCCAGCCCCAGTGGCTTGCCAGTGCTGTTGATTATGTGTTCATTTTGGCTTCAAATTAAATGAGCCAAGCCATATTCATTGAGAGCTGCCCTCCCTAGTGTCCAGGCCCAGATGTACTAAAGACTTGCATTGCCCTTAGGTGCAGGGCAAAGGAATCAGCTAAGTGAGATTTACTATGCATTGCCTTGCATGGCTCTGTGTGGCATAGTACATCTGGAGTAATGCAAGAAAACACAGGCTGCTGCCTTGCGATAATCTGCCCTGGGAAGGCATGGGTGTTCCCATGCACTCAATCAATCAATCAATCACTACAATTGTAGAGTGTGCTACTCACCCGTGAGGGTATCAAGGTGCTCAAGGGGGTGTCGGGGGGTGGTGCTACTGCTCGAATAGCCAGATCTTGAAGTGTCTCCTGAAGGTGAGATGGTCCTGGGTCAGTCGTAGGTGTACGGGGAAGGAGTTCCATGTCTTGGCTGCCAGGTAGGAGAACGATCTTCCTCCGGTGGTGGGTCTGCGAATCCGTGGGACGGAGGCGAGGGGGAGGCTGGTGGAGCGCGGCTGGGGGTGTGGAACGAGAGGCGGTTTTTGAGGTATTCGGGGCCCATGTTGTGGAGTGCTTTGTGTGCGTGGGTGAGCAGCCTGAACGTGATCCTCTTGGTGATGGAGAGCCAGTGCAGGTTTCTCAGGTGGGCGGATATGTGGTTGCAGCGAGGGATGTCGAGGATTAGTCGTGCAAAGGCGTTCTGTATGCGCTGAAGCCGTTTCTGCAGTTTGGTTGTGGTTCCTGCATAGAGGGCGTTCCCGTAGTCCAATCGGCTTGTGACGAGGGCCTGGGTGACCGTCTTTCTGGTTTCGGTGGGGATCTATCGGAAGATCTTATGGAGCATGCGCAAGGTGTTGAAGCATGAGGACGAGACTGCGTTGACTTGCTTGGTCATCGTGAGGGAGGAGTCCAGGATGAATCCCAGGTTGCGAGCGTGGTCCGTGGGTGTCAGTGCGGTGCCCAGCGTCGTGGGCCACCAGGAGTCATCCCAGGCGGATGGGGATTGTCCGAGGATGAGGACCTCGGTCTTGTCCGAGTTGAGCTTCAGACGGCTGTGCTTCATCCATTCTGCGACATCTTTCATTCCATCCTGGAAGTTGGCTTTGGCGGTGAGAGGGTCTTTGGTGAGGGAGAGTATCAGTTGGATGTGGTTGGCGTAGGAGATGATGTTGATGTTGTGTTTGCGTGCAATGGTGGCGAGGGGGCTCATGTAGATATTGAAGAGGGTCGGGCTAAGTGAGGAGCCCTGGGGTACGCTGTAAATGATCTTGGTGGCCTCAGAGCGGAAGGGAGGGAGGCGGACTCTCTTGGTTCTGCCAGAGAGGAACGATGTGATCCAGTCCAGGGCCTTTCCTTGGATCCCAGAGTTGTAGAGGCGGGTTATTAGGGTGCGGTGGCAGACAGTATCAAAGGCTGCCGAGAGGTCCAGGAGGATGAGGGCGGCTGTCTCTCCGTTGTTCATCCAGGTCCTGATGTCATCGGTGGCTGCAATGAGGGCGGTCTCGGTGCTGTGGTTGGCTCGGAATCCGGACTGGGATGGGTCGAGCGAGTTGTTAGCTTCGAGGAATGTAGTCAGCTGTTTATTGACGGTCTTCTCCTTGACTTTAGCCGGGAAGGGAATAAGAGAGATGGGGCGAAAGTTCTCGAGGTCTTTGGTGTCCGTTGTTGGTTTCTTCAGGAGGGTGTGGTATATAAATAAATAATACCGGATCTAGGTTTGACTGGACATAGTAATAACAGATAGCTCAATAAATAAGAGTCAAGATTCGAGGTAGTAGGAGTTTGCAGGTTTAATACAGCATAAAGGACAGGAACAGGACAACCTGCACAGGAATAGGATGGCAGAGCCCGGCAGCTGCTGGGGCTGGATCTGGGATGAGCGCGCTAACTTTAATAACAATGTACAACATATATATACTAAAACAATTGCATTACAGTGAATACAGTAGGCGGAGCAGTGGGTGTGGTCAATAGCAGTCGCGAAAGATAAGGGTGAAAGTGGGTGTAACAAGAGGCGTATACATAGACATGTGATGTAAACGTAACAGAGTATGTCATAAATGGGGCGGAAACATGGAGGGGGCTACCCAAGGAGCCGGGACCTCTAACCTAATGGTGCGCCCAAACTGACAATGACGTGTTACTAGGAGAAGCTGGGGGCTATGAACTCTGTGCTAGGAGCAGAGACTGAAGTCTGGAGAGTCAGGGCGACATGTGCCTAAACAATATCTAGTATCTGATGTTTAGAGAACATGTTGATAGAATCCAAAAGTTATCGGGGTAAAGGCTAACAGACTCTAAGACTGGTGCATGCATTATTCTACATGTAGTGCGTTGAAGAATATTAAATGACCAGTAAATGCAGTACTTCTCTTACATGGAGACGTAAAGGCTAGACAATGACGGAAACTATTGATGCGATTCAGTAGCTTAGGAATGCAGAGAAGGAGGGCTGGACTGATAACTAGAATCATAACATACTCTTGGCAGACTCGTAGGCAGAGCCAGGCTGAGCCGGGCACTGTGAGGCAGGAAGTAAGTGAAGGGTCAGGAATACAGGTGGGGGCTGTATCGCTCCTCAGCGAGGGCTCAGGAGAGAGGAGCTGAATCTGGTGTCCGGGCCCTTTCGAGGCCTAGAAACGGGGACTTTACCATGAAATAACGTGCACACTGAGAAACGTGGCAACGCAACTTTACATAGGCCTAATACTCGTAGCTTTCACGAGAACTGGAAACTGGCATACTAGAGATGGACACAACTGTAATTGCGTCTTTTAATCAAACATGGGGAATACATATGCATATTAATCATGCACACATAACATAGGATGGGGGACACGTAGGGACACAGAACATGGCAAAATTTACTTTTCCACATTCCCTCCTTGTCACTACGTTTCCATCAGGAAACATCAATATTCATGATACCATCTATCATTTCATACAGTATCATTTGCTCGTCTCGAATTTTCTTGGAACTGGATTTAGAACGGGACTTGGGACTAGGAATACAAGAGGTAGCACAAATGCCGCAAATCGCAGGGCCACATTGTAAACAGAGGCAGCAACTGAATATGATCGCTACTGCAATACCCAGAAATGACAATACTTTCCATCCCCAGGCGGAAATTATATTCCAGAACCAACCGGACCATGTCCAAGTGCCTGGATCTTGGTGTAACATATGGGCAATTTTATGGAGTCTGGTTATAGCTGAATAAACAGACGGCGCGTTATTAGGAATGAAAATGCAGCAACTAGATCCGATGACTCTACATGCCCCGCCCCTATCGGCCAGTATGACGTCAAGGACGAGACGATTCTGGAGCACGACAATTCTCATAAAGGATTGCTCCTCGGTTAAGTTACCTAGAGCAGAGGTAGTCTCAATCACTACTGCTTCAAGGGTTCTGGTTAATCTACGTATCAGTTTACTATTCACGACAGTACCTAAGTAAGGGAAGACACCTTTATTGATATCTATGTATTGTTCTAGAGCAGTTCCAGTATAATCGACAATCGGGAGGTCTCTCTTGTGTCTAGTATGTACTAGGTGGGAATTCCTATGATAGTCAGGTGGGGCTAGGAAAACTGGTGGCAGTAGGAAGGCAATGTAATAGGTACCATCCCAATCGAGGGGCAGACGAACATATGCGGTCTGACCACAAACAAAATAAGAATGACGTGAAGCTTTGAAAATAGATTTCCCACTGTCACTATACTTGACAATAGTAGTACAATCACTATGGCCTACATGTACGGAACCATTCTTTCGGACACATAATTCGCCTTTGACTGGTAGTACCGACATAGCAGGTAAGTCTGGAGTAGTATCAGACTGAACATTCAGGACCATAAAATTCGAGGAATAATTACCTAGATTATAAACTTCATTTTCTAGATCTAACCCTGTTCTGTGGGGAAGACCTTGCTTGTCTGGAAAACATGTACTGTTAAGAAAAGACATATCTGTTGAGGATGACGTTAACGTGGACCATGCTCCACATGAACCATTATGTGAAAATGGATAAGGAAAGAGTGGCAGAACTCCCTTCGGTGTCTGGAAAGGGGGGAGTCGACCACACACCCAACAATTAGTGGCATTGCTGGTCTGGTGTGAATAATGTAACATGCGGATAAAGGAATTATTACGCATAGCAAGACGATAAGAGAGTTCATGAGGAGGCAGATCACTAAACGTGTGCTCTACTATAACATTAGAAGACTCATTTACATGAGAAACTGGAAAACACAAATAAAATGCATAACCTGTGCAGGTAGTCATAAGGCTGAAAAACAATATGAAACTTAGAAAAACGATCCATCGGATTGAGTTTTGACTAACTCTCTCACTATGGGGGTCTATTTTATACATGTCAGAAACCGGTCTAACCGTTTCACCTAGGGGAGGACTTAGACAATCAAACTGGCTGACTTATTTTACTAGACCTTAATTTTAGCTTATACTCCTGTTGCGGAGTTTTCTCTAACAGAGAGGGATTTGTATCATAGTCTTTTGCGGGACAGTCCTTAAGAATAGTACTTTGGCAGTCTTTAAAATCCTCGGGAATGTTCTTGGTAACAGTCTTTAGTCCGTAAAACTTTTTCACATGTGACAGGTGGACCCAGCCCTTCCTGCCTTCCAGCTTGACGGCAGTACGGGTGGCCAGGAGGACCTGTTTGGGTTCTTTCCAGCGGGGCTCCAGCGGACTTGAACGATCAAAGTTCCTCACAAGAACCATGCATCCGGGAACGATTTCATGCGGTGCCACCTCGGTATTGTCTGGAAATGCGGCGGCAACCTGTGAACGACAAGAGTGTAGGGCAGACATCAAGGAAGCTAGGTAATCTGTCAGCATATTACTTGAAACATCGGTAATACTTCGGGGTCTAGGTGTACCCCACATGTTAGGGGGGCGGCCGAATACGACCTCGTACGGGGACAGACCTGATCTGGAATGTGCGACCATGCGCATATAAAACAAAGCAACTGGCAGAGCTACTAGCCAGTCCACACCTTTCTCTTTACATATTTTGGCAATACGGATTTTCAGGGTCTGGTTATGTCTCTCTACGAGACCGGCTGCTTCAGGATGGCGTACACAATGGAACTTCCACTGGTACCCTAACAAAAGGGAAATATGTTTCATAAGCTCAGATGAGAATGGCTGGCCGTTATCAGAATATACGACCCTAGGGAGTCCATAGCGGGGGAAGAATTCACGAACCAACTGCTTGGCAGTGGTCGCGGCTGTGTAATCTGGGACTGGATATGCTTCTTTCTACCTGGACAAAGCGCATACAACTACGAGGACATACTTGAAACCTCGACATCGCTCCATCTGAATATAATCCATCTGGAGGACTTCAAAAGGGTGGTCAGGAGGCTGGAATCCCCCTTGTTCCACCGGGACACTTTTACCTGGATTAAACTGGCAACATATCATACAGGCACGGACCTTCTGCTTGGCTGCAGCTCGTAAATGCTTGTTGAACCAAATGTTCTGGATACTATCTAACATAGCTTTTTCTCCTAAATGTGCTGGACTATGTGCGGTATTAATAATGACTTGAACCATAGAGTCGGGGAGAAACCATGTGGCTTTTCCCTTCGTTACCCATCCCTGATCTGTCTGGACCCCTCTTTGTTCGGACCATTTCTTGATTTCATCGGGAGTAGCATGTGACTGGATATCTATGACATCTTGAGTGGGGTCCTTAACTGTCATACAGGTAGTCAGATCTGGAGTATGTGTCTGTGTCGGGTTAACTGGAATGTCTGGTGTCTGAGCTGTAAGCTTGGCTGTGCGATCTGCTAGATCATTACCTTGGGAAATAGTGTCAGTAACTTTCGTATGTGCTTTGCATTTCATGATAGCAATAGATGTCGGTAAATGTATGGCATCTAACAGAGCTTGAATAAGGAGACCATGCTGAATCTTGGTTCCATGAGAAGTCATGAAACCTCTCTCCTGCCAGAGCACTCCAAAGTCGTGTACGACTCCGAATGCGTAGCGTGAATCTGTGTAAACATTGACTTTCAGGTTCTTAGCATATATGCAGGCTTGGGTCAGAGCAACTAACTCTGCTGCTTGAGCAGACAGGGTGTCAATACGGTGTGTTTCTATAACTTCAGTGTCAGTAGTCACTGCATACGCGGCTACTAGTTCTCCTGTACTTGTTCTCATACATGAACCATCCACATAAAGTGTCAGGTCGGGATCTGGTAATGGAATATCTGTCAGATCTTGTCTTGGCTTAGTCATAATGTTAACTACTTCCACACAGTCGTGTGTGGCAGGATTTGAATTAACTGACGGTAACAGTGTAGCAGGATTTAAAACGTTGCAGCGTCTGATTTCTATGTGTGGCTGGAACAGTGTCAATTCATAACCTGTTAAACGTGCAATTGTCAAGTGCTGAGTCTGTGTTCGGTTTAAAAGAACTTCCACAGAGTGTGGAACTTGTACTGTCAGGGAGTGTCCTAATACTATGGAATCACTTTGTCTGATAGCTAGTGCTGTGGCTGCAACTGACTTGAGGCACGCAGGCAGAGCCTGGGCTACAGGATCTAATGTGCTCGAAAAATAAGCACAAGGCTTGTATTGTCCTGCTTGATCTTGTGTGAGAACAGATAATGCTGTACCTTCACGTTCGGTGACAAAAAGTGTAAAAGGCTTACTGTAGTTCGGTGTAGCTAGAACTGGAGCTTGGCATAGAGCTTCCTTTAACTCATTAAAAGCAAGTGTATGTTCAGACGTCCAAGGGAGGACAGTCGATACGGCTGCCTCCTGTGTCGTTAACTGTATCAGTGGTCTGGCTAGAAATGCATACTGAGGAATCCATTGTCTGCAATAAGAAGTAAGGCCGATAAAAGCACGTACCTCCTTCTGGGTCTTGGGCCGAGGAAGACTCGCTATTAACTGGATACGGTCTGGTGTCAACTGCCTACCCCACTTGGACAGCAAGTGGCCTAAGTAGATCACTTGCTGGACACAGAATTGAAGCTTCGAAGGGGACACCTTGTGCCCCATCTCGGCAAGGAAATACAAGACAGTAAGAGATGCTCGCTCGCAAGCACGTTCAGAACGGGCTGTGATCAGTAGATCATCGACATACTGGAGCAGGGCAGTGTCTGTTGGCATGTGAATGTTGTCTAGTTGTCTCTTAAGTGCTTGACTGTAAATACTAGGACTTTCCGTGAAACCTTGAGGAGCTCGTGTGAACTGGTAGCTCCTTCCATTTAAACAAAATCCGAAAAGAAACTGGCTGTCTGGGTGAATGGGGACACTGAAAAACGCGTTCTTGAGGTCTATGACTGTAAAAAATGAGGCTTCGGAATCAATGGCTGTCAATAGGGATGAAATATCTGGGACAACTGGGTACTGGGGAATAATACATTTATTGAGTTCTCGAAGGTCAATCACTAATCGATATACTGGGGGTGCATTTGGATCAGTACGTTTCATGACTGGAATGATCGGAGAATTACATACATTGGAGTCAGTTTCTACAACTACTCCTTGAGCCATGAGCTCGTCAATAATTTTGGATAAGGCTGTTACAGCCTCAGGTGGTAATCTATACTGTCTGATTCGTGGCAGGACTACACCTGGCTTGAGAGTCACACGATGGGGTGTGATTTGCATATAACCTACATCAGTTGGACCTTGCGCCCATAGATGCTGCGGAACATTAGACAATCTCGGATCAAAATCTCGTAATACATAGTGACCCTTGAAGTCACGTAAAAACAATCGTATTCCCTCTGGGGAGCAGCAAATAACTGCACCTAATTCTTTCAGTGTCTTAATACCTAACAAATTTTCTGGACATGATTTCGTAAGTAACAGATCAGTAGTGCGGGACAATGGACCTACCTCTAGAGTAACTGGCTTTGAAATCTCGTTTACAATAGGCTTTCCTGAAAATCCAAGGGAAACATTTCTTGAGCCTGAGAGCGGAGCCCCTGGAACGTCGGCGTGACTGATGGTGGTCCTACTTGCCCCTGTATCAATCAGAAACTTTCTGTCTTTCCCTAGTACTTGACTATGAACATAGGGGCCTTCTTGATCTACAGGTATCTCGATGAGAGGCAAGCCTACCTCCCTCTCTAGGCTGTTTCATGAATATGGCTGATACTCTGGATACTCGGACTGTGCATACTGGTACATTTGCTGTGTAACATGCTGTGTTGCAGCTATAGGCTGCGGTGCTGGAACTGTCTGTTGTGCATTCTGTGGCTGAGAAGTCTGTGAAACTTGTTCTTGTCTAGGCGGACGTGGTCTTTCTTTAGTCTTACCGGTAGCTATATTATGTTTCAGAACTGCACACTCGTTTATATAATGACCTGGCTGTTTACAATAATTGCATGTCCCTTTAACGGGAACTGCAGGATGACTGGCTTGATTCGTACCCCTCTTCTGACTGTCTTGAGGAACAGATTGTGCAACTAGTACTTTCATTTTCGTGTCTTTCATACGTTTTCTCTCGTGTTCTTGCTCTTCTCTGATTCTATTCTGGTGGTACTGGAGCATCTGTAACATCTGGGACGGGGTACTAGCTTGCCATGTACTTTCGACTTTCAAAACTCGGTTCTTAACTTGCGGACTTGAATTCTCGACTAATTTAGTAACAAAAAGATGAGGGTATGACTCGCTACTTGTCTTGAGGCCACTATTGATACTAAAGCATTTCTCAAATCTAGAATAAAAATCACTAGTGTCTTCGTCTTGTTTCTGTTTACAGGCTGAGATTGCATCCCAGTCTTCCTTTTTAGTGGCTAATAATCTTGGCAAAATTTGTATTAATAGTTCTGGTAATTCTTTACATTTCTCTCCTAGACCGGTACCTGGTACTCGTATCTTATCTTCAGCTTCTAGAACTGCCCAATCGATCTTTTTCTCTCCCAGCTCCCATTCTTTTTCCTTGAGTTTCTCGTATACCCCTGCGGGCAACAGGACCTTTAACATTTTAATAATATCTGGATACGTGTATTCTCCCATACGGAGCATGTCTTTTAATTCTCGGTGGAACCCTGCTGGATCTTTATCATGACAGGGAATTAATTTCTTCATCTCTAAGAGTTCCATCTTTGTAATCGGAGTGTAAACAAACACTCGTTGCATTTCACCATCTGCTGTCCTGACTGGGTGTACTTCTCGTAACGGATTCTGTCTGTCTATGTAAAACGGTTTACTTTCTGGGGGTGAGACATGAACAAAATGCGGGTTCAAAAACGTTCTATATTTGTGGCGCTGTTCTAGAATGACACTAATTAAATCGGTACCTAGACCTTTCCATCTATACTGGAATAACTCGTTCAGGACATCGTGTAACGGACCTGGATCAGAATGCTGACCCTCATACAGAGTAATGAGGTGCTGGATCATATACATACCCACCAGTCGCTGCTCGGCTGGGGGCAGTTTCAGAAACATTTGTGCCACTATTTCGTCTGGAAAAGTGGTAGAATCAGTAATCCATCGGACTGCCGATCGGGCTAGTTCTTGTTCATGCATAGTACTTAATTCACTATAACCGATTCGTGATTTCAGAATGTGATCGGTAGCTTGAAATACTTGTTCTAGAGAACCTGGTTCTGGTGCTGGATGAGGAACAGTTTTCTTGTAATCTAGACATGAATGTCGGTCGGAAAGTCTAGTTCTACCTACATACGCTATTCTGGTGGGATTCTCGTCGTCTACCTCTTCAGTAGAAGAGTCATTTTCTTTCTCGCTTACTAGTGCTTCTTTGCGTTTCTCGTGTAACCTTATTATTTCTTTACGAATTTTCTTGTACATACTCTCTATACTACTGATGGTTCTGTGCTTACCCTCGGCTATATTATCACTCCACCTTGTCAGGATTCTCATTTCGGCCGGATCTTTAGTCGGGGAATCTTGTTCTCTTATTAAACAATTAATCAGAAACTTTAATAGCATGAGCTGGATCTCAGCTTTCCTTTGAGACATGGCTTCGCCAATACTTTCTGGATCATCCCCTGTACGGATGAAACGATATATTCTGTCTAGATCTTCTTTCATATTCGGTAGGGTGTCCAAATACCCGGTCACCCGTCTTACACGGATGGAATATATAACTGTACTATCATCACCTGCAACTGGATCATAGCGGCATTCAGTGAGAGCTCGTCGGATGTCTGCAACGGACTTATATTTGGGCGTACGCTGTAACGCACTTTCATGTAACTCGACCAACGTTACACGCTGGTGTGGTGGCGGGGTACCAGGAGGACCTCCTCCTGCGGCCCCTAAACTGGAATCGTCGACTGATACTCTTCGTGCTGGCAGAGTGGGAAATTGTAATGTAGGCTGGACCGGGGGTACCGTAGCAGGTACTGCAAAAGGTGCCCCGGTGTCTGGAGGAGCAGGATTTACATTATTTACAGGAGCTGGCGGAACAGGATTTGCATATTCTGGGACTGTGTCGTCCAAATAGGATGAGATAAAAATATCAGCTGCGGTCGGTTTGTGACGTAGCTTGGTCGGAACTAATGGTGGCGGAAAATTACTGGATGCCTCCGGGGTTGCTTTTGGCAAGCCCTCGGCAAGAAGAGGATACATACCCTTAATAAGGGCATGCCTCTGTCTATCTGACTGTTCGGTTTTAACTCGTTCACCTATCTCGATTAATTCCCTTTCTTGGGCTCGTTCTAAGGATTCTCTACTTAATTCTGACTTTCTGATTTCTTTTTCTGTTCTTTTATGAGATTCTTTGCGCCATAACTCGATGGCGTCTTTCTGTGACTGTCTGGCTTTCTTTTTCCATAATGCTTCCTCTACTCGCATGATGCACTCGGCATCCCACGTACCTGATACGGGCCATCTATACTTTTCTTCTAACCCTTTGGTATACTCTACCCATAAATCTAGATATAATATGGCACTTATGCCATGCTTCTGATACATAAAATGACCTGGACTGTCCCTAGGCGGGACAGGGACTGCTGCTTCTAACAGACCTTTTCTAGTTTTTAACTGACGTAGTTTAGAAAATAAGGGCATGACTGAACTGTAATCTAGACACAATACAATATACAATGAACACGATAACTACACCACTTTCATACCACGACATTAAAAATACATGAAGAACATTTAAAATAACAGTTCGAACAGAATACTACCTGGAATACTGAAAACAGAATACATGAATTTTCTCGAGAACAGAACTGACTAGAACAGAAACTAGATGTACTGCTAAAACAGTACGAAACTTACCGGTCTCATAAAGAGACACGTCAGGACCCGCATCCACCGAAGTGGACACTTCGTTTTGGGTCTGTGTACCACCAAAACCCACGGACCAGAGTCAATTAGATTGACCCTGTCTAGATACTACCCCAGCAACGGTACTCACCGGGCAGCAAGAACGGAAGGCCTCGGACTGGACTGGACTGCTTCGACGCCGGACGGACGAACTTCGGACTTCTGTTACGGGTGGGCCTCCGGATACCTCGGACCTTGGACTCTCGGCTTGGGCTCTGGTCGGGACTCGCCGCGTTCCTCCACCGCCTCGTCTGGATGCTGGACCGCCACCTCCGTCTCCTCCGTGGGCCTGAGGGATACTTGAAGCAGAAATATCTGCACGTGCACGGTATGGTTCCGTCACGGCTGCAGAGGGTCAGGGGGCCGGCGTGGCTTCACCGGCGCGTGGGGAAAGGGCAAGTCCCTATTCGGGTGCCATTATGTGGTATATAAATAAATAATACCGGATCTAGGTTTGACTGGACATAGTAATAACAGATAGCTCAATAAATAAGAGTCAAGATTCGAGGTAGTAGGAGTTTGCAGGTTTAATACAGCATAAAGGACAGGAACAGGACAACCTGCACAGGAATAGGATGGCAGAGCCCGGCAGCTGCCGGGGCTGGATCTGGGATGAGCGCGCTAACTTTAATAACAATGTACAACATATATATACTAAAACAATTGCATTACAGTGAATACAGTAGGCGGAGCAGTGGGTGTGGTCAATAGCAGTCGCGAAAGATAAGGGTGAAAGTGGGTGTAACAAGAGGCGTATACATAGACATGTGATGTAAACGTAACAGAGTATGTCATAAATGGGGCGGAAACATGGAGGGGGCTACCCAAGGAGCCGGGACCTCTAACCTAATGGTGCGCCCAAACTGACAATGACGTGTTACTAGGAGAAGCTGGGGGCTATGAACTCTGTGCTAGGAGCAGAGACTGAAGTCTGGAGAGTCAGGGCGACATGTGCCTAAACAATATCTAGTATCTGATGTTTAGAGAACATGTTGATAGAATCCAAAAGTTATCGGGGTAAAGGCTAACAGACTCTAAGACTGGTGCATGCATTATTCTACATGTAGTGCGTTGAAGAATATTAAATGACCAGTAAATGCAGTACTTCTCTTACATGGAGACGTAAAGGCTAGACAATGACGGAAACTATTGATGCGATTCAGTAGCTTAGGAATGCAGAGAAGGAGGGCTGGACTGATAACTAGAATCATAACATACTCTTGGCAGACTCGTAGGCAGAGCCAGGCTGAGCCGGGCCCTGTGAGGCAGGAAGTAAGTGAAGGGTCAGGAATACAGGTGGGGGCTGTATCGCTCCTCAGCGAGGGCTCAGGAGACAGGAGCTGAATCTGGTGTCCGGGCCCTTTCGAGGCCTAGAAACGGGGACTTTACCATGAAATAACGTGCACACTGAGAAACGTGGCAACGCAACTTTACATAGGCCTAATACTCGTAGCTTTCACGAGAACTGGAAACTGGCATACTAGAGATGGACACAACTGTAATTGCGTCTTTTAATCAAACATGGGGAATACATATGCATATTAATCATGCACACATAACATAGGATGGGGGACACGTAGGGACACAGAACATGGCAAAATTTACTTTTCCACAGGGCGTTGATTTCTGCTTGTTTCCAGCTTCCAGGGAAGGTGGCTGACGTGAAGGAGCTGTTAATGATGTTCCGGAGGTGGGGTGCGATGATGGTGTCGGCTTTGTTGAAAATATGATGAGGGCATGGGTCGGAGGGGGAGCCGGGGTGGATGGTGTTCATGACGCGGGTGGTGTCTCCAGTGCTGCTGGGCGTCCATGCGCTGAGGCTGGTGGTGGGGGTCGTTGGTTTGGTGGCTGGAGGCGGAGTCTGGGGTCCGAACCTCTTGTGTATATCTGCGATCTTGCGGTGGAAGAATGCAGCGAGGGAATCGCAGAGGTCTTGCGAAGGTGTGATGTCTTTGTTGCCGGCACTGGGGTTGGAGAGCTCTTTGACAATGCTGAAGAGATCCTTGCTGTTGTGGGAGTTGTTGTCAAGCCGCTCTTTGAATGTCCTTTTGGTGGTGCGGATCATCTGGTGGTATTCGCGGGTGGCGGTCTTGAGGGCTGTCATGTTTTCTGAAGTCCGTTTGTGGCGTCAAGCTTTTTCGAGGGTTCGGCAAGCTTTCTTAGCGATTTTGAGGGCGTCTGTGAACCATGAGGTTTTTCTGTTGCTAGTCTTGCCTGGGGGTTTCTTCAGTGGAGTGATGTCATCGGCGCAGTTGGTGATCCACTGTGCGAGATTGTCTGCTGCGTCGTTGGTGTCAGGGGTGTCGGCAGGTGGGTTCTGGCTTAGCGATGTGGTCAGATGGTCTGTGGTGACTTTGCTCCAGCATCTGCGGGGGATCTGTAGCGTGTGGTGGTGGGATGTGGTCTTCTTGAAGGTGAAATGGATGCAGCTATGGTTGGTCCAGTGTAGGCCGGTGGAGTGGCTGAAGGCAACGTGGCTGCTGGCAGAGAAGATGGGGTCGAGCGTGTGGCCGCTGTAGTGGGTGGGGGCTTTCACCAATTGCTTGAGTCCGAGGTTGGCGAGGTTGTCGAGCAGGGTGGTAGAGTTGTTGTCGTTGTTTTTCTCCAGGTGGAAGTTCAGGTGCCCTATGAGGATGTACTCTGGTGAGGCTAGGGCGTACGGGCTGATGAAGTCGGCGATGGTTTCGCTGAATTGTGCCCGTGGGCCTGGGGGTCTGTAAATGAGCGTTCCTCTGAGGGTGGTCTGGGGGTCGGTTCGGATTTGGAAGTGTAGGTGTTCGGCGGCGGTGAGTGTGTCTTCAGCGTTAGTCATGATGCTGATGGTGGTCCTGTAGATTCCTCCTCCAGTTTTGTTGACGCGGTCCTTCCGGGTGACTTTGTAGCCGTCCGGGATGGCTATGGCAATGTCGGGGGCCACCCATGACTTTTAGCACATTCCTAAATTTACTAACAATAGTAAACCTGGGAATGCATGAGAATGCTGTACCTTTCCATGGGAGGCCTAACGAGGAGAAATGTCTTTATTTCTGCTAATGTTTTCCTATTTCTAACTTTGCTGCATTTTGCAGCACAGGTGAAAAGAGGAGAAATCCTCAGAGGATTGTTTAGTGCTAGAAGGTGTTCCTTCATGCACAAAAACAAACCTGCCTCCAATGCAAACACCCTTGCACCACTTTGCAAGGATGCCTGCATTGTTGGTAGGCAGTCACTAGTGCACCAGCACAGATAGAGAGCAGGAGGGAGCCATATCGTAGTAGACATGGTGCATTGCTGCCCTTTCTATTTTATGCCACACAGTGCAGCACGTTCTTTTGCTGCTTTGTCCTGCTTCAAATGTTAGTAAATCTGCCACAAACGCTCTAATTTTCTTCACTTGCAGCTCATCTATCTTCACTGCGAGCACCAGGTATATTTTTCTTCCCCTTGTGTTATGTGTGGAGTGCCTCTTTACTGCTCAGATATTGGCTGCCACCCCTGAAAAATAAGGTATTTGACCCCCCTAATTAGGGGGTGTGATGGTTCATAGTTAACCTTATGAGGACCAGTTCACTGTTTGATGGCCATGTGACTACCGCAAGCCTAATGAGGTAAGGGGTAAAGTGGTGGTAAATCAAAGTTAATTATGTTCCTCCTTAACACATGTTTTCTGTGCAAGATGTGCTCCCCTGCCACAGCTTTACTGTACCTATGAGAGAATGTGTCCCCCTTGAACAGCAGCCCAGATCCAATCATGTTACACCACATAAATGGATGCTGGAAGAGATGGAAATCATGCTTGGGGATACTGGCTCTCTGACCTTATTCTCTCTTAGAAAGCCTCACAGAGATGCAGTGATCATAATCTGAAAACATAGCCTCATGGTTGAGTTAAAGAGTAATAGTATATGGAACCCCGTATTATACTCACTCTGTGGAGCCCTTATCAGCTTCCACACATCACTTTAAGGCCCATAGGTTTCATGATTGCATTGTAAGTTTTATTTTCCTCATTGTTGCTAGCAGCAAAGCAAGAATCAACGTCTCTACCATTACTTGTGATGAGGGTAAAGCCCTTTTCATTGAAGAAAATCTTCTACCATGTGTGTGAGGTGAGTGGGGATGGAACATTACAGGAAGGGAATAGCCTGTATGTTTGTGCACACACACAAACTTGCACATTTGTCGGTGGGTAATCAGGAAATCATCTCTCACCCATTCACATCCTTGAAAGTTTTACAGATTCAGTGGTTGACTTTTGTCGAAGGCAGAAGTAAATATATTTCCAGAGTGATTGTCAGAAATTGATTTTCTGTCCAAGTACAACCCCAGTCAGGTACATATTTTTTTTAATTAACCTGTGCTCAACCTCTGTTAGCTTGGCACAGAGCAGTCAGGCTTAAATTAAGAGGCAATGTGTTAAGTAGTTGTGCATTACAACAACAGTACAACACTGAAAACACCACAAAAGACTCCACACAGGCTTTGAAAATAGGATTATGATTTTATGAATAAAACAAGACCAAAATGACAAAACTCCAATCAGTAAGTTGAGATATGAATTTTTAAAGATTACATGCAAAAATAGTGCTGGGAAGCAAATAGCGAATTTAGAGTTAATGGGTTGCGCTGAACTGGGACAAAGTCAAGAATCAGGCCGGCCGCAAAGGAGCGCAGGCCCACGCAGAGCCCGCTGAGCTAAAAAAGTACCTCTATCCTTAATTGCAAACATGGATGCGGGATGTAGTAAAGTAATGAGTCAGTGTCAGTCCCACAGTCGAGAAGATGTGTTGATTTTCTCCACACGTTAAAGGTGATGCACTGGTTTCCGAAGATGAGCGTGGGTTCCATGATGCGTAGATTCTGATGCACCCGGTTTCTCCACGCTTGTCGAAGGGATGCTTCAATTGTTCTTCAGTGGTGATGGTGATGCAGTGGTCTCTGCACTGCATCTGTAGCCAATGCAGTGGGTTTTTCCACACTAGTCAAAGGGATGCATTGATCCTTCTTCAGTGGTGGCGGTGATGTGGCGGTTCTGATGATGCTGCTCGGGCCCTCACTGCAATGCACTGATTCTGTACCCGATCAGCAGTGATGCGTTGATTCTGCTCATGGCAGCAGAATGATGCACTGGTTTCACTGGAGCAGTCACCTGTTGTCACTACCAATGACCCAAACACAAGAGCATGGTTAAAGACTGTGGTCTCACTGAGTCTTTGAATAACAGGAGGTTAGTCAGCTAGCCCTTGGACACACTCTGGGGCAGTCAGAGGGAGCAAGCAGGAAACACAGAGCACTGTAAGGCAGCAGTCTGCCAGAGCAGCAGTCCAGTAAGCACAAATCCTCAGCACAGAAGTCCTTCTTCATGTTAAGTGGTTTCAGTTCTAGGAGTGTACTGAGTTTGTGGGGTCAGAGGTCCAGTACGTATACTCAGTTGTGCCTTTGAAGTGGGGGTGACTTCAAAAATGGATCTTTGAAGATCACAGAGGTCCCTTCATCCTGCCCTGGCACCAGAATCACCACAGGTGATCATGCCAATCTTTGTGTGTGGTCAGAGTACAGTCTATTTAGTTGGAAGTGTGAGGCTGTGTCCAGCCCCTCCCTCCCTCCCTTACTTCTAGGTAAATGCATGACATCACACCCAGCCTTTCTATGTGTGGGACCGTCTAGAAGGTATACACAATGTGAACTGTCACGCAGCCCAGCCAGTGATCATACACAGACAGCAGACACCAAAGAGTTAAGAGCATGGAAATGTTCAACTGAAGGGAAACTACAAATCCACTTTCACCATTAAAGAGAATTTGTCATTACCATTCCAGAGGTACTAAGCATGACATTTCTACCTTCTCTCAGTTGGGAATTACAGCTTATTATGTGTAATAAGTAATTCTCAAAGTTAACCTAAGAGAGGGTTGGCCTCTCTGTAGTAAAAAAATTAGTATGGGAGTTTTTCACTACGAGGACATGCATTACTTAAAAGCACATGTCCTTCCATTTAGTTTACATAGCACCCTGCCGTATGGTCAACCTAGGTCTTACTATAGCGGTGACCTATATGTAGGCTTTTCCTGTTTTCAGTTTCTATTTTTGGTCAATTCTGGTGGGGGGTTTTTCAGTGTTTTCAAGTGATTGCAAAACTTAAAAAACAGTGGTTATCAGTGGTTACACATTTCAGATCCTTTAAAAACAACAGAAACAGGGTTTTCTAGTGTTTATTAAATGTTTTGCTTTTATTACTGTTTGCTTTCTACACAGATAACACACGTCGCCTTCCTCACGGAAACCTGGATGAACGCCTCCTCAGCGCCCGACATCGCCATCGCCATCCCGGACGGCTACAAGATCATCCGGAGGGACCGCGTCAACCAGACAGGAGGAGGCATCGCCATCATCCACAGGAACTCCATCCGCCTCACGACCAACACCGACGACACCCTCGCACCCGCCGAGCACCTGCACTTCCAGATCCACATCAACCCCAAGACCACCCTCAGAGGCACCCTCATCTACAGACCCCCGGGACCACGCACACAATTCAGCGAGGACATCGCCGACTTCATCTGCCCGCATGCCCTCCCCTCCGCTGACTACATCCTCCTCGGGGACCTCAACTTCCACCTGGAGAACAACAACGACCGCAACACCACCACCCTGCTGGACAACCTCGCTAACCTCGGACTCAAGCAACTGGTGACCACCCCCACCCACTACGCCGGACACACACTCGACCCCATCTTCTCCTCCAGCAAGGACATCGCCTTCAGCCACGCCACCGGACTCCACTGGACGGACCACAGCTGCATCCACTTCAGCTTCAAAAGGACCACGATCCACCTCCAACAGCAACAGGTTGCACGCAGAAGCTGGACAAGATCACAGCCGACCAGCTCGCAACTTCCCTGAGCAAGAACCCACCCACCAGCGCAACGAACCCCAGCCAAGCGGCCACCAACCTCTCGAAGTGGATCAACGACTGCGCAGACGACCTCGCCCCTCTGAAGACCCCGCCTAGCAGACCCGGCAGCAAGAAAGCTCCATGGTTCACCAACGAACTCAAGAACTCGAAGAAGAACTGCAGAGCCCTTGAGAAAGCCTGGCGCAGAGACCCAACACCGGACAACATGACTGCCCTCAAGCTCGCCACCCGAAAACACCACCAACTGATCCACACCACCAAGAAAACTGCATTCAAGGAACGACTGGACAACAACGCACACAACAGCAAGGAACTCTTCAACATCGTTAAAGAGCTCTCCAACCCCAACGCCGGAAACAACGACATCACCCCTTCGCAAGACCTCTGCAACTCCCTCGCCTCCTACTTCCACAACAAGATCGCGGACATACACAACAGCTTCAGCACCCAACCGACGCACGCCACGACCGAACCACCGCCCCCCACCACCACCCTCCACGCCTGGACCCCGATCAGCACCGAAGACACCGTCCGCACGATGAACTCCATCCACTCCGGATCTCCGATCGACCCTTGCCCTCACCACGTCTTCAACAAGGCCGACGCTGTCATCGCACCCCACCTGCGGGACATCATCAACACCTCCTTCAACACCGCTACCTTCCCGGAGAACTGGAAGCACGCCGAACTCAGCACCCTACTAAAGAAGCCATCAGCCGACCCCACCGACCTCAAGAACTACCGACCCATCTCGCTGCTCCCGTTCCCCGCTAAAGTCATCGAGAAGACCGTCAACAAGCAGCTGGCCGCCTTCCTCGAGATGAACGGATCCCTCGACCTCTCGCAGTCTGGCTTCCGGGCCAACCACAGCACCGAGACCGCCCTGATCGCAGCCACCGATGACATCCGAGCTCTGCTCGACAACGGAGAAACAGCGGCCCTCATCCTCCTAGACCTCTACGCGGCCTTCGACACTGTCTGCCACCGTACCCTAGTACAGCGCCTCAGCAATGTCGGAATCCAGGAGAAGGCACTGGAGTAGACCATCTCCTTCCTCGCCGGAAGGACACAGAGAGTCCGCCTCCCCCCGTTCAGATCAGAAGCCACCGAAGTCATCTGCGGCGTTCCTCAAGGCTCCTCGCTCAGCCCAACCCTCTTCAACATCTACATGAGTCCCCTCGCAGCCATCGCACGCCAGCACAACCTCAACATCATCTCCTACGCCGATGACACCCAGCTGATCCTCTCCCTCACCAACGACCCCGCCACCGCCAGAGCCAACCTACACGAAGGGATGAAAGAGGTAGCCGAATGGATGAAGAACAGCCGCCTGAAACTGAACTCGGACAAGACGGAAGTCCTCATCCTGGGATCCTCACCCTCCGCATGGGACGACTCCTGGTGGCCCCCCGCCCTAGGCAGCGTACCCAAACCAACAGACCACGCACGCAACCTGGGCTTCATCCTGGACTCCTTCCTCTCCATGACCAGACAAGTCAACGCCGTCTCCTCGTCGTGCTTCAACATCCTAAGCATGCTACGCAAGATCTTCCGGTGGATCCCCACCGAGACCAGGAAGACGGTCACCCAGGCCCTCGTCACCAGCCGACTGGACTGCGGCAACTCCCTCTACGCCGGAACCACTGCCAAACTCCAGAAGAGACTCCAGCGGATCCAGAACGCCTCAGCACGACTCATCCTGGACATCCCCTGTCGCAACCACATCTCCGGACACCTGAGAGACCTGCACTGGCTCCCGGTCAACAAGAGAATCACCTTCCGTCTCCTCACCCACGCACACAAAGCCCTGCACAACCAAGGCCCAGGATACCTCAACAGCCGACTCAATTTCTACGCTCCCAAACGCCAGCTTCGATCGACCGGCCACGCCCTCGCCGCCGTCCCCCGCATCCGAAGAGCCACCACAGGGGGAAGGTCCTTCTCCTACCTCGCCGCCAAGACCTGGAACTCCCTCCCGACCCACCTCCGCCTGACCCAGGACCACCTCACCTTCAGGAAGCAGCTCAAGACCTGGCTGTTCGAGCAGTAGCGGACCCCCCCTCCCCAAGCGCCTTGAGACCCTCCGGGTGAGTAGCGCGCTATACAAATGCCTTGATTGATTGATTGATTGATGGTATATAGATAGTGTACGTGCAGTGTATATGAGGACCAAAGAGGTTTTTACAAATAAAACTTATTGTAGTACACCAAACAATACTTCTTCAGTGAGTCTTTGGTCATGTGTGCTCACTTTTTCCTTCCCATGTAAACTTTTTCTGTGAAAAGGCCCTCACAACCTTGGCACTTGAGATGGGCAATGCCAAAACAGCCAGTACACAACTTGCTAACTCTGGCCACTGAGTTTTCCATGCCAATACTGATGCACTTAAAGATTGCGACTCTGGGCAGTTTCTGCAGAATTAACATTGAACTGGGCGCTTATGCCCTCCAAGTTATTGAAGGGGTCAAAAAACTACGGAGAAAATTCCACTTTAGGGAAGGGATCTAGAACTTTTACAGTGTACCGCAGTGAGGTTTCATTGACTTCAAATTCCATGGTTGGTGATGGGACATTCCTATACATCATTGCAAGCCGTTTCTCATACATTGTAAGATAAAAGTTCCTGAATTGCTCTTCAAGATTTCTGGAGAATGTTGCAATGCCAATGTCACTAAAGGTGTCGCCAAGCATACTCTCAAGGAGATGCTTCTCATCTATACCAATTATGCTGCAAACAAGGCGGAGAAGGGTGTTTTTTTAGACTCTAGTTTTCTTTATTATGTCCAGTGCAACAGTTATGTTTTCCTGTAAAAATCTAAGAATGCAGTAAAGTGTACTTTTTCCACCATCACTATCTATTTGCAAACAAAGATCCTCACATTCCTTGCCTTTGGGTAATATAGCATTCACAGCCTCTTGGACTGAGAACCATCAGCTAAGTGCCACAGTTGGGATGACACTTTCTTTGATGCCACACAAAGCACAAAATTAGAAATATTTGCATTTTAGTTCCAGCGCATAACAAAACAGTGCACCAGAATGGACTAACACGTCAATAGCATTCTTCGTTAACTCTGAAGATTGCAAAGATGCTTTCAGCATACCATCTAACAAGTGGCAAGGATCTTTTACAGTGAAGCACTTCAGCTCAGGTATCGATTTTGACAGGTCACACACAACTTTTTCATATAGGTAGCTGAATCACTGCAAATAGAAACAATATCACTCCAATCTTTTTTGAACTTGGAAAGAACCTTTTTGCAGCAGTCATGTTTTCACCACTATCCCAGATGCTTGTCAATAGCACTCTTTTCACATATACTTGTCACGATACCTTGCATTGAATGTTTAAAGCCCGAGGTGTTGACAATTCACCTACTATTAATCCTGACTCACGAGAAAAAAGGGGCTGATGTATCAAGGGTTTTTACCCATTCTCAGTGGGTAAATGTGACGGCACATATTGGGAAAGATTCTTATGAAACTAGCCATTTTACCTATCAGTGAAAGAATTAAACACAGCCAAAATATCAACTATGGTTTTGATATTTCCTGATTCTCTACAATATATAAAATATTTTAAAAAGACCTTTTGTTTTTGTTTTTGTTGTTGAGGGGTGTCACTAAAATATTGTTTGTTCTTGCTTTTGCTTTTTGACGTTTTGTGATATTTGGTCTAAAGATGCAGGGTTTAGAAGCGACACCCCTCAACAACAAAACTCAAGCAAAATAATGTTAGCCCAATCTTTCTTGCTGCCAGCTTGTATAACAAAGTTACATTGTATTGGCCCTTTCAGGAAGAAAGAAATGCCTCTTTCACTCTCCTTTTCCTTTGTCTGAATGGCATTTATTTTGTGGTTATGCAGGAGTTCTGTTAGGGTTTATATGTTTACACTGGTAAGGGCTATTTCCCTTTTGGTAGGGTTTTATCAGTTATTATAGGTTTAGACCAAAAACCAGACAGACTACCTATATGAAATAAAAGGGGAGATTAAGACTTGAAAAGGGGTTTTAAATACCAAGTTGAAGGGGCAGTGTAAACTGCTCACACAGGGTGCGCAGTGACAGGTCTGAGACATGCTCAAATTGCGACTTGTGCGGGTGGCACAATCAGTGCTGCAGGCCAATAGTAGCATTTAATTTACAGGCCTTGGACACATGTGGTGCACTGTACTAGGGAAAATTATAGGTAAATTAAATGTGCCACTTGTGGATACATCAAACAAACCATGTATAAGTGGAGAAGCACATGCACTTTAATGCTGGTTGGCAGTGGTAAAGGGCTCAGAGTCCTAGAGCCAACACAAAGGATTAGCAAAAAGAGGAGGTAATCAGGCAAAACCTCTGGGGTAAGACAACCCGAAGGATGCCAGGTCTAACAGTGATGGTGTAGTAGGGTAAACATTTTAAAAAGGTTCTTTTGTACAAATATTATGGCATTTAGATATGGACAATTGTGAAATATGTGCACTATTCTTCTGTTATCTTGTGACTGTCAGTAGGTAGTTTCCAGATGCCTATCATGAAAGTTTGGAGGATTTGTGAAATGTACACATCTTCCCCTACCTATGCTTATTTCAAGCTTTCATTGAATTAGGACACAGGCTGCAGTGGTAGAACCAGTGCCTGCTACCAACAGCAGATGTGACCCTGTCCCTATGCTGGTCCTCTCTGAGAGAACAGCATGTCTTTCTGCCTTCATTATTGTTACTGTGGCACAATCAACATCTGTTGTAGTCTCAGTGTCCACCACCATAGATGTAGTCACCGCTGGGTCACAAGAAGAAGACAAGGGAGAGCGCATCATTGGACTCCTCTTTGAGGCATTAGCAGTCTGACCTGTGACTCTCCTGGGAGGTCCTGCCGCCTCTCTCTTCATTGACAGGGTTGGGATGGAATTGCTCCCTCTTGTCTGCGCAAAGGCATTTAACCGCTTGCTCTTGGGCAGCTACCCCATCTCAGTTAGGGAGGCAATACTAGGGGCTTATAGGCACATTTGAAGGAACAGCCAATGGCCAGTGTTCCATCAGAATGGCCACCTCTCATGTCAGAACACTCCCTTCCTCCAGGAAGCTCCTTACATTCCAGCGTGTGCATCCACAACGTACTGTGATGCAAGTGCCTCAAGGCTCCTCCAAGCGCGCAGCAGCAAGCGAATCATTGTAACTGGAAGATGCACACAGATCCATGCATAGGGGTTGAGCACAAAGGCAAAAAATAATTTTTACCTGCCATACCCATTGCACCCCCTGCATGATTTACAATGACCTCAGTAAATGCAAGGATGAAAGTGGGATATGCCTGCACAGGGGGCTGAACGTCACAAGCCCTCCATCTCCTCTAGGACTTCCTTCCCCTTTCCTCTCGTATAATGAAGGCTGATTTTTGCAGATAAATAAAGACAGAAAACAATATGTTTCCTGACTGTATTCATTTTTGAGAGTGAAAAAATACAGAACATAGTGCTCCTTTTGAATGACTCTCCATGGTGTCCTTCATGAATTCCATGCCAACAGCTGAGCAGATGGACAGCATGGGAAATTAAAAAGCTAGATAAAATTTCCTTAAATACAGGCATATCTTAATATATATTCGTATGTAATGTTAATATTTACGTGTGGGTTTAGTGTTTTGTTATATTTGGCTGCTTTACTTGCTAATAAGAGACCGGCATTGATGTATAAGTGCATGTTTATCAATTAAATAACTCAATTTATTCTCAAAACACAAAATAAATATGGATTCATATCAAGGGAATTGCCATAAACAAATATGGATAAATACAAATGGAAATATATAAAAATGAAATACCATAACTCTGGGAACCCAACTTATAATCCATGCTGTTCCTACAAGAATCATCTCCTGGACACTCATGAGATCTACTGAGGAAGTGAATGAACAGAGCACCCTGTGTCCCTACTCATGCGTTTCCAAACCCACTGAAAGCCTTTTAAAGAATTTGAACCTGATACATTGTGCCTAATAGGAAACACAAAAGCCCTATGCATTGGATATCAGCAGAAAGAATGTTAAAGCAGGTCATATAAGTAATCTTCTCTCTACCTGCAGGTACCTGTAGAGCCCAGTGATGGTTGCCATAGCAACAGATGTGGATGGTAACATGTCACCGATGACAGCAGCCAGGACCCCACTGGACTGACATCTGTAGTTAGGAGCTGGGGCCAGATCCTCTCTCCCTGATAATAAGGCCATGGTGCTCAGCGTCGCTTTGGCATCGTTGATATATGAATCAAAGACCTGAAAGCCCAGGGTGATGTTGGGTAAAAGGTCAGGGTTCTTGTTAATCTCCTCAGTGGCGTAAACAAGGGCAAAGTAATGTCGAAGGAAACGGGGGGAAATGCTGCAAGAAAAATACATGATTTGAGTTACTTATTACACAGGTGTCTTTTGAAGACAATGTTTTCAATTTTACAGAGTTGCCATTTTTGATATTTTCAGCACCCAAGAGACAATAACAAGCAGCCTCACTCCTCATTATCCCTTCCCCTCACGAGGTAGGAGAAACGAGAAAGGGTGAGCAGCTTAGGACTCACCCATCAAATGCTGCAAAACCTTACCTGAAAAACACATCCCTCAAAAATTCAACAGCTTTCTTAGAAGATGGGTCTGATGCAAAATATACTTCAGGCCATCTACTGTAAAAACCCATGAGTACAAAGGCGTACCGATGGTGCTGTGGCAAAAAATTAAAAAGTCCTTCCATATCTAAGCCAATCTTCTTCCAAGGACCACCAGATAGTACAATCGGAACCAAAGGGTGAGAACATGTCTTTATTCCTTTCTCTGAATTGTGCATCCCACACATCTTTGACCGCTCACTCAATACCATAATCCATTGAAGGCCACCAATGCACAGCTCTAACCCTTCTCTTGCTGATAGGAGTGTAAAATTAGCATTAGGAGCAGTCTTTACCAGATTCATGTGAATGCTGGCAGGTGGTGCCTCTTTATCTACTCTCAACACAGTAGCATCTCCTACGGTTAACTCATCAGCAATTTTAGAGAATGGTTGTAACCAGGTATAGATATTTCTCTCCTGTGGCCAACCTGTGCTCACAAGGTTTTTGACTTCAAGCAGCATTTCATCCTCCTCACAAGCTTTCTTCCATCCCTCTTCAGGGTGCACATGTAGCAGGAATGTCCACTGCCACAATAATGCATTTGTCCACATCCCCCTCCCCGTACAGGGGTTATGGGTCATTTATGGTTAGCCTGGAATGAAAATCACCCCTACCATTACCACTTCCTGGTTTGCGTTTAACATCAAAACTGTAATGCAACAATGTTGTAGTGGGTCTAGCAATGAGTGCCGTCAAATCCTTTACATTCTACCCATTAAGAATTGAGAAAACAAGATGTATTATATGGTATGGTTGTGCAACCTCACCCTGTAATACACTCACCAACCCCATTAGGAACCTTTGGTTTCTTTTGTCAAACCCTCAGCTGAGCAGTAAAGATTGCACCAAGTTAAAAGCTGACCAGCATTTAAACAGCACCAAAACAATTGAAGAAATATTTAAACAGCACCAAAACAATTGAAGAAATCAACACGCTAAAGAAATCTGACACCAATCTGTACAAATAGACTGCATTTGATCTATTTTTAGAAACCACAAGAAAAATGTGTACTGGAAGGTTCTTGGGATATGGATTTTAATAGGTATACTAGTATTGTAAATCAAAGCATTTCACTCAACCACAAACAAACATGGCAAATTCAACACATTTGACATTAAGAAATGTTTTCACTTAAAATCTTGGGCTACTCGTAGTAATGCAGTCACTTAGAGCTACTTTAAATGACCAACACCAGTGATGAGACAGTAAAAGGGACCAACACAGTCCTCAGAAACAGTTACCTCAGCAGGTGGAGCAGTATTCAGTCAGTTCCAGACATTTTTCTCTTTTGCTGGGATTTCCTGTAGGAGTGGTCATGATGCCAAGGATGAAGGGTGCTGAAGATGCTCTAAGGAGGCTGTTGGTGTGAAGTGGTAAGCGAGGGTCGAGCTGTGACTATTCCTTGGTCCACGTAGAGAGTGAGGTGATCCTCGTCAGAGGGTTGATGTCCCTCGAATTTCTCTTGGTGCTGGAAGAAGTTCAGCCACCCCTGGACTACTGGTTCCCAGTATCACGGTCACAGAACAATCCTTCCTGGGTCCATAAAGCATCTACTGGAGGTCTGATATGCACTCTGATGACACTCCTGGGCTTAGCAAATTCGAGTGCAACTTTGTGCATTGGGGTTTTGTCCCTGGTGCTGCACAGAGGTGGTTGGCGGTGGGTTGAAGACTGTGAGCTATCAACTTGTCCCAGCAGTCTTCTTCCGCTGTTGTGTCCTTGTGCTGTGAACAGGAGGCCAGTCAGCTGGCCCTTGGAGTCTCTTGGCTTTCACTGGGCTCTAGAGACAAATTCTTCTTGAGCAGGACATGGCAGGCACAGTCTCTGTCCTTTGCTAACGACCAGGTGCAGTAGGTTCCATGCACGATGGTGCAGGTGTGTTTGCCAGTCCTAGTGCAGCAGGGCAGTCCTTCATTGATCCTTCTTCCAGTCCGGTCAAGATCTGTGTATGGTTGCCATGGGTGCCCTACTTAAGCTCAGAAAATGCCCTTGGGGCAAGATGCAGTTGGTAGCCAATGGGCTACTGGGTTCCTTCCCACCTAATGACCGCTTCCTGGAAAGTGTGGCATCTAGGAATTCCGGGATTCACTATTCGGCACACTTCTAATATGGCAGGGCACCTCTCCCAACCCATAGATGTGTCAACCAAAGGGCACTACACTAGGGGTGGGAGTTAAACTTCACCACGCTGGTGGAATCAGAGGAGTTTGCCCAGGAGTTTGGTGACAAATTCACCAACCACTGCATAGTGGGATTGCCAGAGGCCACCCCGTAATAAGCTGCTGTGTTGTTTCTACCAATATGTAGAATCTGAGCAGTGTTTAGAAAGACAACATAAACTAAGTGCTTGGTGTCTAAACTGATTCTAGACAGCCTCACAAGATATGGTTTCTTGCAACCACTGAACATGACAACCCTGACCCCTCAGAAATTGTGGAAACAGTACAGAACCTTTCGCTCAGTCACTAGTGCTCACCTATTCACAGAGAAATGTACAGTGGGACGTTTTCAATAGTATTTATTGAGCCAAAGTTATTCTTGCATAAAATACGTGTGCTGCAATGATTAGTAGGCAGAAGTAGATAAACGTGATTTCAGCACCAAAAGTGTAAATAGCAGACATAGTTCTACCATAGTGCTAAAATAATGAATATATGCAGGCATATAACACAAGGCAGTAACCAAGCGTACTCCTACGATGCAAACCCTACTCTAAGTGGACATAGAGTGGTAGTAGGTGCAAAGCCAAGAATCCCCCAAGAGACAGGCCAAACCCGTTACCTGATAGGATAGAGTGAAAGTCCCCATCTTGGTCACAAACCAGACACCCCTCATGAGATGTCAAACTGCTGCATGGTGATTTCTCATCATGCAAGGACCTCTGTGTCTGGGGAAGTGCCTCTCTGCTAATCTATTGGGATGCTTATCTTTTATAATACAAAGCAGGTTTGCAATGTGTGTATAGATTAGCGATGGTATGGATATGTAGCTAGCCCTGTCATCCTGTGGATGAAAATTGGGATGGCATTTGTACATAGTGCGAAACGAGACCTTGGACGTGATGTTCAGGGAGTTCAGGTGTTAGTTATTTCCAGAATTGAATACGGCTGCTCTATCCTATCTGGCCTACCAAAGACTTCCACGACCTCCCTAAACGCTTACCTCAACTCAGCAGCTAGACTCTTATCTGGCACAAGAAAATGTGACCACATTTCACCACATCTGAAATCTGAAGGCCTTGAACTGGCTTCCTCTTGAAGGCAGAAACCAGCTTAAGCTGGCCTGCATCACACAAATAGCTTCTACACAAACTCCCCGGCATATCTCACCCAGAAAATTGTGGTATCTGGGAGTTCCAGAAACTTCCGGTCCGCCAGAGACCGTGTACTCCTGCCACCCCACTTCCGCAAGGAGAAAATTTACAACTGAGTGTTCTCTGGGGCGGCACCAAGAATCTGGAACTCGCTACCTTCCTCCATCAGGAAAATATTGTCTCTGTCATTCTTCAAAAAGAATTTTCTGTTGTTGCAGACTCCGCCTCTTTCACGGCTTGGTTTCTGTGCATAATCTCATGTAATGCTTGGCCGTCTCTGTGTACCAATTCTCACTCCTTCTAATATTCTGCCAGCTCTTTCCGCCATTTGATTTCTTTTGGTTCACTCGTTTACAATTGCTGGTTTTCTCCTTCTTTCACCGAAATGTCGCGATTCTTGTACTGTACCGGTTATTGTATATAACCCTAGCCTTTGTCCTATTGTAGTCAATTTCTTTACGCTGATTTTGGTACTGTACTGATCATTGTATATAATTCTGGCTTGTCCTATTGTAATCAATTCCCTTACCCCATCCTGGTATTTTGCCTATGCCTAACCTGTACGTAATGTGTTATCCCTTAAAGCGCTCTGATACCCTAACGGGTCATGTTCACACTATATAAAACCTCAAATACATAAATAAAATGTTGTGGAATCAAAGTGGACATGTGAGAAGCGAGCTGTGCGAATAGTGCGAGTTCCATCCTGAGAGCCACGTCGGAGCTATGTCGGAGTCCAGAGTTGCCACACCTCGGCCCGGAGCCCCCGATATCAGACCGGACCACTGGAGTTTATTTGTGATTTTATTTGTTTATCCCAGCTCCAGAGTAAAGGCTTACTGCTTTGTGCGAGTCCTGCGAGTTGCGAGTCATGCTGAGAGCCACGTTTGAGTCCAGAGTAGGACCTTTACTCCCCGCACTCCCAGGCCATCTTGGGCCATTTTGTCAGATGAGTGTAGTGACCATAGTCGGCAGCTGAGGAGAAGATGCCCCAGGTGGTCAGCAGAAGTGACCTGGCTAGGACTGGCTGCGGCTTGCAGCACTTTTGGTGAGCCCCAGTCGCCTGATTGACGAGTATTCCAGAGGAATCGATCTGTAGCAGGACTACTGGCTCAGTGGCTCAGTAACCCAGGACCAGGTCCAGTGCTGAAAAATAGGTGTTAGTAGTTTTTGGCACAGAGTGTAGAACAATGCCTCTCACTGTAACTCTCATATAGTAGCCTTTGGAGCTGGTGGAGATCAGTGTGGAGCAGAGCACAGCGGTTTGGATGTTACCTGGGCTGAGGCTGGACGGAGTCACATCCAGCTACGTCCAGCACCTGGGGGTAATTCTCGTGGATTACTGGAGGGGGGAGGGCCTATTGCCTACAGTTTGACCTTTGATCATTGAATTTTCTACTTGGATGATTTCACATCAGGTCAAGAGTGAGATACCCCCAGAATTACAGAATTACTGGCTGCAGCTAGCGGGCACCGAGGGTTAAGCAGACAGCTCTAAAGCCAGCTAAGCCAGCCAAGTCGGCTAAACTAATCTGGCATTTGCTCTTGTAAAAGTATACATTTTGTCAGTTTAGGAAGTTGGGTTCTTGCATAAACCACTTCCATCGTAAAATCCCTACGAAACCTCTGCAATTTCTCTAGCAAAATCCTTGGTGGTGCTGCTGCTGCGTACTCTATTGACACCACCAGCACTGTTGTCTCGGCTTACTTTGCTCTTTTGTTCTCACCCCAGGATATTCTAGGATAACTCTGCCTTTAAGCATTTAAGACAGCCTATGCAAGCGTCTGCAGTTCTCCAATCTCCAAAATCCAAACTCACAGTCTATCTTCTCTACCAGCTGCAGGCTTCCAATTTCTAACTCCAAACTCCAGCTAAGTAATCCTGCGGCTAGGAGCAAGGTGGTTGGACTTGGTTTTTCATCTGGACAATCGGTACAGAAGTTGCCTCAGGCTTTCCCGCACTCCTGTTATAACTAGGCTGAGACCAAGCCGGAGTTATGACTTAAAAAAAACTGCTTTCAGCAAAATTGTTTTATATAAGAGCTTGTCAAAAAAAAAAAACTAATCCTTTAAGGAAAAAATCAATGCAGATAAACAGACTGAAAGGAGTTAGCGCCATTTCCACCTTCTTCTCAAAAAAATAGATAAGTCAAAATAAGTCGACGACTATGGAGTTTAAGCCTGAATTTCATACTAGAAAGGCTGAAGTGGAAACAAAAAAGTTATTTTTGGCAAATCTTACCAATTCTTCACCTGGAATCAGAGTGACTCAGTCTGGGGTTGAAGTAAGCCCTGAAATTAGAGTGGAAGGTTCCCCGCTGGCAAATCGTACAGTCTACTTAACCGTAAACAGAGAGTCTGTTGTTTAAGTATGTCTAAATTTAGATTGGAAAGCCCTCCAATCGACAATTTTATTTTACCAGACATTAACATCAATATGAAACCTATTCTGAGGGTCCTTCAGTCTCCTAAACCTCATACTTCTAATATTTCACTTCTCTCAAACTCACAGGTCTGCCCCCTTGGCCCTTCCATTAAGATGCAGCTCTTTAGTATTACGGCTAGTGGAATATCTTTATTAAACCCAAGGGTGTGCATCACCCCTGACTTGTCCTTGGGCCATCATCTTCTAAACAATGATTCAGAGAAAAAAATACTGCTGTCTGAATCCTTGCCTTGTCTGGAAAGAGTCATGCCATCGGTTTTAGCCCTCATGGAGAAATCCGTAAGCAACTCAGATTATGTTTTATATTCACTTTGGTCTCTGACCAAATCTATCATTTCTGATCGAAGATCTCCGAATGCTAGAGCTTCCCTCCCTCCTCTTATAGTGATCTCTCCTCTACATCGCCTGGCTCCTAACTCTATTCAAACCAAATCTACTCAAACGTGCTCTATTTTTTAGTCTAATTGTCGGGACGTAGGTACTATTAGAAAACATTGGGGAAAAGAAATTGTTGACTTATTTGATGAAATTCATCCCCTCTCGCTACAGCAGTTCTTTGAACCTGAGGCCCCGGTTCCTTCTCCTGCATCTTTGTCCTCTCAATGCTCGAAGGCAAAAACAAATAAAGAACTATGGGCCCGATTCACAGAACTAACTTAAGACAAAATCCTAAACTTACTACTTTTGGTATTCACAGAAGTTAGGATTTTGTCTTAAGTTTGTCTTAAGACAGACTTAAGACAGATTTAAGACAAAATCCTAACTTAAGTCTGTCTTAAGACAAACTTGAAACAAAATCCTAACTTCTGTGAATACCAAAAGTAGTAAGTTTAGGATTTTGTCTTAAGTTAGTTGTGTGAATCGGGCCCGAACAGTTTTTCCCATTTTCCTAAACAGAGTATCTATAAAAACTATGAAATCTGTACATTCTGCAGAGGAGGAATTAAAAGTTTGACACTCTACATCCGAGGAAAAGAAAACTAAAATTAAAATTAAATCTGCCTGTAGGAAGAGGAAGTTAAAAAAGGGGAAACTTCAAAGGATAAAGAACAAGCATTTACAATGCAATGGTTTTGCCTTTGTTAAAGTTAGAGCTATTGGCATTGCTCTTGACATTATTTTTATTTATGTTTTTTTTTAACATAAAAAAATGGCATTGTCATTTACAATGCCACTAGCTTTATCTCGCAAATGACACACACAAACACCCACAGAGAGCCCCCCCAAACACACACAGAGCCCCCCCCACACACGCACCCACACAGAGCCCCCCACACACACAGCCAAACATCGCATTATATTACACCATCTTTTCCCTTTTGATCCGAAATAAAACTAAAACAAGAAACTAAAACGACACGTGTGAATGCTCAGGAAAGCACTAAATCCTCAAACTGCTGTGACATTCTCCTGGCACGTGAACCCACCGAGCTTATACGTGGACGCCCACAGGAGAAACTCACTTACACAAGAGCTTCCCAAAGTGGTACATGCATGACACATAGCTCTAAGAGATATTCATGGAGCCACGCAAAGCCACTTTGCCTGGATTTGAATGGCTTCACAAATATGGAGTAATGCAACGCCGGACAAATTGCTGCATTGCCTTACTCTGCGCAAGTTCCATTGACATTGCTTGGGTGTTCCCACAAAACTCCCATGGTTTTTGATGCATTCCCAGATTTACAAGGACTTGTACATCTGGGAATGCGTCAAATACTTACACCTCCCCAAGTGAGTTGTGACGAGGAGAAATATATTTATTTTTCCTTGTTTTTCTTCTTTCTACGTGTGCTGCATTCTGCAGCACGCCTGGAAAGAGGAGAAGGCCTCTATGGATTGTTTTTGTGCAGGAAGGTGCACCTTCTTGCACAAAAACAACCCTGCCTGTAATGCAGGCTGGAGCCTGCGGTGGAGCTAGGCTGCTGAAATGACGCCTGCTCAAGGGTATCGGAAAGGAATGCACCGTATTGGATAAATACGGTGCATCCTTGCCCTTTCCCTATGACGCATGGCTGCACAGCAAGGGAACTGGCTGCGCTGCCCTGTGCCACCATTCTAATAACTATGCCCCCGAGTGTTCCTTCATGGGACCTCTCTCCACTGACTACAGCCCACATTCAAAAAGTGGAAGCTGACTCAGGGACAGTTCCACTTTGACAACGGATGCTTGTTGGGAGTTGTTAGCCATTCAATTGTTTACAATTACACTTACAATTTGAGAGGAGCAGAAGGGCGCCCCTTGTCTGCCCCATTTTGTTCCGAGTCACAATCAGACACAATTACGAATAGAAATGTACCTTTACTTTGCAACGCAACCTGTCTTTTCGCAGGTGCAAAGCTTACATCTTTGGGAATGGCAGGCTTTGCTAGCACAACAATCTGGAGCGAGCTTCTCGTTCAAGTCAAAGGCTGCCTTCTCCCAAGCATTTAGCAAGGACCTCACTCGCCATCAGAAATGCTGACGAGAACTAAGAAAATAGGACTGGGAGTACATGATGTCTCCTTTGCAAATCCGTGTCCCCAGACAGCCGCTGCTTGCAGAGCAGCGACTGCACAGACGTCGAGAGGTGTCAAGCTCCAGGCGGCGGCAGCACGAACAGGCAGCGCGCCAAGGTACAGCGCAACAGCAGTTTAAAATTGGAAACACCGCTGGTTGTTGCATGTGCGACATATGCGGCATAGCGGCGAAGTAAATCAAATCCAATCCGCTCTTAGCGCGCAGCACTTCAGTATTCCTGACACTAAATAACTGTTGATTAAAAAGCTTACTGCGGACACGCATACGGAGCAGGGAAGGAGTAATCACTTTTGGTTGCACCTCGCAGGAAAGCAGTAGCACGTGTGAGGTTATTATTTTACAATGAGCGAATTTGGTGCAGGTTTCACGCGCTCAGTTAACTCCTGCAATGTCTTTTAGATAGTGTTTGCTTTTTCATGTGTAAATATATCTCAAAATGATTTGCAGCAGGATAATCAAACGGGCCTTTGCAGCAGTATTGCTTTGATGAACATGAGGACAAAGACTGTCAGACACTCGGGCCTGATGTGCAAAGCCTTTTTTCAGTCACTAAGCATGTGTGTGTGCCCAACATTACAGGCTTTGTAACTCAAACAGGCAAGACGCAATATTGCACGGCGAGTAGGAAATGGCTTTTCGACTTGCAATGTGTACATTGAGACTGCTTGCAATTTACCAGGATGAGATGGTATCTGTACATTCGGGTCTCTGGTTTGAGCTCTCTGCAGCTTACAGTATAATGGGTGCAAGATCGCACTACGGGGGGAGGGGCGGACACCGACAATGTGTCCCGACGCCCCTCTCCCCTTGCAGGCACTCACCGGGTCCGGCGGCTGTTGGAGGAGAGCTCCCGCTCCTCGGGACCCTCCGGGGCCGCGGAGGGACGTTCTCTTTCCCCGGGGCTCCTCCTGTGCTCGGGAGCCTCGGGACGATCGATGCAGGCTGCTTCCTCCTTCCGACTCTCTCCTCCTCCTCCTGCGATGACGCGGAAGGGGGCTCGGCCGGCTGGGCCAATCCCAGCGCGGCCCGGGCTTGAAGGCGGGCGCTGCTACCTCCTCTCACTCGGGGCCGCGGCGGTGAATACACGGAGCAATGCCGGGTGGGCACCGGCCTTAAATCTAAATATTAAGCGAGGTGGGCACTTGCTCGGGGTACCACAACAGCGGCAAGGTCCCTGGCAGGGTGGGCACCTGCCAGCGGACAAAATACTCGAATATCAGGTGCCGGCAATGCCGGACCAGATTCGGGGGCGTTCCCGGCTTTCGGCTGACGTCGCGTGACGTCGGCAAAAGCCAAAGAATCTCGGGAACGCCCCCGAATCTGGTCCGGCATTGACGGACAGGCCCCTCGTCCAATGGCTATGCTCCATTTATGGAGCCAGCCAATAAATGACGAGGGCCGACCCAAACCCACACTACAGTTCTCATTAGGTTTTCGCCTGCGCGAAAAAGCTGCGCAGAGCGCAGCTTTCGCCAGGCAAAACCTAAAAAAGAGCAAAACCCCTGTGCTTTGACCTCAATATAAATTCAAATTTGTCTCTGAACCCTGAATTGAATCATCTAAAGAGGGAAGAAGGTCAAGGTGAAGCTATATCATGGGGTCCCGGACCACCACTAATGCTTCAATCCCTATCAAACAAAAGTTAACACCTCAGATTCAAGTCCTACATTGGTGGCACAGGGAAATTTGAATCCCAGTGCGGTACAATTTGCCTCCTCTTTAGGCAGTAATGTTATTTATAATCCAATTGTAAATGCATCTGGGGGAGTCTACTACGCTAGCTGTCTTTCTCCTGTACCTCTTGCTCTAGATTTTTCTTTCATTTTTGATCATGAGTTGTATATGAATAGATCTTTTCTATTGAACTGCTTTTCTGAAATGTACAACCTCCAAATGATCCAGAGTAGTGATCTCATACTGGTTCAAGTTAAAAAATATGGCAATTACAGGGGAGCCAGAGTGATGTTTGGTTCTAAGGTGATCGTCCACCTAATATGTTAAATAGTGATAAATTACGATGCTGTGGTATCGCCGTTCTTGATCCCAAAGAGGAGATAGCTACTAAAAAAGTGACTTTTAATTTGGGCTCCCAGGTTTCCGTTTTTAATTATTTTTACAGATAAAGACAGAAAACTATTTATTTTCCTGTCTGTATTTATTTTTAAATACAAAAAAATATGGAAAAATTGCCTTATTTGGATGATTTTTTTCTACTGCCAATCATGAGTGCTAGGTAAGTAGGTGTACAGATAGATGTAGGGGAGATGGAAAATTACAGTAGATTTCCTAATTAAGTGAAGATCTAGAGTTATTTTTGCTATTCTACAATGCACATGTTTTTAGATGACGCTATTGCACTGTAAACTGCTGAAACCTTTTGGGGCCCAATGTAGGTAAATCTGATTTACTGACTCTAGAATACCGAATTTTACAGATTCGGTATTCTAGATTCGGTAAATCAGATGTAGGTAAAAATTCGGTAATTTTGACGGAATCTGTATGATTCGGTAATTGCCATTGATTCTTATGGGCCTTAAGGCCCATAGGAATCAATGTCAATTACAGAATCGGTAAATACCGATTCGGTAAAATTACCGATTTTGCAAGGGGGACAGGGTGTCACTTTGACACCCTGTTGCACCCCAGATTCTGGCTTGTGTGCCATGTGACACACATACATGCCCTTAGGGCATGTATATGTGCCACATGGCACAGGTGTACATGCACAGATGTGCATGTACACAGGAATTCGTTATTTACCATGACATAGTATGCCATGGTAAACAACAAATTATTAGGGGCCTGTGGCACTGTTTCCAGTGCCACCTACATATAGGTCATAGTCTGTAAAATATTGGCCCCCTACATCTCAATCACCAAATACCGGTCGGTAACGGCCGAAATCGGCCGTTACCGACCGGTATTTGGTGACCTACATCTGGCCCTTGGACATTCAAATACGATTAAACATTTCTCAGTTAAATAAATGTAGAAAAGTACCCAGTGCAGCCTAATTTATATAGAAAACACAAAATAAAAATGGATAAATACAGAAAAAATGAGCAAAAAATAAATATGCATAAATACAGATGCAAATGTCGAAAAAATAAATATCATAAAACGGGGAGCCTTACTTTTAATAGACAGACCTCCTCCCTCTCAGGTCTCTCTTCTTTAGATATACTGCAATTAGAGAGAGAATGTACATTGCAGGTCTCTCTTGGCAAAGGTGGAAGGAGAGTCTATTCCTTGCAGAGAAAAAGAGCAATCAAGCCCGGATCATAGACAAGGAAAAAAGAAATGGAGTTGGGTAGCAGGGGCTATTAACACAAATATATCTTTAGGTCTAAGATACAAGACCTCTTCCTAGAAAGGGTCTTAAACTGATCTCTTGGAATGCAGATGGTGTATGCACGAACAAAGGCAAATTGTTATTCTTGAAAAATCTGAATGCTGACATAATATGCATACAGGAGTCTTGGATTGTAAAGAACTGGTCCATTGAAGATTATATTGTGCTAAGCCGTCCTGCGTCCCTAGTGAACAGAGGACATGTGAAAGGAGGTATTGCCATACTGCCTAAAATTAGTTTTAGATGGAGCTATAGAGCAATCCCTCATGCCTCTATTTTACTTCGATTAAGCTAGATTTTAATGAAGATCATGCTAGTTTAGATAATCTACTTATTGTAAATGCATATGGGGAACATCCATTACGACGCCGTTTTTACACCGCACTACCATTACAACGCTGCCTTTACAACGCATATCGTTACCACGACTTGCGCTGGAGGGCGCTCTAGGCTAAGGAATAGTAGATTTACTATTACAACACCTTCTCTACTGTACGTAGGCTGGTGTTGGAATAGTAAATCTTACTATTCCTAAGTCTTGCACCCTACAGCGCAAGTCGTAGTAACGACTTGCGTTGTAAAGCCAGCGTTGTAATGGCAGTCGGGGTAATAACTTGCGGTGTATTGACATACAACCATGCATACATACCTCCCAACACATCTAACACACATCTAATAAAAGACTTGTTTGTCCTTGTCTCTTTTAATATGGAAAGAAAAGATTGTAGCCACTTTATGCTGGTCGGCGATTTGAATGGCAAAGTCTCTACCCACAGTATAAGGTTATTTGCTAGTGCCTCAAAATACGAAGCTCTTAACATCCCCCCTGCTCAGTTTCTGATAAATAGTAGGACTGATAAAAGAGGTGCGATTTTACTTGAAGGCCTGAGAAACTTAGACTTGCAAACAGGAGGTTGGAAAATGATATTCCAGCTAAAATTAAGCATAAGGCATCTACTGGAGGCTCTATTATCGATTACCTACTCAGATTTTTTCAGTAAGCTCTTTAGTATGGAAATTCTAGAAAATGCGCATAGCGATCACATGATAATCTGCTAAAAAATTTAAATGACATTTTCCAAGGTAGGCTATTAGAATGTTAAGGCTAAAGCTGTAGGTGTTAATAAAATAAATGGCAAAATCTACTGGAATACTTGAGGAACGACTGCTTTGCTGGGTGCTTTGCTGGGCTGACCTGCAGTGACTGCTTCTGTCTTGAGCAATGAAAAGCCTGGACTGGACTTTCTGCAACCGAAATTGTGAGTCTCTCCAAGGGCTTGAGGTAGAGCTTGCCCCCTGTTCACAAAGTCTCAGGAACACCAAAGACTTCAAACTCTTCTCCTGCAGCATTGGGGACTGTGTGTTGTGTGCTGCGACAGAGGAAAAGCAACTTTACGACATCTACGACGCTGCTGCCGACTCCGTGTCCGGAAGGCACTGCAGTGGGCACCTCCGCAAAGCCGCACTACAACCTTGGTCTCACCGACAACGCCTGTTGATGCCGCCACCAGGCTGCTGCTTGCACCGCGACCTGTGAGCACCGCACTCCACACCGCCTCGCTTCACGCCAAAGCTTTGGCACTGCAGAGGGCACAGCCGCAATGCTGCACTGTGACCTTGGTCTCACCAACAACACCTGTTGATGCCGCCAGCGAGCCGCTGCTCGCACCCCAACCTGTGGGCATCGCACTCTGCACTGCCTGGCTTCACAAGGACACCTTGGCCGCCGCCCCACGCCAAAGTCTACGCCACTGCTTGCACTGTGGTACGAGCCCACTGCTCGTAAGTCACATCCCGCACCGCAGCCTTGGCCTACAGATGCCGGTGCCATCGGCTCCAGTTTGTCAGCCGCCGACAGGGCTTCAGCAATGAAAACGCCGCTGCTTGCACCGTGACCTGCCAGCACCGTGACAAGGACTGCCTTCATCTCGCACTGCGACCCTGATTTCACCGATGCCGCCATCTAACGCCACCATTGAGCTCCTGCCCGCACCTTGACCTGGGAGCACCGCACCGCTGCACCGTAGCACCCGACGCCTGTCAGCGCCAGCGCTCCTGACTTTATCAGAGAGGAGCCTGACCTGCAACGCGAGTGACTTCAAGGGCGTCAATGCCCTGCATTTCTCACAGGTACTGTTTGCGGGTCTCCCGGACACCGTAACTGACCCACAACCCCGCGCCCAGCCAGAACTGTTGGATTTGTGGGTCACGCCGCCGTGATAGCCCCGGACGCAGCAATGGACATCAAGGAACTGTTTTCGAAACTTATTTTGATAACTGCAGATTTTTAAGCACAGTATTGTGGGGGTTTTTTAATCATATTTTGGTCTTGTCTTAAAGTATAAAAAAATATTGGCTATTTTTCTAAACTGCTATGGTGTCCTTTTGTAGTGCGTACACTGTATTACTGTTAGTTATGTACACACTGCCTCTAGGGTAAGCCTAGCTGCTCGTGCCAAGCTACCAAGGGGGTGAGTAGGGATTATTTTAGCAGTGTAACTCCCTTATCCTGACTAGAGTGGTGGTTTCTGCCTTGCTTTGGCACCAGTCTCAGCTAGCCAGAAATCACATTTCTAACAATGGTTGTCAGCGGTGAGGATAGGACTTGCGTTTGCACTTGACTTACAGTGATTGGTGTGCACTACTACCATATTGCATACCATTACGTATCGTATACTAGCCCGTTTTCTTTTTGGACGATTTTTCTTGTAATCTCGCCAGGTGATTTTTCTACTTCGTCATGCCGGAATCAATAGCATCATCCGTTGTATCCATGAAATTGCCTTTGAGGAGGATAGGTTGGAACTCTACACCATTAGAGAATTTAAATCTGTTGGCAAAAACCTAAAAGTCCAAGTCAGAGGCCTCACTAGGAAAGACGAGCTACAAAAGGTGCTGAGGGCCTGGGTAGCAGCCAGAGACGAAAGTGGGCAATCTGGTGATCTTAGTGGAGAGGTGGGGGAGCCTAGTTCTAGGGTGGATGTGCTGTTGGGAGGGGGTAAACCTCCCGGACAGGCATCAATGGCCTATCCCCAGAGGAGATGGAAGATAGACGGGAAGTGAGGAAAGTAGCCACAGAACTAGAAAAGATTCTATTAGCCATGGAAGAAAAGAGAATGGTATTGGATTATGAAATCAGAATGAAGGAGGAGGATCGATAGAAAAGAACCAGCTCAGATGGTGGCAGCAACTCCTCAAAGCAGGCAGACAGAATCGTGCACATTCCCAAGAATATAGGCAAGGAGTTTAAGAAGGAGGACGACATACAGAGGTGGTTCCATGGGTATGAGGCAGCAATCCATATGAATGAGATCCCTGAAGAGAATTGGGGAGAAGGATTGTGCCCCCTCTTCCCCGAAGAAGCGAGGGATACTTTAATAGCTTTAGGTATGGGGTATCACCTCACCTATCCCGACATGAAGGAGGCTTTCCTCACTAAGTATGGTCTTACTCCAGAAAAGTACAGGGACCAGTTTAGGTCCAGCAAGAAGTCTGCTGCCAACACATGGTTGGAATGTGTGGATGTGTTTTGCCGATTGTTGGAAGGCTGGGTAAAAGGCAGTAATGTGACCGATTACCATGCTCTACAATTTGATTGCATGGGAGCACCTGTCCAGTCTATGTTTTGCAGATCTGCGCCAGCACCTTGTTGATAGCAAGCTGACTGACCCCAGGAAGCTTGCTATGGAGGCAGACCACTAGGTGAGTACCAGGGTCCACAAGAAAGTGTTTGGGGGAGACTCAGCCAAGGGTGGGCAGGGTCTCCAGCAGAAAGGTGGGGGCAAGGGTAAAACACAGGAGCTCTCTAAAGGGCCCCAAAGTAACACCCAGGGTAAAGGTTCCCATCCCCCTGGAGATAAGAAGCAAGTGGTCTCAACCGGAAAGCCGGCTGAGGCTGGCCCACGCAGATGTTTTGCATGTGACCAGGTGGGGCACATGAAGGGGGACCCCGATGCGCAAAGGGGGCACAGCTACCCACTGGTGGGCAGTCCAAGGTGTTGGCCAGTGTAGCACTTGGGGAGGAGTACCCACAGGAGGGTGGGGACCCCGCAGAAATGACTCTCGTCTCACTAGAGGTCAGTGAGATGGTCCCAGGAAACCAGGTGCCCCCTAACACAACGAAATACAGCACCTGGGTGACCATCAATGGGAAAAGGGTAGAGGCTCCCTGAGATACTGGAGCCAGTGTGACCTCAGTTCAGTGTCACCTGGTCTCTGAGAATCAGATAGTCCCAGGGGCATTCCACCAAGTAATTACAGTTGACAATTCAGAGCACCAGTGTCTGGTGGCGCAGGTTCCCTTCGAGTGGGGGTGGGTCCCAGGTCTTTTGAGGGTAGTTGGGAGCCCTTCCATGCCTGTTGATTGTCTGCTCGGTAACAATCTGGAGCAGTCCTTGTGGAAGGATGTTGAGCTCAGGTCCCACTTGGAGATGCTTGGTTTGCCAGAGTGGGCATGTGTGTCCACTTGGTCCATGGTGGCCAGAGAGGGTGATCAGTGGGACCCAGAGCCTGAAACAGTGGACCAGGTCCCTGCCAAGAGAAAGAGCCAGAGCACGGGAAACCGGCCCGAAGTACCCACAGCACGGGAGGAGGCGGACCTTGAGGGGGACGACCCAGTGCCTACAGGGGGAACAGGTAGCCGAACTGGGGGACATCTATGAGCCGACCCATTGGCAGCAAGAAGGGGGTCCCACCAGGGAGGAGTTCAGCCAGGAGAAGAAGGAGTGCCCTTCTCTGGAGGGTCTGTGGCGGCAGGCCAAGGCCCAGGCGACTGGTGACCAGTCCAGGTCACATTGGATCTAGTGGGAGAATGATCTCCTATACAGCGAGCCTAAGGTCGTGGAACCAGGGTCAGCTCGTGTTCTGGTGGTACCTCAGTGGTTCCAGACCTTCCTACTGGGTCTGGCTCACGACGTGCCTTTGGCAGGACATTTGGGGCAGGACAAGACCTTTGAAAGGCTTGCCACCCACTTCTTCTGGCCTCAAATGCGAAGGCAGTCCGATGTGCATTGTTGGTCTTGCCAAACTTGCCAGACAAGTAGCAAGAGTGGGAGGAAGTCAAAGCTCCTCTCCAACCGTTCCCCATTGTTGGGACACCCTTCGAAAGGATAGGGATGGACATTGTGGGGCCACTGGATCCCAAGACAGCCATGGGCAACAGGTAAATCCTGGTCTTGGTGGACCATGCCACCCGGTACCCGGAGGCAATCCCTCTCAGGACAACTATGGGCCAGGCGTTAATGGGGATCTTTTCCCACGTGGGGTTCCCCAGAGAGGTGGTTTCTGACAGGAGGACCAATTTCATATCAAAGTATATATGTCATGTGGAAGGAGTGTGGTGTTACTTACAAGTTCACCACCCCTTACCACCCCCAAGGTAACTGTCTGGTAGAAAGGTTCAACCAGACCTTGAATGGCTTGATCAAGGGTCTCACCGAACCCATGAGGCATAAGTGGGACGTCCTCTTACAGTGCCTTCTCTTTGCGTACCAGGAGATACCCCAGAAGTATCTCAGGTTCAGTCCCTTTGAGCCTCTGTACGGTTACCTGGTGCGAGGACCTCTAAGCTTGGTGAAGGAATGCTGGGAGGACGCCCCCAGGAAGATGCCCCAGGATGTGTTTAGCTACATGCTAACCTTCCGGAACCAAACTGCCCGCTTCAGGAAGCTCGCTCAGGTGAACCTCGAGGCCAGCCAGGAGGAAATAGGGAAGTGGTGCGACCAGAATGCCACTCTGCTTGAGTTTCAACCTGGACAAAAAGTTTGGGTCATTGCCCCAGTGGAACCTTGTACCTTACAGGACAAGTGGACTGGGCCCTTTCAGATGGTGGAACGCAAGAGTGAGGTCACCTACCTGGTGGACTTGCAGGCGCCCCGGATCCCTTTACGGGTCCTCCATGTGAATCACCTCAGGCCCCACTTCGAGAGGTCTGAATTGAGCATGCTCTTGGCGACCAACAACAGGGTGGAAGCGGAGAGTGAGCCTCTCCCGGACCTACCGTCTGCCAAAGAACAAGATGGGTCGGTGGATGGGGTGATACTCTCCCCGGCCCTGACCGCTGAGCAACAGGGCAATTGTCACCAGTTGCTGGGGCAGTTTGCCCCGCTGTTCTCCTTGACCCCAGGTGTTACTCACTGGTCTACCCACGATGTGGACACTGGTGACAGCCCCCCAGAGAAACATAAGATTTACCGGTTGGCTGACAGGGTCAAGGCCAGCATCAAAGAGGAGGTCTCAAAGATGTTGGCGTTAGGGTTGGTTGAGCCGTCCAGCAGTCCATTCACCAGCCCTGTGGTCTTGGTCCGGAAGGCTACGGCACCCGGTGCCACCCCAGTACTGCGGTTCTGTGTGGACTACTGGGGGCTCAATGCCGTAAATCGGACTGACGCAAACCCCAACCCCCAAGCTTATGAGCTCATCGATCGTTTGGGAGCTGCCAAAGTCCTCAGTACGTTTGATTTAACGTTGGCGTACTGGCAGATGGCTCTAACCAAGGGGGCAAAGGAAAGATCTGCGTTCTCAACCCCAGAAGGACATTACCAGTTCCGTGTGATGCCCTTCGGGTTGAAGAATGCCCCTGCCACCTTTCAGAGGTTGGTCAACCAGGTGTTGGCCAGGCCGGAGGATTTCAGCGCCGCATACCTGGACGACATTGCGCTGTTCAGTTCCAGTTGAGACGAACACCTGCAGCACCTCGAGAGAATTGTTGAATGCGCTACAGAAGGCAGGCCAGCCAGGGCCAGATTGGGCAGGGGTCAGTGGTGTACTTGGGGCACCAGGTGGGGAGCGGCCAGGTGGTGCCCCTGCAGCTCAAGATTGACACCATTCTGGCTTGGGAGCCCCCAAGACCCAGACAGAGGTGAGAGCCTTCTTGGGACTCACCGGGTACAATAGGAGGTTTGTTAAGGAATATAGCACCATTGTTGCCCCCTTAACTGAGCTGACTTCCAAGACTCAGCCAAAGAAGGTGATCTGGACTGAGTCCTGCTAGAATGCTTTTGATGCCCTGAAGGCCGCCATGTGCACAGCACCCTACTTCTCCAAGGAATTTGTTGTGCAGACTGATGCTTCATAGCATCGAGTGGAAGCGGTGCTCTCACAACTAAATGAAGAGGGCCCAGACCAGCCTGTAGTCTTCCTTAACCCCTTCCATGCTCATGACGAGCTCAGCTCGTCATGAGGTATAACTCTAGGGTGCTCATGACGATCTGAGCTCGTCATGAACAATGGGAATCAATAAGGTTCAGCACAGGGGAAAAATCTGGGAAGCACCTAAGGTGTTAGAGACTACTTCCCAGGCAACAGAGGTAGAGGGCCATAGAAAGGGAAGCTTTCGCTGTGGTCTGGGCACTGAAGAAGTTGAGACCCTACCTCTTTGGGACTCACTTTCGGGTTCAGACCGACCACAGGCCCCTCAGATGGTTGATGCAAGTGAGGGGTGAGAATCCAAAACTGCTAAGGTGGACCATCTCCCTACAGGGAAAGTACTTTACGGTGGAACACCGCCCTGGCGCAGAACATGCCGATGCAGATGGTCTGTCCAGGTTCTTACGCCTTAATGAAGAGAACTCCCAGGAAGGTGGGTAGTTCTCCCTACTTTCAGCTGGAGGCGACATGTGTTAGACTTGGCATCTTTTGGCGTGTTTCTCCTGAGTTTTTTGCTTTCTGACGTCCCGGTCTTGACTCTGGTTTTGCTGGAGTAACGTTTCTGTGCACATTTTCCCACAGCTAATAAGTGGTAAAGTGCTGGTGCTCCTGTGGTAAAGTGTGTTATGGATTTATGTTTTCACAATTGGATATATGAATTGCATGTCAGTCCCTAGTAAAATGGCACTACGGGTGCCGGAGCTGTTAATCAAATACTACTCGTGGGCCTGCAGCACGGATTGTGCCAGCCACGCATATATCCCAGAAAAGGTATGTCAGACCTGCAATCGCAGAGTCTGCGCGCAGTTGCGACTGCCATGTTGCACCGGCCCGTGCCCACACTGGCCTGGCATGGAACCTTCCCTTTTCTTACATGTCAAGCGCCTCTAAGGTAGGCCCAAGGTACCCCTATGGGCAGGGTGCATTGTATGTGAAAGGCAGGACATGCCCGAGGGTGTGTGGCGTGTCCTGATAATGAATACAGCCAAATTCGCTCTTCCCTATTGTAAGGTCACCACTTCCCCCATAGTTTGGATCGGGCCATTTGTTTATAACATCTTATAAACCTAACAGGCCCGGGGAAGGAGGTAAGGTTATGAAGTTTAGTATGCCCGAACTCGAAATCTAAAGACGCAGCTTTTAGTGAAGGTGCCCTTTTCGTTCGGAGTTCAGAAAGGCCACTTTTAGAAAGTTGGTATTATTTTGCAGGGCCATCCTGTGTGCCTCTGCTGGAATGTAGATTGCCTGTCTGGGTTGTGGATGACAGAAGGCTGGGGAGCGGGTGTGGCTCCAGATAGTCTAGGTAGGTCAGGAAGGGGCTGAATAGACCTGGACTGCGATGGGGGAAGAGGCAGGATATTTGCTTGCACCTCAAAGGGCCTAGTCTGACTCTGACAATGCTGTCTCCACCTCCTGCCAGGAAATCACACCATAGTAGGCTGGACTGGTTCTGGACAGACACAGACACTCTCTGCCTGAAAGATCAAAGAACTTTTGTGTACAAATACTGGGGCCCAGACCTCTGAATGGGAGAACTCATCTGGATCAAGAAGACTGCAAAGAAGAAGAGCCGGAGAAGCTGCAAAAAGGAACGACTGCTTAGCTGGGCTGACCTGCAGTGGCTGCTTCTGTCTTGGGAAGTAAAAGGCCTGGACTGGACTTTCTGCAACCAAAATTGTGAGTCTCTCCAAGGGCTTGAGGTAGAGCTTGCCCCCTGTTCACGAAGTCTCAGGAACACCAAAGACTTCAAACTCTCTGTGATTTGTGCTGCGAATAGACGAAAAGCAACTCGACTACATCTACGATGCTGCTGCCGACTCAGTGTCCTGAAGGCACCGCAGAGGACACAGCCGTAACGCCACACTGCAACCTTGGTCTCACCGACGATGCCTGTTGACGCCGCCCCTGAGCCGCTGCTTGCACCGCGACCTGTGGGCACCGCACTCCGCACCGCCTCACTTAACAACAAAGCTTTGGCACCGCAGAGGGCACCGCCGCAATGCTGCACGGTGACCTTGGTCTTACAAACGATGCCTCTGGATGCCGCCACTGAGACGCTTCTCATACGTGACCTGTGGGCACCGCACTCTGCACCGTCTGGCTTCACGAGGACACCTTAGCCTTCCTGACGCCGCCGTCGCACGCCAAAGTCTATGCCGCTTCTTGCACCGCGGTCCGTGGGCACCGCTCGTTATTCACACGACGCACTGCCCTCATCCTGCACAGCAGCCTTGGCCTACCGATGCCAGTGCCATCGGCTCCCGTTCATCAGCCGACGACAGCGATTCAGCAACGACAATGCCAATGCTTGCACCGTGACCTGCCAGCACTGTGAAAGCACTGCCTTCATCTCGCACCACAACCCTGGTCTCACCGACGATGCCATCTGATGCCACCACAAGCCGCTGCTTGCACCGCAACCTGTGGGCACCGCACACCGCACAGCTGCACTTCACACCTGTGAGCACCAGCGCTCCTGACTCCATCAGAGAGGAGCCTGACCTGCAACGTGAGTGACTTCAAGGGCCTCAACGCCCTGCATTTCTCACAGGTAGTGTTTGCGGGTCTCCCCGACTCCGTAGCTGGGCCACGACCCCACAACCAGCCGTAACTGTTGGACTTGTGGTTCACGCCGCTGTGATAGCCCCGGACGGAGCTATCAAGGAACTGTGTTTGAAATTTATTTTGATTACTGCAGATTTTTAAGTATAGTATTGTGCATTTTTTATCGTATTTTGGTCTTGTCTTAAAGTAAATAAAAATATTGGCTATTTTTCAAAACTTTTGTGGTGTCCTTTTGCAGTGCATACACTGTATTACGGTTGGTTATGTGCAAATGCTTTACACACTGCCTCTAGAATAAGCCTAGCTGCTCGTGCCAAGCTACCAAGGGGGTGAGCAGGGGTTATTTTAGGAGTGTAACTGCCTTATACTGACTAGAGTGGTGGTTTCTGCCTTGCTTTGGCGCAAGTCTCAGCTAGCCAGAAATCCCATTTCTAACTGAGACCGACTCTTAAAACTCTGCTTCATTAATAGGGAAATAAATAAATTAGTGAGGAGCCAGTTCCTGAATTTTTCCCTTGAAAGAAGTAGTCTAATAAATCTAATAAATAGGAAAAGACAGAGGAAAAAACACTCTCTAAGACAAAAAAAGAAAGATTATGAATTAGTTCAGTTAAAAGAGGCAGCTTCCAAAAACAATCCCAAAAGATATTGGGAAATAATCGCAGATTGTTGCGGCACTCGAGTAAAATCGCCCCCCAATTCAAATAAAAGAAGAAGAATGGAAATCACATCTTTTAGAACTTTTCTCTGCAAACCCTAATTCTTCCTGCCCTTCCTCTATTTTAACAAATCTCCCCAAAATCCCTGAATCCAATTTTGCCCCCACAAAAGAGGGAAGCTGTAGGACATATTAGAAAAATGAGAGCTTCAGGAGCAATGGGTCCTGACGAAATTCCTAATGCAATTATTAAAAAAGGGCCTCTTCTATTGGCTATGTATCTTACTCCTCTGTTTGAAAGCTGTTACCTGCAAGGGCTGACTTCCCCGTCATGGTCCGGAAGTATCCTAAATCCATTATGTAAAAAGGGTCAGAGACACCACCCGGGTAACTACTGGCAAACACCCTTCTTAAATGCAGTGGGGAAAATATTTGCTCGCAGGATTCTTGACCATCTCACTGACTGAGTGATGGAGGAGAAAATTCTCCCCATAGAACAAGACGGGTTCAGGAAAAATCAATCCACCCTAGATAACATCAGTATGCTGAAATTACTAGAGGAGAAGTACCCCCTATTTCACAGGTCAAATGTATATGTGGCATTCATAGACTTTTCAACAGTCTTTGATAAGGTAGACCGGCCACTACTGTGCAAAAAACTACATAAAATGGGGGTGCCTACCCCCCTTTTATCATTAATTATTGCCCTGCACTCGCAAACTTGGTGTCAGGTGCTAATGGGAGGGAATCAGGATCTCATGTATGCAGATGATATTACACTTATGGACCTGCCCCACAATGGGCTGAATAAAAAGCTGACATCACTGCAGAAATATACGTTAGCACAGTTCCTGAAGATAAAGGTTTCTAAAAGTAAAGTTCTGATTATGAAATGTAGCAAATGCAAAAACTTGTGTCATTTTAATTGGCAAATTGGTTCAGAGTAGCTTGAGTTTGTAGATTCCTATCTCGACCTGGGGAAAGCAATAGTGGGTACTATAGTTCTTGCAAAGCGGCATCGCATGCAAATGGCTTACGCATATTCTACAGCGCAATAGGTCAATGACATATTTTACATTTGCTCACAGATTTTAAAGCAAAAATCCCCTCCACTTTGTTTTATTCTATAGAATCTATTCCAGTAAGAGACAGGAGTTTCATGGTTAAGATTGAAGGCCAGATTTTCTGCAAATTATGTAATTTTAATACTTAGGTTTTTTTATATCCGCATTTAGATTAGAATTAGGCTTGGTTAGTAATTGGAAAAAACTGTATTTTATTCAACCTGGGTATCCAGGATCTTGACCATATCCTGTTTGTGTGCCCAGTTCTGTCACCATTTCGCAATCGATGGCTTTGACCAAAGTTCATACAAAACAGTATAACAAATTTAACATCAGCCTGCAAATTCCTCCTCTTTCCAAAGAATGAAATAGTGTGTACAAAATGATTTCTTTTTTTTTAAGGAGTTTCTGAATATATTTTAGTCTTTACTATATTCTTCTTAAGTAGGTCCCTCCCTTAGTCGTGCATACCTTATTTTACTTTATGAATAAAGAGGAGTATTAATGACATGATCTATGATTATGTGACCTGATACCTGTTACCTCTAGGGCTTCTTGGTACCTTTATGATTTAGCTAGTTGCTCACGAGATACTCTGCCTCCTTCAACTTTGCCCTTAAGTTCCCGGGCCTTTGTATTTCTTAAGGCTAATGGAGTTTATTTCTCTTTGGCCTAAGTTTGCACTTGTCACTCCTACTACTTAACTGATTTTTGCACAACAATTGTGATATACACTTGCTTGTCAACCATCTCTGTTAAGGGAATATGAATTGTTAATTATACATGTGTTAATGTTCCTTAGAATTTATTTTGGTCTACACCCTTGTGCTGCCACAAGATGCACTTTATTTAAAATAGGATTGTTAAAAAATCATCCTGTGCCCTGGGCACCCCCCTCCCCCCAAACATTTTGCTGGATTATACTGGTGGTAGATGACTCTGACTGACCCTGGGCTCTGCCTAACCAGGCCCAGTACTCTGCTGAAAGAGACACATTTAGAATACAGTGAAAACACCTACATACACTAGAGTACACTAAGGGTTGGGGTACCCCTGTGGTTGGCAAGACCTACCCCATCAAACCCTATTGAATATTAGGGCAGGGGGATTAAAACTACTTAGAAGTCCCTAGCCCACAATAGGGCATGGCAGTTTGGAGGCTAGCAGTTTTTCTGCATGTGCATGTGTGCACTGCTGAAGCCTGGATAGGTTTAAAAGTAGCCCTGGGTGGGAGGACTGCTTTTAAAAAGTAAATTGTGCTCAAACTCGACTTTGGGGTTTGGGCCATTAAAAATCGATAACCTACAATATTTTGCCATATTAGGAACACCAAGGGTCTCTCCTAGGTGTCCCAGAGGTGGGGGGTCAGGAATATTTATAAGGTAGACCCTTATAAAATGAGTTTTATATGCCCTGGGTTAAGTAAAATATCACATTTCACTTCTCACATTGTGATAAAGTTCTGCCCAAATTCGACTTTGATGCTAGGAGCCCTGTGGAGGGAGGATCTGTAATATTTCTACAGCTTTAGAGCCCCTAAAGTCTCCCCTAGTTGTTCCATGGGGTGGAGGTCCTGTAGATATAAGAAAAGTACTTATAAAATATGTTTTTGTAAGTGATGGTGCTGGAAAAATGGCCCAATTCTTTTTTCCCATTGCAAATCCCCTGCTATGTAGGTTAATATGGTAGGAAGCTATTAACTAATAACTCTTGATAGGAGAGGTTTAGCAGTACCATTCAAAGACTTCCCCGAATGGTATTAATAAACTCAAAACTATGATAAGATTGAATTTCTCGTACAGTGTACATACAAGAAGTTATACGACTTTTTTGTTTGTAAGTTCAGATTCAGCCTTCCGGTGGCCTGTCCTGAGTGATCAGAGTTAAGTGGATCAGCCAGGCTGCCTTAAAGAGGTGAAAAGAGCCCTTGGGCCTCACCAGCTCTGCTGGGAGGGCTGTGTGCTGCTACCCTGGAATGCCAGAACAGGGGGGAGTCGTAAACCATGATCTTCAAAGAGAAGAGGAGGCCTTAGAGTCATTTATAACTCTAAACTTTTCACCTCAGCCAGGGCTAGGCGTATGGACAGAATGCACAGAAGCAAGGGGGAGTGTTTATGGAACGTAAGCCAACCTAGGGGTGTGGTTAGCCAGATCTTACCTCCTTGCTGGAAAATCAGCCATTATGAAGTTGGAGGATTTGGGACAAAATAATGCCACACTCTAGAGGGTGTGGTCATATTCATGGGTAGTTGCCCGGCTCCCATTGGTCAGCAGTGACCTCCTGCTTGACCCAGAGAACTTGGAATAAGTATCTTAGAGGGGTAGAGCCTCTCAGATCTGCCGCTTGGAACATAAGAAAGCAAGATATTGCCATGCTGAGAAGTTGGGGTGCAAAATTCTAAGGCCTGTCCTATGAAGACTGCACCAGCTGAAACTACAGCCCTGTGGATACCTTGCTGCAAAAGAACTAAAGAGTGGACTCCCTGCAAGCTACTGGTTAACAGAGCTCACCTGGACCACCATCGCCAAGGATTCTCAAACTGGAGAACACCAGTGGATTTGTAAGGGTTTTGTCCAAGTGGATTGTAGGAACTGAAGTCCTCTAACTTCAAGGACCATCTTGAGGCTTCCAGACCCTTGGAGTGAATTTGAGACACTTTAGGACCCCTTCGGGAACTTCAGGAAGAAGTTCATGAAGTTTGGAGAACTTTGGAAAAAAGCTCTGTAGTAAAGCTTATAGGTCCATTGTCGACAATTGCTAAATTAGCATGAGCTTTGCTGCCATGAACCTGCTTGCGCACGACACTGTATGCATCTATTTTGCAATACTTATTTGTGCCCCCTTTAACACATGAGAACTGTCTCCTTTGCAGGTTCTTTGTTGTGCTCTGAGGTTTAATCTGCACATAATGTTCAAGGTTAAACAACAATGCCCCTTGTGATTCTGTTCTGATCTGTCCCTCGCACCTAGACATAACAGGCTTCACACAGCTGCACCTCTGGAAATCATGGGCCAGATGTAGGTAGCCCAATACCGGTCGGAAACGGCCGAAAATACCAATTTTCGGCCGTTTGCGACCTATATTGTGCTTTTGTGATGTAGGGGACTGAAAATCGTCCGAATCGGTAAATTTACCGAGTCGGTAAAGTTACCGAATCTGTAAACATTCCGAATCGGTAATTTTACCGAATCGCAACAGTTTGCTCTTAAATACCGAATTTGCTTGAAATTTGGTATTTAAGAGTCTGTATTTACCATTGATTGAAATCAGGTGGTAACCAGGTGCAGCCTATAAAAAAGGACCCAAAATGCAATACTTTTTTCACAATGGCGGCATTCTATGTCATTGCGAGGCGGCTACGGCTACAGGAGGAAGGAGAGAGGGAATGGCAGAGACAGGAGCAGGTCTACAGACAGAGGATCACCTTGTTCATGCTCACAGAGCGAGAGATTCTCCAGAGGTACAGGTTGGACCCAGACACCATCATGGACCTCATCAGGGACCTCCACCCACTGTTGGAGCACACTACCCCAAGGGCGCACACCATTCCACCCCACGTGCAGGTGCTGTGCAGCCTACACCTGCTTGCGTCTGGGAGTTACCAGAGTGTGGTTGCTGCGGTATGTGGGGTGACCCAGAGCAGCCTGTCACACTTTTTCACCAAATTTCTTGACGCCATGGTACAGAGGATGGACCAGTATATATCTTTCCCTGCAACCCATGCTGAATTGCTCCAAACAAAAACTGGCATTTATCTGATGGCGCATTTCCCCACTATCATTGGCTGCATTGATGGCACCCACATTCCCATTTGTCCCCCTGCTGCCACCGAATACATATATAGGAATAGAAAGTCCACCCACACCATCAATGTGCAGATGATCTGCAATGCCAAGTGCGCCATCACTGACATTGTGGCAAAATTTCCTGGGAGTACCCACGACTCCTTCATATTTCAAAACAGGGGTATCTATGCACGGCTGACAGCAGGGGAATTTGGTGAAGGATACCTGCTAGGTAAGACACAGTGTGCGACCCCATTAACACCTATTGCAGAAAGAAGTACATGTATGCATGTGAGTAATGTACTCCCATTTTCTTTTAGGGGACAGTGCATATGCCCTCCGCTCCTTCATCCTCACCCCCTACCTCAACCCCTCAACACCCAGCCAAAGGAGATATAACAGGGCCCACAAGAGCACAAGAAACATTGTGGAGCGTACCTTTGGTATATGGAAGAGCAGGTTCAGGTGCCTGCATAAGAGTGGAGGTGCCCAGCAGTATACCCCCATCACCTGCTGTAAAATCATTGCTGCCTGTGCCATGTTGCACAACCTTGCCGTTAAGAAGGGCACAGAGGTGGAGTTATCAGACTTTGAGGATCATGACGACGAGATTGCTGTGCCTGAACCACAACCTGCTGGAGTGTCAACACCAAGTGATGGCAGATGCAGACGTGAGGAGATTACACGCAACTATTTCTGAGTAAGTAATGAGACACAGACAGGTTGTGTATGGGACCAACGTATTTTAATGGTGCCACAACGTTTAAGCACGTAAGTGCAAAATAAAATTAAACACACGTGGGGACTGTATGACCCGGGTTACTTCACCCATGAACGGTAACGTCACTTGCGCCCGCACTTGCCTGAGCCACTTGGATGTTGTTCGCTTTGTTCAGCGTGCCCTGCAGCCTCAGCTTGGCGCCTGGTACTCCTCCATGTCACCACATTAGAGCTTGCCATGCTGCTCTGGCTACTTGTGTCGTCACCCTCTGGCACATCCAGGGCAGGATTCAGTGCTGTGTGGGATATCAGCATTGCCTCTAGAGCACTGGTCATTCTGGCCATGCCCCTGGTGACCTCAGTGGTATTCTGTGTCAATGCCTCCTGCATATTTATGCCTCTCCTGCATAGCAGGGATGTGGCAGTGGCCAAGCGATTGATGGCCCTATTCTGGGCACGGGCATCCCTGCGCCATGTGTCGGTCACACTGTCAAGTTTTGTGCATAGCTACGTTACAGATTGGCTCATCTGCTGCATCCCTGCTGCAATGTCCCTATTTGTTTGTGCTACTCCTTTAGTCGCCTCCACTATGTCTCTCATACCCTTCCCTATGTCTCCTATGTGCACATTCAGGGCTCTGATTTGGCGTTGGCAGGCTTGGATTGATTTGCCCTGCATCCTTTGAATGTGCACCATGTTACCCTCCAGCCCACGGAACACAGTGCCCTCACCACGTCCACCTGCACTGCTGCGTCTGCGTGGTCTTCTGCGAGAAGGGCCCATCTCATTTGTGGACTGCAGTGCTGTTGAACTCTCATCCACGGTGTCTTCAGCCTCCCCCTCAACCTCTGCTGCCTCCATTGTTGATAGTGGGGCCACGACACACCTCCTGGCTGGTGGGGTTACAGGAGTGGACTGGAGTAGAGATGGTGAGATTTCTGGTGAAAATTGCATCTGAGGGAATTGGGAAAGCTGTGGGGAGTGCAGCAACTCTGGGGTCAGTACATTGTCATCTTCCTGGGAGATGCCAGTTGTGTCAACTTTGTCCTGCGAGACTTGCACTCGGCTTGGACCTGCTCCATCACTCTCCTCCCTCTCTGGTGCAGTCCCTTCTGTGTCAGTGGGTCGACTGCGTGATTTGGCCCCTAGGTATAAATGAGCGTATATTAACTGAGTGCTACTGTGTCACGGTCACTACAATAAATGATTTACACATTTCACTTTCATTTATCTGCAATCATTTCACTAACTTGCTGATGTCTGCGCTGTCACACATGGTCTTACATTTGCTGACTGCATTTCCCATAATGCATTGCTCCTGTTTAGTGCTAGCAGTACTGGACTGGGGTTTGCTTGTCCACAAAGGGAGAAGGGAAGCAGGTTGGCATGGGGTGTCATGCTGCGCATGCGTCTTACCTTTTTTTGATGCACCTCTGGCTGAGCTGTCCACATCTCCCAGTCCGCAGACGCTGTCTGCCTCAATAGTTGAGGCCACCAACACCTCCAGGTCAGTCAGGGGGGGCTGTGTTCCTGCCTCCACCGGTTAGGCCTGCCTGCTTGTGGATTTCAGCCATTTTCCTCTTGCTGAGGCTCCTGAGGTCATAGAACTTTTTTTAAGATCCTCAGTGTTCCTGGTTGTGACTCCCACAGCATTCACCTTCTCAACAATTGCCTGCCAGATTTTTCTTTTTGCAGACTCGGCAACAGTGAGGGATTGCCTGCCAAAACGTTTGGTGTGCACCCTCACTACCTCCTCCACAAGTACCTGCAGCTCCATGCTGCTGAACTTCATTTTCGTCTTCCTGTCTTGCTTTTGGCTTTCACTGCTGCTTGCCATTTTTCAGTTTGTAAAGTTTCAATAAACTCTCCCTGCTGCTCTGTGACTCCTCTGCTCAGCTCTGACTGCCTCTCCAGAACCTTCTAATTAGTTGCAGCTGCCTGGGTAGCCACTTCCTGGTAGGGAGGGGGAGTGTGTTTGCCCCTGATTGGCTGCCTTCATTGGTTTCACTTTTGTTCTTTTTTTTCCCGATTCGGTATTTACCGATTCGGTATTTCCCTTTCAATCCTATGGGCAAAAAGGCCCATAGGAATGAATGGGGTATACCGATTCGGTAAATACCGAATAGGTAAATACCAATTCGGAAAATACCGAGTCCCCGATACCGAATTTTACAGAATCGGTAAATATTACTGATTTTCTTCCTACATTCCATTTACCGATTCTGAAATACAGATTCGGTAAAATTCGGTATTTTAGAATCGGTAAATACTATTAACCTACATCTGGCCACATGTCCTTTAATATTGCAAACACAAGTGGTTTTCACACACACTGAGAAACAACTTTCCAGAGAGAATACCCGTGTTTGTCCTGCGATGTGAACATTACATCTAAGCCTTGAGGTATGGGGGTCTTCTGACAAAGCCCAGAGGTCTTATGTTTTATAATAAATTATCTCGTGCCACGTGGAGGGTGGTTAGGTCGTTCCGTCCTTCTCCATTGTTTTCTATAACATGACATCCCCGTTTGTATTCTATGGAATTGTAACAATGCTGACTCTATTGTGTTCATACATTCTGCTGCTAGTATTTGCTTGTGTACTGCACTATAGAGTGCGTTAGTTGAAATAAACATTTTAAACTATACAGCATCTCTGATTACTCGCATTGTGGACAAGTATGATTGGATAAGCGAAAGAGTGTCTGGCCCCCTCGATTCCTGAAATAAAGTTACGTATTCTGTGTTGTCTAATCATTGGTAGCTTCGCTGGAGACGGAGAACGAATGAGACACTATAGCTAGTCAGTAACGGATTTTGGGTACAGCTGTGGTAGGTTGGTACACCACCTATTCACTGAGGTCCTGTATTCCTGTGCATAGTGCTGTGTATGTGCAGAACATGGCGCCACCAACTTTTGGTTCTTATCTGCAAGACGCTTGAGTAGTGCTTGTGCTTGTCCACGATACCCTCACATCTGCCTCTGGAGGCGGCTGTGACGGGAATACCTCCTATATTGAAGGTTCTTTCAAGCTTGAAGTTAAATACAAAAGGTTACTCTCTCTTATTAGCCCGTGCTTTGCTGTCTAAAGGTTAAGTTGTGTGACCACTTATAGTAGCATCTCCAATGCAGTAAGTCACTGTATATCTAAACACTGGAACATTCTGACCAGTAATAAATGTGACTGGCAGAAACCTTTGTTTTCTCACAAACGAGAAAGGAGTCTTCGTGACGCACTTGTGCACACCCGACCAAGAGAATTCACTGATAATACCGAGCATAATGTACTGACAGCTTGGGGTCTACCACCAATAACTGGGCATTTTCCATGCGGAGGATGCGCAGTGTGCCACCTAACTACCAGCACCAAGACTTTAGCATTGGGACCAGGCAAGTTGTGGGAACAAAGGAATCACACAAACTGTAGTTCGCACAATTTAGTTTGTCCATGCGGATTGAAATATATAGGCATGACGACTAGAAAAATTAAACTACGTATATGCGAACACCGGAGTAATATTCGGTGCCGTAAAAACACGACTAAACTTACGGGACATTTCTTACAGGCCAATCATACCCCCAATGATATGCAATGGACCATCATTGAGCAGTTGAGACACAGTACAGAAACTAAACTATATGAAAAAGAACAGAGATGGATTTACCGCCTCTCGACCCATATCACAGGCCTTAATGATGCGATCCCTTGGGGTTCGATTTTGAATAGATATGGGTCTAATAATAAGGATTTCTCTTTCTTGAGCAGTGGCAGCCATGTACTGAAGTCCTTATTATGTAATATCGATCATGGAATACGGCGGCTAGTCTGAATAAAAACTCCATCACTGTCCCAGGACAGCCAATACAATCTTTTATTCTCAAATTAACAAAAGAGTTGCCTATAAAATAACACATTTAGGAACATTGGCACTACACTACTGGAATAACATTAACAATTTTCATTGCGTGTATGCCACAAACTCTTAGGATATATGAGGTTCCTTTGTATATTGAACGGCCTTCGGTTGTTCGTTCAGATATGGTATGAGAATTTCCAGTTAATAAAGTTCCACAGTCCAAGTTTATTGAGAAAGGGGCACTGGATAGTGGTATTAAAAACACCCCCTTTTTCCAGTATGAGTGGCAATAAAGTTTTTTATGGGTTGACAGAGAGATGGGTTTTGACTTGTTGGTGCGTTATTCAAGTGCTAAGGAGAGGATATACCGGGAAGGAAGGTCGTGCTTTATTCTCTTCCCCCACATGGAGTGTGACGAATGGTACATTGGTCTTGAAGACGAGGGTTTGTACTGCGTCATTACAAAGCAAATTGCAAGTATTTCAGTTTTGCCGCAATTATTATTATTATCTTCGGCAAATGGATGTGTGCTTCATTGACTAAATTAATGATGCTTAGGTGAGAATAATGCTCTACAAATAAAGACAATTGCTTTACTTCACATATTTTCTTGACACGAAGAAGTTTTACAATGGATGGGCCCTTTAAGAAAAAATGCATAGGCCGATCACGTGGTGCGACGCCCCCACGCTAGATAACGCAAGGCGTCACTCTACCCGGTTCCATCCGGGTCATGGAAGTGTTTTGCCTAGGTTTCTAGCGGGGAGTCGCTCGATAAACCGTGAGTATGGAAGTCTGTCTAATAAGCGCTGACTGTGAATATCTACCGGAGGTTATCTTTATAGTCACGCATGCGTCCTCCATGGTTTAAACAGTCGCGGTAATGTCTCGTAGTTATTACGATGTATTTCTAATTAACCATCCCTCTTTTACAGTTAATGTTGGGCGTGAAGGTTGCCCCTGCCATGAACCAGGACGCTTGTTTTTTCCGTAATTGGAAGTGAGTTACTGGCTTATTCTTTACGATTTAACATCAAATTTATCTTCCATGGTGTGCGACGGAGTCCCAGCACAGCCAGTTATCTTTTCATTCCTTTTTAATAATGACCACGTAATAGTGAAGGTTTTATTTAGAAAAATTCGGAGCACATTTACGAAATACTATGTTAGGAGCTCCGAAATTCGATGTTGTTTTTCAAAGTTTAATTAACACATTGACATGTGCTGTTAAAATGTGACAGCCCTTTACGAGGGTGCTACTTCAGCATTCTTTATCTGACACGCTACTCTATTGAAGAGAGCATAGTGTATCGGCAGGATGCTCACAGACTAAAAGTGGGGAACGCTATATACCTTATGGAAGAATGGGGGTATGTGCTATTCAACCAGTGAATACCGGGTACAATTGCAAGCATGATAGTTTTATTGCAAGCACGAAAGGTACGTGTTTAACCTGTATATGCCATACCTACTTGACACTGAACTTTTTGTGTTACAGATACAAGCACCGTGTACTTACTAAGGAGACTCAATACGGGAGTACCGTGAGTTGGTGAAACATTGTGTATTTTTAACACCACAGGATGGGCATACTTTAGGGTGTGTCCTCCATTGTGGTTGTTTCTACTTAAATTTGTTCTTGTTATTAGTTTTATAAGGACACCAGGGTTTGCATTGACACTGACCCAGGGTGTCCGCTTTATCACTTGGATTTTAATGGAGTATGACTATCCCTTTTATTAAACTTAGCCTAGGGAACTGTTATACCTCCTTTTAACTGCACTAAATGCTTATGGGCTTAATGGTTGCGCCCTTTCTAAGAAAAAAGAACCCAATGATGAGATTAAACACCTACTTATTTGGTGTATGAGGGTTCGTTTTTCTATCTTTAATACATTCTTCCTATTTCTCTTCACTGTAATTTTCCCTTTTTTTACTTTCTTTGCTACTGCTCTTCCCCTTGATTTCCTACTTTTGATAGTGATGAGATTGCCGCGCAGAGGCGTGCCCTGCTCAGGGACTACTTAAGGAGTTTTGGGGTCCCCGATACAGGGGTCGATCTAATTTTTGTAGTTGAAACAGATCCTACGTATTCGTTCACAGTCTTTTATACTTGGGTCATCTTTCCGACAGTTGAAGCGGATGATAATCTGTTTCATAAGTATGCCACCACTGCGATTCCGTTCGCGTATCGTCCATATCAGACCCTCGAAGTTCGCTATCGGCTTGGCAACACCGAATTTGGTTTAATGGCGCCCTTCCTCACTCATTTACACCTGCCTGTTTAGGTCCATTATCAATTGAAGGAGCCTCATGGCCGGTGTTAGCTGGGTATGCACCACACCCACGTGGGTTAACACACGCTAATCTCGATGAATTGTAGGTGTTGCATACTTCCTTAATTCGTGTTCATAGAGCAGTTATACAGTTCGTGTCCTGTGCTTTTCAGGCAGCTCCACCAGGGGTTGTCGCGCACCCTGCGGGGACTGTTGGTGTGACTATCAGTCCTGTTATGGTTAATTCAGTAGTGGGCAAGCATCCGTCAAATTAGGATGAACTACCTTATTGGCTTGATGAGAAGTTTGGACAGCTTGAAGATGTTTTTCCTAATACCTCTCCTGTAGAGAAACACCGAATTCTTTTAATTAGTTTGCCGCAAGATTTGCTTCCCGAGTTGGCTGATTGTAACACCTGGCTAAAGGTGTTTGCAGCTGTATACTCAAAGTGTTTCAGCACACCATCTATGACAGTCCTCCCCTCCATGATGAACACGGCGCTGAAGCGGCTGCTGAATTGGGGATGCGGCTGGTGAGAGTATTCAACGTGGTGGCTGATATGATCCTTGCCAATGTCAAGGGCGATACTGTGAGCTTTCAAGTCGCTAACGGCTTGGCAGCAGTCCCTGAGATGGAAAAACCATGTGAATTACCAACATTTATTGCAAAGGATTATAAAACCATTGGCCGCAATAGTTTGGAGAACAAACCGTTTACTCAATCACAAACACAGGCTAAATCGCAGCCTAAAGTCCCATCTGATACAGATGGGCACCCAGTCTTTTCTAAAAAGAACTGGAGAAATAAAAAACGCCGACACATGACTCTTCTGACCGTACTTATGACTTGCGCGACCGCGTAAAAATTAGGACTCCTGATAGATTTCAAGTCCATGATCAGCATTTTCATTCTTCACAGGACACATCCGGCTTACAAGCTGGTGGTGGAGATCGCCAGGATCGAGGCAAGAGTCAGCAAGTTCCAAGGGGACGTGATCAGACTCTTCAGTTTGACGGCAAGGGTAAGCAGGAAGAGCAACCATGTTTCCAAACCCCTTTTCAAAAGAAATAGTTTGCTGCTTTAACAGCGAGATTTGCCTCAGACAGTGAGAACACGACTACTGGATTGGACTTGGGCAGTAACCCTGCTAGACAGCGCAGCAGAAGTTACAATAGTGCGAGAGGCACTGCGTCCTTGTCTGGAGGCGACAGCAACTGATACATTCATTACTGCGGAGACAGCCAACACACGGGTAGCTCCCCTGGATCGGCTGTAGAGGGTGACATTTAGTGTGTTATTACTGGGATTTTTTGGGAGAATCTGACCGCTTCCTATGACATTTTGCTGGCGCAGGCCAACTGGCCCCCACCTTTTGTTCTGGCCGCGGCTCGCAGGGAGGACGTGATACTTCCTAGTTTTTCATGTTACGTACCAAAGGAGCATGCGGACGCCTTTGCAGCTGAGTGGGCTTTGGCCCTTGCTACTCTAATCAGATTGGCTGGGATAAAGATTCACAGCCAAATGATTTTCCTTCACGGTCGATGTCTCAACCGCAACCCCAATATGCTATTAAATGGGAACCTAAAGGTCCTGTCGCCGACATTTTCACTCAGTTGGAATATCTAGGAGTGATTGAGATGTGTATATCGACAATGAATAATCCGCTCTTTACTGTATCGAAACCTGTTAAACAGCATAGACCCAGATGCAAATTCATATGTTGATGATATTTATCTCACTGATGACAAATTATGGCTGCATCTGTGTCGAGTTGAAAGCATAATTCTGCATTTTGCAGAATACGGTTACAAGTTTAATTTTGCCAAGTCTCACATAGCATGTTTTGCAGTGCTCTCTTTGGGCTATGAGCTCAACAATGAAGGTCGAGGCCTGGCTCCTTATTTCCTGAAGAAATACGCACGGTTGCAATCTATAACCACACTGAAGAAACTTTAGTCTTTGCTGGGATTTTTTAATTTCGGGCTTACTTATATTCCCGAATATGCCCAGCGTATCAAGCCACTTTATGCCTTGATACAACCCACTTTTTCAAAAGCCAGCTTGTTACCGGAACATCCTGATATATTAATTTCTTTGCAATCCGATTTGCTTGAATCTAAATACTTGTTGACGCTTGATAACCACACTAACCTGGTGATACGAATCATACCAGGCGAAGTGGGTTTCACTTATTTGATGTACAATGAAGGAGACACAGTACTAATCGCTTACAAATCACATTTGTTCTGAAAGAATGCGCTGTAGCCCTGGGAAAATGCATTTTGGTGGTTACACCTTACCCTGCTTTAGAGGCAGTAACGAAGGCAAGTGTGCCAAACTCTTGGACACAATGGGCTACTTCTTTGATGTTCCCGGATGTCACTTTTATCTTTGACGCTTTGCTTCAGATACAGGAGTTCTTGCAGTATGAACATGTTCATCCACCTCCTTTGCCTTTACTTCCGTTGGAGGACTACGCATGTATTATTTACACCGATAGTTCGTCTCAACCGGCCATGGTTTCTAAACATGATTACTCAGCAGCGTGTGCTATAGTTGCAGGTACGATGGTGAATGGAGAATTCAAATCTTCCATAGTGCACACTCAGGCACTGGGAGACTGTACTACACAATTGTCCGAGCTGCGTGCCTTAATTCTAGCTCTCGAGTTTGCTGATCCAAAAGTTTTGACCCTTATTTTCTGCAATTCTTATTACTGTGTTCAGTCGTTCAATGACAACTTATTCTTCTGGTCTCAAAATTATTATCGAGATTCTAAATGCAGCACAATTAGGCATAAAATGCTTTGGGCTTGAGTGGCAGATCTTAAACAAAGTTTGCCACTCACACATGTTGTACATACTCTTGGTCACCAGCATGTCGGGGCACACGCTGTTCGGAATAGTTTGGCTAATGAAGCAGCCAAATCTGCAGTAGCCACGTGTTCTGTAGCAGTCATTACTAGATCCATGACACAGATTGATGATGACATTTTGGCAGCGATAGCTGCAACAAAGGAGGGCCTTAATTACCCGCAGGGTTTCCCTCCAAAATATTCTTATCAGTTAACTCCAGAACAAGTTCCCTTTACTAGACTACCAGACGTTGGAGATCGGCTGATTTCCAACACGGACTGCAGACACACTTTGATTAAAACCACACATGAAGGCATGATCTCGGCACATGCTGGAGTGTCTGCTACTGTTTCTATTTTGCATCAGCGGTACTGATGGCATGGTTTATATAAACAGACCCGCAATTATGTGCTTTAGTGTGACATTTGACAGAAGAGTAAGCCATCTGTGGCTATTGCTTGTGTGTACCTTGATTACTGCGGTCCTTTCTCTTCAGATACTGCATATAAATATATTTTAGTTGGAGTGAATCCGTGCACCAGATTTCTTTGGGTATGGCCACAACGCAGTGCTGACGCTCAAACTGTCATCAGGGATTTACATGTCTTTGTAGGGATTTTTCCTGTGGAACCTTTCATTCTGACCAGGGTCCAGTGTTCGCCTCTAAGGCGTACAAGGATGCTATGCAGTCTTTGGGGGTGCTGGTGCAATTTTCGTCTCAATAAAGGCCTGAGGGCAACTCAATTGTGGAGTGGATGAACAGTGACTTAAAGCAATCCTTCACAGCTAGAGTCTTAGGTACTGGTGGGAACTGGTTAACCCATTTGTATGGCATCCAACGTGCACTTAAAAATCTCCCTAGAAGACCTCTGGGTGGGCGGACCCCATACAAAATGCTCTTTGGCATTAAAATGTTTGTGCCAGACCTTGATGGTCTAGACATTGCAGCAGCTGCCGCAAGCTTATACTTAGATAATAATTCTGGTATGTTACAGAAACTACAAGAGACCTGGGCCAGCCTTGCTACTGACAGTTTTCTTCAGCAACTGACACAGTACTACAGAATCCAGTGGTCGGCTGGCTTCCAAAAGTTGGAGATCTGGTCCAAGAAAAGGTGGCGAACAAAAAAGAAGTTGGCCCCTCTTATCGTGCACCGGTTCAAGTGCTTGGCCTGAAGGGTACTTGAACAGTGATTTAACCTCCTCTGCCAGATCGCAAAGACAACAGATACATCTCAGTAAACAATGTCAAGTTACAGCACCTGCCCAATTCTGAATAGTTGCACACCTGCTGTTTCCTGTCCCACAATTTCAAGAACTCGAGAAACTATATAAGCTTCTAATTTGCCAAATGACACTGTCATTGAGATGAACACTGATATTGAGCCTCCTACCGTCCCTCCTGTGTCAACAGAGACGACAGATGCTGAATACACATATCCCACAAGTGGCTCTGTGCATGATTTGCACCGTGGAAGATATTCATTTGATGCATCCTCCACATCATCAGGTGACGCGACCAAATTGTCAATTTTTTTATCTTGGTTTAAAAAGACTTATTTGGTTCCTCCATGGACATACATTTGGTAGACTCTATTTTACATTTTTCTTTTTATGTCCATTGGGTTTCTAACTGTATTTTTTCAACTTATCAATGGTCACTACTTGCTTTGCTGTGAGCTCTGTCGATGGAATTCTGACCCCACATTCATAGTCACACATCATGAAGCGTAACCTGACTTTTGTTAACATTTTAGCATTCCCTGTTTCGGATGGTATCGTTTGGGATAAAGTGGGTTTCCAAATTCACGGTCCTATAGAGATGATTAACGTACCGTACATCTATAGAGTCTCTATGGGTGATGTGGTTACACAAGACATTCGTTCAGATGACTGGGATGTGCATACGATTCAAGCTTTGTTTTCAGATTTAAAATATCATGCTGCTTTTGATGCTGAAGTCTTGTATATGAATTCTGCTAATTATGCTGACCTCTTCTGTTATCAGCATTATGGGCATCACTTCATACACAAGACGAGTACCTTATGTCCTGTCATAAATTACACTCAGTGGGAGCCTTGTCCCACTCCAGTAAAGGGCAGCTGGAAACATTAAAGAAAAAGTTTACCTACTTTACAGAATTCAGCCCATACAACCCTGAATCTTTCTATTTCAAAATGAATAGCCCGACCTCTCAGAAACTCATGTTGAGACATAGTAAATTAATATATTCTTCCTTTCGCCATAATCTGGCCATAAAGGGTTATGAACATTGGAAGGAAACCATTGATTTAAAATCAATTTGGGGTTATAAAGGGTTATGAACATTGGAAGGAAACCATTGATTTAAAATCAATTTGGGGTTGTAAAGACTGGCAGGTGCGAGGCTCCAAGGACCTACATCGTGCGAGCCTCACCCCCACTGAACTGCTATTTTTAAGTAATACCATTTACCAATCCACATGTTTTGGTTTGGTGACAACTAAACAAATGAACGCCCCAGCCATTCCGACTTCAGCTGAATAGAATAATTGGCGCTCATACACAAATTATACCATTGAAGATTTATCGAGTTTATTGAAACATACTTAATTTACTGCTTCTGCAATGGATCCCTTGGGTTGGTTAATCTGGCCTAATCGTTCAAATCGTTGGTTAATCTGGCCTAATCGTTCAAACTCTAGTTTAGGTTATAAACATGACAGGCCAGACCCTAGATTTTCTGATTCACATACTGTCACAACCTACTCTGTTGGTAAATTGTGTCAACAATGGTTTCAGCATTTGACACTCTCGTCTGTTAAACAACATTTATCTTTACTGTCCAATAATATTAATTTGGTCGACTTTGTGTTGGGACGAGAGCTCCCAGAACAAAGAGACGGAAATATGCGGCTTACAATGAAATTTGGAAATGATCACAAATAGAAGCAGCATCACGTTTACGGGAAATAGACCAGGCAAACTTGGAAAACGTTTTAGCTGTTTTTGACAACAGCATTAATACACTGTCTTCCCGCATTTATACATTAGATAATACTGTTTCCTTTGTTATTAACATTGTGCAAGAAGATGTGTCACTGTTTTATCATGGTCAAAATCAATTACGCTCAGTAATGCAATTTGCATGAACTTTGCAAACCTTAAAAATGGGAAAAGTGCCATGGGATTTTTTGAAAATTACTGCTTTATTTTCACTTCCTCCTCTCTTTCTTGCCTTTTGACTACTTCCAGGACAGTTTTTTTATTTGTGTTGCACTAACTTTTGTTTTTGCTTTTTCCAAAATTTAATGGACACGCCAATTTGATAGCTGCAGAGACTTTTTGAACTTTGCTTTCTTGTATTATCTACATATAATGGCCATATCAGGGGGAGGGTGTAGTAAGGCTTATAGGTCTATTATCAGCAATTGCTAAATTAGTATGAGCTTCACTGCCATGAACCTGCTTTTGCGCACAACACTTTATGCATCTATTTCGCAATACTTATTTGTGCCCCTTTAACACATGAGAACTGTCTGCTTTGCAGGTTCTTTGCTGTGCTCTGAGGTTTAGTCTGCACATAATGTTCAAGGTTAAACAACAATGCCCCTTGGTATTCTGTTCTGATCTGTCCCTTGACACCTAGACATAACAGACTTCACAAAGCTGCACCTCTGGAAATTGTGTCCTTTAATATTGCAAACACAAGCGGTTTTCACACACACAGTGAGACACCTTTCCAGAGAGAAGACTCATGTTTGTCCTGCGATGTGAACATTGCATCTAGGACTTGATGTATGGGGGTCTGCTGACAAAGCCCGGAGGTCTTCTGTTTCATAATAAAATAACACTTGCCATGGGGAGGGTGGTTAGGTTATTCCGTTGTTCTCCATTGTTTTCTATAACATGACATCCCAATTTGTATTCTATGGAATTGTAACAATGCTGACTGTATTGTGTTTATGCCTTCTGCTGCTAGTATTGGCTTGTGTACTGCAGCATAGAGCGCGTTAGTTCAAATAAATATTTTAAACTATACAGCGTCTCTGATTACTTGAATTGTGGACAAGTATGAGTGGCTAAGCGAAAGAGTGTCTGGCTCTCACGATTACCAAGATAGAGTTACGTGTTATGGGTGTCTAATCATTGGTAGCTTCGCTGTAGATGAAGAACGAAAGAGACATAATAGCTAGTCCGTAAGGGATTTTGGTTAGGGATGTGGTAGGTTGGTACACCACCTATTCACTGAGGTCCTGGTTTCCTGTGCATAGTTCTGTGTATGTGCAGAATCCCTGCAACAGCTCCATAAGGGGACCGACTCAACCTGGCCAGCCAAGCCGCCTACCTTCAACCGCGAGCCGGCCAAGCCATCCAGGTTCGTCCTACTAAAAGCTCAGTAGGTCCAACTTCCAGAGTTTGACCGGGATTAGAAGAAATCCGAGGCCAGCGAACCCTCACCGAATCCAGCCTGGTGAAGAGCATCGAGGGACCCCGAAAAAAACTCTGTAACAGTTTCTAAGTCTGAATGAAGAAAAGGTGACTGGGAGCAACCGCGAAAGCCAAGCCACCTGCCTTCAACCGTTTGTCGGCCTGGATTCTGGGTTTGCTCTGCTGGAACGCTCTGGAGGTTGAACTTTCAACAAGGCAATCCGGCAAACCCTCACTAAGGGGCTATTAGCATGGCGGGCAGATTGCCACTGCCCGACCGGTGGTGGCAATCCACCTGCCAAAACACCCCGCCGGACGGCCTTTCACCCCCACCACATTAGCATGGTGGGGGTACCGTGGCTGATGGAAAGACCGTCTGCTGCTTTTCCGCCGGTAGGCAATCGTCCCCATTGCCTACAGGGCGGAAAAGGCATATATTATGGTGGCGGTGCCTTGCAGGCACCGCCATCCATATTATGCTGTGGGCAGTGTTATGCCTTTTCATGGCAGAGACTCAGCCATGGAAAGGTATGTGGAAATCGCATTGGGGGATGCACTTGAGGGGTACCCATGGTAGCCGCCTACATTGGCATACACAAGGTGGCAGGCACCGTGCGGTGCCTGTCACGCTGTGCATGCTAATGCACAACATGCATTTTCTACATTGTGGGGGTGCTGCTCACAGCACTGCCCGCCACAATGTTGAATATGCAGGATGCGACCACCATGGTAGCATCCTAATTGGCGGTGCGGGACCACCTCACTACTGGTGGCTGGTCCCAGCACCGCTAGGGTGGCAGGTGGAGTGAAGTCCACATGCCATGCTAATAGGTCCCTAAATCCGGACTGCCTGAGAGCTTCGAGGGACCCCAGGAAGAAAAGCTCCAGAAAAGTTTCTAAGTCCGATGGGAAAAACTGTGACCGGGACCAACTGCAAATAGTAGCTGCTCAGGGCTCCATCATGGCTGGCCTCAATATTTTACTTTGAGATGGTCTATTGTGACCAAATATCCCAATAAGGCGATATATGTTTCTAAGTGCTATACAATGCTAAATCTTTGAAAATTCATATCTCCGGTTCCCTACATTGGATATTTGTCATTTCGGTGCCATTTTAAAGATAAAAACATTTCCTATTATATAAATTGGTGTTGGATTTTTAATATGTTTTGTGTCTTAATTATGTTATTTACTGAATTGTTGTTTTAAAATGCTTTACATACCTGTCTTTGAAGTTAAGCCTGTCTGCTCGCTGCCACGTTACCAAGGGGTGAGCATAGGAAAGCCTGACAGGACAAAGGAAAGGACTGGAGTCTTTCCTATGTGGATTACCTACCTAACTTATATTTTCTAACCTCTCTTACATACCCAGCCCAAGTGAGCACAATGAATGATTAGTTAGTAGCGCTGAGCACTTGTCTGGAAGGAACAATCATATAATATAAGCTTTTAAACATAGGTTACCTGCATGTAAGCAGCAGCAGCATGTTAGCTATTTGTGAAAAAAATAATATTCGCAATAACATAGAACAGAAGAAGACAACCTAAACAACTAGCAGGTCCAGCAGGTCAAGCAGGTCAAGCTCCCGGTCCAGGATATCGGACCACCGGTGAGTCAATTGGTAATGGGTGCGCTGGACCCCAGGGCAGCGAAACACTGCTCAGCGCACCCTTGCCCACCACCGGTGACACTCCCAGGGCCTTTACCCGACCCAGGCCTGCTGCCTGCTGCCAGGGTTAAGGGGAAGTGGCGCTGGATAAAAAAACAGTGCGGCCACCTCTGCCACACTGAATAAGACCCGTGCCTGCACCCCTTGTGGGCGCCGCCTTCCGCAAGGAAGTCTGTCGCAGCTCTCACCCCAAGCCCTCCTCTTAGTCTTCCCCCGGCTCCTTGACATGGTTCTGGGCAGGCGGGGCGAAAAAGAAAAGGTCAGAACCAAGAAAGTAAGTAAAAGAAATGAAAAAAAGCAAGTAATAGAAAAAGAGTGAAAAACGCAGTCAAAATCTCACAAAAAGTAGGAAAAAACACAAAATATACAATCAGGAATAGAGAGGGATAGTTAACAAATAAAAAAGAACAAAAAAAGTTTCTAGAAACAAAGGATTGAAAATATATAGGGAGGATAGAAAAACAGAACTAGAACCATAGCAAAAATTTTAAAACAAGATGGCCACACCCATTGGCAACCATGTGGGGAAGTTTCCGTGATATTTCTCTCTGAGCACGCAAAGAGCGTCCCCGAACAAGCAATACGCCACACTGAATAAGGCCCGTGCCTGCACCCCTTGTGGGCGCCGCCCTCCGCAAGGAAGGCAGTCGCAGCTCTCACCCCAAGCCCTCCTCTTAGTCTTCCCCTGGCACTTTGACATGGTTCTGGGCAGGCGGGGGTGAAAAAGAAAAGGTAGGAACTAAGAAAGTAAGTAAAAGAAATGAAAAAAGCAAGTAATAAAAAAAGAGAGAAAAACGCAGTCAAAAACTCACAAAAAGTAGGAAAAAAACACAAAATATACAATCAAGAATAGAGGGATAGTTAACAAATCAAAAAGATTAAAAATAATTCTAGAAACTAAGGATTCAAAATATGTAGGGAGGATAGAAAAACAAGCCCAGAACCATAGCAAAAAGTGAAAAACAAGATGTGCGTGCCCATTGGCAACCGTGTGGTGAAGTTTGTGTGGTATTTCCCCTCGAGCACGCAAAAAGCGTCCCCTAACACGCAATACGAGTTCCCGAACAGGAAAATGCATCGTGAACGGGTGGAACAAACAACTCCGCGTGCTTGTGGAACTCCGCGCAGCTCACAGAGTTTTTTTGCAGCTTTGCGGAATTCCGCATATTGTGACTACGCAAACTCTGTCCAGGGTTAGCAATCACCCAGACAGTACCCATAAACTCATGCAATCACTTGCATACTATTCTTAAAGTCTACAATTCACTCAGGCACTACCAATGCACTCATCGAAGTACCCAGGCAATACCCTTGCACTCATCCAATCACTCCGGCACTACTCTTGCACTCAACCATTCATTCAGGCACTACCCATGCACTCATCGTTTCTCTTAGGCAATACCCATGCACTCATCCAATGACTCAGGCATTGTCCTTGCACTCATCCTTTCAGGCAGGAAATAGCCATGCACTCATGCAATCACCCAGACACTACACTTGCACTCACAGAATCACCCAGACACTACCCCTGCAGTCATGTAATCACTCAGGCACTATTCTTATACTCAACCATTCACTCAGGCAGTACCCATGCACTCATCTATTCTCTCAGGCACAACTCATGCATCAATGGAATAACCCAGGAATTACCCTTGCACTTATTCTTTCAGTCAAACAAGACCCATGCACTCATCCATTCACTCAGGCACTATCCTTCAACTGAGCCATTCAATCACACAGTACCCATGCACTCATGAGTTCACTCAGGCAGTACTCATGCACTCATCCAATCACTCATGCACTACTCATGCACACATGCAATCACTCAGGCACTGCTCTTGCACTTATACACTCTCCCAGGCACTATGCATGCACTCATTTAATCACCCAGGCACTACTAAAAAACTCATTCATTTACCCAGGTACTATTCATGCATTCATGCAATCACCCAGGCAGTGCTGTTGCACTCATCCATTTATCCAGTAACTACCTATCCACTCATCCATTCTCTCAGGCACTGTCCATGCAGTGATGCAATCATCGAGGCAGTGCCCATGCATTCATTCAATCACACAGACCTTAGCCATGCACTATCTAATGGGCCATGCACTACTCATGAAGTCATCCAACCACCCACCCACTATTCACACATTCTTCGAATCACTCAGGCACTATCCATTCAGTTACACAATATTGCAACCACTAATCATGCAGTCATCCATTCACTCAAGCACTGCTCCTTTACTCATGCAAGCACTGAGACTCTACGTACGCACGCATCCAATAACAATGACACTATCCATTGACGCATGTATTCTTACATGTACCTTTTTTTTAAAAACCAGAATAGGTGGTTCTGTAAGAACCGTTTTTTCTTCTTTTTTACAAGCTATTTGATATATCTTTTTGTTTTAAAAATTGAGATTTTTTTGGGTGTTTGTTTAGATTTTACATACAAAAGTTAAACATGCCCAAAACAAAGTGCCTAATTCAGATAAAAAAAATTAACAATGGTGACTGTTAATAGTGTCCAACATGGTTTGGACATCCTGTTCTCCAATGCTCAATACAGTAATGCACTTAGGACAAAAAGTCCTTCCTTAGAGAAATGCGGAAGAGTCGGTGGGATGGACTGCAACCTGTTGCCAACTCTTAAAGTAGAAGGCTGCGCATCAATGTTTCCTTCATTCTGTCTTGCAAGTTCAGCTCTTGCAAGGCTGTTTTGTTGCATGGTTCTGAGATGTTTGTACAACGAGGATGTACCACACAAATACTTTCTCTCAGAAGTGCAAGAGAGCACCTTTATGCGGATGTCACCTTGGGCACATGAAGGGTAATATTCACAAGAACGTGTGATAACTACCGCCAGAGTAGCGTAACACAACTTTCAATATCGCAGCCTATCGCGGGAAATTAACCCTGTGTCAACGTGGAATTCACAACAAGGTGGCAGCATGCAATAGTCACCAGATAACGCGCCAAATGTCAGCATGAAAATGAATGCCATGTTGCAAAAATGTGATACACAAACTCGAAAATTCATGCGATGAGCCTAATCGCGGTACAGAAATCAGCGAAGACCAGCCACAGGCCTGCAAATCCCACGCGTCTGGCGGACCAATACACTATAAAAGCAAGGAAAAAAAATACAAACTATTCAAACTGCGTGGCAACATGGATGCACCCGGACCGAGTGCAGAGGACAAGCTGAACACCACAAGCCCCACGGCGGACCATCCAGGAACCCCGCGTTCAGGGAAGGGCAAGGACAAGAGGAAGAGGAAGGTGGGTTTCAGTCCACAGGAAGGCCTGATCCTCATCACGGAGGTGACCGAACACCATCAAAAACTGTTTGGCAACTCCACTGCGGCACTGGCAACCCAAACCCAAATATGGCAGACAATTGTTACCAACGTCAATGCAGTCAGAGTGTTGAGGAGGTCACTGGAGGACGTCAAGAGGAGCTGGCATGATCTGAAAAAGCAGACCAAACATACGCTCACCGCCAACAGGGTGGCAGCAACGGCGACTGGAGGTGGGCCTCCTATGACACAGGAGGAGCAAGATGAGCTGGAGCAAATGGTGGCCACAGTCAGCAGTGAGGAGACGGTGGCAGGATTGGGGGGGCTGGACACAGCACGATACGACCTGACCCAACAGGGTGAGTAACAACCAGGGATGGGGAGATGAGCACAATGGCACACATGCACAAGTATGTGTAGCATACTGCACACCCACAATGACCGTGGAACATGTCCCTGATTGCCTTGGCACACTGCACCACACATACAAATGCCAAGTTGACCCCCATACACACTGTGCACAGAGGGCCCCCCTATCACCAATATCACAACCGACCCATGCGCATGTGCTGAATCCAGCAAAGCAGTAGCTCTGTGACCCATACTGACTATGTAAGTAACACTGCATGTCCGAAAGCATGACAGCCGCCAAAACAAAAAATGACAGGGTTCACAAATTGACATGGAGGTAGCCCAGTACGGATCACATCCGTAAAGGAACAGGTCACACTCTGACATGTCCACGTGCACCCAAAACACATGCCGTGCGAAACATGCAGCAGACGAACAATGCACCAGGGCAAAATATCTGTCAGAGAGCACATATGATCCAAGTCAAAAGCAAATCAGGCTTCGAGTAGCACACAATTAAAAGGCACTCCGCCTCAAAGGGAGTAGGCCTCACGAAATCAGAGCTGCAGGGCAACTCCCCCACAATGCAGCACACACACATAGCAATCACAGGACATCAGCAACAACGGCAATCTGGTACAATGTGCAACACCAGCACCACAGGACAGCGTTCACAACAGGTTCAGCTCATGCCTAGTAACTTTCCACTCACATCTGGCATTGCCTGACATAGTGTGATGATAATGAACGGGTACTACCACACTTGCCTTTCCACTGTTTGCAAAATGTAAAGTAAATGTCAGTTTTTGATTTTGTGAGATGTACACACTGCCAAATCACATGCCCTAATAATTCAACATTAAAACAGCAACATCAACATTGACATTGACAAAGGCCGTGGGCCAAAGCACGTCTGTTAAGTGCTTGTTTGTTTTTGTGGCATAAACCACCTTAAATTGAATCTCCATGAGTGAGCGACCTTGTTTCTGGTTACCCGGGAATGAAAACAGATGTAACTTGAGTACTCACATTTCATGGCAACCGCTGTGTTGAGCAGAGGCAGCTTTGGCCGACATTGGAAATGAATATATATATATTTTAAGTGTAGCTCCTGGCGAGCTTGTAAATTCGGAGTCAACACTACTGAGTACATCACTGCTTTTGATAATACACCGATCAAAATTCAGGGTCATTACACATGTCGTACTGACCACGCAGTTTATGTTTTGGAGTGTATTTGTAGGCTCAAATATGTGGGGAGCACTAAGCTCCAACTTTTTAACAGGATACTCCAACATCTGCATGCAGTGGTGAACTCAGATCCGAATTACCCGGTGGCTCGACATTTAAAACTAGTTCATCGTAACTAACAATCTGAATGAACTTCAGTATTTTGTCATGGAGCAGTTCCTAAATCTATTCGTGGGGGCAATGGGGAAAAACAACTGCGTTAACTTGAGTTCAATTTTATTCTGAAGTTAGATACTAGGATTTATACACACAGCATCCGAGCACACCATACTGTTGTAACAATCAAGTGATATGAGAAAAAAAAATTTGGTTTTTGTATAGAAAAGTCCATGAAGTCTCAACATCCAATAAATTCTCAAATCCCAACACTTCTCAAAAGAGTATCCAAACGAATCTTCTTAGGTTGAAATCTGGTATTTAATATCCAAAGTTCATAAGAGGAAAAACAGCAGCCGACGCGCGTTTCGCCCACAGGGCTTTTTCAAGGCTGCAACCAAGATATTTATACATGTCCATCAGATAATGTTCATTTTTAATCGGATTTAACATTATAGTTTACAGATTGACATGCAAAACTCCCTCGTGACTTTGTCAACCTAATGCATATGTCATTATTTTCATAGCAAATGTAGTAAAACCTGATAAACATATTTGAGCATACAAAAACACCCTGGTGGATAGAGTCTCCCAGAGACCATACGATCATGCCAATGGAACAATGATCCATATAATCAACCAAATACCATTTTAAGGGTCAGTCAAACAGGCATACCATTTGAAGGGGCAAGGGGGTGTGTGGAAACAATTACATTTAAAGTGATCCAATCAGTATGACAGTTTGCCCACCACCAGATGCTAGCCAACCCGCACCTATGATTGTGGAAAAATTCTCACCTATTTATTCACTCTCCTCAGAAGTAAAGCTATGATCTCCCAACAGATAATAGCGACAAAAGGCGCTTGCTGTGAGGTTGTATATATTGTTTTTTCGCTCTGTGGGAGTAATATCTATATTAATGGCGTTTGTTTGGGGCAAACTGGTGTCATTCTTACTCATAATGCATCAGTGCATCAGCGATTATAACTTTTAATTCTAGAACATTCAAGTTATCTCTTATGGGTTCACATCGGTTGTACCCGATAAGCCAGTACCACACTAATTAAGATGTTTTGCCACAGCAAATAAATCAGCTATACAAAGAGGGCTATAGTTAGACCATTTTTTAAAAACAATGCACATTCTTATGGTTAAAGAATTGGAAAAATTCTAAAACACTCATTCATTTACCCAGGTACTATTCATGCATTCATGCAATCACCCAGGCAGTGCTGTTGCACTCAACCATTTATCCAGTCACTACCTATCCACTCATCCATTCTCTCAGGCACTGTCCATGCAGTGATGCAATCATCGAGGCAGTGCCCATGCATTCATTCAATCACACAGACCCTAGCCATGCACTACCTAATGGGCCATGCACTACTCATGAAGTCATCCAACCACCCACGCACTATTCACACATTCTTCGAATCACTCAGGCACTATCCATTCAGTTACAGAATATTGCAACCACTAATCTTACAGTCATCCATTCCCTCAAGCACTACTCCTTCACTCATGCAAGCACTGAGACTCTACGTACGCACGCATCCAATAACAATGACACTATCCATTGAGCATTTATTCTTACATGTACCTTTTTTTTTTACCAGAATAGGTGGTTGTATAAGAACCGTTTTTTCTTCTTTTTTACAAGCTATTTGATATATCTTTTTGTTTTAAAAATTGTGATTTTTTTGGGTGTTTTTTTAGATTTTACATACAAAAGTTAAACAAAAACCAGCCCAAAACAAAGTGCCTAATTCAGATAAAAAAATAAATTAACAATGGTGACTGTTAATAGTGTCCAACAAGGTTTGGACATCCTGTTCTCCAATGCTTAGTACAGTAATGCACTTAGGACAAAAAGTCCTTCCTTAGAGAAATCGGAAGAGTCGGTGGGATGGACTGCAACCTGTTGCCAAATCCTAAAGTAGAAGGCTGCGCATCAATGTTTCCTTCATTCTGTCTTGCAAGTTCAGCTCTTGCAAGGCTGTTTTGATGCATGGTTCTGAGAGGTTTGTACAACGAGGATGTACCACACAAATACTTTCTCTCAGAAGTGCAAGAGAGCACCTTTATGCGGATGTTGCATGTCACCATGGGCACATTAAGGGTAATATTCACAAGATAACTACCGACAGAGTAGCGTAACGCAACTTTCAATATCGCAGCCTATCGCGGGAAAATAACCCTGTTTCAATGTGGAATTCACAACAAGGTGGTAGCATGCAATAGTCACCAGATAACGCGCCAAATGTTACCGTGAAAATGAACGCCACGTTGCAAAAATGTAATACGCAAACTCGAAAATTCATGCTATGAACCTAATCGCGGTACAGAAATCAGCGAAGACCACCCACAGGCCTGCAAATCCCATGCATCTGGCGGACCAATGCACTATAAAAGCAAGAAAAAAAATTACAAACTATTCAAACTGCGTAGAAACATGGATGCACCCGGACCGAGTGCAGAGGACAAGCCGAACACCACAAGCCCCACGGAGGACCATCCGGGAACCCCGCGTTCAGGGAAGGGCAAGGACAAAAGGAAGAGGAAGATGGGTTTCAGTCCGCAGGAAGGCCTGATCCTCATCACGGAGGTGACCGAACACCATCAAAAACTGTTTGGCACCTCCACTGCGGCACAGGCAACCCAAACCCAAATATGACAGACAATTGTTACCAACATCAATGGAGTCAGAGTGTTGAGGAGGTCACTGGAGGACGTCAAGAGGTGCTGGCATGATCTGAAAAAGCGGACCAAACATAAGCTCGCCGCCAACAGGGTGGCAGCAACGGCGACTGGAGGTGGGCCTCCTATGACACAGGAGGAGCTAGATGAGCTGGAGCAAATGGTGGCCACAGTAAGCAGTGAGGAGACGGTGGCAGGATTGGGTGGCCTGGACACAGCACGATATGACCTGACCCAACAGGGTGAGTAACAACCAGGGACGGGGGAGATGGGCACAATGGCACACATTCACAAGTATGCGTAGCATACTGCACACCCACAATGACCGTGGAACATGTCCCTGATTGCCTTGTCACACTGCACCACACATAGAAATGCCAAGTTGGCCCCCATCCACACTGTGCACAGAGGGCCCCCCTATCACCAATATCACAACCGACCCATGCACATGTGCTGAATCCAGCAAAGCAGCAGCTCTGTGACCCATACTGACTATGCAAGTAACACTGCATGTCCGAAAGCATGACAGCCGCCAAAACAAAAAATGACAGGGCTCACAAATTGACATGGAGGACGCCCAGTAAGGATCACATCCGTAAAGGAACAGGTCACACTCTGACATGTCCACGTGCACCCACAACACATGCCGTATGAAACACGTAGCAGACGAACAATGCACCTGGCCACAAAATCTGTCAGAGAGCACATATGATCCAAGTCAAAAGCAATTCAGGCTTCGAAAAGCACACAATTAAAAGGCACTCCGCCTCAAAGGGAGAAGGCCACACGAAATCAGAGCTGCAGGGCAACTCCCCCACAATGCAGCACACACACATAGCAATCACAGGACATCAGCAACGACGGCAATCTAGTACAATGTGCAACACCAGCACCACAGGACAGCGTTCACAACAGGTTCAGCTCATGCCTAGTAACTTTCCACTCACATCTGGCATTGCCTGACATAGTGTGATGATAATGAATGGGTACAACCACATTTGCCTTTCCACTGTTTGCAAAATGTAAAGTAAATGTCAGTTTTTGATTTTGTGAGATGTACACACTGCCAAATCACATGCCCTAATAATTCAACATTAAAACAGCAACATCAACATTGACATTGACAAAGGTCGTGGGCCAAAGCACGTCTGTTAAGTGCTTGTTTGTTTTTGTGGCATAAACCACCTTTTATTGAATCTCCATGAGGAGCGACCTTGTTTCTGGTTACCCGGGAATGAAAACAGATGTAACTTGAGTACTCACATTTCATGGCAACCGCTGTGTTGAGCAGAGGCAGCTTTGGCCGACATTGGAAATTAATATATATATATTTTAAGTGTAGCTCCTGGCGAGCTTGTAAATTCGGAGTCAACACTACTGAGTACATCACTGCTTTTGATAATACACCGATCAAAATTCAGGGTCATTACACATGTCGTACTGATCACGCAGTTCATGTTTTGGAGTGTATTTGTAGGCTCAAATATGTGGGGAGCACTAAGCTCCAACTTTTTAACAGGATACTCCAACATCTGCATGCAGTGGTGAACTCAGATCCGAATTACCCGGTGGCTCGACATTTAAAACTAGTTCATCGTAACAATCTGAATGAACTTAAGTATTTTGTTATAGGAGTAGTTCCTAAATGTATTCGAAGGGGCCATGGGGAAAAACAACTGCGTCAAGTTGAGTTCAATTTTATTCTGAAGTTAGATACTAGGATGACTAACAGTTTAAACACGGGGGAACACTTACATAATTTGCTGTAAGCTCATTTGATTATACTGTTTCCTGTATCTCCTGTCTTTTTTGTCTAATTGGTCCATGGATATTTTCTTTCATTGGGAAGGCGGCGTCTTCATCCAGTTGCATTTCTCATGTGTTAGTTTTCAATTTTTGAACTCAAAGGATATGACTTGCCAACTCCCTGCTATTGTTAGGCCTTTGTTAACATCATTGTGTATTCCAACTACTTTTTGGGCACTTGAAGGATGGTGGACCTTTGAATTTTATGGATAACTGACAGTGGGTTCCTTCTTTTTCTGTTTAACCTTGTTTCTTGTTCAAATCTACATTATTACTGTATATGTTTCCTCAAGTACCTGTGTTTGTTCGCAATGCACTTGTACTTTAATACGAACAAGATGGTCTGCTTGTAGCTTTGCAGTTTTTATGTCGTTTAAGGTTTTTTTAATGAAAAACAAACTCTTTTCACTTGCACAATTTTGCACTTGCATTTTCATCAAACTGCACTGTGGGTAGCGTGTAATACTAGAGCATCAGTACTTTATATCGATTTACTGTGAGGTTTTCTATTATACTTCTTGTTTATCAATTATCCATGACATGAATGTTCCGGTAACCTTAACTTACCACTATGGTTTGATTTTAATACACAATGTATTTATCGTCTACTACCATCCTTTTGGACCTGGTTTACAATTTTTTAACCTAATTTTATCAATTTTGGTCTTACATAAATGATTGTATTGATTGTATCCATGGTATTGATTCAGTATTTTATAAAATCTTTTGCCCATGTTTATTTTTACAGTATGTGGTTCTGTTTGACCAATCAAGGGTGCATTTTCACATCACTACTTAAACTTACTGATTTCACCAGTGCATCATGTGAACAAGATCATTGAGTAACGGTCGAAACGCGTCATTCTGGGCACTAGCCGTTATTGACTGGATGCTATGAAATGGATTTCTGAAAATATAGCACTGCATTTCTGAATACACTTGGTAGTCCGTACCTGCTGTCTCTGTATCATTGACGTGGCGAGCCAGGATCAAGTATCTACATATATTATATATATATATATATATATATATATATATATATATATATATATATATATATATATATATATATATACATATATTGCCTATTGGCGGACGCCAGTAGGTACTTATAGTTAGGACCTTGTTTCTATTCAAAAAGCATTTTTTCGTTTCCCAATAACTTTGGCGCCAGTTGATGATTCTTCGTGAAATGTTCAAAACTAGTGGGGCGCTCCCATCAGCTCCTATCCTAAAAGTTTCAGGGTGATTTGGCCAGCAGGGGCCGAAAAAAAAGGGGGTTCCCAAAACGTGTTTTCTCCATGTTAATTCCTATAGGAAACTTCAGACACGGCTACAGCCTGAACTGCTGAACGGAATTACACCAAATTTGTCATAAAGGTAGCCCTTGGTTCAGAAAGAGACATTTTTTAAAATGGTGTAAATACGTTCAGTAGTTCCGGAGAAATTAAAAAAATAAAAGTCAAAAATCAATTTCCCAAAGGAAACTTTAGACACAGTTATTGCCGAAACTGCTGAATGGAATTACACCAGATTTGCTACAAGGGTAGCCCTTAGCTCAGAAAGAGACCTTTTTTTAAAATGGTGTAAATCCGTTCAGTAGTTGCTGGGAAAAGTAAAAATAAAAGTTTTGATATTTAAAGGCGCAGTGGATCCGCGGACTCCCCCGCCAACGAGCTTAATTCTAATTGGACGTCAACACTCCGTACCAGAAAGTGTTGGCAGCCACTTTGTGACTCGGTAGAATCGAGTCAGAAGAAAAGAGGGAAACAAAGGTGAGAAAGAAGAAAAGGGGGTAGGGTAGAAACACCCTGACCTCCTAGGCCTGTTCAGGGGGTCCCACAAGGACCCCCAGGGCCCCAAATAAATGTGTTTTTTTTTTAAAAACAGCTGCAAAAAAATGTGTTTTTTTTTAAAAACAGCGGAATTCGCTCTGGGTGCTCGGATCGGGATGAAAATTTTTAAAAAACAAAGCGAGGGCTTCCTCACTTCGTTACTTTTAACCCCCCTGGTGGGCCAGGTCCCATGGGGATTTGGTGATTGTAAAGCAGGGGCCCGCTGGACCCCCACAGCCCCGGGGAGCACAACCTCCCTGGGGCTCTATTTTAAAAAAAAATTAAAAACCTGTGTGAGGGGGCTTACATGCCCCACGGACCACCACCTCCCCAGGGCACTAACTGTTAAAATTTGGGGGTCCTTTTTGGCCCCCGAGCCTCGGGAACCACCACCTCCCCGGGACTTTGGAAAAGTTGTGGGGGGGCCCCCTCCAGGAGCCTTCAATGGCCCTCCCATAGCCAGCTCCTGCAGTGTCCCGGGGTACCCACCCCCGGGACACTGCTGTTTGCTATGGTAGGGTGGGAGCATGTCTCCCGCCCTACTGTAGCAAACTCTGGTTTGGATTTTGGAAGAGAGAGCAGGGAAACCTGCTCTCTCTTCCAAACTCCAAACTCCAAAGCCGAATTGCTTTTCCACAGGGGGAGCTGCATGTTAGCAGCTCCCCATGTGGAAAAGCAATGTTGGCTCCTGGAGGACGCGGGGAGCCGGCAGGACCTCATCCCCCCACGGTCCCCATCGAAGTGCATAGGCCCTGGGGGATGAGGTCCCCGGGGCGAATATAAATTACTGGTAGGAGCCGTTTTTTTTTTTTAAAAGTCTCAACCCTATCGCAGCTCTCAGCGCGGCCCCCTGGTGTGAAAGCGAGGGGTGCACATCTCCCAGCTGGGCTTCCTGGTGTGAACGCAAGGGGTGCGCAACTCCCAGCGCGGCACCCTGGTGTGAACGCGAAGGATACACGACTCCTAGCCACGCTGGGTGCATGACTCCAGTCAAAAAAATGTAAGATTTTTTGATTATTAATCTAGGTTGTATGTTTGGATCTTGGGTGGCTCTAAAAGGAGCCCTTGTGTTTATTCAGAGAATTTGGTAGCTACGTGTAAGTGCCAATGCAGAGTCTGAAGTTGTTTACCTCAGCTGTGAAATGTACACCATCTCTCCTATAGATGCCATATTAAAATGCATATTGTTGTTGTATGTGGACCCCATACTATGATCTCTGAGATAAGCAGAAACAGCTTTATTGACATTTTTCTAGCTTTCTCAATCTGTGGACAAATTTGATTGGACCCGTTCCATTTCTGTATTTGCCATATGTTAGAATAGACAAAGGCAGTTTGCGGGAAAAGTAACATCAATTGTGCAAAGGTGTCCTTCATTAGCATTTCCAGACCTACCCCAGTCAATGTGCCTAGGTCATTGCCACCACAGTGCACAATCATGAGGTCTGGGGCTTGGAGATGCAACAAGGATTTAACCAATGGCATCAATTGGTGCCACTTTAATCCTCTCTGTCCAATCCATTTAATGTCCACATTTTGCAAAGCTAGGTCTTTGTCAATACCTTTTGCAACAGAAAACATAGCTGAGTCCCACAATCCATACTCTAAGCATCTTGAAGGGAAGTCTGGATGCACTGAGAAGATGTCTGTAGGTGAAGTAGGCAGTTGGTAGAATAAGAGGTGTCTAAAATGGTGGATAAGAGGCAGTTTTAAAAAAAGAAGAGAAATGATTGGCTGTTTGAGAACATTATAGAGTGAAAAATAGAGTGCATGTTTCGGTGTTTAAAAAGCATGTTTCTGTCATGCCTCGGGACTCCCCTACACTGTCCCTTTAAGAAGTGTGCTATTTAAAGCACCGGGACACAAGGAGCGATGCTTCACATTCTTGCGTCAAGCTCCCTTCGTTTCCGCATCCGTCCTGTTTCCTGTGCCTGACTTCCGTTTTTGCCTTGAGTTCCTGTTGTGTGCGCTTTGCTAAGGAGAGTTTCCGTCTCTCCACTTTCCCAAGCGGTTCTTGGATTTCTCTTCTATTTGCACCGCATTGCTGTTTCCAGGCGTTTGCTTTGGCGCCTGCATGTACGAGTGCTGCCGGTTCACGGCATTCTACATTGAACTTCCTCCTGCCTTGCCTTTGAGTCCCGCCCGGGGGCCGGGCTTTGCTCCGCCATCCAGCTGGGCTCAGAACTCTACGTGAACCTTCCACTCACCTTTCCCTTGAGTCTCGCCCGGCGGCCGGGCTTCGCTCCGCCATCCGGCTGGGCTCAGCTGTGTGTTTTCCTTCGAGGGTGTTTCTCCAGACAGCCGGGCTTGGTCTCCGCTGCCTGGTGTTTGTTTTCAACACATCCCTTCATTTTTCCCCTTAGGTAGTTTAGCTAGTTTTCCTCCCACTAGTCCCCTTCTATTCTGCCCTCTACATTTTCCCTTACTGGATTCATCATTCTGGAATTCTACGCCCTGCATTTGGAGTGATTCTTGCGTGGACCATAGTGGGTACTGCTTTCAGCTTCACTACAGGGAATCACGGTAACAGCGCTTTTGCGCTACTTCATACTTTTATTGAGATTTGTTGTATTCATGATTATAATATGTTATGTTGATTTTCATAGAGGGTCAAGCCATCATAAGAAGAGTTGGGCTAAAGGTTCCTTATATACCACTCGCTAGTGAATGGTTCTTCAAGACTTCTACAAGACAACTGAAGTGAGAACTGTACCAAACAACTGTAGTATCTCTACTATATTTAGTACATGCCCATTAACACATTATGTCATCTTTGTCACAGCTCCAGATGAAGTTCCTTATATAAACTCTACATGTACATTCTACAACACGATAGGAACCAGGGGTATGTGCTGTTTCTATTTGTAGGTATCATAGTGTTTTCTTTTAGTGTGCAAATAGATTGTTACTTACTTACCTTTCTTTGCAGCCCACCAGTTTACCAGGTCCCCAATTGATGTACCACACATAGAATCCAGAAGATCACCATCGAACACCACTATTTCCATTCCCTCCTTTCCTTGTTTTGTTTCCCTGTTTTCCCCTGGCGTGTCTCTCGTACTCTAGTGCTTGATAGAGTCGGAAGGCCGTAGGGGAAGGCTGTGGACTATTCTTCGGATTCCTGACGCTCCTGCGGAACCAACCTGCAATCCTTACAGTTTCTTATTGGTTACTAAAAAAAGTTTGAAAGGTACATTAGATAGGATAAGCTGAAATTTTGGAAAGTCAAGCACACTTGCTGTTTGAATTTGCAACATTGTGTGGTAAACTTGTGACCTGTCAGTTCAGTTGAGTGTTCCATGAACTGGTACTATGGTAACAGGCATTAAGCAGAATGGCGGTAGGGTTTGAAGTTATGTGTGACATTAAAATGTGTATTTCTTATAAATATTAAAGTAATATGTTCAAACTACATCGGCATGGCCTCAGGGTGGATGACAAATGCCAACGCTGTCATGCACACGGGGCCGACTTTTTGCATATGGCTTGGTCCTGTCCGGATCTGAATGCATACTGGCAGGAAGTGACGACGGCGCTCACACAAATGCTTGCATAGCAAATCCCAAACGCACCACTGGTGTGTCTGCTAGGCACATATAAATTAAAACTAGCGAGGCGGCGTAAACTGCTGGCAGTGGTGCTGTTACTTGCGAAACGTCGGGTGGCCATGAAGTGGGGAAGCAAACGCCCACCTAGATTCAAAGATTGGATCAAGGACCTGTTGTACTGCAAAGAAACACTAGGAACGTATGCAGAAGACATACCTCAGGCCTCCCGGCCTAAAGATTTCTGGCAACCAGTAGTGGATTATTTACAGCAAAGAGAAGATGTCTTGTGAATATATGGGAAAGGAGAACAAATAGATATGTGAGTGAAAGTGCTGCCCAAGAGGCGATATGAGATCAACATTGATAATATGTATGACAACGGTGAACAATGCTGGGTTTAAAGGGACTCAATGTATGTCTATTGTACTGGGCTACTATTGACATCAGGGTTGTATAATATGCCTGAACTTGTTTTGTGTTTGACTATTGTTTGCAAAATTTTATTTGTTGGTTGTGGAGGGAGACGGAACTCGGGAACCATGAATATGTCCTTTCATTATGTAATGTGTTTCACTTCTGCATGTTGCTTGGTGGAAAAAATACAATTAAAAAAAAATATTAAAGTAATATGTTATTGCAGTGAGATTTCCCAAGTCACTGGTACGGTTAAAAGTAGCGTGTTATGAAAAAAAATGCTAACATTATTTGTAATATACTTTTGAAGTCTCGTCTGGATCCACGATTCCATCGCTTACAGTGCACGGACCAGGCGTGGCTCCAGAAAATTCCAGAAGCAATTTTGGTTCAGTTAGAGGGCAGTTGTTAAGGGTTAATATGTGTTACCATAGAAATGTGTCTTAGAATTTGAATGAACCTGGGAAGCAATGTGAGTTGATATTTACATGTATATGTGTGCAGAATGAGAGGGAAACTTTGTAAATGTTTGGTTTGTTAAGAGCAGTGCACTGTATTGATTCTGTGCATTAGAAAATCTGGTGTGTGCTTCAGATACTTCATAATCTGTAAATTAATTTGAAAGGTGAGTTATCAATTTGTGAGGTGTACTATGTTGTGCCTTTGTTTTTAAACATAAAATTTAATTTATAAAATTTGAAGTTAGTCATATATTTTATAATGATGAAGTATTCATTGCAGTTTTTTGTAATGTATTGAAATGTTGTTTAATATACACTGTGTATAGTATTACGTGTGTTTTGGAATGGGGATTGCTGGTTATGACTGATTGTTTTAATGTGTGGATATGTACATTAGTAGTATACTACATAATTTTAGGTGTTGATTTCAAATTGGAAATGTATATGTCGAGTAAAGGTATTAGTGATGAGACTAGTTTTTACAAGTCCGTAAAGAGGTATAGTTAAAATATGCGGCATCATTTTTGGTGTTTGGTTTCAATATGAAGTTTGTACTGTGAATGTATGTGGTGTAGATAGTGTTGTGGTAGAGAGACAGTCATTTATGTTTTTCAGTGATATGGTGAGAGTTATAGCAGAGAAATGTAAATAGTTTCTGCTTTGTATTTGGCTAGGTGTAACATTAAAAGTAGTTGTAGAAAGGTAATGTAGTAGTAGAGATGTATGCAGTAGTTTAATCCTATAAAGAGTTTGCTTGCAGAGCAGGTATTTCTCTGTTAGTACTGAGACACTTCTGAAATCACCCATCGAGCACCATACACTTATTCATTCAGTGCACTAATACCTAAGTACTTATAAATTGTCTATGCATTGTGTTTGCTGCACTGTAATTATTCAGGTTACTAGTTGTGTACTTATAGAAAGCCTTAGCCAGTAAGACTACTACAGGTATGTTATTCTGTGTACTATGTATGTGGATGTCTAACCACCTACATACTTGATACACTTTTGTAAATGCCCAGTTAGTAGTCATGCAAACTAGGAATGTGACTGTCAGTGCCATGCAATTCTTCTATTAGCCATTCTGCCCTATCTACTTATCTTATCACTGCAGCAATACCTAAGCACTTATAAATTCACCATGCACTCTGTTTGCATCATTATAAATATTCCAGTTACGATTCATGTACTTACGGAATGTCATACAAACTTGTACAGCTTAGATATTCTGTGCACTATGCGGTAGACAAGCAACTCAGCAATCACATTGTCACTCTCTGTGCACTTTTGCAATCATCCTGACAGAACCATGTGTTTGTCTAAGCACTGTGCTGAAACACAAGAATTTTTGAACTCACTCTGCTGTCAACCACTAGCACTCTAACTATGCAGCCACTGCCCATTCACTTGTACAATGACTCAGGCCTTAATAGATGTGTAATGGTACAGTAAAATGTGCACAACCTGTGTGGTCCCCTAACCCCCTGCAGACTACTGATTCACTCCTGCAATAACTTAGGTAGTACTATTGCAGTGACCCAATCACACTGTCACTCTCTATGCACTCTGCAATCATCCTGACAGAACCATGTGTTTGTCTAATCACTGTGCTGAAACACAAGCACTTTTAAACTCACTCTGCTGTCAACCACCCGCATTCTTACTATGCAGTCACTGTCCATGCACGTGTACAATGACTCAGGCCTTAATAACCGTCAAATTTGCACAACCTCTGTGGTCCCCTAACCCCCTGCACACTACTGATTCACTCCTGCAAAAATCCAGGTAGTAGCCATTCAGTTCAGCAATCACAGTGTCAGTCTCTGTGCACTCCTGCTATTATCCTGAGAGAACCATGTGATTTTAAAAGAAAGTATTTAAATGATTTTTATATACAACATGTTTGTTTAGTAATACAATAGTATATTTTATAAATGTATTTTAATAATGTCATATAGTTTTTTTTAATCAGGTATTGTTCATCATCATTAAAAAATATATATCATGACTAGAATAACACAAACAACAAAAAAAGGAGTGTTATTTGAAGAAAACGGAACAGGAAGAATTAGATGAACTACAACATGTGTAAAAAAAGAAAAAGTCTTGCGGTAAGAGAAAAAAATGATTTATTAATAAATGTCAAAGCCTAGAAAGAGTGTGCACATTGTGGAAAGTACAAAGAATGCCTCAAAACCTAAAAATAATAATAAGAAAAAAAACGAAAATAATGACAAATCACATTCTAAAGAAATATTGGGGCAGATTTATGATGCCCTTGCGCCTCCTTGCGCCGCAATTGCGTCACTAAATGTGACGCAACGGCGGCACAAACAATGCGCCCTATTTACAACTTGACGCATCTAAGAGATGCGTCACGTTGGAAAGCCCTGCGCCATGAGGAGGCGTTCCTGCGCAGGGGGGGGCGTTCCTGCGCAGGAACGCCTCCTAAAAGTGGCTGAGTGATATCTATGAGATTTCACTCAGTCACTTTCTACGTCAATTCCTTACGCCTGCTTGAAGCAGGCGTAAGGGTGACGCAGCATGCATTGAATAGGTGGCTCCTGTGCATTGCAGGAGTCATGTCGCACTTGCGACATGACTCCTGCAATGCGCCGCCCGTACGCCGAGAGATGCGTCACGCATCCTCTCTGCCTTGCACCATGGTGCGCCGCATCATAAATGCGGCGCACCATGGGTGGCGGAGCAGTGGCGCACTGTGACGCATGTTAACTGGCGCATCCCTGGGGATGCGCCAGTTAACATAAATCTGCCCCAAAGTATGGTAAAAGTGCAGTGTAGTTCCTATATTCCCAATAGGCTCTGCACATTGGAATAATATTCTCTATTGTTTTGACATAATACTTAGGTCAGTAGTCACTATCGAGTATACTAAACTTAATTGTGTGTGCCAGCCAACTCAGAGGTCACTAGAAACTTTCTCGAATAAACAAGAAGGGATTAGTCTCTGACAACCGCATAAACATGACAACTTTGTTTCCCCTGATTATGAAACAATCTTCAGAGTTGTGGAAACAATAGATAACAATTTCACTCAGTCAATCGTGCATGCTTTGTTTCTACAGAGTTACACAGAAATAGAGAGACAGGCGTTTCAATAAAAGGTTTATTGAACAGTCTTCTTTTACATGCAAGAGAGGTAAACTGCTACAATCGTTAGACAGAATGCAAAGTATAATGCGTACAGCGTGAACAGGATTATAAAATAATACTGTAATAGCCTGGTCTGTTGCTATGACATATAAAAATACATACATAAATAACACAGGCTAAAATACTCAACTGGTGCTTCTAAAATACGCCTACCCCAATGTACCTAACCTAGGTCTATATATATATATTATTTTAAACTCAAGTGGGGTCCACAGATCCATGGCAGGTTTGCACTGACATCCGTGCAAGCCCCGTGATGTGGCCACGGATCTTGAACGTGGCAAAAAAACATTTGTAGTCCATTTCTTGCCCACCATACCTACTTTTGTCACCCATGTAACATAAACATGGGGTCAGAGAACCTATACCCTGATGCCTTCATATAAATTGCAGCCTACATTTCAGCCCTTGGGACTGTTTCCTGATACATAAAATGGCGGCCACAACTTTTCTCTCAGGTTGAAGTCAGCCAATCAGGACCTTTCTAGTGGCATGAGACTTTGAGTATTGCTTGAGGGGGATCTGTGGAGGGTCTGTATCCCTAGATATGCAAATTTCTTTCTCCTTTAATTTTTCAAAAACTACTGAACAGATTTACACCAGATAACAAAAAGCGTCCTTTCTGCAAATCTGGTTGAATTCCGTCTAGTGCTTTGGGCTGTAGTTGTGTACAGAATTCCTACAGGAAATTGCATTGAGAATTTATTCGGGGGGACCGCCCTTTTTCTCGGCCCCCACTTCACGAATCACGCAGAAACTTTCAAACAGTAGCTGAACTGAGTAATGTACTAATTATTAAAATATTGTGCAGATTTATCAAATGGCGCCAAAGTTATTGGCAAAACAAAAACACTTTTCCTATAGAAACTGGGTCCTAACTATAACTACCTACTGGCTAATTTCTAACATATGTCACCTGGGTGGCAATGTGACTGTCTGTATCAGTGTGGGAGTGGGAGTCTGATTGGCTGTATGGGTGAGTGAGTATGTCTATGGGTGAGTGACTTTGTGAGTGGCTAGATGAGTGGGGTGAGTGTGTGCGAGTGGCTATATTGGTGACTGTGGTGGCTGTGTTAGTGGCTCTATAAGTGGATGAGTGTGTGTGACTCCGTGGCTGTGTGAATGGCTCTATGGGTGAGTGACTGGGTATGTAAGTTGATGTATGGGTCAATGAGTGGCTATTTAACTGGTTGTATGGGTGAGTGGGTGAGTGAGTGACTACTTTTCACAGTAAGTATTTGTGTGAGTGGTTCTATAGAGGAGTGAGTGGGTGCATGAGTGATTGTATTCATATGTGAATGAGTATGTAAGTGGTTTTGTAGATGAGTGAATGGATTTGTGAGTGGTTGCATGGGTGAGTGAGGAGCTCTGTTAGTAGCTGTATGGGTGATCGAGTGGCTGTATGGGCGAGTGAGTGCTTATGTGAGTGGCTGTTTGGGTATATGAATGGGTATGAAAGTGGCTGTATAGTTATGTGAGTGAGTGGCTATATGGTCTGTGAGTGAGTATCCAAGTGGTTTTGTGGTGTGTGAGTAGTTAAATGTGGCTGTATGGGTGAGTTAGTGGTTGTGTGTCGTGAGGGAGTTATTTCATAGTGTGTGTCACTGGTTGCATGGGTCTGTGAATGGATATGTGAGTGGTTGTGTGAGTTTGTGAGTGGGTATATGAGAGGTTGTATGGGGTTGTGAGTGGGTATGTAAGTGGGACTGCAGATGATGTCATCAGCGGTTATCAGTGCTTTCATTTGAGATGTCATCAATTATGTCATGAGTGATGTCACTGACCATGTTATGAGTGATGTAATATATGAGGTCATAAGCAGTGCTTTGTGGGGGGAATAAGTTATAGTTAGCTCAGGTAACTATACCAGCGGAATTTCAACAGTTTCGTACGAGTGAAATCTGAGCCTAACTATAACATACTTGTAATCTTTGTTTTTTCAATGAATTTCTAAGGTTTTTTTCAATTCTATTTCCTGACTATAACGTCCCTGTTACCTTCATTCATTTATCTATTAATTTATTTATGCATTTTCATATAGCGCTACTTAACCTTTGGCTTTTTCAGGTAAGTTCTAAAAATGTCCTAACTATAATGTACCTGTAGCCTTTGTTTTCTCAGTGAATTTCAACGGTTTTCAAAATTGTATTTCCTAACAGTAACCTCTAACCTTTGAGAGTGGGTGTGTGAGTGGCCCATTATTTTCCTCTTGCTGCTAACTCCTGACTTTTATTTTGCATCTTTTGGCTCCCTTTTGACCTTTATTTTGCCTTACTCTATTGGTTTCTCACCATTATTTTGCATCTTACTGCTGGTTTCTGACCCCTATTTTTCCTCTTGCTACTCGTTTCTGACCTCTATTTTGCCTCATTCTGCCTGTTTCTGATCTCTATTCTGTCTGTTTCTGTTTGTTTCTCAGCTTTATTTTGCATCTTTCTGCTCATTTCTCACTGTCCTGGCTGTCCCCAAGGCCATTAATGGCTTAAGGAGGAGGTCTACACACACCCTCCTTTACTTTTCAGGGCCAGCTCTGGGAAGGTGGTGGTCCCCGGGTCATACATGGCACGGTAGGGGGGCGGGTGCTCCTCCATTGATTTAAAATTATTTGGCCCCAGGGAGGTGATGGTCCCTGGGAGCCTTGGGGGTCTGTGAAGCCTCCCATTAACCATACTTTCCCTAGGGAGTTGGTGGTCCCTGGAGCACGGGGTGTCTGTGTGCCCCCCATTTCTGTTTCTATAGCACCGGGGAGGTGGTTGTCCCCAGGGATTATAGAAACTCTGGATAGGGGCCCTGTGTGCCCCCTCCTTTTTTATGTTGAGCATTCAAGACCTCTTGTATATAATTTAGTATATACTTATTATACACTTATATGTGTATTTACTTTCTGGTCTCTGGAGACCAACCCTAGGACTTGTCTGCTTCCGCTTAGGGACTTTTTTCTGTTCAACTGCCCCTGTTTAACTGTCTTGATAGAAAACGACCAGCAGAGGTCAGTAAAATACCAGAATTGCTTTCTGCTGAGAGACTTTCTTTTTTTGATTTTTCTGGCAACTGCCTCTATTTAAAGTTCTTGATAGAAAATGACCAGTAGAAGTCAGTAAAATACCAGAATCACTTTAACATTCTCTAGATTCCAGTCCATAGAAAATGTCTTCCATGAGCACCCATAGAAATTAATATTTTTTTCAAATTTTGTATTTTCAGTGATATGACCACCGAAGACCCTAATTTTATATAAAAACAGAGCTTTGGACTATGCCATTTCCAGCTGAAAGGCAATATTTCTCTCCATGTATTCCCACACCTGGCGTGTTATGCCGTTTGGTGCTTACTTTCCCTCCATTTTAAAAATCAGTAGATGTTTCAGCACCCTGGCTAATGTGCTGCGTAGCTAAATGCATATGAGGTCCCAAAGGCAAGACCGATTGCATTGCAAATGCTTGTTTAAACTATGCCCCCAGAACCTATCCCACCCAGGAGCTGCTTCCAAACAAGCACGAAGTCACGGATACGCCGTGATTTTCAGAAAATAATAAAAAAATGTTTTTTTGCCCTTTTGGGGTCACTCTGGGACCCGAGAACCAGAGCTAAGAGGTCAGGGTTTTCCTACACTGCCCTGTTTTCTTTTTTTAACCTTTTTTCAGGGACTCTGCAGAAGCCGAGTCCCAAGATGGTTCCCAACTCTTCCTGGTTGAAGTGTTGGCAGGACAGGACAGACGTCTGCTCTTCAGTCAAAGTGAAAGGATTAAGACTATGCCGTTGTGTGTAGTGTTTAAACCAAAAGTTCCACTACAGGAGTTGTCTCCTTCTTACTACAGTTCCTTTTACTCTTCGGTGTTGTCTGAACACTTGAGGCTTATGGTGGTTCCTGATAGCTGCAAGGTCATGCAATCTTAAGGGTTGAAAACAGAGCCTTCGGAGTGAGCTGTGAGTGATTTGTAGTGAAGTGGTGAGAGGTGTATGTGGTTCGGGTTATGTGTACAGTATTTGCGTGTCCCCTTCCATTCAAGGTCCGCACCAAGGTGGCTGAGGTTTCTGCCCAATAGGCTGCACATAAAAGATGATCATAAAGCTTCTTTTTATTCCATTCCAGTGCAAAATATTATGTGGATATGCTCCACCCACTCATTCGCAGGAGTGGAGAATTAAAGTCTACACCTAAGTGAAAATCTGCACTTGAAAATCTTGAATAGAAAATAAGGGAATAGTTACACCTAGATGCAGGAGTGAATAGGCACCTGAGTAATAAGACACATGTATATTTACCTTTACGAATGAGGTCAATTCTGTAATATTTACACGAAGCTTTGATTTGGGATCCTTCTGAAGCTCTCTCTACTAATCATAATATATGGCTTAGTTAAAATAACAACATGCACTAGAGAACATGCTGGCCATGTTAGCCATCAGAAACACCTCCACTGGTATGAACTGGCATGGCCTCTCACTGGAAGTGTTCATCTCATCTTTACATTGCTGCTTGATCGTGAAACCTAGCTGATAGTTGCAAAATATTTTTTTATTTGGCTGATGGACATGTCTTTGCTGCACAACTTTATTGTTGGAAGGAGGGACTGCCTGAGTAACATTATGCTTAATAGGAGCAACACCTTCTGGCATATGATACTTTTGGTCACAATGTATTCTTTTAAATGTTATTTTCACACTCCCGGAAACCCACACTGCCTTCAAAGCTATGGTCACCACAGAACACCTCCTCCTCAAAACCACTAAGAAGTCTGCCTTCCAGGTCAGAATAAATGGCAAGGCATACAACAGTAAAGAACCCTTTGTCATTGTCAAGGAGTTTGCCAGGCCCAACAGCTAGACCACGGACGTCCCACCCTCCCAAGACCTCTGCGACAAACTTAGCACATTCTTCCACCACAAGATCAGGCTTATCTATGACAGCGTTAACACCCAAGACCCTCACACCAAGCCCTACACCACCACACCCAACCACGCCGCACCTCAATAGATCCTGCAAAGCTGGACCCCGCTCACCTCTGACGAATCTCTCAAGTCCATGAAGAGCATCCACTACGGAGCCCCCTCGGACCCATGTCTGCATCACATCTTCCACAGAGCAGCCATCACCATCGCCCCAAGCTCTGCAGCACTATCAACTGCTCCATCAAGACTGCCATCTTTCCGGATGACTTGAGACACGCCAAGATCAACCCTTTACTAAAGAAACCATCCTCTAACCCGACAGACCTCAAGGACTTCAGACCTATCTTCCTACTCCCCTTCCCAGTCAAGGTCATCAACACTCAGCTCTCTGAGTTAATTGAAGCAAACCACATCCTGGATATCTCCCAATCTGGCTCCAGGTGCAACCACAGCACGGAGAGTGCCATCCTTACCGCCACCGACGACATCCGCTCCCTCCTCAACTGAGGCAAAACTGCAGCCCTCATCCTACTAGACCTCTCAGCCACCTTCGACACCACCTCCCACTGCACCCTAATCAAGAGACTCCAATAATGGGATCCATGACAAATGCAAAAGAACAATTGATGGACAGAATGCAGAACAATGTCATACATTCACCCCAGTACAGAGATATGGGCCTAAATCCATCGTTTTTTTGCTCACCATGCCATTCCAGTTTGGACCCAGCCATATGCAAATCATTCTTGACCCTGTGCCCAATGGGAACAGTCCAGCCCGAACTGCCAGGCCAAGTCCTCCCTAGACTGGAAACAAGCATCCTAGGACCGGTTTCGGGCTTTCAGCCCTCTTCAGCCAGGATAGCTTGACTTCAGTGGCATGGAGAGCACGGGACTCACATCTGAGCATACCCAGCCCACTCGGGGTGACAAATGCAAAAAGAACAATTGATGGACAGAATGCAGAACAATGTCATACATTCACCCCAGTACAGAGATCTGGGCCTAAATCCATCGTTTTTTTACTCACCATGACAAGACCCTGGACTCCACTACTTCCTGAGCAGACAAACACAGGGAGTCAGACTACCTCCGTTCCTCTCCAAACACACAGAGATCAACTGCGGAGTGTCTCAGTGTCCCTCCCTGATCCCTACCCTCTTCAACGTCTACATGGCCTCCTCACGACCATTGTCAGGAGCACCAAACTCAACATCCTTTCCTATGCCGACAACACCCAACTGATCGTCTCCCTCACCAATGAACCAACAACTGCCAGAGACAACTTCCACAGAGGAAGGAAGGCCGTCACACCTGCATGAAGTGCAGCTACCTCAAACTGAATTTAGAAAAGACTGAAGTCCTCATTCTAGGACCCTCAGCATGGAACGACTCCTGGTGGCCCTCAACTCTGGGATCCCAGCCCAACCCCACAGACCATGTACAAAGCCTCTGCATCCTATTGGACTCCTCACTCACAATGAACCATCAGATCAACGCTGTCACCTCCTCATGCTTCCACATGCTCCGCCTGCTTCGCAAAACATTCAGATGGATCCCCACCAAAATCAGGAAAACAGTCACCCTCACCCTCATCAGCAGCAGACTCGACTATGACAACACACTCTACGCTGGCATCACCCAGAAACTCCTCAGAAAACTTCGGAAAGTTGAAAATGCCACAGCCAGACTGATCTTCAACATCCCCTGCCAAAGCCACATTCCGAACACGTCCGAGAACTCAACTGGTTTCCAGTCTACAAAAGGATAACCTTTAAGCTCCTCACACATGCCTACAAATCCCTCCACAGCGCAGGATCAGGATACCTGAATCACTGCCTCTCTTTCCACATCTCTGACCAAACACCTCCGCTACACCCAGATGCCCTGGCCACCGTTCCCTGGATCCACAAGACTTGAACTGGAGGAAAATCCTTTGCTCACCTTGCCGCCAAGACCTGGAACACCCTTCCCACCCACCTCAGACAATCCCCATCACTGACCCAGTTCAGGAAGGACCTCAGGACCTGGCTCTTTGACTGAACAGCTTAGAACAGACGGATCAGCCCTCCCCCTACCAGCACCTTGAGACATCGGGTGAGTCGCTGCACTTTACAAACCCTGATTGATTGATTGACTCCAAAAAGTGGGATGTGGCCTGCCTTTCTTCATCTGCAGGTGAACTCTGGGATGAGGAAAGGGCTGGAGGGCCCCAGAAACTAAATGTGTGCTCTTCTCATTTTATTGGCTTATGATTCATGTTCTTCCTTTGGTCCTAATGCACATGGTGCAGACTTTATTGTTGAGGGACAAAAAGCTTCCGTCTGGTTTATTCCTGGAGCCTGTTCAGGGAATTGGTGAACCCTTCAACTGCACGAAGGAGGGAGTGATTAAGCAAGTTTGGCCTCAATGTTTTTTTTTGTCGTATGGGGAATCACATCTTCAACAACCAATAAAGGTTCTTGGACCAGCTAAGCTAAAAACTGCTACACTTGCACTTCTCCTGACCGAGCCTGGCTCTGGAAACAGAAACGTATATGGTGTCCCTCAGAACTCCACACTAGCTTCAGGGTAGGACTTCTTTGGACAGCATGCTTTTTGTTTCCAAATAATAAATATCACTACATCTTGCCAAGCAAAGATTATATTTCAAATCAGAAGCATCACTTACAACTCTACTCTCATTATCAGTCAAGGCTTTTCTAAACATATGTGGACCCTATACGTCGCCACTGCTAATCTTAAAATCTCTCAGGAGCTAAACTTAACCTGTGTGGGTGCTTCTGCAACCTCCTGAATACTTCCTCACTGCAAACTATGAACTGTACCAAGTCTGCAAACACCAAGGAGACAACAGTGACTGAATCACACCGGCTCTGTTTCTCTGTGTCATTAATATTGACTATGGGTGTCACAGGTTATTGAAAAGTGTACAAATTCTTTATCGTACAGGAGCAATTTAAAGAACTCTTAAATGCAAAACAAAATGAATGCATACATGTCTTCAGAAAGAGGTGAGGAAAGAGTGAGCAGAGGATAACACAAACTAAAAGGTGTAGAGAAGAGCGTAAGCGATAGAGGGAGTAATTCATAAAAAGAGCTAAAAGATCTGTAGTGGAGAATGAGTGATAGAGGGAGCAGAGGATAACATGAGTTAAAGGGTATAGAAATGAGAGTGAGTGAGAGGGGGTGGAAGAATAACATTAGCTAGGAGGTGTTAGAGAGGAGAGTGAGTGATAGAGATGCTGAGAGCCTAGCATGAGCTAAAAGGAGTGGAGAAGAGAGTGGGTGAGAGGATAGTATGTGGCAAAAGGAATAGAGCAGAGCGTAAGAGCTTCAGTGATAACATGAGCTGAAAAGTGTTGTGAAAAGAGAGAGTGATGGCGAGAAGAAGACAAGAGTTAAAAGGAGTAGAAAGGCGAGTGATTGATAGAAGGAGGAGAGTATAACAGGAATAAAAAGTTGTAGAGAGAAAAGGATACGGGCCAAAAGGTGTAGAGAGGAGAGTGAGTGATAGAAGGGGGTGAGAGAATAACATACATTGAATGGTATAGACAGGAGAATGAGTGAGAGATGATGGGAGGATAATCAAAGCTGAAAGGAGTAGAGAGGAGAATGAGTGATACAGGAAGGAGAAGATAACAGAAACTAAATCTTGTAGAAAGGAGAGTGAGATATAGAGGGAAGATAGGATACTTCAAGCTAAAAGGCACAGAGAGGAGGACCGTTTGTGATAGAGAGAGGAGAGATACAACAAGTTAAAAGGTGTAGAGAGGAGAGTGAGTGATTGAGGGAGCAGAGGGTAACACAAGCTAAGAGTGTGGAGAGGAGAGAGAGAGATAGCGGGAGGGGAGGCAAACGCGAGCTAAAAGATAGTGGAGGAGAGTGAGTGATAGAGATGATGAGAGGATACAGTGTATTAAAAGGTGCAGAGAAAAGAGAGAATGTAATAAAGTGAGTAGGATGATAACACAAGCTATAAGGTGTACAGAGAAGAGTGTGTGATAGAGAGGCTGAGTGGATAACATGGATTAAAAGGTGTATAGAGGAGATTGAGTGAGAGGGAGCAGAGGATGACACAAACTAAAAGGTGTAGAGAGTAGAGTGAGTGATAGAGGGAGGAATTCATAAAAAGAGCTACACGATCTAGAATGGAGAGTGAGTGATAGAGGGAGCAGAGGGTAACATGAACCATATTATAGAGGGAAGAGCGCGTGATACCAGGAGGGAAGGCAAACGAGAGCTAAAAGATGATGGAGGAGAGTGAGTGATCGAGGGAGCAGAGGATAACACAAACTAAAAGGTGTAGAAAGGAGGGTGAGTGAAAGATGGTGAGAAGATAACATGAACTAAAAGATGTGTAAAGGAAAGAAGAGTGAGTGATAAATGGAGGAGAGGATAACATGAGCCAAAATGAATAGAGAAGAGAGTGAGTGAAAGAGGGAAAAGGTGATAAAATGAGATAAAATATGTGGAGTGGAGAGTGAGTGACAGAGGAAGCAGGAGGTAATGTGCCAAAAGGTGTAGAGAGGTGAGTGAGTGACTGCGATGGTGAGAGGATAGCATGAACTAATATCTAAAGAGGATAGAGAGATATAGGGAGGAGAGGGTAATATGAACTAAAAGATGTAGAGGGGAAAGAGAGTGATGGAGGAGAGGATAACATGAGATATAAGGTGTACAGGAGAGTGAGAGATACATGGAGGAGAAGAAAACATGAGCTAAAAGATGGTGGAGGAGAGTGAGTGAGTGATGAAAGAGGGTAATATGAGCGCAAAGGTGTAGAGGTGAGTGAGTGATACAAGGAGGTGAAGAAAACACAAGCTAAAAGATGGTGGAGAAGAGTGAGCGAGTGATAGAGGGGGCAGAGAGTAACACAAACTAAATGGTGTCGAAAAGAATGAGTGATAGAGGGAGCAAAGGGTAACATGAACTATATTATAGAGGGAAGAGCGAGTGATACCAGGAGGGAAGGCAAACGAGAGCTAAAAGATGGTGGAGGAGAGTGAGTGATAGAGGGAGCAGAGGATAACACAAACTAAATGGTGTCGAAAAGAGTGAGTGACAGAGGGAGCAGAGGATAACATGAGCCAAAAGGGATCGAGAGGAGAGTGAGTGACTGAGATGGTGAGAGGATAGCAAGAACTAAAATGTATAGAGGAGAATGAGAGATAGAGGGAGGAGAGGGTAATATGAACTAAAAGATGTAGGAGGAAAGAGAGTGATGGAGGAGAGGATAACATGAGCTATAAGGTGTACAGGAGAGTGAGAGATAGAGGGAGGAGAGGATAGTATGAGATAAAGGATGAAGAGGAGAGTGAGTGAATGATGGAGGAGAGGGTAATATGAGCTAAAAAGTATAGAGGAGAGTGAGTGATACAAGGAGGGAAGGCAAACAAGAGCTAAAAGAGGGTGGAGGAGAGTGAGTGAGTGATGAAAGAGGGTAATATGAGCGAAAAGGTGTAGAAGAGAGTGACTGATACAAGGAGATGAAGAAAACATGAGCTAAAAGATGGTGGAGGAGAGTGAGTGAGTGATGAAAGAGGGTATTATGGGCGAAAAGGTGTAGAGGAGAGTGAGTGATACAAGGAGGTGTTGCAGGGTTTCTGTACTCACACAGAACTGTGCACAGAGGAGTGGAACCTCGGCAAATTAGGGTGTCCCAAAACTTACCTTAGCAACCAACTCACCCCTTACCGAGCTAGCTACAGTGTCTCATTGGACATATCAAACACCCAATGTTTAGACAAACCAGAACATGAACTTACAGTACCTCAGGGTACGTGGGACTCATGAACACTCTTTCGTTATATTATCATTACAAACCAGAACATGGAGTAAAGAAGACACATGTGCATTTGAAATGTTTATTTACTAATGCCGTCTTCTCAGGCGCAGTATCTTAGATAATACAAGTATACTTATTATCAGTAGCAAAATTATCAGCATAGTTACTAAGACATAAAAAGCGAATGGTGACAGCATGTTAACATGCTGTAATGAATAAGAGTTAACAACACTTATATCTCACCCTCCCTAACACATATATTATATTATTAGCTAAGAAGGTCTCTTTGGGTTGTTTTAGGGCGGGCCCATACCTTAGTGTCCTAGCATGAAGGAATCACATCAGCATACACCAGCTCTCTCTGCATGTGCACCGCATCAAGTGTGTTAACAATTCCCGTGCAAAGCAATATCAATCCCGCCTCAAGCCCAAGTTGGCAAAGGCTGCACTTGTGTTATGACTATGAAGGCGTGGAGATCAGACCTCATAACAATTCCATATCGTGTTGCTCCTGAAACTTCAGCACTCTCCGTGCAGACATGGTTTATTAAACAAAACTGATATCAGAGCAATAACATATTATTCTCACATACACCACGGCAAACCACTAGGTTGAAAGCTAAGTCAACAATTAAGGGTCGTGTGCAGAAGTTGCAAGAAAGGAAAAATGGCGTTTAAATCTCAAATGTACCTATGCTAACTTAACACGATATAAGGATATATAGGAGCTATACAACACCCCCCCATGATCCGAGAACGGACTAAATAAGATAACAGAAGTGCCATCACATGAGAGCAGAATCCAATTATAAACGAGCATGAATAAAAATTCAATTATAAAAACTAATGCTAAAAAATAGCCCACAAGTATAATGTGGCTCAAGCCAATAGGCAAGCAAAAATAAAATGTCTTGACCAAAAGTCAATAAAATCAAGGAAATGCTATCAATCAGCATGTCAATTTGAGGCAGTGTCTATGATAAGACTGTATATGAAAAGTAAGCTGCAACAGCCTCCAGGAGGAAGTCACTGTCCTCATCCGAAAACAGTTCAGCCATCCAATTTAAAAGATGAAAGGAACATACGTGATCTTCCAGCACCGGATCCTCTATAACCATCAGAGGACAGCTCGGTGGGTTTTCAAGAAAACTTTGTTCCAAGAAATTTTGCGCTGCCGACAACACATCCCAGGGACCCATTAGTCCATGTGCCACCGCCAAGGCCATAATCCTTTCGTCAGAACAAACCAACTCGTGAGCAATGATAGGACTCATCAGTTGATCAAAATCGACGTCAGAAGATATTGGTCCGCAGAGACACAAATCAATGGCCCAAAGGAAATCACAGGTCAGGCAGCGAAATACAGGCTGGACACAGGTGAAATAGGTGAACCGAAAAGATAATCCAAACGCCGTGCTTAGAGTCGCCAACGGCAGTGTGCCATAATAATCAAGCATGCGGTTGCGAAACCGCATCAGTAGCAGCTGAGCGTGGTCTTGCACAGGAAGGGCATCCATATTTAAAAAGGCAGAAAACCACCAATGCGCCAGCCGCTAATGCAAGTAAAAACGGGAACCCTCCAAATAAGGATGAAAAAATAGAATGGAAGAAGGCAGGGATGACTCCAAAAATCTTCTCAAAGGAAGTCACGAGACCACCGCTAACGACTTTAAAAAAATGTGCTAGGCCCATTGTGGAGGATGCGTTAAAGATAGAACGGACCATGGCTCCGAAATGCAAAGGCAAATCAGTATTTAAAAGAGCCTGAACCTCCGTACGGGTGTTAGCAATGTGAAGCACGAAAGTTTCACGGGCCGAGCTCAAGGCCACCTCTTTCTGGGACAATAGAGCTCTTATTCTAGCCATGCCGCTGAATTCTGCTCCCAAGGTCGGTATCTGTGGCCAAATGGAAGACTCCCTATGTTCACGTGTGGGAGGATAAAGAACATTTCTGCAGCAAATAACTCGCTCACTAACTGTTACTATGAAAGCTATACCTTTAATTAAACCACAACAGTTTTCATTATTGAGCATTAAATAACTACCATTCTCTAACAACTTAAACGTGGGGATGATAGCAGGAACTGGCGTGCCCTGTAAAACGCAAGCCATATTCGGTCGGTCCTTGTTACATGAACCGTGTAACTGTATGTGTCTGCACATTAAAGAATGATCTGGCGTCTCAGTACACTCATCCCCTGTTAGATAAACTTCTTGTTCATCCTTGAAACATCTGTATGTGTATGGGAGTGACCAGACCTCATGAAGAAAACCGCTACCTAAGGGTTCAAAACGACCTATTGGCACATATTTCATACAATTTGAAAACTTATATAAAGCAAAAGGCAGCGTTATTAAACCGTGGATAAGCCACGTAGCAGCAGTGGCTTCTGCCACAGAAAAAGGTAAAGATTCCAACCTTTCAATATGTAGCATAGAAAAGGAAGCATCACGCATTGAAAGCAAGCGTTGTTTGTCTGTCAAATTAAACGGTGCAAATAAAGAGGAAACGTTCATGTATCCCCAGGGAACTTTACCCATTTTCAGAGTCTGAAGTGTCCATGCAAACTGCATGATTGACCGTAATTGATTTTGACCATGGTATAATACTGACACTTCATCATGCACAATATCAACAACAGACGACACAATATTATCTAATGTGTAAATTCTAGAGGAAAGCACGTTAATGCTATTGTCAACAACTGCAAGCACTTTTTCAAGATTCGCTTGATCAATAGCCCTAAGGCGTGAAGCGGCCTCAATCTGTGAGAGTTTCCAAATTTCATTGTAAACCCCATATAACCACCTTTTCGACCTGCCACTAGCTGGGCCTTTAATGAAATCATTCAAATCCACGTCTGCATTCAGTTTGGAAAGGTGATACTTAACCGCAGGTAAAGTTGAATGTTTCAGCCAAGCTTGACACAACTTGCCCACAGAGTAAGAGGTGACAGTATGACTCAAATCAAACCGGGGATCAGATCTAACAGTCTTAAAACCGTCAGTTATATTTAAAAACCTTTTTTGGCAAGAATCAGCACTACGGTGCCAAAGCAGCCAACCCTTGGGATTCATACTGGAAATGTTAAAGGAGGAATTAAGAAGCAGAGCCTGTATATCTTTAATGGACAATTGAGTAAAATTACTCCAATCCTCATATTCCTCCAACTCCGGGAAAGACGGGGTGTTCAACCTTTTAGATGTAGCCAATCCAAAGCATGTGGTCTGGGAAATGGTTTCATTTAAAAACAACATATGATTCGGGATGAGACATGCACGGTGCAAAGCCTCAGTGCCTCGTACCTGCCAGGCCCTTGAACCCCAAACCGATTTAAGGTCTATTGTTTCCTTCCATAACTCATAGCCCCCAGTAACTAATTGATCTAGGAAGGCCCTCGAATACAACAATTTTGTATCGGTAAGTCTAACCTTGGACAGTGGCTGTTTGTGAAATTTAAAGTAAAAGGACTCGGGATTGGACTGGTTAAAGTCAGTGAAATAAGTATACTTTTTAAGAAACGTTTCAGAACTCCCTTGTGTAGGAGCTGGGCAATGTTCCCACTGAGTAAAATTAACAGCCACCCTTCGGGAAGATGTTTTGTGTAAGAAGTGATTGCCATAATGTTGGTAACAGAACAATTCACCATAATTAGCAGATTCTAAATATAAATCCTCAGCATCAAAAGCAGCATAGTATTTCAAATCAGAAAACAAACTTTCCACAGCATTAACATCCCAATCATCAGAACGAATGTTTTGTTTCACCACATCCCCCATATTAACTCTTAGTACATTAGGAACATTAACGACTTCCGTTGGACCATGAATCTGAAAACGAACTGCATCCCACGCGATTCCATCCAGAACAGGCCATGCTGTGATGTTAACCAAAGTCAAGTCTCTTTTTAATCTGTGTGTAGAATGTGAAGAGGAAAGTGGGGCCAATGTTCCATTTAAATGAGTAATGCAAGTTCTCTCCTCGACATAGTGTCCATTCATAATCCGAAAAAAATAAAACACAAAACCAATTGACATAAAAAGGTAAACCGAAAAAAGGACCAGCCAAATGTATATCCAAGGAGGTATCAAAAAATGTTTTTTAAACAGGCTAGCATATACTGCAATTTGAGAGGGTTTTTTCGAGGCAAGGGAAGCAGAGTCAAATGAAAATCTGGATTCCGTGGCTAAACGAGTTTGCAGGTCAGGCATGGACAAATCAGTGGGGTATGTATAGTCTGTCTCATCAAGGTTAGTTCCTGGTAAATTATTCAATAATGGACTGGAAACAGCAGGTAATTCGATGGCCACCTCAGGTTCATTATTAGAAGCAGTGGGCATAATTGAATTTCTCACAATGGAAGGACAGGAAACAGCCGGTGTCATGCTAAGAAGAATCGGCCACTCTGTGTATCTTGACATTGTCAATAGAAATAAACCTGTTTTCCTTACGACCTGGAAGTGGTGGTAAAATGACTGTTCTTGTGCCCTTCACTCCAAGCACTGGGACCGGAGCTCGATAGGAGGGACCAAACTCTTTCTTGTTGTCGATCTTCTCTCGAACCAGTTCTCCAACTTGGGGTAGCCAGCCAACTACCGGGATCTGCAACGCATCATCCGAAGTGGAGGGCAAATGTTCCTTTGCAAGAGTGTCTCTGGTCTTTTGTAGATCCTGTAAAACATTGCAATGTTCATCTGCGTCAAAGGAAGTGGCGCGAACCACAGAGTCTAGACCGTCAAGGTCAGGGACGTACATCTTGATGCCAAAGAGCATTTCGTATGGGGTCCGCCCACCCAGAGACCTTCTAGGGAGATTATTAAGAGCACGCTGCACGCCATAGAGGTGAGCCAGCCAGTTTCTGCCAGTGCCTATAACTCGGGCTGTCAAAGATTGCTTTAAATCACGGTTCATTCGTTCAACTACACTATTACCCTCAGGTCTGTAGGGTGACGAAAACTTGACTTGGACCCCCATCGAAGCCATGGCATCCTTATACGCCTTAGAGGCGAAAGCCGGACCCTGATCCGAATGGAAGGTACCACAGGCAAAAATCCCTATAAAGATACGCAAATCTCTAATGACAGTCCGTGAATCAGCGCTGCGAGGTGGCCATACCCACACAAAGCGTGTGCATGAGTCAACTGCTACTAAGATGTATTTATACGCAGTATCAGATGAAAATGGACCGCAGTGATCTAAATAAACACAGCCTAGCGGTTTATTAGAAATGTACAACTGAGTCTGAGGCGGACGCGTAGCAGTCGAAGGTTTAATCTGCTGGCATATGTCACAAAGAAGGACATAATCACGCGTCTGTTTGTACAGTCCCCGCCACCAGAAACGTAATTGTAATTGAGTTACAGTGGCCGAGACGCCCGCATGCGCAGACGCCACACCTTCATGAGCCGCTGTAATCAAGTCTGCTCTGCGATCCGAGTTGGGAATCAGCCGTTCCCCAACATCAGGAATTGTCACAAAAGGAACCTTTTCGGGACTTAAGTGGTATTTATACTTCGAAGGGAATCCAGCAGGATGTTTATTTCCCTTCTCAGAGGCAGCAATCGCTGCCAAGATGTCGCTATCAATCTTGGTTTTAGACCTAGTAACTGCTGCAACTAAGTATGTAGATACTGCTGATTTCGCCGCTTCATCAGCAAGCGAGTTGCCAACAGCGTGTACTCCCACGCGCTGATGACCGAGAGTATGAATCACATAAACGAGTGGCAACATAGCCTTAAGCTCTGCCACTCGAACCCAGATCATTTTATGTTTTATTGTGCTACCCTTGGAATCATGAAAATCATTTTGAATCCAAAAGAACAAGTTTTCATTGTAAGACTGGACACAGTAGTAAGAATCACTTACAATTAGAGTAGTAACACTTGGATCTGCGTACTCCAAAGCTAGTAAGAGAGCACGAAGCTCTGCCAATTGTGCGGTGCAATCGCCCAGGGGCAACGTGTGTACCTCCCTGGAAATGAACTCATCATTCAACATAGCACCGACCACAATGGCGCATGCGGAAACGTAGGCATGTTTAGAGCCATGCGCAACCTGCGCCGACCCATCAGTGTAAATGATGCAATGGAAGTCCTCCAAAGGTCACATCGCCAGAGGAGCAGGATGAACGAATTCATACTGCAAGTACTCCTGCGACCGTAAGGAAGCGTCAAAAATAAACATGACATCCGTGGATGACAATGACGCTGCCCACTGAATCCACCGAGGGTGCAAAGCCTTTGAATTCGGTACACTGGCTTTCGTGACTGCCTCCAAGTGAGGACAGGGTGTTACCACTAGCATGCGTTTCCCCTGAGACAGTGCTCGTTCTTTTAGAATTGCCATCTGTACAGCAGTTAAAACCTTTTCCACTGTGGGAAACCGCATCTCAGCCGAAGTGTACAAGTGTGACTTGTAAGCAATAGGTACCGTGTCACCTTCATTAAAAGTGAGGTACGTGAAACCCACCGTCCCAGGAATTATTCTTATTACCAGGTTGGTGTGGTTATCACGAGTCAGTAAATATTTAGAAGCGAGCAGATCAGCCTGCAAGGATTGCAAAATGGCTGAATGCTCAGGCAGCCAGCATGATTTCGAGAAAGTTGGTTGTATCAAAGCATACAAAGGCTTGATACGCTGGGCATATTCCGGAATGTAAGTTCTGCCGAAATTCAAAAAGCCCAGTAAAGATTGTAATTTTTTCAGTGTTGTTGGAGCGCGCAATTGTGCGCACTTCTCTAAGAAGTGAGGAGCCAAACCTCTACCTTCATTGTTGAGCTCATAGCCCAAAAACAACACTGTGTGTTCAGCAATGTGCGATTTTGCAAAGTTAAATTTGTAACCCATGTCTGCGAAGTTGCAAACAACAGAATTTACACGACACAGATGCTCCCAAATATCGTCGTCTGTGAGATATATGTCATCCACATACGAAAAAGCATCAGGGTCGAGTGCCTCCAGAATAGAGACAATTCGAGCGGTAAATATACCAGGACTATTCTTGTAGCCCATTGGAAGACGCCGGAATTGCTTTTGGACTCCAGCGCTCGTAAAACTGGTCCATTGGGAGCTAAAGCTGTCTAATCTGTGGGCATAAAAACCATTGGATATGTCAAGCGTTGTCTTGAAACGCTTACGCACGAGACTATCCACTAGGGCAGAGCCGTGGGTATTCTGTACAGCACAGTTACGGCAATGCGAGTTTAAATGCCGGTAATCCAAAACCAAACGATATGATCCGTCAGGTTTGTTCACAGTAAAAAGGGGATTATTCATCGGTGACACACACGTTTCAATAACTCCCTGATATTCCAATTGTTCAAGGATTTCCGCGACGGAAGATTTTGCTTCACGCCGAATGGGATATTGAGGTTGAGGCTGCGGCTGAGACCGCAACGGTATTTCGTGGCAAGGCGACAATCTATCCCAACCACATTGGTTACGGTACAGAGCCGGCGCGAGAGCCCGAGCCCACTCTTCTGCAAAATGCTGCGCATGCTCTTTCGAGACAGTGTTCGCGAAACTGGGTAGGATCACCTCCTCCCCTCGCGGCGCCGCGAGCACAAAAGGTGGGGGCCAGTCAGCCTCCGAAAGTAAAATATCATATGTAGAAGACAGATTCTCCCAAAATACACCTTTAACGGTACGCTGTATGTCACCTTCAATTAACAGGACAATTTCATATAGTCTTTCAGGGGGAGCAAGTCTCGTATCCGCTGTTTCTATCACAACGTAGACATCAGTCGCTGTCACCCTCAGTAGTGGACGCAGCGCCTCTCTGACTATGGTTATCTCCGCCGCGCTGTCCAGCAAGGTCAGAGCCCACGTCAGATTCCGAAGCCGCGTTCTCACTATCTGTGGCATATCGATGCGCTGTTAAGGCTGCGACTTTCTTTTTCGCAAACTGCGGACGCCTAGGCGTAGAATCCTCCTGCTTCACTGCGCCGTCCGTCTGGCGGGACTGACCACGTCCTTGTTGGCCACCACGTCCACGTCCACCCCCTCCTCCTCCACCGGTCTTCGGGGCCGATGTGTCCTGAAAGGAACGAGGAGAGCGTTGATCAGAACCCTGAAAACGATCAGGCGATTTAATCATCGCGCGGTCGCGCAAATCATAAACTTTTTCGGGTGGCGCAGGAGCTTGTATTGCAGGAAAAGTACCCTGAGTCTGCGTTGTCTGCTTCCCCTGTGTCTGTTTTTTAGGCCAATTCGATTTCTTGGACTTGGGCTGGGCATCTGTCACTGCAGATTGTCCCTGAGGTTGTTTTTTATCCTTCACTGGAAAATATTTCAGACCTCTACTTGTGCGGCCAATCGTTTTATAAGCGGCCACTACAATCTTTGCTAACTGGCGGGGTTTGTCGGCATCGGGCAGAGCAGCCAAAGCATTCGACACCTGAAAGTTAACTGCATCTCCTTTAACATTGGAGAGAATGAGATCACTTACAATCTCAAAAGAACCACACAGGCGCATACCCAATTCCACCGCTGCCTCTGGACCGTGATCATTCTGAACACGTCTAATGATTTCAGGCAGGGCATTCATAGACGGGGTGCCGAAGCACCTCGTATAAACTGCCGCAAAGGTTTTTCCCCAGCTTTCACAGTCAGCAAGTTCAGGAGTAATATCCTTCGGTAGAGTAATCGTTAACATTCTATGTTTATCAGCAGGAGTAGAATTCGGAAAAACCGCCTCCAGTTGATCAAACTTCTCTGCTAGCCAGAATGGGAAGTCATCGTTGTCAACAGGACGCGCACCAAAAACCGAATTTACCATCACTGGATTGAGACGCATTCCGCCTCGTTCCATGGGAGCGGCCGCACCCCCCTGGGGACCACCAGGAAGATGTCGACCGATGTATTGCACTAAAGCACGAATCACGGAAATGGAAACTACATGTAGCCTGCGAATTTCTGCCAGGGTACAAGCCCCGTGATTCGGGTGCGGGGTAAAGCCACCCAACGCAGGCCAATTAGTACCTGGAATTGAGAGTGGACCTAACCTCGCACGGGACAAAGAGTGGGGGAGGGCGCCATCAAACCAAACTCGATGCTGCCAATGATCAATAGGTATTTCCAATGCCCTGTATGGCGTATATTCAGCCGGGACATCCGAGGCGGTGTAGGAGTGGAACAAACCAGAATTAGCGTCCACAGCCGGAAACGTAACCCAAGAGTAAAACAACTCGTAAGGAAACGCCGGATCTGCACTTACCACGAAAATCACAGCCATCCCATCTACTGGGACCTGGTACGTCTGAAGATGGTTGCGTACCGCTACGCGACTATGCTGTGCAATAGCCACCGCTGCCGCCATCACAGAATTGGAAACAAGAAAACACAAAGAATACTTTGTAGCACAACTGGGTAGTAATTCAAAGAAACCGTTTAAGTAAGAATCAAGCTTGAATAAAGACCTATTTCAAAAAATAGGTAGGTTTCACCAACACCCCGTTTTCCGGAAACGGACGTGAAGGGGTTAAGGCATGAACGATAAACTACTCGAGTGTCATGATATAAGACCACCGAAACCGTTGGGCGCCATGTTGCAGGGTTTCTGTACTCACACAGAACTGTGCACAGAGGAGTGGAACCTCGGCAAATTAGGGTGTCCCAAAACTTACCTTAGCAACCAACTCACCCCTTACCGAGCTAGCTACAGTGTCTCATTGGACATATCAAACACCCAATGTTTAGACAAACCAGAACATGAACTTACAGTACCTCAGGGTACGTGGGACTCATGAACACTCTTTCGTTATATTATCATTACAAACCAGAACATGGAGTAAAGAAGACACATGTGCATTTGAAATGTTTATTTACTAATGCCGTCTTCTCAGGCGCAGTATCTTAGATAATACAAGTATACTTATTATCAGTAGCAAAATTATCAGCATAGTTACTAAGACATAAAAAGCGAATGGTGACAGCATGTTAACATGCTGTAATGAATAAGAGTTAACAACACTTATATCTCACCCTCCCTAACACATATATTATATTATTAGCTAAGAAGGTCTCTTTGGGTTGTTTTAGGGCGGGCCCATACCTTAGTGTCCTAGCATGAAGGAATCACATCAGCATACACCAGCTCTCTCTGCATGTGCACCGCATCAAGTGTGTTAACAATTCCCGTGCAAAGCAATATCAATCCCGCCTCAAGCCCAAGTTGGCAAAGGCTGCACTTGTGTTATGACTATGAAGGCGTGGAGATCAGACCTCATAACAATTCCATATCGTGTTGCTCCTGAAACTTCAGCACTCTCCGTGCAGACATGGTTTATTAAACAAAACTGATATCAGAGCAATAACATATTATTCTCACATACACCACGGCAAACCACTAGGTTGAAAGCTAAGTCAACAATTAAGGGTCGTGTGCAGAAGTTGCAAGAAAGGAAAAATGGCGTTTAAATCTCAAATGTACCTATGCTAACTTAACACGATATAAGGATATATAGGAGCTATACAACAGAGGTGAAGAAAACACAAGCTAAAAGATGATGGAGAAGAGTGAGCGAGTGATAGAGGGGGCACAGGGTAACACAAACTAAATGGTGTCGAAAAGAGTGAGTGATAGAGGGAGCAAAGAGTAACATGAACTATATTATAGAGGGAAGAGCAAGTGATACCAGGAGGGAAGGCAAACGAGAGCTAAAAGATGATGGAGGAGAGTGAGTGATCGAGGGAGCAGAGGATAACACAAACTAAATGGTGTCGGAAAGAGTGAGTGACAGAGGGAGCAGAGGATAACTTGGGCCAAAAGGTGTAGAGAGGAGAGTGAGTGACTGAGATGGTGAGAGGATAGCAAGAACTAAAATGTATAGAGGAGAGTGAGAGATAGAGGGAGGAGAGGGTAATATGAACTAAAAGATGTAGAGAGGAAAGAGAGTGATGGAGGAGAGGATAACATGAGCTATAAGGTGTACAGGAGAGTGAGAGATAGAGTGGGAGAGGATAGTATGAGATATAGGATGAAGAGGAGAGTGAGTGAATGATGAAAGAGGGTAATATGAGCTAAAAGGTATAGAGGAGAGTGAGTGATACAAGGAGGAGAAGAAAACAAGAGCTAAAAGATGGTGGAGGAGAGTGAGTGAGTGATGAAAGAGGGTATTATGGGCGAAAAGGTGTAGAGGAGAGTGAGTGATACAAGGAGGTGAAGAAAACACAAGCTAAAAGATGGTGGAGAAGAGTGAGCGAGTGATAGAGGGGGCACAGGGTAACACAAACTAAATGGTGTCGAAAATAGTGAGTGATAGAGGGAGCAGAGGGTAACCTGAGCCAAAAGGTGTAGAGAGGAGAGTGAATGACTGAGATGGTGAGAGGATAACATAAGCTAAAGGGTGTAGAGAGAAGAATGAGTGAAAGAGGGAAAAGGTGATAAAATGAAATAAAATATGTGGAGTTGAGAGTGTGTGACAGAGGAAGTAGGAAGTAATGTGCTAAAAGGTGTAGAGAGGAGAGTGAGTGACTGAGATGGTGAGAGGATAGCATGAGCACAAATGTATAGAGGAGAGTGAGAGATAGAGAGAGGAGAGGGTAATATGAACTAAAAGATGTAGAGAGGAAAGAGAGTAATGAAGGAGAGGATTACATGAGCTATAAGGTGTACAGGAGAGTGAGAGATAGAGGGAGGAGAGGATAGTATGAGATAAAGGATGAAGAGGAGAGTGAGTGAGTGATGAAAGAGGGTAATATGAGCGAAAAGACAGAAGAGAGTGAGTGATACAAGGAGGAGAAGAAAACACGAGCTAAAAGATGGTGGAGGAGAGTGAGTGAGTGATGAAAGAGGGTATTATGAGCGAAAAGGTGTAGAGGAGAGTGAGTGATACAAGGAGGTGAAGAAAACACAAGCTAAAAGATGGTGGAGAAGAGTGAGCGAGTGATAGAGGGGGCAGAGGGTAACACAAACTAAATGGTGTCGAAAAGAATGAGTGATAGAGGGAGCAGAGGGTAACTTGAACTATATTATAGAGGGAAGAGCGAGTGATACCAGGAGGGAAGGCAAACGAGAGCTAAAAGATGATGGAGGAGAGTGAGTGATCGAGGGAGCAGAGGATAACACAAACTAAATGGTGTCGGAAAGAGTGAGTGACAGAGGGAGCAGAGGATAACTTGGGCCAAAAGGTGTAGAGAGGAGAGTGAGTGACTGAGATGGTGAGAGGATAGCAAGAACTAAAATGTATAGAGGAGAGTGAGAGATAGAGGGAGGAGAGGGTAATATGAACTAAAAGATGTAGAGAGGAAAGAGAGTGATGGAGGAGAGGATAACATGAGCTATAAGGTGTACAGGAGAGTGAGAAATAGAGGGAGGAGAGGATAGTATGAGATAAAGGATGAAGAGGAGAGTGAGAGAATGATGGAGGAGAGGGTAATATGAGCTAAAAGGTATAGAGGAGAGTGAGTGATACAAGGAGGGAAGGCAAACGAGAGCTAAAAGAGGGTGGAGGAGAGTGAGTGAGTGATGAAAGAGGGTAATATGAGCGAAAAGGTGTAGAAGAGAGTGAGTGATACAAGGAGGTGAAGAAAACACAAGCTAAAAGATGGTGGAGAAGAGTGAGTGAGTGATGAAAGAGGGTAATATGAGTGAAAAGATATAGAGGGGAGTGAGCGAGAGCTAAAAGATGGTGGAGAAGAGTGAGTTATAGAGGGAGCAGAAGATAACATGAGCTAAAAGGTGTATGAGGAGAGTGAGTGACAGCGATGGTGAGAAGATAACATGAACTAAAAGATGTGTAAAGGAAAGAAGAGTGAGTGATAAAGGGAGGAGAGGATAACATGAGCCAAAGGGTATAGAGAGGAGAGTGAGTGAAAAAGGAAGAGGAGGTAATGTGCTAAAAGGTGTAGAGAGGTGAGTGAGTGCCTGCGATGGTGAGAGGATAGCATGAACAAAAATGTGTAGAGAAGAGTGAGAGATATAGGGAGGAGAGGGACTAGAGGGTAATATAGACTAAAAGATGTAGAGAGGAAAGAGAGTGATGGAGGAGAGGATTACATGAGCTATAAGGTGTACAGGAGAGTGAGAGATAGAGGGAGGAGAGGATAGTATGAGATAAAGGATGAAGAGGAGAGTGAGTGAGTGATGAAAGAGGGTATTATGAGCGAAAAGGTGTAGAGGAGAGTGAGTGATACAAGGAGGTGAAGAAAACACAAGCTAAAAGATGGTGGAGAAGAGTGAGCGAGTGATAGAGGGGGCACAGGGTAACACAAACTAAATGGTGTCGAAAAGAGTGAGTGATAGAGGGAGCAGAGGGTAACCTGAGCCAAAAGGTGTAGAGAGGAGAGTGAATGACTGAGATGGTGAGAGGATAACATAAGCTAAAGGGTGTAGAGAATAGAGTGAGTGATTGAGGGGGTGAGAGGATAACATAAGCTAAAGGGTGTAGAGAGAAGAATGAGTGAAAGAGGGAAAAGGTGATACAATGAAATAAAATATGTGGAGTGGAGAGTGTGGGACTGAGGAAGTAGGAAGTAATGTGCTAAAAGGTGTAGAGAGGAGAGTGAGTGACTGAGATGGTGAGAGGATAGCATGAGCACAAATGTATAGAGGAGAGTGAGAGATAGAGGGAGGAGAGGGTAATATGAACTAAAAGATGTAGAGAGGAAAGAGAGTGATGGAGGAGAGGATAACATGAGCTATAAGGTGTACAGGAGAGTGAGAGATAGAGGGAGGAGAGGATAGTATGAGATAAAGGATGAAGAGGAGAGTGAGTGAGTGATGAAAGAGGGTAATATGAGCGAAAAGACGTAGAAGAGAATGAGTGATACAAGGAAGAGAAGAAAACACGAGCTAAAAGATGGTGGAGGAGAGTGAGTAAGTGATAGAGGGGGCAGAGGGTAACACAAACTAAATGGTGTAGAAGAAAGTGAGTGATAAAGGGAGCAGAGGGTAACACAAACTTAACGGTGTAGAAGAGAGTGAGTGTAACATGAGCTATAAGGCATAGAGAGGAGAGTGACAGAGATTGTGAGAGGACAGCATTAACTACAATGTGTAGGGACGAGAAGGAGTGATATCGTTAGCCAGAAGATAACATGAGCTAAAGGTGTAGAGAGGAGAGTGAGTGACAGAGGTGTGAGAGTATAACAGTGGCAAGTAAAAAGGGTCAGTTAAGAAGGCAGGTGCCAAGGGGGTGTTTTCAAGTGTATCAAATTATTTTCAGAGGAACAGTACATGCATCTGGGAGAAAAACGTAACTCTGAAAATGCAAAACTGTCTTATGGTTATCAACGATCGCAGGAAGGAGGGTGTCTATGTGTCTATCTGGGGGCACGGATCACCATCCTTCGGAAAACAGATTGTATCACTTTCTAGATTGTTCATGAAAGCTTTTAATACTTTGCCCCACTTCACTGATCCCTCAGAAGAATGTACTTTTTATTACTTAGATGTTCCCATTATTCGTCTGGTATTCAAACACATGAAGCCTCTTTCAGAGCGATGCTCTGGGCACGGAGACCCGTATGAGAAACAAGCCCACTTCAGTCTGAGATACAATACATACGTGAATGAGTCAATGAAGACAGGTTTCTCTTTAAAGTCAGGAATTGGACCTTCACCCACATCTCCAAACTGCATGACTGCCCCCAGGATCAGGGTCCCATCTCTTCTTGATGTCCTTTCCTCTGTTGTTTCTAAGACACAGCTGTGGTTTAGTGTTTTCCCTGCTTCACCTGCATCAATAAACGCGATCAGCAGCACTGGAGTCAGTGAGATCAAATTTAACTCACTGAGCACCAACAGGATCCAACCGGACATTGTTGTTCAACAGGTCTTCTAAAAAATAAACTGTAGTCTGACTTAAAAATACCTTATCAATCAGCCAGGAATCAAGCAACTACCTGAGGGCAGGAAGCAGCAGCACAAAGTGACAAAGTTATATTAAAAGTCTCAAAACTTGAAATGAATGTTTCACTCTGATTTGTTCCTTCTTGGCTTTGTCTTGCGGTCTTAGTCTGAATTGAATGTTAGAATGTGCACACTGTGGCTCTGGTGTCTGTTTATAAAGTTGTTCAGAGGGGTCTTAGCCCCCCCCTCCACACAATCCTCACACTTTAGATGCACATAAACCCTTATGGACTTTCACGTGCTGATTTAATAGGTACTTGTTTGGTTGTTCAGTCTCTTAATGGCAACAAATTATGGAAGAAGAATAAGAAGACATTAAATGTTTATTATTAAAGGACAGTTCATCATTCCCTCCTCCTCATCATGTCCTGAAGGGCTCTTAAGGACGCAGGTGGAGCTCCAGTGGCTACAGGATGATCACTTCCAAATGTGGAGGTCTCAGGAGGATAAAGGCAAGAACACAGATTCACAACACCTGCAGGGGTTGTTGTTTGCAAGGATGAGATACTGAACCAAGATAGAAAGTGTAAGATAACTAGATACATGTATGATCTCTTTTTGATAGAACAATAGTTTTGGGGTCCATGGGGTACTGACCACCCCGGGGTCAGAGTCATAGCTTCACTTAGCATACAACAGCTGGACAATGTCAATCAGGCAGGGGTCAGCAGGTGCAGAGACTGACATCTTATCAGAAGTGTTCCGTTCACTGTTGGGGTCAATAATTAAGCGCTTAGGGTTTCTTTTATGGGTCAAGGATAGTGGTCAGACAAAAAGCAGAATCCAGTACACAATGTCCATCACACATGCCATCATTACCAGCTCGATCAGAAAGCACCAACATGACGTTCCTCTGAGTGACCTGTCCTGGTTGTATGGGATCTCACTGGGTAAATTGTAGTCATCCATAATGTTTCAAATGCATTTCCTAAAAAACATGTTTTAGTGTTTTATCCTGCTGAATCACCCATAGTAAAATCCACAAATTGATCCCCTGGTAATAGTAGGGTCAGCCCACAGTTCCACAGCATCCCAACTTACAACTTTAAGGACTCCCTCATCGTACATGGTGAACCCACTTGAATTACTAACTTGAGTTGGTGATGGGTCAAGGTACTCTGTGCACTACAGCTCCCAACAGCTGGTTCCTTTCACAGGACCAGTGTTATCACTGCAGACATGTTGCATCCCATCCTGCTCCGATGCCTGTGTCTATGTTCTGCGAAGTCTTTACAACTGTGTGTAGCATTGAAGAGGATCCAGTCAAGAGCACCTTCAGACCCCTGCCCGCCTCGCATCTTCCACAGAGCCACCACAGCCATCACTCCCGAGCTATGTTGGAAAATCAAGTGCTCCCTTGAGACCGCCACTTTCTCCGACGACTGGAAGCATGCCTAAGTCAACCCCCTCTTGAAGAAACCCTCCGCAGACCCAACAGACCTCAAGAACTTCAGGCACATCTTGCTGCTTCCTTTCTCAGCCAAGGTCATAAAGAAGCCCTCAACACCCAGCTAGCACACTTCATAGAAGCCAACAACATCCTGGACACCTCACAATTTGGATTCCACAACAGCACAGAGACCGCCCTCCTCACCGCCACAGATGACATCTGCGCTCTGCTTGGCCAAGGCCAAATAGCAGCCCTCATCCTCCTGGACCTTTCAGCAGCCTACGACACTGTCTCCCACCACACACTAGCCACCAGGCACCACGACATCAGCACCACAACAAAAAGACCTAGTCCCATAGGCAATGTTTCTTCTAGACCCATGAATACACCTGGATTGTTGAGAAAATCATTCCAGATCCACCTCTAACTATAGAGATTATTGCTGTATCCCAGTCTATTGCCATAATAAAAAATAGCTATACTCTGATTACATAACAACACAGGACAAACATTCACTAGAGGGACGACAAAAAATTGTGAAATAGCTGGAAGTCACCTCACGGGCGCACCACCAATGGGACCCCTGGTTGGTACTCACCAGGATGAGTACCAACCAGGGGTCCCATTGGTGGTGCGCTATTTTTTATTATGGCAATAGACTGGGATACAGCAATAATCTCTATAGTTTGAGGTGGATCTGGAATGATTTTCTCAACAATCCAGGTGTATTCATGGGTCTAGAAGAAACATTGCCTATGGGACTAGGTCTTTTTGTTGTGGTACTTGAATTGAGTGGAGGGCGACCTAGCCCTGTTTTTCCCTCTTGACTCCCCCCTTTTTTGGAACCACGACATCAGCACCCAAGGAATGGACCTAGACTGGATACGCTCATTTGTCACAGGCAGAACACAGAGAAAAAAAGACTCCTGCCCTTCCTCTCGGAACCAACAGAGACCAGATGCAGAGTGCCCCAAGGATCCACCCTCAGCCCCACCCTCTTTACATGGCCCCCCTCACAATAATTGCCAGAAACCATGGGCTCAACATTGTCTCCTATGCCGATGATACCCAACTCATCCTCTCCCTCACTAAGGAACCCGACATCACCAGGCACAACTTCCAAGAAGGGATGAAATGCGTCGCAACCCGGATGAATAACAGCTGCTTGACACTCAACTCAGTGAAACCAAAGTCCTCATCCTCGTCTCCACCCCCTCAGCATGAGACTACACCTGGTGGCCCTCGGAAACCAACCTGCCCGACAGACCATGCATGTAACCTCTGCATCATACTGGACTCTTCGCTCACAATTAATCGCCAGATCATGCCATGTCCTCCACATGCTTCAACAACCTCCACATACTACATAAAATATTCAAATGGATATCCGTCAACTCCAGGAAAAGAGTTACTCACACCCTCATCACTAGCAGATTGGACTACGGCAACGCCCTTTACACTGGAATCAACAAGAAACTCCTCTGTTAACTCCAGACCATGCACAACGCACCAGCTAGACTAATCCTCGATATCCTAAGGCACTACCTCATCACCCAACACCTCTCTGATCTCCACTGGCTTCCCGTTGAAAAAAGGATAACTTTAAAGCTGCTCAAGCACGCATACAAGGCCCTTCACAACATCCGACCTCAATACCTCAACAACCTCCTCTCCTTCCACGCATCCAAGAGAAACATACAATCAACCGACCTCTCCCGAGCCACCGTCCCACGCTTCTACAGGAACAGAGCAGGTGGAAGGTCCTTTTCCTACCTTGCAGCCAAGACATGAAACAAGCTCCCCCTCCACCTCCGGCAAAGCTTGACACTGGACCAATTCAGGGAAGACCTCAAGACTTGACTCTTTGAATGACCCTAACGCAGCTGCACTCCCGCGCCTTGAGACCCTAACGGGTGAGTAGCACGCTTTATCAACACTGATTGATTGATATAATTGTGCCATTGAGCTGCACAAACTGTATGACAGGCAACACATGGCACAACTCTTTTCACATTTTTCAGGCGCACTTGTAGCTGTTGGCTATGCAGAAGTGGCATCACATCTCCCTGGCAGACTCAATATCTGTATATTTTATAATCACTGCTGCTGGCACTCCTTTGAATGTACAAGAAAAGGACAAACCGCTGCACTCCGGAAAGTGGTATACCAGTAATCAAGTAATACTAGGTGAAAATGTTTTTTAGGTGCTCAGGAAAACACCTTCCGGTTCCATAAGGTGTGGCACAAATAATGAGAAAAAGAGAAGTCTTACAACGAGTAAGAAACTGTCCTGAGCACTCTTAAAGCACAGAAGGTGCGTAATGATAGATAAGCCAAAAGTAAATCACATAGGAATTTCAAGGCTTAGTGGATATATTTATTCCTTTGATAAATCCAAAAGTTGTCCATTCAAACAATATCTTCTTATGTGAAGACTCCTTTGAATGTGCCATCTGTATGGACTGGCAGGGGGTATTCCAAAAATGTGTAGGTCTGGCCATAACAGCATCATATTTCTTTCCTCTGTAATTCCAGTACAACAGCCTGCCTATAAAATGGAGCAGTGGCGCTGGAACAATATTCGGAGTGGGGGGTCCGGTCAGGAAATGGGGGACTGCAATCAATGTTACATCACTGAAGTCATTGGAATTGTGAAACATCAAAGCATCACACAGTGACCAAGTGAAGCACATGAGCCACGCCCATTCAGCAGCAGAAATGGCAACACAATTCACATGATATGCAGTTTTACTGAGACAACTACAGCACACCAACAATATTGTGTGGAAATTGGTTTAGGCAAATGTTTATCATTTGCACATCACTATGTAAAGTCTCCTGATATTTTCTGATCCCATTAAAATCTTTGGGGCAGATCAACAAGAAAGTGACACATCTGTAGAGATGCATCACTTTCTCTGTGCCACCCTGAGAAACGCCAGCACTGATGCGCCCTATTTGCAATACGGCGCATCATGGCGCAAGGATTGACAGATGCGTCAGAAATTATGATGCATCTGTAAACCCAAAAGTCACGCAGTGCTGGAGTTGTATCGCAGGCACGACGCAACTTCAGCAATGCATGGGGAGACCTACCCTCATTGTGCTGTGTCACTCCTTATGCCTGCTCCAAGCAGGCATAAGGTTTTGACGCAGCTGTGTCCTAGAAATGGCACCGTGAAATCTTTTTTTTTTCTTTTTTTTTTTTGTCCTCATTAGCCACATATTCGTTCTTGTAGATTTCACTGCGTCGCTTCTATGAGGCTTTTTTAAGTAGGAACATCCACCCTGCATACAATATACCTGACGCAGGTATAATGTGATGCAGGGCATCACAACGTGACGCATCTCCCTAGATGCGTCACGTTGTTAATGGGCTACAGTTTTACTCCGCCACTGCGTCACAAAAAGTGACGCAACAGCAGTGCATAAATGATGCAAGGGGCTTGTAAATCTGCCCCGTAGTGTCCACCAACCTGCAGAATTAGAAACAAATGTGCTTTATTTGTGCTTTCTTAACTACTGGCATGTTTCATATACAGGTATTTAAATTATGTTGTGCTATGAAAACTGACATCCAACAGCCTATCCTTTCACACTTCCTGTATCCCAGCAAGATTATCAGATGTGCTTTTTAACAAATGTTCTAACTTCACAGGCAAGACCTAAAAATTACCCAACTGTCATAAATATACACATTTCTAAAAGGCACCTACAAAATGAATGTTCTTTTCGGAAAACTAGGGGCCTCATTTAAAAAAAATGATGCTGCACCTGCTTTCCCCTCCGCTGGGGCACAATTGGCTGCCATGTGCCAGTGCAGGCACCCGTCTTGTTGCAACACTGCCTGCGTGGTAGGGATTATTGCTTTTGTGCAGATAGAGACACCTTCCTGCACATAAACAATCATTGATGGCATGTTCTTCTTTTTATGAAAGAATGCAGCACATATAGAAAGAGGAGAAAACGAAGGGAAATACAAGTAGTTCTCCTCGTTGCGCCACCCGTATGCCTCCCCAGGGGAGGCATAAGATTCTGAGGCATTCTCAGCTGTACAAAACTTTGTAAATCTGGGAATGTGTTAGATGTTATGGATGTTGCATGGGAACACCCACAGCAACACCCATGGAACACCCCTTTCACGCAGAGTAATGTGTAAAAGGGGCCCATATTTACAAGGCCATGAAAAGTCACGCAGGATAACTTTATGTGGCCTTGTACATAAGAGTGGACCCACTGCCGGTGCATCTCAAAAGAATGACGCACTGGTGGCATAATGGCCTTGTAAATGAGGCCCTAGATACCTAGTCAATCCCATCTGTAACTATGCGGCTGGTACAAGAGGGGAGAGTGATGGCGAAATGCGGGAGATCAGGGCTGAGGCTTTAGGGGGCTGGTGAGGGACTGAGGATCATTCTGAGGCTGCGGGAATAAGCCTGGAGAAAGTGTGTATTTGTTACAGGAGGAGAAAGCAGGTAAATACTGCAGGAGGGGGAAGCAGGCACAAGAGGTTAAGGATGGAGCAATATGACGGGCTGTGAGCTGGTGATGGAATAGAATGGGGTCTTAGATCAATGGTGCATTGCAGGTGGTGAAGTAGCACTGGCTCCAGAGTTAACACAGCATAAATACATGTTTGGACCTGCTGGCCTGCATGATGGCAGTGCTCTGTGGTGGCAGGTACCACAGTGGAGAACTGTCTTAGACTGTGTGCAGAAGCACCAGCTTCTGTAGGACACATGGACTCACATTTCAACAATGTTTCAGCTGAGTGGCTGGCGCTCGTGAAAGCACACCAAAGCTTCCCTCTGCATGGGAACACAGGCACCAGCATTGAGGCTTTTTTAATTCATCTTCTCAGTTCAGACACATTCATTTGCTGTTACTACACAGCATTACCAAAGGGTTGCAAGTGATGCTATAGCATTGGTCCAATAGCCCCGGGGACCTGTCACTGTGGTGGGCAGTACATGTTGTAGCAAGCTTCAGTATTTTAGAGGAGTTTGAATGTTTGACATTTAGCACTTGAATTCTTACCACTGCACATAACATGGAATCTTTGCGCATTCACCATTTCATTTTGATTAGTTCAAAAAAATTAGGCCAATAATCACAAAGTGAAACTTGTTTATAAACCTTTTGCATAGTTACCCATTATGCTGTGTGACACCTACAGCCATTCCTGGCTTTCCATTCACCACAATGCTTCACTATGGAGAGTGTGTTTTTTCCCCCAATATTGTATGTTGTGTCTGAAAATCCCAAGATGCAAAGTGTTACTTGATAAAAAAAACATGTTTACCAAAGCAGTCAAGCATTATAGAAGATCAATTGGATGCTGTGATATTAATCTTTAACCCCTTCGCTGCAGGGCTAATTCCCCCGTGGCGCTGAAGGGAGAGGGGGCGCGCGCAGCACCACGGTGCTTGTGACGAGCTCGGCTCGTCACAAGCACCGTGGTGGCGCTGTGCTCATGACGAGCTGAGCTGAGCTTGTCATGACCACACCCGTTTTCGTGGAATTCTCAGCACAGCAGGGGAATTATCCCCGCGTGTGAGCGCCGCGCGGGTCATGACGAGCTCAGCGCGTCATGAGCACAGCGCCACCGTGCCTCATGATGAGCTGAGCTCGTCATGAGCACGGAAGGTGTTAAACAGTGGATTGGTTTGTTTCTAATAATGTTACTACTTAGAAAAAGCATTTCACAACACTATACAAGTATCTTAACTTTTCTAGACTGCTGCATGCAGTTAAGTCCTGGGTTGCCATGATAACTCATTATCCAAAATCAGGAGGTTCCTTAACCTTAGTTTTATTCAATATCATAGTTTCCATTACTTTTCTCTCATGCATTTATTGCCCATAATCTTACACAGTTCCTAAATGTACCTGGTGTGCCTTGGACTCTCTTTGACATCTTAGTAAGTGAACGACAATGACTCCATGAAGCTAGTTAGTGCACAGTTGTCATATGCATTAGAATTATGAAAAGGTATTAGGGAAAGCTGACTGAAGCCAAGCTACCTGATGACTGCCTTGCTTCAGAGGAACCTGTCCTATGTTCTGTAGAAATGACCGGTGGCCTGAAGAGTAGACCTTGGTCAAGAGAGCTAAACATGAGACAGGAGATCTGAACAGGGGGAGGTGACAATGGACCTCTAGATGACAAATCCACTGGAAGAGTTCACAGGTAAAAGGATCCTTTAACCACAGTAACTGAAGTGGCAGTACCTTAGGACACCCTGATGCCTTGGCAACACAGTTAGAGGCCTCTGGACTTTCTCTTGCTGTGTGCCTGGCACAACTGCATCACTTCAAACCTCCAAATGATTTTAACTGCCCTCTATTCCTCTCCACTGCTGAATCACAATTCCAACAGTGCTGCACAGTTCACTAGAAATCAAATTCTGAAAACAACCACCAGTTACTCACCTTTAACATCCTGACCACACAGGACTTCAATAAGGCTGCAAAAGCTTGTAGACCAGCAGCATCACTGGTAGAAATAAGTCCTGCTCATATATGCAAAATTATTCTCATTACTAGCTCTGTAACTGACGTAGCCGGAACTATCAACAACTCCTTGGATAACATTCTCTTCTCAAAAGAACTCCCTAAAACAAGGTCTCCTTCTAACTTCTAGTCAATAACTAACTGTTTAAAGGCATATAGATTGAAAGCTCAACGTCAAGACAAAGTAAGTACATCCATTGAAGAAAGTAACCTTCTCTTAGATTACCAAAACAGATTCTGGTATGGCTGTGGCACGAAAGCAGCACTGACTTCCACACGGACGGAGTACGGGCACGCCTATTACTTGTCCTCTCCCCTGACTTTGAATCTGTCCATCTCTACAGGGACTTGGAATTGGACACATTTTCTTAAAAAATACCTATGTATCTGTACTTAGCTAGGCCTCCGCCATTGAGAATAGCATGTCTACCCAGAATACTCCGTACAAATTAACTTTCCCGCCAGCTCATTGACATCCGCCTGGTGCATTCTGCTAAATGTGGCTCAATATCTTCACAAATATGGGAACTGTTCAAAGCGGCATGCTAACAAGAACCATTGGTTTTTTTTTTTTAGTGTAGCACGGGTGTGTGGCTGTGCATTTACATGCTGTAATATTACCAACTCATTGGCACACAACTGTGGAAGAAGGAATGGTATTTGAGGAATTACATTTATGATTTACCACATGCCTACACCAACTTCCCGTGTGGTAGCCCACAAAGAAGTCCTTAATTCATAAAATCATAAAGGCTAGGGCCCAAAGTTTTGCTCAGGATCCTGTGCCCAGCAATTTCACAGTCAGGAGGTAAATACCAACACTTGCAAGGCTTGATTCTACTGTGTGCCACTTTCATCTACCACCAGTCACTCCCCGCCCCTTATCTCACTCTTGCAGGTTCTTTGGAACTTTTGCTTTCTTGTTTTGTCGTAATGTGTCCATCTTTCTCTTTCGCCTTTCCCCCTTTTGTGTTTTTCTCTCTCTTGTTCTGGAGCACAGTTTGATAAGGAAAAACTGGTGCAGGACCCAAATATGTGTGCAATTGGGCTCCACCAACAACCACTGGCTCAAATTAGGCACTGCAACTAAGCCTAATATTTTGAGACCCGTATTTAAGGGCAGCCTTACTCATGAATATTTTGCAACATCCAATTGGGTAAACTAAATTGTGCCTTCAGTCGTTTATGGCAGTGGTTCCCAAACTTTTGACTCCTGAGGACCCCCACTAAATCACTACTCGAAGCCGGGGACCCCCAAGGAATTTTTTACAATTAAATTCTTTTTTTTAAAACGCCTTTTTGAAGCAGTGGCAATTTCAAGAGGGAGACAGCCTGAATTGGGTCTATTGGCATGGACATGTATGCATACAGCAGTGTATTATTTAGTGGTACAAGTCTCCTGCTCTCAACCATAGCAGCACCTCTACATTCTCATTCCAGAGCCTTGGAGTGGTGACCCTTCCTTACAGCAACAGGTTGAATGCTTGTGAATTATTAGCATTTTTACCTATTCACAGTTTAAGAAGGTCTAAAATATTATACAATTATGAAGCATTTTATAATAAAGACATTCCCCAAGGAGCAACGAATATTGTGAAAATGCTAACAAGATAGTGCACAAAGCGATGAGTCCAGTGTACAGAGCAAATTCAAGGTCTATATTCGGAGTTCATCATGGAAGTGCAAGAGATGGCAGGAAGTTATCTGCACAGGAGGCATATTGTTTCAGTGAGATCATGAAACAATGCTATGCCAATTACCATACACCCCTGTTAGACATAATCTTTAGTCACAGACAGCAGAACAACATTTTACCACCAAGGGGTGAGCAGTGCAGTTAAGGCATATTTCAGAGAGGCCTCGCGTGGCACCTGACATAACCCTCTCCTGTTAGGATGCCCACTGCTCCGTCCCTTGCCAACAACAAACTGCAAAGGCTACACAGAATTAGAGCTTGATATGTCTGAATATGAAAGCTTGAGAGCACATACAATTCACCCAAGGGCTTGTGGAAAGTGAGCAATCAGACAGCAGCACGAAAATCCTACTGCTGATCCTGGCTGCATCTATTTTTACCTGCCTGCCAAGTAACGGTAACCTATACACATGTGCCTTTCAACGCTTTATTGCTTTTATTGTATTGCCTGTATTTTCATTGTTGTGTCTGTGACTGCTGTTGTCTGTCTTCCCCCGCTGCCTGTACGTGGTCCGTGCCCCTTTTTCTTCCCTCTGTTCCCATCGCTGTCCCCGTGCTCTCTCTGCCCGGTCTTTCCTTCTGTACCCCTCGCTGCCCCGTGTCTCTGCCCGGTTTTCCCTTCTTTTCCCCTCGCTGCCCCTGTGCCTCTCTGCCCGTTCTGCCTTCTGTTCTTAGCTGCCCCTATATTTCTGTATTCTGCCTCTGTGCCACTCGTTTTTTGTGCCATTCTGCCCTCTGTTCCACTCGTTTTTTGTGCCTTTCTGCCCTCTGTACCACTTGTTTTTCCCTTGTTTTTGTGCCCTTCTGCCCTCTGTTCGCCTTGTTTTTTTGTGCCTTTCTGCCCTCTGTTCCACTCGTTTCCCCCTCGTTTTTTGTGCCTTTCTGCCCTCTGTTCCACTCGTTTTTCCCTCATTTTTTGTGCCTTTATGCCCTCTGTTCCACTCATTTTTCCCTCGTTTTATGTGCCCTTCTGCCCTCTGTTCCAGTTGTTTTTTTGTGCCCTTCTGCCCTCTGTTCCACTCGTTTTTAGGTCTCGCCTGTCAATGCGCTTGCGAGAATATAGGGGCTTAACGAGAGCTTAACCATTCGGGCGATTTCATGCTGTGCCCATGAAAAGCAAGCTCAATGCGCAAGCGCATTGACCGCAAAGCGCGTGCACATTAAAGCCATCTGCCTCCCTCCCACAGGCATCCCCCAGCGTGCGCTCTGCCTCAGGCATTTCTCCTCTCCTCCCCTAATTATTCACGGCCAGCCGGCCGTACTTTCACTTTCACGGCCGCCAGGCCGTGTCTCTCGTTTCTCCTCCCCCCTTCCCTACTCCCTACAGCAATGCATTTCTCCTCCCCTAATTATTCACGGCCGACCGGCCGTACTTTCACTTTCACGGCCGCCAGGACGTGTCTCTCGTTTCTCCTCCCCCTTCCCTTTCTTTTAGTTATTCAACGTGGTTATGAATTCGTTCTACTTTTGTTGAGCATCGGCAATCCAATAAGATGAGCCAGTCCTGAAAACAGAAAATACAGCTTGTTTGTATTGAGTTTCAGTGCTTTTTTTTTTTTAATCCCGCGCAGCGCCAATACTTGTTGTTTTATATTTACATATCAAATATTTTAAGGGCTCAACTTGTTTGCTCTTTCATTCCGTCTGCTTCTTGTTTCATCTCACTGTCTCCCTGCCCGCGCCTCTTCGAGCCTGCCTTTCCTCCCAACCTCGCCTCACCTCTACGCTGCCTGCCTCTCACAGTCCAAGCCCACACACCCATCCCTCCCGCTGGGTTTTTGTTAATGAGCGGAATCTTAGGCAGTTCTCAGCCCCTGGCGCTCTCATCTGTCACATCAGGCCTTGCTACCGCCGTCATTGAGGCGCCTTGGACACCTTCACTGTTTACCCTGCTTCGAATCCATTACCGTTTGTTCCCCCCTCTTCTGCGACCCTGTGAACCAAATATTTTAAGGGCTCAACTTGTTTGCTCTTTCATTCCGTCTGCTTCTTGTTTCATCTCACTGTCTCCCTGCCCGCGCCTCTTCGAGCCTGCCTTTCCTCCCAACCTCGCCTCACCTCTACGCTGCCTGCCTCTCACTGTCCAAGCCGCGCTCTGCTTCTCCTCAGCTCATCTCCCGCTGTGCCGCCCTCATTTCCCCTCGCCTTTTTCATTCTGATACTCCACCACCATCCTTCCCTCTCTCCCTCTGTGTGCGCAGCAGTGTGCCACTGGATACGCCGCGGCCTCTTCTGTCAACACACATCCATCCCTCCCGCTGGGTTTTTGTTAATGAGCGGAATCTTAGGCAGTTCTCAGCCCCTGGCGATCTCATCTATCACACCAGGCCTTGCTACCGCCGTCATTGAGGCGCCTTGGACACCTTCACTGTTTACCCTGCTTCAAATCCATTACCGTTTGCTCCCCCCTCTTCTGCGACCCTGTGAACCCCGCGGTCTTTCCAGGCTGCATTTTTCTGGTCATGCTGATTACAGGCTCCGTTCGTATGGACTCCAGTTCCGTTCATCATTGCCGCGTTTAATGGCCTCTTTCTGGTTAATACACGGCGGTATTCCCACCCAATTTGATCACTCATTTATCAATCTCCTTTTTAAACATCTGGTGGCTGCACAGGGTTTCAGACATGTAACTTGCTGACGTCACAAGCTGTCGGCAACAAGTGCATAACACACTGATCTATATCACTTTATATATTTAAAATATGTCCTGAAGCTTGAGCAATGTGAAAGCATAGCAGGTAACATAAGTTCCGTAGTAGCAGATGCATAATCCTTCCCCCACGCGCAAAACCGTACCCCGCTGATGCACATGCTTCACCGGTGCAGCGTGGTATTTTTATGAAACCAGCTGATTAGCTTGTCGAAAACCTTTGCACCCAAAAAAGGCAAAGCGATTGGGACTCACGGATGGATCAGAGCGTTGATTGGGTGATATGTGTGTGTGTGTGTGTGCATGCACAGCTAGGAGACGTTTAAGAGGGAGTGCATGGTACGGGGCCGTGCAATACATACCAGGGACTGCAAGCTTCTTGTGGACTCATAGAGCAGGTGCTCAGCCGTGCCCCCAACAGGTTGATATACGCTGTTGGCCCTTCTCCATAAAGAATATTCAGACTGCATGGATGGCAGAGGAAAGATTTTCCTCTTTTGTTAAGCATTGATTTTCCCAAAGGGAGATTAGTGCGCCTGCATTCACCATTGTGCACTAAGGCACCGTGCACAACAACGGTGGCACTATAGAGCGGAGTCAGTAATTGTGCAGCTTCTCTTCTCTCCCACTCTTACTCCCCCCCCCCCTTTCTTTCATGCTGGCACATCTGTTTAACGCACTACTGAAACATGTGATATGTTCCTCCTCTCTGCAGGCTTCAAAGCGCTAGCTTCTTCTGGCTACCGATCGGCATACACAGTTGGCCCTTCTCCGTAAAGAATATTCAGACTGCATGGATGGCAGAGGAAAGATTTTCATATTTTGTTAATCATTGATTTTCCCAAAGTGAGATCAGTGCGTCTGCATTCACTACCACTGCAGCACCACTCAGCACCACCACAGCATCACTCAGCACCACCACAGCATCACTCAGCACCACCACAGCACCACCACAGCATCACTTAGCACCACCACAGCATCACTCAGCACTACCACAGCACTACCACAGCATCACTCAGCCCCTCCACAGCACCACTCATCACCACCACAGCATCACTCATCACCACCACAGCATCACTCTGCACCACCACAGCACCACCCAGCACCACTCAGCACCACCACAGCACCACTCAGCACCACCACAGCACCACTCAGCACCACCACAGCACCACTCAGCACCACCACAGCATCACTAAGCACCACCACAGCACCACTCAGCACCACCACAGCACCACTCAGCACCACCACAGCACCACTCAGCACCACCACAGCATCACTCAGCGCAACTCCAGCATCACTCAGCGCAACCCCAGCATCACTCAGCACCACCACAGCATTACTCCGCGCCATCACAGCATCAATCTGTGCAACCATTGAACAACAACTGGTTCAAATATGTTCTCTCAATGTTTCAAGCTTTATTACAAATGTCACAAAAAGATGTTAATATTTCACTTCTGTTCTTGGATTTTCATCACAATAAAATACACTGAACATAATCTTCACAAAAGTTATTTACAAAAGTTTAAGCTATTGCCATTATATATTACAATCACTTTTATTTAAGTATTAATTATTTAAAAAAATTAAAAGCCATTGTTATTTGTAATATCAATACATCTAAGTCATGTAAATACAAAACATGTTGCATTACAAATGCTATAGGTGTCACATTTGTGAAAGTTATAACTATTGGCATTGTAAATGACAAAGCTATTAATTTAGCTGTTTTCAAAACCAACACATAAATAAAAAAATTGTCATTTACAAGACCAATAGCTCAAACTTTCATAATGCGAGACCTATTGCATTGCAAATGCTTGTTGTGCCTTTCTGCCCTCTTTTCCACTCGTTTTTCCCTCGTTTTTTGTGTCCTTCTGCCCTCTGTTCCACTCGTTTGGTCCTTGTTTTTGTGCCCCTTTTGCCTTCTGTTCCACTCGTTTCTCCAGCCACTTTCATTTTTCACTATGGCGACAGGCACTCGAGTCCTGCGGACCCCCTGGGAATGTCTCACGGACCCCTGGGGGTCCGCGGACCACAGTTTGGGAAACGCTGGTTTATGGGACTGGAGCATATTTCTGGACTTCCAGTTATAAATAGCTCACAAGCACATTGTCCTGCACCGTAGGAATCAGGAAATTGGCAAAACATGTCTTATGTGCTTTGGATTCAACTTTACAGAAGCTGTTTTTAATTGTCAGTGCACTCAATTTGTTTTTCAAAGATCACTGTGAGTAGCCTGGGAACAATGGCAAATCTACAAAAAAAGCTTGTTATAATATCAAGTTTACCCAATATGTGTGTTTGTATTTATACAGCGTACTTCTACCAAGCTGTCTCGTAGCGCTGTATTCATACCGCTGTGGTACCCTTCCTGGCTTTCCTGTGAAAATGGCCACTCCTGGGCACCCCCAAGGTGAAGCCAGGCATCCAAGCGCTGCTGGGGTCATTGTGGAGATTAAGCAAGCTATTGCCCAGAGTCACAGAGTGGGACCCATGATTAGACTAGGCACCGAGGCAAGAATTATCAGGTCTGGGGAAATTGAGCCCAAGACCCGCCGAGGCGGGGAATTGAACCCTGGTCCCGGGCCAGACCTCTGCATCAGGGTCTGCCGTGCTAACCATTGAGCCACGCTTCTCCACAATATGTTTAAATATGCAGAGTTTCTCACTTGTTATTCTTATATTTGCTATGAGGATAGCTCGGACCCCACTTCTGGAAATTCTTGTCCTGCCCCATTGCTGGAAGTTTTAGCCCCTCCTGAAATCTGTCTCTATTTGTGCCCCTTCTCTCATATAAGCCTCAGTTCATCCATTAAAAACCAATCTGGATTCATTCTCGGTAGAAACAAGGTGCTGAATATACAGAGGGCTATAGACGTAAGGCATTGCCCTGCGAATGTTCACTCCAACGACATTAAACAGTCATTCGATTAATTTAACTTGCACTATCTATACTCTGTGATAGAGATTATGGCCCTAGGGGAGGGTTTGCTTAAATGGACACATTGGCTTTTACAGTAACCCTACTGCCTGACTGCATACTGGGGTCCTTGTATCACATGTACATGTGGTGCAGAGGGTACAAGACATAGTTGCCCCTTATCTCTGCTCTTGTTCATATAGTAGTGGAACCTCTGGCGCCTATGTTACAACAGGGAACCGTGTGAGAGGGATATTAATGACCTCATCAGACATACATTACATCTTCCTTTTCATGGAAGACATGTGGCTGTGCATTAAAGACGTAGTGGTCGGCTCTTTACATGCCATGAAGGTCCTGGATAGATTTGGCCTGCTATCCAGACTTACGGTGAATCCGAGCAAATCTAGGTACTTCCCTGGGCATGCCCCAGACCCCATTGTACAGCCTCTGAACGCATTATGGGCTGTCTGAACCCACCATCATCAGATACTTGGGAGTCCAATTGAATCAATCTGACAAGGACATCTTGGATGGCCATATCTGTCAGTTGATAAGAGCATTTTGCAGCAGTGTGCATTTCTGGGGATCTCTCCCCTTATCTGTCAAGGATAGAACAGCAGTTGATAAAATGGAGCAGGAGGTATTAATTTGCTTTTGTACTTCATAGCAAATGGTGCCTTAATTACCGGGTCTGACTGTCCACTCGACTGCGGAGTACTCAGATCTTTGAGACAATTGATTTCACAAACAAGGCTGCTCTACTCACCACTTTGCCACTGGATTCAAGCTAGCCTGGCTGATGACGACTGATTAGCCAGAAACCGGTCCTCGGAAGCTTGATTCCGGTCCAGGGAAGACCTGGCTTGGCAGTTTGGACTGGACTGTTCCCGTGAGGCACAGGGTCAGACTGATTTGCCTATGGCCATGTCTGCACTGGGGTGGCGGAGTGAGCTAAAGAATGATTTAGGATTAAACCCAGATCAGTTGGCTGGGGGTGAGTGCTTGCATTGTTCAACACTCCGTCCATCATTCCCTTTGGTTTTGCTTTGCTCGCCACAGCAGCATGAGGTATAGGTAACAGGCGTGGTCTGACTCTGTTTGGCTACAGCTCGCCAAGAGGGGGGGAGGCAGAGACAGACTGGCCAAGCAGCCCTGCAATTTCAGAAATGGGCAGTCACTGCATAGCTTTACAATAAGCCATTAGAGTGATTCATCATGCTCCGTGAGGAGAACCTCCCACCCCGTGGTGTTAAAGATTGCAGGGATTTGTTAGCATGAGCTGAAAGCCATTTTGTATTTGGCAACCATTTTAGGTAGCCATGTGCTCGCCACGTGCTGTTTCCCTCTTCAGAGCCTTGCACATGCTAAGAAGGGCCTAGCTAGTAGAATGCACCTGCTCCTCTTGTATAACTGTCAGGCTATTTTTGCTGCTTTATGGAGAAGTAACTCTGGGGAGGGGAGCCGCATCGAGCAGCGCCAGTGTCGACAGCTAGGGACTACGGACTACCAGTCCCAGGAGCCTTTTTCCAAACAGCCCTCACCTGTGCTACTCCCGGGGGCTACTAAGGACCTCGCCGCTCCCGCTACGCGGTACGCGTGCGGGCGAAGTCTGGCCAAGGGCGGGCCCATCTGAGCCCATCCGAGACTGCCGAGGCCAGGCTGGGCCCCCCCATAACTTCTGCAACTCGGGAAAGTGAGCGACAACTTATCCTATCATAAGGGAGAATCATTGTTAAGCCTCAAAACTCCCATCCTCTGTTGGACTAAGTATTTCCAGGGTGTAAAAAATGAACAAACGTGATAGCAAACAAATAGGTGCCTCACACGGCGGCAGCGTGGTGGGGACGTTGGACCAGTTTATCATCAGAGCAACCTCTGTGCTTTAGAAGGAAATCCAGCTGACTGAGCGAAGGCTGTCCTTGGATCCGTTAGTGAGTAAGAGATCCTCTCTAGGGTCAATAGCAAAAGTGTGCTCACCGGTGCACCAGGAAGTCCTGCTAAATTCATCTCAGATTACCAATGACCCTGGTACTGAAGTTGCTAATTCCCCTGGAGGCACTGAGGTCACTCCAAAACCGCACCAACCCGTGACTAAAACATCAACTCGCGTCACAACTCGTGCATCCACTCGCTCCCCCACCAGGAAAAAAACTGTGTCTAAACACCCTTTAGCGGAGCAGGCTACAAAAAGGAAAAGGGGAGGAGGTCAACAAAGGCCTTGCCCAGCAAAAGTGGCAAGGGTGAACAAATCTCGCACCGGCGTTTTAACAGAGGATGGCAGCCCAAAAAACAGGAATGATTCGGGCGAAGTCGATTATTGCTTGACGGAGGGCAAGGGTAATAACCAAACACAAGATATAGAACTGGGGAAGACTTTCAAAAGAATTTTATCTGCCAAATTGGCTCCTCTTACCCGCAGATTGTCTAAGATCGAGGACTGCCTGGACAGATTCGAACCTTTAGTCAGTTCTAAGCTTGTAGTCTTGGAGAGTCTAATCGCAAAATTAACACAACAGGATCATATGTGCACAAATACAAACATCAACGCAGGAATGCAAGGGAAGGAGGTGACAACACTACTTCCCCCTAGAGAACAAGCCACAAGCAAGGTAACCACGGAACCAACAGTGGTAGTATTTTCATCTAATCCTGAGGCAGCAGTAACCAGCGAGTCTGTCCCCGTGGCCAGGGAACAAGGAGCATATGAGGACTTGGGGAAACAATCTAGCGAATTCGCTCAATGCACAATGAACAGTCCGGGTGAAGGCAGAGCTTCATTGGGTCAAGCAAAGGCAAATACATGTAATAGACCTTCTTTGAGCCGGCAAACTCTGGCAATGAATGACCTAGATGGCCGGAGAGACCGGGGACTTATTACGGTACCATCATACTCTGCGACAATCAATTTACCTCCAGCAGCTACTCCCCCTGTAGTTGTACTGAAAAATGCCCCTCCACTGCGTGAAAACCAGCTTGAAACTACAGAACAGTTAATGTGTAAAGTGCTTTATTGGCTTAATGCAAGGACCAGGGTGGCTGGCTGTAGGGGGGAGGGAGTAGAAAAGTGCATGATAATGGCCAGACGTACAAATTGGATTGGGCCCACTAGGAAGAACGAGTATGGGGACTGCATAGTCGTAAACTTTAATAATGAGCATGTAACTAAACTCTTGCTAGACAATTTGTGTGGAGCAAGGGGTAATGTTGTGGACGGGATGTCTATTGTTCCATTGGGGTATTTTTATAGACCAGGATTCAACATCATGCATGTAGAATCTCAACAGGAGAGGTATACTTACCCCAGGGTTCAGCTAGGATTTAGCAACAGCAACTTATCTCAAGTACTCCCATTGTCCAACAGATTTGCCCCTCTCTCTGACTTAGAGCAATGCGATTGACTACACTCCCCAATCTCGCAAACGATAGTATGTCACGCTCCTCTCCCCATAGTTGATCCAACTGAAGTAGCGGGATCCCCCAGACCTAATATCCCGTCGGACCGTACTGTGACCCGTACGCTGTCCCCTGATTGGACGAGTTTTGTCGAAGGGCACGATCTCATAGCCCTACAGGAGACCTGGTCTCTTGACACGATTTGTCACCCGGGATATCTTGCATTTGGTAAGGGAGCCACCGAGAACACAAAGTGGAGACCCTGTGGGGGTTTGGTCATATGAGTTAAGCAACAGCAATCAATAGAAGTAAAGGTACTACCAACAGATAGCCCTGACATTCTCCCCACTAAGATCACCCATAACGGTGAGCCACATTTTATTCTGATTAATGTATATGTACGGGATTTACCAGGCGGAAAAGTATCACCAGTTATTGCCCATTTAGAGTAATATATGGATGGCATAGGAGGTTCAAGTGCTTTTGTCATCGTTGGCGATTTCAATTGCACATTCGAGCCATTGGGCATTGACGATTGTAGACTTACTATGGAAGAGCACCAAAATTGGGGGGTTCCTTCATTATCTTTGCAACCTATTAGCAAATGGACAGAGGCGGCACTCCAAATGAAAAGCTTTTCATTGGGGCATGGGATCAGAGCTACCAATGGGCGAACTCCCTCTGATGTAGAGGGTCGCCCTACATACATTAGCAGGATTAGACATAGTAGGATTGATTATATATTCCTAAGCTTAGAACTCTGGGTCAGACTTGAGGACATGGAAGTCCATCGAAGACCGGAAAGTGATCATGATCCTTTAATACTAACTCTACGAAGGACTGGTACAGACCGGCCTTGTCCGAGTACTACATCCCCAATAGGTGAGGTGAACCTATCGCAGGATTGCCGCCGGTTAAAATTGGTGGCGGTAGTTGAGAACAAAGATCTGCAGGATCAGATCCGATCCTTGACGGTAGAGACTCTCGGCCTGTTGAGTCTCCCAGAAGCTGAGGGTAACAATCTACAACATTTACCCAACATTATGAAGTCCCATGAGGATATTTTCTCAAACCTGAAGTCCATGCTTACCAAAAAAATAAAGAAATCAGCTAAACCCCACCACAGTGGAGGGTCTAAGTGGTATAATGAGGCCTGTGGTGGCGCCTTTCGCAACTTATCCACAGCAATAAAAAGTGGAGCCCCTGAGCTAGTCAGAGAAGCAAGGTTAAAGCACAAAATGGTTCAAAACAAGGCTAGGAAAGAATATTATGATAAAAGATGGGTAGGTTTAACTAAAGCCTCTGAAGGCAAGAACTGGACCAAATTCTGGGAAATAGTTAAATGGGGCAGTAAAACACCAAATAATAATGTCCCTCCTGAATTCTGGGTTCAGCCTTTTAAAGGTCAATTTGATTCCCTGTCCACTATTACCACCAAGTACCCAGAGCTGGAGGGAGAGCCTGCCCTATCTTTTTCCAAAAATGAAATTGATGGAGCCCTAGATAGATTGCCCGTGGGAAGGGCCCCGGGACCAGACTGCATCCCAGCTGACCTCTACAAACAGGATAGAAATACCTGGATTGAGTACATTTTTATTATTGTAAATGCTATTGCCAAAGGTGCACCAATAGCAGACACCTGGCGAGGGGCCGAAATCATACCCATTTACAAAAAAGGAGATTGCGCCCGCCCTAGCAATTATAGGCCGATAAGCCTAATTGACTCACTACAGAAACTAACTGCGAGACTTGTATTAGGTAGAATTAATGAGTGGATCACAGAGCAGAATGTTTTATCTACCTACCAAGCGGGCTTTCAACCCCACGTAAGCCCAATAGACCAGGTATTTCGTATTTCTGATGATATATTGGTCCACAGTAACATTAGCAGGGGGAACGTTATACGCTGGATTCGTTGATTTAAAATCAGCATTTGATTTAGTACCTCGCTCTAAACTGTGAGATTCATTAAAAGAGGCTGGGATGCCCCCACAAATCCTCGCTTTTATTATTAAATTACACAAGGCAAATTACGCCAAAGTGAGTGCACCAGGGGTGTGTCCTCGCTCCCACCCTTTTCTCACTCTTTATAAATAGGGTCATTGCCTACTATTCTAATTATCGAACAGATGCCCCATCCCTTGCAGGAACTAGGGTTCCATTGTTAATGTTTGCGGACGACACTCTGATTTTATCAATAACCCAGTCAGGTCTGCAACGAGCCCTTGATCGATTTGTTGTTTTCTGCAAGGACCACGAGTTGGCAGTAAATGTCGATAAAACTAAGTACATGGTACTGCACAGACATAAACTGGTCAAAGGCAAGGTTGTAATGGATAATGTACCCCTAGAGCAAGCCAACATATTTACTTATCTAGGGGTAGCCATGAGTAGGAAGATGAACTGGGCGTCTCAAATCAAGCTTCTAGCCCTTAGACATAACCAGCTATCGGGAGCTCTATTGAAGGAACATAGGATGTCTTTCACTAAACCTATAGGGCCATCCATAGCTATTTACAACGGGAAAATAAGATCGTCCATGGTCTATGGCGCCTTGCTTTGGGGGTTTGAAAATCTAACCCCCCTTGTTCTAGCTCAAAATAGGTTTTTAAGATCTCTGACCGCCCTACCTCAATCTACCCCCATCAAGCCTTTGTTATTAGACCTAGGCTGCACCTCCGTTGATGAGGTTGCAGGTTTTAGACCCCTGGCATATTGGAGGAGATTGTGGACCACTGTGGAATTGGCACCTTATGCCAATGCAATGTTACATGTAAGAACTCGAGATTCAGCTTCCAAAATCAAATGGTTTCAGAAGATCAAGTCTAATCTGATTGAAATGGGCCTCAGCCATTTGTGGGTCGACCCAGTAGGGAATTCGTTCCCCAGCAAAAAACATTATAAAGAGCTTTACTGGGATATGATAACAAAGCAGAACCTGTCAAAGACGAGTAGCTCGTCATTCACAGGTATCTTCTACGACCACAAATTTATAACCAAAGCAGAACCATATTGGAATGTGATTACAAGAACTAGTGATAGAAAACTCTACCACCAATTCCGTGTGGGCACCCTTCCAATAAGATCATTTACAGCTAAATGGGACAGGTCTTTAACGACTGATTGCCCCTTTTGCTGCAATAGGTAAGAGTAAATAACGCACCTGCTTTTTGAGTGCCCGGTGTATCAGGATCCTCGTCGCAGGTGGCTGAAACCAATGTGTATTAATCTTGGCACGAGATCCTGTAGGGCAGCCATGCGCATCTTAGTAACAAACACCCGTCAAGATATAGTTATTACTATAGCAACATTTCTGAACTGGGCATGGGTTCGGAGGGGGAAAAAAATGCTGGCTGTGGAGGACTGAGATAGATTTTGATTAATCCGCAGCTGAACAGAGTGACTCCTTTGAGTTTGAGTCCGACCTCTGTTCACCGCCGCTGCTGCTACCTCGCTACTCGCAGGCAGCCTACTTTCTAACTGCGGATATCGAGGCCGGAGGGGCGGCTTCAGCCCATGGACTGCGGGGCCGTGAAGGCCTCCGGAGCAGCGCAGAGCAGAGCAGAAGGCGGGGGCAGAAGGCGGTATGCGGGAGTGGGAGCTGCGGGACTTCTCCTCTCTACTCTGCAGCACGGACGCGGCAGCCTAACCGGGCCGTCCTGTTCCTGTTTGCAGAGTTGGGCTGCACCGTCACCGGTTCTACCTTGCTTCCTGGCTCTCCTAGGCACTTCCTGAGTCTCCCAGGCTCCGACGCTGTCACTGCCGCCTGCCGCCTGCCTGTTGTGGCCCCTGACATCGCCACTGAAAAATCCCCGGTTTGCTGATTTCCCTCTAATTTCCCCCTTAATCATCATCTACGCTATCCCTATTCCCCTGCAGCACCTTCCCTAACCTTATCCCTCACTTGATCGCCTTATTACTCTGGGTAGCCCTGAAGGTGTGTAAGCAGTTGCCGCTGAAGTCTGTGCCGGGTTTTCGTGCTGTCCACCGACTGTGAGGGATTGAGGCTGTGAGGGATGATGCTGAAGGATGCCGAAGGTGCTGTCTCGCACCCCGTGACTTCCAGCTGTTAGCTTCCCGGCTCCCAACTCTGTCTAAGAAGTTGTGTGCCCGGGATTCACGGCGGTCAGCAGACAGAGAGCGCACGGAGACCGACGACCCTCAGATCAGGGACCGGCGTGTGGAGGAACTATCCCGGGTGCGGCGTTGAGTGCAAGGCTATAACGGTGCGCACGAACAAAGAGACATTGCTGTTGGGCCCCCAGCGGCTGCGTCTGGCATTGTTTTGTTCTGTGAAGTGGAGCGGCCAGAGACCTGTGGCCCCCGCGGACGTCGCAGCTCCTTTCCTTGCACTATCCTGATTTTTGTCCTGGTGCATTCTGGGGCTTGTAGTTGTGTATTTCTCCACAGAGGTACATTGGATTCCCCTCCTGTCTTGGCAAGTGAGTTTCCCCGCCAAGGAGGAGCCTGCTCAGGCATCAGTCGTGTAATCTGAGCGCTGCAGAGCAGAATTAAGCGGAGGGGTGCTTCCTGGATTCCTGGATCTGTGGGAGAAAGCCTAAACCTATTTTCTGCCCTGTGTCCCTAGTTTTTCGTATGTTGGGTACACATGTTTGGTTTAAGCGCAGCATGTCTCTAGAGCAGTGGAGGATACAGGGTCCCACCGTGCGTGTAGGCATCTGGGGGCATATTACCAACAACTAGCGATAATTATCGCTATGTTGGCTTAGCGGCAATAATTTTATCGCCGTGTTGCGGCAATTTTTATCGCTTAGGAGCCTTGCTATTATCAAGGTTTATCTCCTAAGCAATAAAAATCGGCCGAAATGCATGAATATCGCTGTAAAGTCAGCGATATTCATGCATTACCGAGCTAATGCTCTTAGCCATGTTGTCCACCTCCGATTGGATAACATGGCTAACAACTGCTCAGGGCAGGTGTTAGCTTTTGGAGATATTCGCGCTTAGCGCGAATATCTCCAAAAGTTGATAATAGGAGATAGCGATGTTAGCAACTGTTTCCAGTCGCTAACATCTTGGCACACCCACTTTGCATGTCATTAGTGATAAATATCTCTGACATGCAAAGCGGGGCCCAAGATGGTCGCTATCTCCTACTAGCTGTCGCTAACTGGTGTTAGCGACAGCTAGGTAATAGGGAGATAGTTTTATCTCCACTTTCTTGACTTTTAAAGCCAAAAAAGCGGAGATAAATCCCTTGATAATATGCCCCCTGGTCTGTTGTTCCTTGTGCTTGTACTGTTGAATTGCAAACACTTCAAATTTTTTCTAAAGGCTCTCTAGACTTTGTTCATTCTGGCCATCCGTTTGGGGGTCGCTAATTAAGTAGCGCTAAAATAGTGCCTGGTGCACGGTGTAGCATAAGCGGGGCACCAGCGCATCAAGCTTTGGGAGTTATTCCCGAATAAAGCTATGACTACTAAAAAATTACGCTCTGGTAGATTAGTATATACAAGAGCTTGCACAAAAACCAGAGCTAACCCCTTAAGGAACAACTATAATAATAATAATAATCCACATTTGTATAGCGCACAATCACCCGTTAGGGTCTCTAGGCGCTGGGGGGCCGTCGGGAAGATTAAGCAAGCTATTGCCCAGAGTCACATGGTGCTGGGCTAACCTGCCGCCGGAGCCGGGGATCGAACCCTGATCCCCAGATTCCAGCGTCAGTCGCCCTGGCCACGGCGCCACACCTCTCCCACAACTCGCTGCAAATACACTCTCTGAAGTGCTTTAATACCATCCCTTCCTTTTTTCCTAAAAAAGAAATAAGTTTTACATCTGCAGGAATGTCGGAGTTTCCGCAAAAAGAATATGCTGCTCAAGTAGAGATCAATGTAAGTCCTGGAAATCCATTCCCAGTAGTATCCTCACCAGTAGTACCCTCCATTTCACCGTCTACATTCAGGGGATCACGGCATCCCGATCTTCAATGTTCAGAATCTGGGGTGGCTGACACTCTACTGGCAAATCTAACTATCCACCCTTTTGTGAACGGGGTCTCTGACCTGGAAGAAGTTTCGCAGCCAGGATTAAAAGTGGGAGAATATATAATGGAAGATTTCACTTCACCTGATATAAATCTAGACCAGCCATTAAAAAGGTTCTACGTTCATAACCAAGAATCATCTAAGGTTTTTACTCCCACCACTCTTCCGTCTTCTAAGGATCAGCCTGTGAAACTGCAACTGTTCAGTAGTACACCTAGCGGAACAACCTTATTAGACTCAAGGGGTTCAATTACTCCTAATCTCTCCCGGGATTTTCTCCCTTCAATACATAATCTAGAATCACAAAGACCGATGTCGGAATCACTGCTTTGTTTAGAAAGAGTGTTGGTTTCCATCTTAGCCCTAATGGAGAAATCAATAAATAATTCTGATGTTATTTTAGACTCCGTTTTAGCCCTGACCAAGCATATTGCCTCTGAACAAAATCTATTGTCAGGAAAAGCCTGTGCATTTCCCCTTGGTGTACCTAACCTAGAGAAAGGATTTCCATTCCCCTTCGTTTGAAGGTCGACTCTGACAAGTTTTATTCTACCCAAACAGACTCTTTTCCACATGTTAAAGGTCTAGACTTTGGCACTCAGGCTGGTGAACCTTTCTCTAGTAGAAACACCAAAATTAAAATGAAAGAAAACGGCGATATTTTTGATAAATCACTCTCTTCTTCCTTACAGCAGCTTTTCAACTCCGAACCTTTAGCTACAGTTGCTGCATCATCGTTTTGCTCGCAAACTACGATGGAAAATACAAATACAAATATAACCCAAAAGGTCTTCCCTATTTTTCTCAAATCTGTTTTTAATTCCACAAAGCAGCTTATAGAGGAGGACTCTATGGTTGGATGCTCTCCGAGTAAGGAAAAAGTTTCTAAGAACAAAAGTAGCAAGACAAAAAGGAAGGGAAAAAAAGAAAAACGACGAAGGATAAACAAAAAAAGATCCAAACAGTTACGCTTCGATCCCCAACTTACCCATACTACATCTCCAAAGCTGGATTTAAATGTCCAGAAGACAGAAGATGGATCAGAAGAGCGCAATCTATTGGGTTCTTGCACTCCTTCTCTGAATTTGTGTGTTCCGATTAATTCTATCAAATCAACCAAAGATGTGGTATCATCAGATACAAATGTTTCTCCTATGGATCAGAGTACGTTGAACCCTAATGCTTCTTTGTTTGCTTCCCCTCTTGGTACCAATGTTATTTATAGCTCCAATAACATCATCTCTGAGGCCCCCAGCTCTGATAATAACTTCCAGCCTGCCCCATATAGCCTGGATTTTTCGTTTATTTTTGATTCTGAACTATTTATGAATAGGTCTTTTTTGTTGGGTTGCTTTGCTGAAATAGTGGGCCTGTGGATGATTGATAGTAATGACTTAGCGCTGGTGGAGGTACAAAAATATAATAATCCCAGGGGTGCAAGAATTACATTCTCATCCAAAGCAATTTCATACCTGATTTTGGCACATAGCGATAAATTGCGCTGTTGTGGCATTGACGTTTTAATTCCTGAGGTGGAGCTATCTTTAAAAAAAGTGTCCCAGATTAAGCTGCCTAATATTGCCGTAGAATCCTCCGGACGAGGAACACCATTTACGGGGAAAGAAAGCACTTTGCAGGTCTTTCTTGGTAAAGATGGCAGGAGGGTTTCGTTGCATACCGAAAAAAATATTCAACAAGTGTTCCCCGCAGATGAGGAGGATAAGAAATGGAGCTGGGTGGCAGGTGCTCTAAATTCAAATAGACCCTTAGGCCTAAAATGCGGTAATTCTTCCTAGCAAGGATATTAATGTGATATCCTGGAAGCCTTAGCCTTAGCACAAATAAAAACAAACTTATTTTCTTGAAAGAGCAGAAACCCGATATAATCTCCAGATGCATCCTCTTCACATTTATTAAACGATCTTTTTTCCTTTATCTCCTCTATCTTGGAATCTGAAGACTGTAGGTTCACAATACTAGTGGGAGATCTGAATTCCAAAGTCTCTACGCATAGTCTAAGGGTATTTTCTAACATCGAAAAAAATGAAGCCCTAAATATTCCCTCCGCTCAACTCCCGAATAATAGCAGGACAGACAAAAGAGGAGTCGTACTTCTAGAAGGTCTGAGAAGCTTAGATCTTGTAATTACTAATGGGAGGTTGGGGAAAGATATTCCAGCGAACTATACCCATATGGCTCCTACAGGGAAATCAATTCTTGATTATCTAATCGTCTCCGCAGATTTTTTTCACAAACTTGCAAATATGGAAGTTTTGGGAAATGTTTTTAGTGATCACATGTTGATTTGCTTTAAAATTGACTTTGTTTGTGATGAGGTAGGCTCCTGGAATTTTAAAGGTACTTCAGTAGAGTTTAATGTAACAAATGGTAGAAGCCACTGGAACACCCAAGCGACCACTAAATTTAAAGCGCACCTATCATTACTAATAAGAGATCAGCAGTTCTTAAAATCAGTTGAGTGTGATCGTATTCAACCTGATCTTCTTGAAGTCTTTTCCCATAATATTGGCCTTTTGGCTAAGGGGCAGATTATGATGGAGGATGTTCCGCATCCTCCGAGCCTGCGGAAGCCACCGCCGGCCCGGAGGATGTGGAAAATCCTCTGTGGAGCCTCAAAAGACCCACTGCCATATTAGGATGGCGGTGGGTTTTGAAATCTGTCCGCAGCTGTCAGAAGGCGACCGCGGCGGAAAAGCTTTAACATGGCTGGCGATATCTATCAGACACCGCCAGCCATATTAGGATGGCGTAAGATGTATGCTTTTCTGCGGCGGCTTTTCCGCCGTGGAAAAGCATACGGACCTTCACTTCAGGGGCCTGTTGCGGGCCCCCTGGGTGAAGGGGGGTGGGGGATGCACATGGGGGGTACCTATGTTACCCCTCTGCATTTGTGCCTGCCGCTTTGTGCATGCAAATGCACAACTTTCATTTTTAATATTGCGGTGGGTGCTGCTTCAAGCAGCACCCGCCGCAATGTTAAAAATACAGGATGTGACCGCCAGGGTGGCAGTCACATCCTAATTTGCATGGAGGGACCGCCGCTGCCCCTGCGGACGGTCCCTCCTACTCTATGGTGGCGGACGGACTCAGGTCCGTCCGCCATCATAATCGGCCCCTAAATTTGGCAAACCTACTCATGTTCCTGCTCAACGGAGACCATACTTTAATCCACTGCTCACTTTAAATAGGGAAATAAACAAACTAGTGAGGGATCAGTCCTGTACTTTTCACATGAGCGAAGAAATTTAATAAACCTGCTAAAGAGAAAAAGACAGAGGAAAAAACGCTCCCTAAGGCAAATAAAGGAAGATGTTGTATGGACACAGTTAAAAGAGGCAGCTTCAAAAAATAACTCAAAAAGGTACTGGGAAATAATCGCCGATTGCTGCGGCACTAGGGTGAAATCTCTTCCCATACCCATAAAAGAAGAAGATTGGAAACTTTATCTGAGGGAATTGTATGCGGGGAATCTCGATTCTTGCAGTTCTGTTATCGGGGCTCTGGATCAGCCGTTAATTTCAGTACCCAAATATGTCCACTCTATCGATGAAGTAGTCGGGGGCCTCTTTTGTGGGCTACCTATTTAGCTCCATTATTTAATTTTTGTTATTCTAATGGGAAAATTCCTCCATCTTGGTCAGGAAGTATTTTAATTCCTCTATATAAAAAGGGCCTTAAATCGCATCCAGGTAATTACTGACAAATAGCTTTACTGGATGCAACGGGGAAAATATTCGCACGTAGAATTCTCTATCACCTTACGGAATGGGTGGTAGAGAAGAAAGTGATGGAAATGCCCCGAAGATCAGTACCCGTCCTTTTGCATGTCTACTATACGCAGACGATATAATAGTAATGGACTTAACCCCTATTGGGTTGAATAGAAAGTTGGCCTCCTTACAAAAATATACTGTGGCCCACTTTTTGAAAATAAATGTATCAAAAAGTAAAATTTTAATTTTGAAAAGTTCTAAAAGTAGAAAATCATATAATTTAATTGGGAAATCGGTCCTGAAAGACTGGAGGTAGTAGATTCATACCTCTATTTAGGGAAACTTTTAACAAGCAGCTTGAAAAATAATCCTCACATTTCACACTGCTCTAGTAAAGCTACTTCGCATGCCAACGGCTTGCGCATTTTTTACAGCGCTATGGGTAGGAGACATTTCGTACTTTCATTGACGGTTTTTAAGGCAAAAATCCCCCCAACCCTGCTTTATGCGATAGAATCAATCCCTGTTAAGGACTGGAGTTTTTTGGACAAGGTTGAAGGCCAGATACTACGGAAAATATGTAATTTTAACACCTTAGTTCCAACGGCAGCAATCAGATTGGAATTCGGCTTGATAAGCTCCTATACTCAAGGCTTATCAAGGGTTCTACGTTGGGGTTATCAGCTAAAACATAGTGACCCTGATTCACTAAGAGGTGTCTTATGCCATGAAATCTTTGACGTTAAGGCAGGTAACTACTCCTTTTACCGTGATTTCTCTTTGGCATTAAAAGTCTTTCGTATACAAGAAGAATCAGTGCTTACCCTTCCATCATTAGGATTTAGGTCTCTCCTAAAAACTCTGAGTGGCAGAATTAGTTTCGATAGAGACATTCAATCCTGTAACTCTAAAGAAAGATTACAACTAATAATTAGGACAAACTCTCTGAGAATTGCACAAAAATATTTATTTTGGAACATAGAACACAGCATTCGTCGCTTACTTATTTTAGGTCGCATGAATCTTCTGCCCTTCAATGACCTTACATCAAACTGGTCTCAAAATCCGAGTAATGGGAAAATTTGTAATTTGTGTATGCTGAGCACTCAGACTCTGGACCATGTTTTGTTTGTATGTCCAGCATTGACATTGAGCCGTTATCGTTGGCTCCGTCCGAAGTTTTTATAAAACTCCATTAAAAATGTAGCATCAGCTCGAGATTATCTCTTTTGTCCTAAAAACAAAGCAGTGTGCGTAAAATTATTTAATTATTTTCAGGAATTCATGTATATATTTTAACCTTGTAATGATGTTTTTATAAGATTGTGTATAAAATGTAGCACCAACCCGAGATTATGAATTTTGGACAAAAAACGAAGCAGTGGGACTAAAACTTTTTAATTTCTCTTGCCTTTTTAGTACACTTTTCAAACGGGTGGTTATTCCCTTAGCCAGCCTTTTAGCTAGCTCTCCATTTGTAGTAGCCTTTAGTTTGATTAATTTGTATTTTGCACATTGATAGGCAGCTATTAACTGCTATTTTCTCATAATTAGGGTTAGGTTGCTTTATGCTTCCCACTATGTTCTGTTGTTCATTCTAAAAACTTATATGCAGTGGGATTCAGGATGTTTTTCTCTTGTGAGCTGGTTGCTACTGAATTGCTTTTTGCACAGGTCTGATTATGCCCATGTTTTATTCTGTCTCTAATTTTAAATTGATTCTCTAGTTGAAATGGAACTTTTGGTTTTTTATTAAATGAACTGTCAGCTTATATAACGTCCAATATATCATCCTAGGAGTTATAGTGTGGAAAATCTCAAGTACTGTATGATCAGGTTTTCTGATAATATTGTTTGTTTCTTCTTATCGAAATTTAGCTAATCGAAGGCAGGCTCTTGATAATTTTTATGATGGTTTGTGATTATGCTTGTTATGTGTTTCTGTTTTATTTGTAATTCTACGAATGCATTTTATGTGGACCTCCTAGGAGTTCCAAATCTTTAATAAATATATTGAATTGAATTGAATTGATTATGGTATCAAATAGTTCAAAACAGAGACTAGAATGTATTGATTTTAGTCTTATATTTCGTTGGTTATAGCATGCATTGCTAGTTTTAAAGGCTATTTTATTTCCCATTTTTACGACACTTTTATGTATGTTACGTGTCTTTTATGATTATAAATTATCGAATAAAGACTGATGATGATGATGATGAGAAGTAACTCTCCTCCCACTTTGTTGAGCAAGCAGATCTTGCATGCCCATATTAAGCATTTTGCATGCTTACATGTGCCAGGACCTCCCCTTGGTCTTATGCTGACTATGTAACCCTAAGCATATATAAGGCCCCTGTTTTCTGTACTCCTTAGACTACCTCATTCAGTTGCTAAGGGTTCTGTGTGACGTAGTCTCCCTCATCTGAGGTTAATAAATATGTATTTTATATTACAGCTTCTGTGCCAATTTCTTCTTTGTTGGGTTAAAAGGACCAAGGTGTATCAATGAGACCCCTGAGAAGGTTTCTATTTTCTTCAAATGGCGCTCCAACGTGGACCTCATCAGAGAAGTGGCTATCTAAGGGAGTGATTTTGACATGAGACAGGAATCTACTGAGGAGGACAGGACTGGATTCTACTAAGGAGGTACTCTGTGCACGGAGATTCTGGAGATTCCCTGTCTCTGCAGCCAAGTATATTTCTGGTCTTCCTGATTTTGATCCTCCACATGATGTTTACCACTCCTGAATGAGAACCTTTTTGGTGTGAGTATTCTAAAAAACGACCGATGAGTCATTCAGAACTTGGCAGTTAGAATCTGGACAACCAAGGGATTGGTAAGATCGTTTGATGTTGCTTACTGTTGGTTTTGATGCCTGGGATTGGTAAGGTAGTTTAGTAACGCTTACTGTGGCTTTGGATTTCTATTGGCCAATTTTTGTAGTAGTTGTTGGTATATATGAATTGCAATTTGTGTAGGCAGGTAATGAGGAGACTTTTCTCTACTTTGTATAAGATTTGAACGGCACAACGTACAAGCGTACTTTAAGTGCTACTTTGCGAATAATATTTGCATATGCTGCAATATTTTTGGCATGCCTGTTTCATACACACATCGAAGAATTTGTTGCTTTTTGGAGGTACCATAGTGAGATGTGAAGTAAATTAGCCTGCTCTCCTAGAGGGAATACCTAAATAGGTTTAGGTATAAAAACATATTTCTTCCTTGGTGATTCTGTACCCCCATGGAATTCAAATATGGACATAATACAAACAAGGATCCTTTTCTGCGCACTTTTATAAATGGAGAAATGCAGAGCAATTTTTGGGTGTTCTGCCAGCCAAAGCTAGTGAATTGAGTGTATTTTGGCTTCTTGGAAATATAACAGTCTGTTGGGCTGTTTTTGCAGTCTTTTGGAATACTGTTGAGAAGCTCTTCTTGTAAATATGACTTACAACTAGTATTTACAAATGGTTTGGTTAAAGTACAGTCTGTGGGCTGTCCTTTGTTTCTGTCCTAAGTGTTGATCTGTGGGTTAAATATGTGTTTAAATGTCTATGTGGTTCGTGGTTTCACATTAGTTGTACTTCTGTGAGTAAATAGCGATTGCGCTCTTTGTGAAATAATGGCTAGCCTTTAGCACACTGTATTATGTGTTCTGAGTGTATGACCCCTTCTGTATATGTCTGGAAGGAGCTCAATGTGTTTGTTTGTGGGGTTTTTGCTGTCATCAGTCTGTCTGTTATGTAGAATGTCATTTAATTAATATTAAATAAAAATTAAATAAAAATCCAGAAATTAACCATATGATATGCTAAATAACTACATGTTACTATTAAATTGATAGAGTAAGCAACTATGCACATGTACAAACTGCCAATGCTTAAAAGATAAAATTAGAATTCACATTGAATAGGAATAAAATAGGCCTCAAAAATGAAATTGTGTGTTTTGTAATAAATAAACAATTATGAAATGTTACAACATTTTTCTTAGATACATTGTATTAGATATAAACAGGCAAACACATCATCTGAGTAAATTGGATGTTGCTGAACTAAACACACATTTAAGAACTTGAAATGCCTCAGTTTTAAATAGACTGTCACCATGCTTACATTTCAACACCCAAAAAGCTTTCAAACAGCTGTGTTTTAACTACCACTGAAAAACAGCTGTCGTTTTGATTGTAGGCCACGGAGAGACAGGAATGTTGACTCAGCTAGGATTTTTTCAGTGCAAACATGGTATAAACCATGCATTTCAGACTGCTGTTTTAAATAGTTAAAAAAATCAGGTTAATTATTTTTGATAACAGGAAAACATTTAAAGTAAGGATTTACTTTCTTAAACCCTTTTTACATAAGCACATTTGTGGTTCTGATGTTAAATAATGACTGTCCTTTAAAAAGTGGCGCAAAATTTTTCATGTTTCAAGTTAGGCTTCTGTGCTTAGGCTTATGAATGAATGCGTCTAAATATGATAGGCAAGGAATGAAGCTTGCTTTTCCTATGTGGAATTATCAAAATGATCGGTTTATTAAAACACAAAAAATTATGGGGGGAAATTATTAAAAAATAAGTGCTTTTAAATTTGTTTTTAAATATTTATAAAGCTTAATACTCATACTGACCTCCTAGCATTAAAATTAAATGTAAGTTGTGTTGTACCACATAATGAGGAAATTTGCATATGAAATATCACTCTGTGCAGGCGTACAAAACTCATTTTTTAAGGGTATATATGATATATTTCTAATTTCCCCCTCCTGGGCTATCTAGAGAACACTCTGGGGATTCCTATTATGCAAAAAAAATAGGATATTTATTTTAAGTGCCCCAAATATCAAAGTCAAAATTGGTTAAAATTTACTAATTTAAAAAGCAATTCTGCCATTCTGAGCAGCTTTTAAACTGCCTTAGGCTTCAGTAAATGCATACATTTAGGTATAATACAAACAACTGACTTCTATATTGCTAGAAAAGTATAGTGCACACTGCTTATAATTGAAAATATGTATAAAAAACCAGCAGAAGTTATTCTCTTAACTCTAAACTGACAAACAGGGGAATGGGGCTGCATTCCAGCTTTCTGTCTTAAGGGTGACTTTGAATTAGGGAACCGCATGGGAACCTTTGGATACAGAATAGGACAGCTGGGAAGAGTTAAAAGTCAGTTCTATATTTAGAAGCCTGGCAGGGCTCCCAGAGCAAGGTCTGCTTTGACATTTTGACCTCTCAAACTTTTTGAAAGACGACGGGGGAGAGAAGGAAATGTTTTACTTTTTTTGGCAAAAGCAAGCACTTTATGCACTCATGCGATAGAAAACTATATCATGGTATATATGCACATTGATTAACAGAAAGTTTCTCCATATATTTATACTGCACTAATGCTTTTAGTCTGAGGATTACTGTACAAAAGCTGAGGCAATGAAATTTAGTTTGACTTCATGTGCCCTCATGTTTCACTTGTACATTTGCTAAAAGGATTGGGGTTTGGGTATTCATGTTTTTTTTAGCTCTCTCAAAAGTGCTATGTACCTCCTACAGCTTTGTTCATGCTCAGTTGCTACAAATAGGGGTTGATAGTGGTGACAGAAGTGAAACCTGTTTCAGGTTTCCTACTGTCAAAATGGGGGAAGGAGGCTGGCTCCTCTACAAATTAAGGGAAGGTAAAATAGATGTTACTCTCTCTTTTTCTTAATATTTTTTTAGCCTGTCTAAGTTGTCTGTGAAATAGCAATGAGACATTTAATTGGCTATTCAGTAATACTGTTTTAAACATTGTTAGCATTAATAAAATGAATAAATGTATATGTTATGTTACTGCCCATCCTGTTTGATGAAATTATGACAGGATGAGTAGTCTAGATTGCTATTCCCTTATTTGACCTTTAAGGGGAACTAGATGTGGGTTGTTTTGTTCTACAAATCTTAGGTGATAACACCATTATTGTATGATATGCTCATGCTACATAGTTTTGAAAGGGCATTGTTAGTTTTTTATTGGCTAGTCCATGTAAATAAACTGTCAGTCCTTATTAGGGCTGATGTTGTATAGTTTGGATCATGAAAAGTAGAACGTAGGGAAGATGCCCATGTGATCCATAGCAGACATTTTTTAAGGAAATATTGTTTTATAGGTAAGAACTCCTGTTAAATTAGCAGTTTTAGATTTTCCTGCTGTTCCTATAACATGAGAGCATGGTCCTAAGCATACAATGTAGGTGCTTTTATTAAGAAGAATCATCCCTCGACCTCTCGCAGTCTGGCTTCCGGGCCAACCACAGCACCGAGACCGCCCTCATCGCAGCCACCGATGACATCCGAGCCCTGCTCGACAACGGGGAAACTGCGGCCCTCATTCTCCTGGACCTCTCCGCGGCATTCGACACTGTCTGCCACCGCACCCTAGTGCAGCGCCTCAGCAACCTCGGAATCCAGGAGAAGGCACTAGAATGGATCATCTCCTTCCTCGCGGGAAGGACACAGAGAGTCCGCCTCCCCCCGTTCAGATCAGAAGCCACCGAAGTCATCTGTGGCATTCCTCAAGGCTCCTCGCTCAGCCCCACCCTCTTCAATGTCTACATGAGCCCCCTTGCGCCATCGCACGCCAACACAACCTCAACATCATCTCCTACGCCGACGACACCCAGCTGATCCTCTCCCTCACCAACGACCCCGCCACCGCCAGAACCAACCTACACGAAGGGATGAAAGATGTAGCCGAGTGGATGATGAACAGCCGCCTGAAACTGAACTCAGACAAGACGGAAGTCCTCATCCTGGGATCATCACCCTCCGCCTGGGACGACTCCTGGTGGCCCCCTGCCCTGAGCTGCGCAATCAAACCAACAGACCACGCACGCAACCTGGGCTTCGTCCTGGACTCCTCCCTCTCCATGACCAGACAAGTTAACGCCGTCTCCTCGTCGTGCTTCAACATCCTACGCATGCTACGTAAGATCTTCCGGTGGATCCCCACCGAGACCAGGAAGACGGTCACCCAGGCCCTCGTCACCAGCCGACTGGACTACGGCAGCGCCCTCTACGCCGGAACCACCGCTAAGCTCCAGAAGAGACTCCAGCGGATCCAGAACGCCTCAGCAAGACTCATCCTCGACATCCCCCGACACAGCCACATCTCCGGACACCTGAGAGACCTGCACTGGCTCCCGGTCAACAAGAGAATCACCTTCCGCCTCCTCACCCACGCACACAAAGCCCTACACAACCAAGGCCCAAGATACCTCAACAGCCGCCTCAACTTCTACACTCCCACACGCCAGCTTCGATCGACCAGCCACGCCCTCGCCGCCGTCCCCCGCATCCGTAGAGCCACCACAGGAGGAAGGTCCTTCTCCTACCTGGCCGCCAAGACTTGGAACTCCCTCCCGACACACCTCCGCCTGACCCAAGACCACCTCGCCTTCAGGAAGCAGCTCAAGACCTGGCTGTTCGAGCAGTAGCGGACACCCCCTCCCCAAGCGCCTCGAGACCCTCCGGGTGAGTAGTGCGCTATATAAATGCAGTGATTGATTGATTGATTGATTTTAGAAGTGTCTGCAGTCCTATACAAGTAATGTAAAGTTTATGAGCAAAAGTGTAGAATATTTCCTTTTTTGAGGGTTTTCAGATTAGTTCACAGGAATACGCCAATGTAAGGATTTATGGTATGTCTGTGTTGTTTTTCTCCTTTCCTCTGAGTTTAGTAAATGAATATAGACTTCCTTGGCTGCTTGGGATTGGGTGATGTATTACTCTTGTCAGTTCACCAAAGAGTTCCTTTTATACTTGCCAATAGGTCTAGGCTGTTGTTTTTTTCACTCTCACATAGATAAATGAAGTGGTTCTTGAGTGCCTTGCTAATATATGGGGCGTCCCAAGACTAGGAAGTATTCTGAGACTATCCTCTCTGTTGATAGATTGTTTCTGTGCCTTGTTTAAAGACCTTTTGTTCTGTTCACCAATAGATATTTGCTGCCTTACAACCATTGCCAGAGGGGCCCGGACATCAGATTCAGCCTGGGGAGTCAGCGTCAGCACCAGTCCAGCTTGAAGCCAAAGTGAAGGAAACCAGCACAGGCATTGCTGGCAACTAGGACCTCAGTGAAGGCTGAAGCCCTGTGATATAGTGTGTACCCCTGCCACTGTCTTGGGTGAAAGACGGGGTCACAAACTAGAAAGGAGAAATCGTGGATCAAGTTTTTGATGCCCAGCTGAGAGTCACAGACCAACCAGAATGGCGAGGAGGCTTTGCTTGAGGTGACCCCTTTTAAAACAAGGGTTGCTTCAGAGATCCTAGCATCAGGCCTCTGAATCCTGGACCCAAAGTGAATGCAAGTTTGCTCCTTTGTTTGTTGGTCAAGAGATGCCTGAGACACTGGACAGGATCGCTAAGAGCATTTTCCCTGGTGGGTGACTGCCCTATCCTGAAAGAAGAGACTTTTTCCTTGAAACTGGGCTGTGATTCTTGAGTTGTGAGTTGTGCAGCTCCACCGTGGAAACAACAAGAGCCTGCCTGTGAGGCTCAAACGTACACAGGGAGAAGACTCCCCACTGGTTGGTTATACAGCGGCTTCAATTTCCCCAAGGACTTCTTCTTTTTTTTTGTCAATAATGTACCCCTTTTGGATATCCCGTTTTTGAGGAGGAGCAGCCCTTTGCAGCTCTTTGTCCTAATTCGTATGGCCCTGTGTGATCCTCCTGGTCCCTTGGAGCCAGGATTGTTTTTGTAATAATCTGTTTAGTTGCTTTAATATTTGCATTAGTTATATTTATCCTGCACGAAAAACATTTTTCTGAGCAATTGAAAAATGTGACTTTGCCCTTTCCTTGAATGTATTAAATTGATGTTCTAGCCCTCATAAAAGGAAAATGGACATGTATAGTGAAAATGTTTTTACTAGATGGTTTTAGGATTTGCTTAGGACTAGAAAAATGATAATTCTATTAATGAGAGTGGTCATTACTCTCTTCTGCTATCTGCATGTTAATTATGACCCAATGCCTTGTTCCCTTTGTATTCCTGCTTATACCTCATATATACCCACTTAATGAAATGTTTAGAATGGAAAATGCCCACCTAGCAATGAATTAGGCTATTGATACATTTATGAAAATTAATGTGCAAATATTTTCTATGTTCCTACTGGATCATAGGAATGTCTTTAGCTCATGCTAAAAGGACCATCTGTTAAAGATTGCAGGGATTTGTTAGCATGAGCTGAAATCCATTTTGTATTTGGCAGCCATTTTAGGTAGCCATGTGCTCGCCATGTGCTCACCATGTGCAGTTTCCCTCTTCAGAGCCTTGCACATGCTAAGAAGGGCCTAGCTAGTAGAATGCACCTGCTCCTCTTGTATAACTGTCAGACTATTTTTGCTGCTGTATGGAGAAGTAACTCTCCTCCCACTTTGTTGAGCAAGCAGATCTTGCATGCCCATATTAAGCATTTTGCAGGCTTACATGAGCCAGGACCTCCCCTTGGTCTTATGCTGACTATGTAACCTTAAGCATATATAAGGCCCCTGTTTTCTGTACTCCTTAGACTACCTCATTCAGTTGCTAAGGGTTCTGTGTGACGTAGTCTCCCTCATCTGAGGTTAATAAATATGTATTTTATATTACAGCTTTGGTGCCAATTTCTTCTTTGTTGGGTTAAAAGGACCAAGGTGTTTCAGTGAGACCCCTGATAAGGTTTCTATTTTCTTCAGTGGTGCCATGTGCACAAACTCTGCACCAGAGGCCTAGACTAGGCCCAGGAATTGTGTGGCTCAGCCAATCCATACACTGCTCTCTTGCTGTTATACAGCATGAAAGCAGCACAAGGATTGGCTTGAGTCGGCAAACTCACTGCTCATTAGGAGACTGGGGTTCTGCTGCCTTGAGCAACCCCACTCACTAATGTGCAGTAGAGTGAAGCCTTTAGTGCACATGTCGGCTAGCTGTAAAAAGGCAACCGTTCAACATGACATCCGCACTTTGTGGCCTAGGTGCCATGCTCTGCTACCCATGTGTGACTGTCTATCAAACTGAAGCCATGCCCCCACCCCCTTTGGAGATGCCTTTGTGCCCACAGCTGAAGGCAATACTTTGTAGTGTATATTCACATAATGGGGGGCAAAATATCAGTGGGTCAACGCCCTCAGGCACCAACTGCTCTTGTGGTTATGCAAGGTACTGATCTGGGTTTCAGCTAGGTTTTGATGAAGGAAAGCGGTGCATTCTGTAATAAAACAAAAAAATTGAGCAAACACAAAAGGAAAAACCCATCAGAAAAAGGATACACGCAATAGGCCAATACTCCAGAGAAGGAGCAAAACACGAGAAGGGAGGTCACAGAACGCAAAAGAATCATTGAGTAACAAGTTTTTACGAACGACACACACTTTAACAAATTGGTAGCGAGAGGCAGAAAGAAAACCCACATACTGAACGCAGCATGTCCCGAAGAGACAGCTTAAGCGCTGCCTAGGCAACACCTAAAAATGGGGCAGTGCAGCAGCGGGAACAGCCTCAGCAGCTTAGGGGTTAAAATCAAGGGAATCCTAGAATAGCTGCAGTCAGTCCTATTTGCAATAAAGTTATTAAAAAGTTCTGGGGCTTTGCATTGCAACTGATTTTTCTGACCTGAAGGCTCCAATTCAGGTGGTGCCTTAGAAAAGGGCAAGATTTGTGAAACTGTATGCTACTTCAATGTAGTAAGGAAAGCCAAGGATGCACATCAAACAGGAAAACAAGCCTAATGGGCAATCATTTAGTAACATTCTATCTAAAAACAGAAATACCAGAAAAGGGGTAGAAAGCCTGTGGATCACTTAAAAACTCTGTATTAGTAAGATGCTTAGGTGAGTTTCCCAGGCCTTTGACCTAGAAGGCTTTGCCAAAATGACAGGCAAGAAAGCACAGTCAGTCGAAGTAAATATCCTTTATTAAGTGTTTCTTTTGTTAGTTCCAGTATCTTGGGCATGCACATAGAAAGCAGATTTCTATATCCACCTGGATTTACATGAATAAGTATGCATATGTATATATTTATATATATGTATATATATTTATTAGGAAATCATCACATCCACCTTTGCATTCCTCTGTTGCAGCAAGTGCTGGTTGAATCAGTGACCACAGCAACACACGAGCATCATGCCTCCGCAACATTCTTTGATTCTAATTCTTAAAGCTCATAGTGCCCTGCCTTCTGTGTTGCTTGCTCGAAGGAAGGGAGCACTCATCTTGGCATTCTTTTGATTTCTGCAAAATGTTTGATGGGCAATGTCATCGCTGCCAAAAATGTTTGATACAATTAGTCAATCGTTATCTCTTAAGACATGGAAACATTCCTGAAATAAATAAAGCAGGAGGCAGGATGGTGATAGACATGATGTGCCCACTCCAACAGACACACCTGGAAAGAGAAATGATACAGGTGTGCTAGTGGGAGCATGTTGACTGTGAGAGAATATGTTGAGGAAAATAGGATGGGGATGATACTTGAGTTAAGGTTGCCTAAAGGTAAGGGGGTGTGGGCTTCAGGTATGAAATTATAGGAGTACGTTCTTGAAAGAGGAGTTGTGTTGAAGCAGATGAGAGCATCTTGCAGAAGATGAGAGGTACTTATGGTAGCTCAGAGGTATATTGCAGTAGCTTAAATGTATGTTGCAGCACCTTACTTTCTAGTACTGTTTTTACAGGGCATTTGAGGTCAGTTTTACATTTGAGATGAGTAGCTTACAAGTATTCTTCAGTAGTACAGAGGTATGACACTGTTGTACATTGATTCTTCATGTAATATGGTTGTCTTTTGTCTTAGTCCTTTCTTTGTGTTTTCTTGTTCTCTGTCTACCACAATGCCTATGTATGTTCTGACTTCTACCTGGAGGATTCCACTAGTGTCAGTTGGTGGTCTGGTCAGCTGGCGAGGTTGTGTGCTTGGCTGTGTCCTACAATAAATCTACATGTAATCAACTGGAAGTATCTTGTCATCTGTGGCCATCCTATTTACAACATTTTGGCGACGTTTTCTGCTGACCAGACCAGAGAAGAAACCATCTAACACAGCCTGAGCTACACCTCGCGGAAAGAACCCACTGCTCTTCACCTATCTGCTGCCGGTAATATCATCAAAAGAAGTTTGAAACCAGATGTATGAGGAGTATTTCAAAGAAATTTAAAGCAAGAAAAGAACTGTGAGTATATTACTCATCGCTGACAGTATGGCGCAATTTTAACTGTGGCAAGATGTATGGTGTAGGAAAGTAATAGCAGTGAAGTAACCAGAAACCTTTAACAGTATCGTGGAAAAGGAAGAAAACCATCTGAAAATATTTGGAGCGCCTTGTTATTTTGAGAAATCTTTCTAAGTTACTGCAAAACTCAAACTAAACTGTTGCCCAACCAGCTGCAGCCAATACCAAAGATTTAAGGGAATTGCCTATGATGGGGTAACGCATCACAATAATGAGTATAAACCAGTAATGTTTAGAAAGAAATCCAAAGAATTTATCCTCTGCTCTGCTTCCTGTAATGCTTCTAATGAAGAGTTTGACACGAGAAACAGCATGGATTTTAACTAAGTACTTTTAACGTTCAAGACACAGCTGCTGGAAAAACGAGCGAATCAGGTGGACACATGATCATTAATCTGTAAATGAAATGAATCATTTAGAGTCACGAACGGCAGAAACAAGTTCAAGTTCATCTACTGTGAATCTTTAGTGCTTGTTAATACCGTTATTTTCCCTTCGTGTTGATCCGATCTTCACCATGGCAGTTTTACTACTGATGACGCATTAGAATCTCTGTGGGACTCAGCGGAGTAGCAGTCTGTTCTAAAGTGTTGTTCTGTGTCCAGCGTCATTTCAGCGTGTGGAGGAAGCCTGGGTGCATCATCACGAAAGCCGTGCTGCGTGAAACGTCACTGCGCAGCGTCAAGTATCCATTTTGTAATTCCATTCTCCGTGGTTTTTTTTGTTTTGTTTCCATGACAACATGGTTTCCTGAACTCAACGCAACTCTCTCTAAGGGCGGTGTCTAGAGCTGCATTAACTCACCACGAGTTTTAAGACTCTTAAAAAATCAAGTGGACGGTGAGAGAAGTGAAAGGAGTTCTGCGTGTGTTTTGTTTCAGAATGATGCCTGCCGGAAATCATAAACATATGGAGAAATGAGGTATTGTCAGTTTCACGCTGTATGTAGGAATATCGATTTCAATGTGTATTCCATTCAGGAGTCAAAGAGCTGTTTTCCAGTGAACTCTTTAACAACAGTGCCATCTAGTGGTTATTTCCTGTATTTATTAATATTTTGGCAGAATATAAGAAACGTGTCAGTGAGCAAGCATAAGAAAATGTACTGTGTTTCGTGAAGCCACTATTATTTTGATCATTTTGCCTATGCTGTTTACTACCAACTGGAAATTAAAATTAGTTAAACTTCAATGTGCGGATTATTACTAGGGTACATAACTGAGGCAAAGAAGCCAAGTGTGACACAAAAAAAAAAAAAAAAAAGTACAGTGCATCCAGGAGCTAGAAAGAGAAGCACAAATCAGTTAAGGAGCAGAGGCTGTTCAGAGGATCTAGAACAGAAATAAAGTCCCACACAATTAGAAGATGGTCGAAGAGCCTGAAAAAAAAAACAGAGCATGGACAATGGTCTTGCAAGTAGAGTCAAGTTTGCAAGATGAACAAAATGTTCACAACCGGGACAAAGGTCCCAGGTGAGAGTCTCGACGGAAGGTCCACATCGGGGACAGAGGTCCCAAGTGAGACTCTGGATAGTAAGTTCACAACTGGGACAAAGGTCCTGGTCCCATGTGAGTCTGTGGACGGTAAGTCCATAATGGGGACAGTGGTCCCAGGTGAGAGTCTTGGCGATAAGTTACGGGGACAACGGTCCCACGTGAGACTCTGGACGGTACGTCCACAACAGGGACAGAGGTTCCAGGTGAGACTCGGGACGGTGAGTTCACAATGGGGACAGAGGATCCACGTGTGACTCTGGACGGTAAGTCCACAACGGGGACAAAAGTTCCAAGTGAGTGTCTGGACAGAAAGTCCACAACGGGAACAGTGGTCCTAAGTCAGAGTTTGGACATGAAGTAAGCCTGTTCTTGGAAAAAAAAGGTTCCAAGATCTACAGCAGGGATGGACGAATCCATCTTTTGGAGTGAAAGCTTCAAGAAGGAAAATGAATTTCTTTACATTGCTTATGATACTGGGAGAGGACGAAGAATATCAAAGGACAAAGATTCTAGCATCTAAACAGGAGAGGGCAAACGATGTCAAGGAGAAGTGAAGGAGTCCAGAATAGTGGCGTGGAGTCTAGAGACTCCGAAACAGGAACAGTGAGTTCTGAACTGGGTCGGTGAACAAGGTAGAGTCAAAACCTATCTGGTGTCTCGGGACCGGAAAGAGACATGGATTCAAGAGTCTAGCTGGGAGAGGACAATGTTTACCGTCAAGTGGCCGGGACTGAGATTGTACTGATGGTGACTCCAAAACTTGGTAAAATCTGAATTGGGACTGTGAGTCCGGAAGTATGTCAATGAAGCAGGGTGAGGATTCTGTGTCGGAACGATGTTGACAGAGATGTTTCAAGTTGATTAAAGAAGAAAGTTAAAGTCCCTGTTTCAAGAGGTAAATTTGAGACTGAAGGGTTTCAAGATCTTCCAGGTCTAAGGATTTGTGACAGCGAGTTGTTACAGAGAGGTTCCAAGAGGAACCAGGACTACGAGCTATTGTGTCTTGTTGTTAGGCAGCTCATTAGCTTGTATTTTGGGGGTCAATGTGGAAAGTGTGTGGCTGTTCTTTCCCATGGCGGTGTCTTTTACCCAATGGTGTACCCTTCTTCGGGGAGGGGGTGGGGCCAGTCGGTACCCATGGTATACTCTATGTAGGGTGTGTTGGGGTATAAATTCCAAGGTGTGAACCTTGTGCAACGTTTGTTCTAGCTTGTATTTTGGGGGTCAATGTGGAAAGTGTGTGGCTGTTCTTTCACATGGCGGTGTCTTTTACCCAATGGTGTACCCTTCTTCGGGGAGGGGGTGGGGCCAGTCGGTACCCATGGTATACTCTATGTAGGGCATTTTAGAGTATAAATTCCAAGCTGTGAACCTTTTGCAACGTTTCTTGTCACCCTGTTTTGTTGTGTTGTTGGTGGTTAGGTCACCGAAATTGTTAGTAAATGTTGCATGATTGTGAGAGATCAACACCAGGTGTGTGATGACGGTTTCATGGGTCTCTTCTCCTTTTGTATTCTTTATTATGAGGTTGCACTAACATTTAGTGTCTCATTCTAGTCTGCAGGGCCATTTCCTCCGATGTACTCTATCTAGGAGGGCTTATGTGTTTTTCCTGGTGTGTTTAACCTTTTGAGCGTTTTGGGGGTCAGTGTGGAAAGTGTTTTGAGGTACCCATGGTATACCCTATGTAGGGCATGTTGGTGTATAAGTTCCATGTGCAACCTGTGAGAGTTGTTGTTGTTGTACTTTCCTATGGTGGTGTTTTTACCCATTGGTGTACCCTTCTTTGGGGAGGGTGTGGGGCCTGTTGGTACCCATGGTATACTCTTTGTAGGGCATGCTATAGGTTTGGTTTCAGGGTTTGAACTCTGTGTTGTACCCTTCTTTGGAGAAATAGTGTTGGTAGTTAGTCAATCTCCAGGTTAACCATCCTGTGCTGTCGTGTGGTGTAGCCTACTTTGGAGGGTGTGGAGTTGGTGAATAATCAATACCTATATTAGTTCTCAGGTTGACTGGTTACGTTTTTCTGAAATAGGTTGTAGTGTTAGTGCTGCTCTTATTGGTCATTGGCCATGTAAGTTCCCTGGTTGTCTATCCTGAGGTATACCCTGTTTAAGGAAAGTTGTGTTATTTACCAGGCTTAGTTTCTTATGTTGTTCCTTATTTTGAGGGGTCTTGTTTACACTGTCTGTGTGTCCGTAAAAAGGGAACTGTTGGTTTCTTTAACTTTCTTGGGGTATATTGTGTTTCTCCCAATCTCTAAGGGAGGGGAATGGAGTGTAATGATATTTCGGATTTATCTTGTTATTGTACAACATGGGGTAGGTGTTGTTTGAGTGTTTTGTTTCACCTCACTCTTCTCTTTTCTTCCTGTGTCTCTGAATACTCGTTTGTCTTTGTGGTTGTCGTTGCAGTCTTTTGTATTGTAATCTTTGTTTTCCTTTATTTCTTTTCTTTTCTATAAAGGAGGGAGATGTGTTGTACATTGATTCTTCATGTAATATGGTTGTCTTTTGTCTTAGTCCTTTCTTTGTGTTTTCTTGTTCTCTGTCTACCACAATGCCTATGTATGTTCTGACTTCTACCTGGAGGATTCCACTAGTGTCAGTTGGTGGTCTGGTCAGCTGGCGAGGTTGTGTGCTTGGCTGTGTCCTACAATAAATCTACATGTAATCAACTGGAAGTATCTTGTCATCTGTGGCCATCCTATTTACAACAGACACATTACCAGTTGCTTAGAAGTATGTTGCAATAGATGATTTAAGATGTGTTGCAGTAGCATAGAGGTATGCAGCAGTAGCATAGAGGTATGCAGCAGTAGCATAGAAGTAAGTTGCAGGAGACTTAAGATATGTTGTTGTAGCTTTCAAGTATGCTGAAGTAGCATAGAGGTATTTTGCAGCAGGCTGCAGGTATGTTACAGTGCTTAATGGTATGTGACAGTAAGATGGAGGTATGTAGCAGTAGCTTAAGAAGTCTTTGGGTGGCAACAGCTCAGTACATGAGAGGTAAATAGTGGTAGACTTGAGAGATGGTTCATGTTGGCAAAGTTCTACCAAAAGGAGTTCAGGTGAGGAACAAAGAGAGAGAATTATAATGGAGCCACTTTACAAAGTAGAGAAAGAGAGAGGTGTAGGTAAAAGAATGCAGCATATGAAGAACTGGAAGTGTGGAGGGCAGAGGTGAAATCATACTATACAAGTGGTGGTTGTAAATATAAGAGGTAAGTCATGCTTACTTTACATAAATAAGGACCAATGAGGGGAGAAATGATTCAGATCTTATTTACTAGGTCTACTGGAGTGGGACATAAGACAACATAAATGGTGGGTGAAGCTGACACAAGGAATAGAGCTCAGTGGTGTGGAAGAGGGGATGTTAGAAAACATGCATTGACCAGGAGAAGCTAGTTAAAAATAAAAAAAAGTGGCATGACATGATAATTGTGGCAGGAACCCAAATGCAAGCGAAGTAGCAGGCCAACATGAGAGATGTGAGTGGGGGGGCGAAGTAAATGGTGTTGAAATGGAGATTTCAGCTATGAGGACAGTTTGGTAATAACATGAACATTCATGTGGGAAGGGTTAGGGAAATGGGAAAGGATCTTTTATTCGTTTTTTTTCATTTCAGGTCAGCAAAAAAGAAATCAAAGGAAAACCTAATGGAAGAGAAAATACAGTTCTATAAAATGAAACTTTAATTGAAGTTATAAAGTGTGCTTGAGCACTAGGGGTGATGGTGCAGTGGAGTAGAAAAAAATATATTTTACAGAACTCTTTGGCATGACAATTAGACTTATCTTCAAGATGTTGGACTGAATACCGCAAGTTCTACAAAAGTAGTTGGCAGAAGATTGGTCATGGTAAGGAATGACGACTGGCGATCATGCCGTAAGGGCTTGGCTGAAAAGAAGGTGGTAGAAAAATGAAGTTATCAAATACTGGAATTGGTAGGGAAAGGGGAGGTTACATTTTGAAAACAGCAGTGAATGAGGTGGTTAATAATTGGAAGTGGTACAAAAGAATTTGGATGAAATACTCTAGGTCAGCTGTTCTCAACCGGTGGTACAGGATGCCTACTCAGGGGGTTTGCGATTGCCTAGAAAATTCATTAAATAAATTCATGTTAACAGATTATTAAAGAGTGCATCAATAAAAAGGCAAAATGTAAAATTGAAATTTGTAAAAAGTTCTTTAAATGTGAAGGAATTTGAAATTTGAGGTTACAAATTAAGTTTGTGTCCTCCGAATGATTCATGGCAGTCTAGTGCATCAAACAAAATATGGTATGAACAGTGGGTGTCCTTCGTTGAATTTAGAAAAGCTATAACCTTCCCATTAAAATTTAAATGTGTATTTTTGTGTGATGTTTTGTGGTTCAATTCATTAAAATTGCTTAGTATCAATCAATCAAGTATCATTTATAAAGCGTGGCAAATCACCCGAAAGGAGCTCAAGGCACTGGAGTTGCTAGCTTCTGCGTAGAGATCTGATCATTCAACAACCAGGTCATAAATGCCTTACATTACAAAGTAGGCTGGAACTAAAGACTGGAAGGGGTATTCAAGAAGTGGTTTGAAAAGAGGGTCTGGACTGGGAGAAGTGGTAGAGAAGGCTTGAGCTGGGACACTGTTGAAGAAGTGATTGAAGACTGGAGAAGGCAGCAAGTGAGTAGTATCCAAGAGAACAGGAGTAGGAAAGGAGTGGATTGATGACTACAAGTGGTACAAGAGTGGAACCAAATACCCAAAGTGATAGTGTATACTCGCGATTTTATAATCCAAGAGGTAGAGAAGGTGCAGGACAAAAGGATCTATGTAGGAAATAAACAGTGATACACAGAGAAGTCATGGGGTTAAAAATGAGGTAGTGGAGAATGAGAGAAACTGAAGAATGCAGGTAGTAAATGAGCAAGAAATGGAGCAGGAAAGAAGTGTATTGATGACTAGGAGTAGAGAAGGAGTGGGGTTAAACACAGGAAGTGGTGGAGGAGTGTGTTAACAAGTAGAATAATGTGGTAGAATAGAAGTTGATGTATCATTGAAGGTATTTTAGATGGAGTAGGGATTAAGGCTGGACATAGTAGAGGAGGAGCATTATTGAAGTGTGAGGGATCAGGAAAGGAGTGGTGAAACGAAGCTGTAGCAAAGGACTGGGATTCAATGCTGGAGGAGGTAGAAAAGGTTTGGGTTGAAAAGGGAAACAGACCTGGCAGAGGGGTGGGCTGAATTTTAGACGTGGTATATTGGGGTGTGGTGACGGCTCCAGGGAGTAAAGAAGGAGTGGCATAGTCAAATACATTTTTGGTGTGTAGTACAAATAGAGTATGAGGAAGCCAGGAGGTGCTAATTAATAATGGGCTGATGAATTGAGGTGTGAGAAAGATAGTAGGCATGAGTATGTGGAGATGAGGCTGCAAGCTGACCCTAGCAGTGGTGTGTTCCAGGCGCAGCAACTTCTGTGTCCACTTAGATCCAGTTTCTACCAGTCGTGGTAGCCTTTGAGTGTCTTCATGCTGAGTTTTCCATTATAAGTAATAACATGAAGCGTGCAAGCCACTGATGTGGCTGAGTCATGGTCATATGGCACATCCAATAAGCCATGCTCCTGGCAATACGGCGCTATAACACATTTTTGCAATATAACACCGGCAACAGATCCAACTCCACCGCACACACAGTCCTAACTCCCTTTCCTCAGTGCTCCCAGTGGGCCTCCATGGCTCTAGTCCCAGCTGTCTCTCCTCTGGCCGTGACATAAAGGATAGCGGCTCCATTCCCGGATCCGCTCTTCAATGTTGCAGTGCGCGCCACAGAGATGACGTTGTTTGGTTCCGTGTTTTGCATGTCAGGCCAGCCGTTTTTCATGCACATATAGTAATGTCACATTCCAGTTTCACATTATGTGTAAAGATAAACAGAAACAATGGTGACCCCCTTCTCCATCAACACAGCGCCCCCTGACCCAGGAAGTGCTTAATGTTTTTTGGGGGAAAAGAGAGTGAAGGTACCTGAAGGTTCATAGCCAGTTTTTAACAGTGTTCAGTCGAGGTATGGTTGTCAGGTTAGCATATGAATCCTGTTCATTGAAAATACGCTTCCCAGCAATTTCATTGATCTATTTTGTCTATTCAGCATTTTAAAAAAAAGTAAGTTCTTCTGGCTAACACAGATCAGCGTGTTCCGTTAAGACGGGATGCAATGGTCCTTGTTATCCGTCCAGCCGGACGCGCCCAGGGCGGATCTCAGGATAGCCATCGGCAGCAGACAGAAGTCTTCAACCAGGAGATTCACTGTTCCCCGCACACATGCTGCACTTGGGTTTATTTAGTTTTGCAAATCGCTCACCCTTGTTGCTCTACTTCAAGGTAGCACCCAATGACCTGGCTGCAAGGCGCGGGGCGCCCACCTTTCTCCACTTTTCCGACTCAGGTGAAGTAACGACACTGTGTAGAGTCTATGTAGCAGTAGTTGGTGCAGCGTAGGTGCCCATAGGACCTGCAGGAGAAGACCACTTGGGTTAGGAAGTAATTATGACACCATTTCACATCATGAACATTAGTATGCCTGCAGGAACCTTCCTACTGTTTCATAACATTTCATCAGGACCCAAACCCCACAGTTAAAGCACAAAAGCATTAGTTCTGTCCTAGCACTTTAGCACTGAGTATCTACTGTAGGGCCAGTTATCTTCCTTAACAGGCCTCATGCAGTACACAGTTTACTACTGCTAGCCAACTGCGACACCATTGATCCTGTTCACTCCCACTAGGTTTGTGCTCTCTCAACACTATTGCCGCCCACAAGCTATCATCGGGGCGTGCCTCAAGCCTTAGCCTGTGAGCCATTTTACAATCTTATTCCTGAGCTATTGACCAAAAACATTGTCACTTGCAACCAATGTTCCAGTGACTTTCCTACATGGATACAGAATCGCAAACGTAGATACAGTCACAACGGCATATACCCCGTATACAACGAGGGCAAAGGACCGATAAACATATTCTGTTGTGGGTCCAGATATCAGGTTGTCAGTCTGGGCTCCGCAGGTGGGAGGGTCTGACCCTCAGTGCATGATAAGAATACTGTGATGAGAAAGACATCAAGAATCCAACCAAATGAAATAAGACTATTTAACAGATGTGGCAATAAAGGATAGGCAGAATACAAGTTGGCTCTATCTTCGGAACCTGTTACCAATGTATGTAGCAATATTATCTGGAGTGACAATTATGATGGTTCAATATGTGTAAGGAACCAGACCATGTATTACACAGACTATCATGTGAAGAAGTCTGAGAGAATAATAGTACTAGCAAAGCAGGGTTTAAACAACAAACAGAGTTTTGATTCAGATATCTGCTCTATACGTAAAGTGCTGTTATCACTAGCATGGAAATACAGAAGGGAAAAAGCATGAAACAAATTGAGGTTCACTTGGCTTCAGCAACAGACCAAAAAACATTTTAAAAAAAGGATTGCTAAGCAAAAAACTGGAACAAGAAGTTGCAGACTATGCACAGGGGTCATGGGAAGAAGTTTCGACATTTGGTAAAGGGAGTTTAAATAGCAGCACTTTAGGGCTATCTGGAAAACCTTTGAACAGACACATCATTTAACTTGTATGGTAGGAAACAACTTGCTAGCCTTGAAGTGAGGGAAATGGTAGGATCACTTACTTGTAATCCTGGTTCTGCATCATAAGGACCTTCATTGAAGTCATAAAAATGTGAATTCTCCTGATCACATGCAGGATCTCAGTACCCCCATTACCATGATCTTTAGTTGCAGTTCTAACCTGTTGAGAAGCTTTAATGTGGGAGGTAAATCCTATCTACTTATTGTGGGTTGCTGGCTTTGATCAGCAAATCATCTAGCTGGGGGTATATAAACATCTCCTTTTTCCTTGGGTATGCCAAGGTCACTTCCATGTATTCCATGTACCATCAACATTTTTCCAAATGATAGAAACTCTCTATGGGGTTGTTCCAGCGCAAAACCTGGACATTTCCTGTGGCTGTCGAGAATAGGAATGTGGAATTAAGCATAGTGTAAGTCCACAGTACACACCCAATCTCCTTTCTTCATTTCAGGAAGTAATAGGGGAAGTGCCATAATACATAATCTTTATCTTCTGATCCATCTGTTGTCTCAGAGCTAATATTGGTCTGTAATCCATGGTTCTGTAACCAATAAATACCTTGAGTAAAGGCCTTCTCCTTCGGGCCTGTTGCCTTTTTTTAAAGTAGAGTTTGGGACTCTATTCTTTAGTGGGTTCAGTGAGAATCTGGGACCTTCTTCAGTGGAACTGAAGGAGAAGGTGCTTTGATATGTAAAGTAGAACAGTTTAGTATAATATTCAGCACTAATCTCTATGGTAATGTGTTAGAATTGGGGGTCTCTGGTTGGCGCAAGTATTCACTTGTGACAAGCAGGAACCCTCTCCTCTAAGTCAGGGCGAAGGATGACCCCTTAGAATTACCCTTGCTCACCCTCTAGGTGTGTGGCGTGGGCAGCCAAGGCTATTCTTCAGGCGTTTCTGAGTTAAGCATTTGCAATCACACACACAGTAAATGTACCAACCCCCCACAAATGGACACCAGGCTGTAGATATGTAAAAATGCGTTCTCTTTATGGAAAAATATATATATGCAGGTAAGACTTATTACAAGACCAATATAACGATTTAGGTTGGGCCACAAGATTGTAATTAGGCAAGCGTTTCTTTGTTACAGTTCAAAAGGGTTCCTTTTTAGGTAAATTCACTTCAAAAACAGTTCTTCGGCGGATTAGGTAAGTTTCTACCCCTCTGGGACCTCACTGACTTGGTCCTGCGCTTCGTAGCGCTTCGACATGCTCTGTGCGGGTGAAATCCCGGCACCCCTTCTAATACTCACGCTTCTCGCGTGAGCCGGGGTACGCGACGTACCGCTCCCAACAATGAAGCATACGGGGCTGTCACCGAGGCGATGCGCTGCTCCCCCCGAGGCTCTGAGGTGAGAGTGCGCTTGGGAAAGGCGCTGTGAGGCCCGTCAAGGCTGAGCCGGGCTTCGGGCGGTGATCAAAGGGGGAAGCACACAGTCGAGACGAGGGACGTACCTGGACCCACAAGCGATGCACAGGGCTACGGGGAAAGAAGAACGTTGCGGGCCCTGAGCCCGAGACAGGCCCTGTGCACGGTAGTGGTCGGTGTGGTTTGTAAGGGGTTCCGGTTCTCGCGGTGCACTCCCCGAGTGTGCGGCGTCCCGGAAAGTGCTGAGGGATCTGGTCAGAGGCGGACGATCTCCGTGAGGCGGGGCGCAGCACGGGAGCCCTCAGTACGGACGGTACAGAGGGGGGGTCCCTTCAAAATGCGGCGCGGCCTCTCCTAGGATGAAAGGGCAAAGCGGGGTGGCCGGGTGCAATGACATGCACGGGCGGCCGTCCAGGCTGCAGGCTGCTCTCGTGTCCTGGATTCCGGCGGGAGGGGCTGAAGAGACGCGCTCAGGTACTCCAGTAGCAGGCGGGGGTAGAGGAGCGGCCGGCCTTAGCCCAGGGGCAGAGAGCAACTCTGAGTAGAGCGAGGCTCTCAAGGGCAAGAGGGCAGGCTGGCTCCCGGGTACTACGGCCCTAGGAGGGGGCGAGAGGGAGCAGACTTCACCTCCAGTGGGAGGAAATACTCGGCCTCAGATAGCAGACGAGCCAAAGCACAGGAGAACCCACTAGTCCTGGGGTTCAGTTCAGGGGGCAAGCTCAATCAAGCCCTTGGAGAAAGTTTCTAGCACAAGTCAGCAAAGTCTTTTCATAAGTCTTCTCCTCTCCTTCCTCAGCAAGGCAGGCAGCAGGCCAGTCCTTCCAGCTTCTTCTTGTCCTTCTAGTTGGGCAGAGGTTCGTTGTGGGAAACAGGATTCTGATTTTCAAGGAGCAGGGCTCCTACTTTTATACAGCATTTTCTTTGTTCTTACAGGCCAAGGGGGCCTTTGCATAAGTTCTTTCAGTCCCTGAGCACTTTGTTGGGTGTACTCTGGTGTCTCCTTTCAGTGTGACGGGCAGGCACATCAGACGCTCCACAGGAGGTGGAGCCAGCATTGTGTGGACAGGGGCAGCCAGGAGTACCTTGTTGACAGTGCTTCTCTCTTCCTGGGCCAGGTGTCGGCTGAGTCATCAGTCGCTACCCAGGGGGCGGAGCCAGCATTCTGGTGGCAGAGCACAGCCCTATTCAGAGTCCAGGGGCACTCCCACCTCCCACTAAGGTGTAATCCTTGCATTCACCACCTGTCATCCCCCAGCCCTGTCACTCACATATCCCAGACAGTTAGATACACATCCTAGCAGAGGCGGGCTGAAATGGTTAGGCAAGCAAATGCTAACTTTCTAAAAGTAGCATTTGCAAACACAGGATATTAAAATAAACTTTACTAAAAGAAGTATTTTATTATTCTGAGTTCAGGCATACTAAATGTGACTTTCTACCATGTTCTCTGAGCCTGCTGGGATTATAGTGTGTAATAATTCCAGCAGCCCATCTTGGCCTAAGAGAACAGGTAGCCTTACAATAGTGAAAAACGAATTTGGCTGTAATTCATTATTAGGACATGCCACACACATCATAGCATGTCCTACCTTACACTTACAATGCACCCTGCCCTTGGGCCTACCAGAGGGGTGACTAATATGAAGCAAAGGGAAGGTTTAGGGGCTGGCAAGTGTGTGCACTTGCCCAGCCAGCATGATAGTACCAGACTGCACACAGGTTCTGCAATGGCAGACCCTAGACACATTTTAAAAGGCTGCTTCTGTGGGTGGCGCAACCAGCGCTGCAGGCCCACTAGCAGTATTGGCATTTACAAGCCCTGGCACTCCTGGTGCACTTTACTCTGGACTAACAGTAAATCCAATGAACCAATCATGGAAATCAATCATAGTTACACTTTACATTGGGAGCACTTGCACTGCGGCACGGATTGGCCGTGGCGCAGTGCCCTGAGCAGCGGACACCAGCAAAAACATCTGAGGCACATCAGCAAAAAGAGGAAGGGAAACTCACGCCACGGTGCCAGGTCCAACATAATTCCTTGCCATTCTTTGGGTGTTTTGTAATACTTCCCCCTAACAGAATAACAGATATCAGGAAGTGAGGGAGTCATTCGCAAGACTGGCCTCTGGACTTCCTCCTAGAATCCAGTTAATGGTGGAGTTGGGATCCGTGGCTTCTAGGAGAAAGGCGTGACTGGTACTGTTGGCACTACTGAGATTGCTACTGTTGATGCTGCAGCTGCCTAGACAAGGCTCATAAGGTTGTTAATACCTGTCACCATGTTTATATTGGTCTTTGAAATGTCTTCTGTGTCCTTCATCCCCATTACTTTGATATTTCTGCGTTGGATGACGTCCTCAGCATCTTCTAATCTGTGTGAGGCACGAATAGAAGTGAGCCATAAAACTGAAGATTTAGTATCTCCAAAAGTACATCATGTTTCATATATTTGTTTAAGCCTCTTGATTTCAGGGAATTAGCCTTAACCGTGCAGTTTTGAGAGTGTGAGCCCTTAACAGAAACCAGATGCAGCTAAATCCGCCGAGTCCAGAGAAGCACTACTGACTTGATTGGACAGAACAAGGCCATCCCTAACTACCTCCCTGTAGTCTTTGCTTTTTTCTTTAGGAAGGCCGTCTGCAATGGACCTGTCATGAAGGCACAATATGGCAGTTATGCTGTCTGTTTTGAATGATGTTGCTGCAGTCCAACACAATTTATGCCCTAAGAAATCCAATTAGGGTTTTCGTTAGGTAGCATCAGTATGTCTGGAGCTACTGCATTCCTTATCACTGAAATGACCACAGAATTTGGCTTTGGAGCTGCACAAAGGAAATGTAGGCCCAGTTCAGGTGCTTTGGAATTCTTTAAAAGCAACACATTGCTGCCTTTGTGGTAGCTATTGTAAAGATGTTTTCCTCTGCAATCTCTGCAAAACACAGGACCAGATGTAGTAATGTTCTGGCTTGAGTCCCCAGCTGCAAATACTCCATAATATGTAGTCTGGGATGCCCCCCTGGGAATGTTCAGTTTTTGTCATGTATCGTATTAATACCTCTAAGGAAGTATTCAAATTCGGTATCAGGGAAACCCTAAAGGGTGAGTCTGGAGGTGAAGTTGAAGTGTAAGAGGTTGAGGTGTCTCTGTAGAAACCAGCATTAGAATACCTCAAAGGGGAAGCAGAGGGTGTCCTTCTCCTTCATTTAGTTCACAGAGGTTGATCCTGTGTTATGTCACCCATTGGTGCAGGCACAGTGAATCCTAGCAACACAAGAGGAGTGTTTCCCAAAGTTCATCTCAGGAGAGGAGGTTTTAGGCGTGGATACCACTAATGGCTGGGAAGACAGTGCTTTGGAGGGGGAATCATGTTGCTAGAAATCAAAATAGTTTTGGAAATGGGTAGAGGAGAAAGCAGAGTCTGAATTAGATCATCTGGAAAGAAAATAATCAGGGTCTTTGAACAAATCAGAAATGCTGCCAGAGAAGGTGATGTAAATGGAAGTCTTCTCAATGTTGCGCTTCAATGTTACTATGATCTCACAACTGGAGTCATGGTTCTTGAGGCACAGCACCCCAACAGCAAATGATGTCTCCTTGAAGTCGTGGGGGTTCTCAATGTCAAGACGCATATAATCGACGCTGTACTCATTGTCAATGATGAGCGCCTTTCAAACAGTGCACCTACCTAGAGTGATGACTTTTCTTATGCTTCTTCTGCTCCCTGGATCTCCCTTTCTGAGATTTGTAATGGCTTCTCTTTTCGCCTCCTGCGCCTCCTTGTACCGCTGCTTCTTGAGGTCATCCTCCCGTCACCTGCTCAAATGGATACCTTCACGAAACGTAACAGTGCTTTCTGACATTTTTCGAAACAGGTATTCCTGCACTTAGACGTAATTGGGAACACAACCCATACAAAGTGTGTGAGGATTTTTGTTTTTTGTTATGTCTGTTCAGAAACTTGCATGGAGTTTCCTAATTTTACTCTCCGATGGGATTTTACTTTTCTTTTGGAACTCCAAGAAAGCTTGGAAACTGAGCATCTGGTAGACTGCCTCAGCAGTCGTGATCTTAGACAGATAGTCAATCAACCTACCCACAGGGCCAATTAGACTCATGACAGAGTCTTTATAAACAACCCAGTAGTAAGTCTTGACAAAGTTTTACCTCTGATACAGTCAGATCATCCTATCAAAATCCACCCTTGGCGTAAAACTGATAGGACTGAGTAGGAAACTGCTTTGAAAAATCACAGCCCAGTATTAGACACTAGCAATAAAGCTGCTCCTTCTAATTGCACTGACGGGATAGGTTGGCTGTTTTGATGTTGGCATTTATAGTCATACTGGCCAAGAGAACAATCCCCATTAAGTACAAAGGATCAACATCTGTGCCATACATAAAAAGTGTTGTACAGAATTACCTGTAGTTAAAGACTGTTGGCAGTATTAAGCCCCTCCTTCAAACATCTTGGCAAGGCTCTGCCTGGTCAACCCTGTCTTTGGGCACAAGCTGTAGATGCTAGTCCGATGCCACAAGTTAGTTTTTGCAAGATGTCTACAATTCATGGAATGATGGCATGAACTATGGTGGCACGCTGAAGCCTAACGCACAAGTCAGAGCCGTTATACTGTGTTTTTGTAGATTCTACAGGTCCTATAGAATAGATTGTGACTTTGGGTATAACGACCCATATGGGTTCCCCTCATTAAATAGTTCCTGTCATCACCTGGTTATTGATTAAGATGGATACAATAAAACTACAGAACCTTATGCAGTGTGTGGGAGGTGAAAGTGAAGAGTGTGTGGTAGTATCTCCTTTAAATGGCCTCGATATTTGTGATCTGAATTAGGCATTACGCTTGCGGAATTTGTGGAATTTGGATAATTTCGCATTCCGCGGAGAACGCAAAATTGCCCAAAATTCTGTGCTTGTTCGCGATCTCAAAATGCGTGTTCACGAGATTTTTCCCCCTGAGCAAGCAAACAGTGATTGCGAACAGGAAAAAACCATAGCGAACAAGCAATTCCGCGTGTTCGCGAAATTTCTGCGTGTTCGCGGAGATTTGTGTAATGCGATTACGCAAATTCCGCACACCCCTAATCTGAATGTAAGCGCGTTTCCATCCGACTGATCTGGACAGAAAAGAAAATGTGCTGCGTATTACACCGATTACATTGGCGTCTTATTTAACCAATACACTACTTCAAATGCCATAGAACATAGAGCATACTAACTGTAATAGCTTCAGATTTAAAAGTCAGATGTTTCAAAATGGCGTCATCATATTAAATGCTGGACGTTCTTAGTTTTGGAGCAGATTTCTCGATCACAAACATGGCCGATATCCCGTCCGCCTTATTATACAGCCATTATATTCACATTTTTCAGTACCCATCTGAAGAACAGGTGGTTTTCAGGGCTAATATATTCAGAGAGACTGATGTTTACAACTAGCGAGCCCGATCATGAAAAGAGGGTGTTCGCAAAGTGTTGCCTTCTCTATCTAGCACGTGGTACCGAAAACAGCATGAGGTGAGTGGAGTGCAAGGTGCAGGTAGGGGTGTCAGGAACCAAGAGGTTCTTCAGTTCAGATTTTTCAAGGTTGGAAAAAATTCCTATGGGTAATGCATAAGGGCCTTAAACCAAATTTGTAGCTCGTTTGGGGGCAAATGGATAGCTCATGCCTCTATGATGTGGTCAAATTTACAGAGCTTGTAGGGCGTGTGGAGAGGTAGATTTTGAATAAGCTGTAATTCAGCAAGGAGGTTTCCTTGGAAACACACAAACAGGCCAGTACAATAGTTTAGTTGTTAAAGAATTGAGTTAGATGTTACAGGTATAAAAGGTAGGATTTTCCAGATTGTTCACAGTATCATAACAAATGAAAATAATACTGCACTGACGTGTGATGAAAGAGATGAGTCGGAGTTTATTGTGCCCCCTAAAGCTTTAGCCTATTTCTAGGTGGCCCTCTTCTTTGCCTACAGGGTAACGCTCAAGGCTACCAACCCGTCCAGCACCTCTGCACCTGGACAAACCAGGCCAGGTAAAACCCAACTGCTGGTGGAACTTAGGACCTTGGCCTCCTGACACCTCATGATCTAAAGGGGTCCTTTTGCATCCTATTGCAAATACCTGTATGCAGTAAATGTTCTTCTCTCCATAGGAAAGCATTGCAACGTAACAACGCACTGTTTGCTAACATTTCTAAAACTCTAAAGTGATAACTTCAAAAGTACTTACACAATTGCGAAGTTCTTGGTGTTGAAATATATATAACAAGCATTTACAATGCAATGGTCTCTGCATCATTAAAGGTAGAGCTATTGGCATTGCTCATGACATTTCTTTTTTTTTCTTTAAATCATAAATAAATGGCATTGTCATTTACATTGCCAATAAACAGCACTCTGCACTCAACAGCACACACCGCTCTGCACCTGCACTCACTGCTCTGCACCTGCACTCACTGCTCTGCACACTCACTCTGCACCTGCACTCACTGCTCTGCACCTGCACTCACTGCTCTGCACACTCGCTCTGCACCTGCACTCACTACTCTGCACTCACTACTCTGCACTCACTACTCTGCACTCACTACTCACTACTCTGCACTCACTACTCTGCAATCACTACTCTGCACTCACTACTCACTACTCTGCAATAACTACTCTGCACTCACTACTCACTACTCACTACTCTGCACTCACTACTCTGCACTCACTACTCTGCACTCACTACTCTGCACTCACTACTCACTGCTCTGCACTCACTACTCACTACTCACTACTCTGCACTCACTACTCACTACTCTGCACTCACTACTCACTACTCTGCACTCACTACTCACTACTCTGCACTCACTACTCTGCACTCACTACTCACTACGCTGCACTCACTACTCACTACTCACTACTCTGCACTCACTACTCACTACTCTGCACTCACTACTCACTACTTTGCACTCACTACTCTGCACTCACTACTCACTACTCTCCACTCACTACTCACTACTCACTACTCTCCACTCACTACTCACTACTCTGCACTCACTACTCTGCACTCACTACTCACTACTCTGCACTCACCAATCACTACTCACTACTCCGCACTCACTACTCACTACTCTGCACTCACTACTCACTACTCTGCACTCACTACTCAGCACTCACTACTCACTACTCTGCACTCACTACTCACTACTCCGCACTCACTACTCACTACTCTGCCCTCACTACTCACTACTCTGCACTCACTACTCACTACTCACTACTCTGCACTCAATACTCACTACTCACTACTCTGCTTCTTGAGTCTGTGCATCATTTATTGACTCTGTAGGAGCAAAAAATTCCTAACACGCCCCTCTGATAAGCCTAAACTGCTCAACCACACTACCACAAATCGAGCACCTTGGGATTGTTAAAGCAAGCCCCTGTCCACTTATAAGGGATACCTGGTGTCTTTACACAGAGTACTACTTTTTGTTAAACTATATAAAGGGCCAGCTTCCTACACAATGTATCTTTCTTCTAAAGAAACAGATAGAGTGGGCTTATTATATTTAATTTGTGAGTGTGTGTCTGTGTGTGTATGCAGTATCAGTTTAGTTTATTGGAATACAAAAGTCCTATGTATCATGGTTTTATTACTGTTTTATGTTTTGTTATGTGACCCTCCGTAGGAGTTCTGTAGCATAATAAAATAAACTGAAACTGTATGCAATTTAAGCCATTTTATCTGTACTTTTCCAGGACCTTGTATAGGGAATACTTTACACAAATTAATGTTCAATGCTGTCATTCAACTACTCAAGAGCCTAACGGGGCCCGGTGAAGTATTCCTAAATTAGCACAATTATAAAGGATTTGCATTTGTTGAAACTGCATCTCATATTTTAATTTATTCTACACAATGTAGTAATGAAAGGCAAATGTATATTGAACTATGTTTTCGGTAATTAGGATGAATTGCATATTATCAAATTTAGACGGGCAACTGAATTTAACTAAACTGGAGAAAATAGTTGTGATCAGTAGATTTTGGAAACATTTCAATGGTCCATTTGATGACCATAAATAAGTATTTTTTTATTTGTATGTAAGTTTTATTTGGTTTTAAATAACGGGTCGCAGACTAGTACACTAAATAAAACTAAATATTAGTTTTAACAAGTTATGTCCAGTTGACCCTGTAGTTCAGATGCCCCTGCGTACTTGTATCCTCTAATGGGAGTGCCAAGCTTATTGACTTGCACACTTAGGTTGTACCGATGCCACTTCATGCCTCTCTCCTCTACCATCCTACACTTCCTGACTCTGTATTTCACTCTTGCAAGTTCTTTTTCATTTCTTCTTTCTCCCTTTATCAATGTTTTCCCATCTTTCTCTTGCTCCTCTCTTTTCTCCCTCTGGCATTCTCTTTGGGTTCTCTCTCAGGGTTGATCACTGATCCTCACACTTTAATATTTATGTGGCACCCTTGACAAAACTGATGCGTTCTTTTGACTTCACCCCATTAACATCTGCGGATGATTCTCAAACTGGTGCATCCACCTCGAATGATGCTGATGAGACTGCACAGCACTTTAAGAGCTGTATAGACACTAATGGAGGAGCAATAATTGTCTTATGTTACATTCAGACATAACTGAGGTTCTCCTTTTTGGTGAGGACCTTTCATTTTGGGATCAATCATGGTGGCCTGAGATGCTTGGTACTCTTCCCAATCCGGTATCCTGGGTCAGGAATGTAGGAATTTTTTTATCCCGATCTGTCTTTTAAAGCACAGTTATTAACCTTTCCCATGTATCGAACGGCCGTCCGACGTCACAGTGGGCGTGTGCGGAGGACGGCCGGGGGCCATCCGAACTGCGCTCTCGTCAGATACGGCCGCACCCCGGCGGAATGGCCGCCGCGGCGAAGCGGTTAAACTCACATCTCCCTGTTTTTTTCTGTTATGCATGATAAAGAAAACTCTTCCCTTCATCCCATATGAACTTTAAAAATCAGTAGTTACCGCCTTGGTGCTGCTATTGTACTGCCTTTTATTTAGGCATCCATCAGCATGCTCTGAAGAAACTCAAATGCCTACAGGATGCAGCGGCCCAGCTTCTATAGAAAATTCCTACGTTTAAGCCTGTATTGGAAGCTACAAGAGCTCCACTGGCTTTCTGTAAAGAAAAGAGTGATTTACAAGGCTTTGTCTGGCACACAAGACTCTGTACGATGACAGCCCAGCATATCTGAAAAAACTTAGCTTGGTATAATTCCAGAAGAACCTTGCGCGCTACCAACTCCAAGACAGTCAATATCTGTCAAATCAGAAGAAAAAAGTGGGAAGGCAGAAGCTTTATTCACATCAAAGCACAACTCTGGAATAACCTACTGAACACATCAGAGGCCAGTCTAACTTACTCTGTTTCAGAAAACACCTTAAAACCTGGTTATTCTCCTGCACATTGTAAGTAGCGATAGGTCTTTTAATAGGCCTAATCTTCCCCAGCTTGATGTGACTAGTTTTTGCTCCTTTTGATAGGCTTATTACTTTTGTGTTGCTCCATTATCAGTGTTCCAGACAGCAGCACCCAGATGCTGTTGGCATTTGCGCGCTATACAAACAATTTTATATCAATATCTTTCTTGCTCTCACTCAAAGCCTAATGATGAAAAATAAGTCCTGGGCCCCGGTGGTCTACGGACAGCCAGACTTAGGGGGTGTGCTTCCGACTGCCCTGTTACGATATGGGTGGTGGGAACGCCGCAGCCATCAGGGAACCACCATTCCCTGGCGGTGTTGCGGCAGTCAGTAATATGCTTGGCTGTACCGCAGCAGTCCCGCCAAGCATATTACAAGTTTCCTCTCCTCCACATTTTTCATGGTGGTTCCACCGCCATGAAAACCATAGTAGAGAGGAAGCAAAGGGTGCCCTACAGGGCCCCCTGGTGCCTTACGCCCTGTGTGCATGCTCATCAGTTCCCGCACAGCAAGGACGTTTCAATCCATGCGTGCAGGATATTCTTTGGCTTTCCCATTGCGGTGCCCATTTTCACGGCATTGCCATGGGAACGTCAAAAACAAAGTTCGCCACACAGGAGTTAACTCCTAATCTGGCGGGCAGTCTGACCACCCTTTAGCTTTAGGGTGGACCTGGTGCCGCACCGCCAAACCGTAATGGGACCCTTGGTCTCCAAAAATGGGTGCTGGTGCCCATCATCTGCAATCATCGCCAAAAATGAAGCACTGGTCAATGGCATATTAAATGGTAGAGCTAAATATACTCTATGGTAAAGCTGTTCATATTCTCTGCACACTGTTGGGTGTACTTTCAGGCACCAAAGGAAATATTCTATAGTAAGTGGGGCAAAATGGCCTTATTCTGTGGATTAAGGAAGACCACACGTTGTGGACTGGTACTAAGATGGGCGTATACTGCTGTACAAAGACACACACATCCAGAAGTTTAGTGATGGCTGTACACTGTAATACAGTAATGGCCACATTCTGTATTAAAACAATGTGATGGTCCTCGGCTATAAAACACAGATAAGCAGTGAAAAGGCTCAGTGGACACACACACGCCACCCCCACCTTCTCGGTCATTGGGACACAGCTCTTCAGCTATGACAGAAACTTTGAATCCAGGAAAATGGTTGTTCTTCTAACAAAAAAATATACATTTCAAATAAGTACATTGCTAGAACTAAGAGTGTTGTTGCTGCTTGTTCTGCAAATTCCTTTGATACACAGAAATAGAGAACATAAACTGGGTTCTACAAAGTAATTGATGAGAAATATATATTTTTAAATTTTCCCCAGCTACCTGTCTTTAGAGCAATGCCTCTGAAGCATTATCTACTTATGCATTTTCTCTAATCTGCTCTACTAAATGCCTAAAGCGCGCTTTCAAAGGCAGTTTTACTGTTAATTGTCATATATCAGATTTAAAACTCTGAATTTTCACTATGATCCCATGATAATAAATGCTATAAATTCACAAGTTCCATTGCTGCTAATGCTTCAATAATGGGATTGCGATAAAAGGCTGAAACATTGTATTCTGCAGAAACAAAATGTTAGCCTCATCCTCGGCACCAAACGCCCAAAGACAGAAAAGCCGCCTTCTGGTTTTGCTTTCTCCATAGTACACAGATGCCATGCAAAATCAATCCCGACCCCTGCATAGTGCTCGGGGCATATTATCAAGCACGGCGTTAACATTATCGCCGCTTTAGCGGCAGAAAACTGCCGCTAAAGCGGCGATAATAGGCTTGATAATATGTTGTAGAGAATTCCCATAGAAGCCCATGTTCACACCATAACATGGGCTGCTATGGGAATTCACAAGGGCGTATTATCAAGCCCATTATCACCGCTTTAGCAGCAGTTTTCTACCGCTAAAGCGGGGATAATGTTATCGCCGTTTCTTGATAATATGCCCCTCAGTCTCTTATTTTGAAAGAGATTAACAGGAGAAAAGAGACGCCACCTGCATAATTCAAGATATCAGCAATAACCCCCAATTATGCTCATAATCTCTTCAGTGAGCGCCATATACAACAATCCTGATCAGTTTCAATACTTGATACGTGCCACGTTTCTGAATAATACTGGAACTTAGATTTTCCTCGTTCTAACTCCAGTGTTACGCTTTGCAAAATGCAGTGATAATGAGAACTGCTTGCCAATGTGTCTCGAAAGTACAAACAGATCCTTAAACTAAAGGACAAACCTGTGAGAGGTTTTTCCCTCCTATAATAAGTTATTTCATATATTATACAAGGTCAAAATAAATGCTCCAAACTTTTTTTTTTTTAAATGGCCATACCCTGGAAGATATGTCCTGCATGTCTGAGATCCAAAGTCCTTTCCGTCGCACTCTTCTACTCCTTCCTGTCGAAAGCCGTCCCCGCAGTAGGCACGTTTGCACTCTGAAAAAGAAACAAAGTCGGGTATGTACCTTATTGCAGAGAAGGCTTAATTCAGCGGAAGTCTCAAGAGTCGTTTGGGTATGAATCGTTTACAGAAAAATGGCTATATATGCTTCAAATGTTGAACGCTTGAAACAAAGTCACAATCAATAGCCAAACACACTTTAAATCAGTGGTTCTTAACCTGGGGTCCACCATTCTTTAAAAAAAAGTAAGGATTATGTTGTTTACCCTGTAAGCAGCTGTTCTTGGCATGTAGTGTTGTAGATTCACATGCTTTGCATAAGTATGCCATCAAGTGTTGGGCTCGGATGAGTACAAGCTGTTTTTGTTCCAAAACATTTTCTTTGAGTCAGGAGGCTGTGTGACTCCTCTTGGAAATACTGTGCATGGTTATCGACGCCATCTTTAGATTGTTTTGTCGTAGGTAGGTGAAAATGTAATAGTGATATGTATTAGCAATGTGATGGCCATGCAATAGAATGATGTAAGTATATAAAGTATATGAACTGCAACCTACACTGGGTTTTTGGGGAGGAGGACTGGCACATGTGAATCTACAGAACTACATGCCAAGAACAGATGCTTACACGGTAAGTAACATAAGTTAATCAAGACATGTGTGCTGTAGATACACATGGTTTGCCCAAACTGTAAAGCAGTTCCTCCCAATAGGCAGTGGTTTACTTGTGGGGGTTGTAGTTGTTTGAAAGAGAGTTCTTAGAACAGATTGGCCAACATTGGTTTGTTGACGTGCAAAGACATCTACACAATAATGTTTTGTGAACGTGTGTGGAGTGGACCATGTTGTTGCTTTGTAAGTATCAGCAATAGGAATGTTCCCTAAATATGCCATGGAAGCTCCAATTTTCCTAGTGAAGTGAGCTTTAGGAGGAACAGGTCAAAGTAGTTTTGCCTTAGCATAGCAAGTTTGGATGCATTTAACTATCCATCTTGAAAGGCCTGACTTTGAAATTGCCTTTTACATATGAGGAGGTGTGAAGGCAATAAATAATTGTTTTATCTTTATGAAAGTTTTAGTTCTGTCAATATAATACATTCGGGCTCTTTTGACATCGAACGTGTGTAATGCCCTTTCAGCAATGGAATCTGGTTACAGGAAAAAATAGGTGAGTCAATGGATTGATTTGTATGAAAATTTGAAACTACCTTTGGGAGGAACTTAAGATTTGTTCGAAGTACTTCCTTGTCCCTATTAGTTGGAAGAAATGATCCTCCAGAGTTAATGCCTGAACTTCACTGACCCTTCCAAATGAAGTGATAGCAGATTTCCATGATAAATATTTCAATTGACAATAGAGTGGAGTGGTTCAAAAGTCGTGTTAATACAATGTTAGTTCCATGCTGGTGCAGGAGGAAGCCTGGGCGGAACAATTTTAAGCCCCTCCTTAAAAAGACTTAATAACAGGAATTTTAAATAATGACAAGTGCTCTCTATTCTGCAAATAGGCTGCATTAGCCGCAAGGTGTAAGCGTATAGAGGTGTAGGCTAACCCTGTGGTTTGCAAATGCAATAAGTAAGTAATCGGTGTTTGTACTTTTGCATTAAGAGGGTTGATATTTTGTTTACAACAGTAAATTACAAATCTTTTCCATTTGGCTGCATAACACTGCCTTGTGGCAGGTTTGCACGCTTTCTTAAGAATGTCCAAGCCATATTGAAATGTTCATTTACATGGGATTGGGGTGTCTTAATGTACAATTTTTCTTTGTGAGAAGGTCCGGGTTGAGGTGGAGCTTCTCATTTGGGACTAGGGAGCTCTCCAAGAGTGTTGAAACCATGGTTGGCGTGCCCAAGTTGGTGCAAAAAGTATCATTGCAAGAGATGTTTGACTACCTTCCTGACCACAAACATGAGTAATGGGAGAGGCAGAAAAGTGTAGGCAAATATCCCTGACCAGTTCACCCATAGAGCATTGCCCTTGGATTGTTGGTATGGGTACCTGTTTGCAAAGGTTTTCCATTTTGCATTTTCTCTGGTTGCAAACAGACCTATTTGTGGGAACCCCATCTTTTTGGAAGTATGGTAGAAGGACTGTAGTGTGGCGTTCCATTTGTGGACTTGTTGTTGGGTCCTGCTTAGTAAGTCCGCAACTTGGTTGCGTGTCCTGTTGCTTGGTTGCTTGTCATGTTCTGCTAAGAGATGAATGTTGTGATGTATTGCTATGCTCCATATTTTCCGTGCTAACCAAGATAATTGGAGAAAGTGTGCTCCTCTCACCCCCCGTTTTTGTATGTGATACATAGTAATACATAGTCATCCTATAGTTTGTTCGAATTAGGACAGCATTGTGTTGTAGGTGAGGTAGAAAGGCTTTTACTGCTAGGGGAACAGCTTTGGAGATGAGCCCCCCAACTACTTAGGGAAGCATCTGCTGTGAGAATTATTTGTGGAACTGGGTCTTGAAACGGCTGCCCCTTGGAGACGTTCTGCGGATTCCAACATTGCAGAGAGTGGTGAGTGCAGCTCTCTACCAACACTAGATCATGCAGATGACCCAGTGATTGAGTCCATTGATGAGAGAAACATTCCTGAAGAGGTCTCTGTGTAGTTTCGCATGTGGGACTACTGAAACACAGGATGCCATCATGCCTAAAAATCATAAAAATGTTTGTATTATTGTGACTAAACTGTTGATCCATTCTGGATTTGGGTATGCCAATGCTGAATGTGAGTTGAGCAAGGCTCCTCGGTCCGACTGTATGGTAGTTGGTCGTAGATGTAACTTCTGTAGTGATAGTGAACCCTAATTGATGTAGAAGAGTAAGGGTTTGTGCAGTATTTTGTTTGCAAAGGCTGAGGCTGGTTGCTTTTATTAACCAGTCTTCTAAATATGGGAAAACATGTATGTTTTGTCTGCATAGATGTGCTGCCACTACAGCTAGACATTTTGTGAATACCCTTGTTGTGGTGGTAATTCTAAAAAGAAGAACCTTGAAATGATAATCGTTTCCTTGGAATTGAAACCTTAGATGCATTCTGTGTACGGGATGGATAGGTATATGGAATTAGGCGTCCTTTAAGGCTAAGGCAGTCATGAAATCTCCTTTTTGTAGCAAAGATATCATTTCCTGAAGAGTGACCATAAGGAAGTGCTCTGGTATGATGTAGTGATTTAGTGGTCTGAGATCAGGAATGGGGGGTAACGACCCATCTTTTTTGGGAATAAGGAAATATAGGGAGTATACTCCTCTTCCCTGATATTGTTGTTGAACTGGTTCTATTGCTCCTTTTTGTAATAGAGCTGCTTTTTCCTGCTGTAGGAGATTTGATGTTGAATGGACAGTTTGTGTTTGCGAGGTGGGATATTTGGAGGAGTTGTAATGACCTCCAGACAGTAACCATATTGGATAATATCTAACACTCATTGATCTGATGTGATTGATTTCCAAATATGGAAAAAGTTTTGAATACGACCCGGGCAGGTGTTGGGTGGTGTGGGGAATGGTAAGGCAGTCATTGCTTGGTATTGTTGTTTGAAGTATAGGTATTACTCATGCGAGCTCTTCGTTTCAAGTGGTTTCCCCTGTAGGAACTTCTGTAAAATGTTTTGGAGTAGAGGTTTGTCCCTGGTTTGTGCATGCTAAACCAGTGTTATCTGAGGTGGTAGATCTTGAATCTTGATTATAATTCGGAATACGTAAGAAACCACAGTATGTGCTTGTTTGCATAGCGCCCCTTGATTTTACGACCGTGGTGTCCTTTTTCATATTTTCAAGGGCTTTGTCCACTTGAGGCTCGAAAAGATGTTCCTTATCAAATGACAGGTGTAAAAGTGTGTGTTGTATCTGAGGCTGGAATCCTGAGACAAGGAGACAAGTGTGTATGCGCAGTAGGAGGCCAGTGTTTATCCATCGAGCATCAGTGTCAGCTGCATCTAAAGCACATTTTAGAGAGATGTTGGTAATGAGCTTTCCCTCATCAACAATTTCCTGTGTTCCTCTGGGAGGTGTTGGAGGAGCCCCTCCATTTTGTCCCAGTGACTCTGTTATATTTAGATAATAGAGCCTGGCTGTTGGCTATGCGCCAATGGTTAGCTGCTTGTGCAGCTAACCATTTTCTGGTAGCATCTATTTGTTTAGATTCTTTCTCTGGGGGGGTGCATCTCCTGAAGTTTGGGAGTTCGACCTTGTTCTCCCATTAGAGACAACCAGGGAGTCTAGGGTTAACTGACCTCTACTATATATAATGAATTGGATGGTTCACCCTTATATTTTTTGTCTATGGTGGTGGTTTAATTATTGCTTTGACAGGGTCCTTAAAAATCTCCTATGGGTGATGTACTGTACTTTTAATGGGTGGTTGGTATTGTGCCCTCCTCTGAGCATTAGGTACAGTTTCAAAGAGGAAGCTCTTTTCTTTTTCTATAGTGTCTTTATAAAGGGGACCTGGTGGAAAGCTGCTGCCCTTGCTATCCAATCCTGATATACAGAAGCGTCATCAGGTGGTGATGGTCCTGCGGGATATAGATCAGGGTCCGTATCCCCCTGTGATTCAGCATCATAGTCATCCCATACATTCCCTGGGTGTATATTTTGTGGTATGGGGGAACAGCCTTTACAACGCGGGCATTACTACGCATTACCATAAAAACGCTGCTATTACAACGCAAGTCGCTACGACTTGTGCTGGAGGGCGCTCTTGCTTAAGGAATAGTTTAATTTTCTATTCCAACACCTTCCCTACTGTAACGTGGGCTTGAGTTGGAATAGAAAATTAAACTATTCCACTATCCAGCAGTTACAGCGCAGGTCGTTGTAACAACTTGCGTTGTAAAAAAAGCATTGTAATGGCACCCGTGGTAAAAGCCCGCGTTGTAATGTCATACAACCGTGGTATGTCATCCTCATGTTATATTATGGGTGAGTGAGGAGATATGTCACCTGGCTCAGAAAATGCATGTGAGTGAGGTGGTGGAGTGGATGGTGGGTTAGTGGGTTAGGTGATGGAATAACGATGTTTATAGAGCTAGTTGTAGCATCCTTTTTCTTCTTCTTTGGAGGATTTAGAGGAACATCCAAAGCCTCTTCAATAGTCAATTGTTTCTTAGAAGAATTAAGTTTTTGTGGACCGAAACACTATTTTCTTAGTTCCAGGTTGAATCTGGAGCTTTTTCTAGTTCAGATCAAGTCTTTCCTGCATAACATCAGGATCAGCTCTGGTGGAGTTTTCGATCTGAACGTGAAACACTTCGGTGGAGTAAGCTTCGATGTAGGGGGAGTTATGTTCGGATCAGAAATAACATGTTTTTGTTTCGGTGACGAAACCAGTGGTCAAGTGGTTGTAGACCCAGATGTGGAGGAGGTGGAGGCCCCTGCTGCAGGCCGAACTTTCAGAGCTGAACCAGAGGGCAGGGGTTCTGAGTCCATTTTTCAATGCACACCATGGCTTTTTTGCAGTGGCGGACTGTGAGCAGTCTTTTCGGTTGGAATCAATGTTTTGGCTTTGCATCGGGGGTAAATGTACTCACTGTCCAATGCTTCTGTGCTGACTGAAGGGGGAACAGAGTCCTGGTATGATTGGGACTCTGAATCAGAATCATGGGTACATAGTGATTCCTCTTGTGCAGCAGAAGCTTCCTCTTCTTCCTCCTTGTTTTCGACCGAAGATGTCCAGTACATTTTCTGTTTGCCTATGCAGCATTTATTTGCATCGAGCATGTCAATCTCGAACAGTCTTTTTTGATTGAAAAGACTTGCAGGCCTCACAGCTTTCCACTCGATGATCGGGCGAGACGCATAAGTTGCATACAGGAGTGTTGGTTGGTATGGGGATACTTAGAACGACAATTCAGACAGAAGCGGAACAGAGTTGGTTCCATTAGCAGGTCTCCTCCGAAGGACATTAGAAGTGGAGGAAGGGACAAGGAAGCGAGCCGAAGACCTGTTAAGCAGAAGGATGATCGTTCATATGCAATGAAACTACGTGATTGAGGCAATACCGTTGAGTGGAGATCTACTAAAAAACCAAAGGGAGTCCGAGGAGTCTCAAACCGGAGTGCGAGAGATTACACCTGAACCAGTCAGCGGAAAAAACGATCTGAAGATGGAGTCGATGACCATGCGCAGTATTACCAAGAGGAGGAATTAAGCACTGCCTTGCTAGGCCTTCACCCTGATAAAATGCAATACTGTCCTCCAAGTACTGCAATTAGAATGCCCTCCTTTTTTCACTAAAGCACAAAGCTGGTCTGCGGTTTAAAAAACGGTCAAAAAGTTAGACTTCAGAACAGGAATCCAGTCGAATGTATACAGCACTGCAAATATAGCAGGGATTTTCTATTTTAGTTCCCGAATAGAAGGTATCAATAATCAAATTTCTATGTCTTGCAGATTATATGTTAAATCCTCACTACCCAATCTGTACAGAACATTATTGCACTACATATATATATTTTACATATATCCACCGCTATGCCACACTCACTGACGCAGCTGTCGGTCACAATCCGGTTTCCATCGTCACACTCCTCTCCATTCTGCACAAAGCCATCGCCACAGCTGCTACTGCTGTCCTCCACTGGAAAGTCCACTGGGCGCCACGGGGTGGGCTGCACATGAGACAAAAGAGAGCATTCTTGAGTTTACTGTCACAAAAACCAGAGTAGAGCCATAGTAAAGCTGGATCCCTATCTGTGGTGTAAAAGGTAGGCAGGAATTGGAGGAGACCAGATGGGCACGGGCATTCAATATTTGCCAATATGTTTAATGGGCAATGGAAGTACTCGCTCTAACACTATAGCACATAGTCTAGTTGTGCTCAGAGTCACGCCAACTCTAAAGACGTGAACTACTGCAGGAAGCTGGCTCTGTACATACTATACCAATGTAAGGTATAGTGTGCACAGAGTGCAGGGGATCCCCAGAGGTATAGCAGAGGCTAAAATAGATGATCACTAACAGCTCTCTTTGTGGTAGAGTGGTCAATCAGTTAGGCTTGTCTGGAGGGTGTGTTAAGCATTTATTGTATTCACTCAATCAAGGCTAAGGCACACACCAATAGACAGAATCCTGACCAATCGGGTAAGTATAAAAAAAAAAGATAAACTTATGTTTTTCTAGAACCAAGCAGATCTTGGCACAGGTAAGTGAAATATGCTTTCAAATGCAAAGCTTTACAAGGGAATGCAGTTGTGGTTAAAATTTCAATTGTTCCACGTTTGTATTTGCTTTTAAAATAGTTTAAAATACATAGAGAATGCTTTTGGAATACTTTTGGATTACATTGTCTACTAGAGGTGATATGCCTACATATCACACTGCGGATCCTTCAATACAAAGGTAAGTGAGTCACTTTTCTGTTTAAAGTACAGTTACTTGGTTTTCATACAAAACACAGGGGTATATTAGCAAGCAATAGCGATAATTATCGCTATTGCTTGGTTAGAGACAAAATTTTACCGCTGAGCTGCGGCGATTTTTATCGCAGATAAACCTTGGTATTACCAAGGTTTATCGCAAATGTGATAAAAAACGGCCGCAATGCATGAATATCGCTGAAAAGTCAGCGATATTCATGCATTACCGAGCTAATGCTCTTAGCCATGTTATCCACCTCCCATTGGATAACATGGCTAAGAACAGCTCAGGGCAGGTGTTAGCTTTTGGAGATATTTGCGCTTAGCGCGACTCCCCAGGGTAAAATACGGTTAATGGCATCAACACCTGTAGTTCCCTTGTCACAATACCACCCCAAACTCACAGTCAATCATCTCTTGGGTCACTGGGCCCCAAACCCCCTCAATTATGCACAGTTGATTCCAGTTACACCACAGATATCACAAGATCTGAGTTGATGGTTGGTGAAGGGCAACGTAATATAGGGAGTTCCTTTTCAATATCCTTGCTCAGTTCTGACAATAAAAAAATGTCAGCATCTGGGGGTGGGGTGCAACTCTGGAGGGTGAGGAAGTGAAGGGTTCTTGATCCGAAGTGGAGAAAACTCTGTAGTACGATTGGAGATAACTGTTGGTGAAGTGGAAAGCACTGCAGTTCCATCTGCACTTGAAGGGCATACACCCTGCATTTCCTCATTGCCCTGTTTAAGCTCACATCCAGACCTATATTGTAACTCAACTGATGTCTCCTCAGAAGATTTAGGCTTTGGAATAGAAAGACATACTGTTTTTATGGCTGCAGGCCAGGGTGGGTGCCCTATACTTTAAAAAAAAGAATCACTCCCGTGAAGCAATAAAATCATTTTGTGTGCCTCAGCTCCTGTAGTAAAAAGTCTTCCTGTACTCTTGCATCTAAACTTCTGCCTCACTACTAAGATGTCAATATCAAGTGGGTGAAAATGGATCGCCCAACTCTCAGAAGCCTGCCACCGCCACAAATTAAGCACTGGCTCGCCCAGCCCTCAGAAGCCTGGCACAGGCTCTACCTAACATCGGGGTTACAGAATACCAAGGCTGTCTAACCTTGATTCCACCTGAGTCCGCATTCATCCACCACCACACACTCTTGCCCCTTTATCTCACTCTCCCAGGTTCTTTTTCAGTCCTGTTTTCTCTCCTTGTCACTGTTTTCCTTCATTCCATAAACTCAAACCTTCGTTTTGTGCCCACCTCCACGACTTGTCTTGGCCTGCTTGTGAGACTCCTGGGGAGAGGAGCTGGCCTAACGGCTAGGGCAGTCAACCTCGTATCTGGGGAACTGGGTTCGAGTCTCTGCAATGACGCTGAACAGCCTGTGATTCTGGGCAAATCACTTAATCTCCCCGGGCCTAACAAGAATGAATGTGTCCTCATGTAATGCAACTGGTGCTATGTAAAGCGCTCTGATTCCCGATACCGGGTCAAGTTCACGCTATATAAAACTCAGTGAAAAGATAAAAATCTGGAATCAGCCTGTTTTTTTGTGCAAAAAGCCCCCTATCTACGGGAAACAGCCTGAACTACGAATCCTTAACAACGAGTGTATTAAATAACAAATCCTTAACCACAATCTTACCAGAACCACGACCTCATTAACCACTACTGTACATGAACAACGACCACCTGAACTACAACTTACTAAACCAGAGGTAAGTGTCAAAATGTTAATAATTAATCTTAAATGCAAGTGCAATTATAATAAAATAATTTGGAATGGGATGTTGATTTTTGGATATATATTTAATAATTTAGGAATGTGTAATAATATTTCAAAAATTCATTTGTACATTTCCTGATTTTATTTACGGTGTAGAAATATTAGTTTGTTTTAATTTTGCGTGTTAGGCCAGTAGATGGCACTGTTGGCTTGTTTTTCAGTGATGGACTCAAGATCGACGCGACTGTTCTTTCTGGTTGTAAAGATGAAATGGTTACCACATGTTGGATGGCCGTTTTTGAAATGTTTCATTTAAGTGAATTATTCTTACAAATAAAAATATGTACTGCAATCCATTTTTTAAAAAAAATTATTTTCTGTGAGAGCTCTATTTTTGTAAGTTTGTCAGTATTTGTAAAAAAAGATTTATTAGATTGAAAATTTAAATATTTAAATAAAATTGTTTAATTTAAAAGTCTTGTTTAATTTAATTACAATTTTTTCCGTGTTTCAAACATGCAATCTTTTAAACCTAGTGGTAGATTCCGGTAATATGAAAAATTATACATTTTCGTGGTTTAGTAATTCGTTCTACAGAACGTAGTGGTTTTGCCTTCGTGGTTTAGGCATTTGTTGTTTAAGTGGTAGTAGTTTAGTCTACGGGAAACAGCCTGAACAACGAATGTGCAGTTCTGGTAGATTACCAAAAAGGTGCCTGGAAGCTGCAGTGCTGTGTCCTGAGAAGTACACTGCACCTTTGCCCCCTAGCTTCTCTTGCGAGAGCTGGAGCTACGAGGAGCTACAAAGAGAATCAAAAGTTTCATCGTGTACCACATATTGGTTTCAGGACTCTCTTTGCGAACCTGGAGAGAACTGTTGGTATGTATCATCACCATTTGCGATTTCTAAATAGCGATTTTTAAGGAATCGCTATTTAGAAATCGCAAAATGGCACGTATGTAGAAAATCGCTATTTTTTAGCGATTTCCAATTATTCCTTATTTGCGAAATCGCAATTTGCGAATTCGCAAATAAGGAATAATTGCCCATTCATTCCTATGGGCCAGGAGGCCCATAGCAAGGAATGTAAAATACATTTCATTTTGCGAATCGCAATTTGTGAATTCGCAGAATGAGATTGATTTCAAGGGTGCAGGGGTGTCTCAAGGACACCCTGTTGCACCCCTGAAATCAGCATGTGTGTGCATATGGTGCACATACATGCCCTATGGGCATGTATGTGCGTCACATGCCACATTTAATAATGCCAATTTGTGCATTTTTATGATAAATCGCAATTTACCACCAATTGATAGTTGGCGGTAAATTGCGATTTCTTAAGCTAAAATCGCTATTGAAAATTGCATCATACAAAGCATTTAAGGAATCGCAAAATTGCGATTCCTTAAATGCTGTAGCAAAATAAGGAATCGCACATTTTTGCGATTCCTTATGATGCGATTTGTACATACATAGCAAAAAATGCAAAACAGCCTTTTGCGATTCGCAAAGGCCGGAATTCGCCGAATTCCGGCCTTTGCGAATCCAAAAAGGCTTGATACATATGGCCCATTGTGGACTAAGGCAGCCATTGCAGGAGCCTGTGTTTGACCTCATGGTGACAGGTTCAAATCCTGGCAGGGCCACTCAGCCTTTCATTCATCTGAGGTTGATAAAATGAGTACCCTTGGGTAACAATAAACTTCTATTATTCAGCACCAGGACACTTACGGGTAATCGTGCGATTTACAAATACACCTGTTATGTTAACTGCAAAGACCAGCCCTTCAAGGAATTAGTTGTTAGATGAGGTACTGAGACAGACAAGTTGTGATTGCTAAGCACTAGTGGCTGCTCATTTTGCCAGTGAATAGCCAGCCTTTCATTCATTCAGTATTGCCTGATGGTTGTTCTGAACAAAGCGGAAACCAGACGGGGTTCCTAGAGTCGTAATTCAGAGAGGGTTTGTCCACACCGAAGCTGGATCAGTAAAAAAAAAACAATGGACGGGAATGCGCCCTACTGTGGGAAACCTCAATGGTGCTCGATTTTTATCGACCTCAGAAGGATGTAGGGCTGAGGCAGCCCTGCTAGGATTCGCACCTGTTACGCTCAGACCTCGGCAGTGAGTACTTAAACCACTCACCAAGCCCCGCCACAATGGCACAAAGCCGAGTGGAAATGTAAGAAACGCGTGCCCCTGAAAATGACATGTAATTGGAGAAACTATTCAGCCACAAAGAGGCAGTCGGTGCCACGAGGAAACAATGCCGAGCTGCCACACAGGCGCCAGAGAAAGGGGACCAAGAGTCCCGAGAGAATTCACCAAATCTAGCAGGCACGAGGGATATGAATTTCAATGGCGCTGCAGGTGCAGTGGCGCCGGGGCCAAAAGTTTACAGAACTCCTCTAAACACCAAATGTTGCTATAATTAACTACTAAATAAGCAGTCACAAGTGCAATTATCTTGCAGGCACAAGGGTTATGATTTCAGTGGTGCAGCAGGTGCAGTGACACATGGGGCCCAAATCTCTAGGAACCTCTCTAAATACCAAATATTGCTATATTTTACTACTAAACAAGCAGCCACAAATGCAGTTATCTTGCAGGCACTGGGGGCATGATTGGAATGATGCAGCAGGTAGAGTGACACCGGGCCCAACATTTGTCAAAACTCATCTAATCACATAATATTGCTATTACATCAATTCATTCTATTATTTCCCTCTTTCATTTCATTTTTTAAAATGTTGCTATTACTTACCCGTACTATACTACTAGTAACAGCACAATATATTGCCTTTTTGTACATAAACAAGTCATAACACTTTAACAGACGTTCTGTAACTTCTATTGTACAACTACTCAGCAAGCTACAACTTACAAAACAAAACAGCTTATTATTACTCACCTTGGGGAAACCTAAATAATGTTTTAATTTACAGTGTTTGATCGGCAAATAAAAAAAATATGTAGCTCAAAAGCAGCTTTTTGTTTTTGTATCTGCGAGTAAGAGGAGCAGCATGAAGATGCAGGTAGTGGAAAGCATTACAAAGGATGCGTTTGAGGAAAGCATCACAAATTATGTGGATAAGAAAACACGGAGGGCGTGGTGGGGGAACCCAGAGGGGGTAGGTTTAGGGAAACAACACGGAGGGCATGGGTGGGGAAAGACACAGAGATTGGGAGGTGGAAGCAACACAGAGAGAGGGTGGGGGATGGAATTTCCCCGCCTGCCCCAAATATAAAAACTTCATGGTAATTGGAGATTTCAATATTCATTTAGAAAAATCTGACAACCAAGCGGTCACACACCTTAACAATGACATGACCATCCTCCAGCTCAAACAGCGGACTCAAGGCCCCACACACAGGGCAGGCCACACACTGGATTTACTGTTCTCCAACATGGATACCACCTCGATTGAGGAGATTAAACCAGTGACATGGACGGATCACTCCCTAATCTCCTTCTCATTTGCCCAACCCACACTACCCTCCAGACCATCTCTACCAATGCCAGAATTCTACAGACCCTGGAAACTTGTCACACCAGAAGTCTTTGAACCCCACTGGCCTGCAAACAACGGTCTAGGCCTCCCTGGCACCTCCTGCACAAACAATAGCGCCCAAAACCTCGAAACAGAGATTAGTAACACTCTGGACTTATGCATCCCCAAAATCAAATCAAAATCCACAAAAAGAATCATCTCCCAAAAATGGTATACCCCAGAAATCAAAGCTTTAAAAAAAACTGCAAAACAAGGGAGCATACCTGCAGAATGTCCCGCTCAGACATTGATAAACTAACCTATAAAGCTGGGCTCAGGGCGTACTACCTAGCCATAAAAAATACACTATGCACAACGAATAAACTAAAACGGCAACTCTGCCAAAGAATTATATAAAATCATAAATGAACTGTGCAAACCTAACTGCTTGTCCCAAACTCTGGACCCCTCAACTGGGAACTGCGAAATGATCAGCAATTATTTCACAGATAAAATAGAGGAAATATACGCCACATTTAACTCAAACACCAGTAGGAAAGAATCTGCATCCTTTCCTAAAAACCTTATTACCTTCAACAGTTTCATCCCAATATCAGAAGCAGAGGTTGCCAGTTCCATGATGGAAATCAAATCTGGCTCACCTCTTGATCCTTGCCCTCATTTTATTTTTAGACAGCTCATACCTATCCTACCCGCAGCCGTCACTCAGCTTTTCAACAAACCCCTAGAAACAGCTGTCTCCCCGGAGATATGGAAACAAGCCAGAGTCACCCCATTACTTAAAAAAGCAGGCTCGAATGTAACAAACCCAGTCAACTACAGACCCATTTCCCAACTACCCTATCTCTCTAAAGTGCTGCAGAAACTGATCAACAGACAGCTGTCAAAACATCTAGAAGATAATAACCTATTAGACCCACACCAAACAGGGTTCAGAGCCACAAACAGCACAGAAGCTACACTGCTGGCTGTCACGGACAGAATTGGAAATTCCCTGGACCAGGGCAAAGCTGTGGCCCTGATCCTATTGGACCTGTCGGCAGCGTTCGATACAGTCTCCCACCACCTCCTATTAGAAAACCTACAAGAAAAAGGGATAAGCTGGAAAGCCCTTGAATGGATCAGCTAATCAAACTACTGAAATGCGGGGTCCCGCAGGGAGCATCCCTCAGCCCCACGCTGTTCAATGCCTATGTATCACCTTTGGCACGAATTGGAACAAAATGGGGTCTTGGTGTATGCTCCTATGCGATGGACACGCAACTCACAATTACGCTAGGGAAGGGGCATGAAGACAGCAAAATGAGACTTAACAATTGCCGTACTGAAATGGCCAAATGGATGGCAGATCACTGCCTCAAATTAAACGCAGACAAAACTGAGATTCTGCTCTTTGGCGAAGCAAAACACATATAGGACAATTCCTGGTGGCCCTCTATGCTGGGAGACACCCCTGCACCCAAGCACTCGGCCAAAAACCTAGGCATTACAATTGACGACACACTTTCCATGCAGGCCCACATTCGAACCCTGTGTGGAAAAAGCTTTTCCACCCTGAAACTTTTGAGAAGGCTCTTCCCATGGATCCCCCTGGAAAGCAAGAAGTCAGTCACACAGGCCCTGCTCGTCAGTAGGCTGGACTACGGCAATGCCCTCTTTGTGGGCATGCCAGACTACCTATTCAAGCGACTGCAGGTAGTGCAGAATGCTGCAGCTAAGCTAGTATGCAATAAAGGCAAATACAGCTCTGCCAAAGAATGCCTAAAACAACTTCACTGGCTGCCCATGCGCCAAAGAGCCTGCTTCAAATTAATCGGTCATGTCCATAGGACACTCAACGTCACAGGTCCCACGATTCTTCAGAACAGAATACACTTCTACTCTCCCACCAGACCGCTAAGATCACAACACCTCGCTCTTGCTAAAACAAAGAAAATTAACAAAACCAAAACGGGAGGACGTACCTTCTCCTATCTGGCTGCACGGCACTGGAATGAACTCCCATTGGAACTCAGGCTAACCAACAACTACAACATCTTTAGAAAGAAATTCAAAACTCACCTCTTCACTAAATAATGATTTTTGACACCTGGTCAACCCCACAAACCCCACCTATCACTGTAGTCCTTAGCGCCATGACATCCCCCGGGATAAATGTTGCGCTCTACAAATAAATAAATAAATGGAAGCAACACGGAGTGCAGGGGTCTGGGAGAAGCAACGAGCAAAAGAGAGAGGAACATCGAGCAGGTGGGGCGGAAGCACACAGGCAAGAAAGCAAAGTGTGGAGGGAGAACAGACAGCAGCATAGAGTGCGGCCCAGGGAAAGAAGTACACAAGATGAGAGGAAAAGAGATAGAAAACATATCAACTATCATGGAGGGCTTAACCCAAAAGATAGTATTTGAAAAGCAAACAGTGGAAGGGCACAAATAATGTGTCAATGCTTCAGGGGAGGGTCAAACACAGGAAGAGGAAGGAAAGCCCACACAAGTTAACGGATGAAAATAATGGAAAATGTGAGAGCCAGTTAAGCTAACCAATGGTAAGTAGTGGGCGGGCTGTAAGCCGACATTTGCAGGCGCCTCGTGCTCTCTGGTAGGCCAAATGAGGAAAGGGGCTTTGTGGATCTGGCGACTTAAGAGAACAGCAGCTTTTTTCTGTCAGCGAAAAGCATTTAAATCAGTGGTACGAGCGCGACACCCTGAGCGTATTCAAAGATACGACCACATAACACTGAATGGAGTTCTACAAAGTTACACATGAAATGCCACAACTGCAATGGTATGGACGATTAAAAATGGCCAGCTAAGTGCAAACAAGTACCAGAAAATTTGGACTGAATCTGGAATACACACCGGATCATCTTATCGTGAACCACTATGCGAAAGAAAGAAACTAGCCCGCAGCCGCGCCTGACTGGAGTGGACTTCATGAAAGCTCGAGCCCTGGTGAAAGATGAATGAACAGGCGCCAGGGTCCGTTACCAGAGGCTTTCGGGAGGCACCCACCACTAAAACGCGCCTCTTTAATAATGTTTTCTGCACCAGCTTGTTGGGGTAGAGATAGTGGGTGTAAAAAGAGGGAGCCTTGGTAAGGCCTGTACCAGCGCCTTGAGACCCTCACTGGTGAGTAGCGCGCTCTACAAATGTATTGATTGATTGATTACAGGTGCTCACCAGCCAGACGAGCTTCAGGCTTTAACATGGAAAGAGCAGACAAAGGGAGACGAAGAAACCCTGCAGTTGGTGCAACATACAGAATTTAGCATCTTTGGACAAGGGACGAATGTATTATACTGCAGCTGCTACTGGTGATTGGTGACTGGGGAAGGTCGGAGGGACCACTCCAAAGATGTGTTTGTGAGGGACAGCACAACTCTGCCCCATTACGGATCTCTGCAGGACAAAGTTTGGGTACAATCTTGCTTGTGGGCAAATTACTGTTTATTGCAAACAAATAATGCTTGTCGTGGGTGCCTTGCCCCCTCTCATTTATTTATTTATTCAGTGTTTTATATAGCACGAACATTACCCATTTGTGTATCAGAGCTCTTCACAGAAATATAGTATTCAGGTTAACACAGTTCGATAGCAGGTATTATACATAATGACAGAGCATAAAAAATAACTTCTGAGTGCAGCAAATAACTTTTCATGACTCCTCCCCTGCCCTTACCTGGATAGGGACCCATCCATTGGTGTCCTTGAAGTACAGCGCTCGCTGGTCCTTCCGGAAGGCGACGGCGTTCTCCACGTTCAGACGTTCGAGCTCCTCCCGAGTGGCCACCACGAAGATCTGTTGGGGACGAGAGGCGTGAGGCATTGTGGGAGCCGCAGGCACGAGCAATGGTCCCCAGCCCTTTTCAATGCATGCAGAAGAGGACATGAGACAAAACACAACACCACCTCCTCACGGATGTATGACATTACAACGCATGCTTTTACATCGCATGATTTTACAACGCGAGTTTTACAACGCATACCATTACAACGCATAGTGCTTTGGGGCGCTGGATAGTGAATAGTTTAATTTACTATTCCAACTCCAGTCACCGTGGATAGTAGGGAAGGTGTTGAACAGTAAATTAAACCTATTCCCTATCCTAGAGCGCCCCCCCAGTGCAATGCGTTGTAATGGTTTGTGTTGTAAAAGTTGCGTCGTAAAGGCACTGCCTGGTAAAAGTTGCGTTGTAAAGGTTGTATACCCCTCCTCACATACACCTCTATGCATGTGACTTTTCAAAACATGTAGGCCTCTTTTCATCTTTTTGCACTTTTTTATACCTCTCTATCCCTTTGTACACCTCTTCATACTCTTCTCTGTGCCTCTTTCTGTTCATTCATCATTAGAGATATTTGTACTTGTATTTATACCACGTTCTACTGCAACATAATTATTCATACATCAGTCAATCTCTTTATTTAATCTTTCTGCATCTTCATACATTTCAGCCATCTTTAAGGCATATTATGCGTTATGCCTCTTTGCACACCTTCGCACCCCTCTACATATCACTAATACGGGTGCTACTTAGTTTTACTTTTTTCATGCCTTTGCATTTTTCTTTCTTGCTCTTCTTACATTGTTTATAAGTCTTCCTTCCAAACCAAAAAATTGTCATTCCTCAATGTTGCTTCTTTATACCTATTTTCACCCAATCGCATAACTAGAGTGTTGAAGGCCCTACTATAAGCATCTAAACTGGGTCATTTATACCAAACATTGTTAGAAATAAATAACCACTTGTTTGGGTGCAGAAAGCCCCTTAAGCTCAAGTGGCCCCGGTGCCACTGTACCTGCTGCAACTGATGAAAGCGACGCCCCTGTTTACTATTTGAGCACAACAACTCAAGAACAGTAACATTTAATTGAGAATACTGAGCTCAGACATAAAACATAAGTGTGCTTAATGGTGTCAAATACCAACATATTTCAACAGGAAACTGCTCAAAAGCACTCCCCACTGGCTTATGCTGCACACCCACACTACTTCTATGCCTCCCACTGCTTCTCCTGCTACTGGGTCCTCCTACTGCTAGTAAAGCGGGTGCTTAGAAGGGGAAGAGACCATGCAGGAAGCTGACGAAAGCTACCGCTACTTTGCATCGGAACAAACTTAGGCCAAGATTTAAGATTTTTTTCACACAATGCAGCAAACCCCTTGCTGCGCTGGGTGAAACGGGCAGGGCAGTAATGTGCATTATCTACCACAGTATGACGCTTTCAAGTCCTCTCCTTGCATTGGTGAGCTCAGTGCAGCTTAGCGCCAATGCAGGCTGCAGGCACCCTCGTGCCGTGGTGCAAGGGTGCCTGAGTGACAGACAGGATTGTATTGTATGCAAGAAGGTACACCTTCCTACACAAAAACAATTCTTAGAGGCATTTTTCTCTTTCTAAGTTTGCTGCAGAATGAGGAAACCACAAGGAGAAATATATATCTCCTCGTTGCACCTCTATCGGAGAGGCATACGATTCTGAAGCATTCCCAGGTCTAACAATCTTGGTAAATCTGGAAATACATCAGAATACATGGGTGGATGCGTGAGAATGAAAGGCTGCTTATCTCTAATCCTAGTTCTCTTCCAGGGGAATCCTCATCAAAGTCATAAGCACTGAATAGTCCCACCCCCGCGAGGGGATCCCAAGGCACTCTTAATAATTTTATATATGTATATATGCAATAAACTTTGTAAGTAGTACCGTACATATAATCTGTAGCCTAAAGATTACATTGAATTTTCATTTTAAAGAGAATCCAATTATATAGAAATATGTCACTGATAAAAAATGACAATAGAAAATCTTTCACAAACGTTTTTTAAAAGTAAAGGGAATATAAGACAATATTAGCCAAAAGGCTGCTATTCAAAGAATAGAGAAAACTGGCACTGTGCCTTTAAGAACCTCACAGTAAGCCCTGTATCCCATCATGCCTCACAGGTGACAGTTAGGTCAGGTCATTGTTACGAACATTAGGAATCCTGGGTAAAGTAGTTGTTGAGAGGTATAATAGTTTCTGCCCAGGGAGGTGGGAGGGTTGCTAATGCCTTTGATGAGGATTCCCCTGGAAGAGAACTAGGATTACAGATAAGCAATGTTCCCTTCTCTTCCAGGGGCTCCTCATCAATAGGTATAAGCACTAAATAGAATAAGAAGCCCAGCCCACTAAATTCTGACATAAAATAAAACTCGACCCAAAAAGGTTCCTCGAAGGAGCCTGTCCTACTTGAGTATCTGATTTAGAGTCTGAATCTAGACAATAATGTCTAGTAAAGTTATGTACAGATCTCCATGTAGCACCTTTACATATTTCTGAAATGGGAACTGTAGGAAACAGGGCTTTTTGCAGGTTCCCCCCACTTTTTGCCTCCATGTTGACTACTAGCTGCTGTTGTTGTGGCTCTGAGAGTTCACTGAGGCCTGCTAACCAGACCCCAGTGCCAGTGATCTTCCTCATTATGTTGAATTGGCTACCCACAATTAGCAAAAACTGACTTACGTATAAGTCCCTGGTATATGGTACCCAGGGCACCATGGATATGTAAGGGTGAGTGTCTACCCAGGATGCAGCACTGTTTGTGCCACCTGTGTGTGAAAAGGTACAAAATAGCACCCAACCTTCCACTGCAGACTGGATGGGCAGTTGTCACACTGCAACTCCGACCTTGCCACTAACATTAAGGGCAAAGCCATCACTTCCCTTAATAATATATGTAAGCCTCCCCTGAGGAAGGCCTATAGAGTCAAGGAGCCGTATATTATTAAGTAAGACGTATAGTATATATGTGTCTTTGCAGCAAAACCCCTAAAGTTGTTGTTTTGCTTTGGAAAAGTTAGTAGTCCCATTGGCTAATATAGGGTTGATCTTCTATCATAGGGTGTGGACATCCTATGATATTCTTTTTGCTTCTTCAGACCAACAGCCTTCAATGTTCATCTTTGTTTTTATTCCGGACCTCTTATCATCAGCATGAGACCCAAAAAGAGTGTTTCCTGAAAACAGCAAATTTAAAATTCGGTGTTGTACCTTTGGATTAAGTCCGGTTAATCTAACGCAAGATTACCTACGTGCACAGAAACAATGACAATATCCATGAACTGCCCACCTTCATTCAAGATCTCTCGGAAATATTGCATGTCCTCTTTTCGGAGTTTCTCCGGAAAACTGTTTAACGAATCCCACAGAGACCTGTCATACCTTCCCAACAAAGCAGAAGCACTGGCAACCTTCATTGTAGATCATGATGTTACACACATCTTTTTGCCAAGAGCATCTATTTATTTGCTTTCTTTGCTGGTGGCATTGAAGAAGAAGGAGCAACAGTGTGAGTCTTTCTTGCTGCCGGTACAATGACCAAATCTTAAGGAGGGTCTGATCTGAGAAACAGTGGGTCCTGTTCAGGTGGTTTATATTTTTTAATAAGTCTAGATGGAGCAGATTTCACTGATGTAGGTGTAAGGAATAATTGCTTTGCCGGTACTAGTAAAGCAGGAACCAGAGAAAGTAATGGTCGTGTAGCTGTTCTCTGATGTAAAGTTTTAAAAATACCAGGAGACTATGTAATAGCAGTAGGGATATCAATATTTAATTTTGTTGCCTCTCTTATTTACACCTCATTAAAAGAAGTTCATCTATAGGAGACACCCTTGTGGGAGGTGTATTCATCAGAGTAGGTGAGTAACCTCTGACTGATGAGCAAGTAGTAGTAGACCAAGATGGAGAGCTTCTTCTTCTGTGTATAGATCTGGATCTTCTGCTTGATCTTCCAGATCTGGATATAGATCTGGTTCTGGATTCACTTTAGATCTGGGGCAGTGACACAGATCTTTGTGGAGACTTAGGAGGTGAAGCTGTAATCTGCGGACTACTTATAGGCCCTGTTGGAGGTATAGGGAGCACAGAAGCTGTACCTGGAGAAAGATGGGAGATGCAGACCCCCTAGGAGATGGTGTACCTAGAATGTGGATTTGAGGTGGGATGTATGACATCACAACGCATGCTTTCACAACGCATGCCTTTACAACGTGGTTTTCACAACGCATACCATTACAACGCATAGTGCTTTGGGGCGCTGGATAGTGAATTGTTTAATTTACTATTCCAACTCCAGTCCCCGTGGATAGTAGGGAAGGTGTTGGATAGTAAATTAAACCTGTGACCCTTGATGGTGAATAAGTGCAACAGTACTCAGAGTCAGGTTTATGCTGTAAACTTTGAAACCAGTGTGGAGCAATATTTAAATCTGACTGGGATCTGGTTCTAGATGTAGAGCGAGGCCTAGATTCAGGTGTGGGTGTTAGCAAGGACTGTGGTGTGTTCTTCGATGTTGAATGTTTTCCCCTTGACGTCGTCAGTGGCTTTGCCGATGGTTTCAACGTTGATACGTGCTTTGGCATCGATGGGGGTGGACTACTTATGGTGACTTATGATGATGTGAGTTCGATGGCGAACGCCAAGGATGCTTTGACGTTGAGTGGTGGCTTGACCCTACTTTCAACTGCATTTTTGGCAGTGTAAATGTTGACGGTGACCTCTGCCGGTAGTTGTCCTGTCCTCGACTGGGAACATCTCTTCTTGTGGTGATAATTATGTCTCTCTCTGGAGATCCCTTTGCAAGAGTCCTTGGAGCAAGCGGAGGGTTTTTTGGAAGACGTTCCCCAAGGCCTCTTGATGAACCAAATTTAGTAACATGCTTTCTTTATTGGAGACCATATAGTCTGATCTTTTCTTTGTCATTTAAAGTACACTTGGAGAACTTCGGACAGTGACCGCATATCTCAGGATGATGAGACTCCGGAAGGCCAACAATAAGGGCCGGACTGGCTATCGGGCAGTTAGGATTGCTGCTGAGCTGGTGGGTGATTTCGTTAAGGGGACCTGCGTGAGCTAAACGAAATTTGTTTTGCTTTCAGTATTTCGCAGCACACGCAGGTCTCCATGGACGAAATCAGCCTCCACTGCAGTAAAATCAGGCCGCAGCTCGGCAGCATTCCAAACTGCCTGGTAGCCAATCCGACCCTGCAAACAATACAGGGAGAATAAGGTTCTGTCTGAACCTTTATCTTCCCACAGGAAGGACACTTCACAAAAAGTGAAGGCATTCCTGACATGGAAATAAACTTTCTATCTGCACTCAAGGTGCTGAAGAATATCAAATGACTTTCAAAATAAAAGGTTTTGGAAAGATTTTCTAGTGTTTTTCTTCCAAAAAGGCAGAGCTCAGTGTTCTAGGATTCTGTCTCTAGGAGCCGGAAAAATTAACTGATCTAGCTGTCAACTGTGAGGTGTGATGGTATACAGGGGGTACTGTGAGATTCTTAAAGGCACAGTGCCAGTATTCTTTACTATTCTTCGAATGGCAGCTTACTGGTTAAAAAAATTCCATATTCCCTTTCTTTTCAAAAAAAGTTTATGAAAAATGTTTATAGTTAATTTTTATTAATTACATATTTCTATGTAATTGGATTAATTTTAAAAATGAAAATTCAATGTAAACTGCCCATTTTAACCTTTCTTTAGACTGCAGCTATATGTTCGTTATGCGTGCAAAGTTTATTACATATATATGAAGCATTTTTAAGAGTGCTCCAGAATCCCTGCTGGTGGGCAGCACTATTCAGTGCTTATGACTATTTATAAAAATCCCCTGGAAGAGAACTTCCACGCTTCACCCATGTAACGCCTTATCGGCGTAGTAAGTATAACGCAAGGCAGCAACTTGGGTTGCCTTGCGTAACACCACATTTACCAAGCTACACAGGGTGCCTCTAAATTTGGGACTCAATTTCAAACAAATTACAAGCATTAACACACCAATGCATCTGCCTTGCAGGCTTGCAATATCAATAGTGACCTCATGGTGGCAGCAGAATGCCATGCATTTTATATTTATGAAATTGAATATTACCAAGCTTCCTCATTGCTTAGTCCTGTGTAAAATTTTAATTACGGCGACTTAATTGTCGTGATTTTTGTAATTACGTGTAACAAAATGTACACAAAATTACATAAGTTATGCCATATAAAAAATTTAGGGGGGGGATTTTTTTTTAATGTAAGCGGTACATTTTTTCGCTATAGTGGATCATTCAGGTAATTTTTAGACCAAAACTACAAAACCAAACAGAAGTGGCAGTGTTTTCAATGCAAGCGACTGAAAATCAACCTAAAATTAAATTTTCAAGTTTAATTTTTAGTGCAAGATTCATTTTGTGTAATTACGAAAATTGGTGGTAATTCTGCCGAATTACGCTACGTCAAATTACGTGAAATTTGCACACCCCCGGCTGCCTACATAGTGGGAAGCCAGGGGATGTATCTTTCATATATTCACATATTTGAATCATTCCCCGTTGTCGAGGTAGAAGTACCATGGCAGCCTTACGAAAGCAGTCTGGGATCACAGCAGGCCTGAAAGGGCCTAATTTATGAGGTTTTGCCGTAGGGCAGCGCAGCAGGCTTTCCTGCTGCTCTTCGGCAAAAGAAAAGGGCAGGAATGTGCCGTATCTATAAGATACGGCGCATTCTTGTCCTTTTCCCCTGCGCCGGCGCAGAAAGGACGGCCTGTGCCAACACAGGCACCTTTGCACCATGGTGCAAGGGTGCCTGCGTTGCGGGGAGGATTATTTTTGTACGGAAAGGCAAACCTTTCTGTACAAAAATAATCATAAGAATGCCTCACATTAAGATGCAGATAAGGGGTCAGGTCGAGTTCCTGAACTCTACTCAGACAATATTTTAGTACAGTTGGGACCATTTTAGAAAATCGAAATAAAATTCTAGACAGACTTTTAGGGCCTAACTGACTAGTGCACTTTTAAAATTTCTAATTCAGGGGAATGCAACACAAAGCTCTAAAAGTTCAGATAAAAAATTTAGAGGAAAAAAATCGTTAAATTTTGCCAAAAATTTTCTTGACTAAAATCAATTGTGGGTTTCTTCGTGGACCACTTGGTCAAAGTGGTATCAGCAAATGTAAAGTATTGTATCCCACCGCTGCCACCAATATAGGAAGCTGGCTTTTTATATTGTAGGGCGAATGTATTGGCACACCATGCAAAAAGTATAGACAACTCTTGTAGGTTTACAGGACTTATATTAATAATCTCAAGTGCTGTATTTGTGGTAGTGTAGTTGAGCAGCTTAGGCTTATCAAAGAGTTGTGTTAAGCATTTGTTGTACACACGGAGTTAATAAATGAGACACACTCAAGAAGGAAATCGAGACCAATTTAGAAAACTAACAAAGATTTTTATATAATTTTAGACATTAAGGGCCCGATGTAGGTGGCCATTACCGGTCGGTAACGGCCGAATTCGGCCGTTACCGACCGGTAAATGGGTCATTGAGATGTAGGGGGCTATATTTTACAGAATCGGTAAATTTACCGATTCTGTAAAATACCGAATCGGTAATTTTTCCGATTCGGAAAATTCCTGATGTAGGTAGCACTGTTTCCAGTGCTACAGGCCTTTTAGATTCAGTATTTTACCACCCAATCCAATTGGGTGGTGAAATACCGAATCCAGGTGTGCATGCACATCTGTGCATGCACACCTGTGCCATGTGACACACAGACATGTCTGTGTGTCACATGGCACACATGCCTGTAATTGGGGTGCCAGAGGGTGTCAAAGTGACACCCCCTGCACCCTTGCAAAATTCGGTATTTACCGATTCGGTAAATACCGAATCGGTAATGCCCATTGATTCCTATGGGCTTCAATGCCCATAGGAATCAATGGGCATTACCGATTCAGCATTTACCGAATCGGTAAATACCGAATCCTTCCGATTCGGTAATTGTAAAAATACAATTACCTACATCTGCCCTCCTCTTTTTTACCACTTCTTAAATACTGATTCGGTATGAATCGGCATTTAAGAAGTGGTAAAAAAGATTTACCTACATCGGGCCCCAAGATCTTGGGAATCAGGTTAGTACTTCAAATGTTATATATTTTTACAGGTGAAACAGTGCAAAATCACAGCTGTCAAATTTGAGGCATGAGCCTCGAACGCGGTAATGTTATCCGATGGGAGCAAAAGACATGTACTGCATAGACGTTGGAAGCAGCCTTAGTATATGGTGCTCACTTATGTAAGTGTAGCACCCTGCAATAACCCAGACAACCCTTATGGTGATTTTAATGGTCTCGGACAACCATAGAAAGCTCTCTAAGGGGTAGATGTGGAGAGCAGCCTTCGGGCTTTGTCCAGAAGGAGTGTAAAGCAGCTTGTTTTACCAGAACGTAATCTTATTTGTATAGATAAAGTGAAAAAGAAGCACACAGTTTAATATTAAAAATATGTATTTATTATAAGACCCTCACAAACAGGTACAAATATCTCCTACCTGGATGTATACAAAATGCACACAATACTTTGCAAATAAAACAGGTAAGTAGCACGAATAAACAGTGGTCGCCAGGGGAAGACCAAACCATACACTAAAATAGTGGGATGCGAGCCGCGACTCAAGTCAAGACGATACCCAGAGGATATATGTTGGACCTGGCCTCGTGGCGTGGTTCCTCCCGTTCCTCAGCACCCCGTTAGCCTAGCCCTGCACCCAGAATCCCCTGGTCGTCCTGCTCCCTGCATGCCCAGACCCCGCAACCGACGACCAGACCCCGAATGCCCCCGTCCCACTTCCCGGCTCCGAGCGCCCAGAATCTGCATGCCCCACAGGGCCTGGCAGCCATTTTCCTTTCCTGAGGTCCCTGACTCCCTGGGCCTAGCATGACCCCGGCCCCAGCGAAACTTAGACTCCAAGGCGTGCCAGTCCCGGCTGGGGGGGTAAAGGGCTCCCCGAGTGAGATAAGACAGGGAGTTTCGATTGCACCTCCGGCCTCCCCTGAGAGACTGGTTGCTATCACACCTCTTGCCTTCCCCTGTGGGCCAGTTTCGATCGCACCTCTGGCCCCCCGAGTGCTGGCTCCAGGCCTGCTGGGCGTCTGGGAATTCCTGGACGCATCTTCAAAAGGATCAAAGAGCCAACCGCCGGACCTCGCCCACGACCAGCCCCAAGGCATGAGACCTCCACCTGCGAGGGTCCGGACATCAAAGGGCCACTGGACTATATCAAGGCCTGCCCGAGAACTAGTGGGCAGTTGTATCCTGAACAAGAAAACCCTGCTGATCTGATCGCGGCTGACCCTTGGGGAAAACTGAACCTTCAAACTTCTGAGCCCTGCTGACACTGTCGCGGCTCCTTCTCGTAACACGGAACTGGAACATCGGAGCCCTGCTGACGCTGTCGCGGCTCGTCCTTGCAAAGACGGAACTAAGACCTCAGAGCCCTGCTGACGCTGTCGCGGCTCGAGCTGGAACTCGAAAGAGATCTTCGTGAAACCTCCTGAGCCCTGCTGACGCTGTCGCAGCTCCTCAAGAACACCTCCGGATCGAGCCCTGCTGACCTCGTCGCGGCTCGAGGAGTACTCTGGTCCGGCTGGACCATCGACGCTACCAACACGACCTGAGTCGACTCGAAGTGAGTGAAGCAGCTAGTACGACCATCATCTTCTGTATCCCCCGGCTCGAGGATTGAGAGCTGTGCGCAGGGTACGCTTCGTACTGGCCTACAGACTGAGACTGTCCCGCTTCCCTCTTCCCGAATTCCTAAAGACTTTACGATCCCTCGATCACTTGTAAATAAGAGTGCTGATTTCTTCTTACTGTGGAAAAAGAACTTGTTACTGAAAACCTACGGTGTGGTGTCCGTTCGTAAGTGTGGTGTGAGCTCAGTGTGTGCAATCCTAGACTCGAAGTCCTCCCCGGTGAGGACCTCACGATAAGACTCGGCAGTACTGGTGGGAGAGGTGGGTCCCAGGGTGGTCGGGTGAGCATAACCTGGCCCTCTGAGATCGCCCCTTCTAACAATATAGAAGTGCAGGGACGCAAGGAGCCACCCGAGGTAAGTAACCAGGAACACTATGGATGCACTATGCAGAGTGGGAACACAACTGTGTGCTCAATTCAAGTCAATGTGTAAGTTGTGGTTGCAATTTCAAAGAAGAAGGACCCTTCCCAGTAGACCCTGAAGAAACCCTGTGGAAGACAGAAGGTTGGAGAGCCACCCCACCGGTGGATACCCTAGGAACCAGGATACCTACACCAGGGAAGCCGGGTGCATAGGTACGAATTGGAGTCGGAAACTTGTGGAAAAGTAAATTTTGCCATGTTCTGTGTCCCTACATGTCATCCATCATATGTTATGTGTGCATGATTAAATATGCACATGCATTCCCCATGTCTGATTAATGACGCAATTACAGTTGTGTCCCCCTCTAGTATGCTAGTTTCCAGTCCTCGTGAATACTACGAATATCAGGCCTATGTAAAGCTACGTTGCCACGTTTCTCAGTGTGCACGTTATTCTATTATAAAGTCCCCGTTTCTAGGCCTCAAAAGGGCCCGGACACCAGATTCAGCTCCTGTCTCCTGAAGCCTCGCTGAGGAGGGATACAGCCCCCACCTGTATCCTCGACCCTTCACTTACTTCCTGCCTCGCAGTGCCCGGCCCAGCCTGGCTCAGTCTCTGAGTCTGCCAAGAATATGTTATGATTCCAGTTATCAGTTCAGTCCTCCTTCTCTGCATTCCTAAGCTACTGAACTGCATCAATAGTTTCCGTCATTGTCTAGCCTTCACGTCTCCACGTTAGAGAAATACTGCATTTAATGGTCATTTAATATTCTTCATCACGCACTACATGTAGAATAATGCATGGTCCAGTCTCAGGATCACGTTAGCCTTTCCCCTCTTGACTTCTAGTTCCTATCAACATGTTCCCTAAACATCAGATACTAGATAGGGTTTAGGTACATGTCGCTCCGACCCTCCAGACTTCAGTCTCTGCTCCTAGCACAGAGTTCATAGCCCCCAGCTTCTCCTAGTGATACGTCATTGCTAGTTTGCGCGCACCATCAGGTTAGAGGTCCCGGCTCCTCAGGTAGCCCCCTCCATGGTTTCCGCCCCATTCATGACATATCCTGTTACGTCTGCACCACATGTCTATGTATACGCCCAGTTACACCTACTTTCGCCCTTATCTTTCGCGACTGCTACGCGTCACACCTACTGCTCCACCCACTGCTACGCCCACTGCAATGTAATGCTATGTGTTTGCGTTATGTATATATGCTCATGTATTGTTATTAAAAGCCAGCGCGCTCATCCCAGATCCAGCCCCAGCAGCTGCTGGGCCCTGTCACCCTGTCATCCTATTCCTATGCAGGTTGTCCTGTTCCTGTCCTTATGCTGTATTAAACCTGCAAAACTCCTACTACCTCGAATCTTGACTCTTATTTATTGAGCTATCTGTTATGATATATGTCTAGTCAAAAATAGGGTATTATTTATTTATTTACCACATAATGGCGCCCGAATAGGGACTTGCCCTTTCCCCACGCGTCGGTGAAGCCACGCCGACCCCCTGACCCTCTGCAGTCGTGACGGAACTCTTCTGCGCAGTGGCAGATATTTCTGCTCAAGTATCCCTCAGGCCCACGGAGGAGACGGAGGAGGCGGTCCAGCATCCAGACGAGACGGTGGAGGAACGCGGCGAGTCCCGACCAGAGCCCAAGCCAAGAGTCCAAGGTCCGAGGTATCCGGAGGTCCACCCGTAACTGAAGTCCGAAGCCCGAAGTTCGTCGTCCGTCGTCGTAGCAGTCCAGTCCAGTCCGAGGCTTTCCGTTCTTGCTGCCCGGTGAGTACCGTTACTGGGGTGGTATCTAGACAGGGTCAATTTAATTGACTCTGGTCTGTGGGTTGGTGGTACACAGTCCCACAAACGAAGTGTCCACTTCGGTGGATGCGGGTCCTGACGTGTCTCTTTATGAGACCGGTAAGTTTCGTACTGTTTCAGCAGTGCATCTAGTTTCTGTTCTAGTCAGTTTCTGTTCTCGAGAAAATTTATGTGTTCTGTTCTCAGTATTTTCAGGTAGTATTCTGTTCGAACTGATTATTTTAAATATTTTTCATGTATTTTAATGTCGTGGTATGAATGGGGAATAAGTATCGTGTTCATTGTGTATTGTATTGTGTCTAGATTACAGTTCAGTCATGCCCATATTTTCCAAGTTACGTCAGTTAAAAACTAGAAAGGGTCTGCTGGAAGCAGCAGTTCCCGTCCCGCCCAGGGACAGTCCAGGTCACTTTATGTATCAGAAACATGGCATAAGTGCCATATTGTATCTAGACTTATGGGTGGAGTATACCAAACAGTTAGAAGAAAAGTATAGATGGCCCGTATCGGGTACATGGGATGCCGAATGCATCATGCGAGTAGAAGAAGCATTATGGAAAAAGAAAGCCAGACAGTCACAGAAAGATGCCATCGAGTTATGGCGCAAAGAAGCTCATAAAAGAACCGAAAAAGAAATCAGAAAGTCAGAATTAAGTAGAGAATCCTTAGAGCGAGCCCAAGAAAAAGAATTAATCGAGATAGGTGAACAAGTCAAAGCCGAACAGTCAGACAGACAGAGGCATGCCCTTATTAAGGGTATGTATCCTCTTCTTGCCGAGGGCTTGCCAAAAGCGACCCCGGAGGCATCCAGTAATTTCCCGCCACCACTAGTTCCGACCAAGCTACGTCACAAACCGACCGCAGCTGATATTTTTATTTCGTCCTATCTGGACGACACAGTCCCTGAATATGCAGATCCTGTTCGCGCTCCGCCAGTCCCTGTAAATCAGGCACATCCTGCTCCTCCAGACACCGGGGCACCCCATGCAGTACCTGCTACGGTACCCCCGGTCCAGCCAGCATTTCAATTTCCCGCTCCGCCACGAAGAATATCAGTCGACGATTCTAGTCTAGGGGCCGCAGGAGGAGGTCCTCCTCAAACCCCGCCGCCACGCAAGCGTTTATCAGCACTCGAATTACATGCTCAAGCATCACAGCGTACTCCCAAGAGTAATAAGTCTGTTGCAGAAATCAGGCAAGCCCTTGGCGAATGTGCCTATGACCCAGTCCCAGGCGAGAATAATATGGTTTTATATTCAGTACGCGTAAGGAGGGTGACCGAGTATCTAGTCACCCTACCCAATATGAAAGAAGATCTAGACAGAATATATCGTTTCATCCGTACAGGGGATGATCCAGAAAGTATTAGTGATGCCATGTCTCAAAGGAAAGCTGAGATCCAGCGTATGATATTAAAGTTTTTAATTAACTGTCTAATAAGAGAACAAGATTACCCGTCTAAAGATCCGGCCGAAATGAAAACCCTGACAAAGTGGAGTGATAATATAGCCGAGGGTAAGCACAATACCATTAGTGCCATGGAGAGTATGTACAAGAAAATCCGTAGAGAAATAATAAAGATACACGAACAACGTAAAGCAGCACAAGTAAGCGAGAAAGAAAGTAACTCTGATACTGAAGAGGTAGAGGACGAGAATCCCGCCAGAATAGCGTATGTAGGAAAATTTAGATTTCCAGATCGCCATTTACGCCTAGAACACAAGTCAATTTTCCATCATTCAGCACCAGAACAAGGTTCCCTAGAACAAGTATTCCAAGCTACCGATCACATTCTGAAATCACGAATCGGTTACAGTGAGTTAAGTACCATGCATGAACAGGAACTAGCCCGATCAGCAGTCCGATGGATTACTGATTCTACCACTTTTCCAGACAAAATAGTGGCACAAATGTTTCTGAAATTGCCCCCAGCCGAGCAGCGACTGGTGGATATGTATATGATCCAGCACCTCATTACATTGTATGAGGGTCAGCATTCCGATCCAGGTCCGTTACACGATATCCTGAACGAGTTACTCCAGTATAGATGGAGAGGTCTAGGTACCGACTTAATTAGTGTCATTCTAGAGCAGCGCCACAAATATAGAACGTTTCTGAACCCGCATTTTGTTCATGTCTCACCCCCAGAAAGTAAACCATTTTACATGGAAAGACAGAACCCGTTACGAGAAGTGCATCCAGTTAAGACAGAGGACGGGGAAATGCAACGAGTGTTTGTTTACACCCCGATTACAAAGATGGAACTCCTCGAAATGAAGAAATTAATTCCCTGTCATGACAAAGATCCAGCAGGGTTCCATAGAGAATTAAAAGACATGCTCCGTATGGGAGAATACACTTACCCAGATATCATTAAAATGTTAAAGGTCCTGTTGCCCGCAGGGGTGTATGAAAAGCTAAAGGAAAAAGAATGGGAGGTGGGAGAGAAAAAGATCGATTGGGCAGTTCTAGAAGCTGAAGACAAGGCACGAGTACCAGGTACCGGTCTAGGAGAGAAATGCAAAGAATTACCAGAATTATTGATTCAAGTTTTACCCAGATTATTGACAACTAGAAAAGAAGACTGGGATGCAATCTCAGCCTGTAAACAGAAACAAGAGGAAGATATTAGTGATTTTTATTCTAGGTTTGAAAAATGCTTTAGCATCAATAGTGGCCTCAAGACAAGTAGTGAGTCATACCCTCACCTTTTTGTTACTAAATTAGTCGAGAATTCAAGCCCACAAATTAAAAATCGAGTTTTGAAAGTCGAAAGTACCTGGCAAGCTAATACTCCGTCCCAGATGCTCCAGATGCTTCAGTACCACCAGAATAGAATCAGGGAAGAGCAAGAACACGAGAGAAAACGTATGAAAGACACGAAAATGAAAGTACTAGTTGCACAATCTGTTCCTCAAGACAGTCAGAAGAGGGGTCCGAATCAAGCCAGTCATCCTGCAGCTCCCGTTAAAGGGAACTGCAATTATTGTAAACAGCCAGGTCATTTTATAAATGAGTGTGCAGTTCTGAAACACAACATAGCTACTGGTAAGACTAAAGAAAGACCACGTCCGCCTAGACAAGAGCAAGTTTCACAGACTCCTCAGCCACAGAATGCACAACAGACAGTTACAGCACCGCAGCCTATTGCTGCAACACAGCATGTTACATCACAGATGTACCAGTATGCACAGTCTGAGTATCCAGAGTACCAGCAGTATTCATGAAACAGCCTAGAGAGGGAGGTAGGCTTGCCTCTCATCGAGATACCTGTAGATCAAGAAGGTCCCTATGTTCACAGTCAAGTATTAGGGAAAGACAGAAAGTTTTTGATTGATACAGGGGCAAGTAGGACCACAATTAGTCATGCCGAAGTTCCAGGGGCTCCGCTCTCAGGCTCAAGAAATGTTTCCCTTGGATTTTCAGGAAAACCTATCGTAAATGAGATTTCAAAGCCAGTTACTCTAGAAGTAGGTCCATTGTCCCGCACTACTGATCTGTTACTTACTAAGTCATGTCCAGAAAATCTATTAGGCATTAAAACACTGAAAGAGTTAGGCGCAGTTATATGTTGTTCCCCAGAGGGAATACGATTGTTCCTACGTGACTTTAAGGGTCACTATGTGTTACGAGATTTTGATCCAAGATTGTCTAATGTTCCGCAGCATTTATGGGCGCAAGGTCCAACTGATGTAGGTTACATGCAAATCACACCCCATCGTGTGACTCTCAAACCAGGTGTAGTGTTACCACGAATCAGACAGTACCGATTGCCACCTGAGGCTGTAGCAGCCTTATCCAAAATTATTGACGAGCTCATCGCTCAAGGAGTAGTTGTAGAAACTGACTCCAACGTATGCAATTCTCCGATCATTCCAGTCATGAAACGTACTGATCCAAATGCACCCCCAGTATATCGATTAGTGATCGACCTACGAGAACTTAATAAATGTATTATTCCTCAGTACCCAGTTGTCCCAGACATCTCTTCCCTATTAACAGCCATTGATTCCGAAGCCACGTTCTTCACTGTCATAGACCTCAAGAACGCATTTTTCAGTGTTCCAATTCATCCAGACAGCCAGTTTCTTTTCGGATTCTGTTTAAATGGAAGGAGCTATATGTTCACACGCGCTCCTCAAGGTTTCACAGAAAGTCCTAGTATTTACAGTCAAGCACTCAAGAGACAACTAGACAACATTCACATGCCAACTGACACTGCCCTGCTCCAGTATGTCGATGATCTACTGATCACAGCCCGTTCTGAACGTGATTGCGAGCGAGCGTCACTAACGGTTCTGTATTTCCTGGCCGAGATGGGGCACAAGGTGTCCCCTTCGAAGCTTCAATTCTGTGTCCAGCAAGTGGTATACTTAGGACACTTACTGTCCAAGAGGGGTAGGCAGTTGACACCAGACCGTATCCAGTTAATAGCGAGTCTTCCTCAGCCCAAGACCCAGAAGGAGGTACGTGCCTTTATCGGCCTTACTTCTTATTGTAGACAATGGATTCCTCAGTATGCATTTCTAGCCAAGCCACTGATACAGTTAACGACACAGGAGGCAGCCGTATCGACTGTTCTCCCTTGGACATCTGAACATACACTTAGTTTCAACGAGTTAAAGAAAGCTTTATGCCAAGCTCCAGTTCTAGCCACACCGAACTACAGTAAGCTTTTTACACTTTTCGTCACAGAACGCGAAGGTACAGCATTATCTGTTCTCACACAAGATCAAGCAGGACAATACAAGCCATGTGCTTATTTTTCGAGCACATTAGATCCAGTCGCCCAGGCGCTGCCTGCGTGCCTCAAGTCAGTTGCAGCCACAGCCCTAGCTATCAGACAAAGTGATTCCATAGTCTTAGGACATACCTTGACAGTACAAGTCCCACACTCCGTGGAAGTTCTTTTAAACCGAACGCAAACTCAGCACTTGACAATTGCACGTTTAACAGGTTATGAATTGACACTGTTCCAGCCACACATAGAAATCAGACGCTGCAACATCCTGAATCCTGCTACACTGTTACCATCAGCTAATTCAAATTCTGCCACACATGATTGTGTGGAAGTAGTTAACATTACGACAAAACCAAGGCAAGATCTGACAGATATTCCGTTACCAGACCCCGACCTGACACTTTATGTGGATGGTTCATGTATGAGAACTAGTACAGGAGAACTAGTAGCCGCGTATGCAGTGACTACTGACACCGAAGTTATTGAGACACACCGTATTGACACTCTGTCCGCTCAAGCAGCAGAGCTAGTTGCTCTGACACAAGCCTGCATACACGCCAAGAACCTGAAAGTTAATGTTTACACAGATTCACGCTACGCATTTGGAGTTGTACACGACTTCGGAGTGCTCTGGCAGGAGAGAGATTTCATGACTTCTCATGGAACCAAGATTCAGCATGGTCTCCTTATTCAAGCTCTGTTAGATGCCATACACTTACCGACATCTATCGCTATCATGAAGTGCAAAGCACATACGAAGGTCACTGACATTATTTCTCAAGGTAACGATCTAGCAGATCGCACAGCCAAGCTTACAGCACAGACTCCAGACATTCCAGTTAACATGACACATACTCCAGATCCGACTACATGCATGACAGTTAAGGACCCTACTCAAGATGTCATAGATATCCAGTTACATGCTACTCCCGATGAAATCAAGAAATGGTCCGAACAAGGAGGGGTCCAGACAGATCAAGGATGGTTAACGAAGGGTAGAGCCACATGGTTTCTCCCCGACTCTATGGTTCAAGTCATTATTAATACCGCACATAGTCCAGCACATTTAGGGGAAAAAGCTATGTTAGACAGTATCCAGAACATTTGGTTCAACAAGCATTTACGAGCTGCAGCCAAGCAGAAAGTCCGTACCTGTATGATATGTTGTCAGTTTAATCCAGGTAAAAGTGTCCCGGTGGAACAAGGTGGATTCCAGCCCCCTGACCACCCTTTTGAAGTCCTCCAGATGGATTATATTCAGATGGAGCGATGTCGAGGTTTCAAGTATGTCCTTGTAGTTGTATGCGCTTTGTCCAGGTGGACAGAAGCATATCCAGTCCCAGATTACACAGCCACGACCACTGCCAAGCAGTTGGTTCGTGAGTTCTTCCCCCGTTATGGACTCCCTAGGGTCGTGTATTCTGATAACGGCCAGCCATTCTCATCTGAACTCATGAAGCATGTTTCCCTTTTGCTAGGGTACCAGTGGAAGTTCCATTGTGTACGCCATCCTGAAGCAGCCGGTCTCGTTGAGAGACATAATCAGACTCTGAAAATCCGAGTCGCCAAAATATGTAAAGAAAAAGGTGTGGACTGGCTAGTAGCTCTGCCAGTTGCTCTATTTTATATGCGCATGGTCGCACATTCCAGATCAGGTCTGTCCCCGTATGAGGTCGTTTTCGGCCGCCCCCCTAACATGTGGGGTACTCCTAGACCCCGAAGTATTACCGATGTTTCAAGTAATATGCTGACAGATTACCTAGCTTCCTTGATGTCTGCCCTCAACTCATGTCGTTCACAGGTTGCCGCCGCATTTCCAGACAATACCGAGGTGGCACCGCATGAAATCGTTCCAGGATCCATGGTGATGGTGAGGAACTTTGACAGATCAAGTCCGCTGGAGCCTCGATGGAAAGAGCCCCGACAGGTCCTCCTCACTACCCGTACAGCCGTGAAGTTGGAAGGACGCAAAGGCTGGGTACACCTTTCTCATATTAAACTTTTTAATGGACTGAAACCCGCCTTAAAGAACATTTCCCAGGATTCAAAGGATTGCCAGAATATTGTTCTCAAGGACTGTCCCGCAAAAGACATTGTTACAACCCCTCCCCTGTTAGAGAAAACTCCGCAGCAGGTGTATAAACAGAAACTACGGTCTAGTAAAATAAGTCAGTCAGTTTGATTGTCTAAGTCCTCCCCTAGGTGAAACGGTTAGACTGTTTCTGACATGTATAAAATAGACCCCCATAGTGAGAGAGTTAGTCAAAACTCAATCCGATGTATCGTTTTTCTATGTTTTATATTGTTTTCCAGCCTTATGATTTCCTGCACCAGTTATGCATTTTTCCTGTATTTCCCAGTTTCACATGTAAATAAGTCTGCTAATGCTACAGCAGAGCACACGTTTAGTGATCTGCCCCCTCATGAACTGTCCTACCGCCTCGCTATGCGAAATAACTCATTTATCCGTATGTTACATTACTCACACCAGACCAACAATGCCACTAATTGTTGGGTGTGTGGTCGACTCCCCCCTTTCCAGACCCCGAAGGGAGTTCTGCCACTTTTTCCTTATCCATTTTCACATAATGGTTCGTGTGGAGCATGGTCCACGTTAACGTCATCCTCAACAGATATGTCTTTTCTTAACAGTACATGTTTCCCAGACAAGCAAGGTCTCCCTCACCGAACAGGTTTAGATCTAGAAAATGAAGTGTATAATTTAGGTAATTATTCGTCGAATTTCATGGTCTTGAATGTTCAGTCTGATACTACTCCAGACTTACCTGCTATTTCAGTACTACCAGTCAAAGGCGAATTATGTGTCCGAAATTATGGTTCCGTACATGTAGGACATAGTGATTGTACTACTATTGTCAAGTATAGTGACAGTGGGAAATCTATCTTTAAAACTTCACGTCATTCATATTTTATTTGTGGTCAAACCGCATATGTTCGTCTGCCCCTCGATTGGGAGGGAACCTGTTACATTGCCTTCCTACTGCCACCAGTTTTCCTAGCCCCACCTGATTATCATAGAAACACACATCTAGTACACATTAGACATAGAAGGGAGTCCCCAATTGTCGATTATACTGAAACTGCTCTAGAACAATATACCGATTTCAATAAAGGTTTCTTCTTCTTTATAGGACCTATCCAGAATAGTAAGTTAATCCGTAGATTAACCAGAACCCTTGAAGCTGTAGTAAATGAGACTGCCTCTGCTCTAGGTAACTTAACTGAAGAGCAATCTGCTATGAGATTTGTCGTTTTACAGAATCGTCTCGTCCTTGACGTCATACTGGCCGATAGGGGCGGGGCTTGTAGAGTCATCGGATCTAGTTGCTGCATTTTCATTCCAAATAACGCGCCGTCTGTTTATTCAGCTATAACCAGACTCCATAAAATTGCCCATCTGATACACCAAGATCCAGGCACCTGGACATGGTCCGGCTGGTTCTGGAATATATTTTCCGCATGGGGATGGAAAATATTGTCCTTTCTAGGTATTGCAGTAGCGATCATATTCAGCTGCTGCCTCTGTATACAATGTGGCCCTGCGATTTGCGGCATTTGTGCTACCTCTTGTATTCCTAGTCCCAAGCCCCGTTCTAAATCCCGTTCCAAGAGAATTCGAGATGAGCAAATGATACTGTATGAAATGATAGATGGTATCATGAATATTGATGTTTCCTGATGGAAACGTAGTGACAAGGAGGGAATGTGGAAAAGTAAATTTTGCCATGTTCTGTGTCCCTACGTGTCATCCATCATATGTTATGTGTGCATGATTAAATATGCACATGCATTCCCCATGTCTGATTAATGACGCAATTACAGTTGTGTCCCCCTCTAGTATGCTAGTTTCCAGTCCTCGTGAATACTACGAATATCAGGCCTATGTAAAGCTACGTTGCCACGTTTCTCAGTGTGCACGTTATTCTATTATAAAGTCCCCGTTTCTAGGCCTCAAAAGGGCCCGGACACCAGATTCAGCTCCTGTCTCCTGAAGCCTCGCTGAGGAGGGATACAGCCCCCACCTGTATCCTCGACCCTTCACTTACTTCCTGCCTCGCAGTGCCCGGCCCAGCCTGGCTCAGTCTCTGAGTCTGCCAAGAATATGTTATGATTCCAGTTATCAGTTCAGTCCTCCTTCTCTGCATTCCTAAGCTACTGAACTGCATCAATAGTTTCCGTCATTGTCTAGCCTTCACGTCTCCACGTTAGAGAAATACTGCATTTAATGGTCATTTAATATTCTTCATCACGCACTACATGTAGAATAATGCATGGTCCAGTCTCAGGATCACGTTAGCCTTTCCCCTCTTGACTTCTAGTTCCTATCAACATGTTCCCTAAACATCAGATACTAGATAGGGTTTAGGTACATGTCGCTCCGACCCTCCAGACTTCAGTCTCTGCTCCTAGCACAGAGTTCATAGCCCCCAGCTTCTCCTAGTGATACGTCATTGCTAGTTTGCGCGCACCATCAGGTTAGAGGTCCCGGCTCCTCAGGTAGCCCCCTCCATGGTTTCCGCCCCATTCATGACATATCCTGTTACGTCTGCACCACATGTCTATGTATACGCCCAGTTACACCTACTTTCGCCCTTATCTTTCGCGACTGCTACGCGTCACACCTACTGCTCCACCCACTGCTACGCCCACTGCAATGTAATGCTATGTGTTTGCGTTATGTATATATGCTCATGTATTGTTATTAAAAGCCAGCGCGCTCATCCCAGATCCAGCCCCAGCAGCTGCTGGGCCCTGTCACCCTGTCATCCTATTCCTATGCAGGTTGTCCTGTTCCTGTCCTTATGCTGTATTAAACCTGCAAAACTCCTACTACCTCGAATCTTGACTCTTATTTATTGAGCTATCTGTTATGATATATGTCTAGTCAAAAATAGGGTATTATTTATTTATTTACCACAAACTGCCAAACTCATTGGAGGACTTCAGGAAGATGCTGCTGGCGAAGAAGGTGAAAGTCTCTGGTGGAATCCAAAGGTGGCTTCAAGATAAGAAGTGCCTGCAAGCAGAGGATACAAAGTCTATGCCACTCAGAAGTGACCAGGAGGCACAGAAGACGAATGCCCACCTATGTCGGGTGTTGCAGGAGAGTTGACATGACTTTTGAGCTGCAACTGTGTGGACCAGGCGAGGCTGTTGAAGACCAGGAGCCATTCACAAGCTGTCCCACGTCGGATGTCGAGAGTTGAAGGGGTCGGTGTCCGTTGGGAACACCAATAAGCCTTGGCAACTGCAAACAATGTGGTAAGCGAAAAAGGTGCAGTGTCGGGACCACGAAGGTCCAAGGGACTCACCACAAGCAGGGGAGTCAGAGTAGGCCCCGAGCAATCAGGGAAGCCCACTGGAATCAAAGAAGACCCTCAAAAGGACCCACAGGCCTGAGGCACTGAAGTCGCTAGAGGACCTCGAGCAGCTCACCAAAGATGTGGCCCACGGTGCACGAGATACGGTGAGGAAGGAGTTGTTGTTCACAGGAAATGCTTCAGGTTGGGGCTACTTGGAGCCTGACGTTCTCTGAGGAAGAGAGCCAACAAGCCTTTGCAACAATAAGTTGTCGCAATGCACAGGGGTTCAGTTCCTGTAGTTCCAACAAGGGATACTGGCCTCCGACTCAGTGAGAAGACAGTGCAGGCCTCGATGGAGTTGAAAAACTACCACCTGTGTTGCTGACTTTTTCATAGCTATTCTCCCTTGGGCAGCACAGTCAGTAGCGTTATAGCTGGAAGTGATGAAACAGAGCTTTATATAAGTGCCACCCCTTCGGAGTCTGTGTGAGCCCAGGATCAGCAGACCGGTCAGCTTGGTTGCGGTGCCTACAGATGCAGGGAAGTGGCTTTTTCACTTCAAGGGAGATTCCTTCAGATGTCTTGGATGCCCACAGTTCTTGGAAGGATCCTGTATGAAGCAGAGACACAGACGTTGCAGCAGACTTGCAGGAGCAGCATCAGTCTTTCCAGTTGCAGTCTCGGTGCCCAGAGCAAGGGTCCAGCAAAGTCCAGAGTGCCCAGACAGTTGAAGATGATATTAATCTTGTTCCATGATGAATCTGGGGACCCACCCACAGGTAAGTCCTTAAGTACCCTAAGGAAAGAGTTCAGACAAGTCAGGGTTCCATCCCCGAGGAGGGGCTGAACAGTGGGTAGGATACTCCGATGTTCTTTGTCCAGATGTGCCCCAGTGCTGGAGCCAACGGCTCCCTGAACTGATTTGAACTGGATATGTATGCAAGGAGAGCACCAAGTGTGCCCTTCAAGTAGTTTTAGTGGCGCTACAAAGTACCCTCACCCTGCCCCAATACACTAAACCCTGTCTGAGAGGTGGTCACACCTCCTGTGACAGGATATCGATTGTTCTGCCTTCCCCTGCTCTAGCTTGGCTCAGCAGCAGGAGGGCAGAAACATGTGTCTGGTTGGCAGCAGCCCTAGCTTGCTGTCCGGTTCTAGAAGATTGGTACCGGGAACAATGAGGTCCCCCGCAGGAGCTTTACAGTGCATAGAATCACACCTCCCACACCGTTTACAGTGTGGGGGTATGATTTGTTATGGTGTGGGAGTATGATTCCAACATGTTTGATACCAAACACAACTGGGTCACTTTCAGCCAGTTTAGAGCTGGTAATCACATAATGATGCACAGCCACTCTATATGTCATAATGACTTATGCACTTACAACACAGGAGAATGGACTCCGAAGGTTGTAGGGGTGCCATGCTCTTGCAGGGGCACCCTCACACTTGGAACCGAGCACCCTGCCTTCAGGATTGAAAGGTCTGTCTTAAGGATGACTTTTAGGTTTTAAGTGCAGTGACCTCAGATATAGGGAAACCTGTATCTGTCGTAAGTGGTGCTAGCTCCAGCTTACACAGACTGCAATGGCAGGCCTGGAGTGACAATTCAAATGGTCTCTCCTGGGCGGCATCATACATGCTTTAGCCCATGGGAGACCCCTGGTGTACCTGGGCCCTTGGTTCCTCAGTAACATATACTAGGGACTTACAAGGGTACACCAGCAGCCAATCTGGGATGTACCTAAGTACTCACCATATCCAACTTAGGGGAGAAAGCACAGAGGCGGGGGTCCTGATTAGCAGGATCCCAGTCAGACTAGTCAGAAACAGTATAACACCAGGCCAAAAGTGGGGGTAACCATAAAAGCAGATCCTACTTTCCTACAATAGGTATACTTGCAAACTATTGTAGAAGGTATCCTTTAGGACTTAAGGTGCTTAGGGCCCAAGGTCCAAGAAACCACCAGTAGGTCCGAGTGCACTGTCCTGGAGTGTGCGGGTGCAGAAGTTCTGCTTGCATTGTTAGCCTCGACCACTACGCGGTAAAGTGTAAAAGGACCAGTGAAAACAACAGAGTCTGCAAGGGGGGACTTGGGGATAAGTCCGACAGAACCAAACATGGGGCTCTGTTCATGTGGACTCCTATTTCAAGGGGACGCAGTCTGAAGTAGTGTATTGTGGGGCTTGGGTGCAGAGGTGCTGACTGGTTGGCCACTTTGCGTTGGAGGTTCTCACGGTGCTTGGGGTACCTGTAGAGGAGGTAAAAGAAAGACAGCAGGGCCACTCTCGGTGTGGACTTCATCTCTCCTGAAATCCCTCGATGTGCAGGTGTTTGCAGCAGTGGTGGTCAGATTGAACAAACAAGCCTTGGTGGCTGTAAGTGCACCAGTAGTCAGGGTAATTGGGTCAGTGAAATTGTCAAGGTTCCAGCAGTAAGACTGGGTCTGACTCGAAGTAGTGTTAAAGTCCTTATTTCTCGCAGTGACTGCTCTTATTTGGGCTTCCCTTGGATCCTAGTAGATAAATCTGAGTTTCTGGTGTCAGAGAACAGTCTAAATACTGAATTTAGGGGGTGTTAAGAGGAATGTAAGTTAGTTGCCAATGGGCTACTTACCCCTGGGTTGACTACACCTCCATATAGCCACTGCCTGTAGAGAGTGGGCATACACCTGACCCAGAGTTCCTAGTTTCACCAAAAACCCTTCTTTGAGTGTCCACTTCAGGTGGCCCACCTTAGGGGTGTGCCTAGCCTGATAGGGGGGCACGCCCACTGACTAGCTAATATTCCCAATGGGCCCCAGGGCAGTGGGTAGTATTCTCTAGGTCTGGAGGAAGCTGGAGTCGTATATCAAAGGCGGCAGAGACTTTGAAGCCTCTGCTAAATCACTAGACATCCTGCTGGAGGAGGTGTAAAAACCTCCTCCAAAAACAGGTTTTGCTTCTGACCTCTGAAAGCGAGGGCTCTCCGTGGTAGGTTCAGAAACTCATCGGTGGTGGCAGGCTGGAAATGTCCAGACGGTCAGCACACTAAATGGCTGATAGGTTTCAGGGGGTACCTCTAAGGTGCCCTCTGGGTGCATGTCATAATAATCCCAACACTGGTTTCAGTGTGGATTTATTAAGACGAGGTGTTTGATACCAAACATCATTAGTTTCAGTAAAGCTATTATGAAGCTGTCCAGTGCCCAGTACAGTATGCTTAAGAAGGCTTCCTGATCACTTGCAATGTCGTGGCAATGGAACTAGACATCACAGGGGCATATTTGCCCATGCAGATATGCCCTCACATATAATATAATGCATCCTGCCTTAGGGCTCTAAGGCCTGCTGTAGGGGTGACTTACATATAGTATATGCAGTGTGCATAGGACACAGGGAGTGTTCCATTAGTGTTTTCACAATGGTTTGCACCATTTCATGCATCCTGCAATTGCAGCCTGTATGTCATTTTTGTGTTAGTCCCTTTGAGTGCATAATGCATGCTGCAGCCCATAGGGACCTTCTTTAGTGCCCATGATCAGGACACCAGAGGTACCATTTACTAGGTACTTACAGGGGTGCTAAAGTTCATGCCAATTGGGTTACAATTAGACATTTACCTGCTTTAAGGGAAAGAGCACTGGGACTGGGGGCCTGGTTAGCAGTGACCCGGTGCACTTTCAGTCGAAAAGCATCAGTACTAGTGCAAAAATTGGCGATGACCATGTCAAAAAATGGCACTTCCAACACTCATACAGGAACTTCTAAACCTATTCTACATGTGCCTGCTGAGCAACAAGTTCAAAGCAGTATCCCACACTATGTAAAATCCTGTACACAGCTGCTTACCTTAAGAGGTTGAACAAAAACAGAGGGCCAAAAGGAGAAAAAAGATGGTGGATTCCCATAAGTCAGAATCTGCTTCCCCACAGTATGATACGAGACTGTTTTTGACACTTGGATAGAGCACTACTTGTTGACACTTGAACAGGTCATGCGACTGCACAGCTACGTGGGGCCTAAGATCTGTAGTGCCTTGAATGTGTATGTGAGGAGTTTGAAATGAGTGAGCCTGTGTATCAGGAGCCGGTGGAGTCCCTGAGGTGTGGTGTTATGTTAAAATCAATTTGTAGAGCGCTCGTACGCCCGTGGGCTTCATGGCGCTATAGGAAAAGTGAAGAATCCGTCCAACATAACACTGAGCTAACAATGGCTAATGGTAGGCTTGAGAGAACAACCAAGTTTTTAATCCCTTACGAAAGGTGAGTAAATCCTTACTCTGCCTAATCGGTAATGGGATGGAGTTCCAAAGTGAGGCTGCTAGATGGCGAAAACAGCAGCCTCCCTGTCGCTTCCTTTTGAAGCGAGACACCTCCAGTAGGGATTTTTGCGCAGAGCGCAAGCTTCTGGTGGGTATGTATTTAGAGATCAGGCAACGAATAAAGGCAGGGCCTTTATCTTGTGTGGCCTTGAAGGTGATACACCCTGCTTTAAAGGCTATGCGCTGGGAGATCGGAAGCCAGTGTAGCTTTTCTAATCCAGGTTTAATAGAAGACCATTTTGGCTGTTGTAGAATGAGTCTCGCCGCCTGATTCTGGACAAGTTGAAGTCTCTTCGACAGGCCCACTGGAAGTCCCAAATAGACGCTGTTGGAATAGTCCAGGCGGGACATGACCAAAGCAATAGTAACCTGGATTAAGGCAGACTGGGTGAGAAGATGAGCAATCTTTTTTATTTTCCTCATTTGGAAAAAGCTTGCTGAGACCACGGCGCCCACCTGGGTTTTTAAGGACAGGTCCGAGTGGAGCGTGATGCCTAAGCTCTTTACAGCAGTGGACCTTACAGGGGGGATGCCCAGGTCTGCTGGCCAGAAGTTATCACTCCAGCTGGATAAACTGTTCCCGGGCAAAAGTAGTTCTGTTTTGCCTGGGTTGAGTTTTAGATGATTTTCGTTCATCCAGCATTGGATGTGTTTCATGGTGTTCTGAAATTCGGACACAGCATCAGGGATGTTCAGATGAAATATTAGCTGTAAATCGTCCGCGTAGTTGAACACCGTGACATTAAACTTCTTAAGGGAATAAAGAAGAGGGCGGAGATAAAGATTAAATAATAAGGGGGATAATGACGACCCCTGCGGAACTCCACAGGTGGGCGTATGCCTAGTGCCTATAAAGCTGCCCAGTTGAATTGCCTGAGTCCGGCCCTCGATAAAGGAAGTAATCCAGCTCAACGCTGGTCCTCTAAGGCCGGCCTGTTCGACACGGTTGAGCAAGATGTCATAGTCAACCGTGTCGAACGCAGCTGAGAGGTCAAGCAGCACCAGGGCTTGGTGTGTATCGATATCCGCATTGGCTCTAAGGTTGTCCTGAACCGCCAGAATCACCGCCTCTGTTGAATGGCCCGGGCGAAACCCCGCTTGATTAGGCTCCAAGTAGTTAGTGGTCTCGATGAAATTAGAGACACTCTTAGAGACATGAGCCTCCAGCACCTTTGAGAGGTAGGGCAGCAGGGAGATAGGTCTGTAGTCTGTAAGATCCAAAGGATCCTTCCCTTGTTTTTTTACCAAAGGTATAAGGAGAGATTTTTTAAAATCTGTGGGGACTCTGCCTTGTCTGAGGGATTCATTGAGGATAGGCAGGAATGCCTGTGGAAGGGATAGGCCTACTTCTCTAAAGATCGAAGGGGGACAGATATCATTAGGTGACCCTGATTTGATCCTTTGAAGAAGTTCCGACAATTGTTTGGAATCAATCGGGGGGATGTGGTCTAAGATCTCTGGATTCATGTATGTGTCCTCAGTGATGTTACTGGCAGGGTGTGATGGTATACTTTGTTTAATTGTGATGATTTTTTCAATAAAAAAATTATTCAAATCATCACATAAAGCTTGAGATTGTGCGATAGGTAGGGACGTACGCTCATCGTTACAGAGGTCATTCACTATTCTAAAGATGTCTTTAGTTTGATTCTGAGATTTCAGAATTATGCCTGAAAAATAGTCAGTCTTCCTCTTAAGGATGGTTTTTTGGTAGAGGCGACGGCTCAGGCAGTAGACCTCTTTATCTTGTGGGAGATAATTTCTGCGCCAGATTCTCTCTTTTTGCCTGACCTCTAGTTTGAGTTTTTTGAGGTCCGCAGAGAACCATTTATGAGCCTCTTTGTCGCGTGAGCGGGAGAATTTTACATTAGGTGCATGAATATTGGCAGCACTTTGGATCCATGAGACTAGCGCCCCATAGATATCATCTACGTCCCCCATGTCGTCAGGTGGAGGCAGAGTAGAAACCAGAGTGTCCAGAAAAGCAGAAAGATCTATTGCCCCCCATTTGCGAATTTCCCCTCCAGGCTGAGAAGGAATCTGATGTTGTCTCCTTACTTGAAGGGAAAAATAAACAAAATGGTGATCTGACCAAATACAGGGCTGAATCAAGATAGATAGCAGAGGGAGATTATGCGACCATAGTTGGTCGAGATGGTGGCCTTTCTCATGAGTGGAGAACTGTATGAATTGGGTCATGTTGATGTCAGTAAGTAAATCAAACAATTCTCTCGCCTGGATATCAGTGTCCAGGATGTCGAACCACAGATTAAAATCTCCAATGAGGATAGTATGGGGATATTTCATAGTAATTGACGCTATTTGTTCGGCAAGTCCTGAGGGAAAGGCAGGCATAGATTGTGGGGGACGGTAAAGTAAAACCAGAGCTATGGCGCGATGGTGTGATGTGAATGCTTATGGCACTAGCATAGTATGTTATAGGACAGTTACTTGCATAGTGCATGTGCCAGCTCTTTCTATTGCTGATATTCGGATAGCAGATCATCCAGCGCCATCAATCATGTGGCTTGGAGAAGATGCAATCCCATACTTTAGAAATTTAAAGTTCTTACCGCCGGAGCCTTGACAAAGCCGTGTCCAAGCAGAGGGTCGTCATAGATCTGGCCACCAGCTCCCGGTTGTGGCTTGCAGTAGCATCTTCCTGGAGGCCCTGGAATCCCTCGCTCTCCCTTTGGTCCCACAATTAGCTGCCCTACAAAAGATGATCACAAAGTGTAAAAAAGGACACTCAGAAAAGGAACCTGTGTGACAGGGCTATTACAGGTTTTTGCGGCACCCACGCTGTTATGTGATGAGGCCCTTCCCTTCTGGCCACAGTCCTGCCCCTTTAGGGCGGTGTATCCCACCCCCTTGCTCCAACCCTTCCTCTATGTCCCACACTACCGCAGAACCCAACCTTCAGCAGGAGATGCATACTATCAATATTTGAACAGCACAAATTCTAAGCACTTTACGTATCTGATGTTAGTATTAATTGATGGAACTCAGTTTACCAACCTCGGAAGGATTGAAGGCTGAGTCTGCCTTGTGGGGGTTCAAACTCATGACCTGCAAATCACAGAGGCAAGTGTTCAACTCACTGACCCATCATACCAACTGCCCCAGAGCTATCCTCCAAGTGCTCCATGGGAGTCTCCAGTCCCTATCTCTCTATGTTTTTTACCTCTATTTCTTTTTACAGTATGATTGCAATTGTTACTCACCTGCTATAAGAATGGGAAACATCCTTTACGACGCAGTAATGACACCGCAGTGCCATTACAACGCAGGTTTCACAGCTCAAGTCGTTATCACGACTTGCACTGGGGGGCGCTCTAGGAAAAGGAATAGTGTAATTTACTAACCAACACCTTCCCTACTGTATGTAGACTGGAGTTGGAATAGTAAATTACACTACTCCTAAGTCCAGCGCCCTCCAACGCAAGTCATTGTAACGACTTGCATTGTAAAACCTGCGTTGTGATGGTCTGCGGTGTTTTATACCGCGTTGTACCATCATACATCCATAAGAACATGACCCTACCCCAATACGAACGTTATACTACTAACTGTTTACACCTGGAGGGCCCACCCACTCCACCCACTGTTCCCTCAACTTATCCAAGGAGGGGGTGGTGTTATTAACTAGGGAGCGGTATATGCGTGAGATGCCACCCTTGCCTACGTCTCCCATCATTGTCTGGGCGTCAGTGGGGCTATATCCGGGGAGCCTCGTGTCTTCCCTGATGTGCGTTTGGAGGGCATGTCGCATCTGCAGGTACTTGTAGAATTGGGACAAATGTAGGGAGTAGCGGGTTTGGAGCTCCTGAAAAGAAAGCCTATGGCCTTGAGCCCCTACGTCCTCTAGCTGTGAGATGCCAATGAGGTCCCATGTTTTAAATCCCTGTAGCTCACTAACCTCCTGGAGCCAGGCCCCCTGCCAGAGGGTCAGCTTATGCGCCCAACCGGTATGGCGCAACGAGGCCCGCCAGGCCAGTAACACGGAGCGTGTCACATCAGGCAATCGGGATGGAATGGACCCCCGTACATCATAGCTTGGATTTGGGGTAGCCACAGCTCACTCATCTGAAGCCTCTAGGCCGGTCAGACCAACTCACATTGAACCAATCATGGACCACCAGGGGACGTACAGCCAAAAAATAGAGATCTAAGTGTGTCATCCCCATGCCACCGTCATTTATTTTAAATCTTAAAAATATATTCCTGGATTACTACTGTTCTTGAGTGTGCCTTTCCACAACGGAAGAGGGTTTGGGTTTTCACAGGATTATTCGTTACCATAAACATATCTAACTAAAGTAATGCTCAATGGTTTGCAGGGTGGTTGCAGTAAATTAGAATTTCGGTTTCTGGTTGGCACATTGACAAAGTCCTTGGTGGCTAAAGGTATAGAAAACCCATTTTCAGCCTGTTTTCTGGAAAGAAATCCAGAAAACATATCAAGGGAATAAGAAATATGGTGGGGGTTTGGTAGGAGGAGAGCAGACAACTGCTAGGACAGGGGAATGGGGAATTAGGGAGAAGTTTAGGAGGCAGTACAGGGGACATGAAGAGTAGCAGAGGAGATACAGAGGGCAAGGATGACTTCTAAGAATGGAACACACAGGCAAAGAGTGGACATCAAAAGTAAGGTGAAGCACATAGAGGACTAAGAGTACATTCAGAAACAATTTGTAGGGGTGTTCAAGGGATGAGGAGTGAGGTGGCACAAATGCTAGAGAGCAGGAGTGGTATGCATTGGGCTGAGTTAAGAAAATATTCTCAGTGCATAAAAGGGCTAATGGAAAAGCAGTAACTCGACTCCTTAGGTTCAATCAAGCACTAAGCTCAAATCTCTCAGAACACAAACATGTCGGCAGGAAGGTTAAAATAGGACCTGAATATGAGAAAGGTGAAGGGAAAGGGATCAGAGTATGGCAGGGGAGCAAGAGGAGGGAGATATGGAAAGTGACTGAGGCGACAGGGAAAGCAGTGGAGCTTTTATGGTGCGTGTGAGGAGCTAATGAGATGATCAAGGAACTTCAAGTAGCAAGTTCACATTTTGTTCTTATTCTGGTTAGCACAGGCAAATAAACCCCTCGAGCTGGATAATCGTATCAGTTTTAACCGGGGCTCGAAAAATCCACTCGCCCGTCAATAAGTACGAGCTCTTTTTGGGTCCTGCCAGCCCTTTCTGGTGAGTAGGAAGACATACTTACCCTTGACCTCTGCCTCTGAGAGCAGGGCAAATGTGACAAGATAGCAAGATTTAAAGGCATCTTTATTGCTCACAAAGTGAATGAGCAATAAAAATGCTTTTAAACTGTGTTAACTTGTCACATTTGTTCAGCTTTCGGAGTCAAAGGTCAAGTGCATTTCAGTTAAGTCGAGTAGATGTTTCAAGTTACTAGACCTGAAATGATTATGATTTTTCAAGCCCTGTTAACTAAAGTGTATAAGGTGACTTTTCCTAGAGGGGAGCCAAGATCACTCTGCTTTCTCAACACACCATACCCTGGAGTTCGCAAATGAAAGTCTCTGTTTGTGTAAAGTACTGTACACAGCAACAGGAAGAACAATTTGAAGCAACTGAAATAAGTCCAGCACTGCAATAGACGCCTTATATGAAGTTCATATATAATGATACATGCCACAGATAGGCCTGGGAGGTTACAGCGCTCCCTCTCCCCTTGTTGGGGAGGGATCCAGCATTCTTGCCCCTGAGTCTCAGATTCCCCTCTGAGAGAGTCCACAGTCAATCAATCAATCATAGGCATTTATAGAGCGCTCTACTTACCCGGAGGGTCTCAAGGCGCTAGGGGGGTGCTGCTACTGCCCGAACAGCCAGGTCTTGAGCTTCTTCCTGAAGGCGAGGTGGTCTTGGGTCAGGCGCAGGTGGGTCGGGAGGGAGTTCCAGGTCTTAGCGGCCAGGTAGGAGAAGGACCTTCCTCCTGTTGTCGTTCTTCGGATGCGGGGGACGGCAGCGAGGGCGTGACTGGCTGATCGGAGGTGTCGTTTGGGAGCGTAGAAGTTGATGCGGTTGTTGAGGTAGCTCGGGCCTTGATCGTGAAGAGCTTTGTGTGCGTGGGTAAGGAGACGGAAGGTGATTCTCTTGTTGACCGGGAGCCAGTGCAGGTCTCTTAGGTGTCCGGAGATGTGGCTGTGTCGTGGGATGTCGAGGATGAGTCTGGCTGAGGCGTTCTGGATCCGTTGGAGTCTCTTCTGGAGCTTGGCGGTGGTTCCGGCGTAGAGGGCGTTGCCGTAGTCCAGTCGGCTGGTGACGAGTGCCTGGGTGACAGTGATTGGGACTCACGTATTATTGAAAAAGGCCTTAATTGGCCTCCTTTAAATGTACCCCTTGCCAAAGTACTCCTTCTCCCCTTGTTGGGGAGAGATCCTGCATTTCTGCCCTGGAGTCTCAGAGACTCCAGGGCAGACAGAGTCTTCTGAGAGAGTCCACAGTGTTTAGGGAATCTCACATTATTGGAGGTTTAGGAATGTTCCCATTATCGCTGGGAACCCATTTACCTTGCAACGTGATAGGCAGACACCCTGTAACTTTTGACGATTCATCTACCTCAGCCGTCACCTACCCAGCCGGACTTTGGGCAGATGTTACTTTGTCTCTCTATCGTATCTAACTCCTACCCCTTCACCCAACCTCCTTCTCCCTCTACGCTCCCTTCTTCTTGCCTTCTATCCCTTTAATGTTTTTCTGCTGAGACCTAGCAATTTGGCCGATACCCAGTGGAGCTACCTGATAGCTGCAGAGGAGATAGGCTGCGGATTCCCCCTTGGCCGTCACATACCCAGCGTCATCTTGGGCAGACTTTCCCTTTGTCTCTCAATTATATCTATACCCTAGTCCTCTCTCCTCTGCCCCCTTACCCTTCTCACTCCATTTTCCTTTTCTTCTATGCTCCTTAAATGTTTTTACTGATATCATTGGTAACTTGTAACTGATGTAATTTTGCAACCATGTGGAACCTTGTGTAAAGTGCTTTGATATCTTCGGGGCTAGCCACCGCTGTATAAACTGTATAAACTGTATAAATAAATAAATGTGGTCTTGTAACTTACTACAGCTTCTTACTCCCAAATTAAATTACCGCTATATATAGCAAATATAGGTTACTTTCAACAATTTCAAATACAACCCACTTGGGTCCCCAAAATAAAATGTTTATTGCAAGATTCATTTTCTTGATATATTTATCATCATATACATGAGCAAGTGTGTAACAGACGGAAATAGCAGGAACACAAATCAACATGGGCTCCCTGGTGCTCCAGTGGCTAGGACTCGGCGCTCTCACCACCGCGGCCTTCGTTTGATTCCCGGTTAGGGAAGACGACTTTGGGGAGAGGTGTGGCGCAGCAGCCAGGGTGACTGACTCCGGGGTGCGGGGCTCACGGTTTGATCCCCAGCAGTAGAGGCAGGTCAGCTCAGCATCATGCGACTCTGGGCAATAGGTCACTTAATCTCCCCAGCGGCCTCCAGCGCCTTGAAACCCTTACGGGTGATTAGTTCCAGCTTTACAAATACCTGGTTGTTTTTTTTAACATGGATATCTCATCAATTAACAAGTATCAACTAAACAATAGCATACTCTGAGGTGACAAATCCATAGATGTGCCAGAATTAGTGTCAACGCAGTTTCAACCTCACTAAAAGGTTTAGTTCCATTTATCAGGCCAGGGTCACGAGGATGTATTTAATTATAAACCTGCCAGAAATCAGTACAAACCTGCTTGTCCGAAGTTCGTCAACAAAGAGGCTATTGTAGGAATTCACTTAAAAAATGTAATAGAGGTACTCTTTATATTCTCAGAATGTTGGCAAATGTATTTGCCCCAATGTTATAGATTACAGGACGCTTCACCCAACCACTAGACAATGTGGTCACCGAGCAGTTGTCACTACCTGGTCCCCTGAAATGGTTCTCTTGAAGCCCATTGCTGCAGTTTAGATTTTATTACAACTCTCATATCTGGTGAACTGAAAAAGGCCCTGCTGCCCTCATAACCTGAGAATCCCACCTGCAGAGTGGCCCAGACTTCGAAGCTGCCACTCTGGCTAATGGTTCTTACCTGGCACTGCTGGACCAGGTGGGCCAGAAGGTCCAGGGCGGCCAGGAGGGCCCATGATGCCTGATGTTCCTGAGTCACCCTTTTCTCCCTAGGACAAAAAAATACATTTATATTGAAATTAAATGAACACATAAGCAAAGCCAACACTGTGATGGTTTACACCTTTGTACTGTTATATCAAAAGATCAGGACGTTTTCTTGCTTTGCCCACATCCTTTTCTTTTACATCTCTTTATTAAGTTGTTCAATTAAGGAGGAATATGAAAAAGAATAGAGAATGAGTGATCCACCTCTTATAGCTAACTTCTTATTTACATCATCAGGACCCACACTCCATCATCCTCTCAGTAAGACATTCTGCACATCAACATTTTAAGTTCTTTCTACCACTTTATAATAAACACCACAGTGGACCTCGTCTTCCTGGTCCAACCAGAATCTGTGGTGATTAGGCATTTTGAATTGTGGCAGCCCCCAGCCAGGCTCAAGCACAACAACCTACAAAGAGAGAGAGAGAGAGAGTGTGTGTGTGAGGTGTCTGTGTGCGAAATTTAGGTACAGTAAGAAGTGTGGTAAATACCTGTGGTGATTCAATGGCATTCCTTTCTTTTGGCTTCCAGCTTTGGTTTTGTACTGTATTATGTTGTAGTATTTCAATAGAGCTTTCCTACCTCCTGCAAAGGTCCTAAAGAGCTTTGCTGATGAAGTCAATGCTTGTGATTCTGAGGTGTATGAATGAGAGGAGAGAATTAGTAGGGGAGTCCTCTAATAGTTTGGTGTGTGACCATAAAGTGTGCTCCAAGCTTGATGCAGTGGTGTGTGAGCATGTTTTACATGTGTGACAGTGACCTTAGAAGTGTGGTAAGTTTACAGGCATACAACAAAAACCAACGACAATTGCATTTTTACGGGTCATTGAGTCTACACTATGGGAAAAGCCAGGAAGTGATAGCCCTTGTGAAATGAAAGTGGTTGTTGATCAGTTTGGTTATAGTTTGCAAGTTTACAAAGAGAAGGAGCTTTCTCCATGTTTGAGTTTTATGATAGGTGGGGATTTTCAGTATCAGGAGCATTCTTGTTCTGAGGAATCTCCTTTGGTTGGGTAGTCTACGTTGCTATTGTAAGAAGCTAGCTCTCAGCCTGTTGACTGTCCAATGTGCGATGCAAATGGCTTTTCAGGATATCCTTATTGCAAAAGTGAAGTATTTTCAGAGCAGGGTATAAGACAATCCCATCTGTTTAAGTGGAGAACTTGTCTTCATGCAGTGTTTTGTATTTTTTGTAGTTCACCTATTGATTTTCTGCTGGGTCTATTATGCAGGACAGATATAACAAGCACAAGGGATACTTGTATCCTGAGTGAGAGCTGATACAGGTACATACATTGTAGGCTACTCACTGTGTAGAAAGAATCTCTTGTCACTGTCTTGACTTGGAACTGAAAAGAGAGCACAGAGTCCATGATAACTCCAAGGGTTTTCACTTTGGCCAAAAGGGTAGGTGGATATCCCATTTCCTGAGGCCAAGAGGATATGGGGCTACAGTTCTGCCCTAATACACAACAAGTATCTCAATACTTGTGGAGCTGAGTATGAGGTGATTCTTGAGCATCCACAATTCCACAGCTAGTAGACATTCACATAGTCTTGAGGTTTTTGAATTGTGAAGGATGTTCAAGTTTTAGGGTGATCTGAGTGTCCTCAGCAAAACTGTAGCATGAGAGGTTAAAAGAATTCACAAGATCAAGACAATATGTTGAAGATTAAAGGTGCATAGTCGAGGCCAGGGGGACACCTACTGAACTCAGGTATGATGCAGAATTGAATGGTAGTATTGAGACAATTTGAAGTCTGTTCTTGAGCAAGGATTTTATCCAGTTGAGTACTGTACCCTGAATACAGGCATTGTATAGCATTTCGGCTATACAACAGTTGGGCTAGAAGTTGGTGTTCAATTGTGCCAACAGCTGACAACAAGTCAAGAGGTAGTACTGAAGTCACACCACTTTTGTCACCAAAGGTGGCTCCATGTGGAGCTGAATCTGTACTTCTTCCTGGTCTACATTCCCTCTCTGTCTGACAGATGGTTATTTTCGATGAAGGCTGATATCTGAGGCAATACAGTTTTTTTTAATGTTTTTAAAGAAAAAGAAACCATTGGCTGCATCAACCGGGATGAGTCCTGTTTCTTTAGAAAAGGTTCAATACATGATTTTATCTAGATACTTGAAAATTCGCCAGTTGATCAGAAGACGTTTTTGGTCTCTCTCTTGCGTCTACGGCAACAGAGGACTCAACAGATTGGATTTTAATATGTAGGGGGGTAAAATTCATGAGATCATTAGAAAGCTTACTTACAAAAGTGGGCAAAGACTAAAGGCCTGTAGCCGCGAAAGAACTAAGCATAATTTTAATGAACTGAAAAGGTTTCTTTTAAAAATTAAATGTGTTTTATATGCTTTATGGTTGTGACAAACCAAATAAAGTTATTTTTGACTGACAATATGCTTGAGGGTGCGAAGGGGGCGGGGTCCAGTTGGGAACCAGCCAAATTTGAGGCTTTAATTAGTGTGGAGGTTTTTTTTATGTTAGTAGGTTTGAAAGAGCACCAGTTGAGTTGAGCACCTTGAGTGTAGCCCCCTTTTCATGGGGGAAGTTAGGGAGATGTTTTCTGGTTTAGAAAAGAAGTAAGCTTTGAGGTTAACTGATTTCTGGATGGATTTGTTTGCCAATGCATCACAGAGTTCCTTAGAATGAGTGGCATGAGTTAAGGCGCAGGGAGAGTTGCAGAGTTCATTGACAATTCCGAAAAGTTATTGCGTTGGCAATATAGCCTCTGAGGTGCAACGAGCATAGCAGGACCTCTTGCTTTTTGATGGAGGTTCTGTACATTCTCTTTGGGCTTTGGAATGGGGTTTTATCTTTGAGGTTGAATGTTTTCTCCCAAAGTCTTTCAAAGAGTCTGATTTCAATTTTACAGAGTCTTACATTTGAGCTGAACCAACCACCTGTCCTTCTGTTGGATCTCAGGGAAATGGTTTTCAAAGGGAGCACCAAGGTAATAGACCCATTTAACTATTGTCTGAAGTCTTGGACAGACATTTCTGGGCCAGAAAGTAGGAAGATAGAGAGGGATTCTTGGAATGCATGTAAATTGTATCTCTTCCCAGGTCTATTATATGCTTGTATGAGGGCCTGGCGGTCTGGTTTGATGTGGGGCTAGTACCTTTTGGTGGAACGCCAGTGTTTCAATGTTGGGGAGCCGGGAGAAGTCTAGCCTAGAGGTGGTTGTTAAACCACATGTTGAATTTCTCTATCACACACAGGCTCATGACAGGTATTCTAGTAGGTTAAGCCTGACTGAAGGTGGGGAGAAGTCACTGAAAAGGTGTTTTGCGGATTTGTAATGAGAGATCAAGTGTAGCAGTGAAGTAGGAAGTGATTGTAAAACATGTGTGGTGAGTAGACTGGAAGTCATGAGTGGGGTGACAAGCAGCAGATTGCTAGGCTGGTTAAAACAGCTGAGACTGTTTAGAGAGACAAATGAGCGAGGGGGCGAAGTCAGCAAAAGTGCGCTGAATACTAACATGGTACCTTTTTAGATGTTAAAAGGAGGCCAACCCACTGAAAGTGAAAGTGGGAGAGCAGTGAGGAAAAACAAGTTACTTACCTGTATAATGTGGTTCTCCAGTATTGCTATCTTTCATAGATTCACATGCTTGAAAACCATCCCTGTTGTTGAGGTGGGAGTCTCACGGCATTATAATGAGTAAACAATACAAAAGTTAGGTTAAGCTTTAATAGCTTGGAAAGGCCACTTAGTTAGCCTATCCATATCATTAGAAAAGAACCAAACTTCATCCAATCAAAGCACACTAGGAGCAATTACTCTCCCCTCAAGGGTCACCATACCTCAGATGTCTTAGGGAACGTTGTGTAAAGGGCGAGTCCCTATGCTCTGCTCAGAGCTTTTCCTTGGAAAACCCCTTTTTCACCATTTTGACTAATGTTTGACCTTAAACAGTCTGCAGTATAAGCTGCCTCCCCTCTGGTTGAAAGTTCCTGACAGAAATCATGGCAGATAATCCTAAAAAAGTTTTTTCAGGCCTGTGAAGTCTGTAGGAAGCTAACGGTATTTTCTGAAGATCCCCACAAGGAGTGTGGCTCAATGGTTAGAGCGGCAGACCCTGATGCAGAGGTCTGGCCGGGACCAGGGTTCAATTCCCGCCTCGGCGGTTCTTGGACTCAATTTCCTCGGACCTGATCATTCTCGCCTCGGTGCCTATTCTAATCATGAGTTCCACTCTGCAACTCTGGGCAATAGCTTGCTTAATCTCCACAACGGCCCCAGCAGCGCTGGGATGCCTGGTCTCCACCTTGGGGGTGCCCAGGAGTGGACACCTCACAGGGAAAGCCAGGAAGGGTTCCACAGCGGTATTCGTACAAGCGCCTTGAGACCCTTGCGGGTGAGTAGTGCGCTATACAAGTACTACAGTTACATTTACATATACACCGGTGGTAGCTCCCTGTCCCACCAGGGTGCTTTGGCATGAACCAACTTCCAGTGGAGCTTCGTGAGTTCCGTTTCCTGAGTATCTTTAGGAAGAAGCTGAAGACATACCTCTTCAGATAGGCTTGTCTGATGCTGTCAGTCTACCTCCTAGGCATGCGCCGGGACACTCCTCGGAGTAGCCGTGCGCGCTATAAATGCCCATAACATAACAAACCCAGCCGTGCAAGAATTGTCACAATTACTGAGCCAAGACGCCTAAAGACAGAAACGCTTGACAACTGATATGGCTTAAAAAAAAAGAGCCAAGGAAATACCCTCTTCAGAACAGGAGCAGGATTACTTATAAAAGGTCTAAAAAATCCCATAAGTGAAACAATTCAGAAGAATATTCACTAAACATTCCTCTCAGGCTGAACATTCTGGGTCTGAGGTGCCATCTCCTAGACCTCAAACTTCTACATCTGACGTCTTTGAATTCCACAGGACAACACAGTTGAGTCTCCAAAGAACTGAATCAAAACCTTTAACTCCATTGCTAAAGGTAAAGTCAAAAGAGAAACCGGTGTCTAAGATGCCGAAATTCAATAATTCAGAAGCGCACTCTTGCATGTAGTCCAAAGTATAACAAGTCTAATTGATCATAGAGTGCCAAAAAGTTCCAAGTGTTTTTTTATATAATCATTGCGCTCACCAATTTCCATAAAAAGGAATAAGATTGTTTCTTAACATTTGGCATGTATAAACATGCTTTGGTGTTTATGGTACCCACAGTGCTGTTTTGGGGTTCTCTGTTTTTCTTGATTATTCCCGCAACTTCGTACACTTGTCCCGTTTTCATTGTAAAGATTACTTGGTTTGTAACCTTGCCTTATGTACTGGTTGGAGCCTTGGAAAAGTAATTGTCTGCCGAAACACGTGTCAGGTGCCTATGATGTGTAATCAATTCTCAATCAAGTTTTATGGAAATTAGTGAATCCAATGAAGGAGCAAAAGACACTTGGAACTTTTTGGCACTCTACTATCAAGTGAACTTGTTATACTTTGGATTACATGTGAGAGTGTGCTTCTGGATTATTACTGAGTTTAGGATCAAGAGCAGTTACTCTCGGGTCTTCATACACCCCATGGTAGCTGGGTGTACATACCATGTAAGCACCAAGTTACTTCAAATGATTACCTGGTAATGTCCAAACCCCACATTTAATGTTCTGAGTTTGCGATTTCTCAGTGACAGCTACTATTCTATTGTTTTGATATTAAGATACCGTCAACAGTAACATTTTCGGCGATCCCGACAACGAAGGAAATGGCGACGAGGCATGAACCCACCACGTCAATGACAATAACAACGTCAACAATGAGAGCATCGATGACAGGACAGTTGATGACCCTGTTAGTGGAGAGACAGTCGACAACACACAAAGTCCTCATCAACGGTTAAACCACTGTCGACAATGGACTCGCAATGAGACCTTCAAATATCATCTTCATTTTAGCTGCATTGCCAAGTAAAATGATCCCTTTCTTAGATAAACATTTTTTAGGCTCAGAATTCTCTTACGCTGAGGGTCTCTTTGGCGCTGCTTACAGCCCAATGCAAATAAATATCAAATACCGATGGAGATGATTCAAGCATGTGAATCTATGAAAGATCCAAAATTGGGGTATCTCAAGTTTGATAAAGTATCAACCAGAAACAGTGTTACCGAAGGCAAGTAACTTTTCCTTTTGATAGATATTTCTAACCGCAGATTCCTCACCTCAGACTAGACACCAAAGCAGTACTTCCCCAAGATGGAGAGTATGCAGAGTGGACTTAGACCAAAGGTATTGCAGGACTGAGCGAGCAGTGTCCTTTTGGCCACATCTGGCTATGAAGGCATTGGTGCTTTACGGATGTATACTTTGACACAAACATCGCGGCCTGGCAGTTGTCCAGAACAAGCAGGACAACAAGCCTATTCTACCAGGCCCTGGTAGAATAGGCACCCAGACCTTCCAAAGTCTGTGTCTGGCCCGGTGCATAGCAGGTCTTAATGAAGAGGACTATCCACCTCAACATCTACTCTTCTGCACAGCCATCCCATTCCTCACTTCAGAGAACACCATAAAAAACGTACTATCCACACAATGACCATTGGTATGATCTATGTAAAAGCTTAAAGCCCCTTTGGGATCCAAACAGTGGAGCCTTTCCTTTTCTTTCGGGACATTACAGGGAGCAAAGACGGCTGGCAGAGTGATGGGTTGCTCAAAGAGGAAGAAGTCGCGACTTGATAGAAAGTCCACCCCTCTCCTCACCACCAATTTGGTCAGAAAAAACATAGTGTCGGATGATGGAGCTAACAGTGCCTGTAGCTCACTAGAATAATGAGCTGAGGTGATAGCAATGAGAAAGACAGTCTTCAAAGTCAGAAGACGCAGTAAGTAACTATGCACAGGCTTAAAGGGTATGTACTGGAGGAAGGTTTAAGGGAAACGTGTGTCAAACCTATATTTAGATCTCATCACAATACGTGATTTGTACAAGGATGGTTGGTCCTGCAAACATAAAATGGCCGAACGAGCATCCAACTAACCTCTCACAGTGCTCACTGTAAGCCCTTGCTGGGTTAAAGACAAAACAAACAAAAGGACGTCGGACAATTTTGCCTGTAAGCTTTCAGTGTCTCGAGCACCACACCAGGTCACACATTTGCCCCAGTGCGGAGAATAAATGGATTGTGTGACGGGGCATCCCGCGGCGAGAATGACACCCATCACTTCAGAAGGCCAATCAAACACAGTCAACTGCCATTGCTCAATCTCCATGCAAGAAGGTGTAGAGTCCACGGATCAGAGTAGAGGGCCCGGCCCTGTTTCTGAGACAGGAGGTCCTTGCGAAGTGGTAAGATGATTGGAGGACAGATGCTCATAGCAGGATTTCCAGGTACTCCACTCTACTGGCACAATCCAGAGCCACTAGGATGACCTGTTCTCAATCGTTCTTGTACGCAGAGCAGGAGAGGCTGTGGAGGGATGGGTGTACACGAGTTCCTTGTACCATTCGAGCAGAAAAGTGACGCCAAATGAGTGCCTTTGCAGAAACTCCAAAATGCAGAATTGCTGACATTGCATGTTCCTGAAAGTAGCAAAGATATCAAGCAAGAGACACCTCCACTGGTGGAAGATAACCTGCGCCACCTCAGGATGCAGATGCCACTTATGATGTGCCCGGTGATGTCTACTCAGTTCATCTGGTCTGACATTTAGAGACCTCACCTGGTAATTGGCATCAAGAAAGACACTCAGACTCTCCAACTACTTGCAAAGACTCCTGACACTGGACCCAGGACCTCCCTACGTCCTGCTTGTTGCTGTATCACATGCCAGCGCTGGTGTCAGTGAGAACTTGTAGCAGCCTCCCCTTGACAGAGGACAGGAAGGTCTTCAGGGCCAGAAAAATAGTTCGCTGGGCCAGCAGATTGATGTGGAGCTGTCCCTCCTTTGGAGACCAGGCTCTTTTGATGTCCACCAACCCCATGTGACGACCCCGCCCCCAAACCAGCAGTGATGCATCCATCACCACCGTCAGGACTGGGCAGGGAAGATAACTGCACACCATTGCGGCCACCTCCGAGACCTGGATAGTTTTGCGTTGATGCTGGGCCCGGTGGAACTTCAAGTTTCACTGCAGAGTACGCATGTGCCACCTGGCAGAGTCTACAAGGAGGACGCATGAGGGGATGCATGAGGGGTGAGATTGAAGCATCACAGCTGGAAGGGCCTGTACTCGCTGCTAAGGAGGAAAAGCAATGCACTCTGCTGTCTCGATGAACGGAAGCCTCTGAGGAGTCACATGGGGCTTTGGCTCGTTTATAGTCAAACCCACCAATGCCAAGAGTTCCTGCGTCATCCAGAGGTGGTCCATGGCTGACTGCGGCGAGCATGCCTTCAGCAGCCAGTCATCAAGTCACAAGAATACAGGTATTACCGACCTCCAAACCTGGTCAGCGACGACCGCCATCACTTTGGGCTTAATTTGAGCCGGAGCCTGCCGGTGCTCAGCACCGGCACTTAATTATGGGGGCCGGGTCTATCACGCGGCATTAAGTGCACCTGTCCTCCTGCCTTAGAATTTAATTTTTTTAAAGTCGTGACTCGTGCGTGTCACTGCGCACTAACTCGTGACTCTGGCACACACAGAGAGCGTGGCGCTGCTGTGCTACTGCTGTCAGTGTTGTGCCAAACTTGTTGATTCACTTCGATGATGCATGCACTGGCAGTACTTACTGCTGTGTCGGTGACGTCACGTGCCTGCTGCTCCCAGTTTAAACTTTACTCTCTCTTCAAGAGTTCCCGGCCGCGGCGCGGATCAGGGCCCCAGTGGGCGGGACACTGCCGAGTGTTGTTACAGGGGCCAGGGCAGGGCTTTGCTGCGGGGGTTGGGGCTGTGCGCGCCAGAGGAAGCGACGCGTGCGCAGATTGCATGCAATTGAATGCATTGCACGCGCATTTTCTCTGCCCGCCCGCCCGAGCATACCCGCACCTCTCCCTGGCCCTCGCCTAGTATCTGGTATTCGCCGCCCAAAGTTGCTGGACTCGGAGTTGGGAGCGCTCAGCAGGTGAGGGCGACTCGCGAGGCAGGGCCTGGTGCCCTTACAGTGATTAATTAATTTACTGGTGGTGGCCAGTCAGGTTTTTAAAATCATCCTGATTGGTCTACCTACCACTGCTACGAGCAGCGCCTGGACAAGATGGCCTGCCCTGGGGGTAGGCCGGCGCCGGCTGAAATAAATAATCCTCATGATGAGCAGAGCTGCGCTTCCGCAGGCAGGTGAGGCAAGGCAGGCAGGGCTGGCACTGGGCAGGGCCTGGCTGGCGACTGGTCATGATGGCCTGGGGTAGGCCGGCGCCGGCGTCCGAATCATCGCGATTTAAATAAATAAATCTGCGCAGGTGAGGCAAGGCAGGGCCTTGGGGCCGCAGGCGCAGGATTGCTGTTTTTTTTAGGTTTTGCCTTAGCCATGCGTACGAAGTACGCATGCGCTAGCAAAACCTCTTGATTTCTATCTGGGGTGATGACCCGCCTCTGCCTATCATTGGCTAGCTCCATAAATGGAGGCTAGCCATTGGGAGGCAGAGGCTGTCAATCGCGTTTTCTCTCGAAAACGCGATTCGGGGGCGTTTCTGGTGCTTTTTTTAAGCCCCGCCCCTTTGTCCCGGGCCGCGCTGCGATTGGCTGCCGGCCCGGGACACCCCCGTGACGTCATTCCCGGGCCGCGCTGTGATTGGCTGCCGGCCCGCGACACCCCCGTGACGTCAGCCAATCACAGCGCGGCCCGGGACCTGACTTGTTTTCTTTGTTTTTCAGGTCCAATATGGCCCGTGGCGTCTCCGTGCAGCTGTGTGCACCGTTGTGCAGGAAGTGGTTCCGACGGGTATGTATGCTGCTGTTTTGCTGTTAGAGGTAAGGCATTTTGTTTATTTTGCTAATCCTATGTTTATTTCTTTGTTTTTCAGGTCCAATATGGCCCGTGGCGTCTCCGTGCAGCTGTGTGCACCGTTGTGCAGGAAGTGGTTCCGACGGGTATGTATGCTGCTGTTTTGCTGTTAGAGGTAAGGCATTTTGTTTATTTTGCTAATCCTATGTTTATTTCTTTGTTTTTCAGGTCCAATATGGCCCGTGGCGTCTCCGTGCAGCTGTGTGCACCGTTGTGCAGGAAGTGGTTCCGACGGGTATGTATGCTGCTGTTTTGCTGTTAGAGGTAAGGCATTTTGTTTATTTTGCTAATCTTATGTTTATTTCTTTGTTTTTCAGGTCCAATATGGCCCGTGGCGTCTCCGTGCAGCTGTGTGCACCGTTGTGCAGGAAGTGGTTCCGACGGGTATGTATGCTGCTGTTTTGCTGTTAGAGGTAAGGCATTTTGTTTATTTTGCTAATCTTATGTTTATTTCTTTGTTTTTCAGGTCCAATATGGCCCGTGGCGTCTCCGTGCAGCTGTGTGCACCGTTGTGCAGGAAGTGGTTCCGACGGGTATGTATGCTGCTGTTTTGCTGTTAGAGGTAAGGCATTTTGTTTATTTTGCTAATCCTATGTTTATTTCTTTGTTTTTCAGGTCCAATATGGCCCGTGGCGTCTCCGTGCAGCTGTGTGCACCGTTGTGCAGGAAGTGGTTCCGACGGGTATGTATGCTGCTGTTTTGCTGTTAGAGGTAAGGCATTTTGTTTATTTTGCTAATCCTATGTTTATTTCTTTGTTTTTCAGGTCCAATATGGCCCGTGGCGTCTCCGTGCAGCTGTGTGCACCGTTGTGCAGGAAGTGGTTCCGACGGGTATGTATGCTGCTGTTTTGCTGTTAGAGGTAAGGCATTTTGTTTATTTTGCTAATCCTATGTTTATTTCTTTGTTTTTCAGGTCCAATATGGCCCGTGGCGTCTCCGTGCAGCTGTGTGCACCGTTGTGCAGGAAGTGGTTCCGACGGGTATGTATGCTGCTGTTTTGCTGTTAGAGGTAAGGCATTTTGTTTATTTTGCTAATCCTATGTTTATTTCTTTGTTTTTCAGGTCCAATATGGCCCGTGGCGTCTCCGTGCAGCTGTGTGCACCGTTGTGCAGGAAGTGGTTCCGACGGGTATGTATGCTGCTGTTTTGCTGTTAGAGGTAAGGCATTTTGTTTATTTTGCTAATCTTATGTTTATTTCTTTGTTTTTCAGGTCCAATATGGCCCGTGGCGTCTCCGTGCAGCTGTGTGCACCGTTGTGCAGGAAGTGGTTCCGACGGGTATGTATGCTGCTGTTTTGCTGTTAGAGGTAAGCCATTTTGTTTATTTTGCTAATCCTATGTTTATTTCTTTGTTTTTCAGGTCCAATATGGCCCGTGGCGTCTCCGTGCAGCTGTGTGCACCGTTGTGCAGGAAGTGGTTCCGACGGGTATGTATGCTGCTGTTTTGCTGTTAGAGGTAAGCCATTTTGTTTATTTTGCTAATCCTATGTTTATTTCTTTGTTTTTCAGGTCCAATATGGCCCGTGGCGTCTCCGTGCAGCTGTGTGCACCGTTGTGCAGGAAGTGGTTCCGACGGGTATGTATGCTGCTGTTTTGCTGTTAGAGGTAAGCCATTTTGTTTATTTTGCTAATCCTATGTTTATTTCTTTGTTTTTCAGGTCCAATATGGCCCGTGGCGTCTCCGTGCAGCTGTGTGCACCGTTGTGCAGGAAGTGGTTCCGACGGGTATGTATGCTGCTGTTTTGCTGTTAGAGGTAAGCCATTTTGTTTATTTTGCTAATCCTATGTTTATTTCTTTGTTTTTCAGGTCCAATATGGCCCGTGGCGTCTCCGTGCAGCTGTGTGCACCGTTGTGCAGGAAGTGGTTCCGACGGGTATGTATGCTGCTGTTTTGCTGTTAGAGGTAAGCCATTTTGTTTATTTTGCTAATCCTATGTTTATTTCTTTGTTTTTCAGGTCCAATATGGCCCGTGGCGTCTCCGTGCAGCTGTGTGCACCGTTGTGCAGGAAGTGGTTCCGACGGGTATGTATGCTGCTGTTTTGCTGTTAGAGGTAAGCCATTTTGTTTATTTTGCTGATCCTATGTTTATTTCTTTGTTTTTCAGGTCCAATATGGCCCGTGGCGTCTCCGTGCAGCTGTGTGCACCGTTGTGCAGGAAGTGGTTCCGACGGGTATGTATGCTGCTGTTTTGCTGTTAGAGGTAAGCCATTTTGTTTATTTTGCTAATCCTATGTTTATTTCTTTGTTTTTCAGGTCCAATATGGCCAGTGGCGTCTCCGTGCAGCTGTGTGCACCGTTGTGCAGGAAGTGGTTCCGACGGGTATGTATGCTGCTGTTTTGCTGTTAGAGGTAAGCCATTTCGTTTATTTTGCTAATCTTATATTTATTTCTTTGTTTTTCAGGTCCAATATGGCCCGTGGTGTCTCCGTGCAGCTGTGTGCACCGTTGTGCAGGAAGTGGTTCCGACGGGTATGTATGCTGCTGTTTTGCTGTTAGAGGTAAGCCATTTTGTTTATTTTGCTAATCTTATGTTTATTTCTTTGTTTTTCAGGTCCAATATGGCCCGTGGCGTCTCCGTGCAGCTGTGTGCACAGTTGTGCACGAACTGGTCCCGATATGCTGCTCTTTTGCTGTTTGACGTAATATATCGTTTTGATTTTGCTAATCTTAGGTATTTTTCTCTCTTTTCTAGGTACAATATGGCCCGTGGCGTCTCCGTGCAGCTGTGTGCACTGCTGTGCACGAAGTGGTTCAGACAGGTATGTATGCTGCTGCTTTGCTGTTAGAGGTAAGGCATTTTGTTTATTTTGCTAATCTTATGTTTATTTCTTTGTTTTTCAGGTCCAATATGGCCCGTGGCGTCTCCGTGCAGCTGTGTGCTCCTCTGTGCACGAAGTGGTTCAGACAGGTATGTATGCTGCTGCTTTGCTGTTAGAGGTAAGGCATTTTGTTTATTTTGCTAATCTTATGTTTATTTCTATCACTCACTGCTGCACTCTCTCCTCAGCCTCTTACTGCACCATCCCTTCACTCTCTCCTCAGCTCCACTAGACCGTCTCTTCACTGTTGCACTCTCCTCAGTCTCTCACTGCACCATCCTTTCACTGCTGCACTCTCTCCTCAGCCTCTCCCTGCACCATCCTTTCACTGCTGCACTCTCTCCTCAGTCTCTCACTGCACCATCCTTTCACTGCTGCACTCTCTCCTCAGCCTCTCCCTGCACCGTCCTTTCACTGATGCACTCTCTCCTCAGCCTCTCCCTCCACTGATGCACTCTCTGCTCAGCCCCCCATTGCATCGTCGCCTTAATTGCTGCACTCTCTGCTCAGCCCTGCCCCCCATCCAGGCTGCAGCCCTCACTCCTCCACTGCACCATCACTCACTGCTGCACTCTACTCAGCCTCTCCCTGCACCGTCCCTTCACTGATGCACTCTGTTCAGCCCCCCATTGCATCGTCCCTTCACTGCTGCACTTTCCTCAGCCTCTCACTGCACCATCCCTTCACTCCACTGGCGCACTCTCTGCTCAGCCCCCCAATGCATTGCCCCTTCATTGCTGCACTCTCTGCTCAGCCCTGCCCCCCATCCAGGCTGCAGCCCTCACTCCTCCACTGCACCATCACTCACTGCTGCACTCTACTCAGCCTCTCCCTGCACCGTCCCTTCACTGATGCACTCTGTTCAGCCCCCCATTGCATCGTCCCTTCACTGCTGCACTTTCCTCAGCCTCTCACTGCACCATCCCTTCACTGCTGCAGTCTCCTCAACCTCTCACTGCACCATCCCTTCACTGCAGCACTCTCTCCTCAGCCTCTTCCTGCGCCATCGCTTCACTGCTGCACTCTCTGCTCAGCCCCCCATCCAGGCTGCAGCCCTCACTCCTCCACTGCACCATCACTCACTGCTGCACTCTCTCTCAGCCTCTCACGGTACCATCCCTTCACTGCTGCACTCTCTTCAGTCTCTCACTGCACCATCCCTTCACTGCTGCACTCTCTCCTCAGCCTCTCCCTGCACCGTCCCTTCACTGCTGCACTCTCTCCTCAGCCTCTCCCTGCACCGTCCCTTCACTGATGCACTCTCTCCACAGCCTCACCCTGCACTGTCCCTTCACTGATGCACTTTCTCTACAGCCTCTCCCTGCACCGTCCCTTTATTGCTGCACTCTCTGCTCAGCCTCCCATTGCATCGTCCCTTCACTGCTGCACTCCCTTCAGCCTCTCCCTGCACCGTCCCTTCACTGGTGCACTCTCCTCAGCCTCTCACTGCATTGGCCCTTCACTGCTACGCTCTCTCCTCAGTCCCACTGTACAGTCCCTTCACTGCTGCACTCTCTGCTCAGCCCCCCACTGCATCGTCCTTTTAATGCTGCACTCTCCTCAGCCTCTCCCTGCACCGTCCCTTCACTGCTGCACTCTCTGCTCAGCCTCTCCCTGCACTGTCCCTTCACTGCTGCACTCTCCTCAGCCTCTTCTTGCACCGTCCCTTCACTGATGCACTCTCTGCTCAGCCCCCATTGCATCGTCCCTTCACTGCTGCACTCTCCTCAGCCTCTCCCTGCACCATCCCTTCACTGACGCACTCTCTGCTCAGCCCCCCATTACATCATCCCTTCATTGCTGCACTCTCTGCTCAGCCCCCCCATCCAGGCTGCAGCCCTCACTCCTCCACTGCACCATCACTCACTGCAGCACTCTCTCCTCAGCCTCTTACGGTACCGTCCCGTCACTGTTGCACTCTGCACCCTCCCTTCACTGCTGCACTCTCTGCTCAGCCTCTCCCTGCACCGTCCATTCACTGATACACTCTCTGCTCAGCCTCCCATTGCATCGTCCCTTCACTGCTGCACTCTCCTCAGCCTCTCCCTGTACTGTCCCTTCACTCATGCACTCTGCTCAGCCCCCCCATTGCATCGTCCCTTCACTGCTGCACTCTCCTCAGCCTCTCCCTTCACCGTCCCTTCACTGGTGCACTCTCCTCAGTCTCTCACTGCACCATCCCTTCACTCTCTCCTCAGCTCCACTATACCGTCTCTTCACTGTTGCACTCTCCTCAGTCTCACTGCACCATCCTTTCACTGCTACACTCTCTCCTCAGCCTCTCCCTGCACCATCCCTTCACTGATGCACTCTCTCCTCAGCCTCTCCCTGCACCGGCCCTTCACTGATGCACTCTCTCCTCAGCCTCTCCCTGCACCGTCCCTTTATTGCTGCACTCTCTCCTTAGCCTCTCCTTGCACCGTCCCTTCACTGCTGCACTCTCCTCAGCCTCTCCTTGCACCGTCCCTTCACTGATGCACTCTCTGCTCAGCCCCCCATTGCATCGTCCCTTCACTGCTGCACTCTCCTCAGCCTCTCCCTGCACCATCCCTCCACTGGCGCACTCTCTGCTCAGCCCCCCATTGCATTGTCCCTTCATTGCTGCACTCTCTGCTCAGCCCAGCCCTCACTCCTCCACTGCACCATCACTCACTGCTGCACGCTCTCCTCAGCCTCTTACGGTACCGTCCCTTCACTCTCTCCTCAGCTCCACTATACCGTCCCTTCAAACTCTCTCTCTCACTACCTCACTCTCACTACCGCACTCTCTCTTTCACTAACTCACTATCTCTCTCACTACCTCACTATCTTTCACACTACTACACTATCTCTCATTCACTCTCTCTCTACCTCAATCTCTACCTCACTACTCAACTCTCTCTTTCTCACAGCATCACAATATCACTACCACAGTAACTATCTCTCTAACACACTACTTCACAACTTCACTCTCTCTATCTCACTACCTCACCCTCTCTACATCACTACCTCACTCTATCTATTACTATCTCACTATCTCACTGCCTCACTATATCATGACACTCTCAAAAATTCACTACAACACTCTCTCACTACCTCACAACTTCACTCTCTCTCTCTCTCTAACTCACTGCTTCACTCTCTCTCTAACTCACTACCTCACACTCTCTCTATATACTACCTCACTCTATTTCTATCTCACTATCTCTCTCTCACTATATCACGACACTCTCTCTAAAGTTCACTACATCACTCTCTCACTACCACACAACTTCACTCTCTCTCTAACTCACTACTTCACTCTCTCTCTATCTCACTACCGCACTCTCTCTCTCTCTCTCTCAAATACACTAACTCACTTTCACTCTCTCATACACTACCTCACTCTCTCTCTAGCTCACTACTTCACAACATCTCTCTGTTTCTATCTCAATACAGCACAACAACTCTCACCCTCACTACCTCATTCTTTCACTACCTCACTCTCTCTCACTACCTCACTCTATATCTACTTCACTCTCCCACAAAACAAAAATAACTACATCACTACTCAAATTATATCTATAACACTATCTCACTCTCTCTCTCACTAACTCTCTTCATAACATCACTCTATCTATTTCCATATCACTCTCACTACCTAACTATAACACAAGTCACTCACTCAAAAAATAACTACAACACTCTCTCGCTGACTCACTCTCTATCTCACTAGCTCACAAGTTCACTCTCTCTCTCTCCAACTCACTACGTCACTCTCTATCTCACTAACTCACTCTCTCTCTTTCTATCTCACTAAGTCACTTTCACTCTCTCTTAAACTACCTCAGTCCTTCTCTATCTCACTATGTCACAACATCACTCATTGTTTCTATCTCACTACCACCAAAATCACTCTCCATCACTAACTCACTCTTTCACTACCTCACTCTCTCTGTCTCACTCTATCTACCTCACTCTCTCTCTCGCTACCTCACTCTCTCTATTTCTATCTCACTAAGTCACTTTCACTCTCTTTCACTACCTCACTCTCTGTCTCTGTTTTCGTTCAGAGGTAAGCCATTTTTTTTTTGCTAATCTTATGTTTATTCTCTCTTTTCTAGGTTCAACATGGCCCGTGGCGATTCCCTTCAGCGATGTGCACCGCTGTGCACGGAGTTGTTCAGACAGGTATGTATGTTGATTTTAGTTTATGTTAGAGGTAAGGCATATTTTTATTTTTACACTGCACTGTCCTTTTACTGCTGCACTCTCTCCTCAGCCTCTCCCTGCGCCATCGCTTCACTGCTGCACTCTCTGCTCAGCCCCCCCCCCCATCCAGGCTGCAGCCCTCACTCCTCCACTGCACCATCACTCACTGCTGCACTCTCTCCTCAGCCTCTCCCGGTACCATCGATTCACTGATGCACTCTCCTCAGCCTCTTACTGCACCATCCCTTCACTCTCTCCTCAGCTCCACTATACCGTCTCTTCCCTGTTGCACTCTCCTCAGTCTCTCACTGCACCATCCTTTCACTGCTGCACTCTCTCCTCAGCCTCTCCCTGCACCATCCTTTCACTGATGCACTCTCTCCTCAGCCTCTCCCTGCACTGTCCCTTCACTGATGCACTCTCCTCAGCCTCTCCCTGCACCGTCCCTTCACTGATGCACTCTCTGCTCAGCTCCCTATTGCATCGTCCCTTCACTGCTGCACTCTCCTCAGCCTCTCCCTGCACCGTCCCTTCACTGATGCACTCTGTTCAGCCCCCCATTGCCTCGTCCCTTCACTGCTGCACTTTCCTCAGCCTCTCACTGCACCATCGCTTCACTGCAGCACTCTCTCCTCAGCCTCTCCCTGCGCCGTCCCTTCACTGCTGCACTCTCCTCAGCCTCTCCCTGCACCGTCCCTTCACTGATGCACTCTCTGTTCAGCCCCCCATTGCCTCGTCTCTTCACTGCTGCACTTTCCTCAGCCTCTCACGGCACCATCGCTTCACTGCAGCACTCTCTCCTCAGCCTCTCCCTGCGCCGTCGCTTCACTCTCTGCTCAGCCCCCCATCCAGGCTGCAGCCCTCACTCCTCCACTGCACCATCACTCGCTGCTGCACTCTCTCTCAGCCTCTCACGGTACTGTCCCTTCACTGCTGCACTCTCCTCAGCCTCTCACTGCACCATCCCTTCACTGCTGCACTCTCTTCAGTCTCTCACTGCACCATCCCTTCACTGCTGCACTCTCTCCTCAGCCTCTCCCTGCACAGTCCCTTCACTGATGCACTCTCTCCACAGCCCCTCCCTGCACCGTCCATTCACTGATGCACTCTCTGCTCAGCCTCCCATTGCATCGTCCCTTCACTGCTGCACTCTCTTCAGCCTTTCCCTGCACCGTCCCTTCCCTGGTGCACTCTCCTCAGCCTCTCACTGCACCATGCCTTCACTGCTGCACTCTCTCCTCAGCCTCTCCCTGCACCGTCCCTTCACTGATGCACTCTCTCCACAGCCCCTCCCTGCACCGTCCATTCACTGATGCACTCTCCTCAGCCTCTCACTGCACCATCCCTTCACTGCTGCACTCTCTTCAGTCTCTCACTGCACCATCCCTTCACTGCTGCACTCTCTCCTCAGCCTCTCCCTGCACCATCCCTTTACTGATGCACTCTCTCCACAGCCCCTCCCGGCACCGTCCATTCACTGATGCACTCTCTGCTCAGCCTCCAATTGCACCCATCCTTCTATCCGCCCTTCACCCATCCACCCACTCATCCATTTACTCATCCACTCATGAATTCATCCATTAACAGCTCATCCACACTTAGTCTGTTCTACCCTCCTCACTCACTCATACATCCTTACATCCACGCTTTCACTCATCCATCTATTTATTCATTCATCCTTTCACTTATCAATACATCAATGCATACATAATTTCTCTCATCCATCCACTGACTGATGCATCAGCCTCCCTTTTATTGATCCATCCACCATTTCAATAATACATCCACCTGTTTTTACACATCCATCTACACTTCCACCAATAAAATAATTAATTTACTCTCATCCAACATTCCACTCATGCATCCATCCATCCATCTTTTCTCTCATTATCCATTCACCCTTCACTCATTATCCATCCACCCTTTCACCCATCTATCCATCCTTTCACTCATCCATCCACCCTTACGCATACATCCACCGTTTCACACATACATCTATTTATTTACGCTTTCTCTCATCCATCCTTCCATTCATTCACTCATCTATCCATCCTTTCCCTCATCATTCCATTCACCCCTTCACTCATCCATTCATACTTTCACTAATCCATCCAGCTATGGCTTCCTTGTATAACACATTTTGTCTGCAAAATGTCTGTAATATACATTAAAAATAAATTAAAAAATAGATAAATTTTTAAAGACAATCTTGGAAATAGTTTAAGTGATGAGCGCAAAAATCTGTAGAACAGAGCTGGCTCTTTCACACCACACCTCCCCTTCACTCCCACCCCCTTTGAAAGGCTGGGGCCCTGGGCCAGAGTCCACTTTGCAGATGCCTTAAAAGTTCTCTGAAAAAGTAGAGCTAACTCTCCCAGGAGGGGGTTAATTCACAGCGCTGAAATGCTTCAGCTGCAGTGGGAGGCAAGGGGTCTCCTCTACTAAAACTGAAAGCGTGTCTAACTTTTTGTAAGGCGAAACCGTTGCATTGTAAATGCTTGTTTATCATAATTGTTGATTCGTTATCATGATCTGGGATAGGCAGCGTAGGCCGGCGGCCAAATCTGATCATGAATGAAAAAATAATAAAGCTGCGCAGGCGAGCATGGTGAGGCCTACTGGTTTACGTTTATTTTTGTTGATTGTCACTTCACTGATCATGAGGTTGTTTTTGATCCCCTGCCTGGTTTGATCATCACCATCATGTTTTGTTGCCAGAAGTGCGCTGCAGTGGGAAATAGTGGCTATTTGTTTCGGGCCGGCGTGAGACACACAAACCTAGTACACACTGAAGGAACAATGGTGGGCGATAGCCGAGAAGCGCAGCAGTACCATGCTGTGAAGTACAGCGGATGTGAGGTATTTATATGCAATAGTCCTGTGGGCTGTGCGCAGGGAGCCTGTGCTGTGACACACATGATGCAGCACTGAGAGGTACGGTGGGGAACACTCAGAGGATAGCGCCGAGAGGCGAGCAGCGCTGTGAACAGCAGGGTCGTGTACAGGGGCAGCACTCTGAGGTACATAGGGAATAGCGGGTGAGGTACGTACACTGTGCAGCGAGGTACGCAGCCAGTAGCATTTCTGGGCTCTGTGAGGCCTGATTTTAGAGCAGCTGTCGGATCCTCTGTCAGTCTGTCTGGAGCTCTGTCCATGTGTCCATCGCCTTATCTCTTCCAGTCTCCTCTCTTTCTTCACCTCCCATCAATAAAACGTCGTGCTTTGGACTCTCCTCATATCTTTGTTGGAAACTCTCTCTGCTCCTCGCTCTGTCTCTGCCTCTCCACCTCCTCTGTGTGTCTCACTACCTCGGGCGCACTCTCTCTCGGGGTCTTATTTACCATCTGTGCCTCGAGCTAAAGCACCCTGCAAACACACCAACACAAATAACATAACTTAACCTAACATAACATGCGTATTTGTTAGGCACACGTTCACCCTTGGGTATCTTGGTGCTGAATAACATCTATGTTTATTGTTACCCAACTCAATGAGACTCATTTTATCGTCCTCAGAAGGATGAAATGCTGATTGGACCCGGTCTACTTACCTCTGTCTGTCGGTGTCTGACAGTGCTGTGGGTCTCTGAGTGTCAGTAAAATGACAGTGGCTAACTGTATGACCGTGCCGTGGGTCTCGGAGTGTCTGCAAACTGTCTAGTTACCTCTGTCTGTGTCCGACCATACTGTGGGTCTCAGAGTATCTGTAAACATTCTAGTAATGTCTGCCTGTCTGTCTCACCCTACTGTGTATCTCGGAGTGTCTGTAAAGTAACTGTCTAGTTAACTCCGTCTGTCTGTGTCTGACTGTGCTGTGGTTCTCGGAGAATCAGTAAACTGTCTAGTTACCTGGGTCTGCCTGTGTATGACTATACTCTGTGCCTGACGGGGCTGTCGGACTCTGAGTGTCTGTAAACGGTCCTCTATAGTTTCCACTGTCTGTCTGTGTCTCAAATAACGTCAGCCCGCCTTCAGTTGTCTCTGAAGCACCTCCAGCCATGCCTCCTTTCCTCTTTCTATTCTTGCTTCCTTACACCCTCATCCATTCCCCATCCTCCCTTCCTTGGTGCATTTCTTCCTTCTTCCTCCTTTCATTCCATACTTTCTTTTTTCCTGGTCCTTCCTTCTTCCCTTCTTTAATTTCTTCTTTTCTTACCTTCAACACTTCCTTCTGCTTTTCTTCCTCATTTCTTTTATTCTTTCTATTCATCCATCATCCACTTCCTTTCTCCCTCATTCCTTCTATCCCTTCATTTCTTCCTTTCACATTCTTTTCTTATTTCCTCCTTCTTTATCCATTACTCATTTAATTCCTCATTCCATTACTCACCTTCCTGCCTGAATGTGTTGCTCTCTTCTTTGATGTATTCTTTCCTTCATACTTTTCTTTCTTTTAAACAGCACAGTACAGCACATTCTCTTTAGTTTATAAAGCTGCCTCGGGCCCTCAAATGAACCTACTAATGATAAAGTTTGAGTTCACACACATTTTCTAATTTGAGTTCACTTTAAAGTTGTTGCCATAGGCTTCTCAAATGTTACAATATGTTATATTGATTCGCATAGCGCACTAATCAGGTTAGGTCTTTGATGTGCTTATGTGAAGAACTAGGTCTTCAGCTCCTTGCGAAACTCAAGTGAGGAGGTAGCACTAATGTGTTTAGGCTTGTGGATGTGGGTGGAGGTCAAACAAGGAAGTGGGTGCAGCCACTGAAGGTTGTGGGAGGAGCCGGGGAAGTGGGTGCGGCCTCCTAAAAAATGTGAGCACCTGCACTTCATATTTTACAAATTAAGCTTACTGTGAACACCCAAGGGGTGCTGGTGAGTCCAAAGGACAGACAGCAAACTGTTAAAGCCCTTGACCCACATTGAGCCACACGACACAGGTGGGACCGCAGTACGGGTGCAAGAAAATACGGGTCCCGCACGACGAAGGACACCATCCAGTCGCCTAGGTCCGGAGCAGACAAGATCCGGGCCAGTGTGAGCACTCTGAATGTGTTCTGTTGTAAGAAGGCATTCAGGGGATGAAAGTCAGAATAGACCTGAGGCCCCAGTGCTTTTTTGGGACTAGGAAATAACAAGAGTAGCACTGCCTCTCGGCGAGTCCAGCAGTCACGCCATGGCACCCTTGGCATACCACCTGTAGCAGGAGGGACAAATGCTTGTCCGAAACTCATTGTAAAATGGGATGGTATTGAATGGCAAGGAGAGAAAAGGCAGGCCATAGCCTTTTTGAACAATTTGCTGAACATGATGCATGAGCAACCACTGAAGAAGGGCTAGATCTGGGCTGCACATGCACTGCTAACAGCAAACTAAATGCATAGCATGATCCAGTAGGAGATGGTTCTCTTCTGCACAGCCTTGCCTGTTCTTTGCTCCAGAGAACCCCACAAAGATTTAAGTTTCCAAGAGGTTTAATTTTAATGATAAAAATAAAACCTTACCTTAGCCGGCCCGAACTGGTCCCGTGACGTTTCTGCGGCAGGCAGCCTCCCACCCCAACCCTAAGCCAATCACAACGCTGCGATAGCAGTGTTGTGATTGGTGGGGCCGGCGCCTACATGGAGAAAATAGCAGAGTGCGCATGACTGCTTTGGGCGACCCAGAGGGCTGTCCAAACAGTCAGGGCCCGCAACATTGGACTAGCCACTCCTTCCCTGCTCTGTTGCAGGACCGCTCACCCGCCCACCCCCAACCAAACCCTTCTGCTTTCTCGCAGTGCGAGAAGCAGTAACATACAATGGTATTCATACCATTTTATGTTACTGCTTCTCGCACTGCCAGAAAGCAGTGTGTCGACGCTCCTCCGTCCACATAGAGGAGCCGCCCTTGCATGCTGGACCCCTGCTCAGCTGCTGCCAAGGCTGAACTGTCCTGCATGTGAAGGAAGCTTGTTCTGTTGCTGCCTGCATTGTATATCTTATGTGTAAGAAGGAGCTTGCTTTGCTGCTGCTCATGTAGTCCAGATTCTGTGTAGGAGAAAGGCTCTCTGGTGCTGTCACAGTCTACCACTGTCCTGCATGTGAAGGAAGCTTGCTCACGTAGCTCTGGTTCTGTGTAGGTGAAAGGCTCTCTGGTGCTGCCACTCCTGCAGCTGTCCTGCATGTGGAGGAAGCTTGCTCATGTAGCTCTGGTTCTGTGTAGGAGAAAGGCTCTCTGGTGCTGCCACTCTACAGCTGTCCTGCATGTGAAGGACGCTTGCTCATGTAGCTCTGGTTCTGTGTAGGTGAAAGGCTCTCTGATGCTGCCACACTCTACAGCTGTCCTGCATGAGAGGGAAGCTTGTTCATGTAGCTCTGGTTCTGTTTAGGTGAAAGGCTCTCTGGTGCTGCCACTCCTGCAGCTGTCCTGCATGTGAAGGAAGCTTGCTCATGTAGCTCTGGTTCTGTGTAGGAGAAAGGCTCTCTGGTGCTGCCACTCTACAGCTGTCCTGCATCTGAGGGAAGCTTGCTCATGTAGCTCTGGTTCTGTGTAGTAGAAAGGCTCTCTGATGCTGCAACTCTACAGCTGTCCTGCATGTGAAGGAAGCTTGCTCATGTAGTCCCGGTTATGTGTAGGTGAAAGGCTCTCTGGTGCTGCCATCCTGCAGCTGTCCTGCATGTGAAGGAAGCTTGCTCGGCTAGCTCTGGTTCTGTGTAGGTGAAAGGCTCTCTGGTGCTGCTACTCCTGCAGCTGTCCTGCATGTGAAGGAAGCTTGCTCATGTAGCTTTGGTTCTGTGTAGGTGAAAGGCTCTCTGGTACTGTCACAGTCTACCACTGTCCTGCATGTGAAGGAAGCTTGCTCACGTAGCTCTGGTTCTGTGTAGGTGAAAGGCTCTCTGGTGCTGCCACTCCTGCAGCTGTCCTGCATGTGAAGGAAGCTTGCTCATGTAGCTCTGGTTCTGTGTAGGAGAAAGGCTCTCTGGTGCTGCCACTCTACAGCTGTCCTGCATCTGAGGGAAGCTTGCTCATGTAGCTCTGGTTCTGTGTAGTAGAAAGGCTCTCTGATGCTGCAACTCTACAGCTGTCCTGCATGTGAAGGAAGCTTGCTCATGTAGTCCCGGTTCTGTGTAGGTGAAAGGCTCTCTGGTGCTGCCATCCTGCAGCTGTCCTGCATCTGAGGGAAGCTTGCTCATGTAGCTCTGGTTCTGTGTAGTAGAAAGGCTCTCTGATGCTGCAACTCTACAGCTGTCCTGCATGTGAAGGAAGCTTGCTCATGTAGTCCCGGTTCTGTGTAGGTGAAAGGCTCTCTGGTGCTGCCATCCTGCAGCTGTCCTGCATGTGAAGGAAGCTTGCTCGGCTAGCTCTGGTTCTGTGTAGGTGAAAGGCTCTCTGGTGCTGCTACTCCTGCAGCTGTCCTGCATGTGAAGGAAGCTTGCTCATGTAGCTTTGGTTCTGTGTAGGTGAAAGGCTCTCTGGTACTGTCACAGTCTACCACTGTCCTGCATGTGAAGGAAGCTTGCTCACGTAGCTCTGGTTCTGTGTAGGTGAAAGGCTCTCTGGTGCTGCCACTCCTGCAGCTGTCCTGCATGTGAAGGAAGCTTGCTCATGTAGCTCTGGTTCTGTGTAGGAGAAAGGCTCTCTGGTGCTGCCACTCTACAGCTGTCCTGCATCTGAGGGAAGCTTGCTCATGTAGCTCTGGTTCTGTGTAGTAGAAAGGCTCTCTGATGCTGCAACTCTACAGCTGTCCTGCATGTGAAGGAAGCTTGCTCATGTAGTCCCGGTTCTGTGTAGGTGAAAGGCTCTCTGGTGCTGCCATCCTGCAGCTGTCCTGCATGTGAAGGAAGCTTGCTCGGCTAGCTCTGGTTCTGTGTAGGTGAAAGGCTCTCTGGTGCTGCTACTCCTGCAGCTGTCCTGCATGTGAAGGAAGCTTGCTCATGTAGCTTTGGTTCTGTGTAGGTGAAAGGCTCTCTGGTGCTGCCACTCTACAGCTGTCCTGCATGTGAAGGACGCTTGCTCACATAGCTCTGGTTCTGTGTAGGAGAAAGGCTCTCTAGTGCTGCCACTCTACCGCTGTCCTGCTTGTGAAGGAAGCTTCCTCATGTAGCTCTGGTTCTGTGTAGGTGAAAGGCTCTCTGATGCTGCCACACTCTACAACTGTCCTGCATGCGAGGGAAGCTTGCTCATGTAGCTCTGGTTCTGTGTAGGTGAAAGGCTCTCTGATGCTGCCACACTCTACAGCTGTCCTGCATGCGAGGGAAGCTTGCTCATGTAGCTCTGGTTCTGTGTAGGTGCAAGGCTCTCTGGTGCTGCCATCCTGCAGCTGTCCTGCATGTGAAGGACGCTTGCTCACGTAGCTCTGGTTCTGTGTAGGTGAAAGGCTCTCTGGTGCTGCCATCCTGCAAGTGAAGGAAGCTTGCTCACGTAGCTCTGGTTCTGTGTAGGTGAAAGGCTCTCTGGTGCTGCCATCCTGCAGCTGTCCTGCATGTGAAGGAAGCTTGCTCATGTAGCTCTGGGTCTGTGTAGGTGAAAGGCTCTCTGGTGCTGCCATCCTGTAGCTGTCCTGCATGTGAAGGAAGCTTGCTCATGTAGTCCCGGTTCTGTGTAGGTGAAAGGCTCTCTTGTGCTGCCATCCTGCAGCTGTCCTGCATGTGAAGGAAGCTTGCTCATGTAGCTCTGGTTCTGTGTAGGTGAAATGCTCTCTGGTGCTACTACTCCTGCAGCTCTCCTGCATGTGAAGGAAGCTTGCTCATGTAGCTCTGGTTCTGTGTAGGTGAAAGGCTCTCTGGTGCTGCCATCCTGCAGCTGTCCTGCATGTGAAGGAAGCTTGCTCATGTAGCTATGGTTCTGTGTAGGTGAAAGGCTCTCTGGTGCTGCTACTCCTGCAGCTGACCTACATGTGAAGGAAGCTTGCTCATGTAGCTCTGGTTCTGTGTAGGTGAAAGGCTCGCTGGTGCTGCTACTCCTGCAGCTGTCCTGCATGTGAAGGAAGCTTGCTCATGTAGCTCTGGTTCTGTGTAGGTGAAAGGCTCTCTGGTGCTGCCACTCTACAGCTGACCTGCATGTGAAGGACGCTTGCTCACGTAGCTCTGGTTCTGTGTAGGAGAAAGGCTCTCTGGTGCTGCCACTCCACAGCTGTCCTGCATGTGAAGGACGCTTGCTCATGTAGCTCTGGTTCTGTGTAGGTGAAAGGCTCTCTGGTGCTGCCACTCTACCGCTGTCCTGCATGTGAAGGAAGCTTGCTCATGTAGCTCTGGTTCTGTGTAGGTGAAAGGCTCTCTGATGCTGCCACACTCTACAGCTGTCCTGCATGTGAGGGAAGCTTGTTCATGTAGCTCTGGTTCTGGGTAGGTGAAAGGCTCTCTGGTGCTGCCACTCTACAGCTGTCCTGCATGTGAAGGACGCTTGCTCATGTAGCTCTGGTTCTGTGTAGGTGAAAGGCTCTCTGGTGCTGCCACTTTACAGCTGTCCTGCATGTGAAGGAAGCTTGCTCATGTAGCTCTGGTTCTGTGTAGGTGAAATGCTCTCTGGTGCTACTACACCTGCAGCTCTCCTGCATGTGAAGGAAGCTTGCTCATGTAGTCCCGGTTCTGTGTAGGTGAAAGGCTCTCTTGTGCTGCCATCCTGCAGCTGTCGTGCATGTGAAGGAAACTTGCTCATGTAGCTATGGTTCTGTGTAGGTGAAATGCTCTCTGGTGCTACTACTCCTGCAGCTCTCCTGCATGTGAAGGAAGCTTGCTCATGTAGCTCTGGTTCTGTGTAGGTGAAAGGCTCTCTGGTGCTGCTACTCTACCGCTGTCCTGCATGTGAAGGAAGCTTGCCCATGTAGCTCTGGTTCTGTGTAGGTGAAAGGCTCTCTGATGCTGCCACACTCTACAGCTGTCCTGCATGAGAGGGAAGCTTGTTCATGTAGCTCTGGTTCTGTTTAGGTGAAAGGCTCTCTGGTGCTGCCACTCTACAGCTGTCCTGCATGTGAAGGACGCTTGCTCACGTAGCTCTGGTTCTGTGTAGGAGAAAGGCTCTCTGGTGCTGCCACTCTACAGCTGTCCTGCATGTGAGGGAAGCTTGCTCATGTAGCTCTGGTTCTGTGTAGGAGAAAGGCTCTCTGGTGCTGCCACTCTACAGCTGTCCTGCATGTGAAGGAAGCTTGCTCACGTAGCTCGGGTTCTGTGTAGGTGAAAGGCTCTCTGATGCTGCCACTCTACAGCTGTCCTGCATGTGAAGGAAGCTTGCTCACGTAGCTCTGGTTCTGTGTAGGTGAAAGGCTCTCTGATGCTGCCACTCTACAGCTGTCCTGCATGTGAAGGACGCTTGCTCATGTAGCTCTGGTTCTGTGTAGGTGAAAGGCTCTCTGGTGCTGCTACTCTACCGCTGTCCTGCATGTGAAGGAAGCTTGCCCATGTAGCTCTGGTTCTGTGTAGGTGAAAGGCTCTCTGATGCTGCCACACTCTACAGCTGTCCTGCATGAGAGGGAAGCTTGTTCATGTAGCTCTGGTTCTGTGTAGGTGAAAGGCTCTCTGGTGCTGCCACTCTACAGCTGTCCTGCATGTGAAGGACGCTTGCTCACGTAGCTCTGGTTCTGTGTAGGAGAAAGGCTCTCTGGTGCTGCCACTCTACAGCTGTCCTGCATGTGAAGGACGCTTGCTCACGTAGCTCTGGTTCTGTGTAGGAGAAAGGCTCTCTGGTGCTGCCACTCTACAGCTGTCATGCATGTGAGGGAAGCTTGCTCACGTAGCTCTGGTTCTGTGTAGGTGAAAGGCTCTCTGATGCTGCCACTCTACAGCTGTCCTGCATGTGAAGGACGCTTGCTCATGTAGCTCTGGTTCTGTGTAGGAGAAAGGCTCTCTGATGCTGCCACTCTACAGCTGTCCTGCATATGAAGGACGCTTGCTCACGTAGCTCTGGTTCTGTGTAGGTGAAAGGCTCTCTGGTGCTGCCACTCTACAGCTGTCCTGCATATGAAGGACGCTTGCTCACGTAGCTCTGGTTCTGTGTAGGTGAAAGGCTCTCTGGTGCTGCCACTCTACAGCTGTCCTGCATATGAAGGACGCTTGCTCACGTAGCTCTGGTTCTGTGTAGGTGAAAGGCTCTCTGATGCTGCCACTCTACAGCTGTCCTGCATATGAAGGACGCTTGCTCACGTAGCTCTGGTTCTGTGTAGGTGAAAGGCTCTCTGGTGCTGCCACTCTACAGCTGTCCTGCATATGAAGGACGCTTGCTCACGTAGCTCTGGTTCTGTGTAGGTGAAAGGCTCCCTGGTGCTGCCACTCTACAGCTGTCCTGCATGTGAAGGAAGCTTGCTCACGTAGCTCTGGTTCTGTGTAGGTGAAAGGCTCTCTGATGCTGCCACTCTACAGCTTTCCTGCATATGAAGGACGCTTGCTCACGTAGCTCTGGTTCTGTGTAGGAGAAAGGCTCTCTGATGCTGCCACTCTACAGCTGTGTTGCATGTGAAGGAAGCTTGCTCACGTAGCTCTGGTTCTGTGTAGGAGAAAGGCTCTCTGATGCTGCCACTCTACAGCTGCCCTGCATGTGAAGGAAGCTTGCTCATGTAGCTCTGGTTCTGTGTAGGTGAAAGGCTCTCTGATGCTGCCACTCTACAGCTGTCCTGCATGTGAATTAAGCTTGCTCACGTAGCTCTGGTTCTGTGTAGGTGAAAGGCTCTCTGGTGCTGCCACTCTACAGCTGTCCTGCATGTGAAGGACGCTTGCTCACTTAGCTCTGGTTCTGTGTAGGAGAAAGGCTCTCTGGTTCTGCCACTCTACAGCTGTCCTGCATGTGAAGGAAGCTTGCTCACGTAGCTCTGGTTCTGTGTAGGTGAAAGGCTCTCTGGTGCTGCCACTCTACAGCTGTCCTGCATGTGAAGGACGCTTGCTCACGTAGCTCTGGTTCTGTGTAGGAGAAAGGCTCTCTGGTTCTGCCACTCTACAGCTGTCCTGCATGTGAAGGAAGCTTGCTCACGTAGCTCTGGTACTGTGTAGGAGAAAGGCTCTCTGATGCTGCCACTCTACAGCTGTCCTGCATGTGAAGGAAGCTTGCTCATGTAGCTCTGGTTCTGTGTAGGTGAAAGGCTCCATGGTGCTGCCACTCTACAGCTGTCCTGCATGTGAAGGAAGCTTGCTCACGTAGCTCTGGTTCTGTGTAGGTGAAAGGCTCCCTGGTGCTGCCACTCTACAGCTGTCCTGCATGTGAAGGAAGCTTGCTCACGTAGCTCTGGTTCTGTGTAGGTGAAAGGCTCCCTGATGCTGCCACTCTACAGCTGTCCTGCATGTGAAGGATGCTTGCTCACGTAGCTCTGGTTCTGTGTAGGAGAAAGGCTCTCTGGTTCTGCCACTCTACAGCTGTCCTGCATGTGAAGGAAGCTTGCTCACGTAGCTCTGGTACTGTGTAGGTGAAAGGCTCTCTGGTGCTGCCACTCTACAGCTGTCCTGCATGTGAAGGAAGCTTGCTCACGTAGCTCTGGTTCTGTGTAGATGAAAGGCTTTCTGATGCTACCACTTTACAGCTGTCCTGCATGTGAGGGAAGCTTGCTCACGTAGCTCTGGTTCTGTGTAGGAGAAAGGCTCTCTGATGCTGCCACTCTGCAGCTGTCCTGCATGTGAAGGAAGCTTGCTCACGTAGCTCTGGTTCTGTGTAGGTGAAAGGCTCTCTGATGCTGCCACTCTACAGCTGTCCTGCATGGGAAGGACGCTTGCTCACGTAGCTCTGGTTCTGTGTAGGAGAAAGGCTCTCTGATGCTGCCACTCTGCAGCTGTCCTGCATGTGAAGGACGCTTGCTCACGTAGCTCTGGTTCTGTGTAGGTGAAAGGCTCTCTGGTGCTGCCACTCTACAGCTGTCCTGCATGTGAAGGAAGCTTGCTTATGTAGCTCTGGTTCTGTGTAGGTGAAAGGCTTTCTGATGCTGCCACTCTACAGCTGTCCTGCATGTGAAGGAAGCTTGCTCACGTAGCTCTGGTTCTGTGTAAGTGAAAGGCTCTCTGGTGCTGCCACTCTACCGCTGTCCTGCATGTGAAGGAAGCTTCCTCGGCTAGCTCTGGTTCTGTATAGGTGAAAGGCTCTCTGGTGCTGCTACTCCTGCAGCTGTCCTGCATGTGAAGGAAGCTTGCTCATGTAGCTCTGGTTCTGTGAAGGTGAAAGGCTCTCTGGTGCTGCCACACTACAGATGTCCTGAATGTGAAGGAAGCTTGATCATGTAGCTCTGGTTCTGTGTAGGTGAAAGGCTCTCTGATGCTGCCACTCTACAGCTGTCCTGCATGTGAAGGAAGCTTGCTCACGTAGCTCTGGTTCTGTGTAGGTGAAAGGCTCTCTGGTGCTGCCACTCTACCGCTGTCCTGCATGTGAAGGAAGCTTGCTCGGGCAGCTCTGGTTCTGTGTAGGTGAAAGGCTCTCTGGTGCTGCTACTCCTGCAGCTGTCCTGCATGTGAAGGAAGCTTGCTCACGTAGCTCTGGTTCTGTGTAGGTGAAAGGCTCTCTGGTGCTGCTACTCCTGCAGCTGTCCTGCATGTGAAGGAAGCTTGCTCATGTAGCTCTGGTTCTGTGAAGGTGAAAGGCTCTCTGGTGCTGCCACTCTACAGCTGTCCTGAATGTGAAGGAAGCTTGCTCATGTAGCTCTGGTTCTGTGTAGGTGAAAGGCTCTCTGATGCTGCCACTCTACAGCTGTCCTGCATGTGAAGGAAGCTTGCTCACGTAGCTCTGGTTCTGTGTAGGTGAAAGGCACCCTGATGCTGCTACTCCTACAGCTGTCCTGCATGTGAAGGAAGCTTGCTCACGTAGCTCTGGTTCTGTGTAGGTGAAAGGCTCTCTGGTGCTGCTACTCCTGCAGCTGTCCTGCATGTGAAGGAAGCTTGCTCATGTAGCTCTGGTTCTGTGTAGGTGAAAGGCTCTCTGATGCTGCCACACTCTACAGCTGTCCTGCATGTGAGGGAAGCTTGTTCATGTAGCTCTGGTTCTGTGTAGGTGAAAGGCTCTCTGATGCTGCCACTCTACAGCTGTCCTGAATGTGAAGGAAGCTTGCTCATGTAGCTCTGGTTCTGTGTAGGTGAAAGGCTCTCTGATGCTGCCACACTCTACAGCTGTCCTGCATGTGAGGGAAGCTTGTTCATGTAGCTCTGGTTCTGTGTAGGTGAAAGGCTCTCTGATGCTGCCACTCTACAGCTGTCCTGCATGTGAGGGAAGCTTGCTCATGTAGCTCTGGTTCTGTGTAGGTGAAAGGCTCTCTGATGCTGCCACTCTACAGCTGTCCTGAATGTGAAGGAAGCTTGCTCATGTAGCTCTGGTTCTGTGTAGTAGAAAGGCTCTCTGGTGCTGCCACTCTACAGCTGTCCTGCATGTGAGGGACGCTTGCTCACGTAGCTCCGGTTCTGTGTAGGTGAAAGGCTCTCTGATGCTGCCACTCTACAGCTGTCCTGCATGTGAAGGAAGCTTGCTCACGTAGCTCTGGTTCTGTGTAGGTGAAAGGCTCTCTGGTGCTGCCACTCTACAGCTGTCCTGCATGTGAAGGAAGCTTGCTCATGTAGCTCTGGTTCTGTGTAGGTGAAAGGCTCTCGGATGCTGCCACTCTACAGCTGTCCTGCATGTGAAGGAAGCTTGCTCATGTAGCTCTGGTTCTGTGTAGGTGAAAGGCTCCCTGGTGCTGCCACTCTACAGCTGTCCTGCATGTGAAGGAAGCTTGCTCATGTAGCTCTGGTTCTGTGTAGGTGAAAGGCTCTCGGATGCTGCCACTCTACAGCTGTCCTGCATGTGAAGGAAGCTTGCTCATGTAGCTCTGGTTCTGTGTAGGTGAAAGGCTCCCTGGTGCTGCCACTCTACAGCTGTCCTGCATGTGAAGGAAGCTTGCTCCCCTGCAGACTCACCTCCTCCTCCAGGTCTTCAGCCTTCTCTCCCCTCCCTCGGTCCAGCCCTTCTCATCTCGCTGAGTGCTCTCCCTGTGGTGATGGGGCCTGGCCTCCAGCGAGCAGTGATTACTTTACTCTGCCTGATTGAAATAAATCAGCCCTAGAGCCGCAGGAGGAGGGGGTGGGAGGGGGGGGGGAGTGATTCTATGCGCAGCTGCTGGGAGATGTCACTGGACCCCAGACAAGGTGTCTGCAGCTCAGCCGCTGCTGGGCTCCCCTGGAGGGGGGGCTCCTATTTCTGGACCCGCAGCCCCCGGAGAGTGTCATTTATAAATGCGGTAATTGATTGTCTTCAGCTGATGATATAGGAAAAGAGATCAGGAGGCCTCATGGGGGTCATGAACAAGAACATCTGCATACACAGCTCTCCAGCTGCCAGAGTGCAGCACAAGAGACATCTCTCCTGCAGACAAGGCTCCCCAGTGTACAGTACAACAGGTATCTCTCCTGCAGACAAGGCTCCCCAGCTGTCCAGTGTACAGTACAACAGGCATCTCTCCTGCAGACAAGGCTCCCCAGCTGTCAGTGTGCAGTACAACAGGCATCTCTCCTGCAGACAAGGCTGCCCAACTGTCCAGTGTACAGTACAACAGGCATCTCTCCTGCAGACAAGGCTCCCCAGCTGTCAGTGTACAGTACAACAGGCATCTCTCCTGCAGACAAGGCTCCCCAGCTGTCCAGTGTACAGTACAACAGGCATCTCTACTGCAGACAACGCTCTCCAGCTGTCCAGTGTACAGTACAACAGGCATCCCTACTGCAGACAAGGCCCCCAAGCTGTCCAGTGTACAGTACAACAGGCATCTCTACTGCAGACAAGGCTCCCCAGCTGTCCAGTGTACAGTACAACAGGCATCTCTACTGCAGACAAGGCTCCCCAGCTGTCCAGTGTACAGTACAACAGGCATCTCTACTGCAGACAAGGCTCTCCAGCTGTCCAGTGTACAGTACAACAGGCATCTCTACTGCAGACAAGGCTCCCCAGCTGTCCAGTGTACAGTACAACAGGCATCTCTACTGCAGACAAGGCTCCCCAGCTGTCCAGTGTACAGTACAACAGGCATCTCTCCAGCAGACAAGGCTCCCTAGCTGTCCAGTGTACAGTACAACAGGCATCTCTCCTGCAGACAAGGTTCCCGAGCTGTCCAGCGTACAGTACAACAGGCATCTCTCCTGCAGACAAGGCTCCCCAGCTGTCCAGCGTACAGTACAACAGGCATCTCTCCTGCAGACAAGGCTCCCCAGCTGTCCAGTGTACAGTACAACAGGCATCTCTCCTGCAGACAAGGCTCCCTAGCTGTCCAGTGTACAGTACAACAGGCATCTCTCTTGCAGACAAGGCTCCCCAGCTGTCCAGTGTACAGTACAACAGGCATCTCTACTGCAGACAAGGCTCCTCAGCTGTCCAGTGTACAGTACGACAGGCATCTCCCCTGCAGACAAGGCTCCCCAGCTGTCCAGTGTACAGTACAACAGGCATCTCTCCGGCAGACAAGGCTCCCCAGCTGTCCATTGTACAGTACAACAGGCATCTCTACTGCAGACAAGGCTCCCCAGCTGTCCAGTGTACAGTACGACAGGCATCTCCCCTGCAGACAAGGCTCCCCAGCTGTCCAGTGTACAGTACAACAGGCATCTCTCATGCAGACAAGGCTCCCCAGCTGTCCAGTGTACAGTACAACAGGCATCTCTCCTGCAGACAAGACTCCCCAGCTGTCCAATGTACAGTACAACAGGCATCTCCCCTGCAGACAAGACTCCCCAGCTGTCCAATGTACAGTACAACAGGCATCTCCCCTGCAGACAAGGCTCCCAGCTGTCCAGTGTACAGTACAACAGGCATCTCTCCTGCAGACAAGACTCCCCAGCTGTCCAATGTACAGTACAACAGGCATCTCCCCTGCAGACAAGGCTCCCTAGCTGTCCAGTCTACAGTACAACAGGCATCTCCCCTGCAGACGAGGCTCCCCAGCTATCCAGTGTACAGAACAACAGGCATCTCTCCTGAAGACAAGGCTCCCTAGCTGTCCAGTGTACAGTACAACAGGCATCTCCTGCAGACAAGGCTCCCCAGCTGTCCAGTGTACCGTACAACAGGCATCTCTCCTGCAGACAAGACTCCCCAGCTGTCCAGTGTACAGTACAACAGGCATCTCCTGCAGACAAGGCTCCCCAGCTGTCCAGTGTACCGTACAACAGGCATCTCTCCTGCAGGCAAGGCTCCCCAGCTGTCCAGTGTACAGTACAACAGGCATCTCTCCTGCAGACAAGGCTCCCCAGCTGTCCAGTGTACAGTACAACAGGCATCTCCCCTGCAGACGAGGCTCCCCAGCTGTCCAGTGTACAGAACAACAGGCATCTCACCTGCAGACAAGGCTCCCTAGCTGTCCAGTGTACAGTACAACAGGCATCTCTCCTGCAGACAAGGCTCCCTAGCTGTCCAGTGTACAGTACAACAGGCATCTCCTGCAGACAAGGCTCCCCAGCTGTCCAGTGTACCGTACAACAGGCATCTCTCCTGCAGACAAGACTCCCCAGCTGTCCAGTGTACAGTACAACAGGCATCTCTCCTGCAGACAGGGCTCCCCAGCTGTCCAGTGTACAATACAACAGGCATCTCTCCTGCAGAAAGGCTCCCCAGCTATCCAGTGTACAGTACAACAGGCATCTCTCCTGCAGACAAGGCTCTCCAGCTGTCCAGTGTACAGTACAACAGGCATCTCTCCTGCAGACAAGGCTCCCTAGCTGTCCAGTGTTCAGTACAACAGGCATCTCTCCTGGCGACAAGACTCCCTAGCTGTCCAGTGTTCAGTACAACAGGCATCTCTGCTGCAGACAAGGCTCCCCAGCTGTCAGTGTACAGTACAACAGGCATCTCTCCTGCAGACAAGGCTACCTAGCTGTCCAGTGTACAGTACAACAGGCATCACTCCTGCAGACAAGGCTCCCCAGCTGTCCAGTGTACAGTACAACAGGCATCTCTACTGCAGACAAGGCTCTCCAGCTGTCCAGTGTACAGTACAACAGGCATCTCTACTGCAGACAAGGCCCCCAAGCTGTCCAGTGTACAGTACAACAGGCATCTCTACTGCAGACAAGGCTCCCCAGCTGTCCAGTGTACAGTACAACAGGCATCTCTACTGCAGACAAGGCTCCCCAGCTGTCCAGTGTACAGTACAACAGGCATCTCTACTGCAGACAAGGCTCTCCAGCTGTCCAGTGTACAGTACAATAGGCATCTCTACTGCAGACAAGGCTCTCCAGCTGTCCAGTGTACAGCACAACAGGCATCTCTACTGCAGACAAGGCTCCCCAGCTGTCCAGAGTACAGTACAACAGGCATCTCTACTGCAGACAAGGCTCCCCAGCTGTCCAGTGTACAGTACAACAGGCATCTCTCCTGCAGACAAGGTTCCCGAGCTGTCCAGCGTACAGTACAACAGGCATCTCTCCTGCAGACAAGGCTCCCCAGCTGTCCAGTGTACAGTACAACAGGCTTCTCTCCTGCAGACAAGGCTCCCCAGGTGTCCAGTGTACAGTACAACAGGCATCTCTCCTGCAGACAAGGCTCCCCAGCTGTCCAGTGTACAGTACAACAGGCATCTCCCCTGCAGACGAGGCTCCCCAGCTGTCCAGTGTACAGAACAACCGGCATCTCTCCTGCAGACAAGGCTCCCTAGCTGTCCAGTGTACAGTACAACAGGCATCTCTCCTGCAGACAAGGCTCCCTAGCTGTCCAGTGTACAGTACAACAGGCATCTCCTGCAGACAAGGCTCCCCAGCTGTCCAGTGTACCGTACAACAGGCATCTCCCCTGCAGACAAGACTCCCCAGCTCTCCAGTGTACAGTACAACAGGCATCTCTCCTGCAGACAGGGCTCCCCAGCTGTCCAGTGTACAGTACAACAGGCATCTCTCCTGCAGACAAGGCTCCCCAGCTGTCCAGTGTACAGTACAACAGGCAACTCTACCGCAGACAAGGCTCTCCAGCTGTCCAGTGCACGGTACAACAGGCATCTCTCCTGCAGACAAGGCTCCCTAGCTGTCCAGTGTTCAGTACAACAGGCATCTCTCCTGCAGACAAGGCTCCCTAGCTGTCCAGTGTTCAGTACAACAGGCATCTCTCCTGCAGACAAGGCTCCCCAGCTGTCAAGTGTACAGTACAACAGGCATCTCTGCTGCAGACAAGGCTTCCCAAGCTGTCCAGTGTACAGTACAACAGGCATCTCTACTGCAGACAAGGCTCCCCAGCTGTCCAGTGTACAGTATAACAGGCATCTCTACTGCAGACAAGGCTCCCCAGCTGTCCAGTGTACAGTACAACAGGCATCTCTACTGCAGACAAGGCTCTCCAGCTGTCCAGTGTACAGTACAACAGGCATCTCTACTGCAGACAAGGCTCTCCAGCTGTCCAGTGTACAGTACAACAGGCATCTCTACTGCAGACAAGGCTCCCCAGCTGTCCAGAGTACAGTACAACAGGCATCTCTACTGCAGACAAGGCTCCCAAGCTGTCCAGTGTACAGTACAACAGGCATCTCTCCAGCAGACAAGGCTCCCTAGCTGTCCAGTGTACAGTACAACAGGCATCTCTCCTGCAGACAAGGTTCCCGAGCTGTCCAGCGTACAGTACAACAGGCATCTCTCCTGCAGACAAGGCTCCCCAGCTGTCCAGTGTACAGTACAACAGGCTTCTCTCCTGTAGACAAGGCTCCCCAGGTGTCCAGTGTACAGTACAACAGGCATCTCTCCTGCAGACAAGGCTCCCCAGCTGTCCAGTGTACAGTACAACAGGCATCTCCCCTGCAGACGAGGCTCCCCAGCTGTCCAGTGTACAGAACAACAGGCATCTCTCCTGCAGACAAGGCTCCCTAGCTGTCCAGTGTACAGTACAACAGGCATCTCTCCTGCAGACAAGGCTCCCTAGCTGTCCAGTGTACAGTACAACAGGCATCTCCTGCAGACAAGGCTCCCCAGCTGGCCAGTGTACCGTACAACAGGCATCTCCCCTGCAGACAAGACTCCCCAGCTCTCCAGTGTACAGTACAACAGGCATCTCTCCTGCAGACAGGGCTCCCCAGCTGTCCAGTGTACAGTACAACAGGCATCTCTCCTGCAGAAAGGCTCCCCAGCTGTCCAGTGTACAGTACAACAGGCAACTCTCCTGCAGACAAGGCTCTCCAGCTGTCCAGTGCACAGTACAACAGGCATCTCTCCTGCAGACAAGGCTCCCTAGCTGTCCAGTGTTCAGTACAACAGGCATCTCTACTGCAGACAAGGCTCCCTAGCTGTCCAGTGTTCAGTACAACAGGCATCTCTCCTGCAGACAAGGCTCCCCAGCTGTCAAGTGTACAGTACAACAGGCATCTCTGCTGCAGACAAGGCTCCCCAGCTGTCAGTGTACAGTACAACAGGCATCTCTCCTGCAGACAAGGCTACCTAGCTGTCCAGTGTACAGTACAACAGGCATCTCTCCTGCAGACAAGGCTCCCCAGCTGTCCAGTGTACAGTACAACAGGCATCTCTACTGCAGACAAGGCTCTCCAGCTGTCCAGTGTACAGTACAACAGGCATCTCTACTGCAGACAAGGCCCCCAAGCTGTCCAGTGTACAGTACAACAGGCATCTCTACTGCAGACAAGGCTCCCCAGCTGTCCAGTGTACAGTACAACAGGCATCTCTACTGCAGACAAGGCTCCCCAGCTGTCCAGTGTACAGTACAACAGGCATCTCTACTGCAGACAAGGCTCTCCAGCTGTCCAGTGTACAGTACAACAGGCATCTCTACTGCAGACAAGGCTCGCCAGCTGTCCAGTGTACAGTACAACAGGCATCTCTACTGCAGACAAGGCTCCCCAGCTGTCCAGTGTACAGTACAACAGGCATCTCTCCAGCAGACAAGGCTCCCTAGCTGTCCAGTGTACAGTACAACAGGCATCTCTCCTGCAGACAAGGTTCCCGAGCTGTCCAGCGTACAGTACAACAGGCATCTCTCCTGCAGACAAGGCTCCCCAGCTGTCCAGTGTACAGTACAACAGGCATCTCTCCTGCAGACAAGGCTCCCCAGCTGTCCAGTGTACAGTACAACAGGCATCTCTACTGCAGACAAGGCTCCCCAGCTGTCCAGTGTACAGTACGACAGGCATCTCCCCTGCAGACAAGGCTCCCCAGCTGTCCAGTGTACAGTACAACAGGCATCTCTCCGGCAGACAAGGCTCCCCAGCTGTCCAGTGTACAGTACAACAGGCATCTCTACTGCAGACAAGGCTCCCCAGCTGTCCAGTGTACAGTACGACAGGCATCTCCCCTGCAGACAAGGCTCCCTAGCTGTCCAGTGTACAGTACAACAGGCATCTCTCCTGCAGACAAGGCTCCCCAGCTGTCCAGTGTACAGTACAACAGGCATCTCTCCTGCAGACAAGACTCCCCAGCTGTCCAATGTACAGTACAACAGGCATCTCCCCTGCAGACAAGACTCCCCAGCTGTCCAATGTACAGTACAACAGGCATCTCCCCTGCAGACAAGGCTCCCAGCTGTCCAGTGTACAGTACAACAGGCATCTCTCCTGCAGACAAGGCTCCCTAGCTGTCCAGTGTACAGTACAACAGGCATCTCCCCTGCAGACGAGGCTCCCCAGCTGTCCAGTGTACAGTACAACAGGCATCTCTCCTGAAGACAAGGCTCCCTAGCTGTCCAGTGTACAGTACAACAGGCATCTCCTGCAGACAAGGCTCCCCAGCTGTCCAGTGTACCGTACAACAGGCATCTCTCCTGCAGACAAGACTCCCCAGCTGTCCAGTGTACAGTACAACAGGCATCTCTCCTGCAGACAGGGCTCCCCAGCTGTCCAGTGTACAGTACAACAGGCATCTCCCCTGCAGACGAGGCTCCCCAGCTGTCCAGTGTACAGTACAACAGGCATCTCTCCTGCAGACAAGGCTCCCCAGCTGTCCAGTGTACAGTACAACAGGCATCTCTCCTGCAGACAAGGCTCCCCAGCTTTCCAGTGTACAGTACAACAGGCATCCCCCCTGCAGACGAGGCTCCCCAGCTGTCCAATGTACAGAACAACAGGCATCTCTCCTGCAGACAAGGCTCCCTAGCTGTCCAGTGTACAGTACAACAGGCATCTCTCCTGCAGACAAGGCTCCCCAGCTGTCCAGTGTACAGTACAACAGGCATCTCCTGCAGACAAGGCTCCCCAGCTGTCCAGTGTACCGTACAACAGGCATCTCTCCTGCAGACAAGACTCCCCAGCTGTCCAGTGTACACTACAACAGGCATCTCTCCTGCAGACAGGGCTCCCCAGCTGTCCAGTGTACAGTACAACAGGCATCTCTCCTGCAGAAAGGCTCCCCAGCTGTCCAGTGTACAGTACAACAGGCATCTCTCCTGCAGACAAGGCTCTCCAGCTGTCCAGTGTACAGTACAACAGGCTTCTCTCCTGCAGACAAGGCTCCCCAGGTGTCCAGTGTACAGTACAACAGGCTTCTCTCCTGCAGACAAGGCTCCCCAGGTGTCCAGTGTACAGTACAACAGGCATCTCTCCTGCAGACAAGGCTCCCCAGCTGTCCAGTGTACAGTACAACAGGCATCTCCCCTGCAGACGAGGCTCCCCAGCTGTCCAGTGTACAGAACAACAGGCATCTCTCCTGCAGACAAGGCTCCCTAGCTGTCCAGTGTACAGTACAACAGGCATCTCTCCTGCAGACAAGGCTCCCTAGCTGTCCAGTGTACAGTACAACAGGCATCTCCTGCAGACAAGGCTCCCCAGCTGTCCAGTGTACCGTACAACAGGCATCTCCCCTGCAGACAAGACTCCCCAGCTCTCCAGTGTACAGTACAACAGGCATCTCTCCTGCAGACAGGGCTCCCCAGCTGTCCAGTGTACAGTACAACAGGCATCTCTCCTGCAGAAAGGCTCCCCAGCTGTCCAGTGTACAGTACAACAGGCAACTCTCCTGCAGACAAGGCTCTCCAGCTGTCCAGTGCACAGTACAACAGGCATCTCTCCTGCAGACAAGGCTCCCTAGCTGTCCAGTGTTCAGTACAACAGGCATCTCTCCTGCAGACAAGGCTCCCTAGCTGTCCAGTGTTCAGTACAACAGGCATCTCTCCTGCAGACAAGGCTCCCCAGCTGTCAAGTGTACAGTACAACAGGCATCTCTGCTGCAGACAAGGCTCCCCAGCTGTCAGTGTACAGTACAACAGGCATCTCTCCTGCAGACAAGGCTACCTAGCTGTCCAGTGTACAGTACAACAGGCATCTCTCCTGCAGACAAGGCTCCCCAGCTGTCCAGTGTACAGTACAACGTGCATCTCTACTGCAGACAAGGCTCTCCAGCTGTCCAGTGTACAGTACAACAGGCATCTCTACTGCAGACAAGGCCCCCAAGCTGTCCAGTGTACAGTACAACAGGCATCTCTACTGCAGACAAGGCTCCCCAGCTGTCCAGTACAACAGGCATCTCTACTGCAGACAAGGCTCCCCAGCTGTCCAGTGTACAGTACAACAGGCATCTCTACTGCAGACAAGGCTCTCCAGCTGTCCAGTGTACAGTACAACAGGCATCTCTACTGCAGACAAGGCTCGCCAGCTGTCCAGTGTACAGTACAACAGGCATCTCTACTGCAGACAAGGCTCCCCAGCTGTCCAGTGTACAGTACAACAGGCATCTCTCCAGCAGACAAGGCTCCCTAGCTGTCCAGTGTACAGTACAACAGGCATCTCTCCTGCAGACAAGGTTCCCGAGCTGTCCAGCGTACAGTACAACAGGCATCTCTCCTGCAGACAAGGCTCCCCAGCTGTCCAGTGTACAGTACAACAGGCATCTCTCCTGCAGACAAGGCTCCCCAGCTGTCCAGTGTACAGTACAACAGGCATCTCTACTGCAGACAAGGCTCCCCAGCTGTCCAGTGTACAGTACGACAGGCATCTCCCCTGCAGACAAGGCTCCCCAGCTGTCCAGTGTACAGTACAACAGGCATCTCTCCGGCAGACAAGGCTCCCCAGCTGTCCAGTGTACAGTACAACAGGCATCTCTACTGCAGACAAGGCTCCCCAGCTGTCCAGTGTACAGTACGACAGGCATCTCCCCTGCAGACAAGGCTCCCTAGCTGTCCAGTGTACAGTACAACAGGCATCTCTCCTGCAGACACGGCTCCCCAGCTGTCCAGTGTACAGTACAACAGGCATCTCTCCTGCAGACAAGACTCCCCAGCTGTCCAATGTACAGTACAACAGGCATCTCCCCTGCAGACAAGGCTCCCAGCTGTCCAGGGTACAGTACAACAGGCATCTCTCCTGCAGACAAGGCTCCCTAGCTGTCCAGTGTACAGTACAACAGGCATCTCCCCTGCAGACGAGGCTCCCCAGCTGTCCAGTGTACAGTACAACAGGCATCTCTCCTGAAGACAAGGCTCCCTAGCTGTCCAGTGTACAGTACAACAGGCATCTCCTGCAGACAAGGCTCCCCAGCTGTACAGTGTACCGTACAACAGGCATCTCTCCTGCAGACAAGACTCCCCAGCTGTCCAGTGTACAGTACAACAGGCATCTCTCCTGCAGACAGGGCTCCCCAGCTGTCCAGTGTACAGTACAACAGGCATCTCCCCTGCAGACGAGGCTCCCCAGCTGTCCAGTGTACAGTACAACAGGCATCTCTCCTGCAGACAAGGCTCCCCAGCTGTCCAGTGTACAGTACAACAGGCATCTCTCCTGCAGACAAGGCTCCCCAGCTTTCCAGTGTACAGTACAACAGGCATCTCCCCTGCAGACGAGGCTCCCCAGCTGTCCAGTGTACAGAACAACAGGCATCTCTCCTGCAGACAAGGCTCCCTAGCTGTCCAGTGTACAGTACAACAGGCATCTCTCCTGCAGACAAGGCTCCCCAGCTGTCCAGTGTACAGTACAACAGGCATCTCCTGCAGACAAGGCTCCCCAGCTGTCCAGTGTACCGTACAACAGGCATCTCTCCTGCAGACAAGACTCCCCAGCTGTCCAGTGTACACTACAACAGGCATCTCTCCTGCAGACAGGGCTCCCCAGCTGTCCAGTGTACAGTACAACAGGCATCTCTCCTGCAGAAAGGCTCCCCAGCTGTCCAGTGTACAGTACAACAGGCATCTCTCCTGCAGACAAGGCTCTCCAGCTGTCCAGTGTACAGTACAACAGGCATCTCTCCTGCAGACAAGGCTCCCTAGCTGTCCAGTGTTCAGTATAACAGGCATCTCTCAGGCAGACAAGGCTCCCTAGCTGTCCAGTGTTCAGTACAACAGGCATCTCTCCTGCAGACAAGGCTCCCCAGCTGTCAAGTGTACAGTACAACAGGCATCTCTGCTGCAGACAAGGCTCCCCAGCTGTCAGTGTACAGTACAACAGGCATCTCTCCTGCAGACAAGGCTGCCCAGCTGTCCAGTGTACAGTACAGCAGGCATCTCTCCTGCAGACAAGGCTCCCTAGCTGTCCAGTGTACAGTACAACAGGCATCTCCCCTGCAGACAAGGCTCCCCAGCTGTCCAGTGTACAGTACAACAGGCATCTCTCCAGCAGACAAGGCTCCCTAGCTGTCCAGTGTACAGTACAACAGGCATCTCCCCTGCAGACAAGGCTCCCCAGCTGTCCAATGTACAGTACAACAGGTATCTCTCCTGCAGACAAGGCTCCCCAGCTGTCCAGTGTACAGTACAACAGGCATCTCTCTTGCAGACAAGGCTCCCTAGCTGTCCAGTCTACAGTACAACAGGCATCTCTCCAGCAGACAAGGCTCCCCAGCTGTCCAGTGTACAGTACAACAGGCATCTCTCCTGCAGACAAGGCTCCCTAGCTGTCCAGTGTACAGTACAACAGGCATCTCTCCTGCAGACAAGGCTCCCTAGCTGTCTAGTGTACAGTACAACAGGCATCTCTCCTGCAGACAAGGCTCCCCAGCTGTCCAGTGTACAGTACAACAGGCATCTCTCCTGCAGACAAGGCTCCCTAGCTGCCCAGTGTACAGTACAACAGCCATCTCTCCTGCAGACAAGGCTCTCCAGCTGTCCAGTGTACAGTACAACAGGCATCTCTCCTGCAGACAAGGCTCACCAGCTGTCCAGTGTACAGTACAACAGACATCCCTACTGCAGACAAGGCTCCCCAGCTGTCTAGTGTACAGTACAACAGGCATCTCTCCTGCAGACAAGGCTCTCCAGCTGTCCAGTGTACAGTACATCAGGCATGTCTCCTGCAGACAAGGCTCCCCAGCTGTCCAGTGCACAGTACAAAAGGCATCTCTCCTGCAGACAAGGCTCCCCAGTTGTCCAGTGTACAGTACAACAGGCATCTCTGCTGTAGACAAGGCTCTCTAGGTGTCCAGTGTACAGTACAACAGGCATCTCTCCTGCAGACAAGGGTCCCTAGCTGTCCAGTGTACAGTACAACAGACATCTCTCCTGCAGACAAGGCTCCCCAGCTGTCCAGTGTACAGTACAACAGGCATCTCTCCTGCAGACAAGGCTCCCCAGCTGTCCAGTGTACAGTACAACAGGCATCTCTCCTGTAGACAAGGCTCCCCAGCTGTCCAGTGTACAGTACAACAGGCATCTCCCCTGCAGACAAGGCTCCCTAGCTGTCCAGTGTACAGTACAACAGGCATCTCCCCTGCAGACGAGGCTCCCCAGCTGTCCAGTGTACAGTACAACAGGCATCTCTCCTGAAGACAAGGCTCCCTAGCTGTCCAGTGTACAGTACAACAGGCATCTCCTGCAGACAAGGCTCCCCAGCTGTCCAGTGTACCGTACAACAGGCATCTCTCCTGCAGACAAGACTCCCCAGCTGTCCAGTGTACAGTACAACAGGCATCTCTCCTGCAGACAGGGCTCCCCAGCTGTCCAGTGTACAGTACAACAGGCATCCCCCCTGCAGACGAGGCTCCCCAGCTGTCCAGTGTACAGTACAACAGGCATCTCTCCTGCAGACAAGGCTCCCCAGCTGTCCAGTGTACAGTACAACAGGCATCTCCCCTGCAGACGAGGCTCCCCAGCTGTCCAGTGTACAGTACAACAGGTATCTCTCCTGCAGACAAGGCTCCCCAGCTGTCCAGTGTACAGTACAACAGGCATCTCCCCTGCAGACAAGGCTCCCTAGCTGTCCAGTGTACAGTACAACAGGCATCTCTGCTGTAGACAAGGCTCCCTAGCTGTCCAGTGTTCAGTACAACAGGCATCTCTCCTGTAGACAAGGCTCCCCAGCTGTCCAGTGTACAGTACAACAGGCATCTCTCCTGTAGACAAGGCTCCCCAGCTGTCAGTGTACAGTACAACAGGCATCTCTCCTGCAGATAAGGCTCCCCAGCTGTCCAGTGTACAGTACAACAGGCATCTCCTGCAGACAAGGCTCCCCAGCTGTCCAGTGTACCGTACAACAGGCATCTCTCCTGCAGACAAGGCTCCCCAGCTGTCCAGTGTAGAGTACAACAGGCATCTCTCCTGCAGACAGGGCTCCCCAGCTGTCCAGTGTACATTACAACAGGCATCTCTCCTGCAGACAAGGCTCCCCAGCTGTCCAGTGTACAGTACAACAGGCATCTCTCCTGCAGACAAGGCTCTCCAGCTGTCCAGTGTACAGTACAACAGGCATCTCTCCTGCAGACAAGGCTCCCTGGCTGTCCAGTGTTCAGTACAACAGGCATCTCTCCTGCTGACAAGGCTCCCCAGCTGTCAAGTGTAGAGTACAACAGGCATCTCTCCAGCAGACAAGGCTCCCCAGCTGTGCAGTGTACAGTACAACAGACATCTCTCCTGCAGACAAGGCTCCCCAGCTGTCCAGTGTACAGTACAACAGACATCTCTCCTGCAGACAAGGCTCCCCAGCTGTCCAGTGTACATTACAACAGACATCTCTCCTGCAGACAAGGCTCCCCAGCTGTCCAGTGTACAGTACAACAGGCATCTCTCTTGCAGACAAAGCTCCCTAGCTGTCCAGTGTACAGTACAACAGGCATCTCTCTTCCAGACAAGGCTCCCCAGCTGTCCAGTGTACAGTACAACAGGCATCTCTCCTGCAGACAAGGCTCCCCAGCTGTCAAGTGTACAGTACAACAGGCATCTCTGCTGCAGACAAGGCTCCCCAGCTGTCAGTGTACAGTACAACAGGCATCTCTCCTGCAGACAAGGCTGCCCAGCTGTCCAGTGTACATTACAACAGACATCTCTCCTGCAGACAAGGCTCCCCAGCTGTCCAGTGTACAGTACAACAGGCATCTCTCTTGCAGACAAAGCTCCCTAGCTGTCCAGTGTACAGTACAACAGGCATCTCTCTTCCAGACAAGGCTCCCCAGCTGTCCAGTGTACAGTACAACAGGCATCTCTCCTGCAGACAAGGCTCCCCAGCTGTCAAGTGTACAGTACAACAGGCATCTCTGCTGCAGACAAGGCTCCCCAGCTGTCAGTGTACAGTACAACAGGCATCTCTCCTGCAGACAAGGCTGCCCAGCTGTCCAGTGTACAGTACAGCAGGCATCTCTCCTGCAGACAAGGCTCCCTAGCTGTCCAGTGTACAGTACAACAGGCATCTCCCCTGCAGACAAGGCTCCCCAGCTGTCCAGTGTACAGTACAACAGGCATCTCCCCTGCAGACAAGGCTCCCCAGCTGTCCAGTGTACAGTACAACAGGCATCTCTCCAGCAGACAAGGCTCCCTAGCTGTCCAGTGTACAGTACAACAGGCATCTCCCCTGCAGACAAGGCTCCCCAGCTGTCCAATGTACAGTACAACAGGTATCTCTCCTACAGACAAGGCTCCCCAGCTGTCCAGTGTACAGTACAACAGGCATCTCTCTTGCAGAAAAGGCTCCCTAGCTGTCCAGTCTACAGTACAACAGGCATCTCTCCAGCAGACAAGGCTCCCCAGCTGTCCAGTGTACAGTACAACAGGCATCTCTCCTGCAGACAAGGCTCTCCAGCTGTCCAGTGTACAGTACAACAGGCATCTCTCCTGCAGACAAGGCTCCCCAGCTGTCCAGTGTACAGTACAACAGACATCTCTACTGCAGACAAGGCTCCCCAGCTGTCTAGTGTACAGTACAACAGGCATCTCTCCTGCAGACAAGGCTCTCCAGCTGTCCAGTGTACAGTACAACAGGCATGTCTCCTGCAGACAAGGCTCCCCAGCTGTCCAGTGCACAGTACAAAAGGCATCTCTCCTGCAGACAAGGCTCCCCAGTTGTCCAGTGTACAGTACAACAGGCATCTCTGCTGTAGACAAGGCTCTCTAGCTGTCCAGTGTACAGTACAACAGGCATCTCTCCTGCAGACAAGGGTCCCCAGCTGTCCAGTGTACAGTACAACAGGCATATCTGCTGTAGACAAGGCTCTCCAGCTGTCCAGTGTACAGTACAACAGACATCTCTCCTGCAGACAAGGCTCCCCAGCTGTCCAGTGTACAGTACAACAGGCATCTCTCCTGTGGACAAGGCTCCCCAGCTGTCCAGTGTACAGTACAACAGGCATCTCCCCTGCAGACAAGGCTCCCTAGCTGTCCAGTGTACAGTACAACAGGCATCTCCCCTGCAGACGAGGCTCCCCAGCTGTCCAGTGTACAGTACAACAGGCATCTCTCCTGAAGAGAAGGCTCCCTAGCTGTCCAGTGTCCAGTACAACAGGCATCTCCTGCAGACAAGGCTCCCCAGCTGTCCAGTGTACCGTACAAAAGGCATCTCTCCTGCAGACAAGGCTGCCCAGCTGTCCAGTGTACAGTACAGCAGGCATCTCTCCTGCAGACAAGGCTCCCTAGCTGTCCAGTGTACAGTACAGCAGGCATCTCTCCTGCAGACAAGGCTCCCTAGCTGTCCAGTGTACAGTACAACAGGCATCTCCCCTGCAGACAAGGCTCCCCAGCTGTCCAGTGTACAGTACAACAGGCATCTCCCCTGCAGACAAGGCTCCCCAGCTGTCCAGTGTACAGTACAACAGGCATCTCTCCAGCAGACAAGACTCCCTAGCTGTCCAGTGTACAGTACAACAGGCATCTCCCCTGCAGACAAGGCTCCCCAGCTGTCCAATGTACAGTACAACAGGTATCTCTCCTACAGACAAGGCTCCCCAGCTGTCCAGTGTACAGTACAACAGGCATCTCTCTTGCAGAAAAGGCTCCCTAGCTGTCCAGTCTACAGTACAACAGGCATCTCTCCAGCAGACAAGGCTCCCCAGCTGTCCAGTGTACAGTACAACAGGCATCTCTCCTGCAGACAAGGCTCTCCAGCTGTCCAGTGTACAGTACAACAGGCATCTCTCCTGCAGACAAGGCTCCCCAGCTGTCCAGTGTACAGTACAACAGACATCTCTACTGCAGACAAGGCTCCCCAGCTGTCTAGTGTACAGTACAACAGGCATCTCTCCTGCAGACAAGGCTCTCCAGCTGTCCAGTGTACAGTACAACAGGCATGTCTCCTGCAGACAAGGCTCCCCAGCTGTCCAGTGCACAGTACAAAAGGCATCTCTCCTGCAGACAAGGCTCCCCAGTTGTCCAGTGTACAGTACAACAGGCATCTCTGCTGTAGACAAGGCTCTCTAGCTGTCCAGTGTACAGTACAACAGGCATCTCTCCTGCAGACAAGGGTCCCCAGCTGTCCAGTGTACAGTACAACAGGCATCTCTGCTGTAGACAAGGCTCTCCAGCTGTCCAGTGTACAGTACAACAGACATCTCTCCTGCAGACAAGGCTCCCCAGCTGTCCAGTGTACAGTACAACAGGCATCTCTCCTGTGGACAAGGCTCCCCAGCTGTCCAGTGTACAGTACAACAGGCATCTCCCCTGCAGACAAGGCTCCCTAGCTGTCCAGTGTACAGTACAACAGGCATCTCCCCTGCAGACGAGGCTCCCCAGCTGTCCAGTGTACAGTACAACAGGCATCTCTCCTGAAGAGAAGGCTCCCTAGCTGTCCAGTGTCCAGTACAACAGGCATCTCCTGCAGACAAGGCTCCCCAGCTGTCCAGTGTACCGTACAAAAGGCATCTCTCCTGCAGACAAGGCTGCCCAGCTGTCCAGTGTACAGTACAGCAGGCATCTCTCCTGCAGACAAGGCTCCCTAGCTGTCCAGTGTACAGTACAACAGGCATCTCCCCTGCAGACAAGGCTCCCCAGCTGTCCAGTGTACAGTACAACAGGCATCTCTCCAGCAGACAAGGCTCTCTAGCTGTCCAGTGTACAGTACAACAGGCATCTCCCCTGCAGACAAGGCTCCCCAGCTGTCCAATGTACAGTACAACAGGTATCTCTCCTACAGACAAGGCTCCCCAGCTGTCCAGTGTACAGTACAACAGGCATCTCTCTTGCAGACAAGGCTCCCTAGCTGTCCAGTCTACAGTACAACAGGCATCTCTCCAGCAGACAAGGCTACCCAGCTGTCCAGTGTACAGTACAACAGGCATCTCTCCTGCAGACAATGCTCCCTAGCTGTCCAGTGTACAGTACAACAGGCATCTCTCCTGCAGACAAGGCTCCCTAGCTGTCTAGTGTACAGTACAACAGGCATCTCTCCTGCAGATAAGGCTCCCCAGCTGTCCAGTGTACAGTACAACAGGCATCTCTCCTGCAGACAAGGCTCCCTAGCTGTCCAGTGTACAGTACAACAGGCATCTCTCTTGCAGACAAGGCTCCCCAGCTGTCCAGTGTACAGTACAACAGGCATCTCTACTGCAGACAAGGCTCCTCAGCTGTCCAGTGTACAGTACGACAGGCATCTCCCCTGCAGACAAGGCTCCCCAGCTGTCCAGTGTACAGTACAACAGGCATCTCTCCGGCAGACAAGGCTCCCCAGCTGTCCATTGTACAGTACAACAGGCATCTCTACTGCAGACAAGGCTCCCCAGCTGTCCAGTGTACAGTACGACAGGCATCTCCCCTGCAGACAAGGCTCCCCAGCTGTCCAGTGTACAGTACAACAGGCATCTCTCATGCAGACAAGGCTCCCCAGCTGTCCAGTGTACAGTACAACAGGCATCTCTCCTGCAGACAAGACTCCCCAGCTGTCCAATGTACAGTACAACAGGCATCTCCCCTGCAGACAAGACTCCCCAGCTGTCCAATGTACAGTACAACAGGCATCTCCCCTGCAGACAAGGCTCCCAGCTGTCCAGTGTACAGTACAACAGGCATCTCTCCTGCAGACAAGACTCCCCAGCTGTCCAATGTACAGTACAACAGGCATCTCCCCTGCAGACAAGGCTCCCTAGCTGTCCAGTCTACAGTACAACAGGCATCTCCCCTGCAGACGAGGCTCCCCAGCTATCCAGTGTACAGAACAACAGGCATCTCTCCTGAAGACAAGGCTCCCTAGCTGTCCAGTGTACAGTACAACAGGCATCTCCTGCAGACAAGGCTCCCCAGCTGTCCAGTGTACCGTACAACAGGCATCTCTCCTGCAGACAAGACTCCCCAGCTGTCCAGTGTACAGTACAACAGGCATCTCCTGCAGACAAGGCTCCCCAGCTGTCCAGTGTACCGTACAACAGGCATCTCTCCTGCAGGCAAGGCTCCCCAGCTGTCCAGTGTACAGTACAACAGGCATCTCTCCTGCAGACAAGGCTCCCCAGCTGTCCAGTGTACAGTACAACAGGCATCTCCCCTGCAGACGAGGCTCCCCAGCTGTCCAGTGTACAGAACAACAGGCATCTCACCTGCAGACAAGGCTCCCTAGCTGTCCAGTGTACAGTACAACAGGCATCTCTCCTGCAGACAAGGCTCCCTAGCTGTCCAGTGTACAGTACAACAGGCATCTCCTGCAGACAAGGCTCCCCAGCTGTCCAGTGTACCGTACAACAGGCATCTCTCCTGCAGACAAGACTCCCCAGCTGTCCAGTGTACAGTACAACAGGCATCTCTCCTGCAGACAGGGCTCCCCAGCTGTCCAGTGTACAATACAACAGGCATCTCTCCTGCAGAAAGGCTCCCCAGCTATCCAGTGTACAGTACAACAGGCATCTCTCCTGCAGACAAGGCTCTCCAGCTGTCCAGTGTACAGTACAACAGGCATCTCTCCTGCAGACAAGGCTCCCTAGCTGTCCAGTGTTCAGTACAACAGGCATCTCTCCTGGCGACAAGACTCCCTAGCTGTCCAGTGTTCAGTACAACAGGCATCTCTGCTGCAGACAAGGCTCCCCAGCTGTCAGTGTACAGTACAACAGGCATCTCTCCTGCAGACAAGGCTACCTAGCTGTCCAGTGTACAGTACAACAGGCATCACTCCTGCAGACAAGGCTCCCCAGCTGTCCAGTGTACAGTACAACAGGCATCTCTACTGCAGACAAGGCTCTCCAGCTGTCCAGTGTACAGTACAACAGGCATCTCTACTGCAGACAAGGCCCCCAAGCTGTCCAGTGTACAGTACAACAGGCATCTCTACTGCAGACAAGGCTCCCCAGCTGTCCAGTGTACAGTACAACAGGCATCTCTACTGCAGACAAGGCTCCCCAGCTGTCCAGTGTACAGTACAACAGGCATCTCTACTGCAGACAAGGCTCTCCAGCTGTCCAGTGTACAGTACAATAGGCATCTCTACTGCAGACAAGGCTCTCCAGCTGTCCAGTGTACAGCACAACAGGCATCTCTACTGCAGACAAGGCTCCCCAGCTGTCCAGAGTACAGTACAACAGGCATCTCTACTGCAGACAAGGCTCCCCAGCTGTCCAGTGTACAGTACAACAGGCATCTCTCCTGCAGACAAGGTTCCCGAGCTGTCCAGCGTACAGTACAACAGGCATCTCTCCTGCAGACAAGGCTCCCCAGCTGTCCAGTGTACAGTACAACAGGCTTCTCTCCTGCAGACAAGGCTCCCCAGGTGTCCAGTGTACAGTACAACAGGCATCTCTCCTGCAGACAAGGCTCCCCAGCTGTCCAGTGTACAGTACAACAGGCATCTCCCCTGCAGACGAGGCTCCCCAGCTGTCCAGTGTACAGAACAACCGGCATCTCTCCTGCAGACAAGGCTCCCTAGCTGTCCAGTGTACAGTACAACAGGCATCTCTCCTGCAGACAAGGCTCCCTAGCTGTCCAGTGTACAGTACAACAGGCATCTCCTGCAGACAAGGCTCCCCAGCTGTCCAGTGTACCGTACAACAGGCATCTCCCCTGCAGACAAGACTCCCCAGCTCTCCAGTGTACAGTACAACAGGCATCTCTCCTGCAGACAGGGCTCCCCAGCTGTCCAGTGTACAGTACAACAGGCATCTCTCCTGCAGACAAGGCTCCCCAGCTGTCCAGTGTACAGTACAACAGGCAACTCTACCGCAGACAAGGCTCTCCAGCTGTCCAGTGCACGGTACAACAGGCATCTCTCCTGCAGACAAGGCTCCCTAGCTGTCCAGTGTTCAGTACAACAGGCATCTCTCCTGCAGACAAGGCTCCCTAGCTGTCCAGTGTTCAGTACAACAGGCATCTCTCCTGCAGACAAGGCTCCCCAGCTGTCAAGTGTACAGTACAACAGGCATCTCTGCTGCAGACAAGGCTTCCCAAGCTGTCCAGTGTACAGTACAACAGGCATCTCTACTGCAGACAAGGCTCCCCAGCTGTCCAGTGTACAGTATAACAGGCATCTCTACTGCAGACAAGGCTCCCCAGCTGTCCAGTGTACAGTACAACAGGCATCTCTACTGCAGACAAGGCTCTCCAGCTGTCCAGTGTACAGTACAACAGGCATCTCTACTGCAGACAAGGCTCTCCAGCTGTCCAGTGTACAGTACAACAGGCATCTCTACTGCAGACAAGGCTCCCCAGCTGTCCAGAGTACAGTACAACAGGCATCTCTACTGCAGACAAGGCTCCCAAGCTGTCCAGTGTACAGTACAACAGGCATCTCTCCAGCAGACAAGGCTCCCTAGCTGTCCAGTGTACAGTACAACAGGCATCTCTCCTGCAGACAAGGTTCCCGAGCTGTCCAGCGTACAGTACAACAGGCATCTCTCCTGCAGACAAGGCTCCCCAGCTGTCCAGTGTACAGTACAACAGGCTTCTCTCCTGTAGACAAGGCTCCCCAGGTGTCCAGTGTACAGTACAACAGGCATCTCTCCTGCAGACAAGGCTCCCCAGCTGTCCAGTGTACAGTACAACAGGCATCTCCCCTGCAGACGAGGCTCCCCAGCTGTCCAGTGTACAGAACAACAGGCATCTCTCCTGCAGACAAGGCTCCCTAGCTGTCCAGTGTACAGTACAACAGGCATCTCTCCTGCAGACAAGGCTCCCTAGCTGTCCAGTGTACAGTACAACAGGCATCTCCTGCAGACAAGGCTCCCCAGCTGTCCAGTGTACCGTACAACAGGCATCTCCCCTGCAGACAAGACTCCCCAGCTCTCCAGTGTACAGTACAACAGGCATCTCTCCTGCAGACAGGGCTCCCCAGCTGTCCAGTGTACAGTACAACAGGCATCTCTCCTGCAGAAAGGCTCCCCAGCTGTCCAGTGTACAGTACAACAGGCAACTCTCCTGCAGACAAGGCTCTCCAGCTGTCCAGTGCACAGTACAACAGGCATCTCTCCTGCAGACAAGGCTCCCTAGCTGTCCAGTGTTCAGTACAACAGGCATCTCTCCTGCAGACAAGGCTCCCCAGCTGTCAAGTGTACAGTACAACAGGCATCTCTGCTGCAGACAAGGCTCCCCAGCTGTCAGTGTACAGTACAACAGGCATCTCTCCTGCAGACAAGGCTACCTAGCTGTCCAGTGTACAGTACAACAGGCATCTCTCCTGCAGACAAGGCTCCCCAGCTGTCCAGTGTACAGTACAACAGGCATCTCTACTGCAGACAAGGCTCTCCAGCTGTCCAGTGTACAGTACAACAGGCATCTCTACTGCAGACAAGGCCCCCAAGCTGTCCAGTGTACAGTACAACAGGCATCTCTACTGCAGACAAGGCTCCCCAGCTGTCCAGTGTACAGTACAACAGGCATCTCTACTGCAGACAAGGCTCCCCAGCTGTCCAGTGTACAGTACAACAGGCATCTCTACTGCAGACAAGGCTCTCCAGCTGTCCAGTGTACAGTACAACAGGCATCTCTACTGCAGACAAGGCTCGCCAGCTGTCCAGTGTACAGTACAACAGGCATCTCTACTGCAGACAAGGCTCCCCAGCTGTCCAGTGTACAGTACAACAGGCATCTCTCCAGCAGACAAGGCTCCCTAGCTGTCCAGTGTACAGTACAACAGGCATCTCTCCTGCAGACAAGGTTCCCGAGCTGTCCAGCGTACAGTACAACAGGCATCTCTCCTGCAGACAAGGCTCCCCAGCTGTCCAGTGTACAGTACAACAGGCATCTCTCCTGCAGACAAGGCTCCCCAGCTGTCCAGTGTACAGTACAACAGGCATCTCTACTGCAGACAAGGCTCCCCAGCTGTCCAGTGTACAGTACGACAGGCATCTCCCCTGCAGACAAGGCTCCCCAGCTGTCCAGTGTACAGTACAACAGGCATCTCTCCGGCAGACAAGGCTCCCCAGCTGTCCAGTGTACAGTACAACAGGCATCTCTACTGCAGACAAGGCTCCCCAGCTGTCCAGTGTACAGTACGACAGGCATCTCCCCTGCAGACAAGGCTCCCTAGCTGTCCAGTGTACAGTACAACAGGCATCTCTCCTGCAGACAAGGCTCCCCAGCTGTCCAGTGTACAGTACAACAGGCATCTCTCCTGCAGACAAGACTCCCCAGCTGTCCAATGTACAGTACAACAGGCATCTCCCCTGCAGACAAGACTCCCCAGCTGTCCAATGTACAGTACAACAGGCATCTCCCCTGCAGACAAGGCTCCCAGCTGTCCAGTGTACAGTACAACAGGCATCTCTCCTGCAGACAAGGCTCCCTAGCTGTCCAGTGTACAGTACAACAGGCATCTCCCCTGCAGACGAGGCTCCCCAGCTGTCCAGTGTACAGTACAACAGGCATCTCTCCTGAAGACAAGGCTCCCTAGCTGTCCAGTGTACAGTACAACAGGCATCTCCTGCAGACAAGGCTCCCCAGCTGTCCAGTGTACCGTACAACAGGCATCTCTCCTGCAGACAAGACTCCCCAGCTGTCCAGTGTACAGTACAACAGGCATCTCTCCTGCAGACAGGGCTCCCCAGCTGTCCAGTGTACAGTACAACAGGCATCTCCCCTGCAGACGAGGCTCCCCAGCTGTCCAGTGTACAGTACAACAGGCATCTCTCCTGCAGACAAGGCTCCCCAGCTGTCCAGTGTACAGTACAACAGGCATCTCTCCTGCAGACAAGGCTCCCCAGCTTTCCAGTGTACAGTACAACAGGCATCCCCCCTGCAGACGAGGCTCCCCAGCTGTCCAATGTACAGAACAACAGGCATCTCTCCTGCAGACAAGGCTCCCTAGCTGTCCAGTGTACAGTACAACAGGCATCTCTCCTGCAGACAAGGCTCCCCAGCTGTCCAGTGTACAGTACAACAGGCATCTCCTGCAGACAAGGCTCCCCAGCTGTCCAGTGTACCGTACAACAGGCATCTCTCCTGCAGACAAGACTCCCCAGCTGTCCAGTGTACACTACAACAGGCATCTCTCCTGCAGACAGGGCTCCCCAGCTGTCCAGTGTACAGTACAACAGGCATCTCTCCTGCAGAAAGGCTCCCCAGCTGTCCAGTGTACAGTACAACAGGCATCTCTCCTGCAGACAAGGCTCTCCAGCTGTCCAGTGTACAGTACAACAGGCTTCTCTCCTGCAGACAAGGCTCCCCAGGTGTCCAGTGTACAGTACAACAGGCTTCTCTCCTGCAGACAAGGCTCCCCAGGTGTCCAGTGTACAGTACAACAGGCATCTCTCCTGCAGACAAGGCTCCCCAGCTGTCCAGTGTACAGTACAACAGGCATCTCCCCTGCAGACGAGGCTCCCCAGCTGTCCAGTGTACAGAACAACAGGCATCTCTCCTGCAGACAAGGCTCCCTAGCTGTCCAGTGTACAGTACAACAGGCATCTCTCCTGCAGACAAGGCTCCCTAGCTGTCCAGTGTACAGTACAACAGGCATCTCCTGCAGACAAGGCTCCCCAGCTGTCCAGTGTACCGTACAACAGGCATCTCCCCTGCAGACAAGACTCCCCAGCTCTCCAGTGTACAGTACAACAGGCATCTCTCCTGCAGACAGGGCTCCCCAGCTGTCCAGTGTACAGTACAACAGGCATCTCTCCTGCAGAAAGGCTCCCCAGCTGTCCAGTGTACAGTACAACAGGCAACTCTCCTGCAGACAAGGCTCTCCAGCTGTCCAGTGCACAGTACAACAGGCATCTCTCCTGCAGACAAGGCTCCCTAGCTGTCCAGTGTTCAGTACAACAGGCATCTCTCCTGCAGACAAGGCTCCCTAGCTGTCCAGTGTTCAGTACAACAGGCATCTCTCCTGCAGACAAGGCTCCCCAGCTGTCAAGTGTACAGTACAACAGGCATCTCTGCTGCAGACAAGGCTCCCCAGCTGTCAGTGTACAGTACAACAGGCATCTCTCCTGCAGACAAGGCTACCTAGCTGTCCAGTGTACAGTACAACAGGCATCTCTCCTGCAGACAAGGCTCCCCAGCTGTCCAGTGTACAGTACAACGTGCATCTCTACTGCAGACAAGGCTCTCCAGCTGTCCAGTGTACAGTACAACAGGCATCTCTACTGCAGACAAGGCCCCCAAGCTGTCCAGTGTACAGTACAACAGGCATCTCTACTGCAGACAAGGCTCCCCAGCTGTCCAGTACAACAGGCATCTCTACTGCAGACAAGGCTCCCCAGCTGTCCAGTGTACAGTACAACAGGCATCTCTACTGCAGACAAGGCTCTCCAGCTGTCCAGTGTACAGTACAACAGGCATCTCTACTGCAGACAAGGCTCGCCAGCTGTCCAGTGTACAGTACAACAGGCATCTCTACTGCAGACAAGGCTCCCCAGCTGTCCAGTGTACAGTACAACAGGCATCTCTCCAGCAGACAAGGCTCCCTAGCTGTCCAGTGTACAGTACAACAGGCATCTCTCCTGCAGACAAGGTTCCCGAGCTGTCCAGCGTACAGTACAACAGGCATCTCTCCTGCAGACAAGGCTCCCCAGCTGTCCAGTGTACAGTACAACAGGCATCTCTCCTGCAGACAAGGCTCCCCAGCTGTCCAGTGTACAGTACAACAGGCATCTCTACTGCAGACAAGGCTCCCCAGCTGTCCAGTGTACAGTACGACAGGCATCTCCCCTGCAGACAAGGCTCCCCAGCTGTCCAGTGTACAGTACAACAGGCATCTCTCCGGCAGACAAGGCTCCCCAGCTGTCCAGTGTACAGTACAACAGGCATCTCTACTGCAGACAAGGCTCCCCAGCTGTCCAGTGTACAGTACGACAGGCATCTCCCCTGCAGACAAGGCTCCCTAGCTGTCCAGTGTACAGTACAACAGGCATCTCTCCTGCAGACACGGCTCCCCAGCTGTCCAGTGTACAGTACAACAGGCATCTCTCCTGCAGACAAGACTCCCCAGCTGTCCAATGTACAGTACAACAGGCATCTCCCCTGCAGACAAGGCTCCCAGCTGTCCAGGGTACAGTACAACAGGCATCTCTCCTGCAGACAAGGCTCCCTAGCTGTCCAGTGTACAGTACAACAGGCATCTCCCCTGCAGACGAGGCTCCCCAGCTGTCCAGTGTACAGTACAACAGGCATCTCTCCTGAAGACAAGGCTCCCTAGCTGTCCAGTGTACAGTACAACAGGCATCTCCTGCAGACAAGGCTCCCCAGCTGTACAGTGTACCGTACAACAGGCATCTCTCCTGCAGACAAGACTCCCCAGCTGTCCAGTGTACAGTACAACAGGCATCTCTCCTGCAGACAGGGCTCCCCAGCTGTCCAGTGTACAGTACAACAGGCATCTCCCCTGCAGACGAGGCTCCCCAGCTGTCCAGTGTACAGTACAACAGGCATCTCTCCTGCAGACAAGGCTCCCCAGCTGTCCAGTGTACAGTACAACAGGCATCTCTCCTGCAGACAAGGCTCCCCAGCTTTCCAGTGTACAGTACAACAGGCATCTCCCCTGCAGACGAGGCTCCCCAGCTGTCCAGTGTACAGAACAACAGGCATCTCTCCTGCAGACAAGGCTCCCTAGCTGTCCAGTGTACAGTACAACAGGCATCTCTCCTGCAGACAAGGCTCCCCAGCTGTCCAGTGTACAGTACAACAGGCATCTCCTGCAGACAAGGCTCCCCAGCTGTCCAGTGTACCGTACAACAGGCATCTCTCCTGCAGACAAGACTCCCCAGCTGTCCAGTGTACACTACAACAGGCATCTCTCCTGCAGACAGGGCTCCCCAGCTGTCCAGTGTACAGTACAACAGGCATCTCTCCTGCAGAAAGGCTCCCCAGCTGTCCAGTGTACAGTACAACAGGCATCTCTCCTGCAGACAAGGCTCTCCAGCTGTCCAGTGTACAGTACAACAGGCATCTCTCCTGCAGACAAGGCTCCCTAGCTGTCCAGTGTTCAGTATAACAGGCATCTCTCAGGCAGACAAGGCTCCCTAGCTGTCCAGTGTTCAGTACAACAGGCATCTCTCCTGCAGACAAGGCTCCCCAGCTGTCAAGTGTACAGTACAACAGGCATCTCTGCTGCAGACAAGGCTCCCCAGCTGTCAGTGTACAGTACAACAGGCATCTCTCCTGCAGACAAGGCTGCCCAGCTGTCCAGTGTACAGTACAGCAGGCATCTCTCCTGCAGACAAGGCTCCCTAGCTGTCCAGTGTACAGTACAACAGGCATCTCCCCTGCAGACAAGGCTCCCCAGCTGTCCAGTGTACAGTACAACAGGCATCTCTCCAGCAGACAAGGCTCCCTAGCTGTCCAGTGTACAGTACAACAGGCATCTCCCCTGCAGACAAGGCTCCCCAGCTGTCCAATGTACAGTACAACAGGTATCTCTCCTGCAGACAAGGCTCCCCAGCTGTCCAGTGTACAGTACAACAGGCATCTCTCTTGCAGACAAGGCTCCCTAGCTGTCCAGTCTACAGTACAACAGGCATCTCTCCAGCAGACAAGGCTCCCCAGCTGTCCAGTGTACAGTACAACAGGCATCTCTCCTGCAGACAAGGCTCCCTAGCTGTCCAGTGTACAGTACAACAGGCATCTCTCCTGCAGACAAGGCTCCCTAGCTGTCTAGTGTACAGTACAACAGGCATCTCTCCTGCAGACAAGGCTCCCCAGCTGTCCAGTGTACAGTACAACAGGCATCTCTCCTGCAGACAAGGCTCCCTAGCTGCCCAGTGTACAGTACAACAGCCATCTCTCCTGCAGACAAGGCTCTCCAGCTGTCCAGTGTACAGTACAACAGGCATCTCTCCTGCAGACAAGGCTCACCAGCTGTCCAGTGTACAGTACAACAGACATCCCTACTGCAGACAAGGCTCCCCAGCTGTCTAGTGTACAGTACAACAGGCATCTCTCCTGCAGACAAGGCTCTCCAGCTGTCCAGTGTACAGTACATCAGGCATGTCTCCTGCAGACAAGGCTCCCCAGCTGTCCAGTGCACAGTACAAAAGGCATCTCTCCTGCAGACAAGGCTCCCCAGTTGTCCAGTGTACAGTACAACAGGCATCTCTGCTGTAGACAAGGCTCTCTAGGTGTCCAGTGTACAGTACAACAGGCATCTCTCCTGCAGACAAGGGTCCCTAGCTGTCCAGTGTACAGTACAACAGACATCTCTCCTGCAGACAAGGCTCCCCAGCTGTCCAGTGTACAGTACAACAGGCATCTCTCCTGCAGACAAGGCTCCCCAGCTGTCCAGTGTACAGTACAACAGGCATCTCTCCTGTAGACAAGGCTCCCCAGCTGTCCAGTGTACAGTACAACAGGCATCTCCCCTGCAGACAAGGCTCCCTAGCTGTCCAGTGTACAGTACAACAGGCATCTCCCCTGCAGACGAGGCTCCCCAGCTGTCCAGTGTACAGTACAACAGGCATCTCTCCTGAAGACAAGGCTCCCTAGCTGTCCAGTGTACAGTACAACAGGCATCTCCTGCAGACAAGGCTCCCCAGCTGTCCAGTGTACCGTACAACAGGCATCTCTCCTGCAGACAAGACTCCCCAGCTGTCCAGTGTACAGTACAACAGGCATCTCTCCTGCAGACAGGGCTCCCCAGCTGTCCAGTGTACAGTACAACAGGCATCCCCCCTGCAGACGAGGCTCCCCAGCTGTCCAGTGTACAGTACAACAGGCATCTCTCCTGCAGACAAGGCTCCCCAGCTGTCCAGTGTACAGTACAACAGGCATCTCCCCTGCAGACGAGGCTCCCCAGCTGTCCAGTGTACAGTACAACAGGTATCTCTCCTGCAGACAAGGCTCCCCAGCTGTCCAGTGTACAGTACAACAGGCATCTCCCCTGCAGACAAGGCTCCCTAGCTGTCCAGTGTACAGTACAACAGGCATCTCTGCTGTAGACAAGGCTCCCTAGCTGTCCAGTGTTCAGTACAACAGGCATCTCTCCTGTAGACAAGGCTCCCCAGCTGTCCAGTGTACAGTACAACAGGCATCTCTCCTGTAGACAAGGCTCCCCAGCTGTCAGTGTACAGTACAACAGGCATCTCTCCTGCAGATAAGGCTCCCCAGCTGTCCAGTGTACAGTACAACAGGCATCTCCTGCAGACAAGGCTCCCCAGCTGTCCAGTGTACCGTACAACAGGCATCTCTCCTGCAGACAAGGCTCCCCAGCTGTCCAGTGTAGAGTACAACAGGCATCTCTCCTGCAGACAGGGCTCCCCAGCTGTCCAGTGTACATTACAACAGGCATCTCTCCTGCAGACAAGGCTCCCCAGCTGTCCAGTGTACAGTACAACAGGCATCTCTCCTGCAGACAAGGCTCTCCAGCTGTCCAGTGTACAGTACAACAGGCATCTCTCCTGCAGACAAGGCTCCCTGGCTGTCCAGTGTTCAGTACAACAGGCATCTCTCCTGCTGACAAGGCTCCCCAGCTGTCAAGTGTAGAGTACAACAGGCATCTCTCCAGCAGACAAGGCTCCCCAGCTGTGCAGTGTACAGTACAACAGACATCTCTCCTGCAGACAAGGCTCCCCAGCTGTCCAGTGTACAGTACAACAGACATCTCTCCTGCAGACAAGGCTCCCCAGCTGTCCAGTGTACATTACAACAGACATCTCTCCTGCAGACAAGGCTCCCCAGCTGTCCAGTGTACAGTACAACAGGCATCTCTCTTGCAGACAAAGCTCCCTAGCTGTCCAGTGTACAGTACAACAGGCATCTCTCTTCCAGACAAGGCTCCCCAGCTGTCCAGTGTACAGTACAACAGGCATCTCTCCTGCAGACAAGGCTCCCCAGCTGTCAAGTGTACAGTACAACAGGCATCTCTGCTGCAGACAAGGCTCCCCAGCTGTCAGTGTACAGTACAACAGGCATCTCTCCTGCAGACAAGGCTGCCCAGCTGTCCAGTGTACATTACAACAGACATCTCTCCTGCAGACAAGGCTCCCCAGCTGTCCAGTGTACAGTACAACAGGCATCTCTCTTGCAGACAAAGCTCCCTAGCTGTCCAGTGTACAGTACAACAGGCATCTCTCTTCCAGACAAGGCTCCCCAGCTGTCCAGTGTACAGTACAACAGGCATCTCTCCTGCAGACAAGGCTCCCCAGCTGTCAAGTGTACAGTACAACAGGCATCTCTGCTGCAGACAAGGCTCCCCAGCTGTCAGTGTACAGTACAACAGGCATCTCTCCTGCAGACAAGGCTGCCCAGCTGTCCAGTGTACAGTACAGCAGGCATCTCTCCTGCAGACAAGGCTCCCTAGCTGTCCAGTGTACAGTACAACAGGCATCTCCCCTGCAGACAAGGCTCCCCAGCTGTCCAGTGTACAGTACAACAGGCATCTCCCCTGCAGACAAGGCTCCCCAGCTGTCCAGTGTACAGTACAACAGGCATCTCTCCAGCAGACAAGGCTCCCTAGCTGTCCAGTGTACAGTACAACAGGCATCTCCCCTGCAGACAAGGCTCCCCAGCTGTCCAATGTACAGTACAACAGGTATCTCTCCTACAGACAAGGCTCCCCAGCTGTCCAGTGTACAGTACAACAGGCATCTCTCTTGCAGAAAAGGCTCCCTAGCTGTCCAGTCTACAGTACAACAGGCATCTCTCCAGCAGACAAGGCTCCCCAGCTGTCCAGTGTACAGTACAACAGGCATCTCTCCTGCAGACAAGGCTCTCCAGCTGTCCAGTGTACAGTACAACAGGCATCTCTCCTGCAGACAAGGCTCCCCAGCTGTCCAGTGTACAGTACAACAGACATCTCTACTGCAGACAAGGCTCCCCAGCTGTCTAGTGTACAGTACAACAGGCATCTCTCCTGCAGACAAGGCTCTCCAGCTGTCCAGTGTACAGTACAACAGGCATGTCTCCTGCAGACAAGGCTCCCCAGCTGTCCAGTGCACAGTACAAAAGGCATCTCTCCTGCAGACAAGGCTCCCCAGTTGTCCAGTGTACAGTACAACAGGCATCTCTGCTGTAGACAAGGCTCTCTAGCTGTCCAGTGTACAGTACAACAGGCATCTCTCCTGCAGACAAGGGTCCCCAGCTGTCCAGTGTACAGTACAACAGGCATCTCTGCTGTAGACAAGGCTCTCCAGCTGTCCAGTGTACAGTACAACAGACATCTCTCCTGCAGACAAGGCTCCCCAGCTGTCCAGTGTACAGTACAACAGGCATCTCTCCTGTGGACAAGGCTCCCCAGCTGTCCAGTGTACAGTACAACAGGCATCTCCCCTGCAGACAAGGCTCCCTAGCTGTCCAGTGTACAGTACAACAGGCATCTCCCCTGCAGACGAGGCTCCCCAGCTGTCCAGTGTACAGTACAACAGGCATCTCTCCTGAAGAGAAGGCTCCCTAGCTGTCCAGTGTCCAGTACAACAGGCATCTCCTGCAGACAAGGCTCCCCAGCTGTCCAGTGTACCGTACAAAAGGCATCTCTCCTGCAGACAAGGCTGCCCAGCTGTCCAGTGTACAGTACAGCAGGCATCTCTCCTGCAGACAAGGCTCCCTAGCTGTCCAGTGTACAGTACAGCAGGCATCTCTCCTGCAGACAAGGCTCCCTAGCTGTCCAGTGTACAGTACAACAGGCATCTCCCCTGCAGACAAGGCTCCCCAGCTGTCCAGTGTACAGTACAACAGGCATCTCCCCTGCAGACAAGGCTCCCCAGCTGTCCAGTGTACAGTACAACAGGCATCTCTCCAGCAGACAAGGCTCCCTAGCTGTCCAGTGTACAGTACAACAGGCATCTCCCCTGCAGACAAGGCTCCCCAGCTGTCCAATGTACAGTACAACAGGTATCTCTCCTACAGACAAGGCTCCCCAGCTGTCCAGTGTACAGTACAACAGGCATCTCTCTTGCAGAAAAGGCTCCCTAGCTGTCCAGTCTACAGTACAACAGGCATCTCTCCAGCAGACAAGGCTCCCCAGCTGTCCAGTGTACAGTACAACAGGCATCTCTCCTGCAGACAAGGCTCTCCAGCTGTCCAGTGTACAGTACAACAGGCATCTCTCCTGCAGACAAGGCTCCCCAGCTGTCCAGTGTACAGTACAACAGACATCTCTACTGCAGACAAGGCTCCCCAGCTGTCTAGTGTACAGTACAACAGGCATCTCTCCTGCAGACAAGGCTCTCCAGCTGTCCAGTGTACAGTACAACAGGCATGTCTCCTGCAGACAAGGCTCCCCAGCTGTCCAGTGCACAGTACAAAAGGCATCTCTCCTGCAGACAAGGCTCCCCAGTTGTCCAGTGTACAGTACAACAGGCATCTCTGCTGTAGACAAGGCTCTCTAGCTGTCCAGTGTACAGTACAACAGGCATCTCTCCTGCAGACAAGGGTCCCCAGCTGTCCAGTGTACAGTACAACAGGCATCTCTGCTGTAGACAAGGCTCTCCAGCTGTCCAGTGTACAGTACAACAGACATCTCTCCTGCAGACAAGGCTCCCCAGCTGTCCAGTGTACAGTACAACAGGCATCTCTCCTGTGGACAAGGCTCCCCAGCTGTCCAGTGTACAGTACAACAGGCATCTCCCCTGCAGACAAGGCTCCCTAGCTGTCCAGTGTACAGTACAACAGGCATCTCCCCTGCAGACGAGGCTCCCCAGCTGTCCAGTGTACAGTACAACAGGCATCTCTCCTGAAGAGAAGGCTCCCTAGCTGTCCAGTGTCCAGTACAACAGGCATCTCCTGCAGACAAGGCTCCCCAGCTGTCCAGTGTACCGTACAAAAGGCATCTCTCCTGCAGACAAGGCTGCCCAGCTGTCCAGTGTACAGTACAGCAGGCATCTCTCCTGCAGACAAGGCTCCCTAGCTGTCCAGTGTACAGTACAACAGGCATCTCCCCTGCAGACAAGGCTCCCCAGCTGTCCAGTGTACAGTACAACAGGCATCTCTCCAGCAGACAAGGCTCTCTAGCTGTCCAGTGTACAGTACAACAGGCATCTCCCCTGCAGACAAGGCTCCCCAGCTGTCCAATGTACAGTACAACAGGTATCTCTCCTACAGACAAGGCTCCCCAGCTGTCCAGTGTACAGTACAACAGGCATCTCTCTTGCAGACAAGGCTCCCTAGCTGTCCAGTCTACAGTACAACAGGCATCTCTCCAGCAGACAAGGCTACCCAGCTGTCCAGTGTACAGTACAACAGGCATCTCTCCTGCAGACAATGCTCCCTAGCTGTCCAGTGTACAGTACAACAGGCATCTCTCCTGCAGACAAGGCTCCCTAGCTGTCTAGTGTACAGTACAACAGGCATCTCTCCTGCAGATAAGGCTCCCCAGCTGTCCAGTGTACAGTACAACAGGCATCTCTCCTGCAGACAAGGCTCCCTAGCTGTCCAGTGTACAGTACAACAGGCATCTCTCCTGCAGACAAGGCTCTCCAGCTGTCCAGTGTACAGTACAACAGGCATCTCTCCTGCAGACAAGGCTCCCCAGCTGTCCAGTGTACAGTACAACAGACATCTCTACTGCAGACAAGGCTCCCCAGCTGTCTAGTGTACAGTACAACAGGCATCTCTCCTGCAGACAAGGCTCTCCAGCTGTCCAGTGTACAGTACAACAGGCATGTCTCCTGCAGACAAGGCTCCCCAGCTGTCCAGTGCACAGTACAAAAGGCATCTCTCCTGCAGACAAGGCTCCCCAGTTGTCCAGTGTACAGTACAACAGGCATCTCTGCTGTAGACAAGGCTCTCTAGCTGTCCAGTGTACAGTACAACAGGCATCTCTCCTGCAGACAAGGGTCCCCAGCTGTCCAGTGTACAGTACAACAGGCATCTCTGCTGTAGACAAGGCTCTCCAGCTGTCCAGTGTACAGTACAACAGACATCTCTCCTGCAGACAAGGCTCCCCAGCTGTCCAGTGTACAGTACAACAGGCATCTCTCCTGTGGACAAGGCTCCCCAGCTGTCCAGTGTACAGTACAACAGGCATCTCCCCTGCAGACAAGGCTCCCTAGCTGTCCAGTGTACAGTACAACAGGCATCTCCCCTGCAGACGAGGCTCCCCAGCTGTCCAGTGTACAGTACAACAGGCATCTCTCCTGAAGAGAAGGCTCCCTAGCTGTCCAGTGTCCAGTACAACAGGCATCTCCTGCAGACAAGGCTCCCCAGCTGTCCAGTGTACCGTACAAAAGGCATCTCTCCTGCAGACAAGACTCCCCAGCTGTCCAGTGTACAGTACAACAGGCATCTCTCCTGCAGACAGGGCTCCCCAGCTGTCCAGTGTACAGTACAACAGGCATCTCCCCTGCAGACGAGGCTCCCCAGCTGTCCAGTGTACAGTACAACAGGCATCTCTCCTGCAGACAAGGCTCCCCAGCTGTCCAGTGTACAGTACAACAGGCATCTCCCCTGCAGACGAGGCTCCCCAGCTGTCCAGTGTACAGTACAACAGGCATCTCTCCTGCAGACAAGGCTCCCCAGCTGTCCAGTGTACAGTACAACAGGCACCTCCCCTGCAGACAAGGCTCCCTAGCTGTCCAGTGTACAGTACAACAGGCATCTCTGCTGTAGACAAGGCTCCTTAGCTGTCCAGTGTTCAGTATAACAGGCATCTCTCCTGTAGACAAGGCTCCCCAGCTGTCCATTGTACAGTACAACAGGCATCTCTCCTGTAGACAAGGCTCCCCAGCTGTCAGTGTACAGTACAACAGGCATCTCTCCTGCAGACAAGGCTCCCCAGCTGTCCAGTGTACTGTACAACAGGCATCTCCTGCAGACAAGGCTCCCCAGCTGTCCAGTGTACCGTACAACAGGCATCTCTCCTGCAGACAAGACTCCCCAGCTGTCCAGTGTACAGTACAACAGGCATCTCTCCTGCAGACAGGGCTCCCCAGCTGTCCAGTGTACAGTACAACAGGCATCTCTCCTGCTGACAAGGCTCCCCAGCTGTCAAGTGTAGAGTACAACAGGCATCTCTCCAGCAGACAAGGCTCCCCAGCTGTGCAGTGTACAGTACAACAGACATCTCTCCTGCAGACAAGGCTCCCCAGCTGTCCAGTGTACAGTACAACAGACATCTCTCCTGCAGACAAGGCTCCCCAGCTGTCCAGTGTACATTACAACAGACATCTCTCCTGCAGACAAGGCTCCCCAGCTGTCCAGTGTACAGTACAACAGGCATCTCTCTTGCAGACAAAGCTCCCTAGCTGTCCAGTGTACAGTACAACAGGCATCTCTCTTCCAGACAAGGCTCCCCAGCTGTCCAGTGTACAGTACAACAGGCATCTCTCCTGCAGACAAGGCTCCCCAGCTGTCAAGTGTACAGTACAACAGGCATCTCTGCTGCAGACAAGGCTCCCCAGCTGTCAGTGTACAGTACAACAGGCATCTCTCCTGCAGACAAGGCTGCCCAGCTGTCCAGTGTACATTACAACAGACATCTCTCCTGCAGACAAGGCTCCCCAGCTGTCCAGTGTACAGTACAACAGGCATCTCTCTTGCAGACAAAGCTCCCTAGCTGTCCAGTGTACAGTACAACAGGCATCTCTCCTGCAGAAAGGCTCCCCAGCTATCCAGTGTACAGTACAACAGGCATCTCTCCTGCAGACAAGGCTCTCCAGCTGTCCAGTGTACAGTACAACAGGCATCTCTCCTGCAGACAAGGCTCCCTAGCTGTCCAGTGTTCAGTACAACAGGCATCTCTCCTGGCGACAAGACTCCCTAGCTGTCCAGTGTTCAGTACAACAGGCATCTCTGCTGCAGACAAGGCTCCCCAGCTGTCAGTGTACAGTACAACAGGCATCTCTCCTGCAGACAAGGCTACCTAGCTGTCCAGTGTACAGTACAACAGGCATCACTCCTGCAGACAAGGCTCCCCAGCTGTCCAGTGTACAGTACAACAGGCATCTCTACTGCAGACAAGGCTCTCCAGCTGTCCAGTGTACAGTACAACAGGCATCTCTACTGCAGACAAGGCCCCCAAGCTGTCCAGTGTACAGTACAACAGGCATCTCTACTGCAGACAAGGCTCCCCAGCTGTCCAGTGTACAGTACAACAGGCATCTCTACTGCAGACAAGGCTCCCCAGCTGTCCAGTGTACAGTACAACAGGCATCTCTACTGCAGACAAGGCTCTCCAGCTGTCCAGTGTACAGTACAATAGGCATCTCTACTGCAGACAAGGCTCTCCAGCTGTCCAGTGTACAGCACAACAGGCATCTCTACTGCAGACAAGGCTCCCCAGCTGTCCAGAGTACAGTACAACAGGCATCTCTACTGCAGACAAGGCTCCCCAGCTGTCCAGTGTACAGTACAACAGGCATCTCTCCTGCAGACAAGGTTCCCGAGCTGTCCAGCGTACAGTACAACAGGCATCTCTCCTGCAGACAAGGCTCCCCAGCTGTCCAGTGTACAGTACAACAGGCTTCTCTCCTGCAGACAAGGCTCCCCAGGTGTCCAGTGTACAGTACAACAGGCATCTCTCCTGCAGACAAGGCTCCCCAGCTGTCCAGTGTACAGTACAACAGGCATCTCCCCTGCAGACGAGGCTCCCCAGCTGTCCAGTGTACAGAACAACCGGCATCTCTCCTGCAGACAAGGCTCCCTAGCTGTCCAGTGTACAGTACAACAGGCATCTCTCCTGCAGACAAGGCTCCCTAGCTGTCCAGTGTACAGTACAACAGGCATCTCCTGCAGACAAGGCTCCCCAGCTGTCCAGTGTACCGTACAACAGGCATCTCCCCTGCAGACAAGACTCCCCAGCTCTCCAGTGTACAGTACAACAGGCATCTCTCCTGCAGACAGGGCTCCCCAGCTGTCCAGTGTACAGTACAACAGGCATCTCTCCTGCAGACAAGGCTCCCCAGCTGTCCAGTGTACAGTACAACAGGCAACTCTACCGCAGACAAGGCTCTCCAGCTGTCCAGTGCACGGTACAACAGGCATCTCTCCTGCAGACAAGGCTCCCTAGCTGTCCAGTGTTCAGTACAACAGGCATCTCTCCTGCAGACAAGGCTCCCTAGCTGTCCAGTGTTCAGTACAACAGGCATCTCTCCTGCAGACAAGGCTCCCCAGCTGTCAAGTGTACAGTACAACAGGCATCTCTGCTGCAGACAAGGCTTCCCAAGCTGTCCAGTGTACAGTACAACAGGCATCTCTACTGCAGACAAGGCTCCCCAGCTGTCCAGTGTACAGTATAACAGGCATCTCTACTGCAGACAAGGCTCCCCAGCTGTCCAGTGTACAGTACAACAGGCATCTCTACTGCAGACAAGGCTCTCCAGCTGTCCAGTGTACAGTACAACAGGCATCTCTACTGCAGACAAGGCTCTCCAGCTGTCCAGTGTACAGTACAACAGGCATCTCTACTGCAGACAAGGCTCCCCAGCTGTCCAGAGTACAGTACAACAGGCATCTCTACTGCAGACAAGGCTCCCAAGCTGTCCAGTGTACAGTACAACAGGCATCTCTCCAGCAGACAAGGCTCCCTAGCTGTCCAGTGTACAGTACAACAGGCATCTCTCCTGCAGACAAGGTTCCCGAGCTGTCCAGCGTACAGTACAACAGGCATCTCTCCTGCAGACAAGGCTCCCCAGCTGTCCAGTGTACAGTACAACAGGCTTCTCTCCTGCAGACAAGGCTCCCCAGGTGTCCAGTGTACAGTACAACAGGCATCTCTCCTGCAGACAAGGCTCCCCAGCTGTCCAGTGTACAGTACAACAGGCATCTCCCCTGCAGACGAGGCTCCCCAGCTGTCCAGTGTACAGAACAACAGGCATCTCTCCTGCAGACAAGGCTCCCTAGCTGTCCAGTGTACAGTACAACAGGCATCTCTCCTGCAGACAAGGCTCCCTAGCTGTCCAGTGTACAGTACAACAGGCATCTCCTGCAGACAAGGCTCCCCAGCTGTCCAGTGTACCGTACAACAGGCATCTCCCCTGCAGACAAGACTCCCCAGCTCTCCAGTGTACAGTACAACAGGCATCTCTCCTGCAGACAGGGCTCCCCAGCTGTCCAGTGTACAGTACAACAGGCATCTCTCCTGCAGAAAGGCTCCCCAGCTGTCCAGTGTACAGTACAACAGGCAACTCTCCTGCAGACAAGGCTCTCCAGCTGTCCAGTGCACAGTACAACAGGCATCTCTCCTGCAGACAAGGCTCCCTAGCTGTCCAGTGTTCAGTACAACAGGCATCTCTCCTGCAGACAAGGCTCCCTAGCTGTCCAGTGTTCAGTACAACAGGCATCTCTCCTGCAGACAAGGCTCCCCAGCTGTCAAGTGTACAGTACAACAGGCATCTCTGCTGCAGACAAGGCTCCCCAGCTGTCAGTGTACAGTACAACAGGCATCTCTCCTGCAGACAAGGCTACCTAGCTGTCCAGTGTACAGTACAACAGGCATCTCTCCTGCAGACAAGGCTCCCCAGCTGTCCAGTGTACAGTACAACAGGCATCTCTACTGCAGACAAGGCTCTCCAGCTGTCCAGTGTACAGTACAACAGGCATCTCTACTGCAGACAAGGCCCCCAAGCTGTCCAGTGTACAGTACAACAGGCATCTCTACTGCAGACAAGGCTCCCCAGCTGTCCAGTGTACAGTACAACAGGCATCTCTACTGCAGACAAGGCTCCCCAGCTGTCCAGTGTACAGTACAACAGGCATCTCTACTGCAGACAAGGCTCTCCAGCTGTCCAGTGTACAGTACAACAGGCATCTCTACTGCAGACAAGGCTCGCCAGCTGTCCAGTGTACAGTACAACAGGCATCTCTACTGCAGACAAGGCTCCCCAGCTGTCCAGTGTACAGTACAACAGGCATCTCTCCAGCAGACAAGGCTCCCTAGCTGTCCAGTGTACAGTACAACAGGCATCTCTCCTGCAGACAAGGTTCCCGAGCTGTCCAGCGTACAGTACAACAGGCATCTCTCCTGCAGACAAGGCTCCCCAGCTGTCCAGTGTACAGTACAACAGGCATCTCTCCTGCAGACAAGGCTCCCCAGCTGTCCAGTGTACAGTACAACAGGCATCTCTACTGCAGACAAGGCTCCCCAGCTGTCCAGTGTACAGTACGACAGGCATCTCCCCTGCAGACAAGGCTCCCCAGCTGTCCAGTGTACAGTACAACAGGCATCTCTCCGGCAGACAAGGCTCCCCAGCTGTCCAGTGTACAGTACAACAGGCATCTCTACTGCAGACAAGGCTCCCCAGCTGTCCAGTGTACAGTACGACAGGCATCTCCCCTGCAGACAAGGCTCCCTAGCTGTCCAGTGTACAGTACAACAGGCATCTCTCCTGCAGACAAGGCTCCCCAGCTGTCCAGTGTACAGTACAACAGGCATCTCTCCTGCAGACAAGACTCCCCAGCTGTCCAATGTACAGTACAACAGGCATCTCCCCTGCAGACAAGACTCCCCAGCTGTCCAATGTACAGTACAACAGGCATCTCCCCAGCAGACAAGGCTCCCAGCTGTCCAGTGTACAGTACAACAGGCATCTCTCCTGCAGACAAGGCTCCCTAGCTGTCCAGTGTACAGTACAACAGGCATCTCCCCTGCAGACGAGGCTCCCCAGCTGTCCAGTGTACAGTACAACAGGCATCTCTCCTGAAGACAAGGCTCCCTAGCTGTCCAGTGTACAGTACAACAGGCATCTCTCCGGCAGACAAGGCTCCCCAGCTGTCCAGTGTACAGTACAACAGGCATCTCTACTGCAGACAAGGCTCCCCAGCTGTCCAGTGTACAGTACGACAGGCATCTCCCCTGCAGACAAGGCTCCCTAGCTGTCCAGTGTACAGTACAACAGGCATCTCTCCTGCAGACACGGCTCCCCAGCTGTCCAGTGTACAGTACAACAGGCATCTCTCCTGCAGACAAGACTCCCCAGCTGTCCAATGTACAGTACAACAGGCATCTCCCCTGCAGACAAGGCTCCCAGCTGTCCAGGGTACAGTACAACAGGCATCTCTCCTGCAGACAAGGCTCCCTAGCTGTCCAGTGTACAGTACAACAGGCATCTCCCCTGCAGACGAGGCTCCCCAGCTGTCCAGTGTACAGTACAACAGGCATCTCTCCTGAAGACAAGGCTCCCTAGCTGTCCAGTGTACAGTACAACAGGCATCTCCTGCAGACAAGGCTCCCCAGCTGTACAGTGTACCGTACAACAGGCATCTCTCCTGCAGACAAGACTCCCCAGCTGTCCAGTGTACAGTACAACAGGCATCTCTCCTGCAGACAGGGCTCCCCAGCTGTCCAGTGTACAGTACAACAGGCATCTCCCCTGCAGACGAGGCTCCCCAGCTGTCCAGTGTACAGTACAACAGGCATCTCTCCTGCAGACAAGGCTCCCCAGCTGTCCAGTGTACAGTACAACAGGCATCTCTCCTGCAGACAAGGCTCCCCAGCTTTCCAGTGTACAGTACAACAGGCATCTCCCCTGCAGACGAGGCTCCCCAGCTGTCCAGTGTACAGAACAACAGGCATCTCTCCTGCAGACAAGGCTCCCTAGCTGTCCAGTGTACAGTACAACAGGCATCTCTCCTGCAGACAAGGCTCCCCAGCTGTCCAGTGTACAGTACAACAGGCATCTCCTGCAGACAAGGCTCCCCAGCTGTCCAGTGTACCGTACAACAGGCATCTCTCCTGCAGACAAGACTCCCCAGCTGTCCAGTGTACACTACAACAGGCATCTCTCCTGCAGACAGGGCTCCCCAGCTGTCCAGTGTACAGTACAACAGGCATCTCTCCTGCAGAAAGGCTCCCCAGCTGTCCAGTGTACAGTACAACAGGCATCTCTCCTGCAGACAAGGCTCTCCAGCTGTCCAGTGTACAGTACAACAGGCATCTCTCCTGCAGACAAGGCTCCCTAGCTGTCCAGTGTTCAGTATAACAGGCATCTCTCAGGCAGACAAGGCTCCCTAGCTGTCCAGTGTTCAGTACAACAGGCATCTCTCCTGCAGACAAGGCTCCCCAGCTGTCAAGTGTACAGTACAACAGGCATCTCTGCTGCAGACAAGGCTCCCCAGCTGTCAGTGTACAGTACAACAGGCATCTCTCCTGCAGACAAGGCTGCCCAGCTGTCCAGTGTACAGTACAGCAGGCATCTCTCCTGCAGACAAGGCTCCCTAGCTGTCCAGTGTACAGTACAACAGGCATCTCCCCTGCAGACAAGGCTCCCCAGCTGTCCAGTGTACAGTACAACAGGCATCTCTCCAGCAGACAAGGCTCCCTAGCTGTCCAGTGTACAGTACAACAGGCATCTCCCCTGCAGACAAGGCTCCCCAGCTGTCCAATGTACAGTACAACAGGTATCTCTCCTGCAGACAAGGCTCCCCAGCTGTCCAGTGTACAGTACAACAGGCATCTCTCTTGCAGACAAGGCTCCCTAGCTGTCCAGTCTACAGTACAACAGGCATCTCTCCAGCAGACAAGGCTCCCCAGCTGTCCAGTGTACAGTACAACAGGCATCTCTCCTGCAGACAAGGCTCCCTAGCTGTCCAGTGTACAGTACAACAGGCATCTCTCCTGCAGACAAGGCTCCCTAGCTGTCTAGTGTACAGTACAACAGGCATCTCTCCTGCAGACAAGGCTCCCCAGCTGTCCAGTGTACAGTACAACAGGCATCTCTCCTGCAGACAAGGCTCCCTAGCTGCCCAGTGTACAGTACAACAGCCATCTCTCCTGCAGACAAGGCTCTCCAGCTGTCCAGTGTACAGTACAACAGGCATCTCTCCTGCAGACAAGGCTCACCAGCTGTCCAGTGTACAGTACAACAGACATCCCTACTGCAGACAAGGCTCCCCAGCTGTCTAGTGTACAGTACAACAGGCATCTCTCCTGCAGACAAGGCTCTCCAGCTGTCCAGTGTACAGTACATCAGGCATGTCTCCTGCAGACAAGGCTCCCCAGCTGTCCAGTGCACAGTACAAAAGGCATCTCTCCTGCAGACAAGGCTCCCCAGTTGTCCAGTGTACAGTACAACAGGCATCTCTGCTGTAGACAAGGCTCTCTAGGTGTCCAGTGTACAGTACAACAGGCATCTCTCCTGCAGACAAGGGTCCCTAGCTGTCCAGTGTACAGTACAACAGACATCTCTCCTGCAGACAAGGCTCCCCAGCTGTCCAGTGTACAGTACAACAGGCATCTCTCCTGCAGACAAGGCTCCCCAGCTGTCCAGTGTACAGTACAACAGGCATCTCTCCTGTAGACAAGGCTCCCCAGCTGTCCAGTGTACAGTACAACAGGCATCTCCCCTGCAGACAAGGCTCCCTAGCTGTCCAGTGTACAGTACAACAGGCATCTCCCCTGCAGACGAGGCTCCCCAGCTGTCCAGTGTACAGTACAACAGGCATCTCTCCTGAAGACAAGGCTCCCTAGCTGTCCAGTGTACAGTACAACAGGCATCTCCTGCAGACAAGGCTCCCCAGCTGTCCAGTGTACCGTACAACAGGCATCTCTCCTGCAGACAAGACTCCCCAGCTGTCCAGTGTACAGTACAACAGGCATCTCTCCTGCAGACAGGGCTCCCCAGCTGTCCAGTGTACAGTACAACAGGCATCCCCCCTGCAGACGAGGCTCCCCAGCTGTCCAGTGTACAGTACAACAGGCATCTCTCCTGCAGACAAGGCTCCCCAGCTGTCCAGTGTACAGTACAACAGGCATCTCCCCTGCAGACGAGGCTCCCCAGCTGTCCAGTGTACAGTACAACAGGTATCTCTCCTGCAGACAAGGCTCCCCAGCTGTCCAGTGTACAGTACAACAGGCATCTCCCCTGCAGACAAGGCTCCCTAGCTGTCCAGTGTACAGTACAACAGGCATCTCTGCTGTAGACAAGGCTCCCTAGCTGTCCAGTGTTCAGTACAACAGGCATCTCTCCTGTAGACAAGGCTCCCCAGCTGTCCAGTGTACAGTACAACAGGCATCTCTCCTGTAGACAAGGCTCCCCAGCTGTCAGTGTACAGTACAACAGGCATCTCTCCTGCAGATAAGGCTCCCCAGCTGTCCAGTGTACAGTACAACAGGCATCTCCTGCAGACAAGGCTCCCCAGCTGTCCAGTGTACCGTACAACAGGCATCTCTCCTGCAGACAAGGCTCCCCAGCTGTCCAGTGTAGAGTACAACAGGCATCTCTCCTGCAGACAGGGCTCCCCAGCTGTCCAGTGTACATTACAACAGGCATCTCTCCTGCAGACAAGGCTCCCCAGCTGTCCAGTGTACAGTACAACAGGCATCTCTCCTGCAGACAAGGCTCTCCAGCTGTCCAGTGTACAGTACAACAGGCATCTCTCCTGCAGACAAGGCTCCCTGGCTGTCCAGTGTTCAGTACAACAGGCATCTCTCCTGCTGACAAGGCTCCCCAGCTGTCAAGTGTAGAGTACAACAGGCATCTCTCCAGCAGACAAGGCTCCCCAGCTGTGCAGTGTACAGTACAACAGACATCTCTCCTGCAGACAAGGCTCCCCAGCTGTCCAGTGTACAGTACAACAGACATCTCTCCTGCAGACAAGGCTCCCCAGCTGTCCAGTGTACATTACAACAGACATCTCTCCTGCAGACAAGGCTCCCCAGCTGTCCAGTGTACAGTACAACAGGCATCTCTCTTGCAGACAAAGCTCCCTAGCTGTCCAGTGTACAGTACAACAGGCATCTCTCTTCCAGACAAGGCTCCCCAGCTGTCCAGTGTACAGTACAACAGGCATCTCTCCTGCAGACAAGGCTCCCCAGCTGTCAAGTGTACAGTACAACAGGCATCTCTGCTGCAGACAAGGCTCCCCAGCTGTCAGTGTACAGTACAACAGGCATCTCTCCTGCAGACAAGGCTGCCCAGCTGTCCAGTGTACATTACAACAGACATCTCTCCTGCAGACAAGGCTCCCCAGCTGTCCAGTGTACAGTACAACAGGCATCTCTCTTGCAGACAAAGCTCCCTAGCTGTCCAGTGTACAGTACAACAGGCATCTCTCTTCCAGACAAGGCTCCCCAGCTGTCCAGTGTACAGTACAACAGGCATCTCTCCTGCAGACAAGGCTCCCCAGCTGTCAAGTGTACAGTACAACAGGCATCTCTGCTGCAGACAAGGCTCCCCAGCTGTCAGTGTACAGTACAACAGGCATCTCTCCTGCAGACAAGGCTGCCCAGCTGTCCAGTGTACAGTACAGCAGGCATCTCTCCTGCAGACAAGGCTCCCTAGCTGTCCAGTGTACAGTACAACAGGCATCTCCCCTGCAGACAAGGCTCCCCAGCTGTCCAGTGTACAGTACAACAGGCATCTCCCCTGCAGACAAGGCTCCCCAGCTGTCCAGTGTACAGTACAACAGGCATCTCTCCAGCAGACAAGGCTCCCTAGCTGTCCAGTGTACAGTACAACAGGCATCTCCCCTGCAGACAAGGCTCCCCAGCTGTCCAATGTACAGTACAACAGGTATCTCTCCTACAGACAAGGCTCCCCAGCTGTCCAGTGTACAGTACAACAGGCATCTCTCTTGCAGAAAAGGCTCCCTAGCTGTCCAGTCTACAGTACAACAGGCATCTCTCCAGCAGACAAGGCTCCCCAGCTGTCCAGTGTACAGTACAACAGGCATCTCTCCTGCAGACAAGGCTCTCCAGCTGTCCAGTGTACAGTACAACAGGCATCTCTCCTGCAGACAAGGCTCCCCAGCTGTCCAGTGTACAGTACAACAGACATCTCTACTGCAGACAAGGCTCCCCAGCTGTCTAGTGTACAGTACAACAGGCATCTCTCCTGCAGACAAGGCTCTCCAGCTGTCCAGTGTACAGTACAACAGGCATGTCTCCTGCAGACAAGGCTCCCCAGCTGTCCAGTGCACAGTACAAAAGGCATCTCTCCTGCAGACAAGGCTCCCCAGTTGTCCAGTGTACAGTACAACAGGCATCTCTGCTGTAGACAAGGCTCTCTAGCTGTCCAGTGTACAGTACAACAGGCATCTCTCCTGCAGACAAGGGTCCCCAGCTGTCCAGTGTACAGTACAACAGGCATCTCTGCTGTAGACAAGGCTCTCCAGCTGTCCAGTGTACAGTACAACAGACATCTCTCCTGCAGACAAGGCTCCCCAGCTGTCCAGTGTACAGTACAACAGGCATCTCTCCTGTGGACAAGGCTCCCCAGCTGTCCAGTGTACAGTACAACAGGCATCTCCCCTGCAGACAAGGCTCCCTAGCTGTCCAGTGTACAGTACAACAGGCATCTCCCCTGCAGACGAGGCTCCCCAGCTGTCCAGTGTACAGTACAACAGGCATCTCTCCTGAAGAGAAGGCTCCCTAGCTGTCCAGTGTCCAGTACAACAGGCATCTCCTGCAGACAAGGCTCCCCAGCTGTCCAGTGTACCGTACAAAAGGCATCTCTCCTGCAGACAAGGCTGCCCAGCTGTCCAGTGTACAGTACAGCAGGCATCTCTCCTGCAGACAAGGCTCCCTAGCTGTCCAGTGTACAGTACAGCAGGCATCTCTCCTGCAGACAAGGCTCCCTAGCTGTCCAGTGTACAGTACAACAGGCATCTCCCCTGCAGACAAGGCTCCCCAGCTGTCCAGTGTACAGTACAACAGGCATCTCCCCTGCAGACAAGGCTCCCCAGCTGTCCAGTGTACAGTACAACAGGCATCTCTCCAGCAGACAAGGCTCCCTAGCTGTCCAGTGTACAGTACAACAGGCATCTCCCCTGCAGACAAGGCTCCCCAGCTGTCCAATGTACAGTACAACAGGTATCTCTCCTACAGACAAGGCTCCCCAGCTGTCCAGTGTACAGTACAACAGGCATCTCTCTTGCAGAAAAGGCTCCCTAGCTGTCCAGTCTACAGTACAACAGGCATCTCTCCAGCAGACAAGGCTCCCCAGCTGTCCAGTGTACAGTACAACAGGCATCTCTCCTGCAGACAAGGCTCTCCAGCTGTCCAGTGTACAGTACAACAGGCATCTCTCCTGCAGACAAGGCTCCCCAGCTGTCCAGTGTACAGTACAACAGACATCTCTACTGCAGACAAGGCTCCCCAGCTGTCTAGTGTACAGTACAACAGGCATCTCTCCTGCAGACAAGGCTCTCCAGCTGTCCAGTGTACAGTACAACAGGCATGTCTCCTGCAGACAAGGCTCCCCAGCTGTCCAGTGCACAGTACAAAAGGCATCTCTCCTGCAGACAAGGCTCCCCAGTTGTCCAGTGTACAGTACAACAGGCATCTCTGCTGTAGACAAGGCTCTCTAGCTGTCCAGTGTACAGTACAACAGGCATCTCTCCTGCAGACAAGGGTCCCCAGCTGTCCAGTGTACAGTACAACAGGCATCTCTGCTGTAGACAAGGCTCTCCAGCTGTCCAGTGTACAGTACAACAGACATCTCTCCTGCAGACAAGGCTCCCCAGCTGTCCAGTGTACAGTACAACAGGCATCTCTCCTGTGGACAAGGCTCCCCAGCTGTCCAGTGTACAGTACAACAGGCATCTCCCCTGCAGACAAGGCTCCCTAGCTGTCCAGTGTACAGTACAACAGGCATCTCCCCTGCAGACGAGGCTCCCCAGCTGTCCAGTGTACAGTACAACAGGCATCTCTCCTGAAGAGAAGGCTCCCTAGCTGTCCAGTGTCCAGTACAACAGGCATCTCCTGCAGACAAGGCTCCCCAGCTGTCCAGTGTACCGTACAAAAGGCATCTCTCCTGCAGACAAGGCTGCCCAGCTGTCCAGTGTACAGTACAGCAGGCATCTCTCCTGCAGACAAGGCTCCCTAGCTGTCCAGTGTACAGTACAACAGGCATCTCCCCTGCAGACAAGGCTCCCCAGCTGTCCAGTGTACAGTACAACAGGCATCTCTCCAGCAGACAAGGCTCTCTAGCTGTCCAGTGTACAGTACAACAGGCATCTCCCCTGCAGACAAGGCTCCCCAGCTGTCCAATGTACAGTACAACAGGTATCTCTCCTACAGACAAGGCTCCCCAGCTGTCCAGTGTACAGTACAACAGGCATCTCTCTTGCAGACAAGGCTCCCTAGCTGTCCAGTCTACAGTACAACAGGCATCTCTCCAGCAGACAAGGCTACCCAGCTGTCCAGTGTACAGTACAACAGGCATCTCTCCTGCAGACAATGCTCCCTAGCTGTCCAGTGTACAGTACAACAGGCATCTCTCCTGCAGACAAGGCTCCCTAGCTGTCTAGTGTACAGTACAACAGGCATCTCTCCTGCAGATAAGGCTCCCCAGCTGTCCAGTGTACAGTACAACAGGCATCTCTCCTGCAGACAAGGCTCCCTAGCTGTCCAGTGTACAGTACAACAGGCATCTCTCCTGCAGACAAGGCTCTCCAGCTGTCCAGTGTACAGTACAACAGGCATCTCTCCTGCAGACAAGGCTCCCCAGCTGTCCAGTGTACAGTACAACAGACATCTCTACTGCAGACAAGGCTCCCCAGCTGTCTAGTGTACAGTACAACAGGCATCTCTCCTGCAGACAAGGCTCTCCAGCTGTCCAGTGTACAGTACAACAGGCATGTCTCCTGCAGACAAGGCTCCCCAGCTGTCCAGTGCACAGTACAAAAGGCATCTCTCCTGCAGACAAGGCTCCCCAGTTGTCCAGTGTACAGTACAACAGGCATCTCTGCTGTAGACAAGGCTCTCTAGCTGTCCAGTGTACAGTACAACAGGCATCTCTCCTGCAGACAAGGGTCCCCAGCTGTCCAGTGTACAGTACAACAGGCATCTCTGCTGTAGACAAGGCTCTCCAGCTGTCCAGTGTACAGTACAACAGACATCTCTCCTGCAGACAAGGCTCCCCAGCTGTCCAGTGTACAGTACAACAGGCATCTCTCCTGTGGACAAGGCTCCCCAGCTGTCCAGTGTACAGTACAACAGGCATCTCCCCTGCAGACAAGGCTCCCTAGCTGTCCAGTGTACAGTACAACAGGCATCTCCCCTGCAGACGAGGCTCCCCAGCTGTCCAGTGTACAGTACAACAGGCATCTCTCCTGAAGAGAAGGCTCCCTAGCTGTCCAGTGTCCAGTACAACAGGCATCTCCTGCAGACAAGGCTCCCCAGCTGTCCAGTGTACCGTACAAAAGGCATCTCTCCTGCAGACAAGACTCCCCAGCTGTCCAGTGTACAGTACAACAGGCATCTCTCCTGCAGACAGGGCTCCCCAGCTGTCCAGTGTACAGTACAACAGGCATCTCCCCTGCAGACGAGGCTCCCCAGCTGTCCAGTGTACAGTACAACAGGCATCTCTCCTGCAGACAAGGCTCCCCAGCTGTCCAGTGTACAGTACAACAGGCATCTCCCCTGCAGACGAGGCTCCCCAGCTGTCCAGTGTACAGTACAACAGGCATCTCTCCTGCAGACAAGGCTCCCCAGCTGTCCAGTGTACAGTACAACAGGCACCTCCCCTGCAGACAAGGCTCCCTAGCTGTCCAGTGTACAGTACAACAGGCATCTCTGCTGTAGACAAGGCTCCTTAGCTGTCCAGTGTTCAGTATAACAGGCATCTCTCCTGTAGACAAGGCTCCCCAGCTGTCCATTGTACAGTACAACAGGCATCTCTCCTGTAGACAAGGCTCCCCAGCTGTCAGTGTACAGTACAACAGGCATCTCTCCTGCAGACAAGGCTCCCCAGCTGTCCAGTGTACTGTACAACAGGCATCTCCTGCAGACAAGGCTCCCCAGCTGTCCAGTGTACCGTACAACAGGCATCTCTCCTGCAGACAAGACTCCCCAGCTGTCCAGTGTACAGTACAACAGGCATCTCTCCTGCAGACAGGGCTCCCCAGCTGTCCAGTGTACAGTACAACAGGCATCTCTCCTGCTGACAAGGCTCCCCAGCTGTCAAGTGTAGAGTACAACAGGCATCTCTCCAGCAGACAAGGCTCCCCAGCTGTGCAGTGTACAGTACAACAGACATCTCTCCTGCAGACAAGGCTCCCCAGCTGTCCAGTGTACAGTACAACAGACATCTCTCCTGCAGACAAGGCTCCCCAGCTGTCCAGTGTACATTACAACAGACATCTCTCCTGCAGACAAGGCTCCCCAGCTGTCCAGTGTACAGTACAACAGGCATCTCTCTTGCAGACAAAGCTCCCTAGCTGTCCAGTGTACAGTACAACAGGCATCTCTCTTCCAGACAAGGCTCCCCAGCTGTCCAGTGTACAGTACAACAGGCATCTCTCCTGCAGACAAGGCTCCCCAGCTGTCAAGTGTACAGTACAACAGGCATCTCTGCTGCAGACAAGGCTCCCCAGCTGTCAGTGTACAGTACAACAGGCATCTCTCCTGCAGACAAGGCTGCCCAGCTGTCCAGTGTACATTACAACAGACATCTCTCCTGCAGACAAGGCTCCCCAGCTGTCCAGTGTACAGTACAACAGGCATCTCTCTTGCAGACAAAGCTCCCTAGCTGTCCAGTGTACAGTACAACAGGCATCTCTCCTGCAGAAAGGCTCCCCAGCTATCCAGTGTACAGTACAACAGGCATCTCTCCTGCAGACAAGGCTCTCCAGCTGTCCAGTGTACAGTACAACAGGCATCTCTCCTGCAGACAAGGCTCCCTAGCTGTCCAGTGTTCAGTACAACAGGCATCTCTCCTGGCGACAAGACTCCCTAGCTGTCCAGTGTTCAGTACAACAGGCATCTCTGCTGCAGACAAGGCTCCCCAGCTGTCAGTGTACAGTACAACAGGCATCTCTCCTGCAGACAAGGCTACCTAGCTGTCCAGTGTACAGTACAACAGGCATCACTCCTGCAGACAAGGCTCCCCAGCTGTCCAGTGTACAGTACAACAGGCATCTCTACTGCAGACAAGGCTCTCCAGCTGTCCAGTGTACAGTACAACAGGCATCTCTACTGCAGACAAGGCCCCCAAGCTGTCCAGTGTACAGTACAACAGGCATCTCTACTGCAGACAAGGCTCCCCAGCTGTCCAGTGTACAGTACAACAGGCATCTCTACTGCAGACAAGGCTCCCCAGCTGTCCAGTGTACAGTACAACAGGCATCTCTACTGCAGACAAGGCTCTCCAGCTGTCCAGTGTACAGTACAATAGGCATCTCTACTGCAGACAAGGCTCTCCAGCTGTCCAGTGTACAGCACAACAGGCATCTCTACTGCAGACAAGGCTCCCCAGCTGTCCAGAGTACAGTACAACAGGCATCTCTACTGCAGACAAGGCTCCCCAGCTGTCCAGTGTACAGTACAACAGGCATCTCTCCTGCAGACAAGGTTCCCGAGCTGTCCAGCGTACAGTACAACAGGCATCTCTCCTGCAGACAAGGCTCCCCAGCTGTCCAGTGTACAGTACAACAGGCTTCTCTCCTGCAGACAAGGCTCCCCAGGTGTCCAGTGTACAGTACAACAGGCATCTCTCCTGCAGACAAGGCTCCCCAGCTGTCCAGTGTACAGTACAACAGGCATCTCCCCTGCAGACGAGGCTCCCCAGCTGTCCAGTGTACAGAACAACCGGCATCTCTCCTGCAGACAAGGCTCCCTAGCTGTCCAGTGTACAGTACAACAGGCATCTCTCCTGCAGACAAGGCTCCCTAGCTGTCCAGTGTACAGTACAACAGGCATCTCCTGCAGACAAGGCTCCCCAGCTGTCCAGTGTACCGTACAACAGGCATCTCCCCTGCAGACAAGACTCCCCAGCTCTCCAGTGTACAGTACAACAGGCATCTCTCCTGCAGACAGGGCTCCCCAGCTGTCCAGTGTACAGTACAACAGGCATCTCTCCTGCAGACAAGGCTCCCCAGCTGTCCAGTGTACAGTACAACAGGCAACTCTACCGCAGACAAGGCTCTCCAGCTGTCCAGTGCACGGTACAACAGGCATCTCTCCTGCAGACAAGGCTCCCTAGCTGTCCAGTGTTCAGTACAACAGGCATCTCTCCTGCAGACAAGGCTCCCTAGCTGTCCAGTGTTCAGTACAACAGGCATCTCTCCTGCAGACAAGGCTCCCCAGCTGTCAAGTGTACAGTACAACAGGCATCTCTGCTGCAGACAAGGCTTCCCAAGCTGTCCAGTGTACAGTACAACAGGCATCTCTACTGCAGACAAGGCTCCCCAGCTGTCCAGTGTACAGTATAACAGGCATCTCTACTGCAGACAAGGCTCCCCAGCTGTCCAGTGTACAGTACAACAGGCATCTCTACTGCAGACAAGGCTCTCCAGCTGTCCAGTGTACAGTACAACAGGCATCTCTACTGCAGACAAGGCTCTCCAGCTGTCCAGTGTACAGTACAACAGGCATCTCTACTGCAGACAAGGCTCCCCAGCTGTCCAGAGTACAGTACAACAGGCATCTCTACTGCAGACAAGGCTCCCAAGCTGTCCAGTGTACAGTACAACAGGCATCTCTCCAGCAGACAAGGCTCCCTAGCTGTCCAGTGTACAGTACAACAGGCATCTCTCCTGCAGACAAGGTTCCCGAGCTGTCCAGCGTACAGTACAACAGGCATCTCTCCTGCAGACAAGGCTCCCCAGCTGTCCAGTGTACAGTACAACAGGCTTCTCTCCTGCAGACAAGGCTCCCCAGGTGTCCAGTGTACAGTACAACAGGCATCTCTCCTGCAGACAAGGCTCCCCAGCTGTCCAGTGTACAGTACAACAGGCATCTCCCCTGCAGACGAGGCTCCCCAGCTGTCCAGTGTACAGAACAACAGGCATCTCTCCTGCAGACAAGGCTCCCTAGCTGTCCAGTGTACAGTACAACAGGCATCTCTCCTGCAGACAAGGCTCCCTAGCTGTCCAGTGTACAGTACAACAGGCATCTCCTGCAGACAAGGCTCCCCAGCTGTCCAGTGTACCGTACAACAGGCATCTCCCCTGCAGACAAGACTCCCCAGCTCTCCAGTGTACAGTACAACAGGCATCTCTCCTGCAGACAGGGCTCCCCAGCTGTCCAGTGTACAGTACAACAGGCATCTCTCCTGCAGAAAGGCTCCCCAGCTGTCCAGTGTACAGTACAACAGGCAACTCTCCTGCAGACAAGGCTCTCCAGCTGTCCAGTGCACAGTACAACAGGCATCTCTCCTGCAGACAAGGCTCCCTAGCTGTCCAGTGTTCAGTACAACAGGCATCTCTCCTGCAGACAAGGCTCCCTAGCTGTCCAGTGTTCAGTACAACAGGCATCTCTCCTGCAGACAAGGCTCCCCAGCTGTCAAGTGTACAGTACAACAGGCATCTCTGCTGCAGACAAGGCTCCCCAGCTGTCAGTGTACAGTACAACAGGCATCTCTCCTGCAGACAAGGCTACCTAGCTGTCCAGTGTACAGTACAACAGGCATCTCTCCTGCAGACAAGGCTCCCCAGCTGTCCAGTGTACAGTACAACAGGCATCTCTACTGCAGACAAGGCTCTCCAGCTGTCCAGTGTACAGTACAACAGGCATCTCTACTGCAGACAAGGCCCCCAAGCTGTCCAGTGTACAGTACAACAGGCATCTCTACTGCAGACAAGGCTCCCCAGCTGTCCAGTGTACAGTACAACAGGCATCTCTACTGCAGACAAGGCTCCCCAGCTGTCCAGTGTACAGTACAACAGGCATCTCTACTGCAGACAAGGCTCTCCAGCTGTCCAGTGTACAGTACAACAGGCATCTCTACTGCAGACAAGGCTCGCCAGCTGTCCAGTGTACAGTACAACAGGCATCTCTACTGCAGACAAGGCTCCCCAGCTGTCCAGTGTACAGTACAACAGGCATCTCTCCAGCAGACAAGGCTCCCTAGCTGTCCAGTGTACAGTACAACAGGCATCTCTCCTGCAGACAAGGTTCCCGAGCTGTCCAGCGTACAGTACAACAGGCATCTCTCCTGCAGACAAGGCTCCCCAGCTGTCCAGTGTACAGTACAACAGGCATCTCTCCTGCAGACAAGGCTCCCCAGCTGTCCAGTGTACAGTACAACAGGCATCTCTACTGCAGACAAGGCTCCCCAGCTGTCCAGTGTACAGTACGACAGGCATCTCCCCTGCAGACAAGGCTCCCCAGCTGTCCAGTGTACAGTACAACAGGCATCTCTCCGGCAGACAAGGCTCCCCAGCTGTCCAGTGTACAGTACAACAGGCATCTCTACTGCAGACAAGGCTCCCCAGCTGTCCAGTGTACAGTACGACAGGCATCTCCCCTGCAGACAAGGCTCCCTAGCTGTCCAGTGTACAGTACAACAGGCATCTCTCCTGCAGACAAGGCTCCCCAGCTGTCCAGTGTACAGTACAACAGGCATCTCTCCTGCAGACAAGACTCCCCAGCTGTCCAATGTACAGTACAACAGGCATCTCCCCTGCAGACAAGACTCCCCAGCTGTCCAATGTACAGTACAACAGGCATCTCCCCAGCAGACAAGGCTCCCAGCTGTCCAGTGTACAGTACAACAGGCATCTCTCCTGCAGACAAGGCTCCCTAGCTGTCCAGTGTACAGTACAACAGGCATCTCCCCTGCAGACGAGGCTCCCCAGCTGTCCAGTGTACAGTACAACAGGCATCTCTCCTGAAGACAAGGCTCCCTAGCTGTCCAGTGTACAGTACAACAGGCATCTCCTGCAGACAAGGCTCCCCAGCTGTCCAGTGTACCGTACAACAGGCATCTCTCCTGCAGACAAGACTCCCCAGCTGTCCAGTGTACAGTACAACAGGCATCTCTCCTGCAGACAGGGCTCCCCAGCTGTCCAGTGTACAGTACAACAGGCATCTCCCCTGCAGACGAGGCTCCCCAGCTGTCCAGTGTACAGTACAACAGGCATCTCTCCTGCAGACAAGGCTCCCCAGCTGTCCAGTGTACAGTACAACAGGCATCTCTCCTGCAGACAAGGCTCCCCAGCTTTCCAGTGTACAGTACAACAGGCATCTCCCCTGCAGACGAGGCTCCCCAGCTGTCCAATGTACAGAACAACAGGCATCTCTCCTGCAGACAAGGCTCCCTAGCTGTCCAGTGTACAGTACAACAGGCATCTCTCCTGCAGACAAGGCTCCCCAGCTGTCCAGTGTACAGTACAACAGGCATCTCCTGCAGACAAGGCTCCCCAGCTGTCCAGTGTACCGTACAACAGGCATCTCTCCTGCAGACAAGACTCCCCAGCTGTCCAGTGTACACTACAACAGGCATCTCTCCTGCAGACAGGGCTCCCCAGCTGTCCAGTGTACAGTACAACAGGCATCTCTCCTGCAGAAAGGCTCCCCAGCTGTCCAGTGTACAGTACAACAGGCATCTCTCCTGCAGACAAGGCTCTCCAGCTGTCCAGTGTACAGTACAACAGGCTTCTCTCCTGCAGACAAGGCTCCCCAGGTGTCCAGTGTACAGTACAACAGGCTTCTCTCCTGCAGACAAGGCTCCCCAGGTGTCCAGTGTACAGTACAACAGGCATCTCTCCTGCAGACAAGGCTCCCCAGCTGTCCAGTGTACAGTACAACAGGCATCTCCCCTGCAGACGAGGCTCCCCAGCTGTCCAGTGTACAGAACAACAGGCATCTCTCCTGCAGACAAGGCTCCCTAGCTGTCCAGTGTACAGTACAACAGGCATCTCTCCTGCAGACAAGGCTCCCTAGCTGTCCAGTGTACAGTACAACAGGCATCTCCTGCAGACAAGGCTCCCCAGCTGTCCAGTGTACCGTACAACAGGCATCTCCCCTGCAGACAAGACTCCCCAGCTCTCCAGTGTACAGTACAACAGGCATCTCTCCTGCAGACAGGGCTCCCCAGCTGTCCAGTGTACAGTACAACAGGCATCTCTCCTGCAGAAAGGCTCCCCAGCTGTCCAGTGTACAGTACAACAGGCAACTCTCCTGCAGACAAGGCTCTCCAGCTGTCCAGTGCACAGTACAACAGGCATCTCTCCTGCAGACAAGGCTCCCTAGCTGTCCAGTGTTCAGTACAACAGGCATCTCTCCTGCAGACAAGGCTCCCTAGCTGTCCAGTGTTCAGTACAACAGGCATCTCTCCTGCAGACAAGGCTCCCCAGCTGTCAAGTGTACAGTACAACAGGCATCTCTGCTGCAGACAAGGCTCCCCAGCTGTCAGTGTACAGTACAACAGGCATCTCTCCTGCAGACAAGGCTACCTAGCTGTCCAGTGTACAGTACAACAGGCATCTCTCCTGCAGACAAGGCTCCCCAGCTGTCCAGTGTACAGTACAACGTGCATCTCTACTGCAGACAAGGCTCTCCAGCTGTCCAGTGTACAGTACAACAGGCATCTCTACTGCAGACAAGGCCCCCAAGCTGTCCAGTGTACAGTACAACAGGCATCTCTACTGCAGACAAGGCTCCCCAGCTGTCCAGTACAACAGGCATCTCTACTGCAGACAAGGCTCCCCAGCTGTCCAGTGTACAGTACAACAGGCATCTCTACTGCAGACAAGGCTCTCCAGCTGTCCAGTGTACAGTACAACAGGCATCTCTACTGCAGACAAGGCTCGCCAGCTGTCCAGTGTACAGTACAACAGGCATCTCTACTGCAGACAAGGCTCCCCAGCTGTCCAGTGTACAGTACAACAGGCATCTCTCCAGCAGACAAGGCTCCCTAGCTGTCCAGTGTACAGTACAACAGGCATCTCTCCTGCAGACAAGGTTCCCGAGCTGTCCAGCGTACAGTACAACAGGCATCTCTCCTGCAGACAAGGCTCCCCAGCTGTCCAGTGTACAGTACAACAGGCATCTCTCCTGCAGACAAGGCTCCCCAGCTGTCCAGTGTACAGTACAACAGGCATCTCTACTGCAGACAAGGCTCCCCAGCTGTCCAGTGTACAGTACGACAGGCATCTCCCCTGCAGACAAGGCTCCCCAGCTGTCCAGTGTACAGTACAACAGGCATCTCTCCGGCAGACAAGGCTCCCCAGCTGTCCAGTGTACAGTACAACAGGCATCTCTACTGCAGACAAGGCTCCCCAGCTGTCCAGTGTACAGTACGACAGGCATCTCCCCTGCAGACAAGGCTCCCTAGCTGTCCAGTGTACAGTACAACAGGCATCTCTCCTGCAGACAAGGCTCCCCAGCTGTCCAGTGTACAGTACAACAGGCATCTCTCCTGCAGACAAGACTCCCCAGCTGTCCAATGTACAGTACAACAGGCATCTCCCCTGCAGACAAGGCTCCCAGCTGTCCAGGGTACAGTACAACAGGCATCTCTCCTGCAGACAAGGCTCCCTAGCTGTCCAGTGTACAGTACAACAGGCATCTCCCCTGCAGACGAGGCTCCCCAGCTGTCCAGTGTACAGTACAACAGGCATCTCTCCTGAAGACAAGGCTCCCTAGCTGTCCAGTGTACAGTACAACAGGCATCTCCTGCAGACAAGGCTCCCCAGCTGTCCAGTGTACCGTACAACAGGCATCTCTCCTGCAGACAAGACTCCCCAGCTGTCCAGTGTACAGTACAACAGGCATCTCTCCTGCAGACAGGGCTCCCCAGCTGTCCAGTGTACAGTACAACAGGCATCTCCCCTGCAGACGAGGCTCCCCAGCTGTCCAGTGTACAGTACAACAGGCATCTCTCCTGCAGACAAGGCTCCCCAGCTGTCCAGTGTACAGTACAACAGGCATCTCTCCTGCAGACAAGGCTCCCCAGCTTTCCAGTGTACAGTACAACAGGCATCTCCCCTGCAGACGAGGCTCCCCAGCTGTCCAGTGTACAGAACAACAGGCATCTCTCCTGCAGACAAGGCTCCCTAGCTGTCCAGTGTACAGTACAACAGGCATCTCTCCTGCAGACAAGGCTCCCCAGCTGTCCAGTGTACAGTACAACAGGCATCTCCTGCAGACAAGGCTCCCCAGCTGTCCAGTGTACCGTACAACAGGCATCTCTCCTGCAGACAAGACTCCCCAGCTGTCCAGTGTACACTACAACAGGCATCTCTCCTGCAGACAGGGCTCCCCAGCTGTCCAGTGTACAGTACAACAGGCATCTCTCCTGCAGAAAGGCTCCCCAGCTGTCCAGTGTACAGTACAACAGGCATCTCTCCTGCAGACAAGGCTCTCCAGCTGTCCAGTGTACAGTACAACAGGCATCTCTCCTGCAGACAAGGCTCCCTAGCTGTCCAGTGTTCAGTATAACAGGCATCTCTCAGGCAGACAAGGCTCCCTAGCTGTCCAGTGTTCAGTACAACAGGCATCTCTACTGCAGACAAGGCTCCCCAGCTGTCAAGTGTACAGTACAACAGGCATCTCTGCTGCAGACAAGGCTCCCCAGCTGTCAGTGTACAGTACAACAGGCATCTCTCCTGCAGACAAGGCTGCCCAGCTGTCCAGTGTACAGTACAGCAGGCATCTCTCCTGCAGACAAGGCTCCCTAGCTGTCCAGTGTACAGTACAACAGGCATCTCCCCTGCAGACAAGGCTCCCCAGCTGTCCAGTGTACAGTACAACAGGCATCTCTCCAGCAGACAAGGCTCCCTAGCTGTCCAGTGTACAGTACAACAGGCATCTCCCCTGCAGACAAGGCTCCCCAGCTGTCCAATGTACAGTACAACAGGTATCTCTCCTGCAGACAAGGCTCCCCAGCTGTCCAGTGTACAGTACAACAGGCATCTCTCTTGCAGACAAGGCTCCCTAGCTGTCCAGTCTACAGTACAACAGGCATCTCTCCAGCAGACAAGGCTCCCCAGCTGTCCAGTGTACAGTACAACAGGCATCTCTCCTGCAGACAAGGCTCCCTAGCTGTCCAGTGTACAGTACAACAGGCATCTCTCCTGCAGACAAGGCTCCCTAGCTGTCTAGTGTACAGTACAACAGGCATCTCTCCTGCAGACAAGGCTCCCCAGCTGTCCAGTGTACAGTACAACAGGCATCTCTCCTGCAGACAAGGCTCCCTAGCTGCCCAGTGTACAGTACAACAGCCATCTCTCCTGCAGACAAGGCTCTCCAGCTGTCCAGTGTACAGTACAACAGGCATCTCTCCTGCAGACAAGGCTCACCAGCTGTCCAGTGTACAGTACAACAGACATCCCTACTGCAGACAAGGCTCCCCAGCTGTCTAGTGTACAGTACAACAGGCATCTCTCCTGCAGACAAGGCTCTCCAGCTGTCCAGTGTACAGTACATCAGGCATGTCTCCTGCAGACAAGGCTCCCCAGCTGTCCAGTGCACAGTACAAAAGGCATCTCTCCTGCAGACAAGGCTCCCCAGTTGTCCAGTGTACAGTACAACAGGCATCTCTGCTGTAGACAAGGCTCTCTAGCTGTCCAGTGTACAGTACAACAGGCATCTCTCCTGCAGACAAGGGTCCCTAGCTGTCCAGTGTACAGTACAACAGACATCTCTCCTGCAGACAAGGCTCCCCAGCTGTCCAGTGTACAGTACAACAGGCATCTCTCCTGCAGACAAGGCTCCCCAGCTGTCCAGTGTACAGTACAACAGGCATCTCTCCTGTAGACAAGGCTCCCCAGCTGTCCAGTGTACAGTACAACAGGCATCTCCCCTGCAGACAAGGCTCCCTAGCTGTCCAGTGTACAGTACAACAGGCATCTCCCCTGCAGACGAGGCTCCCCAGCTGTCCAGTGTACAGTACAACAGGCATCTCTCCTGAAGACAAGGCTCCCTAGCTGTCCAGTGTACAGTACAACAGGCATCTCCTGCAGACAAGGCTCCCCAGCTGTCCAGTGTACCGTACAACAGGCATCTCTCCTGCAGACAAGACTCCCCAGCTGTCCAGTGTACAGTACAACAGGCATCTCTCCTGCAGACAGGGCTCCCCAGCTGTCCAGTGTACAGTACAACAGGCATCCCCCCTGCAGACGAGGCTCCCCAGCTGTCCAGTGTACAGTACAACAGGCATCTCTCCTGCAGACAAGGCTCCCCAGCTGTCCAGTGTACAGTACAACAGGCATCTCCCCTGCAGACGAGGCTCCCCAGCTGTCCAGTGTACAGTACAACAGGTATCTCTCCTGCAGACAAGGCTCCCCAGCTGTCCAGTGTACAGTACAACAGGCATCTCCCCTGCAGACAAGGCTCCCTAGCTGTCCAGTGTACAGTACAACAGGCATCTCTGCTGTAGACAAGGCTCCCTAGCTGTCCAGTGTTCAGTACAACAGGCATCTCTCCTGTAGACAAGGCTCCCCAGCTGTCCAGTGTACAGTACAACAGGCATCTCTCCTGTAGACAAGGCTCCCCAGCTGTCAGTGTACAGTACAACAGACATCTCTCCTGCAGATAAGGCTCCCCAGCTGTCCAGTGTACAGTACAACAGGCATCTCCTGCAGACAAGGCTCCCCAGCTGTCCAGTGTACCGTACAACAGGCATCTCTCCTGCAGACAAGGCTCCCCAGCTGTCCAGTGTAGAGTACAACAGGCATCTCTCCTGCAGACAGGGCTCCCCAGCTGTCCAGTGTACATTACAACAGGCATCTCTCCTGCAGACAAGGCTCCCCAGCTGTCCAGTGTACAGTACAACAGGCATCTCTCCTGCAGACAAGGCTCTCCAGCTGTCCAGTGTACAGTACAACAGGCATCTCTCCTGCAGACAAGGCTCCCTGGCTGTCCAGTGTTCAGTACAACAGGCATCTCTCCTGCTGACAAGGCTCCCCAGCTGTCAAGTGTAGAGTACAACAGGCATCTCTCCAGCAGACAAGGCTCCCCAGCTGTGCAGTGTACAGTACAACAGACATCTCTCCTGCAGACAAGGCTCCCCAGCTGTCCAGTGTACAGTACAACAGACATCTCTCCTGCAGACAAGGCTCCCCAGCTGTCCAGTGTACATTACAACAGACATCTCTCCTGCAGACAAGGCTCCCCAGCTGTCCAGTGTACAGTACAACAGGCATCTCTCTTGCAGACAAAGCTCCCTAGCTGTCCAGTGTACAGTACAACAGGCATCTCTCTTCCAGACAAGGCTCCCCAGCTGTCCAGTGTACAGTACAACAGGCATCTCTCCTGCAGACAAGGCTCCCCAGCTGTCAAGTGTACAGTACAACAGGCATCTCTGCTGCAGACAAGGCTCCCCAGCTGTCAGTGTACAGTACAACAGGCATCTCTCCTGCAGACAAGGCTGCCCAGCTGTCCAGTGTACATTACAACAGACATCTCTCCTGCAGACAAGGCTCCCCAGCTGTCCAGTGTACAGTACAACAGGCATCTCTCTTGCAGACAAAGCTCCCTAGCTGTCCAGTGTACAGTACAACAGGCATCTCTCTTCCAGACAAGGCTCCCCAGCTGTCCAGTGTACAGTACAACAGGCATCTCTCCTGCAGACAAGGCTCCCCAGCTGTCAAGTGTACAGTACAACAGGCATCTCTGCTGCAGACAAGGCTCCCCAGCTGTCAGTGTACAGTACAACAGGCATCTCTCCTGCAGACAAGGCTGCCCAGCTGTCCAGTGTACAGTACAGCAGGCATCTCTCCTGCAGACAAGGCTCCCTAGCTGTCCAGTGTACAGTACAACAGGCATCTCCCCTGCAGACAAGGCTCCCCAGCTGTCCAGTGTACAGTACAACAGGCATCTCCCCTGCAGACAAGGCTCCCCAGCTGTCCAGTGTACAGTACAACAGGCATCTCTCCAGCAGACAAGGCTCCCTAGCTGTCCAGTGTACAGTACAACAGGCATCTCCCCTGCAGACAAGGCTCCCCAGCTGTCCAATGTACAGTACAACAGGTATCTCTCCTACAGACAAGGCTCCCCAGCTGTCCAGTGTACAGTACAACAGGCATCTCTCTTGCAGAAAAGGCTCCCTAGCTGTCCAGTCTACAGTACAACAGGCATTTCTCCAGCAGACAAGGCTCCCCAGCTGTCCAGTGTACAGTACAACAGGCATCTCTCCTGCAGACAAGGCTCTCCAGCTGTCCAGTGTACAGTACAACAGGCATCTCTCCTGCAGACAAGGCTCCCCAGCTGTCCAGTGTACAGTACAACAGACATCTCTACTGCAGACAAGGCTCCCCAGCTGTCTAGTGTACAGTACAACAGGCATCTCTCCTGCAGACAAGGCTCTCCAGCTGTCCAGTGTACAGTACAACAGGCATGTCTCCTGCAGACAAGGCTCCCCAGCTGTCCAGTGCACAGTACAAAAGGCATCTCTCCTGCAGACAAGGCTCCCCAGTTGTCCAGTGTACAGTACAACAGGCATCTCTGCTGTAGACAAGGCTCTCTAGCTGTCCAGTGTACAGTACAACAGGCATCTCTCCTGCAGACAAGGGTCCCCAGCTGTCCAGTGTACAGTACAACAGGCATCTCTGCTGTAGACAAGGCTCTCCAGCTGTCCAGTGTACAGTACAACAGACATCTCTCCTGCAGACAAGGCTCCCCAGCTGTCCAGTGTACAGTACAACAGGCATCTCTCCTGTGGACAAGGCTCCCCAGCTGTCCAGTGTACAGTACAACAGGCATCTCCCCTGCAGACAAGGCTCCCTAGCTGTCCAGTGTACAGTACAACAGGCATCTCCCCTGCAGACGAGGCTCCCCAGCTGTCCAGTGTACAGTACAACAGGCATCTCTCCTGAAGAGAAGGCTCCCTAGCTGTCCAGTGTCCAGTACAACAGGCATCTCCTGCAGACAAGGCTCCCCAGCTGTCCAGTGTACCGTACAAAAGGCATCTCTCCTGCAGACAAGGCTGCCCAGCTGTCCAGTGTACAGTACAGCAGGCATCTCTCCTGCAGACAAGGCTCCCTAGCTGTCCAGTGTACAGTACAACAGGCATCTCCCCTGCAGACAAGGCTCCCCAGCTGTCCAGTGTACAGTACAACAGGCATCTCTCCAGCAGACAAGGCTCTCTAGCTGTCCAGTGTACAGTACAACAGGCATCTCCCCTGCAGACAAGGCTCCCCAGCTGTCCAATGTACAGTACAACAGGTATCTCTCCTACAGACAAGGCTCCCCAGCTGTCCAGTGTACAGTACAACAGGCATCTCTCTTGCAGACAAGGCTCCCTAGCTGTCCAGTCTACAGTACAACAGGCATCTCTCCAGCAGACAAGGCTACCCAGCTGTCCAGTGTACAGTACAACAGGCATCTCTCCTGCAGACAATGCTCCCTAGCTGTCCAGTGTACAGTACAACAGGCATCTCTCCTGCAGACAAGGCTCCCTAGCTGTCTAGTGTACAGTACAACAGGCATCTCTCCTGCAGATAAGGCTCCCCAGCTGTCCAGTGTACAGTACAACAGGCATCTCTCCTGCAGACAAGGCTCCCTAGCTGTCCAGTGTACAGTACAACAGGCATCTCTCCTGCAGACAAGGCTCTCCAGCTGTCCAGTGTACAGTACAACAGGCATCTCTCCTGCAGACAAGGCTCCCCAGCTGTCCAGTGTACAGTACAACCGACATCTCTACTGCAGACAAGGCTCCCCAGCTGTCTAGTGTACAGTACAACAGGCATCTCTCCTGCAGACAAGGCTCTCCAGCTGTCCAGTGTACAGTACAACAGGCATGTCTCCTGCAGACAAGGCTCCCCAGCTGTCCAGTGCACAGTACAAAAGGCATCTCTCCTGCAGACAAGGCTCCCCAGTTGTCCAGTGTACAGTACAACAGGCATCTCTGCTGTAGACAAGGCTCTCTAGCTGTCCAGTGTACAGTACAACAGGCATCTCTCCTGCAGACAAGGGTCCCCAGCTGTCCAGTGTACAGTACAACAGGCATCTCTGCTGTAGACAAGGCTCTCCAGCTGTCCAGTGTACAGTACAACAGACATCTCTCCTGCAGACAAGGCTCCCCAGCTGTCCAGTGTACAGTACAACAGGCATCTCTCCTGTGGACAAGGCTCCCCAGCTGTCCAGTGTACAGTACAACAGGCATCTCCCCTGCAGACAAGGCTCCCTAGCTGTCCAGTGTACAGTACAACAGGCATCTCCCCTGCAGACGAGGCTCCCCAGCTGTCCAGTGTACAGTACAACAGGCATCTCTCCTGAAGAGAAGGCTCCCTAGCTGTCCAGTGTCCAGTACAACAGGCATCTCCTGCAGACAAGGCTCCCCAGCTGTCCAGTGTACCGTACAAAAGGCATCTCTCCTGCAGACAAGACTCCCCAGCTGTCCAGTGTACAGTACAACAGGCATCTCTCCTGCAGACAGGGCTCCCCAGCTGTCCAGTGTACAGTACAACAGGCATCTCCCCTGCAGACGAGGCTCCCCAGCTGTCCAGTGTACAGTACAACAGGCATCTCTCCTGCAGACAAGGCTCCCCAGCTGTCCAGTGTACAGTACAACAGGCATCTCCCCTGCAGACGAGGCTCCCCAGCTGTCCAGTGTACAGTACAACAGGCATCTCTCCTGCAGACAAGGCTCCCCAGCTGTCCAGTGTACAGTACAACAGGCACCTCCCCTGCAGACAAGGCTCCCTAGCTGTCCAGTGTACAGTACAACAGGCATCTCTGCTGTAGACAAGGCTCCTTAGCTGTCCAGTGTTCAGTATAACAGGCATCTCTCCTGTAGACAAGGCTCCCCAGCTGTCCATTGTACAGTACAACAGGCATCTCTCCTGTAGACAAGGCTCCCCAGCTGTCAGTGTACAGTACAACAGGCATCTCTCCTGCAGACAAGGCTCCCCAGCTGTCCAGTGTACTGTACAACAGGCATCTCCTGCAGACAAGGCTCCCCAGCTGTCCAGTGTACCGTACAACAGGCATCTCTCCTGCAGACAAGACTCCCCAGCTGTCCAGTGTACAGTACAACAGGCATCTCTCCTGCAGACAGGGCTCCCCAGCTGTCCAGTGTACAGTACAACAGGCATCTCTCCTGCTGACAAGGCTCCCCAGCTGTCAAGTGTAGAGTACAACAGGCATCTCTCCAGCAGACAAGGCTCCCCAGCTGTGCAGTGTACAGTACAACAGACATCTCTCCTGCAGACAAGGCTCCCCAGCTGTCCAGTGTACAGTACAACAGACATCTCTCCTGCAGACAAGGCTCCCCAGCTGTCCAGTGTACATTACAACAGACATCTCTCCTGCAGACAAGGCTCCCCAGCTGTCCAGTGTACAGTACAACAGGCATCTCTCTTGCAGACAAAGCTCCCTAGCTGTCCAGTGTACAGTACAACAGGCATCTCTCTTCCAGACAAGGCTCCCCAGCTGTCCAGTGTACAGTACAACAGGCATCTCTCCTGCAGACAAGGCTCCCCAGCTGTCAAGTGTACAGTACAACAGGCATCTCTGCTGCAGACAAGGCTCCCCAGCTGTCAGTGTACAGTACAACAGGCATCTCTCCTGCAGACAAGGCTGCCCAGCTGTCCAGTGTACATTACAACAGACATCTCTCCTGCAGACAAGGCTCCCCAGCTGTCCAGTGTACAGTACAACAGGCATCTCTCTTGCAGACAAAGCTCCCTAGCTGTCCAGTGTACAGTACAACAGGCATCTCTCTTCCAGACAAGGCTCCCCAGCTGTCCAGTGTACAGTACAACAGGCATCTCTCCTGCAGACAAGGCTCCCCAGCTGTCAAGTGTACAGTACAACAGGCATCTCTGCTGCAGACAAGGCTCCCCAGCTGTCAGTGTACAGTACAACAGGCATCTCTCCTGCAGACAAGGCTGCCCAGCTGTCCAGTGTACAGTACAGCAGGCATCTCTCCTGCAGACAAGGCTCCCTAGCTGTCCAGTGTACAGTACAACAGGCATCTCCCCTGCAGACAAGGCTCCCCAGCTGTCCAGTGTACAGTACAACAGGCATCTCCCCTGCAGACAAGGCTCCCCAGCTGTCCAGTGTACAGTACAACAGGCATCTCTCCAGCAGACAAGGCTCCCTAGCTGTCCAGTGTACAGTACAACAGGCATCTCCCCTGCAGACAAGGCTCCCCAGCTGTCCAATGTACAGTACAACAGGTATCTCTCCTACAGACAAGGCTCCCCAGCTGTCCAGTGTACAGTACAACAGGCATCTCTCTTGCAGAAAAGGCTCCCTAGCTGTCCAGTCTACAGTACAACAGGCATCTCTCCAGCAGACAAGGCTCCCCAGCTGTCCAGTGTACAGTACAACAGGCATCTCTCCTGCAGACAAGGCTCTCCAGCTGTCCAGTGTACAGTACAACAGGCATCTCTCCTGCAGACAAGGCTCCCCAGCTGTCCAGTGTACAGTACAACAGACATCTCTACTGCAGACAAGGCTCCCCAGCTGTCTAGTGTACAGTACAACAGGCATCTCTCCTGCAGACAAGGCTCTCCAGCTGTCCAGTGTACAGTACAACAGGCATGTCTCCTGCAGACAAGGCTCCCCAGCTGTCCAGTGCACAGTACAAAAGGCATCTCTCCTGCAGACAAGGCTCCCCAGTTGTCCAGTGTACAGTACAACAGGCATCTCTGCTGTAGACAAGGCTCTCTAGCTGTCCAGTGTACAGTACAACAGGCATCTCTCCTGCAGACAAGGGTCCCCAGCTGTCCAGTGTACAGTACAACAGGCATCTCTGCTGTAGACAAGGCTCTCCAGCTGTCCAGTGTACAGTACAACAGACATCTCTCCTGCAGACAAGGCTCCCCAGCTGTCCAGTGTACAGTACAACAGGCATCTCTCCTGTGGACAAGGCTCCCCAGCTGTCCAGTGTACAGTACAACAGGCATCTCCCCTGCAGACAAGGCTCCCTAGCTGTCCAGTGTACAGTACAACAGGCATCTCCCCTGCAGACGAGGCTCCCCAGCTGTCCAGTGTACAGTACAACAGGCATCTCTCCTGAAGAGAAGGCTCCCTAGCTGTCCAGTGTCCAGTACAACAGGCATCTCCTGCAGACAAGGCTCCCCAGCTGTCCAGTGTACCGTACAAAAGGCATCTCTCCTGCAGACAAGGCTGCCCAGCTGTCCAGTGTACAGTACAGCAGGCATCTCTCCTGCAGACAAGGCTCCCTAGCTGTCCAGTGTACAGTACAACAGGCATCTCCCCTGCAGACAAGGCTCCCCAGCTGTCCAGTGTACAGTACAACAGGCATCTCTCCAGCAGACAAGGCTCTCTAGCTGTCCAGTGTACAGTACAACAGGCATCTCCCCTGCAGACAAGGCTCCCCAGCTGTCCAATGTACAGTACAACAGGTATCTCTCCTACAGACAAGGCTCCCCAGCTGTCCAGTGTACAGTACAACAGGCATCTCTCTTGCAGACAAGGCTCCCTAGCTGTCCAGTCTACAGTACAACAGGCATCTCTCCAGCAGACAAGGCTACCCAGCTGTCCAGTGTACAGTACAACAGGCATCTCTCCTGCAGACAATGCTCCCTAGCTGTCCAGTGTACAGTACAACAGGCATCTCTCCTGCAGACAAGGCTCCCTAGCTGTCTAGTGTACAGTACAACAGGCATCTCTCCTGCAGATAAGGCTCCCCAGCTGTCCAGTGTACAGTACAACAGGCATCTCTCCTGCAGACAAGGCTCCCTAGCTGTCCAGTGTACAGTACAACAGGCATCTCTCCTGCAGACAAGGCTCTCCAGCTGTCCAGTGTACAGTACAACAGGCATCTCTCCTGCAGACAAGGCTCCCCAGCTGTCCAGTGTACAGTACAACAGACATCTCTACTGCAGACAAGGCTCCCCAGCTGTCTAGTGTACAGTACAACAGGCATCTCTCCTGCAGACAAGGCTCTCCAGCTGTCCAGTGTACAGTACAACAGGCATGTCTCCTGCAGACAAGGCTCCCCAGCTGTCCAGTGCACAGTACAAAAGGCATCTCTCCTGCAGACAAGGCTCCCCAGTTGTCCAGTGTACAGTACAACAGGCATCTCTGCTGTAGACAAGGCTCTCTAGCTGTCCAGTGTACAGTACAACAGGCATCTCTCCTGCAGACAAGGGTCCCCAGCTGTCCAGTGTACAGTACAACAGGCATCTCTGCTGTAGACAAGGCTCTCCAGCTGTCCAGTGTACAGTACAACAGACATCTCTCCTGCAGACAAGGCTCCCCAGCTGTCCAGTGTACAGTACAACAGGCATCTCTCCTGTGGACAAGGCTCCCCAGCTGTCCAGTGTACAGTACAACAGGCATCTCCCCTGCAGACAAGGCTCCCTAGCTGTCCAGTGTACAGTACAACAGGCATCTCCCCTGCAGACGAGGCTCCCCAGCTGTCCAGTGTACAGTACAACAGGCATCTCTCCTGAAGAGAAGGCTCCCTAGCTGTCCAGTGTCCAGTACAACAGGCATCTCCTGCAGACAAGGCTCCCCAGCTGTCCAGTGTACCGTACAAAAGGCATCTCTCCTGCAGACAAGACTCCCCAGCTGTCCAGTGTACAGTACAACAGGCATCTCTCCTGCAGACAGGGCTCCCCAGCTGTCCAGTGTACAGTACAACAGGCATCTCCCCTGCAGACGAGGCTCCCCAGCTGTCCAGTGTACAGTACAACAGGCATCTCTCCTGCAGACAAGGCTCCCCAGCTGTCCAGTGTACAGTACAACAGGCATCTCCCCTGCAGACGAGGCTCCCCAGCTGTCCAGTGTACAGTACAACAGGCATCTCTCCTGCAGACAAGGCTCCCCAGCTGTCCAGTGTACAGTACAACAGGCACCTCCCCTGCAGACAAGGCTCCCTAGCTGTCCAGTGTACAGTACAACAGGCATCTCTGCTGTAGACAAGGCTCCTTAGCTGTCCAGTGTTCAGTATAACAGGCATCTCTCCTGTAGACAAGGCTCCCCAGCTGTCCATTGTACAGTACAACAGGCATCTCTCCTGTAGACAAGGCTCCCCAGCTGTCAGTGTACAGTACAACAGGCATCTCTCCTGCAGACAAGGCTCCCCAGCTGTCCAGTGTACTGTACAACAGGCATCTCCTGCAGACAAGGCTCCCCAGCTGTCCAGTGTACCGTACAACAGGCATCTCTCCTGCAGACAAGACTCCCCAGCTGTCCAGTGTACAGTACAACAGGCATCTCTCCTGCAGACAGGGCTCCCCAGCTGTCCAGTGTACAGTACAACAGGCATCTCTCCTGCTGACAAGGCTCCCCAGCTGTCCAGTGTACAGTACAACAGGCATCTCTCCTGCAGACAAGGCTCTCCAGCTGTCCAGTGTACAGTACAACAGGCATCTCTCCTGCAGACAAGGCTCCCTGGCTGTCCAGTGTTCCGTACAACAGGCATCTCTCCTGCAGACAAGGCTCCCCAGCTGTCAAGTGTACAGTACAACAGGCATCTCTCCAGCAGACAAGGCTCCCCGGCTGTCCAGTGTACAGTACAACAGGCATCTCTCCTGCAGACAAGGCTCCCAGCTGTCCAGTGTACAGTACAACAGGCATCTCCCCTGCAGACAAGGCTCCCTAGCTGTCCAGTGTACAGTACAACAGGCATCTCCCCTGCAGACGAGGCTCTCCAGCTGTCCACTGTACAGTACAACAGGCATCTCTCCTGAAGACAAGGCTCCCTAGCTGTCCAGTGTACAGTACAACAGGCATCTCCTGCAGACAAGGCTCCCCAGCTGTCCAGTGTACCGTACAACAGGCATCTCTCCTGCAGACAAGACTCCCCAGCTGTCCAGTGTACAGTACAACAGGCATCTCTCCTGCAGACAGGGCTCCCCAGCTGTCCAGTGTACAGTACAACAGGCATCTCCCCTGCAGACGAGGCTCCCCAGCTGTCCAGTGTACAGTACAACAGGCATCTCTCCTGCAGACAAAGCTCCCTAGCTGTCCAGTGTACAGTACAACAGGCATCTCCCCTGCAGACGAGGCTCCCCAGCTGTCCAGTGTACAGTACAACAGGCATCTCTCCTGCAGACAAGACTCCCCAGCTGTCCAGTGTACAGTACAACAGGCATCTCTCCTGCAGACAGGGCTCCCCAGCTGTCCAGTGTACAGTACAACAGGCATCTCCCCTGCAGACGAGGCTCCCCAGCTGTCCAGTGTACAGTACAACAGGCATCTCTCCTGCAGACAAAGCTCCCTAGCTGTCCAGTGTACAGTACAACAGGCATCTCTCTTGCAGACAAGGCTCCCCAGCTGTCCAGTGTACAGTACAACAGGCATCTCTCCTGCAGACAAGGCTCCGTAGCTGTCCAGTGTTCAGTACAACAGGCATCTCTCCTGCAGAAAAGGTTCCCCAGCTGTCCAGTGTTCGGTACAACAGACATCTCTCCTGCAGACAAGGCTCCCCAGCTGTCCAGTGTACAGTACAACAGACATCTCTCCTGCAGACAAGGCTCCCCAGCTGTCCAGTGTACATTACAACAGACATCTCTCCTGCAGACAAGGCTCCCCAGCTGTCCAGTGTACAGTACAACAGGCATCTCTCCTGCAGACAAGGCTCCCCAGCTGTCCAGTGTACAGTACAACAGGCATCTCCCCTGCAGACGAGGCTCCCCAGCTGTCCAGTGTACAGTACAACAGGCATCTCTCCTGCAGACAAGGCTCCCCAGCTGTCCAGTGTACAGTACAACAGGCACCTCCCCTGCAGACAAGGCTCCCTAGCTGTCCAGTGTACAGTACAACAGGCATCTCTGCTGTAGACAAGGCTCCTTAGCTGTCCAGTGTTCAGTATAACAGGCATCTCTCCTGTAGACAAGGCTCCCCAGCTGTCCATTGTACAGTACAACAGGCATCTCTCCTGTAGACAAGGCTCCCCAGCTGTCAGTGTACAGTACAACAGGCATCTCTCCTGCAGACAAGGCTCCCCAGCTGTCCAGTGTACTGTACAACAGGCATCTCCTGCAGACAAGGCTCCCCAGCTGTCCAGTGTACAGTACAACAGGCATCTCTCCTGCAGACAGGGCTCCCCAGCTGTCCAGTGTACAGTACAACAGGCATCTCTCCTGCAGACAAGGCTCCCCAGCTGTCCAGTGTACAGTACAACAGGCATCTCTCCTGCAGACAAGGCTCCCTGGCTGTCCAGTGTTCAGTACAACAGGCATCTCTCCTGCAGACAAGGCTCCCCAGCTGTCAAGTGTACAGTACAACAGGCATCTCTCCAGCAGACAAGGCTCCCCGGCTGTCCAGTGTACAGTACAACAGGCATCTCTCCTGCAGACAAGGCTCCCAGCTGTCCAGTGTACAGTACAACAGGCATCTCCCCTGCAGACAAGGCTCCCTAGCTGTCCAGTGTACAGTACAACAGGCATCTCCCCTGCAGACGAGGCTCCCCAGCTGTCCAGTGTACAGTACAACAGGCATCTCTCCTGAAGACAAGGCTCCCTAGCTGTCCAGTGTACAGTACAACAGGCATCTCCTGCAGACAAGGCTCCCCAGCTGTCCAGTGTACCGTACAACAGGCATCTCTCCTGCAGACAAGACTCCCCAGCTGTCCAGTGTACAGTACAACAGGCATCTCTCCTGCAGACAGGGCTCCCCAGCTGTCCAGTGTACAGTACAACAGGCATCTCCCCTGCAGACGAGGCTCCCCAGCTGTCCAGTGTACAGTACAACAGGCATCTCTCCTGCAGACAAAGCTCCCTAGCTGTCCAGTGTACAGTACAACAGGCATCTCTCTTGCAGACAAGGCTCCCCAGCTGTCCAGTGTACAGTACAACAGGCATCTCTCCTGCAGACAAGGCTCCGTAGCTGTCCAGTGTTCAGTACAACAGGCATCTCTCCTGCAGAAAAGGTTCCCCAGCTGTCCAGTGTTCGGTACAACAGACATCTCTCCTGCAGACAAGGCTCCCCAGCTGTCCAGTGTACAGTACAACAGACATCTCTCCTGCAGACAAGGCTCCCCAGCTGTCCAGTGTACATTACAACAGACATCTCTCCTGCAGACAAGGCTCCCCAGCTGTCCAGTGTACAGTACAACAGGCATCTCTCTTGCAGACAAAGCTCCCTAGCTGTCCAGTGTACAGTACAACAGGCATCTCTCTTGCAGACAAGGCTCCCCAGCTGTCCAGTGTACAGTACAACAGGCATCTCTCCTGCAGACAAGGCTCCGTAGCTGTCCAGTGTTCAGTACAACAGGCATCTCTCCTGCAGACAAGGCTCCGTAGCTGTCCAGTGTTCAGTACAACAGGCATCTCTCCTGCAGACAAGGCTCCCCAGCTGTCCAGTGTACAGTACAACAGACATCTCTCCTGCAGACAAGGCTCCCCAGCTGTCCAGTGTACAGTACAACAGACATCTCTCCTGCAGACAAGGCTCTCTAGCTGTCCAGTGTACAGTACAACAGGCATCTCTCTTGCAGACAAAGCTCCCTAGCTGTCCAGTGTACAGTACAACAGGCATCTCTCTTGCAGACAAGGCTCCCCAGCTGTCCAGTGTACAGTACAACAGGCATCTCTCTTGCAGACAAGGCTCCCTAGCTGTCCAGTCTACAGTACAACAGGCATCTCTCCAGCAGACAAGGCTCCCCAGCTGTCCAGTGTACAGTACAACAGGCATCTCTCCTGCAGACAATGCTCTCTAGCTGTCCAGTGTAAAGTACAACAGGCATCTCTCTTGCAGACAAAGCTCCCTAGCTTTCCAGTGTACAGTACAACAGGCATCTCTCTTGCAGACAAGGCTCCCCAGCTGTCGAGTGTACAGTACAACAGGCATCTCTCCTGCAGACAAGGCTCCGTAGCTGTCCAGTGTTCAGTACAACAGGCATCTCTCCTGCAGACAAGGGTCCCCAGCTGTCCAGTGTACAGTACAACAGGCATCTCTACTGCAGACAAGGCTCCCCAGCTGTCCAGTGTACAGTACAACAGGCATCTCTCCTGCAGACAAGGCTCTCCAGCTGTCCAGTGTACAGTACAACAGGCATCTCTCCTGCAGACAAGGCTCCCCGGCTGTCCAGTGTTCAGTACAACAGGCATCTCTCCTGCAGACAAGGCTCCCCAGCTGTCAAGTGTACAGTACAACAGGCATCTCTCCAGCAGACAAGGCTCCCCAGCTGTCCAGTGTACAGTACAACAGGCATCTCTCCTGCAGACAAGGCTCCCTAGCTGTCCAGTGTTCAGTACAACAGGCATCTCTCCTGCAGACAAGGCTCCGTAGCTGTCCAGTGTTCAGTACAACAGGCATCTCTCCTGCAGACAAGGTTCCCCAGCTGTCCAGTGTTCAGTACAACAGACATCTCTCCTGCAGACAAGGCTCCCCAGCTGTCCAGTGTACAGTACAACAGACATCTCTCCTGCAGACAATGCTCCCCAGCTGTCCAGTGTACAGTACAACAGGCATCTCTCTTGCAGACAAAGCTCCCTAGCTGTCCAGTGTACAGTACAACAGGCATCTCTCTTGCAGACAAGGCTCCCCAGCTGTCCAGTGTACAGTACAACAGGCATCTCTCTTGCAGACAAGGCTCCCTAGCTGTCCAGTGTACAGTACAACAGGCATCTCTCCTGCAGACAAGGCTCCGTAGCTGTCCAGTGTTCAGTACAACAGACATCTCTCCTGCAGACAAGGCTCCGTAGCTGTCCAGTGTTCAGTACAACAGGCATCTCTCCTGCAGACAAGGCTCCCCAGCTGTCCAGTGTACAGTACAACAGACATCTCTCCTGCAGACAAGGCTCCCCAGCTGTCCAGTGTACAGTACAACAGGCATCTCTCCTGCAGACAAGGCTCTCTAGCTGTCCAGTGTACAGAACAACAGGCATCTCTCTTGCAGACAAAGCTCCCTAGCTGTCCAGTGTACAGTACAAAAGGCATCTCTCTTGCAGACAAGGCTCCCCAGCTGTCCAGTGTACAGTACAACAGGCCTCTCTCTTGCAGACAAGGCTCCCTAGCTGTCCAGTGTACAGTACAACAGACATCTCTCCTGCAGACAAGGCTCCCCAGCTGTCCAGTGTACAGTACAACAGACATCTCTCCTGCAGACAAGGCTCCCTAGCTGTCCAGTGTTCAGTACAGCAGGCATCTCTCCTGCAGACAAGGCTCCGTAGCTGTCCAGTGTTCAGTACAACAGGCATCTCTCCTGCAGACAAGGCTCTCTGGCTGTCCAGTGTACAGTACAACAGGCATCTCTCCTGCAGCCAGGGCTCCCCAGCTGTCCAGTGTACAGTACAACAGGCATCTCTCCTGCAGACAAGGCTCCCTAGCTGTCCAGTGTTTAGTACAACAGGCATCTCTCCTGTAGACAAGGCTCCCCAGCTGTCCAGTGTACAGTACAACAGGCATCTCTCCTGTAGACAAGGCTCCCCAGCTGTCCAGTGTACAGTAAAACAGGCATCTCTCCTGTAGACAAGGCTCCCCAGCTGTCCAGTGTACAGTAAAACAGGCATCTCTCCTGCAGACAAGGCTCCCTAGTTGTCCAGTGTACAGTACAACAGGCATCTCTCTTGCAGACAAGGCTCCCTAGCTGTCCAGTGTACAGTACAACAGGCATCTCTCTTGCAGACAAGGCTCCCCAGCTGTCCAGTGTACAGTACAACAGGCATCTCTCTTGCAGACAAAGCTCCCTAGCTGTCCAGTGTACAGTACAACAGGCATCTCTCTTGCAGGCAAGGCTCCCCAGCTGTCCAGTGTACAGTACAACAGGCATCTCTCTTGCAGACAAAGCTCCCTAGCTGTCCAGTGTACAGTACAACAGGCATCTCTCTTGCAGACAAGGCTCCCCAGCTGTCCAGTGTACAGTACAACAGGCATCTCTCTTGCAGACAAGGCTCCCCAGCTGTCCAGTGTACAGTACAACAGGCATCTCTCCTGCAGACAGGGCTCCCCAGCTGTCCAGTGTACAGTACAACAGGCATCTCTCCTGCAGCCAAGGCTCCCCAGCTGTCCAGTGTACAGTACAACAGGCATCTATCCTGCAGACAAGGCTCCCCAGCTGTCCATTGTACAGTACAACAAGCATCTCTCCTGCAGACAAGGCTCCCCAGCTGTCCAGTGTACAGCACAACAGACATCTCTCCCGCAGACAAGGCTCCCAGCTGTCCAGTGTACAGTACAACAGGCATCTCTCCCGCAGACAAGGCTCCCTAGCTGTCCAGTGTACAGTACAACAGGCATCTCTCCCGCAGACAAGGCTCCCCAGCTGTCCAGTGTACAGTACAACAGGCATCTCTCCTGTAGACAAGGCTCCCCAGCTGTCCAGTGTACAGTACAACAGGCATCTCTCCTGCAGACAAGGCTCCCCAGCTGTCCAGTGTCCAGTACAACAGGCATCTCTCCTGCAGACAAGGCTCCCTAGCTGTCCAGTGTACAGTACAACAGGCATCTCTCCTGCAGACAAGGCTCCCCAGCTGTCCAGTGTACAGTACAACAGGCATCTCTCCTGCAGACAAGGCTCCCCAGCTGTCCAGTGTACAGTACAACAGGCATCTCCCCTGCAGACAAGGCTCCCTAGCTGTCCAGTGTACACTACAACAGGCATCTCTCCTGCAGACAAGGGTCCCTAGCTGTCCAGTGTACAGTACAACAGGCATCTATCCTGCAGACAAGGGTCCCTAGCTGTCCAGTGTACAGTACAACAGGCCTCTCTCCTGCAGACATGGCTCCCTAGCTGTCCAGTGTACAGTACAACAGGCACCGCTCCTGCAGCCAAGGCTCCCTAGCTGTCCAGTTTACAGTACAACAGGCATCTCTCCTGCAGACAAGGGTCCCCAGCTGTCCAGTGTACAGTACAACAGGCATCTCTCCTGCAGACAAGGGTCCCCAGCTGTCCAGTGTACAGTACAACAGGCATCTCTCCTGCAGACAAGGGTCCCTAGCTGTCCAGTGTACAGTACAACAGGCATCTCTCCTGCAGACAAGGGTCCCTAGCTGTCCAGTGTACAGTACAACAGGCATCTCTCCTGCAGACAAGGGTCCCTAGATGTCCAGTGTACAGTACAACAGGCATCTCTCCTGCAGACAAGGCTCCCTAGCTGTCCAGTGTACAGTACAACAGACATCTCTCCTGCAGACAAGGGTCCCTAGCTGTCCAGTGTACAGTACAACAGGTATCTCTCCTGCAGACGAGGGTCCCTAGCTGTCCAGTGTACAGTACAACAGGCATCTCTCCTGCAGACAAGGCTCCCTAGCTGTCCAGTGTACAGTACAACAGGCATCTCTCCTGCAGACAAGGCTCCCCAGCTGTCCAGTGTACAGTACAACAGGCATCTCTCCTGCAGACAAGGCTCCCCAGCTGTCCAGTGTACAGTACAACAGGCATCTCCCCTGCTGACAAGGCTCCCCAGCTGTCCAGTGTACAGTACAACAGGCATCTCTCCTGCAGACAAGGGTCCCCAGCTGTCCAGTGTACAGTACAACAGGCATCTCTCCTGCAGACAAGGGTCCCTAGCTGTCCAGTGTACAGTACAACAGACATCTCTCCTGCAGACAAGGGTCCCTAGCTGTCCAGTGTACAGTACAACAGGCATCTCTCCTGCAGACAAGGCTCCCTAGCTGTCCAGTGTACAGTACAACAGGCATCTCCCCTGCAGACAAGGCTCCCTAGCTGTCCAGTGTACAGTACAACAGGCATCTCTCCTGCAGACAAGGGTCCCTAGCTGTCCAGTGTACAGTACAACAGGCATCTCTCCTGCAGACAAGGGTCCCTAGCTGTCCAGTGTACAGTACAACAGGCATCTCTCCTGCAGACAAGGGTCCCTAGCTGTCCAGTGTACAGTACAACAGGCATCTCTCCTGCAGACAAGGCTCCCTAGCTGTCCAGTGTACAGTACAAAAGACATCTCTCCTGCAGACAAGGGTCCCTAGCTGTCCAGTGTACAGTACAACAGGTATCTCTCCTGCAGACAAGGGTCCCTAGCTGTCCAGTGTACAGTACAACAGGCATCTCTCCTGCAGACAAGGCTCCCTAGCTGTCCAGTGTACAGCACAACAGGCATCTCTCCTGCAGACAAGGGTTCCTAGCTGTCCAGTGTACAGTACAACAGGCATCTCTCCTGCAGACAAGGCTCCCCAGCTGTCCAGTGTACAGTACAACAGGCATCTCTCCTGCAGACAAGGCTCCCCAGCTGTCCAGTGTACAGTAAACAGGCATCTCTCCTGCAGACAAGTCTCCCCAGCTGTCCAGTGTACAGTACAACAGGCATCTCTCCTGCAGACAAGGCTCTCCAGCTGTCCAGTGTACAGTACAACAGGCATCTCTCCTGCAGACAAGGCTCTCCAGCTGTCCAGTGTACAGTACAACAGGCATCTCTCATGCAGACAAGGCTCCCAGCTGTCCAGTGTACAGTACAACAGGCATCTCTCCTGCAGACAAGGCTCCCCAGCGGTCCAGTGTACAGTACAACAGGCATCTGTCCTGCAGACAAGGCTCCCAGCTGTCCAGTGTACAGTACAACAGGCATCTCTCCTGCAGACAAGGCCCCCTAGCTGTCCAGTGTACAGTACAACAGGCATCTCTCCTGCAGACAAGGGTCCCTAGCTGTCCAGTGTACAGTACAACAGGCATCTCTCCTGAAGACAAGGCTGCCTAGCTGTCCAGTGTACAGTACAACAGGCATCTATCCTGCAGAAAAGGCTCCCTAGCTGTCCAGTGTACAGTACAACAGGCATCTCTCCTGAAGACAAGGTTCCCTAGCTGTCCAGTGTACAGTACAACAGGCATCTCTCCTGCAGACAAGGCTCCCTAGCTGTCCAGTGTACCGTACAACTGGCATATCTCCTGCAGACAAGGCTCCCCAGCTGTCCAGTGTACAGTACAACAGGCATCTCTCCTGCAGACAAGGTTCCCTAGCCGTCCAGTGTACAGTACAACAGGCATCTCTCCTGAAGACAAGGCTGCCTAGCTGTCCAGTGTACAGTACAACAGGCATCTATCCTGCAGACAAGGCTCCCTAGCTGTCCAGTGTACAGTACAACAGGCATCTCTCCTGAAGACAAGGCTCCCCAGCTGTCCAGTGTACAGTACAACAGGCATCTCTCCTGCAGACAAGGCTCCCCAGCTGTCCAGTGTACAGTACAACAGGCATCTCTCCTGCAGACAAGGCTCCCCAGCTGTCCAGTGTACAGTACAACAGGCATCTCTTCTGCAGACAAGGCTCCCCAGCTGTCCAGTGTACAGTACAACAGGCATCTCTCCAGCAGACAAGGCTCCCCAGCTGTCCAGTGTACAGTACAACAGACATCTCTCCTGCAGACAAGGCTCCGTAGCTTTCCAGTGTTCAGTACAACAGGCATCTCTCCTGCAGACAAGGCTCTCCAGCTGTCCAATGTACAGTACAACAGGCATCTCCTGCAGAAAAGGCTCTCCAGCTGTCCAGTGTACAGTACAACAGGCATCTCCTGCAGACAAGGCTCCGTAGCTGTCCAGTGTACAGTACAACAGGCATCTCTCCTGCAGACAAGGCTCCCCAGCTGTCCAGTGTACAGTACAAGAGACACCTCTCATGCAGACAAGGCTCCCCAGCTGTCCAGTGTACAGTACAACAGGCATCTCTCCTGAAGACAAGGCTCCCTACCTGTCCAGTGTACAGTACAACAGGCATCTCTCCTGAAGACAAGGCTCCCCAGCTGTCCAGTGTACAGTACAACAGGCATCTCTCCTGCAGACAAGGCTCCCCAGCTGTCCAGTGTACAGTACAACAGGCATCTCTCCAGCAGACAAGGCTCCCTAGCTGTCCAGTGTACAGTACAACAGGCATCTCCCCTGCAGACAAGGCTCCCCAGCTGTCCAGTGTACAGTACAACAGGCATCTCTCCTGCAGAAAAGGCTCCCCAGCTGTCCAGTGTACAGTACAACAGGCATCTCTCCTGCAGACAAGGCTCCCCAGCTGTCCAGTGTACAGTACAACAGGCATCTCTCCTAGAGACAAGGCTCCCCAGCTGTCAGTGTACAGTACAACAGGCATCTCTCCTGCAGACAAGGCTCCGTAGCTGTCCAGTGAACAGTACAACAGGCATCTCTCCTTCAGACAAGGCTCCCCAGCTGTCCAGTGTACAGTATAACAGGCATCTCTCCTGCAGACGAGGCTCCCTAGCTGTCCAGTGTACAGTATAACAGGCATCTCTCCTGCAGGCGAGGCTCCCCAGCTGTCCAGTGTACGGTACAACAGGCATCTCTCCTGCAGACAAGGCTCTCCAGCTGTCCAGTGTACGGTACAACAGTCATCTCTCCTGCAGACAAGTCTCCCCAGCTGTCCAGTGTTCAGTACAACAGGCATCTCTCCTGCAGACAAGGCTCCCCAGCTGTCAGTGTACAGTACAACAGGTATCTCTCCTGCAGACAAGGCTCCCCAGCTGTCCAGTGTACAGTACAACAGGCATCTCTCCTGCAGACAAGGCTCTCCAGCTGTCCAGTGTTCAGTACAACAGGCATCTCTCCTGCAGACAAGGCTCTCCAGCTGTGCAGTGTACAGTACAACAGGCATTTCTCCTGCAGACAAGGCTCCCCAGTTGTCCAGTGTACAGTACAACAGGCATCTCTCCTGCAGACAAGGCTCCCCAGCTGTCCAGTGTTCAGTACAACAGGCATCTCTCCTGCAGACAAGGCTCCGTAGCTGTCCAGTGTACAGTACAGCAGGCATCTCTCCTGAAGACAAGTCTCCCTAGCTGTCCAGTGTACAGTACAAGAGACATCTCTCCTGCAGACAAGGCTGTCCAGTGTACAGTACAAGAGACATCTCTCCTACAGACAAGGCTCTCCAGCTGTCCAGTGTACAGTACAACAGGCATCTCTCCTGCAGACAAGGCTCCCTAGCTGTCCAGTGTACGGTACAACAGGCATCTCTCCTGCAGACAAGGCTCTCCAGCTGTCCAGTGTACAGTACAACAGTCATCTCTCCTGCAGACAAGTCTCCCCAGCTGTCCAGTGTACAGTACAACAGGCATCTCTCCTGCAGACAAGGCTCTCCAGCTGTCCAGTGTTCAGTACAACAGGCATCATTCCTGCAGACAAGGCTCTCCAGCTGTGCAGTGTACAGTACAACAGGCATTTCTCCTGCAGACAAGGCTCCCCAGCTGTCCAATGTACAGTACAACAGGCATCTCTCCTGCAGAAAAGGCTCCCCAGCTGTCCAGTGTACAGTACAACAGGCATCTCTCCTGCAGACAAGGCTCCCCAGCTGTCCAGTGTACAGTACAACAGGCATCTCTCCTAGAGACAAGGCTCCCCAGCTGTCAGTGTACAGTACAACAGGCATCTCTCCTGCAGACAAGGCTCCGTAGCTGTCCAGTGAACAGTACAACAGGCATCTCTCCTGCAGACAAGGCTCCCCAGCTGTCCAGTGTACAGTATAACAGGCATCTCTCCTGCAGACGAGGCTCCCCAGCTGTCCAGTGTACAGTATAACAGGCATCTCTCCTGCAGGCGAGGCTCCCCAGCTGTCCAGTGTACGGTACAACAGGCATCTCTCCTGCAGACAAGGCTCTCCAGCTGTCCAGTGTACGGTACAACAGTCATCTCTCCTGCAGACAAGTCTCCCCAGCTGTCCAGTGTTCAGTACAACAGGCATCTCTCCTGCAGACAAGGCTCCCCAGCTGTCAGTGTACAGTACAACAGGTATCTCTCCTGCAGACAAGGCTCCCCAGCTGTCCAGTGTACAGTACAACAGGCATCTCTCCTGCAGACAAGGCTCTCCAGCTGTCCAGTGTTCAGTACAACAGGCATCTCTCCTGCAGACAAGGCTCTCCAGCTGTGCAGTGTACAGTACAACAGGCATTTCTCCTGCTGACAAGGCTCCCCAGCTGTCCAGTGTACAGTACATCAGGCATCTCTCCTGCAGACAAGGCTCCCCAGCTGTCCAGTGTTCAGTACAACAGGCATCTCTCCTGCAGACAAGGCTCTGTAGCTGTCCAGTGTACAGTACAGCAGGCATCTCTCCTGAAGACTAGGCTCCCTAGCTGTCCAGTGTACAGTACAAGAGACATCTCTCCTGCAGACAAGGCTCTCCAGCTGTCCAGTGTACAGTACAAGAGACATCTCTCCTACAGACAAGGCTCTCCAGCTGTCCAGTGTACAGTACAACAGGCATCTCTCCTGCAGACAAGGCGCCCTAGCTGTCCAGTGTATGGTACAAGAGACATCTCTCCTACAGACAAGGCTCTCCAGCTGTCCAGTGTACAGTACAACAGGCATCTCTCCTGCAGACAAGGCTCTCCAGCTGTCCAGTGTACAGTACAACAGTCATCTCTCCTGCTGACACGTCTCCCCAGCTGTCCAGTGTACAGTACAACAGGCATCTCTCCTGCAGACAAGGCTCTCCAGCTGTCCAGTGTTCAGTACAACAAGCATCTCTCCTGCAGACAAGGCTCTCCAGCTGTGCAGTGTACAGTACAACAGGCATTTCTCCTGCAGACAAGGCTCCCCAGCTGTCCAGTGTACAGTACAACAGGCATCTCTCCTGCAGACAAGGCTCCCCAGCAGTCCAGTGTTCAGTACAACAGGCATCTCTCCTGTAGACAAGGCTCCCAGCTGTCCAGTGTACAGTACAACAGGCATCTCTCCTGCAGACAAGGCTCTCCAGCTGTCCAGTGTTCAGTACAACAGGCATCTCTCCTGCAGACAAGGCTCCCAGCTGTCCAGTGTACAGTACAACAGGCATCTCTCCTGCAGACAAGGCTCCCCAGCTCTCCAGTGTACACTACAACAGGCATCTCTCCTGCAGACAAGGCTCCCAGCTGTCCAGTGTACAGTTCAACAGGCATCTCCCGCAGACACGGCTCCCTAGCTGTCCAGTGTACAGTACAACAGGCATCTCTCCTGCAGACAAGGCTCCCAGCTGTCCAGTGTACAGTACAACAGGCATCTCTCCTGCAGACAAGGCTCCCCAGCTGTCCAGTGTACAGTACAACAGGCATCTCTCCTGCAGACAAGGCTCTCCAGCTGTCCAGTGTACAGTACAACAGGCATCTCTCCTGCAGACAAGGCTCTCTAGCTGTCCAGTGTACAGTACAACAGGCATCTCTCCTGCAGACAAGGCTCTCCAGCTGTCCAGTGTACAGTACAACAGGCATCTCTCCTGCAGACAAGGCTCTCTAGCTGTCCAGTGTACAGTACAACAGGCATCTCTCCTGCAGACAAGGCTCTCCAGCTGTCCAGTGTACAGTACAACAGGCATCTCTCCTGCAGACAAGGCTCTCCAGCTGTCCAGTGTACAGTACAACAGGCATCTCTCCTGCAGACAAGGCTCCTTAGCTGTCAGTGTACAGTACAGCAGGCATCTCTACTGCAGACGAGGCTCCCCAGCTGTCCAGTGTACAGTACAACAGACATCTCTCCTGCAGACAAGGCTCCCCGGCTGTCCAGTGTACAGTACAACAGACATCTCTCCTGCAGACAGGGCTCCCTGGCTGTCCAGTGTACAGTACAACAGGCATCTCTCCTGCAGACAAGGCTCCCCAGCTGTCCAGTGTACAGTACAACAGGCATCTCTACTGCAGACAAGGCTCTCCAGCTGTCCAGTGTACAGTACAACAGGCATCTCTCCTGCAGACAAGGCTCCCCAGCTGTCCAGTGTACAGTACAACAGGCATCTCTCCTGCAGACAAGGCTCTCCAGCTGTCCAGTGTACAGTACAACAGGCATCTCTACTGCAGACAAGGCTCTCCAGCTGTCCAGCGTACAGTACAACAGGCATCTCTCCTGCAGACAAGGCTCCTTAGCTGTCAGTGTACAGTACAGCAGGCATCTCTACTGCAGACGAGGCTCCCCAGCTGTCCAGTGTACAGTACAACAGACATCTCTCCTGCAGACAAGGCTCCCCAGCTGTCCAGTGTACAGTACAACAGACATCTCTCCTGCAGACAAGGCTCCTTAGCTGTCAGTGTACAGTACAGCAGGCATCTCCCCTGCAGACAAGGCTCCCCAGCTGTCCAGTGTTCAGTACAACAGGCATCTCTCCTGCAGACAAGGCTCTCCAGCTGTCAGTGTACAGTACAACAGGCATCTCTACTGCAGACGAGGCTCCCCAGCTGTCCAGTGTACAGTACAACAGGCATCTCTCCTGCAGACAAGGCTCTCCAGCTGTCCAGTGTACAGTACAACAGGCATCTCTCCTGCAGACAAGGCTCCCCAGTTGTCCAGTGTACAGTACAACAGGCATCTCTACTGCAGACGAGGCTCCCCAGCTGTCCAGTGTACAGTACAACAGGCATCTCTCCTGCAGACAAGGCTCCCCAGCTGTCCAGTGTACAGTACAACAGGCATCTCTACTGCAGACAAGGCTCTCCAGCTGTCCAGTGTACAGTACAACAGGCATCTCTCCTGCAGACAAGGCTCCCCAGCTGTCCAGTGTACAGTACAACAGGCATCTCTCCTGCAGACAAGGCTCTCCAGCTGTCCAGTGTACAGTACAACAGGCATCTCTACTGCAGACACGGCTCTCCAGCTGTCCAGCGTACAGTACAACAGGCATATCTCCTGCAGACAAGGCTCCTTAGCTGTCAGTGTACAGTACAGCAGGCCTCTCTACTGCAGACGAGGCTCCCCAGCTGTCCAGTGTACAGTACAACAGACATCTCTCCTGCAGACAAGGCTCCCCAGCTGTCCATTGTACAGTACAACAGACATCTCTCCTGCAGACAAGGCTCCTTAGCTGTCAGTGTACAGTACAGCAGGCATCTCCCCTGCAGACAAGGCTCCCCAGCTGTCCAGTGTTCAGTACAACAGGCATCTCTCCTGCAGACAAGGCTCTCCAGCTGTCAGTGTACAGTACAACAGGCATCTCTACTGCAGACGAGGCTCCCCAGCTGTCCAGTGTACAGTACAACAGGCATCTCTCCTGCAGGCAAGGCTCTCCAGCTGTCCAGTGTACAGTACAACAGGCATCTCTCCTGCAGACAAGGCTCCCCAGTTGTCCAGTGTACAGTACAACAGGCATCTCTACTGCAGACGAGGCTCCCCAGCTGTCCAGTGTACAGTACAACAGGCATCTCTCCTGCAGACAAGGCTCTCCAGCTGTCCAGTGTACAGTACAACAGGCATCTCTCCTGCAGACAAGGCTCCCCAGCTGTCCAGTGTACAGTACAACAGGCATCTCTCCTGCAGACAAGGCTCCCCAGTTGTCCAGTGTACAGTACAACAGGCATCTCTCCTGCAGACAAGGCTCCCTAGCTGTCAAGTGTACAGTACAACAGGCATCTCTCCTGCAGACAAGGCTCTCCAGCTGTCCAGTGTACAGTACAACAGGCATCTCTCCTGCAGACAAGGCTCCCTGGCTGTCCAGTGTTCAGTACAACAGGCATCTCTCCTGCAGACAAGGCTCCCCAGCTGTCCAGTGTACAGAACAATAGGCATCTCTCCTGCAGACAAGGCTCCCAGCTGTCCAGTGTACAGAACAATAGGCATCTCTCCTGCAGACAAGGCTCCCCAGCTGTCCAGAGTACAGTACAACAGGCATCTCTCCTGCAGACAAGGCTCCCAGCTGTCCAGTGTACAGTACAACAGGCATCTCTCCTGCAGACAAGGCTCCTTAGCTGTCCAGTGTACAGTACAACAGGCATCTCTCCTGCAGACAAGGCTCCTTAGCTGTCAGTGTACAGTACAGCAGGCATCTCCCCTGCAGACAAGGCTCCCCAGCTGTCCAGTGTTCAGTACAACAGGCATCTCTCCTGCAGACAAGGCTCTCCAGCTGTCAGTGTACAGTACAACAGGCATCTCTACTGCAGACGAGGCTCCCCAGCTGTCCAGTGTACAGTACAACAGGCATCTCTCCTGCAGGCAAGGCTCTCCAGCTGTCCAGTGTACAGTACAACAGGCATCTCTCCTGCAGACAAGGCTCCCCAGTTGTCCAGTGTACAGTACAACAGGCATCTCTACTGCAGACGAGGCTCCCCAGCTGTCCAGTGTACAGTACAACAGGCATCTCTCCTGCAGACAAGGCTCTCCAGCTGTCCAGTGTACAGTACAACAGGCATCTCTCCTGCAGACAAGGCTCCCCAGCTGTCCAGTGTACAGTACAACAGGCATCTCTCCTGCAGACAAGGCTCTCCAGCTGTCCAGTGTACAGTACAACAGGCATCTCTCCTGCAGACAAGGCTCCCCAGTTGTCCAGTGTACAGTACAACAGACATCTCTCCTGCAGACAAGGCTCCTTAGCTGTCCAGTGTACAGTACAGCAGGCATCTCTCCTGCAGACAAGGCTCCCCAGCTGTCCAGTGTTCAGTACAACAGGCATCTCTCCTGCAGACAAGGCTCTCCAGCTGTCAGTGTCCAGTACAACAGGCATTTCTCCTGCAGACAAGGCTCCCCAGTTGTCCAGTGTACAGTACAACAGGCATCTCTCCTGCAGACAAGGCTCCCCAGCTGTCAAGTGTACAGTACAACAGGCATCTCTCCTGCAGACAAGGCTCTCCAGCTGTCCAGTGTACAGTACAACAGGCATCTCTCCTGCAGACAAGGCTCCCTGGCTGTCCAGTGTTCAGTACAACAGGCATCTCTCCTGCAGACAAGGCTCCCCAGCTGTCCAGTGTACAGAACAATAGGCATCTCTCCTGCAGACAAGGCTCCCAGCTGTCCAGTGTACAGAACAATAGGCATCTCTCCTGCAGACAAGGCTCCCCAGCTGTCCAGAGTACAGTACAACAGGCATCTCTACTGCAGACAAGGCTCCCCAGCTGTCCAGTGTACAGTACAACAGGCATCTCTCCTGCAGACAAGGCTCCCCAGCTGTCCAGTGTACAGTACAACAGACATCTCTCCTGCAGACAAGGCTGCCTAGCTGTCCAGTGTACAGTACAACAGGCATCTCTCCTGCAGACAAGGCTCCCTAGCTGTCCAGTGTACAGTACAACAGGCATCTCTCCTGCAGACAAGGCTCTCCAGCTGTCCAGTGTACAGTACAACAGGCATCTCTCCTGCAGACAAGGCTCCCTAGCTGTCCAGTGTACAGTACAACAGGCATCTCTCCTGCAGACAAGGCTCTCCAGCTGTCCAGTGTACAGTACAACAGGCATCTCCTGCAGGCAAGGATAACACTTGTAAAGCACACTAATACCGCAGTGTGTCAAGGCGCTATAGTATGTTATGTTATGTTAAAATGTATTTGTATAGCGCACGGCTACTCTAAAAGAGTGTCCCGGCGCTTTCCACAGTCAGCTACAGTGTAAAACCATAACATGAATAACAGATCCCGGAAGCAGGAAGAAAGAAAGATCCACCTAAACAGAAAGATTAAAAAGCCAAGTTTTCAGGTTCCTTCTAAATTGAAGCAGATTGGAAGTGCTGCGAAGTGCCAAAGGAAGCGAGTTCCACAACTTGGAGGCCTTGAGGCTAAAAGAGCGCCCCCCCGTACGGGCCTTCCTCACCCGTGGGACCACCACAGTCAGTCAGTCAGTCAAATACTTTATTGCGATAACTTAATATCATACAAAGACAATGACAAATGTATAAAACATAAACAACACATACATTAAAAACATTTAAGAAACACTTTAAAAATGACAAATTTAAAAAGAACCAGCGACGAGTTGATGAGACCAACATACACAATATTACATTTTAACATCAGCCTAGCTGGTAGAAAGTGCATAGTGCTAAAGTGCAAAAGTGCAAGAGTACTATAAAAACTAAGAAATGTTAAAAAGTATGCTAAGGGTGTCCCATGAAAAATAGTTAGAACAGGCAACTACTGACCATGTTACTTCGCTTCTAAGAATGCTGACCCAAGAGGTCAACATACTAGCTAAAATGTTAATCTATACTACAAGGGCAAGTAGGCACATTTTTAAGTCTAATATTCCTGCTTCTAATAGCTCTCACCAGGAAACTAGCCACATAAAACATAATCCTGGGAGTTTGTAGCATTTGTAAATAAATAAGAGCAGGTCTGACCAAAATAAATCCTGCCTCCTTGAGTATAGGTACAAGAAACATTTTCCGGGCTTCATTATAGTGGCTACAAAACATTATAAAGTGCATGGTACTTTGCTCGGAAAAATGATCGCAAGAACATGGTGGTGCCTTTTCAGGGCTACTCCAAACAGGATAAAACCCCAAGCTAAAATGAATCAAATTAAATCGAAAACGAGTTAAGATAAACCTGTGGTAAGGATGGGTCACCACGTTAAGATAATTGTCAGGACCATTGGGTATAGCCAACAATATACTGGCCCTGACACAGGGTTTCTTCAACTCAATTTCTTCCCTCTCCAAGGTTAGGAGCTCCTTCATTCCAGCTTTAATGTAAACTATATCGTTTAGCGTTAGAGAATCAGTAGCAGTATAAAATTCAGGCCTCCCTAGCTTCAAAAATTTTTCCTTGATGTACATCAACCACCTAATCCTATGTACATTATCTAGTTTCAAACAGTCCCTCAATATGGTGTGATTAAGAGGAATTTCTGGGTTCAGCCACATCCTCATCCAAGCAACTAAAGGGGCTGTTCTAATGAGATCTGAAATGTAGCCTTCCCCCAATTCCATGTGGACTGTATAGGTCGGGGTTGACTGGGGGACGCCCAAAACAGATCGAAAACATTTATTTTCCATTGTCTGTATGGGTTCCATACCCCTATAACCCCACACTGAGCCACCATATGATGCAACTGAAATACATTTAGCTTTATATATTTTGCTGATAGCTGCAAATGGCCTACCCCCCAGTTTTTTTAGAAAACCCCTGGAGGGCAGCAGATGTCCTAGCCAACATGGATGCTCTACTTGTAACTTGAGGGCCCCAGCTACCTTTGTCATCAAAGGTGAGACCCAGGTAGGGGAAGGAGGAAACACGTGCTAGCTTTTCCTGCCCACAAAGGAAAATTTTATGGAAGGGTCTCCTAGAGGCCCTACCCATGAGCATAACCTGTGATTTTTTTGCGTTTATTTTCAGGTCAAGTGAGGCCATAAAAGATTCAAAGGCATCCAGGAGTCGTTGAAGCCCCACCCCAGTACGAGCAAGAAGAACGGCGTCATCCGCATAAAGGAGGACTGGTATCCCCTGCTCTCCTGCTCGTGGGATGTCGCTAGTAACGCCCCTAAGGGCTGGCTCCAGCGAGTTCACGTAGAGCGAAAATAACAATGGTGCCAGAATACATCCCTGTCTTACTCCTTTTTCAGACGCAAAGACATCTGTACACCTTCCGTTCGTTGTGACTCTAACTTTAGCGGTAAGGCCAGTGTGTAAATCAGCTAGTAAATTAACTATGGATCTATCCAGACCCATATCGAGTAACTTCAACCAGAGCTTGGATCTATTGACCATATCAAACGCCGAGGAGAGGTCCATGAACCCAAGGTACATGGACCCGTCCATGGCCCTGGTGTATTTCTCGATCAAGAGGTGAAGATTAAGACACTGATCCAGGGTACTTCTTTTAGGTCTGAACCCATATTGCACATTGCTCAAGATGTCGTTCTCAGTAGCCCATTCATTCAATTTCACCAATATGACTCTCCCGAGAATTTTAACTGAAGAATCAATCAGTGAGATTGGTCTGTAACATGCAGGATCCTGCCTGTTTCCTTTTTTAAAAACCGGAATAATTATTGATGTTTTCCATGACTTGGGAATATTATCACGGTTTAAGGCATTAAAGACCCTGCAGAGCAATCTTGACCAGAAGTTAGGGAAGCATTTAAAGGCATCAGCAGGAACACCATCTGGTCCTGGTGCCTTTTTCTTTAAGGTACAATCTATTGCAGATAATACTTCACAGACTTCAAAGTGCAAATAGTTCCCTAGTGAAATAGTGTTATCTTCCTGTTCCCTAGTAACAGCGATATTATGAGCTGAATAGATGTCACTAAAATGCTTAATCCAACCCTCATCAGGAATATTAGTTTCTAAGGGGGAGTTATCTTCCCCTGTGAATAAAGGTTGGTTGACAATCCTCCAGAATTCTCCACTATTTTTTAAAATGGCTTGGTCAGTGAGTTGAGTCCAAGCTTCATCTTTAAGCTGTTTTTTCCTTAATGCAATGGCCTTTTTGTAAAGTGCTCTACTGTTGCTAATGAGGTCACGATCTTTTGGAACGGTTTTCAGTGCATTAAGCAATGCAGAATGTGCTTTCGAGCAACTGTGATCAAACCATCTTTTAGGAGGTTTCGGCTTGGGATTACTAGTCACAGAAAGCCTGCCATTTATCTTATTACAAATGCTGCTAAATGCAAAGATCACTTCCCCATCGTTAGAGTCGCTAGATAAACACACTCCTACCTCCTCCTCAGCCTCTAAAAGAACTTCTTGAATGAAGGGTTCTGGGATTATACTATCCCATTTCAGTTTCCTTCCCTGGTCCTTAACTTTAAGCTTTTTTATCCCATAGCAAGAACCATGGTTGCGCCCCAAAAGATCGGACACTACAAGGTCCATGGAGACTGGGTTATGGTCGCTAAAAATGGAAATCACAGTTCTATACATTAAAACCTTGGATAAAAAACATGCAGAAATAAAAATATAATCAATAACAGAGTCAATGTCTGAGCCCTTAAAAGTAGGGGCCCTATTCCCCCCTCCCCACAGCTGGATTCATATAGGTTCCATCTAGCGAGAAAGTTTTCTAAACAGCCCCCCTGTCTGTTATGTTCAAGATGGACCGATATGCCATATGGAGGGGATTCTGAGTCATCGCAAACACACATAAGTGAGCAGGGATGTATATTAAAATCCCCCAAAAAAATGATTTCAAATGCTGTAACATCCTCACTATAGACTGACAGAAAATAGTCCAATCTACCAAGGCTATATGTAGTACAGTCGGCAGCATTGGAATTATAAAAATTAATAAATAAAATATTAGGAGATTCCACGCGAGACAATTCAACAATAAGACATTGCTCAGATCCTGAGTCCCTTTTCTTAAGGCTACCTTTAATATCTAATTTGAAGAGGCTTAACAGTCCTCCCCTCGCTCTTCCTGCCGTGCTAGTCACGGCAGGAATACAAAAATAACTGTAGCCATCAGGAGAAAAACAAGAATTTGTGTCCCAGGTTTCCTGCAGAGCAATGATATCAAACCTAGTTATAAAAGCCAACCAAGGTGCATTACCTACTTTGGACTTTATACCAGCTATATTCCAAGTAAGTATACTGAAGGCTGACGCGCTATTCTCTATCTGGCTAGAATGATCTGACACACTATTCTCTATCTGGCTAGAGTGATCTAACAAGAGTCAGTCATTATGATCCAGAAAGGATAAGGGTGCAAATCAATTAGACAATAACAGGGGTTGGGCAAAAGGATTCTGATATACTATGGGGGCGGATTGGTTTACAGTATTCCGCTGTTGTTCCCAGCCCCTTCTATAGTTTGAGTCAGAATTAATATTAATATCCCATCCGAAGGCTGGTGTTTTAGGGTAGGTGACATTCTGCTGTTCACCATAAAAGAACTTCAATGTTAATGGTACAACAGAACCCTGCCTACGTTGGGGTGGGAGTAAGTTAATAAGAATGTTAGGCAACACGCCTGGATGTAAGAAACTTACTGCCACGCAATCCCCCTTAAATTTTTTAGGGCGATTACCTAGCCATGACACCCTTTTAACAGTTTTGATCTCTTGAGCCAGCAATTGACCCCCCCCTGGAGCTAACCTGATGTTAGTAGTGAGCCACTGTAAGGCTTTGTTAGACAGAGAGGAAGGGGATTCTTCAGTGCCGGCTTCTAAGGGTGGAACATTCGCCAATACCAAAACAACAGGGGACGCTTCAACTATAAATTGAAGAGGGCCAGTTAACTGAGCATGTACAGGGGGTATCTCAACCGTTAGCGGACCATCCCCTCTATTAGTATTGGGAGCTATAAGTTTTGGGTCAGGTGGCTGAGATGGTAGGTTATTTGGTGCATCATCCGTATTCTGCCTCTCCTGATCATCTATTCCTCTGCTATTTTCATCCAGGTTTGCTACCAACGTCGTAACGTTAACAACTCCCTCTGTTAATTTGTTCAACTGCCCTCCCAGCTTTTTGACTTCAGATTGTAATTTATCGATTTTAGAGAGTAACGGTTTAACAATGGATTTGATTTTGCTATCTATTAAGTCAGCAAATCTTACAAACAAGTCCTCATCATGACAGACATTAATCTCAGCACTTCCCCCTTCAGCTTCCTTTGGGTTTGCCTTTGGAATGTTTACCCTCTTCCTCCTAGCCCCAGATCTTAGTCCCCCCCGTCTAGGTGGATTTTTATTTTTCACAGTGGCTAATCGTGAAGTTTGATCAGTGGTGGAAATATCTTCATCCGTGAGGTCAACACGATTATCTTGTTTCATATCACTGTCAGAGTTATTTCCATGCTCCACGATAAAGACCTCGGGACCAGACAGCATATTATCGTTTAGAGGGCCAGATTCCTGTATAATCGGACAATTTGAAGAGGCATCAAAGAAAGTCTGAAGGGACACTGCGTCTTCAGGTGAGGGGGATGAAGATGGCGACAAACGGTGTAAGTCAGGTGAGAGACTCAAACCCAGCGATTCTCTCCTCTGTAAGTTAATTTTTTTCACTGTTTGCACCAAATAATTTTCCATTGTGTTAGCAGGTTGTGCGAGTGGTGCTGGACCCTTTTTGGGCATACTGATGGTAGCTAACAGGGAACCAGTACCCCTCAGGCTACAACAAAATATATATTACAACAGTACAGTCTTACTTGAGCAGTAGAATGCCTCGCAAACCTTACGCAGGGTTTCTGGCCATGCCCTGCCTCCTCGTGCCGATGAGGGCCGTAGAGGGCCCGCCCTTTGCCCGGGCTTCGCCCCGGGCGTCCCGCTCGCGTCCCGCGACGCGGGGGTGCTCCTCCTTTTCAGCACCTCTGTTTGCGCTCCCTGTGCGCTGCCGCGTCACTCAGACGCGCCGCCGCGGTGCCCGCCGGGATTTGGAGTCTCCCGGAGCGGCGGCGCGGAGTCAGCTGTCCCTTGACTCTTGGCGGTGGCGGCGGCGTGGGCAATGGCCTCTGCCTTCCTCTGGCGTTCAGGAGGTGAGTGAATATGGCTCTCGGCGGTGGCGGCGGTTTGTAAATGGTCTCCCCCGCTCTGCCGGGGTGCTCCTCCTTTTCAGCGCCTCTGTTTGCGCTCCCTGTGCGCTGCCGCGTCACTCAGACGCGCCGCCGCGGTGCACGCCGGGATTTGGAGTCTCACGGAGCGGCGGCGCGGAGTCAGCTGTCCCTTGACTCTTGGCGGTGGCGGCGGCGTGGGCAATGGCCTCTGCCTTCCTCTGGCGTTCAGGAGGTGAGTGAATATGACTCTCGGCGGTGGCGGCGGTTTGTAAGTGTACAGTACAACAGGCATCTCTCCTGCAGACAAGGCTCTCCAGCTGTCCAGTGTACAGTACAACAGGCATCTCTCCTGCAGACAAGGCTCCCTAGCTGTCCAGTGTACAGTACAACAGGCATCTCTCCTGCAGACAAGGCTCTCCAGCTGTCCAGTGTACAGTACAACAGGCATCTCCTGCAGGCAAGGATAACACTTGTAAAGCACACTAATACCGCAGTGTGTCAAGGCGCTATAGTATGTTATGTTATGTTATGTTAAAATGTATTTGTATAGCGCACGGCTACTCTAAAAGAGTGTCCCGGCGCTTTCCACAGTCAGCTACAGTGTAAAACCATAACATGAATAACAGATCCCGGAAGCAGGAAGAAAGAAAGATCCACCTAAACAGAAAGATTAAAAAGCCAAGTTTTCAGGTTCCTTCTAAATTGAAGCAGATTGGAAGTGCTGCGAAGTGCCAAAGGAAGCGAGTTCCACAACTTGGAGGCCTTGAGGCTAAAAGAGCGCCCCCCCGTACGGGCCTTCCTCACCCGTGGGACCACCACAGTAAAAAGGGATTCAGAGCGCAGAGAGCGTGCAGGACGATAAAAGGCCAATCTCTTCTGCAAATATCCCGCACCTGACCCAAAGAGAGCTTTGTGTACCAGCGTCAGGGATTTAAACATAATCCGTTTCCGGATTGGCAACCAATGCAGCGTCTGCAGCAGCCCAGAGGCCCGTGTTCGTCTATGCAGACCAAAGATCGCACGGGCTGCGGAGTTCTGTGCCACCTGCAGGCGCTGGACCAGATAGTCCGGTAGGCCTAAAAAGAGGGCATTGGCATAATCCAGCCTGGATCCGATTAGCGCCTGCACTGTGATCCGTCTGTGCTCCGCAGATAGTAAAGGAAGAAACTTGCGGAGCATTTTTAGAACACCGAAGCAAGTGCCGGACAGGCCGAGAACATGCGCTCTCAGAGAGAGCTTGTTGTCAAGCCTAACACCGAGGTTCTTGGCAACCTGGGAGGACTGCGCCGGAGGGCACATTGCGGCCGGCCACCACTGCCGCCATTCGGGATCGATGTCACAGCCGAAGAATAAAACCTCCGACTTGCTGGAGTTGGCCTTCAGGCTATTACGCTGGAACCAGCCGAAGACCATATCCAGACAGTCCCGAATTCTCTCCCCATCAAATGGCTGAGCTTTGCCACAAGTGAAGAGGAGTTGCGTGTCGTCGGCGTAGGACACGATCTGGGCTCCATAGGCCTCCACCGCAGCCGCCAGAGGGGACATAAAGATGTTGAACAATGTCGGGCTCAACACAGATCCCTGTGGAACCCCAACTCCCAATGGCGGCATCTCGGCAGAGCTCTGGGAAACCCAGACCGTCTGGCGGCGGTCTTCCAGAAAAGATGTAAACCATCTGAACACCGTCCCTCTTAGGCCGATGGCATAAAGCCTGGCGAGAAGCGTCTCATGAGGGACGGTGTCGAAGGCCGCCGACAGGCCCAACATGACTAACATGGCCTTGCCACCCACATCCAAGGTCTCCCTGATGATCTCAGAGACCTCCACCAACGCTGTTTCCGTACTGAAATTCGGACGGAAACCGGATTGGGATGGATGGAGCAAATTGTTGGTTTCGAGAAAACTCGACAAGACACCATGGACATGTTTCTCCGTGATCTTAGCCAAAGCCGGGAGAGGTGAAATTGGCCTATAATTGGCCAATACCTCGGCATCAAGACCAGGCTTTTTCAGGAGGGGGATCACCATCGCCCTTTTCCAGGTGCGAGGAACAATCCCCTCCCGCAAGGAGGCGTTGAGGATCGGGTTGACCAAGGGATAGTATGGTATAAGGGTGGATTATGGTACATGTACCAGCTACTCCTTGACGGGTCTCCCAGACATCTTCAGTGAAAATAACCTCAATGATTCGGATCACTGGAAATGTTGTCAGATAATGCATTGCTTACAGTCATATAGGGCCACTGACGCCCCCATTCTGCAGTGTCTCAAGACATGGTCTCCACCATGGAGTGTTCTCAGGACCGCGTTACCTATTACTGATCTTTTCTCAGTGTCTAATCAATGGGCATTCAGACTCCACTGGAAGATCGTTACGACGGGACCCAGATGATCAGACATCCTTACTAGGGGACCATGAAATAGTCAGGGATGGCCTTCTTGATCATGCTAAGTTCCTGGAGACACACCGCTGATGAAATATATTAGGCCAGTCCAGCTTGCAGCCCCATTGAGGGCAGTCTTGACAATTTCTTTTTTTTTTTTGTCAACTCTTTTTATTGGCATTTTGTAATAAACATTTCCACAGTTCACAATGGTCGCTTTTTTAGATAGTGTTTACAATTATAGTTGCAAGCACCCCAGTACTCCAGCATCGGTACACTAACAACAGAGGGCAGTCTTGACTAATATAAATGTATCTACCTAGTCCATATTTTACCAGTTCTGCACACTTAAACCATTGTACATGAAATTGCTTGTTAAATCCCCAAATTGAGCCACAAAAGCTCCGTGCCCACGGCGGCTGGTGGACTGCACGCCAGCGGACCATACACTCTGATAAATGTCTAGTATATATCTTGTATTATGTCTCTGGCCCTTTCCTCACGACTCAAGAGGACAACTGAGATCAAGATGCCTGCTAGCAGGTCAGGGTACGACTCATACTGACCTATAGTTACGGGTGGTTGACCCGTCATGCGTAGCAGCCATTCTGTTTGACTCTCTACTTTGGGACCATCATGGGTACAAGCAGGGCTGTGTTACTATATCCTATCCCGAGATGATTCCTAGATGATCCAGGGCCGCACTGATACTACTGTTTAGCTTTTTAAAATATTTGAGCTTCGTGTATGTACAGTGCCCTTCTCCACCGCTTCTGGGAACCTGCCAATGATGACAACCTCTTCTTCCACTCCAATGTTAGCAACAAAGCTGGACATCACCAACAAGTAATAGCAAAATCTCCACCGTAGAGCCTCTCTGTCCGCAAACACAGGTGGCCATGGGCTTCCTCAAACTCAAGGGTTCTGCGTCAAATCCATATGTGCCATCAACCGCCCACCATTCAAAATCCCTGCAGCCATGTTCAGTAATCCTTCCCAGCCTCAACTGGGGATTTCTAAACAGGTCAGTGCGCCTAGCAGGAGAGGATGGTGCGGAGACGACCAACCACAACGCGACCCTCCTCTCGCAGGACTGAATGCAAGTACTCATTGCAGGTGCCTGGACTGACCTGATCAATGCAGAATATTCCCACCTGTGGCCAGGAACCCCAGAACACTACTTTTATTAATTAGGTTTTATGATTCACTTTTTGATTTCGAATAAAGCTTATTTTGATTGATTAATAAGTAAAAATCTTCATCCATATCTTGAATTGGAGGTGAAACGCTGCCATTTTCCATACAGCAGGTGCAGCCTCCATAGAAGAAACAGTATAGCATTCTTCTCTCTGGTAATAACCACATTTCAACAATACTAAAGGCAGCATTCTAGCATCTAGCAAAAGACTGTACGGCGGTGTTTATCTGACCTTGCAAACCCTTCATGACAGACAGAAAGGAGAAGGAGAAGGGGCCTGTCAGGATCAAAGTGCACAGAGATAAAGAAAAACAAGCACTGCTCCTTCAGGGAGCAGCAGGCTCCATCTCCCAGTCTGCTCTGTGCTTGCATCCAGCTCACAGCCTCAGTCCTGCATGAAGAACATACACAAACGTTTAAATGAATAGAAATGTAGGGGCATATTATCAAGGGGGTTTATCTCCGCTTTTTTGGCTTTAAAAGCCAAGAAAGCGGAGATAAAAATATCTCCCTATTACCTAGCTGTCGGTAACACCAGTTGGCAACAGCTTGTAGGAGATAGCGACGATCTTGGGCCCCGCTTTGCATGTCAGTGATATTTATCACTAATGACATGCAAAGTGGGCGTGCCAAGATGTTAGCGACTGGAAACAGTCGCTAACATCGCTATCTTCTATTACCAACTGTTGGAGATATTCGCGCTAAGCGCGATTATCTCCAAAAGCTAACACCTGCCCTGAGCAGTTCTTAGCCATGTTATCCAATGGGAGGTGGAGAACATGGCTAAGAGCATTAGCTCGGTAATGCATGAATATCGCTGACTTTTCAGCGATATTCATGCATTTCGGCCGATTTTTATCGCTTAGGAGATAAACCTTGATAATAGCAAGGTTCCTAAGCGATAAAAATCGCCGCAGCTCGGCGATAAAAATATTGCCGCTAAACCAACATAGCGATAATTATCGCTAGTTGTTGGTAATATGTCCCATAATTTGTTGTTGTAATAATTGACAACCGTAGAGAGAGGGTTGTTTATGGCGTCAGTGGAGATACCGACATTGTAAAACCTTGAATATAAGTAACATTTCTTTGAGTGTTTCAGGCTCTTCACACAGTCCCTTTTCCTTCATGGCTGCCCTTGTCATGCAGAGGTTTACAAGGTCAAATCTACACACTTTAGCACAATTTCTTTGCCAGATGTTGAAATGTTGCCTCTTGTGTTGTTTAAATGTGATTATTATCAGAGAGAAAATGTCGGAAGAAAGACTCCAGTTTCTTCTATGGAGGCAGCACCTGCGTTGGTAAAATGGCAGCTTTTCACCTTTGATTCAAGATATAGAGGGTGAATTTTAGTTTATACAAACGTGTTCCAGGGTCACCGCAGACAGGCAGGAAGATTCACCTTTCATGACTATCATTTAAGATCCTACAATATAGAAGGTCAGTAACAAATTGAACACAAACACTGGGGGGCAGATTTACAAGGCCCTTCCGCCACTTTTGCGTCATTTTTAACATGGGAAAAGTGACGCAAAAGTGGCTCAAGGGGCTTGTAATAAGCCTCTGGATTTGCCTAACTTTGCTGCAGGCTTTTCATTCACAAAGAGGAGACAAACATTTCGGGAAAATCTCCCAACTTATGGAAACTTGAAGTTTGCTGCACAAATTATTGCCAGGTTTGAAAATCAGCTTTTGCTTAAAGGTAGTGACCTTAGATGGTGGCATGATGTAGACAGACTCTTGAACCAATGCTGGGTGCAACAGAAGCACAGCGCCCGTCTCCTTACCTGCTTGCCTCGCTTCCCTGGACGGCCGGTCGGTCCCCTGTGGCCTAGGACTCCCTCTTCGCCCTTTGGACCCATCTCACCCTGAAAAACAAGGAGAAGGCCCATGACTAGTGCAACTGGTAGACCATCGGATCATCCCACGTGCGCCACGCCCATTCACACTTCATTCTGGGACTTTAGGAGCTGGCTGTGGCTGTGCTCAGTGAAACAGGCTGAGGACCAACTCTTGCTGCCCACCTGACCAATCAAACCCTTTTCCTGAAATCTGTAACTGGGTTGTGCCCATGGTAGACTGTCGTATCACATTGCACGCGTGCTATCCAATCACACCTTAATCTTGGAACTTATGATCGAGTCAAGTACAATGGATCCGATTCAAAGAACAAATTTAAGACAAAATTCTAAACCTACTACTTTTGGTATTCACAGAAGGCATTTAGTAGTAGTAAAGTTAGGATTTTGTCTTAAGTCTGTCTTAAGTCTGTCTTGAGTCTGTCTTAAGTCTGTCTTAAGTCTGTCTTAAGTTTGTCTTAAGTCTGTCTTAAGTCTGTCTTAAGTTTGTCTTAAGTCAAACTTAAGACAAAATCCTAACTTTACTACTACTAAATGCCTTCAGTGAATACCAAAAGTAGTAAGTTTAGGATTTTGTCTTAAGTTAGTTCTGTGAATCAGCCCCAATGATACTCATGGGTCGCTAACTTGTACTGCATGAGCCCTGCCCAAATACACCTTTATCTGGGAATCCAGGATCCAGTCTGGAGAGGGGGGCGGTCATCAATTGTCGACCATCTCACACTGGTTCAAGTAGGCAAGCACAGAGTTTTCTTGGTCTCTGGGACGACATCATGCAAGAAAGCATGGGAGGAACGCTGCCTCCTCTGCATCCCTGGCCACACACATGTTTCGGGGACTCTGGGGCCAGACAGTATCAAGGGAGCAGAGCACGACTGATAAAAGAAATGCTATATATTGGCAAATCACGTAACAATATCCATAGAGGAATCAAACTGTAATGAACAGCGAGACGTGTTCTTCACTAACTTTTGAATTAACTGTTACCTAGTTATACATTATAAATACCCTTTTGTGGTTAAGTTCATTAAACTGAAAACGAAAGAGCTTGCAACAACCTGAAGGCAGTAGGGTTATCTATGTGAGCCTATGTTCCTTCCTTTCAGACAAATAAATATTAAACAAGGATAAATCCTTACTGTCCGAATATATTTCTGTCAAAACACCATTATTCCTTTTGTGTTCATTCACCACTTGATTAATCCATTTCACTCTTGATTGTAAGTTTTTATTGAAAAGGAAATGGACAGCCGACACATGTTTCGCCCTATGTGGCAGATGGAGCCAGGGCTTTCTCAAGGCTAAATGGGTTCAATGGTCTTGCGCTCAAGTCGCAATGATAAACATTTCAATACAATTTCAATCTGGGCATCCAATTTAAAAAAAGTCCTGGGTGGTCCTCAGATAAATCCGTATTAGCAGGGGTCCCTGAAGGCAGTGGTAGAGCGACTTGTAGGGAAAGTGTCCTGCCTGCTGACCACTAAACTGTAACTAGGCCTGTGAGAATCCTTTTCAGTCAGTCCTATCTTTTCAATCAGGAGCATGCAGGGAGAAGCAGCTCTGATATTCACATTAGAAGTGTGGATTTACAAGACCCAGCCTATTATGACTGAAAAATCAGGACTAGACGAAAGTCATCCTTCTAGGATGGAGCCAGTTCAAAGCTTTGCCAGACAGACCAGGGACTCTGAAAGGCCAGTAGGTCTGGGGCACAGACAGTCACTTGTCCTGGCATGTAAGTCACTCTGCCATGCCCAGGATTCCTGGGTATCTTCCGGTTTCCCTACAAACCTTTCTAGCCCGGAGGTGAAAAATATAACTAAGGCATTTCTTAACTGGGCAACTTTTCCAGGACAATATTCTAAAAAAAATAGTTTAAACTCGAATTTTATTTTTTCCCCCCAGAAAATCATTTAATTTTCAGAAATGTTTTCCATTATGAGAATCTCACTGGGAACAGCCCCAACAGTAGCTAAAGAAAGTTAGTGGGTCATATGTATTTCCCATGGACACAGAATGGGTAAAACAGTTTGATACATCTGGCGCAGTGTCTCCTACCCAGCGTTCAATAGATATTGATACTGTGAACCGCTCGCTGTCGGCAAACTGTAAGTCTGTTTCAACTTGGACCTCGCCTTCAAGGGGCATCAATCACCAGCCCCTGATGCATCAAAGGCGCCCATGTCCCTGTGAATTGAGCAACACAGAGAAACAACAAGAGCATGAATCCAATATTGACTGCACTATTGGAGAAGCGTGGCTCAGTGGTTAGAGGTGGCAGACCCGGAAGCTGAGATCGGCCGTGGACCAGGGTTCGATTCCCCGCCTCGGCGGGTCTCGGGCTCAAAAATTCCACAGACTCGACAATTCTCGCTCCGGTGCCTACTCGACTCACGGGGTCACACTCTGCGACTCTGGGCAATAGCTTGCTTAATCTCCACTACGGCCCCTCGCGGCGGGATGCCTGGCTTTCACCTTGTGGATACCCTGCCGGGGTATCTCACAGGGGAATACCAGGACGGGTTCCCTAAGCAAGCGCCTTGATACCTTCGGGTGATACGTGCGCTATATAAGTCGCAATACATTTACATTTACATTTACAATACGGTCTACACCAGTGGTTCTTAACCTGTTGACTTCTGTGGATCCCCACTTAATCAATACTGGAACCCAGGGACCCCCACTGAACCAACACTGGAATCAGGCGACCCCGCTGAATACCAACTGGAAGCCAGGGGCTCCGAAATTAGCATTTTCAATGATTTGAACTGAAAAAAAATACGGAAACAAGCTTGAACTTAACAAATACACAAATGATGAAATAGTAGCCCCAGCTGTTGATCTAGGTGCTCCAGTCGGAGTGTACCAACCAACACATCTTATAAGGTAGCTGGGCCTTTTGCCATGAAGAGCCTTAACCCTTTCTATGCTCGTGACGGAACCCAGCCGTCATGAGCCATGGGTGGCCTTTGAGCATGACGGCTGGGTTCCGTCACAACCACTCCACGATTGGAATGTCCAGCACCGGGCAGGCAAGGTATTAAAGAACATTACTACGGTCTTAAACTGTATCCGCTCTCTAACTGGGAGCCACTGTAAAGTTTTAAGATGCAGGGTCATATGGGACCTCGGTTTTAGGCAAAGAATTGACAAGCTGCAGCATTCTGCACCACCTGCAGACGTTGCAGGAGGGAGTATGACACTCCTCTAAGACACCCCTCTAAGACACCTGTCTAAGTCACCCCTATGCCAGGCCTATCAGGTCCCAAGGCATGGTGCAACATATTTCATGGGCAGTATTGCTATTTTACATGTTCTAATAGTAAAAAAAAATCAAAACTGTCATTTTTACTGTGGAAAAGCTTGGTCGTCCAATTGGCGAGTACAGAGTTCCACCCTGACCCCTCAGCTGTGCTAACTCTGGAACGGTGCAACCAAAATGGGTAATCCAAGGTGTCAAACAGCTTGTGTCATTAAGCCCAACTTGATTCTCAAGCCTAAATTAACGTAACAAGTTGCAGTGTGCAACTTCAGCAAAGTTACCACTTTCTTGCCTTTAGTCCCTTGTCCGCACATCGGTTGCATATGCAGTCCTGTCACTGAGACAGCTTTCTGCCCTCCTAGAGAGACGTGCTAAAGATCCCAGGGATGGATACAACAGGGTCCTGCTCTGGAAGCTGGTGTCACCTCCCTCCTGCAGAAACCAACTTAGGTGTTGGCCATAAAGGTGAGCTTCAAAGAAGAAGCCGCCTGAAGGGCAAATGGTTAACACTTCGGAGAGGGGCTGCTCCCTTGTTCAGGCAGACAGGCTGGCACTAGGAACAGGAGAGGGGAAACCAGTAGCCAAACTCGTTTTGCAGGGGCATGTAGCCCCCTTGGTAGCCACACCTGTCTGTAGGGCTGAAGAGTGGCACACGCCGGGAGAGGAGTTCTGCCATATTGGAGGTGGGCAGAATGGTGCTTTCTGGGATGCCCAGATGCCATACTTCATAGGAACTGGTCATCAGGTGGGACGGAACTTGTTAGCCCATGGGCTACCAACTGCATCCTGCCTGAGGGCATTTTATGAGCATAAGTAGGGCACCACTGCACCCCGAACTAGGATCTCAGCTGGACTGGAAGAAGGACCGAGGAAGAACTTCCCTGCTACACGGTAGAACCAGGAAAGAGAAGCTGCATCGTCATGGACTGCAGCTGCCGCACCTGTTGTCTAGCAAAGGAGATAGACTGTGACTGCTGTGTACTGCCCAAGGCCAAAGCCAAAAGACTCCAAAGGCCAGCCGACTGGCCTCCTGTTCGCAGCACAGGGACACATCAGGTGATGAAGCTTGATATTGCAAGTTGGTTGCCCAAAGTCTTTAAACCACCGCCAAATGCGACTGAGCAGCATAAGCGACCAGGACCCGACGCACAAAGGTGCACCCGTGTTTGCTGAACCCAGGAGTGTTGTTGGAGCTCAGCTGGGACCTCCAGAGGACAAATTGAAAACCCAGGAAGGATGGGCCTGTGGCCGTGATACTGGGTGATTAGCGGTCGAGTGGCGACTGGACGTCTGCCAGCACCAAGAGGACCTTGAGGGACGTTGCTGTGACCAGGACTGCCTGACCACCTTCGCAGACCAAAGAGTAGTCGCAGCAAGACCCCATCGACTCCAGTACATCCACAGCATCACTGAGCATCTTTAGCATCCTTCATCCCTTTCATCAGGACCACTCCCATAGGAAAGCCGCCATGCAACGGATAAAAGTGCCTGGAACTGACTAAAGACTGCTTCACCTGCTGAAGTATCTGTTTCTGAGGACATTGCTGGTCCCCTGATTGGCTCCCCACTGGAGCTGGTTTTGTAAGGTGACTCCAAGTGACAGTCTTATGTCTAGCCTAAGCGTTTTAATGAAAACATTTCTAAGTTTCAAATTAGTTGAATTTCCCAATGTGTTTTTTGCAGTTGATTGAAATGCTTTGAATTACTATACCTTGTAAATTCCATATCTCTGGAACCCTCTGGTGGATCTTTTCCATCCAGGTGTCTAAAAATACATGCAAATACGGTCTAATTTTATAAATTGGCGTCAGATTTCTTTGGCGTTGTGTTGATTTCTTGTTCAATTGTTTTGGTGCTGTTTAAATGCTTTACCCCTGTTCTTTTGTGTAAGGCTTACTGCTCACAGCTACCCAGGGTTGAGCTGAAAGCTTGACAAACGAAACCTAAGGGTCCTAAAGGGATTCATAAGTGTATTACATGGAGAGATCATACAATCACACCATATAATATACCCCATTTCCATACAAGGTTTCACTGGTGAATTCAAGCAGCTTTCTGAGGGGCACAGACCACATCTGTGTTTATGAGGGAGCAGGGATTGCCTTCAAGCATTATCAGTGCATGCACCCTGCAAACAGTCAATGCAAGTCTCCGGCTGGGCTGTTCCTACATCCATCAAAACCCAGTGGTCTATCTCACTGCATTTGTGCCAGCTGGGGCTACAACAGCCAGTGGTTTAAGTTTCCTCACAATAATCAGTTCAATTTATCAGTTCAGTGTTGGTTATTTTGATGGTTAAGTTGGCATTGTTAGTATTCAGATCAGCATTACTAAGAAGCGTGTTAAAGATCAGATTGATGGTAGACTGGCTTGGGGTGTTATCGATCAACTTGGTGAAAGCGATCGGCTTGACTTCAAGTCAGTTTGGTGCTGTTAATGATCTGTATGGTCTCTGTGATCAGTTGTGTACAGTTCATGATCTTTTTTTCTAATACCTCGGCAGTATATATTAAATAGATTTTACAAAACTTGCAGGATACGCCATTTCGGCCATGTTTTATCAGTTTTCAAGGTAAAAATCCCTCCCTCACTAATATATGCTGCCGAGGTATTAGATATGATTTATTGGCTCTCCTTTGATAAGGCAGTAGGATGAATCTTGCGTCAAATTTGTGATTTAAATTCTTTGTCCGCTTCACATGTACTACGTCTCGAATTTGGTTTAGTTTCGTCTTTTGCTTTATCCTTGGCAGGGGCTCTGCGGTGGGGAAATTCCCTTTCCTGGGGGGAGGAGGGTACACTTAGGGCTGCCCTGAGAACAGAGATTTTTGACACATTAAAAGATCAATCAACGTTTTTTAGATCTTTTGTTGTTGCAAATGAAACATTTGGTCTTGGTTTGAACCCTGCTTCTCCTATGCCCAAGTCTGTTTTGAAACAGCTTTTAAAGAAGTCTATTCCCTTTATCTGTTTGGCTAGAGATGTCGCTTTAAGTCTGTCCAGGCCCAGGAATGAGGTGGTCAGTGGGAGTGCCTTGGGAAATAAACCACAGCCGTATCTATTTTGGAATATGCCTCATGGGGCTAGACGGCTGATACGCATACTGAGACTTAATTTGATGCCTCTAAGAGAAGTTACCGGTATCTGGGAAAAAATACCAAGAGAGAAAAGAATCTGTAAAATGTGCCATTCACAAATTCAAGATCTAAATCATGTTTTATTTGTATGTACAAAATTGCAAAGTGCTATTGAGTGTTCTTAAAGCCATTTTTTAATCAAGTTTAATATACACTCCGCCCAGGAAGCGCGATCTCTGGTTTTGTCTCCCCCAAATGAAATGGTTTGCCATAAGATATATCAATGTTTTAAAACATTTTTGTCTATTTATTAGGAAAAATATTTTTATAGTAGTTTTTTTCCAATCTTATATTATGTAAGCTGGTCGGATTCTTGATTGTCTTATGTATTTATTGTACTATTTGCACATTGTACAGTACGCCCGATATAAGAATTACCCTTGGGATGTGGCGCTGTATAAGAAAGAATTTTGTACTATATGTAAAGTTTGTCTCTTTTTTAAATTTATTGATGTGTTTTTGTGGACCTCCGTAGGAGTTCCAAACCAAAATAAACAAATTGAATTGAATAATGATCTTTTTGGTGGTTGTGTTATGTGGTTGTTTGGTGTTGTTAGTATGGTTGTTTTTGTGCTGTTAGTGGTTATGTTGACTGATCAGCATGGTATTGCTATTCATCAAATGGTATTATTGAGGAGTTCTCTGTTAGAGGTTAGTTTGGTTCAGTTTCCTTGGTGATGGTTCACAGTGGTTCTTGCTCACCTACCTTCTGTCCTAGCATCCCAGGAAGGCCCATGCTTCCCTGCAAAGAAGAGGAGGAGGTTACACAGAGTAGAAATGCATTACCGTTGTTGACAATCTGTCTCACTGAATGTCTGATAAGTTCCATGCAAGTTAGTGTACAGTAGTATTTATCCACAGTAAGTGTGAAGCTTTAGATGGTCCCTCATTCTTAAAATCAGTGATTTTCAGACACAGCAACATAAAGCATTGGACTTATATCATTACCATGAAAATATATTCCTAACTAACTTTGCTTATATTTTACATTTATAACACGTCAGGTGATTACACTGTAAAAGTAACCCAGGTGTGTTGGGTTCAAAACAAAACACTCAGCTACTAGGGCTCACTACCAAGCCAAGGTTTGAAGCACACTGAAGGAGAGCTAGTAATATTACTCTGAACACATCTTGGGTGTGACACTACACTCAGGGGCAGAATCATGCTCTAAATCAGTGATACTCAAAGTACGGCTCAGGGGCCGCATGCGGCCAGCCCTGCTGACGTTCACATGCGTCATGCTCAATGACTGCACTGGGTTACATTTACTTGAGAGCAAACTAACATTCAGCAATATATTAAATAAATGGCGAAGCGTTTATTTACAAGCTAACTGAAGTAAAAGAGAAGAAGTGAATAATGTATGCTGCAGCACATAACTTTAAAAAACAGATTAATTTTTTAAGACATCTTGCAGCAAACATTTAAACATCAGACAAATTCTCTTCGAAATGCAAAAAAGTGAATTTCATTAGCATGCAGAAGTGTTCCATCTTAGTACATCAAATTGTAACAGTGCATTCAGAAGTGATTGTGTAAAAGTGATAGTTTTCAAAAATGAACAAAGAAACATAAATGTCTACTCGCGCCCTACAACAATGCCAATAGTGAACTTAGAGGCTAGTCAGTTGTCATGTCGATCTCTCTGGGTGGCCTGGGTTGTTATTATACATGGACAGTGTTATAGTTTCTTAAATCAAACACAAGAGAAGCTTTTGTACAGGGCATATCCTGACCACATGTATTTGATGGTGCTCTGACATGTGATGATGAGGAAAAAGGAGGCAAAGTGAAATAAAACAATTCACAAGGGTCACTCAATTTAGCCAGGTGGGGAAGCCGGGATTGATTCTAGGAATTCTGGTTTCACATTGTGCAATTCAGTTTCATTCCAATCAATAATGAAGTTACTTCTTTTTAGGTCTCGCCTACACAGCGTTCAAGCGTTGCTTAGGAGGGATCTCTTGGCATCGCTCAGTACTTTTGTCAAACTCGTGCATGTTTTGCACTGTTCTCTCTTGCCACTCGTGCACCTTTGGCGTTTCCCATGCGGGAGTTAGCAGCAGCGCCATCTGTTAGCAATTATCGCGCCTCCCGCTGCTCGCTCCCGTAAGGTAAACACCAAATGTGCACGAGTGGCAAAAGACAACTGTTGGCGCATAGCTGTGTATCGCTTTAACTTTAGCAGCCGCGGGGCCGCGCTTGTCTTTTAGCACTTGTTTTTTCTTGCCTTCTCACAAGCTTAAACTATAATTATGTTTTTGTCATTTTCTAAAGGTGTTCCAGATAACATATGTCATCATTAAAGCTGCACAATTCCCCACGGCCTGGAAACTGGATTTTGGAGCGCTCTCTGGATGGCGTGAATTTCCACCCTTGTCAGTACTATGCCATCACAGACACGAATGCCTGACCTGCTACAATATTACCCCCGGCACTGGCCCCCCCTTCTACACGAAGGATGACAAAGTGATCTACACTTCGTATTACTCCAAGATCCACCCACTGGAAAATGGAGAGGTAAAGTGTGAAGCCGCGCTTCCGTGCTGCGCAGCCGTCCTGACAGCTCAGACAGATGATTGACACGCGTAATTGACAGGTTTTGGTAGTCTGACAGCAACTCTCCTCAGGCAGGCGGTGCCTGGTACTGAGAGAGATGCGGCAGGTCTGATGAGGAGCAGGGACCTATTAAGAGCTGAAAGGGAAACTTCAAATGGTTCCCAACTAAAAGTTTAGATGCAGAGTTTTAATTTGTTTAGTGAGGATTCCACCCGAGTAGTCACCAGACAAAGTGGTTTCAGTGTAACAGGAGTGCTTTAAACCAAACCTTGTAACACTGACAGCAGCAAGATGGAACAGTACAAAATATACACAAAAATATAGAGATGGCATTGCATTTGGTCATTATTGATGTACAAATGTAAAAATAAAATGTTACTGCAACTGCAGGCTTAGATGAAAATGTATGGCACTGTTTAAACTCTGAATAAAATTAATTGACATATCTTCTTATCAAAAACAGTTAAACATGGCCTCCTGCTTCCTGATGATAGAGCTTCTCAGCAGTTACCTGATCTCCCTTTGCGCCCGGGTCACCCCGTTCTCCCTTAATTCCCTAAAGAAAAGCAAAAGAAACAAAATGTTAGTTCACAACACAAAAATGTACTTTGCAGCACTTAATGAGGCGCTACTCACTGCTTCAATGCTGTAATGTCACAGGTGAGTCACTGGCTTTGAGGACTACAGTAAAAAGATGTACTTGTGCTTAGAAGCTGGGCACTAGAGCAGCTTCACCATGAATACCCCTTGATATACCGAGTACAGTTTCAGCAGACTGACATCCAAGCCCTAGTTTTACATGGCGTTCACTGAATATGGAGAAAATGGTCTAAAGCCAATCATTAGTTCCTAATAAAAGGTAGACGCCGGACAAGCCTATTGTGGATACATAGATATGGCAAAGAGAGTGACGTCTCTCAAAAATAAGACATCCAACCAATGATCAACCCACCAGAAACCGCTCCACAATGCACACCTTAAAAATAAATCCACAAATCAAGGATGAACACAGGCACATGAGAAGCAGGAACACTTAAAGGGCTTAAAAAGCTTGCAGCCAAGATAAAACAAGTAACTTACCTGTAGCTGTGATTCTCCAGCCTTGGTATCTTTCCTAGATTTACATGCGGCCCACCCCCTTCCCTGAATAGACACTCATCCCAAGCACTGCATGTATCTTTATATAGTTCCACTCTTGTGCAAAGAAATATGAGGTGTGAAGAGATCTGGGTAAAGAGCACTTTGTCACCTCATTGGCTGGAGTTTGGTCCCTTTAGAATGAGGTGGATGTGCTAACAAAGTGGCAAATGTCTATGGCCTTTTCAGTTGTCAGAAGAAATTCGTCACCTGTTACTCCAGCTCTCCAACATGGATATCTTTTATATATTCACATGCTTTCTATCATTTCCCGTCATCAGGCCTGGAACCCCGGTATATTAAGCCAGCAGTATACTGCGTAAAATGGCCATAGGCCTGAAACGTCATTGTACATTAAGAAGCATATCCACCTAATTTAAAAGCACCCTGCACTTCAGCCGATGAGGTGGAAACTTAAGCTCTCCTACTCCCCCTAGAGACCACAATAGCACAGATTTCAAAGCACAGGTGTGTGAATAATATTAGGTGACCCTCTGACTGGGAGCAGGGAGGGTTGCATATAAATATCTAAAAGTTATCAATGTTGGAGAACTGGAGTTACAGGTAAGTAACTAATTCCTTCACCAACATCGGATCTTTTATATATTCACATGTTTGAATCAGAATAGTAAGCAGTAAACATTATAATACATAAACAAGGCAGGAAACAGGCTCACTTTTACCAAAACAGGTTTTTCTGGACTGGCTATCGCACAGCTGTGCAAGCTTCTGCATCCACGTCTGGGCAGTAGTGCTTTGTGAATGTGTGCCAGCTCTTCCAGGTAGCTGCACAGCAGATGTCTTTCAAGGGCACCCCAGCATGGCGTGACACGTGGATGATAACCATTACCCCTGCATCATATGCAGAAACGCTTTCACTTGGCGGTGTAGGTCTTTTTGGTTGCTGGAGCTCGTGCTTGTGTCAAAATATTTCTACAGACTTTAAGTGGATCCAAATGACCAACCTCTAGGTGGGCAGGTATCATGCTGTCAAGTTCTGCAATTTGGGATCGTGAAGACAAATCTCTCCATGATGTCTAGAAAGAATCCCGGGATGCACCTTCAGAACAATGGCAGGACATGTTAATAACTAGAGTAGTTTGCTGCACCAAGATTGGTGTGGCCAAGTCTGAGCAATGAGGATCAGAGTGCAATGATCTATCTTTGCCTTCGTTCAACACCCTGGTGATCAGAGGAAAAGGATAAGCAAAGATTTTGGACCAACTGATCGAAAGTGCATTGATCACTGTTCCTGGGTGCCAAAATTCGCTTCTAAATCACAGGCATTTGCTGTTGATCAGAGTCACAACCAGATCGATTGTGGCATGACCCCGCTAACAATTTGTCTTATCCACTTGTCCTATGTTATTTGTTGCCACACCAAAGGAAAATTACCCCTCCCAACCTTTGAGTGCTGGACGGAACAGGGGCAAAGGTGGAGACCCAAGCTCGCTTCTGATTGTCAATGTTACGTACTTGTGAGGAATTTTTCTTTCTCACAGCAGATCTTACATAAAGTCGTCTTTGATTCTGATTGTAGAAGTGTCCCTGACTGCATGTGATTTGTCTTTGAGAGTAGCATGTGCGTCCCTGCCCTTCATATTGGTTAAATCCAACTCTGAAATTTTCATATCTTCAGAGCCATGAAAAATAGATGTTCCAAATCTATGGTATTGTAAAAGTCCCAATGCTTTTGCAGTGTTACTGTCAGTTTTAAGACTTTGTACAGCCTCATCAACATGCTTGTTGGCTGAAACCTGTGTTTGAGACGGCCATTGCTGCATCAATAATGTAGGATGAGGTTAACTGTCCTTCTTTAAGGATAACTCGTACCATTTTCTTCTTACCCTCAGGTATAAGTTCTCATAAAACAGCAATGTCCTGCCACATCTGGCAATCATAATGGCCTAAAATTGCCAGGGAATTTTATTTGAAGTTGCTGCCATCGATGAGATTCTCCTACCCAAATTATCAGTTATTCTGCTGTCCTTGTCTGACGGACCACATGATGGTGTAATTGGGGTCTTAGGGCCCAATTCACAGAACTAACTTACGATAAAATCCTAAACTTACTACTTTTGGTATTCACAGAAGGCATTTAATAGTCTTAAATTAGGATTTTGTCTTAAATTAGGATTTTGTCCTAAATTAGGATTTTGTCCTAAATTAAGATTTTGTCCTAAATTAGGATTTTGTCTTAAATTAGGATTTTGTCTTAAATTAGGATGTTGTCTTAAGTTAGGGTTTTGTCTTATGTTAAACTTAAGTTTAATGTAAGTGTGTCTTCAATTTAACTTAAGACAAAATCCTAACTTAAGACAAAATACTAATTTAAGACAAAATACTAATTTAGGACAAAATCCTGATTGAAGACAAAATCCTAATTTAAGACAAAATCCTATCATAGGACAAAATCCTATCAAGACAAGATCCTAATTTAAAACACAATCCTAATTTAAGACAAAATCTTAACTTAAGACTACTAAATGCCTTCTGTGAATACCAAAAGTAGTAAGTTTAGGATTTTGTCATAAATTAGTTCTGTGAATCGGCCCCCTTGTTCTTTGCGCAACTGATAAAATAACTTACTCCGTTTTAGTATGATAAGTGAGGTTAGCTGGAGTCAAATTTGAAATCCTATATTTCTTCTCCAGAGAAGGCATTACAGCTGGAACCGTAGCCAATATCTTCATTAATTTTAGTCCATCTTGTTAAACCGGGCAGCCCTTTGGGTGGTCCCTCCTTATTTTTTCTCTCCCTTTCTGCCTCCCATTTTTGTGTCCACTATGGTTTTTTTTTGGTGTGTTGGCTTAAAAACTTCGGGCGCACCATCAATACTGATTAATGGTGGGGCGCAGGTGCTCTTTTCAAAATGGGGAAGAGTAGGCACGCTCACAAAATGGTGGCCCGTCAAGATTTACCTCACAGCCTTGGGCCATAGGGTGACATGAGGGGTTCCAGAACCTTCTGGTCCACTCTAGACACTCTGGGCCCAGGCTATATAAGATGGAATGTTGGGCGGCCATTTTGAGGAGTGAGGAGATTGTAAGTGGCGAGAGAGGTCAACCGGGAGACCAGGCAGGTTGGCACACTGTGGAAGGGTTGACTGCCTTCAGGAGCTGCTACTCTTTTATGTGATGCTACCCCCAGCCCATTGATCTGACCCCGTGAGGACATTTCCATTTGAAACAACGATACCACCAGTACCCCTAGTGGAAGTACAGATTGTGGACTGAGGGAACTTGACCGGTCTGGTGAGGGTGAGTGGGGCTGCCTTCTGCACGGGGCTGACCATTGGTATAACAGTCCCCTATGTTAATTACCACCCCGCGCCCGGCATGTCCCGTCTCCCAGCTGCCCTGACGTGTCCCTCCTAAGCCTGCTTGCGGTAGCGGAGCACTTACTGAATCGCCGTCGCTGGCCATCGGAATTCCTGTGGCGGGAGTGCTGGTCTAGAAGGTTGGAGCTGGCGGCGCCCTCATGCCTGGTCCCGAGTTAGGATAACGGGAGGCGGGAGTGCGTCTCAGGCCTTGCTGGGCGGCCGGTTCCCCGCTGAGGAGAACCTGGGGGCCGGCATTGATGGAAAGTGTGCTGCAACGGAGAGTTGGTTGCCAGGCAGCTGAGGCCTGGATGAAGACCCGCCCTTAACAAGGAGAGCGCCGGAAAGAGTGAGGCGGGGTTGAAGGAGGCCGAGGGAGGAGTTTTCCTTCGTGTGTGCATGTGGGGGAGGAAGGCGGAGACAGCCGAAGAAGCTGTAATTAAAGCACATCCTGTGTCCGGTGTGGATCCCGCCTCTGTGGGCCTGCCTTCAATGATCAGGGCATTAACTGTCATTGGATAGCCTGAACCCCTCAGACTGCCGGCATTTGCGGATCGACTGACGGAAGTAAGCAGGAGTTTGGGATGGAGGGAGGCGCGCCTCAGGGAGGCCTCTGCTGGGCTTAGTGATTGTCTGGATTACCTGCCCATGAAGGAAGAATGAATGGTAGGGCTGGGAGGCTGGAATCAGTAGAACCCTGCTGAAGGGGGTTTCTTCTTCTTTAAAAACCTGCGAACTGAGAGTCAGCTGCTGATCCTTCTATGGCTGTCCAGGAACCAGGTCATTTCGGAATTACTAACTGAAGGCATATTTACTCACAAGTATTAATGTGTACCTCGCCTGACTAAACGCATGATCTTTAACTATCTTCGAGTCTAATGCATGTTCAGTCTTTACTAAGTGAATGCATTTTGCAACTGATTTTAGGCTTATGTGACTAACGAAAATACCTGCCTTCTCCATTCTAGGCCCTACTTGGCTTGTAATTAATGTATCCAGCTGCCTAATTCTTGCTAATGTGACTACAATTGATCTGCCTCTAGGCCTTTCGCTAATCACTTTATATTTAAATGAGTCATTGCCTGAAATGGACTTTTGCATCTAAACCTGCTGATTAGTACCATGGCTGAATAAGGGTCACTAGTGTTACATGAGTTTATGCCATTCATGTGTTTACAGGAATAGGAACTTTAATGGTGAAGCATTTAAAATGATGATTTGTTATTGCTGACACAACTGAAAATCAAATTTAAAGGAAAGATAAAGCTTTTCTACTTTTTCTAAAAACGGTGTGGTGTCATTCTTAAGTGGGGGTGCGCTGAGTTGCTGTGTTGAGTGTGACGCAAATACAACACGATTGCCTTGAAGTTAGGCCTTCCCACTTGGTGCCAGGCTACCCTAGGTAGACCGGTGAACCCAGGTCCAACACATCTGACCAATCTTTAATTGGTATATATTTTACAGATTTCCATAGCTACTCTTTGAAGCCATACAGAAACCAGTTTTGATCTACAAACTCCATTGGTAGGTTAAATGTCTTGGCAGCTCTTTCCACTCAGGAATGGAATTTAAAAATATCATCTGGCGAATCTTGCGTATTTGGCTTTTCATCCATCCCACTTGGGAGATCAAAGTTCAACCTAATATCATCTTGTCCTCCATTGTCCTGAGGAAGCTCACCTTCCCCCTCATCCATATCTGAATACATTGAATTAATGGAATCCCCATCTCTACTCCTAGGTGTAAAAGAAGGTTCCTTTGGTGGTGAAGGATGTAGTGGTGGCAAAGGTTGCTTAGGTGGTGAAACTAGTAAAGGAGGAGGAGGTGGTACAGTTGGTGCAGTCGGTAACCCCATTTGAGGATTATTAGTCTGCTTTTGTGGTACGAACGAATTAAAAGTCTCCATCATCTGCAGCAACATAGCCAAAAAGGCCACAGGCACTTGAATCACATCTGGATCACTACACTGACAAGAAGGTCTCTCTCCCACAAAATATCTAGGGACTTGAGGCGGGTGTTGAATCTAGCCCCCATATTTCTGAGGAAGGTCCAGTCGGTACAGCAGCCTCCTATGTAGACACTCTAAGAGGTGTAGGAGATCAATGACCCACCACTCCGGAGCAAGGAGATTCAGTCTGGCTTTCGAGTGGGACAGCTTGATTATCACTGTTGCCAGTGGGGGAATCAGAGGAAAGGCATAACAAAATTTGCTTGACCAGTCATTCCATGGGTCATTCCTCAGTGTGCCTGGTTCGTAAATTCTCTAACGAAACTTGGGCGTTTCTTTTTTTCTCCGTCTGCAAAAAGATCTATTTGAGGAAAACCCCAGTTGCAAAAGATGTCATGAATAACGGAGTAATTTCATACCCACTGGTGATTTTCTTGAAAGCTTCTGCTGAGTGTCTGCCTGAGCATTCTGGACTCCTGGCAGATGGACCACTGCAATCCTGAGATTCCTGAATATTAGCCATTTCCAGATTGTTCGTGATTCCAGGGACAGAGGTGTGGACCTTGTTCCTCCCTGCTTGTTCAGATAATGTATTGAAGTATTGTCCATCTGAACAAGGAGACAATTCACCCTAAAAGATGGGAGAAAAGCTTTCAGGGCTAGATGTACAGCCCTGAGCTCCCGAAAGTTGATGTGGTAAAACTGTTCCTTCTGAGATCACATGCCTATAATTTGTAGATGGTCTATATGAGCACCGCAACCTGTAAGCGAGGCATCAGTCACTATTGTTTGGGTCATGATGTCTTGATGGGAAATCATTCCATTGAGTAGATTTTCTGATAGGCACCACCAGCTGAGTGATCACTCTGTCCTCACATCTTCCTGAGAGCTGATCCTATTGATCTTCTAGGCACTGTGCTAGAGGCCACATGTAAAGATGTGCATTCAGGATCATAGAAATGCATGACACCATGGATCCCCTGAGAGAGAGGAGACTTCTCTTGGTGTTGGATGGGCTATTGTCTTCAGACTGTGACATTTCTGAAGGATACATGGCCGTCTCTCCTTCGTAGGAAACACTTTTGTGTGTTCTGTATCTAGGACTCCACCCAGGTACTGTAGGGATTGAAATGGGGTCGAGAGAGATTTTTTGTGATTCACATGCGACCCAGATGATTGAGAGTGATGACAGCTAGATGATAATGTTGACTTGCTTGTTAATACAAAGATGCCTTGATGAGCAAATCATTTAGGCATTGATAGACATACATTTTCATTTTTCCGAGGTGAGCTTCTATACCAGCCGTGCATTTGGAGAAAGTCTGTAGTGCCAAATTGACATTGAATGGATGGACCTTGTACTGGTAATTGTCCCTTCTTACAGTGACCTTGGGAATTTTCAGTTTCTTGGCTTTCCGGATGTGAAAATAGGCATCTTGTAGATCTATTGAACACAACAAATTCCACCTAATGGAGTTGAGGGTATGAAGAGCCAACATTCTTACATTTTCTTTGCAAACCCACTTGTTCGCCTTCTTGAGGACTAAAATGGGCCTCTACTTGTTTTTCAGTCCTTTCTTGTTCACCAGGAAGTAACATGAATACATTCCAATTTCTTTCAGGTGAGACAGGACCTTTTCCACCACATATTTCTGCAATAAGATGGAAACTTCTTGTTGCAGTTTTTCCCGATGGAAGAGGGAGAGTTTCTTCGGTGGAATGGATGGTGGAGGACACTTGAATCTAAGACAGTATCCTTGTTCTACAATATTCAGAACCCATTTGTCCTTGGTTATTTTTTGCCACTCTTGTAGATATCATGTTACACTTCCCCCTACCAGAGTTGTTAATATAGAAGGGGGAGGATAAGTCTCCTTGTTTGTCACCGCTTAATTTAGTGGCTTGCTGCCCCTTGACTGATGGCATTGTTGCTGATCTCTCTGTGGCTGTTGAGATTGGCCTTGTTCCCCCTGAAGTCAATGAGGGGTCTGAACCCTCTGGTGGAAGTATCAGCAGTCATAGGGCTTGTAGTAATGTCTACTATATTCACACCTTTTCTCAAATCCAACAACTTTCTGAGTGTCAAACTCGGATTTCATATGAGACATCTCATTGTCAGCATAAGAACAACATAAGGTGTTTCCTGAAAGTGGCAGGTTCAAAGTTTGGTGCTGGGTTTCAGGGTCAAGCCTGTTAGTCTGAGCCAAGAAGAACTTTGAAGTGCCTGACCATGAGAGCAGCCTTGTGGTGCTCGTGTGGAGGAATCAGTTACAGAACTGATGATCTGATTCAACACCATCATGCCTTCATTGAAAATTTCTTGGAAATCCTGATGTTTATCTCTGGGAAGATCTTCCAGGAATTGTTGAATAGAATCCCAGAAGAGTCCTATCATAACACCCTAGGAGAGCAGTTGTGCTAGCAGCTTTCATAGAAACAGCAACGGTCCTGCAGACTTTTCGGCCAACAGAATCCAATTTTTTACTTTGTTTGTCAGGAGAATCAGTATATGACGAAGATGTGGCATTTAGTTTCCAAGCAGCTAAGACGATGTTGGAACATGGATTAGGATATGAATGATAGAAGGAGGGATCCTGATCCAATGGTCTGTATTTTTCTGCAGGCGCGATGGTGCAGTCTTATATCCATCGGTTCCCAAAAAAGTTCCATAGCTGGTTCTAAAAGACTTGGAATGCTGGGAAGTAATTGCCTTGTGTTTCTGAGCTTTGATGGAGTGTTAAAAAAATTAACAACATGAATGTTGTGGGAGTCGGTAAGTCAATATTTAATTTTTTAGCAACTCTAATAAGAACCTCCTGAAAGGTGTTTTGATCATCCACAGGGTACATTTACGTTGGAGGTGAATCTATTGCTGTTGGTGAGTACGGTCCTGAAGAGGAAGTGGTATTTTGAGATAGTGAGAATTTTTAAATGGATGAAGACTATCTTCTCTGCCTTGAGCATGAACGTCTGGGAGATCTTGAGTGACGATGGTGGTGGGATCTCTATCTTGACCTAGACCTAGACCTATTGCTGCGAGGTTTGGTGTGACGGGATCAACATCCAGGGTGTTTTGGTGTAGGTGTCACTGGTACATGAGACTATGGTGGCAGAGAAGGAATGTCTGGCGGATGTGGCAACGGAAGTCCCGCTGGAATCACTGGTTATGGAGGAGGAGGCGGAGAAGGAGGGAGCAGAGGAGACGAAGGTGGGGGAAGAGTGGATTCCATAGAAACCTGAGGAAGTGTTTGTGAATCTGGAATGGTGAATTTAGAAGTCGGCCTGGACTCATCAAAGTCATAAGGAGAGAAAAGGCAAAACAATGCCCAAATTACATCGGGTTTTTCATTTGAAAAACCCCACAACCAGTCAACATTTCTGTAATACAGAAAATAAGACTTTAAAGTGTAAGAACATAGCCTATATTTGAAAGGAACAAACAATCGAATGGAAGTCATTGTTAACCAATAGGGTGCATTGTAAACATAACAGAGAATACTGGCACTGTGCCTTTAAGACTTCAAAGGACCACCAGCATCCCATCATGCCCCAGAGGTGACGGTTAGGTCAGGTCTTTATTTACGGTGACATGAACATTCAGAATATTAACAATATAATCGTGGTTGCTTTTTGTATTCGTCTGGGGAGGAGGGAGGGTTGCTTATGAGTTAGATGAGTATTCCCTGGAAGAGAACTAGGATTTCAGGTAACCAATGTATTCTTCTTTTCCACTGGATACTCATCAATAGTCATAAGCACCGACTAGAGTAGCAAGCCCACCCCACACACCTGCGGACGAATAGAATCATTTAATAGCAGTTGAAAATAAATCATCCAAAGACTTTTCTCGAAGAAGCCTGCCCTACATGAGCATCTGACTCAGTGTATGAGTCAAGACAATAATGGTTAGCAAAAGTATGTACCGATGTCCATGTTGCGCCTTGCAAATTTCCACGGTGGTTGCATTTCTGAGCAGAGCAACAGTAGCCACCTTACCCCTCGTAGAGTGAGCTTTGGGTTTAGAAGTTAAGGGGCCTCATTTATGAAAAGTGACGCATCGCTGCGTGAAAACAGCGATGCGTCACTTTTCACTGCGCTCTCCCTGCGACATGATTGATGCGTCATATTTATAATATGAAGCATCATGTCGCAAGGAGTTACAGATACATCAGTATTTCTGACGTATCTGTAGGCGCAAAAGTGACGCATTGCTGGAGTGTGTCACAAAAGTGATGCAACTCCAGCAATGCTTGCTTTCACATGGGGAAAGCCCCATGTGAAAGGGTTTGCGTCAGTCTTACGCCTGCTGTGAGGCAGGCGCAAGATTTTGACGCAACAGCGTCCTAAAAGTGACGCAGTGAAATCTCATAGATTTCACTGCATCACTATTACCAGGCTTTTTGCGGGGGAACGCCCCCTCTGCATACATTATACCTGACGCAGGTATAATGTAGCGCAGGGGTTTACAAAGTGACGCATCTGCTTAGATGCGTCACTTTGTAAATAGTGCGCATCAGGAGGCATGTTTTACGCCGCCGATGCGTCACAAAAAGTGACACATCGGAAGCCCAAAACTCACGCAAGGCCTCATAAATGAGGCCCCAGGTGCTTATTGGCTAACTGGTAGGAAAGCACTATACAAGAGACTATCCACCTAGAGATTGTTTGCTCTGAAGAAACTATACCAGTTCTCATTGGACCATAGTCGATAAACAGACGGTCAAATTGTCTGATATCTTTTGTTTTGTCTAAGTAGAACTTAAGGACTCGCTTAATATCTAATGAGTGCAAAGTCCTTGCCACTGATGTGGAAGGGTTAGGGAAAAATGTTGAAAGAGAAAGGTCTGATTAATGTGGAAATCAGAAATCACCTCAGGAAGAAAACTTGGATGTGTTCTCATGACCTGCTTGTTTGAATGAAATACCATATAGGGTTCTTTAACACAGAGCCTGGATTTCACTGACTCTATGTGCTGAAGTAATAGCAAACAGAAAAGCTGTTTTCTAAGTAAGGTGATGTAAGGAAGCAGTGTGCATCAGTTCGAATGGGGGGCTCAATAATTTTTAGAGCACCACACTGAGTTCCCAGGGAGGGGAAGGTGATCTTACCAAGGATATACCTTCTTTAACCCCTTCGACGCTGATGACGAGCTGGGCTCGTCATGAGGTAGCCTCCTCGCACGCTCATGACGAGCCCAGCTCGTCACGTAACATGCGCTTTTGAAAAAGTCAGCGTACGAGCGGAATTCCGCCCGCACGCATGCGGTTAAGCCTTCCAAGAAATATTTGGCCACAGGTATTTGAAAGAAGAAAACCTACGTGGGAGACTTTCTGTAGGCAGTAACAGCGGCAAAATGTACCTTTATAGCTGAAAACTGAGGGCCAGACCTCGCTAAACGTAGAAGATAATGTAAGATTACACTTTCTCGCCCCAAAATCGGATGATGACCATTCTGGGCACACCACAAATAAAACCGTTTCCACTTGAATGCATATGATTTTCTGGTCAAGGGCCTCTTGGACTCTATCAATGGCCATACAGTCCTGTGAAAAACCTAAGTGACCATATTGGAGGAATTTAAGAGCCATGATGTCACGTTCAGCGAGGGCAGGCTGGGCTGGAAAATCTGTCCTCCGAACTGCAAAGGAGATCCTGCTGTATGGCAACCTCTTGTGTGGTCTTTCCAATAGGTGTAACAGGTCTGGGAACCACAACTGGCAAGGCCATTTCAGTGCTATAAGAATCATTCTGGTCTTGGACCTGTAGAGCTTGTTGATCACTGTAGGAATCAATGGAATCGGGGGAAATGTGGAGAGAAATCTCCCTGACCAGTTTATCAAAATGGTATTCCCCTTCGATCCTGGTTCGGAGAACCTTGATGTGTAGTCTTAGCATTTTTTGTTATTTTCATCTGCAAACAAGTTGATTTGTGGTTGCCCCATTTCCGAAAGACGTCTAGTGCGACAATTTGTTTAGAAACCAGTTGTGAGCTTCGGCGAAGTTGCGACCGATTAAGTCTGCCTGGGTGTTTAGTGTCCCTGGCAGGTGGATGGCGGAGATTCTCAAACCCTTGGCAATTAGCCACTTCCAGAGGGAGTGTGCTTGGAGAGATAGGGGACAGTACAGAGGTACTACTTGTTTGTTAAATTAAGGCATTGTGGTCAAGTTGTGTGTTTGTATCAGGAGAGAGCTTCTCTTCATGGATGGATAAAAAAAACTTGGGAGAGGTGGACTTCCCTCAGCTCCAGCATGTTGATGAGGTAGAGCTGCTCATTGTCCGACCAAAGGCCTTGAGTTTGTAGAGAGCCCATCTGACCTCCCAAACCTGGAGGAAAGCATCCGTGAAAAGAGTCTGTGTGGGAAGTTCCTGGTGAAAGGAAACTTCTACCATTAGCTGCTGAATCTGCATTCGCCACGTGAGCGACTGTCTGACATCTTTTGAGAGAACCACCTTGTCCTCCCAGAGGTCCGAAAACGGAGACTACTGATCTTCCAGAGCCTGCTGTAGCAGCCTCATGTTTAACCTAGCATTGGGGAAAATTAAGATGCAGGTTGCCATCGACCCATGCAGACGCCACTTGTCTGCCCGATGGATGAGAAGTGTGGAGGAGAGTGTAACATTTCATACTGATTGAAGATAATCTCTCCTTCGAAGGATACACTCTTGCGTCTTTTGTATCTAGAGACACTCCCAGGTAGTGTATTTTTTGAGTCAGTACTCATAGACATTTTGAAGTTGACTTGTAGGCCCAAATCTTGTAGGGTTTCGAGGCAGATCTAAAAATGTTCCTGCGTTAGCGATGGGGAGTAACATTTGATCAGCCAATCGTCTAAGTATTGGTAGATAAATATTTTCTTCCTCCGCAGGTATGCTGTGACTACTGCCATGCATTGTGAGAACATGTGAGGGGCCGATTTGAGCCCGAAGGGCAATACCTTGTAATGGTAGTGTTTGGATACCACTCTGAAGTGCAGGAACGTCCGATATCTCCTGGCGATCGAACTGTGAATGCTGGCATCCTGAAGATCAATGGCGCACATCCAGTTCCCCTGATCGAGCTTGGGGTAGATCTAGTGAAGGGCAACCATCCTAAGCTTCTCCTTAAGGATGTACTTGTTCAGAAGCCTTAAGTCCAGAATGGGCCTGTGCTCTCGATTGGGCCTTTTTTCTGGACCAGGAAGAAGCAGAAGATATTTCCAGTCCCTTTTGAAGGAATGGGAACTCTGTGGCTTCCATTTGTAGCAGCATGTCTACTTCATTTTACAATAAGGCTTGTTGATGACAGGTTGTTTTCCTCAGTAGGATACCAGGAGGGAACTTGAAGTGAGTAACCATTTTTAACAATATTCAAGACCAACTTTCACTTGTTATCTTGCGCTCATCCAGATGTTTAACAATACTTACCCCATTGGGAGGGGGAACAGAGAAGGGGGAAGTGACCACTCTTTGCTTGTATCTTGGAAAAGGATGCTCCTCTTCCTCGAGCTGGTCGGCAGGGATGGTAGTGTGACCAGCCTTGGTGTTGTTGTTGCAGTACCCAGTGAGGGGTTTGAACCCTCTGTTGGTAAGATCACTGATCACAGGGCCGGAACCCGCAGTGGAATGCTTTACTCTTCTCGAGGCCCACTGCCTTGAGTGTATCTAGTTCCGGCTTCATTTTCGCCATCTCATCATCCATGTGTGTTCCGAGCAGAGAATTTTCTGTGAACGGTAGATTTAGTATTCTGTGTTGATCCTCGGGTTGCTGGCCTGTAAGGGGAAGCCAGGAGAAGGATCTTTAACAAATCCAATGGGAATATCGGTGAGATGCAAAGTCAGAAGCATCAGCAGCTGCACTGATGACCTGGTTTGCAACCAGGATGACTTGAAGAATCTTCTGAAAATCTTGCCTGTCCTCTTTTGGCAACTTTTCTGAAAATCTGGACAGCAAGTCCCAGAGTGATCTGTCGTACCTCCCTAATAATGCAGAGGCACTGGCTACCTTCATAATGGATACAGACATACTGCACATCTTTTTGTCTAAAGAGTCGATTTGTTGGCTGTCCTTACCTGGGGGCACTGTCGATGATGCCATAGGATGCGTTTTTCTTGTGGCCGCGACAATCACAGTATCTGGAGGAGGATCAGATCTCAGGAAGAGCGGGTTTTGGTCGGGAGCTTTGTATTTTTTAAGGATACGTGATGGTTCACCCCTTAGAGATGCTAGAGTCCGAAAAATGAGCATGTCAGGCTCCAATAGACCTGGAACCAGAGGTTGCAGAGGTGTGGATGCCCATCTGTGATAGTCTTGAATATGACTGATGATGAAGTGACAGGTACCTGAATGTCAACATTTAGCTTCACTGCCCCTTTGATGAATATATCATTGAAAGTGGTGAGAAGATCCCCCGGAGAAACTCGCCAGGGGTGAGCCCGATAATGTTGGTGAGTAATCTCTCACCATTGCGTGAGAGGTGGTGGACCAGGAAGGAGTCCTGTACCTGTCTCGGCAAGATCTAGATCAGTGAGGTCGTCTAGATCTGGACGGTGACTTCTGTGTGGTGCCCTAGAACTTGATCTCTGCCTACGTGGGGTCCTGGACGGGGATCTTTGTCGCTGCGGGCTCTTAGATCCTTGTGGAGACCTTGTCTGTACCTGAGTAATTGAGGATGAAGCCTCAGGAGAAAATGTACAAGGAGGAGCACGTTTCGGCAGAGGTGTATGTTAAAGACCCTGGATGGTGAGTAGGTCTGAGAGCAGTCTAACCTGGACTCTGATAAGGGTCACGCCATTTACTAAGACTTTGTTGCCAACATTGAGATATATATATACATAAATTAACTGAAGCATGTGCTGGGTGGAAACCTTTGCTGACCTCACTGAAGAAAGTGATGGTTGTTATTGCTGCACTGGTGCTGGCCTCACTACAGAATGTGATGGGTGGGTGCTGGCACTGACCTCAATGCAGAATGTGATGGTGGGCATTGGCAATGCCATCACTGCAGAATGAGCTATAGAGGCCCTAGAAGTTATCATGGTGCAGAAAATGGTGGATGGACTCAGGTGTTGACCTCACTGCAGAATGCAAGGGGTGGGCCCCCACCCATTGACCTCACCCAGGAATGTGATTGGTGAGTCCTGGCACTCACCTCAGTGAAGAGTGTGATGGGTGAGTCCTGGCACTGACCTCACTGAAGAGTGTGATGGGTGAATCCCGGCACTGACCTTACTGAAGAGTGTGATGGGTGAGTCCTGGCACTGACCTCACTGAAGAGTGTGATGGGTGAGTCCTGGCACTGACCTCACTGAAGAGTGTGATGGGTGAATCCCGGCACTGACCTCACTGAAGAGTGTGATGGGTGAGTCCTGGCACTGACCTCACTGAAGAGTGTGATGGTTGAGTCCTGGCACTGACCTCACTGAAGAGTGTGATGGGTGAGTCCTGGCACTGACCTCACTGAAGAGTGTGATGGGTGAGTCCTGACACTGACCTCACTGAAGAGTGTGATGGGTGAGTCCTGGCACTGACCTCACTGAAGAGTGTGATGAGTGAGTCCTGGCGCTGACCTTACTGAAGACTGTGATGGGTGAGCCCTGGCACTGACCTCACTGAAGAGTGTGATGGGTGAGTCCTAGCACTGACCTGCCTGAAGATTGTGATGGGTGGGTCCTGGCACTGACCTCCCTGAAGAGTGTGATGGGTGAATCCTGGCACTGACCTCACTGAAGAGTGTGATGGGTGAGTCCTGGCACTGACCTCACTGAAGAGTGTGATGGGTGAGTCCTGGCACTGACCTCACTGAAGAGTGTGATGGGTGAGTCCTGGCACTGACCTCACTGAAGAGTGTGATGGGTGAGTCCTGGCACCGACCTCACTGAAGAGTGTGATGGGTGAGTCCTGGCACTGACCTCACTGAAGAGTGTGATGGGTGAGTCCTGGCACCGACCTCACTGAAGAGTGTGATGGGTGAGTCCTGGCACTGACCTCACTGAAGAGTGTGATGGGTGAGTCCTGGCACTGACCTCACTGAAGAGTGTGATGGGTGAGTCCTGGCACTGACCTCACTGAAGAGTGTGATGGGTGAGTCCTGGCACTGACCTCACTGAAGAGTGTGATGAGTGAGTCCTGGCGCTGACCTTACTGAAGACTGTGATGGGTGAGCCCTGGCACTGACCTCACTGAAGAGTGTGATGGGTGAGTCCTGGCACTGACCTCACTGAAGAGTGTGATGGGTGAGTCCTGGCGCTGACCTTACTGAAGACTGTGATGGGTGAGCCCTGGCACTGACCTCACTGAAGAGTGTGATGGGTGAGTCCTAGCACTGACCTGCCTGAAGATTGTGATGGGTGGGTCCTGGCACTGACCTCCCTGAAGAGTGTGATGGGTGAATCCTGGCACTGACCTCACTGAAGAGTGTGATGGGTGAGTCCTGGCACTGACCTCACTGAAGAGTGTGATGGGTGAGTCCTGGCACTGACCTCACTGAAGAGTGTGATGGGTGAGTCCTGGCACTGACCTCACTGAAGAGTGTGATGGGTGAGTCCTGGCACTGACCTCCCTGAAGAGTGTGATGGTTGAGTCCTGGCACTGACCTCACTGAAGAGTGTGATGGGTGAGTCCTGGCACTGACCTCACTGAAGAGTGTGATGGGTGAGTCCTGGCACCGACCTCACTGAAGAGTGTGATGGGTGAGTCCTGGCACTGACCTCACTGAAGAGTGTGATGGGTGAGTCCTGGCACCGACCTCACTGAAGAGTGTGATGGGTGAGTCCTGGCACTGACCTCACTGAAGAGTGTGATGGGTGAGTCCTGGCACTGACCTCACTGAAGAGTGTGATGGGTGAGTCCTGGCACTGACCTCACTGAAGAGTGTGATGGGTGAGTCCTGGCACTGACCTCACTGAAGAGTGTGATGAGTGAGTCCTGGCGCTGACCTTACTGAAGACTGTGATGGGTGAGCCCTGGCACTGACCTCACTGAAGAGTGTGATGGGTGGGTACTGGCACTGACCTCCCTGAAGAGTGTGATGGGTGAATCCTGGCACTGACCTCACTGAAGAGTGTGATGGGTGAGTCCTGGCACTGACCTCACTGAAGAGTGTGATGGGTGAGTCCTGGCACTGACCTTTCCTCAGAATATGATAGGTGGGTCCTGACATTGGGCTATCCCCAGATAGTAACATGTAAAGCTGGTTAGCTCCTATAAACATTTCTCAAACATACTCACCACAGTTAACTGCACAGTAGCTCAGCACTCACCTTTTCTGCCTTCGGTCCAGGAAATCCCTAAAATGAGTTAAAAACATGGTGTGAGTGTACTGTTGATGGCACCATGCCCTCCAATGAAGACAGAGAAACAAACCCAAATCAACATGACATAAGCATAGTCTGCTACAATACACAATCAGCATCGAGCCCTCTGCCTCGTGGACTCTGAGCAGTGTTTGCTGCACATAAAGAGATCAAGAGGCATCCAGCCTGGGTCTTGTGTGGACACCTCGCGTGCTGCACAAGGACCGGCCTCTGGCCTCAGCTCACCATCCTACTCTGTAGAAACCCAAAGAGTGCTGTGAGGCTAACACTCGTGTCCAGAGACCCAGCCAGTGCTGTACTGTCAACACCAGAAACTGAGTGTGAGGTATTATCTACACCAGCCTATTGAGACTGGCAAAGTAAAGCGCCTTCAAAGCCACTGTCCTGAGATAGTGCGGTGCTATCAAAATCCACCAGAGCCCAGAGACATGGAGAGGGGCAATGTTAACAGTGGTGTCTAGAGACCCAGAAAGTGTGATGCAGTTTACACTAGGGTCCAGAAACCCAGTGAGTGCTGTATTATCAACACCTGAAAGCAAGATTGGTCTGTATTATAAGCACCAGTATATTGGCACCAAGTGAGTGCTGCACTATCAACACCAGTGTCTAGACACATAGCGAGTGCTGCACTATCAACACCAGTGTCTAGACGCATAGTGAGGGCTGCACTATCAACACCAGTGTCTAGACACAGAGAGTGCTGCACTATCAACACCAGTGTCTAGACACATAGCGAGTGCTGCACTATCAACACCAGTGTCTAGACACATAGTGAGTGCTGCACTATCAACACCAGTGTCTAGACACATAGTGAGTGCTGCACTATCAACACCAGTGTCTAGACACATAGTGAGTGCTGCACTATCAACACATGTGTCTAGACAATAGTGAGTGCTGCACTATCAACACCAGTGTCTAGACACAGAGAGTGCTGCACTATCAACACCAGTGTCTAGACACAGAGAGTGCTGCACTATCAACACCAGTGTCTAGACACAGAGAGTGCTGCACTATCAACACCAGTGTCTAGACCCATAGCGAGTGCTGCACTATCAACACCAGTGTCTAGACACAGAGAGTGCTGCACTATCAACACCAGTGTCTAGACACAGAGTGCTGCACTATCAACACCAGTGTCTAGACGCATAGTGAGGGCTGCACTATCAACACCAGTGTCTAGACACAGAGAGTGCTGCACTATCAACACCAGTGTCTAGACACATAGCGAGTGCTGCACTATCAACACCAGTGTCTAGACACATAGTGAGTGCTGCACTATCAACACCAGTGTCTAGACACATAGTGAGTGCTGCACTATCAACACCAGTGTCTAGACACATAGTGAGTGCTGCACTATCAACACATGTGTCTAGACAATAGTGAGTGCTGCACTATCAACACCAGTGTCTAGACACATAGTGAGTGCTGCACTATCAACACCAGTGTCTAGACACATAGTGAGTGCTGCACTATCAACACCAGTGTCTAGACACAAAGTGAGTACTGCACTATCAACAACTGTGTCTGGACACATAGAGAGCACTGCACTGTCAACACCAGTGTATAGACACATAGAGTGCTGCACTATCAACACCATTGTCTAGACACAGAGAGTGCTGCACTATCAACACCAGTGTCTAGACGCATGGCGAGTGCTGCACCATCAACACCAGTGTCTAGACACATAGCGAGTACTGCACTATCAACACCAGTGTCTAGACACAGAGAGTGCTGCACTATCAACACCAGTGTCTAGACACAGAGAGTGCTGCGCTATCAACACCAGTGTCTAGACACATAGAGAGTGCTGCACTACCAACACCAGTGTCTAGAACAAACAGTGAGTGCTGCACTATCAACACCAGTGTCTAGACACATAGTGAGTGCTGCACTATCAACACCTGTGTCTAGACAATAGTGAGTGCTGCACTATCAACACCAGTGTCTAGACACATAGTGAGTGCTGCACTATCAACACCAGTGTCTAGACACAAAGTGAGTACTGCACAATCAACACCTGTGTCTAGACACATAGAGAGCGCTGCACTGCCAACACCACTGTACAGACACGTAGAGTGCTGCACTATCAACACCAGTGTCCAGACACAGAGAGTGCTGCACTATCAACACTAGTGTCTAGACGCATGGCGAGTGCTGCACTATCAACACCAGTGTCTAGACACATAGCGAGTGCTGCACTATCAACACCAGTGTCTAAACACAGAGAATGCTGCACTATCAACACCAGTGTCTAGATACATAGAGTGCGTTGCTCTATCAACATCAGTGTCTAGACGCATAGCAAGTGCTGCACTACCAACACCAGTGTCTAGACGCATAGCGAGTGCTGCACTACCAACACCAGTGTCTAGAACACATAGTGAGTGCTGCACTATCAACACCTGTGTCTAGACACATAGTGAGCACTGCACTGTCAACACCAGGGTATAGACTCATAGTGAATGCTGCACTATCAACACCAGTGTCTAGACACAGAGAGTGCTGCACTATCAACACCAGTGTCTAGACACATAGCGAGTGCTGCACTATCAACACCAGTGTCTAGACACATAGTGAGTGCTGCACTATCAACACCAGTGTCTAGACACATAGTGAGTGCTGCACTATCAACACCAGTGTCTAGACACATAGCGAGTGCTGCACTATCAACACCAGTGTCTAGACATATAGTGAGTGCTGCACTATCACCACCAGTATCTAGACACATAGTGAGTCCTGCACTATCAACACCAGTGTCTAGATACATAGAGTGCGTTGCTCTATCAACACCAGTGTCTAGACACATAGAGTGCGTTGCTCTATCAACACCAGTGTCTAGACACATAGTGAGTGCTGCACTATCAACACCAGTGTCTAGACGCATAGCGAGTGCTGCACTGTTAACACCAGTGTCTAGACGCAAAGCGAGTGCTGCACTGTCAACACCAGTGTCTAGACACATAGCGAGTGCTGCACTGTCAACACCAGTGTCTAGACGCATAGCGAGTGCTGCACTGTCAACACCAGTGTCTAGACACATAGTGAGTGCTGCACTATCAACACCAGTGTCTAGACATAGTGAGCGCTGCACTATCAACACCAGTGTTTAGAACACATAGTGAGTGCTGCACTATCAACACCAGTGTCTAGACACATAGTGAGTGCTGCACTATCAACACCAGTGTCTAGACATAGAGAGTGCTGTACTATCAACACCTGTGTCTAGATGCAGAGTGCTGCACTATCAACACCAGTGTCTAGACGCATAGTGAGTGCTGCACTATCAACACCAGTGTCTAGACATAGAGAGTGCTGTACTATCAACACCTGTGTCTAGACGCATAGAGAGTGCTGCACTATCAACACGCTGTACGATTAAACCCAGTTTCCTGAGACCCAGACAGCACTGAACAATGTTGGAGTGTTTGTGCATTTATATTTTTGTGCATTATCAATAGTGTTTAGAATTTAGATTTGCTCTCGATTATACACATATTCAATAACATGATGCTGCAGCATTTAAAAGGAAAGGCCTATGATGTGTAGAAGTGTGTTTTCTTAGCTATTGCTGACTAGGCATCAATTTAGGTCCGATTGTAATCTTTTTCAAAATGGAAGCCACTAATATCTTTTCCCTGCATATTTCACTGTTCATTATTTCTGCCAAAACTTTCCAGAATGATCACAATACTGAATGCTTCCGAGGACCGCCCGCTAGTCGACTGTGCCCTGTTCATTCATAATACTGTGTCCTGTCATCTCCGGCTGACATTAGCATAGAGTGGGCAGAATCAATGTTCATGCAGTGGGATAGTGCTTAGGTGGTAAGGCAATATGTAAAACTGATTTGCCAATACACCTGATTCCTTTGCTCACACCATGAAGAATCTGCACTTTCACTTCTGTTCTATGGGAAGAATTGCCATATAAATCCCTGATTTTGGGGCTGAGCCAGAGACTTTCCAATGCTACCAGGAATGAGGTCCATTTCTCTATTGATTTTGCTGCTCCTTTAGGACTTGGAATCATTTTGCATACTCTTTGATGCTCTATTTGCTGAGAGTGCTCATGGCAAACATTTTATGATGACTCTGCAGCATATCATTTTTACATTTTTACATTTTTGGAAGAAATCCTTTGCATTTATTCAGCTCATCTAGGACTCAATTGTTGAGCAGGCCCTTATTCTTTTTACTTTATTTTGAGGTTGTGGAAGGTGCCTGACCTTCGGGACATATCGCCTCAAGAAACTGTGGTTTAATAATGTCGCCTATTCCTCAATCCATGGGCTAGTTGTTGAGGTAAATTTCAGTGTGTTCAAAAGTAGGGGTTTCCCGCACCGACAACTATCAACGCCAGTGTCTAGGTACCTAGAGAGATGCACTATCAACACCAGAACAACAGTGTCTAGATACCCAGAGAGCCGCACTTATAACAGCAGAATGCCAGTGCCTAGTTACCCGGAGTACTGCACTATTAACACCAAAACAACAGTATCTATGGGCATATTATCAACTAGCGAAATTTAGCGCTAAATAAGCTTAGCAAAATTTTGTCTATCGCCGTGCCTCGCCGGATTTTATAATCGCAGAAATAACATGCTATTAGCAACGTTTATCTCTAATGCGATAAAATTTCCAGCTTTAGCGGCAAAATGCGTGAATATCACCGGTAATCCAGCAATATTCACACATTATCGCCAATGGGGACTTAGCCAGAATATCCATCTCCCATAGGATATAATGGCTAAGAACTGGTCTGAGCAGGCGTTCGTTTTCAGCGATATTCGCGCTTAGCGCACATTTTTTTATCGGTACGCCTGTGTTGATAATAGGCAATAGTGATGTTAGCGACTGCTTTCAGTCGCTAACAGGTTGGGTACGCCCACTTTGCATGTCATTAGCGATAAATATCACTGACATGCAAAGCGGGCCCCAAACCACTCGCTATTGCCTACAAACTGTCGCTAACTGCTGTTAGCGACAGCTTGCTAATAGGGCGATGAAATTATCGCCGCTTTGCGGCCGAAAACAGCTGCTAAAGCGGAGATAATTACATATCGCCCGCCTTGATAATATACCCCCTAGTTACTCGGAGTGCTGCACTGTTAACACTAGAGCGTCTGTGTCTAGATACCCAGAGTGATGCACTATTAACAGCGGAAAGCCAGTGTCTAGATACCCTGCTAGCCCTCCACCAATGTCAACCTCCCAGGAGCAATTCCTGCACAAAGGCACCCTCCTATGTGCTAGCCCTCCACAAGGAGACCTTCTAGGGAGCTACACCTGTGTAATGAGACACATAGGGAGCTACACTAGAGCAATGATGCCCTCAAGGGAGCTACACCTGTACAATGACGCCCTTTAGTGACGTTCAATAAGCAGCTGAATTGAGGGAGCTGTACCTGTACAAGGGGCCTCTCCCAGCAGCTGCTCCTGTACCACTGGGCGCCTAGCTACAGCTAGGTCAGACCTGGTATGTCCCACTCTCTGTCACCAGGCCCTAGCTGCAGCTAGGACGCACCTGGTATGTCCCACTCTCTGTCACCAGCCCCTCGCTGCAGCTAGGTCACACCTGGTGTGCACCACTCTCTGTCACCAGCCCCCTAGCTGCAGCTAGGCCACACCTGGTATGTGCCACTCTCTGTCACCAGCCCCCTAGCTGCAGCTAGGTCACACCTGGTATGTGCCACTCTCTGTCACCAGCCCCCTAGCTGCAGCTAGGTCAGACATGCTGTGTCCCACTCTGTCACCAGTCACCTACCTGCAGCTAGGTCACACCTGGTATGTCCCACTCTCTGTCACCAGCCCCCTAGCTGCAGCTAGGTTAGACCTGGTATGTCACATTCTCTGTCACCAGTCCCCTAGCTGCAGCTAGGTCACACCTGGTATGCCCCGCTCTCTGTCACCAGCCCCCTAGCTGCAGCTAGGTCAGCCCTGGTATGTCCCACTCTCTGTCACCAGCCCCCTAGCTGCAGCTAGGCCAAACCTGGTATATCACACTCTCTGTCACCAGGCCCCTAGCTGCAACTAGGTCAGACCTGGTATGCTCCACTCTCTGTCACCAGCCCCCTAGCTGCCTCTAGGTCAGGCCTGGTATGCCCCACTCTCTGTCACCAGCCCCCTAGCTGCAGCTAGGTCAGCCCTGGTATGTCCCACTCTCTGTCACCAGCCCCCTAGCTGCAGCTAGGTCAGACCTGGTATGTCCCACTCTCTGTCACCAGCCCCCCAGCTGAAGCTAGGTCAGACCTGGTATGTCCCACTCTCTGTCACCAGCCCCCTAGCTGCAGCTAGGTCAGACCTGGTATGTCCCACTCTCTGTCGCCAGACCCCTAGCTGCAGCTAGGTCAGACCTGGTATGTCCCACTCTCTGTCACCAGCCCCCTAGCTGCAGCTAGGTCAGACCTGGTATGTCCCACTCTCTGTCACCAGCCCCCTAGCTGCAGCTAGGTCAGACCTGGTATGTCCCACTCTCTGTCACCAGCCCCCTAGCTGCAGCTAGGTCAGACCTGGTATGCCCGCTCTCTGTCACCAGCCCCCTAGCTGCAGCTAGGTCAGACCTGGTATGCCCGCTCTCTGTCACCAGCCCCTAGCTGCAGCTAGGTCAGTCCTGGTATGCCCCACTCTCTGTCACCAGCCCCCTAGCTGCAGCTAGGTCAGCCCTGGTATGTCCCACTCTCTGTCACCAGCCCCCTAGCTGCAGCTAGGACACACCTGGTATGTCCCACTCTCTGTCACAAAGCCCCTAGCTGCAGCTAGGTCAGACCTGGTATGTCCCACTCTCTGCCACCAGGCCCCTAGCTGCAGCTAGGTCAGCCCTGGTATGTCCCACTCTCTGTCACCAGCCCCCTAGCTGCAGCTAGGCCAGTCCTGGTATGTCCCACTCTCTGTCACCAGCCCCTAGCTGCAGCTAGGTCAGACCTGGTATGCCCTACTCTCTGTCACCGGCCCACTAGCTGCAGCTAGGTCACACCTGGTATGTCCCACTCTCTGTCAACAGCCCCCTAGCTGCAGCTAGGTCAGACCTGGTATGTCCCACTCTCTGTCACCAGCCCCCCAGCTGAAGCTAGGTCAGACCTGGTATGTCCCACTCTCTGTCACCAGCCCCCTAGCTGCAGCTAGGTCAGACCTGGTATGTCCCACTCTCTGTCGCCAGACCCCTAGCTGCAGCTAGGTCAGACCTGGTATGTCCCACTCTCTGTCACCAGCCCCCTAGCTGCAGCTAGGTCAGACCTGGTATGTCCCACTCTCTGTCACCAGCCCCCTAGCTGCAGCTAGGTCAGACCTGGTATGTCCCACTCTCTGTCACCAGCCCCCTAGCTGCAGCTAGGTCAGACCTGGTATGCCCGCTCTCTGTCACCAGCCCCCTAGCTGCAGCTAGGTCAGACCTGGTATGCCCGCTCTCTGTCACCAGCCCCTAGCTGCAGCTAGGTCAGTCCTGGTATGCCCCACTCTCTGTCACCAGCCCCCTAGCTGCAGCTAGGACACACCTGGTATGCCCCACTCTCTGTCACCAGCCCCCTAGCTGCAGCTAGGTCAGACCTGGTATGTCCCACTCTCTGTCACCAGTCCCCTAGCTGCAGCTAGGTCACGCCTGGTATGTCCCACTCTCTGTCACCAGCCCCCTGGCTGCAGCTAGGTCAGCCCTGGTATGTGCCACTCCCTGTCACCAGCCCCCTAGCTGCAGCTAGGTCAGACCTGGTATGTCCCACTCTCTGTTACCAGCCCCTTAGCTGTAGCTCGGTCAGACCTGGTATGTCCCACTCTCTGTCACCAGCCCCCTAGCTGCAGCTAGGTCACACCTGGTATGTCCCACTCTCTGTTACCAGCCCCTTAGCTGTAGCTCGGTCAGACCTGGTATGCCCCACTCTCTGTCACCAGCCCCCTCTCTGTCACCAGCCCCCTAGCTGCAGCTAGGTCATACCTGGTATGTCCCACTCTCTGTCACCAGCCCCCTCTCTGTCACCAGCCCCCTAGCTGCAGCTAGGTCAGACCTGGTATGTCCCACTCTCTGCCACCAGGCCCCTAGCTGCAGCTAGGTCACACCTGGTATGTCCCACTCTCTGTCACCAGCCCCCTAGCTGCAGCTAGGTCAGCCCTGGTATGTCCCACTCTCTGTCACCAGCTCCCTAGCTGCAGCTAGGACACACCTGGTATGTCCCACTCTCTATCACCAGCCCCCTAGCTGCAGCTAGGTCACACCTGGTATGTCCCACTCTCTGTCACCAGCCCCCTAGCTGCAGCTAGGTCAGACCTGGTATGTCCCACTCTCTGTCACCAGCTCCCTAGCTGCAGCTAGGACACACCTGGTATGTCCCACTCTCTGTCACTAGCCCCCCCCCCCTAGCTGCAGCTAGGTCAGACCTGGTATGTCCCACTCTCTGTCACCAGCCCCCCCCCTAGCTGCAGCTAGGACACACCTGGTATGTCCCACTCTCTGTCACTAGCCCCCCCCCCCTAGCTGCAGCTAGGACACACCTGGTATGTCCCACTCTCTGTCACCAGCCCCCCCCCCTAGCTGCAGCTAGGTCACACCTGGTATGTCCCACTCTCTGTCACTAGCCCCCCCCCCCTAGCTGCAGCTAGGACACACCTGGTATGTCCCACTCTCTGTCACTAGCCCCCCCCCCCTAGCTGCAGCTAGGACACACCTGGTATGTCCCACTCTCTGTCACCAGCCCCCTGGCTGCAGCTAGGTCAGACCTGGTATGTCCCACTCTCTGTCACTAGCCCCCCCCCTCTAGCTGCAGCTAGGACACACCTGGTATGTCCCACTCTCTGTCACTAGCCCCCCCCCCCTAGCTGCAGCTAGGACACACCTGGTATGTCCCACTCTCTGTCACTAGCCCCCCCCCCTAGCTGCAGCTAGGACACACCTGGTATGTCCCACTCTCTGTCACTAGCCCCCCCCCTAGCTGCAGCTAGGACACACCTGGTATGTCCCACTCTCTGTCACCAGCCCCTAGCTGCAGCTAGGTCAGACCTGGTATGCCCTACTCTCTGTCACCGGCCCACTAGCTGCAGCTAGGTCACACCTGGTATGTCCCACTCTCTGTCAACAGCCCCCTAGCTGCAGCTAGGTCAGACCTGGTATGTCCCACTCTCTGTCACCAGCCCCCCAGCTGAAGCTAGGTCAGACCTGGTATGTCCCACTCTCTGTCACCAGCCCCCTAGCTGCAGCTAGGTCATACCTGGTATGTCCCACTCTCTGTCACCAGCCCCCTCTCTGTCACCAGCCCCCTAGCTGCAGCTAGGTCAGACCTGGTATGTCCCACTCTCTGCCACCAGGCCCCTAGCTGCAGCTAGGTCACACCTGGTATGTCCCACTCTCTGTCACCAGCCCCCTAGCTGCAGCTAGGTCAGCCCTGGTATGTCCCACTCTCTGTCACCAGCTCCCTAGCTGCAGCTAGGACACACCTGGTATGTCCCACTCTCTATCACCAGCCCCCTAGCTGCAGCTAGGTCACACCTGGTATGTCCCACTCTCTGTCACCAGCCCCCTAGCTGCAGCTAGGTCAGACCTGGTATGTCCCACTCTCTGTCACCAGCTCCCTAGCTGCAGCTAGGACACACCTGGTATGTCCCACTCTCTGTCACTAGCCCCCCCCCCCCTAGCTGCAGCTAGGTCAGACCTGGTATGTCCCACTCTCTGTCACCAGCCCCCCCCCTAGCTGCAGCTAGGACACACCTGGTATGTCCCACTCTCTGTCACTAGCCCCCCCCTAGCTGCAGCTAGGACACACCTGGTATGTCCCACTCTCTGTCACCAGCCCCCCCCCTAGCTGCAGCTAGGTCACACCTGGTATGTCCCACTCTCTGTCACTAGCCCCCCCCCCTAGCTGCAGCTAGGACACACCTGGTATGTCCCACTCTCTGTCACTAGCCCCCCCCCCTAGCTGCAGCTAGGACACACCTGGTATGTCCCACTCTCTGTCACCAGCCCCCTGGCTGCAGCTAGGTCAGACCTGGTATGTCCCACTCTCTGTCACTAGCCCCCCCCCCCTAGCTGCAGCTAGGACACACCTGGTATGTCCCACTCTCTGTCACTAGCCCCCCCCCCCTAGCTGCAGCTAGGACACACCTGGTATGTCCCACTCTCTGTCACTAGCCCCCCCCCCTAGCTGCAGCTAGGACACACCTGGTATGTCCCACTCTCTGTCACTAGCCCCCCCCCTAGCTGCAGCTAGGACACACCTGGTATGTCCCACTCTCTGTCACTAGCCCCCCCCCCTAGCTGCAGCTAGGACACACCTGGTATGTCCCACTCTCTGTCACTAGCCCCCCCCCCCCCTAGCTGCACCAGGTCACACCTGCTAGGTAACACTCTAGCTTCAGACAGATTCATGATGTTCTGTAGTAACAGGTTTTCTTCTCAGGAGCCAGAGGTGACCAGGGCCCCTCACAGCTGGAGCCTCTGGAAGTCTGGTGAGAGTGAGACAGATCAGCGGGCACACGGAGTTGTATTTGTTTATTATTTTTCATGTATTGCAGGAGTTACCCCTGTGTGAGAGTTGAACCTGCTTGGATCCCGCCCTCCCTGAAAGGCTGTGCAGGACACACTTGAGCTCGGCCTGGGGGGGCCTTCCATGCCCCCCCCCCCCGCCTGCACCCGAGCAGTGTTCTGCAGGTACGTTTGAAGTCATAGGCATAGTGGGCTCTGGCCCCGGGCCCCAGCCTTTCACGGGGCCCCTGGTCGAGCCAGCTCTGTTCTGCAGAGAGGCTTGCTCTAATGACCTGGTAGAGTTCTTAAACAGTTTTAAATAGCATGTTCCTTTAATTTATTTTTAATGTGGGGGGAGGGGGTGAAAGTCTATTACAGGCTTTTTGCAGACAAATGTAGTGTTTATGTTTCATGCAACATCCATAAAATGGTTCCTTTTTAGATCAAAACAGATGATAAATGAGAGGATGTCATAGAAATGATTTGCAGTAATAATAGTGAGATCATTCTGTGCGACAGGATTGAAAACACACGTCACTGGGGCATATCACCAAAGGTGGCAATAGACATTTATCGCCGATTTAGCGGCCGCTTTCAGCCGCTAAGTGGAGATAATTCTATCGCCCTATTAGCAAGCTGTCGCTAACTGATGTTAGCGACAGCTTTTAGGCGATAGCGAGCGGTTTGGTGCCCGCTTTGCATGTCAGCGATGTTTATCGCTAATGACATGCAAAGTGGACGTACCCAACCCATTAGCGACTGAAAGCAGTCGCTAACGTCGCTATCGCCTATTAGCAAGGTGGGCGTAGCAATGGAAATATTAGCGCTAAGCGCGAATATCTCCAAAAACTAACGCCTGCTCAGACCAGTTCTTAGCCATGTTATCCAATGGGAGGTGGATAACATGGCTAAGAACATTTCGTCGCTAATGCGTGAATATCGCTGTATTCTCAGTGATATTCACGCTATCGCCGGAAAATTTATCGCTTTGGAGATACACCTTGCTAATAGCAAGTTATCTCAGCGATAATTTCCGGCGATGCTTAGCGATAAAAAATTTGTTGCTAAGCCTAGTTAGCGATAAATATCGCTAATCGTTGGTAATATGCCCCACTATCCCTGAATTGAACATGTAAATGCATTTAGAATTTGAACTAATGCGCTTGTGCGCTGTCAGTGACCCGGCCAAAGAGGGCATGAAAGGACTGAAACTGGATCATACATTCAAAGCTGTTCTGAAAAGAGGCCCCCAGAATGCGTTTGGCCCCCGGGCCCCCAAAATCCTTAAGATGCCCCTGGGGTTCTGTCCTCCTGTAACCCCTCTAGCGCTGCAGTTTGGCACCCAGAAGCCTGGAGTCATTTTAGCCCTAGTAAACAATGGAAAGAGCGCAGGAATAGAAACATCTGCTGCTAAATTTGGAGCCCTTTTCTCGACAGCAGCTTGGGTGGAGGCCAAAGGAAGCATCTGTCAGGAGGCCTGGGGGGGGGGCACGAGCGGGCTCGCGCCCTGGCCACTCACCTTGAAGCCAATTGGTCCTCGCGCGCCAGGCAGGCCTGGCAGGCCCGGGTCTCCCTTCTCGCCCTAGGGTATAAAAAGAGAAGAAAGAGTATATTGGGGTGTGCAGACGCGTTTCGGCTCGAAGACGCCCTTTAAAAACTCAAGGGTTGGGTGAGCCAAAGACTTCAGCTCAGAAAGGCCCTTTACAAACCACAGGCAGGTGAGCCACAGGACTAAACAAGGGCTTCCATTGTAGGGGTCAATTCTGCCAATAAATCCTACCACCATCTTAAACAAGCATCGGCAAAGCCAACAGGTCTCGCCTATGCAAGAGCAATCGGCTTTGCCAATGTGTTTTAGCAATGTTGTACATCAGAGTGGCTGCTGTTCTGCACGGCTAAAAGTTAGTAGGGTAACGGAGAGTGGCGTGGAGTGGAGTGTCGTAAAGGGGAGTGTTATGGAGTGGCGCAGAGTGGCGTGAAGTGGCGTACAGTAGACTTGAGTGGCGTGCAGAGGAGTGAAGTGGAGTGTCACAGAGTAGCATACAGTAATGTGTAGTGTCGTGGAGGGAGTAGAGTGCCATACAGTGGAAGGGAGTAGAGTTGAGTGATGTAGAGTGGAGCACAGAGTTGAGTAGTGTCGTAGAGTGGAGTGGCACAGAGTGGAGTGGAGTAGTGTAGAGCAGAGTGGAGTGGCGTAGAGGGTGTTGCGTGGAGTAGAGTGTTGTAGAGCAGAGTGGCATACAGTGGAGTAGATTGTCATAGAGTGGAGTGGTGCAGAGTGGAATAAAATGGAATGAAGTGGCATAGAGGAAGTATTGTAGAGCTTCGTAGAGTGAAGTAGTGTCGTAGAATGGCATAGAGTGGAGTAGAGTGCTTTAGAGTGGAGTACAGTGTCAGTGGATCAGAGTTTTTGGAGTAGAGTGTCGTAGAGTGGAGTGTCGTAGAGTGGAGTGCCGTAGAGTGGAGTGGAGTAAAATACAGTGGTGCCAAAAAGATTGGCATAGAGTGCAGTTGCGTAGAGTGCACTGGTGTAGAGTACAGTGACGTAGAGTAGTGTACAGTACAGTGGCACACAGTAGAGCAGTGCAGAGTAGATTGCAGTGGGGCAGAGTGCATTGATGCAGAGTGGAGTGGTGCAGGAGTAGAGTGGTACAGAGTAGATTGGCATAGAGTGCAGTGGCGTGGAGTGCATTGGTTTTGAGTACATTGGTGTAGAGTGCATAGGTGTAGAGTGCAGTGACGTAGAACAGCTTAGAGTAGAGTGCATTGGCATACAGTAGAACGGTGCAGAGTAGATTGTAGTGGGGCAGAGTGCAATGATGCAGAGCGGAGTGGTGCAGAGTGGAGTAGAGTGATACAGAGTAGAGTGGTGCAGAGTGGCGCAGAGTGAAGTGGCATTGAGTGGAGTGGTGCAGGGTACAGTGCAGTGGCACAGAGTGCAGTGGTATAGAGGGCAGTCATTCAGAGTAGAGTGTCAGAGTGCAGGGTTGTAGAGTGGGGCCAAGAGCAGTGACGCTGAGTACAGTGGTGCAGAGTAGAATAGAGTGGCGTGGAGTGCAGTGACATAGAACGCAAGGGTGTAGAGTGGTGTAGTGTGCAGTGGTGTAGAGTGCAGCAGCATAGAGTAGAAAGTTGTAGAGTCTGGTGGCGTAAAGAACAGTGGTGCAATTTAGTTAGCATAAGTGCAGCGGAGTAGAGTGCAATGCTTTAGAGAACAGTGCCGTAGAAAAGAGAGCAGTACAGTGGTGTATCATTGATTGCAGTGGCATAGACTAAACACGGAGTGTTGCACAGTAGAGAGGAGTGGAGTGGTGCAGATCAGAGCGCGGTGACGCAGTGTTGAGTGGAGTGGCATATTGTGGAGTGGTGAAAAGTAGACTGCAGTGGCGTGGAGTGATGCAGAGTAGAGTGTAGTGGGTAGAGTAGAGTATGCATGGTAGCGTATTGCCGTTACAAACAACACATCTTCAATTGAAATGACCGTTACATTTGCACTCACATACAGTTTTACTGATAAAAGTATACAGTGCACAAACAATAATGTCTGGGAATCTCATCACCTAATGTATTGATTTTCTCGTCAGCACAGATCATTTACAGACATTTACATTTTGTTGTGTGCTAGAAAAAGAATAACATCTGTACAGCCTTCCTCAAGCAGCCCCCCACAAGCCAGGAAAGAAAAATAAACACCCCCTGGATGACACAGCCTGACATTTGACCTCTGTCTTTGAATACCCAGCAATTGTGACAAGATAAAAAGAGGATATGGAGGTCTGTTTACAGAAAGCCAGTTTGTGAAAGAATACAGTAAACAAGATGTTGGGCAACAGAAGGGGTGAACTTGAGCTGGACAGCCTAAAGCAAATAAAGCCAGGAAACAGAAAGCCAGAAAATGGGAGTTACAAACCACAAGGCCAATGGTAAGCAATGAGTGGAATGCATTCCTAGGTCACCTTTCTGAATGTCCCCAAGCATTCTTCAGAAAACCAGACATCCCTGGAAAATCTGCTACCATCCCATAAAATACTCCACAATCCTTGGAAAAACAATCACCTCTCCACCTCTGGGTAAGCTCCCACCAGAGCAGGAGAGACTGCAACATTTAAAAAACATAAAAGTTGCCACCACTCCAAAAAAAGTTGCAATCTACCCAGGAAAATCTGCCACCCATCAGAAATGCCTTCTTACCCATAGAAAAAGAAACTGCCATCCTCCCAAGTGTGACTGTCGCCCAGGTAAACGATGTTACCCCACCGACGAATGACCAGCATCCCAGGAGAGCCGCCATCATAAGAAAGGCTGGAACCAGCCATTGAAAAGTGGACACCAACCATTGAAATGCTCTAATATCCCTCAACATGTGAACAACCCTCAACCCCAAACATAAATTACTATCCCAAGTGGTATTTGTACATTGCAGTGATAGCTTTTTGCCATGAAAATACCCTGTTAAAGTAAATAAATAACATGCAACACCGTCTCAACACAGCTTCCAATTCATTCAAAGGTATTTTTTTTAAACTATTAAAAAAGATACTATAGAAGCATGATAAAGAAGATAACCGCCATGTTTATGAAACTGTATAAAGCATAAAAATAAAAAGGCATAATAAGCCAGCTGAGGTCCCCAATGTACATGTGCATGCATTCATGCTTCCTCTAAGCACTTCTTGCATTTCATCCCAAATCAGGCTCTCCAGCCCTCTCCTATCATGGTCAATATGAGTAGACTGATAAATATGGCATCTTTACCTGAGTTCCGTCTGGTCCTGGCCAACCGATTGGTCCAGGATTTCCCGGCACACCTGGGGGACCTGATCTGCCCTTGAAAGACAACAAAATGCCAAAAGATTCACATGAAACAGTGAGACTCCTCCATTTCAGCGACTACAGCAAATGTTTGCACTTCACACCCTCCTTTCTGCCTTCATGCTCACATTCCAACTCCTTCCATGTTTTTAGTCATTTTTTCCTGGTGTTCCCCGCTATTACGTCAAGGGTTCTCCCAATCAAGGACCTATTTTCTGTGTTCTCCTTGAATCCTTCTCCCAGGACTAGTGATCTCTTACAATTCTCATTGTGTCTTTCAACCCCCCCCCAACAATCTCTTCCTTTGTTCTTGTCATAGGTCATGTAGGGCCCGATTCACAGAACTAACTTAAGACAAAATCCTAAACTTACTACCATTTTGGTATTCACAGAAGGCACTTACTCATTTCGGTATTCACAGAAGTTAGGAGTCTTAACTTTAGGACTCCTAAATGCCTTCAGTGAATACTGATAATCTTAAAGTTAGGATTTTTCTCAGTTTAGGAGTAGTAAAGTTAGGACTCCTAACTTCTGTGAATACCGAAATGAGTAAGTTCCTTCTGTGAATACCAAAATGGTAGTAAGTTTAGGATTTTGTCTTAAGTTAGTTCTGTGAATCGGGCCCGAAAGTTCTTATCCTATTTTTATGCTCTCCTACAATTCTCGTTTTCCTAGGTTTTGCTCTCCATTCACTTTGATCTCCTTGAGCCACTATCCTCATTCTCGTTGGTTTTTCTCTATGCCCTTGGTCTCCTAGGAATCTTGTCCTATCTGCTTGTTTCCTTATGCTTCTACTCCATTCTCCTGTTGAACCCTCGGCTTCTTTTCCTTCCTTTGTGTTCCCTCAGGCTTCTTCTCCGTGCCCCTTGTTCTACTTTGGCCTATATTCATGTTCATCTGGGATTCTTTTCTGTGCCCTTCGTTTCCTAGGATTCTTATTCCATCTTCATGTTTTCTTAAGATCCTACCTTCAATTCTTCTACACACCCCTTGGTTTCCTAGGGTTTTTATCAAGTCTTGTTGTTCTGAAAGGCCTCTCCTTGAAAGCTATCACTGTCTCGTAGGATTCTCATCTATCTTCATGTCCTCTTAAGATTCTTTTCCACGTCTCTTTGTCTCCCTGGGTGCTTATCCTATTGTCATATTCTCTTATGATTCCTATCCCTGCCCTTTGGTCTCATCCTATTCTCATAATCTATTAGAATTCCTCCGTGCATGCCTTGGTCTCTTAGGCTTCTTACCTTATTGCCATGTTCTTGTGTGATTCCCCTCCATGTTCCCAAGTCCCGATGGTATGCATCCTATCTTCATGCCCTCTTAGGATTCTCTTCCATGCCCATGGCCTCTTAGGGCTCTTATCCTACTACCACATTCTCTTAGGATTCTTCTCCATGCCCTTTGGCCTGCTAGGGTTCGAATCATATTTTCATATTCTCGTAGGATTATATTCCATTTCCCTTGGTCTGCTAGGTTCTTATCCCAGCATCACGTTCTCTAAGGAACTGTATGTCTTCATGGTCTCCTAGGTTTCTAATCCAATCTTTCTGTTCTCTTGGAATTCTTTTCCACTCTACTTGGTGTCATATGGTTCTTATCCTATCTTCTAGCTCTTTAGGAATTCTTTGCAATGCCCCTTGATCTCCTTGGATTCTCTTATCTTCTCTTAATACTCTCTTAATATTCTTTTTCATGCCCCCTAGTGTTATTGGTGTTTTATCCTAGCTTCATGTTCTCTTAGGATTCTTCTCCATGCGCCAAATAATTTGTATTTGCTCTTCATGTTCTCTTAATAGTCTCCACTGTACCCCCTTGTTTTTCCAGGCTTGTCCTCCATGCCCTTCTAAGAATCTCATCCTATCTTCATGTTCACTTGGAGTTCTCTCCTCCATCCCCCAAGGATAAGATTCATATTTTCCTAATCCACATTCCATACTTTCCTGATGTCTATCTTCACGCCCATTTTATCTCAAATTACTGATCAATTCAAGTGATCAGTGTAGGTTTTTCTTTATTCTGTCCTTTCTGCCAGTTCGCCACCTTGTCCCTGTGTTCTTTTGAGCCAGTGTTTCTTGTTCTTCATGTTCACCCAAGTTCCAATGGTAAAGGAGTGTTCTCTTTAGGGTTTCCTGCCTTTCCCAGGTGACAGCTTAGAATTTATAACACACCAAATGGTAAAGGGTCATAGGGAGAGATTTTTAAAGACCAGTGCGGACCCAATCCCCAAATCAATGCTGTATAAACATATAAAGTCTGTGGGTCTCTAGTGTTCCTAAAAGGAACAATTCTGAAGCACAACAAGTACTGACCTAAATCCAGTGAAAAAAGTCCTATTTAAGAGGGCGAAATCCCATCACCCACTGAGGTGGCATGCTTCCTCATCTGTGATCTCCTCTTAGTTGCATTTCCTAGTGCAACCAAGGGCTGCAACCGTCTCACTGTGAGAGGGGAGCTCGCGGATGTTTTCACTAGAGGGACAGTGAGTCTGATCTCCTAAGATCTTTTGAAGCATGTATAAAATTATATGAGGTGAAATGTTTGCAGTGCCAAAAAGATATTAAAGTGGTATTTCAATTGGCTACCAAGCGAAACAAAAAATATTTAATGGTTATCGCTAGGTGTCAATCAATAAAAACAGTGCAAACGAGATCTGAATAAATTTGTGATCGCGTAGGTCTAGAAAGAGGGTCGCGTTTGCAGTTTTTATTGATTGACACCTAGCGATAACCATTAAATTTATTTTCTTTAGCTTGGTAGCCAATTGTAATACCACTTTAATATCTTTTTGGCACTGCATACATTTCACCTCATTTAATTTTATACATGCTTCAAAAGATCTTAGGAGATCAGACTCACTGTCCCTCTTGTGAAAACATCCGTGATCTCCCCTCTCACAGTGAGACGGTTGCAGCCCTTGGTTGCACTAGGAATTGCAACTAAGAGGAGATCCCAGATGATGAATCATGCCCCCTTGGTGGGTGATGGGATTCCGTCCTCTTAAATAGGACTTTTTTCCACTGGATTTAGGTCAGTACTTGTTGTGCTTCTGAAATGTCACTTTTTGGAACACTAGAGACCCACAGACTTTATATGTTTTGACAGCTTAGAATTTCCCATGTTTTCCTTTGGATTGTTTTTACTCAATTCCCATGTTCTCCTTGACTGCCTCTGCCACGTTTCTCAAGGGTTCACCTCTTTGCTCACATTTTGTATTGGCATTTGCTTTCTTCTCTTACATTCCTAGACCCCATGTCCTACTTTTGTCTACTCCCAGAGGTCTTTTCACTTTATAATTTTCTCCACGGCTTCCCCTCTTTACCCCATGTTCTGCCAGTATTCTTACCTTACCTGTGTTATCTTTCTGGCACTCCTCCCTTCCCTACATGTCCCCTTCATCTATTGTGCTTCCCATGAGTTTTCCATTGCTTCCTATGGTCTCCTTGACTTTCCATCCTATTTATGTAATCTTGTAAATTCCCCTTCAGATGTGTTTCCTTACAGTTGCACTCTATCTCCCATGTTTTCCTCCTCCTTTGCCCCTTGTATTCTTACAGTTCTTCTGCATGTCCACTAGTTCATCTGGGCTTGTTTCTGTCCCTCGTCTCCTCATGGGATTGACAACCTATTTATGTCCTCTCCAGAGATTCTTCATAGTTTTCCTATATTCAACTCTAGTTATCCTCAATGAGCTCTGTTTTCCTTGGATTTACTCTTATCACATCCCCATATTTACATTGGACATACTCCTTTTCTTACCTCTGTTGTTCTCCTTCGCCCTTCCATTATTTGCATTTTTTGCAATTCTCTCCCCATAGTTCTTAGTGCCAGATATCCAGCCCACATTCAATCAAAGACTAGCTGTTGAACATTGTGTTTGGAACTGGGATGTCAGACTCACACCTTTCACCAACACAAGCCCCAGGCATGTTGGCTGAGCATGCAGCAGTCAATAGCTCCTCAAACACACCCTTCATCCTGCCAGTGCTGCTCTGCTCAGGCATAACTTAGGTTCAGTTACCACAGCTAACGTTCAGCTTTATGTTTCATTTGGATGAATGAAGGTATGGTCTTACCTTCCGGCCTGGCCTGCCAATCTCACCCTGTGAAAGAGAGGACATGGTGGCGTTAGCACAGCTGATGAAGTTACGGCTAGCTTTAAAAAGACACCACTAGACACATGAAGATCAGAGATGGAGACAATGCAGGCCTGGGACAGTCTTCAGTTCATCCCCTAAAGACCTTCACTGGACCCAATATTGAAAGCCCAGGCTGCACCAATAACCTCTCAGTAAGAGATCAGCCAATCAGCACTGGTTTTGTTTTACTGATAATCAACCAGGAAGCCTCTGTGTCGAGAATGACCCTGACCATGACCTTCACCGTGGAAGCACAGCATAGGACATGGCCCAACATCACCTCCACCAATATACAGAACTTTAAAGGTATTTATATTTATGTAGCACTTTGCACACCCCTTGAAAGGAATAGAGCGCTTTCTCTGATGTTGGCAACGTAGTTACTCTGTAGGTATCATTTATATAGTGCTTTCTACTCTGGACTCAAGTGCGGCTATGCTCCAGACAACCCATTAACCTGGAGAAAAAGCAAGGCTAGGTACCAACATATTCACCCACTAGAAATCTGCAATCATATTCTCCAAAATGTGACTATAGCAGAGGGGGCGCCTGCCAAAAATTACCAAGCAACTCACTTTATTTTAAACATACCAGAGGAGAAAATATCAATAACTTAAACAAGTCCCTCATCGGAAATCGATGCAATGAGGAATTGAATCACCAACTGGCTTATGGTATATGAATAAGCTAGAATTACCTTCTCTCCTTTTGGTCCCATCACACCTGGAAATCCCTGTGGACCCTGAAAGAGGAAAACAAAAAAAAAACACAAATTATTTTGCAAGGCATCTTTGTGAAGAACAAGTAACTTACCTTCGGTAACAACTTATCTGGTAGAGACTCTATCTAGCTGCAGATTCCTTAACTTAGAATAATCCACTGGTGTTCACTCTGGATCTGGAAATGTTTTTGTGAGCAATATCCCTGTGCACCGGTAGGTAGCACTGTTTGGCTCCACATGGCGTTGTCCGTTCCGAAGTGATGTGTATGGTGCCAATATAGGGGCCAGCCCAGCATGCTGATGTCAGTTTCATTTAACGACTTTCCACTTCAGAAGAGGGAAGCCACAGGGAACACTGACCACTGGTACATGAAACCAGAGCCCTTAAAAGGGGACAGTCCCTTACTCTGAAATTTGTTCACAAAGTGGGGAGGGTGGGTGCGTCAGTAGGAAATCTGCGGCTAGATATAGCCTCTACCAGATAAGGTGTTACCGAAGGTAAGTAACTTGTTCATCTGATCTTCTAGCTGCAGATTCCGTACCTTAATATAGATACCTAAGCAATACCTCCCCAGAGGTGGGATAGTGACATGGAATTATACTAGAAAATCTTGTAGGACTGAATGGCCATAATGCCCGTCTCGCTGGGCCTTACTGTCCAGGCAGTGATGCTTTGTAAAAATGTGCAGGGTGGCCGATATTGCAGCCTGACAGATAACAACGACAGGTACTCCACGAGCCAACGCAGTGGTTGCAGCCTTAGGTCGGTTGGAGTGAGCACGCAATCCTTCATTGGCATAATGAAGGGTGTAGGTGGGAACATGTACTGGAGAACTTTCAAAAACCTATGTACAATACGGGACTTGAAGAGGGATGGTTTACCTGGCAACTGCAGAAATGCCGAGATGGCAGAAAGATGGCCTTTCTTCTTTCTACACCCCTTTCTCAGGTTCTTTTGTGTATTCTTTCCTTAGTCCAGGAGGGCTCCGCTGTGGGCTCTTTGAAAGGCAATCTGTTGCCTAACGATTATCCTAAGGTAAGGAATCTGCAGCTAGAAGTCTCTATCAGATTGGTTGGAACTGGGGTGACGAGATCGAGTAATTGTCAGAGGCACAGACTGCATTGGTCCATAAGCAGCATACATTGACAGTGCTGCAGTTTTGAGCTGAATGCACTGGAAGTTGAATTCTTCTACATCTTCTACAGCAGTGCAGGCTGTCGCTCACAGCTTGAACAACCCTTCTCCCTCAAGTTTAGCCAGAGACCATATAAAAAGGTCAGTTCTACTATTTGTGATATGATGATTCAGATAACAGAAAAACACTTTAATAAAGAATCCAGCATTTTACAAATTAACCACTGCTAATGTGCTAGAGACCTTTGTTCTTGATACACACTTAAGCACAATCAAAATGAGAAGAAAACAATTAATGCAAAATTTATGAGGAACATGTATTGTTTTTATAAAGTATGCTTATCATTTCTAAAGCTGCAGACTCAGCAAAATGTCTTCAGAGAAATATTCAGACTGTACAAGAATTCCAATATTTAACCTTCTTACACCCTACTGGGGAAATGGGACTTGGATGTGGTGCGGTTAAAGAGATTGTACTAAACGCCCACTCCTCCTTCACTATCCACCACCTTATATAGGGGCCTTGTATTGAGCATACTTTCATATCTTTGCTACTAGTCTCCAACTTAGGTCGATGTATGTTATAAATGGTTCTTCCTACATTGGATCTCCCTACGGTTAATGCTGTCCAGCATGAGCTGAACCAGTTGTTTTTTTCTGTTTAGTGGGAAATAAATGTAGCTTTAATTTGACCCACTAAGGCAGGGCTCTCCAAATTTTCCTGTGACAAGAGCTACTAATGTTCATTGAAAATTATCCCGAACTACTAATATTATCAGTTTTGTAATAGTGGCCACGTCAGACAAGATTACATTAGTCGCCACCATATGCAAGATTACCAACAGCGATCACCTCAGAGCGCCAGCCGGCGTTGTGAGAAAGGCTTTGCCATTTTGGAATGCCTTTACATAGGTAATACATAGCTGCAATGCTCATGGCACAAAATAAATAATATTAGTAACACGTCTCCCAACCCCGCTTTATTTATCGCTCAAATATCAGCTGGAAAATATATTGCAAATTCAACCATTTTCTCCAAGCATTATCTCACGAGTTCTGAAATACACGCATTTTCCTTTTGAATATTCGCTTTTCAATTTTGGTATACATATATTAATTAAGCCAAGCAAAAGCATCCCATTTAGTAGACTGGGCTGCACTCAGGAGAGATACTCACAGGTACCTGGAGAGCCACCAGGAGCACGTGAGCTACTCGTTGGAGAAGCCTGCTCCAAGGCTTTGATAATGTCATCAATGCTTAACTATGACCCAGTGGGGCACCCAACCTTCAGACGAGGATGTGGAGGCATTTAAATTTTATGAAAAGACAACAAACCTGTGCACCAGGGGGGCCTTCGGGACCCGGGGGTCCGGGGACACACAGTGGTAGCGTTGTCTGGAGCTCTTGAGATAGATGGTTAGGGTCCAAACCTTCCATCTTAATAAAAAAAAACAGAAATATGAATTAATGCAAAGCAATAATCAAGAGAAACCAGTCTGGCCCCAATCACCCATCAGGAAAAAACAATGATCAGAAGAGAAGACTAATGCAACTGGTTGATGCTCTGAAGAAGTTCAGAAACTACATCTTCCCCGCATTTGTGGCTGATCATCTCTTCCCTTCTCATTTTGGGGCATATTATCAACAACTAGCGATATTTATCGCTAAATAGGCTTAGCGACATTATTTTTATCGCCAAGCATAGCCGGACTTCATCGCAGAGATAATGTGCTACTAGCAACGTTTATCTCTGAAGCGATAAAATTTCCGGCGATAGCGGCGAAATGCGTGAATATCGCTGTAAATCCAGCGATATTCAGGCATTATTGCTAACAGGGACTTAGCCTGAATATCCACCTCCCATTGGATATACAGGCTAAGAACTGGTCTGAGCAGGCGTTAGGTTTTGGAGATATTCGCGCTTAGCGTGAATATTTCCATTGCTACGCCTGCGTTGGTAATAGGCGATAGCGACGTTAGCAACTGCTTTCAGTTGCTAACAGGTTGGGTACGCCCACTTTGCATGTCATTAGCGATAAATATCGCTGACATGCAAAGCGGGCCCCAAACCACTCGCTATCGCCTACAAGCTGTCGCTAACTGCTGTTAGCGACAGCTTGCTAATAGGGTGATAGAATTATCGCCGCTTAGCGGCCGAAAATGGGCGCTAAAGCGGCGATAATCTCTTATCGCCCGCCTTGATAATATGCCCCTTTATTCCTCCCCAGGAAGCACATTTTCAGTGTGACTTTTGGTCCCTTGATGTAAGCCAACACTGCCAGGAGGGATGACCAGCCTTTCCTAGACCTGGATCCTTGAATGCAGTCTGCATGGAGGTCTGACGCCCCTACTCACCAGTTCACAGGAGTTGCAGGGAACTTCCGTAGGCCGATGCAGCTAGGATCAATGACTCTGTCAAAGATGGTCCCTCCAAACCACTCTGGTCAGCAGCCACACTAACCACCCAACCCCATTTCATTAGTCTATCTTCCTCTCATGTGTACAGACCAGGTGAAAGGCTGGCTAGCTGCAAGAGATTCCAGTGGCACACATCAACCCATCCTCAGGGCTGAAAACACATCAAATGAATGACAAATGGAGACCCCAAAATCAGCCCTGGCAAAAATGCTCAAATTAACCCACACTGCTCCCCATTAGTGAGTGTGGTATGCAAACAGGGCCTAATTCAGAGGGATTTGGGAGTTTTCTCTCATAGAAAACTTTGAAGAAAGTACATAAAATTCTGTGTTATAAAGCAGAATTTGGAATAAGCTGCTAACAAGCCAAAGGATTTACAGGATGATCTAGAGAGGAAGGAAATGTTACTCACCTGTAATCCTAGTTCTCTTTCAGGGTATTCCACTTCAAAGTCATGAGTACTGAATAGTCCTGCCCATGTGCGGGAATACCGGGGCACTTTAAAAAACTATACATATATGTATAGTAAGAGATTGTACCATGGTACTTTATATATATGTTTGCTGCAGAAAGTAGGCTAAAAATGGCCAGATTTCATTGAAGTTTGATCTTAAAGAGAAACCAATTGAATAGACATGCACTACTATAAAAAGGTGGCCATAGAAAAGCTTTCAGAAACCTTTTTAAAATTAGAAAAGAGGAAATATGAGACATTGTTACCTAAAAGGCTGTAATTCCAAGCATAGAATAGAAAACTGCCACTGTGCCTTTAAGAACCTCACAGTACCTTCTGTATCCTTTCATGCCTTACAGGTGACAGGTCATTTTTACAAAAATTAGGAATCCTGGGTGAAGCAATTGTTGAGAGCTGTAATAGTTCCTGTGCGGGATGCATCTGTGACTAGAGTCTGAGCTGGGAGGTGCTGATGGAATGAGGTCTCTTTCATCAGATTTTCAAATTTGAGCCACCCTGGGGGTGATTGGATGGCGAATTGTGCTAGAGTGGGTTTCTTCTCCCAAGTGCCCATGAACTGTTCCACTGGTTTTCCAGACAAGAGGCCATAGACCACAACAGAGATTAAATCTGCTGAGCTGTTGGGTGAGGGGTTTGAAGTAGAGCATGCCACTTCAAGTGGATTAATAACAGTCTCTCCTCTGAAAGATATGCAGCTAGATTCATGAAAGACCCGTTTTGCGAGTCTATAATAGCGATTCATAAGGAATCGCTATTACAGACTCGCAAAACGGGATTCATGTAGGAATCGCAATATTCATTGCGATTCCCACTGATTCCTTATTTGCGATTAGCTAATTGCTAATCGCAAATAAGGAATAACTCCCCTTTCATTCCTATGGGCCTAAAGGCCCATAGGAATGCATGGGGAGTTATTCCTTATTTGCGATTGGCAATTTGCGAATCGCAAATAAGATTGCGATTTCAAGGGTGCCAGGGTGTCCAAAGGACACCCTGTAGCACCCCTGATATGCAAATTTACACAGGTGTTGCGCACACACATGTCCAAAGGACATGTGTGTGTGTAACATGCAATTGAGAAAAATGCACTAAAGTGCTTTTTTCTATTTTTTCGCTATTTACCACGAAGTCAGACTTCGTGGTAAATAGCGACCAAAAATTGCAAATTCGCAATGTAAAAATGGTTCATGAATTGCATTTAAGGAATCTCAAATAGAGATTCCTTAAATGCAATTCCTCGCAAATGTGCGAATTCTTTATTAGCGAATTTTGCATTTGGGATGATGAATCCCAAATGCCAAAATTGCACTCGCAAAGGGCCAGATTCTCAGAATCTGGCCCTTTGCAAGCGCAATTGAGCTTGATGAATCTGGCTGATGGTTTTTAGGACTGGGTGTCCATTAACGCTCCTAGATAATTATCGGTTTTATCTGGGAAGGGTGTTTATTTTTTAGGTTTATGTAAAGTCCTAACTTGGTGAGAGTGTGGAAACATGTTTGAGAATGGCTCAGTGTTTCTGCTGTGGATGTTTCTTTCATGAGCCAGTCGTCTAGGTAGGGGTAGATACATCTTTTTTGTTTCCTCAGAGGTGCTGCAATGACAGTCGTACATTTCATAAATGTTCGGGGAGCTGACTTCAGTACGAAGGGACTTTGTACTGAAAATGCCTTGAGCCTACTGTGAACCTTAAAAACCTTTGAGGCTATTTTCATGATTGGAATCTGGAAGTAGGCATCTTGAAGATCTAAAGCACACATCCAGCCCCCTTGATGTACTTGAGGGTAGATCTGATGTAACGCAAGCATTCTGAATTTTAATTTTTTTATGTACTTGTTTGGTACCTTGAGGTCAAGAATGGGTCTCAAATCCTGTTTGGGTCCTTTTTTCTATTCAAAAAGTACTGGGATTAGACTCCCAGGCCTTTTTGATATGAATGAACCTCCTCCACCAAAAAAGTTTCTGTAGTATTTATTTATTTATTTATTAAAATATTCACCTTCTTCTATAAAAGATCTTGTTGATATGATGGTGTTTCGTTGGAGGAAGAGATGGAGGTAGGGATTTAAAACGTAGAGAATAACCCATCTGAGCAATATTCAGAACCAATCTCTTTTTAGTCATCCGCAGCCGCTCTGAAAAATGTGTTACACTGATTCTTCCCAACGGAGTGGCCGACGGATCTGCGGGAAGACGTGACCCATAGTTTGGTAGACGTTTTTCCTGCTGCTGATTGTGGATGTTGGCCTCCTCTTTCTCTGGATGATCTGGGTTGATGGTTTGCCTGTTTCTGCTGGTGTTGCTGCTGGTGGGGCGACCAGTGAATGGTTTGAACCCTCTGTGAATAGTAGCACCTGTCATAAGGCCTGAATCTCTTTATAAATTCTTATTTCCTTTTTCAGGCCCACAGCTTTTAAGTTGTCCAACTCAGTCTTCATCCATGATATTTTCTAATCTGGGTGCGATCCAAATAGCGTGTTTCCTGAGAATGGTAGGATCCGTATTCTAGAGTGCGCTGCTGTTATTAAACCTCTTAGGGCCATATGTAGGAAGGCCCTTACAGACCGGGAATAGGTTTTTCCTATGTAGGAGGCACATTTACCGATTCGGTAAATAACAAATCAGTATTTAACGAACCATCATTTACCGATTCGGTATTTTCCGAATCGGTAAATGAAATGTAGGAAGAACTTCAAAGAGTGCTTCTGGGCTTTAAGGATTCGTTATTTACCACCAAATATTAGTTGGTGGTAAATAACGAATTCCTATGTAAATGCAAATCTGTGCATTTACACCTGTGCCATGTGACAGACATACATGCCCTTAGGGCATGTATGTGTGCCACATGGCACACAAGCACTATTCAGGGGTGCAACAGGGTGTCAAAGTGACACCCTGCCACCCTTGACTTTTTCCCAATTTTATCGATTCGGTAATTGACATTCATTCCTATGGGCCTCCAGGCCCATAGGAATGAATGGCAAATACCGAATCGGTAAATACCGATTCGGTAATGACCGAATTTTACCGATTTGGTATTTTTTACCGAATTATTTTCTACATAGCAATTACCGATTCGAAAATACCGAATCGGTAAAATTCGGTATTTTCGATTCAGTAATTTAGAATTACCTACATATGGCCCTTGGTCTAAGCCGTGAGGATCTCAGAAGCACAAATACCGTTGTAATAGCCATGGACAGATAAATCTGAAACGTCAGCAGCTGAACCAACGATATGTTTTGATACCAGCATTCCTTCTTTAATGACCTCCTGAAAGTCTTGCCTGTCCTCCTTAGGAAGTTTATCTGTACATTTTTCCAAAGTGATCTATCATATCTCCCTAAAAAGGCATGGCTGCTTTCAACATCGAAGCAGAGGATCCCCACATTATTCTTTGCAGGGAGTCCAAGCTTTTGCTCTTCTTATCTGGTGGTATGGAGGAAGCTGGTGCTACTATGGGTGACTTTCCATCTGCAGTCACAATTTCCGAATACAGTGGGGAAAAAAATGGATCTTGGTCAGGAGGCTTGTACTTTTTCAAAAGTCTGGATGGAGCTGTTTTATATGGAAGGTGCATAAAGAGGTCATACCTTCCTTTACTTCCTCTGCCGCTAATAAACCACACAAACCTTTTAGGGTTGTGAACTCTTTTTTTTGTCTCCAAATGCTTTGCAAAATCACTTGACTCCTTCCGCCAATTTGTGCAAGGAGCTTTAAGACTTATTTTTCAATAAAACCATAGTGATCCATGATAAGTACCCCTTGCAGGAGCAATCCATTCCAAACTTGGATGTGATTCAGACCAATCTCTCTTTTACCTTCTGAAGCAAAGATGTTGGAGAAGTTGGTTAATTGACAACTCTCCCAATTCTTGAAACAGAGCCACATGCTGCTTGCCACACAATGTGGCTTTAATGTTGACTACAACACAGAATCAGCTCTCTTGAAGGCCTCTAAATTCAGTAAGGACAATCTTGATCAAAGCACGGGAGCGTCCTTTTAGATCTGTCGGCAGCTTTCGACAGGGTCTCGAACTCTATTCTTCTGAAATGGTTGTGGTGTGCAGGTGTCCATAGGCTGGCCTGGGCCTCACTCAAATCCTATCTGAAAGACAGATCACAAACTCTTCCCATCATCTGCCAAACCACTTGATTGTGGGGTGCCTCACAGCTCTGGTCTGAGTCAGACTCTTTAATGTCTATATAGCCCCCTTGGCCAGTCTCGTTGGAGCATGGGGTGTGAGGGTGATCTTGATACCAATGACACCCAGTTGATGCTTTCCTTTCAGGAGATGGATGGGGCAGCTTTGAACGCGTTCAAGGACTGTTTGAAGGCTGTCGAGGAATGGATCAACGCTAAAAGTTAATTGCCTCAAACTGAATTCTGATAAAACAGAAATACTCTGCTTTGGCATTAACGATTATCCTGATGCTTATAACTGGTGGCCTACGGAGCGGCGCAAAACCCCCACTCAATCGTCAGGGGTAAGAAATCTAAGATTCATATTCGACTCCAATTTGTTGTTCGAAACGCAGGTTAGAGCTCTTTCTGCCACTAGTTTCCTTACGTTAAAACCTCTCAGATAGATGCTGCACATGGTTCCTGAGGATAATCGTGAGACCATCATTCATGCCTTGGTCACTTCCAAGCTAGACTTGGCAAATCGCTTGTACCTGAGTTTACCGTCTTACTTGCTGCACTGCCTGAAGATCATTCAAATTGCAGCAGCACTTCTAAAATATGAAGATTCAGGCTCGTTCATCTGTGTCAGCCTCCTTACGCAGTCTACATTGGCTGCCCATTGCCAGCCCATTAAATTCAAGGCATTGATCTTTGTCCACAGAGCCTTTGAGCAAAGAGGCCTTTATCATTAGGGCGAAGATTGTCTGGCTACCTTCAGGGCACAACGTTGGGATCCAATACGCTAAAGCTTCTGCACATTCCCAGGGTTCGCAAAGCAAGAAGAGGTGGCCGCTGATTTTCACTTGTGACTGCCAAACTCTGGAACTCCAGGCTGACTGTCCTACGTTTTGCTCCTTCTGAACCAGTTTCTCGTAAACTATTAAAAACGTTTCTTTTTGATGCGTAGGCTTTCTGTATTGGGGTTCTGTTAGGTCTTGTTCGTTGTGCACTCATGCTGCATGCACAGGGACATTTCTTTGGAAGCAAATTCTATTGTATTGTATTTATAGATGCCGGTGGCAGGAACATCTGCATTGCAGGTTCAAGAGGACCTGGGACCAGAGCGAGGAGAGGGCTTGATAATGTGCTTTGATGAAGGGTCTCAAAGATGACAGATGTAGATGCAGTGGGAGCCTGCAGAGGAATGTTCAGTTTCATTGCAACCCTTCCAAGCACCTCATTGAAAGTTGTCAAGTTATCAATTGGTGAAACCCTTGGTGGAGGCGTGTTAGAAAGAGTCGGCGAATACTGTCTACTGGGAGATCTTGAGGTCACAGTCCATGAAGGTGACCTTGTTCTCGTAGGAAGCTGGCTCTGTACATACTATACCAATGTATGGTATAGTGTCCACAGAGTCCAGGGGATCCCCCGAGGTATAGCAGAGGTTAAATTAGAAAATCACTAACAGCTCTCTTTGTGGTAGTGTGGTTGAGCAGTTAGGCTTATCAGGAGGGTCTGGTAAGCATTTATTGTTTCCACTCAATCAAGACTAATGGCACACACTCAGAGAAGGAATCCAGACCAATTAGGTAAATATAAAAAAGGTATACTTATGTTTTATTTCTAGAACCAAGCAGGACTTGGCACAGGTAAGTAAAATATACTCTTAAATGCTTGACTTTACAAGGAAATGCGATTGTGAGTGAAATGGACTTCGTTCAGTTCAGTTCTATAACTTTATTCGGATATACATCCATATCCATAAAAGTACAATAGCAATATTAGTAGCAGGAGAAAAGTGACAGTACAAGCAAACAAATAACAATTTATAAAACACAATATAATACAATCAAGGCTAAAACAGTAAATCCATTAACAGCAATTGCATTGTCCCATCCATTTCATTAAGGGAGGAAAAAGACAATAAAAACCATTAGCAGCAATTATAAAATATGTCTTTCAGTGCTCATGGGGCTCAGGGTGCAAGCATTGACTAACGTGCCCGAGAGGCAACCCTCAAATAAGTGCTAGTGCGAACAATGAGCTCTTCATTGCTCAAAGACAACATATTTGAGTAGACAGAATCCAAGCTAACCGGCCTGCTCTTTTTAAAAAATGGCTGAAGGAACCCCTTACTGTACTTTACATAGTATTTGCAGAAAAACAAAAAGTGAATAATAGATTGGCCACTCATCCCGTCGCATGGGCACAGTAGAGAGGCGAGTTGCGGGTTATAGCCAAAAGGAAAACATAGTGCAAATTTAATTGTCCCTGCTCTGAGACGGAATAAGAGGCTCCTATCCCAGTTACTCATCGGTAACAATAAATATTCTGGTAAGCGGAGACAACACCGCTCATGGGACATGTAATTAAAAACTAGTGATTTCTTTGATTCTAGCACTAGTCTATCTTGGGTATATGGGGCCAGATGTAGGAGCCAAAATACCGGTCGGTAACGGCCTATTTCGGCCGTTACCGACCGGTATTTAAGAATTGGCATGTAGGGGCATAATTTTACAGAATCAGTAAATTTACCGATTCAGTAAATTTACCGATTCTGTAAAATACTGAATCTGTATTTTTACCGATTCGGTAAATCCCAGATGTAGGTGGGACTCTTCTGAGTCCCAAAGGCCCTACAAATTCAGTATTTTACCACCCAATCCAATTGGGTGTTAAAATACCGAATCCAGGTGTGCATGCACATGTGTGCATGCACACCTAGCCATGTGACAGGCAGACATGCCCCTAGGGCATGTCTGTGTGCCACATGGCGCACATGCCTATTTTTGGGGTGCCAGAGGGTGTCAAAGTGACACCCCCTGCACCCTTGCTGGAATCGGTATTTACCGATTCGGTAATTACCGAATCGGTATTTCCCATTGATTCCTATGGGCTTCACAGCCCATAGGAATCAATAGGAAATACCGATTCGGTATTTACCGAATCGGTAAATACCGAATATTAACGATTCGGTATTTCAACATCTGGAAATACCTACATCTCCCCCCTTCATATTTACCGATTCATAAATACCGAATCGGTAAAATTCGGTATATATGAATCGGTAAATAACATTCACCTACATCTAGCCCATAGTGAGTAAAGGGCACTTCTTAATTCTTTCTTGTCCATGGTTTCTATCTCACTAGGGTTTGTAAAGGTACTGCCCCTATTGACACTGCATAGGCTCTGGTGAACTCCAGAGAGCCAGGGGATATCCATCCCTTTGTCGCACTTCATGTAGTCTTTAATAATATCTTTAGTTAGAGTGGCTGCCTCATTCTTCCAAACCGATAGCCAAAAGAGGGCTGGACGAGCATGAATAAAATCAGTTATATAGTTTCAATTCAACTCCCTGTGGCAAATGTATTGCGGGGTGAAGATTGGGATTCCCAGCAATCTTCTGCAAAATCTATTCTCTTCCCGCTGAATGCAGGAGCTATTTGCAGTGCCCCAAATCTCTGCTCCGTAAGTACCCACAGGGACACATTGGGATTTAAAATTCTTTAAAAGCGCTAGGATTACACCTGCGTTCTTTGGGCGTGGAAGACTTAAGGTTGAATTGATGGTCTTTGAGAACTTACTCCTGGAATGAGTAAGATGCTCAATCCAGGAGCCGTTCACAGCAAAGACCCCCCAAGATAGGGAAATGTACATGTGCTTGTTAGTTTTTGATTGCCTATGCTGATAAAACTGAGCTGGCGTTTCATGGGACCACAGGACATTAAGAATGATTTATTAAAATGAACTCTTAAGTTCAGGCTGTCCATATATTCAACAAAGCACTGTGTCAGGACACGCAAGAAATTTGGGGTGCGCAATATTAAAACCGCATCATCTGCGTATAGCAGCACAGGAAGAGGTTTCCCGTTAATCATTGGTACATCCTGGGACATAGATGTTAGAATTTTGTTCAGGCCATTAATATAAATAATAAAGAGGAGGGGGGTCAAGACACAACCCTGCCTGACCCCCCTTCCAACCTTGACAGGTCCGGATACCTCCCCACCTCCACCAATCCTCACTTGTGCCTGAAGATCTCTATGAATATGTGCCAGGAAGTGGACTTCGTTACAGGTTTGTATTTGCTTCTAAAAAGTAACAATACATAGAAATTAGTTTAGATTACTTTTAGATGACTTTTTAGTTACTCTCACTACTCGGGGTGATATCACACCATGGGTCTTAGAAAACACAGGTAAGGGCAACAGTTTTTCGGTCAAAGAAAGTTACTTTGGTTTCTCATACAAAAGTCAGTTCAACACGAACATTTCTGGACAAAAATCATAACATTTGTTCCTATGGAGGAAAAGAGTGTTAACGGTTTGCAGGTAAGGTAAGGAAATGACCTGCAAGTATGGCTTCTGGGGTTTAGGACCAAGGTCCCCAAGGTCCAGTTAGGCACTCAATGCGCACCACCAGCGGCACTAAGGCGGCCGGGTGCAGAGTGCAGGGGCCCAATGTTAGCCAATGGGGCTAGGGGCCGTCGGTTGGGGGCTGCTTACGAGCAGGCTACTAGGATCTGGGAGCAAAGCTCCTGGGGTTAGAGTCAGCACTGCAGGGGCAAACAATCAGCACAGGAGCTCCACCACCAGCAGCACGGAGGCAGCCGGATGCAGAGTGCCAAGGCGACTTGGGAGCCCTGTGATTTGCAGTGGACATCTCCGGTTCAAAGAAAATGTTGCAGGCTCGGGCAAGGAGGATTCCTGAAGATGACCACTGGCAGGAGAGGTAAGTTGAGTTCTTGGGGGATGCCTGGACACCGTCAGATGGGCCACCCAAGGCCTTGAGGCGTTGGCTGTAAGGGTTTCTTTAAGCGCCGGATCTTTTTACCAGTTCCGGTCGGGGGACCCTTCAGGTTGAGGCTGCAGGTGTCAGGTTGAAGCTCGAGATAGATCAGGGATCACCAGATTCCAGGTCAGGATCGCTAGGGAGACTTTCTCGTGGTGTTCGGCCACTCGAACTTGGGCCGTGTGCGTCGGGTGCAGACTGGTGCAGACCCGCAGAGCTGCCTGGATCCAGGTTCTGGGTTGGAGTCTTTGGTTAATTAAATCCAGTGCTCACAGGAGACAGAGTCTTTCAGATGAGTGCAGGGTAGGTCCTCTGGGGTCTGGATGGCTGCTGGACATGCTGGGGGTTTGCTATGAGTAGTTCAGAGTCGGGACAGGCCGCTAGGGTTGGGGCCAAAGCAGTTGGAGTCCTCTTCTTCCTGGGTCAGGACGCCTCTTCGGTCCTTCTTTTTTCTTCCTCAAATCTGAGGAGGCAAGGTTCAGGGTCACCGCAAAATACTAGATTTAGGGACGTTTACAGGGGTGTGCAGGTATACCAAGTCCTAAAATGGATTTATGAAAGGATACCGAATAGCAATTTGCAAGGGCATGCTGTGGGTGTTTCTTCCAAATTGTGAATTGGTACCCTAAGTATCAATAGTTTGCAATTACTGATTAGTCACGGACTCCCAAATTGGGATGGCATCTTATTTGCAAATGTGAAGAGGTCCCTTTGGGTCCACTTCCCCTATAGTAATTAGGGTAGCAGCATCAGTGGGAGTACGGAAATTGGACTGCTGGAAGAAAAAAAGGTTTTCAGTTTTGAAATGCAAAGACAGGCATGGTGGTCGGCTGTCCCTTACAGCCACCAGCTCTTTCTGTGCAGCCAATCTGAGGGAGTCACAATTTACAACCTGCCAAATTACTATTCATTAGGCAGGTCGGTCTGCAACTCCCTCCAAATCAATATTTTATGAACCAATCTATTAGTACATAGAACCGGTTCACATAATAGTTCAGTGATCGCAAAAAGTCCGTTTGTAAATAGCGACCACTTTTTGTGACCATATTTTCAGTACATATGGCCAATACTTAATATAAGGGGCTTTCAGTCAGCCCCCTTCATTTATTGCTTTATGGGTGTGTCACTGACATTTTTCTTCCGCTCACTACAAAATAGTGTGGAAATGGGTCAGCCAACTTCAGCCACTGCCGAGCTCCACTGTGAGTGATCGCATTCTCCGCTTTCACAAGGAGCACATCCTCATACTAAGGGCCTGATTACGGGTGGGTCGGAAAACAAGGTGCTATATAGCGCACCCCTCAAATAATGATACCCTACGGTGTACACCCAGTTTTCAGGGAATTACAGGTGGAAGTGGTAGTTAATGCACCAAAATCCGCTTTGTAAATATCAAACACATTTCTTCTGTTAAATTTTGGTAGATTTGACTAGCCGAAATTTCACTAAGATTGAGGTATTTAATAATTATCAGATGCAATAAATCAATCAATAAAACATGTATAGAGCATGGCAAATAATCTGTGAGGGTCTCAAGTTGCTGGAGAATTTTTTGGTGCTGCAAGGAGGTTTGATGGTAAACAACGTTTACAACGAAACTTTTACCACGCACTACCATTACAGCGCAGGCATTACAATGCAAACCATTACAACGCATTGCGCTGGGGGGCGCTCTAGGATAGGGAATAAGTTTAATTTTCTATCCAACACCTTCCCTAGTGTCCACGGGGACTGGAGTTGGAATAGAAAATTATACTTACCACTATCCATGCTATGCGTTGTAAAGGTTTGCGATGTAAAAACCGCGTTGTAAAGGTATGCGTGGTAAAAGTATGCGTTGTAACGTCATACATCCAGGTTTGATCCTTCAAACATCCAGGTCTTTAATTCTCATCTGAATTGCTGAAGCGACAGTGCGGTTCTGAGGGGCAGGAGGAGGTTGTTCCAAGCCTTGGCTAAAAGGTGCGGGATAGAGCATCCTCTGCTGTTGGCTCGATGGATCCCTGGCTTTTAAAAAAAATAGTTTTAGAGTTTTATATAGCGTGAACTAGACACGAAGATACTGGGTATCAGAGAGCTTTACATAGCACCAGTTTCGTTACATGAGGACACATTAATTTTTTTGTTAGGCACGGGGAGATTAAGTGATTTACCCAGAATCATAGGATGTTGAGCGTCGTTGCTGAGACTCGAACTCGGTTCCCCACCTTGGACGTCGACCGGTCTAGCCGTAAGGCTACATCCTCTCTGTCTGCAAAAGGAGAGGGAAGTTGATCTAAAATGTCTGGTCGGTTGATGGAGGGTCAGGCGTTTGTTGATGTATGCTGGTCCTCCATGGTGCAGGGCCTTGTAGGCGTGGGTCAGCATCTTGAACTGGCATCTCTTCTGAATCGTGAGCCAATGTAGTTTCTTGAGGCACGGTGTGATGTGGGTCCCTCTGGGGAGGTCGAGTACGAGGCTTGACGCTGAGTTCTGTATTGTCTGGAGTCTCTCCAGGAGGCGTGCAGTGATGTGCATGTAGAGGGGATAAATAACTCCCAACTCGTAATTCCGACCCATGCGCAAACAGGGGTTTACACACGGGTCGGAATACACTGACTCACTCGTAATCAGGGCCTCAGTAGTTGACTTCGGTGCCAGGGGCTATTATGGCATGTGTATTTTTTAGACTAAAACATACTTTTGTGTTCACCCATTTATTTTTTCAATTTGGTGCGGGCCCGACAGATGCTTCAATAAAGTTTTACAAAAAAAGATGCCAAAAAAAGCCTTGGCAAATCCAAATGCTGCAACCAACGCCAGACCTACTGGTGTTGCAAATGCTTGTTTCTTCTGCAACCAAGTGCAACTTACAACTTTAGCGCAACTGAATTAATGGAGGTGAACCTGGACTCACGCTCCTAGAATGCATTGGGTGTTAAAAGGTCAGGACTAGAATGTTTTGCTGAATCATCAGGTTAAAAATACTGGAAGCCTCTCCCCAGAGCTGCAGTGCACTGCAATATCTGCACCCAAGTCCTTACACCACAGCTGTCAAGTTTCATGAGTCCATGAATGAGTTTTTATCATCCATTCAAGGATTGTAATATGCATTCTAGGCGTGTAATTCTGATCGAATAGTGGGATAAACGGTACTACAAGTCCCAGAATGAAGATAAAAACCATGGACTGGCTGAGATACTCTTGCATGGACCTCAGAAACATGAGAGCCCTGATACACTATCCAATGTTTGACCCTGGGGGCTCTTTAGCAAAGTGCTCTGAACCCATCACCAGAGCTACACCATGTCAAGTAACCCACTCTCCCCCCACTCCACACCCCACCCTCCTATGTTCTTCAGGGTTGTGTGTGTCCGGATAGCCCCTTGGGGCCCGCAGCACTAGGTAAGCCCCTCAGGTCTGCGCTGGGCCAAGAGAACTCCTCAGAGTTAGTCCACACTCGGTAATGAGCGAAAGGCTCTTAGGATTTGAGGTCCATGCATGAACAGCTTATGCAGTCAAGCTTTTATGTCTGGCATTGGCCAAGATCTTCTGACTTTAGCAAACTTACATGTATATTATATTTACTGTGGCTTTCAGCCAGTCCCCTTCATCCACTGGTCTGATATTGAGTCATCGGGCCACCGCAACACGGGGCAAGGCGTCAGACAACATCAGCCATTGGCTAGCTTCTTTGTGAGTGACAGCATCTGCCCTTTAACAGAGAGGACATCTACACACAAATGAGTTCCCCCTCAGTGGTAGGGACTAATATGACCATGCATGCTTTTTGGAACAAAAAAAAATATATTTATATTTTTTTTAGAATGACGAGTGCCGGGGAGCCTCCCCAACAAAATGAAGCATTGACAAAGCCAAAAGGGCTGGCAGCCAACACCAGACTACTGGCTTTAGCAATTATTGTTATCTTTGTACTCTGGCACGTCAATCCTGAATACGCAGAACTACAAATATTAGAATCCAAAGAAAAATCTTGAATTGGATGTGATACCCAGGCAGACATGGCTCTTCCCATCGGATAATTCCATTGTCTGATTTCTTCTCTGTCTCCCTTTTCCCTGGTTATGGGACCTTGTTGCAGCGCGGGGACACACGGGTTGTGCAACCAGGCGCTTTATAAGCTTAAATTGATTGATTGATTGATTGATGCATGGACCTGGGGGTTGGAAGCTCAGTAGCCCCTCTGAGCTCTGTTGTGCAGAGAAGCCCCTCCCCCCACCCCCCGAACAGCACAGTGCTCTGTAAGCCCTCACTGGGAGCAGGGGCGCACCGTCCGACACCTCAGAGACCCACCCCCAGACAGTACCGCAAACAGTCATTTTACATGTAAGACAAGAGCCCTCAGGTTTCGCAGGCCCATGCATATCTACCTTGTCCAGCAGTATTCTGTTTTTCGCATTTCGGTACTCACAGAGGGCGCAATAAAGCACCCACGATATCAGCTTGAGCGGGGTTATCTGGACTGATTGCATTGGTTTTATGGCTCTGCTTTATTTTAAACTGTGACTTCCAGGCCACAAGTCATAAAAAGAAGCTAATAACTCACACTACAAGAACCACCACACAGTTGTCAGGTGGGGGCCAAGGGTGGCACAGAAACTAAGAAAATAAGTTACTTATCTGTAACTACGGTTATCCAGTATTGGTATCTTTCATAGATTCACATGCCTGAATCATTCCCCGTCGTCGAGGTGGGAGTCCCACGGTATAATAATCAAGCAGTATTCAAATAATGCCGTTGGCTATAATGGCCCTGAGCCATGTTCTATATAGCCTATCTATGTCCTTTTAAAAAAAGGACTAAATATTGAATGCAACCTATCAGCTGCTAGCACCCTCTAGAACCTTCCCAGCAGAGGCAGTTTCCCTCAGATTTTCACCGCACGTCATGTGTGAAGGGAGTCTCCCTGAGTTCTACTCAGTTTTTTTCTTCAAAATTTCTACTCATCATGTCTGATAAGAATGGGATCTTTAGGCCCTGCAAGACCTGTGGCAAGAAAATAGTTTATGTTGATGATCCTCACAAGGACTGCATTTACTGCCACCATCCAACCCATGAGATAAAACAGTGCCAAATCGGTTGCAATTTCTCTTCTAAGACCTTAAGAGACAGAGAGGGGAGGCTGCTTCTGTGGTTAAATTCCACTAAGCACCGCAAGTCATCGGAGCAGAACAGTGATGGTTCACCTAGATCTCATAAAAGAGCACGGTCTGAGGAGAAAGACTTTGGAGAGGGCAGGAAACACCTTAAACCCTCTCCAGAAAGCAAGTGCTCAAGAAAGGAGAAACATTCTAAAGTCTCCTCTAAGCCTTCATCTTCTGTTTCCTCTACCCCTCTGAGGAAACAAAAGAAGCAACACAAAGCCTCTTCATCTGATCCTGGAAAGATCAGGAATGAAAAATCCCCATCGACGACGACACCGTCAACACTGGGTCACCGACGACGGCAAGTTACACTATTACGCTGTCGGCCCCAACGACATCAAGCACAATGACGACCATGGCCATCTGGGTACATCGATGTCTGCGCCGCCTTTGCAGTTGGTGAGAATTACATTGATGAAGCCGTCGAAGATACCGTCGACGTCTACACCGTCTATGCCAATTCTGTCGCTGACGATGACACCGTCGACGACAGGTTCGTCGATGTCAATAACGACGAGATCATCGACGTCAACACCATTGACGACATTACCGTCGACGACAATACCATCGACGATGATTCCGTCGACGATAATTCCTTCGACGACGACATATTCGAGAACAGGATATTCAACGGCTGTAGCCAGAAGCCGATCAACGCCACCGTCAACGATGATTAAGGTGACGAAGAAAGATTTTCATCCTGAAATGTCAGCTTATAGTAAAATCTGCGCAACCCTGCGTCAAAACCCTGTAAATCAGATCCACATGTTTTGCTTTTTCTTGCAGTCCAAAGGGTATTTGTTTCTGGGGTATGTCATAATTCCATAGGGTTTTTTTATACAGGTATATTTATATTGTATAGTGCATCCTGTACACTGAGTGGCTTCTAAGTGCCTGCCTGTGTCATTTCAGGTTAAGGATGGATATTAATACGATGTTCCTAGACCCCAATTGATGTTTAGCTCACTGGCCTTGGTAATAGCAAAGAGGGACATAGCACGGTTCTAGGGCACACAGGAGATTCCGACACTACCTGAATGGAAACGTGGAATAGACTGATACATGGCAGCGGAAAGGGTGACATACAAAAGTAGAGAATCCCCCAAGAAATTAACTAAAATATGGAGTAGCTGCATAAACTACTATGGCCTAACACGAAGCAATGACGACACCCAAATCACTACCGATGGTGCACAGAACTTAAGGAGACCAGATGGGTTCAGGACACTAAGGGAGTGAGTGAGATGGGGAATCAGGGTAATTCTGACATACAAGGGGGTTATACACAATGCTATGTGCCTAAGACGTACTAAGAATAAGGGTGATCCCCAGAGAAGAGAAAACCGAGCAAAAATAGCCCGGCCAAAGTGCGACATGTTGTTATTGCTGTATAATATGTTTCTTAACCCCTTCCCTGCGCATGACGGAACCACGCCGTCATAAGCCACGGGCGGCGCGTGCTCATGACGGTGTGGTTCCGTCATGCTGCGGTCGCTCTGCCCACGCGGCACTGATTCCCCGCCTGTGCGGGCGAATTAGTGAGTGGGCGGGTTCGCGATGGAACCACGCCATCATGAGCACAGCTCGCCCATGACTCATGACGGCGTGGTTCTGTCACGAGCATGGCGGCGCCGTGCTCCCCCCCAATGCCGCAGCAGAATTAGTGCCACGGCCAAGGGGTTAAATAACTGAAACAATAACAATATACTTTTTTTAAAAGATGGATATCAATACTGGCCACAACCGAGAGCTCTGGAGGTTCAGAATACATGCTCATTCAATCCTTGGCCTCAGTGCAGAATGCAAAGAGCAATGGTCACGTGCCAAATGTAATAGTGATCGTATGTGAAAGTGTGTGAAGGAGGTATACACTGCAGTAGCAATACTGACAGGGTGAAGGTGAAAGAAAATGTGGCGCTTACAGGTCAATGAGTGCGTTGAGTGTGCATGAGAAATGGTGAGAAGAAGGAGATTCAAGGAGGTATATGCAACAGAGTGTGCAAAGCTTCAGTAAAGAATGAGGTGTGTGCAGTGCTTCATTGGTAAAAGAATAATGGGCATATATATGAAATGATCACGCAGCGCAGCCAATCACCTCGCTGCGCTGCTTGATAGGGAAAGGGCAAGAATGCGCTGTACTTAACAATATACATCACTTTTCTGTCATTTCCCAGTACTGGTGCACAATGTGCTGCCTAGCACCAATGCAGGCACCCTTGCACAAGGGTTGTTTTTGTGCAGCAAGGGGCACCTTCCTGCACAAATACAATTCTGAGAGGCATTTTCCCCTTCCTAAGTGTTCTGCAGAATGCAGCACACTTAGAAAGAGGAAACAAGGAAGAGCAATGAAATACAGATATTTCTCCCCCTTGAGACTCTTGGGGGAAGGCAAACAATTCTGAAGCATTCCCAGGTCTACCACTAATGGTAAATCTAGGAATTCATCTGAATACTTGGGTGGATAGATGGGGACACCCAGGCTCCCCCCATGTAACGCCCTCACCAGAAAGTGTACTCAATGCTACGTTGTATTACACTAGATTTACCAAGACATGCAGGGCCACGCAGGTGTAGTGCTATAAGCACTCATATGAATCGTGAGACTGTGGTGACCTCTGACAATGTGTTTTAACTTACTCCATTTTGAATGTACGGCATCATTGTTGTGCTCTCGCATGATTTTATGTCGTGCCTCCTTGCAGCTTCAGAGTAGGATGTTTACTTTCTTCTCAGCACAGAACGTGTGGGATGTGCATTTGAAAGTGTGAGAGGAATGTACTTCTCTGTCTCGGAGTCAAAACACGGAGGGCGGGCCTGCTCCTGTCTTGAACCTGAAACAGACTGGTACGGTCAGCCTTGGTTTTACAATAGATGAGGGGAGGGGGGATTTCTAGAAGTCACTCTCCGTGTTAGTAAAAAGTATTAAAGACAGGAAGTTTTGGCGCTCACACAGACGTTCACTCGTGAGGTGGACGCACCGTCACGAGAATATTGTTGCTGTCCCACTGAGACTTCTGGGTGACTAAAAAGGCTTATAAGTCGATGTAGGAAGGTAGATCCATGACTATGGTTGCCCCCAACTTTTTGCCTGGTGTTTTGCTGGTTTTCTGACTTAGTTGACCTGGGACCCTGCTATTCAGGGCCCCAGGCCTACTGCTCTCTCTGTAAAATGGATTCCATGTACCTTAGGTACATATCTAAATTGGATACTGAGTCACCTTATCAGTCCCTGTACAGTGTACCTTAGGTACCCAGGGCATAGGTGTACACAGGGCCTACCAGGGGCTGCAGCATGTATTATGCCACCCCTGGCTGGCCATCCAAATCTGACACAACTGGCTGCTTGACAGCTGGGGCAAGGTGGTGTAATCACCCCTTGCTTTAGATATAGTATACCTATATCTAACCCTAAAATGGACACACAGATCTCCTATCAGTCACTCCTATGGCAGGCCTTAACAATCCTGAAGGCAGAGTGCTTGGAATCGTGTGAGATGGTGCTCTGGCATGAGCTGAGCCTGTCTGCGGCTTTCGGGATCTATCCCTTAGCCGTTTCCATGATATCACATACCATATACTCTTAAGTGCATTATAATCCTCGCGGTTAAATGCCAACTCTGGTATCGCTTTATCAAAACATGTCGAGTAAGGTGTCATACGACTTGGAATACTAACCCCTCGCCAATTCTGGCGACGGGGTTAGCATTCCAACCTCCTAGAGGGACACGACATGCATGTAACCCCTAAACCCGGTTAAAGTCAAACATAGCCTCAGCTCCACAAAATGGATGCTGCCACCGAGACACAAGTCTGCCCTCCTGCTGCTGGGAGTCCTCCCAGAGCAGGAGATAAGGACAAAGGGTTTCCTGCCAGGGGCGGTGCCAGCACCGTCCCAGACAGGGTTTTGTGTATTGTAGGTAGGCAGGGCTACAGAGGAAGGTGACTGCACGTGGCACCCCGGTGCTCACTGTGCATAGGCTGGCTTGAACCAGTTCCAGGGACACTCCAGACCCTGTGCTGGGGAAAAGCCCGCCAAGGAAGTGGGTGTAACCACCCCCCTCCTGGTCCCACCCATAGGGCAGGACTTAGTCGCGTGCCAGCCCCCTTTTCCCAGATAAAGGTAGGGACTGGGCCCCTTCCAAATCAGATCATCTTTGGAATCAAGATACCACTTTCCACGAAAGGACTTCACGATTTCTTCCTCAAGATTCTCCCTTGTGACTAAGGAGTAGTCACCCTGCATCCGCAGGCACCATCTAAGAACACTGCGGTCTGCTGCACGTCCTTCCTCTGGAATCCGACTGCCCAGCTCGACGAGAACCGGCTTTCCTGGCACCTCTGACCTCTACCCACCTCTACAGCACAGCTGAGAACCGTGGGTGCGACGAGACCTCGAGGGACCGGCCATCGCCAAGACTGCACGACTTCTGCACAGCAAGCCCACCGAGTAATTTCCTGGTGAGTGCTTTGGGGTCCGAGAAGCCCCCACCCTGAGCAGCTCCAGCACCGAAGAGCAGCCCCCCAGCATCTCCACGATCGGCGTGGGGCCCTTCTGCTTTTTGCTGCTCACCGCGTTGTTTGGCTACTAGCCCGCTGGCTTGTGGCCTTCCGAACGACGCCCGACGACAACACTGCTGCTGGTCTGGTTGCTCCAGACTGGCCCTTGCTTCCCTCCATCGGAGAAGTACCCTGGACCCTCCTGGTCCGGCTAAGACGCCATTTTAGGTCCACCGCGTGGGCCTTGCATTTGCCAAGACTTGTTGCCCAATCCTGGGTCCAGCGACGTCGACAGCAAGAACCTTCGTGGGACAGCTCGCACCTCCATCCTGGTCGCCGACAACGCCTCCTGGTCCGAGAGACGGCAGAGCCCAGCAGCGCCCACTCACCTGACTGCGGTGACTTCGCCCGGTGCCATCCTGGTGCCCACTCAATCACTGGCTAGTGATTAAAGAACTTGCTCCCCTCTGCTTTCAGGTTTCCTTCTTCCTTGATCCAGGCTTGGATCCATCGAACTTTCCTTCACTGGTCGCCTGCCAGCAACTTCCTTCTTCCAGGCTCCTGGTCCGGCAACGAGATTCCCGACGTCTTTTCAGACCTATGCAGCTGCAGCCCCTGGGCTAGGTAACTTCGGCACTTCGGTGTCCCAGCATAGCCTCACTATTCAAGGGTCAGGATCCACTGTCGTTTTCTCCCTACCAGGTCGGGTTCGCCCGTGAACACTAACTTTGTGAATTCTAGCTTCCATAGACTTTGTCCCGCATCCCGCGTGAGAGTGCACACTCTGCACCCGAGTTCCCTAGGCCTCCTGCTAGTAATCTAGAGGTTCAGTAGTCTAGTCCTAGCGATCCCAAAGCCTCTGAGAATCGTTACTTACCTGCTAGTAATTCGCATTCCACTTTTAGAGTATATGGTTTTTCGTGCCCCTCGGGCATTTGTGTATAACGTGCTAACTTAAGTATTTTCATAAGAGTTTTGTTTTGTGCTTAGCACCCTGTCCTCATAAAGAGTACAGGGTTGTTGTGATTCTAATAAATACATTGTTTATTTTCATAACACTTGTGTGGTGTCCTTTCACTGGGTGTTCAAGGGGTAATGTGATGGTAAAACAGCTGGCTTAACACGCCCTCTAGAGTCTTAGCCTTAGACTGCTCGTATCCATGCTACTAGGATAGCTGGTCTATAAGGTTGACTTACAACCAATCATCAATAAGGGTTGTTTGGACTGATATATAGTGATCACTAGAATAGTGAGCACTGCACATCAGGCCAACTTCTCACATTGGTGAGCAGCGGTTGGGATTTGAGCTTGCTGTTGTTTTACCACACATGCCCTAAGAATATCTTGTGAAAGATCACATAAGTACTAAAGGTACATATAACTTAGCTTAGAATACTCTGAGTTCTACTGAACCAGCTGTTGTAGCTCCTAGGGCCTAGCACACCCTAAACTACAACTCTAGCAAGGGATCAGTAGGCAAACATATAGTGTAGGTAAGTGCACCACTTACACCTCACTAGAAAAGCATGTCTAACCATGGAGAGTCCACTGAGACTCCCCTGGTCAGTGTTGACCCTCCACAGGTCACTTCCAGATATGCAGCTCTCAGTTTCCAGGAGATGAGACAGATCTGTGTCTCCAGGAAACTGAAGCAGGGGTCTAACCCCACCACTCCCTTTCTGATAGGTCTCTTAGAGACATATGATGCCAGAAAGCTTTCTCAGTTACATGAGAACATGCCAGCCTTAGAGGGAACCTCTGAGGATCCAGATCTCCCCAACATTGCTACTGCAGTTGAGGAGGAGGATCAAGAGGAACTCTCTGGGGATGAGGTAGACAAAGGTCTTGAGGTAGTCAGAAGGCTAACTAGGACCAACTTAGACCTACTTGGGGAAGGATCTGGGGGACCCCCAGTACTGACCCTAATAAGGCCTAACCATGGAGTTAGGAGAGATAGATCTCCTTCTAGGGACTCCCTTAGATCTCTGCACTCTAATGCCTCTTCTCAGGGGAGAAGGAACTCTCCCCAGAGCAGATTGACTCCCCCTCAGAGAAGAGAGCATGAAGCAAGGATGAGACAAGCTAGACTGAGGATTGAAAGGGAAGAACTTGCCCTGGCCAAAGAAAAGCTTGCATTTGCTAGAGAGCAGAAGATGAGTGGGTTAGCTCCCACTGGTGGCAGCAATCTCCCAAGAGAAAAAGAGAAGGGTTTAGATACTAAACACCTGACTAAGATAGTGCCCCCCTTTAGACAAGGGGATGACATCCAGAAATGGATGGCTGCTTTGGAGAGGGCCTGCACTGTGCAGTGCATTCCCCAGAGTCAGTGGGCAGCTATACTGTGGCTCTCCTTTGATGGTAAAGGTAGAGATAAGCTCCTCACTACAAGAGTGGAGGATGCTAACAATTACCAGGTCCTGAAAAATGCACTGGTTGATGGGTTTGGCTTAACCACTGAACAGTACAGGTTGCTGTTCAGAGACACCCAGAAAACTCAGTCTCAGGACTGGTCAGACTTTGTTGATTGTGCCACTAAGGCTTTGGAAGGCTGGCTACTGGGTAGCAAGGTTACTGACTTCACAGGATTGTATAATCTTATTATGAGAGAGCAAGTCTTAAATAATTGTCAGAACCAGTTATTACACCAGCACCTGGTAGACTCTGAGCTGACCTCTCCACAAGAATTGGGTAAGAGGGCAGACAAATGGGTCAGAACCAGGATTAGGCCCAAGAACCAAGGTGGTGACCAGAAAAAGGAATCGACCAAGCCTCAAGAGAAGGGTGGGAATAAATCTACAGATCAAACCACATCAGGGCCCCAAAAATCCTCTGAGGGGGGTGGGTCCCAGAATCCTTCCAATAACCAGAAGAAACCTTATTGTTATCCCTGTAAACAGGTGGGTCATTTAAAAACTGACAGCAGTTGCCCAAAGAATAACAATAAGGAAAACATACCCCCAAGTAACATTCCCAAACCTCCTGTTACTACTAGTAGTAATCCCCCAGGTGGTGGGAGTGCCCCCAAGAATTTGGGTGCATTTACTTTGGGAGTTCCTGGGGACTCTGGCCTAACCAGGTCCCCTGACTTAGATACTCTTGTCTGTGAGACTGGCATGGGGTTTGCCAACTTCACAACTTGTCCCAACACTTTGGGCAAGTACAGACAGGAGCCCCTCATCAATGGTATAAAAGTTGAGGCCTATAGAGATACAGGGGCTAGCATCACTATGGTGACTGAGAGCCTAGTCCCCTCAAGGCAACTTTTACCTGGTGCCACATACCAGGTGACCAATATTGTTGGAGTACAGAGAGATCATCCCATGGCAGTGGTCAATCTCAGCTGGGGAGGTGTCACTGGCCACAAGAGAGTGGCAGTGTCACCAAACTTGCCTGTAGATTACCTACTGGGGAATGATTTAGAGCTCTCAGCCTGGGCTGAAGTTGAGCAAGAAACCCATTCTAAAATGGTAAACACCCATGGTAAGGTTAGTGGGGCAGTGATAGCCACAGCCCCAGTCCAAGATGTCCTCCCTGAACAGGTCAGGAGGGTTGTGCCAGTCACAACCCAATCTCAGACAACTTCCTTCCCAGAACAGGTTGTCAAGGCTGTCGTGATAACAGCCCACACCCAAACTGAGCCCCCTCCTGAAAAGGTTGGGAGAGTTGTGATGGCCACAGCTCAAACTCAGACAGATGATAGTGTTGTGAAGCCTGAAACTATGGATCACTCCACTCAGACAGAGAGTATTGAGGAGGAAGAGAAATCTCCCTCCCACCAGACTTTAGGAAAAGATCAGCCTCCTCAGGGAACTGATCTGACCCCTTGTGAGGAAACTGCCACAGAGGTAGTCAGGCCTAGCCTGGCAGAACCCCTGATGTCAGTGGACCCTTCCAAGGTGGGACCCAGTCTGGAGCAGGTAACCTGCCCCTCTCTACCCTGCCTCAGTCAGCCCAGGGCTGTAGAGGTCAGGGAGGCCAGTGTTGGACCCCAAAGGGCCCCCTGTCCAAAAGAATCTCCCAATCAACAGATTAAGGGCACTGAAGCTAGTAGTACTAGCCAAGGGAAAATAAAACACACTCCTGAGGGATCCCCCTTAAAATTAGTTAGGGACCTCCCCCAGATGGACACTGCTGGGCACAGCCAAACTTGGGACCTGAGGGCCCCAGACCTGACCTGTCCCTCCAGTAAGCCAAACAGAGGGACCCAACCTCCAGCTGTAGGTAGCCAGAGGTTGACCCTGAGAGCCCAAAACAACTCAGTCTTGGAAAGAAAGACCTCTTTGGTGGATGATGATTGGAGGAAGCTGAGCCCAAAATTAGTGGAGCCTCACTTCAGTACTCCATCTCAGCACCAGCCTTTTTCTTTGACAAAACACACCACAGGTAGAGATTCCCTATGGTGGAGACCCTCAGACACCCTTAGGGTGAGGGATTGCTTAGTGGACCATGAGATAGGGGGTAACCATGCCAGTGCTGGTACTTCCTTATATGGCCACTCAGGCAATATAGGCTTACCTGGCAAGGCTAGCCTTATCTCCTTTCGTTTGGGGGGGGGGTTATGTAGGAAGGTAGATCCCTGACTATGGTTGCCCCCAACTTTTTGCCTGGTGTTTTGCTGGTTTTCTGACTTAGTTGACCTGGGACCCTGCTATTCAGGGCCCCAGGCCTACTGCTCTCTCTGTAAAATGGATTCCATGTACCTTAGGTACATATCTAAATTGGATACTGAGTCACCTTATCAGTCCCTGTACAGTGTACCTTAGGTACCCAGGGCATAGGTGTACACAGGGCCTACCAGGGGCTGCAGCATGTATTATGCCACCCCTGGCTGGCCATCCAAATCTGGCACAACTGGCTGCTTGACAGCTGGGGCAAGGTGGTGTAATCACCCCTTGCTTTAGATATAGTATACCTATATCTAACCCTAAAATGGACACACAGATCTCCTATCAGTCACTCCTATGGCAGGCCTTAACAATCCTGAAGGCAGAGTGCTTGGAATCGTGTGAGATGGTGCTCTGGCATGAGCTGAGCCTGTCTGCGGCTTTCGGGATCTATCCCTTAGCCGTTTCCATGATATTGCATACCATATACTCTTAAGTGCATTATAATCCTCGCGGTTAAATGCCAACTCTGGTATCGCTTTATCAAAACATGTCGAGTAAGGTGTCATACGACTTGGAATACTAACCCCTCGCCAATTCTGGCGACGGGGTTAGCATTCCACCCCCCTAGAGGGACACGACATGCATGTAACCCCTAAACCCGGTTAAAGTCAAACATAGCCTCAGCTCCACAAAATGGATGCTGCCACCGAGACACAAGTCTGCCCTCCTGCTGCTGGGAGTCCTCCCAGAGCAGGAGATAAGGACAAAGGGTTTCCTGCCAGGGGCGGTGCCAGCACCGTCCCAGACAGGGTTTTGTGTATTGTAGGTAGGCAGGGCTACAGAGGAAGGTGACTGCACGTGGCACCCCGGTGCTCACTGTGCATAGGCTGGCTTGAACCAGTTCCAGGGACACTCCAGACCCTGTGCTGGGGAAAAGCCCGCCAAGGAAGTGGGTGTAACCACCCCCCTCCTGGTCCCACCCATAGGGCAGGACTTAGTCGCGTGCCAGCCCCCTTTTCCCAGATAAAGGTAGGGACTGGACCCCTTCCAAATCAGATCATCTTTGGAATCAAGATACCACTTTCCACGAAAGGACTTCACGATTTCTTCCTCAAGATTCTCCCTTGTGACTAAGGAGTAGTCACCCTGCATCCGCAGGCACCATCTAAGAACACTGCGGTCTGCTGCACGTCCTTCCTCCGGAATCCGACTGCCCAGCTCGACGAGAACCGGCTTCCCTGGCACCTCTGACCTCTACCCACCTCTACAGCACAGCTGAGAACCGTGGGTGCGACGAGACCTCGAGGGACCGGCCATCGCCAAGACTGCACGACTTCTGCACAGCAAGCCCACCGAGTAATTTCCTGGTGAATGCTTTGGGGTCCGAGAAGCCCCCACCCTGAGCAGCTCCAGCACCGAAGAGCAGCCCCCCAGCATCTCCACGATCGGCGTGGGGCCCTTCTGCTTTTTGCTGCTCACCGTGTTGTTTGGCTACTAGCCCGCTGGCTTGTGGCCTTCCGAACGACGCCCGACGACAACACTGCTGCTGGTCTGGTTGCTCCAGACTGGCCCTTGCTTCCCTCCATCGGAGAAGTACCCTGGACCCTCCTGGTCCGGCTAAGACGCCATTTTAGGTCCACCGCGTGGGCCTTGCATTTGCCAAGACTTGTTGCCCAATCCTGGGTCCAGCGACGTCGACAGCAAGAACCTTCGTGGGACAGCTCGCACCTCCATCCTGGTCGCCGACAACGCCTCCTGGTCCGAGAGACGGCAGAGCCCAGCAGCGCCCACTCACCTGACTGCGGTGACTTCGCCCGGTGCCATCCTGGTGCCCACTCAATCACTGGCTAGTGATTCAAGAACTTGGTCCCCTCTGCTTTCAGGTTTCCTTCTTCCTTGATCCAGGCTTGGATCCATCGAACTTTCCTTCACTGGTCGCCTGCCAGCAACTTCCTTCTTCCAGGCTCCTGGTCCGGCAACGAGATTCCCGACGTCTTTTCAGACCTATGCAGCTGCAGCCCCTGGGCTAGGTAACTTCGGCACTTCGGTGTCCCAGCATAGCCTCACTATTCAAGGGTCAGGATCCACTGTCGTTTTCTCCCTACCAGGTCGGGTTCGCCCGTGAACACTAACTTTGTGAATTCTAGCTTCCATGGACTTTGTCCCGCATCCCGCGTGAGAGTGCACACTCTGCACCCGAGTTCCCTAGGCCTCCTGCTAGTAATCTAAAGGTTCAGTAGTCTAGTCCTAGCGATCCCAAAGCCTCTGAGAATCGTTACTTACCTGCTAGTAATTCGCATTCCACTTTTAGAGTATATGGTTTTTCGTGCCCCTCGGGCATTTGTGTATAACGTGCTAACTTAAGTATTTTCATAAGAGTTTTGTTTTGTGCTTAGCACCCTGTCCTCATAAAGAGTACAGGGTTGTTGTGATTCTAATAAATACATTGTTTATTTTCATAACACTTGTGTGGTGTCCTTTCACTGGGTGTTCAAGGGGTAATGTGATGGTAAAACAGCTGGCTTAACACGCCCTCTAGAGTCTTAGCCTTAGACTGCTCGTATCCATGCTACTAGGATAGCTGGTCTATAAGGTTGACTTACAACCAATCATCAATAAGGGTTGTTTGGACTGATATATAGTGATCACTAGAATAGTGAGCACTGCACATCAGGCCATTACCTCTACGTCCCTCGTCCTCTACCCAGTCATCACTCATGAGGTATTCCACACACGACAGGAAACAAAACAGGAAACGCTTTCTGACTCCACCCACCCTCCTCTCAGGTGCTATAATACACCCCACCACCAGAAACAAATCCTGTTTTGTTTCCTGTTGGTTGGATGCTGATGGGTGACGCTTGGGTGAGTGCCGGGCACTTACCTGCTTCGGTTGTCCTGTGGTGTTCCTCCTTTGCTGGGCCCTGGGGGTGCTCATGGACCTACGTGGGACCTTTTTGGAGGCAGGCTGCTGGGCTTCCTGCACTTCGCTCCTGGCGGGGACCCTGGGTTGCGGGGCTTCTCGGGTCCCCGTGGTTTTACCCCTGGATCCTGGACTCTTCCTTGTCTCCGCGCTCGTTTGGGCTGTTGCCCTCGCGCCCTGCCCTTTGCCGGTCACTGGGGTGTGGGCCATGTGGTGGAGCACTCGCTTTCCTGGACGGTTGGTGGCGGACTGGCTGCCCGCGTTCTCCGGTCCTTTTGGGCGGGGCGCGCTCACCTCCTGGCTCCGGTTCCGCCCCTCCCTTCGCGGGGGCCGTTTCTTCCTGTGATTGAAGCCGCGTTGTAGGGGCTGGACGCAGGATACCGTTCTCGTCCTCGGAGCCTCATTTTTGCTTGCGCGAGCACCCGGGTGGGCTCCAGGTTCCCTGGCTTCCTTCCTGGATTGGCTGCACGGGTCCTTGCGATGACGTCATCGTCTCCTTTCCGCATTGGTGACTCGGGGTGTTTTCCTTCGTCGGTGCTCCTGGATGGCTCGTTTTTCTGCCGCCTCCTTCTACTTCCTCGGTTTCCGAGGGGCTGCAGCTGTGGGGTGAGTGTTTTCCTCCTATTTATGGCGGGATTTCGTTTTCTTTCTTCTGTACCACTTGTGAGAGTTGCTGTGTTGCTTTGCTGGTTTGCTGTGTATTTGCTGTTCATTATGGGGAAACACCATAGGAAGAGAAAGCATGTCTCTCCTGTTGGGTCATCCTCTTCCGACAGTGGTGATTCTGCCCCTGCTGGTCGGAGTGCTGGTCTGGGTGACTCGAAGAGGCTGAAGCTGCTGATTTTGGAGACGCTGTCCGAGCTCCAGGCTTCAAAAAAGGGTGCTGGGGGTCGCTCGGAGTCCCCTGCTCACCTTTATTCTGATATCTCCTCCTCTGCTTCCTCTGATGAGTCCGCTTTGGGTGCGGTGGATCTGCAGGGCAAGTACATTTCGAAGGAGCTGTTGCCTGATATTCTTGGTCATGTTCGGGAGAATATGGGCTTCCCTGAGGTTTCTGTGGCCAGTACCTCCCAGGATGCTGTTCTACCGCAGTTTCGGAGGCCTGTGTCTTCTTCCATGCCCATCCACCCCTTTGTTATGGATGTCCTTCTTAAGGAGTGGAAAGACCCGGACCATATTTCTTTGCCCAGGTTCATGTCGAAACTGTATCCTTTGCAGGATTCGGAGGTTGCCCTGCCTGATTCGGTGCAGGTGGACTCTATTGTTGCTTCCCTGGTGGGTCGGCCTTCCATGGCTGATGATAATTTCCTGAAGGATGGAGTGGATAAGAAAATTGACTCTGCTCTAAAGAAGTCCTATGCTGGCTCTCACCTGGCTCTTCGGTCGGGTGTTTATGGTGCTTATGTTGCGCAGTCTTTGTTGGCTGACTTCAAGACTTTGTTTTCTACTATGCAGGAGGGGGGCACTTGTCCGGAGTTGCTGGAGTCTATGGAACGTCAATCGGAGTTCCTTTCAGACATTGCCTTTGACTCAGTCCGGGCTTCTGCTCTGTCTTGTGGTTCCTCTGTGGCTGCCCGTCGGAACTTGTTGCTGCGAGGTTGGAAGACGGATGCGGCGCAGCGTTCTATGGCCTTGCGGTTGCCATTTTCAGGTACTCTTCTTTTTGGGGACGCACTGGAGGACAAGCTCCATAAGGTTTTCAAGGAGAGGAAGCATTCTTTGTCCTTCCGTCCTGCCCCTTCTCATAAGGGATCCTCCTTTTCTAATGCGAGGTCCTTTCGCCAGCCTTCCAGGTTTCAGCAGTCCTCGTTTAGGGGCCAGCGTGGTGCTCGTGGGTCCTTTCCTCGGAGGTTCCAGAAGAAGCCCCAGCCGGATGGTGGGTCTGGCGCTCCTCGTTCCTGACTACGCCGCACCGGTGCCCGATCTCGCTGGTGGTCGGCCCGCGGTTGGTGGGAGACTGCGGCTGTTCCTCCCTGCTTGGTTGTTGACGACCTCCGACCAGTGGGTACTGGATGTTGTGTCCAGGGGTTACCGGATAGAGTTCCTGTCTCCCCCACCTCCCTCGGGTGTTGTGGTGACCCCATTGCCTTCGGACCCGTCTCGTCGTCTGGGATTGTTGGAGGGTGTTCAGGTCCTGTTCGACAAACTGGCGATTGTCCCGGTCCCCCCCCTGGAACGTGGCCTGGGGACTTATTCGGTTGTCTTTGTGGTCCCGAAGATCACGGGGGGTTTCCGTGTTGTCATCAATCTTCGGGCCCTGAACTTGTTTGTGCGCAAGATCACTTTCAAAATGGATACTTTGCAGAGGGTGATCCCTTTGATCCAGGAGGGCTGGGTGTTCACCTCTCTGGATCTCCAGGATGCATACCTTCATGTTCCGATGGCGTTGGAGGATCAGCGGTTCCTGCGCTTCTGCCTGGAGGGTCGTCACTGGCAGTTTTGCGTCCTCCCCTTTGGTCTCCGGTCCGCCCCCAGGGTGTTCACCAAGGTGGCGGCTCCCTTGGTGGCTCATCTCCATCTCCTGGGGGTGTCCGTTTTTCCTTACTTGGACGACTGGCTGCTGCAGGCTCCTTCTCCAGGGGTCATGTCTCGCCACCTTTCCTTGACCATGCGTACGCTCGAGGATCATGGGTTCCTGGTCAATCTGCCGAAGAGTCACCTGGAGCCTGCCACTCGGAGGACTTTCATTGGGGCCGTGTTCGACTCAGTTCTGGGCATGGTTTTTCTCCCGGAGTCCAGGATTCTACGTCTTCAGTTGCTGTTGAGGAGGTTGCTTTCCCGGGCTTCAGCTCCTCTGCTGCAGTGGCTGGTGGTTCAGGGCCACATGTCTGCCACCGTGTTCACGGTGCCCTGGGCCAGGGCTCATCTTCGACCTCTGTTGTGGCATGTTCAGAGTTGGGTCTCCTTTCCTGTCCAGGACTTCTCGATTCCTGTGCCTGTGACTCCGGAGTTGGTGTCTGCTCTCCAGTGGTGGCTGGACTCTTCGAATCTGTCGAGGGGCATGTGGTTCCATCCTCCGGCTCCCTTGGTGTTGACGACGGATGCCAGCGCTTTCGGTTGGGGTGCGACTCTGGGTCGTTGGTCGGTGCAGGCGCGTTGGCTTCCTTCGGAGTCGCACCGCTCTTCCAATTGGAGGGAGCTGTCTGCGGTGGAGAGGGCTCTCCGCCTTCTCAAGGATCGTCTTCTGGGGTGCAACGTGTTGGTGAGGTCGGACAACACTGTGACTGTGGCCTACATCAACCACCAGGGCAGTACCCGCTGCCTCTCCCTGAATTTGGTGGCCTGTGCAATTGCGAGTTGGGCCGAGTGTCATCTGGTGGCTCTCTCTGCTGTGCACATTCGGGGTGTGGACAACGTGGTTGCCGATTCCTTGAGTCGGAAGTTCCCGTCCTCTCTCTCCCTGTGCCTGGCCCCTCGGATTTTCCGGTTGCTCTGCCGGAGGTTCGGGACTCCGGTTCTGGACCTGTTTGCCTCCCGGTCCGATGCATTGCTTCCCCTGTTCTGTTCCAGGACCCCGGAGTCGGGGGCTTGGGGGGTGGATGCCTTGACTGTCCTTTGGCCTCCTTGGTTCCTCTATGCGTTCCCCCCCTTTCCTCTGATCCCTGCTTTCCTGCTGAAGGTTCGTCGGGTGGGGGCTCAGGTGGTGGCTGTTCTTCCTTATTGGCCTCGCCGCTCCTGGTTTCCTCTGCTTCTGGGTCTGGCGGTGGGCCCTCCGTGGATCCTGCCCCGCTACCCCTCTCCGCTGTGTTCCCCGTCTCCCTCCCTGTTGGTTCCTCTCACCGTGGCGGTCTGGAGGTTGAACGGTTGTCTCTTGGAGTCCGGGGTCTGCCCGACCACCTCATCACTGTGATGCAGGCGTCTCGTCGGAAGTCCACTCTGTCCTCCTACTCGAAACACTGGGCTTCTTTTTCTTCTTGGTGTGTTGCCCTGGATCTGTCTCCTACTTCTTGTGGTGTTTCTTCTATTCTGCAGTTTTTTTTGGAGGGTTTTCAAAAACACTATGCTTTGTCCACTTTGAAGGGTCAGTGGGCTGCTATTCGGGCCTTTCGTGATCCGGCTTCTCTTCTTCCTTCGGACGGGTTGCTGGTTTCCCGTCTGTTTAGGAGTTTCTCTCTTTCTGCTCCTTCTGTCCGCTCACCGGTTCCTCCTTGGGATCTCTCTTTGGTTCTGGGTGCCTTGCAGTCCCCTCCCTTTGAGCCTTTGGAGTCGGTGGAGTTGAAATTCCTGTCTTTCAAAGTTACTTTTTTGGTGGCTGTTACATCTGCTCGGAGATTGGGGGAGCTTACGGCTTTGCGTTGTTCTCCCCCCTTTTTGAGGTTTCTGGACGACGCTGTGGTCCTTTCCTTGGACCCCGGTTTTATGCCAAAAATTCGTTCCCGTTTCCATTCCTCCCAGGAGTTGGTTCTTCCTTCTCTCTGTCCTTCTCCTTCCTCTCCTTCTGATGTCTTGCTTCATTCTTTGTATGTGAGAAGGGCGTTGTCTGTTTATGTTGATCGTTCTGCTGGGTTTCGGTCTTCTGACTCCCTCTTCGTGACCTTTGGTTTGGCTGGTAGGGGTAAGGCTGCCTCTCGTCTTACTTTGGGTCGCTGGATCAAGGCTGTGATCTTGTTGGCTTACCAGGGCTCTGGTTTGCCTTGCCCGTCTGGGGTTCAGGCGAGATCTACCAGGGGTGTGTCTGCTTCCTGGGCTGCCTTCCATGGGGTTCCCCTTGAGGAGATCTGTAGGGCGGGTACCTGGGCGTCCGAGTCCACTTTTGTGCGACATTATCGTTTGAATTGTGCTCTGTCTGGCCGCCCTAATTTTGGTTCTGGTGTGTTGCAAGCTGTGGGGATCCCCCCATCTGTTTGATTCTGTTTATTTCTGTTTTGTTAATAAACTGTGTCTTGCTGCACTCCTTGGTCTCTGTTCTGTTTCTGTTTGTGGTGTGCCAAAGGCCTTTGTGGGGTTGCTTTGGTATGCCTCATGAGTGATGACTGGGTCGAGGACGAGGGACGTAGAGGTAATGCTATGATTACGTACGGTAATCCCCATTACTCTTAGTCCTACTCGTCCTCGACCCAGTCATACGACCCGCCCGCCCTCCCTTTCCAGGCCTTTGGTGCTTGGTACATCAGGATTTGTTTCTGGTGGTGGGGTGTATTATAGCACCTGAGAGGAGGGTGGGTGGAGTCAGAAAGCGTTTCCTGTTTTGTTTCCTGTCGTGTGTGGAATACCTCATGAGTGATGACTGGGTCGAGGACGAGTAGGACTAAGAGTAATGGGGATTACCGTACGTAATCATAGCAACTTCTCACAGTCGAGATGACCAGAATGGGGTTTTCTCAAAGATGATGTATGAGCTACGAGTTTCATTTGTGATGTTGTCATGGTGTGTATATTTCAGTCTTGCATTTGATAGTGTTTATTTCTGACATTTGACAGTGCTTGTTTCTTGCAGGGGATGTCCATTGTTATTATCTGCTCATGTTCTGCTCCCTTGTATTTTATTTGTGAATGTTCCGTTATTATTATCTGCTCGTGTTTTGCTTTCTTATTATTTGACTCGTGAATGTTCCATTATTATCTGCTTGTGTTTTATCTCCTGCATTTGATCACTTGTGAGTATTTTATTATTACTTGCTTGTACACACATATATACATTTGCATGTTGTTTTACATGTTTAATTTGACATCTGGGAAAGTCTTTCTGTTAGAGAGTGTTACGTTAATAAAACCCCACGCTTTATTTTGAAACTGCCTTTTGATTTGTCTCATTTTATGAGTGTTGAGACTCCTTTCTGTTCTACTCTTTCTTGTTCTACCAAGGGCCTCTTCCTGGGAGTGCTGAATTTCTTTTACTTGGGAGTGTAATGCAAGACAGCAGGGTGGCCTTGTGTAGCTTCAGAAACCTCATTGCAGGTTTTGGGCCACCCTCTGTCAACTTCTGTGGCTCAGGGTGACGCAAACCCTATATTGAATATGCCCCTAAGTGTTGGGGCCCAAACTTTTCATCATAAACCTGCAGCCAATGCTATTAACGGTCAGGGCGCTGAAATTCAATGCAGCGCACTCTTGATTCCACATGATTCTCCTTAATCCCACACCAGGCACCTCCTGCCTCTTTTATCTCACTCTTATAGGTTCTTTTTCTGCCCTGCTTACTCCCTTTGTCACTGTTTTTCCATCTTTCTCTTCCCCTTTTTTGTTGTAATGAAAGTCTGTTGAGGAAATACATGTGCAGTCCCCTAAAATGAATGCCAGTGGGCCCCACCTACAAACAACACTAGGGGGCTTATTTACAAGCCTTGTGGCTGCCAGTAAGTCACTTTTTGTGGCATTCCGGTGGCGCACTGGGCTTAGCCATATCTGTAAGGCCAGGTAAAGCCACACTGCGTGGCTTTTCATGGCCGCGCAGATATGTAGTAACACAAAGCAGTGCAAGCTACTGCGTTGCCTCACACTGCGTCGGGGGGGGGGCGTGCCGCGGGCAGTAGAGTGGACGTTCCGACGCAACACCCATGGACTTTGATGCTGCCCCAGATTTACAAAATCAGGTCATCCTGGCGAAGCAACAAATCCTTAAGACTCCCGGGGTGAGGAGTAACTAGAAGAAATATGTGTATTCCTCCTTTTTTCCTCCTCCATGTGTGCTGCATTCTGTGGCGCACATAGAAAGAGCAAAACGCCTCTTTGGATTGTTTTGTGTGCCGGGAGGTGCCCTTTCCTGCATAAAACAATCCTGCCTGCAACGGAGGCACTCTTCCACCGTGGTGCATAGGTGACTATGTTGGCGCTAGGCTGCCGAAATGGAGCCAGCGTAGGGGGAGAGGATAGGAAGGCACGGCATTGCTTAAATATGGTGCATTGCTGGCCTTTCTCTGAGGTGTAGGGCGAGACTTTCTGCACAGCCCTACGCCAAAATCCCATAAATGAGGCCCTGGGTGTGAAAGGTACAGGTGGAGGGTTTCAGAAATATTTCAAGAGAAAAAATGGGCACGAGTCTAACAAAGACAAGGTGGTGTGGGGAGAACAGGAGTGATTGAGGCACTTCGAAGACCACTACGCCTACTACAGACCTCAGCAATGTTTAATTCACAGTCCCTGCTTTCACAATTGAAACGTTTAAACTTCTAATTATTCACAACACAATGATTGTTATTCCTCATTCATCTCACATGCGTCAGTGTTAGGGTGGGGATGCAAACCTATCATAGAGGGGGGCTTAAAACGACCCCTGCAGCTTTCCACCACAGGGCTATCCTCAGCACATCTCTCCCAGTAAAGTCATCAGCATGTCAATTCCTGGTTTTGGAACCTACCTCTTCCTGGTTGCAGAAAGACTGCAAGTATGGGAGCAGCTTGGCAGTACAAAAGGGGGTGGTGATGGACGGAGCATCTTAACCAATCAAACACTCGCACCCAGTCAACAGATCTGGGTTTAATCCATCACCGTTCTTTAGCCCACTCTGCCACCCCAGTTCAGATATGCAAATCAGTCTGACCCTGTGCCTTATGGGAACAGTCCAGCCCGAACTGCCAAGCCATGTCTTCCCTGGACCAGAAACAAGCTTCCGACGACTGGTTTCTGGCATTTCAGCCGTCTTCAGCCCGGCTTGCTTGAATCCAGCTTGGCACCTCACACCTTGATAAGAGCCACCAGGGGGAACCTAGACATTGACTCTATATGTAGAGGGATACACGCATGGCACTGAAGTAGAGAGGTGTAGAGCAGTGGCCAGGGTAGCTAACTTCGGAGCATAGGGTCCACGATTCGATCTCCGGCTCCGACGGCAGCTCAGCTCAGCACCAGGTGACTCTGGGCAATAGCTCACTTAGGGCCAGATGTAGGTAGCCCAATACCGGTCGGTAACGGCCGAAATTCGGTAATTTACTCCATTTCGGCTGTTACCGACCAGTATTTAGCCCCTTCCAATGTAGGGGACGATTCGGTAAATACCGAATCGGTATTTACTGAATCAGTAAATGCTATGTAGAAAGCACATTAAAGAGTGCTTATGTGCTGTAAGAATTCATTAATTACCACCAACTTCAAGTTGGTGGTAATTACCGAATTCTTTTGAAAATTCACTTTTGAATTTAATATGAAGTGCCATGTGGCAGACATACATGCCCTTAGTGCATGTATGTGTGCCACATGTGCACCCATGCACTATTCAGGGGTGCAACATGGTGTCAATGTGACACCCTGCCACCCTTGAATATGTGCCCCCTATTACCGATTCGGTATTTACCGAATCGGTAATAGTGAATGGCTTAGTATTCATTCCTATAGGCCTCCAGGCCCATAGGAATGAATGGGAATTACCGAATCGATAAATACAGATTCTTAAATACCAAATCTTACCGATTCAGTACATTTTACCGAATTTTTCCCTACATACCATTTACCGATTCTAAAATACCGAATCGGTAAAATTCGGTATTTTAGAATCGGTAAATGTAGATTACCTACATCTGGCCCCAAATGTCCACAACGGCCCCCAGCCCCTTGAGACCCGTAAGGGTGAGTAGTTAGCGCTTCACAAATACGGATTTAGATTTTTTTTTTTTTTGCTGAAGGCACCTCCTTGTAAAGTGAGAAAGGGGTGTATGGGGCTGCTCTGATCATCGCCCGTATATCTCTGCAGTGGCCTTACGGAACGGACAGGCAGCCACTGTGGGAATGACTGTCCCCTCCTCGCGGTTTGCAGGGGGCCCGTCATTTTGAGCTCGCCGCATCTCACGTTCCGGTGACGGTATCCCTTCTGGCTAGGCCGCCTGGCACGCTGCCCTGGCAGGGAGCCCAGGGCTCTGCACAGACTGCTGAGGAGCCAAAGCAGCGCTGCAGTTAATGAAAGAGCAGGGAAGGCTTAATCGATCCCATCCCAGGCACTCTCCAGAGAGACAAGAGTGCTGAGCCAGGAGTCTGCTTCCCCCAGAGATGGATCCCATCCTGAAAGCCTCTCACCGTGATTAAAGATGGAGGCACCCACCCAGCCCACTGGCACGCGTTGGATCCCTGCAGCAGCCCGCCCCGCAACACCATTTCCCAACTAGGATCACATCCACGCCCTTAAGAGCAGAGACAACACAGACAACTCGAGCTTCCCATAAGAGAGAAAAATATCTGGCCGGGGGGTTTCTGAACATACTGGGACTTGCGTGAGTAGCTTGTCCAGGCCGGGTGGTTTCTGAGGATGTATGACGTTACAACGCATACTTTTACAACGCCTACCTTTACAACGCAATTTTTACAACGCAGGATCCATTACAACGAACTACCATTACAACGCATGTTTTTACATCGCAGATGCCTTTACAACGCATGCCATTACAACGTAAGTATTGGTAAGTATATAATATTTTTAAAAATGTAATTAATTAAAATTAATATAATTTAATTTAATTTAAATTTTACTTTATTTTTACCCTGTACCCCTGTACCCCAAAACCCAAACCTAGCCCAGAACCCTAAAAATACCCCTGTACCCCAAAACCCAAACCTATCCCTGAACCCTAAAAATACCCCTGTACCCCAAAACCCAAACCTAGCCCTGAACCCTAAAAATACCCCTGTACCCAAAAGCCCAAACCTAGCCCTCAACCCTAAAAATACCCCTTTACCCAAAAACCCAAACCTAGCCCTGAACCCTAAAAATACCCCTGTACCCAAAAACCCAAACCTAGCCCTGAACCCTAAAAATACCCCTTTACCCAAAAACCCAAACCTAGCCCTGAACCCTAAAAAATACCCCTTTACCCAAAAACCCAAACCTAGCCCTGAACCCTAAAAATACCCCTGTACCCAAAAACCCAAACCTAGCCCTGAACCCTAAAAATACCCCTTTACCCAAAAACCCAAACCTAGCCCTGAACCCTAAAAATACCCCTTTACCCCAAAACCCAAACCTATCCCTGAACCCTAAAAATACCCCTGTACCCAAAAACCCAAACCTAGCCCTTTACCCTAAAAATACCCCTTTACCCAAAAACCCAGACCTCTAACATTTTTAATAAAATTATATACTTACCAATACTTACGTTGTAATGGCATGCGTTGTAAAGGCATCTGCGATGTAAAAACATGCGTTGTAATGGTAGTTCGTTGTAATGGATCCTGCGTTGTAAAAGTTGCGTTGTAAAAGTAGTCCGTTGTAATAGTTGCGTTGTAACGGTTGTATACCGGTTTCTGAACATACTGGGACTTGCGTGAGTAGCTCGTCCAGGCTGGGTGGTTTCTGAACATTCTGGGACTTGTGTGAGTAGCTCATCCAGGCTGGGTAAGTTCTGAACATTCTGGGACTTGTGTGAGTAGCTCGTCCAGGCTGGGTGGTTTCTGAACATTCTGGGACTTGCGTGAGTAGCTCGACCAGGCTGGGTGGTTTCTGAACATTCTGGGACTTGCATGAGTAGCTCGTCCAGGCTGGGTGGTTTCTGAACATTCTGGGACTTGTGTGAGTAGCTCGTCCAGGCTGGGTGGTTTCTGAACATTCTGGGACTTGTGTGAGTAGCTCGTCCAGGCTGGGTGATTTCTGAACATTCTGGGACTTGTGTGAGTAGCTCATTCAGGCCGGGTGATTTCTTAACTTTCAGGACTTGTGCAAGTAGCTCGTCCAGGTCTAGTGGTTTCTGAACATTCTGGGACTTGTGTGAGTAGATCATCAAGATCTAGTGGATTCTGAACACTGGCACTTGTGTGAGTAGCTCGTCCAGGTCTAGTGGATTCTGAACATTCTGGGACTTGTGTCAGTACCTCGTCCAGGCCGGGTGGTTTCTTAACATTCCGGGACTTGTGTGAGTAGCTCATCCAGGCTGGGTGGTTTCTGAACATTCTGGGACTTACTTGAGTAGCTCGTCCAGGCTGGGTGGTTTCTGAACATTCTGGGACTTACTTGAGTAGCTCGTCCAGGCTGGGTGGTTTCTGAACATTCTGGGACTTGTGTGAGTATCTCGTCCAGGCTGGGTGGTTTCTGAACATTCTGGGACTTACTTGAGTAGCTCGTCCAGGCTGGGTGGTTTCTGAACATTCTGGGACTTGTGTGAGTATCTCGTCCAGGCTGGGTGGTTTCTGAACATTCTGGGACTTGCGTGAGTAGCTCGTCCAGGCTGGGAGGTTTCTGAACATTCTGGGACTTGCGTGAGTAGCTCGTCCAGGCTGGTTGATTTCTGAACATTCTGGGACTTGTGTGAGTAGCTCATTCAGGCCGGGTGATTTCTTAACTTTCAGGACTTGTGCAAGTAGCTCGTCCAGGTCTAGTGGTTTCTGAACATTCTGGGACTTGTGTGAGTAGATCATCAAGATCTAGTGGATTCTGAACACTGGCACTTGTGTGAGTAGCTCGTCCAGGTCTAGTGGATTCTGAACATTCTGGGACTTGTGTCAGTACCTCGTCCAGGCCGGGTGGTTTCTTAACATTCCGGGACTTGTGTGAGTAGCTCATCCAGGCTGGGTGGTTTCTGAACATTCTGGGACTTACTTGAGTAGCTCGTCCAGGCATGGTGGTTTCTGAACATTCTGGGACTTGCGTGAGTAGCTCGTCCAGGCTGGGTGGTTTCTGAACATTCTGGGACTTGTGTGAGTAGCTCATCCAGGCTGGGTAAGTTCTGAACATTCTGGGACTTGTGTGAGTAGCTCGTCCAGGCTGGGTGGTTTCTGAACATTCTGGGACTTGCGTGAGTAGCTCGACCTGGCTGGGTGGTTTCTGAACATTCTGGGACTTGCATGAGTAGCTCGTCCAGGCTGGGTGGTTTCTGAACATTCTGGGACTTGCGTGAGTAGCTCGTCCAGGCTGGGTGGTTTCTGAACATTCTGGGACTTGTGTGAGTAGCTCGTCCAGGCTGGGTGGTTTCTAAACATTCTGGGATTTGCGTGAGTAGCTCGTCCAGGCTGGGTGGTTTCTGAACATTCTGGGACTTACTTGAGTAGCTCGTCCAGGCTGGGTGGTTTCTGAACATTCTGGGACTTGTGTGAGTATCTCGTCCAGGCTGGGTGGTTTCTGAACATTCTGGGACTTGCGTGAGTAGCTCGTCCAGGCTGGGTGGTTTCTGAACATTCTGGGACTTGTGTGAGTAGCTCATCCAGGCTGGGTAAGTTCTGAACATTCTGGGACTTGTGTGAGTAGCTCGTCCAGGCTGGGTGGTTTCTGAACATTCTGGGACTTGCGTGAGTAGCTCGTCCAGGCTGGGTGGTTTCTGAACATTCTGGGACTTGCGTGAGTAGCTCGTCCAGGCTGGGTGGTTTCTGAACATTCTGGGACTTGCGTGAGTAGCTCGTCCAGGCTGGGTGGTTTCTGAACATTCTGGGACTTGTGTGAGTAGCTCGTCCAGGCTGGGTGGTTTCTAAACATTCTGGGACTTGCGTGAGTAGCTCGTCCAGGCTGGGTGGTTTCTGAACATTCTGGGACTTACTTGAGTAGCTCGTCCAGGCTGGGTGGTTTCTGAACATTCTGGGACTTGTGTGAGTATCTCGTCCAGGCTGGGTGGTTTCTGAACATTCTGGGACTTGCGTGAGTAGCTCGTCCAGGCTGGGAGGTTTCTGAACATTCTGGGACTTGCGTGAGTAGCTCGTCCAGGCTGGGTGATTTCTGAACATTCTGGGACTTGTGTGAGTAGCTCATTCAGGCCGGGTGATTTCTTAACTTTCAGGACTTGTGCAAGTAGCTCGTCCAGGTCTAGTGGTTTCTGAACATTCTGGGACTTGTGTGAGTAGATCATCAAGATCTAGTGGATTCTGAACACTGGCACTTGTGTGAGTAGCTCGTCCAGGTCTAGTGGATTCTGAACATTCTGGGACTTGTGTCAGTACCTCGTCCAGGCCGGGTGGTTTCTTAACATTCCGGGACTTGTGTGAGTAGCTCATCCAGGCTGGGTGGTTTCTGAACATTCTGGGACTTACTTGAGTAGCTCGTCCAGGCTGGGTGGTTTCTGAACATTCTGGGACTTACTTGAGTAGCTCGTCCAGGCTGGGTGGTTTCTGAACATTCTGGGACTTGTGTGAGTATCTCGTCCAGGCTGGGTGGTTTCTGAACATTCTGGGACTTACTTGAGTAGCTCGTCCAGGCTGGGTGGTTTCTGAACATTCTGGGACTTGTGTGAGTATCTCGTCCAGGCTTGGTGGTTTCTGAACATTCTGGGACTTGCGTGAGTAGCTCGTCCAGGCTGGGAGGTTTCTGAACATTCTGGGACTTGCGTGAGTAGCTCGTCCAGGCTGGTTGATTTCTGAACATTCTGGGACTTGTGTGAGTAGCTCATTCAGGCCGGGTGATTTCTTAACTTTCAGGACTTGTGCAAGTAGCTCGTCCAGGTCTAGTGGTTTCTGAACATTCTGGGACTTGTGTGAGTAGATCATCAAGATCTAGTGGATTCTGAACACTGGCACTTGTGTGAGTAGCTCGTCCAGGTCTAGTGGATTCTGAACATTCTGGGACTTGTGTCAGTACCTCGTCCAGGCCGGGTGGTTTCTTAACATTCCGGGACTTGTGTGAGTAGCTCATCCAGGCTGGGTGGTTTCTGAACATTCTGGGACTTACTTGAGTAGCTCGTCCAGGCATGGTGGTTTCTGAACATTCTGGGACTTGCGTGAGTAGCTCGTCCAGGCTGGGTGGTTTCTGAACATTCTGGGACTTGTGTGAGTAGCTCATCCAGGCTGGGTAAGTTCTGAACATTCTGGGACTTGTGTGAGTAGCTCGTCCAGGCTGGGTGGTTTCTGAACATTCTGGGACTTGTGTGAGTAGCTCGTCCAGGCTGGGTGGTTTCTGAACATTCTGGGACTTGCGTGAGTAGCTCGTCCAGGCTGGGTGGTTTCTGAACATTCTGGGACTTGTGTGAGTAGCTCGTCCAGGCTGGGTGGTTTCTAAACATTCTGGGACTTGCGTGAGTAGCTCGTCCAGGCTGGGTGGTTTCTGAACATTCTGGGACTTACTTGAGTAGCTCGTCCAGGCTGGGTGGTTTCTGAATATTCTGGGACTTGTGTGAGTATCTCGTCCAGGCTGGGTGGTTTCTGAACATTCTGGGACTTGCGTGAGTAGCTCGTCCAGGCTGGGAGGTTTCTGAACATTCTGGGACTTGCGTGAGTAGCTCGTCCAGGCTGGGTGATTTCTGAACATTCTGGGACTTGTGTGAGTAGCTCATTCAGGCCGGGTGATTTCTTAACTTTCAGGACTTGTGCAAGTAGCTCGTCCAGGTCTAGTGGTTTCTGAACATTCTGGGACTTGTGTGAGTAGATCATCAAGATCTAGTGGATTCTGAACACTGGCACTTGTGTGAGTAGCTCGTCCAGGTCTAGTGGATTCTGAACATTCTGGGACTTTTGTCAGTACCTCGTCCAGGCCGGGTGGTTTCTTAACATTCCGGGACTTGTGTGAGTATCTCGTCCAGGCTGGGTGGTTTCTGAACATTCTGGGACTTGCGTGAGTAGCTCGTCCAGGCTGGGTGGTTTCTGAACATTCTGGGACTTGTGTGAGTAGCTCATCCAGGCTGGGTAAGTTCTGAACATTCTGGGACTTGTGTGAGTAGCTCGTCCAGGCTGGGTGGTTTCTGAACATTCTGGGACTTGCGTGAGTAGCTCGTCCAGGCTGGGTGGTTTCTGAACATTCTGGGACTTGCGTGAGTAGCTCGTCCAGGCTGGGTGGTTTCTGAACATTCTGGGACTTGCGTGAGTAGCTCGTCCAGGCTGGGTGGTTTCTGAACATTCTGGGACTTGTGTGAGTAGCTCGTCCAGGCTGGGTGGTTTCTAAACATTCTGGGACTTGCGTGAGTAGCTCGTCCAGGCTGGGTGGTTTCTGAACATTCTGGGACTTACTTGAGTAGCTCGTCCAGGCTGGGTGGTTTCTGAACATTCTGGGACTTGTGTGAGTATCTCGTCCAGGCTGGGTGGTTTCTGAACATTCTGGGACTTGCGTGAGTAGCTCGTCCAGGCTGGGAGGTTTCTGAACATTCTGGGACTTGCGTGAGTAGCTCGTCCAGGCTGGGTGATTTCTGAACATTCTGGGACTTGTGTGAGTAGCTCATTCAGGCCGGGTGATTTCTTAACTTTCAGGACTTGTGCAAGTAGCTCGTCCAGGTCTAGTGGTTTCTGAACATTCTGGGACTTGTGTGAGTAGATCATCAAGATCTAGTGGATTCTGAACACTGGCACTTGTGTGAGTAGCTCGTCCAGGTCTAGTGGATTCTGAACATTCTGGGACTTGTGTCAGTACCTCGTCCAGGCCGGGTGGTTTCTTAACATTCCGGGACTTGTGTGAGTAGCTCATCCAGGCTGGGTGGTTTCTGAACATTCTGGGACTTACTTGAGTAGCTCGTCCAGGCTGGGTGGTTTCTGAACATTCTGGGACTTACTTGAGTAGCTCGTCCAGGCTGGGTGGTTTCTGAACATTCTGGGACTTGTGTGAGTATCTCGTCCAGGCTGGGTGGTTTCTGAACATTCTGGGACTTACTTGAGTAGCTCGTCCAGGCTGGGTGGTTTCTGAACATTCTGGGACTTGTGTGAGTATCTCGTCCAGGCTGGGTGGTTTCTGAACATTCTGGGACTTGCGTGAGTAGCTCGTCCAGGCTGGGAGGTTTCTGAACATTCTGGGACTTGCGTGAGTAGCTCGTCCAGGCTGGTTGATTTCTGAACATTCTGGGACTTGTGTGAGTAGCTCATTCAGGCCGGGTGATTTCTTAACTTTCAGGACTTGTGCAAGTAGCTCGTCCAGGTCTAGTGGTTTCTGAACATTCTGGGACTTGTGTGAGTAGATCATCAAGATCTAGTGGATTCTGAACACTGGCACTTGTGTGAGTAGCTCGTCCAGGTCTAGTGGATTCTGAACATTCTGGGACTTGTGTCAGTACCTCGTCCAGGCCGGGTGGTTTCTTAACATTCCGGGACTTGTGTGAGTAGCTCATCCAGGCTGGGTGGTTTCTGAACATTCTGGGACTTACTTGAGTAGCTCGTCCAGGCATGGTGGTTTCTGAACATTCTGGGACTTGCGTGAGTAGCTCGTCCAGGCTGGGTGGTTTCTGAACATTCTGGGACTTGTGTGAGTAGCTCATCCAGGCTGGGTAAGTTCTGAACATTCTGGGACTTGTGTGAGTAGCTCGTCCAGGCTGGGTGGTTTCTGAACATTCTGGGACTTGCGTGAGTAGCTCGTCCAGGCTGGGTGGTTTCTGAACATTCTGGGACTTGCGTGAGTAGCTCATACAGGCTGGGTGGTTTCTGAACATTCTGGGACTTGCGTGAGTAGCTCGTCCAGGCTGGGTGGTTTCTGAACATTCTGGGACTTGTGTGAGTAGCTCGTCCAGGCTGGGTGGTTTCTAAACATTCTGGGACTTGCGTGAGTAGCTCGTCCAGGCTGGGTGGTTTCTGAACATTCTGGGACTTACTTGAGTAGCTCGTCCAGGCTGGGTGGTTTCTGAATATTCTGGGACTTGTGTGAGTATCTCGTCCAGGCTGGGTGGTTTCTGAACATTCTGGGACTTGCGTGAGTAGCTCGTCCAGGCTGGGAGGTTTCTGAACATTCTGGGACTTGCGTGAGTAGCTCGTCCAGGCTGGGTGATTTCTGAACATTCTGGGACTTGTGTGAGTAGCTCATTCAGGCCGGGTGATTTCTTAACTTTCAGGACTTGTGCAAGTAGCTCGTCCAGGTCTAGTGGTTTCTGAACATTCTGGGACTTGTGTGAGTAGATCATCAAGATCTAGTGGATTCTGAACACTGGCACTTGTGTGAGTAGCTCGTCCAGGTCTAGTGGATTCTGAACATTCTGGGACTTGTGTCAGTACCTCGTCCAGGCCGGGTGGTTTCTTAACATTCCGGGACTTGTGTGAGTAGCTCATCCAGGCTGGGTGGTTTCTGAACATTCTGGGACTTACTTGAGTAGCTCGTCCAGGCTGGGTGGTTTCTGAACATTCTGGGACTTACTTGAGTAGCTCGTCCAGGCTGGGTGGTTTCTGAACATTCTGGGACTTGTGTGAGTATCTCGTCCAGGCTGGGTGGTTTCTGAACATTCTGGGACTTACTTGAGTAGCTCGTCCAGGCTGGGTGGTTTCTGAACATTCTGGGACTTGTATGAGTATCTCGTCCAGGCTGGGTGGTTTCTGAACATTCTGGGACTTGCGTGAGTAGCTCGTCCAGGCTGGGAGGTTTCTGAACATTCTGGGACTTGCGTGAGTAGCTCGTCCAGGCTGGGTGATTTCTGAACATTCTGGGACTTGTGTGAGTAGCTCATTCAGGCCGGGTGATTTCTTAACTTTCAGGACTTGTGCAAGTAGCTCGTCCAGGTCTAGTGGTTTCTGAACATTCTGGGACTTGTGTGAGTAGATCATCAAGATCTAGTGGATTCTGAACACTGGCACTTGTGTGAGTAGCTCGTCCAGGTCTAGTGGTTTCTGAACATTCTGGGACTTGTGTGAGTAGCTCATCCAGGCCGGGTAGTTTCAGAACATTCTGGGACTTGTGTGATTAGCTCCTCAAAGCCGGGCGGTTTCTTAACTTTCCCTGACTTGTGTAAGTGGCTCAACCAGCGTGGTTTCTAAACATTCTGGGACTTCTGTGAGTAGCACGTCTAAGCCGGTTGGTTTCTTAACATTCCGAGACTTGTGTTAGTAGCCTATCCAGGCAGTTTCTTTACATTCTCTTACTTGTGTGCCTGATTCGCTAGATGGATATACAAGTCTACAAGTCACCTAATTTATAGAAATCAAATCAATCGCTATGTGTAGCACAGGACTGTCACCCATAGGGATATCTGGGTGCTGGGGGTGCCCCTTCTTAGTCCGCAAGGGAGGGTGCTGTTCAGAGGTGGAGGGGCAGTTTGTTCCAGGTCTTGGCAGCGATGTAGGCGAAGTAGCGACCCCCGCTGCGGCTGAAACAAATGCGGGGGTGTGAGGGTGAGAGAGAGAGAGAGGAGTGCAGGCAGGTGGGAGTTGAGTCGATGGTTGATGCTGTGTAGGGCTTTGAATTGGAAAGGACAGACCACTTATATTATGATATAACATCATGGCTGCAGACACCCAGTGAGATTATCCTTTCCAAGGATGACCACCGGACACGAAGAGCGGGTCAGTCTATTGTAAAGGTTTTGGGCCTTATTGAGAGTGTAGCTGACACTTTACAATGACACAAACGTGACTGCTATACCGTCCCGCGTAATATAAGTGCCATAGACTCTAATGCACTTGTAATAAGGCGAATGTGATATCCATTTGTGATAGAGTAACACATCCGCCAAACTCTAAATAAGGCCCAAAATCTTGAAGGAATTCTTTAGCAATTCTACTAGGGCACAGTATTTCTGGCAGGCAGCCACCTTAAACTACGGTGGGGCGAATAACTGTCCTCTCATCACTGGGTCTAAATAGTTGTTGCCACACCAGTAACAAAATTGTTTCCATAAAGCCCCATACATTTTATTTGTTGTAAATGCTCTAGCCTTAAATAGTGTGTCTCTGCAGTCTCAGAGATGTTTAGGTAGTAACATTTGTTGCATTCAGGAGCTTGGCCAGCCAGCTCAGTGAGCCTGGATCCGGATGGAGACCATGGCCGCGGCATCGTGGGCTAGTTTCCGCATTGGCTTCAGCAGAATTCGAGGTTGTTCTGAGAGGAGAAATTGCTCTGTGGACAGCACTGTCTGGGCCACTTAGAGCCTATCAGAAAGAGACAGCACAACGCCCTCCTCCTCTTTGTCAAGACCATGGGACTCATGGGAAGGGGTGGAAAAGAATGCACATAAGTTCCTGACCAAGTGATTAAAGATAGATACCCCCCCACCCTGATCTGGGATGGGAGTACCTGCTGGCAGAATACCAGAGCATCTGCTTCGGATTGGTTGTGGATACATTTAGATTTGTTTTGCCCCAGACGAGGAAGATGTGGTTCAGTTGCATTTGATTCAATTCCCATTTGTAAAACTATTTTGCTGTTCTGCTGATGTTGTTGGCCCAAGTATTTTTTATACCTGGTACAATCCCCAGCCTTGATTTGGATAAGGTTTTGAAAGGCCTAGTCCCACATATGCTGTGCTTCCTTGGACAGCAGGTGGGAACATGTTCCACCCTGCTTGTTAATTTAGTGCATGCTTGATGTGTTATCTGTCTGGACCAATACAGGGAGTTTTTTGTTCTTGGGAGAAGAGAATGTAGGCCTGGGACTTTGGCTCTCAATACCACCATGCTGATATTCTCTTGCGCTTCTTTGGGGGTCCACCTGACACTAACCGCTAATTCTTGGAGGTGTGCATCCCAAACCTCTAGGGAGGAGTGTGCTGTCATAACAAATGGAGTGTTCTCCTGCAGGAAAGACAATCTAACATTGGCGTTGTTGTATTGGAGGAAAATATGAGAGGTACCCCTTAATAAGAATCAAGGGAAGTAGGGTTAACAAACCAATCAAAAGGAGAGATTCCCTTGAGCAAAAGTACAATTTATAAAACTTTGTGGGCGAAAACAATTACACAATTCACATATGAAATAAAGACCACAATTTATTAATCATACAGTAATTAAAAAAGTGGACAGAAAACCACTTAACACAGATTTAAAACAATTTAAACCATAAAAACCATAAAACAACTGACATTCAATGTTGACCAGCAAGATTGATACATAAGGACAGAAAACAGTAAGACATAAACTTGTACAGTACTAAGCGTATTTCCAAACTCTATTTTTGAAACCAATGTTATGTACACAGCAATACAGTGTATCCACAAGGGTATCCGAGACAAGAATTATACTGGAGGGTGCGTCGACGCGTTTCGGTGGTTTCTCACAATTCTATCCACCTTTGTCAAGACTATAATTGTTATCTGTCGTAGTTCAGGGGCCAATATAAGTACTGTGAAAGTTGAAAATGGCGGACTTACAATTTCTCCTATTTTGTCCTTGCCAAAATGTAGAAAGTCATAGAACTGGTCCTCTTTTTATATAGCTGAGAAGTAGAAGTGTGGTATTTTGTCTCAGTTCACTTCCTCATAGCAGTGAACTCTTTGGAGTGACCCACAACTCACCAATGCGATGCGTTGTAACACCTCCGCTCACAGAGCCGAGCGCCTCGAGGCCCTCACGGGTGATTTGCCGCGCTCTACAAATCCTGATCGATTGATTGATTGATTGAGTGCTGGTGGTTGAAAATGTGACGTCCTTGAGCGTCTCCGAGATTACCTGGAGCACTCTTGGAAATACCTCATAATGCTCAGTGGAAGACAGCATGGGACACAAACAAGGAAGAATGCTGTGAGAGAGACGTATGCACCAAACAATTACTCAAAAAATTACTTACCGGGTTCCCATTCTCCCAGAAGAAAGGTGGGGGCGGGAACAATGGCGGAGGAGGTGGAGTTAATATGCAGCAGCCGCGGCCAAGGCTGCGCTTCTTCTGTCCAAAGGAAGGGAAGGCTGTCATAGGAAAAGACAGAGAGTAAAGGGTAAGTAAAGTAGCAGGGTAAAGGAAACACATAAGGCTGGTAGGGAATGCTGCTGAAAGAGGGTCTTAGACCCACCACAGCCTTTTTCCAACAGGATTCAAAAGCTCCTGATCATTCCCTCTACTCCATTTACCTAACAGTAGACCCACTTATCAGACCCAAACTGTGTTGATACCTGTAGTGTCCTCCTCGGCATGGGGTCAGTCCTAACACCCACCCCACAACCATCCATCCATCTATTCATCACAGGTGTCACCAGTCAGGTGGCCCTGCCAATGGAAGGGGACTGATAGAGCCCGATTGTGCTCTTAATTTGTAGGGGTGAATTATAATTGTGGGTAGTTCGAAACCTACATATAATCCTTTGTTGTGCAACATGTGGTTATTAGAACGTGCAATGTAATAACGTGTAAAGTGAAGTAATAGAGATATTTCTGACATGAAGAAATTAACATTATTTTTTTGTTAAATCTGTTTATTGGCATTTCAAACAAAGGTTCACAGTGCATTAGACATTTCGACAGTGTCATCTCAGTAATTGGGCATGTTAAATACACAATCAGCGACATCATAACATACAAATAAGAATGCTATGTAACAGGCGTGATAGGTGAAAAGGATAACCGCCCATTACTGGCACAGGCGCATATTGCCGGGGCAGCCGCCCCAAATTAGGTCCATGACTGTCCACGCGCTAAGCTTGCTGGCATTAGCAATATTGGGGGTGGATCAACCCATCACCCGACTTATGCATAAACATGACTTTACTACAACAACAGTGGATAAGCAAGAAACAGGAAAAGGAAGAAAACCATGGTGGCATAATCAACAACCCTGGCACATGATGACTCTCCACCCCCCTCCCCCACCCTCCGACGACCCCCCCATGAAGAAATTAACATTATAAATGTAATTGTGATCACATGATGAAGCTATAATGTTGTGATTTCATAAGTAACTATGAGAAATTAATTGTTGTTTTGTAATGCATTGATTTAAATATGCACAGTAATAATGCTCATGTATATGTGTGATTCATGAAATTTCATATTGATTCTTATGTTAGCTGAATGTGTAGGCCTTATGTGTTTTCTCCCTGGCTCTTCAGACTAGCTGTTCGTAGTGTTCATGTGTATGCAGAATCTTTTCTTTCTCACGTTTCTATTGCCGGTGTAGAAACTTGTCTTTGTTAAGTTAGAATAACGTTTTTGTGTTAGGAGTTAGGCTTTGGGAGGAGAGGATACATTTGAACAAGAGGTGCTGATAATGAGGGACGGTGTACTTTCTCACTGGAGAAGGCCTGGGAATCCAGGTGATCGAGCCAGCGCTGGGAGCATCAAAATCGCATGGAAAGTTACCTACAAGATCTGGCTAGATGGGACGATCGCGTGATGTGATGATGGGTGCGTCTTATGATTTCGGTGTTAGGCTTAGGGACAGTGCCCGGAGAACTTCTTGGGAGATCTGCAGACAGGAATGAGCATCTTAGAACGAGCTCTGTAGCTTTATGCTATTTGACCCATTCACCATGAGTGTACTTCTTAGGAAGTCGTCACTCGCTGACACTTTTCTTTTCCTGAACTTGCCTGGGAAACGCTATGTAGGGTTGTCACGTTAGTGATAGTGCAGGGACAGACTAATGCTTTTTACTTACAAACCTCCAATTAAGAAGACGCTCGATGTAGGCGCAGTTATATTCTGCACCTGCACCAAAAGCTGGTTATTCTTTGTTTGCTTCATAGACTAAATTTCACCCCCAGGTTTGGTTTTAGTTCCAATATATTTCTACACCCTCATCTTGAGGTGTCTGTATGTCCAGTTGTTCTTGGCTTTGTAATAAACTATCTAAACTTTAATCAGGAGTCGGTGATTCTTCGGAGTAATGGTTTATTAAAATTGTGATATATGATTGGCGAATGGTTCTTCTCCCCGCCACACTTTCAAGCAGGCACCAACAGTCCATCAGCCAAGGGTTCCCGAGTAAGTCTAGAACATGGAACCCGGCTCCTTCAGGACGGCGCACGTGCCCTGGGCCAGTTGCACCGACCACAAAAATGTGTCTGTGTCATTAATTGCCTTAGTATGTGGCCCGCAACCTTACAATACCCTCTACATACAGCAATCACATCCCGGAAGGTCTGTATAAGAGTTGTATACAGGTATTAAAGGGGCCATAGATCATTAATACCAATGGAGTATCCCAGTATCATGCAGAACCTGGGGAATAGTGACGGTATACAGACAGAGGTTCTGCCATGAAAGAAACAATTGCTTTTCTACTAGGTTTGTCCACAGCAATTCAGGACTATCAATCAATGATACACCAAAGTACAATACTAACTATAAATGATAAAACAAATAACAAATAACACCAATACTGTTTACTGAAAAAGTGTGAACGATATATTAGAGAATCATATATAGTATATGATGATACACATATCAATAATAAAAAACTAAACTGCTACATAACATACATTTTTTTATTAAACTAAATTTTTTTTACATACGTATGTGCCTGATACATTACACAATAACTAGCACAATAGACAATAGAGACACTTGCCAAAAAAAACATGTAGACAAAAGCTTGCTTGGGCGTCCATGGATGTGTCTAATTGGGCATGGAATGCCTGTTCAGTTTACGTCGACGTTTCGACCCCCAAAAAATCGAGTGTGGTTGAACAACATCATCATGGGGTCTTACTCAGGACTATAAACACAATAGTGAACAGCCTGTTATAGAAAGTTTCTCAGTGAGAAATGGGACTGTTGGGATCACGCACTCTCCTCTAAAATCAACCGAGACCTTAAAGAACGCATTAAACCATTACGGTCCTGTCTTTCAGAAATCTTTAGCTGGATGAATAAATCCCTCCTTAAACTCAACTCAACTCAACGGAGATAAAACGGAGCTACTGCTGTTGGGCCACAAAACCACATCCATGTTCAACTCCATGTGGCCTACATGCATGGGACCAACACCCCTTCCAAAAAGTGAAATAAAAAGTCTTGCCCTCTGGCTCGACCAAGACCTCTCCTTTCAAACTCCCTCTCTTACCTCCTCACTCTAGAAAACTCCTCATTCAGGGTCTCATCCTCTCCAGGCTAGATTATGGGAACGCCCTATATCTAGGTGCCCCGGAGACTACCATAAACAGATTCCAACTCATCCAGAACTCGGCAGCCAGACTGCTCACTGGAACAAACAAGCATTTGCAATGCAATAGGTCTCGCATTTGCAGGAGTTTGAGTTATTGGCATTGTAAATGACAGTGCATTGTATTTCTGTGTTTTGAAAACCTGGAAGCGGTGTGTAAACACGCACTTTAAACTTATAGTCCTTGCTTACGAGAAGCAAGGCTGGCAGTAAAAGAGGTACAGTTACTGCCAGCCTAGCTTCTCCTAATCAGCGACTATATGTGCAAAGTGTGTGTTTACGCACCTCTTGCAGGTTTGCAATACACATAAATAAAAGGTCTTGTCATTTACAATGCCAATAGTTCACATTTTCGCATATGCGAGACCTATTGAATTTCAAATGCTGTTATATACGTCACAAGCAAGACTATTTTCGATAGCATTAGAAAACATCCATGTAGCTTCTTAGTGGGCATGGTGTAAAACCACGATCCACATTTTTTGTATACTGACTGCTAGGTTATTTCTTTACTACCACATCTCACCCCATGCTAGTTTAGAAGCATCCTTAATGCAACCGGGATAACGGTTTTTCTCCTCTTTAAAAAAGGAACACTGCCTTTCAGTAATGTAATGACAGGTACAGCAGATTGATGTGTGTGCCTCCTAAATGATTTATAAATTTAAACAACAAAACAATCTATAGGTGTGTCGTTGGTATGCTTATGTTATGAGCATTACCTGGAATTGTTGGTATTTTCAGAGCCCCGGGCTTTGCTGTTAGTGCTCCCTCTGCCTTAGCAACAGTATGTGTGAAGCCTGAGTTGAATCTTAGCACCTACTTAAGGCAGCACCATAAAACAACTACCTACTATTGCTTTAATGTGCCACATCGATTACCAGGAACAGGGTAAGGATTTTTAGCACTGCAGGCAGCACAGAAATTTCTAGAGCACTTCCCAAAAACTTGGAAATGGCAATTTGTTTGTCTTTTGTATCACATTACTATCGGCAATAGGTGGTGCCTTAAGGTTGTTTCTTAACCTTTTGTTATCGAAGCACCAACCATGTAATCTCCTTGCTATGTGCCATTCCTGTCCGATGCTGTGGCCCTTACAGTTATTTTAAGGAAGTAGACGAGTGTGTTTGAAAATCGAAGCCTGTGAAACTGAGGAGAGGGATGCAGGAGTGGGGAATGGAAAGAAGCAGGCTCTGCCATGTACAGTTTAGCAGCCATGCTCGTAAAGAGATTACAGAGATCCGTTGCAGCAGGAGCTGCATCACAGAAAGGAATGTCGGTAACAAGCCAGCCGGTAGAATGAAATAAGTGAGCATGGTGGAGTACGGGATGAGAAGAAATCACAGGACAATTTGGAGGGAAGGGGGTGGGGAATCAAACTTTCCACTGACAAAGCCCCTGCTAAGGTCCATATTGTTACGTCTGAAACCTGATCAGCATGGGTGTCCACTCCACTCTGATCCCCGGCTGAGAATATACGTTAAGCCTGTCTCCTTGCTACATAAAAAAATGGAATTATTTCTAGAAGTTATTTCCCAACGGAATGTACTCGCTTTATCAGCCTCAGAAAGATGAGAGTCATCACCAGGATTTGCAACTAGGAAATCGCTAAACAGACCCCATGAAGCTGCAGTAGTTGTCCGCTTAGCTGTTATAACTGCACTGCGGTGCCGTCCTGGATGGACTGAGAGACGAGTGCCACACTCATCTTGGCTGCCCGGTTGGCAATGGCAGTGCCGTATTTCTCTCTTGACGAGAACTGTTGCCACACTGCTCTGGGATGTCCGGGGGCACCTGCTCTGGGGGTCTAGATGTGCGTTGTCGTTTTTGTGGGGCTCGGGTCTACAAACTCAATCAGAGCCCCAGAGAACTGTTTCAAACGTTAAATAACTGGTCTGCAATGAAACAGAAAACTCATCAGATACTACATCTGGCTCAGGCTAGTAGTGTTAGCTGCTTTAGCTTCCTCGTCATTACTAAAAAATGTTTGTGAATAGGGCTGCCACTATCTTACTGGTGTGCATTTAAAAGTGCAGACCAGGCGAGTACAAAAAAAACAAAAAAAAACACGTAGGTTCACTTTGACTCTCGCACACACTTGGTAATAACGTGCGATAAAAGTTCAGCTTGCAGTTTCCGACTACCTCTTAAAAAAGTATACGTAGTAATTGTCTTAACTTACACGGGAGCATAATAAATAAATAAAAAAGGTAGTACAGCTACTCACTTAGCGACGAGGAGCTTGAAAAGCCGTCTCCGGCAATGAGGAGCAGAGAGTTGAAAAGCGGTGCTCTGCAGGACAGCACCTACTTCCGGTTTGGCCGGCAATGCTTCCGGGTCGCCGCAGGCAGCGCGGCGGCCCGCCCTGCACGGGGAAGGGAGGCAGCTTTCGAGGAGGACAGCACCTGGCCGCGAGCGCGTTCTCGTGCGCGTGACCTTAACAAATCGCCGCGCGCGGCCAGTGCTGTCCTCCTGGAAAGCTGACACGCTAACTATAGGTCTTTGGCGAGAGCGAGCTTCGCTCGCTTCTAGCTGAGACCTAAAAAACGACTCTCAGCTAAACCCGCCCTGAGATCCCTCCATTGGCTCCCAACCCGGGAAAGAATCACAATCAAGTCCATATGTATAATGCACAAATCTCTCCAGGGCAAAGGCCCCCCCATCCTGAGAGACTTGATCACACCCTACAAAGCCAATAGAGTGTTAAGATCTGATCACCTCTTTCTTGCAAGCATTCCTAGAATAAAGAAGGCATGAACAGGTGACGTCTCTTCTCTCACAACGCCGCCAAGCTCTGGAACTCCCTCCCCCTCAACATACGGAAAGAAGCCAACCTCCTTAAATTCCGGAAACTCCTAAAAACCTTCCTTTTTCCCTAGGCCACCCTTGCTCCCTTGCTACATCCATACACTCAGTGCTGGGACGCCCACGGGTGACCACGCGCTTTACAAATTCAATTCCATTCCATTCCATTCCGTCCAAGTCCAGATTCAATAAGGAGCCATTTAAGTGCTTCCTTTATGGCAAAATTGCTTCGTATCACAATAAAAATATATCACCACTTAGTGGGAATATCACCAGCGGTGGCCTCTAAATTCCAGGAGCAACAGGTTCCTCTCCAGCGTGCTGAAACATCAGTAATGCTCGGTCGTGGATCCCTACAGCAATGGAGTAGAAAAGCAATTGCTTCTTTCATGGCAGAACCTCTGTCTGTATTAATGGGCCACAAGCACAACATATTATGGCCTAACATGCTATGGATTTTTACATTTAATAGGCATATAGGGCAGAGATTTAATCCGCTGAGACAAGGGACACAATTCCAAGAGATGATATTACAGATTGTATAATTGATATCACTGGTGACTTCACAGAAGGCATCGCCTGTGACATTGATGATTAAGTACAGAGATGGCCCTCATAGCAGCAACAGACGCCATCCGAATGATTCTCGACTACAAAGACACTGCAGACTTCACCATACTCATCCTCTCTGCAGCTTTCGACAGTCTCCAATCTCATTATGATCAGATGACTTCACGAGGCTGGCGTCCAAGGGCATGCCGCCCAGTGGATATGCACTTTTCTTACCGGAAGCACACAAACAGTCAACATGTATCCTTACTCCGCAGAAGCCCAGAAACTCATTTGCGGAGTCCCACAGGGTTCCTCGCTTAGCCCAACCCTTTTCAACAACTACATGACGCTGCTGGCTGATGTCATTCACACACACAAAATCGACATACTCACATTAGGGGGGGGCGGAATTTTGCGTAATTGCGTTACGCAAATCTCCGCGAAACGGTAAAAAATCTCTGCGAACATGCAGAAATTCCACGAACACGCGGAATTGCTTGTTCGCAATGCTTTTTTACTGTTCGCAATCGCTGTTTGCGTGCTCGGGGAGAAATATGTCGCGAACACGCATTTTTAGAACGTGAACAAGCAATAAATTTCGCGAAGTTGCGGAACGCCGAATTTTGGGCAATTTTGCGTTCTCCGGGGAACGCGAAATTACCCAAATTCCGCAAATTCCGCGAACGGAGCGGAATTTACCACCCAGGCCTAACTCACATAACACATAACTTGTACTGTCTCACTGACCCAACACTAGGAACAACTTCAACTCATGCAGGACCAAAGTCACCACCTGGATGAAGTCCAACGTGCTCAAAATTAATAAGGACAAGATCGAAGTGGTAATCTTAGAAAAGGCTGCCCCTCCATGGGACTCCTCCCGGTGGCCTATGTACCAGGACCCACCCCTCCTCCCAGCACACAAGCAAGAAATCTCAGGATTATTATTGACAGCAAGCTGGACACGACCACCCAGGTCAATACCATCACTATGGCCTTCTTCCACAGCCTGAGGATGCTGGAAAAGTTATTCAATTGGGTACCCAACAATACCAGTAAAACTGTCTCTCAAGCCGTCATACCAGCAGACTGAACTATACAGTGATTAATTAGTAAAAAATAGTGGTAGGGCACTTGTCAGGAGGCCACTGTAGCTTACACTACCTATTACCCCTGCCAGCGCCGCCGATGATAGTGCCAACACAATGACTAACATTAACACTTCTTCAACTGCAACAATTCAGACTATTCCAGGCCACCCAAAGCTATGAGAATGGTTTGGGTGGCATATATTTTGTCATTTTTAATGTATATTGAATCATTAAACAACTGTTGCTGTGTTCATCTAAAAAGTAGAAAGACAGCACCACCATGTGGCGGACTGTCATAAGTGCCAGTGTAGACAATTAATTGCTGGTGCCGAGTATCAGAAACCACCTGTTGAAATTAAGCACTGGGACTATGGTAACATCCTCTATGTAGTAATCACCAACCAACTCACAATAAGGCTTCACACCATCTAGAATACAGCTGCCAGACTGGTCCTCAACCTCCCATGCCGATCTCATGTCACACCACACCTAAAGGAAGTACGCTGGCTCCCTTTACATCAGCTCCTCGCCCAGATATAAAATCCACTACAGAACATGGGTCCTGCCTTCCTGAACAGCTGCAAACAGTTACTCCAATCTTATAGGGAACTCCGTTCAGCTGGATTCTCACTAGTACATGTACAAAGCAGACGCAAAAGTAGAGCAAGAGGCTCCCACAAATCGCTCTTAAAGCATTGAACGACCTCCCGCGCCACATTAGAGCCTCCTCATTGCTTCTTGAATTTTGCATGAAGCTGAAGACCTGCATTTTCGAGTAAGGCCACTCAAGGCAAGATACACAGACACGAAAGCGCCAGGATACCCTCATGGGTGGTAGGACACTAAAACAATCAACATAACATAACTATGCTTTAACGGGCATATATGCATCCCCCAATGCACAAGCACACATCTCAACTAACCCTAATTTTGGAGGGTGGCCACTGCCTTGGGATTATTTGCACCCTCCCACCATTTTATTTGCTTTCTATGGACTTCAAGGGGTCACCTGCCCCAAAGCCATTCCATAATCTGAAACAAATGGCTAACATCCACTGACTTCAATGGGATCACCTACCACTTACACCTGGCCTCACCCTCCTTTGGGGCTCAGCAGGTTTAGACAAATGGACTAAGCAAAGGGTGCTTCTCACAATTCTGCATGCCCATGTCCCAAGAGAAACTATGGCCCCAACCTGCTACCAAAGAAAGGGCAAAAGTGCCTGGAGCAGTCCCCTGTGCTCAGCATGGTTCAAGAACAGATTGCGTATGTACCTCTTCAGAAAGGGTGCCGCTCAGGAGATTTTGGTGGAAAGTCCCTTTTGAAGTGGGGGCAAAACTAATTTGGATAGATTTCACTTCAATACCCAAAGTATTTCCATCCAGAAACAGAATGTAGAGACAGATGTACGTAGAAGTGGTCGCAAAAAACGGGTTGCAATTTGCGACTAGTGTGGTCATTTACAAAGCGACCTATTTACTAATAGGCCGTTTTTAAAATTACTGATTCATAGCGGGTCGCAATTTGACCTACCTCATGAATAGTAAAGAGGTAGTTTGCATATTGAGACCCAGTAGGATTCGCAACCATCACTGGGATATTGGACTGCTGACGTCAGAAGACCACCATGTCTGTGACTGCTTTTAAATAAAGCATGTTTGTTTCTTTAAATGTAACCCATTTTTCTTAGAGGAAAATGGGATGCATTTAAACAATAAAATTAAAAGTGTCATTTTTTTTTCTAAAAGTAGGCAGTGATCCACTGGGCCACTGCCTACTCTTAAAAAATATGTTTCTTATCATACATAAAGGGGAAGGGGTCCCTTGGGGACCCTTCCCTGTTTGCGAACAGGTTACCGCCTCCTTTGAGGTGTTGGTAAAACATTCATGTTTGATCGCAAAACATTAATACATACCACTACAATTCGGAATTTAGAAGTGACTTCCCAAACATGCCCTTTTCAAGTCCCGAACGATATTTGGTCGCAAACCCAAATTGCGATTTGGTAACAAGTTACCGAATCGCAATTTCGTGTTTGTATATTTTAAAAAACATTTTTGAGGTAGCAAACGGCCTGATTTGCAGAATCAGGCCATTTGAAACCGCAAAAATGCTTTGCACATCCAGCCCAAGAGAAATATTTACAATAAACATACTGTCTGACAAAATCAAGGTAACTTTAATTGGTTTCCAGTTAGTGCACATAAATCATTTGAAACCAATCACGATAAAACAACCATAATAGGAGGAACACATCAAATGCTAAATATTAAGCTTTCTACATTATGACACCTCCCAATGTTCCCCTAGATCTCACCAAAGCCCTCAAAAATTGACCCCTCTTTCCCATAATGTTCTTGCAGTAAGAAGTGGAGTGCAATTTATTTTGAAGTCCAAATTCCAAATCCCTTCTCCCGAGTAAGAGACTGGGTCCTTGATGGCCAGCCCTTAAGATCTTTCTTTTGGTTGACCGAGGGCCTGATTACGACCTTGGTGGATGGGACTCTGCATCACAAACGTGACGGATATCTCGTCCGCTGCACGATGATTCCGTAGGATATAATGGAGTTGTAATGTGGTGGACGGAATGTCCGTCACGGCTGAGACCGAGTAACCCTTCCGCCAGGATCGTAATCAGGCCCTTAGGGCCAATTATTATTCCCTTCAGTGTTAGTCCCTAGTTATTTATTGAAGCACATCATTGTACATTGTTCGCTCCATCCAATTATGAGTCTGCCAAATTACCACTGTATTATCTGCAACAAGCAGTGGCAGCACAGACCTAATGAGCATGTTTAGGGGCCACACTGTGCCTGCAGGAGCCAGCCTGTCAGTGAATAGGTCTATAAAGGAGATCAAACGAGAGCCAAGACACATCCCTGTCGGACTCCTTTGGCAACTAAATGGCTTCGCTCATTCGCCCGCGGACATACATGACCACGGGAAAAACATTCAGAATGCACAGACCGCAGGAGCAGCACCACGGTCTGCAGCACTAGGATAATTATCGCCAGCCAACTCTGAATTTTATCGTGGAGATAGCATGCAATCAGCAACGCTTATCTCCAAAGCGATCAAATTCAGAGCGCAAGCTGCCAATTGTGAGATTATCGCTGGAAATACAGCGATAATCCCACAAGGTTTGGTGATAGCTTGCTGATAGGGATAGACATACTTAGACTAGATATCCACCTTGCAAAGGATATCATGGCTAAGTCAGAAAAATACCAGACGTAAAAAAGCAGCGTTAACCTCGGTTAGTGCTGGTTTTTTATCGCTAACAGCGTTAGCGATATCCTTGATAATAGGAGAAATGTCAAGTCACTAGGAGAGCAGGATTCGCTCTCACATACACACCATCTCAGATGTGCACAAGCACACACCTGTTACCACACAGGAAGCCCTCACACACAAGGAATCTGTACAACACAGACAGAACAACATCATTTCCCCAAATATTTGAAAACGCATACAGCACAGAAAGAAGCAAAGCAAGCTTCCTTCACACACAAAAAACACAGCACAGGCAAGTGCCCGACTCTCAAACACACACATACACAAAATAGGTGCAGCACAGGCTGCAGCAGCTGAGGATTGCCACTCACAGAAGAGGACTGAAGGGCAGAATCACTGCAAGCTTCCCTCACACACAAGACAAGCAAAGCAAAGACATCAGCACAGCAATGGGGACCCGAGGGCACACAGCAACAATGACCCGAGGGCGTACAGCAATGGTGACCCGAGGGCACACAGCTAGAGTCACCCGAGGGCACCCAGCAATGGTGATCCGAGGGCACACAGCAACGGTGGCCCGAGGGCACACAGCTAGAGTCACCCGAGGGCACACAGCAATGGTGACCCGAGGGCACACAGCAATGGTGACCCAAGGGCACACAGCAATGGTGACCCAAGGGCACACAGCAATGGTGACCCGAGGGTACACAGCTAGAGTCACCCGAGGGCACACAGCAATGGTGACCCGAGGGCACACAGCAATGGTGACCCGAGGGCACACAGCAATGGTGGCCCGAGGGCACACAGCTAGAGTCACCCGAGGGCACACAGCAATGGTGACCCGAGGGCACACAGCAATGGTGACCCGAGGGCACACAGCAATGGTGACCCGAGGGCACACAGCAATGGTGGCCCGAGGGCACACAGCTAGAGGCACGGCAGCAGCAGGGCACTCCATTGAGAGCAGGGCTTGGAAGGGCCAAGCTGGCAGACGAGTAAACGTCAGCGCCATCAAGCCAGCAGCAGCTTCCGGAGGTATTGATCTGCAACAATGAAAATTAAAAGCCTGAAATCGAATAGAATAATTCAACCGACCCAGTGAGACTTACCAGCCGCAGACACAGAAAATCAATATCTGTGAACTGAGCCCGACCCTCTTACGCGTATGTGTGTCTGGTGTGTGTGTGACTGTGAGTTTGACGTGTGTGTGTGGGTGGGTGGGTGTGTGTGTAGGTGAGGGTGAGTGTGTGGGTGTGGGTAGGTGTGGATGGGTGTGTATGTGGGTGTGTGTGTGTGGTTGTGTATGGGTGTGTGTGTGTGTAGATGAGGGTGTGTGTGTGGGTGTGGGTAGGTGTGGATGGGTGTGTATGTGGGTGTGTGTGTGTGGTTGTGTATGGGTGTGTGTGTGTGTGTAGATGAGGGTGTGTGTGTGTGTGGGTGTGGGTGGGTGTGGATGGGTGTGTGTGTGTGTGTAGATGAGGGTGTGTGTGTGTGTGGGTGTGGGTGGGTGTGGATGGGTGTGTGTGTGTGTGTGCATGTTGGTGGGCTGTGGCATGCTCCACATTTACAGGACAGGCTGTGTCCTGTTGCAGCACGCATAGGCACTGTCAAAATCTTTGCCACACTGGTGTAATCTCACTCAATTTGTGGCATTTCTCAATACAGTTGTTATGGTTATTGCAAATTCCCGACATTACAGCATTATGCCACGATATTTCAAGTCTATTCGAGTACAAATCCTATTGCTGGGGCACTAGAACAACTTCAAATGAACAGAATGCAACCAGCTGCTGTTCATAGCACTCGTGTTAGGCGCTATTTTTGTGGGGTGAAATGCATCAATCAATCAATCAAGTCATTTATAGAGCGCACTACTCACCCGTAGGGTCTCAAGGCGCTAGGTGGGGGGGGGGGTGCCGTTACTGCTCGAACAGCCAGGTCTTGAGCTTCTTCCTGAAGGAGAGGTGGTCTTGGGTCAGGCGCAGGTCGGTCGGGAGTGAGTTCCAGGTCTTGGCGGCCAGGTAGGAGAAGGACCTTCCTCCTGTTGTCGCTCTTCGGATGCGGGGGACGGCGGCGAGGGCGTGGCTGCTTGATCTGAGGTGGCGCTTGGGAGTGTAGAAGTTGATTCGGTTGTTGAGGTAGCTCGGGCCTTGGTTGTGTAGGGCTTTGTGCGCGTGGGTGAGGAGACGGAAGGTGATTCTTTTGTTGACGGGGAGCCAGTGCAGGTCTCTCAGATGTCCGGAGATGTGGCTGTTTCGTGGGATGTTGAGGATGAGTCTGGCTGAGGCGTTCTGGATCCGCTGGAGTCTCTTCTGGAGCTTGGCGGTGGTTCCGGCGTAGAGGGCGTTGCCGTAGTCCAGTCGGCTAGTGACGAGGGCCTGGGTGACAGTCTTCCTGGTCTCGGTGGGGATCCACCAGAAGATCTTCCGTAGCATGCGCAGGATGTTGAAGCATGACGAGGAGACGGCGTTGACTTGTCTGGTCATGGAGAGGGAGGAGTCCAGGATGAAGCCCAGGTTGCGTGCGTGGTCCGTCGGTTTGGGTGCGGTGCCCAGGGCGGGGGGCCACCAGGAGTCGTCCCAGGCGGAGGGCGAGGAGCCCAGGATGAGGACCTCCGTCTTGTCTGAGTTCAGTTTCAGGCGGCTGGTCGTCATCCATTCGGCTACATCTCTCATCCCTTCGTGCAGGTTGACTCTGGCGGCGGCGGGGTCGTTGGTCAGGGAGAGGATCAGCTGGGTGTCGTCGGCGTAGGAGATTATGTTGAGGTTGTGTTGGCGTGCGATGGCCGCGAGGGGGCTCATGTAGACGTTGAAGAGGGTGGGGCTCAATGAGGATCCTTGAGGGACGCCGCAGATGACTTCGGTGGCCTCTGACTTGTACGGTGGTAGGCGGACTCTCTGTGTTCTTCCGTTGAGGAAGGAGGTGATCCATTCCAGTGCCTTCTCCTGGATTCCGATGTTGCCGAGGCGCTGCACTAGGGTGCGGTGGCAGACAGTGTCGAAAGCCGCGGAGAGGTCCAAGAGGATGAGGGCCGCTGTTTCTCCGTTGTCCATCAGGGTTCGGATGTCATCGGTGGCAGCGATGAGGGCGGTCTCGGTGCTGTGGTTGGCTCGGAAGCCAGACTGTGAGGGGTCGAGGGATCCATTCGTCTCGAGGAAGGCGGCCAGCTGTTTGTTGACGGTCTTCTCGATGACTTTGGCCGGGAACGGGAGGAGCGAGATGGGACGGTAATTCTTGAGTTCGGTGGGGTCTGCTGTAGGTTTCTTGAGAAGAGCGCTGAGTTCTGCGTGCTTCCAGCTCTCCGGGAAGGTGGCGGTGTCGAAGGAGGTGTTGATAATGTCCCGCAGGTGGGGTGCGATGACAGCGTCGGCTTTGTTGAAGATGTGGTGAGGGCAGGGGTCAGTCGGAGATCCGGAGTGGACGGAGTTCATTGTGCGGATGGTGTCTTCGGTGCTGATCGGAGTCCAGGTGCGGAGGGTGGTGGTGGGTGGCGTTGCTGCGGTTGTGGCGTGCGTTGGTTGGATGCTGAAGCTGTTGTGTATGTCCGCGATCTTGTTGTGGAAGTAGGACGCGAGGGAGTTGCAGAGGTCTTGCGACGGGGTGATGTCGTTGTTTCCGGCGTTGGGGTTGGAGAGCTCTTTCACGATGTTGAAGAGTTCCTTGCAGTTGTGTGCGTTGTTGTCCATACTTGCATTTCGTTCCGATCCGAAGCCACCGACATCATCTGCGGCGTCCCCCAGGGCTCATCCCTCAGCCCGACTCTGTTCAATGTCTACATGGCCCCCCTTGCACAAGTGGCCCGCCATCACGACCTCAACATCATCTCCTACGCCGACGACACCCAGCTCATCCTATTCCTCACCAAGGACCCACACACCGCCAAAACAAACCTCCACGAAGGAATGAAGGCCATCGCCGACTGGATGAGGAGCAGCCGTCTGAAACTGAACTCGGACAAGACGGAGGTCCTCATACTCGGATCCACCCCCTCAGCCTGGGACGACTCTTGGTGGCCGACCACACTGAGAACAGCACCGACACCCACCGACCATGCACGCAACCTAGGATTCATCCTCGACTCTTCCCTCTCCATGTCTAAGCAGGTCAACGCCGTCTCCTCCTCCTGCTACAACAACCTCCGCACGCTCCGCAGGATCTACAAGTGGATACCGACCGAAACAGGAAGAATGGTGACACAGGCCCTCGTCAGCAGCAGACTGGACTACGGCAACGCACTCTACACAGGAATCCCAGCCAAACACCTACGACGACTACAATGCATCCAAAACGCCTCCGCCCAACTGATCGTCAACGTCCCCCGCCGCAGCCACATCACCCCCTACCTGAGAGACCTACACTGGCTCCCCGTCGACAAAAGGATCACCTTCAAGCTCCTCACCCACGCACACAAAGCACTCCACAACGCCGGACCAGCCTACCTGAACAGCAGACTCAGTTTCTACACCCCCACCCGCCAGCTCCGCTCTGCCAGCCTCGCCCTCGCCGCTGTCCCCCGCATCCGACGAACGACCTCCGGCGGCAGATCTTTCTTCTACCTCTCCTCCAAGACCTGGAACACCCTCCCTACCCACCTACAGCAGACCCAAGACCTACTCGCCTTCAGAAGACTCCACAAGACCTGGCTCTTCGAGCAGTAGCGGCACCCCCCCCCCCCCCCCTCAGCGCCTTGAGACCCTCATGGGTGAGTAGCGCGCTTTACAAGTACTCTGTTTGATTGCAAAAATACAGCACTATTTGCCAGATTAGCATTTTGCAATAATTTTCCAAATTTGTCCGTGATTATGCAAACGGAAATTATGCCAAATTTTGCACAACAATAGTCACGTATGCCTTGCCTACAACTAATGCCACTGCATAGAACAGGTGTGGTCTCAATTGTAGAGAATGGGCAGATGGGAAACCTTGCCATGTAGTGTACAATGATCATGTGCAGTAGGACCTTTGTGGTCCTTGGGGTACTCCCTACAAAGTTACATAATCAGTTGGGAGGTATTTGGGTGTGGGTGGGCGTGGTCAATAATGTCGATGATGCAGTGCGTTCAGTTAACCGTAGAATAAAGACTCGTGTAACAGAGCTCAGTGCATGGCGTAGTCATTTGCGTGTTCTAGAGTGGGTGGATGCTACAACTGACAATGAGTAGGGAGATACGTGCTCTGAAGAAACAAGACTGCCCTCCCTGAGAGTCTGCCAAGGTCCAGCAACCTGCTTGTGCGTGTCAAATGCGCCCCAAGAAACATCTCCCCCCCTGCTCGTACATTCGGCCACCGCAAGTGGCAAATGCACGGGCCGACACAGGCGGCCTAAGGCCTAGCTACGCCACTGCTTCATAGATGCTCTAGAAGAAGTAGAAGACAAAAAGATCATCAAATACTTAAAGAACTTTGCAAGAGAGCAAGCTGGTGAAACGATGGATGAGTTTGTCGAAAGACTTGATACCCTCATTAAGCAATGCAAGTTCAGTGATTTCAATTACGAAAAAGCCATGGTCTCAGGGTCACCGATAGCTGCCTCTCTGGTTCTGTCAGACACATGCTGAGAGAGACAGTCTACAAAAGGTACTAAATGGCTGCAAAAGCTTAGAAACATGCAGATCGACAGGCTGCTGATATGGAAACTGAAACAGTCCAGAATGAATCAGCTTGGATCATGAAAAGTAAGCATAAACATGACGTGGAGGTCCATAAGACAATGTCTTCAAAGATAAAGAAATTGTGTTTCCAATGTGGATTCTCGAAAACCATTTCATAATGGTCTGCAAAGCCAAAGAGAAACTTAGTGTTTCATGTAGAGAAGGGAAAATGGGCACCAGAAAGTTCCAGAAACACCCTAGTCACGCCCACAAGGCTAAACTGCAACATCAATTGAGACAAGCAGAGACTAAACAAAGTCGATCCTTATCAAATTCATCTTCCAGAGGCTCTTCAACGTAATCATCGAGCAGCGGTGAAGAAATGGCTGTGCAATGGTAATGTCGACCGCCGGATGACATGCACATGGAGGACTGACTGCTTGCAAAGAGGAACACAAGTCAAAGAGAGATCGCCACGTGAAGAGACCGAACTCATTTGGCCAATTCCCCAAGATCACGCTAAAGGTGAATGGCTGCTCTATAACTTTTATTTTAGACAGTGGTTCATTGATCAATATCAAGCCAGCAGAAATATTCAATGAGCTGTCTCCAGTACCAGGTCTAACGCCATCAAAAACAAAGGTGTACACATGGGCTGCTTCTATTCCATTGCAAAGTCAAGGTTCATTCGTAGCGACCATAAGACATAAGAAGCACCAATACATGTCTTCCAAGGGACTTCGTCAAGTGCATGTCTAGTCAGTTTCAGCACTGCTACTGACATGCAACTAATATCCATCAACTACAGCTTCAATTCACATTCTGAAATAACAAGTCAATTACTGTCGTAATTTCATGGACTAGGGAAACTTGAGATAATAAAGGTGCAACTTCACATTAATGAGGACATTCATCCTGTTGCTCAGTGGCACCATTGGATTGCTTCTCACTTACAGGAGGCCGTTGAGAAAGAACTAGAAACTTAATTAAAGCATGACATTGATCGCTGTACTGGTCTAACACCATGGGTTTTGCCCATATTGGTAGTGCCAAAAAAGGACAGTGGAGGTGCAGTGCGCATTTGTGTTGATTTGCGCCAGGCCAGCAAAGCAATCGAGGGAGAAAGACATCCAGGTCCACATATAGCGAACATGATCACATAGCTAAATTGCGCCAAAGTCTTCTCTAGTCTTGATTTGAACAAAGGATTCCATCAACACGAGCTGGAAGAGAACTGTAGATACATTACTACTCTTTCAATCAATAAGGAGTTTGTAAAACCCGACTACTCACTTGTGAGGGTCTCAAGGCACTTTTTCAACTAATGTTGGTTTGTTCAGATACAAAAGACTCCGTTTTGGTGTGTTGTCGGCTTTCAGGATGTAATTCGCCGAGTAATTCAACCTGTCACGCATGCGCTAACCTACAGTGATGGTATATTAGTGTTCGGGCAACAAGCAAGGAACATGACAAAGCTCTTACAGGAGTATGCTGTTTCCTCGCCAATGCAGGTCTCCCAATAAATGCAGAAAAGTGTGAGTTTCACAAAACCAAACTGAAATTCTTTGGACATATTTTCTCTGAAGAGGGAATGAATCCTGACCCTGAAAAAAGTACAAGCATTGTCATCCACTTGTCCCCCACAAGATGGAACCATGCTGCGATCCTTCCATTACTATAGCAACTTCTATAATAAAAACGTTGTCACTTAGGCATTCTATCCTCTCCATGTTTCTGGAGATACTAATTAAATATGCAGAGCAACATGTAATTCAAAATCAGCGACTCTCCAAAATTAAAGGGAATATATCCTCCTGCGCTTTAGGAAACAACGCTCTAGGGGAAGTGGATACTATTAGCACAGACAAATATGTTCCCCGGGTGTAAGTTAGTCTTAATATAGAGTAAATGATATGAGTCCCTATTACTGCAGTAAGCAATGGTAAATGGAAAATCCTGCAGGTGGAAAGAGATTAACAGCAGTAGCGGCTCCTCGAGGGAGTGCTGCAGGGCGGGGGAGGGACAGAGTAGGGGGTAGTAAACTACGGCATACGGCCACACAGATATAAGTGACTAAATAATCACTGAAGGCGTTGCAGCGCGCGCAATGTAATTAGTGTTGCTATTAATGCCTGTTAGTTAACCTGTGATGTTCAAATCCTAGTTAAAATAATAGCAAACCCGGATTATGCCGTTGCCACTGGAATTAAAGTTTCCTGATCAGGCAGGATTTATTGCTTGTGGGTGGTGAGAATAATAAACTCTCTCTTAGGATGGTAAAGATGAGAGCACTATGTGCTTGTTAAAATACCCCTCACACACAAAAAAAATCCTTTAGTGTCATGCTTCATCATAGGGGTCTTCCCGTCCCTCTACGGGGCGGGGCGTGCTACGACCTGACGAACTACGCGGGAGCACTTTAAAGGTGACAGAGGCTATGTGACAGTGCAAGGTGAGTGATGTCAGTGAAGTGTAGGGACCTATTTATGTGTGGGTGTTAAAAAAGGTTAAAAATTCCCTGGCTGGTGGAAAAAACGATTTATTCACTTCCCTAGCTGGGAACGTTAAGAAGGGGGTTTTGAGGTAGAGCGATTAGCTAGCTACCTGGTCTACATGTTTCGTAAGCAGTCCCCTACTGCTTACTCATCAGGACCTTCTAATGGCCCCTACTAGAAAATGCTCGGTTTCTAAATGTAATATGCCTACAGTCCTAAAAACTAGCAGCAAAAAATCAGCCGGTAGTTTTAGCTTCAGGGCATGAGCTGGCCCAAGGGAAGCGAGATAATTTATCAAAAAAGTGGACCTTGATGCGGTCTCTGTAAAGGAAATGGGGAAAAGGGAGAGAGAAAAACACCAGATTTATACAATTGTATCTATAATCTGTCATTCAGCACAAATTATTGACAGTGCCACTGGTCTCACTATATGTCCATATTAGCCCGACTGATAAAGAATATACTTAAGACTTTATGAACAGAGAAAAGGTACATTCTACCATCCCCTGGTTGTTCGTTTGCACTTGCTGGCCGAACATCGTGTAGCCCCATACAATTAGGGCTGGTTTGTATTAACACACACACAATCATAACTCGATGCACACATCAGCATCACACAGGGTTAAAATACGAGGGACCCGATTCTTTCAAGAGGAATGTTCAATTCGAAAGGTGTTATTCAGAACAGTCATTTAAAATCACCATAGGACACACAAAAGTTTTTGATACATACTACTTTGGCACACGTTATATGCCCCATGAGCTGACAGACGGTAGGTGTTCCCCACGGTAATCTGCAAGAGAAAGCCGCGCCCTTAGCGTGAAAATACACAAACCGAAATAGTTTGTTTTTGATCATTGGCTTTTGTCTCGTGGACCAAGTGTCTAAAGACTCATGGTCAAAGTCTATTACTCACAATTTCCGCATAAGTTCAATGCCTTACTCCTACCCGTTCTGCCGCTCTGAAGAATAATAGGGTCTTGTGTTCGGCAATCATATAAACTCTGCTTTGCGCTGTCGTCACGTTTGGTGTGTGATGACAAGACTAGCACGCTGACCTAAGATGGCCGCCGTTAGTGGAACGACGGATGGTACATTACCGGAAGTCTTTCTTCCGTGTTAACTCTTTAAAAAAAGATCATATGCCTCAAAATATTTATTTTTATTTGCTATCACTCCGTGATTATTATTGCAATTTCTAAACATTCAATTATGTCTGGTTTATGGAATTAGTTTGGGTGATGATTCTGACGGTGTCTGAGGTTACTGACACTCGTGTGAAGTCAATGCATAACGTGGACTATTTCAGGGGCTGAGTAACAATGTAGAAAAATAAAGAGGCTTATACCCAAGTGCTCCCAACTTATATATTGTGATTATTGACTATTTGAATTTTCAACAGTATTTCGTTATTGCATGGTATTCATAGACTTGATGATGTCGCTCAAGGAGAGATGACATTTCCCATGCTGCATGAGGAGCAGTGCTCCCTAAACGAGACAGAGGAACTGTCTTTGATATTTATCTGCAATCTGTACGTTAGATCAAAAGCAGGTGTTGCCCATATTGGGGCTCTCATGAAGTGGCCAAAGTTAGTAGTAAAACAAAGAAGAGGGTACCTGTCAGTGGGGGATAGGTATGCACGATCTACAGCTGGCCCCAAGGTATTTCATCGTTCAGCCCATGCTTATTAGATTGGACACGAAAAACCCACCTTTGTTCTTTTTCCAGTAGGTGTTTCTCATTGTCAATCTGCTCTATCACAGTCCAGGTAATGTCCTCAGGTTTATGCCCACTTTCAAGGAAGTGGTTGGTTAATTTTGTACTTGACTAAGAATGTGCTGAATTTACTCGAAGAAGTGCCATTTGATCCAAATACACAGTTGTTAATCAGCTGTGACGTAGAGAGTCTTTACACCAGCCTGCCACACAATGAAACCCTGGCAATAATCGAAGATGTTCTCTTCGCAGACGACTGGGAGTATCAAACCCCACGAAATGTGGTTATGGAATGTTGCTCTTTGGCACTAAAGGAGAACTTTTTTGAACATAACGGCACCCTATACCTCCAAAAACATGGGACCAGCATGGGGAGCACATTTGCTCCGAGCATAGCTGGTCTCTATGTGCACTACCTTGAGGAAACTAGGATATTGAACTCTAGTAACCCATTCAGAAATAACATCATGACCTGGAAAAGGTACATCGATGATATCCTTATCATCTATGCATTCCCTTCCTCGCCCTGTTTATTCTCTACCTCTCTCCCCCCTACGCAACACTCCTACTTTGCATGGAGTCCCTCTGCCTTCCACTCACACGTGAAGTCGTTTGTGGCCATGAAAGGGTCTCGGTCATGCAGATCACAATGTCGCTCTAACTAAAACCTAGGGAGTAACAACACATTTAACAGGGGGTGTCCTCATGGGAGGTTACAAGAAGAGACAAGGCGGTACTAAGGAGGGACTACTAAGCCTATTGACCAATGAAAAGCCACTATTTACAAAGGACAGGTACAGGAGCCAATTAAACAGATGGGCGGAAAGTGAGCGGAGCTTTATGAACATATCCTGAATACAGCGTGTCTCGAAGAGACTGCGCAAGCGCTGCATAGGCGAGACCTAAAAAAGCACAGTCAACTGGATGTAGCAAATAGTATTTGAGAAGTAGCTAAAGATACCGGAGCAAAACAGTAACCTTGTGGAAGCTTATAGTACCCGCATCACAGCAAACCATAGGTAGCATGTGCCGGACAGGAACCACATCGCAGCTAGTACTAAATGTGCCGAGCTGTAGCAAATAGTAAAGGCACCGTACACGTAGTAAATGGAGTGCAGAAAATGTCCCATAGGTAACTGATAAGGACGTAGATAATAAACATCACAGAAAGTTGTAAACGACCGCAACAAATAATACACACCATTGCAAATAGTAAGCTCAACGTTCCCAATAATTAGGAGGGTGCAACTGCGAAATACCTGGTGTAGTTTATAGTAAATGCTTCAAGGAAAGGATCAAATGTTAAATATACCATTGTGAACCTTAAAAGGGACGCAGAATGTACCAAATACACCAACACACGAGGCAGCAAACAATAGACGCAGCAGAGTGGTGAAGTGGTTCAGCTGGGGTGGGATCAAACACATGAGTAGGGAAGGGCTGGCACTGGTGAAGTGGTAGAGCTGCCAGGGGCACTGGGGGGAGGTGGGATCAAACACAGGCATAGGGAAGGGCTGGCACTGGTGAAGTGGTCGAGCTGCCAAGGGCACGGGGGAGGTGGGATCACACACAGGAGTAGGGAAGGGCTGGCACTGGTGAAGTGGTCGAGCTGCCAGGGGCACGGGGGAGGTGGGATCACACACAGGTGTAGTGAAGGGCTGGCACTGGTGAAGTGGTCGAGCTGCCAGGGGCTCGGGTGGTGGGATCAAACACAGGAGTAGTGAAGGGCTGGCACTGCTAAGGGACCATGAAATGCAGAGTGCAGCTGAAGGGAGCCCCTGGTGAGTTGGTGGCAGGACACAGAGGTTCATAATGGGTGGCGAAATCCAGTGCTGGGGGCAGTGACTGCTGATGAAGTCTAAGAACTGGCAACTTAAATGTGGTCAGTGGGGGGAGTACCGTGTAAGAGGCAGTGCAGCAGAGTGGTGAAACGGTAGGACTGGCAATAACATGCGGTTAGCGGTGGGGTCGTTTTTGGGGAAGAGCTAGACTTTGACAGGCCTTTAAAAAAGTGCAAGTGGAGGGACAAATGAATGTTGCGGGGCACCTACCAAGTAGCTGACAGGTGCAGTTGCCTGCCGGGTAGACAAAAAGAGTGTTACTCCTAGTGGAAAGATCTGGGTTAAATCCATCCTTCTTTAGCCCACTACCATCTCAGCTTGGACCCAGCCATATGCAAATCAGTCTTGACCCTGTGCCCCATGGGAACAGTCCAGCCCGAACTGCCAGTCCAGGCCAGGTCCCCCCTGGACTGGAAACAAGCATCCTGGGACCGGTTTCGAGCTAACAGCCCTCATCAGCCAGGCTAGCTTGAATCCAGTGGCATGGTGAGCAAGGGACCCACGTCTGGGCATACCCGTCCCACTTAGGGCGAAAAGTGTCACAGCAAACAAATGATGGATGGAATGTTGACAAAGCAAACCTTCACCCCCAGTCAAAAGATCAGGATTAAATCCATCATTCTTTTGCCCACTTCGCCACCCCAGTTTAGACCCAGTCATATGCAAATCAGTCTTGACCCTGTGCCCCATGGGAACAGTCCAACCCGAACTGCCAAAAAAGAGGCACCTTGCACACCATGGTAAGGTAATTCACTTTAAACGGCTGCCTACCTCATGAAGACACTACACAACCTCACTCCCTCAATCTCTACTTCGAGTTCTTCACTCTCCCCTCCCCCCCACCCCTCCCCCGCTCCCCACACAGCTCACAGATAAATGGTAAGGACTTCTCTGCTCTACCCCTCGCGCGGTGTCCTCATCATAGGGACATGGTGACCCCCCCACCCCCCACCCACACCCACACTAGTCTAGTATCTAATCTATGGCATTCCCTCTGCTGGCGCTCAGGAGCAGGGCACGCTTTGGACTCGCATCAAAACTGTGTCAAAGAAATGTCAAACTAACGCCCCTGGAGGACCTCCAAGGCACAGGAGACCCCGCAGCTGCTTCGCTGGTGCTACACACCTAAACAGCATCTGCTGGAAAAATTAACCCATTAACCCCTTCGACGCTCATGACGAGCTCAGTTCGTCATGAGGTACGCCTGTCGTACGCTCATGACGAGCTGAGCTCGTCATGAACAGCGGGTTTTTTAAAAACTCAGCGCACGGCGGGAAAATGCGCCGCACGCATGAGAGAAAGGGGGGACAAGGGACAAAAGGACATTACAACACATCTCCCTCCTAACAAAACAGGCTAAAACAAGGTAAAGATGCCAAGGCACAGGGTGCTCAGGATTCAACCAGTCATCCTATGGTGCCTTCAAACCTATCTGACAGGAACAGCCTAATAATGGCAACAGTACATGCAATGCGAGAGGACAGATCAATGCACAGTAGCAAATCACCCCTTCACAGAAGCATTCACCAGTAGAACAATAGGTGTACAGTCCTGAGAAGAAAAGGGGACAATTTAACAAAAATGTTCCCTAAAGACAGGAATCTGCTACTTACTGTGGGGCATATTCACTGTGCCACCCCGGAGCTCTAAGAGGTCTTGTACTCTTACGATCATGACTAAACCTAGAATCACCCATTGGGAACCCCACTTGTTTCTCCTTAACGCCTTAACCGCGGTGGCAATTCCACCACCGTGTGCAGCGTTTCATTGTGAGGGCGGAGCCGCGTCGGCCAACGGACGTGTGCAGCACTACAAAGATAGTGCTCGCAACGGCCGTTGGCCGACGGTCACAGGGAAAGGGTTAACTAAGTATGGATGACACACGGACGGCCTATCCATGTTCGACCATCATTTAAGGTAAGCATATTCTTGTCCATCTCGACAACTTTCATAGGCTCTGAGAACTTACTACCTCTACTTTGATGCGGCACTGGTAATTTGACAAGAACAGTGTCACCCACCTTCCACCTGCCTTCAATGGTACTATGCTTTGCGTCATACTTCCCTTTGTAGGAATCTTGGTGAAGTTCTCTCAGCCGGGTCATCACATCCCTTCTCACCCCCTTGGACTCCCCACCACCCAACCAGTTAGGTGACAACTTTGTTCCAGGTAATCTCCCTTTTAGTGCCAGGAATGGAGATATGTTGGTAACCAAATTAGGTGTTGTGTGATAGGACCACAACATGCATTGGAGAGCCCAGTTTGCAGGGTTACCTGACACAAGGGACGACAGCAAGCATTCCTTTATCATTCGATTAACCCTTTCAACCAGCCCGTTTGCCCTGGGGCAATATAAAGCTGTCTTGAAGTGGCATATGGACACATTCTTCAGGAACTCACACATCTCATTGGAAGTAAACTACACCCCATTGTCAGTGATGAGGGTGCCAGGAATCCCTTCCAATGTGAACACTTCCTTGAGAAAACCAATGAGGGACTTCGTGCTGATACAATTCACCACCTTCATCATTATCCAATGGGAGTGATAAACTACCAAAACTAGCATAAGCGTCCCCTCCCACATGGGTACTTTGAGGGGCCCAATTACATCTAAACCCAGCTTATCTCACGGTTAGGAAGAGACAACAACGGGACGGGGTGCTTTTTAGGTCGAGCTGACGTTAGCATTCATGCGAAGCATGAATGCTGTCAGCTCGACAACTAATGTGATCCGTTTTTAGGAGAGTGGACACCAAAGTGTTACGAGCGTTTTCAGTGCCGGATTTCACCTCGGGAGCGCGCAGCATTGTCTGCAGTGGCAGTGTCAGTTTCGCTTTTTTATTACTTTCGTTTTTCCCGAGGCTGGCTGAGGCTGGCTTGGAATGAACAGGCTTGCCCCCGCGCATGCGCAGAGTAACTCACAGCCCTTGCTTTTACAGACGCAGGCAGCCCCCACCCCTCTGCATGCACGCACACACAGGCGAGCGCATGCACACGCAGGCACACACATACAGGCACACAGACACTCGCTCACACACACACACCCCCCTCCCCCACAGTCACACGCACGCACACATACATACAAAGCCCGCCCGCCCGCACATGCTTTCCCCGCGGCCCCCGCCTCCCCCGCGCCCCCCGCCTCCCCCGCGCCCCCCGCCTCCCCCTTCCCCGCTCCCCCCGCCTCCCCCTTCCCCGCTCCCCCCGCCTCCCCCTTCCCCGCTCAGCAACGCACTCACCGGCTTCTTTCGTGCGGCGGCTCTCCTCAGCTGCAGGGCCCGGCAGCAGGACTCTTCTTACCTCCTTCTGCACCGGGGCGCAGGGTAGGCTCCTGCCTGCTCCGGTGCTCCAAACACGGCGGCTCCGTCCAATCGCGGCTCTTCCGTGGGAGGCGGGGTAGGCTCCCGCCCTCCTACTTCCTGTTTCCTGTTGTCGCGCCGGCCTGCCTGACTTCCTGGTCGCAGGCCGGCAGAGTGACGGCAGTGATTTGCGGTATGTATTTAGTTAGTTATTTATGCATTTTTATACTTATCCTGGCATGCTGTGCCTTACACCCCTGGTAGTACTTCAGCACCTATATATGTTGTTGTTTGGTATGCTTTACTTTTGGTTTGGGCTAAGATATCGAGGTTTTTATTGTACTTGCATGTTCTACAATGCTAACATGGCAGTATGCCAGGATTTCTACATAACGTTTTATACCATGACCGTATATTTGTGGAAATGTCCTTGTATGTTCTGCCTTACGTGCATGGTACACACATCTTGTACGGCATACTTAACTTCTGTGACAGTATGTCAATGTTTATACATGTCTTTTTCACGTAGTGGCTTACATTTCTGGCATAATCTCAGTTTATGTATGTATTTTCATGTTCTGTCTCACATACGTGTCAGTATCTCAGCGTTTACCCATATTTTTGCATGTTGTGCCTCACGGTATTAGTTGTGTCTGAATTTTAGACATGTACTTTCATTTTGTGGTTTATATTTTTGACCATTTTCAGTGTTTGTGCAAGTCTTTGTATGTTTTGCTACACATGCGTGGTGTAGCCGTATCTCAGTGCGCACATGTCCTTGCTTGTTAGGCCCTACATTCTTAGCAATAACTCAGTGTTTATACATGTCCTTGCTTTTTGCGACTTACATTTGTGGTACTCTTTCAGTATCTCTGTGCCATACGTGCTCGACAGAATCCCAATCTTCATACATGTCATTTCATGAGGTGCCTTACAGGTGTGATCCTGGGAAACCACTGTATAAACCCCACCCCCCCGCCTCCGTTTCTCCTATATGCCAACATTTCGGTGTTGTGGAGGGAATTATCATAATGTAAACACGTTCTTGAACTTGTCCCTTTTAGGTTTCCCTGGCAGCGCCTTGGGGTATAAAATAACCCTCTTCCTGAGCTCCATATGCACGTCTGTGTTGTGGCTATTCATACTTTTTCAGAGAGATGCAAGAGAAGCGTTTCCAGGCGGAAGTGCCCCCTGTGACCTTGAATTTGTAAAGTGTGGGGGCGGGGTGCTCTGTCTAAGGATACTTTAGAATGTGCACGTCCTGCCTCTCCCCATGGGTGCGGTGGGATTGTTGACACAGGTGGGACCTGTAAATGTGTGGCCTGGAGCGCTATACGTGGGCGTTTCTCAACACTGAGCCAGCGCTTCGAGGGGCCTACTCAGCACGCTGCTTCTTTTCTATAATTTATTGAAGGCGGCCAGATGCGTCAGTGGGATATATATACCTGTTGAAAGAATCTATAGGTTAATGGTTTAACTTCTGGGATCGCCAACGCAAATTTCTATACTTTCATGATAAATAAAACATAACTCTTTTAGGTTGGGTAATAGGACCATTTCAAGTACTATGCGGGCCGTGAGAGCACGTGGTATATAATGCAATTCACATGTAAAAAATAAACAAATAACAAACCCTACTTGCAAATGAAACACGATTTTCAGTAAAGTGCAGGCGGTGGCAAAAAGTGGTGAATGTACGTGCAGTCTGTGTGCAAAAACATCCAGGGCCAAATGTGTGTGCACTGCTTGCGAAATACTGGCAGTAATTTGTGACCAGTAAATATTTTTATGAACCGATCTATGTACCATTAGGTCGGATTGTAAAAAGAAAAAATTGGATTGCCTCCTAATTTGACCTACTTAATATTCATTAATTATAATTAAGTAATATTCAAATTGCAGCTCAGTTCAATTGACCACAAGCACACGGATAGTGGCCTCCAAGAATCAGCATGCCACCATGTCTGTCATTTATTTTCAATAAACTTATTTTTTTTAATGCAGCTCTTTTGTTTTAGAGGAAACTGGCATGCATTTAAATAAAAAGTTTGTTCAAGAGGTGGGTGTGGTCCCCTGGACCACTACCTACTCGCTAACAAACTTAATTTTTTACATTCACAAAGTAGGTGTCCCTGCGGAATCCTTGCCCTTTGTGAATCAGTTACCACCTCCTTTCAGGAGTCTTTAGCCTAGCAAGGTTTTGCGACTGAATTTGTGGTCGCAAACCATTGCAGTTTGGAAGGGATGTTCTAATCTAAACACACCCCTTCCGAATTATTTGGTACTTCTAAAACCTTTTTTGCGATTCGCTGTGCACATATTTACTTAGTTATTTGCAGTTTTATATAGCCCAAACTGGACTTAAATGTATTGTAGTACTTTTCATGAGCACCAGTTACATTACAGAAAGGCACATTCATTTTTTGTTTTGTTTTTTGGCACGGGGTGATTAAGTGACTTGCCCAGAATAACAGGAAGTTGAGCTGATGCCAAGACTCAAACCTGGTTCCCCAGTTCAACAGTCGAGAGCTCTGTAATAGCAGAATGGAGTTAATATATACTAAAAAGGCATTTAATGGTTGATAATCCGGTGATTAAAGAATCGCAGCATTGCGGCCATTATAAATGTATTTGTAGATCTGGCCCCTGGATTCCTCACCCCTACTACAGTTAAGGTGTGTTTTGATACACACTGTGCCTCCAGTCAGGATTCATTGCAACAACAACAACCAGGTGAAGGGTGGAATGCTTGAATTAATCTCAGCACACTGGCACAGGGCCTCGACCACAGTCAATTATTTTTCTCCACTATGCCACCTCAGTTTGGACCCAGCAAATCAGTCTTGAGCCTGCTCTAATGAAAACAGTCCAACCCAAACTGCCAGGCAAGGTCCTCACTGAACAAGAAAGCAAGCAACCTAGGACCAGTTTTTCCCTGATCAGGGTTTCTCAACCAGGTATAGCTTGATTCCAGGTGCACAGTGAGCACGGGACCCATGTCTAAGCATACCCGACACACACAGGTTGTCACCTACAAAAACAACAAGATAATGGGTGGAATGCATGAATTAATCCAGGTCACTGTCAATCATTCGGGCCGCATCCCAGTCAATCATTTTTCGGCCACTGTGCCACCTCGGTTTGGACCCAGCCATATGCAAATCTGTCTTGAACCTGCTCCAATGGGAACAGTCAAGCCCGACTGCCAGGCCAGGACCTCCATGAAACAGAACACAAGGAACCTAGAACCTGTTTTGTCCTTTTTAGGTCGAGCGACCTATCAGCGGGAGCGAGATATATATAGGGGCTTATCGAGAGTTTACCTAACTGGCGATTTGATACTGTGCCCGTGCGCTTTTAGGTCAATGCGCAAGCGCATTGACCTAAAATGCGCGTGCACAGCATCAAATCGTCAGCCATCTGTTGCCCAGCTTGGTGTCGCTCCACCCCCTGCGGCATCAAAGGCTTTCACGGCCGGCCGGCCGTGCTTTCAGTTTGCCGCTCCACCCCCTGCGGCATCAAAGGCTTTCACGGCCGGCCTCTGGCCGTGACTCGCATTTCTCCTTCCTTCGTGCCCAGCCCCCTCACCCACTTCTATTTTCATCATTTCATAGTTGGCATTCAAAACAAATAAACATTGACCGAATTATCTATATAGCTTACAGTATGTGCAGCTGGAAAATGTGTGTGATCTTGACAATGAACAGTTTATCCCATAATATTTAGAGCCAGTAACTTGCTGCCCAGTTACCTTGCAGCCTCTGTACTTCCAGGGCCGGGGGACTTAAAGCATCGCCACCAACTGACAGGGCATCAGACTTCTATACCTTCAACAACTTTCAGAAACACACCCCCGTCTCATACTTTCTGGATTCCAGGCGCTGCATCTTGTTTTGTGTGTGCAATGTTTACAATTTTTGCATCCTTGCTTAAAAATGCGAGTATTTCAATGTTTTAGTTATGCGAAGTCTCTTCTTTCTCCGTGATTTAAAAGGAATAAAAACATTCTTAACACACGTTAACGTCCGGCGCCACTTCAGTCGCAACTAACTGGATTTTATTAAATGTTGACTATTGTTGTGCTCTCTTAACTTGCGCAGCCAGGTATTGAAAGGTTGGTATGTGGTTGCTGCTGCCCCACCACATCCACCACATGCACCACCACTACATCCACCACCCCATCCACCACGACATCCACAACCACCACCGCATCCACAACCACCACCGCATCCACCATCCCCCACATCCACCACCACCACATCCACCACATCCACCACCACATCCAACACATCCACCACCACTTCCACCACCACCGCATCCACATCCACCACCACATCCACCATCACCTCCACATCCACCATGACATCCACCGCCACATCCACCACCACCACATCCACCACATGCACCACCACCGCATCCACCACCACATCCACCACACCCACCACCACACCCACCACCACCACATCCACCACATCCACCACATCCACCACCACATCCACCACCACATCCACATCAACCACCACTTCCACCACCACTTCCACCACATCCACCGCATCCACCACCACCACATCCACCATCACATCCACCATCACCTCCACATCCACCTCCACATCCACCTCCACATCCACCTCCACATCCACCTCCACATCCACCTCCACATCCACCGCCACATCCACCGCCACATCCACCACCACCACCACATGCACCACCACCGCATCCACCACCACATCCACCACCACCACATCCACCACCACCACATCCACCACCACCACATCCACCGCCACATCCACCACCACCACATCCACCGCATCCACCACCACCACATCCACCGCATCCACCACCACCACATCCACCACATCCACCACCACATTCACCACATCCACCACCACATTCACCACATCCACCACCGCATCCACCACCACCACATCCACCACCACATCCACCGCCACATCCACCATCACATCCACCGCCACATCCACCGCCACATCCACCACACCCACCACCACCACATGCACCACCCCCACCACCACTACATCCACCACCCCATCCACCACCACCGCATCCACCACCACCGCATCCACCACCACCACCGCATCCACCGCATCCACCACATCCACCACATCCACCACCACATCCAACACATCCACCACCGCGTCCACCACCACCACATCCCCCGCATCCACCACCACCACATGCACCACCACCACATGCACCACCATCACATGCACCACCACCACATGCACCATCACCACATGCACCACCACCACATGCACCACCACCACATGCACCACCACCACATCCACCACATGCACCACCACCGCATCCACCACACCCACCACCACCACATCCACCACCACATCCAACACATCCACCACCACTTCCACCACCACCGCATGCACCACCACCACCGCATCCACCACCACCACATCCACCACCACCACCGCATCCACCACCACCATATCCACCACCTCATCCACCACCACATCCACCACATCCACCACACCCACCACCACCACATCCACCACCTCCACCACATCCACCACCACCTCCACCACATCCACCACCACCTCCACCACCACCACATCCACCACCACCACCACATCCACCACCACATCCACCACCATCACCACCACATCCACCATCACCACCATCACCACCACCACCACATCCACCACCACCATATCCCCCAGATCCACCACCACATCTATATGTGTGTGTGTGTGTGTGTGTGTGTGTGTGTGTGTGTGGCTCTGTGTGTGTGTAGGTGCAAATGCAATGTTCTTGGATTTTTGTCACAATAAAATACACTGAACATAATCTTCACAAAATGTATTTACAAACGTTTAAGCTATTGCTATAATAAATTACAATACATTTTATTTAAGTATTAATTATTTACAAAATTAAAAGCCATTGTTATTTGTAATGTCAATACATGTAAGTCACGTAAATACAACACACATTACATTACAAATGCTATAGGTGTCACATTTGCGAAAGTTAAAACTATTGACATTGTAACTGACAAAGCTATTAATTTTGCTATTTTCAAAACCAACACATAAATAAAAAAAGTGTCATTTACAATACCAATCGCTCAAACTTTCCTAATGCGAGACCTATTGCATTTCCAATGCTTGTTTTTTAGTGGACCTCGATTGGTCGCTAAGGGCACAAGTTAAACAATCTCTGACTGTCTCCTCCACAACTGAATCCATTCTGGGGGACCAATAGGTAGCTCTGACCCTGGTCTAAGTAATGCTTCTGCCCAAATGCCCCTCGTGGTTAATCGCTGCAATCCTACCCCACAATTTCTCAGGAGGAACCAGCATGTCCTCTCTCATGACCTTATTGTTGAGAGTACTTAATTTATGTCGCACAACCCAAAAATCTTTGAGACCGTCACTTAAAGTACCAGGTTTGACAGGCCAACTCTGAATACATTTACTCTTGACTTGTTTCAAGGTCTCATCTTCTTCCATTCTTAACTCCCACTCTTCCTTGGAGATTCCCGGAATTTCCACCAGTGCAATGATTTCACTATCCCCAGAAAGACAACACCCTCACTTTCTTTGTGGGGCAATCTTGAGAGACAATCAGCTACCCAATTCCTGTTATCAGGCACGTGTTCCATGGTAAAATTAAACCCTTCTAGACCCAGAAGCCACTTGGCAACTCTAGGAGTCGTGGCAATTCTTCCTTTGAATGAAAACATGAACAGCAAAGGCTTGTAGTCTGTGCGCACCGTAAAAAGAAGTCCCCAGGAGAAACATTTTAAATGACCAATAGCCCAAGCACAAGCCAGAGCTTCCCTCTCTACTGTAGAGTAGTTACGCTCTGCCTCCTTCAAAGCCCTGGATGCAAAGGCCATGACCATTTGTCTGCTTCCTTAATAGCTACAAAAGAATGTTGACAACCCTCCCCTGAGAGAAAAGGAACCCCTTTTTAACAGATTCCTCAATGGAGCTGTTACGTCTGCAAAATTCTTGACAAACTGGGTCATATATTCTGCCAATCCCAAAAAGGACCTTAACTGATCCTTATTACCTGGAGGACGAGCTTCCCTCATGGCCTTGACCAGATCCAACTTGGGTTTAACACCATGCTTGGAAATGGTATGACCTAAGTAGTCCACCGAATCAACCCCATTCCTGCACTTATCCTTGCTCACTGTGAACCCAGCTTCCTTGAGTGCTTCCAGTACCTCCGTTGAAGTAGTAGTATGATGTTGTTCGGAAATTCCACAAATCAGAATGTCATCCTGGAAACAGAGGAAGTTGTCAATCTTTCCTAAAATGCTTTGCCTCACACGCTGAAAAACAGCAGCCGTAGAAGCCAGACCAAATGGCATACGACAAAACCTGTATGCTCCAAATGGTGTTCCGAAGGATGTGAGTGAATCAGGGTGTAGTTAAATTTGGAGGTAAGTGGATGATAGATCAATCACTCTAAATATCTCTGCCTTGCCAATCATGCTGATCAGTTCGTTAATGCTTGGCAGGGGAAACCTATCTACTAAAATGCTTGCATTTAAGTCTCTAAAGGTCCACACAGAGACGCAAACCCTCTGCTACCGGATTTCTATGCGAAGACAATCGGGGCAAGCCACAGGGAACTTTCAATAGGCTCAATAACTCCTTGAGACACTAACTTGTCTAACTCTTCCCTGAATGGTGCTTCCATGAGGTTTGGAATGGGACGGACTTTGTGAATTACAAGAAACGTATTGTCTTTCACTTTAATTCTATGCTGAAAACGTTTCAAATGACCCAGTTCTTCACTGAATACTAAAGAGAATTCATCACAAATGGCTTTGAGCACCTGGTTGCCTTCATCCACAGCAAACACTGGCTCAACTTTTTTTGGGGTCTAGCCTAATACCTAAATCCCTCTGGTGAGCCCACCCCAACAAACAGGATCCCTTTTTCATCAAATAAACCTTTCCATGTGTCGATTTATCCTTGAACTTAATTTGCATAGATAACATGCCCTTCAGGGAAATAGGATCGTTACAGTAACCACCTGGTTCTATATTGTGGAACAATAATGGAACTTTTCTTTAAAAAAATCGTAATCAATTAGAGTATAGGGAGAGCAGGAATCAACAAACACATTAAACTCGATTCCATCAAGTAAAATGTTGCATTTGGGATAATCATTACCCAAGCCAGATGTGTCCATGTCGATTTGAAAGACATACATGTTGTTAACACCATCAACAACATCATCTATTGCATGGACATTTTTCCTTTTCATATTTATAGTCATACAAAGTCTAGCGAAACGTCTTCTTTTGTTGCCCTTCCTGCATACTATGGAACGAGCAGGACAAGTTGGATTGTTGGCCAGGTGATTGCAATTTCCACAACGGAAAAACTTGAGTCTTTCCCCTCTCTTATCCTCCAACAATTTCCTACCCTTTTTATTTAAGCCACTCTCCCATTCAACCGAACCAGGGTCTGGTTTGCTCTTGACTACCTGCATAGTTCCGCCCCCATTGCTTTTGTTTCATTTCTTTAATACATTCAGCCGTATGTTCAATACCTTTAGCAATTTCAACAACAACTTTTAAATCGGGTTAAACTTCTACGAAGGGTTTGAGAGGGAGCAGGACAATGGCGCTCAAGCAGATAACGAGTGACAGAGTAGAGGTAGATATTTAACAAAATTGTTGACGGTGCTGCAAGTGCAGAGGAAGACCCAGAACCTCTGAGTGAGTTCAGGGCAAAAAACCTTTAACACTGCAATATATACAACAAATACTGGGCACACGTTTTCGAATAAACAGAATAGATACAATCAAAGATGGAAAACGAGCGGGTAAGTCCGTGTTCATCAGGTTGGGAGGGAGAACAGCCATTACAACGCAGGCATTACCATTACAAGGCGGGGATTACAATGAAAGTCGTTACAACGACTTTCGCTGGAGGGTGATGTTGGATAGGGACTAGTTTAATTTTCTATCCAACACCTTCCCTACTGTCAACGTGGGCTGGAGTTGGAATAGAAAATTAAACTATTCCACTATCCAGCGCCCTCCAGTGAAAGTCGTTGTAACGACTTTCGTTATAATCCCCGCGTTGTAATGGCATGCGGGGTAAAAGCCCGCGTTGTAATGACATACAACCGGTTGGGAGCTCCCAATCTCCGAAGCATGAAGAGCACTATCAGGACCCGGCACACAGAGGTCTCTGACGAACTCTGACTTATTTGTTGTAACTTTTAAATCGGGGTTCTCTAGTAACTTCTCTTGAATTTTCAGGTTTTTTGTGAACAAGCGGATCCCTAATGAGAGAGTCACCTAAAGCACCAAAGTTACACAAATTCACAAGGCCTCTCAACACAGCTATGTATGACATAACTTTTTTCCATTTTTCTTTACACTTCGCAAAAACAATTATGTCTCTCTAATACCAGATTCACTTTTTGTCCAAAGTTTCTCTCCAGCTTCCGTAGAGTTGCGTTGTAGACATCATGAGAGTCTTCACCGTCTGATTCACTATCAGAATCCGATACATTCTCGTAAACTTTCCTGCCCTGAATGCCAATATTATGAAGCAGGATACGTTGTTTCCTTAAAGGGGAGAACTTTTCTCCCCCGATTGCGATGAGATAGGGGACAAATCATTTTTCCTATTTCTTCCAGGCTATAACAGGTTCTCCTACTTCATCTGGAGAGGGGGGGCGGTTCATTTTAGATGTTGCCACGATGAAAGGAAGGAAGAACACACCGTTGGAAGGGTCTCTAGAAATGAATGGGAAAATTGTGATTAGCAATTTGCTAATCGCAATTTAGGAATGTGTAGGAATCGCTAAAAATAAGCGATTTCCTACATACATACCGTTTTGCGAATTCTAAATAGCGATTCCTTAAAAATCGCTATTTAGAATTCGCAAAACGGAACTATGATACATATCGCCCCAAGTGCACAGAGGAGCGAATAATGCATTCCACCAGTATGCACAAAGGATAGAAGAACATCCCATCACACACAGGACAGCAGAAAAAGGCTCATATCAAGGACCTCCGACAATCTGGACCCTCCCACTCCTCAGGCTAATGAATATGAACTGCAGACTCTCCTCCCCTCACAACTCAGCACCAGTTGAATCCTTCCTTCCTTAAAGATGCTGCGCCCCCTCAACTGCAAGAGGTGCCCCTAAAACCAATGCATGCATGCAGACAGGGAGAGACTGACGCGTGCAACTTCTCTGCGTCACAGGCGGGGCATAGCTTGGGGGAGGGGAGGTGTCACATCATCCCCCTCCCATCCTTAATAAATGTATTCTGTGGTAAATATTTGGGTACAGGTGCTTTCAGTTATGGTGAGGGGTCTGTCAGATTTCATCTGCAATTTTTACAAACAGAGGGACAAAAACGCACACACTCTTCCTTTATCTGTTTGTAAAGTCCTTAAAAATGTTAGTTATTTTTACAAAGTAGTGTGTTTCCTCTAATCCTACCAATCTGCATTTCTGTCCCTTTCCAGCCCGAGCTGGACAGAAGCACTAACTACAACTCGGTGACTCAGAGAGAACACTGAATACCTTGAGCAGGCTTCCCATGGGTACTGGACTGTACCCCAGAGGCCAACAGAGCAGCCTGGCAGCATGAGAAAAGGAAAGATAAGCAAATGGTCATCTCCCTCTCCACTGCCCCTTCAGACCCTCTCACGCGCCCTGCTTGTGGCATAATGCATTTTAACATTATGTAGTTGGGAAATCTGAAGCTCCCGCCCCCTCCCCCACCCCCATCACTGCTTGCAGAGTCTGCCCTTAGTTTCTTGTCAGTGTCTGCCTTTCTGTTTCCACCAGACAGGTCTAGACTAGGTAGGGGATGGGTCTACTTACCTCAATCTGATGGCATCACCTACCTTCCCTGGCATTCTGACATGGAGACACTGATTCGTCTCCATTGCTCTCTGGCACCTGGTCATCGTCTTCTGAGGATCTGATAGTCCATTACTGACAGGCAGCAAAATACATGTATCAAGATTAACGTAGGGATCTCCACGTGGAAGCCCCTTGGTGTCCTAAAAGGGGAAAATGCCCATTATCAGTTTTGCACAATTCCCCTCAAAAGAAATCTGGCGCGGGACACTAGATGCAGTTCTATATACATCCACCAACTGGAATCTTGAACTTTATATGAGAACTGAGTGGATTTGTTCCCTTAAATTTCAGAAATACGTTTCCATGGCGTGTCTGTATGTTAGCCCTGAAGAGGTATGCAATGTTCACATCGCTGCCTTTACCCCGCAGAAAAGTACCACGAAGACCTTTTGTTGGTACTCTACCCGCGGATAAGTACTTTTTTTAAATGTTAGAACTATGTAAGTAAAAAAGGGCAGAGGGATTTAAGGGTGATGAGAAAGTGTTGCAAGGGTTTTAAAGGGATTTAGGGTTCAAGGGTGGGTTAAAGTACATGTTAATAAGGGTGGCAAGGGAGTTTTAGTGTTCAGGGGCTGGTAGAGGTAAAGGCAGACAAAAGTATTTTTAGGGTTCAGAGGAGAGTCCTGGTAAAGGGTTTTTAGAGTTCAGAAGCTGATAGAGGAAGATGGATTTAAGGGTTTTTAGGGTTCAAGGGAAAGCAGAGGTAAAGGCAGGTAAGGAATTTTTAGTGTTTATGGGTAATAAAGGTAAGGGGGTTTCAAGGTTTTTAGGACCCGATTCACAGAACTAACCTAAGACAAAATCCTAAACTTACTACTTTTGGTATTTACAAAAGTTAGGATTTTGTCTTAAGTTTGTCTTAAGACAGAATTAAGACAAACTTAAGTTAGGATTTTGTCTTAAGTCTGTCTTAAGACAAACTTAAGACAAAATCCTAACTTCTGTGAATACCAAAAGTAGTAAGTTTAGGATTTTGTCTTAAGTTAGTTCTGTGAATCGGGCCCTTAGTGCTCAGGACCAGTTATAGGTATAGAAGGTACGGTTTTTAGGGTTCAGGGAGTTATAGGTATAGAAGGTACGGTTTTTAGGGTTCAGGGGCGGAAAGAGGTAAGAGATTTTAAAAGAACGGGTGGTTCTGGAGGGGCTACAAACTGAAAAGAAAAGAGTGTAAAAAAGAGGGTTGGGGTAACCCCCAAAAATAAATATATATATATATATAAATGAACATATATGCTCCCCCAATAATGTATACACACACACACTCACGTCTGTATGTGTGTGAAGAGGAGTCAATACGAATGCATTGCGCAGCGAAGGCATGTGTGGTAAAGCTCTGTGAGGTATTACAGCGCATTGCAAAGTTCAACTTGTTGTAATGTTCATATAGTAAAGGCGTGTGAGGAAAAGCAATGCGTGCCAGTGCCAGATATTCTCCTGAAGAAGTACCTAGATGGCACCAAACGTACCAGCTGTCTGCATAGTTTATGTCTGGAATAATGAACAAAGAATGAACAAATGGATTGGAACTGCAGCATCTCTGTGATGAGTCTGGACTAACTCAATTGCATTTTTCAATACATTAAACACTACATGAATGTGCACTGCTGGTTTATGTTGTGAATCTAACATATAGTCTTAACCTAGCTGGACAAGTAGTGGATTTTGTTAGTAGCTGTTCTCATAGAGTTTGCACCTGATTTTTCACCAGATAGAACAGATGCAAAGTGTATTCTTTTTTTGAAGTCTCACTACTATTTATATTTTTTTGGTGCCACATTTAATTTGATGAGTTAATATGCTGTAAAATTGTATTTTATTATTTCTAGGTTAATAATAAATATGTAATATTAACTTTGCTTTTATATTATACATTAAAATATGTGTATTAACTTTTTTAAAGAATAATGATCTTTAATAAGTTGAAGCATTTTCCCACAAGGAGATTTCCACCAACAGTTGGAAAGTCACTGCTAGTAATTTTACACTTCTAATTTCTGTTGTAGGAGACTCCACCTCCCATTTGAGGGGGTCAAGACATGCAAGTCTGTCCCTAGGTGTAAACCTCCTCTCAGAAAAGGTGAACAGCAAAAAAGTAGAGAGTTACACTGAGGTTTAGGAGTAAATATACACGTGTATATTTATCTTTGCGAATCATGCCCACTGTGTGGGACATTAGGAAATAACGGTCCTGCGTGTTATTTTTCATGGCTCGCTGGACGGTCAGCCGGATGTGGGTTGGTCTACGTTGAGCTGGTTCCAGTTCATCATTGAATAGATCTGTTTTCACAGTTTTGTGAATTGGAAAACAGTGGGTTCTTAGCTAAGCACTGACTTGATAACATTTCAGAGTTTTGGTCCTTGGCGTATGGTCCGCTGCAACGCATCAGCCATTCAGATCTTCGTGTGATGATTATGTGAGAGTCTGCTGAGCTGACAGCTCTGCCTCATATGTAGTCAGATTAACTTTGATCTTTCTTGATAGCAAGCAAGTGTAGTGTTTTCAAAGTGCTGAAAGGAGCAAGATGTCTTAGTTGGTTGTTTGAGAACATAGAAGGCTCGGGTCCTAAAACCTCCTGGACTGGACCACTGTAAATACAAGAGAAAGAGTGTGTCCAGAAGGACTAGTTTGCACACTTTAAAGAATACCCTAGACCATCAATTCTAGGGTTCTTATTGCTTTATTTAGCTTATTTTAAATTATTTAGTTTAGCAAAGCAAATAAATATTTTTTCATGTCTTAGAAAAGAACCTTCCATTTACAGAACACCACATTTACAAAAACAAATTTATACACAATGTAAAATCCCCTTTAAAAAACGAAAAAATTCAAAGACAAAAATGACAAGTGAAACAAACTTAGACAATTGTGTGCAATAACATTAACATTGAAAGTACAACACCAGTCCTAGTTTTTACATAAGGCACCAAGTGGACATTAGATTCTTAACAAGACGATGTTAATTGTCCTGCCTAGGCCAAGAGACCGGGGGTTATGTCTTCAAACCAATGTTGCCTACACAAGAGGAAAAAATTATCACTACATTCCTTAAGGCACAATATATACACAATCCCCTCGGGATGGTAGTTTGGCAGGGCCGCCCGGCTTTGTGATCCCTTGAGTGTAACAAGATCATTTTAAGGCATCTCTGCGTAAATGTTGTTTCAGTATCACAGCTATGTGGTAACTACTGTAAAAGCAAAGCCTATTTTGTGAGGACAAAATGTGGCCAGGATTCCCAGACACAATAGCCAAATGAACACAATGTTGGAGTCTGCATTTACTTTTGGTTGTGAAGGAAAGCTCACTCTCAACATTCTCAAATTGTGTGTTCTGTCTTGGCATAAAGGTGAACACAGAGGTTGGCCGTACAGAGGAGAAGTGAGAGTGGTCCATTGAGACCAGAGACGGAATCTCTGAGAGTGGTCCATTGAGACCAGAGACGGAATCTCTGAGAGTGGTCCATTGAGACCAGAGACGGAGTCTCTGTTCTAGGGCCGCGGAGGCCAAGCCAACTCGCTCCATTGAATGCTGGATATCTTTCAAGCAATGACCCTCTGCATTCCCTTGATGCGTTTCCAAGGGACAACATGCTCTGGAGCAGGCTTGGATGCAAGCTGAGGAGTCTGGATTTCTTTTCAACTAGGGTCTTCAAATGACCGTCACCGAGTTTCTATCTGCCCGTTCTGCAAATTTACTAGCCATTGTAAGATGGTGTTTTAGTGCAGATGAAGTAAGCCAAGACTGCAACTCCCAAAAGGCATAAGGCTGATAAACAAAACCCTGGGACTGGAAAGCTAAGCATGACATGGACAACACCATCTGATAATGCTATAAGTGCTTTCACATGTAAACATTTATAGACACAGTGTAGACCGTAAAAGTGATATGGGAGCCCGGACAGTCTGTCGGGCCTTCTCAGGGATGGAAAAGGATTCCCATTGCTTCCTTCCGGTTACTAGGTAATCTGCTTATTTCTGAATGGCTTGCAGATGAGAAACTTGATACTTAGAAAATGCCAAATATAGGGGCGTGAGTAATTCAATCGGAGGAGGCTACTACAGGGTGGTTATGCAGCTGACTTAAGTGGGAATGACATGCACTCCACAAGAGCGTCCTCTCGGTGTAAAGCCTGATGGGAAGGACAATGGCATACAGGCTCTAAGCTAACCCCAGGCCACTGAGCAAATTCACAGGCAAGACAGAGGGAAACAGCTGTCAACCCACAACAAGCCAGGCAGACCAACTAATGACATTTGCTTACAGTATAGAGAGGACACAGATACATCCCATAACAACTCACCCAGTCCAATACAGGGCAATCAGAGGAAGCCGATAAGGTAACCAGCCACAACCTATACTACCAATGTCACCCAAACCAACATAGAAAAGTCAAAGTCCATGAAAAAGGAAACCATCTATACCCCTAACCTCACCAGACTAGCATATTATAGCCCGAGCAGACCACAAGTAACTAGCTACAATGCATTGACTCAGGGAAATCACTGAATAGCTTGAGCAGACTAACCATAGGTACTGTAGTAGACCCCAATGGGCAAACAGTATGGCCTGACATGAGAAAAAGAAAAGATAAGTGTTCTATCGAAGCAAATGGTCATTACCTGAGATGTTTACTGACGAGCACCAGACATCAACTTGTTCCCAAGATCCCTCTGAAGGTGCGCCCTCGAACCGGTCTGGTCTATCCCCATCCCCTGCAGAACCCAACTCTTTTCATCCTAGTACTGAGGCAGACTTGGTCTTGTTCCCTTATGTGGAGGCCAGGCTCAAACTCATTGCCTCGTGCGCCTCCGTGCAGACACACCAATGTTGACTTCCTGCCAACTATGCCCTGCTGTGTCACTCGGTCATATAGAGTCTAGCGGGCGGCCTGATAGGTCAGCAGAGACTCTGGCCACCATTTACCTGTGAAGTAACCATCTGCTATATTTAGAGAATTTACCCTCCTTCAAGTTACTCTCTAACCCTTCAGAACCAACCCCACAGCTCCGAAGACGAAGAGCCTGATTTAGATCTTGGTGGACGGGTTACTCTGTTACAACGGTGAAGGATACCCTGTCCGCTGAAATATAAATCCCATTATATCCAATGGGATATCCGTCACCGTTGTGGACTCCACATTTAGAACCACCGTGCTGGCCATCTTGGAATGGTAAAACCATGATACACTATGGGAAACAGCATCCCATAATGGTCTCTTGGTTAAGAGAAAGTGGCCACATGGGATGTTGTGCCCTGCAGATGAAATGAGCAGCAAGCAAGGGACCCATCAGCGCTGCCTGGCGAGCTCTAGTATCCTGTTAGGAAACATTAAAATAAAAAGAGGAGAAGCAAAGAAACAAAAGGGGAACTATACATGGAGAAAATTGAAAACAAAAGGACTGGCCAACCAGCCAGGACACTGAAGTGCACTCATTTAGGTGGATGTATACAGGTGATCGGAAAATGCCATTGTTCACAGGACAAGGAAACTAATGACTGATGTGGGCTGAATCATTAACCCATGCAGTACACTGTCAGGGATGGAAGCAGAGTGTAAATAACACTCAGGCAGACCAATGGCAGAGCAGAGCAGACGCAAAGGCCACCAATGTACCTTTATGGGCACAACGCAGATATCATACACATGTTTTGGTCATGCCCGATTGCAGCGGCGCTGTAGAGACTGAAGTCATGAATACAATAACCACACTGACAAGTCGTGCTGACCTCCATACCTTGGACGGAGCACTACTGGGGCCAATCAGGTGCAAAAAAAACAAAAAAATACCAACCATTTCATTGGCTTGGTGATGCTCATCGCTTGTCGTGATGCACTTGAAAGGGGAAACATCCTTTACGACGCAACTTTTACCACGCAGTGCCTTTACGACGCAACTTTTACAACGCAAACCATTACAACGTATTGTGCTGGGGGGCGCTCTAGGATAGGGAATAAGTTTAATTTACTGTCCAACACCTTCCCTAGTGTCCATGGGGACTGGAGTTGGAATAGTAAATTAAACATTTCACTATCCAGCACCCCAAAGCGCTATGCGTTGTAAAGGTTTGCGATGTAAAAACCGCGTTGTAAAGGCATGCGATGTAAAAGCATGCGTTGTAATGTCACACATCCACTTGAAAGCCACCACATTGCTGACCATACAGCACTGGCACACAGCAACACTCAAATGGGACAGGGCCAAGGCGGTTGTGTTGTGGAGGAAAGAGACAAGGGGTCTCCTTCGGGTTCCCATTGATTAATATTGGAAGACAATGTTACAAGAACTGGAGGACACACAGGATGCTCCCCCGGACACACAGGATGCTCCCCCGGACACACAGGATGCTCCCCCGGACACACAGGATGCTCCCCCGGACACACAGGATGCTCCCCCGGACACACAGGATGCTCCCCCGGACACACAGGATGCTCCCCCGGACACACAGGATGCTCCCCCGGACACACAGGATGCTCCCCCGGACACACAGAATGCTCCCCCGGACACACAGGATGCTCCCCCGGACACACAGGATGCTCGCCAGGATGGGTAATGGTTATTAAAGGTCGGTGTCTCCTGAACTTCACCTGCTGACCTCATAGGGTATGGCAAATTCAGTGAGGCAGTACTACTGTCCTGCTATTCATAAGTTAGATGCCCTCTGTCTCCACTTCCTGACAAGGGGTGGGGGAGAGTACTGGAATCAAACATTGAAGTATGCTGAATACTGTTTTTGTTTTTAATGCTGGATATCACGCACCCCATGATCGGACTGTAAGATATAATGTTTGCGGACATTATCAATATTTACACTATACATGTGATCTGCTATCTAGTTTAGTTTGTTTGATATTGAGTTTATTTTTATTTATTTTATTTTGTTAATATATTTTTTAATGTATTTTTTTACATAGACAGAATATACATAAAACATAAACAAGTACATATGTTCTTTCTGACGCGATATTGAAACATGTACTCTTGTCATAGGCTGCTATTCATTGCATCGGATGTCCCGTACTAGCCTCCTTCTTCGATGGTATAGTAAGATGGTCATATTGTGACCCAAAAAATCAATAATAATTGGTTTTAAAAAAATCAATGTACCTATATGGACTTGTTACACAGTGACAGCTGCCACTGTGTAGATAGATGTGTCAGAATTTCCATAGGAAGAGATTTGTTTTGTTTTGCTAAGAACGTTGCGCAGTTTGACAAATCTTAACAAAACTTTCCCAAAAAAGTTCATGCACCTCAACTCCTTCCAGGAAACTTTCAAGATGAGCCATCAAGCAGGGGCAAGAAAAAGGGGGACATCCCAAAACACTCCCCTCCCCCCAGGCATTTTCCATAGGAGAACTTGGACAATGATACAGGAATAGAATTAAAACAAATTTGCCAGAAAGCTAGATCTTTGCTCGGAAAGCGTGATATGGTGTAATTCTGTTTAGCCATTTTAGAGAAATTACATTAACCCCATTGTTTGCTGGTGTGGCTCACCAATACCCTTGCCTATGATGGCATTCTGTGATACTGCACCTAAACAACTATCTTTCTACAGCCTGTATCATAATGTGAAACAATCCACTGTTAGTGGTCTATTGACTTTACCATATGTCTTTCAATATCAATAAACTAGGCCGACAGCCTTTGTAATACCTTTTATTATTAAACAGAACAGACCTGTGTGTTTTGGCATTACATTTCCCTGCACACACATCAAACGTAAAGCTCTTCATCATTGGCTTGTCATCATAACCAATTTAGGCAGACTGTACTGAGAATAAGCCTTCACACGAGGCAATCAGCAAGCAAAATACTATTGCTCCTAAGTGAGCACAACAAGGAATATTGCAGCGCGTCTCTTCTATCCCCACGGTTTGTTCAGGCGGATCATCAGTTCTAAAACCCTTCCCTACTACTGTCATCGTGAGATTTCAGGGTAACAGAATACCTGCCCACAGGCACAGTGTATTAACATTCCATCCTTACAAGTCTGTTGTCTTTAACACATGATTTTCATAATGAGTAGGTCAGGCCTACTGGCTTTGTCATAACGTTTCATAATATATAGATCAAACCTATTGCATGTGGCATGACTTTTCCCAGCAAAGCCTCTACTCTTTACCATTGGCTTTACACCTTACCCAGCACCGGTCTATTCAAGTGCGCGTACACGACAGTCATCATGCATACAGTTATAGAATTACGAATGTATAGAAAAAATACAGCGTGCAAAACAATATACACCCCCTCTCAACAGGGCATAACAAGAAGCGTCACAGTAAAACCCCTCAAGTTTTCTTAGAGTGGGTGGCTTACGAAAACACACTTGCCTACCATGGCAATTTGTGAGATTACATGTAACGAAATATCTGTCTGTTGCTTGTCACATAGTCGGAGAACATCCAACTGTTAAACGTTTACTGGCTTTAACAAATGGTTTCACAATAAATAAGCCATTCCAATTGCCTTTGTCATAATGTTTCATAAAAAGCAGACCGGGCCAATAGCATCTGATATAACATTTCCAATGCACCAATCAGGCCTTTAGCTTGCCATCATAACCAGCTGTGCACCAATCAGGCCTTTAGCTTGACATCATAAGCAGCTGTGCACCAATCAGGCCTTTAGCTTGCCATCATAACCAGCTGTGCACCAATCATGCCTTTAGCTTGTCATCATAACCAGCTGCGCACCAACCAGGCCTTTACCTTGCCATCATAACCAGCTGTGCACCAATCAGGCCTTTAGCTTGCCATCATAACCAGCTGTGCACCAATCATGGCTTTAGCTTGCCATCATAACCAGCTGTGCACCAATCATGCATTTAGCTTGCCATCATAACCAGCTGTGCACCAATCATGCCTTTAGCTTGTCATCATAACCAGCTGCGCACCAACCAGGCCTTTACCTTGCCATCATAACCAGCTGTGCACCAATCAGGCCTTTAGCTTGCCATCATAACCAGCTGTGCACCAATCATGGCTTTAGCTTGCCATCATAACCAGCTGTGCACCAATCAGGCCTTTAGCTTGACATCATAACCAGCTGTGCACCAATCATGCATTTAGCTTGCCGTCATAACCAGCTGTGCACCAATCAGGCCTTTAGCTTGCCATCATAACCAGCTGTGCACCAATCATGCCTTTAGCTTGTCATCATAACCAGCTGCGCACCAACCAGGCCTTTACCTTGCCATCATAACCAGCTGTGCACCAATCAGGCCTTTAGCTTGCCATCATAACCAGCTGTGCACCAATCATGGCTTTAGCTTGCCATCATAACCAGCTGTGCACCAATCATGCATTTAGCTTGCCATCATAACCAGCTGTGCACCAATCATGCCTTTAGCTTGTCATCATAACCAGCTGCGCACCAACCAGGCCTTTACCTTGCCATCATAACCAGCTGTGCACCAATCAGGCCTTTAGCTTGCCATCATAACCAGCTGTGCACCAATCCAATCAGGCCTTTAGCTTGCCACCATAACCAGCTGTGCACCAATCATGGCTTTAGCTTGCCATCATAACCAGCTGTGCACCAATCATGGCTTTAGCTTGCCATCATAACCAGCTGTGCACCAATCAGGCCTTTAGCTTGACATCATAACCAGCTGTGCACCAATCATGCATTTAGCTTGCCGTCATAACCAGCTGTGCACCAATCAGGCCTTTAGCTTGCCATCATAACCAGCTGTGCACCAATCCAATCAGGCCTTTAGCTTGCCACCATAACCAGCTGTGCACCAATCATGGCTTTAGCTTGCCATCATAACCAGCTGTGCACCAATCAGGCCTTTAGCTTGCCATCATAGCCAGCTGTGCCCCAACCAGGCCTTTAGCTTGCCATCATAACCAGCTGTGCACCAATCAGGCCTTTAGCTTGACATCATAACCAGCTGTGCACCAATCATGGCTTTAGCTTGCCATCATAACCAGCTGTGCACCAATCAGGCCTTTAGCTTGACATCATAACCAGCTGTGACCCAATCAGGCCTTTAGCTTGCCATCATAGCCAGCTGTGCCCCAATCAGGCGTTTAGCTTGACATCATAACCAGCTGTGCACCAATCAGGCCTTTAGCTTGCCATCATAACCAGCTGTGCACCAATCATGGCTTTAGCTTGCCATCATAACAAGCTGTGCACCAATCAGGCCTTTAGCTTGACATCATAACCAGCTGTGACCCAATCAGGCCTTTAGCTTGACATCATAACAAGCTGTGCACCAATCATGCATTTAGCTTGCCGTCATAACCAGCTGTGCACCAATCAGGCCTTTAGCTTGCCATCATAACCAGCTGTGCACCAATCATGGCTTTAGCTTGCCATCATAACCAGCTGTGCACCAATCAGGCCTTTAGCTTGCCGTCATAACCAGCTGTGCACCAATCAGGCCTTTAGCTTGCCATCATAACCAGCTGTGCACCAATCATGGCTTTAGCTTGCCATCATAACCAGCTGTGCACCAATCAGGCCTTTAGCTTGACATCATAACCAGCTGTGACCCAATCAGGCCTTTAGCTTGCCATCATAACCAGCTGTGCACCAATCAGGCCTTTAGCTTGACATCAAAACCAGCTGTGCACCAATCAGGCCTTTAGCTTGCCATCATAACCAGCTGTGCACCAATCATGGCTTTAGCTTGCCATCATAACCAGCTGTGCACCAATCAGGCCTTTAGCTTGACATCATAACCAGCTGTGACCCAATCAGGCCTTTAGCTTGCCATCATAACCAGCTGTGCACCAATCAGGCCTTTAGCTTGACATCATAACAAGCTGTGCACCAATCATGCATTTAGCTTGCCATCATAACCAGCTGTGCACCAATCATGCCTTTAGCTTGCCATCATAACCAGCTGTGCACCGATCAGACCTTTAGCTTGCCATCATAACCAGCTGTGCACCAATCAGGCCTTTAGCTTGCCATCATAGCCAGCTGTGCCCCAACCAGGCCTTTAGCTTGCCATCATTACCAGCTGTGACCCAACCAGGCTTTTAGCTTGTCATCATAACCAGCTGTGCCCCAACCAGGCCTTTAGCTTGCCATCATAACCAGCTGTGCACCAATCAGGCCTTTAGCTTGCCATCATAACCAGCTGTGCACCAATCAGGCCTTTAGCTTGCCATCATAACCAGCTATGCACCAATCATGCCTTTAGCTTGTCATCATAACCAGCTGTGCCCCAACCAGGCCTTTAGCTTGTCATCATAACCAGCTGTGCCCCAACCAGGCCTTTAGCTTGCCATCATTACCAGCTGTGACCCAACCAGGCTTTTAGCTTGCCATCATAACCAGCTGTGCACCCAATCATGCCTTTAGCTTGCCCTCATAACCTGCTGTGCACCAATCAGGCCTTTAGCTTGCCATCATAACCAGCTGTGCACCAATCAGGCCTTTAGCTTGCCATCATAACCAGCTGCGCCCCAATCAGGCCTTTAGCTTGCCATCATAACCAGCTGTGCACCAATCAGGCCTTTAGCTTGCCATCATAACCAGCTGTGCACCAATCAGGCCTTTAGCTTGCCATCATAACCACCTGTGCACCAATCAGGCCTTTAGCTTGCCCTCATAACCACCTGTGCACCAATCAGGCCTTTAGCTTGACATCAAAACCAGCTGTGCACCAATCAGGCCTTTAGCTTGCCATCATAACCAGCTGTGCACCAATCAGGCCTTTAGCTTGCCCTCATAACCACCTGTGCACCAATCAGGCCTTTAGCTTGACATCAAAACCAGCTGTGCACCAATCATGCATTTAGCTTGACATCATAACCAGCTGTGCACCAATCAGGCCTTTAGCTTGCCATCATAACCACCTGTGCACGAATCATGCCTTTAGCTTGCCATCATAACCACCTGTGCACCAATCAGGCCTTTAGCTTGCCCTCATAACCACCTGTGCACCAATCAGGCCTTTAGCTTGACATCAAAACCAGCTGTGCACCAATCATGCATTTAGCTTGACATCAAAACCAGCTGTGCACCAATCATGCATTTAGCTTGACATCATAAGCAGCTGTGCACCAATCAGGCCTTTAGCTTGCCATCATAACCACCTGTGCACCAATCATGCCTTTAGCTTGCCATCATAACCACCTGTGCACCAATCAGGCCTTTAGCTTGCCATCATAACCACCTGTGCACCAATCATGCCTTTAGCTTGCCATCATAACCACCTGTGCACCAATCATGCCTTTAGCTTGCCATCATAACCACCTGTGCACCAATCATGCCTTTAGCTTGCCATCATAACCAGCTGTGCACCAATCAGGCCTTTAGCTTGACATCATAACCAGCTGTGCACCAATCAGGCCTTTAGCTTGCCATCATAACCTGCTGTGCACCAATCAGGCCTTTAGCTTGCCATCATAACCAGCTGTGCACCAATCAGGCCTTTAGCCTGCCATCATAACCAGCTGTGCACCAATCAGGCCTTTAGCTTGCCATCATAACCACCTGTGCACCAATCAGGCCTTTAGCTTGCCCTCATAACCACCTGTGCACCAATCAGGCCTTTAGCTTGACATCAAAACCAGCTGTGCACCAATCAGGCCTTTAGCTTGACATCAAAACCAGCTGTGCACCAATCAGGCCTTTAGCTTGCCATCATAACCACCTGTGCACCAATCAGGCCTTTAGCTTGCCCTCATAACCACCTGTGCACCAATCAGGCCTTTAGCTTGACATCAAAACCAGCTGTGCACCAATCATGCATTTAGCTTGCCACCATAACCAGCTGTGCACCAATCAGGCCTTTAGCTTGCCATCATAACTAGCTGTGCACCAATCAGGCCTTTAGCTTGCCATCATAACCAGCTGTGCACCAATCATGCCTTTAGCTTGCCATCATAACCAGCTGAGGCCTACACCTTTGAGTGCACCCAATCCACATGGAAACCATCAGACACAAGTCATATAATTAGAAAGGTCTTACAAATGACAAATGGATAACCAAAATACTATCACTCCTAAGAGGCCCTAACAAGGATTCTCACTAAACAAACCCATTTCCATGCTTCGTCACACAGTGAAACTGAAAACAAAACCCTTGTGAGATTACCCGCAACAAAGCACCTAATTAATTAATTAATTAATTGCAAGTTTATATAGCGCTAGGATCGACTCCCGGAGGAGTATCTCCGCGCTTCGACCGCTGCGAAACCCTTCCTGGCTTCCCTGAGAGATGGTCCCTTAATGGGTACCTCCAGGGTGAGACCAGGCATCCCCGGCGGTCTGGTGGGGCCGCTAGTGAAGATGAGGCAAGCTAATGCCCAGAGTTGCCGAGTGTGATCGCTGATCAGAGTGGGCACCGAGGCGAGAGAATTATCGAGTCCGCTGACCCTGGTCCAGAAACCTGCCGCGTCGGGAATCGAACCCTGGTCCCGGGCCGTCCTCTGCTCTCGGGTCTGCCGCCTCTAACCAGTGAGCCACACTACTTCACTATCAGTAAGCTTTGATATAGAGTACTAACAACCCACACTTAAATGCCTATCGACTTTAACATATGCGTTTTATGAGGTTACCAGCCACCCCTGCTTCTGCCAGGAGAAGCAGGGGCTCTTGAGGCTGTAGACTCCCTCTGACAGGAGCACAGATGCGGGCCCTGGTGGGTGCTCTGGGCTCCCTCTGACAGGAGCACAGAGGCGGGGCCCTGGTGGGTGCTCTGGGCTCCCTCTGACAGGAGCACAGAGGCAGGGCCCTGGTGGGTGCTCTGGGCTCCCTCTGACAGGAGCACAGATGCGAGGCCTCGGTGGGTGCTCTGGGCTCCCTCTGACAGGAGCACAGATGCGGGGCCCTGGCGGGTGCTCTAGGCTCCCTCTGACAGGAGCACAGAGGCGGGCCCTGGCGGGTGCTCTGGGCTCCCTCAGACAGGAGCACAGATGCGGGCCCTGGTGGGTGCTCTAGGCTCCCTCTGACAGGAGCACAGATGCGGGCCCTGGTGGGTGCTCTGGGCTCCCTCTGACACTCGGAGAGGGGTGGGCCCTGGTGGGTGCTCTGGGCCCCCTCTGACAGGAGCACAGATGCGGGGCCCCGGTGGGTGCTCTGGACTCCCTCTGACAGGAGCACAGATGCGAGGCCTCGGTGGGTGCTCTGGGCTCCCTCTGACAGGAGCACAGATGCGGGGCCCTGGCGGGTGCTCTAGGCTCCCTCTGACAGGAGCACAGATGCGGGGCCCTGGTGGGTGCTCTAGGCTCCCTCTGACAGGAGCACAGATGCGGGCCTCGGTGGGTGCTCTAGACTCCCTCTGACAGGAGCACAGATGCGGGCCTCGGTGGGTGCTCTGGTCCTCTCTGACAGGAGCACAGATGCGGGGCCCTGGTGGGTGCTCTAGACTCCCTCTGACAGGAGCACAGAGGCGGGGCCCTGGTGGGTGCTCTAGACTCCCTCTGACAGGAGCACAGATGCGGGCCTCGGTGGGTGCTCTGGGCTCCCTCTGACAGGAGCACAGATGCGGGGCCCTGGTGGGTGCTATGGGCTCCCTCTGACAGGAGCACAGATGCGGGGCCCTGGAGGGTGCTCTGGGCTCCCTCTGACAGGATCACAGATGCGGGGCCCCGGTGGGTGCTCTGGACTCCCTCTGACAGGAGCACAGATGCGAGGCCTCGGTGGGTGCTCTGGGCCCCCTCTGACAGGAGCACAGAGGCGGGGCCCTGGTGGGTGCTCTGGGCTCCCTCTGACAGGAGCACAGAGGCGGGGCCCTGGTGGGTGCTCTGGGCTCCCTCTGACAGGAGCACAGATGCGGGGCCCTGGTGGGTGCTCTTGGCTCCCTCTGACAGGAGCACAGATGCGGGGTCCCGGTGGGTGCTCTGGGCCCCCTCTGACAGGAGCACAGAGGCGGGGCCCTGGTGGGTGCTCTGGGCTCCCTCTGACAGGAGCACAGAGGCGGGGCCCTGGTGGGTGCTCTTGGCTCCCTCTGACAGGAGCACAGAAGCAGGCCCTGGTGGGTGCTCTTGCCTCGCTCTGACCGGAGCACAGATGCGGGGCCCTGGTGGGTGGTATAGACTCCCTCTGACAGGAGCACAGATGCGGGGCCCTGGTGGGTGCTCTGGGCTCCCTCTGACAGGAGCACAGATGCGGGGACCTGGCGGGTGCTCTGGGCTCCCTCTGACAGGAGCCCAGATGCGGGGCCCTGGTGGGTGCTCTGGGCTCCCTCTGACAGGAGCACAGATGCGGGGACCTGGTGGGTGCTCCGGACTCCCTCTGACAGGAGCACAGGTGCGGGCCCTGGTGGGTGCTCTAGACTCCCTCTGACAGGAGCACAGATGTGGGGACCTGGTGGGTGCTCTGGGCTCCCTCTGACAGGAGCACAGATGCGGGGCCCTGGCGGGTGCTCTAGGCTCCCTCTGACAGGAGCACAGATGCGGGGCCCTGGTGGATGCTCGGGGCTCCCTCTGACAGGAGCACAGAGGCGGGGCCCTGGAGGGTGCTCTGGGCTCCCTCTGACAGGAGCACAGATGCGGGGCCCTGGTGGGTGCTCTGGGCTCCCTCTGACAGGAGCACAGAGGCGGGGCCCTGGAGGGTGCTCTGGGCTCCCTCTGACAGGAGCACAGATGCGGGGCCCTGGTGGGTGCTCTGGGCTCCCTCTGACAGGAGCACAAATGCGGGGCCCTGGTGGGTGCTCTGGGCTCCCTCTGACAGGAGCACAGATGCGGGGACCTGGTGGGTGCTCCGGGCTCCCTCTGACAGGAGCACAGAGGCGGGGCCCTGGTGGGTGCTCTTGGCTCCCTCTGACAGGAGCACAGATGCGGGGCCCTGGTGGGTGCTCTAGGCTCCCTCTGACAGGAGCACAGATGCGGGCCTCGGTGGGTGCTCTAGACTCCCTCTGACAGGAGCACAGATGCGGGCCTCGGTGGGTGCTCTGGTCCTCTCTGACAGGAGCACAGATGCGGGGCCCTGGTGGGTGCTCTAGACTCCCTCTGACAGGAGCACAGAGGCGGGGCCCTGGTGGGTGCTCTAGACTCCCTCTGACAGGAGCACAGATGCGGGGCCCTGGTGGGTGCTCTAGACTCCCTCTGACAGGAGCACAGATGCGGGGCCCTGGCAGTGCTCTTGACTCCCTCTGACACGTGCACAGATGCGGGGCCCTGGTGGGTGCTCTGGGCTCCCTCTGACAGGAGCACAGATGCGGGCCCTGGTCGGTGGTATAGACTCCCTCTGACAGGAGCCCAGATGCGGGGCCCTGGTGGGTGCTCTGGGCTCCCTCTGACAGGAGCACAGATGCGGGGCCCTGGCGGGTGCTCTAGGCTCCCTCTGACAGGAGCACAGAGGCGGGGCCCTGGCGGGTGCTCTGGGCTCCCTCTGACAGGAGCACAGATGCGGGCCCTGGTGGGTGCTCTGGGCTCCCTCTGACAGGAGCACAGATGCGGGCCCTGGTGGGTGCTCTGGGCTCCCTCTGACAGGAGCACAGATGCGGGGCCCTGGCGGGTGCTCTAGGCTCCCTCTGACAGGAGCACAGATGCGGGCCCTGGTGGGTGCTCTGGTCCTCTCTGACAGGAGCACAGATGTGGGGACCTGGTGGGTGCTCTGGGCTCCCTCTGACAGGAGCACAGGGGCGGGGCCCAGGTGGGTGCTCTAGGCTCCCTCTGACAGGAGCACAGATGCGGGGCCCTGGTGGGTGCTCTGGGCTCCCTCTGACAGGAGCACAGATGCGGGGCCCTGGTGGGTGCTCTGGGCTCCCTCTGACAGGAGCACAGATGCGGGGCCCTGGCGGGTGCTCTGGGCTCCCTCTGACAGGAGCACAGATGCGGGGCCCTGGTGGGTGCTCTTGGCTCCCTCTGACAGGAGCACAGATGCGGGGCCCTGGTGGGTGCTCTTGGCTCCCTCTGACAGGAGCACAGATGCGGGGTCCCGGTGGGTGCTCTGGGCTCCCTCTGACAGGCGCACAGAGGCGGGCCCTGGTGGGTGCTCTGGGCTCCCTCTGACAGGAGCACAGATGCGGGCCCTGGTGGGTGCTCTGGTCCTCTCTGACAGGAGCACAGATGCGGGGCCCCGGTGGGTGCTCTGGGCTCCCTCTGACAGGAGCACAGATGCGGGGCCCTGGTGGGTGCTCTGGTCCTCTCTGACAGGAGCACAGATGCGGGGCCCCGGTGGGTGCTCTAGACTCCCTCTGACAGGAGCACAGATGCGGGCCCTGGTGGGTGCTCTAGACTCCCTCTGACAGGAGCACAGATGCGGGCCCTGGTGGGTGCTCTGGGTTCCCTCTGACAGGAGCACAGATGCTGGGTCCCGGTGGGTGCTCTGGGCTCCCTCTGACAGGCGCACAGAGGCGGGGCCCTGGTGGGTGCTCTGGGCTCCCTCTGACAGCAGCACAGATGCGGGCCCTGGTGGGTGCTCTGGGCTCCCTCTGACAGGAGCACAGATGCGGGGCCCTGGTGGGTGCTCTGGGCTCCCTCTGACAGGAGCACAGATGCGGGGCCCTGGTGGGTGTTCTAGACTCCCTCTGACAGGAGCACAGATGCGGGGTCCTGGTGGGTGCTCTGGGCTCCCTCTGACAGGAGCACAGATGCGGGGTCCTGGTGGGTGTTCTAGACTCCCTCTGACAGGAGCACAGATGCGGGGCCCTGGTGGGTGTTCTAGACTCCCTCTGACAGGAGCACAGATGCGGGGACCTGGAGGGTGCTCTGGGCTCCCTCTGACAGGAGCACAGATGCGGGCCCTGGTGGGTGCTCTGGGGTCCCTCTGACAGGAGCACAGATGCGGGGCCCTGGTGGGTGCTCTGGGCTCCCTCTGACAGGAGCACAGATGCGGGGCCCTGGAGGGTGCTCTGGGCTCCCTCTGACAGGAGCACAGATGCGGGGCCCTGGTGGGTGCTCTGGGCTCCCTCTGACAGGAGCACAGATGCGGGCCCTGGTGGGTGCTCTGGGCTCCCTCTGACAGGAGCACAGATGCGGGGCCCTGGTGGGTGCTCTGGGCTCCCTCTGACAGGAGCACAGATGCGGGGACCTGGCGGGTGCTCTGGGCTCCCTCTGACAGGAGCCCAGATGCGGGGCCCTGGTGGGTGCTCTGGGCTCCTCTGACAGGAGCACAGATGCGGGGACCTGGTGGGTGCTCCGGGCTCCCTCTGACAGGAGCACAGAGGCGGGGCCCTGGTGGGTGCTCTTGGCTCCCTCTGACAGGAGCACAGATGCGGGCCCTGGTGGGTGCTCTGGTCCTCTCTGACAGGAGCACAGATGTGGGGACCTGGTGGGTGCTCTGGGCTCCCTCTGACAGGAGCACAGATGCGGGACCCTGGTGGGTGCTCTGGGCTCCCTCTGACAGGAGCACAGATGCGGGGCCCCGGTGGGTGCTCTAGACTCCCTCTGACAGGAGCACAGATGCGGGGCCCTGGTGGGTGCTCTTGGCTCCCTCTGACAGGAGCACAGAGGCGGGGCCCTGGTGGGTGCTATGGGCTCCCTCTGACAGGAGCACAGATGCGGGCCCTGGTGGGTGCTCTGGTCCTCTCTGACAGGAGCACAGATGTGGGGACCTGGTGGGTGCTCTGGGCTCCCTCTGACAGGAGCACAGATGCGGGCCCCTGGTGGGTGCTCTGGGCTCCCTCTGACAGGAGCACATATGCGGGGACCTGGTGGGTGCTATGGGCTCCCTCTGACAGGAGCACAGATGCGGGCCCTGGTGGGTGCTCTGGTCCTCTCTGACAGGAGCACAGATGTGGGGACCTGGTGGGTGCTCTGGGCTCCCTCTGACAGGAGCACAGGGGCGGGGCCCAGGTGGGTGCTCTAGGCTCCCTCTAACAGGAGCACAGATGCGGGCCCTGGTGGGTGCTCTGCGGTCCCTCTGACAGGAGCACAGATGCGGGCCCTGGCGGGTGCTCTGCGGTCCCTCTGACAGGAGCACAGATGCGGGGCCCTGGTGGGTGCTCTTGCCTCCCTCTGACAGGAGCACAGATGCGGGGCCCTGGTGGGTGCTCTTGCCTCGCTCTGACAGGAGCACAGATGCGGGCCCTGGCGGGTGCTCTGGGCTCCCTCTGACAGGAGCACAGATGCGGGGCCCCGGTGGGTGCTCTTGCCTCGCTCTGACAGGAGCACAGAAGCAGGCCCTGGTGGGTGCTCTTGCCTCGCTCTGACCGGAGCACAGATGCGGGGCCCTGGTGGGTGGTATAGACTCCCTCTGACAGGAGCACAGATGCGGGGCCCTGGTGGGTGCTCTGGGCTCCCTCTGACAGGAGCACAGATGCGGGGCCCTGGTGGGTGCTCTGGGCTCCCTCTGACAGGAGCACAGATGCGGGCCCTGGTGGGTGCTCTGGGCTCCCTCTGACAGGAGCACAGATGCGGGGCCCTGGTGGGTGCTCTGGACCCCCTCTGACAGGAGCACAGATGCGGGCCCTGGCGGGTGCTCTGGGCTCCCTCTGACAGGAGCACAGATGCAAGGCCTCGGTGGGTGCTCTGGGCTCCCTCTGACAGGAGCACAGATGCGGGGCCCTGGTGGGTGCTCTGGGCTCCCTCTGACACGGGCACAGATGCGGGCCCTGGTGGGTGCTCTGGGCTCCCTCTGACAGGAGCACAGATGCGGGGCCCTGGTGGGTGCTCTGGGCCCCCTCTGACAGGAGCACAGATGCGGGGCCCTGGGGGGTGCTCTGGGCTCCCTCTGACAGGAGCACAGATGTGGGGCCCTGGTGGGTGCTCTAGACTCCCTCTGACAGGAGCACAGATGCGGGGCCCTGGTGGGTGCTCTGGGCCCCCTCTGACAGGAGCACAGATGCGGGGCCCTGGTGGGTGCTCTGGACTCCCTCTGACACGGGCACAGATGCGGGGCCCTGGGGGGGTGCATTGGCTCCCTCTGACAGGAGCACAGATGCGGGGCCCTGGTGGGTGCTCTAGACTCCCTCTGACAGGAGCACAGATGCGGGGTCCTGGTGGGTGCTCTGGGCTCCCTCTGACACGGGCACAGATGCGGGCCCTGGGGGGGTGCATTGGCTCCCTCTGACAGGAGCACAGATGCGGGGCCCTGGTGGGTGCTCTAGACTCCCTCTGACAGGAGCACAGATGCGGGGCCCTGGTGGGTGCTCTTGCCTCGCTCTGACAGGAGCACAGAAGCAGGCCCTGGTGGGTGCTCTGGGCTCCCTCTGACCGGAGCACAGATGCGGGGCCCTGGTGGGTGCTCTGGGCTCCCTCTGACAGGAGCACAGATGCGGGGACCTGGTGGGTGCTCCGGGCTCCCTCTGACAGGAGCACAGAGGCGGGGCCCTGGTGGGTGCTCTTGGCTCCCTCTGACAGGCGCACAGATGCGGGCCCTGGTGGGTGCTCTGGGCCCCCTCTGACAGGAGCACAGATGCGGGGCCCTGATGGGTGCTCTGGGCCCCCTCTGACAGGAGCACAGATGCGAGGCGTCGGTGGGTGCTCTGGGCTCCCTCTGACAGGAGCACAGATGCGGGGCCCTGGTGGGTGCTCTGGGCTCCCTCTGACAGGAGCACAGATGCGAGGCCTCGGTGGGTGCTCTGGGCTCCCTCTGACAGGAGCACAGATGCGGGGCCCTGGCGGGTGCTCTGGGCTCCCTCTGACAGGAGCACAGATGCGGAGACCTGGTGGGTGCTCTGGGCTCCCTCTGACAGGAGCCCAGATGCGGGGCCCTGGAGGGTGCTCTGGGCTCCCTCTGACAGGAGCACAGATGCGGGGCCCTGGTGGGTGCTCTGGGCTCCCTCTGACAGGAGCACAGATGCGGGGCCCTGGCGGGTGCTCTGGGGTCCCTCTGACAGGAGCACAGATGCGGGGCCCTGGTGGGTGCTCTGGGCTCCCTCTGACAGGAGCACAGAGGCGGGGCCCTGGTGGGTGCTCTTGGCTCCCTCTGACAGGAGCACAGATGCGGGCCCTGGTGGGTGCTCTGGGCTCCCTCTGACAGGAGCACAGATGCGGGGCCTTGGTGGGTGCTCTGGGCTCCCTCTGACAGGAGCACAGATGCGAGGCCCTGGTGGGTGCTCTGGGCTCCCTCTGACAGGAGCACAGATGCGGGCCCTGGTGGGTGCTCTGGTCCTCTCTGACAGGAGCACAGATGTGGGGACCTGGTGGGTGCTCTGGGCTCCCTCTGACAGGAGCACAGATGCGGGCCCCTGGTGGGTGCTCTGGGCTCCCTCTGACAGGAGCACAGATGCGGGGACCTGGTGGGTGCTATGGGCTCCCTCTGACAGGAGCACAGATGCGGGCCCTGGTGGGTGCTCTGGTCCTCTCTGACAGGAGCACAGATGTGGGGACCTGGTGGGTGCTCTGGGCTCCCTCTGACACGGGCACAGATGCGGGGCCCTGGGGGGGTGCATTGGCTCCCTCTGACAGGAGCACAGATGCGGGGCCCTGGTGGGTGCTCTAGACTCCCTCTGACAGGAGCACAGATGCGGGCCCTGGTGGGTGCTCTGCGGTCCCTCTGACAGGAGCACAGATGCGGGCCCTGGCGGGTACTCTGCGGTCCCTCTGACAGGAGCACAGGGGCGGGGCCCAGGTGGGTGCTCTAGGCTCCCTCTAACAGGAGCACAGATGCGGGCCCTGGTGGGTGCTCTGGGCTCCCTCTGACAGGAGCACAGATGCGGGCCCTGGCGGGTGCTCTGCGGTCCCTCTGACAGGAGCACAGATGCGGGCCCTGGCGGGTGCTCTGCGGTCCCTCTGACAGGAGCACAGATGCGGGGCCCTGGTGGGTGCTCTTGCCTCCCTCTGACAGGAGCACAGATGCGGGGCCCTGGTGGGTGCTCTTGCCTCGCTCTGACAGGAGCACAGATGCGGGGCCCCGGTGGGTGCTCTTGCCTCGCTCTGACAGGAGCACAGAAGCAGGCCCTGGTGGGTGCTCTGGGCTCCCTCTGACCGGAGCACAGATGCGGGGCCCTGGTGGGTGCTCTAGACTCCCTCTGACAGGAGCACAGATGCGGGGCCCTGGTGGGTGCTCTTGGCTCCCTCTGACAGGAGCACAGATGCGGGGTCCCGGTGGGTGCTCTTGGCTCCCTCTGACAGGAGCACAGATGCGGGGCCCTGGTGGGTGCTCTGGGCTCCCTCTGACAGGAGCACAGATGCGGGCCCTGGTGGGTGCTCTGGGCTCCCTCTGACAGGAGCACAGATGCGGGGCCCTGGTGGGTGCTCTGGGCTCCCTCTGACAGGAGCACAGATGCGGGGCCCTGGTGGGTGCTCTGGGGTCCCTCTGACAGGAGCACAGAGGCGGGGCCCTGGTGGGTGCTCTGGGCTCCCTCTGACAGGAGCACAGATGCGGGCCCTGGTGGGTGCTCTGGTCCTCTCTGACAGGAGCACAGATGTGGGGACCTGGTGGGTGCTCTGGGCTCCTTCTGACAGGAGCACAGAGGCAGGCCCTGGTGGGTGCTCTGCGGTCCCTCTGACAGGAGCACAGAGGCGGGGCCCTGGTGGGTGCTCTGGGCTGCCTCTGACAGGAGCACAGATGCGGACCCTGGTGGGTGCTCTGGGGTCCCTCTGACAGGAGCACAGATGCGGGCCCTGGCGGGTGCTCTGCGGTCCCTCTGACAGGAGCACAGATGCGGGGCCCTGGCGGGTGCTCTGGGCTCCCTCTGACAGGAGCACAGAGGCGGGCCCTGGTGGGTTCTCTAGACTCCCTCTGACAGGAGCACAGATGCGGGGCCCTTGTGGGTGCTCTAGACTCCCTCTGACAGGAGCACAGATGCGGGGCCCTGGTGGGTGCTCTGGGCTCCCTCTGACAGGAGCACAGATGCGGGGCCCTGGAGGGTGCTTTAGACCCCCTCTGACAGGAGCACAGAAGCGGGGCCCTGGTGGGTGCTCTGGGCTCCCTCTGACAGGAGCACAGATGCGGGGCCCTGGGGGGTGCTCTAGACTCCCTCTGACAGGAGCACAGATGCGGGGCCCTGGTGGGTGCTCTGGGCTCCCTCTGACAGGAGCACAGAAGCGGGGCCCTGGTGGGTGCTCTGGGCTCCCTCTGACAGGAGCACAGATGCGGGCCCTGGTGGGTGCTCTTGGCTCCCTCTGACAGGAGCACAGATGCGGGGCCCTGGTGTGTGCTCTGGGGTCCCTCTGACAGGAGCACAGATGCGGGGCCCTGGCGGGTGCTCTGGGGTCCCTCTGACAGGAGCACAGATGCGGGGCCCTGGTGGGTGCTCTGGGCCCCCTCTGACAGGAGCACAGATGCGGGGCCCTGGTGGGTGCTCTGGGCCCCCTCTGACAGGAGCACAGATGCGGGGCCCTGGTGGGTGCTTTAGACTCCCTCTGACAGGAGCACAGATGCGGGGCCCTGGTGGGTGCTTTAGACTCCCTCTGACAGGAGCACAGATGCGGGGCCCGGGCAGTGCTCTTGACTCCCTCTGACAGGAGCACAGATGCGGGGCCCTGGTGGGTGCTCTGGGCTCCCTCTGACAGGAGCACAGATGCGGGGCCCTGGTGGGTGCTCTGGGCTCCCTCTGACAGGAGCTCAGATGCGGGCCCTGGGGGGTGCTCTGGGCTCCCTCTGACAGGAGCACAGATGCGGGGCCCTGGTGGGTGCTCTTGCCTCGCTCTGACAGGAGCCCAGAAGCAGGCCCTGGTGGGTGCTCTGGGCTCCCTCTGACCGGAGCACAGATGCGGGGCCCTGGTGGGTGCTCTGGGCCCCCTCTGACAGGAGCACAGATGCGGGGCCCTGGTGGGTGCTCTGGGCCCCCTCTGACAGGAGCACAGATGCGAGGCCTCGGTGGGTGCTCTGGGCCCCCTCTGACAGGAGCACAGATGCGAGGCCTCGGTGGGTGCTCTGGGCTCCCTCTGACAGGAGCACAGATGCGAGGCCTCGGTGGGTGCTCTAGACTCCCTCTGACAGGAGCACAGATGCGGGCCCTGGTGGGTGCTCTGGGCCCCCTCTGACAGGAGCACAGAGGCGGGGCCCTGGTGGGTGCTCTGGGCTCCCTCTGACAGGAGCACAGATGCGGGGCCCTGGCGGGTGCTCTGGGGTCCCTCTGACAGGAGCACAGATGCGGGGCCCTGGTGGGTGCTCTGGGCTCCCTCTGACAGGAGCACAAATGCGGGGCCCTGGTGGGTGCTCTAGACTCCCTCTGACAGGAGCACAGATGCGGGGCCCTGGTGGGTGCTCTAGACTCCCTCTGACAGGAGCACATATGCGGGGCCCTGGTGGGTGCTCTGGGCTCCCTCTGACAGGAGCACAGATGCGGGCCCTGGTGGGTGCTCTGGTCCTCTCTGACAGGAGCACAGATGCGGGGCCCTGGTGGGTGCTCTGGGCTCCCTCTGACAGGAGCACAGATGCGGGGCCCTGGTGGGTGCTCTTGGCTCCCTCTGACAGGAGCACAGATGCGGGCCCTGGCTGGTGCTCTGGGCTCCCTCTGACAGGAGCACAGTTGCGGGGCCCTTGTGGGTGCACTTGGCCCCCTCTGACAGGAGCACAGATGCGGGGCCCCGGTGGGTGCACCGGGCACCCTCTGACAGGAGCACAGATGCGGGCCCTGGTGGGTGTTCTAGACTCCCTCTGACAGGAGCACAGATGCGGGGCCCTGGAGGGTGCTCTGGGCTCCCTCTGACAGGAGCACAGATGCGGGGCCCTGGTGGGTGCTCTAGACTCCCTCTGACAGGAGCACAGATGCGGGCCCTGGTGGGTGCTCTAGACTCCCTCTGACAGGAGCACAGATGCGGGCCCTGGTGGGTGCTCTGGGCCCCCTCTGACAGGAGCACAGAGGCGGGGCCCTGGTGGGTGCTCTGGGCTCCCTCTGACAGGAGCACAAGTGCGGGCCCTGGTGGGTGCTCTAGACTCCCTCTGACAGGAGCACAGATGCGGGCCCCTGGTGGGTGCTCTGGGCTCCCTCTGACAGGAGCACAGAGGCGGGGCCCTGGTGGGTGCTCTTGGCTCCCTCTGACAGGAGCACAGATGCGGGGCCCTGGTGGGTGCTCTGGGCTCCCTCTGACAGGAGCACAGAGGCGGGGCCCTGGTGGGTGCTCTTGGCTCCCTCTGACAGGAGCACAAATGCGGGGCCTCGGTGGGTGCTCGGGGCTCCCTCTGACAGGAGCACAGATGCGGGGCCTCGGTGGGTGCTCGGGGCTCCCTCTGACAGGAGCACAGATGCGGGGCCCTGGCGGGTGCTCTGGGCTCCCTCTGACAGGAGCACAGATGCGGGCCCTGGTGGGTGCTCTTGGCTCCCTCTGACAGGAGCACAGATGCGGGGCCCTGGTGGGTGCTCTGGGCTCCCTCTGACAGGAGCACAGATGCGGGGCCCTGGTGGGTGCTCTTGCCTCCCTCTGACAGGAGCACAGATGCGGGCCCTGGTGGGTGCTCTAGACTCCCTCTGACAGGAGCACAGGGGCGGGGTCCTGGTGGGTGCTCTGGGCTCCCTCAGACAGGAGCACAGATGCGGGGCCCTGGTGGGTGCTCTGGGCTCCCTCTGACAGGAGCACAGATGCGAGGCCCTGGTGGGTGCTCTGTGCCCCCTCTGACAGGAGCACAGAGGCGGGCCCTGGCGGGTGCTCTGGGCTCCCTCTGACAGGAGCACAGATGCGGGCCCTGGTGGGTGCTCTGGGCTCCCTCTGACAGGAGCACAGATGCGGGGCCCTGGTGGGTGCTCTGGGCTCCCTCTGACAGGAGCACAGATGCGGGCCCTGGTGGGTGCTCTGTGCCCCCTCTGACAGGAGCACAGAGGCGGGCCCTGGAGGGTGCTTTAGACTCCCTCTGACAGGAGCACAGATGCGGGGCCCTGGTGGGTGCTCTGGGCTCCCTCTGACAGGAGCACAGATGCGGGCCCTGGTGGGTGCTCTGGGCTCCCTCTGACAGGAGCACAGATGCGGGCCCTGGTGGGTGCTCTGGGCTCCCTCTGACAGGAGCACAGATGCGAGGCCTCGGTGGGTGCTCTTGGCTCCCTCTGACAGGAGCACAGAGGCGGGGCCCTGGTGGGTGCTCTTGGCTCCCTCTGACAGGAGCACAGAGGCGGGCCCTGGCGGGTGCTCTGGGCTCCCTCTGACAGGAGCACAGATGCGGGGCCCTGGTGGGTGCTCTGGGCTCCCTCTGACAAGAGCACAGAGGCGGGCCCTGGCGGGTGCTCTGGGCTCCCTCTGACAGGAGCACAGATGCGGGGCCCTGGTGGGTGCTCTGGGCTCCCTCTGACAGGAGCACAGATGCGGGGCCCTGGCGGGTGCTCTAGACTCCCTCTGACAGGAGCACAGGGGCGGGGTCCTGGTGGGTGCTCTGGGCTCCCTCAGACAGGAGCACAGATGCGGGGCCCTGCTGGGTGCTCTGGGCTCCCTCTGACAGGAGCACAGATGCGGGCCCTGGTGGGTGCTCTGTGCCCCCTCTGACAGGAGCACAGAGGCGGGCCCTGGAGGGTGCTTTAGACTCCCTCTGACAGGAGCACAGATGCGGGCCCTGGTGGGTGCTCTAGACTCCCTCTGACAGGAGCACAGATGCGGGGCCCGGGCAGTGCTCTTGACTCCCTCTGACAGGAGCACAGATGCGGGGCCCTGGCGGGTGCTCTGGGCTCCCTCTGACAGGAGCACAGATGCGGGGCCCTGGTGGGTGCTCTGGGCTCCCTCTGACAGGAGCACAGATGCGGGGCCCTGGTGGGTGTTCTAGACTCCCTCTGACAGGAGCACAGATGCGGGCCCTGGCGGGTGCTCTGGGCTCCCTCTGACAGGAGCACAGATGCGGGGCCCTGGCGGGTGCTCTGGGCTCCCTCTGACAGGAGCACAGATGCGGGCCCTGGTGGGTGCTCTGGGCTTCCTCAGACAGGAGCACAGATGCGAGGCCTCGGTGGGTGCTCTGGACTCCCTCTGACAGGAGCACAGATGCGGGGCCCTGGTGGGTGCTCTGGGCTCCCTCTGACAGGAGCACAGAGGCGGGGCCCTGGTGGGTGCTCTTGGCTCCCTCTGACAGGAGCACAGAGGCGGGGCCCTGGTGGGTGCTCTTGGCTCCCTCTGACAGGAGCACAGATGCGGGGCCCTGGTGGGTGCTCTGGGCTCCCTCTGACAGGAGCACAGATGCGGGGCCCTGGTGGGTGCTCTGGGCCCCCTCTGACAGGAGCACAGATGCGGGGCCCTGGTGGGTGCTCTAGACTCCCTCTGACAGGAGCACAGATGCGGGCCCTGGTGGGTGCTCTAGACTCCCTCTGACAGGAGCACAGATGCGGGCCCTGGTGGGTGCTCTGGGCTCCCTCTGACAGGAGCACAGATGCGGGGCCCTGGTGGGTGCTCTGGGCCCCCTCTGACAGGAGCACAGATGCGGGCCTCGGTGGGTGCTCTGGCCCCCCTCTGACAGGAGCACAGATGCGGGCCCCTGGTGGGTGCTCTGGGCTCCCTCAGACAGGAGCACAGATGCGGGCCCTGGTGGGTGCTCTGGGCTCCCTCAGACAGGAGCACAGATGCGGGGACCTGGTGGGTGCTCTGGGCTCCCTCTGACAGGAGCAGACATGCGGGGCCCTGGTGGGTGCTCTGGGCTCCCTCTGACAGGAGCACAGATGCGGGGCCCTGGTGGGTGCTCTAGACTCCCTCTGACAGGAGCACAGATGCGGGGCCCTGGTGGGTGCTCTGGGCTCCCTCTGACAGGAGCACAGATGCGGGGCCCTGGCGGGTGCTCTGGGCTCCCTCTGACAGGAGCACAGATGCGGGCCCTGGTGGGTGCTCTTGGCTCCCTCTGACAGGAGCACAGATGCGGGGCCCTGGTGGGTGCTCTGGGCTCCCTCTGACAGGAGCACAGATGCGGGGCCCTGGTGGGTGCTCTTGCCTCCCTCTGACAGGAGCACAGATGCGGGCCCTGGTGGGTGCTCTAGACTCCCTCTGACAGGAGCACAGGGGCGGGGTCCTGGTGGGTGCTCTGGGCTCCCTCAGACAGAAGCACAGATGCGGGGCCCTGGTGGGTGCTCTGGGCTCCCTCTGACAGGAGCACAGATGCGAGGCCCTGGTGGGTGCTCTGTGCCCCCTCTGACAGGAGCACAGAGGCGGGCCCTGGCGGGTGCTCTGGGCTCCCTCTGACAGGAGCACAGATGCGGGCCCTGGTGGGTGCTCTGGGCTCCCTCTGACAGGAGCACAGATGCGGGGCCCTGGTGGGTGCTCTGGGCTCCCTCTGACAGGAGCACAGATGCGGGCCCTGGTGGGTGCTCTGTGCCCCCTCTGACAGGAGCACAGAGGCGGGCCCTGGAGGGTGCTTTAGACTCCCTCTGACAGGAGCACAGATGCGGGGCCCTGGTGGGTGCTCTGGGCTCCCTCTGACAGGAGCACAGATGCGGGGCCCTGGTGGGTGCTCTGGGCTCCCTCTGACAGGAGCACAGATGCGGGGCCCTGGAGGGTGCTTTAGACTCCCTCTGACAGGAGCACAGAAGCGGGGCCCTGGTGGGTGCTCTGGGCTCCCTCTGACAGGAGCACAGATGTGAGGCCCTGGTGGGTGCTCTGTGCCCCCTCTGACAGGAGCACAGAGGCGGGCCCTGGCGGGTGCTCTGGGCTCCCTCTGACAGGAGCATAGATGCGGGGCCCTGGTGGGTGCTCTGGGCTCCATCTGACAGGAGCACAGATGCGGGGCCCTGGTGGGTGCTCTGGGCTCCATCTGACAGGAGCACAGATGCGGGGCCCTGGTGGGTGCTCTGGGCTCCCTCTGACAGGCGCACAGAGGCGGGGCCCTGGTGGGTGCTCTGGGCTCCCTCTGACAGGAGCACAGATGCGGGCCCTGGTGGGTGCTCTGGGCTCCCTCTGACAGGAGCACAGATGCGGGGCCTTGGTGGGTGCTCTGGGCTCCCTCTGACAGGAGCACAGATGCGGGGCCCTGGCGGGTGCTCTAGACTCCCTCTGACAGGAGCACAGATGCGGGGCCCTGGTGGGTGTTCTAGACTCCCTCTGACAGGAGCACAAGTGCGGGCCCTGGCGGGTGCTCTGGGGTCCCTCTGACAGGAGCACAGATGCGGGGCCCTGGCGGGTGCTCTAGACTCCCTCTGACAGGAGCACAGATGCGGGGCCCTGGTGGGTGCTCTGGGGTCCCTCTGACAGGAGCACAGATGCGGGGCCCTGGCGGGTGCTCTAGACTCCCTCTGACAGGAGCACAGATGCGGGGCCCTGGTGGGTGCTCTTGGCTCCCTCTGACAGGAGCACAGATGCGGGGCCCTGGCGGGTGCTCTAGACTCCCTCTGACAGGAGCACAGGGGCGGGGTCCTGGTGGGTGCTCTGGGCTCCCTCAGACAGGAGCACAGATGCGGGGCCCTGGTGGGTGCTCTGGGCTCCCTCTGACAGGAGCACAGATGCGGGCCCTGGTGGGTGCTCTGTGCCCCCTCTGACAGGAGCACAGAGGCGGGCCCTGGAGGGTGCTTTAGACTCCCTCTGACAGGAGCACAGATGCGGGCCCTGGTGGGTGCTCTAGACTCCCTCTGACAGGAGCACAGATGCGGGGCCCGGGCAGTGCTCTTGACTCCCTCTGACAGGAGCACAGATGCGAGGCCCTGGCGGGTGCTCTGGGGTCCCTCTGACAGGAGCACAGATGCGGGGCCCTGGTGGGTGCTCTGGGCTCCCTCTGACAGGAGCACAGATGCGGGGCCCTGGTGGGTGTTCTAGACTCCCTCTGACAGGAGCACAGATGCGGGGCCCTGGTGGGTGCTCTGGGCTCCCTCTGACAGGAGCACAGATGCGGGGTCCTGGTGGGTGCTCTGGGCTCCCTCAGACAGGAGCACAGATGCGAGGCCTCGGTGGGTGCTCTGGACTCCCTCTGACAGGAGCACAGAGGCGGGGCCCTGGTGGGTGCTCTTGGCTCCCTCTGACAGGAGCACAGAGGCGGGGCCCTGGTGGGTGCTCTTGGCTCCCTCTGACAGGAGCACAGATGCGGGGCCCTTGTGGGTGCTCTAGACTCCCTCTGACAGGAGCACTGATGCGGGGCCCTGGTGGGTGCTCTGGGCTCCCTCTGACAGGAGCACAGATACGGGCCCTGGCGGGTGCTCTGGACTCCCTCTGACAGGAGCACAGGTGCGGGCCCTGGTGGGTGCTCTAGACTCCCTCTGACAGGAGCACAGATGCGGGCCCTGGTGGGTGCTCTGGGCTCCCTCTGACAGGAGCACAGATGCGAGGCCTCGGTGGGTGCTCTGGTCCTCTCTGACAGGAGCACAGATGCGGGGCCCTGGTGGGTGCTCTTGCCTCGCTCTGACAGGAGCACAGAAGCAGGCCCTGGTGGGTGCTCTTGCCTCGCTCTGACCGGAGCACAGATGCGGGGCCCTGGTGGGTGGTATAGACTCCCTCTGACAGGAGCACAGATGCGGGGCCCTGGTGGGTGCTCTGGGCTCCCTCTGACAGGAGCACAGATGCGGGGACCTGGCGGGTGCTCTGGGCTCCCTCTGACAGGAGCCCAGATGCGGGGCCCTGGTGGGTGCTCTGGGCTCCCTCTGACAGGAGCACAGATGCGGGGACCTGGTGGGTGCTCCGGACTCCCTCTGACAGGAGCACAGGTGCGGGCCCTGGTGGGTGCTCTAGACTCCCTCTGACAGGAGCCCAGATGCGGGGCCCTGGTGGGTGCTCTGGGCTCCCTCTGACAGGAGCACAGATGCGGGGACCTGGTGGGTGCTCCGGACTCCCTCTCACAGGAGCACAGGTGCGGGCCCTGGTGGGTGCTCTAGACTCCCTCTGACAGGAGCCCAGATGCGGGGCCCTGGTGGGTGCTCTGGGCTCCCTCTGACAGGAGCACAGATGCGGGGACCTGGTGGGTGCTCCGGACTCCCTCTGACAGGAGCACAGGTGCGGGCCCTGGTGGGTGCTCTAGACTCCCTCTGACAGGAGCACAGATGCGGGGCCCTGGTGGGTGCTCTGGGCTCCCTCTGACAGGAGCACAGATGCGGGCCTCGGTGGGTGCTCTGGGCTCCCTCTGACAGGAGCACAGATGCGGGGCCCTGGTGGGTGCTCTGGGCCCCCTCTGACAGGAGCACAGATGTGGGGCCCTGGTGGGTGCTCTAGACTCCCTCTGACAGGAGCACAGATGCGGGCCCTGGTGGGTGCTCTAGACTCCCTCTGACAGGAGCACAGATGCGGGCCCCTGGTGGGTGCTCTGGGCTCCCTCAGACAGGAGCACAGATGCGGGGCCCTGGCGGGTGCTATGGGCTCCGGATCTAGGACCGGTTTCTGGCTATCAGCCGTCTTCAGCCAGGAAAGCTTGACTCCAGTGGTGTGGAGAGCACGGACTCACGTCTGAGCATACCCAGCCCACTCGGGGTGACAAATGCAAAAACAACAGTTGATGGACAGAATGTAGAACAATGTCATACATTCACCCCAGTACAGAGATCTGGGCCTAAATCCATCGTTTTTTTGCACTCCACGCCACAACAGTTCAGACAGGATGCTTGATTCCGGTCCAGGAAAGACCTGGCTTGGCAGTTCAGGCTGGACTGTACCCATGAGGCACAGGGTCAAGGCTGATTTGCATATGGCCATGTCTGAACTGGAGTGGTGTGGAGTGCAAACAAACAATTGATTTAGGCCCAGATCTCTGTACTGGGGTGAATGTATGACATTGCTCTGCATTCTCTCCATCAACTGTTGTTTTTGCATTTGTGACCCCGAGTGGGCTGGGTATGCTCAGACGTGAGTCCCATGCTCTCCACACCACTGGAGTCAAGCTATCCTGGCTGAAGACAGCTGATAGGCATAAATCGGTCCTAGGATGCTTGATTCTGGTCGAGGAAAGACATGGCTTGGCAGTTCGGGCTGGACTGTTCCCATGAGGCACAGGGTCAAGGCTGATATGCATATGGCCATGTCTGAACTGGGGTGGTGTGGAGTGCAAAAAAACGATGGATTTAGGCCCAGATCTCTGTACTCGGTGAAGGTATGACATTGTTCTGCATTCTGTCCATCAACTTTTGTTTTTGTCTTGCAACGGCCAGCCTGACATGCGCACTTTGAAGCTCTCCATCTCGAACTGTCTTAGACAGCTGGGTGGAGTGCAAGCAAAGGCCTCCAGAGCACGAAGGAGTGCCCGGCCAACCCTCTCCATCCAATCCTGGCGCTTCTCTCATGCTCATAAGATGTACGTTGCTACAACGCATGCTTTTACCACGCATGCTGTAACAACGCAAGTTTTACAACGCAAGCCTTTACAACGCATTGCTTTGGGGGGTGCTGGATAGTGAATAGTTTAATTTACTATTCCAACTCCAGTCCCCGTGGTTAGTAGGGAAGGTGTTGGATAGTAAATTAAAACTATTCCCTATCCTAGAGCGCCCCCCAGTGCAATGCGTTGTAATGGTTTTCGTTGTAAAACCTGCGTTGTAAAAGCACTGCGTGGTAAAAGTTGCATGGTAAAGGATGTTTCCCATGCTCATAACACCATGAGAGCAGCGTCTGGATTGGTTATGGGAACTTCACAGCAGACAGCAGTTTCAGAAGACCAATAAAGACGTACTGCAGTGATTAAATACCTTTTATTTTAATGTTATTTATTGTAAATGTCAGTGTCATTTTATTTTGGGGTTTTGGAGGAAGGAGTTATTTTATAATAGGCTTTTGATGGGATGGGGTGTTTTATTTTATATTTTGGGAGGCAGTGGGGCACTTTGCTTGCATCACCACTTTCTAAGGTTACCAGCCGCCTCTGCTTCTACCAGGAAGAGAAGCAGAGGCTCTTGAGGCTGTAGACTCCTTCAGACACAGCCACAGAAGCGGGTCCCTTGTGGGTGCTCTGGGCTCCCGCTGACACAGTCACAGAAGCAGGGCCCTGGTGGGTGGTCTTGCCTCCCTCTGACAGGAGCACAGATGAGGGGCCCTGGTGGTGCTCCAGGTTCCCTCTGCCAGGAATACAGAAGCGGGTCCCTTGTGGGTGCTCTGGGCTCCCGCTGACACAGTCACAGAAGCAGGGCCCTGGTGGGTGGTCTTGCCTCCCTCTGCCAGGAATACAGAAGCGGGTCCCCAGTGGGTGCGATGGGTCCCTTGATATGGCACGTAAGCGGGCCCTGGTGGGTGCTCTGGCCCCCTCTGACACAAGCACAGATGTGGCGCCATGGTGGGTGCTCTGGGCCCCCATGACACAGGCACAGACGTGGCACCATGGTGGGTGCTGTAGTGTAGCTCGACTGGAACCACTATGGCCCAGCGCCAGAGAAATGAATGAGACACCAGACACACAGTATGCTACATTGAGCCGGAAGTCACGAACGACCGCCGCCCGTTTATTTAGAATCTCTGGCCATGCCTGGCCAGGAGAGTGATACAATGTGCGCAGGCCCTTCCGGGCCAAGGGTCTTTGAGGGAATCACAGGCGGCATCTAGACCGCTACATCCCATCCCAAATTAGTGTTCAAAGTAAACAAAAAGAGTCAACACACAAAGTCTGTGAGCCTTTGACTTGGACTTGGATTGGGACTCAGTTCGTACCTCTGATGGCGGCCTCCTCGACCCGCCTGAAGGCTGTCAGGTGACGAGGTATCGGTGGTCTTAGTCGTCCCTGCCTCTGCGGCCATGGATCAAGGTGGGCTCAGCACCATTTGATCTTCATCCGGACCAGGTAGCAGGTCCGGATGAAGGGATGGGCTGAGGGGATGGTGTCCCATCAGGGTCTGGATAGCATCGGGGACCAGGGTAACCTCTTTGTCGTGCAGTGTGGAGTACTCCCGTAGGAACCTGTGGAGCGCTACCTCCGGGTCGGCCTGCTCGGAGATTGCAATCCGTAGGACCTTGTTGAGGGTTTGCATTAAGTGTTCTCCTTCTCCGTTGGCCTGTGGCCATTGTGGAGTGATGTGGTGGTGGTGGACTCCCAGCAATGCTCCCATGTTTTTAAATTCTCCTCCCTGAAAAGGGGGCCCGTTGTCAGTTTTGATTTCATGAGGCAATCCAAATAGAGAGAACGTCTTTTCCAAGACCGGTTGTAGGTGGGCGAAGGATGTGAACGCAATAACCTCTACGATGGGGTATTTTGTGTAGCTGTCGATGAGAACTGCAGTTACCCTGCCGTCTGGAAAGTTCCTGAAGTCTACACTTATTCTCGACCATGGGGCCATTGCTGGGGCAGGGTGTTCTTGGATACTCGTGAGCTGACACAATCTGGACTTTCTTACCATGGCATCCACTGCAGCTTTGAGCCCAGGGAACCACACCTTTGCTTTCATGCGAGACTACATCCGCATTGTCCCTTGGTGCTCTTTGTGGGCTAGGGAGGTGGCTTGTTCTTGTAGACTCGCTGTAATCACTATGCGAGAGCCTCTCAGTATCACTACATCTGCTGTGGCGCTCAGCTCATCTTGCACCTTCCAGAACTTTCCTAGCCGGTCTCTGTCGGTTTGGTTCCATCCGTTCGCCTTGTGCAGAAAATCTTCCCAGGATCCTCTTCGGAGTGATCTCAGCACCTTCCCTAGTACGGCGTCTGTGCCGGTCTCAGCTTTGATCTCGTCCAGGGTAAGGGCTCAGGACAGGCCCACTGAGATATCATATCTAGGTATTCTTCCGTCTTGAGCTCTTGATCGCCTCGGTACCCAGCCGCTTCTGGCGGGTGTCATGACAAGAAATCTGCCGGATTCTTCTCCCCAGGATGGTACACTAGCTCCATTTGATAATACTGCAGCTGTATCACCCTTCACTAGATCCTAGGGGGAGGGTGTGGCGCTGTGCCACTGAACAGCGAGATAAGTGGTTGGTGATTGGATCACCACTCGGAAAGGATGCCCACTGACTTACAAGTGGAAGTGGTTGCAGGCCCACTTGATGGCTAATACCTCCCTCTCGATCTTCTGTTGGCGTGAGGACCTTGCTTGCGAACACGAGCGGAATCCATCTTCCTGGTTCTGTCTCCTGGGTCAGGAGAGCTCCTAGCCCGAAGGGGCTGGTATCCACCAGGAGTTCTGTCATTCTAGTGGTGTCAAAGTATGCCATGGTGGTTTTTCCTAACAGCGCCATTTTAATCTTCTGGAGGGCGTCGTCTTCTTCTCAGTCCCACTTCCAGGCCACATCTTTCTTCGTCAGGACGTGCAGTGGTTCTGCTAGCGTGGCCAGGTTCGGTATAAACTGCCCACAGTAGGTGGCCATCCTGAGGAAGCTCTGGGCTCTCGTAGGGGCAGGGGCTTGTTGTATGGCCTGCAACTTCCTCTGGTCTACTTTGACTCCGTCCTGGCTAAACATGTAGCCAAAGAAATCAATGCACTTCTGGACGAACAAACACTTGTCTATGTGGAGGGTGACTCCATGCTCAGCAAGACATTGGAGGGTGGCCTTGAGATGGCGATGATGTTCTTCTGTGGTTGCTGACTGTATCAGGATGTAGTCGCTGAGATTTAGTACTCCCTGGAGTCGTGTAGCACCTCACAGATGGCATTCTGAAAGATTTCTGCCGCTGACGAGATCTTGAAATTCAATCGCTTGTAGCGGCGTAGGCCTATGTGGGTCGAGAAGATCATACCTGGTTGTCGCAGGATAAGTGTCCGGAGGTTCATGTACCGGCAACCTTGAATCACTTGGGCCCTCACCTCCTTGTTCTGGTCGTCATCTGTACACGTGCTTGCTAGCTCTCGCAGCGGTGCATGGAACGCATCCATGGACTCCCCTTCCCTCTGGTGCACTTGGTGCAGTTTAAAACGTTCGTAATCCGCGTTAATTTGGGGATCGAAGTGCGCGTTCAGGGCTCCGACTGCTCCATAGTAGTCGTTAGGCACCCTGGTGTTAGGTAAACGCACAAATAGTTTGTCAATTTTGTCGCCCACGAAATGCAATAGTAGGGACTTCTTCACTGCCTCATCCGTTTCCCGCGTCGCGGTAAAATAGTTGCCCAGCCTGCTGATCCCGAGGGTCCATCTGGGAGATGCTGTTGCCGGGTCGATGAGCTCGCTGAACAGAGGCAACGCATCGATCTGGGAGTACTGTGACGTTGGTTGTATAGCTGGGGGCCCAGCTTGTTGGGCAGGTGGCAGGTGTTGTGGCGCTGCATGGGCCACTGGGTCTGACATTCTCTCACGTGTGTTGTGTGTCTAATGTTGTATCTGCACATTGTGGCACTGTAGTGGCAGTGGTTGGAGGTGCTGGGCAGATATTCCTACCCCTCTCTTGGTTGTGTGGTCCTGTGGCAGGATGTGCCCAGGACACTGCTGCCACCGGTTGTCTCACAGGTGTTGTGAGGGCTCTGTACGCTGAGCAGTCTGCCAGAGAGGATGGCCAGATCCATGTGCGTGCTGGTGTGGGGGGCGCTGTATTGGCCACGGAGTTAGAGTCCTGCAGGGGGCCGCGTTATTGAGAGGGCGGCGTCTCAGTGCACACAGCAGCCAGTCTTGAGAGGGTCTGCTTCGTGGGTATTCGGGTGCTCTGGGCCTCACGCATCCGTGTGGGCTTCAGGTGGGGGTAGACAACACTCTATACCTCTTTCTGGCCTCTCACAGGCCTCACAGCAGACAAGTGAGGATGAAATGAAATGAAAATGAAATGAAATTTGTACTTGTAAAGCGCACTTATACCCCAACTGGGGTGTCCTGGCGCTGTAACTCATACCGCTGTGGAACTCTTCCTGGCTTTTCCCTGTGAAATGTCCACTCCTGGGCACCCCCAAGGTGAAGCCAGGCATCCCAGCGCTGTTGGGGCCGTTGTGGAGATTAAGCAAGCTATTGCCCAGAGTTGCAGAGTGGGACCCATGATTAGAATAGGCACCGAGGCAAGAATTATCAGGTCCGAGGAAATTGAGCCCAAGACCCGCCGAGGCGGGAATTGAACCCTGGTCCCGGGCCAGAACTTCTGCATCAGGGTCTGCCGCTCTAACCATTAGCCACACTTCTCCAGGCAGCCTTCCACAGTCCGTCGGGCCGTCAAGACACGGGCCCCGGGCAGGCAGTCACTGGATTCCACTGCCGGCACGTCTTTGACACCGGCACTCCCCGACTCTTGAGGTCTGATGTTGCGGCTGGGGCCAGGTGGGCGCAGCGGGCAGACTTTGCACATGTCGCGACAGTGCCTTTTTCACCCCGCAGGGCAGACAGGCAGGGAGCAGGTGCTGGATCGCCAGTGGGTCTGTACGGCGTGGGGACGATTGACGCCCACCCTCGTCGCCAGTGTAGTGTGGCTCGACAGAAACCACTATGGCCTAGCGCCGGAGAAATGAATGGGCTACCAGACACACAGTCAAAGTCAGATCTGGTCGTGGGGTCAAGGGTGTGTGTAAGTTCCGTGGCCCTTTCCAAGTTAAAGAGGTCCACCAGTGGCACCTTGTTTTGACCAATGGAGAAAAGTGGAATCTACTGCAGAGTAGCCAAGTACTGCTCACGAGACAATCCACCCAGGTCTAGTGTGAGCAGAAACTCTTGTTCAGGATATATGTTGTCACGTGATCACCAATTATTGTGCAGAGATGAGAGCACGCGGTCCCAGTGGTGACAACTTGTATGTACGCCAGAGTCACAGTGATGAAAATCAAAATGTACATCTTTCTCAAACCACTCAACGTTGTCAAAGACCCTTTCGGGTCAAGGGGCCCCCTCACCACTTGCAGGACTTCCTGGCGGGTTACCTCCTCCTCTTCCTTTTCAGCATTTCATCACTATCTCTGTTTCTCTTTGTTCAACGCTCTTTGGCCCCCGCCTATCCCTGCACTCTCACAGTCTCTCCTGTACCTCATCGTCTCCTCCGCTTCTGACGTCTCTGCCACTTACCTCTCTTTCTTTGCCTTCTGTTCTTCAGTGTTTGATTCTACCTGCGCGTAGAAGAAAGGGGGGTATGTTGTGATTTGTCATGCGTTGAGGCCGCGCGCCTCTTTAGAATCTCACTGCCTTAACGTTCTGTAGTTACGTGGTGTTGCGCGCGACCTTGGCGGTTTTGTCAGTTGCTGCTGGCTGAGGCGTGAGGGACGCTGCGACTATGTACTTGTACGAATAAACCTACAGAGATTGTCATCAGCCTTTTTGTCATTCATGCCTACAAGAGGTACCCCCATCCGATAGCCACCTCGGCCCTTAATCATGGCGTGGACACCCCGTCTGATACCCAGCCTGATGCCGGCCTCGCTCTCTGTGCCCCCCCCGTCCCCTCTCCGTAACTGCTAAGCTCTTGTTGTAGGGTCACCCAGGGCTTTAAGTGGGCCGGGTCGCACCGGTGCTGAGCACCGGCAGTTTTTTAAAGGGGGGGCTCGAAGCAGATCTCTATCGGGCTCTGTTTTGTGCCCTGGCACAGGGGGTCCGTTTTTTTCTGGACAGCAGTGACCACAGGCACATCGATGTGCGCAGCTCACACTGCTCACTTCTCACTAGGGGAGAAGTTACGGCATGACGTCATGTCAAGTGAGTGTTGTAGGGGAGGGGGAATCATTTAAAGAGTCATTTTCTCTCAGGATTTCCCTTCTCTTTTTGAAACTCCGGAGCAGCAACATTGTCATAGTGTCAGTCACCAGTGCTCTAAGTGGAAGCTTTTTCAGTATTATTTACAAGCCATAGTTGCTGCCTATTTATCTTATGCAACTAAAAACCATTGACAAAGCCAATAGTCCTGGCTTGTTGCAGGTGTGATGTTACTTGTTGTGTCATATGTCTAGATGCAATGACAGAAACAGCAGAAACAGCAGAATACAAATCGGGCGGCACACTGCTGAGCACAGATTTTTAGATTACTTGTTTTTTAAGCCACGTCCTTAATTACATTGACCACGCCCGTTTGCGGGACCCCCCTACAACAACAACAGACAAGACAACGCCCTTAGCGCTCTCTCCCACCGCCCGGTCTTCTTGGCGCTGGATGGATGGCTCGAGGTGCAGCAGAGACGGCTTCCCTGGCAGCCTCGATGACACGTGCTCGCAGCTGCTCCAGGCCCCGGGAGCCTCTGGGGGCTATTAATAAAGAAAGCAGGAAATAGCAGCTGGGGGGGGGGGGTCAGACGGCTCAAGTCCAAGCACCGGCGGCGAGTCTAGCGCCCTGATGCACGCTCTTGCTTCTAAGCACTCTGGTGACGCCCTCACTTCTAAGCGCTTTGATGACGCCCTCACTGTAGGGCCTGCGTTCATCTGTGCCAAACTCATGCTCTGATCGATGCTCGTCTAAATATAGAACTCCGTGACCTTCACCCTTCAATCAGACGGACCGCGTGACCTCGACACCTCTGGGGCGCTTCAAAGACGCCCCTGAACTGCAGCGCCTTAGAATCCCACCCGTGGTGACTGCACCGCACTCACACACATGCGAGCCCCTCGGTCTCCCCCTGGTGGTGGGACTGTCCCAGCTGATGGGGCGCATTACACACGGATGGGAACTGTGATCCTAACTCCAGTGGGGGCGGGGTCACAGCCGTGACAAAAAGGAACATAGTATCTAGAAACTACTTTGCCTTTCACCTTCAAGTAACTGCATATAAAAAACACCCGCCTTAAATGAGTGAAGTTAAATTAAACATTATTCGGTTTCATGTGTTAAAACCATAAAAGATCCCATAAGGTGTAGATAAAACATTCCTCATAAACTATATGTAAATGTATTGCGACTTATATAGCGCACATATCACCCGAAGGTATCAAGGCGCTTGCTTAGGGAACCCGTCCTGGTATTCCCCTGTGAGATACCCCGGCAGGGTATCCACAAGGTGAAAGCCAGGCATCCCGCCGTGAGGGGCCGTTGTGGAGATTAAGCAAGCTATTGCCCAGAGTCACAGAGTGTGACCCCGTCAGTCGAGAAGGCACCGGGGCGAGAATTGTCGAGTCCGTGGAATTTTGAGCCCGAGACCCGCCGAGGCGGGGAATCGAACCCTGGTCCACGGCCGATCTCAGCTTCCGGGTTTGCCGCCTCTAACCACTGAGTCACGCTTCTCCACTTATAACAAATGAGATAATGACCCAAACTACATGTAAAGAACAAAGTGAAAGTGATACCAAGAACAAGGCCGAAGTAAAAAAGGGTTGGCCAAATGAACAAGTAATTGCATCCAGTAAAAATAATTATTAGGCAGGAAAGAATGCAAAGCATTACACAGTGCATGGTGCCATAAATAATATGTTAAAATCACACTCATTAATCACAACTGGACCTGAGCCTGACTGTAGATTTAAAAACATTAAGCACATATAAGACTGTGCTACCTGTGAGCATTTGTAACAAAAAATATAAGCAGGGCGCACTGGCCTAAAATTAGGGCTCAATTCACAGAACTAACTTAAGACAAAATCCTAAACTTACTACCATTATGGTATTAACAGAAAGCACTTACTCATTTTGGTATTCACAGAAGGTACTTACTCATTTCGGTATTCACAGAAGGCACTTACTCATTTCGGTATTCACAGAAGGCATTTACTCATTTTGGTATTCACAGAAGGCACTTACTCATTTTGGTATTCACAGAAGGCACTTACTCATTTTGGTATTCACAGATGGCACTTACTCATTTCGGTATTCACAGAAGGCATTTACTCATTTCGGTATTCACAGAAGTTAGGAGTCTTAACTTTAGGACTCCTAAATGCCTTCTGTGAATACTGAAAGTCTTAGATTTAGGATTTTTTTTTAGTTTAGGAGTAGTAAAGTTAGGACTCCTAACTTTAGGACTTCTAAACTGAGAAAAATCCTACCTTTAAGACTTTCGGTATTCACAGAAGGCATTTAGGAGTCCTAAAGTTGAATACCGAAATGAGTAAGTGCCTTCTGTGAATACCGAAACGAGTAAGTGCCTTCAGTGAATACCAAAATGAGTAGGTGCCTTCTCCGAATATCAAAATGGTAGAAAGTTTAGGATTTTGTCTTAAGTTAGTTCTGTGAATCGGGCCCTCTGCCTTTTGCACGATCGGGATAATGAAGGACTTTCTGGGAGAGTCATAAAAGCTACAGATCGAAAAGTGAAGCATGTCCTGTGGAGACTCTCTATCGCAGCCACAGGGCAGCATACTCTGTCCCTTACTACGCCCCCTTGGTTGGGCAAGGAGAAGATAAAAGAGGTCAAACCAAAACCCGGTCACTAAAAAACGATTGTACGAGTTCACGAACCCTAATCGGTACGGTTCAGTCATCCGCATAGTTCTTAGCATGATATAGCGACGTACGCTGATATATTTGAGATACAGGACATGAGAGGCACGGTCAAGGGCCATACAGTCCCTTAGGATCATTTTGTTTAATGATGACCTCTTGCCGGTCCAATTTCTATAGAGCATGAAATATGTTTAGATATATATAACGAAATAATGACATTTGGTAAAACTATGAAGCAATAAGGATTATAGTACATGAGCTGCGTTTTGTAAATAGTAAAATGTATTTCATATTTTTTGTAAATAGTGAGCTAGTCTCTCTTGGTGATACTTGTAAATAGATTATGTAAATTAACTATATGCGACTGGTGTATATAATGTATATATATATATATTTTTTTGTATTTTTCTTCCAGTTTATGTCCTGTTAAATGTTAGTGCGAATGACGGTCACATGATGAAGGCAGAATGCCGAAACGCACGTAGTCAAATCCAACCGCTTTGCCTACTACAAAAGAATATTGACCGGTCCAGTGTGACATGTTGTAATATATATTTTTTTTTTTTATATATATATGTGATTTGTTGATAAACTTGAATTTATTTGTATGATTCACTGAAAAAGAAAATGAAAAATCGAAAAGATTTATGGGGGAAAAAAATGCTTAAACAAAATATCCATATGAATTAAAATGTTGTTTATACCAAAACAAAATCTGTTGCCATATTTACAGTAGAACATTTAAGGTCGCTTTTCTGTTATGTTTTAACCTTTTTCTACGAGAGCTGGCATTTATTAATTGAGTGTTTGCTATAGTTGTGTAGTTTTCCAATAGTGACGTTTCCCTACGTATAGCAAACTTAATACTGTAGGGGTCCCCTGCTTTCCAAATAGACGGTCCAATTTCTTTGCCATAATGACACCGGGCGGTTGGCTAACAGATCGGTGAAGTAGCTCATACCGAGCTCTTCATGTACGTTAAAGGTGGGACCAGAGAGCCACAGAATTGAATTCTGGTTGGTGCAGTGGGGAATAGTGAAGTGTGTTTTAGTGTTACGCGGTCACAGCCTGTGACAGAAAGCACTGTGAATATGTACATCCTTCTTTTAAACTTGCATTACACACAGTATAAGATGGGCTGTCACAAAGTGCATGAAAGACTTAGGTTTAAGATAAAAGAAAGTGCTTCCAAAGTATAGATCTGGGTAATATGCAGACTGTACCTAGTGCAAACATTTTTTGTAACTGTCCATTAAAAGCAGGCACTCCACAGCTCAGCACGTCACCTTACAATACCTCTTAAAAAGAGCACTCTTCAAGTGACTCCATCCATTAATACCGGCTTCCAAGCAGCCTTCACATTTGCAGAATAACCAAATGCACACATTTATATTTCTTTCAAGCAGCAGACACCCTGGCAAGAAGGCTTGTCTCTTGCTCAGATGTCTGCCTTTCATTTGCATATAGCCATGTCTGAACTGGGGTGGCAGAGTGGGCTAAAGAACGGTGATGGGTCAAACCCAGATCTGTTGACTGGGTGTGAGTGTTTGATTGATTCAGATGCTCCGTCCATCACCACCCCCTTTTGTACCGCTTTGGCCAACCATAAGTGTGGCAGGGTATGCTCAGACGTGAGTCCCTTGCTCACTTTGCCACTGGATTCAAGCAAGCCGGGCTGAAGACAGCTGAAATGCTGGAAACCGGTCCTAGGAAGCTTGTTTCCGGTCCAGGGAAGTCATGGCTTGGCAGTTCGGGCTGGACTGTTCCCATGAGGCACAGGGTCAGACTGATTTGCATATGGCCATGTCTGAACTGGGGTGGGAGAGTGGGCTAAAGAACGGTGATGGATTAAACCCAGATCTGTTGACTGGGTGTGAGTGTTTGATTGGTTCAGATGCTCCGTTCATCACCACCCCCTTTTGTACCGCTTTCATTGGCTTCACAGCACAGGAGACTCTCTCCCCTCCACTTCAGCTGAGGCATTTCAAAGGCCAGAATTAACCGTCCAGGGGAGGTTGACTTTAACATAAATTAGGGGAATTGTTTTTGTCAAATTCAAACAGTATAGGCATGTCGTGCTCCTCAGATCCCGCCCACTTCGACCTCTGGAGTCTCTCCTATCACCCGGGTCCACCCATCTGTATCCATGGTGCCCCCCCCTGGGCCTACATCACTGGCTAACTTACCTAGAGGTGGCTCTACTGTAAAGTGTCCCCTCGCCAATTAATCCATGAGTACCACTATTGTACCCACCCTCAAACCTTTTTGTTGGGTAAATCTACTGTGGCTGGAGTGTGCCTACTCAACTCAGTGGTGTAACAGTAGCCCCCGCAGCCCCTGCTCTGCGGGGAGCCCCTGAGCGCCAGGGGTTCCCCTCCAGCTCTGCACATGGTTGGGCCCAAGAGCTCCTGACTGGGTACGGAGCGTGGGTTGGGGGGCCCTCCATGAACTTTCCAGAGGGCACCCTCAAGTTTCATAACAGCAGTGACTACTAGGGCCTAGTGCCCATCCTCCAAACTTTTCTTGCATACTCTGCTGTAGCCGGAGGGCCCTATTCTACTCAGTATTATTGTAAAGAAACAAGGGAACCCAAGCAAGGTCTGCCAGGGACCGTGGGAATAAAGCTATTTTTAAGAACAGTGGTCCCGAGAGAAACAACAGTAACAAGGGGGGAATGAATATAGACCCAGTCAGTACTATATTTGTATAACTTGTCCAGCTGGACATAGGTCAGATATTTAATATTTTAGATCCAAATTGGAGCAATACAGACAAAACAATTTGTGAGTGGGACACAAGCCTGCATCCAACTAAACCAAGAGGGACAAACAATGAAGAACCTGAGCCTTTTGTGCAGGCTTGTGTCCCACTTACACATTGTTTTGTCTGTATTGTTCCTATTTGAATCTAAAATATTAAATATCTGACCTCTGTCCAGCTGCACAAGTTATACAAATATAGTCCTGACTGGGTCTAGGTTCATTCCCCCTTTTTACTGTTGTTTCTCTCGGGACCACTGTCCTTAAAAATAACCTATTCTACTCAGTGGCGTAACAATAGCCCCCACAGCCCCTAAGGTGCGGCCCACCCAACACCATGCATGGGTGGGCCTGACAGCCCGGAGCCAGGGGGGCCGCATCCATGAACTTTGCAAGGGGGCCCCCACGCCACTGACTCTACTAGGCGCGGGTGCCCATCCTCCAACCTTTTCTTGGGTAACTCTACTGTAGCCGGAGTGTAGGTACTCTACTAGGAACTGGTGCCTAGGAATATCCTCCTCAGGTGAGGTGGATGAGCCAACAAATTAACAGGGAGAGCCCAGCCGAAGGTCGGGCTTGGCTCTAAGAGCCCAGCCACTAGAAGAGCCCTGAAAATGTGTGGCACATAAACTATGCAACAAAAAAACATATTAAATATGATAAAGACTAACGCTCAAAAAAGTGAATTTCTTTAAAATTCAGAAGTGTTTCATCATAGTACACCAAAGTATATCACTGCATTGAGGCGTTTATTAAAGTTTTTAAAGAAAAACTTAAAAATATTCTTGTCCACCCCATCCCCTGTCGTGACAACAATACGATTAATGAATTAAGAGTCAAATCAGTTGTCATGTGGCCTACGCAGAGTAACATTATAGTTAGGACTTCTGGTTTTATGGTATTTCTTTTTTTGACATTTCTGTATGTATTTATCCATATTTATTTTTGCTACTTTTATCTGTATTTATCCATATTTATTGTGGGTTTTGTGAAAAATTAAACTGAAATTAGTATATTTCTACATTTATTTTAACCTATAAATGGGCACTCATGCTTGATTGCCTGCCAGGTTTCAATGCTATGAACAAGCGCAGAAGATAAATCAAGGCACTTATATAAAAATATGCAAATTTCAGTATCAACCCTGTGCATTTCTACTGCTGTTTAAGCCTCTTTCTTAAAATATTTTCTTTTTTAGCCCTCTTCCCTTTCAATCCACTCATCTGTTGGCCTTGCAGTCACGGCAGACCATATTTAGAATCACTCAAAAAGCAACCCAATTTCCGGTTTTAAACACATTTAAAAATAAATACAGACAAAAATAAATGTTTTTCTGCCTGTATTTATCTGTAAAAATCAGTAAAACGGAAAACAAGGAGGCTTCATTTAAGTCTATTTAAATCAGACACAAGAGAGATGCATGTATGGCACAAACTCTGAACTCACACATTTTAAAGAGCTCTCAATGGCAAAAAGGAAGCCTGATGAAATAAAATATTTGCCTAAGATTACGCAGTTCGGTCAAGCAGCGAAGTTGTGATGGGTATCTATTTCCCACTCTCCTTTTCCATCAACTGTTAAGGTTTTTTCTTTAATTCTTTGTGCATTTAGTTAGAGTGAGGGTGGCAGGTAAAAGCCGCAATAAAGCTCGGCTCATTTTGGGCTCGAGGGTCCAAGAGGCCCTCGAGCTGATTTAGAGCCTGGCACCTGGCTGGAGCCTCGAGTGGCTTGCCCACCAATAGTGTCAAGGGGCATCGCTACTGTGCCCAGGGACGGGTACCCCATCCTTTGTCCAGAGGTAGGCCTACTGTACCTATTGGTGTCCATACTGTACAGAGAACCTGTTGTTTTCTATCCTGGGGTACCCAGACTCTACCCAGGGTACTCCCTCATGAACCGAAGGGCATCACATTTAAACTCATGCCCATGACCAGTGGTGTTCCTATTGCACGTTAGTTATTAATGTACACATGTAAATGCCAAGAGCATCTGGGGATCAACTATCCTTTACTCTTTTATTCTGCTTGTATATCCATGAATGAAACAACATTGCTAAAGCTCGCTGGCTCCCTATCAGGGTGGCCTGGGATTCACTACCCAGAGACTACACACTAGGGGTGGGCGGAATTTGCGTAGTCGAGCTACGCAAAGCTCTGCGAAATGGTAAAAAATCTCCACGAGCACGCAAAAGTTCTGCAAACACGCAGAATTGCTTGTTTCGCCCATTCGCAATGCTTTTTTCCTGTTTCCGAACGCTGTTTGCGTGCTCGGGGGTAAATATCTTGCAAACACGCATTTTGAAAGAGCGAACAAGCAAAAAATTCTGCGAAGCCGCAGATCATGGAATTTTTGGCAATTCCACATTCTCCACGAAACGCCAAATTACCCAAATTCCGCGAGCGGAACGGAATTTACTGCCCAGGCCTATTATACACTGCACATAATGCCCAGGCTTCTCCTGTACCCAGAAGGATCCTTAGTGGAGCCTGGTTCACCAATCCGGTGCCCAGGGGGTGTCTGCTTTACTAAGGGCCCTCCTTAGTATACCCAGAGCCTTCCATCTGTACCCTGGACCACCTCTCTGCACACAGCCCCCTTCTCAATGCAGCCCCCATTGTTCAAGTGCAGTCACAATCTACATGCAAATGCAATGCAGCACTTCTGATGTTTGTTGTCATATTTGGGGCTTATCTTCTGTAACCCAGCACCAGTGTTCGCCTGCTGTAGTATGCTCTGTGTTTTCCCTCCCACTCTCGAGACTTCTGAAATGCTATTTTTAGATCCGGCTAGAGAGAGCTGAAGCTTTCTCTTGCCAGGCCTTGTGACAACATGAAATAAATCAGTAAATATTACACTAGACAGAAGCAAAATCATGTAAACAGCATTAGTTGCCATGGAGGCAGCTGACTTGTCAGATGCTGAACATGTGGCGACCCATGGAGTGTGAGCCGACACCACAGGCACCTGATACAAAACTGTGAAATGTTTACACAGTATTGATCTGCTGCACAGTGGCTCAGGGAATCCTTTCCTTAAACCACATGGAAACAGACACCACAGGCATGATGTCTGGAAAGCAGCTGCTGGCTGCCAGGACTAAAGCAGAAGCTTGAGAAGCGTGGCTCAGTGGTTAGAGGCGGCAGACCCGGAAGCTGAGATCGGCCGTGGACCAGGGTTCGATTCCCCGCCTCGGCGGGTCTCGGGCTCAAAATTCCACAGACTCGACAATTCTCGCTCCGGTGCCTACTTCGCTCACGGGGTCACACTCTGCAACTCTGGGCAATAGCTTGCTTAATCTCCACTATGGCCCCTCGTGGCGGGATGCCTGGCTTTCACCTTGTGGACACCCTGCCGGGGTATGTCACAGGGGAATACCAGGACGGGTTCCCTAAGCAAGCGCTTAGATACCGTGTCGGTGATTTGTGCTATATAAATACATGTACATTTACAAGGTTTGCACCCTTGAACACAAGCAAATGCCTGTTGTAAGAAAAGGCCTCTTTTTAAAGGGTCACCCCCAAGTATTTGGACTGATGCTGCTGGTTTTTCAACTCTGAGAGTGCACTGAGGCCTGCTAACCAGACCTCAGAGTTGGTGCCCTGACCCTAAAACATGTATGTCGAATTGGCTTATACCAGATGTACCTAAGCTAACTTACTTGTAAGCCTCTAGTATATGGTACCCATGGTACCAAGGGCATGTCACTTAGAGGGTTACTGTAGGTGGCTGCCTTCGGATATGGTGCCCACTTATTTAAGTGAAGCCCCCTGCACTAATCCAGACTATCCTTATGGTGGTTTTAGTGGTCTTAGAGAACCATGGAAAGCTCGCTAAGTGGTAGCTGTGGAGATCAGCCTTCAGGCTTAGTCCGGAAGGAGTGTAAAGCAGCTTGTTTTGCCAGATCTAATCATGTAGTGTAGATTAAATGGAAAAGAACCGCACAGTGTATTTATAAAATATATGCCTAACTATTATACAACACTCACTAACACATTGGTATATCTCCTACCCAGAGAAATCAACACAAATACACACAATACTTCAATTGTAAACAGGTAAGTGAGCACAATACAGTGGTCAACAGGGGAAGACCAAACCATATAGTAAGAAAGTGTAATGCGAACGGCGACCAAAGTCGAGACTTGGACCAGGTGACTCAGAAGAGCTGGAGACATAGAACCGCCCAAAGTAAGTACCCAGGTCCCCACGGAGCCTGTGTGCAGAGTGGAAACACAGCTGCGTACTCAATAGAAGTCAACGGGAAAGTCGCTGTTGCAGAAAGACCCTTCCCAGTGGACCCTGAAGAAACCCTGTGGAAGACAGATGATTGGAGAGTTACCCCACCCGTTGAAGCCCCAGGAACCAGGATACCTACACCAGGGAAGCCGGGTGCGAAATGATGTCGGAAACCACCATAGGCCAAAATGGAGGACTTCAGTAAAGATGCTGCCGGCAAAGACTGTGCAAGAGTCCGGTGGAATCAAAGGGTGGTTCGTGAAGAGAAGAACCTGCAAGCAGAGGGGACAGAGTCTATGCCACTCGAAGGTGACCACGAGGCACGGAAGAGAAATGACCACCAATGATGGAAGATGCAGGAATTATAACAGTGACCTTGCTGCTGCACCTGTGGGAATCAGGCAATGCTGAGGACGACCAGGAGCCGTTCACGAGCTGTCCCACGTCGGTAGTCGAGAACTAGGGGGTCGGTGTTCGGCAGGAGCACCAATAAGCCTTGGCAGCAGCAACAGACATGGAAAATGATGAAGGGGCAATGATGGGACTCACCAAGTGCAGGAGAGTCAGAGCAGGCCCTGAGCAAGAAGGGGAGTCCATTGAAGGAAGAGAAGACCCTCTAGAAGACTCACAGGCCAAAGGCACAGGAGTCGCAGGAGGACCTCAAGCAGCTCACCAAAGATGAAGGCCCATAGTCCAGAGGATGCAGTGTGGATGAAGTTCTGGGCAGGAAGAGATGCTGGAGGCTTGAGCTTCTTGTAGCCAGAAGATCTCTGGAGTTCAGAGCCAACAAGCCTTGGCAACAGCAAGTTAACACAGTGAAGTTAGAGTTTAAGAATCGCTGTCTGCCTACAGAGCATAGAGTGCACCTTGCCTGCCTCTACTTCTTTTAAAGTCCTGAATAAAAGAGGTTTATTTAACATTTGTTTTTCAAAGAAATGCTTTATGTGAGTCTTACTTAGCATAGTTAGTTTTTTCTACGGCCTACAAATATTACTGTTGTATTCTTCATAAATCTGCCTGCTCTCCCCACTGTCTTCCCAAACGGAAACATTTGTTTTTTAAAGCAGCAGCTCTCCCTTTAACAGAATCCAGTCCATCTTTTGTGCTTACTGTGCCACCTCAGATAAGAACCAGCCATATGCAAATCAGCCTTGATCCTGCTCGAACGGGAAAAGTCCAGACCAAAATGCCCAACCAAGGCTCCTCTGAAGGGGAATTCAAGTAACCCCAGACCAGTTTCAGCCTGCTTTGGCCTCATCAGTAGGGTGCAGCCTGAGTCCTAAGGTACAGTGAGCACTGGGCCCAAGTCTGGCAATGCCCGATGCATTTAGGGAGTCACACTAAGGAAACCAAAGAAGTGATGGATGCAATGCTTGATTTAATCTCATTCACTGGTAATAACTCTGGGCCAGAATCCAGTCCATTGTTTTTTGCTCACCATGCAAGGAAAAAAAACATGGTCTGGATTGCAGCCCAGAGAAATTTCCAGTGACTGAGCTTAATTCAAGGAATCCACCCATAATTTTCTTGTTTTCCTCCATTGGTACAAAAGTTGCATTGCAAACAGTATTCCCATTCGCAAACCAGTCATTGTGTAAATTGTAAATGCATGGTTTGTGAACGGGAACATCTGGCCCTGTGTTATAAAGGATCTGCTCCCTGGATATCGAAACAATAATATCGATGGTACACATTATCGAGGACAGAATATCGAAAATAAAATATTCACAGGTAAGTAAGTCTAGATTTTTTTCTACCTAACTCCACAGATATGTATCTACAAGGCACATACATCTTCAGGGAACATAGATCTGGAGTTAGAAATAGTACATCTATACTTCCCTACCTGCATTTATCTTTCAATGATTTTTCCGTCAATATTAGTAAGCTACTGTATTGGTGTGGATATTCAGTAGTACAATTGTTTTAATGTGTTTTTTCTGATCATCCAGATGTGTGTTTATTTTGTCAAATATTGTTCTTCTGTATGATTCTATAGGTGTGTGATGTGAATTTAAAAAAAGGGTCACCAACTAACTCCATATTTTGGAAACACCTAATTTCCAGCACCCGGCTTTGTGATTTACCACATCATTGTATTTTGGTGTTGGCTTAGTTTTACTGAACATATTTGGGCTCTCAGACCTGAAAACAACAATTTGTACAAACAAAGGTATGTTCTGGTGACACAAGGTCTAGTGACAAAGCTGCCAAGTACTGCATCATGCCTGGTAGAAACACTTATCACATGGCAGACACGTGTATATGCCACAGGACAATTATGCCTGATAGACCTTGCACCCATGGGAAACTACCCATGATATATCATCTAACAGAAGAGATAGCAGCAGGTGAACAGCTTGGCGTTTTTCACTATACAGGAGTGGGCGTCACATTGCCGGTTCCTCGGATTAGGAAGGTTGGTGGCGTATCAGGGCCACCTCCACTATCCAGTCTTACTACAATTGATACTGGGTCGCCTATATGCAAGCTCATTAGTGTTCTTTTGAATCACGCATATCCTGATTATATATGTGTGGATTTGAATTTGAAGCGAACTGTTACTACCTCTGAACACGACCCACGAAATGAATATTTAATCTGGAGCTTGACCACAACATAAGCTGGATATCGGATTTGATTAGACGCCATCATATTTTCAAAATTTGTTTATTGACCACTTGGGAATTTCTGGTGGTCAACAGATATTCCCTTATCTGCTCTGATGAAGTTCCTTTAACAGGAACGAAACGCGTTGGCTGTTCCAATTTTTTACACGAAGAAGAATAAAAGAACTTTGATAAAAATGTACCCCTGGCTCTTCTGTGACCACATATCTGGTGCTCCATCTACGCTTTTTCAGCTCTGCTAGCAGACTTAAAACACTTGACAGGTCTTGTGCCGGTTAACGTTTCATTAGCAGAATAAGATATCATCAGAATGGGATCCCTCATTTGCCAGGGTGCTGCCAAAATATATATCTGGGGGGATTGAAAAATTAGCTCCTTGAGGGAATCAGTGATTTGATAAAGCTTCTGGATTCACACACACAGACACACACACAATTATTTTAGTACAAGTTGTTAAATGTATAAAAATGTATTGTCAAAATCATGGCAGCTTATTATTCATCAGTTAAATCAGCTGTGCTGGGGTGCATAGAGTTGATCAGGACTTGTCTGACTTTGCCCTGACTCTATCGCCCTTTCACTTGCATGACTGACACATGGCTGATTCTGATGGATACATCTTCCTGCAGAAATTAAAATATTTTACTCGACAGCAGCTCTCCAGTGCTGCAAGGTGGCATCATGGGGCCTCGCCTCAGCCACCACTCTTCCCACCCCGCATGCGGTGACATCAGAGTATATAAGGCACTAACTGGCACCGTTGATAGGTTCCTGTTTTTAGGCGCCTCATCGACAAGGGTCTGGAGCTCTCGGTGCTTCACCAACAAGATTCCTCAGCTTTCAACAGCAACTGGGTCAAATGTCTCTTCCTGACATTTCTGTGTTTAAAGCCCCTTATAGATGCCCTAAGAAGGTGTCCTACTGAGGTGTCTAGCCTCAGAACATGACTGCTCTTCCTGTGACTCATTGATACTTCTGCTGCCCATCAGAGAGTGGAGGCCAAGATATTTAGTGGCCAAGGCTGAAGTTTATTTGTCTGATGAGTAATGGTCTCCCAAGAGGTCTTCCTACAAAAAATACCATGGGAAGGAGAAATCCTATTCTTTCTCAAGTAAACGGTCCAGCTCCTGAGACCATATGGGGACCCAACACCGGTCCCCAACGCCAGGCTCTTCATCACTCTTGGAGCCAACTGTGATGTTAAAAAAAGATGACACTAGAATTCCCGCCTCGATCAACTGCACCTGGACAAGTTAAGGGCTACCTGCAGGCCATCCTGGAGCTCGTCAGGATAGCTCTGCTACTGTCTCGGTCAATTTCCAATGGGTGGGCCCACTTCAGCGGGTATGCGTTACGAGCACCTCCTCTGGCAACAACACCTGGCTTCCTGTGCCTACATACTGCAGCCTTCCTGTTACTTTCAACCAAGCCAGTGCCCTCCAAGGTGCTGATCTCCATGCCCTGGGTGCCACCTAGGGTGCTGACACCCCTGCCGCCTTTGGAGTCGATTTCAGCAGCGCCTCCAAAGCGTTAGGAGTTGGCTGAGATTATCTGAGTGGAAGAAAAAGTTTGGGCTTGTTTTGATGAAAAACTTTCAGCACAACCCTTCCCAAGGGCACAGAGTTTTACTCGTATTGAGGAACTTTTTAGATCTGGCACCAATGCTCTTGTTATAAAGATCATGGCTATACAAAGGATGATGAATGAAGAGCCAGGATGTGGGCTAAGCTAGAGTGGCCGACCTCAGAGCTGGGGAACCAGGTTCGAGTCTCAGCAGGGACTCTCAACATCCTGTGATTCTGGGCAACTCACTTAGGGCTAGATGTAGGTAACAGGGAAATACCGATGCCTAAATAGCGAATTTTACCGATTCGGTATTTAGGAATCGGTATTTCAGATGTAGGTAAGAATTTGGTAAAAAATACTGAATTCTTAATATTCGTTTTTACTGAATCTGTAATTGAGATTCGGTAATAACGAACACCTAACCATTCATTCCTATGGCTTGGAGGCCCATAGGAATGAATGTGAAGACATTCGGTATTACCGATTCGGTATTACCGAATCGGTAATACCGGGCGGTATTTCAAGGGTGCCAGGGTGTCCAAAGGATACTCTGTTGCACCGCTGAAATGTGCATGTGTGCACATGTGGTGCACATACATGCCCTAAGGCCATGGATGTGTGCCACATGGCACATTTCCAAAAGCAAAAAAGTATTTTTTGAAAGGAAATCGCTACTTACCACCAACTTGAAGCTGGTGGTAAATAGCGATTCCTTAAGGCTGAGTTGCACTGTTTTAAGTGCTACCTACATTGCGTTTAAGGAATTAGTATTACTGCTTCCTTAAATGCAAGGCCATAAGGAATCGGTATTAAGGAAACGGTATTTACCAATTCCTTAATGCCGAATCCTTCCCTACATCACAAATGCCTAAATACCGGTCGGTAACGGTGAAATTTAACGAATTTCACTGTTACCGACCGGTATTGGGCCACTTACATCTGGCCCTTAATCTCCCTGTCCCTAACAAAAATTAATGTCTCCATCTGCAACGCAACTGGTGCTCATGTAAAGCGCTCTGATACCTTCAGGTCGAGTATGCGCTATATAAAACTCTAAAAAAATGATGACTCGGAGACTGACAAGTTCCTCCCCTCTTACAACACAGATGCTGGCCTATTACTGGCCTGACAAAATGCAAGTGGCCTGGACACATAAGGGGACACCCATTATGCCTGTGGGCGTCCTTCTGAGGAAGTCTCTTTTTCACTTCATTGGTACCAAAGGCAGAATTAAACTTGCCCACCACTGAGAGGAAATGTGATACTTTGTCAGAAATCTTTCAGCATTTGTCTGCAATTTCAAGACCTCTGGTACCTTTCACCTTGGCACAAATTGAGCTAGTATTAGCTACCTGTGAGAAAACTTCTTGGGAGGAAAGTTCACAAGCAGTTTGTTTGACAAAACATACCCGCCCCTTGGGATGCACATTTTTTGTCATCATGTACCTCTCTGGCAAGTCTGATGGTTCAAGGCTTCTCCACTAAGTGGAAATGCCTTTCCTGTGGGACTTCTGGATGGAGAATCTAATGGACTTGATTCTATAAGCTGAAAGCGGTTGCCTGTGGTAGGTTCACCCTTCGCGCAGTGCCTGCTGGGAAAATATGTCAATGCCAGGTGGGAGTTGGCAAATTGAGTTACACTTGGATCCATCTGGCACTGTGACTAGATTAAGGGTCATGACTGTTTTTCAGTGGCAATAAAATTTGGTGAACTTCAGGCCCTCTAGGCCCAGACACGATTCACTGTCTTCTGCCCTGATAAACTAGCTGTTAGAACCAGTTCTTCTTTCCTACAGAAATGGTATTGCTTTGGGACTTATTAATAAGGCGAGAAATCTGGTGGAAGATAACGTGTATTTGTAAAGCGCGCATTCACCTGAGGGTATCTTGGTGCTGAATAACAGATGTTTGTTGTTACCCAACTTAATGGTAATCAAGTTATCGACCCCAGAAGGATGAAAGGCTGAGTGGACCCTCTGGCATTTGAACCTGTGACCATGAGGTCAAACACAGGCCCCTACAGTGAAGTATGAGTCCACTAAGCCACCACAAGTATCGATAAGAAGAAAAAGTAACCAACCTTTGGCACCAATATTCCCGGTGAAAAAGATATCTTCCAGCAGATTTCTCACTGCTCTCCCTCCTCCCCTGTGAGTAATAGCGTTAATTAACAAGATCCCATAATTTGCAAACAAATTGTGCACTCTGTGTTCCTCTCCACACCTTGATAGGGAGTGGAATAAGTATCAAAAACTGACACCAGCGCACTAGTTCGCATTTTATATACTCCAGTCATCTCACATCCGGAGAATGCCGCGCTGCAGCTGGGGTCTCATGGCACCATCTGGCGGTGCTGGAGAACCTTTGCGGGGCAACAAAAATAAGATCCAGCCTGGCATCTGCAGGACATGCATAGGATTAGAAAGCTGTGGGAAAATGTGGTATTCACTTGAAATATTGGTATGAAAGTCAGTCATTTTCGGTCAGATTTAGATTTCGGTGGATGGATTACTCCGTCACAACGGTAATGGATATGCCATCCGTTTAAATATAAATCCAATAGGATATAATGGGATTTATGTTTTAACGGACGGGATATCCGTCACCGTTTTAACACATGTGTCGAGATCTAATTCAGGCCCTAAGTCTGCTGCCCCAGCCTTTCCAGAGGTGCTCCTGAAATGACACTGACTTTGCTTACCACTAATCTTTGAGGACCTGATTCACAAAGGGTCTCTGCACTCGTGGTGGCGGCCCCCAGTCAGGGGGAGTCTCCGCACTCGGGACGGATTCTCCACAATGAGTCATAGGCGAGTCTCCGCACTCGGGACGGAATCTCCACAATGAATCATAGGCGAGTCTCCGCACTCGGGATAAATCTCCACAATGAGTCGTGGGCGAGTCTCCGCACTCGGGGCAGAATCTCCACAATGAGTCGTGGGCGAGTCTCCGCACTCGGAGCAGAATCTCCGAAATGAGTCATGGAACAGTCTCCACACTCGGGGTGGAATCTCCACAATGAGTCATAGACGAGTCTCCGCACTCGGGACGGATTCTCCACAATGAGTCATAGGCGAGTCTCCGCACTCGGGACGGAATCTCCACAATGAATCATAGGCGAGTCTCCGCACTCGGAGCAGAATCTCCACAATGAGTCGTGGGGGAGTCTCCGCACTCGGAGCAGAATATCCGAAATGAGTCATGGAAGAGTCTTCAAACTCGGGGTGGAATCTCCACAATGAGTCATAGAAGAGTCTCCGCACTCGGGACGGATTCTCCACAATGAGTCATAGGCGAGTCTCCGCACTCGGGACGGAATCTCCACAATGAGTCATAGACGAGTCTCCGCACTCGGGACGGAATCTCCACAATGAATCATAGGCGAGTCTCCGCACTCTGGATAAATCTCCACAATGAGTCGTGGGCGAGTCTCTGCACTCGGGGCAGAATCTCCAAAATGAGTCGTGGGCGAGTCTCCGCACTCGGAGCAGAATCTCCACAATGAGTCGTCGGGGAGTCTCCGCACTCGGGCGGAATCTCCACAATGAGAAATCTCAATGAAGAGCTTCCGCCCGAGTGTGGAGACTCCCCCTCGACTGCGGGGCCTTCACCACGAGTGCGGGCTTTCACCACGAGTGCGGAGGCCCTCTGTGAATCAGGCCCTAGTCACATTTATAATAAATGACTGACTCTGAACCAGCACTTAAGAGGCAAATCTTTTGTAAGATTAAGAAGATCCCAGCACGACTGACTATTGTACAAGAGTTAACTCAGGGCCCCCTGTTCCAAGTCTACTCACTACTATGTGCTGGAAAGTGATTTAAAGTGACAAACGCACAGATCTCTCACTCTGACCTCGAGTATACCACAGTCTCAAGCCAATTGATTTTTTTTAATGTGGGTTTTTATGTTTTAGTGTGAGGTGCAGTCAAGCATGCTGCAATTGAAAACATTATTTCAAAGTTTTAAGTCCAAAGATGTAAGTCAAAAGCATGTTTATCCCGATTACTATTCAAACTCCCTTGGATAACCCCCTTCGTTTCCTCCCGTCAACCTTTCCATAGATGCATTATATTGTTTCCCTACACCCCTACCTCCCCAATCCCTCAGTTCCCTCCCAAGTCATTCACAGTTCTTCTGCACCTCACACCCAGCCAACAAACTATCGGAAACTCCAAACAGGCGATCTGTCCCTGACTGAATTTCAAGTTAAAAGCCACCTATCATCTCTGGGCTCTTCACTTGAGCCTCAGGGGAAGGCTGACCTAGAAATACTTCAAACCTTATTTAAAGATATGATGTAACTATACAAATATGCCCAGCCATTTATGTGAGAAGTGAGAACGTCCAGCCATTCATGGGAGAAGTGAGTATGTTCAGCCATTCATGAGAGACGCAAGCATGCCCAGCCATTCATGGGAGAAGTGAGTACGTCCAGCCAGTCATGGGGGACGTATGTTCAGCCATTCATGCGAGACATGAGTATGTTCGACATCATGGAAGATGGGAGTATGTCCAGCCATTCAGAGAAATAGTCAGTATGCGATACCACAGGGGATGATGGACGGAGCGTTTGAGCAAATCAAACACTCACCCCCAGTCAACTGATCTGGGTTTAATTCATCATCATTCTTTAGCTCACTCCACCACCCAAGTTCAGACATGGCCATATGCAAATCAGGCTGACCCTGTGCCTCATGGGGACAGTCCAGCCCGAAATGCCAAGCCATGTCTTTCCTGGAGCGGAAACAAGCATCCTGGGACCGGTTTCGGGCTCACAGCCCTCATCAGCCAGGCTATTTTGAATCCAGTGGCAAAGTGAGCAAGGGACCCACGTCTGGGCATACCCTGACAACTTAGGGCGAACAAAGCGATACCAAAGGGGATGATGGACGGAGCGTTGGAGCAAATCAAACACTCACCCCCAGTCAACTGATCTGCATTTAATCCATCATCATTCTTTAGCTCACTCCACCACCCCAGTTCAGACATGGCCATATGCAAATCAGTCTGACCCTGTGCCTCATGGGGACAGTCCAGCCCGAAATGCCAAGCCATGTCTTCCCTGGAGCGGAAACAAGCCTCCTGGGACCGGTTTCGGGCTCACAGCCCTCATCAGCCAGGCTATTTTGAATCCAGTGGCAAAGTGAGCAAGGGACCCACGTCTGGGCATACCCTGCCAACTTAGGGCGAACAAAGCGATACCAAAGGGGATGATGGATGGAGCTTTGGAGCAAATCAAACACTCACCCCCAGTCAACTGATCTGGGCTTAATCCATCATCATTCTTTAGCTCACTCCACCACCCCAGTTCAGACATGGCCATATGCAAATCAGTCTGACCCTGTGCCTCATGGGGACAGTCCAGCCCGAAATGCGAAGCCATGTCTTCCCTGGAGCGGAAACAAGGGACCCACGTCTGGGCCATATGCAAATCAGTCTGACCCTGTGCCTCATGGTGACAGTCCAGCCCGAAATGCCAAGCCATGTCTTCCCTGGAGCGGAAACAAAGGACCCACGTCTGGGCATACCCTGCCAACTTAGCTCACTCCACCACCCCAGTTCAGACATGGCCATATGCAAATCAGTCTGACCCTGTGCCTCATGGGAACAGTCCAGCCCGAACTGTGGCGGAGTGATCTAAAGAATGATGATGGATTAAACCCAGATCAGTTGACTGGGGTGAGTGCTTGCAATGTTCAACACTCCGTCCATCATTCCCTTTGGTTTTGATTTTATGCCCAGACGTGGTCACTTGCTCACTTTGCCACTGGATTCAAGATAGCCTGGCTGATGAGGGCTGTGAGCCCGAAACCGGTCCTAGGATGCTTCTTTCCGGGCCAGGGAAGAAATCGCTTGGCAGTTCGGGCTGGACTGTTCCCATGAGGCACAGGGTCAGACTGATTTGCATATGGCCATGTCTGAACTGGGGTGGCGGAGTGAGCTAAAGAATGATGATGGATCAGTTGACTGGGGGTGAGTGCTTGCAATGTTCAACACTCCATCCATCATCCCCTTTGGTTTTGCTTTAAATAGTCAGTATGTCCAGCCCTTCATGGGAGAAGTGAGTATGTCCAGCCACTCGTGGGAGAAGTGAGTAAGTCCAGCAATTCATGAGAGACAGGAGTATGTCCAGCCATACATAGGAGAAGTCTATCCAGCCATTCATGGGAGAAGTCGAACCAGATGTTAATGGGAGAAGTGAGTATGTCCAGCCATTCATATGAGAAGCGCATATGTTCAGCCAATCATGGGAGCCGTATGTTCAGCCATTCATGGGAGACTTGAGTATATTCAGCCAATCTTGGGAGAAGTTTATTCAGCCATTCATGGGAAAAGTGCATATGTTCAGCCAATCATGGGAGCCGTATGTTCAGCCATTCATGGGACATATGAGTATGTTCGGCCATTCTTGTGAGAAGTTTATCCAGCCATTCATGGGAGAAGTGCATATGTTCAGCCAATAATGCGAGACGTATGTTTAGCCATTCATTGGCTCATGAGTATATCCAGCCAATCATGGGAGACGCGAGGATGTCCAGCCAATTGGCACATGAGTATGTCCAGCCAATCATGGGAGACACGAGTATATCCAGCCATTCAGAGATGCAGTGAGCAAGCCCACCCCTTCATGGGAGAAGTATGTCCAGCCACTTGTGGGAGAAGTGTGTATGTCCAGCCGAACATGGAAGAAGTGAGTATGTTCAGGAATTCTAAGAATGAGTCCTCAGAGTCTGTCTAGCAATTCATAGATCAATGATTATGTCCAACAGATTCACCAGGCCAGTCTGGGAGCCAGCAGCATCCTTGGCAATAATGCCTTTACCAGCCCCACATTGTACTCAGCGAATGAGCATGGTAAGCAAACCCAGCGCTTTGCAATTTTTCAAACACATTGGTGAGAACGCCATATATCTGACAGGCAATTCTGAAGGAAAAATAGTGCATAATTCCAATAGTTTAGGGGCTGCCACATTTATTTATTTATTTGGCATGAGCATGCTCGACACAATACATAAGAGAAATAGCATAATTTTTGAGACATGATCAGAAAAAACATCACATAGATAAGTTACGTGGTACATCACCCAAGAGCGCTCTCTCTCCACATCAGTGAATCGGGCACGTGCCCTACGCAAGAATTGCATGCTCGATACAGTATACTGGGGAACATCCTTTACAACGCGGATGTTACACCGCAGTTCCCTTACGACGCAACTTTTACAACGCAAGTTGTAACAACGAATTGCGCTGGGGGGCGCTCCAGGATAGTAAATAGTTTAATTTACTATCCAACTCCTTCCCTACTATCCATGAGGACTGGAGTTGGAATAGTAAATTAAACTATTCACTATCCAGCCCCCAACAACGCAAGTCGTGGTAACGACTTGCGTTGTAAAACATGCGTCGTAAAGTACTGCGATGTAAAAAATCGCGTTGTAACGACGTACATGCAGGCAAATATGCTTGCACCACAGAAACAGCAGTGCCTTACTGATTATAACTCATTTGAAAGACTTTAAACAAATGTGTGCCGGGCCTACTGGTTGCAAAGTCTGCAAATTAGCCACTAGACAACACAACAATATTAGATTTTATTACATAACAATACTTCCATGTGTGGACTTTACCAATTTTTATCACTTCACAACTTAAACCCAATACATATATTCCCAACACATCTGAGATATGACATGCAAAATGCACTGAGTGATATCCCATAAACAGAGCTCTAAGAGTATGCCTCTAACTATCCTGCCCGGGTCTTTGGAACTGCAACATTTGAAAAGTTCTTACAAAATAGTACAGATTTGTACCTCAGGATTGAGATCAGAGTTCTGACAATCCTGGTTTGAACCACACACTAAAATACCAATACTGAAACATCTTAAAACTTCTCACAGTGCACTCTAGTACCAATGCACTTTGACATTGAAAACTCTCTTGTGACTGGCCTCTATCCATCCTTGCCTGACTACCTACTACCTTAGTACCAAGCAGTCACATTTCACCGCTATCCAGGTTTGCACAATGCACTGGTATTTCAGGGCTGAAATGTCCACAGTCAAAACTGCTTGCAGAGAGGTTTCTCGCCAACAAACTTCTTGCTGGAATCCTACAGGAACCTTAGGTGCAACAGTCCTCTTGGGAGAAGAGATGTTCCTGATTACCTTGAACCTTTAGGAAGGGGTCTTTTCTTGTGATCCTTGCACCTAGGCATGCAATGGCATCCTCCTTCTGCAAATCAACAAGAACTGCTGGGAAGGGAAAGGGAGGCATCTACCCAGAACCTCCTCAAATCATCTTCTTATGTTGACATGGCTGGCAGGCCATACCCAGCTGATTGCTTGGACATTGCTGTTGTGAGGAAGAGAGCAGTGAAGGAGTCTTTTTAAGCTGACAAGGACATTTAGAAGAGAGGTCAGATTTTCTCCTGTGACATGCCTGCTGAGGAATCTGTAGTCAGCTCTTTAATAGAGCTGCAGTGCTATTGTGTCACTGTCCCAGGAAAAATTATAATACAACAGTAAGAGTGGTTAAAACTCAGTATTAAATAGGAACAGTGGTAGGAAGCAAGGGAACCTTACAGAATCTTTTAAACCCTTTTTTATCAAGGATGGACTCTTTAATAGGGGCCACAGATCCAGAATTAAGTGGATATGTGATGAAGGAATAACAGGTAAGTAGTTTGTATGTTCTACAGGTACCATCCCTCCTCAGTGGAGGAGGTTTGACAGCTCCTAAAGTCCCCTGCCTCCTTTTTTCCTCCAAGGATATTCTAACAAAGCAGTGGGGGCAGAGGGGCAGGTTCTCCATAGTATAGTTCTGCACGCCTTCCAACCCAAACGACTCCTGCTTGCAACACTACAATGGTATTAGCAAGAGGTGGGAAGGATACCTTTCTGTTCTGCAAACTTCCATGCCATTTGGCTTTACAGACCCCACACACCCGAGAAACTTCTCACGGGTACTGGGGGAGCAGGGATCTGTTGACAGGCGGAGACAGCAGACAGGCTATTCACACTTTTGTGCTGTAGATTTCAAACTTACACACTGGCAATCAACCATCATCCATCTAAACTGTACCAATTGCACCTATAATGCACACATTCCCACAGGGCTGAAGTATCTTATTTAGCTCAGAGATGGCAACCTGTGAACACACTCTGTTGTCACTGTAATAAGCTAAACCTTATATCTAAACCTACTTCTGTTCACACTTCTCTTTAGTACGACCCACTACTCATGGCATCCCGTGAACCTAGTGTAAGGTGCCAGTCATGTTTGTGCAACAGGAGAAAGGTGCCCCGGAGCCGTGACAAGTCAAGAACAATGAAAACCATTATGGTATAAGTTAATGGTCATTAAAGCAGACTGTAGGCATGGGTGTCAATTAGTGGTAGCCAGGAGCAGCATCGGCTACAGCTTGACTTGCCCTTTGCTACCCCTGGCACAGCCCTTTCTATGATTGGTCTCAAGGAGCAGGAAATTAGCAGCAGTAAAATAAAGTGAACTGTTCTGCATTAGTTTTATTTACTACTTGATGTTTCCATCCCTTTCCCTGATCCTAAACCCTAAGAAGTAAATAGATGTTGAGGGGGCTCACGGTGGGACAAGGTATCAGCTTTGTGATCAAAGGTCAAGAGTATTTGATGTCATTTTTGGAACTCTTGGCATTTATTCATTACAGAAGAATGTGTATTCTTGAGTGTGTCCGTAGAGTTATGGATTCCTGCAGCTTTCAAAAAACGTGATCGTGTTTATCACATTATGGGGAAGAAGGTATTTATGTTTTTTTCAGTAAGTACAATAGTGCCATGGGATAATGTAATTCCATTAGAGATCTGTGAGCAACTTGCAAGTGACAAGCCTAAATCCTTGCAGGCCACATCAGGGCATCATCCTTCTAATTTCTATAAAATAACTACCCTTGAGTTGTGTAATAATGACCTGAGGGCAACAAAGTTGGCAGGAGTGTTGCTAGCTAACCATCCTCTCACAATCCGGAGCAGGGATTGGATCACCCTCTTTGCAATTAAGAATCCAGGTATAGGTGCAGGGCCACTAGAAATATACAATTGTGCTGCCACCGTTTTTTTTTTGCATAGTAATAGATTTGTCGCATTTGCCACATAATTCATCATCTGCTGCATAATCAGCACTTTTCAACCAAAAAAATGTTTCTAGCTCAAACGTTTGAAAGGTTAGTAAAAATGCAGTGAAATGTATTGCTGTGCAGTGGAAGGACCATTGTGAAGGTTGACTGGCCTCTTTATGTTGCTTTTTGCTAGATTTGGGTGTTAAACTGGTACTAATGAGGTACAACCAATGTCCACAAGTTAAGAAATGACAAAACAATGAAGTAATACTATCACAAAATGCACCGCAGAGTCCCACATAATTTGCCTTTTCTTGACGCATAATTTTTGCAACCCTGCAGCAAACATTTGGCCTTTCCCTGCCACATTAATTCCAGTGGCCCTTTATACATGTAGGTGGCTATGCCACTTACGGTATTAATATATGTACAAATGAGCTGCTGTGTGTCATTCACACAAATATTAATCTTAAAAAATTTGTAAAGTGGTTTACATCTGTAAAAAAACTCCCACCTACGTGTAGTCTTTATTATGTAAACGAATAGTTAAAGACATTATCATTTTAGTAACATATGCCAGCATCAGGTTGACAGACACCTGCCTTGCACAAAGGTTGCATTGCACACAGTAGTGTAGCCACCAGTTTATTTGCTTATTTTTACGGGAAATACCAGCAGGGCCCGAGTCGGGGTACCACGCGGGTGGACAGTGTCCCCCAACTTATTTTACTGGGTGGACGCCGTCCCCCCTGCCAAACAGCTGTACTTCACTCTTTGGCCTCTCTGGGACGAGATTGGAGCTCACAGCACACTGCTCAGGCGCTGACTTCTCTGATGCAATCGCATCTAAGGGGTGAGCGAGGGGAGGCAATGAGCCCGATGGTGCAAGCCACCTTTCGTGGCGTCACTTCCTGTCGTGACATCACGTCCGGTGACAGCGTCCCCCCACTTCTTTTTTTAGGAGTTGTGCCCTGAATACCAGTATTTGAATGTTGTTACAAAAAAATTAAAAATCACCTAAAGCCGTTATTTTTCCCTTTATCAGTACATACTTTAAATAGTAAAAATAAGAAGATAGCTCTAAAGCACTGTAGATTGTGCTCTAGGCCTGCCTTAATGATCCCTGGTGGATAGTGAAACTAAACAAAGCATGAAAGGCCGGTCATTACACACTATCGATTTTATATTAAAGCTCTATTTAGGTACCACATAAGGGCCCTGGGAGACTCTTAAAACATAAACACAACACAGGGACTTTTATTCTGGGCAAAGATGGCAACCAGGGCGCACGTGCGCGACGTCCCGCGCGCGCCACGCGTTCACGCGATGACGCATCCTCCCGCGCGGCCGCCGCTCCCGGCGCGTGACGCGTCTCTCCCCAGCGGCGCGAGGTAAAAATAAACATGGCGGCCCTGGGAGGGAGGGCCGGTATTTATAGCGCCGCCGCCGCGTGCCTGGGCGCCCTGGAAACCCATCACAAACACACGGCTATTCCGGGGGCGGCGGGTCAGGGGGGGTCGCAAGGTGGTCACCAGGAATCCGAGCTGAACAACAGGTATGGAAAATGTGGACAGAGATAGCTGCGGAGAGGGAGGGGGGGGGGGGGGGGGGGAGAGGATCACACACCACCCTCAGCCGCTCACAGATATAAACAGAGCACTGAGGCCCAGCCACAAGCAGCAGCATCCCTGGCCTGCATGCTGCGACCTGGAGAAGGCCAATCCATGGAAAGAGATGTGCAGACTCCAGACCAACAATCCCATTGAGAAGATTTTGCATAAAATCTGCATGATATTAACACACTATTCACACAGTATTACCCCAAAGGCCAATCCATTGAATGAGGTGTGCAGACTCCAGACCAACAATGCCACTGCCATGATAGTGCATGAAATCTGCATGATATTACCATATTATTCACACAGTATTACCCCAAAGGCCAATCCATTGATTAATATGTTCAGACTCCAGACCAACAATCCCATTGAGAAGATTTTGCATAAAATCTGCATGATATTAACAAACTATTCACACAGTATTACCCCAAAGGCCAATCCATTGAATGAGGTGTGCAGACTCCAGACCAACAATGTCATTGACAAGTTTTTGCATGAAATCTGCATGATATTGCCTCAGTCTATAACCCTAAAATGTATTTTGTCTACTTAGATTGGAATTAAAATACCTACACAGGACCACTGGAATTATGCACCCGGGGAGTACCAAGGGGCATATATTATTAAGAACGGCGTTAAAAATTATCGGCGGTTTAGCGGCCGAAAAATGCCACTAAAGCAGCGATAATGATCTTGATAATATGCCCTTGAGAATTCCAATAGAAGTCCATGTTCTGGTGTGAACCTGCGCTTCTTTTGGAATTCTCCAGGGCATATTCTCAAGCCCATTATCGCGGCTTTAGCTACAGTTTTCCGCCGCTAAACCAGCGATAATATGCCCCGAAATTATGCTACACGGTTTACTATGTTATGTGGCAAAAAAAGCTAAATGTGTCATGATGCGCTGCACATTGTTTGACATTATTACTTAATACTTGAAAAGACGTAGAGGCAGCACCAATTATAAAGTAATTCGCAGGAGCAAAATGTTGTGAAAATATATTCTTCTTTTTATTAATCTTTTTGTTTTAGATGTGCACAGGACAGCCAACACGTTTCGCTCCCCACCTTGGGAGCTTCGTCAGGGCAGAGTCAAAAAGTATTGCACAATCAGTAATGTACTAGTCCAGGCCAGGCAGGCGGTATATGGCTCAGTCAAAATCCAGATAACAGAAAGTAAACTGTCAATCAAAGTCAAAAGGGTTGCACTGTAATTCGTGCAGAACTGTGCGCCGTGAGGACCAATTGGCGTTGGATAAGGTTCCAAATCTGTTAGAATGTATTGAGGCAATATAAGTGTAAGGTACTTGGGTGAATGCAGAGATGAGATCTTTCTTTAGAGGTTGGCAGGCCTTAATAAGCTGCCAAACCGACTCGTTCTCAAAGACGTATATCGTCCAGAATGAAAGTCCCGTGTGAGACGCCACGCCGTGTTTGCAGCAGGTCTACTCATGCAACAGAGTGTGAATAAAAAGTGCTAGATGGGGAGGTCGATCCTACACGCATGTGGTCCCCAAAATATGGAACACCCTGCCCAGGGATGTACGCATGATAACCAACGAACTAGCGTTCAGGAAGAGACTTAAAACATGGCTCTTTCCTTAAACTCCCACACTTTCGGAATGTCAGGTCCGGATCGTGTATGTTATGTTTCTCCTAGCGCTGGGAAGCCCATGGGCAGCTACGCGCCATTTAAATCAATAAACATAACTTTTGAACTGTTGGAGCTAGAAGCATTTTTTTCTGAAATCTGCTGCACCTTATTTTATTTACTTATTTATTTTGAAAGTTTTATATAGCGCGTACCAGACTCTGGCGAGTAACAGTAATCAAGTGGATGCTGCCCACTAAACATTTTTAAATTACACACGATAATGTACATTTGCACACATGTAGGCAGGTACGGGAGGGAATAAGTGGTAATTGTGCATTTGTACATTTTATACTCTGGATAACTACTGACATCTACAACTTGTATAGACCCTCTGCCTTACTTCTGGAATTCCTAAATAGTCAGAAATCTGCTCTTAATGTAAGAGTAAATATAAAGGAGCAGACGTTTTAGCAAATTCAGCCTCTCTACCTGAATGGCTAAGTTAACTGAAGTAGGATCCCACTACATCCGTACCCCACATAAATAACCGCTGGACTCATCCATGCTTTAGATACACACCAGGTACATTGTGCCAAGCAGCAATTCTAAAGAGATGGGAACCTCAGAGGCATGTCATCACTTGTTTACAGACCTAGATGACCTCACCTTGGCCGTTCCTATACAAAGGACATTATTAATCACAACCGATTGGAGGTGGAGGGGAATGCAAAGACGCGGGAGGGTGGGCGTGTACCTTTAACCTAAAATTCTGTCTTTTGATTGGTAATATGTCTCTTAGCACTGATTGTGCGGAAGTCACTGGGTACCACTCAATAGTTAAAAAAAGAATACAAAACTTCAAGTGCCAAGAAATAATTCAATTAATGGAATACACATTACAGATTTCTTCTCCTCTGTCGTGAGGCTCCCCAGTATAATTGTGCCGACAAAATGCTGGTGTAAGGCAAAGCCACAGGTAATGGAGAATATGTCACACAATCAGCAAAATGCTTTAATGGATGGGCGACTGGAAGACGACCAATTGGCTCAACCTAAAGGCTATGAGAAGAAGGTATCCTGGTTGAGACAAAGCATTTTCTAATCAAATTACATCCTGGGTTTAATATGTCTATTGAGGAACTGAACTATGCTATACAAAAATGGAAAAATGCGTAGTTCCATGTCAGACCACACAATGGTAAGTATACATGAATACAAAAATCCCAAACCAGTTGCTACTGTCTTAGACTGTGCCATCAGAAGCCTCAATTTCTGCAAAAATATTTGATGCTCGTTGTATTAATGGGCACCAAAAAACAGTGAAACTTGCACATGTCATTAGTCTTCGGTAACCATCACATTTTCTTTTTTTAATTTGCACAAAGCAAAGATTCAAGTAAAGGTGCCAAAGACAAAAATTTAGCTTGAGACACAAAAACGTTTGCCAAATATAAAAAAATTGGGCTCGAGATACAAGAACAGTCACAAAAGTCAACAACTGAAAGTAAGCCACAAGAACAGTCACCAGACAAAAACTAAACATAAGATGCAAAAACCGTCAGTAAAGCAAGCAACTGAACATAAACCACAAGTACAGCTACCAAAGTTCTAAACTAAACACCAGCCACCAAGCCAAAAACTGAACTAAGGTGCAAGAACAATCATCAAAGCCAAACACTGAACCAAAGAATCAAAAACTGTCACCCAAGCCAAAAACTGGATCTACCAAAAGCAAAAACGTTCAAAGAATCAAAAAGTGTTCCTAAGACTCGAACAATCTTGAAAACCAAAAACTGGACACAGCTTAGATAGAAACACCTTAAGGATTTTAGGGACCCTGGCCCAAATGTATTTTTTTGTATTTGGCCCCTGTTCGGAACAGCTTTGAATTTCTGATCCAGTTTCAACTCTTTCGTGCCCTTTTTGGCCACGTCACTGACAGCACACAGGCAAGGTGGCCAAATTGTAAATGTGTTTACATTTAATATTTAGTAATTGTGAGGTGTGTTTTCAATACTGTACCACAGCAGCAGCTCACTAATATTACTGCAGATAGTTTCTGTAACATATGAATATGTGATGTCCTTTTTTGATCTAAAAGAACATTTGTTATGGGTGTTGCACGAAACAAACGCAACGTTCTCTACAAAATGTCTGTAATAGACTCAAACATCACCCACATTATTCAAAGTAAATGAAAGGAAAACAGTATTGGAAACAATCTGTTTAAGAATTATTTAGGTAATCAGGGCAAGACTTTGCAGAACAGGGCCTGCTCTGTCAGGGGCCCCCTAAAAGTCTGGGGCCCTGGGCCAGAGCCCACTTTGCCCATGCCTTACAAAGTCTCGGAGTTTAGAGTGTACTCATTCATACCAGATCAGATTTAATATAGTCATTAATGAAAGAATTTGATGTTTTCAAAGACAGTTGATTTCGGGGCATGGCCAAGATGGTGGCTTGGGCGGACGTGCCGAGATGAGCTCCGGTGCGGCCTACCTGTCCCCATTCATTAATCCTGCATGCCACCAACCTTCCCTTGGTTGGCTGCCCGGGAAGTGTGTTTGGCTACTGTGGGCATGGGGGTGCCCGGAAATGAATCCTCCGATGCCCGTAGTGGCGCCAAAGAGTTGGACACAAGTGATTCGCTGCAGTGGCCTGGGAGGAGGTGCAAGACTGGAGATGCAGAGGGACCTGAGGTGTCGTACTACTGAAATACTATGGCAGGGGGGACTCCCGGGGCTGAGTTCTGCGACAGGTGAATTGTCTCTACCCACACCTAAGGGCATTGTTGCTCAGGGGGGATAGTAGAGACGGAGCACAGTACCTGGGTAAGGCCCTGCGAAGCGGAGCAGCCTCGGCGGCCTGAAAGACCTTAACACCCCAAGACAGCGGGGGTTGCTGTGATGGCTCGCCACATCTGAGCCTGGTGAAAGGAAGCAGTTGGCCCTAAGGACCCAGGAGGTAAGTGAAGGTATTTTGTGAGGGCGACTGTCCCGGCTTGGTGTTTCTGGACCAAATAAGTGTTGAGCGGGTTCGGTGCCATGGGTTAGCTGCGGCGACAAGCAGCATAAGGAAAGGAGTTGCATGCGCCCCCTGCGGCCACAGCCTGTTGTGGGTGCTCGACCCCGCCCGGGACAGTGGACATTGTGCTATAGTGGCTGGCAGTAGGCCCTGTACGCCAGAGACTTGGGCATACAACAAATGGAGCAAAGTCACGCCCTGTGGCTGCGGGGCCAGCGGGACAGCAGGCTTAAGCTACGAGTGATCCTGCGGCAACCGGGGGAGGGGAGGGCAGAGTGCCAGGCCCTGGAGACCAGCAGAAGAGGACGGTGGACCTTGCTGAGCCCTGGGACATCCGTCGGGCCTAAGAGAGCACTTCTCCCCTATCACAGAGATGCTCATGACTAGCACAAGAGTACCCCCGCAGAACCTGTTCCAATTGAAGGGATCGGCTGACAGAAATGGGTAAAACTAAGCATAAAATGAGTATTTGTAAAGGGCACATTCATCCAGCGGTATCTTGGCACTGAATAACAGATGTTTATTGTTACCCAACTAAATGGTACTCATTTTGTCGACCTCATATGAGTGGATCCACTGTGACCATGGGGTCGAATACAAGACCCTGTAGTGGACGCATTAGTCCACTGAGCCACCAGACACAGCAGTCTAAACAGTCCAAACCAATGCAGGATGCAAAGCCTGGGAAAACGCTGCCCCCATCTCCCCGCTGCAAGACGCAGTGCTCAGTCAAATAGAATCAAAACTGGATTTGCACACCGGCAAGTTTAACAGTATCCTGCAGGCAATACGAGAAGACAATACCTCACTGGTAGCCAAAATTGACTTTTTCAACTTAGATGTTATTCTCCTGAGGGTAGACCACGAAAAACTGGCAGACAGTGTGGATGACACAGAATTTACACGCAATTAGACCAATGGTGCAGGCACTGAAAACCCAAGTAAGGGAGTTGCAGAAAGGGATCAATACCCGCCATCTTCATGTAGAGTATGCTGAAAGGCATTCAAGGCTCAGCAACATGAGAATAGTAGGGGTACCTGAACTTGAGGAAGGCAGCACGCACTGAAATGTTCATAGAAGACTGGCTTACGCAAGTAGTGCTGCAAGGTAAGATTAAAAAAACATTTCTGTCGAGAGAGTTCACAGAGGTCCGGCCCGCCCTCCCCCGCAGGAGATGTACCCACTCCCAATCTTAGCTCACCTATTTAACTTCAGAGATCTTCTATTGCACGTTGCCCACTCTAAGAACCCCTGGGCCAGGAGATCAATATCCAGGTTACCCCACTGCAGATCAGTGCCAGCGGTCCAACTACACCGAAATTAAGCAACCACTATGGAAGTTGAATATCAGCTATGCTCGGAGGTTCCAGGCTAAACTCAGGGTTACTGACAATGTGCTCCTTTTTGCCACTCCTTCTGTAGCATGGGACTGGCTACAGACAAAGGGCATGAGTATATCCCCGGCGCAGTTCCCCGAGGCTCGATTGTGGGAGCACTGTCGCCCACAGAGACATCGTGGTCAGCGCTCCACACAGGAGGGAGCTGCTGAGGCCAGAGCGCAGGTGGTGGTGGATATTCTGCAACAAGCTTTCAGCCCCACCAGATCATCGATATTAGGGCGATAGGGTTCAGGACGTTCTTGTGAAGATCCTGACACGTCAAATCTAGATAGCCCCGTGGACTGAACTTGACACAGAGGGCTGCAGATAATATCATCTGAAAGAGTACAAGCGGAGCACATCTAGAGGGGACCAGGTCTGGACTCTCTGATCCACCAGTGTCCGACGGACAGTGGTTCCCACCTTTAGAAGGGCCAGAACGTTGGGCATGGACCGCGGCAATTCATAGAACATGGAGCGACTCTCGGTGGCCATCAGACTTAGGAACTGTACCCACTCCCCCAACCCACGCCAGAAACCTCCAAATCATCATTGACAACAAGCTCACCATGAAATCATAGATCAACGCCATCTCCTCCGCCTGCTTCTTCATTCTGCGTATGCTACGTAAGATCTTCAAGTCGTAAGATCTTCAAGTGGCTACTACTACACACGAGACGCACCGTGACACCAGCCCTCATCACCAGCCGATCAGACTAGGGCAATGCCCTCTACGTAGGAATTGCCGTACATCTCCTACAGAAACTTCAGAACATACAGAACGCCCCAGCCAGACTCATCCACGGCCTTCCCCTATAAACCCACATCACACCCCACCTCGGGCAACTCCACTGGCTCCCCTTACAACCAATTCAACTGCTGACCCGCACACACACAAGGCTCTACACAACCAAGGGCCCTTCTACATTAACCATCACCTGAACTTCCAACCTTCGAGAAGACTGCTCTCCGCCTCCCTTTCACTTGCCTATACTCCCCACATCTACCGAAGCAGAAGTGGAGGACGCGCCTTCTCTCATATTGCAGCAAAGACCTGGAACAGTCTCCCTGTACGCCGCCAGACCCTCACCTCACTTGCGGAATTCCAAATAGTCCTCAAGACCTTGCTTGTTCGAATAAGCCTCAGGGACCTGCAAGAGCCTGGATACCCTATTAGGTGATTAGCTGTACTTTATAAATCCTGATTGATTGATTGGAGCATTGACACATGTGATTGCCACCATCTGGGTCATGCTGAGCCGTCGGCAAAAGTAATCCTACAATGCCGGTTGTTGACACACAGGCGTTGGCGTACAGCAATCATGGTACTATATAGCACCTTGCAGAAGCAGCTGGCAAGGCCATATGATGACCAAGTGGGCGCAGTGCCTCTAATCCAAGACATCTGACAAACGATGGGTAGCGGCTAAGAGATACACCAAGTAGGTCTCTTGATATTCTACACTTAAGTTACTGCAGTTTAACTACCTACATCAAAGTTACATGTCCCCAAGAAGCATTGTCGGAATGTTTCCGGGCTCGTCGGCTGCTTGTCTTAAGACTTAAAAGAGTGGAAGCTTGAATTCCTGTTATGATTCAGTATTGTCGGTACAGATTTAAGACATTGAGATGGAAGCTCTTGCAGACATATGCCAGGCTGGCTGAAAGCCATAAGGCTGAAAGCCATAATGCTGCCATTCATCAACACATTAATGTTATTTGCTGCCTATGAGTCTTTCCATGAATCTAACACATTTACATTTTAAATGTGTGGGTTTCATGTAGCTCACTGATACGCCATCAGGTTTCCTAGCATTAGCTTGGCAAACTGCTCCATTAGAATCACTTTCCTCCAAAAAAACAGAGGGTTGAAGATGACGTCAAGGTTTCAGTTGTTTACCTTAATGAAATGTTAACGAATATGCCTCTTTTTTCCGCTTTCCCTCACCCGGCATGTTGTTACAACCACCGTGTTGTAACAACGCATACCATTACCTGGCAACACCGACTTGCGGGGGAGGGGGGGCCTGGATGTTGAAATAGTATAATTTACTATTCCAACTCCAGTCTGTGCGGACAGTAGGAAAGGTGTAGGATTTTAAACACCTTCTCCCCCCTCTGCAAGTCGTTGTAACGACTTGCGGGGTAATGGTATGCGTTGTTACAACGGGGTCGTTGTAACGAACGCGTTGTAACGACATGCGGGGTGACGGGTGCGTTGTAAGGGGTGTTTACCAGTGTTAACTAATATATGCATGTATCGCTGGTAGAAGCATATGCCCCTGATTGGGGGACAGGGAAGAGAACGATCTGCCTCCTATTCTGATTTTATTGTCCTTTGGTCTTGGTGTTTGCAGTGGATTGATTGATTTAGATCTGAGTGCGATGTGGCAGGCAACACGTCACTTTGGCTTGAATAAAGAGTAGTGGTTGGGGCTAGATTGGTTTTATTTTCATTAAAAAAAGATAGGGTCTACAGTCAACATCTGGGCTGGATCTGCCTATGAACTATAGACAGGTGCAGTTTATGAATTTCGAAGGTATTCGTTGCCCTGGGGGGAGTGAGACACACTTGGGGAAATCAGAAACTATAGATGTCAAATAGATGATGACATTCTCTACGTATGTTGGCAAAGGATATTCCAAAGCCAATGTATGGATAGAACGCGTTGTTTTTATTCGGATTAAATTGTTTACTGATTAACAGTTGTACATTAGAATATTGTATAGAAAAATATTATTCTGACTTAAAAACTATGCCCTAAACATCATTTCCAATTACTTTGTTCCACTGGGTGAGAGTTTCTATTATTATCTTTTTGTGAGTGATATTGAGCACACAGTTTTTTTGTTCACAATATTCTGACACCATACCTTCAAAGAAGCAGATGTTCTTGCTCAAGGTCTGAGCGTGTGATTTTGTTGTTTGACACGTGTTTCTCTTTGGCTCCATGAGCCTTAAAGCTTTCCCAATGCCTTCACAGCAGTCTGGAAGGTGTCCAGGGAGTACCAAATGTCAAACAGGAAAAACAATAGGGATGACTTTGCACAAGTTTGCATACTTCCCTGTGTTCACTGTTATGAGCAGTGCTTGTCTATGGCATGCCCAGGTGTGTGCAGCCTTGTTCACCCGGGCACCCAACTGACGGTCAAAAGTCGTCTTTGGTTATTTACAGACCTACAAAGAGGCATTGTGTAGTGCAAGCTTCTCAAACGAGTAGCTTGTGAGCTACTAGTAGCTCTCCACCTACCTGTACACAGTTCTCCTGGGTGCAGCCTAGTCAACTCAATTAGAAGCTTGTGCTTTGTTGAATGAATGTATCTATGCCAAAAAGGATAAGCAGGTATTAGAGACTTAAGTGTGTGTATTTTCAGATCTCAGAAACTGATGTTTGGAGAAAAATGGCTGGATTTCCAAAATATATTTAATGCTGATATTTGAGCAATGAAAGCAAAGGGTGTTGGGGAGACTTATTACTAACATTATTACCTTGGTTCTAGGGGAATTGCAGCTGTGGCTGCTATGTACTACCCATATAGAGGCATTACACATTGGGAAAGCATTTTTACATTACTGCTGGCATCTGTGTCTGATGTACTGAAGGAATCACTTTGCATATGCTGGTCACTAATCTAATCTTGTCTGCTGTGGCAATCATTACATCTCTAATAATATTAGTAGCCCTGGAGGCTTTTCATTGAAGATAAGTAGCTCTTAATACAGAAAAGGTTGGAGACCCCTGGTACAGCGTGTGGTCTGTGGTAAAGAAGTATATAACCTACACGGAGGCGATGTACAGCGTGTGCTCTGCAGTAAAGGGGTATATACCCTACACAGAGGCGATGTACAGCGTGTGCTCTGCAGTATAGGGGTATATACCCTACACAGAGGCGATGTACAGCGTGTGCTCTGCAGTATAGGGGTATATACCCTACACAGAGGCGATGTACAGCGGGTGCTCTGCAGTATAGGGGTATATACCCTACACAGAGGCGATGTACAGCGTGTGCTCTGCAGGAAAGGGGTATATACCCTACACAGAGGCGATGCACAGCGTGTGCTCTGCAGTATAGGGGTATATACCCTACACAGAGGCGATGCACAGCGGGTGCTCTGCAGGATAGGGGTATATACCCTACACAGAGGCGATGTACAGCGGGTGCTCTGCAGGATAGGGGTATATACCCTACACAGAGGCGATGTACAGCGGGTGCTCTGCAGGATAGGGGTATATACCCTACACAGAGGCGATGTACAGCGTGTGCTCTGCAGTATAGGGGTATATACCCTACACAGAGGCGATGTACAGCGTGTGCTCTGCAGTATAGGGGTATATACCCTACACAGAGGCGATGTACAGCGTGTGCTCTGCAGTATAGGGGTATATACCCTACACAGAGGCGATGTACAGCGGGTGCTCTGCAGTATAGGGGTATATGCCCTACACAGAGGCGATGTACAGCGGGTGCTCTGCAGTATAGGGGTATATACCCTACACAGAGGCGATGTACAGCGGGTGCTCTGCAGTATAGGGGTATATACCCTACACAGAGGCGATGTACAGCGGGTGCTCTGCAGTATAGGGGTATATGCCCTACACAGAGGCGATGTACAGCGGGTGCTCTGCAGTATAGGGGTATATGCCCTACACAGAGGCGATGTACAGCGGGTGCTCTGCAGGATAGGGGTATATGCCCTACACAGAGGCGATGTACAGCGGGTGCTCTGCAGTATAGGGGTATATGCCCTACACAGAGGCGATGTACAGCGTGTGCTCTGCAGGATAGGGGTATATGCCCTACACAGAGGCGATGTACAGCGTGTGCTCTGCAGGATAGGGGTATATGCCCTACACAGAGGCGATGTACAGCGTGTGCTCTGCAGGATAGGGGTATATGCCCTACACAGAGGCGATGTACAGCGTGTGCTCTGCAGGATAGGGGTATATGCCCTACACAGAGGCGATGTACAGCGTGTGCTCTGCAGGATAGGGTTATATACCCTACACAGAGGCGATGTACAGCGTGTGCTCTGCAGGATAGGGGTATATACCCTACACAGAGGCGATGTACAGCGTGTGCTCTGCAGTATAGGGGTATATACCCTACACAGAGGCGATGTACAGCGTGTGCTCTGCAGGATAGGGGTATATACCCTACACAGAGGCGATGTACAGCGTGTGCTCTGCAGTATAGGGGTATATACCCTACACAGAGGCGATGTACAGCGTGTGCTCTGCAGGATAGGGGTATATACCCTACACAGAGGCGATGTACAGCGTGTGCTCTGCAGGATAGGGGTATATACCCTACACAGAGGCGATGTACAGCGTGTGCTCTGCAGGATAGGGGTATATACCCTACACAGAGGCGATGTACAGCGTGTGCTCTGCAGGATAGGGGTATATACCCTACACAGAGGCGATGTACAGCGTGTGCTCTGCAGTATAGGGGTATATACCCTACACAGAGGCGATGTACTGCGGGTGCTCTGCAGTATAGGGGTATATACCCTACACAGAGGCGATGTACAGCGGGTGCTCTGCAGTATAGGGGTATATACCCTACACAGAGGCGATGTACAGCGTGTGCTCTGCAGGATAGGGGTATATACCCTACACAGAGGCGATGTACAGCGGGTGCTCTGCAGGATAGGGGTATATACCCTACACAGAGGCGATGTACAGCGGGTGCTGTGCAGTATAGGGGTATATACCCTACACAGAGGCGATCTACAGCGTGTGCTCTGCAGTATAGGGGTATATACCCTACACAGAGGCGATGTACAGCGTGTGCTCTGCAGTATAGGGGTGTATACCCTACACAGAGGCGATGTACAGCGTGTGCTCTGCAGTATAGGGGTATATACCCTACACAGAGGCGATGAACAGTGTGTGCTCTGCAGTATAGGGGTATATACCCTACACAGAGGCGATGTACAGCGTGTGCTCTGCAGTATAGGGGTATGTACCCTACACAGAGGCGATGTACAGAGTGTGCTCTGCAGTATAGGGGTATATACCCTACACAGAGGCGATGTACAGCGTGTTCTCTGCAGTATAGGGGTATATACCCTACACAGAGGCGATGTACAGCGTGTGCTCTGCAGGATAGGGGTATATACCCTACACAGAGGCAATCTACAGCGTGTGCTCTGCAGTATAGGGGTATATACCCTACACAGAGGCGATGTACAGCGGGTGCTCTGCAGTATAGGGGTATATACCCTACACAGAGGCGATGTACAGCGTGTGCTCTGCAGGATAGGGGTATATACCCTACACAGAGTCAATGTACAGCGTGTGCTCTGCAGTATAGGGGTATATACCCTACACAGAGGCGATCTACAGCGTGTGCTCTGCAGTATAGGGGTATATACCCTACACAGAGGCGATGTACAGCGGGTGCTCTGCAGTATAGGGGTATATACCCTACACAGAGGCGATGTACAGCGGGTGCTCTGCAGGATAGGGGTATATACCCTACACAGAGTCGATGTACAGCGTGTGCTCTGCAGTATAGGGGTATATACCCTACACAGAGGCGATGTACAGCGGGTGCTCTGTAGTATAGGGGTATATACCCTACACAGAGGCGATGTACAGCGTGTGCTCTGCAGGATAGGGGTATATACCCTACACAGAGGCGATGTACAGCGGGTGCTCTGCAGGATAGGGGTATATACCCTACACAGAGGCAATCTACAGTGTGTGTTCTGCAGTATAGGGGTATATACCCTACACAGAGGCGATGTACAGCTTGTGCTCTGCAGTATAGGGGTATATACCCTACACAGAGGCGATGTACAGCGGGTGTTCTGCAGGATAGGGGTATATAACCTACACAGAGGCAATGTACAGTGTGTGCTTTGCATTGTGGGAGTATATAACCTACACAGAGGCAATGTACAGCGTGTGCTTTGCAGTGTGGGAGTATATAACCTACACAGAGGCAATGTACAGTGTGTGCTTTGCAGTGTGGGAGTATATAACCTACACAGAGGCAATGTACAGTGTGTGCTTTGCAGTGTGGAAGTATATAACCTACACAGAGGCAATGTACAGTGTGTGCTTTGCAGTGTGGGAGTATATAACCTACACAGAGGCAATGTACAGTGTGTGCTTTGCAGTGTGGGAGTATATAACCTACACAGAGGCAATGTACAGTGTGTGCTTTGCAGTGTGGGAGTATATACCCTACACAGAGGTACAATATGTGCTTTGCGGGATAGGGGTATATACCCTACACAGAGGTGATGTACAGAGTGTGCTCTGCTGGATAGGGGTATAACACTACAGAGAGACTGTACAGCGGGGGGGGGGGGCATTCAGAATGTAGCGTGGTGGGGGGGCGCCCTGCTGTAGAGGGGCATATTAATAGGTCATGGACATTGAAGAACAACCCCCTAGTCATATTTTAGACCCCCCCTCCCTTTACTTTTACTGGTATTAAGTCGTGTTGCTCAAAATAGACGGGTGGGGGCACTAGGGGCCCTCCTCGTCACTGGAGCAGACAGGCAACATCCGATATTATTTGCGGGAGCATTAAAAATACAACGGCGCCGTGGGAGTGACGTTTGTACTCGAGGACGGGACCCCCTAAATACAGAAACCACAGGGCAGAGGCCAGCAGGTGCAGCCGGGGCCCCTCCATCCGGTTGAAGCCAGCACCCTGAAGCCTTAGCAGAAGCCTTCAAAGGCGGGCAGTGCTGTGGCGCTGTCCGCTGCTGCGGGACCGCGAGAGGAAACCCGGGGGTGCACATGAAAGAGGCGTGCAGAGCTCCTGTGTCACAGGGTCCCCACATCCATGTGCTGTGACATGCATACATCTGCTGTGTCTCTGTATGAGTTCATGTATACATCTGTGGTAATATATGAGCCGCACATACACGTCTGCTGTGGCATCATACGACCACACACATCCACCTGCTGTGACACTGAATGAGTTGCATGCATACACCTGCTGTGGCATCATACGAACGACCACACACATCCACCTGCTGTGACACTGAATGAGTTGCATGCATACACCTGCTGTGGCATCATACGACCACACACATCCACCTGCTGTGACACTGATTGAGTTGCATGCATACACCTGCTGTGGCATCATACGACCGACCACACACATCCACCTGCTGTGACACTGAATGAGTTGCATGCATACACCGCTGTGGCATCATACGAACGACCACACACATACACCTGCTGTGACACTGAATGAGTTGCATGCATACACCGCTGTGGCATCATACGACCACACACATCCACCTGCTGTGACACTGAATGAGTTGCATGCATACACCGCTGTGGCATCATACGATCACACACATCCACCTGCTGTGACACTGAATGAGTTGCATGCATACACCGCTGTGGCATCATACGACCACACACATCCACCTGCTGTGACACTGAATGAGTTGCATGCATACACCACTGTGGTATCATACCACCACACACATCCACCTGCTGTGACACTGAATGAGTTGCATGCATACACCGCTGTGGCATCATACGACCACACACATCCACCTGCTGTGACACTGAATGAGTTGCATGCATACACCACTGTGGTATCATACCACCACACACATCCACCTGCTGTGACACTGAATGAGTTGCATGCATACACCGCTGTGGCATCATACGACCACACACATCCACCTGCTGTGACACTGAATGAGTTGCATGCATACACCGCTGTGGCATCATACGACCACACACATCCACCTGCTGTGACACTCAATGAGTTGCATGCATACACCTGCTGTGGCATCATACGAACGACCACACACATCCACCTGCTGTGACACTGAATGAGTTGCATGCATACACCTGCTGTGGCATCATACGACCACACACATCCACCTGCTGTGACACTGAATGAGTTGCATGCATACACCTGCTGTGGCATCATACGAACGACCACACACATACACCTGCTGTGACACTGAATGAGTTGCATGCATACACCGCTGTGGCATCATACGACCACACACATCCACCTGCTGTGACACTGAATGAGTTGCATGCATACACCTGCTGTGGCATCATACGACCACACACATCCACCTGCTGTGACACTGAATGAGTTGCATGCATACACCTGCTGTGGCATCATACGACCACACACATCCACCTACTGTGACACTGAATGAGTTGCATGCATACACCTGCTGTGGCATCATACGACCACACACATCCACCTGCTGTGACACTGAATGAGTTGCATGCATACACCGCTGTGGCATCATACGACCAAACACATCCACCTGCTGTGACACTCAATGTGTTGCATGCATACACCACTGTGGCATCATACGAACGACCACACACATCCACCTGCTGTGACACTGAATGAGTTGCATGCATACACCTGCTGTGGCATCATACGACCACACACATCCACCTGCTGTGACACTGAATGAGTTGCATGCATACACCACTGTGGCATCATACGAACGACCACACACATACACCTGCTGTGACACTGAATGAGTTGCATGCATACACCACTGTGGCATCATACAACCACACACATCCACCTGCTGTGATACTTTACGAGTGCCATGCATACACCTGCTGTGGCATCATACAACCACACACATCCACCTGCTGTGACACTGAATGAGTTGCATGCATACACCACTGTGGCATCATACGAACGACCACACACATCCACCTGCTGTGACACTGAATGAGTTGCATGCATACACCGCTGTGGCATCATACGACCACACACATCCACCTGCTGTGACACTGAATGAGTTGCATGCATACACCGCTGTGGCATCATACAACCACACACATCCACCTGCTGTGACACTCAATGAGTTGCATGCATACACCGCTGTGGCATCATACAACCACACACATCCACCTGCTGTGACACTCAATGAGTTGCATGCATACACCTGCTGTGGCATCATACGAACGACCACACACATCCACCTGCTGTGACACTGAATGAGTTGCATGCATACACCGCTGTGGCATCATACGACCACACACATCCACCTGCTGTGACACTGAATGAGTTGCATGCATACACCGCTGTGGCATCATACAACCACACACATCCACCTGCTGTGACACTGAATGAGTTGCATGCATACACCGCTGTGGCATCATACGACCACACACATCCACCTGCTGTGACACTGAATGAGTTGCATGCATACACCGCTGTGGCATCATACGAACGACCACACACATCCACCTGCTTTGACACTGAATGAGTTGCATGCATACACCGCTGTGGCATCATACGACCACACACATCCACCTGCTGTGACACTCAATGAGTTGCATGCATACACCTGCTGTGGCATCATACGACCACACACATCCACCTGCTGTGACACTGAATGAGTTGCATGCATACACCGCTGTGGCATCATACGAACGACCACACACATTCACCTGCTGTGACACTGAATGAGTTGCATGCATACACCTGCTGTGGCATCATACGAACGACCACACACATACACCTGCTGTGACACTGAATGAGTTGCATGCATACACCTGCTGTGGCATCATACGACCACACACATCCACCTGCTGTGACACTGAATGAGTTGCATGCATACACCGCTGTGGCATCATACGAACGACCACACACATCCACCTGCTGTGACACTGAATGAGTTGCATGCATATACCTGCTGTGGCATCATACGAACGACCACACACATACACCTGCTGTGACACTGAATGAGTTGCATGCATACACCTGCTGTGGCATCATACCACCACACACATCCACCTGCTGTGACACTGAATGAGTTGCATGCATACACCGCTGTGGCATCATACGACCACACACATCCACCTGCTGTGACACTGAATGAGTTGCATGCATACACCTGCTGTGGCATCATACGACCACACACCTCCACCTGCTGTGACACTGAATGAGTTGCATGCATACACCTGCTGTGGCATCATACGACCACACACATCCACCTGCTGTGACACTGAATGAGTTGCATGCATACACCGCTGTGGCATCATACGACCACACACATCCACCTGCTGTGACACTGAATGAGTTGCATGCATACACCTGCTGTGGCATCATACGACCACACACATCCACCTGCTGTGACACTGAATGAGTTGCATGCATACACCGCTGTGGCATCATACGACCACACACATCCACCTGCTGTGACACTGAATGAGTTGCATGCATACACCACTGTGGCATCATACCACCACACACATCCACCTGCTGTGACACTCAATGAGTTGCATGCATACACCTGCTGTGGCATCATACGAACGACCACACACATACACCTGCTGTGACACTGAATGAGTTGCATGCATACACCTGCTGTGGCATCATACGACCACACACATCCACCTGCTGTGACACTGAATGAGTTGCATGCATACACCGCTGTGGCATCATACCACCACACACATCCACCTGCTGTGACACTGAATGAGTTGCATGCATACACCGCTGTGGCATCATACCACCACACACATCCACCTGCTGTGACACTCAATGAGTTGCATGCATACACCTGCTGTGGCATCATACGAACGACCACACACATACACCTGCTGTGACACTGAATGAGTTGCATGCATACACCTGCTGTGGCATCATACGACCACACACATCCACCTGCTGTGACACTGAATGAGTTGCATGCATACACCGCTGTGGCATCATACCACCACACACATCCACCTGCTGTGACACTGAATGAGTTGCATGCATACACCGCTGTGGCATCATACGACCACACACATCCACCTGCTGTGACACTCAATGAGTTGCATGCATACACCGCTGTGGCATCATACGACCACACACATCCACCTGCTGTGACACTCAATGAGTTGCATGCATACACCGCTGTGGCATCATACGACCACACACATCCACCTGCTGTGACACTCAATGAGTTGCATGCATACACCTGCTGTGGCATCATACGAACGACCACACACATCCACCTGCTGTGACACTGAATGAGTTGCATGCATACACCTGCTGTGGCATCATACGACCACACACATCCACCTGCTGTGACACTGAATGAGTTGCATGCATACACCGCTGTGGCATCATACCACCACACACATCCATCTGCTGTGACACTCAATGAGTTGCATGCATACACCACTGTGGTATCATACCACCACACACATCCACCTGCTGTGACACTGAATGAGTTGCATGCATACACCGCTGTGGCATCATACGAACGACCACACACATCCACCTGCTGTGACACTGAATGAGTTGCATGCATATACCTGCTGTGGCATCATACGAACGACCACACACATACACCTGCTGTGACACTGAATGAGTTGCATGCATACACCGCTGTGGCATCATACGACCACACACATCCACCTGCTGTGACACTGAATGAGTTGCATGCATACACCGCTGTGGCATCATACGAACGACCACACACATCCACCTGCTGTGACACTGAATGAGTTGCATGCATACACCGCTGTGGCATCATACGAACGACCACACACATCCACCTGCTGTGACACTGAATGAGTTGCATGCATACACCTGCTGTGGCATCATACCACCACACACATCCACCTGCTGTGACACTGAATGAGTTGCATGCATACACCACTGTGGCATCATACGACCACACACATCCACCTGCTGTGACACTGAATGAGTTGCATGCATACACCTGCTGTGGCATCATACGAACGACCACACACATACACCTGCTGTGACACTGAATGAGTTGCATGCATACACCGCTGTGGCATCATACGACCACACACATCCACCTGCTGTGACACTGAATGAGTTGCATGCATACACCTGCTGTGGCATCATACGACCACACACATCCACCTGCTGTGACACTGAATGAGTTGCATGCATACACCTGCTGATATATAAAACCATTTAACTATAAGAATAAGGGACAACCCAGTAACCCTGGGGTCGGGTCATCAAGTAATAAAGACAAACAGGGGCGGAGGACGTGTGAACCTCGACTTCCTTGGAAAACACAGAGATCGTTGTATTCGTTTTTATAACCCCCCAACCCAGGTTTGTGAGGCTCGTCCTCGCGGTCCCCCCACTGCTGCCCCCCGCCTCGTCCCTGCTCCCAGAATGGGTGAACCCCGCTGGGGCGAAGCGGGCGGGGGCCAGACACTCTCACCCTTCCCTCCATCCCTCACACCCCACGCCCCAGGACTGGCACGCCCTCACCCCTTGCAGTGTATCCTCGCCCCCTTATGTCTTGACTGATAGGATGAGGGGCCCTCGCCCCTTCCACTGCCCCCTCGCTTCCCGCTAGCCTACCTCCCAGGGAGGGGGTGCCCTCGCCCCTTCCTTTGCCCCCACACTCATCACCGTTTAGGCTGGGGATGCCCTCACCCCTTCCTATCCATGATACACCCAAAGACGGGGTGCCCTCGCCCCTTCTATTGTCTCGTCTGCTTGTTACCTCCCAGGAAGGGGGTGCCCTCACCCTTTCCTTGTCCCCCTCCTTCATTACCTTCTAGGCGGGGGTGGGGGGTGCATGCCCTCACCTTTTCCACCCCCATATTACACCCTCATTCCTTGCATGATTGGTGTGGGGTGCCCTCACTCCTCCCACTGCCACACCATACCACACTCTACTCTTTCCCGCTTGGATGGGGGTGTCCTCACCCTCTCCACTGCCATCGCACCACCATTCCTTACCTGCTTGGATGGGAGGGGGTGACTTCACCCCGCCATTACCCCCCTCCCCCTTTCCATTACCCCATCCCCTAATTCCTTACTTTCAGAAATGGGGCTCCCCCGCCCCTTTCACTTCTCCCTCGCCCCCTTATTCCTTCTCTTCTATACAGGGGGTGTCCTTTCCCCTTCTCTACCCACCTCTCCTCATTCCTTACCTCCAAGGAAAGGGGTGGCATCACCCATGCATTCCTACCTCATTCCTTGCCGCTTAGATTGGGGGTGCTCTCATCCCTCGACCCCCCCCATTCCTCACTGCATAGGAGAGGGATCCCCAACCCGTCCCAGTGCCCCCACTCTCAGTCCTCACCCCCAAGAATGGGGGTGGGCTCCCCCTCTCATTGCCTTCTCAGTCCTCGCCTCCTAGGATAGAAGTGCCCCCCCCCTTCGGGTGCTCTCTTTGCCCCTCATTCCTTAACGCATACCCCCCTCCCCCCCTACATTGGTTCCTCTGCTCCTTGTTCCATACCCAGTAGAATGGGGGTGCCCCCTCCCACTGCCCCCACATGTCTTCATTCCTAGGATGGGGTGCCCCCCTCCCACTGCCCCCACATGTCCTCATTCCTAGGATGGGGGTGCCCCCCTCCCACTACCCCCACATGTCTTCATTCCAAGGATGGGGGTGCCCCCCTCCCTCCATTGCCCTGATGCCCCATACCTCACCCCCCATGTCCCTCCCTGCCCCTTCCTTACCTCCTGGCAGCGGGAAGAAGCCCTCCATGAAGGGGCTCTGTGCCAGCACCGGGCACAGGAAGAGCTGGAGGTAAAATCCGGTGGCCACGGGGCTGGGGGCCACCATCCTGGGTCCGGGCGCGGGGTGTGGGGGCCCGGGGGGCGCTGGCAGGGGCTCGGCTGGCACAGGCTGTCTGTCGGTGCTGCTGTCCAGACCCTTCCCTGGTGGGCTCTGGAGGGAGGGAGAGTGAGTGACCGCGCTCAGTCCCCTCTCCCTCCTGCGGGGAGAGCGCCAGGCACCGGCTTAACCCCTCCGGGCCCTGGCGGGAGCGAGCGCAGCAGGCAGGGACCCCCAGCGGGAGCGAGCACAGCAGGCAGGGACCCCCAGCGGGAGCGAGCACAGCAGGCAGGGACCCCCAGCGGGCACAGCAGGCAGGGACCCCCAGCGGAACCGGAGCAGACCTTCTCGCCCCTCGCCCTCAGTACATGAGACATGGAAGGGTGGACACTGGACAGACAGACGTACACCGAGAAACCTACAGAGAGACGGCGACAGAAGCAGTCACAGACAAGGCCAGAGAGACAGACAGGCACAGGGAGAGCAAGACAGAGAGACAGACGGGCAGAAGAGGTGGACACAGACAGAGAGACAGACAGTCACAGGGAGAGCAAGACAGAGAGACGGACAGGCACAGGGAGAGCCAGACAGAGAGACAGACGGGCAGAAGAGGTGGACACAGACAGAGAGACAGACAGTCACAGGGAGAGCAAGACAGAGAGACGGACAGCCACAGGGAGAGCCAGACAGAGAGACAGACGGGCAGAAGAGGTGGACACAGACAGAGGGGCAGAAGAGGTGGACACAGACAGAGGGACAGGATATGAAAACGCGAGCAAATTCACAGGCAGACAGATAAATGGATATTTAGCCAAAGACAGAGGTGGAGAGATATAGGCAGACAGACAGATAGACAGAACAAGGTCAGGCTAGACAGACAGAGAGGGAATACAGACAGGCACGGATAGAGACTGCCAGATTGAGATACAGGGGAAAACCGAGAGATATTCAGAGATGGGTAGAGAGAGCCAGTATAGGCCTGAACAGAGAGAGAGGAAGACCGAGAGAGACCAGATACTCTGAGAATTATGAAGAGAGAGAGAGAGAGTGCACGCCGGGACAGATGGAGAGGTAGACAGATAAACAGACACAGCGAGGTACAGATACAGCGAGGTGTAGACAGAGCAGGGCCAGGTTTACACCTCACTGCACATTCATCCCACATGAGTGAGTCTGATTAATTCAGTACAGAGACAGAATCTGCCTGAACACCTGCCTGTGGGCAGCCTGAAGAGGTCATGGATAGACAGAGTCACAAAGAGATAGAGACAGAGACAGACGGGGACACATACACACAGATAGATACAGACAGAGGGGTACCTGCTCCAGACAAACAGCGCCTTGAGGCAGAAAGGATCCTGCAAGCCAGTCTAGCCTGCTCGTCGTCAGGCCTGCTTGCGGTAACCAGGGCCGGACTGAGAACCAAACAGGGCCAGACTGGGAACAGAAACCGGCCCAGGTAAACTGCTCAGCTGGCCCCCCTGGGTTGAGGAGGGGGAGTGCAGCCGAGCAGGTTGCGAGGGCCGATTTTGTTACAGTGGGCCGATATTGCCGACTCCCGGAAACAAAACCGGCCCCCCAGGGACCTAAAACCGTGCCCCACCCTAGCGGCCTACCGGGGAAACGCCCGGTGCCCGCTATGGTCAGTCCAGCCCTGAAACCAAAACCGGCCCTGGAAAGTGCTCGGCCAACACCCCTCCCCCCCCCCCCCCCGAAGGGGTTGGGGGTGCTGCCGAGCTGTTTGCCAGGGCCAGTTTCGGACGATTTTTTTACAGGGACCGATATTGCAGCTATGCTCCAAAAACGGCCCCCCGGGGCCCAAAACAGCCCCCACCCTGGTGGCCCACCGGGAAAATGCCCGGTGCCCGCTACGGCCAGTCCAGCCCTGGCAGTAACTCCTGGGAACTGATTCCGTGCTGTGGGGTAAACTCTGATCCCTTCACAAACAGGCGCTTGTGCAGGGATCACAAACAGGTTATGCCAGGAAAAACAAAGCAAACACAAGGAGATGATGGACGGAGCGCTGAAACTTTTCAGACACCCACCCCAGTCACAGATCTGGGTTGAATCCATCATCGTTCTTTAGCTCACTTTGCCATCCCAGTTCAGACCCAGCCATATGCAAACCAGAATTGACCCTGTAACTCATGGAAACAGTCCAGCCCGAACTTCCAAGCCAGGTCTTCCCTGGGCCAGAAACAAGGATCCTGGGACTGGTTTCAAGGTAACAATCCTGATCAGCCAGGCTAGCGTAAATCCAGTGGCAAAGTGAGCAGGGGACCCACGTCTGGGCATACCATGCCAACTTAGGGCAAGCAAAGTAAATACAAGGAGATGATGGACGGAGTGCTGAAAAGTTTCAGACACTCACCCCCAGTCACAGATCTGGGATGAATCCATAATTCTTTGGTTTACTCTGCCATCCCAGTTCAGACCCAGCCATATGCAAATCAGTCTTGACCTTGTTCCTCAAGGAAACAGTACAGCCCTATCTGCCCAGGCAGGTCTTCCCTGGACCGTAAACAAGGATCCTTGGAATGGGTTCGGGGTAACACCCCGCACCAGCCAGGCTAACGTGAATCCAGTGGCAAAGTGAGCAAGGGACCTACATCTGGGCATACCCTCCAACTTAGGGCAAACAAAGCAAACACAAGGAGATGATGGACAGAGCGCTGAAACCTTTCAGACACTCCCCCCCAGTCACAGATCTGAGTGGGACGGGTATGCCCAGATGTTGGTCTGGTGCTCACCATCCCACTGGAGTCTAGTAGCCTGGAACGGCATGGGGAGCAAAAACACAATGGATTTAGGCCCAGGTCTCTGTACTGGGGTGAATGCATGACATTGTTCTGCATTCGGTCCATCAATTGTTGTTTTTGCATTTGTCACCCCGAGTGGGATGGGTATGCTCAGATGTGGATCCCCTGCTCTCCATGCCACTGGACCAAAGCTAGCCTGCCTGATGAGGGGTGATATCCCGAAACCGGTCCCAGGATGCTTGTTACCATTCCAGGGAGGACCTGGCCTGGCAGTTTGGGCTGGACTGTTCCCATGGGGAACAGGGTCAAGATTGATTTGCTTAAGGATGGTGTATAAACAACGAGAGAGTAAGGGCAAAGTGAAATACTCTCCCACCCCTTGGGATAAACAATCAGAAACAACTAGAGAGTACCATAATCAATAAAAAACATAAACTCACTAGGATAGATGTTGAGAAGACCTTTCACCAGCCAACATCAGTGCCCCATGCGTGGTTTTAAACTGTGTTATTAAGCATAATGAATATATAGAAAAAAGGAAGAATGAGTATACCAAAAGGAAAAAATGGGCCCCTCAGGCACCCACACTAGGTAGGTAGCCGTTTGTCTTCATCGGGTTCCCATTATTTCGTATGTGAAAAGGTACGAAAAACAGAAGTGCAGATTAAAAAGAGTGTAGATCACTCCCTCAACCAACAATTTTAATAGAGGGGTGACTCGAACTCAAATTAAAACCAATGTGCTTGTGCGGACAGTGAAGAGTTAAGTAAATTTGAACCCCCTGTCCTAAAAAACGGTCGACATGTTTCAGCTAGATGGTCTTATTCGACCCAGCATTCCTCAGGACCAGTGATAAAAGTAACTCACACAGCATGGCAGTACACCCCCTAAAGTGCCTACTCACGTTGGATGGATGTTCAAGAAAATACGTTTTTACCAACTTTTGTTCGTTGTGCTGGAAAAAACTTCAGGTGTGTTACCTCTGTTCTGTGAGGATTATGGAATTCTGTTAGTATTCCAGTCTTTTCTTAGATTTTAGTAAAAGACGAGCATTCTCTTTAGGACTGCATCGATCCTACAGAAAGACCCCATGAGTCCGTGGTGGGGGAATTCTTCACGTCAGCGTTAGCTTGCTGACGACTCCCCGCGTTTACACCTAGTTCTGGCGCAGCACAGAACTAGGTGTAAAAGCACATTGGTTTTAATTTGAGTTCGAGTCACCCCTCTATTAAAATTGTTGGTTGAGGGAGTGATCTACACTCTTTTTAATCTGCACTTCTGTTTTTCGTACCTTTTCACATACGAAATAATGGGAACCCGATGAAGACAAACGGCTACCTACCTAGTGTGGGTGCCTGAGGGGCCCATTTTTTCCTTTTGGTATACTCATTCTTCCTTCTTTCTATATATTCATTATGCTTATTAACACAGTTTAAAACCACACATGGGGCACTGATGTTGGCTGGTGAAAGGTCTTCTCAACATCTATCCTAGTGAGTTTATGTTTTTTATTGATTATGGTACTCTCTAGTTGTTTCTGATTGCTTAAGGATGGGTCTATTCTGGAATGGCATGGGTATGGATTTAGACCCAGATCTCTTTACTGGGGTGAATGTGTCACATTGTTCAGCATTCTGTTTATCAGTTGTTCTTTTTGCAGGAAAAACACAGCAGCCTTTATAGGGGATAAAATGGACCGAAAAAAGGCAAAGCATGTGGAATTCAGTGCAATAAAGAACCATTCCACATGTTATGCATTATTCACCCCTGGAACATGCTGGAGTTATTTATTGGATCCAGTAAATATCCCACCCTAGGTTAATGATACTTATATGGTTCAAGAAATACCACTCCATACTCCCCACTACTCTGAATCAAGGCCTTTGACACTATTTATATCAACATCGTGAGGACCCTCAAATCCAGATTGGGAGTTACCGCCTGCATAGGATTCAGATTTTTGCGGAAATGACAACACAGCTTAAATTTTCACCATACACATTTTGCCAGGGGAAGTCTGGTGAAATGTACCTAAGAAAAAGGTTGAAATGAGACAAAGGCGCTCTAATTGGGTGAACAAAATCCAATAGTGCATTCAATACTTAAGTTTAACCTTCAGAACTGTGAACGGTAGGGCACTACCACACCACCACAGTTAATAAGTGTGGTGTTACCACACTAAATTGTGAAGCACTCAGAATATGCTGGTCTGGCTTAGCTCTCGCTTTTGGTTCTATTTACAGTTGGATATAATGGGGTGAGGTATCTACCACACCCCGTAAATGCTATTACTATGGGCGAGGGTCAGCTGCTGTAAATACCTCCTGTTCCTTTATTTTCACTTGAAAATGTGTCATGACGCACAGCACTGGCATTTAAAGTACAAAATTCCTCTTGTTTTTCATTTTTTCCAGTCTTTTCCCCAAGCTAAATTTCTGTATATTTGACCTGAAATAAGTCATGAAACAACAATATGGGCCTGATTCTGATGCGGTAAGGAAAGCATTCCCACCTAGGGCCTGGTTTCGATGCGGTTAGGAAGGCCTCCTAATGGCATTTGCTCCTTCCAAATCGGATCGGGAAACTGTCTTCCCGACCCATGGCCCAATTATGATGCGGTTAGGAACATATGCTCCCATTGAAATCAATGGGAGACCAACCAAATCGTATCTGGATGCATCGTACTCTGTCAGTCGGACTCTCCCGATCCGAGTGGGTTGGAAACCATTTCCATTCCGATTCAGTCGGGAAGCTTTCCAACCTGCATCAGAATCGGGCCCTATGTTGTGCAATAATTGTCATGCAACTCTGAATTCCGATCCTTGTGCACAGGGGCTTAGCTATCCTGCAGGGGTAGTGGTCTGTTCATCCAGTAATATGGTCACTGTTGCATCTGTGACCTTGAGAAGAGGACGACTTAATGAGGGATTATTAACCAGAATGAACCAAGGGTTTTAGTGATATGGAAGTCTGGTATTTGCTTAAATGGAATTGCATTGGGTCATAGCACCTGATGTTGTCACCAGCCTCCTCTGGTCCCTGTAGACTGTGATGTTTTGAATTGAGAGACAGGCGGAGCAGCTTGAGGGTGGTGGCTGGGACTGGTTCTTTGAGCTCTTTCTACAAATAAAGAAACATCAAGGAAACCTTTGTGACTTCAGGAGTTTTATCCAGAGAGAGAAACTATCGTTTCTAAAAAGGCGGCTGTTGCTGTGCTGGCTTTCAGATTGAGATGACTAGCCCACGTTACCAATTTACAGTAAGCTTTCTCTTGATTGAGTGGTGCTACCAAGGAGACAGCCACTATGACAGTGTGAGCGCATTGAACTGGAGACTTCATTCTGGTTTGTGCTGGAGACTTCAGGCCTTGCTAGAGTCTGGCAGGCGGGAAACCCCGTTACAAGTGTGATAGTTGTCCTAACCACCATGTACAAGTGCATTATAGCATGTGGCACTTGTAATACGATGAATAGGATATCCGCCACATTTGTGACAAAGTATCCTGTGTGCCAAACTGGAAATAAGGCCCGAAGTCTCTTCAACTAACCAAAAGGCCAGCTACAAATGTTCTCATAATTAGGTCCCCAGTTCAATGAGCTCACGCCCTACGTCTCAGAAACAGCATTTAGCAGTTGTGATGTCAGGGAAATGTGGTGGGCAGCGTGTGGCGGGGGGGCAGTGTGGGGGGCTGTAACAATAAATACACTTCTGCTTGTTAGAAAGGCGATCCCAGGGGAGACAGAAGATGTCTGACTGTCCACCCCGAGACCCACCTCTCTTTATGGAATAGGCCGAGCGCTGTAGAGAGGCCTCCTTGGCGAGGCTCTTCTCCTACAATCGTAACAGCTGAGCAATCACACTACCACAGACGGACACCACACGAAGGTATATTCTCAAGAATCTTTATATAAGGAATGAAAGCACGTTCTCGTAGTGGTATAACACAGGGATCGAGGGATCCTTAAAGTCTTGGTCTCAGGGCAAAAGGGGTAGCGGGACAGTCTTGGTACCAACTGGTGCGTGGATAGTTCAAGGGGTCGGGCCGCGACAGCGTCAGCAAGGCCTCGACGATAGTTCAGCGTTGGTCAGGCCGCGACAGCGTCAGCAGGGCCTCGAAGGTGGTTCAGCTCGGTCAGGCCGTGACAGCGTCAGCAGGGCCTCGAAGGTGGTTCAGCTCGGTCAGGCCGCGACAGCGTCAGCAGGGCCTCGAAGGTGGTTCAGCTCGGTCAGGCCGCGACAGCGTCAGCAGGGCCTCGAAGGTGGTTCAGCTTGGTCAGGCTGCGACAGCGTCAGCAGGGCCTCGAAGATAGTTCAGTTCGGTCAGGCCACGACAGCGTCAGCAGGGCCTCGAAGGTGGTTCAGCTCGGTCAGGCCGCGACAGCGTCAGCAGGGCCTCAAAGGTGGTTCAGCTTGGTCAGGCCGCGACAGCGTCAGCAGGGCCTCTAAGATAGTTCAGCTCGGTCAGGCCGCGACAGCGTCAGCAGGGCCTCGAAGGTTCCAGGTGCAAGAGTTCGGATCAGGGTCAGCCGCGACGAGGTCAGCAGGGCTTCGACTCCAAGATACAACTGGCGTCCTAATCCAGGGCTGGCCCAGATATAGGACTGGAGGCCTTTGATGTCCGGACCCTCGCGCCTGGGGGTCAGAGGGGCCGGGATGAAGGTGTCCAGACACCCAGCAGGGGGGTGGAGCCAGCGCCCACGGAGGCTGGAGGGCGATCGATACCAGGCGTCCGGGGACGGCTGGAGGGCCATCGAAACTCCCCTCCTCCGGGATCCGCCAAGTGGCCACTCTACCACCTGGGAGGATCTTGGTGCCTCGATGTCGGGGCTTCGCTGGTGCCGGGGCCAGGGGTGGCTGCGGCCACGTGCTCGGGACGTGATGGGCCCAAGATGGAGTCGGGCCGGAAATGGTGGCCTGGCATGGTCGCCGGACCGGCAGAGTTGGCGAGCAGGGTCCGCCGGGGTCCCAGGGGGGAGAGCCGTGGGTTGCCAGGGGGGCTGCTCTCGTCGAGGGTTCGTGAAGGTTCGTGTCAGGGGGGTCGACAGCGGGTCGATGGAGGGCCGATGTCGGTTCGGGCCCGCCATGCGGGAGGGGTAGGACCACGCCACGAGGCCGGGTCCAACACACGTCCCCTCCAGCTGAAGGCGGGGAGAGTCACCCATCTTCTTGGGGATTCGGCGGAAGAAGCGGGACAGGCCATCAGCGTTGGCGTGGTCGTTGCCAGGGCGATGTTCCACAGTGAAGTCCATCCCTTGCAGGGAGATGGACTATCGCAGCAGCTTCGGTTTCTCGCCACGCATCTGCATCAGCCACCGCAGGGGCCGGTGGTCAGTCTGGACCCGGAAGTGGGTGCCGAAGAGGTAGGGCCTGAGTTTCTTGAGGGCCCACACGACGGCGAAGGCCTCTCTCTCGATGGTGCTCCATCGCTGCTCTCTGGCCAGCAGCCGCCGGCTGATGAAGGCCACAGGATGGTCAATCCCCTCGGGGTCAATTTGAGATAGGACCGCCCCAATGCCGTGCTCCGAGGCGTCGGTCTGGACCACGAACTCCCGGCTGTAGTCGGGGGCTTGGAGCACAGGGGCGGTGCACATGGCTGTTTTCACAGTCTCGAAGGCCACCTGACACGCGGGGGTCCATTGTACCTTCTGTGGGTGGTTCTTAGAGGTCAGTTCAGTGAGGGGCCCCACAATGCTCCCATAGTTTTTTATGAATCGCCGATAATATCCAGTGAGCCCCAGGAAGGCTCGGACTGCGGTCTGGGTGACCGGGGGCTCCCAGGCCACGATGGCGTCAATCTTGGGTCTGAGGGGAGCCACGTGGCCGCTCCCCACTTGGTGTCCCAGGTAGGTCACGGACCCTTGACCTATCTGGCACTTGCTGGCTTTCACAGTTAGTCCGGCCCGTTGGAGGGCCGTCAGGACCTCCCAGAGGTGCTGCAGGTGCTCGGCCCAGTGGCGGCTGTACACCGCGATATCGTCCAGATAGGGGGCACTGAACTCTTCTAGCCCCGCCAGCACCTTATTCACCAGTCTCTGGAAGGTTGCCGGGGCGTTTTTCATACCGAAGGGCATCACCTTGAAATGGAAGTGGCCATCGGGGGTGGAGAAGGCCGATCGCTCTTGGGCACCAGGGGTGAGGCCGATCTGCCAGTACCCGGCCGTGAGGTCGAAGGTGCTGAGGTACCTGGCGGCTCCTAGGCGGTCGATTAGTTCATCGGCCCGGGGAATGGGATGGGCATCGGTCCTGGTGACGGCATTCAATCCCCGGTAGTCGACACAAAACCTGAGTTCTGGAGGGGCGCCGGGTGCGGCGGCTTTGGGGACCAGGACAACTGGGCTGGCCCAGGGACTGTCGGAGGGCTCGACCACCCCCAGGGCCAGCATTTTGGCAACTTCGGTCTGGATGCAGGCCCGAACTCGGTCGGGAACTCGGTAGGCCCGGTGTCGCACTGGCTGGCTGTCCCCGGTGTCGACATCGTGGACACACCACTGGGTGACCCCGGGGGTGAGTGAAAACAGGTCCGTAAACTGCCCCAACAGCTCTTGGCAGTCCTGGCGCTGTGCGGGGGTCAGGTCGGAGGAGAGGGAGATTCCCTAGATGGAGCCGTCTTTCTCAGAGCACTTCAGGAGGTCGAGCAGGGGCTCGGAGTCGTCTTCGGCCCCATCATCCGTAGCTAGCAGCAGGCTCAGTTCAGTGCGGGCAAAGTGAGGCTTGAGCCGGTTGGCGTGCAGAACCCGGAGGGGGTTTCGGGGGGACTCCATGTCCACCAGATAGGTGATGGCACTCTTGCGCTCTATCACTTTGAAGGGGCCCGTCCATTTGTCCTGGAGGGCACAAGGTTCGACCGGGGACATGACCCAGACCGGCTGGCCTGGCTCGAACTCGATGGACGAAGAGTTCTGGTCATACCAGCATTTCATCTCCTCCTGGCTGGCCTCAAGGTTGGCCTCGGCAAGGGCCCGGAGCTTCCGAGTCTGGCTTCGGAGGGTCAGGAGGTACCGGTAGACATCCGGCGCTGCGTCTTGGACTGTAGTTTCCCAGCCTTCTTTGACCAGGCTGAGGGGACCTCGGACAGGGTGCCCGTACAAGAGTTCAAAGGGGCTGAACCCCAGGGATTTCTGTGTTACCTCCCGATAGGCGAACAGGAGGCAGGGCAGCAGGACGTCCCATTTGCGGCGGAGGGGCTCTTCCAGGCCTTGGATCATCCCCTTGAGTGTTCGGTTAAACCGCTCCACAAGTCCATTCCCTTGGGGGTGATACGGGGTGGTGAACTTATACGTGACCCCGCACTGTTGCCACAGGGACCGCATATACTTCGATATAAAGTTTGTGCCCCGATCACTCACGACCTCTCGGGGGAACCCCACTCTGGAGAAGATCCCCATCAGCGCTCGGCCCACCACGGGAGCCGTTATGGTTCGGAGGGGGATGGCTTCGGGATAGCGGGTGGCATGGTCCACCAGGACGAGGATGAAGCGATGCCCTTGCGAGGTTCGAGGGTCCAGGGGCCCCACGATGTCGATCCCCACTCGCTCGAAGGGGGTGGTCACTACTGGAAAGGGTTGGAGCGGGGCCTTGACCTTCCCCCCGCTCTTTCCGCTGGCTTGACATGTCGGGTAGGTGCGGCAGTGGTTGTGCACATCGTTGCGCATTTTCGGCCAGTAGAAATGGGTCACCAGGCGGCTGTAAGTTTTGTCCTGCCCTAGGTGCCCAGCGAGGGGCACGTCGTGTGCCAGGTTCAGGAGGAAGTCTCTGAATCGTAGGGGGACCACCAACACTCGGCTGGCCCCCAGTTCGGCAATTTTCTGTTCGCTGTATAGGAGGCCGTGGTCCCAGTAGACCCAGTGGGACCCCGAGGTGTCCCCGGCAGCTTGGGTTGTGGCTTGCTGCCGGGTCCCCTCGAGGGAGGGGCAGGCCTTCTGCTCCTGCCGGAATTGTTCTCGGGTGGGACCACCCTCCTGGCGCCATTGGGCTAGTTCGGGGATGTCGCTGAGTTCGGCGCTGTCTTCGCGGTCGGGCTCCGATGGCCCGGGTTCAGGGTTGGATTCTTCATGGACTTTGGGCAGCGGTGGCGCGGGCCACTCTTCGGTCGGGGCGGCCTCGGTCGCCGCCGGGGCCCGGGCTGCCATAGATCGGGTTGTCGCGCAGACCCACTCTGGTAGTCCCATCATTCCCAGATGTTCTCTCCGCTCGACTTGGGCCCAGGGAGAGCTCTCGAGGTCGTTTCCGAGGAGGCAGTCCACGGGGGCGTCGTCCCGGACGGTCACCTTGAGGGTGCCCGACACCCCCCCCACTCGAAGGGGATTCGGGCCATCTGACTGTGGTATATAAATAAATAATACCGGATCTAGGTTTGACTGGACATAGCAATAACAGATAGCTCAATAAATAAGAGTCAAGATTCGAGGTAGTAGGAGTTTGCAGGTTTAATACAGCATAAAGGACAGGAACAGGACAACCTGCACGGGAACAGGATGGCAGCGCTGCCGGGGGCAGGATCAGAATCGGCGTAAGGGAATGGGGGGTAACATTTAATAACAGTGCACCAATATATATACTAAAACAGTTACATTACAATGAATTAAAGTAGGCGGAGCAGTGGGTGTGGTCAATAGCAGTCGCGAAAGATAAGGGTGAAAATGGGTGTAACAGGGGCGTATACATAGACATGTGATGCAAACGTAACAGAATATGTCATAAATGGGGCGGAAACATGGAGGGGGCTACCTAAGGAGCCGGGACCTCTAACCTAATGGTGCGCGCAAACTGACAATGACGTGTTACTAGGAGAAGCTGGGGGCTATGAACTCTGTGCTAGGAGCAGAGACTGAAGTCTGGAGAGTCAGGGCGACATGTACCTAAACAGTATCTAGTATCTGATGTTTAGAGAACATGTTGATATAAACTAAGAGTCAGGAGGGGAGAGGCTAACGGACTCTAAGACTGGAGCATGCATTATTCTACATGTAGTGCGTGTTGAGGAATATTAAATGACCATTAAATGCAGTATTTCTCTTACATGGAGACGTAAAGGCTAGACAATGACGGAAACTATTGATGCGATTCAGTAGCTTAGGAATGCAGAGAAGGAGGGCTGGACTGATAACTAGAATCATAACATACTCTTGGCAGACTCAGAGGCAGAGCCAGGCTGAGCCGGGCACTGTGAGGCAGGAAGTAAGTGAAGGGTCGAGGATACAGGTGGGGCTGTATCGCTCCTCAGCGAGGACTCAGAAGACAGGAGCTGAATCTGGTGTCCAGGCCCTTTCGAGGCCTAGAAACGGGGACTTTACAATGAAATAACGTGCACACTGAGAAACGTGGCAACGTAACTTTACATAGGCCTGATACTCGTAGCTTTCACGAGAACTGGAAACTGGCATACTAGAGATGGACACAACTATAATTACGTCTTTAATCGAACATGGGGAATACATATGCATATTAATCATGCACACATAACATAAGATGGAGGACACGTAGGGACACAGAACATGGCAAAATTTACTTTTCCACATTCCCTCCTTGTCACTACGTTTCCATCAGGAAACATCAATATTCATGATACCATCTATCATTTCATACAGTATCATTTGCTCGTCTCGAATTGTCTTGGAACGGGATTTAGGACGGGACTTGGGACTAGGAATACAAGAGGTAGCACAAATGCCGCAAATCGCAGGGCCACATTGTAAACAGAGGCAGCAACTGAATATGATCGCTACTGCAATACCTAGAAATGACAATACTTTCCATCCCCAGGCGGAAATTATATTCCAGAACCAACCGGACCATGTCCAGGTGCCTGGATCTTGGTGTAACATATGGGCAATTTTATGGAGTCTGGTAATAGCTGAATAAACAGACGGTGCGTTATTAGGAATGAAAATGCAGCAACTAGATCCGATGACTCTACATGCCCCGCCCCTATCGGCCAGTATGACGTCAAGGACGAGACGATTCTGGAGCACGACAATTCTCATAAAGGATTGTTCTTCGGTTAAGTTACTTAGAGCAGAAGTAGTCTCAATCACTACTGCTTCAAGTGTTCTGGTTAATCTATGTATCAGTTTACTATTTACAACAGTACCTAAGTAGGGGAAGACACCTTTATTGATATCTATGTATTGTTCTAGAGCAGTTTCAGTATAATCGACAATCGGGAAATTTCTCTTGTGTCTAGTATGTACTAGGTGGGAATTCCTATGATAGTCAGGTGGGGCTAGAAAAACTGGTGGCAGTAGGAAGGCAATGTAACATGTTCCCTCCCAATCGAGGGGCAGACGAACATATGCGGTCTGACCACAAACAAAATAAGAATGACGTGAAGCTTTGAAAATAGATTTCCTACTGTCACTATACTTGACAATAGTAGTACAATCACTATGGCCTATATGTATGGAACCATTATTTCGGACACATAATTCACCTTTGACTGGTAGTACTGAAATAGCAGGTAAGTCTGGAGTAGAATCAGACTGAACATTCAGGACCATGAAATTCGAAGAATAATTACCCAAATTATAAACTTCATTTTCTAGATCTAACCCTGTTCTGTGGGGAAGACCTTGCTTGTCTGGGAAACATGTACTGTTCAGAAAAGACATATCTGTTGAGGATGACGTTAACGTGGACCATGCTCCACACGAACCATTATGTGAAAATGGATAAGGAAAGAGTGGCAGAACTCCCTTCGGTGTCTGGAAAGGGGGGAGTCGACCACACACCCAACAATTAGTGGCATTGCTGGTCTGGTGTGAATAATGTAACATGCGGACAAAAGAATTATTACGCATAGCAAGACGATAAGAGAGTTCATGAGGAGGCAGATCACTAAACGTGTGCTCTATTGTAACATTAACAGACTTATTTACATGAGAAACTGGAAAATACAAATAAAAAGCATAACATGTGCAGGTAAACATAAGGCTGAAAAACAATATGAAACTTAGAAAAACGATACATCGGATTGAGTTTTGACTAACTCTCTCACTATGGGGGTCTATTATATACATGTCAGAAACCGGTCTAACCGTTTCACCTAGGGGAGGACTTAGACAATCAAACTGGCTGACTTATTTTACTAGACCTTAGTTTGAGCTTATACTCCTGTTGCGGAGTTTTCTCTAACAGGGAAGGGTTCGTAGCAATGTCTTTTGCGGGACAGTCCTTAAGAATAGTACTTTGGCAGTCTTTAAGATCCTCGGAAATGTTCTTTGAAACAGGTTTCAATCCAAAAAATCTTTTCACATGTGACAGGTGGACCCAGCCCTTCCTGCCTTCCAGCTTGACGGCAGTACGGGTGGCCAGGAGGACCTGTCGGGGTTCCTTCCAGCGAGGCTCCAGCGGACTTGAACGATCAAAATTCCGGACGAGAACCATGGATCCGGGAACGATTTCATGCGGTGCCACCTCGGTATTGTCTGGAAATGCGGCAGCAACCTGTGAACGACAAGAGTTGAGGGCAGACATCAAGGAAGCTAGGTAATCTGTCAGCATATTACTTGAAACATCGGTAATACTTCGAGGTCTAGGTGTACCCCACATGTTAGGGGGGCGGCCAAATACGACCTCATAAGGGGACAGACCTGATCTGGAATGTGCGACCATGCGCATATAAAATAAGGCAACTGGCAGAGCTACTAGCCAGTCCACACCTTTCTCTTTACATACTTTTGCAATTCGGATTTTCAGGGTCTGATTATGTCTCTCTACGAGACCGGCTGCTTCTGGATGGCGTACACAATGGAACTTCCACTGATACCCTAACAACAGGGAGATATGTTTCATGAGCTCAGATGAGAATGGCTGGCCGTTGTCAGAATATACGACTCGTGGGAGTCCGTAGCGGGGGAAGAATTCACGAACCAACTGCTTGGCAGTGGTCGCGGCTGTGTAATCTGGGACTGGATATGCCTCTGTCCACCTGGACAAAGCGCATACAACTACGAGGACATACTTGAAACCTCGACATCGCTCCATCTGAATATAATCCATCTGGAGGACTTCAAAAGGGTGGTCAGGGGGCTGGAATCCACCTTGTTCCACCGGAACACTTTTACCTGGATTAAACTGACAACATATCGTACAGGTACGGACTTTCTGCTTGGCTGCAGCTCGTAAATGCTTGTTGAACCAAATGTTCTGGATACTGTCTAACATAGCTTTTTCTCCTAAATGTGCTGGACTATGCGCGGTATTGATAATGACTTGAACCATAGAATCGGGGAGAAACCATGTGGCTTTACCCTTCGTTACCCATCCCTGGTCTGTCTGGACCCCTCCTTGTTCGGACCATTTCTTGATTTCCTCGGGAGTAGCATGTAACTGGATATCTATGACATCTTGAGTAGGGTCCTTAACTGTCATACATGTAGTCTGTTCTAGAGTGGATGTCGGTGTCTTGTTAACTGAAATGTCCTGTGTCTGTGCTGTAAGCTTGGCTGTGCGATCTGCTAGATCATTACCTTGAGAAATAGTGTCAGTAACTTTCGTATGTGCTTTGCACTTCATGATAGCAATAGATGTCGGTAAGTGTATGGCATCTAACAGAGCTTGAATAAGGAGACCATGCTGAATCTTGGTTCCATGAGAAGTCATGAAACCTCTCTCCTGCCAGAGCACTCCAAAGTCGTGTACGACTCCAAATGCATAACGTGAATCTGTGTAAACATTAACTTTCAGGTTCTTGGCGTGTATGCAGGCTTGTGTCAGAGCAACTAGCTCTGCTGCTTGAGCAGACAGGGTGTCAATACGGTGTGTTTCAATAACTTCAGTGTCAGTAGTCACTGCATACGCGGCTACTAGTTCTCCTGTACTTGTTCTCATACATGAACCATCCACATAAAGTGTCAGGTCGGGATCTGGTAATGGAATATCTGTCAAGTCTTGTCTTGGCTTAGTCATAATGTTAACTACTTCCACACAGTCGTGTGTGGCAGGATTTGAATTAACTGACGGTAACAGTGTAGCAGGATTTAGAACGTTGCAGCGTCTGATTTCTATGTGTGGCTGGAACAGTGTCAATTCATAACCTGTTAAACGTGCAATTGTCAAGTGCTGAGTCTGTGTTCGGTTTAAAAGAACTTCCACGGAGTGTGGGACTTGTACTGTCAGGGAGTGTCCTAATACTATGGAATCACTTTGTCTGATAGCTAGTGCTGTGGCTGCAACTGACTTGAGGCACGCAGGCAGAGCCTGGGCTACTGGATCTAATGTGCTCGAAAAATAAGCACAGGGCTTGTATTGTCCTGCTTGATCTTGTGTGAGAACAGATAATGCTGTACCTTCACGTTCAGTGACGAAAAGTGTAAAAGGCTTACTGTAGTTCGGTGTTGCTAGAACTGGAGCTTGGCATAGAGCTTTCTTTAACTCATTGAAACTAAGTGTATGTTCAGATGTCCAAGGGAGGACAGTCGATACGGCTGCCTCCTGTGTCGTTAACTGTATCAGTGGCTTAGCTAGAAATGCATACTGAGGAATCCATTGTCTGCAATAAGAAGTAAGGCCGATAAAAGCACGTACCTCCTTCTGTGTCTTGGGCTGAGGAAGACTCGCTATTAACTGGATACGGTCAGGTGTCAATTGCCTACCCCTCTTGGACAGTAAGTGGCCTAAATAGATCACTTGCTGGACACAGAATTGAAGCTTAGAAGGGGACACCTTGTGCCCCATCTCGGCAAGGAAATACAAGACTGTAAGGGATGCTCGCTCGCAAGCACGTTCAGAACGGGCTGTGATCAGTAGATCATCGACATACTGGAGCAGGGCAGTGTCAGTTGGCATGTGAATATTGTCTAGTTGTCTCTTAAGTGCTTGACTGTAAATACTAGGACTTTCTGTGAAACCTTGAGGAGCTCGTGTAAACATATAGCTCCTTCCATTTAAACAAAATCCAAAAAGGAACTGGCTGTCTGGATGAATGGGGACACTAAAAAACGCGTTCTTGAGGTCTATGACTGAAAAAAATGAGGCTTCAGAATCAATGGCTGTCAATAGGGAAGAGATATCTGGGACAACTGGGTACTGGGGAATAATACATTTGTTAAGTTCTCGTAGATCAATCACTAATCGATATACTGGGGGTGCATTTGGATCAGTACGTTTCATGACTGGAATGATCGGAGAATTACATACATTGGAGTCAGTTTCTACAACTACTCCTTGAGCGATGAGTTCGTCAATAATTTTGGATAAGGCTGCTACAGCCTCAGGTGGCAATCTGTACTGTCTGATTCGTGGTAACACTACACCTGGTTTGAGAGTCACACGATGGGGTGTGATTTGCATATAACCAACATCAGTTGGACCTTGCGCCCATAGATGCTGCGGAACATTGGACAATCTCGGATCAAAATCTCTTAATACATAGTGACCCTTGAAGTCACGTAGGAACAATCGTATTCCCTCTGGGGAACAGCAAATAACTGCACCTAATTCTTTCAGTGTTTTAATGCCTAACAGATTTTCTGGACACGACTTTGTAAGTAACAGATCAGTAGTGCGGGACAATGGACCTACTTCTAGAGTAACTGGCTGAGATATCTCATTTACAATAGGCTTTCCTGAAAATCCAAGGGAAACATTTCTAGAGCCTGAGAGCGGAGCCCCTGGAACTTCGGCGTGACTGATGGTGGTCCTACTTGCCCCTGTATCAATCAAAAACTTTCTGTCTTTCCCTAATACTTGACTATGAACATAGGGACCTTCTTGATCTACAGGTATCTCGATGAGAGGCAAGCCTACCTCCCTCTCTAGGCTGTTTCATGAATATGGCTGATACTCTGGATACTCGGACTGCGCATACTGGTACATCTGCTGTGTAACATGCTGTGTTGCAGCGATAGGCTGCGGTGCTGGAACTGTCTGTTGTGCATTCTGTGACTGAGAAGTCTGTGAAACTTGTTCTTGTCTAGGCGGACGTGGTCTTTCTTTAGTCTTACCGGTAGCTATGTTGTGTTTCAGAACTGCACACTCGTTTATAAAATGACCTGGCTGTTTACAATAATTGCATGTCCCTTTAACGGGAACTGCAGGATGACTGGCTTGATTCGTACCCCTCTTCTGACTGTCTTGTGGAATAGATTGTGCAACCAGTACTTTCATTTTCGTGTCTTTCATACGTTTCCTTTCATGATCTTGCTCTTCTCTGATTCTATTCTGGTGGTACTGAAGCATCTGTAACATCTGGGACGGGGTATTAGCTTGCCAGGTACTTTCGACTTTCAAAACTCGATTCTTAACTTGTGGACTTGAATTCTCGACTAATTTAGTAACAAAAAGATGAGGGTATGACTCGCTACTTGTCTTGAGGCCACTGTTTATGATAAAACATTTTTCAAATCTAGAATAAAAATCACTAGTGTCTTCATCTTGTTTCTGTTTACAGGCTGAGATTGCATCCCAGTCTTCCTTTTTAGTGGCTAATAATCTTGGCAAAACTTGTATTAACAGTTCTGGTAATTCTTTACATTTCTCTCCTAGACCGGTACCTGGTACTCGTATCTTATCTTCAGCTTCTAGAACTGCCCAATCGATCTTTTTCTCTCCCACCTCCCAATCTTTTTCCTTGAGTTTCTCGTATACCCCTGCGGGCAATAAGACTTTTAACATTTTAATTATATCTGGATACGTGTATTCTCCCATACGGAGCATGTCTTTTAATTCTCGGTGGAACCCTGCTGGATCTTTGTCATGACAGGGAATTAGTTTCTTCATCTCTAAGAGTTCCATCTTTGTAATCGGGGTGTAAACAAACACTCGTTGCATTTCACCATCTGTTGTCCTAACCGGGTGTACTTCTCGTAACGGATTCTGTCTGTCTATGTAAAAGGGTTTACTTTCTGGAGGTGAGTCATGAACAAAATGCGGGTTCAAAAACGTTCTATATTTGTGACGCTGTTCTAGAATGACACTAATTAAATCGGTACCTAAACCTTTCCATCTATACTGGAGTAACTCGTTCAGGACATCGTGTAACGGACCTGGATCAGAATGTTGACCCTCATACAGAGTAATGAGGTGTTGGATCATATACATACCCACCAGTCGTTGCTCGGCTGGGGGCAATTTCAGGAACATTTGTGCCACTATTTCGTCTGGAAAAGTGGTAGAATCAGTAATCCATCGGACTGCTGATCGGACTAGTTCTTGTTCATGCATAGTACTTAACTCACTGTAACCGATTCGTGACTTCAAAATGTGATCGGTAGCTTGAAATACTTGTTCTAGAGAACCTTGTTCTGGTGCTGGATGAGGAACAGTTTTCTTGTAGTCTAGACGTGAATGTCGGTCTGGAAATCTAGATTTTCCTACATACGCTATTCTAGTGGGATTCTCGTCGTCTACCTCTTCAGTAGAAGAGTCATTCTCTTTCTCGCTTACTTGTGCTGCTTTACGTTGTTCATGTAACTTTATTATTTCTTTACGAATTTTCTTGTACATACTCTCTATACTACTGATAGTCTTGTGCTTACCCTCGGCTATATTATCACTCCACCTTGTCAGGATTTTCATTTCGGCCTGATCTTTAGTCGGGGAATCTTGTTCTCTTATTAGACAATTAATCAGGAACTTTAATAACATGAGCTGGATCTCAGCTTTCCTTTGAGACATGGCTTCGCCAATACTTTCTGGATCATCCCCTGTACGGATGAAACGATATATTCTGTCTAGATCTCCTTTCATATCTGGTAGGGTGTCTAAATACCCGGTCACCCGTCTTACACGGATGGAATATATTACTGTACTGTCATCACCTGCAACTGGATCATAGCGGCATTCAGTAAGAGCTCGTCGGATTTCTGCAACGGACTTATATTTGGGCGTACGCTGTAACGCACATTCATGTAACTCGGCCAACGTTCTACGTTGGTGTGGTGGCGGGGTACCAGGAGGACCTCCTCCTGCGGCCCCTAAACTGGAATCGTCGACTGATACTCTTCGTACCAGTGCGGCGGGAAATTGTAATGTAGGCTGGACCGGGGGTACCGTAGCAGGTACTGCAAAAGGTGCCCCGGTGTCTGGGGGAGCAGGAATTGCCTGATTTACAGGGACTGGCGGAACAGGATTCGCATATTCCGGGACTGTGTCGTCCAAATAGGACGAGATGAAAATATCAGCTGCGGTCGGTTTGTGACGTAGCTTGATCGGAACTAATGGTGGCGGAAAATTACTGGATGCCTCCGGGGTCGCTTTTGGCAAGCCCTCGGCAAGAAGAGGATACATACCCTTAATGAGGGCATGCCTCTGTCTATCTGACTGTTCTGTTTTAACTCGTTCACCTATCTCGATTAGTTCCCTTTCTTGGGCTCGTTCTAAGGATTCTCTACTTAGTTCTGACTTTCTGATTTCTTTTTCGGTTCTTTTATGAGATTCTTTGCGCCATAACTCGATGGCATCTTTCTGTGACTGTCTGGCTTTCTTTTTCCATAATGCTTCTTCTACTCGCATGATGCACTCGGCATCCCATGTACCCGATACGGGCCATCTATACTTTTCTTCTAACTGTTTGGTATACTCTACCCATAAATCTAGATATAATATGGCACTTATGCCATGCTTTTGATACATAAAATGACCTGGACTGTCCCTAGGCGGGACAGGAACTGCTTCTTCTAACAGACCTTTTCTAGTTCTTAACTGACGTAGTCTGGAAAATAACGGCATGACTGAACTGTTAATCTAGACACAATACAATACACAACGAACACGATAACTACACCACTTTCATACCACGACATTAAAAATACATGAAGAACATTTAAAATAACAGTTGCGAACAGAATACTACCTGGAATACTCAGAATACATGAATTTTCTCGAGAACAGAACTGACTAGAACAGAAACTAGATGCACTGCTGAAACAGTACGAAACTTACCGGTCTCATAAAGAGACACGTCAGGACCCGCATCCACCGAAGTGGACACTTCGTTTGTGGGTCTGTGTACCACCAACCCACGGACCAGAGTCAATTAAATTGACCCTGTCTAGATACTACCCCAGCAATGGTACTCACCGGGCAGCAAGAACGGAAGGCCTCGGACTGGACTGGACTGCTTCGACGCCGGACGGACGAGCTTCGGACTTCTGTTACGGGTGGGCCTCCGGATACCTCGGACCTTGTACTCTCGGCTTGGGCTCTGGTCGGGACTCGCCGCGTTCCTCCACCGCCTCGTCTGGATGCTGGACCGCCACCTCCGTCTCCTCCGTGGGCCTGAGGGATACTTGAAGCAGAAATATCTGCACGTGCACGGTATGGTTCCGTCACGGCTGCAGAGGGTCAGGGGGCCGGCGTGGCTTCACCTGCGCGTGGGGAAAGGGCAAGTCCCTGTTCGGGCGCCATTATGTGGTATATAAATAAATGATACCGGATCTAGGTTTGACTGGACATAGCAATAACAGATAGCTCAATAAATAAGAGTCAAGATTCGAGGTAGTAGGAGTTTGCAGGTTTAATACAGCATAAAGGACAGGAACAGGACAACCTGCACGGGAACAGGATGGCAGCGCTGCCGGGGGCAGGATCAGAATCGGCGTAAGGGAATGGGGGGTAACATTTAATAACAGTGCACCAATATATATACTAAAACAGTTACATTACAATGAATTACAGTAGGCGGAGCAGTGGGTGTGGTCAATAGCAGTCGCGAAAGATAAGGGTGAAAATGGGTGTAACAGGGGCGTATACATAGACATGTGATGCAAACGTAACAGAATATGTCATAAATGGGGCGGAAACATGGAGGGGGCTACCTAAGGAGCCGGGACCTCTAACCTAATGGTGCGCGCAAACTGACAATGACGTGTTACTAGGAGAAGCTGGGGGCTATGAACTCTGTGCTAGGAGCAGAGACTGAAGTCTGGAGAGTCAGGGCGACATGTACCTAAACAGTATCTAGTATCTGATGTTTAGAGAACATGTTGATATAAACTAAGAGTCAGGAGGGGAGAGGCTAACGGACTCTAAGACTGGAGCATGCATTATTCTACATGTAGTGCGTGTTGAGGAATATTAAATGACCATTAAATGCAGTATTTCTCTTACATGGAGACGTAAAGGCTAGACAATGACGGAAACTATTGATGCGATTCAGTAGCTTAGGAATGCAGAGAAGGAGGGCTGGACTGATAACTAGAATCATAACATACTCTTGGCAGACTCAGAGGCAGAGCCAGGCTGAGCCGGGCACTGTGAGGCAGGAAGTAAGTGAAGGGTCGAGGATACAGGTGGGGGCTGTATCGCTCCTCAGCGAGGACTCAGAAGACAGGAGCTGAATCTGGTGTCCAGGCCCTTTCGAGGCCTAGAAACGGGGACTTTACAATGAAATAACGTGCACACTGAGAAACGTGGCAACGTAACTTTACATAGGCCTGATACTCGTAGCTTTCACGAGAACTGGAAACTGGCATACTAGAGATGGACACAACTATAATTACGTCTTTAATCGAACATGGGGAATACATATGCATATTAATCATGCACACATAACATAAGATGGAGGACACGTAGGGACACAGAACATGGCAAAATTTACTTTTCCACATGACACAGGGTCTCGGAATTGTCGGCGGCCCTCACGGGGCATCGTACATTCGGTATGATCTGTTCGGGGGTCACCAAGTGGCAGCGGACGGCTGTCACACTGGCTCCAGTGTCACGGAGTGCTTCGGCCCGTCGCCCATTAATGTAGACTCACTGACGGTATTTTTGGGTGTTGCTCGGGAGCGGGGCCTGGGGGACCATGTCTCTTTCGCCCAGACAGACTAGGGCCATGGCGACCGGCTCCCACTCGGTCTGATCCTCGTTGTAGGCCTCTTCGTCTTCTTCTCCTCCTTCCCCCAGGGCTGCGGCAGCGAACTAGCGGGTCGGAGGCCCGGTGGTGGCGGGTCGGAGGCCCGGTGGTGCCGGGACGCTGGTTCATGGGGCAGAAGGGGTCACTGGCATAGTGACCGGGCCGCTGGCATCTGTGGCAAGTAACATTCGGGCGGGGCCCCGGCCGTGCTGGGGGAGCCCCTCTTCTGGTCAGAGATGGCGAAGTGTTATTCTGGGGTGACCCCCGGGGCGGACTCTGGCCCGGGGCCGACGGGAAGTCTCGGCTCCTGTTCTGGCCTCCTCCGCCGCCACGCTGGCGGGGGTGCCCCTGGCCGTTCCGTCCCGTTTCTCCTATCGGGGTCCAGGGGACGCGGGTGCTCACCCATCGATCGGCCTCGACGGCGAGTTTCCGGGGCTCGGTCAGCTTGCTGTCGAGGAGATGCTGTCTGAGCTCGACAAGACAGTTGTTGGAGAGGTGCTCCCAAACGATGAGGTCGAACAGCTGTTCGTAGGTGGACACCTTGCTGCCCTTGATCCATCCTTCCAGGGCCCGGCTATAAAAGTTTACGTACTCCACCCACGTGGTACCGGGATCTTTTTGCAGTCTCTGAACCTCTGTCGGTACATCTCGGGGGTGAGACCATACCGGGTGAGCAGGGCGTCCTTCATGTGATCATAGGAGGACATCACATCCTCGGCCAGCTCTAGCAGGGTGTCTCTTCCTTCGCTGACAAACCTCCCCCATAAGCCGGCACCCCAATCTTTTCGTGGTATGCGGTGCGCGGTCATGGCAACTTCATACGCCTTGAACCATTGCTGGATATCGTCATTCTTATAGTATTCCTTGACGATATCCTTGGGAATGTGGACCTTCGGGTCGGCAGGAGGTGGGGGGTCCCGGGTTACCGCGGCGCCAGCCTCTTCGCTCTTGGCTTTGATCTCTAGTTCTTTGAGGCCACGCTCGTGTTCGTACGTGAGCTTTTTTTCTTCCAATTCTCTTTGCCTCTGCCTCTCTTCCAGATCTCCCTGTAATCGTATTGCTCAATGGCCATTTTCTTTTCTGCCAATTGGAGTTCTCCATCCAGCCGGAGTCGGGCGAGCTCTAGTTCGTGGACCCGGCTTCTCTCTCGCTCCCGGGCGTCTTCGTGGGAGAGGCCCGGTTCTCTGTTGGTGGTTCTTTCTTCCACTGGGGCTATGACTGTTCTCAGGGGTACTTCTAGGACAATGTCATCGTGAGTTTGGGGTGGAGTCGCTCCGGTCTCCACCCAGGTTTGCAGCGCTTCTTTAAAATCTTCTTTTGTGCTTAGTCCGGTGGTAGCGATACCCAAGGCTTTGCAAAATTGTTTGAGTTCTTTATGGGTGTACTCCTCTAATAGTTCCTTCTGGAATTCTGTGGTCGTTCCGGCTTCCTTAGTAGTCATCGTGGTTGTGGGTCTCTGTTAGTAGTGGCGAGTTACTTGCTGTACGATTCGCGTGGGCTCGGATCCCGTCGCCTGCCACTAATGTTAGAAAGGCGATCCCAGGGGAGACAGAAGATGTCTGACTGTCCACCCCGAGACCCACCTCTCTTTATGGAATAGGCCGAGCGCCGTAGAGAGGCCTCCTTGGCGAGGTTCCTCTCCTACAATCGTAACAGCTGAGCAATCACACTACCACAGACGGACACCACACGAAGGTATATTCTCAAGAATCTTTATATAAGGAATGAAAGCACGTTCTCGTAGTGGTATAACACAGGGATCGAGGGATCCTTAAAGTCTTGGTCTCAGGGCAAAAGGGGTAGCGGGACAGTCTTGGTACGAACTGGTGCGTGGATAGTTCAAGGGGTCGGGCCGCGACAGCGTCAGCAGGGCCTCGAAGATAGTTCAGCGTTGGTCAGGCCACGACAGCGTCAGCAGGGCCTCGAAGGTGGTTCAGCTCGGTCAGGCCGCGACAGCGTCAGCAGGGCCTCGAAGGTGGTTCAGCTCGGTCAGGCCGCGACAGCGTCAGCAGGGCCTCGAAGGTGGTTCAGCTTGGTCAGGCCGCGACAGCGTCAGCAGTGCCTCGAAGATAGTTCAGTTCGGTCAGGCCGCGACAGCGTCAGCAGGGCCTCGAAGGTGGTTCAGCTCGGTCAGGCCGCGACAGCGTCAGCAGGGCCTCGAAGGTGGTTCAGCTTGGTCAGGCCGCGACAGCGTCAGCAGGGCCTCTAAGATAGTTCAGCTCGGTCAGGCCGCGACAGCGTCAGCAGGGCCTCGAAGGTTCCAGGTGCAAGAGTTCGGATCAGGGTCAGCCGCGACGAGGTCAGCAGGGCTTCGACTCCAAGATACAACTGGCGTCCTAATCCAGGGCTGGCCCAGATATAGGACTGGAGGCCTTTGATGTCCGGACCCTCGCGCCTGGGGGTCAGAGGGGCCGGGATGAAGGTGTCCAGACACCCAGCAGGGGGGTGGAGCCAGCGCCCAGGGAGGCTGGAGGGCGATCGATACCAGGCGTCCGGGGACGGCTGGAGGGCCATCGAAACTCCCCTCCTCCGGGATCCGCCAAGTGGCCACTCTACCACCTGGGAGGATCTTGGTGCCTCGATGTCGGGGCTTCGCTGGTGCCGGGGCCAGGGGTGGCTGCAGCCACGTGCTCGGGACGTGATGGGCCCAAGATGGAGTCGGGCCGGAAATGGTGGCCTGGCATGGTCGCCGGACCGGCAGATTTGGCGAGCAGGGTCTGCCGGGGTCCCAGGGGGAGAGCCGTGGGTTGCCAGGGGGGCTGCTCTCGTCGAGGGTTCGTGAAGGTTCGTGTCATGGGGGTCGACAGCGGGTCGATGGAGGGCCGATGTCGTCCCGGGCCCGCCATGCGGGAGGGGTAGGACCACGCCACGAGGCCGGGACCAACACTGCTCAACACTGTTCTGCTCCTCTGGGTACATGCTGAAGCTGCCAGCCCCCCCCTCGGCAAATCCAGACATTGCTCTCATACTCATGAGTGCAGTGTCAGGATTAAGCGGAGCAGGCTTGTTTTGTGCTCCATCTTTAGCTGGGAGCCTGTGCCTGCTGGTCTCCACCCAGCAATACAGCTGGGTTGGAGAGATGTCAGTGCGAATGATGATTGGTCGTCCTAAGACGGCCGGCCAGACCATCATGTGCACAGGTAGCAGTGCCCACCACTCCTCGCCCCTGCTGCAGTGCTGTGGCCCCGCCGCCCAAGACTCTGAGATCCCTCAAGGTCCACATTAGGCATTCAACGATGTTTGTTTCTTTTTTTTTTTTAACAAAAAGTATGGGAACTGGTTTTGTGAAATTAAAAAACACATAGGTCCGTTGGTCCCCACATACCCTGCCCACTTCGACATGCAGATGTTCTCTGAGGTAAGTAGAAGGGCAGTCAGCAGGGTCACATTCAGCTTCAAAGTGAGAAAGAGGAAAGAAGAGAGTGATCCACAGATAGCCTCTAAGTCATGGCCCGCAGGAGGGGTGCTGTCTGAGGGTGCATTTTTCAGTCTACAAATGGATAGAGAGAGCTCTTTCTTAGAGAGCTGACCTGAGGACGGTGGCAACGTATGGGGCTGGTTTTTTTTATGAAAGGGCCAGCACTACCATTGATATAGCAGGTGCAGTGGCACTGGGACCAAGGGTGCTAGGGAGCCACGGCACCCCAATTATGACTGCCTCATTAGCAAAAAGTGGAGTGGAGCCCCATATTCCTTGCTAGAATGAGGGCCCAGGTCACCCTTGTTGCTCAGGGAACAGGGTCCCAGCACCAGGAATGGGGGGCAAGATGTGGGGTTTTGTTCCCTTTTTTAATACACAAAGGGGCATACAGCCTACTTTGAGCCTCAGGCCTAGGAGTAAAAATTCTGGGTAGTGGGCAGAGGACGAAGTCTGTTTTGAAGGGCTGTGGGTATCATTGGTGCTGCTGCTGCGGTGACACTGAGGCCCAGTGGTGCAAGGGTCCACATAAACCCCAATTATGGCTCATTTACTGTAATTCCTTGTCTTCATTAGGGCCCAGTGCACACTTGCTGTGTCAGTGTTGCTTTTGGCCTCGTACCAATGGCTCATGGATGGTAAATATTGTAGCAGAGGTGACAGCTTAGCATGGGCCTCAGGGAGATGACAGAAGGGGTAAGACACAAGATTAGGACCCATGTTTTTAACAAAGAGCAGAACAGACTGCCTGTTACGCAAGCCTCTAGATATCATTTGTGACGTGTGTTAGAATTGGGAGTCTCTAGTTGGCACAGGTAGGTACTTGTGACGGATCACTGACATAATATCGAGGGACATAATATCGACTAGCAAAAATATCGGCGACAAAATATCGACAGACAGAATATCGAGTTTGTATCTACAAACAGATAAGTACAAAAATATCGAGTAAAAAATATCGTTTACAAAAATATAGTTTATAAAAATATCGGCTTTATTAAAAACAATGTTAAATTAAATTAATATTAAAAATTAATTCCTAAAATATACTTTTAAATACTTAAATTACCTTATAATAATTAAATAATTAATGAAAGTTATAAAAAAAATTTACTATCATATTTGTTAAAACATATATATATAGTAACATAATATAATTAAATAATATACAATATTATTACCGTACGATAGCGGAAGTGTAAAAATTACTATTCCCACTCCAGAGAGTGCAACAGTAGGGAAAGCGTTGGATAGCATAGGGATAAATATGACTATTCCCACTCCAAAGAGTGCAACAGTACGGAAAGCGTTGGATAGCGTAGGGGTAAAAATTACTATTCCCACTCCAGAGAGTGCAACAGTAGGGAAAGCGTTGGATAGCGTAGGGGTACAAATTACTATTCCCACTCCAGAGAGTGCAACAGTAGGGAAAGCGTTGGATAGCGTAGGGGTACAAATTACTATTCCCACTCCAGAGAGTGCAACAGTAGAGAAAGCGTTGGATAGCGTAGGGGTACAAATTACTATTCCCACTCCAGAGAGTGCAACAGTAGGGAAAGCGTTGGATAGCGTAGGGGTACAAATTACTATTCCCACTCCAGAGAGTGCAACAGTAGGGAAAGCGTTGGATAGCGTAGGGGTACAAATTACTATTCCCACTCCAGAGAGTGCAACAGTAGGGAAAGGGTTGGATAGCGTAGGGGTAAAAAATACTATTCCCACTCCAGAGAGTGCAACAGTAGGGAAAGCGTTGGATAGCGTAGTAGTAAAAATTACTATTCCCACTCCAGAGAGTGCAACAGTAGGGAAAGGGTTGGATAGCGTAGGGGTAAAAATTACTTTTCCCACTCCAGAGAATGCAACAGTAGGGAAAGCGTTGGATAGCGTAGGGGTACAAATTACTATTCCCACTCCAGAGAGTGCAACAGTAGGGAAAGCGTTGGATAGTGTAGGGGTAAAAATTACTATTCCCACTCCAGAGAGTGCAACAGTAGGGAAAGCGTTGGATAGCATAGGGGTAATTACTTCCCACCCTATTCCCCTTTAAACCCACAACCCACTACAGAAAATAAAATAGTAAAATTAATATAATTATCAATTAATCAATTTATTAAAATTAATTCTCAATTCAAAATTAATTAATTACCAATTAACAATTATTTAACTATTAATTATAAATAAATAACACTACATTAATTAACATATTTAATTATTTATAATTAAATTACTACCCACCCTATTCCCCTAGAAACCCACAACCCGCTACAGAAATTAAATTAGTTAAATTAACATAATTATCAATTAATCAATTAAATAAAATTAATTGGCAATTAAAATATAAATAATTACAAAATAAAAATTAATTAACAATTAATTATAAACAAATACCAATAAAAAATTAACATAATTATCAATTAATCAATTAAATAAAATTAATTGGCAATTAAAATGTAAGTAATTACAAAATAAAAATTAATTAACAATTATAAACAAATACCAATAAATTAATTTACATATTTAATTATAATTAAATTACTTCACACCCTATTGCCCTATAAACCCACAACCCGCTACAGAATTAAATTATGCAAAATTTAAATAACTATAAATTCATTAATTTAACTACATTATAACATGAATAAACACTTTTAACACATCAAATACACTATAAAAATTCGATATTACATTACTTACCTTCAAAACGATATTTTTGATGTCTATATTCTGTACATTCGATATTTTGTCCAGCCTATATTTTGAACTCGATATTCTGTCCATTCGATATTTTGTAGTCGATATTATGTCTGTTTACCACTTGTGACAAATAGGGACCCTCCTCTCCTCTAGTCAGGATAAGGGGATTACACGCCTAAAATAACCCCTGCTCACCCCCTTGGTAGCTTGGCACGAGCAGCAAGGCTTTATATCAGCGGCGTTGTAAGTTAAGCATTTGTGACCACATACAGTATCCCAGTGACAACACTACAAAAGGACACCACACAAGGTTTTACATAAAAAATAAGTATAGTTTATATAGAGTTACCACAAGACCAAAAAGAATCCACAGTACTATTAGATTTCAAGAGTTCTGGTTAAAAGGCTTAAATCAAAGTTCTGTGCGAGTCGGTAACCTTGTCCGGTTACAGTGTTGCTGAAATAACACAGAGTCTAACAAATCCAGCGAACCGCGGCGGTCTGGGCCCACTCAAATGTCGTTAGACTCAGTCACAATACCTTTTACTTGATGCGACCGGCACGGACGTGCGAGCCGGTTCCGGGGTTCGTCGCGGTGTAGAAAAGAAAGCGTTGTAGGACGCGTTGTTCCTCGATGCGATGCAGGCAGCGGCCCGTTGACGGAGTCGGTGGATCCAAGGCTTGCGTTGCAGGGCGAGACGGTGCTTCGTTGCGGTGCTTCCAGTTTGCTGTGCGGCAACCGAGCCGGAGTTTGGGAGCGGGCGTCGATCAGTCCAGACAGCGGTGTGAGTCGGGTGGTGCATCGCAAAGCGTGCGAGGCGGTGCCCAACTCCGGTGAGTTCACAGGACTCAAAATCAGCAGCAGTGACCGCGTCGGTCAGACCAGTACGAGTCGGTGTAGCGAGGCGTTGCACGTCGCGGTGTCCACCAGTCGCGGTGCAGGCAACGGCTCGGTGACGGCGTTGAGACAGAGTCGGTGAGCTCAGAGCTTGCGTTGTTCGAGGCGGACTTTGTTCGATGCGGTGCCTACAGGACACCGGGCCAGTCGTGACAGTCGGTCACAGCTCCCTGCCTCTGTAGCCACTGAAAGAGCGTTTCCAGAAAGCAATTCACAAAGGCTGGTGAAGTCCACTGGTCCTGGGACTTCGGTCAGGGAGCAAGCTCTCTTCCAAGCCCTTGGAGATCTTTGCACAAGTTGAAAGTAAAGTCCACAAAGTTCTTTCTCCTCTCTTTGGCAGTCAGGCAACCACTGCAGGCCAATCCCCCAAGCAGCACTTCAGCTTGGGAATAGTCTCTCCTCAGTTTCTTCAGGTTCCTCTCCTCAGCCGAGGTTTTGTCTTGTAAGTCCAGAAGTGATCTAATTTCATGGGATCAGGGTCCCAATACCAATATTTATACCACCAAATCCTTTGTTCTCTGAGGGGAGAGGGGCCTATGCCCATTCCAAACCAGTTCTGAAGCACTCTGTTTACCAGACTTCTCCTTTCCTTTCACAGTGCAGGGCAGGAACATCAGACGTCCCAAAGGAGGTGGAGCCAGCATTGTGGAAGGCAGGCACAGCCCTTTTCAAGGTTCAGGTGCAACTCCTCCCTCCCATCTAGATGCAGATCTCTCTATTCACCACGGGGCTGACTCATCCTGTCTCTTGGAATCCCCCAGCCCTGTCACTCACAAATCCAGACAGCAGATACACATCCTAGCAGAGGCAGGCTTGAAAGGTTAGGCAAGCAAATACCTACTTTCTAAAAGTGGTATTTGCAAACACAGAATATTAAAATAAACTTCACCAAAAGCTGTATTTTATTATTCTGAGTCCAGGCATACTAAACTCGAATTTCTACCATGTACTCTGAGTCGGTTCTGGCCTATGGAGAACAGGTAGCTTTGCAATAGTGAAAAACTAAAATGTCTGTAATTCACTATTAGGACATGCCACACACATCAGGGCTTGTCCTACCTTATACTTACACTGCACCCTGCCCTTGGGCCTACCATAGGGGTGTCTGATATGAAGAAAAGGGAAGGTTTAGGGACTGGCAAGTGGGTACACTTGCCCAGTCAGCATGACAGTACCAGACTGCACGCAGGTTCTGCAATGGCAGACCTTAGATACATTTTACACGGCTGCTTCTGTGGGTGGCACAACCAGTGCTGCAAGCCCACTAGCAGCATTTGGTTTACAAGCCCTGGGCACACGCAGTGCACTGTACTAGGGTCTGACAAGTAAACCAAATAGTCAATCATGGAATCACCAATTACCACAATCATTTACAGTAGGGAGAGCATATGCACTTTAGCCCTGATCAGCAGTGGTAAAGTGCCCAGAGTCATAAAATAGCCAACAACAGGTCAGAAAAAATCTAGGAGGAAGGCAAAAAGTTCAGGGATGACCCTGCAAAAAGGGCCAAGTCCAACAACGTGGTAGCTCATTTGTTTTCCTGAAAGGGAGAGAGAGTCTGTTTTAGGAGTGGAGTGATGGCCAAGCATGGTGGAAAAGACAAAGACAGAGAGGCAGCCTCTACTCTGCTAGTGCAGCAGGTGCAGTTGCATTGGGGCCCAGGAGTGTGAAGGGCTCATAACACCCTAATTATGTGGGATTTCGTTTTTTTGGTTGTTTTGTTTTTGTGTGATGTATTTGTTCTTTTATAGTGCTCACATTTTTTTATTTTTTATTTTTCAAAAACCTTTATTGAACATTAACATTAAGGCATGATACAGGTTTCTATTCCATTATATAGCATAACATCTGTTACAATTACGAATATAGTTGACACCTCAAGAGACATATTGAGCAAAATGTACCACGGCTCATCATATCTATGGGGAAACGGGGCTGTTTTATCGGTGTAGAATATGGGTAGTCAGTTGGATGTTAGGAGTCAGTCATGTAGGAATCATCTTCCGCAGTCTGGGCGTCACTGATAGGGGAACCTCCAGTTGGTGCGTCCTGGTTGGAGAGCCAGTGTAGGTAGGAGATGAGAGGGCCGCATATATCTGGAGGTCTGTTTGCCACAAGCATCAGGTCCCAGAATTTGCCCAGGAGCGTCTGACAGTGGGCTGCATCGGTGAGCCAATGCTTGGTCTACGGCCCCAATGAATTGCCACCCGGTGCCTGGCAAGCACCAGTAACATAGCAGTTAGTTTGCGATTAGCATCTGAAATGTCCTTAACATAACCCAGAAGGCACAGTACAGGGTCAGGAGTTATGCCCTCTATAGTGATGTCGCTAATTGTGGTGCACACCTCCAGCCAAAAATCAGAGACCTTGGGGCACGACCAAGCCAGGTGAGCAAAACTCGCACCGGGAGCCGGCAGCGCACACATCTGTCACTGTCCATTAGTCCCATCTTGTGCAACGTGACGGGAGTGCGGTAAAGACGTGTAGACATTTAAAATGAATGAGCCGTAAGCAATAGTTGGGGGAGAGACACTTGGTTTGGTTACAGCAATATTGCCACTGCACGAGAGAGAGACCACCAACGAGGTCCGCACCCCATGCACTGCGGGCACGTTGCGTGTCTATGGGGGAGGCCGCCAGTGTGAGAGCGTATAGCATTGTGACCATTTTGCACGGGTAAGTGGAGGAGTGGATGTATTAGAGCGCAGCATTGGGCTGGGGAGTGGAAAGGCAGGGTTATTACTTTTACATGTGGCCCTAATCTGATAGTGGAGCAGCTTGTCTAGTGGTGCTGCCTCATCAGGAAATGTGAGAAAATTGTCATTGGGGTAGATGTCAGCGTTGGTGCGGATGCCCAAGTCTGCTACACGACGAGCCATGGCAGGAGTTTGCAACGGGGGGAATGAGGGGTGCTCACGTTATAATACTCACATTTAGTGCAGAATTTGAGCTATAGAAAAGTACCACTAAAGTCATCTCATACTCCCAGCCCCATACGCTCAGCCTTACCACTCCCGTTCCTCCAAGTGAGGCCATAAAGTTTCGTAGGGGAGCCCAACTTTAAAACATTTTCCTTAGGGGTGCTCAGAGCTAAAAGTTTGAAAACCTTTGCCAGGCCTCAAAAAATCTACTCGCCCACTTGCTATAGCTAGTCAGCTTTATTAGGGCTACTGGCCCATTGTGGTGACCTTAAAAAGAGCAGGAATTCGGTTCTCTCAAAGTGAATGAGCAAAAAAGATGCCTTTACATTTTTATATCTTTATACTTTTTTTTGCAGAGTTTAATATAGCACGAACTTGATCCGAATCGGGTGTCAGAGCGCTTTACATAGCACCAGTTACGTTACATGAGGACACACATTCATTTTAGTTAGGCACGGGGAGATTAAGTGATTTGCACAGATTCACAGGATGTTGAGCGTCATTACCGAGACTCGAACACAGTTCCCCAGATTCGAGGTCGAGCGCCCCAGCCATTAGGCCAACTCCTCTCCCCTAATCTTGTCGCATTTGCTCTGCGCTCAGAGACAGAGGTCAAATGTCAGCTTATGTTTTACAATGTGCAGTCAGAGAAAGAAAAGTAAACACAACCTCCAGGATAAAATAAGCATCAAAGTTAGAGGATTTTGTAAAGTGAGCTGTCTGACAATCACAAAATGGAAGGCTGTAGGATGTCAGGTTTTCTTTTTAACACACATTTAAAAAGCTTGTAAATGAACTGTTCAAACACTTCAAAATATATTTCAGTAGTTATGAAAGCCCTTTTTTTGTAATTTGTTTGTAATTCTGTGTGATTAAAAAATGTTTTTGAGGGGGCGTGGCTAGCAGCCGAGAATGGCGGCTGTGTAAAGCGGGAGCTCCCTAAGGCAACCCGGCCTTTGAGAAATCCGGCATATTAATCCGTCTAATTTCCCACCCGAAGGAGCGGAACCGGGATCTGGCGACAGAGCGGCATCGTCCGGTCCTGCCCCGGCACTCATCCGAGGCCGAGAACGGAGTCATTTAGCCTCGACATCACTGGGCCTACAACCGGAGGGCAACACCGGCCTCGGGTACTCCTCCGACCCCGGCGGAAGTGAGGGCTGACCGGGAGGCTCCGTGGGCTTCCTCCGCTCCCGCCGAGTGAAGTGTCGTCGGGGACGGCCCAGCATCGCCCGAGACTGGCGGAGGGTCCTGCGTTGCCACCGCTGTCCGGACCGGCGGAATAACCCACCAAAACCTGCAGAAAGATCCGGAGCATCGCGGAAGACGGGAAGCCGCGCCCGCGACCGGGCGGAGAGTGGCGCCCTACAATACAGTGGGCCATCATCGGGGAAGGTGTGATTACCTCGGGGCACCTCCAGAAAACGGTGACACTGCGGGGCTGGATGCAGGAAAGGCCCCCCTCACCCAGGCAAGGACATACAAGACCATACCTGTGCAGCTGAACTCCGGGGCAGCCTGCGAGTCCCCCCGGGGCTCCATCACAAGCAGAGGCGGCGGGGAGGATTCCTGCAAGCCAGCAGAGGAAGTGTCACTCGCGAGGGGAGTGCCGTCCAGGTCGGACGGCGACATAGTAAGGAGCGCCCCGGACAATAAGTACCCCAAGGAGCCAGCGCTTACCTCAGAGCTGCGAGGAACCGCTGGGCCTGACACCGCCGGCGGAAGAGGGATCGTGCCGGACCCGGTGCGTGTGGAGCGCACTGGAGTGAGGAGAGACAGACAGGCGGTCACTGCCAAGGAACACTTGCAGCCCTGACACAGTGCGACGACACAAACATTTGCTTACAGTGGCCCTGGGAACGGCGAACACCCAAGATAGCCATACAGGCTATTGACGGCCATAACTCAGGAGGCCACGTGCCATAGCCACTCTGCACAATCGGGGGAGGGGCGGCGGAATACGGTGAGAGAAGCCTTAAGTCACTTTCCACGGTGACTACAGAACAAGGAGCAGAAAAAGCCCCCTGCGACCGGGGCGCAGAGATATCCGCAACAGAGGCCCCTCTCGACAGCTGGGTGCACGACGACCTACCCCCCCCCCCGCAACACGAAGAGCAGGAAGAGCCGCTAGTGGAAGGGTGAACAAGGCAGCTGCTGGCACTGGGATAGCTATCAGAAAACCGCGAATCATGGCGGGCAGGGGACCACGGAATGGATCGACACAAGCCAAGCTAGAAAAATTTGCCTATGCTCAACAGGGGCAATCGCAAACGAATGGCAGGAACTCCACGGGCGCAAATCAAGAAATAGAAGGTGCCAAGAAAGTCACACTTGAAGACATCATGAAAACCCTCTCCGAGGTGCGAACGACTGTGGGCTCCATTTCCTCTGAAGTGACTCTGTTACGAGCCGATTTTCAAAAAATGACGGAAAGAGTGGCGCAGGTGGAGGTGGTTACGAAATCTCTTGTTGAGGACACTTCAGGCCTACAACTAGCTATGGAACGGATGGACAAGATCACTCGACAACTGCAAGACAAGCTGGACGACCAAGAAGGGCGTTCCCGGAGAAATAATGTACGCATCCTTGGCCTTCCAGAGACTGAAGGGAAAAGAGCGATGGACCTATACGTAGAAGACCTCATCAAAAATAAACTACAGCCTAAAGGACTGTCGCACTTCTTCTCGGTTGAAAGGGCACACCGGGTACCCGGAGGCGAACCCAAACCGGGAGCGGCGCCAAGGCCAGTGTTGGCTAGACTGTTTAATTTTAGAGACAGGGATGCGATTCTGCAGGCCGCAAGGGTCTCGCAGCCCATTAGACTCCAGAACTCAACCTTGGCATTCTTTCCAGATTACACGGCGGAAGTGGCCAGATGCAGGAAATCATTCACCGAGGTGAAGAAGGCGCTGCGGGACAGAGAACTGCCATATTCAATGTTATTCCCTGCCAAACTACGGGTTGTAGCTGATGGGAAGACATGGTTCTTCGACAAGCCGGAGGTGGCACAGGACTGGATCGACGGCTGGAGACAGGTGGCCAGACCTCGCCGGCCACACAGGGATCGGTTGAACCATCGTACCGGAGACCAAGCAGGAAAGCAGACCGAGCAGCCGGCACAGAGCGAGAACTCAGTGGGAGCAGAATCCGACGTGGAACAAAATCTACTTGACTCAGGACAACCGGGCCGTGGCTGAAATTGAATCATGGAAGGGAGGGGCCGGATGTGGGCAATGGACCTGGACCTGGTGAAGCGAAGTAAGGTGGGCAGAGCCGGTGCCTGCAGGGGACTCACCACCCCCTCAAGCAAGTAAAATAGTTTGGGTTGGGTTTAAGCACTCTGCACAGTTGGGGAAGCGGGCGGGGGTATGTCCGTGGGGCAGGGGAGCAGGGAGGGGGGTTGGACGGGAAGTTACACAGTTATGGTTATTGTTAGCAGTCATCACTCACACGACAGGATACACAAACATGCAGGGCGCTAAGCAGTTCCCTCACGCCATACCAAAACGCTGGGACCACAGTAAGTCCTCACTAGGATCGTCAGAAGTGGAGAACGCCCCCCACACCATGCGTTGCATGCGTGGACTGGGCAACATGCTTCTTCTACGCCCCCACATTACACACTACAAATATTTTACGATCGTTGCTATGACATACGGAACACTACACAGGCGATCCAATGTCCCAACAACTACACACTGAACCCACTGAGGGTGCCCATGCGACCCTTGCAGTGTCCCCCCTGCGACTACTTACTTGGAACGTCAGAGGGTTGGGAGATAAAATAAAACGAGGGTTAGTACTGCAGGCAATCAAGCGCCAGGGCCCTGACCTTATCCTACTTCAGGAGACGCACCTCACGGGATCAGCATGTAAGGCACTTGACAGACGTGGTTATGTCATGGCGACGCATGCAGAATTCACGTCTGGCTCCAGAGGGGTAGGGATACTAATGAAAAAAACATCACCCTTTATGGTACTACACCACAAAACGGACGACCAGGGTCGTTTCGCGGCACTGCATGGACAATGGGAAGGGAAGCCCCTCAACATAGTGTCGGTTTACATCCCCCGGCACTACACTCTGTGGCGTTACCTGCACTAGGCAGCTTCCTATTAGACCTACCAGAAGGGGACACGATCATAGGGGGTGACCTCAATGCTATAATGGATCCCACACTAGACACATTCCCCACTAGAGAACGCCATAGAGGGACTCCACCTCTCCCAGGATTCCTAGAGGCAATGGGTATTATAGACGTGTGGCGTCGCCTGCACCCCACGGAAGCACAATACACATACTACTCTGCAGTACACAATAGCTTAACTCGCATTGATTATTTCCTGTTTTTGGGGACGGGAGTGGGGAAATTAGGAAAAATTGACATCCTACCCAGAGGGATCTCGGATCACTCACCAGTGTCGCTGACACTCACTACAAATGAAAAAAGGCGTACGAGAATTTATCCCATCTACCCGAACTACCTCACCATCCCGAAAGTCAGGAAGGAACTTCAGTTAGTGACCACGCGATACTTTGAAGAAAACACGGGGTCGGTGTCCTCTCCCTCGGTGCTTTGGGAGGCGTACAAAACGGTCCTGAGGGGAGGAGCAGTGGCAGCGATAACGGGACACAAAAGAGATTGCAAGAGGGACCTCACAAGGCTAGAACTGGCACTCCACGCCGCTAACGTCGCCCATATGGCAGACCCCTCACCGGATACGGCACACACACTACAGTTAAGGCAGCAACAACATCGAGCCCATCTCACGGTGACAGTCCAGGGCCATATCACAAACACAGCTAACAGGGTTTATGATGTTGGAGACAAAGCTGGGAAAATGCTAGCTTGGTTAGATAAGAGGGGGGGAGGTCCTAAAGGTATACCACGACTATACTCGCACGATGGTCAGTTACACACGCACCCAGAAGACATCGTCAACGCCTTGGCGTGCCACTTCCAAACCATATACACCCCTGAGCGAGAGGTTACTGCTCGAGAGGCGACACTCGCACTCGACGGCATTGACATCCCCAAACTCACTCCAGAGGTAATACAAGACTTAGAACTAGACCCGACAGAAGACGAAATTCAACTTGCAATTCGGGCACTGAACTCAGGTAAAGCACTAGGCCCTAATGGCATACCGTTAGAATGGTATAAATCACGGGCGGAATCAATGAGTAAACCGCTGCGGAAAATGTATATAGAATGCCGAGACAAGGCCATACTGCCTTTGGACCAACGTACGGCCACAATTGTGGCTATTCCGAAGCCGGGCAAGCCCCCATCCCAATGCTCCTCTTACCGCCCCATTTCCCTGATTAATGTGGAGGCTAAGGTACTGGCGAAACTGCTGGCCACCCGTTTAATTCAACACTTGCAGTCGCTGATCCACCCTGACCAGTCAGGCTTTATGCCTCACAGAAGTACGGCTCTGAATCTCAGGCGACTCCATGGGGTGCTGGCGCGAGCGCACCTTCTTCAAGAAAAAGCGGCTGTTCTCTCCCTTGATGCCAAAATGGCTTTTGATCTGGTGGAATGGGAATATCTGTTTGCAGTGCTGAGACGTATGGATTTTGGCCCGAACTTTATAGCCTGGGTGCGGCTACTTTACACTCAGCCGGTGGCACAAGTAGTAGCGAACGGCCACATCTCGCAGACGTTCCCACTGGGTAGAGGAACTAGACAGGGATGCCCGCTTTCGCCCTTCCTCTTCGCTCTGGTATTAGAACCATTGGCAAACCTAATCAGGACTACACCATTGATAAAGGGGATCACGTGGGAAGATGGGTGGGAAGATAGACTGTCACTTTATGCAGATGACATGCTGATATACATGGTAGAGCCTGAAAGCGGAATCCCAGCGCTACTGGATCTCTGCAACACACAAGGTAAAGCGTCAGGATACACCCTGAACTGGTCCAAATCAGTGGTTTACACACTACACGGTCCGGACCCGGTACAGGAAGAGAACTGCCCCCTGAAAGTAACTCGAGAATCCTTTAAATACCTGGGCATCATTATTGCGAACAACGCTGCGGACTTCTTCGAACGGAACTTGAAGCCACCCATGGACCGCCTGCGAGCGGATGTCAAGCATTGGGCCGCCTTGCCGCTGACTCTCCTAGGGCGCGCAGCACTCTATAAAATGATGGCACTCCCCAGGTTCCTCTATGTGTTAGAGAACACCCCATATCTGGTGGACCCAAAATACTTCAAACAAATCGCAGCACTAGTCTCAAACCTACTATGGAGTAATGGCCCGGCGCGTATAGCTTACGACAAATTGACGAGAAGCTGGTATGAAGGAGGCATAGCTCTGCCTAACATACAGCTATATTACTGGGCAGCACATCTCAAAACGATAAACCAATGGATACATGCTCCGAGGACTGACCCAGCATACAAAGCTGACTGGTCACAACTGGGGACAGACTGCATGCTCGCGGTACTCTATAACAAGCCGCAGATACGAAGACTGCTGGGCCCGACGCATCACACCGTGACCCTGTGGCACGTTGCACAAAAACGGCTAGGATGGCAAGGAAAACTCACCAAACAGACACCGCTGTGGGATGGAAAGGCACTGGGGTCCCTACGGTCCTGCAAGGGATTCACACAATGGGATAGTATAGGAATCTCCACGATCGGAGACTTATGGGACAAGGGCACGGTGATTGAGTTTGCACACCTACAACAACAATATAGTCTGAGCCCGACCGAGACATTTAGATATGTGCAGATAAGACACGCACTACTTCAGGCGATACCGGCAGGAACAGACGTACCAGAATCCTCACCACTAGAGGACAGACTATTAACAGATTTTATGCCACAGAGCGCTACTTCCCTCACATATAAAAAATTGATAAATAACCTGGGAGACCCAACAGAAAAGCTGAAAGATGGGTGGGTAGGGGAACTGGGGGAAGTTACTGAATCGGAATGGAATGAAGCACTGGCCTCGCCGAAAGAGGTCGGCATCTCAGCAAAATTTAGATTGGTGCAACTGAAAATCTTACACCGTGTTTATTACACTAGGACCCTACTCCACAGAATACATCGAGCACCACATCCCTTCTGTCTCAGGAGGTGCGGGGAAGAGGGGACACTATACCACAGACTATGGGATTGCGCACAGATACAAGAATTTTGGAAACAGGTAATGCGCACCATTTCGCAAACACTTAAGGTTTCAATTCTACCGGAACCCCGGAAATGCTTGTTAAATATCTGGGACCCTAACGACCTAAATAGGTATGATTTGATCTGGGCTACCCTGGCTATGATGGTGGCGAAGCGAGACATTGCGCAAAAATGGGGAGCACCAGATTTGCCTACTGTTTCTAGGTGGGGTAACAACATGGACAAGCTGATGTTTACAGAGAGAGCGGTCTACGTAACGAGAGCCTGCCCCCGCAAATGGAATAAAATATGGACAGCGTGGAACACTTATAGAGGGGACATTTGTGACCCGCTACCGGAGGAAGAAGACCTGGACTCTGAGGGTGAAGACGAATAGAGGGCGGGGAGGCGATTCGTACAATAGACCTGGATAACGCAATGTGGTTCCACTATAGCTCCTACTTGGAAGAGGCGTGGAGGGTTAGGAATGGGAATGGCTGTGCACCACTGTCGATGTTACAATTGTACTAACTTAGGATGACTTTTGCTACTGTTTTAAAGGTTCCTTAATATATTGTTGATGATTATAACACATGCACTGAAAGCTGAAGATTCTTAACGCTATGCGCAAAGACAGAAGTTAGACTGTATAATAGAATGATGGGGCACGCGCTTGGATTTATCGTTTATTGTTCATAAACTATATGTCATTAGACTTGATTTACAACGGCAAATATGTACGAAGACGAAATATCACCCTGAATGAATCTAACGATTGTAATACATACGTGCATCTTCAATAAAACGTTTTTAAAAAAAAAAATGTTTTTGAAAGGATGAAAATATATCAGAACACTGTACTTGGCGATGTTCAAATGATAAACATTTTTGCTGAAACCCAATCTCCACAGATTAATGTTTATATGCTATATAGTTTTAATCAGTAAAACGGCATGTTAGTAGGACATTTTGAGGACAATTCTTTGGAAAATATGCTATTTGTAAATGGCAGTATGCTACCAAATCATGCTTTAGTAATACATGTATGAAAGGAGAGTTTTTAAACATGACCTGAGAAATATTCCTTCCTCCAGCCTGATGTCAATGCTAATAGTGAATTAAGAGGCAGGTTAGGGGTTATTTGTACCCTTGATGTGGTCTAGATTCTGTACAATACAATCTTTATTTGGATATAAAAATAACATCCTTAAAAGAGACACCAACAACGATACACAATGTAAAAGAGAAACTTAAAAACTAGCAGCACATAAGCAGCGACGGGTAGGTACTGGTCAGAAACATTATACAACTCCCCTTTGTAAGCAATCCAAATAGTATTAAACTAACTTTAGTAGGGAAGAAAGTTGTTGTACCAGTAATTGGCAGTAATGAGCTTGTGAACCAACAACTGCTAGCAAATAGTTACAAATATTAAAAATAAATACGAATAAAAGCAGCAGCAACAGTTCGATAGGAGCAGGTTGTAGGAAAATGCAAAGGTAAAAGGGTTTTTAACAGTTTAAAAATCTTGCAATTTGATTTAGGTTGTTATCGACAGGAAGCGGTGTACAAGGCGAATGTAGGTTGTGAGGCCTATGTTTAAGGCTGTGTTTTCTGGGCTTAGGGCCGCGATAATTGCTTGCCTGCAAGACCGAATTCCCAGCCTGTTCCACTCCGCTTTCAGTTTGAGTCTGCGCAGTGACGTAAATGCTGGGCAGAGACAGATCACAAGCTCCATTGTTTCAACCGTTCTTCCGCACCCTCTGCACCATAGTACGTCGGACTTACGGCGCCAGTCTGGCAGATCTTTTAAAAATTGCCAGTCACCGAGTCTAATGGCCAAAAAACTAAGTTTTAGGTGCAGAGAATACGTGCATGACAGATAGGATGCGGGAGCTATACGCCCTACGAGTTCATAATAGCCCAGGCGTGTCTGCGTTTGGCAAGGAGATTTTTATCAGTAATGAGAGAACTCATTCTAACACTTTTCTTGATAGTGCTTTTAAATACTGACACGCTGGGGTTGAGGTCCCAAAGGTCGCCCGCAGAGAGTTCTAGAATGGAATCTTTAAAAAGGCGACCATACGAGCCCCCTGGGTTTTTCTCGATGATGTCTAGCCAAACTAGTGACTTCAGTGAGCCTACATCTGCTTGTCTCAGTTTATGGCAAAAATTTAAAAACGTGCCAGTGCTAGAGACTTCATAGTTTAGTAAGCCAAGTTCTAGCCTAATCTGAGCGGCAGAGGCACTTTTGGGCAAGCGGAGGACCTTTTTGTAGATTTTAATGACATGTTGGTTTAAAATCTTATTTAGTTTACCCTTAAAGGTTTCAATGCCGTATGCCAGTGTCGGGCCAATTTTTGCTCTCATTACCTCAAGTAAAGGTGTTAGGCTTGGGCCGGACAGTTTTTTCGAGAGCTTTGAGAGGGTCACCTGTAGGGTCACAGCTTTAACTAATATCTCCTTACGTTGTTTAGCAAGGTTGCCCCTTGAGTCAAGGTTAACCCCTAGGTATTTATAAGTGCTTCCTACTGCAATACTCATATTGTTGTAAATCCATCCTCCCCCTGCTTTTCTTTTTTTACCGAAGGTAACCACTTGTGTTTTCTTTAGGTTAACCTCTAGTTGACTTGCAGTAGTATAATTGTATAATTTAGCTAGAAGCCTTTGTAACCCTACTCGTGTTAGACTAAAAAACACTAGATCGTCAGCGTAGAGCAGGTTGCTTATGGGAGCTCCACCCATCTTTGGTGGGTGACTGTTGGTTTCTTCCAAGGCTGTCGGCAAATCAGCTATAAACAGATTGAAGAGAAGCGGGGCCAGCACACAACCCTGCTTGACACCCCTGGTTGTCATGATTTTCCGGGAGAGATGTGTGCCGGACCCCAGCTTCACCTGAACCCATGTATCAGAGTGTAACTGGATAATTGCCTCCAGGAGTTTTTGTGGGATTCCCCATTTCTTTAACTTTTCCCATAGTGCTGCCCTGGGGACTCGGTCGAAGGCGGCTTTAAAATCAACGAAACAACAAAAAACCGCCCTGGATGTAGCGCAGACTTTGTTGACAAATATGGCCAATGTTAATAAGTTGGTCATGGTCCCGGATTTGGCAGTGAAGCCTGTTTGAGTCATTGGGATCAGATTATTCACGTCCACCCATGCTCTCAACTCACTCAGGAGAATGCCGGCGTAATGCTTGGCCTCAATGTCCAAGAGAGCTATTAGTCTGTAGTTATTTGGGGACGAGTGGGAGCCTGATTTATAAATTGGGTGGATTATTGCCCCACGCCAGGAGTCTGGTATAATTGAGGTTCTGAGAGAGTAGTTAAAAAGGTTGGTTAGATGACCCGACCAAAATGGTACATTTGATTTAAATACATTCTGTGGAAGGCCATTGGGGCCCGGGGCTCCGTCCGATCTTGCTTTCAACAATGCTGTAGTGACTCTTTCTTGGCAGATCTGGAGGACATTGGTGCATGAGTCCCAGCAACCGGTGGACCTACTCCAGCTGTTGCTAGAGCCTGTTTGCATCAGCCTGAGAGCACATGTGTCTGTAAGCGCTGTTCCTTCTGGGGACTTAAAGTGCCCTGCCAGAAAAGTAAACCAACTGGCTTCTTGAATGTTAGCTGACCCAAAGCTGCAGTTGCTGGAGTTTTGACGATTAATTAAGGCCCAGAATTTTCTTGCGTTGCAGTTTTTGCTTTCCCAAAGTAATTTGCACCAGAATTCATTTTCTTGAAGTTGCTTTTCTTTCTTTACCGCCTGCCTGAAAGTTTTTTGTGCAGATTTATATGCCTTAAGGTGTTCGGCATCTCCCGGAGATTTCATTAAAGACCGCAGTGCGCAATTCCTAGCTGTCTTTAGCGCCCTTGTTTCTCGTGAGATTGAATGCTGGCGACTGGCTGAGTCCATCTGATGGTGGTGTTTGATTGGAAAAAGGGATATCAGTTGTGCGCAGAGCGTCGACCATGCCGCGGCTGAAGAAAACCCCGGGTCGGAACAGTCTGAGATAAAAGCCTGGCTTGCCTCCTTGACGAGGGGTATTATGTCGTCACTCCATCTTAGGCGCTTCAAATTGTCAGAGTGCATTCCTGTGAATGAGTTTGGAGCAGTTTTGTGGAACTCCGGATTTATTTTAAAAGTTACGGACTGAGGTCGGTGATCGCTTTCTGTTCGCGGGTGGATACTAAAGTTGCCCAGGTGTTTCAGCAGAGCCGAGTTGCAGATGGTATAATCTAAATACGAATGCTTGCGGCCGTTCGTCCAAGACCAATTTGTAGGAGTGTCGTTTTTGGATCTTCCATTTATTACCAGAAATCCTGCGCTGTGGAGTTGCAGCACGCAGAGTTCTCCCAGACTGCAATAGCCTTGGTTTGGTGGTTTAGACTGTTCTTTAACCTCTGCAAATGAAAATGGAGTTAGCCCTTCACAATCTTCTGTATTACCTTGAAATAGGTTGGTGTTGAAGTCCCCTGTGATTATACAGTCTGCGTGAGGTTGATCCGCAGCCAGGGCCCGCACAATTTTCATTAGACGAGTTAGATGGCTCTTTTTTGTGCGGGTGCTGGGGTTGATGTAGATGTTAAGCAACAGGAGTGGACGTTGTTTGCTCCACGAATAGATTTTGACACCCAGTAACCAGTCTTCGTCAAAATTTAAAGACACAATCGGGCCTTTTAGGTTTTCGGAGACATAGATCGACAGGCCCCCTTTGGGATGGCCGAAAAGGCAGTCTCTAATTGCTGGTTTCCAAAATTCAATGAAGCCTGTAACTGGGGAGTTTTGGGTGGCCCATGTTTCTTGAAGTGCTATTACTGTGTGCCCAAATATAAAGGAGTGTGTGTCCAAGTTGGTGTTTTTATTGTGGAGACCGCTGATGTTCCATGAGCACAAAGTAAATGGGGAATGCCGGCCCGAAGTTGGGGGGTTTTCGAGTAACACAGCTCGGGGTGTCGGGAGGACCGAGGTCTCACAGTTTGAATTTAAAAGAGTAGATTCTCGGGGTCAAGCCATTTTGTTACAGGACAGGGCTGCTGGGAGCCACCCCCAGTCTTTCGTTTTGCCCAGGTTGGAGATATTGTTCCAGGGAATTGTGTTCCCCTCCGTTGTCCCCAGGGCGTTTCTTAGAATAGAGTAAGGCCTAGGTTTGGCTCCTAGTTCTATAATTTCGGCTTTTTTCAGGGTGTCCTGGTGGTTAAGCAGCTGCAAGGGGTAACCTGGGGGGTTATGGGGATAGATTTTAATGCCCCATTCCCGAAAGATTGCACTTTTTTCAGTGAATGCTCGCGCCCATGTTGCTGATTTAAGTGACACCAGAGTTACCTCAGAGGGTTGATTGCCTCGTGGTGGCAAAAATTCAATGGACTCAATGTCTTCTGTTGTAAACGCCTCAAAGCCCGGTACTCCGTTTGCTAGTTTTATTATATTTGACCTGTTAAGGGTGTCATGTCGACCCTTTGAGATGTATTCTGGGGCAAAGAGTATTTTGGCACCCTGTGTGGATTTGTTGTGATGGGCTTCTGTTACAGTGCTGGGCCCAATGAGTGGGTTTGCCTCGATTAATTTAGTGTTATGGATTACTTTTACGAGACTGGGACTAGTAGTTAAGTTAGCCTCCTGAGGTAAACTAGAAGTAGGGGCAGATTGAGGTTGTGTTGTCCTAACTTTAGTCATTGATTGAGTTAGGTCACTGATGTTGGCTATTAGTGGATCGGTGGGGGGATGAGACTCAGTTACTACTGCCATTACAGATGTGGTGGTGCAATCCTGTCTACTGCCCAAAGTTTGTTGGCAGACACTCGGGTTTAAGTCGTCCTTAAGTATGCTTTTACTGGAAATTGATGCCCTGGGAGTTAGTTGAGGGACGCTTTGAGCTTTTTTATTACTAGCGTTTATAAATAACGGGAAAATTTTGGAAGATCATTTGTTTGATTTGCGCTGGCGTTTGCGCTCCCTCTTACTAATATGGAGGGGTGGGGCAGTGAGTATGTCTTGTGTGGAAATAGTGGCAGGGCTAGTAAGCGGCGTTGCCCTATTAGCGCTAGTGGGTTCCCGGTCCCCATTTGGTGGGTCAGTGCTTGTGGCCGAGGTCGCGGGCAGTACTGCCGTGGGGGGTAAGCCCGTGGAGCTTTGAGGGGCCTCTCGATGGACAGTTGCCACAGATTCTGCCACCCCGCTCGACTGTGGCACAGCCGTTAAGCTGTGCGGAGGGTTGAGCGGTTCGGAGGTCATAGTTGAGGAGTTTTGGTTTGACTTAAGGAAAGTTTCAGATTGGTTACCTCCCTTCAATTGCTTAACCTCACTTATAACGGTGGATAAGGACGGAAGCGAGGATAGCGAGTCGATAATAGGGGAGCAGCAACAGACTGATTGGACTAGTTTGGAGGATGATTGTGCTGCTATAATTAGATTGTTTAATTTGTCCAATTTATTATCGATCCCTGCTGTGAACAGTGCTAAAGTGTTCAGCAGGTCAACCTGGATGTCCAGTTTGTCCGAGTGGTAATTCAAAGCAGTAACTGTTGATTGAAAAGTGAGAAGTAGTTGAGGCCAAATACTCAATTGTGTAGGGGCATCTGACTGTGGGTCTGTTTTTGGTGTTAAGTTAGACGAATTCTGGGTGTTTTTGAAAAAAAATGGACAGGTCCGCTAACAGTTGGTCATTGGTGTCGGTTTTTTGGGGTGGGTTTGAGGGGGCAGTTATTTCTACTGGCGATGCACAAGAGTGTTGTTGCTGGGGAATTGGCGAATGTACACTTTCCTCAGGAGGACTTAGATCGTGAGGAATGGGGAAGCTGAACAATTCAAAATTTGATGCGGGGGTCTTTTGAGCATGTGTTTGTGCGAAAATTAAATGAGAATGTGATGCTGGGGGGCGCTCCCTGGATACTTCGTGAGTTTGTGGTAAAGGGACTAAAGGCTTCGCTGATTGCTGAGGTTGCCATGCTTCAGGGCTTAGGTTGAAAGTTAAAGGCAGAGGAGGCGGTTGACTGGGGGAGACCTCTTGCTCAGGGAGATCAAATTGGGGCAAAGGTAGTCTTGGGGAGGGTTGGCGACATGGTAATACATTTTGAGGGTCTCTCCCCATGTATGTCAGAGGTGGTGGTTGTCTAAAGCGAACCTCTTGCTTGTAGAGGTCTTGTTGGGGGGAGAACTGGCTCGGAGCTGAATGGAGACTTGATGGTAAGTTTTGGGAAGCTCTCCAAGACGGGTCCTCCGGGGAGGTGTTCTGGGTGTTCCGGGTGGAGGGTGAGGAGCCAAAGATATACATGTCCTTGACCAGGGTGGGTTTATTGGTTGTTGGTGACTGCAGTTGGGGCAGAAACATATTTAGATCTGCAGCTTGCTCTGTCCCACAAGGCTTATTTGACTCTAGATATTGGAGAGGAGAGGTCAACTTGGCCCCACCCGGTGCTTTTTTTAAAAAGTCCAGAAGGGTGAGGGGATTTACGCCGTTCGAGGATGAAGCGCGGAAAGGAGCCAGACCCAAGTTGTTTGAGTGTTGTCCTTTGTTATGTAAGGGTTGGGAGGCCTTCAGTGTGGCCTTGAGAGACAGTGGACTCGCAGGGGGGTGCTCCGCAGCTGTATCTGAATGCTTAAGTTTCTTCCGTTTTATTATTGGCGGTGGTTTTCTTGTTTTCCCTGATCTCATCCTCTTTGTGTTTGTAGTGTTGTTCGTAGGACTGTTCGAGCCAGTGAAGATGTAGGCTTGAACGGGAGGGGACGTCTTGCAGACTCTCTCGGTGTTGCTGGCAGTGTTTAACCAGGTTTGCTTGGATGTGGTGTCTTGGTTATAGTTTTGTTTTGCTTGATGTTTTACTAGGTTGCAAAGCCCGGAGTTGTCACTCCAAGTTATCTTGGGGCTGTGTTGATATGAACTCAACCGGCCTACTGGTTGCGTGGCCAGGGTTTAAGCATGCTTAGTCCCAACCCCGTCCCCTGCCTGCTAGCTCCTATCTGAAGGTCCCTATTGACCCCTCGCCCTGGACCACGGCGGTCACCTCTCCCACTCCAGTGCAGCCCCCCTACCAGAAAGGCTGCACAAGGGGGCAAAAGGGCCGTCGCGGCCCGACTGCGACTAGGTGTGGTACCAACAGCGGTGAAGCAGGCTAAGGTTGAGGGAGGGGCGGGGGGAGCTGGGCAGGAACTGGGAGTACTTTTACAAGCAGAAAGCCTAGGCAAGTGGCGGCAAGTGGTGCAGGCGATGGGGACGGAGGAGAGGAGGAGCAGGGGCAGGGCAGAGCAGCCACAAAACGAAAAAAAACGGTGACCCTGAACAACCAGGCTTAGGTTGGTCGGTCACCAAGGCGCGGTCGCTGAGTGAGGCTAGATTCTTATTATACAGGGAGCAAAAGTTTAGTTTATTAAATCAAACAAATAGTATTTTTGTAAAGCAGAAATGCTGAACTTGCATATTTGACTCATATTTGAACATGAAGAAAAATGTGGCTCTGTAACATAAAATATGTGCTAGGATTACACAATTTGAGACCAGATTATGGGTCATGTACATTACAGTAAATTTGAATAGATTATTCAAGTCACTAGACCAGCCGGTCTAGTAACATTTTAATGATTTTTCGAGGCCTGTCTCCTTTACGGTGTGAAAAGTGGGTTGGGGATGTTGTATGCCCCACTCAGCCCTGCCTTGGAAGACGTGAGCTGACACGCATGAACTTAGTTCTATGTATCAACAACTGCATGTGAGAGACAGGTTATTGTAACGCCGCAGGACCCCACTCAATACATAGTTGAAGTGGCGTCAGTGCTTTTGGGTTGTTGAAAGCCCCTAAACAGGGATTCAGGGATGCGGTGGTCATTTGAGAAGCCTACTTTTGTTAGTTACAATATTTCACACAAACTGTACTAAGAAAAAGAAACTTTAACTAAAAAGTGTTTATTTCAACAGTCTCATTGTGTTGCTTAGTACATCTAAAATAAACACAAAGAATATTATTAAAAAAGCACAAATTCATGTTGCAAATTACGATAATAAAATAAACATTCCTACCATAGTTAAAATGTAATCTGGCAAACTAACACCCCAAAACCTACTTCTATGCATTACAATCGGACAGCATGGGTTAGTATACATATTTGGACATAATACTGGATTATTACTATTGAGTTACCGAAATGCTGAGTTTTTAATATTGTGACATATTAATATTGTGAAGCAGAAATATTGTGGACATTAATATTGATTTTTAAGTAATATTGGTGACCAGAATATCAATGTTTTTAATATAGTTATAAAAAATATACCGTTTTTTTAAATTATTTGTATGTGTTTTAGTTCATATTTTAATTGTTTGTGCTATATATTGTTTGTATATTTGTTATAATTTATTTTATTTTTATGTAATTGTTAATGCTAATTTATAGTGTTGTAGCAGCTTACAGGGGTACAGGGTTGGAAATTAATTAAGTATAATTATTTAATAATTAATTTTTAATTAATATTAATTATTTAATTGAACATTATGTAAGATGTGTAAGTATATGTTTAAGTGATATTTTAGGTGTGGGTTGGTTTGTTTGTAGGTGTATAGGATGGGAAGTGTATTAAGTAGTAATTGAATAATTATTAATTAATTGTTTGTTATTAATTGGTAATTAATTATGTGAATTGTGTAATTAGTTTTTTTTATGGGTGATATTTTAGGTGCAGGTTGTTTTGTTTGTAGGGTATAGGGTAGGAAATTAATTAAGTCATAATGCAATATTTATTAATTAATTGTTTATTATTAATTAGTTAACTGGAAATTAATTATGTACATTTTGTAATTGTATATTTTTGGTGATATTTTGGTGTGTGTTTTTATGTTTGTAAGGGTAATAGGGTGTGAAGTTAAGTAATGTATCAAATATGAATTTAATACTAAATATGTCATTGATAATTAATTAGCTAAATTGTGTAATTATTATTTTTTCATGTTATTTGTTAGTTGCTGGTTGTGTTTGTAGTGGTTTAGGGTGGGAAGATATTCAATTGTAATTAATAAAAAAATATTTAATCATTTATTAAGCATTGTTTAGTATATGTGTTAGCTTTTTACATTTTAATTATATTTTAATTGTGTGTTGCTATATTTTTGGGAGCATAATGTGGGATTTTACTTAAATGATCAAATAATTACAACATTTTACATTTTTTATCATTAACCGATTTTGTAATAAATAATTAATGTGTTCATAGTTTTTCTTAAATGTATATATATATAATGACATTTTTATATGAATAGTTTTATAGTTTTGTTCAATTAATAGAGCTATTAAAATATGTTATGTGTTTGAATTTAAATACTTTTTTTATACTGGTGCAAATTGTACCCCCCGGAGTCCAACACGTTCCCTACTGTTGCACAGACCAGAGTGGAAATAGTAAACAATACCTTCTGGTATCCAGCGCTGTCCCTACTGTTGCACAACCTGGAGTGGCAATAGTAATTCTTACCCCTACGGAGTCCAACGCTTTCCCTAGTGTTGAACAGACTGGAGTTGGAATAGTAAATGTTACACCTCCGGCATGCAACATTTTCCCTACTGTTGCACAGACTGGAGTGGGAATAGTAAGTGTTATCCCTCTCAAGTCCTTATCTTTCCCCTCTGTTGCACAGACTGGAGTGGGTGTAGTAATTTTTTCCCCTTCGGAGTCCAACGCTTTACCTATTGTTGCACTGATAGGAGTAAATTGTAAATTGATACTTGTATAGCGCACTACTCACCCGCAAGGGTCTCAAGGCGCTTGTACGAATACCGCTGTGGAACCCATCCTGGCTTTCCCTGTGAGGTGTCCACTCCTGGGCACCCCCAAGGTGAAGCCAGGCATCCTTAGCGTTGTGGGGGCCGTTGTGGAGATTAAGCAAGCTGTTGCCCAGAGTTGCAGAGTGGGACCCATGATTGGAATAGGCACCGAGGCGAGAATTATCAGGTCCGAGGAAATTGAGCCCAAGACCCGCCGAGGCGGGGAATTGAACCCTGGTCCCGGGCTAGACCTCTGCATCAGGGTCTGCCGCTCTAACCATTGAGCCACACTTCTCCACGGTGGAGTGGAAATAGTCTGTCTATTTTTTGCACAGGTTAGTGTTTGTTTATTATTGAAATGTGTGTAATATTTTTTTATTTTGTTATTTGTATATATATGTGTCTACATTATTATTTTTCAATAAATCTTTTTAGTAAATGTGTATTTTTATGTTTTTATTTGTTTTAATTTCCTAATTGTTTAACGTTTTATGTATATATGTGTGCTTTTTATATTAGGACATTAAAAAACAAAAGAATTATATAATGTAATATATATATATATATTTAATATTAGTTGTTTGTTATGGAGATGTATATATAAACATACACACGTTTTTATGTGTGTATGTTTACACAAGTATATATTTATTTCTATTATTAAATGTTACTTAATTTCATGTATATATCTTATATTATAGTTATGTATTAAAATGGTTACATTTTACTATTTTAAACTGTGTATGTAAACAAAAAAAAATATTTTTGTCAGATTTTTAACAATGTGTAAACAATATTTTTATTTGATATTTTTGTACTTAACTTTATAAGTATAGAAAAGCAATATTCATGTGTATGATATTTTTGGACTTGATATTCTGTCACTGATCCGTATAACTAGCATGTAGAGTTTCTTAGGGAGAATCAACGCACTGCATACCTGTTTACAGTAAAAATGCTGCAGTTATCAGCAGTCAGGAGCCAGTGTTCCCATGAGAGGAAAGCACTCAGCAGCTGTAGTTTCTCTCCTCCCAAACTTGGCTCGGTATCAGCTGTAAGCATAGAACGAGGTGTGGAAGCATTGCAGCTGTCTGGTAGTCAAGATCTTCTCTGGCAGTATACTGCATAATAATCTGGGGTGAAGGACCTCTCCTTTGGAGAGGCTTTTATACAATACCTTTTCTGAGATTGAAATTTCTGATATAACTTTAGGAATATCTGATGTAACCCCTGTGCATCAATATGCCAGTCTGTATGCATTGTTATGAACAAATAAGGTAAAACACATTGACTCAGACTACACTGTTTATTTTGTTATTATTATTATCTGACCTTGATATAAAGATAACAAGGCACATGTCCCAGACTGATCTTGCATCAGGTGTTCTAGCAAGGTGATTGTATGCACATCAAGTGCCTTATCAATGTCAATGTCTGAATGACTTGACACTATCTAAGGTTCTTGAAAAGATAAGGATTGACAACATCTGCATCAAAGCAGACATGTCAATGATTCTGCAAAAATAGAGAAAATTGAATCTTGGCCTGTTCAAGATGGAATCCGGCCTTATACACTTTACGTCACCATGGGCCCCTCTGAGGTGCCTCCATTTTGCTAACACATGCTTCCTGAACTCATTTCAGGGAGCCATATCCATGGAGTATACTAGTGATGGCAAAGGACATCAAACTTTATGCGTGAATTACGGTTGCTGCCCTATTTTTTCTTGTTCATTTTTCGTTTAAGAGAGCTCTAGCCTGTACCTGGCTCACCCAAATTCTGGCTCGGGTCGAACCATAGAAGGAATTTATGCTGGCCATTGACTGGGTCTCACTCAAAGAACTGCCACTAAATTCTATTGAAGTTCAGGCCTTGTCGCTGCCCTCACCTAGTGATATGTTTGACTGGCATGAAAATATTTCGCAAGATTGTTTTGGATTCCATTCCAGGGAAAAAGGTTCTTAGTGAGCACTTGCATAGATCACACCACGGACAAAGCAAAAAATGTCATCTATGTGTTGGTCTAGGAGAAAATATATTCTCTATAGTCACTGCCACAGAGCACACTCCTCCAACTCTAGAGTGGAAACTATGTCTACTTCAAGGCAGGCACACAACTTACCACATTAGAAAAGAGAATTTCCTTCAAAAAGCATACGGTACTTCTTTACATATGGCTATCGAGGGTATTTTCTCATTTGGTAAGGGACCAAGTGGGTGTCTAATCAAAGAGACACCCTGTGCTCTGTTCCATAGGGAGTGAAGCGAGTGCCTCCTGCAGCGGGCACGCAGTGCACTATTAGATAGTGCTTAAAGCAGAGGAGATATGTGCTGTAGACCACTGCTTTTTTGTCAGCACTATAGCCTACAGATTTATAGGAGTAATCCTGCTGCTTGATTTTGAAGAAGTTGTGAGATTAAACTTTTACCAGGTAAATCCCAGGTCCTTGAGCATGAAGAGAATTGCAGAGAAACCTTTGCAGGGTTTTGAATTGCATGCCTTGTAGCTGATGCTGGAGTACTCACTGGCACTGTGTTAGTAAGACTAAGGGGGTCATTAGGATGGCGGGCGGACTTTGCCCGCCCGCCATCCTCACGGGGATTGAGACCGCCCGCCATAAGGGCGGGGGTGCCGTGGTGGGGATTAGGATGCACCCGCCACAGTGGAGGGCGCACCCCTCATTTTTAACATTATGGCGGGCGTTGCTCTTAGCACCGCCCGCCACAATGCTAAAAATGCATGTATACATTTGCATACATGAAGCGGCAGGCACAGCGCAGTGCCTGCCGCTTCGTGTATGCAAATGCTGGGGGTACCACAGGTACCCCCGTGTGCACCCCCCACCTCTCCTTCACTCTGGGGGCCCGCAGGGGGCCCCCGATGCCGCCACGGAAAGGCAACTAACTGAGCCCATTGTAATATGGCTGGCGATGTCTAATAGACACAGCCACCATATTAAACCTTTTCCGCCCGGTCACAAGACGACCAGGGCGGAAAACGGTGTTTCCGTCCGCCGCAGTCCCCCCCCCCACCATAGTAATATGGCGGGGGGGGGGAAATGGGTGGCAGGCGGGCATAAATGTCGGGCGGATCGCCACCGCCACCATGGCGGTGGCGATCAGCCCGACATCTTAATGGGCCCCTAAGTATGACCAAAGTGATCACAATTCAGTGTTTCATGTCTTCCCATTTATATTTCATGGTGTCAGCTGGGTCAACAGCAACACAGTCATTTCCTCATTTTTCGATCCAAGCAATACTGGTCCCTTGTGAGACTTTATCTGAATTCCCCATGTGAGTTCGACTCAAAATTTGAATCCTGCAGGCTGATGATGGGTGGGTTAGGTGACACAGAAGCCTTCCTGGACCCCCAGCAGGTCAGAGTTAGGATTCCATGCTGCAGAAGAAATACGGAAAGGTGAGAGTACCTTCAGGGGATTTTGTTAATTGTTAGTTAAAGCTTCAAGCCAAAAATCAGTTAGTGACCCCACTAAGCAGATATCCCAAATAGCTCATTTTTGCTACTTGGCACTATTTTACCTAAAACGTTTGAAATTCAACATCTCAAGTTCTACTTATTTTGTTTTTGTTGTTTTAGTCTTGTTTATTTATTAAATTACAATCTATTTCTCTAACCTGGTGTGGAATATTTTTGTGTGGTGTTTTCACTGTTTGAAGTGTTGCAGAAACACTTTACACGCTGCACCTAAAGTTAAGCCTGACTGCTCTGTGCCAAGCTACCACAGGGTGACCACGGGTTAATTTAGGGTTTGCCTGCTTCTTACCCTGAGTATGATTGTAGTTGTGGCTGCTGCTTGACTAGGGCTCATATTCCAGTCAGTCAACAAGCCAATTTTAAACAGGCCCCATATGATGTTTGGTATTATTTGATTTATTTTAAATGTATTTTGAGCATTTTGTGTAATTTTTTGTGCCAATGATGTCTACATCAGAGATCACGTGACATAACTTCCTGTAACATCATCAGAAGAGTTGATGAGTCTCACTCCTAAGAATTAATTTTGAAAACGTTAAAGATCTGCACTGGTTGAAAAGTTCATGCTACACAGTTATTGACTCACTGAGAAGGAACAGAAGTAGGAACAGAGACTACTGGTACATTATTTGCAACAGTCTTTGGCTAGAAATTTCAAACCTACTAATTAGCATAGTTGTAACATCATTAGAAATTGCATGAGTGTAATAGCGATCTGTGACTACATGTTTAAAATGGACTCTATGACGTGTAAAGGCCATACATGAATGTGCCCTACAAACAAGCCAGCTGGCATCCCCTCCCATGTTTATCACTATTTTAAAATTTCCCTGTAAGTTTCTGAGTGATGACTGCTGTCAAAGCAAATTCACGTGAAGTACTGTACAAAAAGTCTTAGCTTACCAGATACTGCAAAGGTCACCAGGTCAAGCATCAGCTGTGAACTCATAAACCCAGAGCATTAAATCAGACAAGAAAAAAAGAATCTGCTGAAATAAATACTCCCTTGCTAGATACACAGTAAAGGCAGGACTGCTCTCGGTCATTGAAGGACAAAACTGATACAATTATGAAAGTCTTGCAGCCTCTGCAGATCTAAGGCATTTCTTAATAGGGTTGAAAGTTCTGCTTCACATAACCCATAAATAGGAACGGACATATTAAGTAGAACCCGTAGTAGGAAGGAGGGAGAAGGTTGTCCTTCACATGAATATAAAAGGTGGCTTTTGTACACAATGTGATGGAGGGAGCTGTGATACTGGCCACACAGATCGTTATTCTCACATAAAACCTGGTCTGTATGCTTTGAACCTCTGTCATTTGTTGTTATTGTGAAGCGGTATTTCCTGTGCTAGCAAAAAAAGCGAGCAACCCAATATACCCTTGAGGGTTCGGGCAAAGAGTATGGAAAGGTGAGCGTACCTTCAAGGGATTTTGTTAATTATAGGTAAAGCTGCAGGCCCAAGTGGCGGTATCCCCTGGCAGCAGGTCCCCTCACATTCCTGTCCCAGCTCTGTCTCAGGACATGACAACTCTACTGCTCTATCTGTACCAGAAAGGCTGGAAGCCTCTAGAATTCTCAGGCGAACTAGTTCTAACTGGCTCAGGAGGAGGACTAGAGCACCCTGGGTGGCAGAATTTCCCTCCAAATGCAGGGATGGCTGGGTACCTAACATCTAGACCGCTAACCTACTGCAGTCAGGTGGCACAACGCACAGCCATGGCAGCCATTTTGAATACAGCATTCCATCAGGGTACATTTCTATAATGGGTGGTTAATAAATGTACACACCATTGCATTGCATTTAACATTAACATGGCATCTCACACCACACATGGCCTATTTGGTAACCTTCACCATGGGGGAGACATCTCAAATTAGGGGGGCGAAAAGTGAAATTTTTTGGAGGAAAAGGGCCAAGTCCAACAGTTGGTGATTGTCATAGTCATAAGAGGTGTGATGAAGGATACGTGTAGGAACCAGGAACCAGCAGAAGATCAGAAGAGGCACACAAGAGAAACATGCATATTACATTTAGGAGCACTACTTAATTTGTTAACATTTTTAAAAAGAAGTGCCAGGGCCCATGTTGGAGACCATTGCAGCTTGCACCCCAAATTACCGCTGACATCAATCAATCAATCAAACACATTTATAGAGTGCGCTACTCACCCGTTAGGGTCTCAAGGCGCTGGGAGGAGGGGGGGGGAGTGGGGGGTGCTGCTACTGCTCGAAGAGCCAGGTCTTGAGTTGTTTCCTGAAGGAGAGATGGTCCTGGGTCAGCCGTAGGTGGGTGGGGAGGGAGTTCCAAGTCTTGGCCGCCAGGTAGGAGAAAGATCTTCCTCCGGTGGTAGTTCTGCGAATACGTGGGACGGTGGCGAGGGCGAGGCTGGCGGATCGGAGCTGGCGGGTGGGTGTGTAGAATGTGAGGCGGCTGTTGAGGTATTTGGGGACAATGTCGTGGAGAGCCTTGTGAGCGTGGGTGAGGAGTCTGAACGTGATCCTCTTGCTGACGGGGAGCCAGTGCAGATCTTTCAGATCGGCGGAGATGTGGCTGTGACGGGGGATGTCCAGGATGAGTCGTGCAGAAGCGTTCTGTATGCGCTGGAGTCTTTTTTGTAGTTTGGCTGTGGTTCCAGCGTAGAGTGTGTTCCCGTAGTCCAGTCGTCTGGTGACGAGGGCCTGGGTGACCGTCTTTCTGGTTTCGGTGAGGATCCACCGGAAGATCTTTCGGAGCATGCGCAGGGTGTTGAAACAAGATGATGAGACGGCGTTGACTTGTTTGGTCATCGTGAGGGAGGAGTCCAGGATGAAGCCCAGGTTGCGTGCGTGGTCCGTGGGCTTGGGGGCGGTGCCCAGTGCGGAGGGGCCACCAGGAGTTGTCTCAGGCAGAGAGGGATGGTCCGAGGATGAGGACTTCCGTCTTGTCTGAGTTCAGTTTCAGACGGCTGAGCTTCAGCCATTCCGCGACGTCTTTCATTCCTTCCTGGAGGCTGGCTCTGGCGGTGGCGGGGTCGTTGTTGAGGGAGAGGATCAGCTGGGTGTCGTCAGCGTAGGAGATGATGTTTAGGTTGTGTTGGCGTGCGATGGCTGCGAGGGGGCTCAAGTAGACGTTGAAGAGGGTGGGGCTGAGCGAGGAGCCTTTGGGAACGCCGCAGGTGATCTTGGTGGCTGCTGAGTGGAAAGGGGGAGGTGGACTCTCTGAGTTCTGTCGGAGAGGAAGGAGGTGATCCATTCCAGGGCTTTCCCTTGGATCCCGGCGTGGTGGAGGCGGGTTGTTAGGGTGCGGTGGCAGACTGTGTCGAATGCGGCCGATAGGTCGAGGAGGATGAGGGCAGGAGTTTCCCCGTTGTCGAGCAGGGACCTGATGTCGTCGGTAGCTGCTATGAGGGCGGTTTCGGTGCTGTGGTTTGCTCGGAAACCGGACTGCGAGGGGTTGAGGGATCCGTTTGTCTCGAGGAAAGCGGATAGTTGATTGTTGACGGTCTTCTCGATGACTTTGGCAGGAAAAGGGAGGAGCTAGATGGGGCGGAAGTTCTTGAGGTCCGTGGGGTCCGCGTGGGTTTCTTCAGGAGGGCGCTGAGCTCCGCATGTTTCCAGCTCTCCGGGAAGGTGGCGGATGCGAAGGAACTGTTAATGATGTTCCGGAGTTGGGGTGCGATGATGGAGTCGGCTTTGTTAAAGATGTGGTGTGGACAGGGGTCGGCTGGGGAGCCGGAGTGGATGGTGTTCATCACGCAGGTGGTGTCTTCAGTGCTGACCGAGGTCCAGGTGCAGAGGGTGGTGGTGGGGGGCGCTGGTTCGGTGGTTGGGTGCGTGGTCTGGGCGCCGAAGCTGTTGTGTATGTCGGCGATCTTGCGGTGGAAGAACGAGGCGAGTGAGTCGCAGAGGTCTGGTGAGGGTGTGATGTCGTTGTTGCTGGCGCTGGGGTTGAAGAGCTCTTTAACGATGCTGAAGAGTTCCTTGCTGTTGTGGGTGTTGTTGTTCAGTCGTTCTCTGAATGTTGTCCTTTTGGTGGTGCAGATCAGCTGGTGGTGTTTGCGGATGGCGTGCCAATGACACAACAAACACAACTACTAACCATCACACTCCTACAAGTGTGAGAATTCGACTATTCCAAGCCCTGAAAGCTATAGTAAAACTTAGTACCCAAGTATTACTAATTTTTATGTATTTTGTATTAATAAACAACTGTTGTGCCTTTTTATGTATAAATTAAACAAACAGCGCCACCATGTGACTGACTGTCATAACTGCTGGTGTTGATAATTAAATGCTGGTGCCCAGCACAAATTAAGCACTGGTTAGGAGGAGTCCTGTCTAGAGACTTTGGAGGATAGGTTGGAGCAGAGAAGCTGGGTCTTTTGGGATGTACAGAGAAAAAGGACCAATCATTATTTGCCAGCATCATAGCCTGTGGAACGTTTGGGGTGTATCCTTCTAAAGACAAGTGGCGGCAGCGTCAATGGACAGAAGCGTCAAAATGTACTCTTTGCGGTAAGGGTCTTGCTACTGTGAGTTCACCCACCACTGGCGTCCCTGCCCCTTTATTGTTTTGCTTTCCCCTCCCTCCTTTGAGCCTTTCTCTGTTCCAACACAACTGTGTGTCGCTTGAAGTCTTCCACCCTGCTGTCTCCTGCTGTCGCTAGCACTGGGGACAGTCTCCGGGATTCTCCCCACTCCTGGGCAAGGTTCTGCCTCTAGTACCTTCGAGCCCATACTCTCGTGCTGTGTTTCTGTTACCTACTGGGTGTCGTTGAATTTATTATTAACTGTTCAATTAATTAAAATCATTACAGTAAGAAAGAATAAAACTGGTGAGTAAAAAAATGATCACATTAAAACTATAAAGACTGCTGGTTAAAAAGTTTTTTTGTTCAAGTATTATATCCCCTCTCCGCTGCACCCACTCGGACCGCCAGCACCGGGTCTTTATGTTTCTTAGACAGCTGCGTAGGCCTTGGCGGTTTTCTCCTACAGCAGTCTGTGGATCGTTCTCCTTGTTCCTTCCGTTTTGAGCCATTTATGCGGTGCGATTTCTGTAGGGCGGGTGGATAGAATCATGGCTCTTTCCTCATTTGAGGGGAGGCTGCCTTGACCCCCTTGTTGTACCACGCTGGTGGCCCTAGTTTGTTTGTGATCGTTTGCTGCATTTAAAGCCATTCTACTCAGAAGAATGAATTTCCCAAGACTTGCCAAGGTCATCGTGGTTATTCTAGAAAAGCGCAAGGCTGATGCTCATGGTTGAAGTAAGATTCCATCCTGTAGAGCGAGTACTCTGTAAACGACCCCCTGTGAGGCTGTCAGGACGGCCAGCTGAGACGGGCAACCCCTCAGCACTCTGGGATGCTTTTCCCCTGTTTTACCCCATTTTTCTCTGGAAGGCCAGGATGTGCTGGGGTTTCGAGCCTGCTTCCCTGGGTTAGGCCTCAAAGTGTGAAGGTTGGCAGCCCAGCATCTGAATCTTTTCCACTCTCACCTAACCCAGAAAGCCAAGTCCTGGCAACAGACGACCTCCTTAAATGCACTAATTTACTACCCCTCTCTTTAACACTCTGGGGCAGATTTATGTTGGTCATGCGCCACGTTTGCGTCACGCAACTGCGGCGTAAATGTGGTGCATCCCTACGACCCATTTACAACGTGACGCATCTAGGCAGATGCGTCACGTTGTAAAGCCCTGCGCCATATGTGGGCGTTCCGGCGCAGGGTGGGCGTTCCGGGGCAGGTGCGCCTCGCAAAAGTGGCTGAGTGAAATCTATAAGATTTCACTCAGTCACTTTCAGGCCAATGCTGCGTCAAAACCCTGCGCCTGCTTGAAGCAGGCGTAGGTCTTGACGCAGCATTGTAAAGATGGGGCACCCCCGAGCCTTGCTGGAGCTGCGTCGCGCTTGTGACGCAACTCCAGCAATGCGCCACCTTTACGGCACAGATGCGTCACGCATCTGTGCCGTTTTTGCCCCATGGTGCGCCGCATTGTAAATGCGGCGCACCATGGGTGGCGGAGCCGCGGCGCAGGATGACTGGCGCATCCCTGGGGATGCGCCAGTCATCATAAATCTGACCCTCAGTTTCATTCTCCAGTGGTATCTCCCACTGGTGACATCATGAATACAATACAAGAGAGACCATGTGTCCCAGAAATCAGCAGGCTTCCAGACATGTCTTTGAATCTTTATGTTTCATTATTTTCATACTCAGAAGCACTTTAGTACCAAGGAGGCGCTCACACCCCAGAAGTGACCCCTGGGCTGCAGGACCCAGCTGAAGGAACGCGGCAGCTGGCTGACTCTCCCCCCCCAGGCGAGTGGCCCCATGTCTCTGCATCCCGGAGGGGAGGGCCCCGGCTCAGCCCCCTCCCCGGGCAGCCCTCTCCCCCGGTATCGATCGGAGAGCTCCCGCAGGCAGATTAATGGAGCTGTCTCTGGTGCACTGGAATGAATGTTAACACAATTAAAGCGGCTCCGCCTCCTCCATCCACTTAGCGGCTGTCAGCCCGGGAGGGGGGGGGGGAGAGCGCTGCGCCAGCACAGGCTTAATTAAAGAGCCGAGGGAGCCCGGGGCCGCGCGCATCGGAGTGCGGGCCGCGGTGCGGGGATCCATAGAGCCTGGACTCTGATTTATGGCACCGCGGGCACGAGCGCCGGAGGCCCGGGCCGCGCGCTCGGTGCACGGGTGGACCAGCTGCACGCGCAGGATGAGGATGTAATGCACACACAGGTCCAGGGAGGACCAGGATGCACGCGCTCAGGGGCGCAGTTGAACCTAAAGCACACACAGACCCAGGATGCAATGCACACAGGCTCAGGATGCAATGCACACACAGGCCCAGGCTGTAATGCACACACAGGCCCAGGATGCAATGCACACACAGGCCCAGGATGCAATGCACACACAGGCTCAGGATGCAATGCACACAGGCTCAGGATGCAATGCACACAGGCTCAGGATGCAATGCACACACAGGCTCAGGATGCAATGCACACACAGGCTCAGGATACAATGCACACACAGGCCCAGGATGCAATGCACACACAGGCTCAGGATGCAATGCACACACAGGCCCAGGATGCAATGCACACACAGGCTCAGGATACAATGCACACACAGGCCCAGGATGCAATGCACATGCAGGATGAGGATGCAATGCACACACAGGCCCAGGATACAATGCACACACAGGCTCAGGATGCAATGCACACACAGGCCCAGGATGCAATGCACGTGCAGGATGAGGATGCAATGCACACACAGGCCCAGGATGCAATGCACACACAGACTCAGGATGCAATGCACACACAGGCCCAGGATGCAATGCACACAGGTTCAGGATGTAATGCACACACAGGCCCAGGATGCAATGCACACACAGGCTCAGGATACAATGCACACACAGACTCAGGATGCAATGCACACACAGGCTCAGGATACAATGCACACAGACTCAGGATGCAATGCACACACAGGCTCAGGATACAATGCACACACAGGCTCAGGATACGATGCACACACAGGCTCAGGATGCAATGCACACACAGGCTCAGGATACAATGCACACACAGGCTCAGGATGCAATGCACGCACAGGGTCAGGATGCAATGCACACACAGGCCCAGGATCCAATGCACACACAGACTCAGGATGCAATGCACACACAGGCCCAGGATGCAATGCACACAGGTTCAGGATGTAATGCACACACAGGCCCAGGATGCAATGCACACACAGGCCCAGGATGCAATGCACACACAGGCTCAGGATACAATGCACACACAGACTCAGGATGCAATGCACACACAGGCCCAGGATGCAATGCACACAGGTTCAGGATGTGCACACACAGGCCCAGGATGCAATGCAAACACAGGCCCAGGATGCAATGCACACACAGGCTCAGGATACAATGCACACACAGGCCCAGGATGCAATGCACACACAGGCTCAGGATGCAATGCACACACAGGCTCAGGATACAATGCACACACAGGCCCAGGATGCAATGTACACACAGGCTCAGGATACAATGCACACAGAGGCCAAGGATGCAATGCACACACAGGTTCAGGATACAATGCACACACAGGCCCAGGATGCAATGCACACACAGGCTCAGGATACAATGCACACACAGGCCCAGGATGCAATGCACGTGCAGGATGAGGATGCAATGCACACACAGGCCCAGGATGCAATGCACACACAGGCCCAGGCTGTAATGCACACACAGGCCCAGGATGCAATGCACACACAGGCCCAGGATGCAATGCACACACAGGCTCAGGATGCAATGCACACAGGCTCAGGATGCAATGCACACAGGCTCAGGATGCAATGCACACACAGGCTCAGGATGCAATGCACACACAGGCTCAGGATACAATGCACACACAGGCCCAGGATGCAATGCACACACAGGCTCAGGATGCAATGCACACACAGGCCCAGGATGCAATGCACACACAGGCTCAGGATACAATGCACACACAGGCCCAGGATGCAATGCACATGCAGGATGAGGATGCAATGCACACACAGGCCCAGGATGCAATGCACACACAGGCTCAGGATGCAATGCACACATAGGCCCAGGATGCAATGCACGTGCAGGATGAGGATGCAATGCACACACAGGCCCAGGATGCAATGCACACACAGACTCAGGATGCAATGCACACACAGGCCCAGGATGCAATGCACACAGGTTCAGGATGTAATGCACACACAGGCCCAGGATGCAATGCACACACAGGCTCAGGATACAATGCACACACAGACTCAGGATGCAATGCACACACAGGCTCAGGATACAATGCACACACAGACTCAGGATGCAATGCACACACAGGCTCAGGATACAATGCACACACAGGCTCAGGATACGATGCACACACAGGCTCAGGATGCAATGCACACACAGGCTCAGGATACAATGCACACACAGGCTCAGGATGCAATGCACGCACAGGGTCAGGATGCAATGCACACACAGGCCCAGGATCCAATGCACACACAGACTCAGGATGCAATGCACACACAGGCCCAGGATGCAATGCACACAGGTTCAGGATGTAATGCACACACAGGCCCAGGATGCAATGCACACACAGGCCCAGGATGCAATGCACACACAGGCTCAGGATACAATGCACACACAGACTCAGGATGCAATGCACACACAGGCCCAGGATGCAATGCACACAGGTTCAGGATGTGCACACACAGGCCCAGGATGCAATGCAAACACAGGCCCAGGATGCAATGCACACACAGGCTCAGGATACAATGCACACACAGGCCCAGGATGCAATGCACACACAGGCTCAGGATGCAATGCACACACAGGCTCAGGATACAATGCACACACAGGCCCAGGATGCAATGTACACACAGGCTCAGGATACAATGCACACAGAGGCCAAGGATGCAATGCACACACAGGTTCAGGATACAATGCACACACAGGCCCAGGATGCAATGCACACACAGGCTCAGGATACAATGCACACACAGGCCCAGGATGCAATGCACGTGCAGGATGAGGATGCAATGCACACACAGGCCCAGGATGCAATGCACACACAGGCTCAGGATGCAATGCACACACAGATCCAGGATGCAATGCACACAGGTTCAGGATGTAATGCACACACAGGCCCAGGATGCAATGCACACACAGGCCCAGGATGCAATGCACACACAGGCTCAGGATACAATGCACACACAGGCCCAGGATGCAATGCACACACAGGCTCAGGATGCAATGCACACACAGGCTCAGGATACAATGCACACACAGGCCCAGGATGCAATGTACACACAGGCTCAGGATACAATGGACACAGAGGCCAAGGATGCAATGCACACACAGGCTCAGGATACAATGCACACACAGGCCCAGGATGCAATGCACACACAGGCTCAGGATACAATGCACACACAGGCCCAGGATGCAATGCACGTGCAGGATGAGGATGCAATGCACACACAGGCCCAGGATGCAATGCACACACAGGCTCAGGATGTAATGCACACACAGGCCCAGGATGCAATGCACGTGCAGGATGAGGATGCAATGCACACACAGGCCCAGGATGCAATGCACACACAGACTCAGGATGCAATGCACACACAGGCCCAGGATGCAATGCACACACAGACCCAGGATACAATGCACACACAGGTTCAGGATGTAATGCACACACAGGCCCAGGATGCAATGCAAACACAGGCCCAGGATGCAATGCACACACAGGCTCAGGATACAATGCACACACAGGCTCAGGATACAATGCACACACAGGCTCAGGATACAATGCACACACAGGCCCAGGATACAATGCACGTGCAGGATGAGGGTAAAATGCATCTACAGGCTCAGGATACAATGCACACACAGGCCCAGGATACAATGCACACACAGGCTCAGGATACAATGCACGTGCAGGATGAGGATGCAATGCACACACAGGCTCAGGATGCAATGCACACACAGGTCCAGGGAGGACCAGGATGCGCGCTCGGTGCACGGATGGACGAGCTGCACGCGCAGGATGAGGATGCAATGCACACACAGATCGAGGTTGGTCCAGGCTCTCAGGCACACAGATGGACTTGCTGCATCCACAGGCTCAGGATGTAATGCACACAGGCCCAGAATACAATGCAGGCGCAAGATCAGGCTGTAATACACCCACACATGCTCAGGATGCAATGCACACACAGGTCCAGGGAGGACCGGCTGCACGCGCTCAGACACACGGATGGACGAGCTGCATGCATAGGATGAGGATGTAATGTACCCACACAGGCTCAGGATGCAATGCACACACAGGCCCAGGATACAATGCACACACAGGCTCAGGATGCAATGCACACACAGGCCCAGGATGCAATGCACGTGCAGGATCAGGCTGTAATACACCCACACAGGCTCAGGATGCAATGCACACACAGGCCCAGGATGCAATGCACACACAGGCCCAGGGTGCAATGCACGTGCAGGATCAGGATGCAATGCACACACACATGCTCAGGATGCAATGCACACACATGCTCAGGATGCAATGCACACACAGGCCCAGGGAGGACCGGCTGCTCGCGCTCAGACACACTGACGGACTTGCTGCATGCATAGGATGAGGATGTAATGTACCCGCACAGGCTCAGGATGCAATGCACACACAAGTCCAGGGAGGACCAGGCTCTGGTAAATCGATCAACATCAAGCCAGCAAAAAAATATGTTGGACCCGGCCTCATGGCGTGGTCCTACCCCTCCCGCACGGCGGGCCCCGAACGACATTGGCCCTCCGCCGGGCATCGGGCGGCCCTTGCCCGGCCCTGCACGCCCCAACCCTGCCGGTCCGGTTACCACCCCGGACCACCACTACCGGCCTAACTCCATCCTGGGCCATCACGTCACGAACCACGTCCTGAGCACGAGGCCTCGCCCGACTCCATCTTGGACCCACCACGTCACGACCACGTGGCCTTGGCCCCGACCAAGGCCCCAGCGAAGCCCCGACATCGAGGCACCAAGATCCACCCAGGTGGTCGAGTGGCCGCTCAACAGATCCCAGAGGAGGGAAGTTTCGATGGGCCTCCAGCCGTCCCCGGACGCCTGGTATCGATCACCCTCCGGCCTCCCTGGGCGCTGGCTCCACCCCCCTGCTGGGTGTCTGGACACCATCATCCTGGCCCATCTGACCCCCAGGCGCGAGGGTCCGGACATCAAAGGACTCCAGTCCTATATCTGGGCCAGCCCCGGAGTAGGACGTCAGTTGTATCCTGGATCTGGAAGCCCTGCTGACGCTGTCGCGGCCGACACCAGAAGAACTCTTGTGCCTGTAACCTGAAGATACCCTGAGAGCCTGCTGGCGCTGCCGCAGCCTACCTTCTCTGAAACCATCTTGAGAGCCTGCTGGCGCTGCCGCGGCCCACCTTCGCTGAACCATCTTGAGAGCCTGCTGGCGCTGCCGCAGCCTACCTTCTCTGAAACCACCTTGAGAGCCTGCTGGCACTGCCGCGGCCTACCTTCTCTGAAACCATCTTGAGAGCCTGCTGGCGCTGCCGTGGCCCATCTTCGCCGAAACCACCTCGAGGCCTGCTGGCGCTGCCGCGGCCTCCTCTCCGTAAAGAACACCTGTCGAGTCCTGCTGGCGCTGCCGCGGCTCGGCCTCTCGGAACCCCCGGCTCGAGGATTGAGAGCTGTGCGCAGGGTATCCTTTCCTACACCCGTACTGAGACTGTCCCGCTACCCTGTCCCTTCCTTACGAGACTTTACAGATCCATCGATCTGCCTGTATATATCGCTAAGAACAAGTAACCTTTACTCTTGATAAAGCCTAAGAACTTATCTTCTTGTGTGGTGTCCGTTTGTAGTGTTGTGGTTACTCTGCTGTACGATCCTAGGAGAGGGCCCTCACCCAGGAGGCCTCTCGGTAACGCTCGGCTACTTCTCGACGGAGAGGTGGACCTAGGGGTGGTCAGTCAGACATCTTCTGCCTCCCCCGGGATCGCCTTTCTAACATTGGTGGCAGGCGACGGGATCCGAGCCGACGCAGACCGTACAGAGAGTGATTCACCCACTACCGAGAAAAACACACTAAGACCATGACTACTCAAGAAAACAGACCGACTACGGAATTCCAGAAAGAGAAAATGGAAGATTACAGTCATAAGGAATTATAACAATTCTGCAAAGACCTGGGCATCGCTACCACTGGCCTAAGCACCAAGGACGACTTTAAATCGGCCCTACAAGCATGGGTGGAAGCTGGTGACACGCCACCCCAGAACGAAGATAACCCGGGCCCGAACGGACGCCGGGAGACCGAGACAACCTCAGCGGAGAAAAGACCCGCCAATCTAGGCACGGGACTCTCCCACGAAGACGCCCGAGAACGAGAGAGGAACAGGCTCCACGAATTAGAGCTCGCCCGACTCCGGCAAGACGGAGAAATCCAGCTGGCAGAAAGAAAATTAGCCCTCGAGCAACTACGACTGGAAGGAGACCTGGAGGAAAGACGAAGACAAATAGACCTCGAAGAAAAGAAACTCATGCTCGAGCATGAGCGCGGCTTAAAGGAACTAGAATTCAAGGCCAAAACGAATGATGCCAGCGCATCCGGGGGCAAGACCTCGCCCCCCCCCTATGGACACGAAGGTGCACATACCCAAGGATGTCGTCAAAGAGTACTATAAGAATGACGACATCCAACAATGGTTCGAAGCCTACGAAGTAGCCATGACCGCCCATCGAGTACCCCTCAAGGACTGGGGCGCCGGCCTGTGGGGGAAGTTCGTCAACGAGGGGAGAGACGCCCTGCTAGAGCTTCCCGATGCCGAGATGACCTCGTACGAACACATGAAAACAGCCCTCCTCACTCGCTACGGACTCACCCCCGAAATGTACCGACAGCGGTTTCGAGTGCCCGGTCCCACATGGGTGGAGTATGTGAACTTTTTCAGCAGAGCCTTCGAAGGGTGGGTCAAAGGCAGTCAGGTCACCACCTACCAGCAGTTGGTCGACCTCATTATATGGGAACATCTTTCCAACCACTGCTTCATCGAACTCCGGCAGCATCTCCTCAACAGCAAATTGACAGAGCCACGCTGTCGAGGCTGATAGATGGGTGAGCACCCGAGTCCCCCGAAGCCCGCTGGGAGACTGCGGCCGGGGATCCCCCGGAAAACACCGACCCCGAGGCGGAGGAGGAGGCCAGAGCAGGAGCCGAGATTCCCCCCCCGGGGTTCTCCCCTACTTCCACTTCGCCATCCCTGGGCCGGCGGGGGGCCCCTCCCGTACGACCGGGGCCTCGCCCGAACGTTACTTGCCACAGATGCCAGCGACAGGGTCATTATGCGAATGACCCCCTCTGCCCGATGAACCAGCGACCCGGCACCACCGGCCCCCCGAACCGCCAGATCGCGGCCGCCGCCCTGGGTACAGAAGGAGGCGAGGAAGAGGACAACAACCCTGAGCAGGCCGAGTGGGAGCCCGCCGCTATGATCTTGGCGTGCCTGGGTGAACGAGACATGATCCCCCGAGAGCCGATCCCATGCAACACCCAGAAATACCGCCAATGGGTCACCATCAATGGACGCCGGGCCGAAGCCCTCCGGGACACTGGAGCCAGCGTGACGGCGGTCCGCTGCCACTTGTTGACCCCAGAACAGATTCTACCCAATGTCCTGTGCCCGGTGCGGTCGGCGGATAACTCCGAGAGTTGGTGCCAGATGGCCCGTATCCCCTTCGAATGGGGAGGGGTGTCGGGCATGCTGGAAGTGACCGTCCGGGACGATGCCCCCGTAGACTGCCTCCTCGGGAACGACCTGGAAAGTTCCCCCTGGGCCCAAGTCGAGCGGAGAGAGCATCTGGGGATGCTAGGCCTTCCCAAGTGGGCCTGCGCGACCACCCGATCCATGACCGCCCGGGCCTCCGCCCCGATCGAAGATGCCCTGCCAGAAGAACCGGAGTGGCCCGCACCTCCACCGCCCGCCGTCCCCGAGGACGCCGACCCTGAACCCGGCCCTCAAGGGCCCAGCCATGAAGACCTCACCGAGCTCGGCCACCTTCCAGAACTAGCTCAATGGCGCCAAGAAGGTGGCCCCACCCGCGAACAATTCCGGCAGGAACAGAAAACCTGTCTCTCCCTCGAGGGAATCCGACAACAAGCCGCCACTCAAGCCGCTGGAGACCCCTCGGGGTCCCACTGGATCTATTGGGACCACGACCTTCTCTACAGCGAGCAGAAGATTGCCGAACTAGGGGCCAGCCGGGTGCTGGTCGTTCCCCTCCGATTCAGAGACTTCCTTTTGAACTTGGCACAAGACGTGCCCCTCGCCGGGCACCTGGGGCAGGACAAAACTTACAGCCGCCTGGTGACCCATTTCTCCTGGCCGAAAATGCGCAACGATGTAAGCAATCACTGCCGATCCTGTCGGACCTGTCAAGCCAGCGGGAAGAGCGGGGGAAGAGTCAAAGCTCCCCTCCAGCCTTTCCCCGTGGTCACCACCCCCTTCGAGCGAGTGGGGATCGACATAGTGGGACCGTTGGACCCCCGCACCTCTCAGGGGCACCGCTTCATCCTCGTTCTGGTGGACCATGCCACCCGCTATCCCGAAGCCATCCCCCTCCGAACCATCACGGCCCCAGTAGTGGGCAGAGCCCTAATGGGGATCTTCTCCAGAGTCGGCTTCCCCCGAGAAGTCGTGAGTGATCGGGGCACAAACTTTATATCTAAATATATGCGGTCCCTGTGGCAACAGTGCGGGGTCACATATAAGTTCACCACCCCGTATCACCCCCAAGGAAATGGACTTGTAGAGCGGTTTAACCGAACACTGAAGGGGATGATCAAGGGCCTAGAAGAGCCGCTACGGCGCAAATGGGATGTCCTGTTGCCCTGCCTCCTGTTTGCCTATCGCGAGGTACCCCAGAAATCCCTGGGGTTCAGCCCCTTCGAACTATTGTATGGGCACCCGGTCCGAGGCTCCCTCAGCCTGGTCAAAGAAGACTGGGAGACGGCTGCCCGGGGTGCTCCATCAGATGTCTACCAGTACCTCCTGACCCTCCGCAACCAGACTCGGAAGTTCTGGGAACTCGCCGAAGCCAACCTGGAAGCCAGTCAGGAGGAGATGAAATGCTGGTATGACCAGAACGCCTCGTCCATCGAATTCGAGCCGGGCCAGCAGGTCTGGGTCATGTCCCCGGTTGAACCTTGTGCCCTCCAGGACAAGTGGACGGGGCCCTTCAAAGTGGTGGAGCGCAAGAGCCCCGTCACCTATCTGGTGGACATGGAGTCCCCCAGGAACCCCCTCCGGGTTCTACACGCTAACCGGCTCAAGCCGCACTTCGCACGCACTGAACTAAGTCTGCTGCTAGCAACCGATGACGGAGCTGAAGACGACTCCGAACCTCTACCCGATCTCCTGAGCACCACCGAGAAAGACGGCTCCGTCGAAGGAGTCACGCTCTCCTCTACCATGACCCCAGAACAGCACCAAGATTGCCGGAAGCTGCTGGGGCAATTTGCAGATCTATTTTCCCTCACTCCTGGGATCACCCGGTGGTGTGTCCACGATGTAGACACCGGAGACAGCCCGCCTGTAAGATACCGAGCTTTCCGAGTGCCCGACCGAGTTCGGGCCTGCATTCAATCTGAAGTAACCAAGATGCTAGCTCTGGGGGTGATCGAACCCTTCGACAGTCCCTGGGCCAGCCCTGTTGTCCTGGTCCCTAAGGCCGCCGCTCCCGGCACGCCCCCGGAGCTCCGGTTCTGTGTTGATTACCGGGGGCTGAATGCAGTCACCAGGACCGACGCCCATCCCATCCCCCGGGCGGATGAGCTGATCGATCGCCTGGGGGCCGCCAGGTATCTCAGCACCTTCGACCTCACGGCCGGATATTGGCAGATCGGCCTCACCCCTGGAGCACAAGAGCGATCGGCCTTCTCGACCCCTAATGGCCACTACCATTTCAAAGTGATGCCCTTCGGCATGAAAAACGCCCCGGCCACCATCCAGAGACTCGTGAACAGGGTGCTGGCCGGACTAGAAGAGTTCAGTGCCGCCTATCTAGACGACATTGCGGTGTACAGCCTCCACTGGGACGAGCACCTGACCCACCTCTGGGAGGTCCTGACGGCCCTCCGACGAGCCGGACTGACAATAAAAGCCAGCAAGTGCCAGATAGGCCAAGGATCCGTGACCTATCTGGGGCACCAAGTAGGGAGCGGCCAGGTGGCTCCCCTCCAACCAAAGATCGACGCCATCCGGGCCTGGGAGCCCCCTGTCACCCAAACAGCAGTCCGAGCCTTCCTCGGGCTCACCGGATATTATCGGTGCTTCATAAGAGACTATGGAAGCATTGTGGGGCCCCTCACAGAACTGACCTCCAAAAGGTTACCCCAAAAGGTGCGCTGGACCCCCGAGTGCCAGGGCGCCTTCGACACACTGAAGACCGCCATGTGCACCGCCCCTGTGCTCCAAGCCCCCGACTACAGCAGAGAGTTTGTGGTCCAAACCGACGCCTCGGAGCACGGCATTGGGGTGGTCCTATCCCAAGTAAACCCTGAGGGAGTCGACCTTCCCGTTGCCTTCATCAGCCGGCGGCTGCTGGCCAGAGAACAACGATGGAGCACCATCGAGAGGGAAGCCTTCGCCGTCGTGTGGGCCCTAAAGAAGGTCCGGCCCTACCTCTTCGGCACCCACTTCCGGGTCCAGACCGACCACCGGCCCCTGCGGTGGTTGATGCAGATGCGGGGTGAAAACCCCAAACTGTTGCGATGGTCCATCTCCCTCCAAGGGATGGACTTCACTGTGGAGCATCGCCCCGGCAACGACAACGCCAATGCTGACGGCCTGTCCCGATTCTTCCGCCTCGGCGAGGAGAACACCCAAGAAGATGGGTGACTCTCCCCTGCCTTCAGCTGGGGGGGATGCGTGTTGGACCCGGCCTCATGGCGTGGGCCTACCCCTCCCGCACGGCAGGCCCCGAACGACATTGGCCCTCCGCCGGGCATCGGGCGGCCCTTGCCCGGCCCTGCACGCCCCAACCCTGCCGGTCCGGTTACCACCCCGGACCACCACTACCGGCCTAACTCCATCCTGGGCCATCACGTCACGAACCACGTCCTGAGCACGAGGCCTCGCCCGACTCCATCTTGGACCCACCACGTCACGACCACGTGGCCTTGGCCCCGACCAAGGCCCCAGCGAAGCCCCGACATCGAGGCACCAAGATCCACCCAGGTGGTCGAGTGGCCACTCAACAGATCCCAGAGGAGGGAAGTTTTGATGGGCCTCCAGCCGTCCCCGGACGCCTGGTATCGATCGCCCTCCGGCCTCCCTGGGCGCTGGCTCCACCCCCCTGCTGGGTGTCTGGACACCATCATCCTGGCCCATCTGACCCCCAGGCGCGAGGGTCCGGACATCAAAGGACTCCAGTCCTATATCTGGGCCAGCCCCGGAGTAGGACGTCAGTTGTATCCTGGACTGGAAGCCCTGCTGACGCTGTCGCGGCCGACACCAGAAGAACTCTTGTGCCTGTAACCTGAAGATACCCTGAGAGCCTGCTGGCGCTGCCGCGGCCTACCTTCTCTGAAACCATCTTGAGAGCCTGCTGGCGCTGCCACGGCCCACCTTCGCTGAACCATCTTGAGAGCCTGTTGGCGCTGCCGCGGCCTACCTTCTCTGAAATCACCTTGAGAGCCTGCTGGCACTGCCGCGGCCTACCTTCTCTGAAACCATCTTGAGAGCCTGCTGGCGCTGCCGCGGCCCATCTTCGCCGAAACCACCTCGAGGCCTGCTGGCGCTGCCGCGGCCTCCTCTCCGTAAAGACCACCTGTCGAGTCCTGCTGGCGCTGCCGCGGCTCGGCCTCTCGGAACCCCCGGCTCGAGGATTGAGAGCTGTGCGCAGGGTATCCCTTCCTACACCCGTACTGAGACTGTCCCGCTATCCTGTCCCTTCCTTACGAGACTTTACAGATCCATCGATCTGCCTGTATATATCGCTAAGAACAAGTAACCTTTACTCTTGATAAAGCCTAAGAACTTATCTTCTTGTGTGGTGTCCGTTTGTAGTGTTGTGGTTACTCTGCTGTACGATCCTAGGAGAGGGCCCTCACCCAGGAGGCCTCTCGGTAACGCTCGGCTACTTCTCGACGGAGAGGTGGACCTAGGGGTGGTCAGTCAGACATCTTCTGCCTCCCCCGGGATCGCCTTTCTAACAAAATGCAACAAACTGTCTTCAGTACCAGGTTTAATGCCATCGAAAGCAAAGGTGTACACGTGGGCTGCTTCTACGCCATTGCAATGTCAAGGGTCATTTGTAACGACAGTACAAGCACCTAGGGCCGGCCTTTAGCATGGGCGAGCTGGGCCAGGGCGGTAACATTCTGAGGGGCGCACAGAGCTGTGAGCATTAAGGTAATGCCAACAGCAGTAACCCTGCTAGATTGCTCTAGCCTTGTCCATGTCCCTGCATGCTTGTTTCTGTCTGAATTGCCAGTAAGTGGTTTAGTCCTTCGTTATCATACTGTGGACAAGGTTTTTAACACCCTATTACCCCACCTCCCTTCACCGTCTCAACCCTGCTGACACATGTAGGAGAGTAGGGTCTGCAATCCTATGATCACCCAGATTTTTGCTTTTTGCTTCACTGGTTTACGACTTTCCCTGGCTGTGGGCCTGCTAATCAGACCCACAGCCTAGCTGTTCTCTCTATTCCAAATTGTACCCAGGTACTGAATTGGCACTGGGCCCTCTCTGAGTCCCTGTACCCAGGGCTGAGGTGCACCCAGAAGTCTCCCGGGGGCTGGAGCATGTATTATGCCACCCCTGGGCTGACTAACTAAACAGACACAACTGGCTGCTTGACAGCTGGGGGCAAGGTGGTGTAATCACCCTTTGCTTTAGATATAGTATACCTATATCTAAACCTAAAATGGACACACAGATCTCCTATCAGTCACTCCTATGGCAGGCCTTAACAATCCTGGAGGCAGAGTGCTTGGAATCGTGTGAGATAGTGCTCTGGCATGAGCTGAGCCTGTCTGCGGCCTTCGGGATCTATCCCTTGACCGTTTCCATGATAGCGTCAGACCATATACTCTTAAGTGCCTTATAATCCTCGCGGTTATGGTAACTTTGGTCTGACATTATCTAAACATGTCGTGTAAGGTGTCATACGCTTTGGAATACTACCACCTCGCCAGTTCTGGCGACGGGGGTAGCATTCCACCCCTCTAGAGGGAGAAGACATGTTGGTAGCCTGTAACCCCGGTTAAAGTTTAACACAGCCTCAGCTCCACAAAATGGATGCTGCCACCGAGACACAAGTCTGCCCTCCTTCTGCTGGGAGTCCTTCCAGCAAACGGAGGCCTGGACAAAGGGTTTCCTGTCAGGGGCGGTGCCAGCACCGTCCCAGACAGGATTTTGTGTATCTCAGGTAGGCAGGGCTTTAGAGGAAGGTGACTGCAAGTGGCACCCCGGTGCTCACTGTGCATAGGCCGGCTTGAACCAGTTCCAGGGGCACTCCAGCCCCTGATCTGGGGAAAAGCCCGCCAAAGGAGCGGGGTGTAACCACCCCCCTCCTAGTCCCACCCATAGGGCAGGACTTAGTCGCGTGCCAGCCCCCTTTTTCAGGATAAAGGTAGGAGCAGGCCCCCTTCCAAATTAGATCATCTTTGAATCCTGAACCTACTTTCTACGAAAGGAACTCAAGACTTCTTCCTAAGATTTCTCCCTTGTGACTAAGGAGTAGTCACCCTGCAGCAGCAGGCACCATCCAAGCATCGCGGTCTGCTGTAAGTCTCTCCTCCGGATCAAGACTGCCCAGCTCGACGAGAACCGGCTTCCCTGGCACCTCTGACCTCTACCTGCATCATCAGCCCAGCTGAGATTCGTGGGTGTGACGAGACCTCGAGGGACCGGCCATCTTCAAGACTACACGACGCTTGCCCAGCACGACCACCGAGTGAGCCTCGACCAAGTGCTTTGGGGTTAGAGAAGCCCCGACCCTGAGCAGCTCCAGCACGGAAGTTCAGCCCCCTTGCATCCACGAGATCTGCGTGGGGCCCTTCTGCTCTTTGCTGCTCACCGCGTTGTCCAGGTCACTTGCCCGTTGGCTAGTGACCCTCCAGATGACGTCCTACGTTTGTTTCACCGCTGGTCTAGCTCCCCTGGACTAGCCCTTGTCTCCTCTTGCAGGGGAACTTCCTCGGACCCTCCTGGTCCACCCCAGACGCCATTTTGTGTCACCGCATGGGCTTGCCTTAGCCAAGGCTTGTTGCCTCCTTCACCGGATCCAGCATCGCCAGCAGCAGACATCCGACGTGGGACAGCTCGCAGACCTCCAGCCTGGTCGACATCAGCGCCCTGGTCCGTGCAGCAGCAGAATCCAGTGTCACCTCTTCACCTGGCTGAGTGACCTCGTCCGGTGCCATCCTGGTGCCCACCTAATCACTGGCTAGTGATTCAGAACTTGGTCCCCTCTGCTTACAGGTATCCTTCTTCAGCTGATCCAGCCCTTGGATCAGCCCGGAACATCTCCACTGGTCGCCTGCCAGCAACTTCCACTTCAGGCTCCTGGTTCATCAACGAAGAAACCCGACGACACTTGAACCCTATGCAGCCGCAGCCCCTGGGCTAGGTAAACCGAGTACCCCGGTGCTCCAGCGTAGACCAACTCTCTAAGTGTCTTGATCCACTTTCGTTTTTGACCTACCTAGTCGGGTTCGCCCGAGAACACTAACTTTGCATTTACTAGGATCCATAGACTTTGTCCCGCCTTACGCGTGAGAGTTCCCACTCTGCACACGACGTCCCTGGGCCTCCTGCTTCTAATCTAAGGGTTCAGCATTGTAGGCCTAGCGTTTCTACAGTCTATGAGAGTAGTACTTACCTGCTAGTAATTTCGCATTCCACTTGTATAGTATATGGTTTTTCGTGCCCCTCGGGCATTTGTGTAAATTGTGCGACTTTAAGTATTTCTTTAAGAGTTTTGTTGTGTGCTTAGCTCCCTGTCTCATAAAGAGCCAGGGTAGTCTTGTTATAAATAAATATACGTTTATTTTCATAACAACTTGTGTGGTGTCCTTTCACTTGGTGTTCAAGGGGTATATGTGATGGTAAAACAGCTGGCTTAACACGCCCTCTAGAGTTTAGCCTAAAGACTGCACGTGTCCATGCTACTAGGATAGCTGGTCTATCAGGTTGACTTACAACCAATCATCAATAAGGGTTGTTGGAATGATACATAGTGATCACTAGAATAGTGAGCACTGCATATCAGGCCAACTTCTCACATTGGTGGCAGCGGTGGGATTTGAGCTTGCTGTTGTTTTACCACACGTATCCTAAGAATATCATTTGAAAGATCACATAAGTACTAAGGTACATATAACTTAGCTTAGAATACTCTGAGTTCTACTGAACCAGCTGTTGTAGCTCCTAGGGCTTAGCACACCCTAAACTACAACTCTATTTATTTATTTATTTTATTTATTTTAAAAATTTCTAGAGCGCGCAAATACCTTCCGGTGTCTCGGCGCTGAAGCAAGGGATCAGTAGGCAAACAAATAGTGTAGGTAAGTGCACCACTTACACCTCACTAGAAAAGCATGTCTACCCATGGAGAGTCTTCAGAGACTCCCCTAGTGGTTATTGACCCTCCACAGGTCAAATCAAGATATGCAGCTCTCAGTTTCCAGGAGATGAGACAAGTGTGTACCTCCAGGAAACTGAAACAGGGGTCTAACCCCACCATTCCCTTTCTGATAGGTCTTTTAGAGACGTATGATGCTAGGAAAGCCTCTCATATAGATGGGAATATGCCAGCCTTAGAGGGTACCCTTGGTGATCCAGACCTCCTTGACACTGAAAATGCAGTTGAGGAGGAGGAAGAAGAGGAAGTCTCTGGGGATGAGGCAGACAAGGGTCCTGAGCTAGTCAGCAGACTCACTAGGGCCAACTTAGACCTACTTGGGCAAGAGTCTGGGGGACCCCCAGTACTGACCCTAATAAGGACTAACCTTGGAGTTAGAAGAGATAGATCTCCTTCTAGGGACTCCAATAGATCTCTGCACTCTAATGCCTCTTCTCAGAGGAGGAGGATTTCTCCCCAGAGGAGATTGACTTCCCCTCAGAGAATAGAGCATGAAGCAAGGATGAGACAGGCTAATCTGAGGATTGAAAGGGAAGAACCTGCCCTGGCCAAAGAGAAGCTTGCCTTTGCTAGAGAGCAGCAGATGAGTGGGATAGTTCCCACTGGTGGCAGCAATCTCCCTAGAGATAAGGAAAGGAGTTTAGATACTAAACACCTGACTAAGATAGTGCCCCCCTTCAAACAAGGGGATGACATCCACAAATGGATGGCTGCTTTGGAGAGGGCCTGCACTGTCCAGTGCATCCCCCAGAGTCAGTGGGCAGCTATACTGTGGCTCTCCTTTGAAGGCAAAGGTAGAGATAAGCTCCTCACTACTAGAGTTGAGGATGCTAACAACTACCAAGTCCTGAAGAACACACTGGTTGATGGGTTTGGCTTAACCACTGAACAGTACAGGTTGCTGTTCAGAGACACCCAGAAAACTCAGTCTCAGGATTGGAATGACTTTGTTGATTGTGCCACTAAGGCTTTGGAAGGCTGGTTGCTGGGTAGCAAGGTTACTGATTACACAGGGTTGTATAATCTGATCATGAGAGAACAGATTTTAAATAATTGTCAGAACCAGTTGTTGCATCAGCACCTTATTGATTCAGATCTGACCTCTCCCCAAGAATTGGGAAAGAAGGCAGACAGATGGGTCAGAACAAGGGACAAGCAGAACCAGACTCAGAACCAGGGTGGTCAGAAGAAAGCAGACCAAAAGGGTAGTAACAAGAGTGAACAAAATGACCAGAAGTCTTCGACAGGTCCCCAACAAACCAAAGAGGGTGGGGGTCAGGCTTCACAGCAGAAAAAGAAGACTCCAGAAGGCCAGTCAAAAAGGTGGTGCCAGTACTGTAAAAGTAAGTCTCACTGGTTTAGTGAGTGCACCAAGAGAGGAGGGCAACCTCCTACCACTACAGCCCCTAAGGCAACTGCACCCCCTAGTACAGTCAGTAGTGGTAGTGCTCCTCCCAAGGGACTAGTTGGGTTAACCTTGGGAACTGAGGGGTCTGACAACCTAGTTGGCACACTCACTCAGGCTGTCCTTGTCTGTACAGGGGATGTAGATATATCCCCTGATGCAAGTCCCAATACTTTGGGCAAATACAGGCAGACACCTTTAATCAATGGAAAGATGGCTCAGGCCTACAGGGACACTTGTGCCAGTGTCACAATGGTGACACCTAACTTTGTGTTCCCTGGACAGATCATGCCATGTGCAGATTACCTGGTGACAAATGCCAGCAATGTCACTACCAATCACAGTATGGCAATTGTTGATTTCTCCTGGGGAGGGGTAAGTGGCCCAAAGAAGGTTGTAGTTAGTTCAGACCTCCCAGTAGAATGTCTGTTGGGCAATGATTTGGAAACATCCCTATGGTCAGAAGTGGAGCAGAGGACTCACATGGAAATGTTAGGCTTGCCAGCACATGTCCTTGCTGTGACTAGGTCACAGGCCAAAAGATGCCCCACTGAACAGGTGCTGGATCCTGGAACAATGGACCAGACACCTCCCAAGAGAAGGAGCAGTAGGGTTAAGGCATTGCCTTCCCCCTTGCCCCAGGTTGTGGATCAAGTCTCTGAGGAGGCTGATCTCAAGGAACTGAGGGAAACTGAGCCTAAAGAGCTTGAACCTGATCAGGTTGAGTTTCTGGGCTCAGGGGGACCCTCCAGAGCAGACCTGGGGAAGGCACAGTTGGACTGCCCCTCACTTGAACCCCTCAGACAGCAGGCTGCTGCTGAGGCTGCAGGGAATGCCACAGGTACCCACAAGGTATACTGGGATGATGGACTCCTCTACTCTGAGTCAAGAGACCCCAAGCCTGGTACGACCAGGAGACTGGTCATCCCCTTGTCTCAGAGAGGTTTCCTTCTTACCTTGGCCCATGAAATTCCCCTTGCAGGTCACTTAGGCCAGAACAAAACGTGGGACAGACTTGTCACACACTTTCACTGGCCTCACATGAGTGAAGATACCAAGGAGTTTTGTCGCTCCTGTGTCACTTGCCAAGCCAGTGGCAAGTCAGGTGGCACAACAAAGGCCCCCCTCATACCACTACCTGTGGTGGGGGTACCCTTTGAGAGAGTGGGGATTGACATTGTTGGTCCAATGGAACCCCAGACAGCATCAGGGCACAAGTTTATACTGGTGATAGTGGACCATGCCACCAGGTACCCTGAAGCTATTCCCCTTAGGACCACTACAGCACCTGTTGTGGCAAGAGCCCTAATTGGAGTGTTCTCCAGAGTGGGCTTCCCTAAGGAGGTTGTTTCTGACAGAGGTGCAAACTTTATGTCAGGCTATCTGACTGCAATGTGGAAGGAATGTGGTGTCAACTATAAGTTCACTACACCCTATCACCCACAGTGCAATGGGCTATTTGAGAGATTCAACAGGACCCTTAAAGGGATGATTCATGGACTACCTGAACCTCTCAGGAGGGATGTATGACGTTACAACGCATACTTTTACCACGCCTACCATTACCACGCAATTTTTACAACGCAGAATCCATTACAACGAAGTACCATTACCACGCATGTATTTACAACGCATATACTTTTACAACGCATACAATTACAACGTAAGTATTGGTAAGTATATAATATTTTTTTTAATTTAATTTAATTAAAATTAATATAATGTAATTTAATTTAATTTAATTAATTATTTTAATTTAATATTAATATAATTAAATATTAATATAATGTAATGTAATTTAATTTAATTTAATTAATTTAATTTAATTTAATCAATTTAATTTAATGTAATTATATTTAATTTTTACCCTGTACCCTTTTACCCAAAAACCCAAAACTGACCCTGAACCCTAAAAATACCCCTTTACCCAAAAACCCAAAACTGACCCTAAACCCTAAAAATACCCCTTTACCCAAAAACCCAAAACTGTCCCTAAACCCTAAAAATACCCCTTTACCCAAAAACCCAAAACTGACCCTTAACCCTAAAAATACCCCTTTACCCAAAAACCCAAAAATGACCCTGAACCCTAAAAATACCCCTTTACCCAAAAACTGAAAACTGACCCTGAACCCTAAAAATACCCCTTTACCCAAAAACTGAAAACTGACCCTGAACCCTAAAAATACCCCTTTACCCAAAAACTGAAAACTGACTCTGAACCCTAAAAATACCCCTTTACCCAAAAAACTGAAAACTGACCCTGAACCCTAAAAATACCCTTTTACCCAAAAACTGAAAACTGACCCTAAACCCTAAAAATACCCCTTTACCCAAAAACTGAAAACTGACCCTAAACCCTAAAAATACCCCTTTACCCAAAAACTGAAAACTGACCCTGAACCCTAAAAATACCCCTTTACCCAAAAACTGAAAACTGACCCTGAACCCTAAAAATACCCCTTTACCCAAAAAACTGAAAACTGACCCTGAACCCTAAAAATACCCCTTTACCCAAAAACCCAAATAATATTTTTAATAAAATAATATACTTACCAATACTTACGTTGTAATGGTATGCGTTGTAAAAGTACCTGCGTTGTAAATACATGCGTGGTAATGGTATGCGTTGTAATGGATCCTGCGTTGTAAAAAATGCGTGGTAATAGTAGGTCGTGGTAAAAGTTGCGTTGTAAAGGTTGTATACCTCTCAGGAGGAGATGGGATGTCCTGATACTCTGCCTCTTGTTTGCTTACAGAGAGGTCCCACAGAAGGGGGTTGGCTACAGCCCTTTTGAACTTCTGTTTGGGCATCCTGTAAGAAGACCCCTTTGTTTGGTAAAGGAAGGATGGGAGAGACCTCTCAAAAAGCCTGGAACAAACATTGTGGACTATGTACTTGGTCTCCGCTCCAGGATGGCTGAGTATATGGAAAAGGCATCTAAAAACCTTGAGGCCAGCCAAGAACTCCAAAAAGCTTGGCATGACCAAAAGGCTGTCCTGACTGTGTACAAGCCTGGACAGAAGGTGTGGGTGCTGGAGCCAGTGGCCCCAGCAGCACTCAAAGACAAATGGTCTGGGCCCCACACAATCATTGAGCAAAAGGGAGAGGTCACCTACCTGGTGGACCTTGGAACTCCCAGGAGCCCCCTCAGGGTGCTCCATGTAAACAGGCTCAAGGCATATGTCAACAGGAAGGATATGGGCTTGCTCATGGCCACAGATGAGGGACAGGAGGAAGAGAGTGACCCTCTCCCAGACCTGCTCACTCAGAATCCTGATGATGGATCAGTAGATGGTGTTGTCTTTTGTGGCAGCCTCTCTGAACATCAGCAACAGGATTGTAGACAGGTTCTGCAATCCTTCAGACATATGTTCTCTCTGACACCCAGCCAAACTGATTGGTGTACCCATGAGGTTGACACTGGAGACAGTCTGCCTGTCAAGAGTAAAATCTACAGACAGTCTGATCATGTCAGAGAATGCATCAAGACAGAGGTGCAGAAAATGTTGGAGCTGGGAGTCATTGAGCCCTCAGATAGCCCTTGGGCTAGTCCAGTAGTTCTAGTGCCAAAGCCTCACACCCAGGGTGGTAAGAAAGAGATGAGGTTTTGCGTTGACTACAGGGGTCTCAATGCAGTCACTAAGACTGATGCCCACCCAATACCAAGAGCAGATGAACTTATAGATAGATTGGCTTCTGCCAACTAGTTAAGTACATTTGACCTGACAGCTGGGTATTGGCAAATCAGGTTAGCTGAGGAGGCCAAACCCAAGACAGCATTTTCTACCCCTGGTGGGCATTATCAATTTGTGGTAATGCCCTTTGGTTTGAAAAATGCACCTGCCACCTTCCAAAGGCTGGTGAATCAAGTTCTCACTGGGTTGGATGACTTCTGTGCAGCATATCTTGATGACATAGCTGTCTTTAGCTCCACCTGGGAGGATCACCTGGTCCACCTGAGGAAAGTGTTAGAGGCTCTGCAAAAGGCAGGCCTCACTATCAAGGCCACCAAGTGCCAGATAGGGCAGACACAGGTTCTATACCTGGGCCACCTTGTAGGTGGAGGCCAGGTTCAGCCATTGGAGAGCAAGATACAGGCCATCCAGGACTGGGCTCCTCCAACCACCCAGACTCAGGTTCGAGCTTTCTTGGGCCTGACTGGTTACTATAGAAAATTTGTCAAGAATTATGGGTCCATTGTGACTCCACTTAATGACCTGACAAGTAAGAAGATGCCAAAGAAAGTTCAGTGGACAGCAAGCTGTCAGAAAGCATTCAATGACCTAAAGCAGGCCATGTGCACAGCACCTATCCTAAAGAGTCCAGACTGCTCCAAAACATTCATTGTCCAAACAGATGCTTCTGAGTTGGGTGTGGGAGCTGTTCTATCTCAGCTGAATTTTGATGGTAACGACCAGCCCATTGCTTTCATTAGCAGAAGGCTGACCCCCAGAGAGAAAAATTGGTCAGCTATTGAGAGGGAGGCCTTTGCTGTGGTGTGGGCCCTGAAGAAGTTGAGGTCATACTTGTTTGGCACTCACTTCAAGATTCAGACCGACCATAAGCCCCTCTTGTGGCTAAATCAGATGAAGGGTGAAAACCCCAAACTGCTTAGGTGGTCCATTTCCCTACAGGGGATGGATTTTACAGTGGAGCATAGACCTGGTACTGATCATGGCAATGCTGATGGGCTCTCCAGGTATTTCCACTTAGAGCAAGAAGACTCACCTGGTCAAGGTTAGTTTATTGTCCCAAAGTTTGGGGGGGGGGGTCATGTAGGAGAGTAGGGTCTGCAATCCTATGATCAACGATGGAGCACCATCGAGAGGGAAGCCTTCGCCGTCGTGTGGGCCCTAAAGAAGCTCCGGCCCTACCTCTTCGGCACCCACTTCCGGGTCCAGACCGACCACCGGCCCCTGCGGTGGTTGATGCAGATGCGGGGTGAAAACCCGAAACTGTTGCGATGGTCCATCTCCCTCCAAGGGATGGACTTCACTGTGGAGCATCGCCCCGGCAACGACCACGCCAATGCTGACGGCCTGTCCCGATTCTTCCGCCTCGGCGAGGAGAACACCCAAGAAGATGGGTGACTCTCCCCTGCCTTCAGCTGGGGGGGACGCGTGTTGGACCCGGCCTCATGGCGTGGTCCTACCCCTCCTGCACGGCGGGCCCCGAACGACATTGGCTCTCCGCCGGGCATCGGGCGGCCCTTGCCCGGCCCTGCACGCCCCAACCCTGCCGGTCCGGTTACCACCCCGGACCACCACTACCGGCCTAACTCCATCCTGGGCCATCACGTCACGAACCACGTCCTGAGCACGAGGCCTCGCCCGACTCCATCTTGGACCCACCACGTCACGACCACGTGGCCTTGGCCCCGACCAAGGCCCCAGCGAAGCCCCGACATCGAGGCACCAAGATCCACCCAGGTGGTCGAGTGGCCACTCAACAGATCCCAGAGGAGGGAAGTTTTGATGGGCCTCCAGCCGTCCCCGGACGCCTGGTATCGATCGCCCTCCGGCCTCCCTGGGCGCTGGCTCCACCCCCCTGCTGGGTGTCTGGACACCATCATCCTGGCCCATCTGACCCCCAGGCGCGAGGGTCCGGACATCAAAGGACTCCAGTCCTATATCTGGGCCAGCCCCGGAGTAGGACGTCAGTTGTATCCTGGACTGGAAGCCCTGCTGACGCTGTCGCGGCCGACACCAGAAGAACTCTTGTGCCTGTAACCAGAAGATACCCTGAGAGCCTGCTGGAGCTGCCGCGGCCTACCTTCTCTGAAACCATCTTGAGAGCCTGCTGGCGCTGCCGCGGCCCACCTTCGCTGAACCATCTTGAGAGCCTGTTGGCGCTGCCGCGGCCTACCTTCTCTGAAACCACCTTGAGAGCCTGCTGGCACTGCTGCGGCCTACCTTCTCTGAAACCATCTTGAGAGCCTGCTGGCGCTGCCGCGGCCCATCTTTGCTGAAACCACCTCGAGGCCTGCTGGCGCTGCCGCGGCCTCCTCTCCGTAAAGACCACCTGTCGAGTCCTGCTGGCGCTGCCGCGGCTCGGCCTCTCGGAACCCCCGGCTCGAGGATTGAGAGCTGTGCGCAGGGTATCCCTTCCTACACCCGTACTGAGACTGTCCCGCTACCCTGTCCCTTCCTTACGAGACTTTACAGATCCAACGATCTGCCTGTATATATCGCTAAGAACAAGTAACCTTTACTCTTGATAAAGCCTAAGAACTTATCTTCTTGTGTGGTGTCCGTTTGTAGTGTTGTGGTTACTCTGCTGTACGATCCTAGGAGAGGGCCCTCACCCAGGAGGCCTCTCGGTAACGCTCGGCTACTTCTCGACGGAGAGGTGGACCTAGGGGTGGTCAGTCAGACATCTTCTGCCTCCCCCGGGATCGCCTTTCTAACAAAATACAACAAACTGTCTTCAGTACCAGGTCTAATGCCATCGAAAGCAAAGGTGTACAAGTGGGCTGCTTCTACGCCATTGCAATGTCAAGGGTCATTTGTAACGACAGTACAAGCACCTAGGGCCGGCCTTTAGCATGGGCGAGCTGGGCCAGGGCGGTAACATTCTGAGGGGCGCACAGAGCTGTGAGCATTAAGGTAATGCCAACAGCAGTAACCCTGCTGGATTGCTCTAGCCTTGTCCATGTCCCTGCATGCTTGTTTCTGTCTGAATTGCCAGTAAGTGGTTTAGTCCTTCGTTATCATACTGTGGACAAGGTTTTTAACACCCTATTGCCCCACCTCCCTTCACCGTCTCAACCCTGCTGACACACACCAATAACACCATCAGCATGAGCAAGCTAAGCTATCAGTGATTTAGGTCAGCTACGGGAGATCCATAGACGTTTGTGTTCAGGGGCCAGTCACTGCTCAGCCGGGGACTGACTAGTGAACTCAAAAGGAGCCAGTGGCTGCCTTATTTAATCCGCTAGTATCATCAAGGGTGCCAAATTTCTCGCCGCCCGGGGCGCCATCTTAACCAAGGTCGGGTCTGCAAGCACCAATTCATGTTCTCCAAGGTACTTCATTGAGTGCATTTCTACTCAGCTTCAGCATTGCTGCTGGCATGGGACTGATATCCATTAACTGCAACCTCAATGCATATTCTGAAACAGAAAGTCAGTTCCCATTGTTATTTCATGGACTAGGGAAACGTAAAACAATTAATGTGCAACTTCACATTAATGAGGACATTCGTCCTGTTGCTCAGTGACACAGTCGGATTGCTTTTCATTAATTTATTTATTTATGAGTTTTGTATAGCGGTATCGGAGTGGTTTACAAGTTGTGAGCATAGGTTAACTCTAGCTAAATGCGAGGATACATGTGTGTTAAACGCAGTCAAAAAAGTGTAAACAGTCCAGCATTACAATAGCAAGAACAATAAACAAGCATTTACAATGCAATGGTTTCGCCTTTGGAAAAGTTTGAGCTATTGGCATTGTAAATGACAACATTTTTATTTATGTGTTGGTTTTGAAAATAGATAAATAAATGGCATTGTCATTTACAATGCCAATAGCTTAATCTCTTGCAAATGCGAGACGTATTGCATTTGCACCCACACAGAGCAACACACAGAGCCACATGCACCCACACAGACAGAACCACACACACACACACACACACACAGACAGAACCACACACACACACACAGACACACACACACACACACACACACACAGACAGAACCACACACACACAGACAGAACCACACACACAGACAGAACCACACACACAGACAGAACCACACACAGAACCACACATACACAGACAGAACCACACACACACACACAGAACACACACACACACACACAGACAGAACCACACACACACAGACAGAACCACACAAGGAGTGAGCAATCAGTAATGGTGCACTAAGGCGACCGTGCATCTAATAATTCAACTCACCTGACCTAGACGGGTGCAATAACACACAGCAACTAAACATGTCCAATTATTAACCACAGATTCCCCCACCACCCTACTGGGTGAAATGAGGTAACAAGTTGCGCGTACATGACTGCAATAGGTGACCGAAATAAGTGCCATTAGTGAAATTCAGACCTCTGAGACCAAAATGGGATCCCCACAGCACTCAAATGGGTGCATTGGGCATGTCCAACACATGCAAGTGGGTGCAACGTGGGAACAAGCAGGCATCAGGAGTGCAGTCAATGCCCACCTTACTGAACTGTAGCCTCAGACTAATCGGTGGGGTGCGCTCACTGCTCCTTCTAGATCAATGAAGTACACTGACAAACTCCTGGCTGTATAACAAATGACCCCTACTAGACTCTATACTGAACTCATGCCTTCCCTCAAGCACTGGAGTGCATTGAGAGCCCGCCTATATCCAGGGCCAGCATCTGAGGGAAAACATGCCCTGCTTCCAGGATCCAGGGATGGGTTGAGCAAGCACCCCTCACACCTTCACGATGTACACCACTTGACTCTACTGGTTTCTGGAGATCCTGGGAATGCACCCAGTGCAGGAATGAGCTGCTATACGAGATAGGGGAAACAATTCAGCATGCTGGGGACAGAGTCGGGCTGGGCCAGTGACCAACGAGGTGGCTGAAAGGTCAGCGTGAGGGTCGCTTTTTTTGGCAGTTTGGGGCCCTGGTTTATAGACTGCTGGGGCAGTTTATACTGCCGATTTCCCTGATGAAAAACAAACATTGACTGCAACATGCTCCAATCCATGCAGTCTACCATACCGTGCTAAATACTTGTACAGCGCGCCTTTACAGATAACAACTGCCACAATTTGCAAACACGGGCCACTTTTTAAGCTATTTCACTATTTTGGAGCCCGTGTCTATTTTCTGTCCCAGTCCGACCCTGCTGGAGGTCACAGACGGTTGCAGGCCGCTCACCCTATTCAGCCCTAAGGACAGCTGAGCACCTATACATTTCCTGCAGTTGCATGCATAATATGTTGTAGCATTAAACGTATGCTCCCTTGTACTGTGCGCACACTAAACTGTGAAATATTTAACGAGTTTATCTTCAGAACTGTCTGTGAAACCTGTGTCTTGTTAGTTAATATGTATGTATAAACTGTGCACCAATAGAGGCTTGCTTGCTGCCTTTTTTCCAGAAATCTTGCTAGAATTACCTGTGCATCCATCATCCCCATGCACACATACCGATAAGTTTGGGCTAACTCTGCTCGCTCCCCATTGAACAGTGATGATAGCAGAGTATAGAAAGGATCCCTTAGGATGCCAGCTCAAATGGATCTAGTGCCCATCTCCAGCAGTGCCCCCCCAAGCCTGCTGTGATTAAAATGCCATTTTAAGGCATGAGGGTGCATTTTGTGGTGCGCCTTAGGTTGTCAAAAGGCTCCATGTAACTGGCACAGCACATTCCTAACAAGTCTTTGATTTAAAAATGAAAAAGGGCATTCAGGGATTTGCAGTCCCCATTTGTAAACCCTGGCCCCTAGGATGGTCCCTTTTACCTGTGTCTGAAGAGCTTCAATCTCCTCGGGGCTGATCTTCTTGGGCAGCAGAAAGCTGGGGATCTTGGGGACTCCCATGTCTCCTGCACCAGGGAGGGGGCAGTACAGGACGCGGGTGGAGGCGGGGCTCGTGCACTCACCGGTGGCAGAGGGTTAAACGGAATTAATAGAAAATCCTCATTATATATTTTTTTTCTAAACAACGCCAATTGCTTAGAATTCTGCCACATTCCCCCATGAGGTGAAGCTGCCTGCAGGGCACTGCAATAATCAGAGCTTACGAAATGCAGCCCCTGCACGAGGGCAGCAGACCTGCACCACTGGATGCAGCCTGCTGCAAAGAACGGAGGGGACCGTCGCGAGTGCAGCACTCCTATGCACCAAACATTTATTACAGTAACACATTCCAAGACGGATGGATGCAACGGGCGAGACCCTCGTCTCTCTTCTCATCAGTTCCCAACCTCCATCCATTTACAACGCTGATTCCCCGCTCTCACACTGCGCTGATTCAGCCTCGGTGCATTTAAACACCGATTCCCCATCCATCTGCATCGCAGTTTCAATCTCCATCCCTTTACAAGGCTCATTTCCCGACCCATCAACAGCGCTGATTCAGCCCCCACCCCTGTACAGCGCTGATTCAGCCTCCAGCCCTGTACAACGTTGATGCCCCCACCCGTTGACAACTCGGATTCCCCTCGAGGAGCCGAAGTCCCCGTCCTGTCACTGTCTGAACTCGTGTCCACTCGCTGCCACCTTGACGTGCTGTCTGTGAGCTCCCACCCCCACCCCTCCCGCACACAAACACCGCCTCGCGGCGGCAGGGCTGCTGCTGCTGCTCGAGCAACTGCGAGCGGTGTCTTCCCGGATCCGAGTCCGCCCTTCATAGAGGATGGTTCCGCTCTCCTCTCCACGGCGACCGTGGGAATGGGCCGGACGTGAGGCGCATCCCGATGGGGCGAGAGTCAATGAGCTCCCGCCAGCCACGGCGTGAGGATTAGAGGGCTGGGGGGGGCCGAGGGCGAGCAGGCACAGCCAGAAACTGCAGGGGGAAGAGAACAGATAGGACCGACTGGAACGGAGCAAACCGGTTTATAGTACGGAGCATAGACCGAGATGAATGGGACACTGCAGGGAGAGTACAGAGCATAGGCCGAGAGGGAAGGGGAACAATGCAGGAAGAGAGTACAGATCACAATAGTGTGTGTTGATCAAGTTTCAGGGTTGGTTACAAAGATTACCATCAGCACAGAAGTGCTGAGAGAACCGTTGCAGGAATAGAATAAACAACAAGTCAGGTCCCGGGCCGCGCTGTGATTGGCTGACGTCACGGGGGTGTCCCGGGCCGGCAGCCAATCACAGCGCGGCCCGGGAATGACGTCACGGGGGTGTCCCGGGCCGGCAGCCAATCGCAGCGCGACCCGGGACAAAGGGGCGGGGCTTAAAAAAAGCACCAGAAACGCCCCCGAATCGCGTTTTCAAGAGAAAGCGCGATTGACAGCCTCTGTCTCCCAATGGCTAGCCTCCATTTATGGAGCTAGCCAATGATAGACAGAGGCGGGTCATCACCCGACATAGAACTCAAGAGGTTTTGCTAGCGCATGCGTACTTCGTACGCATTGCTAGGCAAAACCTAAAAACAATACATTAACAGTATAGCATTAAGGTAAAGACTGGTACGAAGCCAGGGGTTTCACCCATAGTGGTAATGACAAAAAATAACAGTGGAATTGCAGTGTGCCTTTGTGTTGATATGCACCAGGCCAACAGAGCAATCAATAAAGAAAGACATCCATTTCCACATATAGCGGAAATGGATGCTACAGTGGACTTTAATGGTTAGTCTGTAGTGCTAGCCTTGTATTCCGTACCTGCCAATGAAGACACTCGTTTAGTTGTGCCAGAACTATTTTAGTCACAAATTGCTCCAGGGAGGTACAAGTTGTGAGCAAAAAGGGGTGAGGAGTGAGAGGAACCGAGTTGTCATAAAATTATAATAAAATTGGGCACACTCTCTAACTCACACACATGCATGCTTGTGTAGCAGTTGTATTGCCACCCTGAGCTATCTCAATGCCATTATAACCTGTGACCTTCAGACTACACACAGATCCCTGCAATATGCACTCAACCTCCTCATCACTATCGCTGAGACTGAAATCTGTAACCCAACAGTGGCTCCATTTTTGTGAACTCAGCTTACTAATATGTATATATTTTTTGCAGGCAGAAACAGTAAACCATGGGTGCTTATGACGGAACCACGCCGTCGTGAGTCACGGGCGGCGTGTGCTCATGATGGCATGGTTCCGTCATGCCGCTCCGCTCACGCGGCATTAATTCCCCGCCTGTGCGGGCGAATTAATGAGTGGGTGGGGCCATGACGGAACTACGCCGTCATGAGCACACGCCGCCCATGACTCATGACGGCGTGGTTCCGTAATGAGCACGCTGCGCCGCGCTCACCCCCTAGCCCTCCCGCGCTGTGGCGGAATTCGAGGAATAGGGAAGGAGTTAATGATTAAAAGCATGTCAACAATGTTGTTTATTTATGCAAAATTCTCAGAATTATTCTCATCTCATGAACGTTTTTTCAAAATGTGTGATTGATAAGAGGTGTTAGGCCCAGGGCTTGCACAGGTTAATCATTTCTACCCAGTTTTGCTAGACACTTTCATTTTTATTTACTTTACTTGATGTCCCATAGGTCCTGCAATACTCCTACGAGACCCATAGAGCTAATGACAGAGTGCTGAGTCACTCCTGCGGGACCTTTATTTCATTTTTGCAGGAAAAAAAAGTTGCGCTAATTTTATGTTAAGTTTGAGGCTAGGGTGTTCCTTGTCAGACACAAATAACCAAGGGGCATATCAGCAAGGGCTTTATCTCCGCTTTTTTGGCTTTAAAAGCCAAAAAAGCAGAGATAAAACTATCGCACTATCAACAACAGGGTGCTAACTTGTAAAATCGCATGTTAGCACCCTTTTTCACTACGCCTCCCTTTGCATTTCTCCAATTATCAATCGGCACGCTAACAAGCATAGCGATGAGAAAAGTAGAGCTAACTGCGGTTATCGCTACTTCCATACGCCTGCTTTTAGTTTGACTTAACCATGATATCCACCTTCCATTAAATATCATGGCTAAGTATGCCATGCCCTATCAACAACGTAGCGCCAAATGTTGTGCGATTATCGCTGGAATCCCAGCGATAATTGCACATTTGGCAGCTAACTCAGGTATTTTTATCGCTCTGGAGATAAGTGTCGCTGATAGCGCGCTATCTCCGCGATAAAAACAAGCCATACCCGGCGATAATTATCCTAGCTCTAAGTGCGCTTAGCGATAATTATCGCCGGGTGTTGATGATATGCCCCCAAGATCTTCTATAGTTTGTACTACCATTTCTGCATTGCTAGGTGCTGTGGTACGTGAGAGTTGTACTGCAGTACATGTGACTCTCAATAAAACTCATCTCATTGGCTTATGTGATTGTGTTGATGTATTTTTTCTCATACTTTTACTGTTATTAGAAATTCCACTTCATAGTATTCACACCTTCTGCACTCTTGATGGCTTTCTTCTAGTTTCCTGGTTTGGAATTCAACAAAAAAAAGACAATGTCATCTTGAGAAGACCAAAGAAATTAACACGCCCATGAAGAACAGGAGGAGCCATGGACATTGCCATAGTCCACTGTGTGGGACTTATTTCTATTCTTAAAGGGTGAAAAAGTATCGCCAAGGTAGTTACTGTCAGGGGAGCAGGGCGGGACAATACAGGACCAGGGGGACGAGAGGCAGGACGCGGACATAAGCTGTACAGTAAAGAAGAATAAAGATACCTGAAGACGAAGTCACTGTGTCGTGTGATCCTTGGGGGCTACACGACACTACAACTGGCGACGAAGGTCAAAGAACACACGTGTGTGTCGACTGCCGAGCAGCTCTAAACCAGGAGCCCACCCTGGATCGTGTCGAGCGCCAAACGACGATCACAGCGAAGCCAGGAGCCCACCCTGGTTCGCGCAGCGGAGGAGAACGACGCGGGAGCCCACCCCGACCGCTGCAGAAAAAAAGAAGAAACATCCTGATTGCCTGGTAAGCGCCGATTTAAAAAAAGATAGTGAGCGCGAAGATCGAAAAAATCGAGCGCGAGCTCTCGTGAGAGTCTCGGCGGCCATTTTGAAACCAGGCAGAAAGGGCCAATCAGCGCGCAAGAAGATCGAGCGGCCATCTTTAAACCAGGCAACGCTCGGATTGGTCCCGAAGTCTCGTGAGAGTCTCGGCGGCCAGTTTGAAGTCAGGCAAAAAGGGCCAATAAGGAAGCGGAAAGGTCCGGCGGCCATTTTGAGGCCAGGCAAAATCGAAAATTTAACAAGAGTGCCAGAGAGAGCACCAGGAGGGCTAAAAGACAGCCCAAATCAATGGAAAGAGCAACTGAGTGCCAGAAAAGGGGAAATAAAGAAGAGAAAGATAAAAAATAAAAAAACATAAAAGATGTCATGCCCAGACAGTGGGCACTAGGACCCTGAGGTCAGGTGTGTGGGGAACGGGACACCGGACACCACTCCGCCCTGCTCCCCTGACCGGAAGTGGTGTCCAGTGTCCTCTTCCCCACACCCCTGACCCCAGGGTCCTAGTGCCCACTGCCTGGGCATGACAGTTACCTGCAGCCTCTACCACCGGGAGTATTTCAGGGGTACCAGCAAAAGTAATGATTTGTAACATCTGGAATGAGCATGCATTGTATCCCAAATTCAATACAGCTTAAGAGGAGACGTCAAGAGGATGAGGGAACCTCAACATATCTTCTCCAGTCCAGAGTCTGTAGCCTGGGGATTCTCTTCTTGCTGACGTTGCTGCCACCCTAACCCATGATGTGAACCCCTGTGTGCGAACATTACATTATATTGCATGAAATGTACGAAACCTATCTCTGTTGGAGAACAGGGCGCCAAAGAATAGCTATTGGCTGCTCAATGTAACGAGGCAAAATACCAAAACTAACCTACAATACATTCCTTATTTATTGCAAGCTCTCGTCTAGCCATGCAAAGAGTGTTCCCTTTCCTTGGAACCTCAGCTACCGGTGGTGTACCTGGAAAATCTAGTTCATTTGTTCTGGTTGGAGCGACAATACCTTATCCAGTAATTGTGCCTGACCGTTCACTGTTATTGGTGTCCAAATCCCTCAACCAGTTTTTGCTCTCACCTCCACTGGTTTTGACTCGCTCTGCATCTTTAGTATTACAATTAGCACATTTAAAAAAAAAATTATGTCATCATCCCTTAACTTAGCAGAGTTGGAATATAATTCTAGCACCTTAAAAGGCCCTCTGAATTTGCTACAACTCTTACTTACTATCCTTTGCCCATGACCCATTCATCCGCAGACAGTTCCACCTCACACACTCATAATGTTCTTTACTTCTTTTGAGCTTTTTATGTTTGTTTTCACCAGTTCTAACAATAGTTTGTTTTCTCCCTTAGAGTTCAGCAAGACCTGATTATCTTTAGTAAACGGTTCTCTATATTCTTTAAAGCTTTAAGAGGGCGGTACCAGAGCCGGACTGGGGACCCAAAGCTTGCCCCGGCAGATTGTGTCAGACCAGCCCCCGTACAGTGCATAGTGAGAGCAGTGACCGAGCCTGAACCCCTACAAGAACATTTGGGCAAAAATGGCGCATTGATCAGCACATTCCTCGTTATTTAATCAAATTGTATTCTCTTTTAAAGCATAGTAAATGATGACCTTACAGTGCACCAGATGATGACAGTCTTTATTGGGGCTCTTCGTGATTCCCTCACTGTCACCCACCAGCAGTGCCCCTCATCTCACCATAGCTCCTCTCACATGTATTTCATTTGTTTTATAGCGCCTCTCATACCAATGTAGGGTGTTGGAGCACTTTCCATCACACACACATACAGAGAAAATAAATCATACATGTGTAAATCAGAGTTCAGAAAATATTCCATAAGACAAAGGTGACTACAAGGTGTACGATTCACATGTCATCTATACTGGGGGGCATTATTAAAGAATCCTTGAGCTGGGTAAGCACAAACATCAGGATTCACAATCTAACACAATGGTTAGTATTTCCGAATGAGGTCGCACACTCCTCGTCCCATCAGCGTGTGACCCCGGAGCATGATGGTCGATGTAGTAGGTATCAGCGGGTGCGCTTCTACCCGAGTCTTGAGTCTTGAGGGTATTCACTGATGTGCTTGCCATCCCTGGACACGTGTTTCGCGGTCATTACCGCTCGTCAGCAGGGATTAGGCGTGTGCACGGGGTTGCTGCGTGGGCTGCCGAAAATATTCGTAGGTCCAGATACCTCTTATGGCACGCAGGTGCGGTATCTCGAGGTCATCACCTCCACCGGCACAATGGTTAGGGCTGTCTTTACTGATAACAATTTATTTGTACCCAAACAAACCCTTTTTTAGCAACATTAGATTGTGAAAGACTCAGAAATAAACATAACTTTCTAACTTGCACCATGCAGTTTGCAAGTAGCTCCTTGATGACAATTCATAGCTCGCTGTGCTAGAATACGATTGTAACTTATGAACTGCACAGTAACAAAAGGATCTCTTTGACAGAAGCAGTAACCCACTGAGCTACACGCATAAAATATTGTTCTGCGATCTGCATGGTACACGTCCTTTGCAGTAGGCATATTAACCCTCTGCACTACCTTGGATGAGTCAAAAATGCCACTAGACAAAACTCCCCTCTCTGTCCAGCAGGTAAATGAACCACAAGAGTAATGTTGACACTTTTATTATTGCCTGAAAACTACTAGATATACAATGAACTCTGCTGAAGGTGTTTTAAAAAATGCTGCACTGCTACAAACACAGTCCCCAGAAACAAAACCGGGACTGGTGACCCCCTCCCCCAGTCCCCCCTACATCCCACCCTTCCAGCCTCCCTGGAAAATGCCCGATGCCAAGTTCGGCCAGTCCAGTCTTGGCCCCAGGCACCAGAAGTGAGACCTCTGCAAACCACATTGCTGCAAGAGGCAGAGCTGTCTGGGGGAGCAGGGCACAGGCCACTCAGACCCACAGCGCCCCCTGCTGCCTTTTGGCTAGGTTCACACTATAGATATACCATATACATACAATGCAGCGAGAAGGGCTGTGGTGTAGGACACAGAGGATGTAGTGGAGTGCGGGACATCCTACACAGATTCCTATGCACATTTTTAGGGTTGCTTGGTTAGAGGTTTTGTTTCCCTGGCTTGTAGCCAGTACATCTCATGCCTCCGGAAGAAGGGGGCCTGGATGTGCCCGTGCCACGCACTGCTTCCTGCGGGCTCCATTTCATGCTTACCTTTCAAATGATGCCATACCCATGTGTCGGGTAACAAATTATTCTAAATTCAGAGCTGTCATGTTTTACGTTCTCTTTGGTGAGGCGCTTCCATGTTTTCAGCGTGCTTCTGTGTGGTATTTCCAGGCCTCATGTGTGATACTGTGAGTGATATTTTCTCACAATCTGAGATAAACTATTTTGTCTGGGTAAAACTTGAATTTCCAGAAATCACACCTGTTTAACAATTTAATAGTTAAAGATTGACAAGGCTGATCACCAAGGGCATCACATCACAAGGGGTCTCAGGATAAGGTAGTCAATGGTCACAGCGGGCACCTAGCCAGGGGTCTTAGGCTTATGAGGCAGAATTCCTAGTCAATAGTGGCACAACAGGAAGCTAGCCTGGGGTCCGAGGCTAGTGAGGCAGACTGCTGTAATAATAGTGGCACAACGGGCACCGAGCCAGGGCGCTAAGGAGACAGACTTCATAGTCAATGGTGGCACAACGGGCACCTACCTAGGGGTCTCAGGCTGATGAGACAGACTGCAATAGTAATAGTGGCACAGGAGGCAACTTGCTAATGAGATAGGCTGCCATAATAATAGTTATATAGGAAAAACGGTGGTTCCTGTGGAATATTATACTATGAGGTTATGATACATAAGCACAATCGTAATATAGAGGGTTAGATGATGGCAGAGCGCGAAGGAACCACAAACACACCGATTCCAGTGTTGTATATTTTATGGATTTTTTAAACAATAAAGTTAGGAGTAAACATTATACATCAAACAACATTTGTGCACAGTGTCCCAAGTGACAAAGGGAACCTAAACCTAAGTGACAATGTGAATATTATATACAAGGTTTCCACAGTTGTACAGGTCGACCATTATCAAAATAATTCTATGTGATCAGCAGCTATATACAATGATATGTGCTGGGAAAATGGTTTGCTTCTTCTGTTTGTCGATGGCGTTTCGACCCTCAAAACAATGTGGGGTCTCCTCAGGACTATTGATGAAGGGACATCGGAATTTATGATTGCGAAGCCTTGTGAAAATGATGTGCCACACGTGAAGAATAGAGGAAAAGGGTTTACTCACATGAGGACCCGTCCGGGTACTCAATGTGAGGACAGGCTGACAATCCAATGGGGTATGTAGTTGGCCAGAGGGGCTCAATTAATTTGACTCCACAGCCGAAGCGTTGTAGAATCCCTTTGTGGATTAACAGTGACAATGCACTGGGAGTTTCTCTCGGTAGAAGATTAGAAAAGCGGGACAGCGCTCCGCGTGTAGATTCAGAAAAAGCCGCCTCAGTCAGCTTGATCCGGTACAATGGCCATAGTAATAGTGGCACAGCGGGCACCTAGCCTTGGGTCTTAGGTTAATGAGGCTCAATTTATAGTCGATATTGGCACAACAGGCACCTATCAACACAACAAAGTACACCTGGGGGTCACAAAAATAAGGTCAAACCAGAGTGGATCAAAACACCAATGCTACACAAAAGACACCATTGAAGACATTATCCGTGTGAGTGAAATGCAGGCCACGTTGAGGCTCAAGAGCATCTGGAGAAATGATTTCCATCAGAAGCCACACTGTACCGCCCTCTTTCTCATCATTTGGATTCTCCTCACCCAGGAGACAAAACGGCCGGTCAGATGTTACCGTGACCGAAGTGTGTGAGGTAAGGGGTGTTATATATGGTACATAAAAGTAAATTAAACGTGGCTGCTGTAAAGGCAGTGTTATAGTGGTAAAGAGGTGATAAGTGAAGGAAAATGTAAAATTAGGTGATTAGGTGGACAAACAACATTTATTAGTGTCCCCCAATCCCTAAGAATTAAAAAGCAAGTGTGAGTGCGGGTTTTAAATAATCACCGCGCTCAATATTGGTCAACATGTTTCTGCATTATACTGAACCTAGTTTCAAAATGCATTCTTCAGGACCGAAAGATAAAAACACTGCTGCTAGGATTAAAGAAAATAAAACGATATCACCTGACCTTCAGGTATATACTCAACCGTATACTGTTGCATCACACGGTATTCGATCCACACGATAAGACAGACAAAGTAGAAAAAGAGAACATGAAAATGTCATATTCCTATGAATATATACTGTGATGAATGCACATTTCACATGTATAAAACACATATTGCTAGCTGGCAAACTCACCCAAATGTGATGGTTGAGAGGCTTCACCCCACCTGGCTACAGCGCAGGTATGAGGAGCACCGCTCTATAAAGAATTCACAAGTAATATCTTTAGAGCGCGAAGATCAAAAGGTACATGAGTTCACAATATGGCATATTGCTATGAGCGTCCCACGCGGTCCGCATTATTAAAAATGTGGACCAACCCACTAGTACTCAACTCCACTCGTCCGATATTGACAGACCCGGTCTAAGTTAAAAAATGGCTAAGTTATCAAGAGCTAGAAATTGAGCGTGTCAGCTTGTAAATGCACTGCTCAAATGAAAAACACCGTCTGATCGTTTCTAAACACCGCGCTAGTGGTGTAAATATTCAGCGCGATCTAAATCAGGCAGCAAAAGCGCACCAGAGTTACAATGCGCCGATCCTGATGGTCGCGTGATCGGTATCTTTCTGCGCGTTCTCAAGCAAACACACAGCGCGCACAGAACAGGCTGGCGCTCCCTCACCTGTCCGTCGATGTCTCCTGGCAGTCTACTGTACTGCTTGGGGGGGCACCGATGCGTCTCCCAAATGAACTAATATGCACTTCCTCATTGTGCAAGCGAGGAGGCAATCACGTGATATTGACCACGTGATCCCAGGCATGCTGGGATATGTAGTCCCTCGCACAAAAAATGCAAAAAGTGCATAAATTAGACTACCAGACAGATCGGGCTGTGCGCCAATCATGAATACGGGCCAAAAATATTAGTGATAACCCCTCACCAAGATAGATTGTTAAGCAAGTAGGGTTAAATTATAGAGGTACAGAAAAAATGGCGAAAACCCATAAAAATCACTATTCCAGTGTTCAAGTTCAGGCCTCACAAGGACATCCAGGGAATGGGTTCGTTGAGTCCCTCCTTGTCACTATTAAGGCGGTACACCCACTTCTGTTCAATTTTGAAGAGAAACCTGCTGATGTCAGTACAGGATAGGGGTATTTGAGGTTGTTCTAGGACCGTCCAACAGAAATCTTCAGGACCGTGTCCCTTCTCCAAGAAGTGTGCGGTGAGACGGGTGGCTTGTTTCTTACACCGCACTGTGCTTTTATGTTCTTGTAACCTTGTCCTGATTTTCCGGGTGGTCATACCGACGTATCGCAAAAGGCATGGACAAGTTATTAAATATATCAAATTGCTGCTGTTGCAGTTAGTGAACCTTTTCTGTGTCCACGGGCGATTAGTCCCGATATCGACCTCGGTCGATTTCCTGGTTTGCGGACAAACACTGCACGCCCCGCATGGATGGTGTCCAGAAACTGGAGGTAGGTCCCACAGCGTCCCCACTTGCCTGGGTTCTTTATTACGCGGGCGCGTGTGGACCAATTGATCTTTTAGGTTTTGTCCTCTTTTGAAGGCGAAAATGGGTAAAGCGATATCATCGTTTCCAGTCTTCAAGATAGACCAATGCTTTTTTATGATTTTCTGCACCTGATTCGAGCGGGTATTAAATGTATTTACAAAGGCGATGCGATTGGTCTTGTCTTTTGGTGGCTGTATTTCTAGTAGAGACTCTCTATTATTATTGGACGCCCTCTTCTTTGATTGCCTGATGATCTTTCTCGGGTAGTTCTTTTCACTCAGTTGGGTTTCCAAATTTTTTGAGTGGATATCAAAGGCTTCTTTGCTAGAACAGTTCCTTTGTACCCTAAGAAATTGCCCGAAGGGCAAGTTATCCCTTAAGGCCCGAGGATGACAGCTATCATACCTTAGTAGTGCATTTCTAGCCATCGGCTTCCGGTAGAGTTCCGATTGAATGCCATTAGTAGTGGCATGTAACCTTAGATCCAAAAAGGCCAGAGATGTTCTACTATGTTCAATAGTGAACTTCAGGTAGGCATTCTTTCCATTCAACCAGTCATGGAACAATAATAGATCTGCTTCAGTGCCCCGCCACACCACCAAAATATCGTCAATATATCTTTTCCATATATATAATGACGAAAGATATGGGTTGGTGGCCTTCAAAACCTCTTGCTGTTCGAAGTTATGGACATAGAGGTTTGCCATGCTCTGTGCAAAAACGCTGCCCATGCTGGTCCCTGACGTTTGCAGGTAGATGGTATCCTCAAAGCGAAAATAATTTTCTTTCATGGCAATTTCAGCTAGATGCATGATGAAGCTCGTGGGCGTGATGGATTGATGATCACTCTGTTCTAGTAACGCACCGACCACTTCTAGGGTCTCAGTTTGGGGAATGGACGTATATAGAGACTCTACGTCAAATGATACCAAGATATCAGTTTCAGTGTTGTATTGTATTGTAGGTAATAGTCTGAGGACATCCTTTGTATCCTGCAGGAAAGTGGGCATCGCTTTGACCATAGGGTTCAAAAAATGATCAACAAAAGTTGAAAGCGGTTCCAAGACAGACCCAATTCCAGAAATTATCGGCCTGCCAGGTGGCGGCCGCTGAGGTTTGTGCACCTTTGGAAGGCAGTAGAAGTAAGGAATTACAGGGTATTTAGTGATTAGGTATTGTCCTTCTTGGGGCGTTATCCACCCCTCCCCTGTTGCTTCCTCTACCAAGTTGTTAATTTTGGTTTGCAATTTCTCTGTCGGATCCTCTCTCAATGGGAGATATGACTTCTGATCACTCAGTTGCCGGATGCACTCATTCCGGTATGTCTCAGTATCTAAGATGACTGTCGCTCCACCCTTATCAGCAGGCTTAATAGTAATCTTGTCGCATCGCCTTTGTAAATACATTTAATACCCGCTCGAATCAGGTGCAGAAAATCATAAAAAAGCATTGGTCTATCTTGAAGACTGGAAACGATGATATCGCTTTACCCATTTTCGCCTTCAAAAGAGGACAAAACCTAAAAGATCAATTGGTCCACACGCGCCCGCGTAATAAAGAACCCAGGCAAGTGGGGACGCTGTGGGACCTACCTCCAGTTTCTGGACACCATCCATGCGGGGCGTGCAGTGTTTGTCCGCAAACCAGGAAATCGACCGAGGTCGATATCGGGACTAATCGCCCGTGGACACAGAAAAGGTTCACTAACTGCAACAGCAGCAATTTGATATATTTAATAACTTGTCCATGCCTTTTGCGATACGTCGGTATGACCACCCGGAAAATCAGGACAAGGTTACAAGAACATAAAAGCACAGTGCGGTGTAAGAAACAAGCCACCCGTCTCACCGCACACTTCTTGGAGAAGGGACACGGTCCTGAAGATTTCTGTTGGACGGTCCTAGAACAACCTCAAATACCCCTATCCTGTACTGACATCAGCAGGTTTCTCTTCAAAATTGAACAGAAGTGGGTGTACCGCCTTAATAGTGACAAGGAGGGACTCAACGAACCCATTCCCTGGATGTCCTTGTGAGGCCTGAACTTGAACACTGGAATAGTGATTTTTATGGGTTTTCGCCATTTTTTCTGTACCTCTATAATTTAACCCTACTTGCTTAACAATCTATCTTGGTGAGGGGTTATCACTAATATTTTTGGCCCGTATTCATGATTGGCGCACAGCCCGATCTGTCTGGTAGTCTAATTTATGCACTTTTTGCATTTTTTGTGCGAGGGACTACATATCCCAGCATGCCTGGGATCACGTGGTCAATATCACGTGATTGCCTCCTCGCTTGCACAATGAGGAAGTGCATATTAGTTCATTTGGGAGACGCATCGGTGCCCCCCCAAGCAGTACAGTAGACTGCCAGGAGACATCGACGGACAGGTGAGGGAGCGCCAGCCTGTTCTGTGCGCGCTGTGTGTTTGCTTGAGAACGCGCAGAAAGATACCGATCACGCGACCATCAGGATCGGCGCATTGTAACTCTGGTGCGCTTTTGCTGCCTGATTTAGATCGCGCTGAATATTTACACCACTAGCGCGGTGTTTAGAAACGATCAGACGGTGTTTTTCATTTGAGCAGTGCATTTACAAGCTGACACGCTCAATTTCTAGCTCTTGATAACTTAGCCATTTTTTAACTTAGACCGGGTCTGTCAATATCGGACGAGTGGAGTTGAGTACTAGTGGGTTGGTCCACATTTTTAATAATGCGGACCGCGTGGGACGCTCTTAGCAATATGCCATATTGTGAACTCATGTACCTTTTGATCTTCGCGCTCTAAAGATATTACTTGTGAATTCTTTATAGAGCGGTGCTCCTCATACCTGCGCTGTAGCCAGGTGGGGTGAAGCCTCTCAACCATCACATTTGGGTGAGTTTGCCAGCTAGCAATATGTGTTTTATACATGTGAAATGTGCATTCATCACAGTATATATTCATAGGAATATGACATTTTCATGTTCTCTTTTTCTACTTTGTCTGTCTTATCGTGTGGATCGAATACCGTGTGATGCAACAGTATACGGTTGAGTATATACCTGAAGGTCAGGTGATATCGTTTTATTTTCTTTAATCCTAGCAGCAGTGTTTTTATCTTTCGGTCCTGAAGAATGCATTTTGAAACTAGGTTCAGTATAATGCAGAAACATGTTGACCAATATTGAGCGCGGTGATTATTTAAAACCCGCACTCACACTTGCTTTTTAATTCTTAGGGATTGGGGGACACTAATAAATGTTGTTTGTCCACCTAATCACCTAATTTTACATTTTCCTTCACTTATCACCTCTTTACCACTATAACACTGCCTTTACAGCAGCCACGTTTAATTTACTTTTATGTACCATATATAACACCCCTTACCTCACACACTTCGGTCACGGTAAAATCTGACCGGCCGTTTTGTCTCCTGGGTGAGGAGAATCCAAATGATGAGAAAGAGGGCGGTACAGTGTGGCTTCTGATGGAAATCATTTCTCCAGATGCTCTTGAGCCTCAACGTGGCCTGCATTTCACTCACACGGATAATGTCTTCAATGGTGTCTTTTGTGTAGCATTGGTGTTTTGATCCACTCTGGTTTGACCTTATTTTTGTGACCCCCAGGTGTACTTTGTTGTGTTGATACTGTATTTCGGGGCATGCACCTGGCTGGTCGGTAAACTCGCCCTCAGACCCTAATTTCATTGTTTGTTGTGTGCGACAACAGGCACCTAGCCTGGGGTCCCAGTCTAGTGAAGCAGACTGCTGTACTAATAGTGGCACAACGTGTACTGAGCCAGGGGTCTAAGGAGACAGACTTCATAGTCAATGGTGGTACAACGGGCACCTACCTAGGGGTCTCAGGCTAATGAGACAGACTGCCATAGTAACAGTGGCACAGCAGGCAACCTGCCAGGGGTCCCTGGCTAATGAGATAGACTGCCATAGTAATAGTGGCACAGCGGGCACCTAGCCATGGGTCTTAGGATAATAAGGCAGAAGTTATAGTCAATGGTGGCACAACTGGCACTTAGCTAGGGGTCCCAGGCTAATGAGGCAGACTGCCTTAGTAACAGTGGCACAGCGGGCACCAAGCCAGGGGTCTCAGCCTAGCGAGGCAGACTTCATAGTCAACAGTGGTACAGCGGGCACATAGCGAGAAGGGTGTTAGTCTAGGGCGGTGCACAATTATAGTCAACAGTGGCTCACAAGGGGTCTCAGGATAAGGGCTGCTGTAGTCGATGGTGATCTGACATACTCTAACATTACAAAACAACGTGGCAACCCAGTAGGTCGTAGGACCTGGGTAATACTTGGTACAGAATAACTGTTGGCTCCAATGGGAATTCTTCAAGTTCACAGACGCGAGACGCTCCCGTTGCAATCACCAATCAAGGATAAATAAAGCTGATTAATTCTGATTTTCAGAATTTGAAGTACTGAGTTTATAATTCTACCTAGCCCAATCACAAGTTCGTCACACATCTAACTCCAATGTGGGTTCAAGATTGCTCCCTTCCTATCCTGAAGAAGACCCCCCTGCAAGGTTCCATTGGCCCTCCCCCTTTCGGGGTCGAAACATCAACACTGATTGAGCTGGACTGAAAAACTTCTGAAAAAATTCTCCACATTAACATAAACATTCAGAAAGTGTATCTAATGACTTGCTGAAAATGTTATTAGAAAAAGTATCCTCAGCCGGTCTTCATCTGAAATCATGGTTTACACTGTACATAATTTCACTTGTAAATTTCTATTCTCCTCTTATCTACTCACGAGCAATCATGTCTACACTGACTTTCCACTCAATGTGGAGCATCTGTGTCACATGGATTAATGTGTCGAGAGTGTGATTAATTAATATTCTATGTAAACAAACTTGATATCAATGTCTTGAGTGTTTTTATAATTTATAATTTGTGATATCGCGTACTAAGTGATACATAACTTGAAGAATTCCCATTGGGACCAACTGCTTTACTGATGTACACTGAGGCAGCAGTGTGCGGCTGCAGAGGCAGCCTGGCATCCTCAATGTTGGTGTGACTGGCCTCTGGCAAGAGGTCTTCGGCTGGGAAGGCAGACTGCTGTGGTCAGCAAAGGCAGGACAGACATGTTCGAGAGGTCACGGTCTAAGGAGGCAGAAGGATGGTCAGTGGTGGTACGACAAACACCTAACAAGGGGGATCAGGCTAGGGGGGCAGACCGGCACAGTTAGTGGTGGCATGAAAGACACCTAGCCAAGTGTCTCAGGATAAGGAGGTTGGCTGGCGTGGCCGGTGATGGCAGGACAGACACCTGACAAGGGAGTTGAGGCTAGAGAGGGCACACCCATCATCAATGGTGGATCCAGCACGGGGTCTTAGTTTTAGGTGGCGACTACCTATGTCTATGTCGTAGCACGTTTCATTTCATACACCAGTGCAAACCTGGATGGACAGACTGGAAGATCTGCACCCTAGTATAGGCGCTTCCCCGATGTTAGAGCCACAACCTTCTCATGCACCAGTCAACAGGTGTCAACCACCATCTGTTGTGAGGTACCAGATGGTTGCACAATGCCGTCAGACGCAGCATGCGTAGGACTTGCAGAACTGGGATTTGTGTCTGAGTTAGAACACTGGAATCATGTTCAAAATTTCTGAATTCCTCTAAGGAGGAGGAAAACCTTCGGGAGGGTCCTATCCAGCCCATCCCTATGAAGAACGCCCTCGGTGTAAAATGAAATTTCTGGGTGTTTATTTTAACGCTGAAGTCATGGAGATGTGTCTTAGTATGCTGAATGTGTTTCGTGACCAGCACCACAGCCTCCACCTTTGCGGCAGTCCTCCACGTAGGTGGACTCCTGATCTTTGTAATGAGGCTGCCACAATTGCCAGCACCATGTGAAAACACATGGTGCGACAGACCGAAGGGCAAGACCATGAACTGATAGCCCCAGGGAACCCATGGTGCACCTCGGGCAACTTGTGTAGGCAGGGAGGATTGGTAGATGGAGATAGGGGTACTGGAGTTGTGAAGATTCCCTCCAGTCCCTGCATTGAGGGTCAGCAGGACTTGGCTGAAAGATCTTCAACTTGCCCTGCTGAATGAACAAGTTCAGGAAGCGCAGGTTGTGGTTAGGTCTCAGACCGCTATTATTCTTTGGGGTAAAGAAGTAAAGGAAGCAGAATCATGTGTGCGTTTCCTCTACAGCACTATGGCCCATGTGTTCAGCAGGGCCAGAACTTCCTCCTCGAATGCAAGAGCACGTCTGGTAGAAGGAGGTTGACCCAGAGGAAGAGCGAGCCAGGAAGTTTGACTTATAATTGTCTCTGAATTGGTCAACAAATGGGAGATCCTCCATTCCCCAATGGACCATGGTGGCCTAAAGTGGGGAGGGGAGGTTTTTTGGGGAAATTAAGCCAACAAAAGATGCCAGGAGCTGGATCTGCTGCTGTTGACAAAGGCGTTCCCAAGGGCACACTCATGCCCCAAAAGTAGTGGTATATGTGTTGAGGGCTCTAGATTGGCAGAGAATGTTGCTAGAGAGTTAGCTTAGCTCTTCTGTACTTGAAGAATTACAGGGAGAAGTCAGCCTTCTTGCTGAACAGTCACTTGCCATTGCAAGAGATTTCTTCAAGTGAGCCTTGGATATGTCCAGAGAAGTGTTGGATGACAGCCATGCCCACGGATCCATATCTGGTGTGAATAGAAACTAAGCTGCAATTCGTCCAATGGAGTCAGTCTTTTACGCAGTCCGGAGGGGCTGTGGGAAACACATTTGGCTTCAGTTTTGAGGATTGCAAAAAGAACAATTGATGAACGGAATTCAGAACAATGTCATACATTCACCCCCGAACAGAGATCTGGGCCTAAATCCATTGTATTTTTGCTCACCATGCCATTCCAGTTTGAACCCAGCCATATGCAAATCAGTCTTGACCCTGTGCCCCATGGGAACAGTCCAGCCTGAACTGCCAAGCCAGGTCCTCCCTGGACGGGAACAATCATGCTAGGACCGGTTTCGGACTCTCAGCCCTCATCAGCCAGAATAGCTTGACTCCAGTGGTGTGGAGAGCACGGGACCCACGTCTCGGCATACTCATCCCACTCGGGGTGACAAATGCGAAAAGAACAGTTGATGGACAGAATGCAGAACATTTGCATTTGTCAGTTTTGAGGAGGCATGGATCACTTTCCTTTCCGGTGAAGACTGTACTGACAAGTTTAGACTGCTCAGAGCAGGTCTGTGTCATCCAGCTTTTTGTCTCTGGACTACCCCGCAGAAGAAAGGTTTTACCCAAGCAGCCAGGGCAGGCTCTAATAATGATTTGTTAAAATGCAGAGGGAGGCTCAGGAACTGAAGAAGAGAACTGCAAGATATCTGTGAAATCGTTAGATACTGCCTCTGCAAGGGGTTTAGTTAATCCCAATACTTCTTATTTTCATAGCACTATAGTGTAGAAAGAGATTTCCTTTAAAGAAAGCCCAGAGATTTAGGAGATATCTCCTTATGAAGAGATATTTAAGCTGCCTGCATTTTGCAATTCAAGATATAGGTCAGAATCTGTGTCTGCAGAGAGGAGGAGGTTTCCAGCTCTCAAGTCTACTCTCTGCGCAGATACAATCCTGATAAGGCATTGACAGCTCATCCGAATCAGACATGAAGAGTTCTCCAATCCAGGCACATTTATGGGCCCTAGAAAGAGACTGCTGATGGCTCATCATCAAAACATGGCCTAAAATTCTCTTTTGCAACTTAATTTAAGCTGATTTCAATTGTGCTGCTCAGTTTTTCACAAAAAAACAACTTTCCCTGTATAAGATTGGATACCGAATATAGACATTAAAGAGTCTTAAGGATCATAATCAAAAGCATGTTACTTATAGTGATATATGTATTGGATGTCTTTTTGAATTTCTTTTATATTTTCATGTAAAATGTGTTTGTGATATATGTTGTACTGCACATTTATGTCTTATGTAGGTATGTTTGTTAATTGTCTTGAGAACAAGGATGTATTGCTATGACAAAATATTTGTCTTTTTCATATCGAAAGAAATAAGAATAAAAAATAGTAAAAATAAAAAGTTGAAAATAAGTACACCGGCTCAAACTGAAATCAATGGGTTTGACTACTTAGCAAAGACATTCAGCTTTCAAAGAAAGCAAGGCACAGGCTCATTCTCTTTTCTCAAGTTAAAATACGGCCCTGCTTGTGCCTTGCCCCTGGGCCTAACTCCTCTTTTTCCTGCTCACACTTTGAGGGCAGCGCCCGTTGGCGTCATAGGCTGCGCCGACAACATGGAAATGATACCTGGGAGGGTACCAATTTCTTTGGAGGTGCTGAGCCAGAGCCTGCAGAGGTGAGGAGTCTGGTGTTGTCAGGATCTGCTGGTGTCGCCAAGCCATCCAGAAGAAATCCAATATAACTTGCCAAAGGCCTCCACACGTGCAGTGTCAGATGATGGAGCCGGAATCTCTGGTTCAGACAAGAACGAAAAGCCCAGCATGAGGGAACAACATCAAAACATTTGAGTTTCCTCAAAGAGGAAGATCATTTCTCCTTCTAATAGCGCTTTTTGTGGGAAGATCTCTATGGGCAGCATTCTTGAAGGAGAAGAGGAATGCTTTGGGGTGTCCTTGCAGACCTTATGGAAAAATAGCTTCCCCTCCTACTCCCAAATGGCCTTCCGGTGCCTTATGGAACAGGAGTCACAGGCTGAGGGGTTGAGCTGTAATCCAAGACACCATATGCAGATATCATGTGGGTCTGACAGATATATCTTGTGGAATCTTTGACGGGGTTTAAATCCTGCATTCAATATAGGGAACATTTAACCTAGCCGCTGCCGAAAGCGGAGTAATTTCATCAGTGAAGCATCAAGAAGAGCTCCAGACCTGCATCGATGAGGTGTGGTCTGGACCAGCCTACCAGTTGATGCCTTATATACTCAGATATATACAAACAACAATATCCCAACTGGTATTATTCATAGACAATTAATTAGGATATCTATACAGTATTATCCAAAGGAAACAAGGAGACTCGATTAAGTTATCATATATATTCAAAACGTCATTTATATCAGTTTATCAAAAGGATTTGAATGGAGAACAAACGCAATTACAGTTAATAGCAGCACTGCAATTATTCAATAACAGATAACAGCCCAAAGTTGTACTAGGTGCACGCGTGCAAGGTGGGTGGCACTACGGCGACGCAAGTGACAGTGAACAAACAGCGTGGACGGCGCAGGGTGAAATGTGAAGAATTATATACAGTGCATGAAAACAGCATAAAATTCAAACAGTTCAATTTCCAAATTTTCTGTTTTCTGACAGCCACTGGATAAAGGGCGCCTAAATTATCGCTGGAAAGTCGACGGCGTTTTGATCCTTAGTAATTGGGATCATCATCAGGACTGTGGGGCTGGACGCAGTGCGTCTGGCAGCTGGATTGTGCCCACGTTGTAAGAATCAGTGGCGCAATCAGGTGCTGATAGGTGGTGAATTACCAGGTAACAACATGGATTCCCTCGTTGTCAAGCTTATGAATGAGGAATTTCTCGAATTAGCCGAAGTAAATCTAGGCGTGGAAACGGAGTGGGCGGTGAGTCAATCTTCCGCTGTAAATCCAAGTCGGCGAATGAAGCGCGGTCCCGGCGTTACTCGGATTTACTAAGGATCGAAATCACATTTCACCCTGCGCCGTCCACTCTGTTTGTTCTCTGTCACTTGCGTCGCCGTAGTGCCACCCACCTTGCACTCGTGCACCTAGTACAACTTTGGGCTGTTATCTGTTATTGAATAATTACAGTGCTGCTATTAACTGTAATTGCGTTTGTTCTCCATTCAAATCCTTTTGATAAACTGATATAAATGACGTTTTGAATATATATGACAACTTAATCGAGTCTCCTTGTTTCCTTTGGATAATACTGTATAGATATCCTAATTAATTGTCTATGAATATTACCAGTTGGGATATTGTTGTTTTTATATATCTCCTTACCCCAATCCCAACAAGGTTGATGGGTTTTCACTCCTGTTTCTTTCACACTATCATATACTCAGATGTCATCACACCCATGGTGGGCAAAGTCACAGCTGAGGTCGCGTGGTGCCCTCTGGTGATGTGGGAGAGCCATTGCTGTGGAAAATGATTCCAGATCTGGTCCTGCAGAATCTGAAGGAAGATGTATCCACCAGTTAACGAACATGTTTCAGTGATGGTTAGCAATTATGAACCTCGCATTGTCACTTCTGGTGGTAACCTAGTGCACTTCCGACACGGGTTCAGCGACAGCCCTACCTGGTGCAGGTGAAATGGAATGGCTGAAAAATCCTCCAGGTTCTGTCTCCAGTATGAGAAGTGGTCTTGATGGAGAATGTACCAGGAGTACACATCAGAAAATACTCTGCAAAATGCAATGCACTGTCATTGGCTGCTTTCTCCCTGCGTGTGTCCATATGGCCAATCAGCACTCTACTGCCTGGACACCGCGGTTTGTAGTTCTGAAAATTCTGGACTCGTGAATAAAACTTCGTCGTAGCATGACAATTTTTATATCAAAAGACCGAGAATGGCTAGTACACTATGTACAAGCATTTTCGTCATATTCGAGTGACGATTTCACCTCGAAATCGTCATTTGCGTCCTGAACCCTTGGCTTCCATTTTGTGTACGGCAGCCATTTTGTGAGTTGCCCTCACATAGGCTTATAACTACAGCCAAATTCGATTCCCAAGGACACATACACCTTAATTGACTTCTCTGTGACCTGGGCAAGCTGGAACCATTGCCCCAGGCCGAACCTGCCCGGCCAGTTCCTTTCCCAGTGGCCGAGCGAGATAGCATCAAGGCACAGCCTGCCATAAACCTTTTCATCGCACACACACCCTGCCTAATCTTGCTCCCACCTGTCCCTGTTCCTTTCTACATGACTTGCTTTACAAGGAGGAGGTGCCCGTTTTTATTGGGGGTACACCGATATCTGATGAAAATGTTGGGCCTTGCCGGGTAATTTGTTATGGGCTGGACGAACTGTAATGTGGGCTTGTCATCATGACTCTGCTTTTCCTGTGTAGTGAAAACATGTGAATGGTATACTAAAATGTGAAGAATGTTTGCCTAAAGCACAATATTTCGTATAAAAAGAGAAGCCTGACTTTGTAAGATTGAGCAGTCTCCTGAGAATATACACACCGTGTTGTTGTACTTCTAGGACGCCTGTTACTTGGTTGCAGCCAATAAATCCGATCTTTGACTTCACCTAGAAGACTCTGAGTTTCTGTGTCTGAATCAGGAAAGTACTCGAGGTCTTAGGGTGTACCCTGACACCACTGGGTTACCGGTTCGGTACCGGTTCTGAAAAACCCAGTACCTCAGCTGGCGCCCAACGTGGGGCGATACCAACGGTACCGGTCCAAGCCAGAGGTTCGTGAGGAGCTTCGTGTGAAAATTCTAGAGGAAGGCCGCCACTTCATCGACCCCTGCATGTCGACGTGGTCCGAAAGTCTTTGCTGCGAGGTTCCCCGCTTCCCGACGGCTACAAAGGACTGCTGCCCTGGCTATCGCCCTGATTTGGACCCTTGATGTTTGGTAGAGCGAAATGCTAGACGAGTCTTCTGGTGACGTCATCAATATCTCAGTTAAGTATAAGTGGAGCGTCTCCCAGTCCTTAGTTGGTCTTAGTTTTGGGTATCCCTTCGGGATCTTTGATTTGGAACTTGCAAGTACCAAAGCCGAAGGATTCGTGTATTCACGAGAATATCGTAATCGATAATCCTTTGAAGTTTGAAGCTAGACTAGAGAGCGAAGATGCCTGGTCTTAGCAGACTTGGAAATTTGTTTTGTCTTGGTTGTAGTAATAGGGATTCCCGATTGGAGGACTCGTGTCCGGTTCCTCCGATTGGAACTCCAACTTATGAATTATATGTGAAACATGGAGTAGGCCCCATCACATACAATGAAGTGTGGATCAAATACACCAGAAAAGATGGTGTTTTAAAATGGCCCCAATATGGTAGCTTTGACACGGAAATCTTAGATAACCTCGAAGTTAAACTTTTTAAGAAGAGAGCCCGGCCGGCAATGTTTGACTCTTTCCGCCTATGGCGTAAGGAAGCCAAACAGAAGGAAATTAAATTAGCGAAGAAAAATAAGGGAGAAAGGGATATTTCGATAATGCAAGCTGCTATGCAGTTTAAAGATAACGAAGAAGAACAGATGAGTGAGCAGTTGCACAGGCAACGTAAAATGGTAATAGATAAATGTTATCCAGTTTTGCCGCCTCTTCAGCAAGATGCAGCAAAAGACCTTGAAAAAGACCCCCTAATGTCCCATTTGTTAAGTTCGCCACCCCCTTATGCACAGAATGCTACGGCACCTCCGCAACCTTTAGTGGGCAACCTTTAGTTGTATTGCCTCCTGCTCTTCCACAACTACCAGCTGCTCTTCAGTTGGCTCCTATTCCTCCGGTGCAGCCTCCTCAAGGGCCACCAGTTTTTACATCTGCTCTGCCTTTACTTCCTACAACTTTAACTACTATAACGACTACCACTCCTGGTACTCCTCCTGACACTGCCTCTGCATCTGCCTTGCCTACTTTTCCGCTTGTCTTTTCATCGACTTCTCCTTCTGTTCGTCAGAGAGTGGCTAGTACTGTTACTAGTATTCTATATCCTTTCTTTGGGGCGACAAGTACGACCCCTACTTCTGAGCGTAAACAGTTGCGTAGCCAACTGCCTGATTCTAGGGAGAAGGAAACGTTAAATTATTTGGCACATAGATGGGTGACCGACCCGACAAAATATGACCTAGAATCTATCATGGATGTCTTCCATCAGTGGGAAGCATCGAAGCAGAGATACGTTTTTGAGAAAATGTGTGGTTTTCTATGTGAGGATTTAGAGGAAAATGATATGGAGCCCAATCCGCATGAGTTGTGCCGTATACGGTTCGAGTTTTCAAAAGGCGCAATTGTGGGTTCAGATGTTGAAAAAGCAGTTGCAACGTTGTTGTCATTAAGGACTGAAGGTGTTTCTAAGACGTTGTTTGAGTCTGATTCCTCTGTTAAAAAGAAGGGAAGACAATATCCCATGAGAGAAGTTCCTCCAGTATGGAAGGAAGAAGTAGCGGCTGGTCCTGGTAATGTTCCACCAGCTGTTCCAGCTCATTTTCAGCATGTTTGGGTACATGTTCCATGGAAGCGAGCTGAAGTATTGGCCCTTAAGCAGACATTGCCTGATCCCCGTAAGAATCCTGCAGGGTATTACAAGGAATTGTCACAGACTGCCGGTTCATGCATCATGAATTTAGCGGATATAGACATGTTGTTTGGGAATGTTGTTCCACAGCCTTTATGGGGAAAGATTCGTCATGCAGACCATGATCAGGAGTTAGGTGACTCATGGGCTAATATTACTGCTGTAGATGCCCGACAAGTTGGTGGTGCTAAACCCGAGCCTTTAGTAGCAGATCTCCCTGGTAGGCTCATTAATTACATGAAAACTTTAATGCCTGCGATGCGTGTGAATTTGGATAAATTGTCTGCGTGTAAGCAGAAGAAAGATGAAACGGTGTCAGATTTCTTCACCAGGTTTGAAGAGACGTTTGTCGACCACAGTGGTCAAGATATGAGTACAGAAGGTGGTCAACGGTTGTTCGTCGATAAATTTGTGCATAATTTACTTCCCGAGTTGTGCAAAAAGTTAAAAGATTCAGAGAGTTCTTGGGCAGTTTCCTCTTCAGCACAGATATTGGCTACTGCACAATATTACGAAAATCGAGATAAAGATGAGAAAGATAGAGCAGAGAAGAAAACTAAAGAGTTAAAAACAAAGGTTCTGTTACAGCAAGCATATTCGCCACGTGGTGGTCAGAATAGTGGTGCTCAGAGTAACTATCAGCAGCCTCAACAGTTTCAGAGGAACTCTCAAAGAGTCGAGTATACTCAACCACGTGTCCCTGTAGGTCCCAATCAGTGTTCATATTGTAAGGAAGAGGGTCATTTTAAGTATAGTTGCCCTGTTTTGTTACAGCGCGCGAATGGTGTCTCAGGTGCACGAGGTCGAGGTGTTCAACAAGCTCCTAGAGGTAGAGGACGTGGAAATGTCCCCCAGAACGCACGTTCCTTTCCGCCTCAAAATTCAATGAATAGTTTTGATCAGCAGAATAACGCGTCTGGTAGGACAGCTCAGTACTATGCTGATGATTACTATGCAGAAGATGAGCATGTGGAAGGTAATGATTGCTAGGACAGCCATAGACAAAGAAAGGGAGTTGTTTCAGTTCCAGTAGATCAGAGTGGACCATACGTCGAGGTGATTACATCAGGTGTGTCAGAACCTTTTCTGTTGGATACTGGTGCTACAAAGAGTTCTATTATGCACTCCAAACTCCCTGGCGCACCTTTGTCTGGCGAAATGAATGTTTCAGTAGGTTTTTCTAGCGCCCCGGTTAGGAACCCGATTTCTAGTCCTATGTCTCTTTCTGTTGGTCCTTGTGAATTCGAAGCACCCCTTATTCTGACAACAGGTTGTGGTGAAAACCTGTTGGGATTGGATCTGTTAAAAAGATTGTATGCAACTTTGTACTGTTCTCCTTCAGGAGTACAACTTACACTAGGTAAGAAAGCGGTTTCTCCAATGTATTTATCGAGGGACAAACTTCTGACAGAATTGTCGTTTCTTCCTGATATTCTTTGGGCTACTGGTCCTAATGATGTGGGTCTTTTGGAAATACCGCCATATGTTGTGACATTGAAAACAAATGTTAAAATGCCACGAATTCCCCAATACAAAATTTCTAGTGAAGGTGAAAAAGCGTTGCTAGCGATCATTTACGATTTGATTGAAAAAGATGTAATTGAAGAGACAAGAGGCAACGTTTGCAATAGTCCTGTTCTGCCCGTTTTGAAGCACACTGACCCTTCCCAGCCACCTGTGTACAGATTCGTGATTGATCTTAGAGAGGTCAATAAAATAGTTGTGCCACAATTTCCAGTTGTTCCTGACATTACTGCCCTATTGACTATGATTCCAGCTTCTGCCACCTGGTTTTTGGTGATTGACTTGAAGAATGCCTTCTTCAGCATCCCGATTGCAGAGGAGAGTAGGGATATTTTTGGCTTCAGTTTAGGAGGTCGAAGCTTCCGCTTTAAACGCGCTCCCCAGGGCTATTTTGAAAGTCCATCAATATATAGTCAAGCTCTAAAAACACAGCTTGATACGATTGTTTTACTTGATGGCGCTACTCTCATTCAGTATGTTGATGATTTGCTTGTTGCTGCAGATACTGAGGAAATCTGTAAAGAAGCCACGTTGTCATTGTTGCGTCATTTGTGTGATTTGCATCACAAAGTGTCTCTTTCAAAATTGCAATATTGTCGACAAGAAGTGACCTACTTAGGTCATCTCTTATCGAAGGAGGGAAGGAAACTGACCCCAGAAAGAATTCAGGCAATAGCAAAATTGAGTGTGCCAAGAACACAGAGAGAAGTGCGTGCTTTCTTGGGCATTACATCGTACTGTAGACAGTGGATATCAAATTTTTCGTTATTAGCCAAGCCTTTGGTGGCATTAACTTGTAAAGATACACCGAATCCCGTTCCTTGGTCTGAAGAGTGTCAGAAAAGTGTTTCTGAATTGCGTGATGCATTATGTTCGGCTCCTGTGTTGGGTACCCCCAACTACAGTAAGCCCTTTACATTGTATGTCCATGAGAAAGAAGGTTGTGCATTGTCAGTGTTGACACAGTTGTTCGGAGACAGGCAGCGTCCATGTGCATACTTTTCATCGACTTTGGATCCGGTAGCTAAAGCATTGCCGAGTTGTTTAAGAGCAACAGCGGCAGCAGCTGTTTCTATTCGACAGTCTGCTGGTCTGGTGATGAATAACACGTTAATTGTAATGGTTCCACATGCAGTGGACACGTTGTTAAAAAGAACCAAGACACAGCACTTAACTAGTGCTCGATTGTCAGGTTACGAATTGACATTGTTAGCGAGTCATGTGCACATAAAAAGATGTAACACACTTAACCCAGCTACGTTGTTGCCGAGTGTAGAGTAATTAGATGATTCAGAACAGCATGATTGTTTTCTCAGGACAGAAGAAGAAACGAAAGGGAGAATAGATCTTAGGGATACTCCTCTTGCTGAGTGTGATGGTACATTATGGGTAGATGGTTCATGCTTCAAGCTTCCGAATGGTGATACGACTGCTGCATATGCTGTCACGACTTTGCATACAATTGTTGAAGCTGCACGTATTCCACATAATTCAGCTCAAGCAGCAGAATTGATTGCACTTACGAGAAGCATGTGTGTTGTCAAAAGGAATGAAAGTGACCATCTATACCGACAGCCAGTATGCATTTGGAGTGGCTCACAGTTTTGGACGATTGTGGAAAGAACGTGGGTTCCTGACTTCGCATGGAGCTAAGATTCAGCATGGTCAGTTGGTGAATGAGCTTCTCGAGTCACTTACTTTGCCGTTGCAAGTTGCGATTGTGAAATGTAGTGCTCACAAGAAAGTGACTGATGATGTTGGTCGTGGTAATGCATTTGCTGACGAAATAGCAAAAGAAACAGCAAGGAATGTGATGAGCCGAATGTATGTTGCAGGCCCTGCAAGATGGATTGGTGATGTTGGAATGTGTGAAGACACGATAGAGAGTGTGTAGTCTATTTAAGCTGAAGCTACAGAGAAAGAATTGAACATGTGGAGAGAAAGTACGGGTAGAATGGATGCAAATGGTTGTTGGGTTGAATTGTCAGAGCATCAGAGATGGTTGCTATCCGATGCGTACGTGCTTGCAGTGGTTACAATGGCCCATGGAATGGCTCACATAAGTGTGAAAGGGATCTGTAAGTTGTTGGCTCCAGTATGGCAAAATGCTGGAATTCCTAAGTGTGCAGAGAATGTGGTCAAGAATTGCATGGTGTGTCTGAAACACAATCCTGGTAGGGGAACCCCAACTCCAGCTGGCCACTTTGCGCCTCCTACGTATCCGTTCGAGGTTTTGCAGCTAGATTTCATCCACATGGAGAGGTGCAACAATTTAAAATACGTACTCGTTGTTGTTTGTGCCTTTTCAAGATGGGTGGAAGCCTACCCCCTAAAAGACAACACTGCCTTATCCACAGCTAAAGCCCTTGTGAAAGAATTCTTCCCTAGATTTGGAATGCCAAGAATGGTCTGGAGTGGTAATGGGAGTGAATTTGTTGGTCGAGTGATGAAGAAAGTGTGTGAAGGGCTGGGTATCCAGCAAAAGTTCCATGCTGCAAATCACCCCCAATCAGCTGGACTAGTAGAATGCTACAATGGCACGCTAAAGTTAAAACTGGCCAAGATTCAAGCGAGCACTGTTCTTAAATGGCCTGACGCTCTGCACTTAGCACTCCTATCCACCAGAATGACTGTGCATTCACGAGTGGGACTTAGTCCCTATGAAATTGTTTTTGGCCGTCCGGCCAACATATGGGGAGTGCCAAGGCCCACAAAGTTCAGTGAAATCGAATACCCTGTTTTGCTTGACTATTTGTACGAATTGACGGCTAAATTGCGTGTTTTACACCAACAGGTCCATGACACTCTGCCTCAGGTCTCTGAAGCTCCAGGACATCAGATCGATCCTGGATCCTGGGTGCTGGTCAAGAACTTCCAGCGAACCAAGAACGACCAGCCCAGGTGGACCGGCCCACACCTCGTCCTTCTTTCTACAAGATCAGCTGTTCGAGTAGAAGGGAAAAAGCACTGGATCCACGGTGTACACTGTAAGAGGGTGCCTTTGCCTCTGCCGTACGACCGGTGGGTCCAGGAGGGTGTTGCCGACTCAGAGACTGAAACTGTGCCATGTTTTCTGCCTTTCAGTAATGCACGTGTAAAAGGAACACTTACTGAACAGGAGAGTGACAATATTTTGCAACCAGCTGTATCACCGTCAGTTCGATTGGACACTACAGAACCTGAACTCCTTTTCCGAGATCATACCATACCTGGAAAGCAAAGATACAATCTGAGGCCGAGAACTATGGACAAATAAAAACAAACTTTCTTTTTCATTCCTATTTTTGAAAGTGCAGCTCTCCCATCTGAGAAACTTGCTTATTTTTGCTTTTCGAACCGCCATCCGGGTTCCGCTGCTAGGGCCGCGATTGCCCAAAGTCTTTGGGGTGCAGCTGACGACGTTAGGTCGACAGTTCTGGTTGGTCTAAGGGAGTTGCCCTAGACTGACAGAAGCATTCCTTAGCAGAAACAACCTACCATCGCGGGCAGCATTGTATAGAGGATGGAGTTTTTCGAGATGGAGAGACCTGCCAAGGAAACGAACTTTAAAGCTACAATATGTAAAATGATGACAAAGAAAAGCTTTTTGATATTGTGCATTTTTATGTTATTTAGTGTGATGATGTTTTTAATAGGATATGTTTTATTCTCTTTTCAAGTGACATTTGCACCCACTACATCACTCATACCTCCTCCTTCTACTGTTTCCCCACACTCTTTTCAACCCCTTCCTGAACACGAATCAGCTAGGAGATTAGAGTTTATTAATAACTCCTTTGTTCAGCTTTTGCACCAACACCAACTAGTAATGAACACGACTAACTGTTGGGTGTGTGGTCTTATGCCTCACACAACGGATAAAGGTATCCCTTATCTGGTCTTACCATTCAGCCACAATGGTTCTGTGTGGGCATACAGAACTATGTTCATATATGCACATGAAGTCTACCCCCTACGTTCTGTAACAGACAATCCTAAAAATAGAGCTCTAGTTAAGGGTATAGTAGACATGATTAAGGAAGATATTTCCTATGAGACTATCCCGAGAGATGAGACACTCGTATACATAGGATGGAACGTGACCGGATATGGAGCTACCCTGAGTGAGAAACAGCAAGCTAAGAGATCTTCCCCGATTTGGATTGTACCCCATCAGGGTCACCTGTGTCTGCAAGGTACTGGCAAGAATCCCAGAGCTCAGTTATGGAAGAGTATCTGCACTAAAATGTATGTTTTTGCATCTCAGACTTCCCCATCGTTTTTAGCAGCTAAGGGTACCTATTTCATCTGCCACGATAGAGCCTATACATGGTTGCCCCCTGACTTTTCGGGCACATGTTTTGTTTCGTTCCTGTTGCCTCCCACCTACACAGCAGCAGCAGATTATCACAAGACAAGGATAGTTAGAGGTGTCTTGAGTAAAGAAGACACTGCAGGACAAGAATTTGGGGACTTTGTGAAGGGTTTTCTGCCATTCTGGGGACCCATGGCTAACAGCAGGAACATAAGGCAATTGACAAGGGTGGTTGAATCCACCGTAATTGAAACTGCCGGTGCCCTTAGTAACTTGACTGCTGAGCTCCAGTCGGATCGTCTTATGACCCTTCAGAACAGGGTCGCATTAGATATCATACTTGCAGACCGAGGTGGGGTATGTAAATTGATCCAATCGAGTTGCTGTGTTTTCATTCCAGATAACGTTCCAACAGTGTACCAGGCCATCTCCAAACTGCATAAGATTTCTGAATCTATTCATGTGGATAAAGGAGATTGGTCATTAATGGGATGGTTCTGGGAACTGATATCCGCCTGGGGATGGAAAATTCTGATGGTCACTGGGATGGTCTTAGCCATTCTTTTCCTGTTCTGTCTGTGCGTGCAGTGTGCTCCTGCAATATGTGGCCTCTGCGCTACATCTTGTATAAGGAAACCTGTATCAAAAGACGAACTAAGTAATAGAATGATGTTACAGCAACATCTCAATGACTTTAGGAATATAGACCTGGACTCAGATTAGCATGAGGATAGGTTAATTGCCTATGTAAGGGCAAAAGGAGGGTTTGTAGTTCTGAAAATTCTGGACTCGTGAATAAAACTTCGTCGTAGCATGACAATTTTTATATCAAAAGACCGAGAATGGCTAGTACACTATGTACAAGCATTTTCGTCATATTCGAGTGACGATTTCACCTCGAAATCGTCATTTGCGTCCTGAACCCTTGGCTTCCATTTTGTGTACGGCAGCCATTTTGTGAGTTTCCCTCACATAGGCTTATAACTACAGCCAAATTCGATTCCCAAGGACACATACACCTTAATTGACTTCTCTGTGACCTGGGCAAGCTGGAACCATTGCCCCAGGCCGAACCTGCCCGGCCAGTTCCTTTCCCAGTGGCCGAGCAAGATAGCATCAAGGCACAGCCTGCCATAAACCTTTTCATCGCGCACACACCCTGCCTAATCTTGCTCCCACCTGTCCCTGTTCCTTTCTACAGGACTTGCTTTACAAGGAGGAGGTGCCCGTTTTTATTGGGGGTACACCGATATCTGATGAAAATGTTGGGCCTTGCCGGGTAATTTGTTATGGGCTGGACGAACTGTATTGTGGGCTTGTCATCATGACTCTGCTTTTCCTTTGTAGTGAAAACATGTGAATGGTATACTAAAATGTGAAGAATATTTGCCTAAAGCACAATATTTCGTATAAAAAGAGAAGCCTGACTTTGTAAGATTGAGCAGTCTCCTGAGAATATACACACAGTGTTGTTGTACTTCTAGGACGCCTGTTACTTGATTGCAGCCAATAAATCCGATCTTTGACTTCACCTAGAAGGCTCTGAGTTTCTGTGTCTGAATCAGGAAAGTACTCGAGGTCTTAGGGTGTACCCTGACACCACTGGGTTACCGGTTCGGTACCGGTTCTGAAAAACCCAGTACCTCAGGTTCAACTGGTGTTTGGGGTCTGGTTCCCGCTTGAATACCTGGTTTGAGATCACAGTTCACCACGGAGAGAGACACTTTGAAGGTGCTTGGTGATATCTATAGCATCATCGACGAGGGAGTCACCTTACTACTGGTATGATTAAACCTCTCTATGCGGCATCCTATACGGTCGTTCACCAGAGGTACTCAGCACTCAAGCAACGGATGGGCTTCCGCAACAAGATGCTGTCCTCCTTCTTTGCAACCATAACCATAGAAACTGCTTACAATATATAGCAATTATTTAATATGAGTTGTGGGGTATCACAAATGTAAGAAATTTGGCTATTAGTCGTGAAAGATGTGAATCCTGCACAACAAGTCTGAAATTGTCTTTTTGCTGGGAACCAATTACCTCATTGTAGCACTAGATTCTAAAGGTAAAGAAGAAAAGCAGTCCAAAGGCCTACTCAGGGGAGGTGGTGAGCGCTAGCAATTTCTATGCGCTAGTGCGCAACATCAGTCAAATTACTGTCCAATCAGTGCTGCTCTTTTAAAAAGCAAGAGCACTTTTATTACACTCTACTACTAAATACTGTGCATTAAATTACAAATACATACACCAGGTAGATGGAAATGCCTTTGGTGATACCCTCATATAAGATTTCATCCCATTGGGCCATGAACCCCATAATCACAATGTCCCCCTCCTATACCCAATGTAACATCACACTGTAAAGGGGTGTCAATATGTATAAGGCAGGCCTGCTAGCTTTGTCAAGGAGTCACCACAGTTAATACAACAACCATATGTCATGATTTACCAATATATCACCATTAGAATCAACAGGGACAGTAAACATATTCAAAGACAATCATAAGGTGCATAAACATTCATTATTTATCACTAATACTGGCAATTGAGCATCTCAATTCAAATCAGCCATAAACCTGTGTCAGATTCTTTCTTCACTTGCTTTAGGCCACATACTGGAGCCATAGGACCATCCATAGGGGGTTCCCGCACTCTTGAGCTAAAGAGTTCAATGCTTCAGCTCAAGCTAAAAAATAAGGGAAACCTTGAGGCAAAGAGTTATTTTGGTTTTTATGCTTGTTGAATGCCTTCGAGCTTTTAAAAACAGTGGAAGAAGGGAACAAAAGAAAATAAAGAGAAAGAAAAAGGAAACTAAACTCTCCCGCCACCGCGCAGAAGCTGGGGGTATTTTGGCAGGCCTCACTTTTCTTCCCTATGGAGGGTTGTACTTTCCATTTGCGCCCATTGAATCACGTCTGCATGCCATTGCTGGATCGAAGAGGGCATGGCAGATTTCCATTTCATCATCACTGGCCATTTAGTGAAATGTAGTCTTTTTATTTTTAGGGCCGGGGAACAGGTGGAATATACAGTGGTATGCTGCGTCGAGTTGCTTCCAGCCCGTAGCTGTAAAATATCAGACACTACTGTGTCCCCATAAGACAGCAGGTTCAAGGGCCCAGATCATGTGAAGCAGATCCGCCGAGTCTGACCCAACACCAGGGCATCTGTCTGTGCCGGAATGATATAGTGGTGCAGATGAGGGGGGGTAGGTGGTAAATCGGCCCTTATGTAGGATGCAGAGTTGTAGACATTTGAAAGGGGCGTTAATGGAGACAGTACAGCAATATTCTAGGGCTCACATCCAGCGTAAATCATGAAATGATTGGCCCAGGTAATCTTCCATTTTGTCTACAGCCGTGTCAAAGCAGAAAGGGAGTCCAGAGCGAATGGCTGGTGTAACCAGGTCACTAGGCGCCTGCCATGGTAGTAGGGTCTAGTAACCGGTCGTGGGCCGGCTCTAGCTCTCAGATGTTTGAGTAATGCTGAAATGCCGCTTATGCTGAAATGCCGCTTTGAGTGCTCCGTATGTCAGAATAGCTTTGCCATATAATCCGTAGGAATCTTGGAGTTCTTCAAAAGGGCCCAGGAGACATAGGGTTAGTTTGTTAAACGAACCTGGGTGGCTGCTACACTCCTTGCAACCCTCCACAACACTTGAATGATTTGTTCGTTGTGCCCCTATCCTTACATGGGGCACCACAAACAAATGAAATATGTCTACAGGCCCTAAGCAGGGCATTATGGGAAGCTCCTGCCCAGGGAACATAAATATAGAAGGAGAGGTTTCACCAGGTGTGTTTTGCCTTTACGGCCACATATTTTCTTTTTCTTGGTGACTTTTGTTGGTGGGTGTCCCAGGGCATCCACAGGCTGAAAGGGTTATTTAGGGTTGTGGAGTGAGCCCCATGGCCCTGCAACCCTGCTGAATCTCCACACACTGTGCACTTCAGTGAAGAACAGGGGAGCCAGCATTAATATTGTTTTGCTCCTGCCATGGCAGGGGCAAGTTCTTTTTCATCCCACCCACGGGTGGAAGCAGTTTTCCCACCCCTGACCATGAGGAGCACAGTCCGGGCAATAGAAGGCTGGCACCACCGTCTCCATCCCTCAGACACTGGCATTGGGGAACCACACGGCTGGCCGCCCTGTCTGCTTCAGTCTTTTTGGGATAGGGTCTCCAGGATGGTATTTACTTGCAGTGGGCTGCTGGGCCCAATCGAGCCTTAGGAGGGGGATCGCCACACACTCATTTTTGGCAGTTATAAAAGGGGAAATCTTCACTTAATATCTTGAGTCCTGTTGGGACAATTACTTTCATCCTGGGGTTATTTTGCCCTGGTGATCAGGCCAAGGTACCAGGAGCTTTTTCAACAGCCCTCACGTCCTCAAAAGAGGTGCATTTGCAGCGGAATTGGATTTTCTGGCTCCCAGCACCAGCCTTCTCCTCTATCTGGCTCTTGGTTCTCCCCTCCTTGATAGTGGGGGCAACTTGCTCAGCCAGTCTGTGACCAGCCAGCAGAACAGCTCCCTGCCTGTACTCCTCTCACACCAGATGCTGCTGGCTGTCTTGCAGAGCAGCCGTGGGGAGGCAGAGGTGTGTAGGTCTTATCCCCTAACTGGTCCACAGGAGGCATAAGGGGGCCGGCGCCTCTGGCCCTAGAGACGTCATCATAGTCTTTGGGCTGAGCTGGTGACAAAGTCCATCGTTGCAGGGCATCAGATGGTTTCTTTTTCCAGCAAGGCATCCTTTCTGTTATCATCGCCTTCCAGGTCTTGGGTCTTTTGCTCAACTGGCCCGGAAGAGGCCTGAGGGAGCCTGCGCCTCTGGCCCCGGAGAGACCCCATCCTAGTCTTGGGGGTGAGCAGGTGACAAAATCCACAGTCCATAATTTCACAGCATCAGGTGGTTTCCCTTCCCAGCTAGGCATCCTTTCTGCCACTGTCGCCTCCCAGGTCTAGGATCTGCTCAACTGTCTCTCCCTGGTGCAGGGGTTTTTCAGGGGGCCTGGAGAGATTTTGGGGTTATGCACCCTGGCTAATTTTGCAAAGGCACTCCATCCCTCCTCCCAGTCCCAACCCTCCTGCACAGCATAGTGGAACAATCCAGCATGGTGACCAAGTTTCTCAGGAGAGAGCTTCTCTGAGAGCCTCAGGTCTACAATTAGCTTACCTCACTGTCAGATTCCTTCCCACAAAAACATAAAAGGCAGCCTCCACTCTGCTGGCTTCAGAGCCTGGTCTCGCCTCCTCCCTTCTGTGGCCTAGTATCCCAGGCCACGGGTGACAAGCTAATCATCAGATGCAGATTCCACCCATGGCTGATTTGACCCAGTTCCTGGGAGATGAATCATTGATGATTGCTCTTTGTGTGTGGGAAGGCCTTTGTTCCATCTGCTGAGAAACAAAGCAATTAACTTAGCCCAGTAGCTGGAGACAAAGGCCTGGAATCTGGTTACCAGCTGAGCCACAGATATATGAAAATACCTGAAGTCTCTTAAAATGGTGATGAGTGTATTTGGGAACCGAAATTTCATACTAGGTGTGCGTGTGTTACTCTATTTTGACATCTTGTTGGACTGTGTCAGCCTAAGAGGAGCAAAACCGCACTTTAGGGCAGATTTCACCTTAATGTATAATACAGTGAAAGCAATGCAGATTTTCCAGCAAGCCCTGCAGACTTATCTATGAGCCCCCACTAATATTTTAAGCCTACCTAAAGTCAACACCATTCCTTGCAGAGTCCCTTGTGCGCCAGGCTAAATGTGTGCAATTACTGGACTGTTCTCGACAGATGTCTCACACGTGATCCTGTGCAACCACCCCAGTACCATTTACCCTAGCTGTGCGGCAGTGGCCGGATCTTAAAAGGCAGACACTGGCAGTAAACACAATCACTCCACTTACCATGAATTTAGTGGGCGTGACACCCATGTAATTAGACTCACCCACAGTAAATAACCGAAAACTGGGTAGTAAAAAGAGACAACTCATGGTGGATTAAATGGGCAGGACCCATGAGCTACAACACGCATCCATATTGGCACCCTTGCTATTCAACCTCTACCTTGAGCTGCTCTCAGACTTTAAGAGTGGATTTGTTATACACAAGTATATGGACGACACACAGCTCTACGGAGTACGGTAATGCAGTGCTTGTGGACTTCTCATAAGCTTCCATGTCAAGGCTTTTTTCCACTCCTCAGTCTGGCTGATCTTTAGAAGAGAAATGTAACCACAATACACCAGTGCTGAATGAACTACACTGGCTACCCAACCAGTCCAGAATACAGTTCAAAATCTGCAGCTTGACTCACAAGGCTCAGCATTTGAGCTCTTGCTCCTATCCGGCATACCACAGTGCCGTCTGCACTCCTCTTTCAAACCTCTTATCTTGATGTAAAGCCCCTAACGTCCGACTCCATTTTAAGAAGGCCCTGATTACATCTTAGATAATGGAAGTCACCATCTTCTTACTCTTAGACAATGGAAGTTACCTGATTTATGAAGAATCATTGTTGTGTCTGCCATTATATGCAGATGTCATCAGACCTTATCTTTCTTGGAACTGTGAAAGCTTCAAGCCATTTGATTAATGACATAGATACAACACAAGTTATGACAATCGTCTGGGTCAAATTCCTACTCTTCTTCAGGTCAAGGTTAAATAAAACCACATACAGACATTTAGCTGAAACAATGTAGTCTGAATTAATGCTCTTTTACCTTGTATGTTCATGACGAAATGTCTGGGCGGGACATCTTGATGCACATAATCTATGTCAAGCACTCCTAAACTTATGTCAGAAATTCCAGTTTCTGATAAGAGTTAGTATACAAAGACTGCCACTTGACCACTGGTCAGAAGAGGTCCTTCACCCAAATTAATGTTCGAAATTCTGCCAGACAGTCGCGCTTTGCAGAAGCTGTATCTTGCCTGAAGCTAATAAAACTGAGTCCTGGAGGAGGACAGCAGCCTTTCGCAGGGAACACGGTTTTCATGCCCCTGCTGACAAAGACAGCCTTTGCTGTCCACAAGGTAAGCAGTGCATCCCTTCTTCTTAAGAGACTCTAGACTGCAAGTTGCTCTGCGTTCCATACCTGCCTTCATGCTGTTTTTATATGGTGCAGTTGTTTTATATGTACTGAAAAACAGATTATTCTGTAGAAATAAATACTTTTACTTCTTAGTAGAGTGCGTGTGTGATATTGTGAATAACGAAATAGGGTTGTTATGGTTACCACTGTGCCCCTAATTCCTTCCTGAGGGATTGTTAGTAACCCAAAAGAAACATCTCTGTTTGAATAACACATTGAATAGTGGTTTGAGGGCTACAATAAACTGGCTTTCACATTCATCGCTGGTACTTCGAACCAAGTTCACTTGTGTGACCTGTGGCTGGAAAAGCACACCAAAGTCATAGCTCACGCAGCACTATGTACACTTCCCAGGCCTCAAAAGGAATCCTTTAATGGAACCCCTTCCCTCTACTAGACCTCCCTATCTCCTTCACTCAGGACCAAACTGGATCTTCTCATCCTCAGGAAATAGCTGAAAACCCTACAGTGGACTTTACCTTCATGAACTGTGAAGGATGATGCTGGCCATCCTGCCCCTGGTAGTCTCCTTGCCCTGCTTAGTTATTGTTCTCCTCTCTACTTTAATTTGTCTCAACCACTATACGTAAATCCTTGAATATTTGTCGGGCACAGTTGCGCCTCTCAAGGCACTGCAGCGCTATAGAAAATCGTAAATAAGTAAATGACCGCCTAAATAACGGACAATAAGAAATTATAAATATCAGGGAATTAACATAATTTTTCACTTAAGTCAGCTTTGCCCTTTCCAATTCTACAGCCCCACTCCACCAACCCACATCTACCCTAAATAACAGTAGCTTCTTGATCACTTAGAATGATAATTTTAAGACGGATGCATTAGAACTCGCATTGAAATTATTTTTAAGGTTGAACTCTGAAATACAGCCCCGTAGTGGTGGGTGTATAATGTAAAGTCTTTAAAGTCGCTAACTTGAGATGGGCAAAACAAGAATAACACAGATAAACGTAGCTGTAAATTACATTGTTCCTTTATTGTAAACAATTGGAATGCATACTAAAAATCAGATTACAAAAACAATACCCTACATGCTGTGATCACTCCTTTAGGAGTAAGGAAGTCTTACTCAACCAGTATTAGTAAGTGCAATGCTCAAAGTTCAGGGGCAGCGCTGTACAAGCCCGGCCACCTGTACAGGGACAGGCACCACGGGAAAAACTCCTTCGATTCCTTGATCGACAGGGTGGGACAATGGGATCACAAGGTCGACGGTGCCCAGGGTCATCAACATATCCAGGAAGCTCGAGGTCCCACCACCAGTTGTCAACCTTGTTCGATCCAAGATCTTCCACAACTGCCAGAATCACAGATTCTATTGCTCATTGGGTGGCAAACACCTGCCTGCGCTGGGTTCTAGTGTGGATCATTCAAGGACGGCTTGAGCGGTTTAGGAGCAGTGGAGTCGTCCAAGAATGGCTAGTCAAAATCAGGAGGAAAACTCCTGGAGGTTTAATAACCCCTTCTTGAATAATAAACTCACCACAGAGTGTTTCAGAATCTTGGTAGTCGACCGCCCAGCCAGGCAAGCATTAAAGTGAAACGTAAGCAAAGTTATTTCTGTTCTTTCTTTCCCTCCAGTATCCACTGTCGTGAAGATCTAGTTGTTTCTCGAATCCTGAACCTGGAAGAACAGCACAAACGTGCCATCCCGAATCATGAATCCCAGGTGTAGCCAAAACCCACCATCTTATCTATGGTGTTGCTTCCCAAGCCACACCATACAATTGTCAGTTATCATCTACTGCAATTGTTCAGTAACATGAACTGGTAAATTGTATTTGGTCATTAGAAGTGGACACAACAACAAGTGCCCTTTAATGGTTATTTCCCTGCTGCTGTATGGACATCCCTACCGCTGGATATTCCTTTTGGGGCTTATAAGGGGACAGATCACCTTCCAGGGGTATCAGGGATTTATCGTCTCCCTTTGTTCCGAGAAGACTTCACTTCCTTCTGGATCGTCATTGCCCGATAATCCCATACATTAGAAAGATTTAACAGTGAGCAGGTGTGAGTATCATTAATAGTTCAACCAAGGCCCTGATGAATGACAAGCAAATACAGCAGACATGAAGGCGAAACATTTGTGAGACTGTAGCTGCACATTTATTCCCACTAATTCATGAAACCCGCATTGAAATTTTGTCTTATAACAGTTATGCATTATTGTTTTTGGGACGTCTCCTACTCTTACCTATCTAGTGAAACTCTTTAAGGTCTTGGCAAGAGTTGTTTTTCTAAACAGCATGCTTTTGATGTTTTGGCGTTGCAAACATCCACCCTGCCACAGATTTTATTTAGAGATCAATGTTACTGTTTTGAAAAAATAAAGTGTATTACATTATCGCCCAGATGTTTTTACACCAAGTTTGGGGTTTAATATGCAACTCCTACTATTAATAGGAAAATCTGTTTAAGCCACTTTTCTCAGGTGAGGTTTTTACAACATGATCACAGTCCAAAACCAACCAACTGATGGTGCCCGCGTAACCCCAGTGTCTGTCTTCAGGAACTGTGGACAGCATCAGTAGTGGGTGGATGTTTGCTGTGTGAAAGGGATTTTGACGAAAAGGCAATTTGAAGAAAAACAACTTTGCAGACATCAGACAACAACATTACATTTAGCAAATATTACACATAAAGAAACTTCCATTTGAGCCCCAAAAATTTAAAACGAGATGAAAAAGACATAAAACATAGCATTACATTTTTATTAAAGTGGGAGGCGGTTAATTCATTGACTTTGAATCAAATCTGTGGTCTGGAACACTTTTTTCATTAATTAGCACATCAAGGATGAATAATATTTTTTATTTACAATAAACTATTTCTATTTAGTAGGCGGCTAATGGTTTATTTGGGTATATTCACCACCCTGGGGTTATGTGGAGGTTACAGAGTATTTTATCAGTTGCGCCGATACCGGTAGGGAAGACTCGGGAGTCTTTTTTTCCTGCTCAGTGAAGGTCCATTGTAGAACAATTCTGGAAGAGAATGAGGCATTGGAATGGAGGATTTTTACTTTTTTTTTTTTTTTTAAATGAATGTTCAAAGCAAAGGCTGTTGATTTTGCTTGCTGCGTGATGAAAGACCAGTCTGAGATTTGAAGCAGAGTACAGATTTGTGCATTCTTTCAAAGGGACAAGCCACTTTTTTCTATCTTTAGAATTGGTTGAAAGGGTAGGGGAGGGTGGGCAAGATGGAAGCTCGGTGACAGAGCTCCGGAGAACCCGTCCAATGTTTGGTTACAGAGTATTTTATCAGTTGCGCCGATACCGGTAGGGAAGACTCGGGAGTCTTTTTTTCCTGCTCAGTGAAGGTCCATTGTAGAACAATTCTGGAAGAGAATGAGGCATTGGAATGGAGGATTTTTACTTTTTTTTTTTTTTTTTTAAATGAATGTTCAAAGCAAAGGCTGTTGATTTTGCTTGCTGCGTGATGAAAGACCAGTCTGAGATTTGAAGCAGAGTACAGATTTGTGCATTCTTTCAAAGGGACAAGCCACTTTTTTCTATCTTTAGAATTGGTTGAAAGGGTAGGGGAGGGTGGGCAAGATGGAAGCTCGGTGACAGAGCTCCGGAGAACCCGTCCAATGTTTGGATATTTCATTGTCATCTAGTGCATGTAGTATCCTGTTGTCTTGGTAAGCTTGTTTATTTTTAAGTACAGTTTGTTATATCCGTTATGTCCTTTTTGGTGCCCACATAGTGTGAGAATTTGTTGTGCCAGCCTTCTTTTTTTGTTCATTTGTTTTTGGATGGTTTTCTGTTATTGCTTTGAGACAGTTTCAGGCTGAGATGTAGAATTTGGGCTATTTTTTTTCCCGTCCTATTTTTTCCTAACCATGTATCATCAAAGCAGTCGAGAAAGGGGATTATTTTTTTCTGTGGCCTTAAAATAAAGTGTTGTCATTAATTCTTGGGAGTTCTGTTCCACTAAATTTTCAGACACAGATGCTAGTGGCGTTATCTGTCGCCACAAACACCAAGTGAAGTGTAAATGACAACCTTGTACTTGCACTTTGGGAAATGTATTTAACAAGAATTTGGTTGCACACTTTTCATAGTCTACCAACACAAACAGTGGGTTGTGCAGTTCACATTTTATTTGTTAGGTAAACATAGGCGCTGGAAGTAAGGATGTGGGTGGTGCTGCAGCACCCCAAAAATAACCATGCGGAGGTTCAGGTGGTGAAAGAGCAATGAAGGTTAATTTTTATCTTGTCTCATTGTCTGTACGTTCAAAGATAGCGGTCAAATGTCAGACAGTGTATTCTGGCAAATTGCTGCTTATCCTTTTAACATGGAAATTGGTGTTAACTTTTCTTTCTCTGACTGCAAATTGAGAGGCTAAACTTAACTATGTGACAGTCTTGCTGGGGTACAGAGTGTGATAAAGGATAGGCTTTAGGAAGTCATTTTTTTAACAACAAAATGTAAGTATCTGCAAATGAACTGTACAAATATTTAAAAATATACCAGCTGTCACGAAAGAACGGTAGCACTTTTTTTGTATTTGTGAAGTGTGATGGACTCGAAACAAATATTTTAATAGGAACAAAAATCAAGACACTTTACCTGGTAATAAGCAAATTACAAATATTTGCGGGAACTCAATTTACACATCTTTTGTTTGCTATTTCGTAAAATCTGTAAAATGGTATGTCTGTAAAAATGTAGTGTCCATGTCAATGGAAATGTTTTGCTTTAAAGGACAGTGTGCTACCACACCTTGCTTTAGTAATATATTTGTGACAATCTACGTGGGCGTGGCTCACTTGCTGCACTTATTCTTCATGTGATGCTTGGGTTTTTTATAATCTCTACGGCTTCAGGGATGTAGCATTTATGGCAGAATCCCACTGTGAAACTTCCACTGCCCACAGATAGCATATATTTGGGGGTGGGCAGGTTTTGAAAGTTTCATAAGCTAGCCACCCACTAGTTTCTGACAAATATTTAACATTTTCTACATTAGTTTACATCAGTGAATGATTCTCACAGTGCTCATTGATACTGAAAAGAAACCTTTCTCGTTTTAAAGTGTAGGTAAATTCTTTTGATTGGCCAAACGAATTAGGATATTTTGGCAGACTTTGCTTTTCAATTCTTATTTTACTGATCTGCCTTTATAACAGTTTTTCATTAGACGTTGTGAATGGAGCATGTTGCGGATGGATAAAGAAAGTTTTGGATGATGTTACCAGTTGTTTCTGTAGTATAAAGTGCCATCTGTTGAATGTTATCTTTAACTACTATGGATGTTTCATGTGGCACGTGCTTACGCTCTGCAGAGGAAATGACATTATGATTCTCAGAACAGGTTCCCCCCAAACATGCCAAATGACCAGATTTGTGCGGGAAAATCAAGATTTTTAAAGCCAAAAACAGCTTAATGTTAGCAGTGTCCAGCCTGAAGTTTCCTCTGCTTCAATGATAGTCTATGGGGAAAATACAGTCACCCTTTTTTTTAGCCTCTTTAACATTTTCAAATGTGGGTTTTAAAATGTTGACATGTACGCCCCCTGCATTTGTTTGTGTGATAGTCCGGACATTTCCAGAGAGTTTGTTCGGTGGAAGCCTTTTCCAGAGTGTGTACATAACACTCATTATTAGCGTTTTTTTAAACCACATTTTGAAGTTGTAGCATCTTAATGTCTAGATTGTTATAATTAAAAAAATGACTTCAGTGTCCGCTTTAGGACGGAACATTTCTTCCTTAAAATTGGCGTGAAATACTTTCTTCACATTTTTCACTAACCCTGGTGTGGTATCTGTCAGTCACCCACGTCCCTTGCAGTGTGGAAAGTTTCAGAACATTGTAGAATAGACGAGAACAGTGGAACCTTGCGGTCATGAAGTTCTAGAATGTAGAGCGAGGAGCCGATGCGCTCCGGATTGGGCAGTTGGTACGCTGTGGCTGAGGTGTATGGATTAAACCTGATGCTTCTCTTCACTCTCTGGTCTGCTTATTGAGTAACCCTCTTATCTTGCATTGGACACCCGGGCTGTGCGTTTTATTGCGGTCTAGCCTGTTATCCGCTACCCCCTCCATGGCATCTGTAAGGAAGGACAGTTGAACGGCCTCTTTGAACATTCTAAACCAGAACGCTCACGAAACGGAAGCAGCAGCGCGGGCTGCCTCGGAACTTCCGGTCAATGGACTATAGCAGCAAATGATTTCTTCAGTAAAGAGTTTTCAGTGACACCGTTTCGACCAAAGCAACAATTGGGCGCCAATTGATATTTGTTGTTTGATGAAAGTTGATTCCTCAAATAGGTTTGAAAAGAAAATTAGTTAACCACAAATTATTCAAAAGGACATACAACCTGTGCCTCTACATCAGAGGTACAGATGCACTTCACTCTTACGGACACATCTGGGGGTTGCAGCAGAAAGCTAGAGTGCAGAGTCGATCAAAGATGGTAACAAGAGCACTCAACAAAGAGCGGAGTGTTGTGCGGATGAAGAGTGTTTCAATTCTATGTGTTCCTTAACGCACCTTCCTTCGGCTATCCTGCACATCCCACACCTCGGTTTTAAGTTTAAGAGACTGCAGCTCCACTTCCGGCTAAAGATCAATGCCCTGGTCCTTCAGTAGGTACATGCTCGTACCTCTGGTCACAGCCTATGAAACTCTTCTCCCAGAGGCCTTGTGGTGCTGGCCATAGCGGTGTGGACAGCTTTGGACAGACGGTGGTCTTCAATGACTGCAATAACATTCTAGTAGTTGAGGTTATTCTCTTAAGTTAGACATCAGACAAGCTTGTCTTCTCAGGTCAAATACCATTCTCTGTCACTACATGCTCACAACGGAGGATGACATGGGGCCTGCCATCGCAGCATGACTTAAGAGAACTTATCTCTACTCACCTTGCCCAACACAAAGACAATAATGGCCGTTTGGCAGCCATCTCCCTACTTTCTCCAACCAGCAACCACAACTGAACCTGAGAAATAGTGGAAGAAACTCAACAAACTGGTATATCTGGTCCTTCAGGTACAGGGCAAACATGAAAAGCGTTGCCGGAACATTTTATAGAGGACTATCAGGGAGCAGCTCTGACCTACGCCTTTACAACAAGCTCCAGGCCTATTCCTCCTTGCATGGAAGGGTAATTATTTTTCCGGGGTGTTAGCAGAATCTCATACCCAGGGCATCTAACCTTTGTGTCAATAGTCTAGAAGCAACATCCACTGTGCTGTTCCTTCCCAGATGTGCCTTGCTTGTTCAGGTCAAGCCCTTTCCACAGTTTGCCTGGGGGTTTCTTGGTTTGTAAGAGATAAAGCCGCCCTGTGAAACCAATGAGAACTTATGCAGATGAAGATGATCCTTCTCAAATACCTTGGATACACTATAGAGGTAGTAGTGGTTTCTCCCAAACGCAGAAACATAAACGAGGCAACAACAGTGCAGGCAAGAGGAAACAGGGAGGCAGGAGAAGGTGAGAAGCTGCCACTGGACGGGTTCCTAAGAACAACAACTTCAATGGTTTCACTGGGGAGACCCTATGTCAGGAGGAGCAGCCGAACAAGAAAGGTGAGTAAACAAGAGGCGGAGGAACAATCCGGCACAGAGGCAAGGAGGGCAGAGTTTAGGGAATTCTTCCAGGTTTGTTAGATCCAGCACACCTACCAATTGTGAACCCCTTGGAATCAGCTTTAGTAATTGCAAGTATATTCTCTGAACCAAAGTCATCCACCAGACCAGATATCTGTAAGAAAAAAACAATCCTCTGCGACGGATTACGTACTGTGGAGGGGGCCAAAGGCTTTGCAGTATTTTGTGAACGACTCGAAGTGCTTTAAGGGGGGTGGGTGATGCCAGTGCGGAGGACTAGTAAAATGAAACAGTGGTACAGGCAAGTCACTAGAGGCCTATCTTTTTCTGTCCAAGACTTCAGGTAAAATACACACAAACATCAAAACATGGTTAGGGGTAAGGCAAGGCTGTTAACCTCTAGTTATGCCTAACTAGAGATGGACTTCGGACTGCAGTGTAGTCCAGGACTTAATAACAGTCACTTTGCACCGCTTTTCAGTTTCATTTTGGGCTGTTACGTGTCTTGGTGGTAGCATAGCTAGATACCTCAATTCACAAGTCAGCTGAGAGAAGAACTGAAAGACACACATTAACTACCTGAGCTCTTTTACTAGTATTATAAGCAGAGATGAGTTAAATAGACATCTCTGCAGCAAATGGCTTACTCCTCTGAGCCATCCTATAACCTAATACAACTGGCCAGAATGTGTAACCACTAGGATAGCTCAGCAGGTTAGTGTTCCAAATGGTGGAATCTGTAAGTAAATTGATGGTCTCAGCTTTAGCCATCGTTGAACCTAGTACAGCTTTTTATAAGTCAAAGTTTGATGAAGTGGAGTACCCCTTCGGTCGGTCATAATAACATCTATTCCCAGCAATTTTAAACTACAAGACTGTAGAGCTCGATTTTTAAAGGTGGTAATTCATTCAGCAAAAATTAATACTTTTACTTTAAGAATTTACGTGTACCTTACCAAATGGATTGTTTTAAGTGGACCATACAAAAGGTGCTGTATCAATTGCTGATTTCAGCTATGAAAATGGCATCCCCCAGCCCCATTGTATATTGTAATTAGCTGTAATTGTGGTGCGGTGTACTCTTGCATCACTATGGCCACTGCGCCTCCTACACAAATGATACCTATACATCTGGAGTGGGGTTTTTCCTGCATATTATGCATGTTTTACATTGGTCGTTACTGGGGTAGACTCCCAGCCACCTGCTAGAAAAGGAAAACATCAGACAGGCTTTTTGTTCTCTGGAAGAGGTTAGGTGTCGTGCCAGGAGGTGTGCAGTGGTCCAACACCACAACCCACGATAGCAGGCCAGCAACCACGCATGCACCACAGCTAGGGGCATGGAAAAATTATGTAGCAGCAGAGTGCAGTATCCCTGAGTTTGGAAGACTCCCTAAGGCACATGTGTGTTGTACAGCACCATGCACTGAAGCACAGCTCAGATTTCACAGGAGACACTTTCGGAACAAGAACAAATTTGCACTCTCTGCACCGTGCCACCAGCGTAATGGATACTGCGCATGTATTCAGAACCAAAACAATTCTGTACACTGAGCTTAGAAGACAAAGTGCAGCAGTCACATTAGGGACATGTAATGTGTATTCCTGATGCTGGGCAAAATAATTAAATTAATCAAACATTCAATCACTGCTGGATCATCGACGACTCACAGAGTCTCGTGCCTAGAGAACAGCAAAGTGAAAGCCACACAGAGTAGACCTGGCGGAGCCAGGACCTGTAATCATGGCGGCCAGCTCGGCGTCAAGAGTTTAGAAATCAAAAGCATTGTAATTGAGTAGCGACATGTGTGCTCCTGGGCAGTCGTTTCACGCAGATGAGATGAGCAATCCAGGATCACATGTTGGAGCGTGTCAGCCATGGAAAATCCTGCAGGGAGAGGAAAGAAATAATCGGTTTAGACAATCACGCGACATTGTCAACGAGTAAGCCACAGCGGTATCACTCATTACAAAGTTACAGCTAGAAGCACAGCTTGGGTTCAACGCCTGCCATGGAGACATGTTGTATGGTTACCAAGTTGAATCTGCATAGGCGCGACGCAACCATTCATCCTCAAGGGTTTTCTTGCTAAACAATCCGATTTCACCTTCTCGAAGAAATGCGACATCCTCCAGACCCCAAGCCCTTTCAGAAAGAACTGATGCCACATCTCTTCAAAGTCTGTCTAAAGAATGAATGCGCTCCATGATACTCTCATCTCATCCATGTACCACGCCATTGGTTGACTCAACTATCCGTGATACATACAACCTGTGAATATACATGCTCTACGCGTGTAGCATTAATAAGAGAAATATAAATGAGCTACGTTCGGCTGGAAAATGAGACCTTCATCACTGAAGCGGTAAGAGAACAAATCTAGAACCAAATATGGGGCAACCCTGTGTTCCTGCGACCTGAGTAATCAATAACTAAACAAATAGTGGCTCCCTCAGAGGAAGCCATAAGCCTGAGCTCCAATGGCATAATCAATTAAATCACAACATAATAGCAGGGGCTTTGATGCACCCCCAACCACTCGCACAGCTCAGTTGCGCCATTTTGGCCTTTATCCTTTCTTTTTACTCATCAGTGTACTCTTTATATAGAAAAATGGAACTGGAAGGAGCATCCAATTAAAAATAAAACATCCCTCAAATCTGATTGAAGAGTATGAAGCATCCTGTAAGTTATATCACATCAACTACCAAACCCAAACCTTTACACAATACTTCATTATTTCAAAAGACCAGTCCCAAGCATATCTTGAACCTTCCTAAATTGCATTCCAAAACCTTAGCATTACTACAAAAAGGAATGGAGTTCCGAATCGCTATTCAGACCCCGAGTCATAGTTATCCATCTGCTTATCCACCTGGCTTCCTGTTGCGGAGATCCCAGTCACCCCCTCTTTTTCTAGGCACAATCTTTTGTATGCCATGAAACTTAATATTCGTCTGTTTGCTATGAATTTTTTTTAACATGCTGGTATAATGGTGATTTTGTATCATGATTAATGATAGCCTGCTTGTGTTCTTGAATTCTTAGTTTCGACATTCGTTTAGTGCTGCCAATGTAAACTTTTTTGCACTCGCATATAATCGCATAAATTACACCAGTACTATTACAGTTGATAAAATCTTTGATGACATACTTTCCGTTAGTATTATAAGAAACACTCTTCATTCTATTGATTCCTAAGTCTCAAACACTACAGGCTCCACAGACATAAAATCCATTAGGGGGCTTGGGCAGCCAGCTGGAGTCTCCTGTTTTTATCGGCTCTATATAATTCCAAGTAACCACATCCTTAATGGTGAACTCCTCTTGAAAAATCACTCCTGGTTTGTCCCTCATCAAATCTGTCAAACCTGGTTCACCTCTCCTTATACACTTTCCTATTTTCCTCTTCTTTCAACATTCATTTAGGTAAACATCCACACGTGGAATTATATGCCATTGTCCAAGCTTCTAATATTCATGATCTGTCCATCCGGACCTCTCTACATAAACACGACTGAAGCAAGGCTCGTCAAAAGGCAGCGTTTATTCTAATCGATGGGTAAAATGAAAGGATAAAGGCCAAAAAGGCGTAACTGAGCTGTACAACTGGTTGGGGGTGCATCGACGCCCCTGCTATTATGTTGTGTTTTAGATTTGGTGTCACAACGGGCTGGCACTTACCATTCTGCACGCATTCAAAGGAGAAAGTGGATACGTTTGAACAGCAAAAGTTTAAAAAAAGGTGTGCATCCCATCATTATATTGAATATTTATAATCAATCAAATGGTATACAATATGAGCATGACAAAATGTACTAACATTTAGAGTGGCAAATCTAAGTAGATACAATTCAAAGGTTGCAAAATAGATGCACCACTGACCAGCATAGTGAACATGATGACGTGGGAATCCATTGTGCGCAGTTTGATGTGACTTATTTTGGCACGCGCTGCAAAGCATGTACCATGTGTAACCCTTGACCACAAAACAGACATGAGGAAGTGGTTTGCAATTATTGCTATTTTTCTGCACAGATTATTTTCAAGTATTTTGGAGGCAGCAAACCCAAGGTCTGGCTGCCCAGAAACCAGGTTGGGTCTAACTGTGCGGCAGTAAGGAGGGGTGTAAGGAGTTCATAATCTCTTCCGGCCACCACCATCCTGCACATTTTTATTCCTGGGCGGAGGGTCCAGGAATAAAATGTATGCATAGCGAAAGCTCCAAGCTACTTTTAATTCACACTACACTTCCTCTTTCAGTGTTCCCATTCTAACAGTTTCAATATATTTTTATATGTTGTGTCTTGCCTTCCCCTACCCTATAGCTCCACCCCAGGCGTTGGTCTGCGCGGGGGTGTACAGAAGCAGCCGTATGATGAAGCATAAGACACACAACTGTGTGAGTGAGGGCAGTATTTCTACACAGAGCACGTGCCGCCACAGAGATATATATTCGATCACTCTCTACTCCTTTTGGTGTGTTTAAATCCTTCATCTGTATCAGCAGTAGGATTGTGTAACCCGCTCTGGCAGCTTGCGGGAGGTGTCCTCAAGACAGCGCCAGCCCAGTTTGGTCATTGCAGTGGCTGATCTTCATAGGGGCTGTAACCTGCAGGCCCATTTCTCTTGCTGACCGTCGGCCTATGCAGAACCAGAACCCCGGAAGGTTTATAGAGGCTGTGTCTACACGTACAAGAGGGTGACAGATGGTCCCGCCCTTTCAAACCCGGTACCGGGTTCCAACGCTGCTCAGCTACTTATATTTTGTTTAGATAGAATTTGTGTTGAGGAGGAGACTGGGGTGAGAAAGGCAGTCGCAGACTGGTTCTCCGCTCTTCTTTAACAAGCTGCTTTGTTGGAGTGTTTCATCTGTGTTGGAAGGCTGCCAACCCTGCGTTTCCTACATGTTGATAGCATCTCAATTCCAAGGTAGAAATATCTTTCTGTAATTGAAAAATGTGTGATGAAAATAAAAAAGGAAAACTCTTTTCCTATCAGACTGCAGAAAATGATAATTTTTTTATAAATCAGAATGTATTTTCTTAAAGTTGAAAGTGTTGGAACAGCATTAATCTTGTGAATGACAAACCACAAACGTGCCTATAGAAAGAAGATGGAACCATTTTTAGGAGCGGTGCAGTTTCTGTCCAACTTACTTTTTTTGACCTTTTGGTCCATTTTGCAAAAACAGTGACACAAATGATTAATGTGAGGAAATGGGGTGTATTATATGTTATGTTTTGTTATGTTATGTTATTTTAATTTGTATCGCACACAGATACTCGGAAGTGTCCCAGCGCGGAGCAAAGAGAGGTAACTGACAGGAAATTAGGCGAAGAGATACGTTTTCAGATTCTTCTTGAAGATGCGCGGATCCTGGATATTCCAAAGTGTGAGAGGAAGAGCATTCCAGGCAAACGCCGCTATCCTTGCCAAGGAACTGCCTCCAAGCCTCTGACATTGGAAGAGGGGGACCGGAGCCAGGCGCGGGGACACAGAGCGCAAATGACGAGCTGGGGTGTAAAAGGCAAAGCGTTTCTGTAAGTAGGTGGGGCCAAGCCCATGCAGGGCACAATGGGCCATGACCAGGGATTTAAATTTAACCCGTTCAACCACCGGAAGCCAGTGCAAAGAGCGCAAGTAAGGCCTCATGCTAGTCCTGGCCAGAATCCCCAAAAAGAGCCTGGCTGCCGCATTCTGGACCACTTGAAGTTTCCTTGGCAGGTAAGCCAGAATGCCCACATATAGGGCATTGGCAAAGTCCAATCGAGAAAAAATAAGGGTGCAGATAACGGACTCCTTCGCCTTCATAGTTAGAAGCGGAAGAAATGTTCTCAAAGATTTCAAAAGCCTAAAGCAGGTCCCTGCAAGTTTTTTGATCTGTGTGGCAAAGGGAATATTTTCCTCGAAACACACCCCTAGGTTCTTGGCCGGCTTCCCTATAGAGGTGGGGCTGGGAAACTCAGGGGGCCAAAGAGTATCTCTAAAGTTCGAAGGGAACTTCCAGAAGAGAAAAATCTCTGATTTTTCTTCATTGCACTTGAGTTGTGCAGCGGCTAGCCAAAGAAAAATAGAGGTCAAGCAGTGTTGGGCGAGGGACAACCGGGTTCACATTCTTGTCCCAAGTAAAAAGGAGCTGGATGTCATCAGTATAGGCCATGACCTTAGCCCCAAGTTGCTCTGCTAGGTACACCAGAGGTAGAACATAGATATTAAAAAGCAGGGGGCGGAGAGAGGACCCCTGCGGAACCCCTGTGGCCACTACCTGAGCAGAGGAAGAGGATGGAGGAAGCCATATCTGTTCAACTCGTCCTTCTAGGAAAGATCTGAGCCAACCCCACACTGCGCCTGACACCCCAATCTCTGTTACCCTCGATAGGAGCAGTGAGTGAGGGACAGTGTTGAACGCCGCCGACAGGTCAAGTAGAACCAACGCTGCTTTCCCGCTGGCATCTTAACACTCCCTAATTGACTCCACAACCTCCACCAGGGCAGACTTGGTGCTGTGGGAGGCTCTAAACCCTGACTGGGCTGGATGTAGCAGGCCCTCTCTCTCAACAAACTCCGTGAGTTGGCTATTCACCACCTTCTAGCATACCTTGACCAAGCCAGGTAGCAGGGAGATGGTCCGGTAGATTGCTAGGATGAGGGGATCGAGGGATGGCTTTTTTAAAAGGGGCAGAATCTTGGTCTGCTTCCAGACCTCTGGTACGCAGTCATCCACAAGAGATAAATTGATAATACCGTTGACCTCGTTATTAATGGTCTCGGCAACAGCTGCTAGCATTCTGGCCAGGCATGGATCCGAAGGGGAGCCGGACTTCAGGCCCTGAAGAATTTTAAGGGACTCAGAAAGGTCCACGGGCCTGAAGGTGTGCAGAGAATGATCAGCTGATGATGATACCATCATTGTCCTGGTGTCCATATTACAGGGGGCAAACGCCGCCTAGATAGCAAAGATTTTGTCCCGAAAGAAATTAGAAAGGTTCTCACACCAGATGTCCGTGGATTTGGACTCCATAGAAAGAGCAGCAGGGGATGTAAAGCTCTGTACAATGGAGAAGATTTCTTTAGGTTTGTTTTTTGCGAATTGAATGCGAGAGGCATAGAATTACCTCTTTGCCTGGTTTATTGCATCATAATAGATTTTTTGTTTAAACCGAAGTCTCTGCTTGGCCCTCAAAAAGTATTTACTGCGGCCTCAAGCCCGCTCTATGATTTTACACTCATGTTTAAGTGCTTTAAGATCTAGGGTGAACCAAGGCTTAGATTGAGAGTCCCTGGAAAGTCTTGGACAAAGTGGCGAAGCAAGCAAATTCACGGCACTGCAAACCCAGTTAGGGAAATCCGCAAGTCATCGCTCGAGATTTCCCACGAGGGAGGCCCTGGAGACTTCCAGGGCTTGGCTCAGCGCCAGAGGGTTGATTTTACCAAAGGCTGGTTTAACAGAAGTGTGTACTATTGGTTCACAATTAGTGACTTTCCAAGTAAAATATGTTATGAAGTGGTCGGACCAGGAAACTGGACATGGTTCCCCCACTACAATGGGAAAGTTGGTGCATATAGGATTCAATATATGGCCTGACTTGTGAGTATGCAGATTGACCCACTGAGACAGTTGAGCCAGGTGCAAGGACTCTAAACAATCAAGTGAGTCCTTATTGTCAACCTGGTCAAAATGAATGTTAAGGTGCCAACCTCAGTTCCATGGTGGTTCCGCTTTCTCTACTGGAAGTATTTTTCATTCTGCTGCTGGGTTTGTGGGTTCGGTGTCTCGTCCGGTACGGTGTAAAAGGCTGAAAGGACAGGACATCCCAGCGACTGCTGTCAGCCATTGTTCTTGGCTTAGGAGGCTACAAGACTGCTCACCTCCAAGTCTAGCCTGGGATATAAACACATGCTGGCTTTTGCATCCAGCTTGCGATTTGCTGATTTAGAAGATAATGTAAGAACACTCCTTGTTCTTCCTTAGAGGTTTTCTCTCCTTTTTAAGAGGGTTTTATCTTACTTACTGCATTTTCATGTTTAGAGTCAAGGTCTTTGGCTACTTCGAGTCTTAAAGTATTTCCAATATTTACTATTTGTTCAAGAAGATTTCACTTCTTTTTGGCTGCAGGATAATCACCTGGCCCTTTCTGTGGAAGGAAAAGGCTGCTAGTGACCCACGTAGAGTGTGTGTGTTCGGTCGTCTTTGGGCACATTGTTAAGGAGAGTGAATTGTGGTTCAACAAACCTAAAAGAACATGGAACGACCATGAAGCCTGTTCTCCTGGAGGAAAGCTGCAGAACCCGAGAAGCAAAGAGGCTCAAAAGGAGAGATAAACCAGCCATGGCAGGGGCTCTTCCCACTGGGACTTTGCTCTTAACCCCCAAAGACTCGTACAGAGGGACATCCAGCAAAGCACAAACATCCACAACAATCCCAGTTGACGATGGTCACACATACAAAACATTTTTGGATGGTACAAATAGCCTCTTGTTTTACTGACAGTGGAACTGTGTAAAATTCCAAAGCCCTTCTATCACCCTACTCATATTTCCATCACAGCGGGTCTGCAAATTCATAATTCTTATTCTTAATTTGCACACATAAAATTTTAAATACTCAAAAGAAGTGAAGGGCTACTAACAAAAAAAACCTTCTAAAACATTAAAATATATAAAACTGTCTCTGTGCAGAGTTTGTGCACTTACCTGCTGCTTGCGGTCAGACTGTGGATCAATCATCACGTTGATGAGTGTTGGCACTTTCTCCTCCGCCAAACCCGCCTTGAGTGCCACTCTTAGCTCCTCCGGGGTCTGTACAAAGTGCCCCTTACCACCAAACGCAGCCATCACCTGCTCGTAGTGCGCATTGGGTGTCAGACAGACTGGTGGGGCCCTGAAAGGGAACAAAAGAGAGTGTTTCTACATAGGGAAAGAGTTAATCTTGCAGGTGGGTGTAGTGAGTGTGATCACGGTCACAGACCTCAATACAGAAACAAGCATTATTCAAAATACTAGGGTTTTCCATCATTTCAGAGCCTTTGCTGAGAAGACAATTGTTAAACTGCTCGGAAAGCCACAGTTTGCCTCTGCAGGTTTTTTTTTCCTCAGTGAACACTAGAATTGTGTGTTCACTGATGGTTTCCCTTGAAAATGTATTGAGACACCAGAGGGTGGCTCTGAAGTCAGGATGGGAAACCTAAAGTGTATCCCTCCTTTCGTGAAGGACCCCCTTCCTCTCACTGGGCTGAGAGGCACTGGCTGTGGTGGAAGCATTCAGTGGCCACTCACCTTCAGAGGGATTTATGCCTCCTGGACTCTCCTGCCAACAGGTCCACCTAATCCCCCAATCTGGGTCCTTTGATCTATCCATGTGAGACGTGTGTGGAGAGTGCATGGTTTATCTGCATGTATGAGGTAGGGTGAGTGTGGGGTGCTTATGTGCCTGTGCTGTGTTCACTGCATAGGGACATTTATAATTTTGGAATTTCTATGTGTGGAAAATAGAAAACTGGAGGAGAGCCTGCTCAGGTTCTTAGTTGATTGAGGGAAGGCCCTGTGAAGTAAGTCAGGCCCCAGCAGATAGATGGGGAGGGTGACCACCCTCTGAGAGCATCACCTGCAACTTCCCGCTCCATGTTCTGCATAGATGCTACAGAAGACTGTTTTGTTTAGTGGATGGCTAGAAATGCCTCTCCCTTCTTTCTTTGTTCTTTCTCATTTCACAGATTAAAGAGTGTGGCTGGAACTGCCAGAGTGGAAAGAACACCAACATGGCAAAAGAGAGATCCAACACTTAAACAGAAAGGGGCTCTTGGAATTCATTTTTGCACATGCCAGCCAGGGATAGCTACCAAATGAGAGAAAATGCCCTTTTTGCCGTTACATCCCCAATTTTTGCTTTATTTAGCGCTAGTTTACTGACTCAACACTGGGGCTCTGATATCCAATGCTCAGTGCCCAGCGTAGATGCTCTGACCCTTAAAGTATATGTGCAATTGGAAAGTACTTCACTGGCATATTTAACTTGCCTATGGGTACCTAGTTCATGGTACCCTGTGTAGTCATGGCCTCTAAGTTAAAGGTTACTAGTAGACTGCAGCACACATTGTGTCACCGCTAAAGTGACAGTGCAAAGAATGCCTTCAGGCCTGACCTTTCAGCCAGAGAGGGCAGTTTTAAAACTGTAAATCCGACACAGCAAAATAAACCTTTTGTCAGCCCTAAACCCACCTTTCCAATTCTTACAAGTCACCCCTAAGGTAGGCCCTACCTGCCCATTGGTCAGAGTGCATGGTATTTAAAAAGTAGAATATATGTGTGTGTACGTTTTACACGTCCCGACAGTTGTTTTTCACTGTGGCAAGGCAGACTCTTCCTAGAAAAGTACTGGGTTGAATTATAACACTTTATAATCTATAACTTCAGTTTGGGAATAGCTAAAACCATGATTCAAGGGCTCAAATTAATTGTAATTTATGATTGAAACTGATGGTAAAGTTGGAATTGTAGTTATTTTGAAAATGTCACTTTTAAAAAGTTAAATAAACAAATGATGCACGGAATTCTGAACAATGCCAGCATTCACCCCCAGTCACAAAAATATGGGTTTAATCCATTGTTCTTTTGCTCACCTTGCCACCCCAATTTGGAGCCAGCCATATACAAATCAGTCTTGACCCTGCGCCCAATGGGAACAGTCCAGCCCGAACTGCCAGGCCAGGTCCTCCCTGGACCCAAAACAAGCATATGGGGCAGGTTTCTGAGCATCACCCATCAAAAGCCAGGCTAGCTTGAGTCCAGTGACGCAGTGAGCACGAGATCCACGTCTGGGCAGACCCGTCCCACTTAGGGTGGAAAATACTACGCAAACAAATGATGGACAGAATGCTGAAAATGCAAACATTCAGCCCCAGTCACAAAGATCTGGGTTTAATCCATTGTTTTTTGCTCCTAGTTCTCTGTTAGGGTGCAGACCTAGGAGACAGGAAACAGAGACGGTACAGGAGCTCTTTGAGTTTATCGGTAAAATTGTGCAAAGTCTTTGAGGGTTGTAGGTTGTACCACTAAATCGAGATCATGTGCACAATCAAGAGTACCCTAGGGCTTGATTCCATGAGGAAGAGCATAGCACCTGGAATTACTCTTCTAGTCACTGGGATGGGGGAGTGACTATCTAGGCAACACATTACATGTTGCAAAGACTGAGGGCATAGTAGCATACTATTGTGCCAAGTTTGTGTCATCAAATCACAATGGCAGGCTGTAGATCAGGGCACGCTGGTCAATGGTGTTGAACGCACTTGAGCGACTGAATGGTCCCAGAAGGCAGGGGCAGCTGTGGTCTCAGATCCATGACCTCAGCCGTGTTTGTCCATGCCTTCAGCAGCAATTGTTATGATGGTTCAGCGTGGTGCAAAGGCTGAGTAGGAGTTGTTTATGAGGGAACTGAAATTAACTTGGTCTTCCAGATGGATGGAGGGTTGCTTTCTTGGTCTCCCTATAGAGCAGTAGGATGGTCCACCCGGCCATCAGAATCCAGGGATGCCTTTTTCAAGAGCACGAGGAGATGTCCACCTTTTGGTGCTTTATGGAAGATGCATGGAGTACAGTGAAGTGGAGTGTGAGGGCCTCTCATGAAACAAATGTCATAAATGTTGTCCACTGGGCCCATGAAGCAGTGTCAGCGAAGGACGTCAGACAGAGCTGGTGACACGAGTATTATGAATGTCTACTTTGGTTTTTCATCTTTTGCTGCTTGGCTACACATGCTGTTATCAGCTAAACATGAAAGAAGATCAAAGAAGAAACCCTAATTCCAAGTAAAATTGTGAGGGGAAGGTGCCCAGTGGAATACAATCAAAAGCTGAAGGGGAAAGAATCTGATCCCGGTTCCTGGCACAGAGTCACTCTGAGACCTCTACAGCGAGGAGGGGGCACGGCTTTATGTTCAGATTCTTTAATCTGTTTCAACTTAAGTATATGACCGCTTTCTAGTAAGATGTTGTCCCTTCATAGACAGCCAATTTGCGTTTTCATTCCGGGATGTTTTTTCGAAGTGCGTTGATACCAGAATGTAGTTTCCTCAAGGTGTTCATTATAGTGGCATAAAGTGTGTAGTATTTAGTTTCAGTATCTTTGGTTTCAAAGAGTATCACCCCTGCATTTGCAGTACTCTCCACTTTATCCTATCATTTGTTCCTGTGGCCTATAAGAAGCATCTTTCTTGCTTTTGGAGGTAAACCCTCAGGTGTGAAAAACAAGCAAAATGGCCCTTATAAAAACCTCTCAATACTAGCTTAGCTCATGTCTAAGCTGTCACTGTTTACCTGGGAAAGGGAGGTGGGATGTAGTACCATCATTTTCCAGGGATCAGACAGGTGAGGGAACAAGAATGACAACCCAGATCACATCACAGTCACCTACTTAGTGATTATAGCAAATCTCCTTCCAAGTAGAGCTCGGTGATGTAATCCAAATGAAGTCCAAAGGTAGCCATGAAGTAAGTTGTAGGTAAGAGGTTTATTAAGCTTAGTTACAGGATGGTAAATAGGATAATAGGATCAGCCCCAGCAGGAGCAGCATCCTTGCTACTTAGCGCACACATTCCACCAGTCTTTCTCTCCACTCCACCAGGCACTCCAGCATTCCACCCCCTCATCAGGCAATCTAACATTCCACACACCCCACATTCATACTGACTAGGCAACAGGGAGCAAAGGGAAAGGATGCAAAGCAACAATACACGTTACAACACCCGGCTTGGGAGGTTTCCAAACAATCCAGTATTGTGGAAGGCAGGTAGGGCACGGGCAGAGCCAATCACTCTGTATTGCCGGATGGGTGCCCCAGCAGACCTTTCCATGTCATTCAGTTAGTCTGGCTACTCAGGGAGAGCACCAGTGCAACACGCATGTCGCTTCAGTTTCGAAGCACGTTAATTAAGTCCGATTTTCTTACTTCCATACAACAAATAGACACCTCAGTGCGACTGTGATATAGGATATTTGTGCTTTTGGAAACTAAATGGTGGTGCATTGGCTGTGTGGATCAGGCTGGATGTAGGAGGACTTCAGGGCTTGAATCAGCAGGTTGATGCATCTTGTCCAAGTCCCTGCGTCCAGAGGCTCTGCACTTCAAACTAATCTGATTGAGGACCATATCCCACCAATAAAGAGGCTGTCATGATGGTTTATGAGGACAGAGCTGATGGAATGTGGCTTTGTCCCAAGAGTCTTTGAACACTGCCACCACAGACTTTCTGGTGCACCACTTATGTCAGGGTTAATTTGAAAGGACACTACACGAACGAGAACAGCGCTGGGTGTTCAAACTCCGCACCGACACTCAAGGCCTTAACAATGATATACCTTGGGGCGCTTTTTGTCCTTAATCTACCTGGGTTTAGCTACTGTTCTTCTGCACATAACCTATTACAGGGCCACATTGAAGGTTCTCACCATCATGAACCTTTTCTTTCTAACCATAAATAGAGCTGGATAAGTATTTATAACTAGGGGCACCTCCCTATCTAGCAATGATTAAGATTTAAATTGGGAGCAATTTTGAATCCTTATAAACCATACCCCGTTTTTTCTGTCTTTTTTTATGCCCATTTTACTCAATTTATTCTATTTTATTTTCCTTAATTATTATATTCTACTCACTGTGAATAACTTATTTTTTCACAGTAAGAACTTTTAAATTGACCGATTTGAGTCAACTAAGGGGATCGCGGAGCCCACCCACAACTCCCCCATCACGGCCACCTAATTTTAATCATCATGACAAGGACCAATTTATCACACAAGCGGTTTGTCTACATACGCTGAGTAAATTATATCTTTTCCTTAGTCTTTCATGATTGAATCATTGCTATTTGCTTGAAATAAACGCGGAAGACTCCCCTGATCCAACTCAATATGGCCGCCACACTTGCCAAATTGTGGCGGCCATTTTTAGACATTCGCGCGGTCTAGTTTCTCACCAGACCACGCGGCAATGCTAACGCGGAAGTCCTTTTAATGCTCCCCTCGCCGGAGACACGCTAAGATGTGGTCCGGCGGGGAAGCGAAGTAGGTGTAAATAACTACAGCCGCCATTGTTTCTCTTTCCTTTTCCTTCCCTTTCCATTCTTTTACGACAGGATTGTTTCAAAAGGGAGACACCGCCCCCGCCCCCCCCAGAGACCATGATGTGCTATTACACACGCTGACAAGTAATGATTCGAGCAACACTAATCAAAATTTGTGTTGTTTTGCGTGAAATAATGTGTATGATAAACTGTCATATCAAGTCCTGTGTTGATTTTATGTGTGAATTCACGCCACGCATCCTACCTGCTTGTGTTTTTTTAATTCTTCTAGGCACAATCACTGGAGCGTTGGAAGTCTGCACGCACCAATATGGAGCAAACCGCTCATATTTGTGTGCAGCATGGAGGAAGAATTGTGTACTCTCACTCAAAGGAGGGGGGTTGTTTCTAATGTTTTTCTTTATTATTTATATTTTCAGATATACAATGAGAACTAGCAATCGTATGTATTTAAACGCATGCTTTTATTAGTAGCAGCGTTCACTATTTTTTCCTTATTTCTTTTCTATTTTTCCTATTGAGGTTTAAACAGGAGTGGCAAACACAGGGCTGGTCCCTGTGTGGTCCTGAGGAAGAGCTAGAGGAAGCTCGAAACAGGTCGACCACACACTGATTCCCTTCTCAATATAGATTGGTACACAGTGTCAACCCCACTTTTAACCATACCTAAGTAGGAGCTGGAATAAAATAGTTTAGGCCCAGTAGCACGGTATTTTTAAATCACCAACACCCACTCTACTACACATTGCACCACACATAGTCTTCCACGAAAAAGTGCTCCTACGTAACTCCGCAAGTCGTGGCACGCCCCAGTTCGCAGAGAGCTGGGATGGCCCCAATGATGAAGCATGTCACCGTGGGGAAACCCTGGTGAGTGAGGGTACTCAAGAAAGACATTTTTCTTTCTTCTGGTTTTTTCTGACCGTATTGGCCAGGAGCCACAGCCACAAGCTAGGTCTAAGAACTCAATATCTTGGGTTTATGTTTTGAGGGTTAATGTATCCTCCCATGTCCTTCACAACAGGTTCTATTCTTCTTTGGAACATAGTCACAGGATTAAACAGACAATTAAATATTTCCAGAATGAAAAACTGGAAACCTCTAGCTCCATTGGAAAGACCTGTTTGGCAGAGACCCACTGGGAGTGCAGTAATATCAACATTTTGATGACATATAGCACGTAGGCTGGGACTGCACTGCACCTCGTGTATGCATTTCAAAGAGGTTTGCGTCTGTGGGCCTGTTTAGAGCATAGTTAAGAAGGCAGCGACTGGGGCGCTCCAAATAGCAACAACCTGCTATGTTAAGGTACTTCTCAATATGTGAAAAACAGAAGAACCAACACAAACAACAAGTCTCTGAGGGAGCAGAAGGACTTTCAGGATGCTGATGTGGAATAACACCCAAGGGGGAATGATGTCAGAACTCCTGTTCTAAGCAAAAGGAGGGTGTCCACTGCTCTTGCCCCATCTTATATTGATTGCACCTACACAACACACCATGAACCAGAGATTGTTTTACAACATTTGAGGTGCTCTACAGAGACCCACAGTCCTGAGAAAGGCCCACAACTCTGTAGGAGCAACACAGTAGTGTGTTTTTAATCTTGAGGGAGGCAGACACCACACACAATATTAATATAGGTTTGACAGTTTAACAAAGGTAGAACACAATTGTTGACATAAGGGATATAACCTCACAGTAGTGTAATACTTCTTTTGAATCACAAGACAGGTTCTTATTAACCCGCTTTAGGCTGGGGATCTTTCATAGATTAGTCACTTTCCCCGTTATGAACGATTGGACACATGATCTCCGGCCTTGTCCTTGTGACAATATTTCCCCCCAAACTACGATTCATGTTATTTTATTCTGTACATTTTTCTCTACTGACAGGCGGTTGTTTTTGGTTCCTATTTTAAAACAATCTGGATTACGCCAATGTCGCCCTGCTCTACTGTCATTACAACTATTAGATCATGAAAATGGTGTTCTAAGAATTATAGCCTTTTTGAAAAAAGTGTTTTATCTTAGGAAACTTATGTTTACTTGAATGCTTTGTTTTGCACAGTAATGATGGTTATATATTTTTAAGATTGTAATATTATAGTATTTAATGTGACTATATGTAAAGTTTTTATTATGCATTTTTACATGAAATTCTTTATGTATTTTATAACTATGTGCTTTTATGATTGCTATTCAACAATCGAATAAAGCTATTTTTGATTTGATTTGAATCACAAGACAAAAGTGTGTCAAAAGCAATGCTTGCAGTGATAACAGCAAAAATTGCAATATATTGGTGCATAATATCTATTTTTTGTGTTGCAAACTTATTGAATTCATGCCAGGAGGTGTGTCTGCGTGATATTGTTCTGTGAAACACTGCATTGCAAGTTGTATGGTTTGTGTTCAGTAATTCGAAGATGTTCGAAAGAAGGGATGGGGTTGACACTTGCACATTACAAGATGTTATAAGATCAGTCCTCAACCATCAGGAAATGCTGTAGCATGCAGGGGGACTGAAAGACACATTGTTACAAGAGGCTCAGGCACACACACCAGGTGTTATGAAGTGCAGAGCACTGGTGACCCTTGCTCTATTTCTACCTGTACGGAGACATTGTACCCACACACACAACCAGAAGTGTTAAGGATGGAAACGAAAGACTAAGAGAGAGACAATAAAGCGCACAAGGAGCACTGCAATGGTGCTCACATAGATGAAGTAAGGGAGTAGCGACTCATACCTCACACACCACCTCCTACTATCACACTGGATGATACCAGGTGATGCAGATTGTACTCACACTTTTGCCGGCTCGCCAAGCATCATCATTTCCTTCCAAGAGGTTTCGTTTACGCCATTGTAGATCCCGTTGTTGTTGACCACAATGATGAGCACCGGCAGGTTGTACCTGTGAGGATCAGAGGGACCGCAGTTATGTTCACAAGCAACGGCACTGGGCATCAGGCGCCCGCGCTGGACTCAACGGGTAAAGTTGTGCCAGAAGCCTGTAAACTCCGACCACGCATCATAAACTACACCCCTGGCTCCATGGCTTCAGTTCATGCACACCTACCAACCTCCAAGTGCACCAAGACAAAGGTCTTGTATGAGGGGTAATACAGATGCCCATTTAGAACACCACACCTCTTACCTGTGGCAAGACCTCATGGTGAGGTAGCAACTGGATGGTAAAGAATGAACATACCCCTGCCCCCCAAACCCCCGCTCCACACACAAACTCTCTTCAAGTTGACATGCAGGACCTCCAACACAGGTTGCTTAGCCAGGGTTTCTTGCCAAGGCTTTCTAGGACTAAAGTAATGAAACAAAGATTACAGATCATGCTTTAGCAGATCTGTGTTGGGGAGGAGGGTGGTGGCGTCGTATTTTCGGTTCATTTGCTTCAGAATACAAATATCTTGGGGGTCGTAAAATATCGAAGTAAACAAGAAAACAGACAAGGACAATGAGCATTGGAGGAAAAGGTATCCAGTAAGCAAGAAGGTTAAGGGGACAAGTGGAGTAGGTAGTAAGCTTTGCCAGTGCTTATAAGCAGCATTGTGTCGATAAAGAGCAAAACGATTTTAAAAACCCTGTAATTGAGTCGCTGTGTTGCTTGCGCGAGGGCATTCTACTGAATGAATGTGGGCACCTTTTTATTTATTTCTTTTATTTACCAACTGGATATGGCAAATGCCACCTAGCACTGTAAATTAAACAAAAAAATACATTTTCAATTATGCTAATGTGCATTTTTGAAACCAGAGCGGCACAGCAGCTCATGGGAGCTGCTGGGTCCTCTAAAAAATGTAAAACACAAATAATAAAAAGACTGCAGAGTTGATGGGGGAAGAAGTGGGGAGTGGTTGGGGAGAGAAATAAAAATAAAGCTGGTTGAAGGGAGAAGGTATTAAGAAGGAGGAGGGAGAGCAGAGCACGAGGGACAGAACAGCACAATGTGCGGGGGATTTGACGGGAAAAGCACACAAGAGAAAGCAACATAAAACACGGGCAGGTATCTGGAAGGGAAGAGACGCACATGAGGGAGGAAGCTAGAAAAACATATGCACGCTCTCGTGGAGTGCTTAAAGAAAAAGAACAATCGTGTTTCTCTAAATGTGAGCAGCGCAAGGACAGAAGTCAGTCATCCTAGAGGATGGTAAAGAGGTTATGCTCCAGGGGAGGGACAAACAAGAAGAAGGTGCCATTGAATAGGAAGCAAACAAATGAGTGACAATTAAGATGTCCAATGGTAAGCAGTGGAGGTGCTCCTTTAGTAAGATTCAGAAGAGGTTTTCGACTACAAGCAGCTTACAGCCTGTCTTTAGGTGAAAGCTTTAAAAAGGAAGTGGGTTCCTACTCCCCCTCCCTTTAAATCCAAATAATAAATAATTAACATAGAGGCAAACCTAAAGAAACAACCATTGGGAAAGAAAATGGTTCTTGTTTTTAAACAGTGGTACTCGACCATTTGGTTGTGCAAATGTTTTCTGCCCAATGCTGTTCCGTGTGACCCAAAATCATTTTAAAAATAGTTGTTTGAGGATAAGGAACAACACGAGCAAGCTGAGGCAGCATGATGTGTGTATGTGTGACGATGCATGTACACGTATGTAGTGGACTTTGTTTTCTTTTTTAACTTTAAATTTATCATTGCAAGGTGGCAGACACAAATCTTGGATCTGTATATTATAATAATATATGCAAAAGCACATTAAAGGGAAAAAAAGAGTGGCTCAGTGGCAAATTGAAGAAAAAAGAAGTTTCCTAAAATAAAAAATTTAAAAAGACAGGTAAGGGGGAGCAATGGCGGAATGAGTAAGGGAAAAGTCAGAGCACGGGGCGTGGAGCAACAGAGGAGCTAGAGGGAGGAGGGGTTTAAAAAAATCTATAGATGACTTGTGGTGTGAGATGCAAACATTACAAAGAAAGGTCCAGTGTATTATGAATCATATTGCTAAACCTCAACTTACCTACAGAGTGTCTCGGCCTCCATACCAGAGAAGCCAAAAGCGCTGTCCCCTTCTACTGCCACCACACGCTGTCGCGGATTCTGTCCCTGAGCCACCAATGCGGCTGCAATGGCGAATCCCAAGCCTACGCCCATTGTCCCGAACGTGCCAGCGTCAAGTCTAGAATAAAAAGTGGAACAATAAACGGTGCAGGGCCCTGGCTCCAGTGCGTGACCCTTCATCCTGAGAATAACCAATAATTACGTAGAATAGAAGTTGGTCTTTCTCTCTCTAGAGCTGGTTGCCTGCGTCTCATTCCGTCTTCTTTTGTGTTTATCTGTGCATATGGCTGTAGGTTTGGGACAGGGTGTGATTGTCAGGGTAACTTTAAGGATACTGATAAAACCTTTCCTTTCTAAGATGCTGAAAGGGGTTGGATGGCTTGCAGTTAGAGAGAGAGTGTGTGAGAGAGTGAGTGTGTGAGAGAGTGAGTGTGTGAGTGTGTGAGTGTGTGAGTGTGTGAGTGTGTGAGTGTGTGAGTGTGTGAGTGTGTGAGTGTGTGAGTGTGTGAGTGTGTGAGTGTGTGAGTGTGTGAGTGTGTGAGTGTGTGAGTGTGTGAGAGTGTGAGAGTGTGAGAGAGTGAGAGAGTGAGAGAGTGAGAGAGTGAGAGAGTGTGTGAGAGTGAGAGAGTGTGTGAGTGTGTGAGTGTGTGAGTGTGTGAGTGTGTGAGTGTGTGAGTGTGTGAGTGTGTGAGTGTGTGAGTGTGTGAGTGTGTGAGTGTGTGAGAGAGTGAGAGAGTGAGAGAGTGAGAGAGTGAGAGAGTGAGAGAGTGAGAGAGTGTGTGTGTGTGAGTGTGTGAGTGAGTGTGGAAGTGTGGGAGTGTGTGTGGAAGTGTGGGAGTGTGTGAGTGAGTGTGGGAGTGTGTGAGAGTGAGTGTGGGAGTGTGTGGGAGTGTGTGTGTGTATGTGTATATATATATATATATATATATATATATATATATATATATATATATATATATATATATATATATATATATATATATCAGTCACTATACGGTCTTCAGCTCACTTGATTTCACTGCAAGCAAAAGCAAGAGATACTATCTCAGAAAGCAAACCCATTTGCCGATTTATGTATTATCGGACAAGAGTGCATACACTGTGGCTGGAGGGCCTCTAAAAGTGTGAGTTTACAATGCAAAATACACTACAAACATCTCACAGCACAGAAGCGCTCACCTGTGGCGAGGGTGGTGATTCTGCAATACTGTGCGACCGATGTCCATGGTGTTGGCTCCTTCACTGACGATGATGCAGTCTTTGGGCAGCAGCTCCTTGATGTGGTGGAACACGGTGTAGTAAGTCATGGGAAGAGAGGTCTCTGACGCAAGAGCCTGTAGGAGAGATTGTAGAGTATGTCACCATCAGGGGTTACCAGAGGGAGCCGAGGAATGCTTTCATCTAATTTGCAGAATATCAACCTATACCAATCTACCAATAGAGTGAAACATCTGTGGCACAATCCAAGGATACAGAAATATTGCCAGGACCCACCTCATCCAGCTGAGATATCATTGCAGCCCAGTACATACAGGGCATGAACCTGGCAAAGACCCTTCGGTCCAAACGAGTAGTCCTCTTGGCCATTGGCTCAGTATTATAGGAAGTGTAGTTCTTGGCACGTATCTGCCGATCTAGGCTCCGTATCCCATTGCAGCTTTCCCTGTTCAGCTTGTCTTAACCCATTTTCCCTAAATGCATGTTATTAAAGGTTATTTTATTTTTCACATTTAAGCATTGATTGGTCATTTATGTAACTGGGTGAAGTTTCTTACACCTCCAGCCGCGTCCTGGATTGAACTGCTCACATGCCCAAAGGAAAATGACCTGTTTATCCAATTGGAGTGCACCTGCAGCTGGCCCAGAAACACCTGTAGTAAATTACAGTACCCACATAGGATACCACCCATTACTCACTGAACAAGAGAAGGCCTGACAAGCAGAATCTTATTTCTTTACACCCCATTGCAACAAATCAAAACAGTCCACCAGAGAAGTATCACCCCCAGACCTTTCCACCTGCAGTAGATCTAGTACTAGGAGTGCCAGGTAAAACCCAACTATCTTGCTCTACGTGAAAAGTGGCAAATATAAAAAGAGACTTCACCACCTTTGAGGGAAAACTGCTTGAGATGGACAAAGGCAAACTGGTTCTCAGCTTGCATCGATGGTGAGAAAAAAGGATGCAGCCATTCTGAAAATAAAGATAGGTCTTCCAGAGCGGAGAACTTGAAAAGTGAAATCAGACTATCCCACGGTAGAGCACTATTTATTCCCAGAGGGCAAACAATGGTGGGATCTAACCTCTTGTATCAGCAACTTGGTTGAACAATAAAGAGTGTTGTAAATGGAACAAAGGAGTCTCTCTGGAGATAAGTAGCATGAGACTCTACCGCTACCAGGGGGTATCTAGGACTTGTTGATACAAGTATAAACATAGAAGAAATACCCCACTCCAGGAGCAGGAAATCTTCCTTCTGAGCCCCCAACTGCTTCCACTCAACTCTACTCAACACCCTACTCCTTCCACACTGTATTACCAACACGGGCAGCTTTCTAAGCGCTCTAATCAGTCAGGCAGGGAGGACACAGAAATGAAATGTGAGGCATTTGTAAGTCATAAAAAGAACCCAACCTATGTAGACAGGCGCTGCAGGCAACGACCAACAGTAACAAAGTCTCCGAAGGTGGCCAAGAGAAGTGGAATACAATAATCGGAGACCAAGAAAGAGAAACTGGAACAGGAGGATCCTGCGTCTGTAATATTCCACAACACGTAACCAGACATAGCGAGAGGAAAAGCCTAAGAAGGGGTCTATTGACAAGGGGATCTCCGCTCTTCTTTCTTAGCCAGCCAACATGAGTGACCGGGGGCAGGAACGAGTACCGTGCCAGGGATCTGGAGGAGACAGAGGGACTTTGAAGGAAAACACTTCATCTAGGAGTAGAAAAGGTGAGGGAGGTGGAGAGAATAGTCTGCGGAATAGGCAGCATTAATCTGGACTAACTGAGGCGCTTTGTTAAAAGGATGACAGTGTGATTTTTCAAAGGTGAAGCGCGCTTGCCTAGCAACATAAGCTCGGCAGTGTCAGTGTAATTGTTTGACCATAAAGTGGTTATTTCATCCCAATATTGCCTTTGAAGTAGATTACAATGGTAATCTAAATAAAATGCCTAAAAGAAATGTATTGGTATCTGTAACCAATAGTGACATTGACCACAACAGAAGACAACCCTCTTTTTTCACAACAATAAACTAGGAAATCAAAAGATAATGGAAAAAATAAGCGAGGATAGCCTACCCTGATTTTATAATCTATGGTTACTACTTCTTACTACTTTGCATGGATAGGCATACATTTAATAAAAACCTTTCTCCTTGAACTGAGGCATCATAGATACTCCAAGGTGTTATATTTTTATGAATCTCAATGAATATCCAGTGATGGTGGAATGAAAGTTATTTTGATGAAGCCGGGAACGAGAGGTGCTCGCCCAGACTAGAGGCGTTTGCATGTCGGAAACAAAACTAATGAGAGGGAGAACTCCTGGTAAGGAGACAAGGATAGTGCGCAGTGGGCGAGGTTCTGATGCAGTACTTCATTTGTATAAAAAGAAATGCCAAGTCTCTCGTCAAGAGGCCACTGCAGCTTGCACCACACATTGCCCCTGCCAACACAACTACTATCACACTCCTACAAGTGTGACAGTTCGAACTATTTCAGCCCCCACCCCCAGCTATAAGAATGGCTATGGGCAGCAGGTTATGAATATTGAATTAAATATTAACTGTTGTTGTGGTCATCTCTAAACTAGCCAGACAGCGCCACCTTGTGGCAGACTGTCACAGGCCCCAGTGTTGACAATTTATTGCCGGTGCCGAGCACCGGAAACCACCAGCTCAAATTAAGCAATGTCCTGATGTGCTCCCAAGAACTCTTTCTCCTTACCTTGGAGGATTCCACGTTGGCCTTGATTTTGCCCCTTAGCGACCCCCACCAATCAGAACTGCTCGGAAACTTCCACGAGAACTGTACCAATGGCCCCAAAATCTAGAAGTGGAAAATGAAAACACAGTCTTCAACACAAGCTATTTCTTGTTCCATAAGCTGATAATTTTCCGACATTTTAAATACTGCTTTATTACATAAATCACACGTTTTATTTACTTCATTATAACCTCATTAACAATGGGCGGGAGAGTCAACAACTATACGTAAATTTCCTTGTACACATCAAAGAAGAAATCAAATATGGATTCACTTCCAACACACAAGGAAGGTGAATAACAGCTGTGCCAACAACACATGCGAACACTGCCCACCTATCTCTAAATTATCTTAAGCATATAATACAGTGCAACCCACTGATATAATTCTCAGTGCGAGAGAGGAAGAACACGGCATACAATTCGCAAAACTGAAGAAAAAATTCTCAACAAAACGCAAGTCATCAGATCGTGTAAAATACCGGAGAAACCCAAACAAGACCTGGCAAAGCTAACAGTTCTGCATTTTGCTTGGTGGAAAATTGTTCTGAATCTTCACAGGACAGCTATCACATGGGCAACTGTTTGCACAAGTGTGTGTGTGTGTGTGTGTATATATACACACACACACACACACACACACATAAACAGCTCCGACTGTGATTGTTTCTTTCACAAACCAGTAGAACGGTTCCCTGAAGCGCCTCGCTCTCGATCCTGGTAGCGCATACGGTCCCGGGAGCGCTCATGGAGCTGCTCCAGACGATCATGTCACTATCCAAGTCATTAATTGAATCCTACAAGCAGAAGAATTCTAAGAATATGAAGTGGTCTTTGACTTCCCAGTGCCGGTGCAAGTCATCAGGCCAGGAGTGGGAGCGTCGGCACTCTAGGCCTTGCTCTGTGGTGGAGCCTGTGTCAGGGTCTGCTCTGCACCTCTAAGACTTTCCCGAAGTGACCACCGCACAAATCAGAGTTTTATGAGGCCATGTATCTCATATTTGGGCAGCCCGACCACTATGGTATGCCTTCAGGCCCTACTGGTGTGTGAGGGGCGCCGTACTGGTTCTCTGCCAGCGGGTCAGCCTCGAGTCCCTTGGATCCTGTGCTGGATCCGGAGAGGAGGCGCATCCGAGACTGCGACTTTGCTGAACGCCTGCTACAGTGCCCTAGCGGCAGACACCACCGAAGCACCATGGCAGCACACTCCAGAGTTGCCACGGAGTCTGCTGGGCCTGGGAGAGTCGTTACAGTGCAACTAGTTCATTCAGAAGGCCAGTTACTGCCAAAAGTAGAAAAACGCTGAACCTGCGGTTCCAGGTGACTGGACTTCTGCCACACTCGAGAGGACTTCGAGGGATGTCAAGCCCTGTGGCCAGCATCGCCTTGTGAGAAAGTGGCTCTATATATACTGGACCAAAGTAAGGTACAGTGTGTGTGTGTGTGTATAGAGTCCCCAATCCCCAGAGGTATAACAGAGGTTAAAGTCAGGGTTGACTTGACTCTCTAAAGTGGTAGCTTGGTCGAGCAGTAAGGCAGTACCAGAGCACAGTGTAAAGCATTTGTTGTACACACTAAGTCAGCAAAAGGTTTCACACACTCAAGGACTGAACTCCAGGCCAATTGTTTTTATATCAAAAGATATAGTTTTATTTTTAGAAGAACCAACAGGTATCAAAATATACTTTTCTCAATATGAATGATCTCAGGTAGTTACTTTTCAGAAAGGCAATAAACTTTGTAAGCACACTAGGTACAGTGGTTGCAATAGGCAACACAATTCTAAACACAATTTAACATTGAGCTCAATGGGTTTTTCTAAATAAATGCAGTTGATTAATTTATAGATTACTTTTGGAACTCCAGGACTGGATCCTAGATTCAGTCCCAGGACCTAAGCTGAAAACAATCTAGTAAAAGCTTTTGGTTAGTGCGGTGATTTTTAAAGAATATAACTGTATTTTAAAAGTTCACACTTCAGTTAAAATCTAGCAATGTTATCCTATGGGAGGAAATTCAGGTCACAGGTAAAGTACGTTCTCGTTTATTTGTTTATTTTATTTATTTATTACATTTATAAAGTGCCTGACTCACCCCAAATGGGGTATCTCCGCGCTAAGGACCAATTTTACAACAGAACTGGGTAGAGAAAGGTTAGAACAGCCGAGTCTACGTTTTTTCCGAGAGGACAGATAGCTAGTTTCCTGCCGAAGATCTAATGGCAGTTGATTCCACAATTTAGGAGCCAAATAAGAAAAGGATTTGCCTCCTAATCTAGTCTGTTTGATACGAGGAATAATGAGCAGACTTTTGCCTTCAGATCGGAGTGAGCGCATCGAGGAATATCTAACTAGTTTTTCTGTCAGATATGTTGGGCCCATAGAATTAAGGACTTTAAACACCAGGCAGCACACTTTGAAATGAATTCTCTTGCAAACAGGAAGCCAATGTAGGCTTTGCAAGAGAGGGAGGGAAGGAGCACGATAAGGAGCGCTGGTCACCAGGCGGGCCGCAGTATTCTGCACCACCTGCAAGCTTTGTAGGTCAGAGTCCTTTGCGGATATCAGCAAAGCATTGCTAAAATCCAGTTGGCTCAGAACCAAAGCATGAATTAATGTCTTGCGAGTTCTCATCGGCAGAAAATGAAAGATCTTCCGGAGCAGACTCAAAGCATAGAAACAAGATCTTTTGACTGCAGCGATGTGACCCTCTAAATTGAGGTCTCTGTTGACTAGCACTCCTAGATTTTTTTACCACAGTTTTTGGGGTGGGAGCAGCACCCAATTCTCCAGGCCACCATCCGGGAGACCATCTCATGATGGCATCCTTGAACAGCATGATCTCCGTTTTCCCTGTGTTTAATTGCAGAAAGTTTCTCTTCATCCAAAGGGTGATAGTTTTCATACCTTTGGAAAACACTTTCTGAACATCAGGGGTATATTTGTTATAAGTAAAGATCAGCTGAGTATAATCTGCGTAGGAGATTGGGAGGAACCCAATTTTCCTAAGCAGAGCAGCCAATGGGGCAACGTAGACATTAAAAAAAGATGGACTAAGACAGGAACCCTGTGGCACACCTTTCGTTACATGACTGAGTTTAGAATGGAAAGGGCCTGGATTGACTGTTTGGGTCCTGTCGGTGAGAAAGTCCTGTATCCATTTCAGAGCTGAGCCTTGGACTCCTATACGACAGAGTCTGTCTACTATGATTTGGTGAGATATGGTGTCGAACGCGGCGGACAGGTCAAGCAGTATCAAAATCACTGCCTGACCTGCATCCGCCAGCATTCGTATATCATCAGTTACCTTCACCAAGGCCAGTTCGGTACTATACTTTGGTCGAAAACCGGATTGGGAATAGTCCAAACAGTTGGAGGATTCCAAAAAGGCCGACAGATGACTATTCACGTGTCTCTCCAAAAGTTTACTATATAGGGGAAGCAAAGAGATGGGGCGATAGTTGTTAATAACAGAGGCCAACCTCGTATTTTTACGGATTGGCATTATTTGGGCTGCTTTCCAAGCTTTAGGCAGTTTACCCTCTATGATGGAATGTTTTAGAACAGAGCAGAGAGGTTCAGCTAGTTCTTCTGCCAATTTCTTAGCGAACTTTGCAGGAATTAGGTCAATGGGAGAGCCCGACTTAACGGATTTTAGTAGTTGTATAGTGTCTTGGGCTGTAAGCAGGGGAAAATCTTTAAAAACACCCTGTTCATCCGGCTCAGATGGTTGGTTGATATCAGCATCATCTTCGTGCGTGGTGGATGAAACTATTTTGCTATAGATATCTTCTATTTTTTGGGTGAAATGATCCGAGATGTTGTCGCAGAGGGATTGAGTAGGTTCTTCTTCCGTATCAAGGGTTTTTGGATTAACAAAGGTGTTAAGGATCTGAAAAAGCATTTTGAAAGAGTTACCCGATTGTTCCAACTGCATGATAATTTGATTTTTGCGTGCTTTTCTAATGTTTTTGTGATAGGTGAGCAGAGCCATTTTATAGTGTTCTTTGCTTAGCCTATCTTTAGTGCGCCGCCATTTACGTTCGAGTTTTTTGCAGTTGCTCTTCTCTTCCTTTAGCTCTGAAGTATACCAAGTAGCCGGAGTGCGGTTTGTCCTCGTGTGCGACACTTTCTCTGGGATCATAGCATCAAGAGTGGTTTTTATAGTATGATGAAAGGACTCCAGATGATCCTCCACTGTTGCTGGAGTGGGAACCTGCCTATTTTTAGTGAGCACTTCCTTAAATGTATCTGGAGATAGTTTCTGCCAGTGTCTAAAAATCTTTTTAGATGGAAGTGTCCTCACTGTCTCTTTCCTTACACTAAGAAGGTCAAAGGAGATCATGGAGTGGTCCGACCAAATTAATGGATCGGTTGAAGTATTAACAAGGTCTGTTGAGTTTGAAAGAACCTGGTCCAATATATGACCTGCTTTGTGGGTGGGGGCGTCATTCCTTGTTGTAAGATTAAGTGATGTCATTTCCCTTGAAAAGATAATCGCTTCTGGGTCTTCTTGGATAACATGATGTACATTAAAATCTCCCAAGAGAATAAATTTGTCTGAGGATATGACGTGTGGTGCAAGTATGTCCAGCAGGTTGGAGATGGAATTAGCAATGGGGCATGGGGGGCGATATTGAATATGCTACTTACCAGTATGCATCTGTTCTTGGCATGTAGGGCTGCTAACATTCATATCTTAGCATTAGATCGCCGCCTAGTGTTGGGCTCGGATGATTGCACATTGTTGTCCTGGAAGAGTCTTCGAAGTATCCTGAGATAGGTGGCTCCTCCCCTGGACTACAGTGCGCATGGGCATCGGCTCCATCCCCAGATTGTTTTTCGCCATTGTGGCAGAAGATGGAGTGAAAAGTGTAAAGGATGTCCATGCTAATGATTGAATACAATAGTATATCTGCAGCTGCGACAGGCACCGGGGAGGAGGGCGGGCGATATGAATGTTAGCAGCCCTACATGCCAAGAACAGATGCATACTGGTAAGTAGCATATTCAGTTCGAGGCATGTGGGCTGCTAAATTCATATCTTAGCATAGAATACATAGCAGTCCCTCCATCAGCGGCGGTTGCCCGTGCCAGCTGCAGAAACCTGAAAGAGTGTCTTGAGAACAGCCTGTCCTACAGCAGCTTGCTGCTTGGAATGTACATCAACACAGTAGTGTTTGGTAAAGGTATGTGGTGTAACCCACGTGGCTGCTCTGCAGATATCCTCTAAGGGAATGTTCCCCAGGAAAGCCATGGATGCCCCTAGTTTGCGTGTGGAGTGCGCTCTGGGGGGTATTGTTAAAGTGCACTTTGCTTTTTGATAACATATCTGGATGCATTTAACAATCCATCTGGCTATCCCTGCTTTTGAAATCGGGTTGCCTTTGTGTTGTGGTGCGAAGGCAACAAAGAGTTGTTTTGTTTTTCTAAAGGGTTGTGTTCTGTCTATGTAGTACATCAACGCCCTCCGTACATCTAAGGTATGGAGCATTCTTTCCGCCACCGTTTGCGGGTTTTGAAAGAATGCTGGTAAGTCAATAGTTTGGTTTAGATGAAACTGTGACACCACCTTCGGAAGGAATTTGGGGTTAGTGCGTAGCACTACCCTATTTGGATGGATTTGAATGAATGGCTCTTGGATTGTGAGCGCCTGCAGCTCACTGACACGCCTCAGAGACGTGATAGCCACAAGGAAAGCTACTTTCCACGTAAGGAACTGGAGTTCACACGAGTGCAGTGGCTCAAATGGCGGTCCCATCAGTCTGGTGAGAACGACATTGAGGTTCCACACCGGAGCTGGCGGTGTTCTTGGGGGAATGACTCGTTTCAGACCTTCAAGGAAGGCTTTAATGGCAGGCACCCTGAAGACAGAGAGGTGCTGCCTATTCTGGAGATAAGCCGCTATGGCGGATAGATGGATCCGAATGGAAGTGTACGCTAGATTGCACTTATAAAGATGCAACAGATAGCAGATGATGTTGGGGATAGATGCATCTAGCGGGTCGATGTCATTGGCCGTACAGTAAATGACAAAACGCTTCCATTTTGCAGCATAGCATGCTCTGGTAGTTGGTTTCCTTGCCTCCTTGATGATGCTCATGCATTCTGGAGGTAGGTTAAGGTATCCAAACTCTAGGACTTCAGGAGCCAGATCGCCAGGTTGAGCTGTTGTGGATCTGGATGCTGAATGTCTCCATGGTTCTGCGTCAAAAGACTGGGCGTGAGGCGCAGTCTTTGATGCGGCACCACTGAGAGTTCGAGGAACGTGGTGTACCAAGCCTGGCGCGCCCACGTTGGAGCAACCAGGATGAGAGTCATCTCGTGCTGCCTTAGCTTTCTTGCGACCAGCGGTATCAGAGGGGCTGGCGGAAAAGCGTACGCAAATTTGCCTGACCAGTTCATCCATATCGCATTCCCCTGCGACAGTGGGTGAGGGAACCTGGCGGCAAAGAGTTGGCATTTTGCGTTCTCTGCTGTGGCAAACAGGTCTATCTCCGGATGACCCCACTGCTGGAAGTACGGGTGGAGAACAGATGGGTGTATCTCCCACTCGTGCATTTGGTGGCTGTATCTGCTGAGCAGATCCGCCATCTGATTGTCCTTCCCTGGGAGGTGTTCTGCCATGAGGAAAATGTTCCTCTGAATGGCCCACTTCCACATGCTCTGAGCCAGATGAGACAGCTGTGGCGAGTGGGTTCCTCCCTGCTTCTGAATGTAGTACATCGCGGTCATGTTGTCCGTCCGGACTAGCACGACCTTGTTGCACAGATGTACAATGAAGGACTTGAGCACCATGAAGATTGCCATCAGTTCCAGATAGTTGATGTGCATCTTCTGTTGCTGCGTCGTCCATAGTCCCTGCACAGTGTAAGTGAGCACATGAGCTCCCCATCCCTGGAGAGATGCGTCCGTTGTCAGGGTAATCTGCGGCACAGGCTCTTGGAACACTCGCCCTTGCAAAGGTTGTGTGGAGTCCACCAATGCAGAGAGTCGTATGCCCGACTGGTAACCAACACTAGGTCTGTTAATTGTCCTTGAGCCTGTGTCCACTGATTTGCTAAGCACTCCTGGAGCGGGCGCATGTGTAGCCGTGCGTGAGGGACTATGAAGATGCAGGAGGCCATCATGCCTATCAACTGCATGAACACTCTCGCTGGAAGCGAGTGTTGTGGCCTGAACCTTTGGATCAGAGCCTGCATGCTGTCTATCCTGACTTGGTTTGGCTGAGCCATGGCCGTCAGGGTGTTGATCGTCGCACCTAGGAACTGCCGGACATGCGCCGGCTGAAGATGCGATTTTGGGTAGTTCAGTGAGAAACCCAGATCGTGAAGAAGGTGAATTGTAGTCGACATGTCTGCGGCGCACTGTTGCTCTGACTTGGCTTGCACGAGCCAGTCGTCTAGGTAGGGGTAGACATGGATGTTCTGCCTCCTGAGGTGCGCCGCTACTGTCGCCAGACACTTGGTGAACACCCTCGGGGCTGTGGTGACTCCGAAGGGTAGGACTTTGAACTGATAATGTTTGCCTTGGATAGTGAACCTGAGGTATTTTCTGTGGGACGGGTGTAGTGGAATGTGGAAATAAGCATCCTTGAGGTCTAAGGTTGCTAAGAAGTCTCCTTGGTTTAGCAAGGGAAGAATCTGTTGCAGTGTAAGCATGTGGAAATGTTCCGATAGTATGTACAGGTTGAGGGGACGTAGATCTAGAATGGGCCTGAGAGAACCGTCCTTCTTTGGAATAAGGAAGTACAGGGAATATACCCCTGTGCCTTCCTCCCCCACCGGCACGAGCTCGATTGCTCCTTTTTGCAGCATCACCACTACCTCCTGCTGCAATAAGAGCAAGTGCTCTGCGGACATAGGCCGTTGCCTTGGCGGGATGTTGGGTGGAGTGGACTTCAACTCTAGGCAATAACCATACTGGACTAGTTGTCGCACCCACCTGTCTGTGGTGATGTTTCTCCAGACGGGCAGGAACTGCTGCAGTCTCCCCCCGACAGGTGTTAGGTGGTCGGGGGGCAGTGACAGAGAGTCACTGTTTGCTGGGAGTAGAGGTGCGGGAGCTGTTGTTTCCTCTGCCGCGACCTCTGTTGCTGTTATTCCTGTAACCTCCCTTGTTCTGCTTAGTGAACGAGGATTGTGCCCCACCTTTTGTGAACTGGGATTGTTGACCCATTTGTCCTCTGGTGACCCCACGTGCACCTGAGCGACGAAAATTGCTGCCACGAAACTGCTGTGACTGTAGGGCCCCCATAGACTTAGCAGTGTCTGTGTCCTTCTTTATTTTCTCTAGGGTGGTGTCAACATCCGGACCAAACAGACTATCAGGATTGACTGGCTGATTGAGAATTGTCGTCTGAATATCCGGTTTAAACCCTGAGATGCGGAGCCACGCTTGTCGTCTCAGCATAACGCTAGTGTTGATAGCCCTAGCAGCTGTGTCCGCAGCGTCAAGTGCACACTTGATGGCTGCGTTTGAGATTAGCTTCCCTTCCTCGATAAGCAGTTTGGTGCCTTCTTGGAACTGTGGAGGCAGGTGTTGTACAACCTGTTCTAGGGTGTCGTAGTGCGCCCTATCATAACGCGCCAAGAGCGCCTGTGTATTGGCGATGCGCCAAAAGTTTGATGCCTGTGCAGCTACTCTTTTGCCCCCTGCCTCAAGCACTTTGGATTCCTTATCCGGGGGAGGAGCTTCACCCGTAGTCTGGGAGTTGGCACGTTTCCTGGCATTGGCGACCACAAGAGAGTCCAATGGCAATTGTCCTCAAATGTATGCGGGGTCTGCAGGTGCAGGTCTGTACTTTTTTTCAATGCGAGGGTTGACCACTCTCGCTCTCGTAGGCTCCTTGAATATGTCCCCAGCATGCTTGAGGACTCCTTTAAGCATGGGCAGTGTCTTTACTGTCCTTTCAGAGACCGAAAAAGTGTCGAAAAGGAAGTCTTCCTCAACAGGGTCGGCATGCATGTCCACATCGTGATTGGCTGCCGCCCTTTCAAGTAGGGCATGAAAACCTGCTGAATCCTCAGTCGGGGATGCCCGTGCATTAAAAGGCTGCGGGTCCTGCCCCGCACCTTGGGTGTTCTGGTCACCAGTGTCATCATATGAATCCGGTTGCACATCAGGTTCATTGATTGGGAAATTGTACTGGTCGTCCTCATCATACCCCTCACCCTCAGAGTGGTCTGGGGAGGGAGTAGGGCTCCGTCTCGGAGGAGGCTGGATTGGTTCCGTGAGGCCTGAGGCGTCAAGGGGCACCTTCTTCTTCTTTAGAGGGATGACATAGGGGTCCACTGGCTCCGAAGTTATTTTCCTCTTATAGAGTGTCAGTTTGCCAGTGTCAGCGTCGATGAAATGCACCGAATCGTCCTCTGATTCGAGCACCTGACGTGGAAGTGGGCCAGTCGGCGAAGAAATCACCTGTTTCGGTGCCGATTTGGTTGAAAAAGCCTTTGGCGCCTCCTTCGGTGGCAAAATAAAGAGAAGTTTCCCAGACGGCTTCTCTGGAGTGTCCTTTCGCGGCTGCGTCGATGGAATCGGAGCCGACGGGGCAAAGGCCTTTTCCCTGATTCTTTTCAGTGATTCGGCTATGGGGGACGGCACACCCACAGATTGTGTCGGCGCCGACGAGGAAGGTCTGAGTTTCCCCTCGGATCCGACGTCCTTGTGGGCCTTGTGCGTCTTGGGCGCGGATCCAGTCTTCACCGCCTCCGAGTCCTGCGTTCGGGGCACAGACTTCTTTCCGTGTGCCTGCGTAGCCTCTTTGGAGCCGACTTTGGCGGGTTTTGACGGCGTCGTAGCCGCTGTCCCGTGTCGACCATCTTTCTTGGAGGACCCCTCCTCCGGCGCCGGTTTCGATTTCGCAGCATCGGAATCGACGGACTTCTTCGACTTCAGCGGACCAGAGGTCGACGGAGTCGATGGGGTAGCGGGCACCGTCGGTTTCACCGGCACGGCAGCCATCTTAGGGATACTCGAGTCCTTAACTTTCGGTTTCGATTTCGGGTCGGCCATTTTAGGTGTTGTCGATCCCGATGGTTTCAGTTTCGGTTTCGAAACAGTCTGCCCAGCAAGTAAGTCCGTGGCCGGGCCCGAAGGCGGGGCTGTGGCTTGCGGCAACGGGTCTTGGGTAAGGCCGACAGGCGATCCCGTGTCCCGGTCGGTATCCTCGTAACCTTCGGGGCAGAGCTCGTCCGCTGAGCTATCCGCCGCGGCCCCATAAATCTCATCGTCGTCTCCTACCTCGTCGACGTATTCAAGGCCCGGACCCGCGACTCCGTCGTCGTCTCCCGGATCCGCCTCGACCTCCGTCCCGGGTGGGGAGATTTGGAGATGATGACCCTGGTCGTCGTCGTCTAGGTCGCCGAAGATGTTCTCCGGATCCGGGGCCGCTTGTTTAGCTTCCATGCGCACCGCGCGCCGAAGCTTGAGAGTTTTCTTGGATCGGAACTGTGCACAGGCCTTGCACTTTCCGTCGTCGTGGTCAGGCGAAAGGCATTTGTTACACACGGGGTGTAGATCGATGTGTGGGTACTTGGACCCACAGAGCGGGCAGTACTTAAACGGGCTCCGCTCCATGTCCGAAAAGGCTTGCAGTCGTGTCGCGATGAGAAGGCCTCAAAGTTCCGAGAGCGAAGAGAACTCCGCTTATTCCGGCTCCAAGAGACGGAAGACTCGAGACCGTGCGCAGACAATACCGACGCAAGAAATTCGAGGCCTTTTGGCCGCTAAAAGTTAGTTTTTCTTGGTTCCGACAGAAAGACGTCGAGACCACATCCGAACCCAATGGCGGAAAAAAACAATCTGGGGATGGAGCCGATGCCCATGCGCACTGTAGTCCAGGGGAGGAGCCACCTATCTCAGGATACTTCGAAGACTCTTCCAGGACAACAATGTGCAATCATCCGAGCCCAACACTAGGCGGCGATCTAATGCTAAGATATGAATTTAGCAGCCCACATGCCTCGAACACAAGTGCTCCCTTCCAGCTCAGCTGTGGATGAAAGTCCAGTCTGAATACTAGAATTTCGATGTTATCTGAGCTGAATTAGTCTAAAGCGGTGGCCTTTATGGGATCTTTATAGATTATGGCCACTCCACCGCCTACTTTGTGAGACCGATCAAGTTTTAAAATGTGATAGCCTGTTGGTATCGCAACCGCAATATCAGGGGCAGAGGTAGGTCTTATCCAGGTCTCCGTCAGGAAACCTATGTCTGGGGCTAAGGTGGAAAAAAGGTCCCAAATATTTATGGCATGTTTGGGAAGTGAACGAACATTGGCTAGAAAACAATGCCAGTTGGTTTTAATAGGCTTGGAATCAGTGCACTGTGTGGCTAGGAATCCTGTCCTCGGCGAGGGGGTCAGGCTATCAAACCTACACTTGATACATGTAAAACTACCCTCGATGTTAGAGGGGAGTAGATTGGTACAATTAATGTAGTCACCATAGCCCAGAGTGTGCCTTGTTGTATTCCTGATGCCTAACAACTCCAATCTGGAGTATTTATGATCTTTTCTACAGGCCGCTGTGTTATCCCTCCGCAAAGATGTAAGGGGTATGGCGTCTGGCGGCGACCAGGCGCAGACGGGCTTGCCTTATGCGCGTCGCCCAGCACATGCTTTTAAGTGGTCCAAGCGTTCAAAAACTAGAACGCAGACCCTAGCCCGGAAGTAAGTATTTCTCGAAGCCGGTGAAAGTAAGAATCTCCCTCCACAGCAAACGAGCGGTGCTTGCGGTGGACCGGGGAGAGTGAAAAGAGTCCCTGATGTCTGACGAATTAAAATGCGAAAGGTTAGTTTTTAAAATAGTATCACAGTAAAACAGTGTCACGTTTCAGTTTTAAGCATAAAAAACATTTAGTCATACTCCTAACACTTTCTCTTGCCTGAATGTTGTCGTTACTTTTGTAATCCAGTACTGGGCTCCTAGGTCCAGCACTGGGATCACTACATAAGACGGGTAAGTAATTACGTTTCAGTAGTTGGTACGATTTTTAAGGAATATTTGAAGTTTGCAAAAATAGACACTTTGAAGAAATTTCACAGAAAAGCAGTCAATGGTTTCCTATGGAGAAAATTCAGGTAACTAGTAAATACGGTTAGGATTACTTTTGCAGTTCAGTACTGGGCTACAAGGTACAGTACTGGCTTCTTTCCTGATCACAGGTGAGTACTTAGGTATTCGGCTGATTTTAGGTGAATATTTTAAAGTTTTAAATCTTCACACTTAGAAGATTTTTCGAGTCAAACCAGTCAATGTTATCCTACGGAAGGAAGTGAGTTATTGGTTTGCAGGTGAGTACTCGACTGGTGGAGTTAAGGTTCTGGGCAAAGACTCAGGGGTCTCCCGGGGTCGGAAAGGTACAGTAGTTGCACCCTCAACGGCACAGGAGCAGCCGGGTGCAGAGAGAGTAGGCCCAATGCAATCCAATGGAGTGGAGGGGGCCTGCGGTTGGTGGCTGCAAGCAAGCAGGCCACACGGCTGTGGGAGCTGAGGTCCTGGTCACTTACTCAGGGCAAGTGGGAAAGTAGGGTAGGGTAGTAGTTGCACTTCCAGCGGCACTCGGGCGTCTGGGTGCAGGGTGCTTTTGAGCCGTCAGGCGCTCAATGTTATCCAATGGGAAAGTTAAAAAGTGAACAAAGGCTGCAGGCTCGGGGACGGAGATTCTTCGGGTGCGTCCACCACTTCGAGAGGTAAGTTGGGATCTTGGAGAAGAGGTAGGTACCCCACAGGAAGGCACAGGGGACCGTGGGGTGCAGGGGTGTCTTTTGGCGTCAGGAAAGCTTACACTCAGCTGGTCGCGGTTGGAGGGGTCCCTGGCTCTGAGGCTGCAGGCATCGTCTGGGTCGTCGAGGAGGGTCTTTGGGGCACTGGACTTTGGGTCCCAGTCACGGGGGGGGGGGGGGGGGACACGTCCTCGTGGTCTTGGATCACTCGTGCATGGGACCGGCTTGGCGGGTGCAGAGTGGGCTGGATTCGCGGTTCCTGGCTGGCACCAGGGGTATTGCTGTTGGAGCAGAGCCTCTGCTCATGGGAGTCCCAGTCTGTTAGAGGGTCAAGGCAGGCAGGTCCTCCGGGTTGTCCAAGGTTGCTGTCTGTCCGCAGGAGTTGCCGGGATGAAGCAGGAGCAGGTTCCAGGATCGACAGGCCGGTAGGGCTGGGGCCAAATCAGTTGGTGTTGTCCTGTTGTGAGCAGCTGCGCAGCAGGTTGTCTTCTGCTTGATCTTCTTTCTTGTTTTCTTATCGGGATCTGAGGAAGGAAGGTTCAGGGTGCCCCTAAATACTGAATTTAGGGGCGTTACAGGTAGGGCAACCAATAGGTCCCTGTCCTGGGGTGGGTACACCCCCTAGCCTGCTCCTCTCCTGTGGGAGGGGGGCAGGAGCCGATCTCTGATTGGGCAGGGCTCCCCATCTTCAAGATGGCCGGAGCCCGGGGTCGTGCTTCACCTCGCCTCTCCCACCGGAGGGGTGGGGTTGGTACAGGCTGGTACACCTCCCTTTCTGACGTAGGATTTCCCTCTAGGCTTCCCGCCAAAGCGGGGGTCAGAACTGGTGGGGGCCAGTTGCTGAGTACAGCAAGTGGTCTGGAGAACCTCACAAGGGCGGCAGGCCTTTGAAGTTTGCCCCTGCCCTTCCTGGGGGAGGAGACCTAACACCTCGCCCAGGATGTGCATTGTTGCAGGCCCAGGAGAGCGAGGGCTCTCCACCCAGGGGTCCAGCAACATGTCTGCTGTGTGGCAGACTAGGCAGCCTCTCAGTCCAGACGTGGATTGTAGGTCAGGATTTCAGGGGGCATCTCTAAGATGCCCTCTAGTGCATTTTACATTAAATCCCACACTGGCATCAGTGTGGGTTTAATGTGCTGAGAAGTTTGATATCAAACTGGCCAGTCTTCAGTGGAGCCATTATGGTGCTGTGGAGTTCGTAATGACAACCTCCCAGCACCATATACTCTTAATGGCATCACTGCACTTAGTGCCCAGGAATGGCCCAGGGTACTGTAAGGGCACAGGGCGCATACACCTGTGCCCACACCACTGGCACAATGCACCCAGCTAGAGGGGTGAATGAGGTATGCCAGGGCAGTGGGTCTTGTGGGCATGGCACACAGGGATGTGTGCCATGTTGACTCTTTGTTTAGTTCTGTACTTAGACACTCAGCCTGCAAAGGCAGTGTGTGGGTGGCAGGGTGCAGGGCCCCTAAGGGCGGCACAATAAGTGCTGCAGCCCTTAGGGGTCTTCTCTGGTCACCATGCCCTGGGTACCATTTACTAGGGGCTGATAGGTGGCCAGAGATGGCAATTGGGGTTTAGTTTCAACACACTTTTAGGGAAGGAACACATGGCCTGGGTACCTTCATTGGCAAAAAGAGCCACTTGCGCTGGAACTGGACTGGAGACTGCGTCTCTCGTCGAGGCAAATATGTCATTGACCTCATTGGTCCAACTGACTGGCTCCATGCTGGAGTCGGTCGTGTAAATAAACTGTAAGTAACTGCATTGATACTTACCTATGTTTTTCTTGAATACATTTCTAAATGTCAAATTCGTTGAATTTACCAGTGATTGTTTGCGGTTAAATACAAACTGTTAGTTTACTATACCTTGCACAAGCTGTATCTCCGGAACCCTCCGGTGGATAATTTTTGTTTTAGTGTTAAATATTATATCAAAATCAACGGTATTCTTTTTTTTATAAATTGGTGTCGAATTTCAATTGTTTTGGTGCAGTTTAAATGCTTGACGCGTGTTATTGTGTGTAAGCCTGACAGCTCAGAGCCACAACTGCCTAGTGTTGAGCTAAGCATTTAGCAAACGAAACCTAATAGCCCTAAAGGGGTTGGTAAGTGCCACGCCATATAATTCACCCCATTTCCTCGCACAATACATTTAAAATTCAGTCGCTAACAAATTAACTTTACTACAACTTTTGCGAGAAAGAGAGATAAGTGGAAAAATGCATGGACGTAGTCTCTGTAGAACAGGGACGGGACAGACTAGATTCCATCACTTAAACTGAACTGGAAGACAGACAGTCACACTAACAAAATACACAAATACATAGACACTCACAGGTGGTCGTGCCACTCACTCACTCACCGCACTGAACACAACAGCCCTCATGGCTGCTACTACAAATGCCGAAACTGGGAAATTCTACTAGATAAACTTCTGAAAGCAGTTACAGCCTAAAAGGTCAATTAACTTCCAAATGTTCCACCGATTTTTTCAGTTAATTAATTTACAGCTGAAGCATCGATTTTATTCCTTAGCTCAGATGAGGTACAGTATATGTATGTGGAAATCGCCACCTCTAGCACTATTTATGCAGGGCGACAGCCTTTACCACAAGGCTTTTACCACGAAATGCAAGTACAATGCATTTTTTACATCGAAATGACTTTGACCACACTAGTCTTTACCAAGCAAGTCTTTACAAAGCATATATGTTTTTATTGATGACTGTGCGGTATTTAGTTCATATAAGGGTAAATAAAAAAAGGTGGTTGAGGGCCCCCCCAAAAAGTAAACCTGTAATCTACATAAATGTAATTAAAAAAATATATATTGAATATGCTACTTACCAGTATGCATCTGTTCTTGGCATGTAGGGCTGCTAACATTCATATCTTAGCATTAGATCGCCGCCTAGTGTTGGGCTCGGATGATTGCACATTGTTGTCCTGGAAGAGTCTTCGAAGTATCCTGAGATAGGTGGCTCCTCCCCTGGACTACAGTGCGCATGGGCATCGGCTCCATCCCCAGATTGTTTTTGGCCATTGTGGCAGAAGATGGAGTGAAAAGTGTAAAGGATGTCCATGCTAATGAATAAATACAATAGTATATCTGCAGCTGCGACAGGCACCGGGGAGGAGGGCGGGCGATATGAATGTTAGCAGCCCTACATGCCAAGAACAGATGCATACTGGTAAGTAGCATATTCAGTTCGAGGCATGTGGGCTGCTAAATTCATATCTTAGCATAGAATACATAGCAGTCCCTCCATCAGCGGCGGTTGCCCGTGCCAGCTGCAGAAACTTGAAAAAGTGTTTTGAGAACAGCCTGTCCTACAGCAGCTTGCTGTTTGGAATGCACATCAACACAGTAGTGTTTTGTGAAGGTGTGTGGTGTGACCCACGTGGCTGCTCTGCAAATGTCCTCCAAAGGAATGTTACCCAGGAAAGCCATGGATGCCCCCAGTTTGCGTGTGGAGTGCGCCCTGGGGGGTATTGTTAAAGTGCGCTTCGCTTTCTGATAACATATTTGGATGCACTTAACAATCCACCTGGCTATCCCTGCCTTGGAGATTGGGTTGCCTTTGTGTTGTGGTGCGAAGGCAACAAAGAGTTGCTTTGTCTTTCGAAAGTGTTGTGTCCTGTCTATGTAGTACATCAACGCCCTTCGTACATCTAAGGTATGGAGCATCCTTTCCGCCACCGTTTGCGGGTTTTGAAAGAATGCTGGTAAGTCAATGGTCTGATTTAGATGAAACTGTGACACCACCTTAGGAAGGAATTTAGGGTTAGTGCGTAGCACTACCCTATTTGGGTGAATTTGAATGAATGGCTCTTGTATTGTGAGCGCTTGCAGCTCACTGACACGCCTCAGAGACGTAATAGCTATAAGAAAAGCCACTTTCCACGTAAGGAATTGGAGCTCACACGAGTGCAGTGGCTCAAATGGCGGTCCCATCAGTCTGGTGAGAACGACGTTGAGGTTCCACACCGGAGCTGGTGGTGTCCTTGGGGGAATGACTCTCTTCAGACCTTCAAGGAAGGCTTTAATGGCGGGCACTCTGAAGACAGAGAGGTGCTGCCTGTTCTGAAGATAAGCCGCTATGGCTGATAGATGGATCCTAATGGAAGTGTACGCCAGGTTGCACTTGTAGAGATGTAACAGATAACAGATGATGTTGGGGATAGATGCATCTAGTGGGTTGATGTCATTGGACGTACAGTAGATGACAAAACGCTTCCACTTAGCAGCATAGCATGCTCTAGTAGTTGGTTTCCTCGCCTCCTTGATGATACTCATGCATTCTGGAGGTAGGTTAAGGTATCCAAACTCTAGGACTTCAGGAGCCAGATCGCCAGGTTGAGCTGTTGCGGATCTGGATGCTGAATGTCTCCATGGTTCTGCGTCAAAAGACTGGGCGTGAGGCGCAGTCTTTGATGCGGCACCACTGAGAGTTCGAGGAACGTGGTGTACCAAGCCTGGCGCGCCCACGTTGGAGCAACTAGGATGAGAGTCATCTCGTGCTGCCTTAGCTTTCTTGCGACCAGCGGTATTAGAGGGGCTGGCGGAAAAGCGTACGCAAATTTGCCTGACCAGTTCATCCATATCGCATTCCCCTGCGACTGTGGGTGAGGGAACCTGGCGGCAAAGAGTTGGCATTTTGCGTTCTCTTTTGTGGCAAACAGGTCTATCTCCGGATGACCCCACTGCTGGAAGTACGGGTGGAGAACAGATGGGTGTATCTCCCACTCGTGCATTTGATGGCTGTATCTGCTGAGCAGATCCGCCATCTGATTGTCCTTTCCCGGGAGGTGTTCTGCCATGAGGAAAATGTTCCTCTGAATGGCCCACTTCCACATGCTCTGAGCCAGATGAGACAGCTGTGGCGAGTGGGTGCCTCCCTGCTTTTGAATGTAGTACATCGCTGTCATGTTGTCCGTCCGGACTAGCACGACTTTGTTGCACAGATGTACAATGAAGGACTTGAGCGCCATGAAGATTGCCATCAGTTCCAGATAGTTGATGTGCATCTTCTGTTGCTGCGTCGTCCATAGTCCCTGCACTGTGTAAGTGAGCACATGAGCTCCCCATCCCTGGAGAGATGCGTCCGTTGTCAGGACAATCTGCGGCACGGGCTCTTGGAACAGTCGGCCCTTGCAAAGGTTGTGTGGAGTCCACCAATGCAGAGAGTCGTATGCCCGACTGGTAACCAACACTAGGTCTGTCAATTGCCCACGAGCCTGTGTCCACTGATTCGCTAAGCACTCCTGGAGCGGGCGCATATGTAGCCGTGCGTGAGGGACTATGAAGATGCAGGAGGCCATCATGCCTATCAACTGCATGAACACTCTCGCCGGAAGCGAGTGTTGTGGCCTGAACTTTTGGATCAGAGCCTGCATGCTGTCTATCCTGACTTGGTTTGGCTGAGCCATGGCCGTCAGGGTGTTGATCGTTGCACCTAGGAACTGCCGGACATGCGCCGGCTGAAGATGCGATTTTGGGTAGTTCAGGGAGAAACCCAGATCGTGAAGAAGGTGAATTGTAGTCGACATGTCTGCGGCGCACTGTCGCTCCGACTTGGCTTGTACGAGCCAGTCGTCTAGGTAGGGGTAGACATGGATATTCTGCCTCCTGAGGTGCGCCGCCACTGTCGCTAGACACTTGGTGAACACCCTCGGGGCTGTTGTGACTCCGAAGGGTAGGACTTTGAACTGGTAGTGCCTGCCTTGAATAGTGAACCTGAGGTATTTCCTGTGTGACGGGTGTAGTGGAATGTGGAAATAAGCATCCTTGAGATCTAAGGTTGCTAAGAAGTCTCCCTGGTTTAGCAAGGGAAGAATCTGCTGCAGTGTAAGCATATGGAAATGTTCTGACAGTATGTACAGGTTGAGGGGACGTAGATCGAGAATGGGCCTGAGAGAACCGTCCTTCTTTGGAATAAGGAAGTACAGGGAATATACCCCTGTGCCTTCCTCCCCCACCGGCACGAGCTCGATTGCGCCTTTTTGCAGCATCGCCACCACTTCCTGCTGCAATAAGTGCAAGTGCTCTGCGGACATAGGCCTTTGCCTCGGTGGGATGTTGGGTGGAGTGGATTTTAACTCTAGGCAATAACCATACTGGACTAGTTGTCGCACCCACCTGTCTGTGGTGATGTTTCTCCAGACGGGCAGGAACTGCTGCAGTCTCCCCCCGACAGGTGTTAGGTGGTCGGGGGGCAGTGACAGAAAGTCACTGTTTGCTTGGAGTAGAGGTGCGGGAGCTGTTGTTTCCTCTGCCGCGACCTCTGTTGCTGTTATTCCTGTAACCCCCCTTGTTCTGTTTAGGGAACGAGGATTGCGCCCCACCTTTGGAGAACTGGGATTGTTGACCCATTTGTCCTCTGGTGACTCCACGTGCACCTGAGCGACGAAAATTGCTGCCACGAAACTGCTGTGACTGTAGGGCCCCCATAGACTTCGCAGTTTCTGTGTCCTTCTTTATTTTCTCTAGGGTGGTGTCAACATCCGGACCAAACAGACCATCAGGATTGACTGGCTGATTAAGAATTGTTGTCTGAATATCCTGCTTAAACCCTGAGATGCGGAGCCACGCTTGTCTTCTCAGCATAACGCTAGTGTTGATAGCCCTAGCAGCTGTGTCCGCAGCGTCAAGTGCACACTTGATGGCTGCGTTTGATATTAGCTTTCCTTCCTCAATAAGCATTTTGGTGCCTTCTTGGAACTGTGGGGGCAGGTGTTGTATAACCTGTTCTAGGGTGTCGTAGTGCGCCCTATCGTAACGCGCCAGGAGCGCCTGTGTATTTGCGATGCGCCAAAAGTTCGCCGCCTGTGCAGCCACCCTTTTGCCTCCCGCCTCTAGCACTTTGGACTCCTTGTCCGGGGGAGGAGCTTCACCCGTTGTCTGGGAGTTGGCACGTTTCCTGGCATTGGCAACCACAAGAGAGTCCAGTGGCAATTGTCCCCGGATGTAGGCGGGGTCCGCAGGTGCAGGCCTGTACTTCTTTTCAATGCGAGGGTTGACCACCCTCGCCCTCGTAGGCTCCTTAAAAATGTCCCCAGCATGTTTGAGGACACCTTTCAGCATAGGAAGAGTTTTTACTGTCCTTTCAGATATTGCAAAGGTGTCGAAAAGGAAGTCTTCCTCAACCGGGTCGGCATGCATGTCCACAACATGATTGGCCGCCGCCCTTTCAATTAGTGCATGAAATCCTGCTGAGTCCTCAGTCGGGGATGCACGTGCATTAAAGGTCTGCGGGTCTTGGCCCACACCTTGGGTGCTCTGGTCACCAGTGTCGTCGTATGAATCCGGTTGTACATCAGGTTCATCGATAGGGAAATTGTACTGCTCATCCTCATCATATTCCTCACCCACAGAGTGTTCTGGGGAGGGAGTAGGGCTCCGTCTTGGAGGAGGCTGAATCGGTTCCGTGAGGCCTGAGGCGTCAAGGGGCACCCTCTTTTTCTTCAGTGGGATGATGTAGGGGTCCACCGGCTCAGAAGTGATCTTCCTTTTATAGAGTGTCAGCTTGCCGGTGGCAGCATCGATGAAATGCTCTGAATCGTCTTCCGATTCGAGTACACGACGTGGAAGAGGGTCAGCCAGCGAGGAACCCTGTTTCGGAGCCGATTTCGTCGAGAACGCTTTCGGCGCCTCCTTAGGTGGCAAGAGAAAGAGGAGTTTTCCAGAAGGCTTTGCCGTAGCGTCCTTTTGCGGCTGCGGTGATGGCATCGGAGCCGATGGAGCAAAGGCTTTCTCCCTGATTCTCTGCAGTGACTCCGCAATGGGGGACGGTACACTGCCAGTGGGTTTCGTCGCCGACAAGGATGCTTTGAGCGGTCCTTCGGATCCGACGTCCTCGTGGGCCTTGTGCGGTTTGGGCGCGGAAACCGTCTTCGGCACCTCCGATTCTAGAGGCCGGGGCGCAGGCTTCTTGTGCGTAGCCTCTTTGGAGCCGACCTTGGCGGGCTTGGACGGCGCCGTAGCCGCTGATCCGTGCCGACCATCTTTCTTGGGGGCCCCTTCCTCGGGCGTCGGTTTCGATTTTGGAGCATCGGAATCGACAGACTTCCTCGGCTTCTGCGGACCGGAGGTCGACGGAGCCGATGGGGTGACGGGCACCGATTTCTTCACAGGCACGGCAGCCATCTTAGGGACACTCGAGTCCTTAGGTTTCAGTTTCGATTTCGGGTCGGCCATTTTAGGTGTTGACGACCCCGATGGTTTCGGTTTCGGTTTCGAAACAGCGTGCCCAGCAAGTGAGTCCGTAGCCGGGCCCGAAGGCGGGGCTGTGGCTTGCGGCAACGGGTCCTGGGTAAGGCCGACAGGCGATCCCGTGTCCCGGTCGGTATCTTCGTAACCTTCGGGGCAGAGCTCGTCCCCCGAGCTGTCTGCCGCGGCCCCATAAATCTCATCGTCGTCTCCTACCTCTTCGACGTATTCGAGGACTTGACCCGCGACTCCGTCGTCGTCTCCCGGATCCGCCTCGACCTCCGTCTGTGATGGGGAGATCTGTAGATGGTGGCCCTGGACCTCTTCTTCCTGGTCGCCGAAGATGTTCTCCGGATCCGGGGCCGCTTGCCTAGCTTCCAAGCGCACCGCGCGCCGAAGCTTGAGTGTTTTCTTGGAGCGGAACTGTGCACAGGCCTTGCACTTGCCGTCGTCGTGGTCCGGCGAAAGGCACTTGTTACACACGGGGTGTAGATCGATGTGTGGGTACTTGGACCCACAGAGCGGGCAGTACTTAAACGGGCTCCGCTCCATGTCCGTAAAGGCTTGCAGTCGTGTCGCGATGAGAAGGCCTCAAAGTTAGAGAGCGAAGAAAACTCCGCTTATACCGGCTCCAAGAGACGGTAGACTCGAGACCGTGCGCAGACAATACCGACGCAAGAAAATCGAGGCCTTTTGGCCGCTAAAAGTTAGTTTTACTTGGTTCCGACAGTAAGACGTCGAGACCACATCCGAACCCAATGGCGGAAAAAAACAATCTGGGGATGGAGCCGATGCCCATGCGCACTGTAGTCCAGGGGAGGAGCCACCTATCTCAGGATACTTCGAAGACTCTTCCAGGACAACAATGTGCAATCATCCGAGCCCAACACTAGGCGGCGATCTAATGCTAAGATATGAATTTAGCAGCCCACATGCCTCTAACATTTAGTTACAATATTGTTTTAAGATTTATTGTATAATTTTTGAACAGTAGATGGCAGTGTTAGACTAGGACAGCTCTAGGAGTCGATGGAATGGACTCCTTTCAAACTCTGCCCCGGGTGTCGTGCTAAATTTCCACGCACCGACTTGCACGAAGTGTGCAACCTCTGCCTGTCCCCAGAACACGACGAGAAAGACTGCGACGCATGCCAATTGTTTCCATCAAAGAAGACGCTTCGTGACCGTCGGGCTCAACGTCACGAGATGCAACATCAAAGCGGCTCCGCACCGGACATCCTCAGTGAAAATTCAAACATAGACCATCACGCTCAAGGAGCCGAGGAAGAAGAACACCATATCTCGGTGTCCGAAGCCAACTCTGACATGGAAGAAGAGGAGCAGGTTACTCCGGGTCAGCGTACCGTGACTAAATATACCTCTTTGTCCCCTCAAAAAACAAAGAAAAAGGCTCCGGTCCCTACTCTGCTTTGGGGCCAAGATCAGCACCAACAAAAAGTTTCAGACGACCCACCCTCAGGTCCAGCACCGAAACACAAAGAAAAGCCTTCCGGCTCAGGCTCAAGGCGGCCCCATATTGGTGCCACACAAACACCTTCGGCACCGAAACATCTCTTGGTGACAATCCTATCGTTACCGAAGAAGCCACCTTCGGCACGAAAGGTTCGGAGCCGAAACCTTAGACGCCGAAACCGGTGAGTAAAGACAAAGTCACTCCTTCTAAAGAGCCTCGGCCCAATGCCCTCCCTTCGGATCCGAAACAGAAAAAGCTGGTGATAAATCCAGATATGGGTCATATCCATACCACCCTTCCAAAAAGAAAATAGACCAGTCAGAGAACTACCGCATTCCTCTCAAAAGGAAAAGTGTGGGTACTATCCCTTCTCCACCTTACATTCCACCTCCGGCTCCTTCCCCCAAAGATCCTAACTTACTCATCACACAAACAAATTCACCACCATTACTATCACCTGACCCACAGGATTACACGGCAGCTTGTGCAGTAAACACTAGCGTACTACTATGCATGCAAGCTTGGTTGAGAATCGCAGGATTCAAGCCTGAGGTGCAAACCTCCATTCTCAATCAACCGTTTGACAAGGAACATCTCCATGGCCCAGCAGTTGATACCTCGCTGGAGAAAATGAAAAAAGACACGGAGGTCGTAAAGTCCATGCGGGCTTTGCAGTTATCTACAAATAGGGGTTCCTTTCGTCGCTCCTTTTACAGAGGAGGCTACAAAAATGTATCCACAAAAACTCCCATCTCCTCTTACAAGGGTAACAACCAATCGCCCTCATCAAGAGGCTATTTTAGAGGAAACAACGGTAAGGGAAGAGGCCGAGGCAACTCAACACGCACTTCCTTGCAAACAAACAGTGACTTCCTTCCGTTACCCCCGATCATTCCACTCCAGTCGGGGGACGTCTCTCTCAATTCCTACCTGTCTGGAATTCAATCACCTCAGACAAGTGGGTACTACAAATTATCAAACATAGTTACTGCCTAAAGCTTACAGACATTCCCACAAATATTCCTCCAAGATCACATACAATGTCACAAGAACATATCACCCTCCTAAGGCAAGAGGTTCTCTCTCTGTTGGAAAAACATACTATAGAGCCAGTCCCCTTACAATACCAAGGGACCGGGTATACGCCCAGTACTTCTTAATTCCCCAAAAAGACGGCTTTCTCAGGCCTATACTAGACCTCTGAGAACTAAATCTATACATTCAGTCGGACTACTTTCACATGGTCACACTCCAGCAAGTACTCCTACTACTTCGACAAGGCGACTTTCTATCCACTCTGGACTTAAAGGACGTCTATTTCCATACACCCTGCTCACCGCAAATACCTCAGGTTTGTGGTAGAGGGCCAACATTGTCAATTGAAGGTCCTCCCATTCGGAGTAACTACCACACCCAGGGTTTTCACAAAGTGCTTGGCAGTAGTTGCAGCATATTTACGAAGACTGCACATTCACATCTTCCGATACCTAGACAACTGGCACATAAAAGCCAGCTCACAACAAAGCTGCCTACGCCACACTCAAAAAACAGTGCAACTACTCCACAACCTTGGGTTCACCGTAAACCTGACCAAGTCTCATGTACAACTGTTAGACCTGGCATAATTGGCGTGGGTCTCCCTTCCTCTTTTCGCTGCCTATCCTTTATGTCGTCTGGATTTAGATGCTCTGGGCGCTGTGCCACTGCTAATCAGTGCCACAGCGCGAATGCTCCTTGTGTAAAGATGACTGTATGAATTGGGATAACCATAATGATAGGTCTGTGTAGCATGTTCTAATAGCGAGTCACCCTCCATTTCACTGTTTAGTATTGTGAAGCTATCCGTTCTCATAGGCCGGAATGGGCAGGCTAAGGATTACCTTCCATAATCCTATCTGACCCCAGGAACCTGATAGGAAATTCGAATTTGATATGTTTAAGCTCAGGACAGTGAGATACACCTTTTTGTAAGGACCATTTATAAATACCATGCTCGAAAATGCCTCTTCTGGAAATTAGGTATTTTCTTGCCTAAGCTTTCCTGTAGGCTTTGCTAGTATGTGTATTGAACATCTGGTTTTGGAGCAGCAGGGCCAGCTGGGTCAGACCTGGCTGGGGAGAGAGAGATCGGCATGCAGAGCGTGGGGAGGGGTGACTCTTTGAACTGAGCAGGGCCGTGCCTGGCAAGGTGAATGATGGCTCCACCTCCCACTGGGCGTCTGATAGCAGACCCCCTCATCCTGAAAGGGCAGGATGTCCCCTCATAAAACAAGTGCTCCCCGACCCCACCAAACTGGTTCTGGCTGGATTTAGTGATTCGTGACTTTAGAGAACAAGGACTTTTTAGGTATATAACGCTGTGATGAAATCTTTTCTTGGTGTTTGTAGGAAGGGGGAGTCTCTAGTTGGCGCAGTGCAGCACTGGCGACAAGCAGGGACTCTCCTTTCCTCGTCAGGGCTGAGGGTTACCTTCAAGACAACCTCTGCTTACCCTCTAGGTAGTGTGGCTTAAGCAGTCTTAGGCTAATCTCTGGGGCACATAGGGTTAAACATTTGCAATATTACACCATCACAACCAACCCACCACACAATGACACCAAACTGTATTTTGTAAAAATATATCTCTTTATATATTGTAAAAAGCAGGCTTGTAAATACAGTCTTCAAACTCTCAATAGCGGTTCCAGTTTACTTAGTTTCAAGTTGCCACAGTTCTTTCTTAGCAATAAGCAATCTTTTGGGCCTTCTGCCCAGGTTTCAGCAAGGTTCAGTGTCTTGTAGCGCCTAAATGCGCGTTCCGCTGTCTCCGCTCGCTTCAGAGAGGAGATCGGGCCCGGCCGGCCAAAGCTCACGCTTCCCGCGTGGGCCTCGCGGACCAGGAGCAGTGCGAGCCTCGGTTTCAGGGGCGGCTCGCGCTGTGAAGCAGGCAGCGCGGTGCGAGCTCAGGTCGTAGGACGCTCGCACCTGGTTTGGTTTCTGAAGGCCAGCATGTAGCTATATACATTCTGGGGAGGTTTCCTGGGAGATTGCTCCCAGCCTTCCTTTACCAAACTCAGTGGTCCTCTCACGGGGTGGCCATACAGCAGCTCAAAGGGGCTGAACCCTAGAGACTTCTGTGGCACCTCGCGGTAGGCAAAGAGCAGGCATGGTAAGAGGACGTCCCACTTACGCCTCATTGGACCTTCCAGGCCCATGATCATGCCCTTCAGGGTTCGGTTGAATCTTTCAACCAACCCATTTCCTTGGGGATGGTAAGGTGTGGTGAACTTGTAGGTTACACCACACTCTTGCCAAAGGGACTTCATATACTTGGATATGAAGTTGGTCCCCCTGTCACTCACCACCTCCAGAGGGAATCCCACTCTGGAGAAAATTCCCATCAGTGCACGCCCCACCACGGGGGCCGTCACTGTCCTCAGAGGGATGGCTTCAGGGTACCGGGTGGCATGATCCACCAAGACCAGGATGAACCTGTTGCCCATGGCTGTCTTGGGGTCCAGAGGCCCAACAATGTCAATACCCACTCGTTGGAATGGAGTACTGACCACAGGGAAGGGTTGGAGGGGAGCCTTGTTCTTCCCTCCGCTCTTCCCACTTGCCTGGCAAGTTGGACAGGTCCTACAATGAGCATCTGAGCTCTTGTGCATTTGGGGCCAGTAGAAGTGGGTGACAAGCCTGTCATAGGTCTTGTCCATCCCCAAATGTCCTGCTAAAGGCACATCATGAGCCAGTCCCAGTAGGAAGGCTCTGAACTTCTGGGGTACCACCAGCACACGGGCTGACCCAGGTTCAGCAGCCTTAGGCTCTGAATACAGGAGGTCATTCTCCCAGTACACATAATGTGTTTTGGCCTGAACACCATTGGCCTGGTCTGCAGCCTGCTGCCGCATACCCACGAGAGAAGGGCATTCTTTCTGCTCCCTGCAGAATTCCTCCCTGGAGGGGCCTCCTTCTTGCTGCCAATGGGTCAGCTCAGGCAGGTCCCCCAGTTCGGCAATCTGTTCCCCAGTAGGCTCCAGGGCATCCCCCTCAAGGTCTGCTTCCTCCTGGACCGTGGGAACTTCAGGGGCCGGTTTCCCGCGCACCCTGCGCCTTCTCCCTAAGGCCGGTTCCTGGGCCTCTCCTTCAGGCCCCAGGACCTCTTGATCACCCCTACTGGCTGCCATTGACCGGGTGGTCACGCACGCCCAGTCAGGTAGACCCACCATCTTCAGGTGAGTCGTCTTCTCCACCTTTTCCCAAGGGGAGTCCTCCAAGTCGTTCCCTAGCAAACAGTCAACAGGCATGGCTTTCCTCACACAGACCTGCAGAGTACCAGAGACCCCCCCCCCCCACTCGAAGGGAACTTGAGCCATTGGACATTGGCTCTCAGAGTTGTCAGCATTGACAACCCTACAATAGGCATGGGGTACAACCTGCTCTTGAGACACCAGGTGATGCCTCACTGCAGTCACACTGGCTCCTGTGTCTCTAAGAGCCTCAGCTTTCCTACCATTGATGGTAACCACCTGCCCATATTTTTTAGTGTTAGAGGGCAGGTAGTTTGTAGGGACCATCTCACTGTCTCCTAGTGAGACTAGGGTCATCTGAACAGGATCTCCACCCCCCGGGACCATCACTTCTTCTCCTAAGTGAACACTGGTCACTTGTCGGGGCGGAGCACCAGTGGGTGCTGGTTTTCCAAACAGGCGACACTTGGGGTCACTGGCTATGTGCCCCGGGTCACCACATTTGAAACAATTGAAGGGCCCCTTTGGAACAGGTCTACCTGTCGGGCCCCCATTCTGCTTTGGGGGTGGGGGAGGCTGAGAACCTTTCTGCGGGTCCCCTTGGGGATTACTTTGGGGGCCTTTTTGGAACCCTTTCTGTTTTCCCTTGTCCCCCCCACTCTTCTGCTGGGGACCCTGCCCACCCTTGGCAGAGTCTCCCACTGGACCCTTGTGGACCCTGGTGCTGAGCCAGCGGTCCGCCTCCTCAGCAAGCTTCCTCGGGTTGGACAGCTTGCTATCAATCAGGTGCTGGCGTAACTCAGGAAAACATTGTTCAGACAAGTGCTCCCATGCAATTAAATCAAAGAGACCTTGAAAATCATTCACTTTGTTACCCTTCACCCAACCATCCAGTGCTCTGCAAAAAAAAGTCACAAACTCCACATATGTATTCCCAGGCCGCTTATTACACCCCCTAAACTTCTGTCTATACATTTCAGGGGTAAGCCCATACCTGGTCATTAAAGCTTCTTTCATATGGGGATAGGATCTCTGGTCTTCAGTGGGCAAATCTAGCAGGGTGTCCCGCCCTTCGCTAAGGAACCTTCCCCATAACCCCGCTCCCCAATCCTTCTCAGGGACCCGGTGGGAAAACATGGCTACCTCATATGCCCTAAACCACTGTCCTATGTCATCCCCCTTAAAGAACTCCTTAACTACATCTTTGGGGATGTGCACTCTTGACTCTACCTGCACCGGCGTTGCGCTGCCACCAGAGGGAGGATGATCCAAGGTTTTCGCTTTTAGACTCATCTCCCTCATTTTCACATCATACTCCAATTGGAGTTTTCGCTCTTCCAGAGCCATTCTTTTGCTTTCAAGCTCCATTTGGCCCTTTAAATTCAATTCTGCCAGCTTTATCTCATGATCCCTGGTTGCTTGTCTGTCTGCCAGCTCCTCTGGCGACAGGCCTCTGCCAAAGCTAAGAACGCTGTCTGGTTTTTCCAGACTCACAGGATCCACAGGTGCATCCTGATCCTCAGGTGCCTTCCTAGATTCCATCCAGGCCTTCAGGGCTTTGTAGAACTCGTGTTTGTTCTTGCACCCTGCGTGTGGAACCTTGAGTTTCCTGCAGAAAAAACTCAGTTGCTTCTTTGTGTAGTCATCCAGCTTTGATGCATCCCATTCTAGCTCCTGCGCACCAGAGGCTATGGATTCTCCTCCATCAATGCTGTTTGTGCCAGGCATGACTTCAACACTAGGGATCTTCTTCTTTAGCAAAATTAAAAAATCAAAAAGTCTGTGGCTACGTTACTGGACTGTAATCACTATGCAATGGTCAGTAGCTAAGGTAAAACACTGCAAATGTAAATTCGCGAATCCTCACCGCTGCGTCCAATGTAGGAAGGGGGAGTCTCTAGTTGGCGCAGTGCAGCACTGGCGACAAGCAGGGACTCTCCTTTCCTCGTCAGGGCTGAGGGTTACCTTCAAGACAACCTCTGCTTACCCTCTAGGTAGTGTGGCTTAAGCAGTCTTAGGCTAATCTCTGGGGCACATAGGGTTAAACATTTGCAATATTACACCATCACAACCAACCCACCACACAATGACACCAAACTGTATTTTGTAAAAATATATCTCTTTATATATTGTAAAAAGCAGGCTTGTAAATACAGTCTTCAAACTCTCAATAGCGGTTCCAGTTTACTTAGTTTCAAGTTGCCACAGTTCTTTCTTAGCAATAAGCAATCTTTTGGGCCTTCTGCCCAGGTTTCAGCAAGGTTCAGTGTCTTGTAGCGCCTAAATGCGCGTTCCGCTGTCTCCGCTCGCTTCAGAGAGGAGATCGGGCCCGGCCGGCCAAAGCTCACGCTTCCCGCGTGGGCCTCGCGGACCAGGAGCAGTGCGAGCCTCGGTTTCAGGGGCGGCTCGCGCTGTGAAGCAGGCAGCGCGGTGCGAGCTCAGGTCGTAGGACGCTCGCACCGCAAGGGCAAAGAACACAGTACCTTGGATTTCTCGCAGATCTTGGAGCGGACGGCTGTCCGTGGAGCTGTCCCACGTCGCGTTGTCTTCCTGGAGGGTGCGGCGGCCTGCGAGTCTCAGCGCAGGTCACAGGGCACCCGGGATGACGGTGCAGATGCGGGGCAGGATTCTCCGGGGTCAGGTTCGCTCACACTGAAGGGAGAAGCTGCAGGCAGGCGGGGCTGAGGGGGGTGCACTCCACGGAGCGCGGGGCACAATTCAGGCACGGCTCAGCAGCGAGTCACTCCCAGCTGCGGGGGCCAGGGGGTCTCAGCGCCCAAGTCACGAGGGGCACAATCTTGGCAGTGCCGGTCTTTGCGGAGCAGCCTGTACCTCGGGGGTCACACAGGCGGCGATGCTCAGACCGGGCAGGTCCTCCCTTTCCTTTGCAAGGGCGGCTCAGCGCGGACAGTCACGGCGCTCAAACCAGCGTGGGGCTGATCCTTACTTTGCGGCTGGCACACGAACAGGCCACAGTCACGGTGGTCGGGGAAGGGGCACAGCTGCACAAATTGTCAGAGAGCATGGCGGAAGGCACAGCGCTCTCACCTCTCTTTTCCTTGGCGCTGTAGAGACACACAGCACACGCCAGCAGCAGCTTTTCTTCAGAGGGGTAGCGCCCACTGTTCCTGGGGCGCTGGTCAGGGGGCAAGTTCACAGGCAAGCCCTTGGAGATCTTTCAGCAGAGTTTGGCACAAAGTTTCAATAAAGCAAAAGTCTCTTGTAGTCTTTTCTTTCCTCTCCTTTGGCAGCAAGGCACCAGACACAGGCCAGAGACAGCACTCCTCCTTGTAGTCCTTCCAGGTCCTTCTCTTCGGGCAGAGTTTCTTCTGTAGCGCAAACAGGATCTAATTTACAAGGAGCAGGGCTCCTTCTTTTATACCCAGTTTCTTTTGTTCTAGCAAGCCAGGGGGGCCTCTGCATAACTGCTCCAGTCTCTGAGCACTTGTTGTGGGTACTTCTGGCTTCTGCATTCAGTGTGAGGGCAGGCACATCAGCCGCTCCCCAGGGGGGCGGAGCCGGCATTGTGAAGACAGGGGCAGCTTGAGCACTTTGTTGACAAGCTTCGGTCCTTCCTGGGCCAGGTGCAGGCTGAGTCATCAGTCGCTCCCCAGGAGGGCGGAGCCAGCATTGTGGAGGCAGGGGCACAGCCTGATGCATCATTCAGGGGAAACTCCCACCACCCACTAAGGGGTCATCCTGCTAATCACTACCTGTCAACTCCCAGCCCTGTCACTCACACACACCAGACAGTCAGATCCACATCCAAGCAGAGGCGGGCTGAAATGGTTAGGCCAGCAAATGCTAACTTTCTAAAAGTAGCATTTGCAAACACAGGATATTAAAATAAACTTTACTAAAAGAAGTATTTTATTATTCTGAGTTCAGGCATACTAAACATTAATTTCTACCATGCTCCCTGAGCCTGCTGGGATTATAGAGTGTAATAATTCCAGCAGCCCATCTGGCCTAGAAGGGAACTGGTAGCCTTACAATAGTGAAAAACGAATTTGGCAGTAATTCACTATTAGAACATGCCACACACATCAGGGCATGTTCTACCTTACACTTACAATGCACCCTGCCCTCAGGCCTACCATAGGGGTGACTAATATGAAGTTTAAGGGAAGGTTTAGGGGCTGGCAAGTGGGTGCACTTGCCCAGCTAGCATGACAGTACCAGACTGCACGCAGGTTCTGCAATGGCAGACCCTAGACACAATTTAAGGCTGCTTCTGTGGGTGGCGCAACCAGCGCTGCAGGCCCACTAGCAGTATTGGCATTCACAAGCCCTGGCACTCCTGGTGCACTTTACTAGGGACTAACAGTAAATCCAATGAACCAATCATGGACATCAATCACATGTACACTTTATAGTAGGGAGCACTTGCACTGCGGCACGGGTTGGCCGTGGCGCAGTGCCCTGAGTAGCCGACACCAGCAAAACATTTGAGGCACAACAGCAAAAAGTGGAAGGGAAACTCACGCCAAGGTGCCAGGTCTAACAGTGTTCCTTCTGAATGTCGAGACGAAACTCTGTCTGACTGAATCGAGGAAAGGACTTTGAAACTTTCACCAAGCTTGCTGAAATAACTACCCGAGGGCCAGAAACGAGAGCGCCTCCTGCTGAAGTCTCAGGGACATTAGACTTCACCCCGTTAGCCGTCGGAATTCCTGTGCGATGAATTCTTTTTGCAGGTGAGGCCTCCGTCGAGTAATCCGGAGCCTCTAGTTCTACTGTGAGGACCGGGACTAGTAACCCTTCCCTGAATCTGTGTGGGCCGCTGCAGCTAAGCGAGAGCTGCCACCGCTGAGAGCCCGCCTTATTTTGAACCTTCAGAACCTTCGCTGGATCTGTGGGGGGCGCTGCAGCTAAGAGAGAGATGCTGCCGCTGAGAGCCTGTCCTAATTTGAACCTTCAGAACCTTCGCTGAATCAGTGTGGGCCGCCACAGCTAAGAGAGAGCTGCTGCCGCTGAGTGCCCGCACCCAAGGCCAACTTTGCATCATCGTGATTTGTCCTGTGGGCCGTCGCAGATAAGGGAAAGCTGCCGCCGCTGTGTGCCCGCATCTTGTTCACCATTGTCAAAGATTACCGCTATCGTCCCGTGCGCCGCCGCAGCTAAGAGCCCACACCTTTACCAACTTTGCATCACTGTGATTTGTCCCGTGGGCCGCCGCAGCTAAGAGAGAGCTGCTGCCGCTGAGTGCCCACACCTTTGCCAATTTTGCCTCATAGTGATTTGTCCTATGGGCCCTCGCAGATAAGGGAGAGCTGCCGCTGCTGTGTGCCCGCATCTTGTTCACCATTGTCAAAGATTGTCGCGATCGTCCCGTGGGCCGCTGCAGCTAAGAGAGGCCACCACGGAGCTGCACGAAGCGTGTCATCGCCACCACCAGCCTCGGCCGCCGCAGCCACGTGCTGCTGCCGCAGAGAGCCTGCTTGTCCCCGAGTGCCCGAATCATTGGGGGTGCACACTGCGGACCACTGCAGCCAAGACATGTGGTCGCTGGGAGTCCGCCTGTCACCGTTTCCGCTTCTTCGAGAAGCTGCGTGCTGTATCCCCTTCCAACAGCAGGTACCTGGTGCGCAATGGGTCGCGTAGGCCCCAGCCTTGAACTCAGTCAGCGCCACGTTCTGGTGGATACGTTAGTGCATTCTTAAGTCCCTTCTGATTTACGTGCATTGTGGCTTGTTAAAACGCTTTGAGAGTCTTGAATTAAACCTTAGATAAAGATACTATTTTTCTATACCTACTTGAGTTGTGTCCTTTTGCGGTGTTGTTACTGCCTTATTGTGCATGGTCATAAATGCTTCACACACTGCCTCTGAGATAGGCCTAACTGCTCGTGCTACGTTACCACAGGGTTGAGCAGGGGTTATCAAAGGGGGTAGCCCTCTTGCCCTGACTTAGGAAGAAGGGTCCCTATTAGGACAATGGCGCCAGCCATTGCCAACCAGAGACCACCATTTCTAACAACAACCATCCAACATATAGGTGTATGTAGGAGCCATAATAAACACTCATAAAACTCTAGCGTGTCCCAACCCAGCCAGAATCCGCAACATGCAGACTCTAATCTCTCAGTTTCGGCCCCAACACCCATTACCAGTTTGAGTGTTCATGCAGTTACTAGGAATGATGGAGTCTTGTATCCTAATCGTCCCTTATGCAAGACTTCAAATGCTTCCCCTCCAGGAATGCTGAGCACATCAGTGGAACCAGGCTCAGGGGTCGGTTATCAGATCTAGTGTTGGTGGACGGCTGCAACCATCGCTCTCTGCAGTGGTGGAATACACAAAACCTTTTAAAAGGGCTACCCTTCATCGACCCGGTTCCACACATAGTGCTAACAGCAGACTCATCGCTCACTGGCTGGGGAGCTCATCTCTAAAAACAGGGCATGTGGACTCTGCTACAAAAGCAGCTCCACATGAACCATCTAGCGCAGCTAGCGATTGTTTTAGCTTTCAAAGAGTTTCAACTTCATCTAGTAGGCAAAGCTGTCCTAATTCCCTCAGATAACATGACAGCATGTACTACTTACAAGAACAGGGGGGACACACTCTCCAGCTGTCACAACTAGCTCAGACCATCTGGAGATGGGCTAAAAGTCACAAAATGTATCTCCTTGCGGAACACCTTCCAGGAGTCAACAACCAGATTGCAGATCTGCTCAGTCGTCAACGACAACAGATCCACGAATGGGAACTCCACCCTCAGGTTCTCCTCCCATTCTTTCAAATGTGGGGCTTCACAGAGATAGATCTGTTCGCCACACACCTAAACACTAAATGCCCAAGCTTCGCATCCAGGTGTCCACGCCCATTGTCCTAAGGCAATGCACTATGGATGAACTGGTTTGGGATATTTGTTTAAGCTTTTCTACCTTACCCACTCATTCCTTTAGTGGTTCAGAAGCTCAGCCAGCAGTCCCTGACACTTATCCTGGTTGCTCCCACATGGGCCCGTCAACCCTGGTTCACAACCCTGTTGGAGTTATCTGTAGTTCGAGGCATGTGGGCTGCTAAATTCATATCTTAGCATTAGATCGCCGCCTAGTGTTGGGCTCGGATGATTGCACATTGTTGTCCTGGAAGAGTCTTCGAAGTATCCTGAGATAGGTGGCTCCTCCCCTGGACTACAGTGCGCATGGGCATCGGCTCCATCCCCAGATTGTTTTTTTCCGCCATTGGGTTCGGATGTGGTCTCGACGTCTTACTGTCGGAACCAAGAAAAACTAACTTTTAGCGGCCAAAAGGCCTCGAATTTCTTGCGTCGGTATTGTCTGCGCACGGTCTCGAGTCTTCCGTCTCTTGGAGCCGGAATAAGCGGAGTTCTCTTCGCTCTCGGAACTTTGAGGCCTTCTCATCGCGACACGACTGCAAGCCTTTTCGGACATGGAGCGGAGCCCGTTTAAGTACTGCCCGCTCTGTGGGTCCAAGTACCCACACATCGATCTACACCCCGTGTGTAACAAATGCCTTTCGCCTGACCACGACGACGGAAAGTGCAAGGCCTGTGCACAGTTCCGATCCAAGAAAACTCTCAAGCTTCGGCGCGCGGTGCGCATGGAAGCTAAACAAGCGGCCCCGGATCCGGAGAACATCTTCGGCGACCAAGACGACGACGACCAGGGTCATCATCTCCAAATCTCCCCACCCGGGACGGAGGTCGAGGCGGATCCGGGAGACGACGACGGAGTCGCGGGTCCGGGCCTTGAATACGTCGACGAGGTAGGAGACGACGATGAGATTTATGGGGCAGCGGCGGATAGCTCAGCGGACGAGCTCTGCCCCGAAGGTTACGAGGATACCGACCGGGACACGGGATCGCCTGTCGGCCTTACCCAAGACCCGTTGCCGCAAGCCACAGCCCCGCCTTTGGGCCCGGCCACGGACTTACTTGCTGGGCAGACTGTTTCGAAACCGAAACTGAAACCATCGGGATCGACAACACCTAAAATGGCCGACCCGAAATCGAAACCGAAAGTTAAGGACTCGAGTATCCCTAAGATGGCTGCCGTGCCGGTGAAACCGACGGTGCCCGCTACCCCTTCGACTCCGTCGACCTCTGGTCCGCTGAAGTCGAAGAAGTCCGTCGATTCCGATGCTGCGAAATCGAAACCGGCGCCGGAGGAGGGGTCCTCCAAGAAAGATGGTCGACACGGGACAGCGGCTACGACGCCGTCAAAACCCGCCAAAGTCGGCTCCAAAGAGGCTACGCAGGCACACGGAAAGAAGTCTGTGCCCCGAACGCAGGAATCGGAGGCGGTGAAGACTGGATCCGCGCCCAAGACGCACAAGGCCCACAAGGACGTCGGATCCGAGGGGAAACTCAGACCTTCCTCGTCGGCGCCGACACAATCTGTGGGTGTGCCGTCCCCCATAGCCGAATCACTGAAAAGAATCAGGGAAAAGGCCTTTGCCCCGTCGGCTCCGATTCCATCGACGCAGCCGCGAAAGGACACTCCAGAGAAGCCGTCTGGGAAACTTCTCTTTATTTTGCCACCGAAGGAGGCGCCAAAGGCTTTTTCAACCAAATCGGCACCGAAACAGGTGATTTCTTCGCCGACTGGCCCACTTCCACGTCAGGTGCTCGAATCAGAGGACGATTCGGTGCATTTCATCGACGCTGACACTGGCAAACTGACACTCTATAAGAGGAAAATAACTTCGGAGCCAGTGGACCCCTATGTCATCCCTCTAAAGAAGAAGAAGGTGCCCCTTGACGCCTCAGGCCTCACGGAACCAATCCAGCCTCCTCCGAGACGGAGCCCTACTCCCTCCCCAGACCACTCTGAGGGTGAGGGGTATGATGAGGACGACCAGTACAATTTCCCAATCAATGAACCTGATGTGCAACCGGATTCATATGATGACACTGGTGACCAGAACACCCAAGGTGCGGGGCAGGACCCGCAGCCTTTTCATGCACGGGCATCCCCGACTGAGGATTCAGCAGGTTTTCATGCCCTACTTGAAAGGGCGGCAGCCAATCACGATGTGGACATGCATGCCGACCCTGTTGAGGAAGACTTCCTTTTCGACACTTTTTCGGTCTCTGAAAGGACAGTAAAGACACTGCCCATGCTTAAAGGAGTCCTCAAGCATGCTGGGGACATATTCAAGGAGCCTACGAGAGCGAGAGTGGTCAACCCTCGCATTGAAAAAAAGTACAGACCTGCACCTGCAGACCCCGCATACATTCGAGGACAATTGCCATTGGACTCTCTTGTGGTCGCCAATGCCAGGAAACGTGCCAACTCCCAGACTACGGGTGAAGCTCCTCCCCCGGATAAGGAATCCAAAGTGCTTGAGGCAGGGGGCAAAAGAGTAGCTGCACAGGCATCAAACTTTTGGCGCATCGCCAATACACAGGCGCTCTTGGCGCGTTATGATAGGGCGCACTACGACACCCTAGAACAGGTTGTACAACACCTGCCTCCACAGTTCCAAGAAGGCACCAAACTGCTTATCGAGGAAGGGAAGCTAATCTCAAACGCAGCCATCAAGTGTGCACTTGACGCTGCGGACACAGCTGCTAGGGCTATCAACACTAGCGTTATGCTGAGACGACAAGCGTGGCTCCGCATCTCAGGGTTTAAACCGGATATTCAGACGACAATTCTCAATCAGCCAGTCAATCCTGATAGTCTGTTTGGTCCGGATGTTGACACCACCCTAGAGAAAATAAAGAAGGACACAGACACTGCTAAGTCTATGGGGGCCCTACAGTCACAGCAGTTTCGTGGCAGCAATTTTCGTCGCTCAGGTGCACGTGGGGTCACCAGAGGACAAATGGGTCAACAATCCCAGTTCACAAAAGGTGGGGCACAATCCTCGTTCACTAAGCAGAACAAGGGAGGTTACAGGAATAACAGCAACAGAGGTCGCGGCAGAGGAAACAACAGCTCCCGCACCTCTACTCCCAGCAAACAGTGACTCTCTGTCACTGCCCCCCGACCACCTAACACCTGTCGGGGGGAGACTGCAGCAGTTCCTGCCCGTCTGGAGAAACATCACCACAGACAGGTGGGTGCGACAACTAGTCCAGTATGGTTATTGCCTAGAGTTGAAGTCCACTCCACCCAACATCCCGCCAAGGCAACGGCCTATGTCCGCAGAGCACTTGCTCTTATTGCAGCAGGAGGTAGTGGTGATGCTGCAAAAAGGAGCAATCGAGCTCGTGCCGGTGGGGGAGGAAGGCACAGGGGTATATTCCCTGTACTTCCTTATTCCAAAGAAGGACGGTTCTCTCAGGCCCATTCTAGATCTACGTCCCCTCAACCTGTACATACTATCGGAACATTTCCACATGCTTACACTGCAACAGATTCTTCCCTTGCTAAACCAAGGAGACTTCTTAGCAACCTTAGACCTCAAGGATGCTTATTTCCACATTCCACTACACCCGTCCCACAGAAAATACCTCAGGTTCACTATCCAAGGCAAACATTATCAGTTCAAAGTCCTACCCTTCGGAGTCACCACAGCCCCGAGGGTGTTCACCAAGTGTCTGGCGACAGTAGCGGCGCACCTCAGGAGGCAGAACATCCATGTCTACCCCTACCTAGACGACTGGCTCGTGCAAGCCAAGTCAGAGCAACAGTGCGCCGCAGACATGTCGACTACAATTCACCTTCTTCACGATCTGGGTTTCTCACTGAACTACCCAAAATCGCATCTTCAGCCGGCGCATGTCCGGCAGTTCCTAGGTGCGACGATCAACACCCTGACGGCCATGGCTCAGCCAAACCAAGTCAGGATAGACAGCATGCAGGCCCTGCTCCAAAGGTTCAGGCCACAACACTCGCTGCCAGCGAGAGTGTTCATGCAGTTGATAGGCATGATGGCCTCCTGCATCTTCATAGTCCCTCACGCACGGCTACATATGCGCCCGCTCCAGGAGTGCTTAGCAAATCAGTGGACACAGGCTCAAGGACAATTAACAGACCTAGTGTTGGTTACCAGTCGGGCATACGACTCTCTGCATTGGTGGACTCCACACAACCTTTGCAAGGGCCGACTGTTCCAGGAGCCAGTGCCACAGATTATCCTGACAACGGACGCATCTCTCCAGGGATGGGGAGCTCATGTGCTCACTTACACTGTGCAGGGACTATGGACGACGCAGCAACAGAAGATGCACATCAACTATCTGGAACTGATGGCAATCTTCATGGCGCTCAAGTCCTTCATTGTACATCTGTGCAACAAGGTCGTGCTAGTCCGGACGGACAACATGACCGCGATGTACTACATTCAGAAGCAGGGAGGAACCCACTCGCCACAGCTGTCTCATCTGGCTCAGAGCATGTGGAAGTGGGCCATTCAGAGGAACATTTTCCTCATGGCAGAACACCTCCCAGGGAAGGACAATCAGATGGCGGATCTGCTCAGCAGATACAGCCACCAAATGCACGAGTGGGAGATACACCCATCTGTTCTCCACCCGTACTTCCAGCAGTGGGGTCATCCGGAGATAGACCTGTTTGCCACAGCAGAGAACGCAAAATGCCAACTCTTTGCCGCCAGGTTCCCTCACCCACTGTCGCAGGGGAATGCGATATGGATGAACTGGTCAGGCAAATTTGCGTACGCTTTTCCGCCAGCCCCTCTGATACCGCTGGTCGCAAGAAAGCTAAGGCAGCACGAGATGACTCTCATCCTGGTTGCTCCAACGTGGGCGCGCCAGGCTTGGTACACCACGTTCCTCGAACTCTCAGTGGTGCCGCATCAAAGACTGCGCCTCACGCCCAGTCTTTTGACGCAGAACCATGGAGACATTCAGCATCCAGATCCACAACAGCTCAACCTGGCGATCTGGCTCCTGAAGTCCTAGAGTTTGGATACCTTAACCTACCTCCAGAATGCATGAGCATCATCAAGGAGGCAAGGAAACCAACTACCAGAGCATGCTATGCTGCAAAATGGAAGCGTTTTGTCATTTACTGTACGGCCAATGACATCGACCCGCTAGATGCATCTATCCCCAACATCATCTGCTATCTGTTGCATCTTTATAAGTGCAATCTAGCGTACACTTCCATTCGGATCCATCTATCCGCCATAGCGGCTTATCTCCAGAATAGGCAGCACCTCTCTGTCTTCAGGGTGCCTGCCATTAAAGCCTTCCTTGAAGGTCTGAAACGAGTCATTCCCCCAAGAACACCGCCAGCTCCGGTGTGGAACCTCAATGTCGTTCTCACCAGACTGATGGGACCGCCATTTGAGCCACTGCACTCGTGTGAACTCCAGTTCCTTACGTGGAAAGTAGCTTTCCTTGTGGCTATCACGTCTCTGAGGCGTGTCAGTGAGCTGCAGGCGCTCACAATCCAAGAGCCATTCATTCAAATCCATCCAAATAGGGTAGTGCTACGCACTAACCCCAAATTCCTTCCGAAGGTGGTGTCACAGTTTCATCTAAACCAAACTATTGACTTACCAGCATTCTTTCAAAACCCGCAAACGGTGGCGGAAAGAATGCTCCATACCTTAGATGTACGGAGGGCGTTGATGTACTACATAGACAGAACACAACCCTTTAGAAAAACAAAACAACTCTTTGTTGCCTTCGCACCACAACACAAAGGCAACCCGATTTCAAAAGCAGGGATAGCCAGATGGATTGTTAAATGCATCCAGATATGTTATCAAAAAGCAAAGCGCACTTTAACAATACCCCCCAGAGCGCACTCCACACGCAAACTAGGGGCATCCATGGCTTTCCTGGGGAACATTCCCTTAGAGGATATCTGCAGAGCAGCCACGTGGGTTACACCACATACCTTTACCAAACACTACTGTGTTGATGTACATTCCAAGCAGCAAGCTGCTGTAGGACAGGCTGTTCTCAAGACACTCTTTCAGGTTTCTGCAGCTGGCACGGGCAACCGCCGCTGATGGAGGGACTGCTATGTATTCTATGCTAAGATATGAATTTAGCAGCCCACATGCCTCGAACTGAATATGCTACTTACCAGTATGCATCTGTTCTTGGCATGTAGGGCTGCTAACATTCATATCGCCCGCCCTCCTCCCCGGTGCCTGTCGCAGCTGCAGATATACTATTGTATTCAATCATTAGCATGGACATCCTTTACACTTTTCACTCCATCTTCTGCCACAATGGCGAAAAACAATCTGGGGATGGAGCCGATGCCCATGCGCACTGTAGTCCAGGGGAGGAGCCACCTATCTCAGGATACTTCGAAGACTCTTCCAGGACAACAATGTGCAATCATCCGAGCCCAACACTAGGCGGCGATCTAATGCTAAGATATGAATGTTAGCAGCCCTACATGCCAAGAACAGATGCATACTGGTAAGTAGCATATTCAGTTCCTCACCAAAAACTTCATCTTACTCCCAATCTCCTCACTCAGAGCCATGGAGACATAAGGCATCGAGATCCCAGTCATCTCAACCTTGCGATCTGGCACCTGAACTCTTAGAGTTTGGATACCTCAATCTTACACCAGACTCCATGAATATCATCAAAGAGGCCAGGCGCCCGACCACAAGAGCATGCTATGCAGCAAAGTGGAAGCAATTTGTAATAACAATCAAATTAACCCACTTGATGCTTCAATACAAAACATCATTTGCTATCTTTTACATCTACAGCGTACCAATTTAGCGTACACATCCATATGCTCACATCTTGTCTACAGAACAGACATCATCTGTCTCTTTTTAGAGTGCCTGCTACTAAAGTATTTATGGATGGGTCCACCTTTTGAGCCATTGCATAGATGTGTACTGCAATTACTCACTTGGAAGGTAGCTTTCCTCATAGCTATCACATCACTGAGGAGAGTGGGTGAGCTTCAGCCACTAACCGTAGAAGAATCATTTTTACAAATGCACCAAAATAAAGTGGTTCGTCGGACCACCCCAAAGTTCCTACCTAAAGCCATTTCTGCCTTTCATATCAACCAATCTGTTGAGTTGCCTATGTTCTTCCCTCAACCAGATTCTGTGGCAGAACGTGCTCCTCACACCTCAGATGTGAAAAGAGCATTACTCTACTACATTGAAAGGACAAAACATTTCTGTAAGACCAAGCTACTATTTGTTGCTTTTGCTCCACCACATAAAGGCAATCCTATATCAAAATCAGGTAGTGTACGGTGGATAGTCAAGTGCATTCAAACATGCTATATTAAAGCAAAACACACATTAACAATCTCCCCTAGAGCGTACTCCGCTCGCAAACTAGGGGCCTTTTTGGCATTTTTAGGAAATACACCCTGTCAGGAAACACCCCTGACGACCTATGGAACGGAGAAGACGAGGAACCCTTACCCTTTTATGCCACTCCTGTTTTTTTTCACAGTCACTGTGGGACCCGATAGACCTGGATAGCAGCCGCCGCTTTCGTTCATCAACCTTCCTGTTTGCTGAGGACTTTGACTCCGATCACGTGGCCAAGTCACATGAGCCAATCGGGGACTCCGAGAGAGAGGAGAGGGATACTTCAGCCAGTAGGGGAAGAGGAGAGTGGCCGACGTCCGAGACCCGGGAGAATCAGGAAGCCCTGTGGGATTGGAGAGAAGACGCCTTCGGGGAAGAGGACACCGACCAGACGGGAAATCGACCGCCCAGGAGATTGGAGCCGAGGAGTGGCCCTAAGCCGAGCAGTCAAGAAGGGGAGCCGGACCTTATCCGGTACTACGACTCTGCCAGCCACGCTCACCGGGGAGCGTGGCTCCCACAGGTTCGTTCCAGAGTGCGAGGCTGGTTCCACAGGGGGGCTGCTAATACTGTCCCGCGTCCAGGGGAGGGAAGGACAGAGTCTATCCCTGTTACACCGGAGACACACCCATAGGGATCTCCATTTTCAGTCATCTCACCTGGGGAAGTTGTATTGGTGACGGTTTGGGTGCTCTTCCTCACCCCCTTTTCCTATAACCTTTTCGGACAAAAAGAGTCCAAATTGACCATTTGTCAATTTCTTTTCTTTTATGTGGAACCTGACATCCGGAGTGGAGTCTTGTATACGAAACAACAGAAGCACAACCTTCCTTAAAGGAGGAGTACCTGCAGAACCAGGACGGATACAAACACGTATCTTGGTTCTGAACAGTTACTTTCTTTCGAAAATCCTTAAATAAAAACACTAAAGCAGGGAAAACGAGTCCGCCTCTCAGTCCTAAGCGACACACCCATAGATGACCTTTGCAAAGCTGCAACATGGTCTACACCACACACATTTACAAAACACTATTGTGTAGATGTCTTAGCTAGACAAGCAGCTAGGGTGGGCCAAGCAGTTTTACGTACACTATTTCAAACAGCTGCCACGGCTACAGGTTAGCCACCACTTTGGGAGATAACTGCTATACAGGCTATGCACAGCATGTGATCTACAGCTCACATGCCTCAAACAGAAAATGCTACTTACCACAGTATGCATCTGTTCTTGGCATGTAGAGTTGTAGATTCACATGTGCCCACCCGCCTCCCCGGTTGCCTATACCTGTTGCAGTACCATCTTACTTAGATACAATATACATGGACATCTCTCTTTGCTACTCTTACTAACTCCATCATCACCCTCTGCGGTAAAACAATCTAACGATGGAGTCGATGCCCATGCGCACTATCACCAAAACTAGGAGGCATCTACCTCGTGACTGGAAAGACTTCTTCGAAGAAAAACAAAGTGCAAACATCCGCACCCAACACTAGTTGGCGCGCTATGCACAGCATGCGAATCAATAGCTCTACATGCCAAGAACAGATGCATACTGTGTCAAGTAGCATTTTCCTTCCAGCATCAGCATAATTTTAATAAAAAATATAAACTGCAGGTATCTGCACTCTTCTGCACCCATGGGTGAAAAAGAATCTAAATATGTTGGCAGTCACGCCCGGGGGGCTGTGGGCTTCCAGTCAATGTCATGTGGGCCCCACCTATGGTCGACACTCAAAAGTAAAGATTTATTTTTTCAAATAATTTTGCTACATCTAATGACAAATGGCAGAATAATGCACAGAATGTGAATAGGCACATGTTGAGAACAGAGAATTGCTTCTGAAAGTCTCTACGTTACCTGCTTAGTGACAGCATCGACATCTCCCAATAGACACACAGCTGGCTTCACACTGTTCCCCAGCTCTTCAGCACAAATGTCCACCTGTGGGCAGAGAGGAAACGGCAGGTCACCCACCACTGACCAGGAGGGAGAGCACATAACTGTCACTCATTGAGGCACTACTGAAAGCATGTCACCCATCACTCACCGAATCAAGACAGTAAACTATCATCGTCCGTCCACAGACTCAGTCCCAAAAGCACATCATTCTCCACTCACTGAGCCAGAACAGCACATCACTCGCTGCTCAATTAACTATAGCAGTTAGCATGCACTCCCTGAGGCAGGAGGGGAAGCACACCACTGTCTGCTCAGGGAGCTAGAACAGTGAGCATGCACTCCCTGAGGCAGGAGGGGAAGCACACCACTGTCTGCTCAGGGAGCTAGAACAGTGAGCATGCACTCCCTGAGGCAGGAGGGGAAGCACACCACTGTCTGCTCAGGGAGCTAGAACAGTGAGCATGCACTCCCTGAGGCAGGAGGGGAAGCACACCACTGTCTGCTCAGGGAGCTAGAACAGTGAGCATGCACTCCCTGAGGCAGGAGGGGAGCACACCACTGTCTGCTCAGGGAGCTAGAACAGTGAGCATGCACTCACTGAGGCAGGAGGGGAAGCACACCACTGTCTGCTCAGGGAGCTAGAACAGTGAGCATGCACTCCCTGAGGTAGGAGGGGAAGCACATCATGGTCTGCTCAGGGAGCTAGTTATAGAAAGCTTGTCACCCATCACTCACTTGGCAGAAACCACATCATTAGTTGCTGAATTACCTATTCTAGAGCGCACACATTTGCCACTCGATGAGCCAGGGCAGGAAGCACCACATTTACCATTCCTTGAGCTGGTCCAAAAAGCAGTCAAATGCAAAAACAACATGGTGACCGCTTGACCTAATCTCCGCCCCGCTCGAGCCGCATCCCAATTCATTGTTTTTTGCCCATCATGCAACCTCAGTTTGGACCCAGCCATATGTAAATCAGTCCTGACCCTTTTCTTCAAGGTAAGAGTCCAGCCTGAACTACCAGGCCAGGTCCTCGCTCAACCAGAACACAAGCAACTTAGGACCATTTCTGCCTTAGTTAGAGCTCCTCAGCCAGTTCTAGTTTGCTTCCAGGAGCACAGTGACCCTGGGACCCGTGGCTCGGCAAACTCAGCTCACTTAGGGCGTCAGATGCAAAAACAACGAGGTGATGGAAACTATGGTCTAAGTTTAATGACTTATGCAGATGACTCGCAAGTCCTGTTTTCACTCTCCAAATCCGACTTGTCTGTCCCTTCTGCATTAAAAGTAGGCCTCCAAGAAATATTCAGTTGGATGTCAGCCAACCAACTCAAATTGAATGGAGATAAGACAGAGGTCCTACTGTTAGGGAATAGTAAAGACCTCTGGAATGATTCCCATTGGCCATCGTCATTAGGCAAACTCCCACCTTTAGCCTCTCAGGTCAGAAACCTTGGGGTCATCATAGATGACAGTCTATCTATGACTCAACAAGCAAACAAAGTGGCAGGTATTTGCTTTACCATTCTTAAATGGTTACGCAAAATAGTCTGGATGTTGCCACCCACTACCCAGAAGACCGTGGTCAATGCCTTAGTGACATCTCGGCTTGATTACGGTAACATCTTATACCTGGGTTCAAACAAGGCAGTGATAAAGCGTCTATAATTAGTGCAGAACGCTGCGGCCAGATTGCTCTGCAAAATCCCTGGATCCGCTAGGATCACTAAACATCTTAGGGAATTGCATTGGCTTAAGGTTGAAAATCGTATTCGTTTCAAGGCCTTGAGTTATTTATTTAAAATCAAAGCTGGCACGGCCCCCAAATATCTACAGGCACTTGTTAAACCCTACCTCCCAAATCGTAGTCTTCGTTCAGGCACAGCGGCAAACTTTGCGGTACCAAGGTTTAAACGGGCCAGAATAGGCGGGAGATCTTTTTCCTACTTGGGCCCAACGTTGTGGAACTCACTGCCTATTCATATACGCAAGGAGGAAAGCTACATGAATTTCAGAAAAAGTGTAAAAACATGGTTATTCAATAAATAAATGTTTTGACTGTTCTCTCTCCAGTGATATCGTGTTTATGCTGTTTCTGGCGCCGGGAAACCCTTTGTGGGTAGCTGTGCGCCTTACAAGTGCTATAAAATAAAAATAAAATAAAAATGGATCGAATGCTTGAATTAATCTCAGCCAATGGCAATCTCTCGGTGCCGCATCCCAATCCATTGTGTTTTGCCCACCATACCACCTCAGTATGGACCCAGCCATATGCAATCCGTCTCGACCCTGCTCCAATGGGAACAGTCCAGGCCACACTGCTAGGCCGGGTCCTCCCCGAACCGGAAGACAACAAACCTAGGACCGGTTTCACCAGAGTTAGGAATCTTCAGCCAGGTACAGCTTTGTCCCAGTGGCACATACACCTGGTTGAAGTCTCATAACTAGGGTGACACTGGTCCTAGTTTGCTGGGGTTCCTGTTCAGTGAGGAATTGGCCAGGCAGTTCAGGCTGGTCTGCTCTCATGAGGAGCAGGGTCAAGAATGATTTGCATATGGCTGGGTCCAAACTCAGGTGGCACGGTGGACAAACACATTATGGATTGGGGACAAAGCTCGAGTGATTGCCAGTGGCTGAGATTAATTCAAGCATTCCATCTATCACTTTGTTGTTTTCGCATTTGAGTAAAAAAAATAGACCACCCACCACTCACTAAAACTAGGACCGAAGGAACAACGCTGGCCGCTCTCTGACCAAGAGTAGAAAGCATGCCGTTCAACATACAGTGGAGCTCAAAAATCCTCACGGAGCAAGAGATCACCGTTTTTTGCTCCACTGTGTGAGAATCTTCAAGAAATCTCAACATTCCCTGAACACCATCAAAAAAAGGGAAAAGAGGCATCCAAGCAAGTGAGTCCACCGCCAGCACAGGGGCATCACAGTGCCCGCGTCTGCCCTCGCTTTACACACAGTGAGCCAGAAGAACCCGAACGGGCTTCTTCACATTATGCAGGCATCGGAATGATTGAAGCCAGGCAGAGGGAATAACGGCATGTGCAAGATCTCATGCAGACTATAGATGTAGGGATTTTCCAAAGCCCATAAGTTCACCATATAGGTTTCTTGACGCTATAGCGGTACTGGACTGACTGGAGCACAGTAGGGAATCTAAAGGCACAGAGCGGGGTAATGTTCAGACTACTCATGCATGGGACAGTGAGATGTGGAGTTGGAGATACACAGGCATGGGGAGTCTGCTGTGAAGCTGAAGATTGGCAGGCATGGTACAGGACATAATCCTCGACAGGCAGCTGGATACAGAGTCGAGGGTATACAGTCAAAGCATCTGCCATAATCCTAGCTACAGGGACATGGAACAGTCTGATCCTGAGCCAGGGGCATGCAGGCATGGTTCAGGGCATATTTCTGATTATACAGGCATGGAAACGTCGGGCGGGGAGCAGAGGGTGTACAGGAATGGTGTAGAGCGCAATCCTGATGAAACAGACAGTGGAGAGTCTCATGTGTATCTTAAAGTACACAGGCCAGACACAGGGCATCATGCAGATTACAGAGGTATCAAACTTAAATTGATGAGGCTGGTGGTGTATAGTGGTGTATGGATTCAGCTGGGTTATATAGGAATAGGCCGGCGTGCAGGATATCTGGGTGATATAGGCATAGGACAGCGGGCTATGCAACTTGCATTGTACAGGTGAGGCAGTATATCTGGGTGATATAGGCATAGGCCAGGGGGTATGCAACTTGCATTGTAGAGGTGGGGCAGTATATCTGGGTGATATAGGCATAGGCCAGGGGGTATGCAACTTGCATTGTAGAGGTGTGGCAGTATATCTGGGTGATATAGGCATAGGACAGCCTGATATGCAACTTGCATTGTACAGGTGTGGCAGTATATCAGGGAAATATAGGCATAGGACAGCCTGATATGCAACTTGCATTGTACAGGTGTGGCAGTATATCTGGGTGACATAGGCATAGGACAGCCTGATATGCAACTTGCATTGTACAGGTGTGGCAGTATATCTGGGTGATATAGGCATAGGACAGCCTGATATGCAACTTGCATTGTACAGGTGTGGCAGTATATCTGGGAAATATAGGCATAGGACAGCCTGATATGCAACTTGCATTGTACAGGTGTGGCAGTATATCTAGGTGATATAGGCATAGGACAGCCTGATATGCAACTTGTATTGTACAGGTGTGGCAGTATATCTGGGTGATATAGGCATAGGAGAGCCTGATATGCACCTTGCATTGTACAGGTGTGGCAGTATATCTAGGTGATATAGGCATAGGACAGCTTTATATGCAACTTGCATTGTACAGGTGTGGCAGTATATCTGGGAAATATAGGCATAGGACAGCCTGATATGCAACTTGCATTGTACAGGTGTGGCAGTATATCTAGGTGATATAGGCATAGGACAGCCTGATATGCAACTTGCATTGTACAGGTGTGGCAGTGTATCTGGGTGATATAGGCATAGGACAGCCTGATATGCAACTTGCATTGTACAGTTGTGGCAGTATATCTGGGTGATATAGGCATAGGACAGCCTGATATGCAACTTGCATTGTACAGGTGTGGCAGTATATCTGGGTGATATAGGCATAGGACAGCCTGATATGCAACTTGCATTGTACAGGTGTGGTAGTATATCAAAGAACTATAGGCATAGGACACCTGGATATGCAACTTGCATTGTACAGGTGTGGCAGTATATCTGGGAAATATAGGCATAGGACAGCCTGATATGCAACTTGCATTGTACAGGTGTGGCAGTATATCTGGGTGATATAGGCATAGGACAGCCTGATATGCAACTTGCATTGTACAGGTGTGGCAGTATATCTGGGAAATATAGGCATAGGACAGCCTGATATGCAACTTGCATTGTACAGGTGTGGCAGTATATCTGGGTGGTATAGGCATAGGACACCCTGATATGCAACTTGCATTGTACAGGTGTGGCAGTATATCTGGGTGATATAGGCATAGGACAGCCTGATATGCAACTTGCATTGTACAGGTGTGGCAGTAAATCTGGATGATATAGGCATAGGACAGCCTGATATGCAACTTGCATTGTACAGGTGTGGCAGTATATCTGGGTGGTATAGGCATAGGACACCCTGATATGCAACTTGCATTGTACAGGTGTGGCAGTATATCTAGGAAATATAGGCATAGGACAGCCGGATATGCAACTTGCATTGTACAGGTGTGGCAGTATATCTGGGTGATATAGGCATAGGACAGCCTGATCTGCAACTTGCATTGTACAGGTGTGGCAGTATATCTGGGTGATATAGGCATAGGACAGCCTGATATGCAACTTGCATTGTACAGGTGTGGCAGTATATCTGGGTGATATAGGCATAGGACAGCCTGATATGCAACTTGCATTGTACAGGTGTGGCAGTATATCTGGGTGATATAGGCATAGGACAGCCTGATATGCAACTTGCATTGTACAGGTGTGGCAGTATATCTGGGTGATATAGGCATAGGACAGCCTGATATGCAACTTGCATTGTACGGGTGTGGCAGTATATCTGGGTGATATAGGCATAGGACAGCCTGATATGCAACTTGCATTGTACAGGTGTGGCAGTATATCTGGGTGATATAGGCATAGGACAGCCTGATATGCAACTTGCATTGTACAGGTGTGGCAGTATATCTGGGTGATATAGGTATAGGACAGCGTGATATGCAACTTGCATTGTACAGGTGTGGCAGTACATCTGGGAAATATAGGCATAGGACAGCCTGATATGCAACTTGCATTGTACAGGTGTGGCAGTACATCTGGGAAATATAGGCATAGGACAGCCTGATATGCAACTTGCATTGTACAGGCGTGGCAGTATATCTGGGTGATATAGGCATAGGACAGCCTGATATGCAACTTGCATTGTACAGGTGTGGCAGTATATCTGGGTGGTATAGGCATAGGACACCCTGATATGCAACTTGCATTGTACAGGTGTGGCAGTATATCTAGGAAATATAGGCATAGGACAGCCTGATATGCAACTTGCATTGTACAGGCGTGGCAGTATATCTGGGTGATATAGGCATAGGACAGCCTGATATGCAACTTGCATTGTACAGGCGTGGCAGTATATCTGGGTGATATAGGCATAGGCCAGGGGGGGTATGCAACTTGCATTGTACAGGCGTGACAATATATCTGGGTTATAAAGGCATAGGACAGCGGGATATGCAACTTGCATTGTACAGGCGTGGCAGTATATCTGGGCTATATAGCCATAGGACAGCCTGATATGCAACTTACATTGTACAGGCGTGGCAGTATGACAGAGGTACATACACAAACGTTACATGACTAGTTTATGCATGAATCAGATTGAAATTACTCGCTGCAGCGTAGAACGGGGTCTTGCCAAGGAGCATCTCCCAGTTTACATAGGCACAGGTGAACTAGAGTCAAAGGGACAGACCAGGATAAAGCTACTCATCCGACCTCACCGTAGAAGGTAGAACCTCGCTAAAGCCTGGCAGAGGGTACGGAGGCACTGTACCAGGGATACGGACCGGCGTAAACCAAGCTGGCAACACACATGTATTGTACCAGACCGCTGTCCTGATTTTTCAGGTGTGGTCTAATGTTAATGCCAGAGGTGCAAAGTGATGCAATTCAAGTTTGGTGCAAACTAACCCCTCTGCCCTCCTCCGGGAGCCTACAAGTAAAACACCATCTTCTGGTACAGACTACCAGTGAGAGGAGCAGCTGGTTAATATGGTGCATGTGTGTATGTGAAGAGCTTGGCAGGGTGAGTGTGTGCATCATACCTGGATTATCTTCACATCAGGCTGGTACCGGGGCGGCAGGCCGAAGTGCAGCATCCAGTTCAGCCTGGCACCGAGGAGCACGATGACATCTGCGTTCCGCAGCGCACTGGAAAGCCATAAAGCAAGGAGATATAAAAATATGCGAGTTAATTACAACTCTGGGCATCTCTTAGCTTCATTCAAGTTAGCATCAGGGGACCAGCAGCCCAAGTGGGGACTATAAGTAAAGGCAGTCCTGATTAGGCGGGAAGAAACACTATACTTCTAATTGACAAAGCCTCATCTGTACTGGTCGGTCCCATTCTGGAGACCACCTGGAGAATGGTGCCATGTAGAGAGCAGAGTTTGGTTCTCGAGCTCACATCTGGGCTGTGGTGTCAGGGTATGGAGCACAAACTCTATAATGTGCAGCTTTGAAGGAGAAGGTTTGATCTCCAGAGGGCGCTGAAACAAAGACAACATTTGTAAACGATGTTGATCTACAGCCATTATAGACCTTCAAAAGCAAAGTGGAACACGCCTGCGGAATTTGAAAGCCAAGAAGAGCGGAGGAATAGACCGCTGGTCAGGCTATAGTTAGAGATTTAAAATGGATAAAGGACTGTGCAGTTTTAAAAACCACACTTGAGCTATCTCCAGCACTGGCATCTCAAGCATTGTATCCATGTCTAAATCGCTGTAGGACTTTTTGATCTGTTTACGACTCCTGGCCTCGCCTTCAAAAGCGCTTAGAGACCTGTTGGTGATTAGCGCTATACAAATACAAATAAACGTCTTGGCTAGAGGATTGCATCTAGTTCTACAGCTCCAATCAGAGTGATATGTGCATTTTAAAAGGAACACCTAGAGGGCTTTGTTGAGATCTGGAAGAGTCCATATCTAAAGTGTTCCAGTTCTCAGGGTGACACTGCAAGTGGTGTGTCATTTATGCAGGCCTTATCTAGAGTATTGTGTCCAGTTATACAGGCCACATGTGGATTACTGCATCTATTATAGATGTCCCATCTGGGGTATTATCGCCAGGTTTGGAGGTCGCATCTAGAGGCCACAAGTACAGTGTTGTATCCATTTCTGCGGGCACCATCTCAAGTATGGTGTCCATTTCTGAAGGACTCATCTAGGGCATTCCAGAGGTTCCAGGGGTCACTTTTTGGACTGGGCTTCCCATACAGAGATCTCAACAAGACCGTGTCCAGTTCTAAAGTGTTCTATCTAGTTCTGGATGTAACATCTCAAGTGCCGTCTTAATTTCTGAAGGCTTCTCCCAGAGGATTGCGACTAGTTCTAGAGGTCACATTTTGGAGTTCTGCAGGTGAGGAGATCTCACCTGAAATATTCTGTCCCGTGTTTACCCGCAAGGCAGAACCTTCTGTTCCAGGAGGCGGTTACCTCAATAGTGTTGCCAAGGTTAATGTGACATTTTAACCAAGAGACCGGGTTTGTGGGCCTCCTGACAGAGTCCAGGCCTCTTGGTGGACATGTTGTGTTACTTGAGGTGGCTAGTACGCAAACAAAGCATCCGAGACATGTGAAGTATGTCCCCATTTCCCAAGTCCCATATGGGGATGGGGTATCACCAAAGATTCAATAATTCATGCACTTACATCCTGTTTCTCCGCTATGGCAGAGGAGCGTCACCCCACTGGTGTAATGCCACCAGACAGAAGAAAAGTAAAATGACAAAACTATTTTATTGTTATTTTATTTTTCACGTACAGTCCGCAGTATGGGGTGGGGCCATGTCTCTGCTGCAGCATCGGGGGGAGGGGGGGGGGGGGGTTTAGGCACTGAAAGTGCGCATGTGGGTTTGGCCAGCTGTCCACGGGCAGCCAAACCGGAATGCGCACTTTGATATTTCAAGGCTGTTCCTAGGAGAGATCATCAGTGCCCAGGGGCACAGGCGTCCAGCCCCTGCTGGAGCTTTAAACTGGCCCGCTCCGCCCAATCCCAGCGCTTCTTTTATGTTGGGAGTAATTGCATGAGAGAAGTGCTGGGATTGCGTAGGGAGTCCAGAATCCTGTGCTCCCCTGGGGACTGTAGTGCCAGGAGCAGCGATTGCGAGCACACCGCGAAAGGTGCCCGCAATCGCTGGGGAGAGGTGTGGCGCTGCGGCCAGGGTGACTGACGCTGGAATCTGGGGATCACGGTTCGATCCCTGGCTCCGGTGGAAGATTAGCCCAGCACCTGTGACTCTGGGCAATAGCTTGCTTAATCTTCCCGACGGCCCCCAGCGCCTAGAGAACTTTACGGGTGATTGTTCACGCTTTACAAATGTGGATTATTATTATTATTAGGGTAAGTGTCAAAACTATTTTTAAAATTATTTTTTTCCTCCAGGCTGCCCTCCGCTGCCCCTCCAAGTTGCATTGGCAGCAGCCGCTGCTGTTCCTCCACAACAGTGATTTTCAGTATGAAGTGGCCTTATGGAAGAGTCATTCTTCCACAGCCTTGTGCAGTCCCCCCCATAGAAGTAGGTAGACTAGAGACTCACTGGAGACTCCCTCCTCCCTACGACGACTGGTAGGGCAGCTCCCCTGACCTCACCCAGCAGAGATAGGAAGATCTTGGGAAGGGGAGAGTGTTGCGCCCCCTCATCCTTCACAAAATAGTAGGCAACTCCTAAATGCACCTCCACCCGGCAGGAGGTAGTTCAGTCTTGGTTCAGCAGCCCTGGCTGTCCTAGCAGTGATTGGTAGACAATAGGGTAGGGTCACCCTCCCAGAAACAGTAGGTTGACCTTATCCATCCCCCATACCCCAGCCAGTATGGCTCCTGTATAGAGATCGCATCCAGTGCATTGTGTCTAGATCTAGAGGTAGTCTGAGCCTGTGGGAGCCCTCGCCTCAACCATGGGCCACACCTCCGTCTGCGCCAGCACAGTTGGTGTTACCTCGGCTCGATGACACATAGAGCAGGACTGGCGCTCACCTGGACCTGACTGCGAACACGCAGAGGGGGAGAAGCTCTGCCAGGGCTGGCTCTCACCTGGACCCGACGGCAGACACGCAGAGGGGGAGAAGCTCTGCCAGGGCTGGCTCTCACCTGGACCCGACGGCAGACACGCAGAGGGGGAGAAGCTCTGCCGGGCTGGCTCTCACCTGGACCTGACGGCGAACATGCAGAGGGGGAGAAGCTCTGCCGGGGCTGGTTCTCACCTGGACCTGGCGGCAGAGGGGGAGAAGCTCTGCCCAGCTGGCGCTCACCTGGACCTGGCGGCAGACACGCAGAGGGGGAGAAGCTCTGCCAGGGCTGGGTAGAGGGGGATAATCTCTGCCGGGGCTGGTTCTCACCTGGACCTGGCGGCAGACACTCAGAGAGGGAGAAGCTCTGCCAGGGCTGGTTCTCACCTGGACCTGGCGGCAGACACGCAGAGGGGGAGAAGCTCTGCCAGGGCTGGTTCTCACCTGGACCTGGCGGCAGACACGCAGAGGGGGAGAAGCTCTGCCCAGCTGGTTCTCACCTGGACCTGGCGGCAGACACGCAGAGGGGAGAAGCTCAGCCGGGGCTGGTTCTCACCTGAACCTGGCGGCAGACACGCAGAGGGGGAGAAGCTCTGCCGGGGCTGGTTCTCACCTGGACCTGGCGGCAGACACGCAGAGGGGGAGAAGCTCTGCCCAGCTGGTTCTCACCTGGACCTGGCGGCAGACACGCAGAGGGGGAGAAGCTCTGCCGGGGCTGGTTCTCACCGGGACCTGGCACCAGACACGCAGAGGGGGAGAAGCTCTGCCGGGGCTGGTTCTCACCTGGACCTGGCGGCAGACACACAGAGCGGGAGAAGCTCTGTCAGGGCTGGGCAGAGGGGGATAATCTCTGCCGGGGCTGGTTCTCACCGGGACCTGGCGGCAGACACGCAGAGGGGGAGAAGCTCTGCGGGGGCTGGTTCTCACCTGGACCTGGCGGCAGACACGCAGAGGGGGAGAAGCTCTGCCAGGGCTGGTTCTCACCTGGACCTGGCGGCAGACACGCAGAGGGGGAGAAGTTCTGCCCAGCTGGTTCTCACCTGGACCTGGCGGCAGACACGCAGAGGGGGAGAAGCTCTGCCGGGGCTGGTTCTCACCTGGACCTGGCGGCAGACACGCAGAGGGGGAGAAGCTCTGCCGGTGCTGGTTCTCACCTGGACCTGACGGCAGACACGCAGAGGGGGAGAAGCTCTGCCGGGGCTGGTTCTCACCTGGACCTGGCGGCAGACACGCAGAGGGGGAGAAGCTCTGCCGGGGCTGGTTCTCACCTGGAAATGGGGGCAGACACGCAGAGGGGGAGAAGCTCTGCCGGGGCTGGTTCTCACCTGGACATGGGGGCAGACACGCAGAGGGGGAGAAGCTCTTCCGGGGCTGGCGCTCACCTGGACCTGGCGGCAGACACGCAGAGGGGGAGAAGTTCTGCCGGGGCTAGTTCTCACCTGGACCTGACGGCAGACACGCAGAGGGGGAGAAGCTCTGCCGGGGCTGGTTCTCACCTGGACCTGGCAGCAGAGACGCAGAAGGGGAGAAGCTCGGACGGGGCTGGCTCTCACCTGGACCTGGCGGCAGACACGCAGAGGGGGAGAAGCTCTGCGAGGCTGGTTCTCACGTGGAGCTGGCGGCAGACACGCAGAGGGGGAGAAGCTCTGCGGGGGCTGGCACTCACCTGGACCTGATGGCAGACACGCAGAGGGGGAGAAGCTCTGCCCGGCTGGCTCTCACCTGGACCTGACGGCAGAGACGCAGAGGGAGAGAAGCTCTGCCGGGGCTGGTTCTCACCTGGACCTGGCGGCAGACACGCAGAGGGGGAGAAGCTCTGCCGGGGCTGGTTCTCACCTGGACCTGGCGGCAGACACGCAGAGGGGGAGAAGCTCTGCGAGGCTGGCTCTCACCTGGACCTGGTGGCAGACACACAGAGGGGGAGAAGCTCTGCGGGGGCTGGCTCTCACCTGGACCTGGCGGCAGACACGCAGAGGGGGAGAAGCTCTGCCGGGACTGGCTCTCCCCTGGACCTGGCGGCAGACACGCAGAGAGGAGAAGCTCTGCCGGGGCTGGTTCTCACCTGGACCCGACGGCAGACACGCAGAGGGGGAGAAGCTCTGCCGGGGCTGGTTCTCACCTGGACCTGGCGGCAGACACGCAGAGGGGGAGAAGCTCTGCCGGGGCTGGTTCTCACCTGGACCCGACGGCAGACACGCAGAGGGGGAGAAGCTCTGCGAGGCTGGCTCTCACATGGACCTCGTGGCAGACACGCAGAGGGGGAGAAGCTCTGCCGGGGCTGGTTCTCACCTGGACCTGGCGGCAGACACGCAGAGGGGGAGAAGTTCTGCCCAGCTGGTTCTCACCTGGACCTGGTGGCAGACACGCAGAGGGGGAGAAGCTCTGCCGGGGCTGGTTCTCACCTGGACCTGGCGGCAGACACGCAGAGGGGGAGAAGCTCTGCCGGGGCTGGTTCTCACCTGGACCTGACGGCAGACACGCAGAGGGGGAGAAGCTCTGCCGGGGCTGGTTCTCACCTGGACCCGACGGCAGAGGGGAGAAGCTCAGCCGGGGCTGGTTCTCACCTGGACCTGGCGGCAGACATGCAGAGGGGGAGAAGCTCTGCCAGGGCTGGTTCTCACCTGGACATGGGGGCAGACACGCAGAGGGGGAGAAGCTCTGCCAGGGCTGGGCAGAGGGGGATAATCTCTGCCGGGGCTGGTTCTCACCTGGACCTGGCGGCAGACACTCAGAGGGGGAGAAGCTCTGCCAGGGCTGGTTCTCACCTGGACCTGGCGGCAGACACGCAGAGGGGGAGAAGCTCTGCCGGGGCTGGTTCTCACCGGGACCTGGCGGCAGACACGCAAAGGGGGAGAAGCTCTGCCGGGGCTGGTTCTCACCTGGACACGACGGCAGACACGCAGAGGGGGAGAAGCTCTGCCGGGGCTGGTTCTCACCTGGACCTGACCGCGAACACGCAGAGGGGGAGAAGCTCTGCCAGGGCTGGTTCTCACCTGGACCTGACCGCGAACACGCAGAGGGGGAGAAGCTCTGCCGGGGCTGGTTCTCACCTGGACCTGGCGGCAGACACGCAGAGGGGAGAAGCTCTGCCCAGCTGGTTCTCACCAGGACCTGACCGCGAACACGCAGAGGGGGAGAAGCTCTGCCGGGGCTGGTTCTCACCTGGACCTGGCGGCAGACACGCAGAGGGGGAGAAGCTCTGCCCAGCTGGTTCTCACCAGGACCTGACCGCGAACACGCAGAGGGTGAGAAGCTCTGCCGGGGCTGGTTCTCACCTGGACCTGGCGGCAGACACGCAGAGGGGGAGAAGCTCTGCCCAGCTGGTTCTCACCTGGACCCGACGGCAGACACGCAGAGGGGGAGAAGCTCTGCCGGGGCTGGTTCTCACCTGGACCTGGCGGCAGACACGCAGAGGGGGAGAAGCTCTGCCGGGGCTGGTTCTCACCTGGACCTGGCGGCAGACACGCAGAGGGGGAGAAGCTCTGTCAGGGCTGGTTCTCACCTGGACCTGGCGGCAGAGGGGGAGAAGCTCTGCCCAGCTGGATCTCACCTGGACCTGGCGGCAGACACGCAGAGGGGGAGAAGCTCTGCCAGGGCTGGGCAGAGGGGGATAATCTCTGCCGGGGCTGGTTCTCACCTGGACCTGGCGGCAGACACGCAGAGGGGGAGAAGCTCTGCCAGGGCTGGTTCTCACCTGGACCTGGCGGCAGACACGCAGAGGGGGAGAAGTTCTGCCCAGCTGGTTCTCACCTGGACCTGGCGGCAGACACGCAGAGGGGGAGAAGCTCTGCCGGGGCTGGTTCTCACCTGGACCTGGCGGCAGACACGCAGATGGGGAGAAGCTCTGCCAGGGGTGGTTCTCACCTGGACATGGGGGCAGACACGCAGAGGGGGAGAAGCTCTGCCGGGGCTGGTTCTCACCTGGACCCGACGGCAGAGGGGAGAAGCTCAGCCGGGGCTGGTTCTCACCTGGACCTGGCGGCAGACACGCAGAGGGGGAGAAGCTCTGCCAGGGCTGGTTCTCACCTGGACATGGGGGCAGGCACGCAGAGGGGGAGAAGCTCTGCCGGGGCTGGTTCTCACCTGGACCTGGCGGCAGACACGCAGAGGGGAGAAGCTCTTCCGGGGCTGGCGCTCACCTGGACCTGGCGGCAGACACGCAGAGGGGGAGAAGCTCTGCCGGGGCTGGTTCTCACCTGGACCTGGCAGCAGAGACGCAGAAGGGGAGAAGCTCGGACGGGGCTGGCTCTCACCTGGACCTGGCGGCAGACACGCAGAGGGGGAGAAGCTCTGCCGGGGCTGGTTCTCACCTGGACCTGACGGCAGACACGCAGAGGGGGAGAAGCTCTGCCGGGGCTGGTTCTCACCTGGACCTGGCAGCAGAGACGCAGAAGGGGAGAAGCTCGGACGGGGCTGGCTCTCACCTGGACCTGGCGGCAGACACGCAGAGGGGGAGAAGCTCTGCGAGGCTGGTTCTCACCTGGACCTGGCGGCAGACACGCAGAGGGGGAAAAGCTCTGCCCGGCTGGCTCTCACCTCGACCTGACGGCAGAGACGCAGAGGGAGAGAAGCTCTGCCGGGGCTGGTTCTCACCTGGACCTGGCGGCAGACACGCAGAGGGGGAGAAGCTCTGCGAGGCTGGCTCTCACCTGGACCTGGTGGCAGACACGCAGAGGGAGAGAAGCTCTGATGGGCTGGCTCTCACCTGGACCCGACGGCACACACGCAGAGGGGGAGAAGCTCTGCCGGGGCTGGTTCTCACCTGGACCCGACGGCAGAGGGGAGAAGCTCAGCCGGGGCTGGTTCTCACCTGGACCTGGCGGCAGACACGCAGAGGGGGAGAAGCTCTGCCAGGGCTGGTTCTCACCTGGACATGGGGGCAGGCACGCAGAGGGGGAGAAGCTCTGCCGGGGCTGGTTCTCACCTGGACCTGGCGGCAGACACGCAGAGGGGGAGAAGCTCTTCCGGGGCTGGCGCTCACCTGGACCTGGCGGCAGACACGCAGAGGGGGAGAAGCTCTGCCGGGGCTGGTTCTCACCTGGACCTGGCAGCAGAGACGCAGAAGGGGAGAAGCTCGGACGGGGCTGGCTCTCACCTGGACCTGGCGGCAGACACGCAGAGGGGGAGAAGCTCTGCCGGGGCTGGTTCTCACCTGGACCTGACGGCAGACACGCAGAGGGGGAGAAGCTCTGCCGGGGCTGGTTCTCACCTGGACCTGGCAGCAGAGACGCAGAAGGGGAGAAGCTCGGACGGGGCTGGCTCTCACCTGGACCTGGCGGCAGACACGCAGAGGGGGAGAAGCTCTGCGAGGCTGGTTCTCACCTGGACCTGGCGGCAGACACGCAGAGGGGGAGAAGCTCTGCCCGGCTGGCTCTCACCTGGACCTGACGGCAGAGACGCAGAGGGAGAGAAGCTCTGCCGGGGCTGGTTCTCACCTGGACCTGGCGGCAGACACGCAGAGGGGGAGAAGCTCTGCGAGGCTGGCTCTCACCTGGACCTGGTGGCAGACACGCAGAGGGAGAGAAGCTCTGATGGGCTGGCTCTCACCTGGACCCGACGGCACACACGCAGAGGGGGAGAAGCTCTGCCGGGGCTGGTTCTCACCTGGACCTGACGGCGAACACGCAGAGGGGGAGAAGCTCTGCCGGGGCTGGTTCTCACTTGGACCTGGCGAAAGACACGCAGAGGGGGAGAAGCTCTGCCGGGACTGGCTCTCCCCTGGACCTGGCGGCAGACACGCAGAGGGGAGAAGCTCTGCCGGGGCTGGTTCTCACCTGGACCTGGCGGCAGACACGCAGAGGGGGAGAAGTTCTGCCCAGCTGGTTCTCACCTGGACCTGGCGGCAGACACGCAGAGGGGGAGAAGCTCTGCCGGGGCTGGTTCTCACCTGGACCTGGCGGCAGACACGCAGAGGGGGAGAAGCTCTGCCGGGGCTGGTTCTCACCTGGACCTGGCGGCAGACACGCAGAGGGGGAGAAGCTCTGCCGGGGCTGGTTCTCACCTGGACCTGACGGCAGACACGCAGAGGGGGAGAAGCTCTGCCGGGGCTGGTTCTCACCTGGACCCGACGGCAGAGGGGAGAAGCTCAGCCGGGGCTGGTTCTCACCTGGACTTGGCGGCAGACATGCAGAGGGGGAGAAGCTCTGCCATTGCTGGTTCTCACCTGGACATGGGGGCAGACACGCAGAGGGGGAGAAGCTCTGCCGGGGCTGGTTCTCACCTGGACCTGGCGGCAGACACGCAGAGGGGGAGAAGCTCTTCCGGGGCTGGCGCTCACCTGGACCTGGCGGCAGACACGCAGAGGGGGAGAAGCTCTGCCGGGGCTGGTTCTCACCTGGACCTGGCAGCAGAGACGCAGAAGGGGAGAAGCTCGGACGGGGCTGGCTCTCACCTGGACCTGGCGGCAGACACGCAGAGGGGGAGAAGCTCTGTGAGGCTGGTTCTCACCTGGACCTGGCGGCAGACACGCAGAGGGGGAGAAGCTCTGCCCGGCTGGCTCTCACCTGGACCTGACGGCAGAGACGCAGAGGGGGAGAAGCTCTGCCGGGGCTGGCACTCACCTGGACCTGATGGCAGACACGCAGAGGGGGAGAAGCTCTGCGAGGCTGGCTCTCACCTGGACCTGGTGGCAGACACACAGAGGGGGAGAAGCTCTGCCGGGGCTGGTTCTCACCTGGACCTGGCGGCAGACACGCAGAGGGGGAGAAGTTCTGCCCAGCTGGTTCTCACCTGGACCTGGTGGCAGACACGCAGAGGGGGAGAAGCTCTGCCGGGGCTGGTTCTCACCTGGACCTGGCGGCAGACACGCAGAGGGGGAGAAGCTCTGCCGGGGCTGGTTCTCACCTGGACCTGACGGCAGACACGCAGAGGGGGAGAAGCTCTGCCGGGGCTGGTTCTCACCTGGACCCGACGGCAGAGGGGAGAAGCTCAGCCGGGGCTGGTTCTCACCTGGACCTGGCGGCAGACATGCAGAGGGGGAGAAGCTCTGCCATTGCTGGTTCTCACCTGGACATGGGGGCAGACACGCAGAGGGGGAGAAGCTCTGCCGGGGCTGGTTCTCACCTGGACCTGGCGGCAGACACGCAGAGGGGGAGAAGCTCTTCCGGGGCTGGCGCTCACCTGGACCTGGCAGCAGACACGCAGAGGGGGAGAAGCTCTGCCGGGGCTGGTTCTCACCTGGACCTGGCAGCAGAGACGCAGAAGGGGAGAAGCTCGGACGGGGCTGTCTCTCACCTGGACCTGGCGGCAGACACGCAGAGGGGGAGAAGCTCTGCCGGGGCTGGCACTCACCTGGACCTGATGGCAGACACGCAGAGGGGGAGAAGCTCTGCCCGGCTGGCTCTCACCTGGACCTAACGGCAGAGACGCAGAGGGAGAGAAGCTCTGCCGGGGCTGGGTCTCACCTGGACCTGGCCACAGACACGCAGAGGGGGAGAAGCTCTGCCGGGGCTGGTTCTCACCTGGACCTGGCGGCAGACACGCAGAGGGGGAGAAGCTCTGCGAGGCTGGCTCTCACCTGGACCTGGTGGCAGACACACAGAGGGGGAGAAGCTCTGCGGGGGCTGGCTCTCACCTGGACCTGGCGGCAGACACGCAGAGGGGGAGAAGCTCTGATGGGCTGGCTCTCACCTGGACCCGACGGCACACACGCAGAGGGGGAGAAGCTCTGCCGGGGCTGGTTCTCACCTGGACCTGACGGCGAACACACAGAGGGGGAGAAGCTCTGCCGGGGCTGGTTCTCACTTGGACCTGGCGGCAGACACGCAGAGGGGGAGAAGCTCTGCCGGGACTGGCTCTCCCCTGGACCTGGCGGCAGACACGCAGATGGGAGAAGCTCTGCCGGGGCTGGTTCTCACCTGGACCCGACGGCAGACACGCAGAGGGGGAGAAGCTCTGCCGGGGCTGGTTCTCACCTAGACCTGGCGGCAGACACGCAGAGGGGAGAAGCTCTGCCGGGGCTGGTTCTCACCTGGACCTGGCGGCAGACACGCAGAGGGGGAGAAGCTCTGCGAGGCTGGCTCTCACCTGGACCTGGTGGCAGACACACAGAGGGGGAGAAGCTCTGCGGGGGCTGGCTCTCACCTGGACCTGGCGGCAGACACGCAGAGGGGGAGAAGCTCTGATGGGCTGGCTCTCACCTGGACCCGACGGCACACACGCAGAGGGGGAGAAGCTCTGCCGGGGCTGGTTCTCACCTGGACCTGACGGCGAACACGCAGAGGGGGAGAAGCTCTGCCGGGGCTGGTTCTCACTTGGACCTGGCGGCAGACACGCAGAGGGGGAGAAGCTCTGCCGGGACTGGCTCTCCCCTGGACCTGGCGGCAGACACGCAGAGGGGAGAAGCTCTGCCGGGGCTGGTTCTCACCTGGACCTCAAGATCAATGGGGGAAGGTAGGAAGACATGATCCAATCAGTTTCCTATGTTAATAATGCTTCTAATCAAAAAGAAAGGATCACTTGTCCTGCATAACATGGGGTATGCGGGAAGGTTCGTACTAGTCCCAATAAAAAACCCTCATATATGTGTTGGAAGATTTCGATTTATTAGCGGTGTATCTTGATTCTCCGCTGTCCCTCACACGTGTTCGCACAATCATTGGGTTAGTAGTTTATGCGACCTCCAACCAGGAGGTATTACCCTTGTTAGAACAGTAGTGATCAGAAATCGTGCAGTGAAGTTGTGACTAATAAAATAGCTCTCTATACCAGACAGTTAGTTTTAATGATTCTGATATTTTTGAGGCCTATGTTAAAATTCAAAAGCGTGAATTGGAGTGATTATGACTCTTTCACAATAAAAATTGCGTGGGTTTGGTCGACATGTTTCAGCCCTTCGGTTGCCAATAAGTCAGTGGGGCTTTCATCAGGACCACGGTGCTCAGGTGAATAGAGACCTCTCACGTCTCTATATGAAGTGGAGGAATTCAAAAGAACGTGTCACTATGTTGTTCTTTACCAAGGTCAAAATGTACCTTGTCACGTGGTCGTAATAGACCTCAACGGGATCCAGCCAGGTCAGGGGGGTGCACTCTGTCACTCCGTCATGCCGCTTGTGCTGACTCTGCTGGTTCTGGACCCGGAACTTTTATTGGGACTAGTACGAACCTTCCCGCATACCCCATGTTATGCAGGACAAGTCTCACCTGGACCTGGCAGCAGACACGCAGAGAGGATGGTTATCGGGAACAACGCCTTTGCCCATTGGGGTGGGCAGGAACGGGAGCCCAGTCTGCTCTACCAGCCTCCGGATACTCTGTTCGGCTCTGGAGTAGGCCGCGCCTGGAAAGACAGAGCAAGAACATGGGTCATAGATGGTCATGCCATGTAATGAAATAACAGCTGTATACATGTGCAACAAACATGATCATCAAACATAATAACTTGGTTCATGATAGCTCCTAGGCACTGGGCCAGTGTCACTTCTTCATCTCTCAGCTGCCTCAGACTGAAAGGTTTTGTCATGGGCTGGGCTGAATCAGATTTGATTATAACTTCATCCATCAACGCAATGGCATAAACAAGCTGGAAAACGATTGAATGGAATGTACTTAGAATAATTACCAGGGGTTTAGGCGGACACAAACATGTCAATCGATTACTATTTTTCTGTCTATGTAAATGGGCAATACTATTGTCTTTATTATTAACTTTCAGAATACAGTTTCTAGTTGAATGCGGACTACTGCCAAACCAGAGATTTTCATTCCTTCATCACTTTATTTGCTTTAAGTGGTGCCAAGCTACTATCTTGAAGGAGCTACTTCACTGCACCTTTGACACACAAGTATGCTTATATAGCACATGCTATGATTTGCCTCCAGGATCAGATAACATGTATGAATTCCTACCAGACTCGATGGTACTCCATTTATCAACCTCAAAAGTACGAAAGGCCGAGTGGACCCTCTGGGATTAGAACTTGTGCGATTCACGTTACAGGCGGCACTCTACAATGAATGCATTAGTTTGCGGCGCTTTCCAAAAAGTACTACGTTAGAGACTATTAAGTGGATTGTGTGGACAGGTAAGGATAGTGGCCATGACAGCTTAAACCATTTAGGGGGCAGTGTAGGGCAGGGCCCAGTCTGATGTCTTCAGGGGGTTGAGCCTGCTGCCATCACTAACAGATCCAAGTGTAAACAACTTTGTTTGAATATGCATAGGTTTCCAATACTGCCTCAAAAGCCGGTGGTCGGGGTGCATTTTCAGGTTAAGGGGCAATGAGAACAAAGCGGGGGACTGCTTCCATGTTTGAACTTTGAATGGCAGCTCCTGAGCATGTGACTGGACTGCCGCCCCTATTTGGGGTGCTCTGGGAAACTATATCAGTAGCAACCTGGCCTTCCACCCACAAGGCCTTCGAGCACGTTATTTTGAATGTTATCGCACCCTACATTGGGAGCCACTTGTGAGCACAGCCAATAAATATCATGTTGTCACCATACCAGCAGAAAACCAACCCACTTCGAGGAAGATTGGATATCAATTTAAATATGCAACATCACAGAACCCCAGCACTGAAAGATTCTCACCGTTAAACTAGAGTTTAAAAACAAGCATTTGCAATGCAATCGCATTTGCGCGAGTTTAAGCTATTGGCATTGTAAATGACAATGCCTTTTATTTATCTGTTTTCATAATTAAAACATAAATAAAAGGTATTGCCGTTTACAATGCCAATATCTCATACTCTTGAAAATGAGAGACCTATGTTATTTCAAAGAAGCGGCCGCCATTGTCCTGGGCAGATTAGAAAGTGAAAGTGCGCATGGCGCGCTGAATGGTGCAGGAAAGCATGTCGTGCCTACAGTAGGAGAAACTCATGAAAGAAAATATTGCTTCAGACTAAATAAGGCATCGCGTGTAACAACCGAAGTAAAGGGCCAGTCTATGGCAGTGCCTGTGCGCGTGAATGGCGCGTGCTGTCCCTTCCAGCAGGTGAGAGAGAAAAGCAGAGAAGTGATGGTTGAAAATCTTGGATCAGTCCCAGACACTGGGCTGCATTCCTGGCAGTCATTTTTGGCTCACTGTCCCACTACAAACCAAGCACATCGCATCAGTCGTGATTCCGTTCCTAAAGGGAAGGGTAGCCCAGCCCGCACTGCTGGGACACTACCCCTCAGTACATGTACTCAAGCAGTGACTGACATGTTCTCGACTTGTTGGGCTCATCAGTTAGGCGCGGCTTGACTCCTAGCCAGGGCTTTAAGTGAGCTGGGTCTAAAAAGCAGGTGCTAAAACGGGTCCCCATTGGGCTCTCCATTTTTGCCCTCACCCTCGGTGGAGAAAAGAACTCTTACCTCTGCAGCAGTACCGCCCTTCACTGCCTTTGAGGTAACTTCATAGAGACTGGTTATAGTTCTTTCACAGTCTCATTATTTTAGAACTGAAGCATTTTCAATATTATATAGAATGAAGCCAAAGTTGTTGCTTTTTTGTATCTTATGCCACTAACAGCCATTGACAAAGCCAAAAGTCCTGGCTTGTTGTAGATATGATGTTACTTGATGTAGTATATATATGGATGCAATGACAGAAGCAGCAGCATACCAGTCAGGTGGCATACTATGCTAAGCACAGATTTTTAGCGTAAGTGTTTTTAAGCCACGCCCTTAATTATACCCACCACGCCCCTCTGAGACACCCCTCCGTTTTTTCCTCCCACTTAAAGCCTTGTTCCTAGCAATAGCACAGCGAGCTTTGGGACCCTCATTTGCGTTGACCCATTGCACATAGGGCTCACCACTGCGGAAAAAAACAGAAACAAAACAGAAAAACAGGTGTGCCATTAAGGCACACCATGGCTACTGGCCCCTTTACTTGGTTGTTAAACGGGGCATGTACTATTTCCGGTAATTTTGTAAGAGGAACAGGAGTGTGACCCATAAACCAATCGGGATTGGGGTTCAGAGATGTAAAGATAATACAATATCCCAAAAGACAATTTTTTGTTGCATGCACAAAGCATTACACAAAGCAGAGAAAAAGGAGACACTTATTCAGGTGATTTTCAAGTCAAAATTAATTTTTGTATTTGTATTATTCAAAAAAGGAATGGGAAAAAAAATTCATGTAGGAACAATTCTGTACAGCACAAGGTTAGACCATTCATATGACAACCGACAGGACTTGGTGCTCAATATGTACAAGTGATATGTGGCAACGCAAGTGTGAGAGTGAACAGCGAGAAGCGGCGCAAGTGAGCAAGGTGAAATATTTTACAGTGAGTGGCTCGAAATGTGGCAAAGTATTAGTGACTTTTTTTCACAATTCACAATTTCAATGGAGCCACGACGAAAGATGCGCCTATAATTGCGCTGTGGAGTCGACGACGTTTCGGTCCTTAATCAATGTGGACCATCTTCAGGACATGGTTATCTCGTTTTCAGTGCTGTTGGGTGGCGAAGTCTCGACCCGGTCCAATGGATCCGGCGAGGTTCGTCTGACCGCCAGGGGATTGAATAGTCCGGAGGGCCGGAGGGGGCGTCAAGCTCAGATCGCGGCAATAAAGTGAGATCCGGCAGTAGGGGAATCTGGAAAAATACAGGAACTCCAATCAAAGGAAATCGTAGTAGGCACACCAGCCAAGGGTCAGGTTGCCGGCGACTTGCGTGACGATCAACACGCAAGCTTCCAGTAAGGCACACCACCTAGTGTTTGAAAGGCAAAGCATTTTAAATGAGAAAGGGAAGTGTTTTGAGGTGCGCGAGCAGAGTGGTCTAAGAGCAGCTTTATGTATGTTAAGTTCTGTCAGTTCTTGGAATATTAATATAGGCGTGCAGGTACTCGCTTGCCCAGAATAGCGGTTTTCTCCATAGAAGTACTGTTGCTCTCCTTTTGAAATAATGACACGCGTGCTGAGAAGTGTTGGTGCCCCCCCCTGTCAACTGATGGAAGCAAAGTTGTTCAATACCTGTCCTTTTAAAATTCTTGTTCCATGCCCCCCAAATTGTCTCTTTGGAAACATGCAGTAATTTGAGAATAGCAAAGCGGATGTTGTATGTGCATTTTTCCAAAACAAAAAAGTGACACACACCGATTATTTCTGTTGTTATACTGAGCAGTGAGATGACAGTTTTCACTGCTCGGTAGATCGACCAAAAACATTGTTTTTGTAACATAAAGGCTTATGTGAAATGGGCTCACCTCCAACTCATTGTTCGGTGTATGGGAGCCTGAGCGAGGAGGGGGTTAAGAGGTCATTAGGCATTATATGGGTGAGTTTAAGTATTTTTAAGCTTTTTTTCCACAGCGGACTTGGTTTCCCTTTTTCCTGTAGCTAATCAGCACACGCCTTGTTTATGTGAAACTGAATTGCATGTGAAATGGTGGCTTTGAAGGAGAATGGTTTGAAGCGGTCTCTAATGAGTGATGCAGTAAGAACAGTGAGCGCCAGCCTTGTTTACGTGTGCAGGCCAGCGTCTAATCCTACCTTGTACTGTTCTGAGATACTGGGCAGTAATGGTTGATACGCCACGCCTAGAGGGGATGTTTACAATTGGGGCCTCTAATTTTGGTCCATTATTTCATTAAATGGTGGAAGGAAACAAACCGATGTATTTAGGTGATATCACACCATCTTTTAGCAGCTTCGGTGCTTGAGATGCTCAACATACAAGAATACCAGCCCGGATATCGGTAGAAAGGACGGGGTGGGGGAGAAGGCACGGACAATGTGAGGGCACGAGGAGAGGAGAAGGCACGGACAAAGCTGTGTGACGCTACGTGTGCACGAAGGAAAAATAGTGTATGCCCCGTGTAACAACCAAGTAAAGGGGCCAGTAGCCATGGGAGGATACAAATTACTACATGGCTGTACTAAGGAGGGACTAACAAGCCTCATAATGAATCAGAAGCCAGCATTTACAAAGGACAAACATACAAGTCAATGAAAAATAAGGGCGGAGGAGTGGGAGAAGCTTCTCTCCCTACTCAACTACCGCAGCTCTTCGCATTCGGTGAATGATGGATAGAAGTTACTTTGACTGCAAAATGGGCCAGGCCAATCAGCTACCATACCTCGAGACAAACAATTACAATGGGGCATTTGACTTTATGGTTGTGGACCAAGTGTCCACGATGAAGCTAGGGCTCATGGGAAATGGCAGCCGTACATTTTACACCAATGAAGTCTGGCGGTTCCCTACAGGTGGAACACAAGGACTTATCAGGTGTGACCAAGTCAAATTGTGGTCAAGATTAGAGTGCTGTCTGAAATACATGCATGTGGCAGGGCCAAGAGAAAGGCACAGGCGTGAGTAACTACAGCGGACCAGGGCATACAGTGCTCTCCATTTCCACACTATGCGGGTCTCCTGCTATAAGCCAACACTGCTAGATAAAGGAGGCAAGCAACTGAATGAACAAGTGTTTCCCAAACTGTAGGATGATTTTTGGTGGGTCGTGAATGTCCAAACAATAAATAAAGACGACTTTAAATTCTGTGTTTTTCTTGCCACATTTGTAGTGCTTCAAAGACAGAGGCCGAATGTCAGGCTCTGTCTTCTGGCAAAAAGCTGCTTTTGTTTGGGCATTGGTGTTCACAAACTCCTCTCACTTTTGCAGAGAAATAACATTTATGTGTCAGTATTGCTGAGCTACAGGAGTGTGAAAGGAAAGGCTGTAGGCTGTTATTTTTTGTAACAGGTACCAAAATGTAAATACCTGTAAATGAAATGTACTCTTTAGCAGTCAGGAAATGCAAAAATAAAGCAGTTGTGTGCAATTCTGAAGTGTGTTTGCAACAAAGACTTTAATAGGATCAAAACAAATCAAACCACTATACTTGCTGATGCACAAATGATATTCACTAAAACGTGATTTTCACACATTATCAGGTGTGCAATATAGTTTTATCAGTAAAACTAAGATGGTACCTTTGCCAACGATGAGGAGTGGGCGCCTGGCGTTCATTAGGATGGAGGTGGCATGTGACACCATGGCGGGGTCAGCCATGCTGATGGGCGGAGGGAGGCAGCATTCCGAATACCTAGAAGAGAGAGCATACAAAACTCAGAAAGGAACGCAGAGCCTGGACGGCCACACTTTACTAAAACACCCCTCACTTTGTCCAGAAGGTCACGGTGTCAGTAATGAATATGCTACTTACCAGTATGCATCTGTTCTTGGCATGTAGGGCTGCTAACATTCATATCTATTGCATAGATCGCCGCCTAGTGTTGGGTCCGGATGATTGCACATTGTTGTCCTGGAAGAGACTTCAAAGTATCACGAGATAGGTGGCTCCTCCCCTGGACTACAGTGCGCATGGGCATCGACTCCATCCCCAGATTGTTTTTAGCCATTGTGGCAGAGATGGAGTGAAATAGTGTAAAGGATGTCCATGCTAATGATTAAATGCAAGAAAGTATCTGCAGCCGCTACGGGCACCGGGGAGGAGGGTGGGCGATATGAATGTTAGCAGCCCTACATGCCAAGAACAGATGCATACTGGTAAGTAGCATATTCAGTTCGAGGCATGTGGGCTGCTAAATTCATATCTATTGCATAGAATACATAGCAGTCCCTCCATTAACGGCGGCCGCCCGTGCCAGCTGCAGAAGTCTGATAAAGAGTTTTGAGAAGAGCCTGTCCCACAGCTGCCTGCTGCTTGGAATGCACATCTACACAGTAATGTTTGGTAAACGTGTGTGGTGTAGACCATGTGGCTGCTCTGCAAATGTCCTCCAAAGGGATGTTCCGCAGGAAAGCCATGGAGGCTCCCAACTTACGTGTGGAGTGTGCCCTGGGGGGGACCGTTAAAGTACATTTAGCTTTCTGATAGCAAATCTGAATACATTTAACGATCCACCTGGCTATTCCTGCTTTGGAAATTGGGTTGCCTTTGTGCTGTGCTGAGAAGGCAACAAAAAGTTGCTGTGTCTTTCGAAAGTGTTGTGTTCTGTCAATGTAGTACATTAATGCCCTTTTGACGTCAAGCGTATGGAGCATCCTTTCCGCTACCGTGTCCGGGTTTGGAAAGAATGCGGGCAGTACAATTGTTTGATTGACATGAAACTGTGACACCACCTTTGGAAGGGACTTTGGGTTAGTGCGGAGCACTACCCTGTTTGAGTGAATTTGGATAAATGGCTCTTGTATTGTGAGCGCCTGTAGCTCACTAACACGTCTGAGAGATGTAATGGCAATGAGAAAAGCCACTTTCCATGTTAAGAACTGAATCTCACATGAATGTAGAGGCTCAAAAGGTGGACCCATCAGTCTAGTGAGGACCACATTGAGGTTCCACACAGGAGCTGGTGGGGTTCTGGGAGGGATGACCCGTTTCAGTCCTTCCAGGAAGGCTTTAATGGCAGGCACCCTGAAAACAGAGAGATGCTGCCTATTTTGGAGATAAGCCGCTATGGCGGATAAGTGTATCCGAATGGAAGCGTACGCTAGATTGCATTTGTAAAGATGTAACAAATAGCAGATGATGTTAGGAATGGATGCATCTAGCGGGTTGATATTGTTGTCAGTACAGTAAATGACAAACCGCTTCCATTTTGCTGCATAGCAAGCTCGGGTAGTGGGCTTTCTTGCCTCCCGGATGATGTCCATGCATTCAGGAGGCAGATTAAGGTAGCCAAACTCTAAGACCTCAGGAGCCAGATCGCCAGATTGAGCTGTTGCCGATCTGGATGCTGAAAGTCGCCATGGTTCTGCGTCAAGAGCCGGGGCGTGGGATGCAGCCGTTGAGGCGGTACCACGGAGAGTTCTAGAAACGTGGTGTACCATGGTTGGCGTGCCCGCGTTTGAGCAACCAGGATGAGCGTCATCAAGTGTTGCTTTAGCTTTCTTGCCACCAGCGGAATGAGAGGTGCTGGGGGAAAAGCGTACGCAAATTTGCCTGACCAGTTCATCCATATCGCATTGCCCTGCGATTGTGGGTGAGGGAACCTGGCGGCAAAGCTTTGGCATTTTGCGTTTTCCCTTGTGGCAAACAGGTCTATCTCTGGATGACCCCATTGCTGAAGTATGGGCGGAGTACTGATGGATGTATCTCCCATTCGTGCATTTGATGGCTGTACCTGCTGAGCAGATCCGCCATCTGATTATCCTTGCCCGGGAGGTGTTCCGCCATGAGGAAGATGTTCCTCTGAATGGCCCACTTCCACATGCTCTGAGCCAGATGAGACAGCTGTGGAGAGTGCGTACCTCCCTGCTTCTGGATGTAGTACATGGCTGTCATGTTGTCCGTCCGGATCAACACGACTTTGTTGCACAGATGTACTTTGAAGGACTGGAGTGCCATGAAGATTGCCATCAACTCCAGGTAGTTGATGTGCATCTTTTGTTGCTGCGTCGACCACAGTCCCTGCACCGTGTAGTGGAGCACATGAGCTCCCCATCCCTGGAGAGATGCGTCCGTGGTCATGATGACTTGCGGCACAGGCTCTTGGAACGGTCGGCCCTTGTAAAGGTTGTGTGGAGTCCACCAATGCAGAGAGTTGTATGCCCGACCGGTCACCAACACTAGGTCTGTCAACTGTCCTTGAACCTGTGTCCACTGATTTGCCAAGCATTCTTGGAGCGGACGCATATGCAACCTTGCATGCGGGACTATGAAGATGCAGGAGGCCATCATGCCTATCAAATGCATGAACACTCTCGCTGGTAGTGAGTGTTGAGGCCTGAACCTCTGGATGAGCGACTGGATGCTGTCGATCCTCACCGGGTTCGGCTGAGCCGTAGCAGTCCGAGTATTTATTGTCGCGCCCAGGTACTGCCGCACATGGGCTGGCTGGAGGTGCGACTTTGGGTAGTTCAGTGAGAACCCCAGACTGTGAAGGAGGTGAATGGTGTGGGACATGTCTGCGGCGCACTGGTGTTCAGACTTTGCTTGAACGAGCCAGTCGTCTAGGTAAGGGTAGACCTGTATGTTCTGTCTCCTGAGGTGCGCCGCCACGGTCGCCAGACACTTTGTGAACACTCTGGGGGCAGTGGTCACTCCGAAGGGTAGGACCTTGAACTGGTAATGCCTGTTTTGTATGGTGAACCGGAGGAACTTTCTGTGGGATGGGTGGAGTGGTATGTGAAAATAAGCATCCTTGAGGTCCAAGGTTGCTAGGAAGTCCCCTTGGTTTAGCAATGGAAGAATCTGCTGCAGGGTTAGCATATGAAAATGTTCTGAGAGGATGTACAGGTTGAGGGGGCGTAGATCCAGAATGGGTCTGAGGGAACCGTCCTTTTTTGGGATTAGGAAGTACAGGGAATAAACCCCTGTCCCCTCCTCCTCCACCGGTACGAGCTCTATTGCGCCTTTTTGCAGCATCACCAGAACCTCCTGCTGCAATAAGTGCAAGTGCTCTGCTGACATAGGACGTTGTCTTGGGGGAATATTGGGCGGAGTGGACGTCAACTCCAAACAATAACCGAACTGGATAAGTTTCCTTACCCACCTGTCTGTGGTGATGGACGTCCAGACTGGCAGGAACTGCTGGAGCCTCCCCCCGACAGGTGTTGGATGGTCGGGGGGCAGTGACAGAGTCACTGTTTGTTGGCAGCAGAGGAACGGGAACTGTTGTTGCCTCTGCCTCTGCCCTTGGCACTGTTTCCTCTGTAACCCCCTCTACCTTGTTTGGGGTACGAGGATTGTGCACCCCCTCTAGTGAATTGCGACTGCTGTGCCAAGTGTCCTCTGTTAACCCCACGTGCACTTGAGCGACGAAAAGTGCTCCCTCTGAATTGCTGAGACTGAAGCGCCCCCATGGATTTAGCTGTCTCATTGTCTTTTTTGATTTTCTCGAGGGTGGTGTCAACCTCTGGGCCAAACAGTCTGTCTGGATTCACGGGCTGGTTGAGGATAGTGGTCTGTATGTCAGGCTTGAAACCTGAGATGCGGAGCCATGCTTGACGCCTCAACAGCACACTTGTGTTGATCGTTCTAGCCGCTGTATCTGCGACATCAAGCGCACATTTGATTGCCGCGTTGGAAATAAGCTTGCCCTCCTGTACCAGCATCTCAGCTGCTTCCTTAAACTCGTCTGGAAGGTGTTGTAGGAGTTGCTCCAGGGTGTCGTAATGCGCCCTATCATATCGTGCCAACAGGGCCTGTGTGTTAGATATGCGCCAGATATTGGCCGCCTGTGCAGCCACCCTTTTCCCCGATGCCTCCAGCACTTTTGACTCTTTGTCTGGGGGAGGAGCTTCACCCGTTGTCTGCGAGTTCGCCCTCTTGCGGGCATTTGGAGACCACCAAAGAGTCCAGAGGCAACTGGCCCCGTATACAAGTTGGGTCCCCAGGTGCCGGTCTGTATTTCTTTTCTATTATCGGGTTCACCACCCTTGCTCTTGTGGGTTCCTTGAAGATGTCTGTGGCATGCTTTAGAACCCCTTTAAGCATTGGAAGTGTTTTCACAGTCTTTTCTGCTGCAGAGAATGCGTCAAACAAAAAGTCTTCTTCTACAGGGTCGGCATGCATTTCCACCGTATGGTTTGCAGCCGCCCGTTCAATCAAGGCATTAAATGCCGCCGAGTCTTCAGTTGGAGAGGTCTTCACACCAGAAACCTGTGGGTCATGCACCACTTGTTGGTCCCCTTGGTCACCAGTGTCAACCCATGAGTCCTGTTGTTCATCAGGGTCATTGTTATCAGGAAAGTTGTACTCCTCATTCTGTTCACCTTCATCTCCCTCTGAGGCATTGGGTGAAGGTGTTGGACTCCTCCTAGGTTGTGGATGAAGGGGTTCAACAAGCACAGGAAGTTCTTGTGCCGGCCTTTTCTTCTTCAGAGGTATCACAAACGATTGCAATGGCTGGGAAGTAATTTTCCGCTTGTAGAGCGTTATTTTTCCCGTGTCGGCGTCGATATACTGCTCAGACTGTTCTTCTGATGCATGTCGTCGACCAAAACGTCCACTTAGCAGTGATTGCTCCGAACTTCCCGAGTCCTTTGGCACCGACCGAGGTGCAAAGGCCTTCGGCGCCACCTTCGGCGGCAGAGTGTAGAGGATCGGCGTTGAAGTCTTTTTCGGCGCCGTCGATTGTGGAACCGACGGCGTCTGAGTCGTCGACGCCAAACTCTTCTCTCGTATTCTCTTGAGGGAGTCCGAGACTTGCTTGGTGAAAGAAGCGATGGGCTTAGTCGGCCTCGGTCCGCCACCAGGGGAAGATCCTAGCGTCGACGATTTCACCTTGGGCGCCGGAGACGCAGACGCATCCTCGACCGCTGTGGTCCGGGCTTCCGCCACGGCCGTAGGCGTCGACGCCGCTGGCTTTGGATGGGCATGTTTTTGTTTGTGCATCGGGGCTCCAGACTTCGGCTCGGGCCCGTCGCCGACTGCGCTTCGACTGGGCGTTTGCCTGTTGGCGCGGTAGTTTTGCCTGAAGGCGTTTCGACAGTCTTCTTTGACTTCGATGCAGCCACCGTGCTCGACACATGCTCGACACATGCTCGACGACCTTCTTCGAGCTTGGCTCCTTGACCACCTTCGGTACGGTAGCCGGCTCGACAGCCTTCTTCGGCTTCGGAGCCACTGAAGTCGACGGCGCCGATGGCGTTGCAGACGTCTTCAGTTTCGATGGAGTGTCGGCCATCTTCGTAGGTTTCGATCCCGAAGGTTTCAGTTTCGGTTTCGATTTGCCCAATGGAGGCTCCGCTGGTGTGTCCGTAGCCGGGCTGGAAGGCGGGGCTGAGGACTGCGGTGTAGGGTCGTGGGTAAGGCCGTGTGGCGATCCCGTGACCCGAGCCTGAGTCATCGTACTTTCGGGGCATAGCTCTTCCTCCGAGCTATCTTCCACGGCCCCATAAACTTCCTCGACGTCCCCTACCTCCTCGACGTTTTCCTCTAGGTCCTGGCCCTCGACGGATTCTCCGCAATCGGCCTCGACCTCCGTCGATGGTGGCGAAATCTGCAGATGATGGCTTCGGCCTTCTGCTGCGGGGTCGTCGAAGATGTCGACAGGTGCCGGAGCCGCTCTCCGGGCCTCGAGGCGCGCCGCGCGCCGAAGCTTGAGCGTCTTCTTCGACCTGAACTTCGAACAGGCCATGCAGTTGGCCTCGTTGTGGTCCGGCAAGGGGCACTTATTGCATACAGGATGCACGTCGATGTGTGGGTACTTAGAACCACACACGGGGCAGAATTTGAACGGACTCTGTTCCATCGTAGTATCGTCGGGGTCTTGCTGCGACGACAGGGCCTCGACGTCCGAAGAGTTACTCGACTCGTCAGAAAACCGACTGGAGAAGTCGGAAGAAACACGAGACCGAACGCGAACAATACTGACGAGGTAACGAAGGCCTTTTGGCCTTAAAGCAGTTGTTTTATCGATTCCGAACAGGAGACGTCGAAATCACATCCGAACCCAATGGCGGAAAAAAACAATCTGGGGATGGAGTCGATGCCCATGTGCACTGTAGTCCAGGGGAGGAGCCACCTATCTCGTGATACTTCGAAGACTCTTCCAGGACAACAATGTGCAATCATCCGGACCCAACACTAGGCGGCGATCTATGCAATAGATATGAATTTAGCAGCCCACATGCCTCGAATATGTACATCTGAAGAGGAAAGGTTTGGCCGAAGAGTCTTTTCAAATCCTTTACTGTTGCTCAAACTTAACACAGAGGTACAAAGTAACTGGAGAGGGCACATCCTTCAGGCTTCCCTGACATGTGATTGATTCTGCCCCAGCCCAGTCTATTATCTGGAGGTGCTAGACAGGGCCAAAATATCCTACTCTATATTGCGCTCCACCCTGCTGCTGACAGACATATGGACATACTGTGCCTTTCTGATGCCTTCGGTGATGGGAGTGGGGAGCCAGGGAGAGACATCTACTATCGTCCACACTTCTGCTGCTTGCCATTGCTCCAGGTTGGCAATGGATGCAGTTCATAAGCTATAAACAAAAGTCTTCACCATCCCCCCATCAACCACTGTTACCTGACTTGGCTGCTTTTCACCTCAGCGTTCACGAAGTCACCAGGAATGTCAACATAAGAGGCTCCGGGACGGCCATAGAGGCTGCATCTCACCGCCTGGAGGGAACGAAAAAGCAAACATGAATGAACCACTTATAATGGAACATTTACAACCAAGCTTCTGCTGACTGTACTCCATAAATTACACTGCCTCCCCACCCCCATTATTGTTTCATTTCTACTGTATGTACTCTGCATGTTTCGTTCCCATGATCTTTGCTCCCCATAACATGGATGCTGGGGTCTTTCGTTCTGCCTCTAGGTTTGTGGCTGTTAGGAGTCATTACCAGCCAACTTAACTGGTGAGCAACTCCTTTTATCATCGCTGGAGGGGTTCAATGCGGTCACCTTCAGTTCACACAAACCTGTGCAGTGGCTTCTCAACCCATAACCTAGCTAACAGGAAGCGGTGATTGGAAGCCGGACACATCAGAACGCTCTCCTCTTGTTGCAAAGGGCAGAGATCTAGGATCCCTCCAAGACACCTAGCTCCAATCCAGCTAGTGGACTTTTGGCAGGAGAAAGCCAAACTAGGGGCCCTATTAGGATGGCGGACGGACCTGCGTCCGTCCGCCACCCGAGAGGTGGAGGGACCGTCCGCAGGGGCAGCGGCAGTCCCTCCGTGCAAATTAGGATGTGACCGCCACCCCGGCGGTCACATCCTGTATGTTTAACATTGCGGCGGATGCTGCTTGAAGCAGCACCCGCCGCAAGGTTAAACAGTGCATGTTGACCTTTGCATGCACGAAGCGGCAGGCACCGCGTGGTGCCTGCCGCTTCGTGCACGCAAAGGCAGGGGGGTACCATAGGTACCCCACATGTGCACCCCCCACCCCCCCTTCACCCCATGGGAAGAAAAGACCGTATGCCTTTCCACAGCGGAAATGCCGCCGTGGAAACGCATAGGACCGCCGCCATCCTAATATGTCTGGCGGTGTCTGATAGACACCGCCAGCCATGTTAGAGCTTTTCCGGCGCGGTCGGATGGCGACCGCGGCGGAAAAGCTGCGGACGGAAAAAAGATCCCCCAGCCATCCTAATCTGATGGGGGGTCTTTTTCCTGTCCGCAGCGGATAATGTGCATCCTCCGGGCCGGCGGTGGCTTCCGCCGGCCCGGAGGATGCGGATTATCCGCAATCATAATCGGCCCCTTGGTAACATAACTCAACAGGAGTGCAAGTGTGTGTCCTGCTGAATATGAACAAGGACCTTATACTGTCAGGTGGCTTCTCCTTCTCGCTCTCAGTCACAGCTCAATATTTTGTCAGTTAAAACATGGAATAATCTGGTCTTGGTCCAATGGCGTTCATGGTCAGGTTTTTTTTTTTCCAACCTGAGACACCATTTAAGTCTTGTAAGATCTCGGATTAGGTCAGCGCAAGTTTGTGAAGGACTGGGCTGCAGGGTAGTCTGGCTGTGATTGCAAGTGAGTGAACGCATCATGTGACACTGCACGTGAAGTTGCATGTGCACGCGTGCTAGCCATTCACACACAACAGTGTAAATCACTGATAAAAAATAGGATTTACTTGAAGGATGATGACCAGATCTTTAAAATGACCCCCCTCCCCCACCTCCTGGGCTACTAGTACACTGAAGTTAAACCATGCTGTATTAGGGTGCTCTTTTGCAGACACAGGGGGTTTAGAATGTAATGCAATACTCTTGGTGGATTTAGCCTGGAGAACAAGAACCAAGCCCACCTCTGAAATAATGTTGGGGTTGTTCCAGAAGGCCCAGCTAAATGTGGGTGGCTCTCAGCAGCAGTCTTTGATCACATCCCAAGTCAGGAAAGTGCCTTGAAACAATGCCCGTACCCCAAGCGCTGCTGATAGTGTGAAGAAGGGAACAAGGAGGATCTGACAACTCCACACAGCTGCGGAAAGAAGGAGCACTCATATGGCCCATACACCAGACCCCACATATGAAACTTAACAGGGCACATCACCAGCCCTCAAAATTGAGGACTTGGAAACTGGCCATGGGGCTCATCTTGCATTTTAAAGGAGGTCAGCAGGCGAGGGGGCTGCTTTCAGGTGGGCGACCAGGACCCCATTCTAGGCACAGCTTCCTGCCATGTGGAGCAAGTTTAGGTTTCCTGACTAACCCCAACCTGGTCTACTAGCAGACACCCAGAGGGAGCACAGCCTAATCCCTCAGCCCCTGCAGACTCCCAGGGCATGGCCTGTGATCTTTCCACCAGCAGAATATTATAAAATAGATAAATTGGCTGTATCCCACCCCAGACAGACCATAAGAAGGTGGGTAAGCACCTGTACCATGCACAGACCACCTCTCAGAGCGCGGGGCAGGTGGGTAAGCACCTGCACCATGCAGAGACCACCCCTTAGTCCGCGAGGCCTGTCGCCACCTTGCTGTTTCACAGAGGGAATGTCTGAGGCCATTACCTTCTCGATGACGTGGGGAATCGCTTCCAAACTGCTGGGTCTGGCAGAAAACTTGCTGTACAACCTGCAAGCTTCAACCTGCAGAAAAGAGAAAGGATAATCTCTTTATAATTAAGGAAGCAAACACTTGTTAAAATGATATTTCATAGAACTCTCCCTCTCTGCAGGGTCTTACTGTTTATAATGAACACGGTCCCAGTGACTTGTTTATTCTTCATATTGAACACTGTCCCAGTGACCTATTTATTGTTTATAAAGAACATTGTCCATGGATGCCTCTATTGTTTGTCAGGAACACTGTCCCATTTATGTCTGTATTCCCCGTGATGTTTGTATTGTTTATTATGAATTAGGGACACTATTCCAGTGATTTCTGTAATGTTTATTATGAACACTGTCCCGGTGATGTTTGTATCGTTTTGTTTGGAACTACGTGAATGACTGCAGGGAGGTTACCTCCTAAGTAATGTCGTACACTGTCCCAATGATGTCTGTATTGTTTGTTATGAATTTCATGAATGGCTGAGGTGCGATAACCTCCTTGAGAAGGTGGCACACTGTCCCAATGTTGTCTGTATTGTTATGCACTCCACAAATGACCGTGTTGTGGTTATTTCCTTCAGAGGGTGGTAGAGTGTCCCAATGTTGTCTGTATTGTTCGTTATGAAGTTCATGAATGGCTGTGTTGTGGCGTGACCCTTGCTCACTTGGCCACTGGATTCAAGATAGCCTGGCTGATAAGGATTATGAATCTGAAACCGGTCCTCGGAAGCTTGTTTCCGGTCCAGGGAAGACATGGCTTGGCAGTTCGGGCTGGACTGTTCCCATGAGGCACAGGGTCAGACTGATTTGCATATGGCCATGTCTGAACTGGGGTGGTGGAGTGAGCTAAAGAATGGTGATGGATTAAACCCAGATCAGTTGACTGGGGGTGAGTGTTTGATTTGCTCCAACGCTCCGTCCATCACCCCCTTTTGTTTCGCTGTGACCTTGAGAAGGTGGCACACTGTTCCAGTGTTGTTTCTATTGTTCATTATGACCTTTGAGCTTTGTTACCTGCTTGACAAGATAGTACCCTGGTCCAGTGATATTTGTATTGTTTACTATGAATGCCGCTCCAGGGAAGTCTATTTTGTTTATTGTTAACACTCTCCCAGAGAGGTCAGGATTGTTTATAATGGACCCTTGTAAAGAAATGCTTCTTTTTGTAAGGTCACCCCAAGGTTTTTGACTAAAACTGATGGTTTTTCGACACTGAAAGTGCACCGAGGCCTGTTACCAGACCCCAGTGCTCTAACCTATTACAAAAGGTATGGTGAATTGGCTATCCCAAATTAGAGTCCACTGACTTACTTGTAAGCCCCTATTATATGGTACCCAAGACCCAGTAAGTTAGAGGGCACCCCAGGGGGTGCAGCACTGGTTGTGCCACCATGTGTGTGACAAAGGCAGAATATGGCTCCCAGTCTGCCACTGCAGACTGGAAGGGCCGTTTAAACTGCTAAATCGACTATGCCAAACCTCAATCCATCCTTTTTAATATATGTAAGTCACCTCTAAGGTAGGCCTATCGAGCCCTGAGGCCAGGTACTGTATGTTAGAATGTGGAACATGTACTTTTACATGTTTCAACTGTAAAAACCTCCTATTGTCATTTTTACCATGAAGAAGGCTAGTAGCCCCATTGGTGAGTGCAGTGTTACAAGGTGACACCTCGGCCTTGCTAACTTCTGACCAGGTCTACTAAAGATAGTACTGTAAGGTATCAAACAGCTTCCTACAGTACGCATGACCTGATACTCAAGTTGAAATTAATGTAACTTGTTGTGGTGTGTAACTTTTACAAAGTTGCCACGTTGTCGTTCCAAAGTTTCCTGTGCCGACTGTATCGGTGACCGCTTTCTGCCAACTGGAGAGACGTGCAAACGACTCCCAGGAAAGGATACAATAGAAACCTGTGTTACCTCGCCCTGAAGGGCAAATGGTGACCACATGGGAGATGGGCGACTCTATTGTTTACGTAAACAGGTTGGCACTCTGGACAGAAAGTGGAAACTAGTTGTCAAACCATTTTTTTTAGTGGCATGTTACTCCCTTGGTAGCCACACCTCTGGGTTGGGCTAGGAAACACTACACGCCGAGAGTGGCCTTCTGCCATCTTGAGAGCGGGCAGAATAGAGACCTCTGGGATAGCTAGATGCCACACTTCACAGAAAGTGGTCATCAGATGGGAGGGAACCTGGAGCTCATTGGTTAGAGATCACAACATCCCTCGAGGTCATTTTCTGGGCATAAAAACAGCACCTTGGTACCCAAAACTCCGATCTCGTTGGACTGGAGAAGAGGACGGAAGAGGGACTGCCCTACTGCAACAAGGACCCAGCAAAGAGACACTACAGCATCATGTACCAGGTCTCTGCTGTTGCCGCTCCTGAGGACGCTCCTTCTCCCACCTCACCCCAAAGCCTGGAACCCCCCTCCCCCTTCACCTCCACACTGCACCCTCGCTGACCAACTTCAAGAAGGCACTCAAGACCTGGCTTTTCGACTGATGCCTTCAGCACAGAACCTAAATACCCTCCAGGGGGATAAGCTGCGCTCTAAAAGCACAACTTGATTGATTGACAAGCACTGCATCTGCTCTACCTGGTGGCACTAAAAAGACGAAGGACTGTGCTACTGTATCCTCCTTATGGAGAAGTGGACTGCTGAGCCCAGCCACAGCAAGAGACTCCAAGGGTCAGTTGCCTGACCTCCTGTTCACAGCGCAGGCCCACAACCGCTGAAAAAGCCTGCTGCGGCGAGTTGAAAGCTCAGACTCTTCATTCGCCACTCCTTGCCGCCGTGCAGCCCAAAATATCAGGACCCAATGTTAACAGTTGCCCCAGAGTCTGCTGTACCTGGGAGTGTTGTCAGAGTTCAGCCAGGTCACCCAAAATGCAAGCAGTGGCCAAATAAGAAGAAATATGCTAAATCGCTCTATCGGGCAGACTGATAGCTCACGGATGACTGAACTTCTGCCAAGCTTGAGAGGACGTTGAAGGAGAAGCCGCCTTTTACAGGCAAATGGGTGAAACTTGGGAGAAGGACTGCTCCATTGTTCAGGCAGACAGGCTGGCATTAGAAACAGGAGAGGGAAAGTCAGTTGCCAAAACAGGCTTTCCAAGGGCGTGTAGAACCCTTAGTAGCCACAACTCTAGGTTCGTCCAGGGAGCTCCACACTCCATAAGAGGGGTCCTGCCATATTCAAAGTTTGCGGAACAGTGCATCCAGAGATGCCAAAATGCCACACATTGCAGTTAGTGGTCATCAAGTAAGAAGGAACCTGGTAGTCCACTGGCTACCTACCACACCCAACCTTGAGGGCATTTTCGGAGCATAAGTATGGCACCCCAAACTCAGTACTTGACTAGACTGGAAGACGGACAGAGGAGGACTGTCCTGCTAATCCATGGAACCGGCAAAGAGAGACTGCACTGTCGTGGATTGTACCTGCCGCACCATACCGCTAGCAAAGGAGAGGGACTGTGCCTGCTATGTCCTTCCCAAGGAACGGTCATCTCCAGAACCCAGCCAAAGCCAAGAGACTCCAAGGGCCAGCTGACCGGCCTCCTGTTCGCAGCACAGGGACATAACAGCTGAAGAAGCCTGCTGGGGCAAGTTGGTAGCCGAAATTCTTCAACCCACAGCCAACCGCCGTCCTGCAGCACCAGGACCAGACACACAAAATTGCACCAGAGTTTGATGACCCAGGGGAGCAGCTGGGACCCGCAGAGGATGAGTTATCGACCCAGGAAGGATTGGCTGGTGACTGGTAGTCCAGTGGAGACTGGACTTTTGCCAGCACTGATAGGACTTCGCAGCCGTAGACCCTGTGACCAGGATCATCTCACCCCCTTCGCAGTAAGACTCCTGTCGACCGCACTGCGTCTCATCTACAGCATCCTTTATCCCTTGCACCAGGATCCCTCCTTTAGGAAAGCCCTGCAAAGGATAAAGGTTCCTGCAACTGACTGAAGATTGCTTCACCTGCTAAGGTGGCTGTTTCTGAACCTTGGTGGTCCCCCTGACTGGTTCCCTACTGGAGTTGGATGCCTATAATCACTCCGAGTGGCCCCATTACAGCTAGTCCAAACGTTTTAGTGTAAAAGTTTTTTAGGTGTCAAATGTGTTGAATTTACCAAGGTTTGTTAACAGTTGAGTAAAATGCTTTTATTTACTATATCTTTTAAATTACAAATCTCTAAACCAGAAACCTCTGGTGGATTTTTTTTCATTGTGGTGTCTGAAAATATAGTCTATTTTTATAAACTGGTGTCGGATTTCTTTTGTGTCTTGTCAATTTCTTCTTCACTTTCTTGGTCTGGTGCGGTTTAAATGCTTTACACATGTTCCTTTGTGCAGGTTTTGCTGCTCAGAGCCACAGCTACCCAGGGTTGAGCCGCACATTTGACCAACAAACCTAAGGCTCCTAAAGAGGTTGGTAAGAGCATTTAACAGTGAGGCTGCACAGCCACACTATATAATACATCCCATTTTCTCGCAGTAAGGCTTCAACAGGGATACGCGGTGACTCGCTCAGGGTCTCTTAGAAGAGAGGAAGACAGAGAGAGAATGAAATGATGTGCTCAGTACCCTCTGTATAGACACGACGGAGAGGGGTATCCGAGTATCGTAATCATTCGATGCGGCAGAACAGGCTCCAGTGGTGGGGGCACATTTTGGCGACTTACCTGAGGGAATTCCTGGAACGCCCCCAACGTCTCCTGGTTTCTATCTGAAGAGCCCCCGATAACCAGCACCGGCCTGAAACAAAAAGAAGCATCACTTTAATGGAGGAAGGATAGAATAAGAGCACAAGATGCTAAAAATGACAGGTCCTGGTCCTGTTAGATCTGTCCGCCGCGTTCGACACGGTGGACCATGACATCTTGTTGACCCGTGTCGAAGCGGCGGGCATTGGGGGCACGGCCTTTGCCTGGCTCCGTTCTTTTCTGATGGACAGGGAGCAGGCTGTTCATCTTGCCAACTTCACTGCTCCACTTAGGAGGGTGACATGCGGAGTCCCCCAAGGCTCTTCCCTGTCCCCCTTGCTATTCCATGTATACATTTCACCCCTCATTTTTTCTTTGCAGCAGATGGAGGTCTCGGTGTTTAATTACGCCGATGACCTCCAACTTATTTTCAATCTCTCCTCCTCCCCTTCTTCGTCCTCTAATTTCCAGAAGGTTATGCTTTTTATCCAAGGGTGGATGAACTGCAACCACCTCAAGTTAAACCCGGACAAGACCGAATTGGTCCTGACGGGGGGTGGTTGCAGTCCCTGGTCCTCTTCCTTCTGGCCCCCTTCCCTTGGCCCTCCCCCCCTTCCAGTCCCCAAAGTCAAAACCCTAGGCATCTTCATCAATCCCCTGCTCACTCTCCATGCGCAGACCAGTTCAGTGGTGTCTGCTTGCTTCTTCTCCCTTCGGGTCTCCCGCTTCTTCACTGCCGCTGCACTCAAACTCATTCTCATGGCCATGGTGCTTTCGCGCCTTGACTACGGGAATGTAATCTACAATGGCGCGCCGGCCTACTTGATCCGTCGGCTTCAGCTGATTCAAAATCAGGCGGCCCGCCTGATTTACGGGCTCCCCAGGTCCAACCACACGACCCCCCTGCTGCAGTCTCTGCATTGGCTTCCAGTGAGGGAGAGGGCCCTCTTTAAGCTGGGCTGCATCACCTATCAGGCTAGATCAGGGACCGCCCCGTCTTCCTGTGTGAAGCCATCTCCCCTTACCTCCCTTCCAGAGAGCTTCGTTCCACCCACCTGGCCCTCTTGTCAGTTCCCCGCTTCAGGAAACAGAAGTCCGGGGGGGCTAGATTTGCAGTGCTGGCTCCATCCTTTTGGAACTCACTCCCGCTTGATCTCAGGACGTCATCTTCCTATCTGGAATTTCGCAAGTCACTGAAGACCTTCTTGTTCTCCAGATCTGTAGCAGCCTAGCCCCCTTCTTCGCCTCCACTGATCCATAGCTATCTAGCGGCATGAAACCGTTCCGGTATAAGAGCGCTCTACAAATATTTTAAAATTCAAAATTCAAACAACATGACCAGCACAAACGTAGCAACCGATCCTGAAGCTGCAGTTCAAATGACTCCCCATGGCAAAATATCTTATGGTTTTGAGCATACTGGAAGAAAATGGTTAATCACCTCTCGACTCCAGAACCCTGTGGACAGGACCCACACAAAGACAAGTGCACATTAACTCAGTCGTAAATTTATCTCCAAGGACTAGATCACTATTAATGGTTCTTGTACTATGCAGGTACGCCAGGAGTAGTAAGTATAGGTATTTTCAGACACTATCAAGGTTTGAGAGGGAGTTGATAAAAGGGTGAGACTCAAAAAAGTTATGCGCAATTAGGGGGGAACTTGACAAAATATGCCAGCAGGATGTCAGCCTTGCTGCTTGAACATCAATGTAAACTACAGAGACAAGCACGCAAGGTGACCACAGGGACATCACTTTTCCGGAAGCCTCCAAGATACTGGCAAACTTGATAGATTACACTAAGAACTTTGGGCAAAACTCCAATGACTGATATTGAGACAGTCTGGTCTTTTATCATTTAAACATGTGACCTTTAATTTTGGCTTTTAATGGAAGACTTATTTTTCTAAAGTCCCACACAATAATGCTAACACTTTCAAGGCAGAAATCCAACTTCCACGTAAAAACCTTAGTAGTTTATTTGTATGGAAAACAAAATATTGTTTATGGGTAATATTGGTCACACCAGTACTTTAAAATGTACATTTCCGCAGGTTAACTCTCCTTAGTTAAATTCTCTTACATCTAATTAAGGAACTTGTCAATCATACAGAAGTCATCGCTACCTACACAAAGCAGGCATGGTCTTCATACTGACCCACCACAAACAACACTTTTTATGAGATCAAAATATATCCTGTTTGGCTGATATTACCAGCAGTTCTCGTTCGCGTTGGCCATTCCGCTTAGAGCGTTGATGAGGCCAGGGCCAGAGACGACGAGGCAGGCGCCGGGTCTATAAACAAAAGAAAATAGAGAAGTGAACATGGGATAAAACAAAAAAGATTCCAACGCTTTAGAGTATCCCAAAATTTTACTAACATTTTCTTTAATTCCTTTTATTATGGACGTCGATTTCATCTATAGTATAGAGCTAGGCATACATTCTTGGGATGAATTCGACGTTAATAATAAAGGAAATTAGGGTTCATTTTTTGATCTATAATGAACTTATACAGTACAAAGAGATTTACTAATTAATTGGTTAAGGGTGTGCCAAGTGGGGACGTTTGCTCCTGTTCAGGAAAACGCATCTTCAGCCATAAAGAACATGAAGCAGCCAAAAAGATGAAGGGGCAAATAGAAAGATGAGGAAGGAACTGAAGCGAATCAAGCAGGAGTTGAAGAAGGTTAAAATCCAATCAAGCGGTGGGGAGATACAACCCAGCATTGAAAAGGCAACAAGTGTTGAAACAAGAGGATGTGTCAAAACAGCAGAGATGCAGAGGGGTCCAAATGGAAAGCGAGTCAAGACAAGAGAGGTGAAGACAAATGGAATAGAAAGAAAAGTCTAGGCAGTTGTGGCGTCCTAGGAACCCAGGTCCTTCGAGCTGTTCATATGTACTCAGTGCATGTGCGCTCTGCACCTCCCAGATGTCTACATGCTCTATGCATTTCCTGGTAACCAATGTTATTGGGAGTTTATCAGATACACCCATGAACTTTCTAGGTACCCAAATAGTTTTGGAGGAAATCCTAGACTTCTAATTCTTTAAAAACAAGGATTGTCCAGGCGAAGTTCATCCTTTCACTGAATCTGCTTAAGAAACTTCAGCCTTGGTGCCCACCATCACAAAGCAAGAAGAAGTCTAGTCATGGGTGACCGTGCCAGCTTGGGCACCAACATCTCTGGGTTCATGCGCCCCATCCCCCTTCTATGACACTGTATTAAACCAAACCTTCTCTAGTAAGAAACATTTCCACAAACACAAAAGAAACGTGAACGGTTCACATCTTACCGGCCTGTCAGGTACCCTATAGCAGAAGCAGCATAACACGCCTGCAAGGAACAATAATAAAAAGACTTATTTTTAAAGAATTTTCTGTATTTCATTTCAGCTCAAACTTTCATACAGAACAAGACTTGGTTACATTTTCCAATATTCCAAGAGGTGACAACAGAAAATGGTGCAGTGCTCAGCAAGCCCATCAGGCAAGCGCCTTTGCTTCTTCTGGTCTACAGGGCTCTGAAGACCAATGGACAACGTGCCACACTCTTTATAAATATATAACACATGACACCCTAGAGACTTCTTATGTTGGTGAAAAGACGACAACTCGCAGAGTGGAAAGTAAGAAAGTTAACTCCAAGCAGAGCCAGTGAAAGTACTACTAAGGAACCCCAAGACACCGCACTCCACTGCGGAAGACAATGGCAACGTGCACCCCCATCCCGGGACACTCATGTGGGTTGGCGAAAAGAAAGTAGCATGGCCAGTGGCCCCTGGAGACTACCAAGGAGATGGCCCACCGCTATATGTTAACAGTAAGGGGGACAAACACGTCTTTTAATATTAACCCGCACTCAGCATGGCAGTTTGGGTTCAGTCAAACTGTTAGCCATAGAAGCCCTAACCCATTATAGTGGTTACAAAACCCAGGTCCAGCTCCAAGGAAGGTAACCACACAAAGGCCTTCATGAATCCTGTCTCCTTCATAAAACAGTTCAGAAGAAATGGAGCAAATGTTAGCAGAACAAAATTCAGTTTAGCAAGACAATCTTCAAATAATACAGTCATTTTCAGGCTTGTTCCCCATCTCTAACTCACTTCTCACCAGCAAGCCGTTCTCCTGACCCGCTCTCAATGTCTACTCCCACACTGCTCCATCACCCTCATCACGCGTGACCTCAACTCACTCCCCGGTCTGTCTGCTGTGCACAAAGGACAGATGCATCCTTGATGTGGTCAAAGCTGTGTGCAATGGAGGGTGTAGGGTCTAGACCTAAAGGACCATCTCTACCAGTATTCTTACACCTCTACAGCAATCGCAACAGCTATGCACAACAACAGCCCCTCAAAAGGAGGGCAAAGGTACACAAGGGGGACCAAAGATGGATAAGGAAGCTTTACAGTCACTCCGATGGCCAGTGGCTACTAGAGACCACATGAAGAAGCCATCAGATTGGATGTCAATGTAAATGTAAATGTAAATGTCAAAGGTTCTTATATGCGCCTTTTCACCGCAAGGTCTCAAGGCGCTTGCTTTGGGAACCCGTCCTGGCTTTTCCCTGTGAGATACCCGTAGTGGGCATCCCCAAGGTGAAAGCCAGACATCCCGCCGCGGGGGGGGGGGGGCCATAGTGGAGATTAAGCAAGCTATTGCCCAGAGTGTCAGAGTGTGAACCCGTGATTCGAGTAGGCACCGAAGCGAGAATTATCGAGTCAGTGGACATTTGGGCTCAAGACCCTGCTGCATCGGGAATTGAACCCTGGTCCCGGGTCTGACCTCTGCTTCAGGGTCTGCCTCCTCTAACCAGTGAGCCACACTTACATTTTCATGACCAGTTGTAGGAAGGTTGACCCCTGACTATGGTTGCCCCCAACTTTTTGCCTGGTGTTTTGCTGGTTTTCTGACTTAGTTGACCTGGGGCCCTGCTATTCAGGACCCCAGGCCTACTGCTCTCTCTGTAAAATGGATTCCATGTACCTTAGGTACATATCTAAATTGGATACTGAGTCACCTTACCAGTCCCTGTACAGTGTACCTTAGGTACCCAGGGCATAGGTGTACCCAGGGCCTACCAGGGGCTGCAGCATGTATTATGCCACCCCTGGCTGGCCATCCAAATCTGACACAACTGGCTGCTTGACAGCTGGGGCAAGGTGGTGTAATCACCCTTTGCTTTAGATATAGTATACCTATATCTAACCCTAAAATGGACACACAGATCTCCTATCAGTCACTCCTATGGCAGGCCTTAACAATCCTGAAGGCAGAGTGCTTGGAATCGTGTGAGATGGTGCTCTAGCATGAGCTGAGCCTGTCTGCGGCTTTCGGGATCCATCCCTTAGCCGTTTCCATGATATCGCATACCATATACTCTTAAGTGCATTATAATCCTCGCGGTTATGTGCCAACTCTGGTATCGCTTTATCAAAACATGTCGAGTAAGGTGTCATACAAATTGGAATACTAACCCCTCGCCAATTCTGGCGACGGGGTTAGCATTCCACCCTTCTAGAGGGACACGACATGCCTGTAACCTATAACCCGGTTAAAAGTCAGACAGAGCCTTAGCATCCACAAAATGGATGCTGCCACCGAGACACAAGTCTGCCCTCCTGCTGCTGGGAGTCCTCCCAGAGCAGGAGATAAGGACAAAGGGTTTCCTGCCAGGGGCGGTGCCAGCACCGTCCCAGACAGGGTTTTGTGTATTGTAGGTAGGCAGGGCTTTAGAGGAAGGTGACTGCACGTGGCACCCCGGTGCTCACTGTGCATAGGCTGGCTGGAACCAGTTCCAGGGTCACTCCAGACCCTGTGCTGGGGAAAAGCCCGCCAAGGAAGGGGGTGTAACCACCCCCCTCCTAGTCCCACCCCTAGGGCAGGACTTAGTCGCGTGCCAGCCCCTTTTTACAGGATAAAGGTAGAGACTGGCCCCCTTCCAAATCAGATCATCTTTGGAATCAAGACACGACTTTCTGCGAAAGGACTTCAAGATTTCCTTCTTCAAGATTCTCCCTTGTGACTAAGGAGTAGTCACCCTGCATCCGCAGGCACCATCTAAGAACACTGCGGTCTGCTGCAAGTCCTTCCTCCGGAATCCGACTGCCCAGCTCGACGAGAACCGGCTTCCCTGGCACCTCTGACCTCTACCCACCTCTACAGCCAAGCTGAGAACCGTGGGTGCGACGAGACCTCAAGGGACCGGCCATCTTCAAGACTGCACGACTTCTTTCCAGCAAGCCCGCCGAGTAATCTACTGGTGAGTGCTTTGGGGTCCGAGAAGCCCCGACTCTGAGCAGCTCCAGTTCCGAAGTGCAGCCCCCCAGCATCTCCACGATCTGCGTGGGGCCCTTCTGCTTTCCGCTGCTCACCGCGTTGTTTGGCTACTAGCCCGTTGGCTTGTGGCCTTCCTGACGACGCCCGACGACATTTCTGCTGCTGGTCTGGTTGCTCCAGACTGGCCCTTGCTCCCTTCCCGAAGAGGAGCACCCCGGACCCTCCTGGTCCACTCAAGACGCCATTTTGAGTCCACCGCGTGGGCTTGAATTAGCCAAGGCTTGTTGCCCAATCCTGGGTAACTTCGACGCCAACGACTTCATCCATCGTGGGACAGCTCGCACCTCCATCCTGGTCGCCGACAACGCCTCCTGGTCCGAGAGACTGCAGAGCCCAGCAGCGCCCACTCACCTGACTGCGGTGACTTCGCCCGGTGCCATCCTGGTGCCCACTTAATCACTGGCTAGTGATTCAAGAACTTGGTCCCCTCTGCTTTCAGGTTTTCTTCTTCCTTGATCCAGGCTTGGATCCATCGAACTTTCCTTCACTGGTCGCCTGCCAGCAACTTCTTCCTTCCAGGCTCCTGGTCCGGCAACGAGATCCCCGACGTCTTTTCAGACCTATGCAGCTGCAGCCCCTGGGCTAGGTAACTTCGGCACTCCGGTGTCCCAGCATAGCCTCACTACCCAAGGGTCAGGATCCACTGTCGTTTTCTCCCTACCAGGTCGGGTTCGCCCGTGAACACTAACTTTGTGAATTCTAGCTCCCATAGACTTTGTCCCGCATCCCGCGTGAGAGTGCACACTCTGCACCCGAGTCCCCTAGGCCTCCTAGTAGTAATCTAACGATTCCCTAGTCCAGTCCTAGCGATTCCAAAGCCTATTAGAACTGTTACTTACCTGCTAGTAATTCGCATTCCACTTTTAGCGTATATGGTTTTTCGTGCCCCTCGGGCATTTGTGTAACGTGCTAACTTAAAAGTATTTTCGTAAGAGTTTTGTTGTGTGCCTAGCACCCTGTCCTCATAAAGAGTACAGGGTTGTTGTGATTCTAATAAATACACTGTTTATTTTCATAACACTTGTGTGGTGTCCTTTCACTGGGTGTTCAAGGGGTAATGTGATGGTAAAACAGCTGGCTTAACACGCCCTCTAGAGTCTTAGCCTTAGACTGCTCGTATCCATGCTACTAGGATAGCTGGTCTATAAGGTTGACTTACAACCAATCATCAATAAGGGTTGTTTGGACTGATATATAGTGATCACTAGAATAGTGAACACTGCACATCAGGCCAACTTCTCACATTGGTGAGCAGCGGTTGGGATTTGAGCTTGCTGTTGTTTTACCACACATGCCCTAAGAATATCTTGTGAAAGATCACATAAGTACTAAAGGTACATATAACTTAGCTTAGAATACTCTGAGTTCTACTGAACCAGCTGTTGTAGCTCCTAGGGCCTAGCACACCCTAAACTACAACTCTAGCAAGGGATCAGTAGGCAAACATATAGTGTAGGTAAGTGCACCACTTACACCTCACTAGAAAAGCATGTCGACTCAGGGGGACTCTACTGAGACTCCCCTGGTCAGTGTTGACCCTCCACAGGTCACTTCAAGATATGCAGCTCTCAATTTTCAGGAGATGAGGCAACTCTGTGTCTCCAGGAAACTGAAGCAGGGGTCTAACCCCACCATTCCCTTTCTGATAGGTCTCTTAGAGACATATGATGCCAGAAAGCTCTCTCAGTTACATGAGAGCATGCCAGCCTTAGAGGGAACCTCTGGGGATCCAGACCTCCCCAACACTGATTCAGCAGTTGAGGAGGAGGATCAGGAGGTACTCTCTGGGGATGAGGTAGACAAGGGTCTTGAGGTAGTCAGAAGGCTAACTAGGACCAACTTAGACTTACTTGGGCTAGGATCTGGGGGACCCCCAGTACTGACCCGAAGTGGGCCTAACCTTGGAGTTAGGAGAGATAGATCTCTTTCTAGGGACTCCAATAGATCTCTGCACTCTAATGCCTCTTCTCAGGGGAGAAGGAATCCTCCACAGAGGAGATTTACTTCCCCTCAGAGAAGGGAGCATGAGGCTAGGATGAGACAAGCTGAACTGAGGATTGAAAGGGAAGAAATTGCCCTGGCCAAAGAGAAGCTTGCCCTGGCAAGAGAGCAGCAGATGAGTGGGCTAACTCCCACTGGTGGCAGCAATCTCCCAAGAGATAGAGAGAAGGGTTTAGATACTAAACACCTGACTAAAATAGTGCCCCCCTTTAAGCAAGGGGATGACATCCAGAAATGGATGGCTGCTTTGGAGAGGGCCTGCACTGTGCAGGGCATTCCCCAGAGTCAGTGGGCAGCTATACTGTGGCTCTCCTTTGATGGCAAAGGTAGAGATAAGCTCCTCACTACTAGAGTTGAGGATGCTAACAATTACCAGGTCCTGAAAAATGCACTGGTTGATGGGTTTGGTTTAACCACTGAGCAGTACAGGTTGCTGTTCAGAGACACCCAGAAAACTCAGTCTCAGGACTGGTCTGACTTTGTTGATTGTGCCACTAAGGCTTTGGAAGGCTGGCTACTGGGTAGTAAGGTTACTGATTTCAAGGGATTGTATAATCTAATTATGAGAGAGCAAGTCTTAAATAATTGTCAGAACCAGTTATTACACCAGCACCTGGTAGACTCTGATCTGACCTCTCCACAAGAATTGGGTAAGAGGGCAGACAAATGGGTCAGAACCAGGATTAGGCCCAAGAACCAAGGTGGTGACCAGAAAAAGGAATCAACCAAGCCTCAAGAGAAGGGTGGGAATAAATCTACAGATCAAACCACATCAGGGCCCCAAAAATCCTCTGAGGGGGGTGGGTCCCAGAATCCTTCCAACAACCAGAAGAAACCTTATTGTTATCCCTGTAAACAGGTGGGTCATTTAAAAACTGACAGCAGTTGCCCCAAGAATAACAATAAGGAAAACATACCCCCAAGTAACATCCCCAAACCTCCTGTTACTACTAGTAGTAATCCCCCAGGTGGTGGGAGTGCCCCCAAGAATTTGGGTGCATTTACTTTGGGAGTTCCTGGGGACACTGGCCTAACCAGGTCCCCAAACTTAGATACTCTTGTCTGTGAGACTGGCATGGGGTTTGCCAACTTCACAACTTGTCCCAACACTTTGGGCAAGTACAGACAGGAGCCCCTCATCAATGGTATAAAAGTTGAGGCCTATAGAGATACAGGGGCTAGCATCACTATGGTGACTGAGAGTCTAGTCCCCTCAAGGCAACTTTTACCTGGTGCCACATACCAGGTGACCAATATTGATGGAGTACAGAGAGATCATCCCATGGCAGTGGTCAATCTCAGCTGGGGAGGTGTCACTGGCCACAAGAGAGTGGCAGTGTCACCAAACTTGCCTGTAGATTGCCTACTGGGGAATGATTTAGAGCTCTCAGCCTGGGCTGAAGTAGAGCAAGAAACCCATTCTGAAATGGTGAACATCCATGGTAAGGTTAGTGGGGCAGTGGTAGCCACAGCCCCAGTCCAAGATATCCTCCCTGAACAGGTCAGGAGGGTTGTGCCAGTCACAACCCAATCTCAGACAACTTCCTTCCCAGAACAGGTTGTCAAGGCTGTGATGGTCACAGCCCACACCCAAACTGAGCCCCCTCCTGAAAAGGTTGGGAGAGTTGTGATGGCCACAGCTCAAACTCAGACAGATGACAGTGTTGTGAAGCCTGAAACTATGGATCACTCCACTCAGACAGAGAGTATTGAGGAGGAAGAGAAATCTCCCTCCCACCAGACTTTAGGAAAGGATCAGCCTCCTCAGGGAACTGGTCTGACCCCTTGTGAAGAAACTGCCACAGAGGTAGTCAGGCCTAGCCTGGCAGAACCCCTGATGTCAGTGGACCCTTCCAAGGTGGGACCCAGTCTGGAGCAGGTAACCTGCCCCTCTCTACCCTGCCTCAGTCAGCCCAGGGCTGTAGAGGTCAGGGAGGCCAGTGTTGGACCCCAAAGGGCCCCCTGTCCAAAAGAATTTCCCAATCAGCAGATTAAGGGCACTGAAGCTAGTAGTCCTAGCCAAGTGAAAATAAAACATACTCCTGAGGGATCCCCCTTAAAATTAGTTAGGGACCTCCCACAGATGGACACTGTTGGGCACAGCCAAACTTGGGACCTGAGGGCCCCAGACCTGACCTGTCCCTCCAGTAAGCCAAACAGAGGGACCCAACCTCCAGCTGTAGGTAGCCAGAGGTTGACCCTGAGAGCCCAAAACAACTCAGTCTTGGAAAGAAAGGCCTATATGGTGGAAAATGATTGGAGGAAGCTGGGCCCAAAATTAGTGGAGCCTCACTTCAGTACTCCATTTCAGCACCAGCCTTTTTCTTTGACAAAACACACCACAGGTAGAGATTCCCTATGGTGGAGACCCTCAGACACCCTTAGGGTGAGGGATTGCTTAGTGGACCATGACATAGGGGGTAACCATGCCAGTGCTGGTACTTCCTTAAATGGCCACTTAGGCAATATAGGCTTACCTGGACAAGGATAGCCTTATCTCCTTTCGTTTGGGGGGGGGTTATGTAGGAAGGTTGACCCCTGACTATGGTTGCCCCCAACTTTTTGCCTGGTGTTTTGCTGGTTTTCTGACTTAGTTGACCTGGGGCCCTGCTATTCAGGACCCCAGGCCTACTGCTCTCTCTGTAAAATGGATTCCATGTACCTTAGGTACATATCTAAATTGGATACTGAGTCACCTTACCAGTCCCTGTACAGTGTACCTTAGGTACCCAGGGCATAGGTGTACCCAGGGCCTACCAGGGGCTGCAGCATGTATTATGCCACCCCTGGCTGGCCATCCAAATCTGACACAACTGGCTGCTTGACAGCTGGGGCAAGGTGGTGTAATCACCCTTTGCTTTAGATATAGTATACCTATATCTAACCCTAAAATGGACACACAGATCTCCTATCAGTCACTCCTATGGCAGGCCTTAACAATCCTGAAGGCAGAGTGCTTGGAATCGTGTGAGATGGTGCTCTAGCATGAGCTGAGCCTGTCTGCGGCTTTCGGGATCCATCCCTTAGCCGTTTCCATGATATCGCATACCATATACTCTTAAGTGCATTATAATCCTCGCGGTTATGTGCCAACTCTGGTATCGCTTTATCAAAACATGTCGAGTAAGGTGTCATACGAATTGGAATACTAACCCCTCGCCAATTCTGGCGACGGGGTTAGCATTCCACCCTTCTAGAGGGACACGACATGCCTGTAACCTATAACCCGGTTAAAAGTCAGACAGAGCCTTAGCATCCACAAAATGGATGCTGCCACCGAGACACAAGTCTGCCCTCCTGCTGCTGGGAGTCCTCCCAGAGCAGGAGATAAGGACAAAGGGTTTCCTGCCAGGGGCGGTGCCAGCACCGTCCCAGACAGGGTTTTGTGTATTGTAGGTAGGCAGGGCTTTAGAGGAAGGTGACTGCACGTGGCACCCCGGTGCTCACTGTGCATAGGCTGGCTGGAACCAGTTCCAGGGTCACTCCAGACCCTGTGCTGGGGAAAAGCCCGCCAAGGAAGGGGGTGTAACCACCCCCCTCCTAGTCCCACCCCTAGGGCAGGACTTAGTCGCGTGCCAGCCCCTTTTTACAGGATAAAGGTAGAGACTGGCCCCCTTCCAAATCAGATCATCTTTGGAATCAAGACACGACTTTCTGCGAAAGGACTTCAAGATTTCCTTCTTCAAGATTCTCCCTTGTGACTAAGGAGTAGTCACCCTGCATCCGCAGGCACCATCTAAGAACACTGCGGTCTGCTGCAAGTCCTTCCTCCGGAATCCGACTGCCCAGCTCGACGAGAACCGGCTTCCCTGGCACCTCTGACCTCTACCCACCTCTACAGCCAAGCTGAGAACCGTGGGTGCGACGAGACCTCAAGGGACCGGCCATCTTCAAGACTGCACGACTTCTTTCCAGCAAGCCCGCCGAGTAATCTACTGGTGAGTGCTTTGGGGTCCGAGAAGCCCCGACTCTGAGCAGCTCCAGTTCCGAAGTGCAGCCCCCCAGCATCTCCACGATCTGCGTGGGGCCCTTCTGCTTTCCGCTGCTCACCGCGTTGTTTGGCTACTAGCCCGTTGGCTTGTGGCCTTCCTGACGACGCCCGACGACATTTCTGCTGCTGGTCTGGTTGCTCCAGACTGGCCCTTGCTCCCTTCCCGAAGAGGAGCACCCCGGACCCTCCTGGTCCACTCAAGACGCCATTTTGAGTCCACCGCGTGGGCTTGAATTAGCCAAGGCTTGTTGCCCAATCCTGGGTAACTTCGACGCCAACGACTTCATCCATCGTGGGACAGCTCGCACCTCCATCCTGGTCGCCGACAACGCCTCCTGGTCCGAGAGACTGCAGAGCCCAGCAGCGCCCACTCACCTGACTGCGGTGACTTCGCCCGGTGCCATCCTGGTGCCCACTTAATCACTGGCTAGTGATTCAAGAACTTGGTCCCCTCTGCTTTCAGGTTTTCTTCTTCCTTGATCCAGGCTTGGATCCATCGAACTTTCCTTCACTGGTCGCCTGCCAGCAACTTCTTCCTTCCAGGCTCCTGGTCCGGCAACGAGATCCCCGACGTCTTTTCAGACCTATGCAGCTGCAGCCCCTGGGCTAGGTAACTTCGGCACTCCGGTGTCCCAGCATAGCCTCACTACCCAAGGGTCAGGATCCACTGTCGTTTTCTCCCTACCAGGTCGGGTTCGCCCGTGAACACTAACTTTGTGAATTCTAGCTCCCATAGACTTTGTCCCGCATCCCGCGTGAGAGTGCACACTCTGCACCCGAGTCCCCTAGGCCTCCTAGTAGTAATCTAACGATTCCCTAGTCCAGTCCTAGCGATTCCAAAGCCTATTAGAACTGTTACTTACCTGCTAGTAATTCGCATTCCACTTTTAGCGTATATGGTTTTTCGTGCCCCTCGGGCATTTGTGTAACGTGCTAACTTAAAAGTATTTTCGTAAGAGTTTTGTTGTGTGCCTAGCACCCTGTCCTCATAAAGAGTACAGGGTTGTTGTGATTCTAATAAATACACTGTTTATTTTCATAACACTTGTGTGGTGTCCTTTCACTGGGTGTTCAAGGGGTAATGTGATGGTAAAACAGCTGGCTTAACACGCCCTCTAGAGTCTTAGCCTTAGACTGCTCGTATCCATGCTACTAGGATAGCTGGTCTATAAGGTTGACTTACAACCAATCATCAATAAGGGTTGTTTGGACTGATATATAGTGATCACTAGAATAGTGAACACTGCACATCAGGCCAACTTCTCACACCAGTGTCTCTGTAAAGGTAAAGGCTCCAAGGGTTAGTCTGCTGCAGTCCAAAATAAAGCTGCTTTTATGCACAGTAATGAAAAGCAAGACAATGATGCTGTCTGAAGACCGGGCACTTCCCAAATAGCACTTGGCCAGGCTTCTTCAGTGGTTTGAGGCCCTTCAAACCCCACTGTATCATATGAATGACTAGTTAAACTGAACATGACAGGGAGTTTCAGACTGCTCATCTGCACCTTCTGTACTTGACAAACTAGCAAGCCTTCCCAATCTCAATGCTTGCTCAGACCAAGCACATATTATTTGTTTATTGCAGACCGGGCCCATGTAGCCACATCATACTTACTTGGGTTTTTTTTACATTGGCAACAAGACACAGCAATTACACTTCAGGAAGAGCCCGGTTTTGGGTCTTTAGGGCAGGGGACAAAGTGCTGCCAGGGACAGAGTGTGAAAGTGCAGTCTGAGGAGAAACCTGGTCGGTGGTGCTTACAGATGCACTGGATGTACAATGGGAGGATACCTCTAGTTGAGCTCATCCCAACCCTTCTCACATGGCCCTTCTGCCGAGGTAGACTGATAAGGGCGTGAATGAAAGCAGCAGCGTTTGAAGGGGGTGTCCAAAGTGGGGCCAGGAGGGCATTGCCCGAGCTAGATTTTCTGGATAACCACCGACTACATAAATAAGGTACATCTGAGTGCATGGTATACAGCAGCATTCCAAATACCCGACATGCGTCTAGCCATAAAAGATCTATACCGGACAGCGTGGAACGAGGACACAGCCTCCTCAGCCGTGCAGCGACGCTAGAGTTGGTTGTTAAATGAGTGAGGCAGAGCCTTAGGATGGATAGTAACCCTGGTGGACACTACTCCTGGTGTGCTCTTCTCCTGGCCTCCTACTACTTCACCTTCCCAACCTCGGAATGCTGTCCTGCCTCCTCTGGAGGTCACAGCCTGCTGGGCACAATCACCCTCCTGTGGCCCAAATTTGGCTATACAGTTCCTTAAAACAGTGCAGAGTTCTTGGGGGAAGAAGCAGTTTTTCATACTGATGATAAACAGACCCTTGGAGCCGGTTACTCTGAAACTGCCTGACAGAAGCACACAATGCTTAATAAAACCACTATAAGTAAGGCACATTTTTTATCATTTGAGTTGCCAACATTTATTGTGAGGTTTCAGATTGGAGGTTCTTGCCACATAGCCCACTGAGCTGGATTTTGGCTGTATTTATCAGCACAGACATTTTTGCAGGGCGTCTGAGTAAAGACTTCAAGCTTTAGGCAACCACACTTGAGTTGGTGCCCAATTGTGTGTCAGAAGCAATGGTATTCCTGCACCTCTTTGAAACCCATTGTTTGCGTGTGATTTCAAATTTTACTGTCATTTTGTGTTTTCATTCATATTTCTCTCATCCAATCGTGGTCCCAGGTAAGCCAGATATCCCTGACTTTTTGACAGACGAGCAGATAATCATACTCATTTCTTTTTTTATTATTTATACTCATCTATCTTCCGATCCTTCAGTTTAATTAAAACCTTTTATTACACACATTACAGTTCTCTCTGCTCCTGTTAAGAGAAGCCTTGAGCTTGGTCCTGCTACCAGAGAGTGAGCAGCCTGGCAGCCTCAAGAAGTCTCTTCTTTATCCAGCAGGGATCAATCCAAAGCAGGCTGAGTTCTGGCAGATTGAAATTTTAGAGTGAATCCTTGTCTTAGCTTGTCTAAATTGGAGAGAATGATCTCCTGCACAGGGACTATGAGAATCTTACAGCCCGCGGTGTGTTATTCAGCCCTGGTGAGGCTCTCCTGCACAGGGACTATCTGACGCACACATCCTGTAGCGTCTTATACAACCCTGGCGAGGGTCTCCTGCACAGGGACTATTCGACTTGTACAGGCTGCTGTGTCTTATGCATCCCTGGTGAGGATCTCCTGGACGGGGACTATCAGACTCACACAGCCCGCTGTGTCTTATGCATCCCTGGCGAGGATCTCCTGCACAGGGACTATCAGACTCACACAGACCGCTGTGTCTTATGCATCCCTGGCGAGGATCTCCTGCAGAGGGACTATCAGACTCACACAGCCCGCTGTGTCTTATGCATGACTGGCGAGGATCTCCTGCACAGGGACTATCAGACTTGTACAGCCCGCTGTGTCTTATGCATCACTGGCGAGGATCTCATGCACGGGGACTATTCGACTTGTACAGGCTGCTGTGTCTTATGCATCCCTGGTGAGGATCTCCTGCACAGGGACTATCAGACTCTCACAGCCTGCTGTGTGTTATGCATCACTGGCGAGGATCTCCTGCACGGGGACTATCAGACTCACACAGCTCGCTGTGCCTTATGCATCACTGGCGAGGATCTCCTGCACGGGGACTATCAGACTCGTACAGCCTGCTGTGTCTTATGCATCACTGGCGAGGATCTCCTGCACAGGGACTATCAGACTCTCACAGCCTGCTGTGTGTTATGCATCCCTGGCGAGGATCTCCTGCACGGGGACTATCAGACTCACACAGCTCGCTGTGCCTTATGCATCACTGGCGAGGATCTCCTGCACGGGGACTATCAGACTCGTACAGCCTGCTGTGTCTTATGCATCACTGGCGAGGATCTCATGCACGGGGACTATTCGACTTGTACAGGCTGCTGTGTCTTATGCATCCCTGGTGAGGATCTCCTGAACAGGGACTATCAGACTCTCACAGCCTGCTGTGTGTTATGCATCTATGGCGAGGATCTCCTGCACGGGGACTATCAGACTCACACAGCCCGCTGTGTCTTATGCATCCCTGGTGAGGATCTCCTGCACAGGGACTATCAGACTCGTACAGCCTGCTGTGTCTTATGCATCACTGGCGAGGATCTCATGCACGGGGACTATTCGACTTGTACAGGCTGCTGTGTCTTATGCATCCCTGGTGAGGATCTCCTGCACAGGGACTATCAGACTCGTACAGCCTGCTGTGTCTTATGCATCACTGGCGAGGATCTCATGCACGGGGACTATTAGACTTATACAGGCTGCTGTGTCTTATACATCCCTGGCGAGGATCTCCTGCACAGGGACTATCAGACTCTCACAGCCTGATGTGTTATGCATCACTGGCGAGGATCTCCTGCACGGGGACTATCAGACTCACACAGCCCGCTGTGTCTTATGCATCCCTGGTGGGGATCTCCTGCACAGGGACTATCAGACTCGTACAGCCTGCTGTGTCTTATGCATCACTGGCGAAGATCTCCTGCACAGGGACTATCAGACTTGTACAGCCTGCTGTTTCTTATGCATCACTGGCGAAGATCTCCTGCACAGGGACTATCAGACTCACACAGCCCGCTGTGTCTTATGCATCCCTGGTGGGGATCTCCTGCACAGGGACTATCAGACTCGTACAGCCTGCTGTGTCTTATGCATCACTGGCGAGGGTCTCCTGCACAGGGACTATCAGACTCTCACAGCCTGCTGTGAGTAATGCATCACTGGCGAGGGTCTCCTGCACAGGGACTATCAGACTCGTACAGCCTGCTGCGTCGTATGCATCACTGGCGAGGGTCTCCTGCACAGGGACTATCAGACTCGTACAGCCTGCTGCGTCTTAAGCATCACTGGCGAGGGTCTCCTGCACAGGGACTATCAGACTAGTACAGCCTGCTGCGTCTTATGCATCACTGGCGAGGGTCTCCTGCACTGGGACTATCAGACTCGTACAGCCTGCTGCATCTTATGTATCACTGGCGAGGGTCTCCTGCACTGGGACTATCAGACTCGTACAGCCTGCTGCATCTTATGCATCACTGGCGAGGATCTCCTGCACAGGGACTATCAGACTCGTACAGCCTGCTGCGTCTTATGCATCACTGGCGAGGGTCTCCTGCACAGGGACTATCAGACTCGTACAGCCCGCTGTGTCTTATGCATCACTGGCGAGGATCTCCTGCACGGGGACTATCAGACTCGTACAGCCTGCTGCGTCTTATGCATCACTGGCGAGGGTCTCCTGCACAGGGACTATCAGACTCGTACAGCCTGCTGCGTCTCATGCATCACTGGCGAGGGTCTCCTGCACAGGGACTATCAGACTCGTACAGCCTGCTGCGTCTTATGCATCACTGGCGAGGGTCTCCTGCACTGGGACTATCAGACTCGTACAGCCTGCTGCGTCTTATGCATCACTGGCGAGGATCTCCTGCACGGGGACCATCAGACTCGTACAGCCTGCTGCGTCTTATGCATCACTGGTGAGGGTTTCCTGCACAGGGACTATCAGACTCGTACAGCCTGCTGCATCTTATGCATCACTGGCGAGGATCTCCTGCACAGGGACTATCAGACTCGTACAGCCTGCTGCGTCTTATGCATCACTGGCGAGGGTCTCCTGCACAGGGACTATCAGACTCGTACAGCCCGCTGTGTCTTATGCATCACTGGCGAGGATCTCCTGCACGGGGACTATCAGACTCGTACAGCCTGCTGCGTCTTATGCATCACTGGCGAGGGTCTCCTGCACAGGGACTATCAGACTCGTACAGCCTGCTGCGTCTTAAGCATCACTGGCGAGGGTCTCCTGCACAGGGACTATCAGACTCGTACAGCCTGCTGCGTCTTATGCATCACTGGCGAGGGTCTCCTGCACAGGGACTATCAGACTCTCACAGCCTGATGTGTTATGCATCACTGGCGAGGGTCTCCTGCACAGGGACTATCAGACTCTCACAGCCTGATGTGTTATGCATCACTGGCGAGGATCTCCTGCACAGGGACTATCAGACTCACATCTTGCTGTGTCTTATGCAGCCCTGGCGGGGGTCTCCTGCACAGGGACTATCAGACTCGCACATCCTGCTGTGTCTAGTACAACCCTGGCGAGGATCTCCTGCACGGGGACTATCAGACTCACACATCCTGCGGTGTCTAGTACAACCCTGGCGATGATCTCCTGCACAGGGACTATGAGACTCGTACAGCCTGCAGCGTCTTAAGCATCACTGGCGAGGGTCTCCTGCACAGGGACTATCAGACTCGTACAGCCTGCTGTGTCTTATGCATCACTGGCGAGAATCTCCTGCACAGTGACTATCAGACTCGTACAGCCTGCTGTGTGTTATGCATCACTGGCGAGGGTCTTCTGCACAGGGACTATTAGACTCGTACAGCCTGCTGTGTGTTATGCATCACTGGCGAGGGTCTTCTGCACAGGGACTATCAGACTCGTACAGCCTGCTGCGTCTTATGCATCACTGGCGGGGGTCTCCTGCACAGGGGACTATCAGACTCGTACAGCCTGCTGTGTCTTATGCATCACTGGCGAGGATCTCCTGCACAGGGACTATCAGACTCGTACAGCCTGCTGTGTGTTATGCATCACTGGCGAGGGTCTTCTGCACGGGGACTATCAGACTCACACAGCCTGCGGTGTCTTATGCATCCCTGGCGAGGATCTCCTGCACAGGGACTATCAGACTCACACGGCCTGCTGCGTCTTATGCATCACTGGCGAGGGTCTTCTGCACAGGGACTATCAGACTCGTATAGCCTGCTGCGTCTTATGCATCACTGGCGGGGGTCTCCTGCACGGGGACTATCAGACTCGTACAGCCTGCTGTGTCTTATGCATCACTGGCGAGGATCTCCTGCACAGGGACTATCAGACTCGTACAGCCTGCTGTGTGTTATGCATCACTGGCGAGGGTCTTCTGCACGGGGACTATCAGACTCACACAGCCTGCGGTGTCTTATGCATCCCTGGCGAGGATCTCCTGCACAGGTACTATCAGACTCACACGGCCTGCGGTGTCTTATGCATCACTGGCGAGGATCTCCTGCACAGGGACTATCAGACTCACACAGCCTGCGGTGTCTTATGCATCACTGGCGAGGATCTCCTGCACAGGGACTATCAGACTCACACAGCCCGCTGTGTCTTATGCATCACTGGCGAGGATCTCCTGCACAGGGACTATCAGACTCACACAGCCCGCTGTGTCTTATGCATCACTGGCGAGGGTCTTCTGCACGGGGACTATCAGACTCACACATCCTGCGGTGTCTTATGCAACCCTGGCGAGGATCCCATGCACGGGGACTATCAGACTCACACAGCCTGCTGCGTCTTATGCATCACTGGCGAGGATCTCATGCACGGGGACTATTCGACTTGTACAGGCTGCTGTGTCTTATGCATCCCTGGTGAGGATCTCCTGCACGGGGACTATCAGACTCGTACAGCCTGCTGTGTCTTATGCAACCCCGGCGAGGATCTCATGCACGAGGACTATCAGACTCACACAGCCTGCTGCGTCTTATGCATCACTGGCGAGGGTCTTCTGCACAGGGACTATCAGACTAGTACAGCCTGCTGTGTCTTATGCATCACTGGCGAGGGTCTCCTGCACAGGGACTATCAGACTCGTACAGCCTGCTGTGTGTTATGCATCACTGACGAGGGTCTTCTGCACAGGGACTATTGACTCGTACAGCCTGCTGCGTCTTATGCATCACTGGCGGGGGTCTCCTGCACGGGGACTATCAGACTCGTACAGCCTGTGGTGTCTTATGCAACCCTGGCGAGGACCTCATGCACGGGGACTATCAGACTCACACAGCCTGCTGCGTCTTATGCATCACTGGCGAGGATCTCATGCACGGGGACTATTCGACTTGTACAGGCTGCTGTGTCTTACGCATCCCTGGTGAGGATCTCCTGCACAGGGACTATCAGACTCAGGTTTCAGGTTCAGGTTTTAAAGTCTTTATTTTGATATCACAATCATAAAAGACAACAATTAAAACATGTTTAAGACTATTGAACATCTTGACAATTTTCCTTTATAATAGCATTTTACAGTAGCAGCGACATTGTCAAAGTTCATTCTGATTGTACTAAAAACACTTTCGAAGTTAAAGTTATTAAACATCCAAGAAATACGACAACAAACCTGACCAGAAGATATAAAAGAATTTTTTTTTTTTTTTAAATACAAGATAAATAAAACCATTCCTAATACAGTATACATTATCCTACATTTAAGGAAAACGGTTGTACTTAAATGATTAAATTCGGAGGCCCTATTGATGGCTTTTTCTGCTTCTTGCCCTGATGGCCCAAGCCCACCCTAAAAATTTGGCTAGGCTCACCACGAACACCTCTGAGGTATTAGTTTTTTAAACCCAAATAGCCTCAAATGATCTTCTGAATGGGAGGCGCTTAAACAGAGGTCTGAACCATTTTGTTCGTGGCGCTGAATAGGTCGGACAGGCAAACAAGAAATGACCCTCTGTTTCCTTGTGGCCTGGACACCAACTGCAAAATTCCGTTCCTCCATTAACCCAATTTTTTGTGAAAGAATTCAGTGGCAGGGCTCCTATCCGAAACTGATGGTAGAGTTTCTTGTCCAGCGGTCTGGTGATAATATCCCAATAAGTCTCACGGGAGGGATCCAACTTAATGGTCAGGAACCTTCCCGTTAGACTAGTAGAGCTGGAAGCAGTCACCAACGATTGGCGGACCGAGGCCCAATACAATGCCTTGAATTCCTGTTTGGAGGGAAAGGCATTAGTACTTGGAGATACCCACAGCTGTTCCAGACCCATTTCGACCAGAATGGTTTTTACCGTTTGTAGCCATGGAATTCTCCCAGAACCCCTAATTGACTTGACTTCAGCCAATTCCTTCGCAAAGAGGGTAAGATCAGGGGAGGTCCATATACGCCTCCAAAAGGCCACCAGTCTAAATGAATATGCTACTTACCAGTATGCATCTGTTCTTGGCATGTAGGGCTGCTAACATTCATATCTATTGCATAGATCGCCGCCTAGTGTTGGGTCCGGATGATTGCACATTGTTGTCCTGGAAGAGTCTTGGAAGTATCACGAGATAGGTGGCTCCTCCCCTGGACTACAGTGCGCATGGGCATCGACTCCATCCCAGATTGTTTTTAGCCATTGTGGCAGAGATGGAGTGAAACAGTGCACAGGATGTCCATGCAAATGATGAATGCAAGAGAGTGTCTGCTACGGGCACCGGGGAGGAGGGCGGGCGATATGAATGTTAGCAGCCCTACATGCCAAGAACAGATGCATACTGGTAAGTAGCATATTCAGTTCGAGGCATGTGGGCTGCTAAATTCATATCTATTGCATAGAATACACAGCAGTCCCTCCATTAAGGGCGGTTGCCCGTGCCAGCTGCAGAAGCTTGAAAAAGTGTCTTGAGAACAGCCTGTCCTACAGCTGCTTGCTGTTTGGAATGCACATCTACGCAGTAATGCTTGGTAAATGTGTGTGGTGTAGACCATGTGGCTGCTCTACAAATGTCTTCTAAAGGAATGTTCCCCAGGAAAGCCATGGAGGCCCCCAATTTGCGTGTGGAGTGCGCCCTAGGGGGTATTGTTAAAGTGCGTTTAGCCTTTTGATAACAGATCTGAATGCATTTAACAATCCATCTGGCTATTCCTGCTTTGGAAATGGGGTTGCCTTTGTGTTGTGCTGAGAAGGCAACAAAAAGTTGTTGTGTCTTCCTAAAGGGTTGTGTTCTGTCAATGTAGTACATTAGCGCCCTCCTAACGTCTAATGTATGAAGCATTCTTTCTGCTACCGTTTGTGGGTTTTGGAAAAATGCAGGCAGGTCAATAGTTTGGTTGATATGAAACTGTGACACCACCTTTGGAAGGAATTTGGGGTTAGTGCGGAGCACCACCCTGTTAGAGTGTATTTGGATGAATGGCTCCTGGATTGTGAGCGCTTGCAGCTCACTAACACGTCTGAGCGACGTGATAGCAATGAGAAAAGCCACTTTCCACGTTAGAAACTGAAGTTCGCAGGAGTGCAGTGGCTCGAAAGGTGGGCCCATCAGCCTAGTGAGGACCACATTGAGGTTCCACACAGGAGCTGGCGGAGTTCTAGGAGGAATGACTCGTTTCAGTCCCTCTAGGAAGGCTTTAATGGCAGGCACCCTGAAAACAGAGAGGTGCTGCCTATTCTGGAGATAAGCCGCTATGGCGGATAAATGTATCCGAATGGAAGCGTACGCTAGATTGCATTTGTAAAGATGTAACAAATAGCAGATGATGTTAGGAATGGATGCATCTAGCGGGTTGATATTGTTGTCTGTACAGTAAATAACAAACCGCTTCCATTTTGCAGCATAGCAAGCTCTGGTCGTGGGCTTCCTTATTATTATTATTATTATAATTGCATTTGTTGAGCGCGCAGCTACCCGAAGGTTTCCCGGCGCTGTAGCAAACGGAAGATGGGAAGAAAAACATGGGCAAGGCAGTTACATGTTAAAAAGCCAGGTCTTAATACCTTTGCGGAATGCCATATAACAGACTTCCGAGCGCAGGGATTGGGGCATGGAGTTCCATAAAGAGGGGGCCAGAAAGGCGAACGAACGTCCGCCCATCTTGGCTCGCTTCACACGTGGAATTTGAAACTTATTTTGGGTGGACGATCTTAAAGTGCGAGATGGAACATAGTGCTGGACCAAGGAAGATAGATATTTCGGGGCCTGATCCATTTTAATACGGTGCATGATACAAAGAGCTTTGAATTTTATACGGCTCTCTATTCGTAGCCAATGCAGTTTGTGCAGATGGGTAGTGGCCGATGATCTAGCAGGTAGGTTACATATCAAGCGCACAGCCATATTCTGAACAACCTGAAGTTTCTTTAGTACCTCCTTACAGGCGCCCAGAAGTAGTACATTCCCGTAGTCCATCCGAGAGATAACAAGGGCTTGGACCACGGTTCTCAGGGTATCCACTGGGAGCATCCATGTGATTTTTCTAAGCCACCTGATGATGGTAGTACAGGTGGCAGAGACCTTTACCACATGTTGCTTCAATGACAACTGGTTGTCAAGCAGAACCCCGAGATTACGGGCAGAGTCTGAGGGGGTAGGTAAAGGGCCCATCTGAGGAGGCCAATGTTGCGGGCCCCACAAAGGTGCATTGGGACCGAATAGGAGCAGCTCCGTTTTGTCCCCATTGAGCTTTAATTTATGTCTCTGCATCCAATTGGCAATCTGTTCCAAACCGGTCTGCAAAGAGGAGGAAGGCGAATGATTCTTGGTGGAAAGAGAGTAGACGATTTGAGTATCGTCAGCGTAAGAATATATTGTGAGACCCGCTTGCTCTGCCAAGAAAGCAAGCGGTCTCACATAGAGATTAAAGAAGAGGGGACTAAGAATAGACCCTTGGGGAACACCGTGAGGGGAAGAGTAGATAGAAGAAACAGAGGTAGCAGAAAAGACCTGGAAAGTGCGATTAGAAAGGAAACTAGCAATCCAGGGCAGGGCCAACAATCCCCGCGGATTGCAAGGTGGACAATAAGATGGAATGGGAGACGGTGTCAAATGCGGCACTCAAGTCAAGTAAAATGAGTGCCACAGTCTCCCCATTGTCCACCTGTCTCCTGATGGTCTCAGACACGCCAAGAAGCGTAGTCTCCGTGGAGAAACCAGCCCTGAACCCAGACTGAGAGCAGTGAAGAAGGTGAGAAGATTCAACATAAGAGGTGAGAAAAGAATTCACGTGTTTTTCAAGAATTTTAGAATAACAGGAAAGGAGAGAGATAGGACGAAAGTTAGAAAGGATATTAGAATCCGCATTGGCCTTCTTTAGCAATGGAACCACCATTGCATGTTTCCATTCGCTGGGAACTGAAGCCTCCTCCAGTGAGGCATTCAACATATCTAGAATGATCTGAAGCAGATTTGGGTCCAGGGAGGCCATTATTTGAGGGGGCAGCGGATCGGTGGGGGAACCCGATTTAATTTCCTGTAAATATTTCTGGAGAAGCGGAAGAGATATCGGTTCCCAAAAGTGAATAGGTGGAGTAGTATGAGTTCCATCATCAGCAGCAGCAAAACGGGGAGTGGAAAATACGGGCTCAAGAATAGTAGGAGCATTGGGAGTGGCATCAAGGATAGCATAGATCTTATCAATTTTGTCCAAGAAGAATGTAGCCAAAGCGTTGCATTGGGAAGAGTCCAAAGAAGGGTCTTTAGGTGCAGAGGACATGCCAGAAAGATCTTTTACTAGTTTAAACAGAGCCTTAGGTCTATTTTGGGCCTTGAGTATGATGCTATTAGCATGATTGGCTCTGGCAGTGTCACAAGCAGTGTGGTAAGTCCGGAGGGCAGCCTTGTAATTTGCTTTCTTAAGTGTGCAATAGTCCGAACGCCATAAGCGCTCCAGTTTCTTGCAACGGGACTTTTCCAAACGCAAAGAGTCATTAAACCAGGGGGCTGGTGGATGATGGAACTGTGACTTATTCCTCTGAGTGGGAAGACATAAATCTAAGGCTGTGTTTAGCCAGGAATTGACTGCAGAAACATCCTTGGTAGAGATGATGAGAGATGTTGGTTTTGAATTATCAAGGCAAGAGTTAAGTTTGTCTATATTCAAACGTTTCCAGTTCCTACTAGCTTTATGAGGGGGAAGTGTAGAGGAATTATTATGAGCTGGTATTCTAATTGAAAAGTTAACAGTAAAATGATCGGACCAAATGACAGGGGAGGAAGAGTGGTGGGTAATACAGTTGAGATTTGAGATGATGGGATCCAATAAATTCCCGGCTTTATGGGTGGGGCCGGAATTGTGTAGGTGGAGGTCAAGGGCAGCTAAGTCCTGAAGTAGGCGCATAACAATGGGACAAGATGTGAGATTAAAATGAATATTTAAGTCACCCACAACTAAGAAATTAGTGGCTTGTAAAATAAGAGGGGCAATCAGCTCGGGGAAGGAAGAGGCCCATGAATTAGCCGAGCCCGGGGGCCGGTAAATCAGGGTTCCAGACAAAGTAAAATGCGGGGTAAGGGAAAGTTTAAAAAAGCCAGCCTCGCAATTAGGGAAATCTAAATCCTCCCATTTACAGGAAAACTCTCTTTTAAAAATTATCGCTATGCCTCCTCCCTCTTTGAGCACATGATTTCTCCCCACATAGGTGTAATTATTGGGGAGAGCCATAGCAATGTCAGGACCAGAGCAATTGCTAAGCCATGTTTCTGTTAGAAACATTGCGGCTGGACTTTCCGATTCGAGAAGATCAAAAATCTCTCTTTTATGTTTTGCCAGAGATCGGCAATTTATGCTAATAAAATTCATAGAAGGAGTAGCTATGGGCATATTGTTAGAGGCCGAATGCGTAGCCTGAATGGTGGACCAAAAGGAGGAGGACAAGGAGTCTGTGACCGCAGGGATGGAATCCAGAGTAAGGGCACAAGCACAACATTTTAATGGAGCATCTTGGCAATTGAAAATGGGAGCCAAGGTGCAGAGGGGGGTCTGAAAAGACAGTAGGTCAGAGCGGGAGTATGATGTATAGCCCGGGGCCGATGGAGTGGCCCCTGGTCCCGTCCTGGCGCGGACGGGCGCAGACGGGCAGGACTCTGGCTTGACTCCGGCGCGATGACGGCGCGTCCGCTGAACGCGTCCGCTGCGCGGAGTCATAGCCGTTTATTTTTATAGACTTTTCCTCTCACCTCAAGGGAGGAAGCCCTGCCCAAGATGGCTGCCGCACTAGCTCTGCCCTAACCCCAGGTTGAGCAGCCCCAAAATCGGCCGGACCCTCTGAGGAAGGCAGCGCTGGGTGAGGTAAGTGAGTAAATGCTCAGGAATTATTTTAGCAGTGTTTAAAAATGTCTTGACCCAAAATCGGACAAGACAGTCAGCGTCGCGCTAAATCCGCGTGCTGGGTGCAGGGGGGGAGAGGACACAAGGGGAAGTGATAGCAAGAAACAAAAGTTAGCAAAAGTCCTAAACCGAAGATTAAAACGAAGTGTAACTGCCCGACTCAAGCCTCAGGCACCAAATGCTGGGATCTCGCGCCAGGAGTCCTTCTACTATTTTTATAGACTTTTCCTCTCACCTCAAGGGAGGAAGCCCTGCCCAAGATGGCTGCCGCACTAGCTCTGCCCTAACCCCAGGTCGAGCAGCCCCAAAATCGGCCGGACCCTCTGAGGAAGGCAGCGCTGGGTGAGGTAAGTGAGTAAATGCTCAGGAATTATTTTAGCAGTGTTTAAAAATGTCTTGACCCAAAATCGGACAAGACAGTCAGCGTCGCGCTAAATCCGCGTGCTGGGTGCAGGGGGGGGAGAGGACACAAGGGGAAGTGATAGCAAGAAACAAAAGTTAGCAAAAGTCCTAAAACGAAGATTAAAACGAAGTGTAACTGCCCGGCTCAAGCCTCAGGCACCAAATGCTGGGATCTCGCGCCAGGAGTCCTTCTACTATTTTTATAGACTTTTCCTCTCACCTCAAGGGAGGAAGCCCTGCCCAAGATGGCTGCCGCACTAGCTCTGCCCTAACCCCAGGTCGAGCAGCCCCAAAATCGGCCGGACCCTCTGAGGAAGGCAGCGCTGGGTGAGGTAAGTGAGTAAATGCTCAGGAATTATTTTAGCAGTGTTTAAAAATGTCTTGACCCAAAATCGGACAAGACAGTCAGCGTCCCGCTAAATCCGCGTGCTGGGTGCAGGGGGGGGAGAGGACACAAGGGGAAGTGATAGCAAGAAACAAAAGTTAGCAAAAGTCCTAAAACGAAGATTAAAACGAAGTGTAACTGCCCGGCTCAAGCCTCAGGCACCAAATTGCCTCCCGGATGATGTCCATGCATTCAGGAGGCAGGTTGAGGTAGCCAAATTCTAAGACCTCAGGAGCCAGATCGCCAGATTGAGCTGTTGCGGATCTGGATGCTGAATGTCGCCATGGTTCTGCGTCAAGAGGCTGGGTGTGAGATGCAGCCTTTGATGTGGTACCACGGAAAGTTCTAGAAACGTGGTGTACCATGGTTGGCGTGCCCATGTTGGAGCAACCAGGATGAGAGTCATCGAGTGTTGCTTTAGCTTTCTTGCCACCAGCGGAATGAGAGGCGCTGGGGGAAAAGCGTACGCAAATTTGCCTGACCAGTTCATCCATATCGCATTCCCCTGCGATTCCGGGTGAGGGAACCTGGCGGCAAAGTTTTGGCATTTTGCGTTTTCCCTTGTGGCAAACAGGTCTATCTCTGGATGACCCCACTGCTGGAAGTACGGGTGGAGCACTGATGGATGTATCTCCCACTCGTGCATTTGATGGCTGTACCTGCTGAGCAGATCCGCCATCTGATTGTCCTTGCCGGGGAGGTGTTCCGCCATGAGGAAAATGTTCCTCTGAATGGCCCACTGCCACATGCTCTGAGCCAGATGAGACAGCTGTGGTGAGTGAGTACCTCCCTGCTTTTGGATGTAGTACATGGCTGTCATGTTGTCCGTCCGGATCAACACGACTTTGTTGCACAAATGTACTTTGAAGGACTTTATCGCCATGAAGATTGCCATCAATTCCAGGTAGTTGATGTGCATCTTCTGCTGCTGGGTGGACCACAGTCCCTGCACAGTGTAGTGGAGCACATGAGCTCCCCACCCTTGGAGAGATGCGTCCGTTGTCAGGATAATCTGTGGCACAGGCTCTTGGAACGGTCGTCCCTTGCAAAGGTTGTGTGGATTCCACCAATGCAGAGAGTTGTATGCCCGACCGGTCACCAACACTAGGTCCGTCAGTTGTCCCCGAGCCTGTGTCCACTGAGTTGCCAAGCATTCTTGGAGAGGACGCATGTGCAACCTCGCGTGCGGGACTATGAAAATGCAGGAGGCCATCATGCCTATCAACTGCATGAACACTCTCGCTGGCAGTGAGTGTTGCGGTCTGAACCTTTGGATCAGCGACTGAATGCTGTTGATTCTGACTGGGTTTGGCTGAGCCATAGCAGTCAGGGTGTTTATTGTCGCGCCTAGATACTGCCGCACATGGGCTGGTTGAAGGTGCGACTTTGGGTAGTTTAGCGAGAACCCCAGACTGTGAAGGAGTTGAATAGTGTGGGACATGTCCGCGGCGCACTGTTGTTCCGACTTTGCTTGAACAAGCCAGTCGTCTAGGTACGGGTAGACATGTATGTTCTGCCTTCTGAGGTGCGCCGCCACTGTCGCCAGACACTTTGTAAACACTCTGGGGGCAGTAGTCACCCCGAAGGGTAGGACTTTGAACTGATAGTGCCTGTTCTGAATGGTGAACCTGAGGTATTTTCTGTGGGATGGGTGGAGTGGGATGTGGAAATAAGCATCCTTGAGGTCCAAGGTTGCTAGGAAGTCCCCTTGGTTTAGCAGGGGAAGAATCTGTTGCAGTGTCAGCATGTGAAAGTGTTCTGACAGTATATACATGTTGAGGGGGCGTAGATCCAGAATAGGTCTGAGGGATCCGTCCTTTTTTGGGATGAGGAAGTACAGGGAATAGACCCCTGTGCCTTCCTCCTCCACTGGTACGAGCTCGATTGCGCCTTTTTGCAGCATTACCAAGACTTCCTGCTGCAATAAGTGCAAGTGCTCTGCCGACATAGGACGGTGTCTTGGGGGAATGTTGGGAGGAGTGGATGTTCACTCCAAACAATAACCGTATTGGATAAGTTTTCTCACCCACCTGTCTGTGGTGATGGATGTCCAGACTGGCAGGAACTGCTGGAGTCTCCCCCCGACAGGTGTTGGATGGTCGGGGGGCAGTGACAGAGAGTCACTGTTTATTGGCGGCAGAGGAACGGGAGTTGTTGTTCCTTCTGCCTCTGCCCTTGGCACTGTTACCTCTGTATCCCCCTCTACCCTGCTTGGGGTAGGAGGATTGTGCACCACCCTTTGTAAATTGTGATTGTTGACCCAAGTGTCCTCTGGTAACACCACGCGCTCCTGAGCGACGAAAAGTGTTTCCCCTGAATTGTTGTGACTGAAGCGCCCCCATGGACTTAGCAGTCTCGTTGTCCTTCTTAATCTTTTCAAGTGTGGTGTCTACATCTGGGCCAAACAGTCTGTCAGGATTGACGGGCTGGTTGAGGATTGTAGTTTGGATGTCAGGCTTAAATCCAGATATACGAAGCCAAGCTTGTCGCCTCAGCATGACGCTAGTGTTAATTCCCCTAGCCGCTGTGTCTGCCACATCAAGTGCACACTTTATTGCAGCGTTTGATATAAGCTTTCCCTCTTGTATGAGCATTTCGGCTGCTTCTTTATACTCATCAGGTAGATGTTGAAGGAGCTGTTCTAGGGTGTCGTAATGCGCCCTATCGTAACGCGCCAATAGTGCCTGTGTGTTTGCTATACGCCATACATTGGCAGCCTGCGCAGCCACCCTCTTGCCGGATGCCTCAAGCACTTTCGACTCCTTGTCAGGGGGAGGAGCTTCACCCGTAGTTTGGGAGTTTGCCCTCTTGCGGGCATTGGCGACCACCAACGAGTCTAGAGGCAACTGTCCCCGAATATATGCAGGATCTCCAGGAGCTGGCCTGTATTTCTTTTCAATACGTGGGTTGACCACTCTCGCCCTGGTAGGTTCTTTAAAGATCTCTGGGGCATGTTTAAGGACACCTTTGAGCATAGGAAGTATTTTAACTGCTCTTTCTGAGACAGAGAAAGTGTCAAACAAAAAATCTTCCTCCACCGGGTCAGCATGCATGTCCACATCATGATTTGCTGCTGCCCGTTCGATTAAAGCATTAAATGCTGCAGAATCCTCTGTTGGAGATGTACGTGCCCCAAAACCTTGTGGATCTTGTACCACCTGCTGTCCACCTTGGTCCCCAGTGTCGTCATATGTGTCCTGCTGAACATCAGGGTCATTGTCCACTGGGAAATTGTATTGGTCGTCATCCTCATCATCTTCTCCCCCTGATTGGTTGGGGGAAGGTGATGGACTCCTTCTTGGTGGTGGTAGAATAGGCTCAATAAGGGCAGGAATGTCCTGTGCTGGCCTCTTTTTCTTCAGTGGAATAACATAGGATTCCAGTGGTTGGGAAGTGATCTTCCTTTTGTAAAGGGTCAGTTTCCCCGTTTGGGCATCGATGTAATGCTCAGATTGCTCTTCTGAGGCTTGATGCGCTGAAGGATCCGAAGTCTTTGGCACCGATCTAGGTGCAAATGCCTTTGGTGCCACCTTTGGTGGAAGAGTGTAAAGAAGCTTGGTTGATGACTTCTGAGGTGTGTCCACCGCTTTTGGAGCCGATGGCGTGGAAGCTGTCGCCGACAAAGTCTTTTCCCGAATCCGTTTCAGGGAGTCGGTGACCTGCTTAGTGAAGGAGGCGGAGGGTGTTGTAGCTGACGGCCGGTGTCCGGTGGCGTCGGAGTCCCTCGGTGTCGACGGTAGTTGCGTCGACGAATCTTCAGCTGCAACGTGGCGCTGTTCGGTTGTAGGCTTTGGCGCCGACGCCGATGCTGCAGATCCGGCATCTTTGTGCCGATGCGTAGTGCCTGCGGCCTTCGGGTCGTGGCTTGTAGTCGATTTTTGCTCGACTGGGCGTTTAGTTGACGGCGCCGTAGGAGCGTCCGAAGGCGTGTGAACAGACTTCGATGTCCGTGTCGGAGTAACAGAGGTCGACTCTTGATGGACGGCCTTCTTGGAGGACGGGTCCTTGTGCACCTTTTGCGGCGCTGTTGACTCGACAGCCTTCTTCGACTTCTGTGGGCCGGAGGTGGACGGAGTCGATGAAGGAGCAGGCTTTGATATTTTAGGCGTTGTCGATTCCGTTGGTTTCGGTTTCGATTTTGCCTGGACGTCGGCCATCTTAGGTGTTGTCGAATCCGTAGGTTTCGGTTTCGATTTCGGCTGGACGTCGGCCATTTTGGGTGCTGTAGAAACCGAAGGTTTCGGTTTCGATACGTGCAATGGCGGCTCCGCTTGAGTGTCCATGGCCGGGCTAGAAGGCGGGGCCGGGGATAGCGGTGCAGGGTCATGGGTAAGGCCGAGTGGCGATCCCGTGACCTGAGCCTGAGCAATATAGACTTCGGGGCATAGCTCTTCCTCCGAGCTATCTTCCGCGGCCCCATAAACTTCTTCGTCGTCCCCTACCTCCTCGACGTATTCAATGTCCTGGCCCTGTCCTTCGACGTATTCCTCGGGATCAGCCTGGACCTCCGTCGACGGTGGTGAAATCTGGAGATGATGGCTACCGCCTTCCTCCGCGGGGTCGTCGAAAATGTTGTCGGGTGCCGGTGTTGCTCGCTGGGCCTCGAGGCGCGCCGCGCGCCGATGCTTGAGCGTCTTCTTTGACCTGAATTTAGAGCAGGCCACGCAGTTTTCTTCGTTGTGGTCCGGTGACAGGCATTTATTACAGACCGGATGCACATCGATGTGTGGATATTTGGATCCACAGACGGGGCAGAACTTAAACGGGCTCCGCTCCATGTTAAGTTCGTCGGGTCTTGCTGCGACGAGAGGGCCTCGAAGTCCGAAGAGTAACTTGACTCCGTAGATTTCCGGCTCAGAAAGTCGGACGACGCTCGAGACCGTGCGCAAACAATACCGACGCAGGTAACGAAGGCCTTTTGGCCTTAAGAACAAAGTTTATCGGTTCCGACACGGAGACGTCGAAAACCACATCCGAACCCAATGGCGGAAAAAAACAATCTGGGGATGGAGTCGATGCCCATGCGCACTGTAGTCCAGGGGAGGAGCCACCTATCTCGTGATACTTCCAAGACTCTTCCAGGACAACAATGTGCAATCATCCGGACCCAACACTAGGCGGCGATCTATGCAATAGATATGAATTTAGCAGCCCACATGCCTTGAACTCTTGCCATCTCATTAATTGGGTTGCACCCCAAATCCTGGCAAAGGGGTATAGAGGGGGAGGATTGGGGTAACCCTACCAGACTCCGTAAGAATTTACACTGAATTTTGAATAGGCTTGAGAGATCCATGTATCCCCAGAGATCTGCGCCATATAGGATTGCAGCATTGATCTTAGTGTCAGAAATCTTTAATGCTGGGGTGACCCGTTTTGTAATCGATCTCTTTTGCTCACTCAAAAGACAGCCAGTTAGTCGGGCAAATTTAAGCTGTTGGGCGCCTACTTGCTCTTTCCATCGCAAGCGACGATCCAGGGTAACCCCCAAGTACGTCATGGTCTCAACTTGTTCCAAGTTGTCTCCACTCATACTTACAGAGCTCTGGACAGAATGATTCCTGGTGAGGACCATAAACTTAGTTTGGCCCACGTTTACCTTTAGGTCATTAATGACACAGAACTCCTCAAAGCGGTCCAAAGCCCGCTGTAGGCCACTACGTGTTTTGGAGAGGAGTAGGGTGTCGTCGGCAAACATAAGCATTGGGAACCTTGTCCCTGCCAACGAGGGGGCATCGGTGGGAGTGTCTACGAAGAATTTGACTACCTGATCAATAAATAACAGGAAGAGCGTTGGCGCCAGGACACACCCCTGCGGGACTCCTCGGGTCACAGGAAAGGATTCCGTCACTTGTCCCTGTTCTCCCCACCTCACCCTTGCATAGTTGTCTTCATGTATTTTAACTATTAGATCAAGTAGTTCCATTGGTAATCCTAAATCCCTCAAAACACACCACAATTTATCCCTCGGCACGAGATCGAAAGCGGACTTCAGATCAATAAACGTGGCAAAGATGGTTCCACCGCCGAGCAAAACCACCTTCCAGTAGATCAGACAAAATCTGAACACCTGGTCGATGGTGCTCGTACCCGATCTGAAGCCCGCTTGCATAGGAGAAAGGATATCCTCTAGTTCAATCCAACCCAGAACTCTGCCCAGAACCATACGTGCAATGACTTTTTGGATGGAGTCAATGAGACTGATCGGGCGATAGTTGCCCGGGTTGGACCTGTCACCTTTTTTGTAGATCGGGAGGATCTCCGCCCCCTTCCATGACTTGGGAATTCTTGCCCCTTTAGCTATTGCATTTGCTATCTTAGTTATATACGGCACCCAAAGGGCGGGGTTGGCTTTAAACAGGTCAGCAGGGATTAAATCCATCCCTGGTGCTTTCCCCCGCTGGGTCAGGCCGAGAGCTAGCTCTACCTCAATTTTTGAGAATATCAATTTCTCCCTACATATAGGTGTCAAGGGCACCTCACCCAAACTAAACGGGGGTACAGAGTTCTCAGCACTAAATTGGGCCGAGTAATGCTTCACCCAAGCTTCAGGGGGCACATGGTTTGTAGGAGTACGGGAGTCTAAGTCCTTGCCCCATTTTACTAATTCCCAAAATTTAGTTTGGTTATTCGAAGTAGAGGCAACCAAGAGATCGGACCAATACGTGTCCTCCCACTCCCGTTTGGCTTCCCACTGAATTTTCTTATATTGCACCCTAGCTGCCTTTACAACGCACATGTTTCGGGACCTAACCGCTTTAACAAGATGACTATGGGCCTCCCTGCACTTTTTATTGTACCATTTCTGGCGGGGTCCGTATGATTTAACGGTTCCCTTCTGACATGGTAGAGAAAGGAGAAGCTTAAGCTGATCAAAACAACACTCATGGAGGTCAATAATAATGTTCTCAGAACTACCCCCCACTGAATCATCGGGCGAAATTTCGTTTAACATGTTGGAAACCACAGTCTCAATGCTCTCCTGTAGGGTGCCATCCCCCGCTAACCTAGACCATTTTAGCCTTCTTCGGTCATTGGTCAAAACAACATCCCCTGTCCGGTGGAAGTCTAGTTCCTTCAATCTCTTCATTCCCGGCAACCTTATCTTGAGTGTCAAGGGGTTATGATCGCTTTCTGGGCGGGGTACCACTTCCATGTCTACCAACAGATACCAAAATTCCAACTTTAACAAGAAATAATCTATCCGACTTTTCCTTAATCCATTGTCAAATGTATAATTGGCGCCTAGATCAGATGAAGAGCGGCCATTTACAGCCCTTAGCCCCCTAGGTTAGACATAGAGCCATCCAGTTCAAGGCAGCCTCAGTCGCTTTAACAATTTTATTAGTCATCAAATCCGGAATATTCCATGCTGTGTCCTCTGTGGACCCCTAGCAACATAAAGAGGCTCACACAGCCCGCTGTGTCTTATGCATCACTGGCGAGGGTCTTCTGCACAGGGACTATTAGACTCGTACAGCCTGCTGTGTGTTATGCATCACTGGCGAGGGTCTTCTGCACAGGGACTATTAGACTCGTACAGCCTGCTGTGTGTTATGCATCACTGGCGAGGGTCTTCTGCACAGGGACTATCAGACTCATACAGCCTGCTGCGTCTTATGCATCACTGGCGGGGGTCTCCTGCACAGGGACTATCAGACTCGTACAGCCTGCGGTGTCTTATGCATCACTGGAGAGGGTCTTCATCACAGGGACTATTAGACTCGTACAGCCTGCTGTGTGTTATGCATCACTGGCGAGGGTCTTCTGCACAGGGACTATCAGACTCATACAGCCTGCTGCGTCTTATGCATCACTGGCGGGGGTCTCCTGCACAGGGACTATCAGACTCGTACAGCCTGCGGTGTCTTATGCAACCATGGCGAGGATCTCCTGCACGGGGACTATCAGACTCACACAACTTGTGGTGTCTTATGCAACCATGGCGAGGAGGAACTTTTTGGTGCAAACCCCAAGATGTCTGGTGCGATCCCTAGATCTGGAACTTGTTTCAGTCTAGAAAAGCCCCCAACCTCAAAACTCCACAAGATGCCATGGTCACAAACACGAGTCATGGTGCAGGCACTTCTAATAGAGTTTCAGGCCCTCGCTGCAGGGCTTGACGATCATTTAGAGCAAGGTTACCCCAAAAGCTAAGAGTGGTACACCATCACCACACAAACAGTATGACATAAGAAAGGTGGGTGTTGCTGTGTATGGAGGTCGAGGGGGCCAATCAAAACCTGCTTACAACCCGTTGGTGGGGATGCGCCACATTTTCTAATTTCGAGGGGGAGGGAGGCAGCCTCCTTACTTCTTTTAATGGCAAGAGAACTTATAACTCATCCATTCGAGTGTTCAGAAGGGCTGCCAACCAACCGCCTGTGAGACTGGTCGTATGGCGGAAGCAAGGAGGGTGTTACTCACCGCCTGTTCGTTCCTCATTCCCACATACTTGATCCCAGCCACTTGGGCAGCGACGGCCACTTCAATAATGGGAATGCCGACGATTCCGAACATGTACTCCACTTGCTGAAAGAAAAAAACACAAAGGAACAGACATTCATTGGTTAGTCTCCAAGACCAATCAGCCACATCCTAGTGAGCCAGTGTCAAGAGTGGCACAGAGAGAATGGCCCCTGCTCCTCTGCTGGAACTGAGCTCAGTCCAGGAGAGGGGCACTCACCATCTAGGTCCATTCTCCATGCCAGGACACTCCTGCTCCAGCCTGCGTGGGCTCAGACTGGCATGTCAGAAGCTACTGTGGGGCAGGGGGACAAAATGTTCGTCGTCCTCTTTTTGGTTTCTGGTTAAACCGCTCACAGAAGGAACTAACCCCCAGATTCATCATGGTCCCGTTTTGCGAGTCCTTAATAGCGATTATTAAGGAATCGCTATTAAAGACTCGCAAAACGGGATGCATGTAGAAATCGCAATTTTATTTGTGATTTCTACAGCTTCCTTATTTGCGATTAGCAAATTGCTAATCGCAAATAAGGAATGACTCCCCATTCATTCCTATGGGCCTTATTTGCTAATCGCAAATAAGGATGCGATTTCAAGGGTGCCAGGGGCGTCCAAAGGACACCCTGTAGCACCCCTGAAATGTCAATGTAGACTGATGTTGCGCACACACATGTGCAAAGGACATGTGTGTGTGTGTGTAACATACAACTTAGAAAAATGCACTTTAGTGCATTTTTCTAAGTTTTCGCTATTTACCACAAAGTCAGACTTCGCGGTAAATAGCAGCCAAAAATTGCGATTTCGCAATTTTTAAAAGGTTCATGAATAGCCTTTAAGGAATCTCAAATTGAGATTCCTTAAATGCGATTGCAATTTGATAAATCGCAATTATTTGCGATTTTTCAAATTGCGAGTTCACAGAGCCATTGATGAATCTCAAATGCCATTTTTGCGGGCGCAAACGGCCGAATTTTGCGATTCGCACCGTTTGCGCTCGCAAAAATGCTGGATGAATCTACCTGATATTTAGCTGAACAAAAGTTTTGTGTATGGCCTTTACCAATGCCCTACAAAAACAGTATATATTCTATTTTATTAACCTCAGTACAATTTCAAGGGACTTTATACACAGAGCCACTGCAATATGTCCATGTAAGATCCTGTCCACACACACGAATAATTCTATCGTAAAGGTTCACCAGTGTCCATACATTGCTGTTAAATAGAATATGGAACAGGCAGTGTGAGGATTTGGGTGTATTATAAGATATGGCAGGAATAAGTCTCTCCATAGGAGGTGTGCGGCCATTCACAAAGCAGGGAAGACACCCCTTAAGGTTGATGCAATGTTGGCAAAGTTGGGGGTTCCCCCAAGATCTCACGGGACATACTTTACAATGGAACTCGAACCCCTGGTACGTTTTACAGCACCCATGCTTCATGGCGCCAGGAAGTCAAAGCTATAAGAAGTAAACAATTCAATGCTGTTGTCTTTTTAATTTTCCCCTGATCCACAGCCAGCCCATCAACTAACACAGAGGAGTACAAAAAAGTGATGGATGGAATGTCTGAATAAATCTCAGCCGCTGGTAATCTCTCGGGCCACATGCCATTCCATCGTCATTTTGCCCGCCATGCCACCTCAGGCAGGAACCAGACAAAGGCAGATCAGCCATAGGAACATTCCACCCAAACCGCCAGACCAGGGCCCCTATGAATATCCACACCATTCAGCCAGCTGCTCACCCTTCCTATAACCATGGTCTCATCAGGCACCAGTGTCAGCTCCCCATGGAGGACACCAGAGCCATTGCTTTACAGTCCACGGTACATCAAATATGGCCTATAGCCTTTATGATTGGATTATCACTTAAACCAAGTCAGGTCTGCTACATGGAACATAAGCTCCCTCACAAAACAACAATCAGGTATCTAGGAATAAAATTATAAACATGTCGAAAATTCCAACTGCCAAAAAAATATCCCTCCCCCCCCTGCAGAGGATGTGACCTAGTGAGTAGGAGGGGCCTAGTGGTTAAAGGAGTGCATGGCTCAGTGGTCGGTGTGTGTTTTAGGCGTGGAGCAATGCGAAATTATTTGTGGATGAGCAGTTACAGGGAGAAGTGGATAAGCAGTTGTGTTGTGTCTGATTACGTTTAGATGTGACCTCTTGAGGTCAGATCTGAGCCATGGCCAAATAGTTTGGCAAAGTTGTAGCCTATCTGAAATCTAGTGATATTGTAAATAATTGTTAATTTGAGATTAGATCTAGTTATTAATTTATTTTGATCGTGGGCTAGTAAGGTGAGATTAGCTTTAACGGTTCTGGAACCACAAAATTCTGAGGATTAATTCTGACTTCTTCTTTTGACCAAACTGTTTGAATCAGAGCAAAAACCACTCTCTTTTTCTTTCAGGAACCTTAAAAAAAGGAGTAATGGGAAAATTGCTTTATCCACAATGTTACGCGCGCTTTATAAAGTGGATGTTTGGAGACAGAAGGCTCAGCCTTGAAGCTGTGCTGTGTGTCCCAGGCACTCACATCGAAGTTCAAACTACGAGGTTGCATCAGGCCAGCTGGGTATGGCAGCATTACAAAGGCTAGGGCCAAAGGTGAAAGGGGAGGAACAAACCCTGCAGTGATGTGTTGAAATATCTCTATCAGAGAGCAGAAAGACAGTCGACTGTCTACAGGGACCAGCAGTGAAGGAAAGAGATTTGAATACATAACCAGGGCCGTATTGCTATGGCACTTAACAGCGCACTAAAATACTACTGTCACATGACCCTAGTTCATTTTATCCCAGCAGTCATTGGTACTGGGTGAATTTTGGAACAGTCAAGACTTGATGACGTCCATGAATATGAACTGATTTGCCTTTTGTAGCAGGCAACATCCTTCAGAGTCACTGACCCTCAGTCTGTGAAATATGGAAAAAATCTAAGTATCCCTGTTAAAGCGGTCTTACAAGGGAGAGGACAGGCGAAAAGGCTCACCTGGCTGTCAAATACCCCCACATAGACATATAGTGGGGGCAAATGTTAGTCAATGGGAAAAGGAAGAGGGACAGTCACAGAACCTCCTTTGATTGTCGTTGATTGGCGAGGTGCGGAGGTACTCTATAGAGGGGGACACTGCGTCCAGTCCATGGGCCTGTTTTAGATATTGGCGGACAGGTTACTCCGTCACAACGGTGACAGAAACGGCATCATAAATCCAATAGGATATTATGAGATGTATATTTTGGCGGACGGGATATCGGTCCCCTTTGTGATGGAGTAACCCATCCTCCAAGGTCTAAATCAGAGCCTAAATCTGAGCCAAGGAAGACACATTTTGACAACACCTCACATATTATTTATTTAGGGCCCGATGTAGGTAGGCATTTACCGGTCGGTAACAGCCGAATTCGGCCGTTACCGACCGGTAAATGCCTTTTCCAATGTAGGGGGCATGTATTTACAGATTCTGTATTTTTACCGAATCTGTATTTACCGAATCGGTAAAATTACCGAATTGGTAAATACAGACTCGGTAAAAATACCGAATCTGTAAATGCAGATGTAGGTGGCGCTTCAAACAGTGCCACAGGCCCGAACGAATTCGTTATTTACCATGTAATACTATTGCATGGTAAATAACGAATCCAGGTGTGCATGCACATCTGTGCATGTACACCTGTGCCATGTGACACACAGACATGCCCTTAGGGCATGTATGAGTGCCACATGGCACACAAGCCTGACATTGGGGTGCTACAGGGTGTCAAAGTGACACCCCGTTCCCCCTGGCAGGATTCGGTAATTACCGAATCGGTATTTGCCATTGATTCCTATGGGCTTCAAGGCCCATGGGAATCAATGGCAAATACTGATTTGGTATTTACCGAATCGGTAAATACCAAATCTTACAGATTCGGTAATTGAAAAAGAAAAATTACCTACATCTGCCTACTTCCAATTTACCTACTCTTAAATACCGAATCGGTATGATTCGGTATTTAAGAGTAGGTAAATCGAGATGACTTACATCGGGTCCTTAGTGTCTTATCAAGTGATATGTTACACAGTCCACTTGAGGGTACTTATGTGCAACAGCTGACGTCCATAGCAGCCCGTCGCTCATAGTGCGCTTGTGCAGTCTAAGTTGCTCCTCCAGGAACTGGTAAAGGGTTTGAAAACAGTAGCTAGGACGAGAGGTATTCGCGATACTGGGACTGAGACTAGGGGAGGGTACGAAACAGGATTGTGTCTTATAGTAAGAGCTGAGGTCTGATGAGAGGAAAGAGGACCAGGGACGTCCTTGAGGCCGGTCATTGATGCCCGCCTTCAGGAGGAAGGGCTTAGGCTCCTTGCAGGAGTGATGGTGCAGCCTGACATGAAGTTGTTTCAGATACTCTGGGTCAAGAGAGAGGACAGCCCTTATGGTTTTCAACATCTTACACATCTTGATTAAGCCTAGTAATGATACAAGGCTTTGTGTTAGGCTGTGGAGCGAAGTGGGCGGTGGCTGCTCTGTAGGTGATGCTACAAAGAGTGCGTAATTTGCATATTTACATGGACGTCCATTTGGAGGAACAGAGGCGGTCCTACAAAAGTATGTCCTATGGAGGGCTTCCAGTTCTGACTGGACCGTTCCCTTTGGCGCAGGAGGAAGGCCTCTGCTTATGGTTGGTCCTTATCAGTAGGGATACTGCGAATAAAAAACAATGGCCTCGAATTGGACCCAGAGTAAATCGCCAGTGGATGAGATTTCTTCAAGCATTCCACCAATTGCTTATTTTTGTTTTCCCTACAAGTTGGAATTGAGGGCTACGGTTTAAAGAAGAAGGGTGGAGGCTGCTTTATGGAGGGGAAATGGGAGCTGTCCTACAGAGGGAGGTGGGGACTATCGTATGTGAGTAAAATCTAACTTTGAATTATTATGATCCTGCTGAGTCCTGCATTCATACTTTACAAGCAAAACATTGATTGGTTGCTTAACAATGACTGCAAAAACTCTCAAGGTAATTCATGTCAGTAATACAGTTGTGGTGTTCTGAACCTTCTTGTCAGCCACAGCTTCCATGTTTCGGAATGTGGTGAAGGTTGCCAGGCACCAGTTTGAATGGTTTGGTAGTTATCCTCAGCCTGCTGCTGGATGGGATCTCTACATGCTTATGGTCCTGAATAAACGTGTTAATCAACCCTACTTCGCCTCAGCTGTTCTTCTGAAGCTATGTACTTCCACAACAGTCCTGTTTACTTTTCACATATTTACTTTACCTCGCATCCCTAAGAGTATTTGCTTTTCCCAGATGTTGTGTGTTTGTATTTGTTCCTACAATATATGATTTTTCTAAAAGGTACACTGGGAACAAAGTCACCACCCGGTGGATGGCAGAGTCCAGGTTGAGTGTTGGTGTTTATGACAGGGCACAATTGAGGAGGCTGGAGTCATTTAAGTTTCTCACAGTGCCTGCAAGTGGGTCATACATGTGTTCGTAGAACATTCACATCCCATCCTTGGCCTTCCTGCAGAGAGAACAGCAAGATTATAGTTGTGGGAATGTGTGGGAAAGTTTGAGAAGAATGCTGTTGAAATATGGAGAATGTTAAGGGAAAAGAAAATACAGTGCTTACAGAGGAATTAGTGGATGGGTTGTTTAAGGATATGGAAGGAAGTACCTGCAGGAGAGAATAGTGAGTTGAAGACGAAACAGGTGACATGAGAAATGCAAAAGGAGAATTTTCCCTTCACACACCTTAGTAATATTTAATGCACAGCCTTGCATTCCCAGAAATAATACATTTTTACAAAACAATTGATGTTACTGGTTTATTTGATACTGCTAACAAGAATTGGCAAAGACAATAGGTCTAGCTTGTAGATACTGCTAACAAGCATTAGCAAAGACAATAGGTCTAGCTTGTAGATACTGCTAACAAGCATTAGCAAAGGCAATGGAGACTGCTAACAAGCATTGGCAAAGGCAATGGGTCTAGCTTGTTTCAGCCTATGTCCACTGTGGAGTGATACTTCTGGATGCAATGAATACAATTCACACAGAGGCATGCAAATACTGGCCAGTATGCAGGCAGCCATTCACACAGTTTTAGTTTGGAAAGGATTCCTAGTTAAACTTCTTTGGCCACGCCCCTTTCAGAGACAGCCTCCTGCTTTTTTTCCATCGCACTTTTGAACATTGGCCTGGAGGCAGCAGGTTCTGTGCAAGGCACGTGCTGGTGCAGCTGGCTCGAGGCTGCAAGGGTTCAATCTCTGGGTAAGGTGTTAAGAGTGTCACCCTCTCAGGAGTCCCGCCTGTGCTCTCACCTGGTCCACCAGCGCCTTGACGATGATCTGCGCCCCGGTGACCGTCTCCTCCTCCATGGCTGCGGCTGCTGTCAGTGCTGAGCTCTGCCCAATGCAGTGTATCATCAGCTGCAAGCTCAGGGCATGGAGACAGAAGAGGGACAACGACATGGGAGGAGGAGCCGGGCGACCTCAGTGCTGCGGAAAGAGAAGAAGGACAAGGCCCCAAAGACTGTGCTGCTGCTAAGAGCCGCCTTCAACCCGGGACTGCATCATTTCTCTGCAACGACTTCAGGCAGAGTAACAGCCGAGTACTTGTTTTCACACAACGCATATAATATATTTTTAAATAATTTTAAGATTGGTTATGTTTACTTCATTCAATTATTAGTCACAATATCTTCCGTACTTAAAAGTTTATAAATGCGTTTTGATAAATATTCTAAGGTTTATCTCTAGGTTTAATGCCATACTTAGTTAACACCGAAAACATCGCGTTTAAAAATGTTGTTTTTCTGGACACAACAAGATGGCCGCCTCACTCGTAATCCCACGAGGCGTGATTTGCAACGACGCTCACCTGAGGGAGGTGAGGGGCGGGGGAAGGCTGGAGACAGGCTGGGCACGAGGGGCAGGTAGAACCGTCACGTGAATGGGCGGGGCTGTACTGGACAGACTGGCGATGTGTAACCAATGGGCGTGGTCTCCAAGCACATGGAGGCAACTCGATAACAATAAGGCGGGGTCAGCTGCTGGATGGAAAGGCGGTCCCACCAATGGGACGTACGTCTCCACAGCCGCGGGTATAATGAGATGGGTGGAGCTTCCACTGCTTGCCAACAGAGGGGCGTGGTTATATTGGAAAGAGGCGGAACACGTGCCAGTGCAGTGCCCAGGACGCCCCTGCTGAGACCCCAGGAGGTAAGCAAGGGAAGGGGCGCCGTGCTGTGCCCCTGGGGTACAGTGCGCCCCATGACGATCTATTTAATAGGACTGGAATTGTAATATAAGCAGTGGACCTTTGTACTCTCTACCATTCCTATGTGACTCTTGGAGTATATCCATTTGTATCTCTTCCTTGTGTGACTTAACGTCTTGTACAGTTGCAATTTTTTCTGCTTGTATCTTTTATGTAACGCATGTAATCCTAAATCCTTATGTTTTGCAACGGGGTCCTTATGTAATAATAATAATATAATAATCCACATTTGTAAAGCGCACAATCACCCGTAAGGGTCTCTAGGCGCCGTCGGGAAGATTAAGCAAGCTATTGCCCAGAGTCACATGGTGCTGGGCTAATCTGCCGCCGGTCCCGGGGATCGAACCGTGATCCCCAGATTCCGGAGTCAGTCACCCTGGCCGCGGCGCCACACCTCTCCTAAAGTGCTCTGACACCTTTGGGTAAAGTTCGCGCTATATAAAATCGCATGAAATAAATAAATAAAATAAATTGTGCCATTCTCCCCCTGCACAGCACTTCAACTCCTTGTCAGGGGTGGTAAGCGCTATATAAATGTAATTGAACCGCACGACTATTGAACGGAAAGTGCTTAAAACGTCTCCCACGGTCGGGAGATGTGGCCTGGCGGCCAGAGCTGCTGACTTTGATTCTGTGGAACCAGGTTTAAGTAAGGCTGCCACCTTTCCCAGGGTAAAACCTGCCCACGCTGTAACATTATACTAAGACCTGGACACGACTCTTCAGAGTCTTTATCTGGAATCATCCAGAACCATTTTTAACAGGCTTTCTTACTTTGTTTACTTTAATCAGAAAGGGGTCATGAGGTCAATTGTAGAACACATTTAAGATGTTTTCTTCTTACGTCTACTGTTTAACCCCGCCGCAGCGCTAAGGGGGCGGGGCTGCGGCGCGGCGGTCCGGTGCTCGTGACGGAACCGCTCCGTCACGGCACGCGGGTGAGCTGTGCTTGTGACGGAACGGTTCCGTCACGGCCCCGCCCGCTCAATAGAACGGGCCGCATAGGCGCGAAATCAGCGCCGCGCAGGCGCGGCGGCGGGGCCGTGACGGAACCGTTCCGTCACCAGCGCAGCCCACCCGAGGCTCGTGACGGAACCGTTCCATCACGAACATGGGAGGGGTTAAACTATGTATTGATAAGGGGGGGATATTGCTTTTGGGTTATTTTTTATTTTTGCACAGGCAGGCAAATAAAAATGCTTGTATAAAACGAACCAGATGGCACCTCTATGTTTGAGTTGTGGCTGTGCTGTGGAGGGGTGCTGACTGCCGACCCCTACCATACCTGACATACTGACCCCTCACTGCCACCATTTTCCGTTTGGTTGGCCAACCCGCCCACCTCAGGAACCGCCAACTACCATCCACCTTACCTCAGCCCCAGGGCTTTAAGGGGGCCAAGTCTGAGCACCAGCAGTTATTTTCAGGGGGCTTAGAAACGGGTCTCTATCGGGCTCTATTTTCAGGCCTCGCAAAGGGCTTTGACATGCTGTGAATGGAGTCTGCGTTTATTTATGAGTGAATAGTGTGTTTAGCAATGCCTAGATTGTTAAACAAAAACAGACAAAAGTGCTAGTAGAGTGACTTTGTTAATGAAGGACTACTCAGATGAGGAATGCACCCACGTTCAGGGTAGGATGCCCACTCTGTTCTACATCACAGTTTTCATACCACTGGTCGTTATTATGTGGAGCATGAAACCCGTCTCACCACATGGCTCTCGATCCAGTCAGAGGGCGCAAGGGGGTTGCAGGCTGTAGGAGCGAGCCTTCAAGGAAGAGAATAATGTAACCTGAACTCCCAGCTCCTGGTACTTAATGTTGATCCTTTCAGCGTGGAGTCTTAGTGGACTTTCAGCAGGGCTGACTGAGTGCAGTTTACTGTTTACTGTAAGAGGTCAGGCTAATCATTTGGTGCCCCAGGACTTTTTTTGCACACTCTGAACCCTTTTATTCCTCGTTTCACGGCTCTGGCACAGCATTTTCTGCGAACAATTGTATCTTCACTGGCATTACAGTGTCTTACAGAGACGCAACTAGAGCCAAATTTCGGGGGGGGGGCTGATAAAAATTTCAGGGGGGGGCTAATTCTTCCAGCAATATCTAGAATGGAGATGCAGGGACTCAAAGAAGGGATGAAAACACAACACACCCCGTTAAAAAGTGAATGGTCTTTTAAAGACCTGTGAAGTACTCGGGTACGGCTGCAAGAAGAAAGCCGCCAGCCCGGGAAGCTGTCTCAGCCAGGCTGACACACACAACGGGGGGTGGGGGTGAAGCCCTTTGAGCCCAATGGGCGTTGCGCGCCTGGCATCTTATGTATAAATGTGAGTGGCATTAATATGAAAAAGGCAATGACTTAGTCAACGCCATGAACAGGTTGAAAGGGATGCATATATTAATAGCTTGTTTTTAGAGTGGCAATGCATACTTCATTTCTGGCGCTTATAAGTGCAACAAATAACAAGTGTTTTAATTGTATAAATAATCAGTTTACAGACCTTGTACGGATGGAAGGCTAACCTGGCTAACCTAGCATGTGAGAAGTTGGCCTGGTATTGCTGTTCACTAGTTATAGTGGGCACCTTGTATCAGTCCAACCAACCCTTATTGATGATAGGTTTAAAGACAACCTTTATTGAAAGCTATCCTAGTGGTAGCTGTGGAGAGCAGCCTTCAGGCTAAGTCTTGAAGGAGTGTAAAGCAGCTTGGTTTACCAGATTATAACCTCTTGAATCACTAAATGAAAGGAGAACCACACAGGGTATGTATAAAATATATGTATTTATTTCTAAACACTCACTACTAATCTCTTTCTGAGATTAGAGTCCAAGATGCACAATAATACATTTCTAAAACGACAGTAAATAGCACAATATACAATGGGCCCCAGGGGGGACCAAACCATATATTAAGAAAGTGCCATAAGAACCACAACTTGACTAGAAACAGGGCCTGGACCCTGTAGAATCGCCGGGACCCCAAGGAACCACCCAAGGTTGTGACACAGGGTGTAGGAAGGTAGATACCTGACTATGGTTACCCCAGATTTTTTGCCTTGTGTTTAGCTGGTTTTCGACTTAGTTGGCCTGGGATCCTGCTAAACAGGCCTCAACTGGGGCAAGGTCGTGTAATCACCCCTTGCTTAGGTATAGCATTCCTATATCTACCCTTATCTGGACACATATGCACCTATAAGTCACTCCTATGGCAGGCCTTAACAATCCTGAAGGCAGAGTGCTTGGTTTATGTGAGAAGGTGCTCTAGCATGAGCTGAGCCTGTCTGCAGCTTTCGGAACCATGTCCTTATAGCTGTTCTAGGATATTGCCATACCATATACTCTTAAGTGCATTATAATCCTCGCTGTTATTGCTAACTTTGGTTTGGCTTTATCAAAACATGTCGTGTAAGGTGGCATACGCTTTGGAATACTACCCCCTCGCCAGTTCTGGCGACGGGGGTAGCATTCCACCCTTCTAGAGGGAGAAGACATGTTACTTTCCTTAAACCCGGTTAAAGTTAACCAGAGCCTCAGCATCACAAAATGGATGCTGCTGCCACAGACACAAGTCTGACCTCCTGCTGCTGGGAGCCCTTCCAGCGAGGGAGGCTTGGACAATGGGTTTCCTGTCACAGGGAGGTGGTAGCGCCACCCCAGACAGGAGATAGTGGATTGGGGCAGGGAGGGCTGAATGAAACGAGACACTGCCTGGGGCACACAAGGTGTCCCATGCATAGTCCAGTACAAACCGGTGCCGGGGCACTCCAGCCCCAGCTCTGGCCCGAAACTGGACAAAGGGAAAGGGGTGTAACCAGCCCCTTCCTAGGTCCCACCCATAGGAGGGCCCTAGCAGGTGATCCAGCCTTTTGATTTGGAATAAAGGTAGGAGCTGAGCCCTTAGACGTTAGATCATCCTGACTGAAACTTTGATATGAAACTCTGGACCCTTCGACATCCTACTCGACGTAGAAGACTGAAGAATCTCCCTTGTGGTCAAGGAGTGACCACCCTGTGCAAGCAGGCACCATCAAGCGCTCAACGGTTTGCTTTGTTGTTGCTCCCGCCGGAGCTCGAACGACAGAGACCGACAAGAACCAGACTTCCAGACATCCAACAGCCCGATCCACAGCCACGGCAAAGCTGAGACCCGTGGAGGCGACGAGAGACGTGGGACCGGCCATCTTGGAAAGCCAGCGAAGTGCTTTCTGTGCAGCTCCTGAGTCACCCTCGAAGCTGTGCATTGGGGATTGAGAAGCCCCAGCCCGAGCATCCTTTGCAACGATGATCACCTCTCCACACTCACCGAGTGCTGGGTGGGTCCCTTTTGCATTTTCCTGCTCGACGCGTCTGTCCGGTCACTTGCCTGTTCGCTAGTGGCCTCTGTGACGACGAACCTTCGAATTTTCAACGCTGGTCTGGTTGCTCCAGACTGGCCCTTGGTCCCCTGAAAAGGAGCAGCCCATCAGACCTTGCTGGTCTGATCCAGACGCCATCTTCGATTCCTGCGTGGGTTGCATTTGCCAAGGCCTGTTGACTCCGAATCGAGATCCGACACCGCCGACAGCAAGAGCCTTCGTGGGACAGTCCGTGCCCAGCTCCTGGTCATCGTCGACACCTCCTGGTCCACGTGGCAGCGGAGACAAGCTACACGACATCACCTGATTGCAACCCGACATCGCCTGGTTCCTTCCTGGTTCCTTCCTGGTCGCTTGCTAGTGACCCAGACTCTGTCCTCTCTGCTTTCAGGTACTCTACATCTTCGATCCACCCTTGGATCCAACCGGACTCTTCTTTCCTGGTCGCCTGCAGCATCTTTTCTCCATGGCTCCATAGAACTCCACGATGAAACCCTACACACTTTGACACCTATGCACCCGCTTCCTCTGGGTGAGGTAAAGCGAGTACTGCGGTGCTCCTGTAGAGATTTACATCCCTAGTGGCCTAGTTTTAAGTGGTTAAGTTCTAGTCCAGTCGGAAGACTTCCAAATCTGCAACTTTCTAACTTTACGCACCCTTTGACTTCTATTGGTGCACCCGTGTGCATTTAGACACTGCACCCGCATCCTGTGGGCCTCCTGCTCCCTAACTGCTGTTAGTCCAGTGTAGCCCCAGCGATTCCCAAGGCCCTAGGCCTTATCATTGTTTGTGACGTGGTACTTATACCACTATTTTAGTATATGGTTTTACGGGCCACCAGGGCCTATCCATATTTGTGCAACTTTTGTATGTTATATTAAGTTACTTGTTATACGCTTGTGCTCCTGTGCTCATAAAGAGTTAAGGGGATCTATTTAGAAATAAAGACATATATATTTTGAATATATAACCTGTGTGGTGTCCTTTCATTTGGTATTAAAAGTTTTGCATATGGTAAAACAGCTGGCTTCACATGCCCTCTTGAGTTTAGCCTAAGACTGCTTTTGTCCATGCTACCACTAGGATAGCTGGTCTATAAGGTTGACTTTACAACCATCACCATAAGGGTTGTTTGGACTGGTGCAAGGTGCTCACTAGAATAGTGAACATCATATACCAGACCAACTTCTCACACAGGGGACCCACGGGGGACATGTGCAGTGTGAGAACACAGCAGCAAGCTCAGTTAGCTTCTATGGGGAAAATCGCGGTTTGAATTTTAAAGTTAAAGAACACTTAGGATAGGACTTTGAGCAAACCCCTTTAGACTTAGGGGGTTATAGGGCCAACCCCCACTGGAGCACCGAAGTACTCGAGTTACCTCACCCAGGGAAGCCGGGTGCATAGATGTCAAATGGTGTTCGGAACTGTTGATTTCAATGGCGATCTGCTGCAAAGTGCTGCTGCTGTGGAGAAGAAAAGTGCCCAGTGTGATCCAAGCCTGGATCAAAGATGTGAAGAACCTGAAAGCAGAGGGGACAGAGTCTGGGTCACTTGCCAGTGACCAGGGGCACGATAGACGAATGCCCACCAATGTCGGGATGTGAGAAAACACAAGGGGCCAGATCACGGTGCACTTGTGGAGTGTACGCTGGAAATCTTCGGTGCAAATGCTGCTCGAGGTCAGGGCTACAAGTAACCCAAAGCTCAGCTTCAGAGAACGCTTCTGCAAATGGTCGCGGTGTCCAGGGGTTCGGGTTGCATGGTCTTCCACAAGGGATACAGGCTTCAGAATTGCTGCGTGCACAGATCGACCTCAGAGACCACGGAAACCCACCTCCTGTGTTGCAAAATTCTTCAGAGTCCGGCGGGAGCTTCGGAGATGCAAACCGGTCGGATGCGTCTTAGGTGCCTGCCTTGCAGGGAAGTAACTCCTTTACTCTAAGGGAGATTCTTCAGTCATCTAGCGCCTTGTAGATCGTCGAAGTTCCAGGATTATGTATCAGAGTTTCATCCAGGTAATTCTAAAGTCCTGTAGGCCGGGGTTCCTATCTTATACCCAAGGAAGTGGTGGGACAAACCCTAGGGACCCACTTATGGGAGGGCCAGGAAAGAGGGGTGGCTACACCCATTTCCTTTGTCCAGTTTTGCGCCAGAGCAGGGGCTGGTAGACCCTGCAACCGGTTTGAGCTGGACTATGTACAGGGACACCAAACGTGCCCCCAGTGCAGACTTCAAATCACTCTTGGAGTGCACCCACCCAGCCCCAATACACTAAAGCCTGTCTGGGAAGTGGTTACACCTCCCTGTGACAGGAAACCTATTGTCCAGGCCTCCCCTACCGGTATTTCATCCAGCTGGTAAAGTACAATGGGGTAACCCAGTATCCCTCAGAACCTGGGCGTGAGTAGAAAATAAACAATTGGTTCTGTCGAGTAAATATTATTTCTTTAATTTGTTATAAATCCTAAACAGTATATACCATCTGAAATGTGTTTATCAGAGAACAAAGCAAATATGCATTTTACGATGAGATCATCAATGGAGATAAGATAATCACAATCTAAACCATTTTGGGTAAATCAAAGCATTTTTATCAATTATTTTCATTTATAATTACCCAGCTTATACTTATGGAAAAAGGCAGTATAAGGTGCAATACGGCGCATCAAGGTGAAAAATAAAGTGACAAGCAGTGCTCGGTGACATTTGTGAAAATGTAAACTATATAATGGTGTTTTTTTTTAAAAACGGGGGTAAAAGGGGGAAGAGAACGACCAGTGGCACAATGTTTTTAATGAACTCTGTAGACCACAACCGCTGGTCTTTTGTGCAGAGTCCTTAAAGCTGGTCCATAGGTAATAGTGTCGACGTTTCAACCCTAAGTACGCCCTCTTGTGGGGTCTATGCGGGTCTTCATCAGGACTGGGAAGGGGGGCACGGACAGCCTGTGGATATGAATGGGCAATGGTTAGGTTTGGATTTGTTTCGACATACAGTGCCAGAGCATTTCATGTAGCACTCAAGGCGGTATTGACTAACCTCTGCGCTTTTAGAGCACCCCCGTTTTTTTAGGCACTGCGGTGTTGGGAAGTTCGAGCGGCACCCGGAGGCGTCTAGCCTAGGCGCTGGTGCGGCTTGCACGCTGTGCAGACCTACCCACCTGCCCTTGCCCCTTCTCATAGAGACCGCCCCCCTTTCAGCATCAGAGGTAGGAACCGGCATGGCAAGGCTTGAAGAAGTCTTGGAGATGTTATATTATGTTATGGTGGTATACAGAGGTTTCAGTGACATCGACTTATGTTGGCCTACATCAGTCCTGAATTTAGACTGCATTTATCCACCTGTTTGCCCCCAGTCTACATAGCTTCCAGCTCAGAAGTAAACATACACTTTACTGTATTCCAGTCTTTTCGGCTGGGGTGCAAACCCAGGGGGCACTTACTCGGGTGGCACAGTTGATGGAAGTTTGCTTGTGCCACGACCGTCATCTGCTCGTTCAGCGGCAGCCCATATAACTCAGCGGTAGTTCAAAACCAGCCTACGACTCAATACAACCAGGGACTTTCCATCTGCTTTTTTCTCTGGTTGACCCCAACTCTGCAACAACGCAATCTGAGCATCGCACAAAGTATCCCGGCCTATATCCTGTTAACCATAGAAATGCTCTTGGTCAATTGGCACAAGGCGTGTGACCATACATTGGTATAAAACGATGCAAGCTCTTTGTGTTTCATGTGTCACATTACGAACACTACAGTCAGATTGTGACCAACTGTTACTTTGTATTGTATTGTAATTGCATTTGTATAGCTTGTGAGCAAATACCACAACTGTGTCAAAAGTGCAAGCGTGTTCTGACTCCCTGAAGAGCTGTTTGCTACTGCCGTCCAAAAATGATGACAAACTAAATACAAGGGGACAGTACAAGTTCCAGCCTATGAACAGCCAGGGACTGTTCCCCGGCATAGCCTGTATAACTGCATGTGCGATACCCCTGTCACCCTGTAAAGCCCATACACCCCAGATACATAAGATCAATCTGGCCATAGACCCATTGAACAAAGAAGAGACGTTGCCCTGGCTCCAACTATGGCATTTCAAGAGAAACCTAAGAAACTCATCACTGACTTCTACTCAAGCTCTTAGGGTAAACCAACTCGCCGCAATCCCAGTACGGACAAGTTGAGCACGACTATAAGCAAGACAAATGAGGAGGAAGCGAAGGAGCTGGAGCTCCAGGTTGAAGGAGCCACGACTCCACCCCGTCTTTTGACGCCAATCATGTTGGCAGGGCTAAAATATTGTCAACAGGGGTGGAGGCAGGAAGCATTTGTATTGTTCCTGAAAAAAGAAGCGCCAACCACGCATCTCCTTAGCAGATGTGTGACGGAACCCCGCATGCATTTACCCAGCAAGCCTTTACAACACCGCTACTACCCTGACTGCGACGTTACCATGCGTTACTTTACTACGCAGGTTGTTACAGCGACTTGCCTTGGGGGCGGGGATGCTGGAATCGTATAAATTACTATTTCCAACCCCGTCAGTGTATCAGTAGGGAAGGTGGTGGCCTTAAAATCTATATAAACAATGGAGGGTCCCTGAAAGCTTTCTTCTGTTATGGACTTCTGGTGTTTGTAATAGCTGTATTTCTTGAGAACATTGTGATGCTCTATGTACTTTAGTCTTACATATTTTTGTTGTGTATGGTGTGATTGATGTGTCTGAGTATGTGTGGAACTAGTAGGGCATGAATGACCGTTTTGTATATACGCTTGTGTGGGGCTTTGTGTAAATATTTAGGAAGTATATTGAGTAAATTTGTAAATGTTATAAATAGAGTGATAAAACCTATGATATAATAAAAGGAAACTATGTTTATGTAATTCTGGTTTGGGACAATATTGATGTTCTTTTAATGAATGAGGTAATACCCATGTGTTAAATTACTGCCTGGGAGAGGTATTGTGTTCATGTCCTTGGTGGCCCTAAAATCCAACACCAGTCCAATAACGCGTCCCCTAAAGCAAGTCGTTGTAATTACTTGCAGGGTAAAGTAACTCGAGGTAAGGTCGGGGTAGTGACTTTGTTGTAAAGGCAGGTTGTAGTTCTGACTGCGGAGTAAAGGATGTTTCTCCTCCCTAGCACCCCCTGTCTTTTCGAGTTACACTTGAAATAGTAGGCACTCTGTGTGAATTAGTGGCAAGAAAAGCAGCAAAGTGTAGTCCAACCTGAGTGACCCTAGCCCTAGTCAGTCGAGCTCTACGCAACGGAAAACAAGAAAGAACACCGCAAAGGATCATATTCAGACAACTGTTAGCACATGCATAAGTCCACCCCCTACTCACCCCTGAAGGATGTCTTCCCGTGCAGGGAGGTAAGTCTACGTAGAGAAGCATCTAAACCTCACCCTGGTCCATCAACACTGAATAGCTCAAAAGCAAACCAACAATTACTGCATTATTATACACTGCCAGGTGCCCCATCCACATATTGAACAACAGGATAACTGTTTTCGAACTCAGTATTTCGCCAGTAAAGACGGAGGGATTATCAAACAACAACCTTTCCTTGAACGAGACATTGGGGGATAGCTTCCTGCACCTCCGTCACTGGATTCAGGGTTTAGAGACACCAATAATTTGATCACACAGAGCTCTGGAATGGAATGGAATGGAAAGAGAATTTATATAGCGCGATGGCTACCCAAGGGCGTCCCAGTGCTGATCAAGTTTATATAATCTCTAGATCCTTGTTTCAACAAGTACTGAGTTCAGTGTTTATCTTACTAGAGAGTGTAGTCTGTGACAACGACCATAATGCCGACCTCCTAACTCTTATACTGGATGCTAAGGCCACAAAATCGATCAAGCGTGATGTTTCAATGCAAACAATTGCCAGCGTTCTGGCTGTTCCCTCACCTAGATGTGCAGGAGATACTAGAACCACCTCTCCTCCGTCAGTATCTGAAGGAATCACAGAACAAGGGGTCAAACAACACAAGAGAGAGGTCCAGGAAACTGAGTCTGAGCTCACCGACAATGGATCACTCAACCAGAGGTACACCAGTTCTGGTATGTACTGTGCCACAAATCCCTGCAAAAACAACAGTTGATGGACAGAATGCAGAACAGTGTCCTACATTCACCCCAGTGCAGATATCTGGGCCTAAATCCATCGTTGTTTTGCTCACCATGCCATTCCAGTTTGAACCAGCCATATGCAAATCAGTCTTGACCCTGTGCCCCATGGGAACAGTCCAGCCCGAAATGTCAAGCCAGGTCCTCCCTGGATTGGAAACAAGCATCCTAGGACCGGTTTCAGGCTTTCAGCCCTCATCAGCCAGGATAGCTTGATTCCAGTGGCATGGAGAGCATGGGACTCACGTCTGAGCATACCCATCCCACTCGGGGTGACAAGTGCAAAAACAACAGTTGATGGACAGAATGCAGAACAATGTCATACATTCACCCCAGTACAGAGATCTGGGCCTAAATCCATCATTTTTTTGCTCACCATGCCATTCCAGTTTGAATGTGGCGGAGTGAGCTAAAGAATGATGATGGATTAAACCCAGATCAGTTGACTGGGAGTGAGTGCCTACATTGTTCAACACTCCGTCCATCATCCCCTTTGGTTTTACTTTGTTCGCCCTAAGTTGGCAGGGTATGCCCAGACAAGGGTCCCTTGCTCACTTTGCCACTGGATTCGAGCTAGCCTGGCTGATGACGGCTGATTAGCCACAAACCGGTCCCAGGATGCTTGTTTCCGGTCCAGGGAAGACATGGCTTGGCAGTTCGGGCTGGACTGTTCCCATGAGGCACAGGGTCAGACTGATTTGCATATGGCCATGTCTGAACTGGGGTGGCGGAGTGAGCTAAAGAATGATGATGGATGAAACCCGGATCAGTTGACTGAGGGTGAGTGCTTGCTTTGTTCAACACTCCCCTTTGGTTTTCCTTTGAAAGGTGGTATCACTTCATGCTAAAGATGGTGAACCAGCTCCCCAAAATTCAGTGGGAAGTTAATGTGGGGGTAGTGTCTGTATCTAAGAGGAGGACCTTGCAACGTGGAGATCAAACGTCTCTGTGGCCGAAGTTAAAGCTGCATCCTTACGAAAAAGCATGGCTTTCAATTTGCTCAGAGAATCAAACTGTATGTTGGAAACATTTATAAGAAGGCCATAGCGCTGCCTCCCTAACTGTGTGGGCAGGTGGAAACAGTACTTGTGTACAACAAGTCACTATGGAATTAACCATCAAAAGATAAGCGATGCCCGGTTCAATCCTGCTGCAACCATGATCATTCAGCATCAGATAGCTCTTATTCAAGAGCAGCCTGAACACTGGATGTATCACGGCAGCTGGAGAACCCTTCAGATAACAAGACAAGTTCGCCACTGAAGCATTGCATGCCCCTTGGAGAGAAAGGTCCTTGCAGACTAAGGAACCGCTTAAAGTATCCTCACAATCAGACCCACTAGGGAAAAGTTCTATGTCACCATTTCTGCATCTAAACCTAAACAGTAATTCCCAATACTCATGGATATAACCTTCCCCTAGCGCTTCGTATCTGCCTACCTGTTGGTATTGGAGACCGTACTGGAATTGGAATGCCGGGACCTACAGTACCAACAATTCATGTGTATCTGTTGTTCCCTAGGCTCTACTTGGACTCTATATTAAAACCAGTGCGTCGACGCGTTTCGGTGTTAAAACCATGGATACGGGAACACCTTCTTCAGGACAAAACAGTTCTTTTGGGGTCCCCGTTTTCAAATTTTGGTATCCTTCTTTAGATTAAGTGTGAGGATTATATGCTTTCGTTCAAACAGAAGCCCAAACATGAGAAGCAGATCCTTGGACCAGATATCCGTTATGCTCTGGAACTGAACCACATAACAGCAGATAGGCCAGACGAGAATAACAGCCTGGCATGCTCTAACATTCTAAAGGTCTACGTCGAACCAGAATACCATCTAATTTGAACAACAAGGATATTATTCTCCTTTTTTGACAATAATCCTCACACTTAATCTAAAGAAGGATACCAAAATTTGAAAACGGTGTCCCCAAAAGAACTGTTTTGTCCTGAAGAAGGTGTTCCCGTATCCATGGTTTTAACACCAAAACGCGTCGACGCACTGGTTTTAATATAGAGTCCAAGTGGAGCCTAGGGAACAACAGATACACATGAATTGTTTGTACTGTAGGTCCCGGAAGCAAACTTTAAAAGGCGATTGGATCAGGTTAATGTGTAGCAATAGTATTCAAGCTACTGATTGAACGGGGTTTTGGTTTTATTTTAGTTTGATCAAATAACTGTACTGCGATTGTTTGATTAATAGGTTGTTGCAAATGTATTTATTGTATTCTGCCTGTATTTGATGAGATATTGCGAACACTTGGTTTGAATACCGTGTATTGCAATTTATAATGTTTTTAATGTTTTTTTATTGTATATGCTTTCAGGAATTTTCTCTGAAATTTTAATTTATATGTGGAAAATAACTTTCTTCCGTTTTATGAAAAATAAAAGATTGTAAACGTTACATTTTAGTGTGGAAACTATATCTTGATGAGTATTTCAATAAGGCATGTTGGATGAATGGGATATAACCAGGAGGTAGTAAAGTGAGTAAAATAGTGAAGTAGTCTCTCCAGGGATTTTCTTTTGACTTTCCATAATTACTTGTACCATCATACAATTCATCATAGGAAAATGCTGCTGATTGCTCAAGTTCTGCAAGCAAATTATGCCCAGTTCCAATGTCCCAATCATCAGAGAAAGTACTGGCGGTGATGATGTCATTTAAAGAAATTCTAAACAAATAAGGAATTTGCAAACGTTCAGGAGGACTATAAGCCTATACACATTATACGATACCCTGTCCCATACAATTCCTTCAGAATCTGGAACTGCTGTAATGTTCACTAGGACTGGTCCCTCAATTCACCGTGCAATGATGCATGTGGTTTAAGAACTAAGTTCACAAGTTGTACTGCAGAGCATTCTGGGAGAAATCCATTCAGAATTAGGAAATAGACAGTTACCAAACCAATCCAAAGTACCATGAAAAGTAATCCAATTGTAATCCAAAGATGTATCCAAGGAACAACAAAGTAAATCTTTTTCAACCAATGATAGGGAGCATATATTCGTAGCTTGAAAGGGAGAAGTGATGTTGGCAAATGAGGTTCACTGGAATCCAATGAGAAATCGTCATAATGCATGAAGTAGCCAGACGCCATCTGGTGTATTCTTGGCAGCTCAGCAGGTTTTGTGGAACTGGTAAATGACTCCATCTGTGGCATGTTTACATAGACGTTGTCAATTTTTCAAATGGATATTTCTGTACTTTTTGATTGTACAGTTGCAGTTGTTTCAACAAGGAGAAGTAACATTTCATTGTTGTTTACAGCTTCTCTTTGCAGAGTGGAGGCCTCAGTCATTATTAAAGCTTCTATCTGAACTTCCTGTACAGTAGCGAGAGGATTGCAGTGGCTACCCAGGAGAACACGTGGCCTACTGTTGAGAATCAGCCACTGTTAGACCTGTCTGGCTTTTTGGCAATGTCCCTCCTAATTTTTATTTATTTTGTCCCCTTTTTGCCCCTCATACCCTTGGTAATCTTTTTTTTGTCTACTAACTTTTTAGGTGCTGACCAGGGGGATAGGTGTTCTTTCCTCCCTTGTAATCTTTTACCTCAGGCCCAGAGGCCTGTGTTGTCAGGAAACCTCATGTTGTCACAAAATGGAGGGCCCTAACTGTCACCAACTGCCACCCCATAGTCAGCCCCATAGGCTAACATTAGGACTTCCAGAACCTTCTGGACCCTACTGGACTCTGTGAGGCTAGGCTATAAAAGGGCAGGGGGCAGGAGGCCATTTTGTGTAGTCCAGTGTGAAAGGAGAGAGGCTGCAGTGTGCGGAGGAGGACGCGCTAGGAGAGGCTAGTTGGTTTCATTAACTGACAGCATCTTTCAGAGGACGTTCCCCCTTGTGCTGCTGACCGAACCCTACCATTGGCCTGAAACCGATCTGGTCCAGTCAAGTAACCAGGGACTTTGGACCTTTCCCCAGACGGCTGTGTCCCACCTTCAACCCTTCGTTCCCTCTTGGGGTTATTGACTAGCTCCCCGCCTTCCTGCCGAAGTTCTAGCCTACCCGGATTAGAAGAGCAGTGCCCGGTGTGGTTTTACAGCTTGTGAGGCCGAGGCGTCTCTGTCTGGAGGGCGCGAGGGGGCGTGAAGGAGAGCAGTCCGCGGAAGAGTGGCGCAGCTTGCTGTTCAAGCCGCGCGGCGGAATTGATGAGGAGACGCTGATCCCCTGCGCAGGAGCAGAAGCGTGTACCTCCCGGCGGAAGGGGGCGGTGTAGTCTGTGCCACTGGTTTCCCCGCATCTGCGCAGTAGAGCCCAGCATCCGAGAGACGCGAGGAATTCCCCAGGAGCAACGCGTCTCCGGTTGTCTTCAGCGGACCCGGTCTGGTCAGGGCTGGGGCGGAGGAGCGTCCTGCATTCCCCGAGGAGCGGAAATCTAGCGCCACAGCCGATCTGCTGTCAGCTTGACCAGCGTCCGCCTCAGACGGTGAGAGGAAGGGCGAAGGGCCGCCGTCAGTGCTCCTCCCCACTCCGGCGCTGAGGTGAAGAGGTTGGCTGGTGTTTCTCTTCGGCGGAACTGGCTGTTAGCCCCGACCCCTGTGGACTGGGGCAGGACAAAAGACGTAAAGAAACAGTAAGGAGCCGTGGGGGTGAGGAGGAACAGAGCTGAGTCCTCTTTGATAACGTATTAAATCCCAAATCCCAGCGTCTAGCGTGATGCCCCTATACTCTGACGTCTTTAGCTTAAGCTGTGTCAGAATAGGTGAAGGGGGAAGGTAGTTTCCTATTCCCAACCTCATTGGAACAGGTCTAAGAGTAGCCATTACGCTAGAAAACAGAGAGGAACATAAATTACTGTCAGAAGAGCACTGACATTACTTGCTAAAGGGGAAACTCCCTCCAGAACTTCATGGCAGTTGTTGTGTAAAGATAGTAAATTGGTAAAATTCCTGCATTCCACTCTGAAGGTGTATTCTAACGCTGTATTAAGGTGGAGATAAAGGGGAGAGAGTTCTTAATACTGTGATAGAGGTAAAGCCAGTGATTTGGCAGGTTAAAGCGATGTTATTGATTACTAATGCAAAGTGACACTGTTTAGTGTAACCCTAATGAGATAATTTCAATTCCAAACAGCGAGCACTTCTGAACTTATGACAGCTAAATGTTTTGAACTGTAATTTTTCCACAGCAAGAAGAGTGTATTTACTTCTCCACATCAAAGGTATAATTGTTATTTCTGAGAAGAACTAAGATGTGTCACACTGTATAATTTGAAACCAAAGAGTATATTATTTTTATAAAACAGCACGTATTTTCACATAATTTTGGTGTAGAGTTTTCCTTTTGAGTGTTATTGCGTGGAGTTACTTTTGGGTGGTCTGCAACCTTTACACTGTGCCTCTGTTATGTTAGTCTTGCCCTAGGCCAGGCTACCTAATTCCAACATATTGGTGCCTAGCGGTGGGATTGCGGACTTGGTTGCAGCTACTTACTAGTAATTTGACGTAATACACCTAACCTACACCAGGAGTTTTCTCCTTGCGGCCCTCCCAATTAGTCCTTTTGTTTTTTCTAAATTTATTCCTGGTGGTGGGTGGAGTTGGTTTTAGGTTACCCTTACCCCTCTGAAATTTCTGGTGTGTATCCAGGTTTGCCAGACTCACAATGGAGTTTGCAGTGGAAAACCTGGAAGTCTATTCCGTGCCCCAATTGAGAATGTTCTGCCAACAAATGGGGGTCTTTTTCAAACAGGGTGCCAGGAAGGGGGAGCTCCAGACTAGCCTTAGGGCCTGGGTGGAGGCACACCAAGAGACAAAGGAGGAGGATGAAGAGGTTGACCAGGACATGGTGGGGGAGGTAGAAGAGTTATTCCGCGATGAGGGGGAAAACTTACTCACCAAACCAATGTCCTATTCCAGTAAGGGCAGTAGCATCTCTGGGAGAAGCCTAACAGAAGCCGAGCTCACCGATAGGAGAGAGAAAAGACAGCTAAAGTGGGAGTTGGCTAAGTTGGAGCAGGAGAAAGAGGAGAGGAGGATGGTCCACGAGTTTAGACTGAAGGAACTGGAGCTCCAAAGTCTGCGACGGGGGTCCTCTCCTGTTAGGAATGGTGGCAGCGAACCAAAAGAGTCAGCCAGGGAGACCAAACCCTATATCCCAAAGGACCTGATAGCGAGCTTCAGTCAGGGGGATGATGTAGCTAAGTGGCTGGCCGCTTATGAGGTTTCTTTGAAGGTTCATGGAGTGCAGGAGAAGCACTGGGGGGGTAGTTTGTACAAGTACATGCCTCCTGCTGGTCGGGACACCTTGCTGGCCCTGGATCCAGAGGAACAGACAAACTACCCCACCATGAAGTTGGCGTTATTGAGGAAGTTCGGGCTCACCCCAGAGAGGTACCGACAGAAGTTTAGGGGGAGTCACAAGATGGGCACTCAGAACTGGGTGGACTTCCTTGATTATGCCAGAAAGGCCTTAGAGGGTTGGGTCAAGGGCAGTGAGGTAAAGGATTATGAGGGGCTGTACAATCTATTTTTGAAAGAACACCTCCTCGAGAAATGTTTTCCCGAGCTGCGCCAACACCTGGTAGACAGCAAGCTGACCAATCCCCGGAAGCTTGCAGAGGAGGCGGACATCTGGACAAGTACTCGGGTGTCCTCCAAGGGGACTGGAGGGGAATCTCAAAAAGCCGGACAGGGCGCCCCCCAGAAGAAGGAGGGGGGGGAGAAAAAGAAAGAGTTCTCTAAAGGTCCCCAAAATAACTTCCAAGGGAAGGGAGCAGGTTTCACCCCTAGGGCAAACCCGCCCCGGAACCCTTATCCTGGCCAAAGCCAGCAGCCCAGGGTTCCCCACTGTTTTGAATGCGGTGGCGTTGGACATTATAAGGGAGATGTCAGATGCCCAAAGAGACCACCCCCTCCCACCGGAGGAAAGTCACCGGGAGTAGCTAGTGTAGCGCTCGGGGAGGAGTTGCCCTTAGATAAGGGGGGTGAGTGGGCGGGTGTCACCTTAGTGTCCCTGGGAGAGCGGGAGATGGTGCCAAAGATCCAGGTGCCCCCAAATACTACAAAGTATGGGCAATGGGTTACCATCAATGGCCAGAGAGGGGAGGCTCTGAGGGATACAGGAGCCAGCATGACTATGGTGAGAAGTCAGCTGGTGTCCCCAGAGCAGGTTGTTCCTAATGTACTCCACCCCGCCGCGATGGCTGACGGCAGAATGGGCCACTATCCAGTGGCTGAGGTTCCCTTTGAGTGGGAGGGGGTTGCAGGTTCACTTCGAGTTGCCGTAAGCCCTGCCGTGCCAGTCGATTGTCTGTTGGGGAATGACATGGAACACAACACTTGGAGAGAGGTGGAATACCGGACGCATTCTGCGATGCTGGGTACACCTAACTGGGCCTGTGTCAGCACAAGGTCTGCGACTGCCCGGAGAGGGAGTTCGCCTGGGTTGGAGCCTGGAACAATGGCCCAACCCGCTGCTAAAAAGGGTCAGAAACGGAGACAGGGACAGCCTGCTCCGGCTTCCACGCCCCATGAGACAGATCGGCCACCTGCAGTGGTAGGCCAGGAGTCCGTGGAGGGGGAAGTAGACTCTCTGGAGGATTTGCCCATCCCTGCTGAATGGCATGTGGAGGGAGGTCCTACCAGAGAGGACTTCTGTAGGGGGCAGAGGGAGTGCCCTACCCTTGAGGGACTGAGGCGTCAGGCCGAAGCCCAGGCAGCAGGTGATGTTACGGGACACTACCATCTTTACTGGGAGGATGGACTCCTCTACAGTGAACCCAAGGTACCTCTACCTGGCTCATCAAGGGCCTTGGTGGTCCCGCAGCAGTACCGAGCCTTTCTGCTGGAATTGGCTCATGCGATACCACTGGCAGGACACTTAGGCCAGGACAAGACCTTTGCACGGCTTGTCCTCCACTTTTACTGGCCTCGAATGAAAGTGGCGTCCGACACATACTGTAGGACATGTGTAACCTGCCAGGCCAGTGGGAAAACAGGGGTGAAGCTAAAGGCTCCCCTGGAACCACTCCCCGTCGTTAGCACCCCCTTTGAGAGGGTGGGCATCGACATTGTAGGGCCATTGGATCCACCAACCACAGCTGGTCACAGGTTCATCCTGGTTCTGGTGGATCATGCCACACGGTACCCAGAGGCCATCCCTCTGAGGACTGTTACTGCACCTGTGGTGGCTAGGGCCCTGATGGGAATCTTTACTAGGGTAGGATTCCCAAAGGAGGTTGTGTCCGACAGGGGGACTAACTTCCTGTCTGCTTACATGCGGACCATGTGGAAAGAGTGTGGGGTGACCTACCGGTTCACCACTCCCTATCACCCCCAGTCCAATGGACTGGTTGAGAGGTTCAATAAGACCCTGAAGGGCATGATAAGAAGTCTGCCAGAGAGTTTACGGAGGAAGTGGGACGTCCTCCTACCTTGCTTACTGTTTTCCTACAGGGAGGTGCCTCAGAAAGGAGTGGGCTTCAGCCCGTTCGAATTGTTGTATGGGCACCCGGTGCGTGGGCCTCTCAGCCTGGTGAAGGAAGGATGGGAGAAGTCTCCCAGAAAACCTCCCCAGGATGTGGTGAGCTACATGTTGGCCTTCAGAAGCCAGATGGCCAAGTTGTGGAAGCAGGCTGCTGACAACTTGGAGGCCAGTCAGGCAGTCATGAAGGAATGGTATGATCAGAATGCTCACCCGGTGGAGTTGGAGCCTGGCCAGAAAGTCTGGGTGATGGAACCTGGGGAGCTAAGTGCTCTTCAGGATCGTTGGACAGGCCCATTTGAGGTGTTGGAGAAAAAGGGTAAGGCCACTTACTTGGTGGATCTTAAGACCCCGCGGCAGCCCCTACGGGTGCTGCATGCCAATCGCCTCAAGCCCCACCATGAGAGGCCAGAGGTCATCCTGATGTTGGTGACTGATGGTGATGAGGAAGCAGAAAGCGAACCTCTCCCAGACCTCTTTTCATGTCAAGAGAAGGATGGGTCGGTGGAGGGAGTGATTCTCTCCCCGTCTCTCACTCCTGAGCAACGAGAGGACTGCCGACAGGTATTGGGGCAGTACTCTTCACTGTTTTCCCTTGTCCCAGGAAGAACCCACCTGTGTACCCATGATGTGGACACAGGAGACAGCCCCCCAGTGAAATCCAAGACCTATAGGCTGTCGGACAAGGTGAAGGCTAGCATCCATGGCGAAGTTGCCAAGATGTTAGAGCTAGGAGTGATAGAACCGTCCAGCAGCCCTTGGTCCAGTCCGGTGGTGCTAGTCCCAAAAGCCGCCCCACCGGGCACCACACCAGAACTGAGGTTCTGTGTGGATTACCGAGGACTGAACTCAGTTACCAAAACTGATGCTCATCCAATCCCCAGGGCGGATGAGTTAATTGACCGGCTAGGAGCTGCCCAATACCTCAGTACCTTTGACCTCACCTCAGGGTACTGGCAGATCTCCTTGACAGATGGAGCAAGGGAAAGGTCAGCCTTTTCCACGCCCGAGGGACACTTCCAGTTCTGTGTGATGCCCTTTGGTCTCAAGAACGCCCCTGCCACATTTCAGCGACTGGTGAACCAGGTCCTCTCTGGAATGGAGGGTTTCTCGGCTGCTTACCTGGATGACATTGCTGTCTTCAGTAGCAGTTGGGAGGACCACTTGCAACATTTGCAAGCAGTTCTCCAGGCGCTGAAACAGGCTGGATTGACCATCAAAGCCAGCAAATGCCAGATTGGGCAGGGGTCGGTTGTGTACCTCGGACACTTGGTGGGTAGGGGGTCCGTGCAACCCCTACAGGCGAAGATTGAGGCAATCATGGCCTGGGAACCCCCCAAGACACAGACTGAGGTCCGAGCTTTCCTGGGCCTCACAGGTTACTACCGTCGCTTTGTGAAGGGGTATGGCACTATTGTAGCGCCCCTCACAGAGCTCACCTCTAGGAAACAACCTCGACGGGTAGTTTGGACAAAGGCTTGTCAGCGAGCCTTTGAAAAGTTGAAGCAGGCAATGTGCGAAGCACCGGTCCTGAAGGCTCCCAATTTCTCCAAGGAGTTTATTGTGCAAACAGATGCATCCGAACATGGCATTGGGGCAGTGTTATCGCAACTCAATGAAGAGGGCCTGGATCAACCTGTAGTCTTCTTATCCAGGAGACTGCTTCCCCGGGAACAGAAGTGGAGTGCCATTGAGAGGGAAGCTTTTGCGGTGGTGTGGGCTCTGAAGAAGCTGCGGCCATACCTCTTTGGCTCGCACTTTCTGGTTCAGACTGACCACCGACCCCTTCGTTGGCTGATGCAGATGAAGGGGGAAAATCCCAAGTTGTTGAGGTGGTCCATCTCCCTACAGGGAATGGACTTTCGGGTGGAACATCGGCCTGGAGTGGACCACGCCAATGCAGACGGTCTCTCCAGGTATTTCCGCCTTAGTGATGAGGACTCCCAAGGGGTTGGGTAGTTCTCCCCACTTTCAGCTGGGGGGGACGCGTGTTAGACCTGTCTGGCTTTTTGGCAATGTCCCTCCTAATTTTTATTTATTTTGTCCCCTTTTTGCCCCTCATACCCTTGGTAATCTTTTTTTTGTCTACTAACTTTTTAGGTGCTGACCAGGGGGATAGGTGTTCTTTCCTCCCTTGTAATCTTTTACCTCAGGCCCAGAGGCCTGTGTTGTCAGGAAACCTCATGTTGTCACAAAATGGAGGGCCCTAACTGTCACCAACTGCCACCCCATAGTCAGCCCCATAGGCTAACATTAGGACTTCCAGAACCTTCTGGACCCTACTGGACTCTGTGAGGCTAGGCTATAAAAGGGCAGGGGGCAGGAGGCCATTTTGTGTAGTCCAGTGTGAAAGGAGAGAGGCTGCAGTGTGCGGAGGAGGACGCGCTAGGAGAGGCTAGTTGGTTTCATTAACTGACAGCATCTTTCAGAGGACGTTCCCCCTTGTGCTGCTGACCGAACCCTACCATTGGCCTGAAACCGATCTGGTCCAGTCAAGTAACCAGGGACTTTGGACCTTTCCCCAGACGGCTGTGTCCCACCTTCAACCCTTCGTTCCCTCTTGGGGTTATTGACTAGCTCCCCGCCTTCCTGCCGAAGTTCTAGCCTACCCGGATTAGAAGAGCAGTGCCCGGTGTGGTTTTACAGCTTGTGAGGCCGAGGCGTCTCTGTCTGGAGGGCGCGAGGGGGCGTGAAGGAGAGCAGTCCGCGGAAGAGTGGCGCAGCTTGCTGTTCAAGCCGCGCGGCGGAATTGATGAGGAGACGCTGATCCCCTGCGCAGGAGCAGAAGCGTGTACCTCCCGGCGGAAGGGGGCGGTGTAGTCTGTGCCACTGGTTTCCCCGCATCTGCGCAGTAGAGCCCAGCATCCGAGAGACGCGAGGAATTCCCCAGGAGCAACGCGTCTCCGGTTGTCTTCAGCGGACCCGGTCTGGTCAGGGCTGGGGCGGAGGAGCGTCCTGCATTCCCCGAGGAGCGGAAATCTAGCGCCACAGCCGATCTGCTGTCAGCTTGACCAGCGTCCGCCTCAGACGGTGAGAGGAAGGGCGAAGGGCCGCCGTCAGTGCTCCTCCCCACTCCGGCGCTGAGGTGAAGAGGTTGGCTGGTGTTTCTCTTCGGCGGAACTGGCTGTTAGCCCCGACCCCTGTGGACTGGGGCAGGACAAAAGACGTAAAGAAACAGTAAGGAGCCGTGGGGGTGAGGAGGAACAGAGCTGAGTCCTCTTTGATAACGTATTAAATCCCAAATCCCAGCGTCTAGCGTGATGCCCCTATACTCTGACGTCTTTAGCTTAAGCTGTGTCAGAATAGGTGAAGGGGGAAGGTAGTTTCCTATTCCCAACCTCATTGGAACAGGTCTAAGAGTAGCCATTACGCTAGAAAACAGAGAGGAACATAAATTACTGTCAGAAGAGCACTGACATTACTTGCTAAAGGGGAAACTCCCTCCAGAACTTCATGGCAGTTGTTGTGTAAAGATAGTAAATTGGTAAAATTCCTGCATTCCACTCTGAAGGTGTATTCTAACGCTGTATTAAGGTGGAGATAAAGGGGAGAGAGTTCTTAATACTGTGATAGAGGTAAAGCCAGTGATTTGGCAGGTTAAAGCGATGTTATTGATTACTAATGCAAAGTGACACTGTTTAGTGTAACCCTAATGAGATAATTTCAATTCCAAACAGCGAGCACTTCTGAACTTATGACAGCTAAATGTTTTGAACTGTAATTTTTCCACAGCAAGAAGAGTGTATTTACTTCTCCACATCAAAGGTATAATTGTTATTTCTGAGAAGAACTAAGATGTGTCACACTGTATAATTTGAAACCAAAGAGTATATTATTTTTATAAAACAGCACGTATTTTCACATAATTTTGGTGTAGAGTTTTCCTTTTGAGTGTTATTGCGTGGAGTTACTTTTGGGTGGTCTGCAACCTTTACACTGTGCCTCTGTTATGTTAGTCTTGCCCTAGGCCAGGCTACCTAATTCCAACAGCCACATAGTGTGGTTTGATCAGATCAATTAATACAAACATTTTGTCTCAGTGACCGGCAAGGGGTGTATGAAGTCGGCAGCCAGGATAGGTACAGGCTCTCATTATGATAGCCCAAATTCCTTTTTTGTCCACTATCTTAACTGTGACCAGGTCCCCAATCTTCAGGATGCAGGCAAGCCTTGTTGAAACTACCTTCACTTCTTCATTGGCAGTGCGTTTTACTTGGACTTTACTTTATAAGGCCATTAATTCATTGAGTTCCTGTAAAACAGCCAAACGTTCATTGATATTAAAGGGTGTTTCAGCCACTGTGATGACTCTGTTGAGGTCTGGTACCCACATTCTCACACCAAACAGGAGTTCATAAGGTGTACGATCTCCTAGGGATTTTCTTGCCATGTTGTTAAGTACCATCTGGACCACATATTGTTGATTGAACCAACTGCCACTCAAACCTAGTACCATAGCTGTTAAGGAATGCTTTATGTCACTGTTCTTCCTCTCAGTGACCCAATTTCCCTCAGTATGGTACAGGGAGGAGTATCGCAACACCACACCCAAACATCCCATGGCTTCTTTGTAAGCCCAAGAGCTAAACGCCGGACCCTGGTCAGAATGCAGTGTGCCAATTGCGTATGTCCCGATAAAGACACGCAAAGCCTTTATAACAGATTGAGCGGCAGCCGAGCACTGTGGCCAAACCCACAGGACTCTGGAGCGTGAATCCATTGCCACCAAGATGTACTTGTAAAGCGCCATCTGATTGTAAGGGGCCAACGTGGTCCAAGTAAACACAAGCCTGGGGCTTGTCTGAGATCATTAGAGGTGTCTGTACTGGACGTTTTACGGTGGAGTCTTTCGTCTGCTGTTAGATTTCGCATTTAAGAACCAAGTGCTTGGTCTGTTTTGATAGACCTGGCCACCAATAGCGGTGCTTCAGTAATGAAACAGTAGCAGTAATCCCTGCGTTAGCAAAACACAGACCCTCATGTATAGCTAGAATCAGTCTTTTATCGATCAATGTTTGGTATAACTCTATCCCCCACTCCTGGAATTTGAGCGTATGGAATGTGTTGTGCTTCTAACTTGTAGGAGTTCTTCAGTGGAAAGCCTTTTGGCAGGGCTGTTTTGTTGATCGTGGCTTTAACTGCCACCTGAGGTATACAGTCTATCCTCGTATTTAAATTAGTTATTGCAGCAACTGCAGCAGTACGAACTGCTGCCTTCAAATTCCTTTCAACGTGAATGCCTCCACGTTGCTGACACAATGTATGAATAACATGAGCCCGTGGCCGGCCTTCTTTCAGCTTTGCCACCTGTTCCCAAAGCATCTTGTGCTTTACAGTGCAACCTTAGGAGTCTCTAAATCCATTCTCGGCTCAATAATGTAAATCGTTATAGGACTGGGCACAGTAAAATGAATCATACGCAATTAGTGTGGGGAATTCACGATCCGTATTTTGAATTGCCTTTATCAGAGCTTTTTGTTCGGCCAGCTGGTCTATACCGTCCCCTAGGGCTGGATGTGTGTCTTCCCAGGATGATTCCTTCTGTCATGCATGCATCTTTTTACAATTGCGCATGCCACATAATATTGCTGTTTCCTTCCTACGGCCAGCTGGGCTGAACCATCGGTATAAATGATGCAGTCATATCGGTCTAAAGGCATAATTTAATTTGGTCAAGGATATTCTTGTTCATACTGCAGAAATGCTTGTGTTTGTAATGTAGAGTCAAATCTGTAATCTACATCTATTGCAGTGAGAGGTTAGCCCATTGAATCCATCGTGGATGTAATGCTTTAGGATTTGGGATGCTTGCATTTGTAACGGCCTCTAGGTTGGTACCGGGGTCACAACAATTATGCATGTTCCCTGCTCCACTGCTCTCTCTTACTACAGCAGTCTGTACCGCTGTATGTTCTCAGTTGGCGCAAAACGCATTTCAGCGTTCGTGTACAAATGTCATGTATATGCTATAGGGACTGTATTGCCTTCATTGAAGCTGGTCCAGCGACTACGCGGATCTCCAGCTTAGTTGTGTTAACACAAGAATGTAAATGTTTAGAAGCAATCCTGTCAGCTTGTACGGAACACAGAATATCTGTATGTTCCTGTGTCCAATGATGTACTAAAAAAATCAGCTCTGATTAAGTTGTAGAAAGGTTTCACTCTTTGTGCATATTCCGAAATGTATGCCCTGCCAAAATTCCAAAATCCTAATAGATTGTAGTCTCTTCAGAGTCGTTGGAGGTTAGAGCAGTGTACATTTTTCTAAAAACTGTGTCACCAGGCTTATTCCTTCACTTGACAACTCGTACCCTAAGAATAGGACACTAAGGAGGGCAATTTTAGATTTTTTTAAGTTGAATTTGTAATCCAGCTGAGCAAACCCAAGAATTATGTGGTTCACTCTAGCCAAGTATTCTATTAATTGACTGTCCATCAGATAGATGTCATCTACACAAGACAATGCCTCCTTAGCAAAATTTGTAAGTAACTCTGTTACCCTGGCTGAAACCAACTCGGGGCTATTCTTATACCCCTAGGGTAATCAAAAAAATTGGCGGTGAGAACCTAGCGATGAGAATGCTGTCAAATATCTGCTCGCAGGTGCTATATTGTGGCAGAAAAATCCATTTGAGATGTCTAGTGTTGTCTTATATTTTTTCCACACAATGTTATTCATCAGTGCGGCACTTTGTGCATTTGCACTGCAAATGTATTTGTGGAGGCCTTTAAATTTCTGTAATCTAAAACTAGACAATATGAATTATTGGGTTTCATTACCAGAAACAACAGATTTTTCATGGGTGAGGTACAATTCTTAATCACACCCTGGTTCTCAAGTTGATCTAGGATCTCCCTAACTTGTTTCTTTGCTTCATGCTTTGTTGGGTATTATCTCATTGGTTGAAGAAACAATTTTAATGGGATTTTGTGAAGATGTGACGCATCATCCCACCCAACATGATTGCTTTAAAGTACAGAAGCTAGTGCTAATGCCTACTCCTGCGCGTATGAATTTTTAACTGATTCTGGTACGAGGTTGGAGAAAGCAGGTAAAATAAATTCTTACCCCATTTGGCAATCCGCTATAAAATCAGGTGGCCATTCTTTGTGCCCTAAAAAATGTCATAGCCATATGTAAGGTTCTCCCAAAAGAGACCCTTTACTTCCCTGGGTATGTCCTCCTCCATTTGCAGTGTTATTTCCTATAAACCATGTGGGACACTTACCCTTGAATCAGGTGTTACCACCGTGATATGCTCCCTCAGTGCTACTGCCGCCAGATAATCCATCAGGTTCCAGCAAGCGATTGTGACTTCTGCCGCGCTGTCTAGCATTGTCACCGCCAATTCCCCGTTCAGAAGCAGAGTCCTCAGTAGCCTGGGCTTTTCTAACTTTGATCCCAGCTACCTTCTTCTTTTTAAATTTGAGGTTCAGAAGTCTTTTGTTTATCTTCCTGTTTAATAATGTAGTCTGAAGTGCGATGTGTCTCCCTTTTCAGCCTGACTCGCTCTTCAGATCTGTGTTCTGACCGTCAGTCTCACACAAAACGTTTTTCAGATGACTCCTGAATAGAATGGGAGGAACGCTTATCAGTATATTGATACCTGTCAGGTTTCCTAATATTGTCACAGTTTCTTTCTGTGTGTTCCTGTTGAGGAGACCCACACCGTGACAGTGTTTTTATTTTGTTTATTCTCCCATTTTTTCTTTGAAGAATCGGCTGCTTGCTTGAAGTTATTCTTTTCAGAATTGCTCTTAACATTCTGTTTCCCAGGCCTGGCTCCCAGATTATCTCTACCTAGTGAAGCATATGTTTCTTCAATAATCTTTTGCAATTCTCGCTCCTGTTGTGTTGGAGTGAAGTCCCTCAGGCGTGGGCGTAAAGCCACCGCTGCTGCCTCCCCTTTTATGTGGCCTAACATGTTGGCAGAATCCTGGGCAAAACTGCCCATCAATTACATCCCCAGATCTAGGGCAGGCTGGGCCCTCTACTCATTTTGTATTTGTTTCAGTATGTCTCGTATAACTGAATATTTAAATTAAATAATTTAAAGGGTTTCATGTGTTCTGGTATAAACGGCAGGGAAGATTGTACCCCAAGTGACACAATCTTCTATTGGGCGAGCCATCCCCATTGGCAAGCAAATTGTTAGTATTCTGTGTTTTTCCTGCGGGCCCCGGGAGGGTGGGGGGGACTACTTCAAGCTGTGTTGTTTTCTGTGCTCTCCAGATCAGGATTTGCTTCTGGCTTGTTTTCCCTAACGGTGTTCAGTCTTTGGTGGCTAATACCTGTAGTAGCCAGTTGAGATTGTGCAGCCTGAGCAAGTTGGACGGTCCTTGTTTTCATTATGTATTGAGTAAGATTCCTGTAAATGTTTACAAAATCTCCGTAGAGTGTACGCATTCCTGCTTCTGATAAAGCTGCAGTGTCTGATTGTGGTGTATATAAAGCTAAGAACGGCCAGGTCGCTCCTTCTCTGCTGAGCGGACCGAGTCTCATGTTGGGGTAGGGCGCCTTTAAACCAATTATAATGCTTTTGGTAAGTGAATGGGGGTTTCTATGTCCACTTGTGGAAAATATCCTCAGGTTGTTCATCTTCAATGTAAGTGTGAAACAACAGTATACGTGCATCTGCAGGCAGGAATTTAACCTAAGGGTAGAATACCTCTGTTCTGAATGATTCGTGTACCTAAGCCATGAAGGTAACATCTCCACCCATTGCCGGAAGGCCATGTTGTAAACGTTTCTTAGTGACTGCCTGTCCGCAATATTCTGTAATATTTAAAGCCCTACCTGATCTTCCACATCCTCACTTTGCTCAGTCATTGTCAGAGAAGTAGTATTTAGTTAACATTTTTATAGAGATATGGTATTCACAATGTGGGAACTTCTAATCCTCCAAGCTTGACTATGTTACAGCCAATACATAGGGTATACCTACTCAGCTGAGGCAGATTTATTTCCCTTCCCACTTCGGACGTCTCCAGTTTAAATGAGAGTAGGGGTCTCGGAGAAAGCACAACTGAACTACTCAGATTGACCGTTAAATAAGAACCCAACTAAGGTTGGTGTTGCCATGTTGTGTTATTCCTACGAATTTGTGGGATCTGCCTATTGTTTGGACAACATAAACTAGGGGCACCCCCACAGGATATATTGGCCTATAGACCAGCTAGCGCTCAGTGCCACCGTAAGCCCCCCTAACCCTCCAGTGAGCGAATGGTTTCTGGGAATCACTGAAAATGACAACCCTGAACCCTCAGGGATCGTGGCAACACTACAGAACCTTTCCCTCAGTCACTTGTGCTTACTTATTCTCAGAGTAGTATACAGAGAATACACAGTGGGATGTTTTCAATACATTTATTGAACCAACGTTATTCTTGTACAGAATACATGTGCTGCAACGATTGATAGACAGAAGCAGAATACAAGCACCAAAAGTGTGAATAGTAGATATAGTTCTACCATGGTGCTAAAACAATGTATGTATGCTGGCATATATAATGATTCAGAAAAGGGGGTGGTGATGAACAGAGTGTCTGAATTAAGCAGACCACTCTTACCCAGTCCAAAGATCAGGGCTTGATCCATCACCGTTATTTAGCTCACTGCCCCATCCCAGCTCAGAACCTGGCTATATGCAAATTAGTCTGTCCCTGGCCCAGTGCATCATGGGAACATGGCAGACCAAACTACCAAGCCACTTCTTCACCAGAAAGGAGACAAGCTACCGGGGACCGGTTTCTGGCATTTCAGCCTCGTCGGCCCGGCTTGCTTGAATCCTGATGGAGCAGTGAGCAAGGGACTCATGTCTGAGTATACCCTGCCACACCTATAGTGGCCAAAAACGATTCAGAAAAGGGGGTGGTGATGAACAGAGTGTCTGAATTAAGCAGACCACTCTTACCCAGTCCAAAGATCAGGGCTTGATCCATCACCGTTATTTAGCTCACTGCCCCATCCCAGCTCAGAACCTGGCTATATGCAAATTAGTCTGTCCCTGGCCCAGTGCATCATGGGAACATGGCAGACCAAACTACCAAGCCACTTCTTCACCAGAAAGGAGACAAGCTACCGGGGACCGGTTTCTGGCATTTCAGCCTCGTCGGCCCGGCTTGCTTGAATCCTGATGGAGCAGTGAGCAAGGGACTCATGTCTGAGTATACCCTGCCACACCTATAGTGGCCAAAAACGATTCAGAAAAGGGGGTGGTGATGAACAGAGTGTCTGAATTAAGCAGACCACTCTTACCCAGTCCAAAGATCAGGGCTTGATCCATCACCGTTATTTAGCTCACTGCCCCATCCCAGCTCAGAACCTGGCTATATGCAAATTAGTCTGTCCCTGGCCCAGTGCATCATGGGAACAGGGCAGACCAAACTACCAAGCCAATTCTTCACCAGAAAGGAGACAAGCTACCGGGGACCGGTTTCTGGCATTTCAGCCTCGTCGGCCCGGCTTGCTTGAATCCTGATGGAGCAGTGAGCAAGGGACTCATGTCTGAGTATACCCTGCCACACCTATAGTGGCCAAAAACGAATCAGAAAAGGGGGTGGTGATGAACAGAGTGTCTGAATTAAGCAGACCACTCTTACCCAGTCCAAAGATCAGGGCTTGATCCATCACCGTTATTTAGCTCACTGCCCCATCCCAGCTCAGAACCTGGCTATATGCAAATTAGTCTGTCCCTGGCCCAGTGCATCATGGCGTGGAAGGGTATACTCAGATGTGAGTCCCTTGCTCATTGCACCATCAGGATTCAAGCAAGCTGGGCCGACGACGCCTGAAATGGCAGAAACCGGTCCCCGGAAGCTTGTTTCCTTCCCAGTGTAAGAATTGGCTTGGTAGTTTGGTATGCCCTGTTCCCATCATGCACTGGGACAGGAACAGACTAATTTGCATATAGCCAGGTTCTGAACTGGGATGGTGCAGTGAGCTAAAAAACGGTGTTGGATCTAGCCCTGATCTCTTGACTGGGTGAGAGTATTCTGCTTAATTCAGAAACTCTGTCCATCACCACCCCTTGTTGTTAAATATTTTGTCCACCCTAAGCGTGGAAGGGTATACTCAGATGTGAGTCCCTTGCTCATTGCACCATCAGGATTCAAGCAAGCCGGGCCGACGACGCCTGAAATGGCAGAAACCGGTCCCCGGAAGCTTGTTTCCTTCCCAGTGTAAGAATTGGATTGGTAGTTTGGTTTGCCCTGTTCCCATCATGCACTGGGACAGGAACAGACTAATTTGCATATAGCCAGGTTCTGAACTGGGATGGTGCAGTGAGCTAAAAAACGGTGTTGGATCTAGCCCTGATCTCTTGACTGGGTGAGAGTATTCTGCTTAATTCAGAAACTCTGTCCATCACCACCCCTTGTTGTTAAATATTTTGTCCACCTTAAGCGTGGAAGGGTATACTCAGATGTGAGTCCCTTGCTCATTGCACCATCAGGATTCAAGCAAGCCGGGCCGACGACGCCTGAAATGGCAGAAACCGGTCCCCGGAAGCTTGTTTCCTTCCCAGTGTAAGAATTGGCTTGGTAGTTTGGTTTGCCCTGTTCCCATCATGCACTGGGACAGGAACAGACTAATTTGCATATAGCCAGGTTCTGAACTGGGATGGTGCAGTGAGCTAAAAAACTGTGTTGGATCTAGCCCTGATCTCTTGACTGGGTGAGAGTATTCTGCTTAATTCAGAAACTCTGTCCATCACCACCCCTTGTTGTTAAATATTTTGTCCACCCTAAGCGTGGAAGGGTATACTCAGATGTGAGTCCCTTGCTCATTGCACCATCAGGATTCAAGCAAGCCGGGCCGACGACGCCTGAAATGGCAGAAACCGGTCCCCGGAAGCTTGTTTCCTTCCCAGTGTAAGAATTGGCTTGGTAGTTTGGTTTGCCCTGTTCCCATCATGCACTGGGACAGGAACAGACTAATTTGCATATAGCCAGGTTCTGAACTGGGATGGTGCAGTGAGCTAAAAAACGGTGTTGGATCTAGCCCTGATCTCTTGACTGGGTGAGAGTATTCTGCTTAATTCAGAAACTCTGTCCATCACCACCCCTTGTTGTTAAATATTTTGTCCACCCTAAGCGTGGAAGGGTATAGTCAGATGTGAGTCCCTTGCTCTTGCACCATCAGGATTCAAGCAAGCCGGGCCGACGATGCCTGAAATGGCAGAAACCGGTCCCCGGAAACTTGTTTCCTTCCCAGTGTAAGAATTGGCTTGGTAGTTTGGTTTGCTCTGTTCCCATCATGCACTGGGACAGGAACAGACTAATTTGCATATAGCCAGGTTCTGAACTGGGATGGTGCAGTGAGCTAAAAAACGGTGTTGGATCTAGCCCTGATCTCTTGACTGGGTGAGAGTATTCTGCTTAATTCAGAAACTCTGTCCATCACCACCCCTTGTTGTTAAATAGGCATATATAATGAGGCAGTAATCGTAAGTACTCCTATTATGTTCTCTAACATCGCTATCCCTGCTGGAATCTCTACTCTTAGCGCTGGGATGCCCACGGGTAGCCACGCGCTTTATAAATCCTCTTCCATTCCATTCCATTCCATGTGAACCCTACTCTAAGTGTATTTAGATTGTGTGTAGGCGTAGATCCAAGAATCCCCCCAGGGACGGTCCAACCCTGTTACCTGGTGGGAAAGAATAAAAGACCCCGTCTTGGTCACAAACTGGACACCCCTCACAAGATGTCAGACCGCTGCGTGGTGAATTCTCTGCATGCACGGACCTCTGGTGTCAGCTGGTGTGCCTCCTCTGCTAATCTCGGGGTGCTCATCTTTTATAATAGAAGGCAGCCCAGCGATTTGCGTATAGATTAGGGATGTCATGGATATGTAGATAGCCCTGTCGCCACGTGGATGAGGATAGAGCTGACATTTGAACACAGTGTGAAAAGAGACATTATACATGATGATCAGATCATTGCGATAATGTGCGAAGCTAGATGTGTAAACAAGTTTAGTTTCAGGGAAACTAAGCCAACATTGTCATGCATGCAAATATGTGCAAAAAGTTACTGCTGAAAAAATAGGACAATGTCATAAATAAGCTGCTTCGCTACATGGGCCTAACTCGGAATGTAACAACTGGTCTGAATAGGAGCTGCCACAGAGGGCGTGAATGCCGGGGCACTGCTTAATTCCAACATTGCTCATTCCCGACTCATCTGTGAAAGCCAGCATGTTCGCATTGTGCTGCAGTGGGAGTCCATGCTGTTACAGTCCATGCCTCTTTCCCAGTTGAGCACGCACCACAGTGATGGAGCCCAGGTTTCCTCACCTAGGGCCTGTCTAAGCTAGTCTGCTCGCTCTGCATTAGAGAGCACATATGCATTCAAACCGCATGGATGTTTACCACCAAGGCTGTGGAAGCTGCTCTGCTCACAGCCTTGGAAGGACTCTACAGTCTTGAGTACTGTGGAAAATGCAGAGCTCAGTCTGCTGCAGGCCATGCCACCCAGTGACCCCAGCTAGATGGAGGGTTTGGGACCTGCTGTTCTTGCACTCTTCCTCTGCTTTAGAGTGCACCTTTGTTGTGATATAGTGTCGGTTACATCTCTGGTGGTACACCTCACTGTCTTCGAGAACTTTGCCAGTTTTCCACCTCGAAGGGTCACTCTGGCTACTGTTCTGAACTTTAGACCAAATGGAGTGACTTCATGTATTCAGAACTGACATAATGGTACATCAATTAGACAACAGGAAGCAGCTCAAATTACCACAGTACAGGTGCACCACATAACCAAATTCAGCATTTATTTATCTTGGAATGTTCAAATTTGACCAAGCTCCGGCAAATCAGCAAAGAACAAAGGTTCATGGATGATGCATCTGTCCCCCAAAGGCCATATGTGACTTTCGCCTCCTAAAAACGGAAGGGCCGGCTGGTGTCTCGCTGAAAGCTGTCGGAGGCAGAGTTGGACCTTCTTAGGTTATTCGCGACCTTCTCCTTCCAGCCTGCTGCCACAGCATGCATCCCTCTACCCATGATGTAGGATTTCATGAATTTGAAGAACTAGGAGACCAAAAAAGACAGCAATAAACACAGTGTGTTCATTTGTTGGTCACTCCACACCATGCAGATTGGCTCACTAACAAAATGTGCACAAAGTTACTAAAGAGAAGTGGTGGTGGTATAACTAGTCTACACACATGAACTATGGCGGAGAACATACCTTTTCTACTCCTGTGTTTTCATTTTATTTTAAATTTGTACCATTTTAGTATTCAATTATTTACATTTTCTTTCCGAGCTCTGCTAGATTCCATCGCTATCTCTTTCAAACCAGCCCTGGAAACTCCCTGCAGTGACTGTGTACATCAGAGTTATGACACTCCAGTTGTGTCGCTCCAGTCGTAACCCAGTTCTGCCCAGGTAGTAGGTGCCCAGAGCACAAGAGTTGTAAATGGGTTGGTTGTGCATATAGGGAACTCCTTCAGAAAGAGGGTTCCACCCTATGAGAAAAACTGAAGGAACATAGTAGGTAAAGGTGGTTTTTCTGCTGTGTGTGAATGGGAGAATCTGGCGTGTGTTTGTTCGAGCATCACCAGAAGCAAGAAAGGGAGTAGGTGTAGCCTCTGACAATATATGCTGGAAATAGACCCCTGCTTACAATGCAGAAGTAGGCCTTCCCATAACTATAATTGAGGACAGTCTGCATTAAAAAGTAGCTTTTTTAGGGGGCCTCCAGCCCCGTTCGGGAAAAAGACAGCAAGCTATCGGACCTAGGCATCCCTCCCTCTATGGTCCCCACAGCAAAATCCCTTGTATTCACTGTCAACCAAAATATACTGAGACTCCACCCATCTCCAAAATAGATTAAAGAGCTACATTCCAGAGCCCTAGTCTCAGAAAACTTTAACCCTGCATCCCATCAGAAGACTTCCACTCCACTTTACATGCATTGGTCATATCATCTGTCAATAGAGGCAGTACTTTTCTGTTAGGGCTCCCCAAACAAAGCCGTCATAGCTGTCTTAGACGCAACTAACTTGTCCAAAGCACCAAGATGTCAGACTATGTTACACCGATCATCCGATCATTGAAATATTACACTCTCCACGCCCCTTATTGACAGAATTCACTTCAAATTGGCACTCGTGATTCACAATCCCATGCACCTACTCCTACCCTCCTATACGAAAGACAACGTTTTTATCATTGGAGATGATAGAGGTACCAGGTGCCAATCACGATTGGCCTTTGAAATCCCCAAAGTAGGAATAAAGAAAACCCTGACCAGGCCTTCTCGTGTCTGACTCCGTCACTCTGTAAAACCCTGACCCTACTCATGTCTGACTCCGTCACTCTGTAAAACCCTGACCCTACTAATGTCTGACTCTAGCACTCTGGAAAGCCCTGACCCTTCTCATGTCTGACTCCAACACTCTGGAAAACCCTGACCCAGGCCTTCTCATGCCTGACTCCAACACTCTGGAAAACCCTGACCCAGGCCTTCTCATATCTGACTCTAGCACTCTGGAAAACCCTGACCCAGGCCTTCTCATGCCTGACTCCAACACTCTGGAAAACCCTGACCAGGCCTTCTCATGCCTGGCTCCAACACTCTGGAAAACCCTAACCCAGGCCTTCTCGTGTCTGACTCCAACACTCTGGAAAACCCTGACCCAGGCCTTCTCATGAATGACTCCAACACTCTGGAAAACCCTGACCCGGGCCTTCTCATGCCTGACTCCAACACTCTGGAAAACCCTGACCCAGGCCTTCTCATGCCTGACTCCAACACTCTGGAAAACCCTGACCCGGGCCTTCTCATACCTGACTCCAACACTCTGGAAAACCCTGACCCAGGCCTTCTCATGCCTGACTCCAACACTCTGGAAAACCCTGACCCAGGCCTTCTCATGCCTGACTCCAACACTCTGGAAAACCCTGACCCGGGCCTTCTCATGCCTGACTCCAACACTCTGGAAAACCCTGACCCAGGCCTTCTCATGCCTGACTCCAACACTCTGGAAAACCCTGACCCGGGCCTTCTCATGCCTGACTCCAACACTCTGGAAAACCCTGACCCAGGCCTTCTCATGCCTGACTCCAACACTCTGGAAAACCCTGACCCAGGCCTTCTCCTGTCTGACTCCAACAATCTGGAAAACCCCGACCCAGGCCTTGTCATGCCTGACTCCAACACTCTGGAAAACCCTAACCAGGCCTTCTCATGCCTGACTCCAACACTCTGGAAAACCCTGAACCAGACCTTCTCATGTCTGACTCTTGCACTCTGGAAAACCCTGACCCAGGCCTTCTCATGTCTGACTCCAACACTCTGGAAAACCCTGACCCAGGCCTTCTCATGACTGACTCCAACACTCTGGAAAACCCTGACCCTTCTCATGTCTGACTCCAACACTCTGGAAAACCCTGACCCAGGCCTTCTCCTGTCTGACTCCAACAATCTGGAAAACCCTGACCCAGGCCTTCTCATGCCTGACTCCAACACTCTGGAAAACCCTGACCAGGCCTTCTCATGCCTGACTCCAACACTCTGGAAAACCCTGAACCAGACCTTCTCATGTCTGACTCTAGCACTCTGGAAAACCCTGACCCGGGCCTTCTCATGTCTGACTCCAACACTCTGGAAAACCCTGACCCAGGCCTTCTCATGACTGACTCCAACACTCTGGAAAACCCTGACCCTTCTCATGTCTGACTCCAACACTCTGGAAAACACTGACCCAGGCCTTCTCATGCCTGACTCCAACACTCTGGAAAACCCTGAACCAGACCTTCTCATGTCTGACTCTAGCACTCTGGAAAACCCTGACCCAGGCCTTCTCATGTCTGACTCCAACACTCTGGTAAACCCTGACCCAGGCCTTCTCATGTCTGACTCCAACACTCTGGAAAACCCTGACCCAGGCCTTCTCATGTCTGACTCCAACACTCTGGAAAACCCTGACCCAGGCCTTCTCCTGTCTGACTCCAACAATCTGGAAAACCCTGACCCAGGCCTTCTCATGCCTGACTCCAACACTCTGGAAAACCCTGACCAGGCCTTCTCATGCCTGACTCCAACACTCTGGAAAACCCTGAACCAGACCTTCTCATGTCTGACTCTAGCACTCTGGAAAACCCTGACCCAGGCCTTCTCATGACTGACTCCAACACTCTGGAAAACCCTGACCCTTCTCATGTCTGACTCTAGCACTCTGGAAAACACTGACCCAGGCCTTCTCATGTCTGACTCCAACACTCTGGAAAACCCTGACCCAGGCCTTCTCATGACTGACTCCAACACTCTGGAAAACCCTGACCCTTCTCATGTCTGACTCCAACACTCTGGAAAACACTGACCCAAGCCTTCTCATGCCTGACTCCAACACTCTGGAAAACCCTGAACCAGACCTTCTCATGTCTGACTCTAGCACTCTGGAAAACCCTGACCCAGGCCTTCTCATGTCTGACTCCAACACTCTGGAAAACCCTGACCCAGGCCTTCTCATGTCTGACTCCAACACTCTGGAAAACCCTGACCCAGGCCTTCCCATGTCAGACTCCAACACTCTGTATTAATATGCCTCAGGACATCAAACAGTGACAACCCGTTGGCTATCAGGAAAACTTGAACTCTGACTCAAAATCAAACCTTTTCTAAAGGACTGAACTATTTGCTGCTGTTGTTATTTTGTCTCCTAGATATCACTTGTATTTCCCTATTAGGCGTCAAGCTCCCCATTGCCCATGTGGCGGCGTCTGCGCATAAATTGACTAGCTATTGGATTTACTTCTTGACGGGACTTCATAAACATGTATATTGCCAGAGGCAACTATTAGTTAAAAGAATAAGCACTTCCTACTTAAGTCAATTGTAATGTGTACAGGAATGGCTCAGTCTGCCTAAAGTCCAATTCCAAATTTGAGTCTGCTGAGAAACCTTGCTCCAGTAACAGTTTTAGCAAAACCTGCAACATGAGCTGAGCAACAGCTATTTACCACCCCCACCTAGGCCAAGTGTTAAAAGTGAAAACAAACCAGTTTTTGTATTTATAATAATTTAGGTCTATGAAAGTTATTTAGTGAAGCGTTAGGCCAAGCTGATTATTGTTAGTGTTTAGAGTTGAAATGTTAACATGTCCACACACATATTTAACAAGCATTGACAAATCCAGTAGGTTCCACCTTTGGGGCCCATTGGCTTTGCTAATGGTTCTAGCCATGCTGCACAGCATCAGTGAAGAAACAAGGAGGGCAACAAGAGCATGTGTGAGGGACAAAAGCATATGGCTGAGAGTGACATAGAGCGCGGAGTGGGGCATATGAGGTAGACCTCTCACAAACACATACACTCGCAGGGAGTGCTTCAAGGAAAAGGAAAGAGTAGCTCCCACAACACAAGCAGTGGAAGGTGGCAAGTACTTTGGCCATACTCCAGGGGAGGGTCAAACACAAGAAGAGGACAAAAGTCCGTACACGTTAACAAATCAGAAGCAAGCAAGTGGAAGTGGAAATGAATCCAACCAATGGATAGGCTAAGCCTACTATAAGCTACCAAAATGTCTTGAAATTGACAGCACATTCTGTAATTAAGGCAATACATAACAAGCATTTGCAATGCAATAGGTCTCGCATTAGGAAAGTTTGAGCTATTGGTATTGTAAAGGACACATTTTATTTATGTTTTGTTTTTGAAAATAGCGAAATTAATAGCTTTGTCATTTACAATGCCAATAGTTATAACTTTCGCAAATGTGACACCTATAGCATTTGTAATGCAATATGTGTTGTATTTACGTGACTTACATGTATTGATATTACAAATAACAATGGCTTTTAATTTTTTTTCAATAATTAATACTTCAAAGAAATTTATTGTAATTTATAATGGCACTAGCTTAAAGTAAATCCACAACAAAAACCCGATAGTGTAATATGGAAACATTTACCGCCGAACTGAGAACAATGTAATGTGAAAGCTCTTCATATTAGTACAGCTGCAGACCTCCTTATGTTGATTAAGTGCACTATAAAAGAACACTCAGAGGAATAAATCTCTGTGTCACTCGAGCCCGGTGATGGGGAGAGTGATTTCCATATTTAGAACATTACATTAATAAATGTCTCGAGCTTTGTCTCTTGTGCCCGTTTACACAAGCGATTGAGGCATGGTCTGTGGCAAGCGAAAAACAAGGGGGGGCACATATGTGCCCAAAAATATGAACCCCTGGAACAAACGCGAGGCCACCCCTTGATAAGCTGAAGGTCTGGGATCATTGGGAGCGTGTGGGGATGATTGCTAAACAGGACCTTCTAAATCCTTGTTTTGAGGTAATGTCTCGGTGCACAAACCAGCCTGCAGGCGCTGCAGCCAGGTCCTGTCCTAAAGTGATTGTAACATGGAATCTGTGAAGCAGAGATTTGTTTTATTGTATTTACTGCCCTGGAGATCCAGGGGGCGGGGGAGCGGGATGCTTGTTCAATCTGGTGAGCGCCATTTACTTTGAACATTTATACTATGTCACTATCATAGAAATAGAAACACGATCTTGGTTCCAACTTTTTGAAAACAGATACACACGGATTAAAACGGAGCGAAATTGCATGCAAAATACATACACGTGAAATACATTCGATAAAATAAGTGGTCATAATAATAACTAAACAATTATAAAAACGCACAGTGCATTTAAAATAAATCTATTAACTGCAAAGTGCATCATCGGACCACTGAAATATACATGCAATGTATAGAATTGACAATTGTACTGGAAATGTATCTATTTCTTCATATAAGAACATCTGCTGTCATTGTCATATATCTTTAAAAATTGAGCAAACCCCTTTCGTATAACATTTAAAAAAGAAGATGCTGCGTAAACATGAGGCATCAGGGAGATAGGATTAAGTACAGCTGATCCCTCAATTAGCATAGAAACTGCTCAAGGCTGAGCCCGTAAAACACACTCGTAATTGAAATAAAATGCATGGCTACTCAATGCCGAGGTAAATATAAACAAGTAGGCGCAATTGAAGCTTAAGGTCAATAGAACTTATGCCAGACTTTCGAAATGTGACACATAGGGGGTCATTAGGATGACGGGCGGACTTAGTCCGTCCGCCATCCTATCGGAATCCGGGACCGCCCGCCGTAAGGGCGGGGGTCCTGTGGGGGTTATTAGGATGTGCCCACCACAGTGGCGGGCACATCCTGCATTTTTAGCATTGTGGCGGGCGGTGCTCTCTGCACCGCCCGCCACAATGCTGAAAATGCAGTAATGCATTTGCATATACAAAGCGGCAGGCACCGTGCGGAGCCTGCCGTTTTGTATATGCAAATGACCCCCCCCCCCTGTGTGCACCCCCCCTCTCCTTCACTCTGGGGGCCCTCAGGGGGCCCCCAGAGTGAAGACTGCATGCCTTTCCGTGGCGGCATCGCGGATGCGGCGGTCGGTCTTTCCGTCCGCCGCGGTCCCCCCCGCCATCCTAATATGGTGGGGGGAATTCAGGTGCGGATGTCGGGTGGATTGCCCCCGCCAGGCTGGCGGTGGCTACCGCCAGCCTGGCGGGGGCAATCCTCCCGACATCCTAATGGGCCCCAAATTGTGTGTTTATGATCTCAAGTGCCGATCCATGAATAGCATGTTGAAACAAGCAGGACTGCAAGTCCCATAAGGCCTCATTGTAGTCACATGCAAAATGTAGAACAGGCAAGGAAAATTCCAAAGGCATCTATAGTATGAATAGCGTCCAGACTCAACAACCAAAGCGTAGCCTACAAAGTTATGCTAGTGTTCAGAAAAATCACGTGCCATGCAACACACTATAAGTGATTTCGCAGCTTCACCACTGTACTCAGGAAACGGGCGCCGAGTGGATTCCGGATGGGAAGGAATGTAAATTAACAAGCTCTCGGCGGGCGGGGGAGCGGAGCAGTAGCGCATTCCTTTGAAGTCTGATACAGCGGGCGGGGGAGCCGCAGCTTTGAAGTCTGATGCGAGGCACAGACAAATGGTGGTTTGTGACGTAGCTGGTTTGTGCACGCGCCTGTCTCACATGAACTGTGGTTAATCCGCCGTTTTGGCAGACTTTTCGGACCACTTACTAGAAATCTGGACAACAAGCATTGCTAAAAGCAATGCTTTAGGTCGAGACCTAAAAAGGGAACTTAAACTTAGAACCTATGTTCGATAAAAGTGGCTTCACCCTTAATATGTAAGATCTTTATTTATAAACCATGTTGTACACATTTCGGCTCCATATAGAGAAAAATTGACTTTTTTCTTTATTGGCATTTTGATGTAAGAGTAATAAACATAATGTGACCCAACTCATCACATAGACAAAGCAGTGCATCAGGTATAAAACGCTCTGTCACATGGTTTTATACATTGTCTTTTTAAGTGTAATCAATCAATGTGGTCCCACCAGACATCCCAGATTTTATGGTATTTGCGTGGACATCTGCAGGAGGTGTATACCGATGTCTCTGCCATTGTACCGGTATCCGTACCCCTGGACCAGCATGGGGAGAGGGGGGTCTTTCTTGGCCAGGCATCGTCTTTCTTGGCCACAATCAACCCGATGGCCACCAAGCAGCGTGCAAGCACCAGGGACTAGTGATGGTTTTTGAATGCGGTCTGATATTGTTGTCCCTAGTCTCTGAGGTTTTTTATGGTTGTTTTCATTAATAAAAATATTTGGAACATGAAACCAATTTTTTAGTAACATCCTCATCGCAGCATATATTAATTAAAGTAAAATAAAAATCATTAGTCGCGTGGGATTTTTATTAAATGTTTTGCAACGTTGAGTGTTAAAAAGTTGTCTAATTTCTGCTTTAAAGCCGTGGTGGTAACTTAATCCCCTGCCTCTGGGAGAGCTAATGGTCCTCCTGCCTCTTCTGTGTGCCAATTTAACCTATGACACTTGCCTCCTTCGAAGATAGGGGATCTCACAGATACAAGGGAACCGTTCACCACCCGGCTTGAAAGTAGGTGTCCCTAAGAGTGATGGAATATTTCTCTGATCATCTAGGCCAGGGGTGGGCCAGAAGTTTGGACAGAGAGGAAGAACAATCTAACTGTAGCCTAGATCTAACCATGTGGATTTCGTTAGCAACAGAACTCAGGAAATGTTTTGTTAGTAAAGACCCTAGTGAAGATGGGAACTATTCCACAGTGTAGTAAACTCTAGGTGGGAATTGTACAAGAAATGTAGTCTGATTTGTTTAGGCCGTTGTTGATCATCACAGCTGAGGAGTCTCTTAACCCATTGACCGCGGCACGAATTCCGCCGCAATGCGGGCGATTTATTCAGTGGGCGTGGTTCGGATGGCCCCCGGCCGTCCTCCGCACACGCCCACCGTCACGTGGGACAGCCGTGGGGCCGTCCGCTGCACCGAAGGGGTTAAAAACATATTGCACAGTGGTTTCCATATAGCTGCCTGAAACAGAAGAACATAGAAGACTGCCTACAGTATGCTGGAATAATCTACAACCGCCTAGTAAAGGGCGACGGTGAGACGCCGCTTGCTTTATCTTGAATCTTAGGAATGGACAGGCTACTGTGAGCCTTAGAGAATCAGCCAGCCTTTTATGGCCTCGCATTGGGGGTCTATAGCTTGACTGGAAGAAGGTTTCCTGCTGAGGATCTTCTTTCTTGAGACTGGGAAAGTGTGGATTTTCTTGAGACATGGAAGAAAACTAGCAAGACCGGAATTACTGGTCCTCTGGCTGTGGGCCCGCTTGGAAGTGGTTGGAAGCCTTCTCATCACCGGAACCTGTTTTTTCATGTCCGGGATTTTATTACAAGACCGGAGGCTACCATTATGCATATTTCTTTTAATGCTTTAATGCTAACTCATTACAAGACCGGAGGCTACCATTATGCATATTTCTTTTGGAGTTAGCATTAAAAGAAATATGCATAATAGCCTCCATGTATTTAATGAAATCCAGATTCTCTTGTCATGTTATTAGGAGAATCGCAATTTCTTCCTTATATGTTTGATGACTTTTGGAGTACCAAGACAGAAGTTAAAGAACCAGTGCTAAAGAGCTGGTGATTTATTCATCAGCTAATTTTAAATAACAGAACTTTGTGGTACAAGTGACTGAAAATGTGATTTTAAAGGGCAGTGTTGTGATTGTACATTGGATGGACATATTTTTGGACTGCCAATACAAACATATTGGACTGCGTTAATGTGCCATGTGAAGATTCTGACCTTGGAAGTTGCTTACAGTGTCCTGTTGCTATTGGACCTGTATGCTGCTTCCTTGCAATAAAAGATTTAAAGCAACTTTCATTGACATGACAGCTTCTTTATAAAAGCAACGCAAATGGGATTTTTGAAAAGGTCTGTGGGGGATTCTTGAAGGGTGAAATCTGGAAAGTTTTGCCACATCCATTTACAATTTGTGTTTTTTTTGTTGTTGCAATTTACTACATATATCTTTATTTATAGCTAACAAAACTGTAGTTCTGCAGTTCTTAGCCCTTTTGATTTGTGTGGACTCCCACTGAATCATTACTGTGATCTGGAGATTCCCATTGATCCCCAGCCGTTGACCCCAACCTCAGCTATTTTTGTGATTTGAACCACAAAACACAACAATACAAAAACAAGTATCCACCTTTCCGAAGCTCATATATTGAAATATTTTGTTTATTTCACAATGAGATCTAGAAATATTTTTCAAACGTTGTGTTTTGCATATTTTTATATACTTTATTTATTTTAATATAATGTTTGTTAAACAGTTGCAGACCTCCTCAGTATGTCTCTTGGGCCTGCCCGGGGTACACGGACCACAGTTTAAGAACCACTTCTGTAGTGCATAAGCTGTACATCACAGAAAACATTTGTTTTCTATGCAGTAAATGCCATCGCACTTAGAAAAGCCATGCAAATGTTGAACTCAGCAAAAAAAACGAGGGGGCTATTCACAAATGTAAACATACACATGTGTAAATCTACATTTGTACATTTACTCTTAAGCTTTGTAGTAAATGTACTACTTTTGCCTATTCACCATTTGCAAATGTAAACTTTGGTCAAAGTGTCTCCACTCCCGAAGTCTAAAAGTATGGGAAATGTTTAAAAGTTTTTTTTTTAATTAGAATATTATTTAAGATAAAGATACATATATTGCTGGCATCTCTGTCCTGCGGTGTCCTGCTTGCAGTAGCCTAGAGGAGACTGAATTACATGTATTTTTCTTTTGTCTTGGGTTTAATAAAATAGGCAAATATGGTTGATTCAGTTGTGTAAGAACCCTAGATACAAGGCTCTGTGAAGAAGCATTTAGACTTCCGAAATATACTGTTCTTTTATGGTCCACCCTCTACGGGAGGGTGTCGCAGTACCAGTTATCCATGTGTGTGTAGAACTTACTCCAGGTCTTACCTGAGTATATATACCACTGTTTCGAATCTTTTTTTTTAGCTGTTGTAACAGTACAGTTTGTGAATAGTAAAATCTTGAGCTATGTATACCACAAGCAATGGCATGAGCAATCAAGTTTCAAGTTTATTATTCTAATACGAAGTTAAAGTAGGTTTTAAAAATGTATATAGATTGTAGCAGACAGATTCATTTGGCGGAGCCTTCCATAGTGTGATCAATTCCTGGACAGAGTTAATTCTACATTTTATATAGATTGGTTGTAAAAACCTTCCTCTTGCCTTTACCACTGTCACATTTGGGCACGTGAACAACAAGCAATGGCATTAAATATGTGTTCCTCGGGTTTAGTGCTTAATGGAGATGTATGAATGAACCTTACTGAAACTTAATGCAACTAAAATCTGAGGCCATATTTGTAAGTCTCGCCTAAACAGCGCATGCACTGTCTCTTAGAGACCTTTTGTTTTCTAACCGTGGGCCTAGAGACCTCCTATTACTTACTATTGGTTGGCTTTACTGCAATTCTCATTTCCTTGCTTCTTATTGGCCAGCTGCTGTAGGCTTACTTCTTTTTTGTGTTTTTGTCTCAGCCCTGGACACATTACTTGTATCGTTCCACTGCTCATTTTCTGGGTCTATTTTGTTCTTTAATGTTTAAGTACTCTACCAGAATGTGTTGTTTTCAGCTGGCTCCCTCGTGTACTTCTGTTGCTCAGGGTTCTTCCCCCGTCCATATTGGCTTGACCCCACCTTCCCTTCTTCCTCCCGTGGTTCATGTAACCTTACCCTGCTGATGGGGGGGAGGGCGCTATGATGCAGCGAGTGGTCATAACAATTTTATTTTGTTATGGTGGGTGAGGGGGGCTACACGGACAACAGAGGGAGAGCAGATGGGTGGGAGGGCAGGAAGAGGGAGGCAGGGGGGAAAAGCGCTACGACATGGTCAACTGTGTCCGCACCCATCTGAGCATCTGTTGGGGGGAGGGGTGAGGTGCTACTCCTATCCATAACGGGCTGAGTAGCATATAGTAGGATTCCTGATTGAGGCAAAACTGAACTGCGTCAATGCACCTCTGTGGCTCACTTCCTGACAGATTCGGCCAAGTGAGGAACATGGCTAGCCTAAGTGCAGCAGGTTCAGTGTCCCCCAAGCCGAGGAGGGTGCAGCTCCCTCTGTGACTGTCTTTACTACTTTCTTAGAGTACGGGAAGCCTTCCTTGCTTACATTAGGATGAGGACACCTTTGCTATGCCATTGGATTCCGCATCCGATTCCATATGGCCACCAGCTCTAGGCCCGGCACCTCCAGCAAAAAATACCATCAAGAGCCTAGGAATCTGGCTGGATAGTACTTTTTTTTTTTTTTTTGTATGTTCTTATATAGCGCTCGAATCACCCGGAGGCATCTCGGCGCTTGCCTTGGGAACCCGTCCTGGCTTTTCCCTGTGAGATAGCCCCTACAGGGCATCCCCAAGGTGAAAGCCAGGCATCCCGCTGCAGGGGGGCCGTTGTGGAGATTAAGCAAGCTTAATGCCCAGAGTTGCAGAGTGAGAACCCATGATTAGGGCAGGCACCGGAGCGAGAATTATCGAGTCCGTGGACATTTGAGCTCAAGACCCTGCCGCGTCGGGAATTGAACCCTGGTCCCGGGTCTGACCTCTGCTCCAGGGTCTGCCTGCTCTAACCAGTGAGCCACACTTCTCCACATTGACTTTCGGCTACCAGGCAACCAAACTATCTGCCACCTGCATGGGCATCCTGAGACTTATTCGGAAGATCCTTCTGCTCTTACCGTTCAAAGCCAGACAGATCATGGTTCAGGGCCTGATCCTTTCCCGGCTTGATTTCGGGAATGCCCTCTACCTAGGAGCCCCTCAATTAACCTTAAAAAAGCTCCAGCTGATTCAAAATTGTGCGGCCCGAACTCTGCTATGCATCCCCCGCCACCAATCCGTGAAATCCGAACGTAAACATCTTCACTGGCTACCAGTGAGGGAGAGAATCAACTTCAAGAGCATGTGTATTGCACACCGTGCCTACTGGAGGAAGGGAGCAAGTCTGAACCACACTCTGATCACCCCCTATCTTCCTAACAGACAGCTTAGATCAGCCCATACTTTTCAAGCAACCATTCCCAGGATCAGAAGAGAGAGGAGTGGAGGCAGGATGTTTTCAGTAAATGCGGCAAAATTATGGAACTCCCTCCCAATCTCCCTCCGATCAGAACCCAACCTTCTGTTCTTCCGTAAAAAATTTAAAACTCTTCTTTTTAGCGGATAAACCAGACCCCGCCATAGACATCTGTGAAAAAGTAATTCTCTCTAGCGCTGGGACACCTGCGGGTAGCTATCGCGCTATACAAATACTAATCTAATCCAATCTACAAACTGACTGCTGCCGCATATCGAGGTGACAGAGCCGGTGTCACATCCCCTCTCTTTAACCTTTCACTGGTTTACAGTTAAAGTGACAGTATCTTTCAAAACACAGTGCACCCTATTTGAATGCCTACTCAAATAACCCCATCAATACCTGATGGACAATATTCTTTCAATTCCCCTCAATGAGAGCAGCAGAAATACAGCACATGGAACTCCCAGAAATCTCGCTTTAAGTGGGGCGGGCTGTTCAGGAACGACAGGACCGACCTTCCCCTGTAACTCTGTAACCTTCCCTCGTTTTTTTTTTTTTTGGTGTAAGAAGTTTATTGCACATTTCTTAGTATCTACAAACATGTTATCGCCTACAACCTCATCAGGCCGGCCTTGTAGCTGTATCACCAGCAACTTATTTGTTCATGTACACAGCCCATCAGCCGACATCCAAGGGCTCGGCGGCGTTACATCAGTTATTGATTCAGTACTTAGAGTAGTGCTTATGCATACAGTTATTACGCTTGTCGTCTTACTCTTCTCCTTTTTCGTTTTTAACCATTCTGTAATCAGTCGAAACAAAAACATAAAAACTCTAACGAAACCTATGCCCCTGTGTCACAGCATCCTTCCCCCCTCTTTCAATACAGTATGTCCACATTTCATTGTACTGAACTTATTGTATATCATGTTATTAATCATCAACAGTTTCTACCGACTCATGTTCTAGTAAATATGCGCGTAAATACATCCAATAGTCTCTAGGTCGTGACCTGGTTGGCAACTCTTCCTCATAAGTTACTAGCGTGTCCCGACAATATGTTAGATCTTCAAGCCAGTGTTTAGTCTTCGGTCCCATTTTGCTATTCCAATGTATCGACACCCTGCGCCTGGCCACCAACAGTGCTACCACGCAGAATTTACGCCTTTGTGCCTTCAGCTGTGGAACAATACCTAACATGCATACCTTGGCCTCGCATTTCAGTGACGTCCCAAGCATTTCACTAAGGGCCTGTATCACTTCCCTCCAAAATCCTGCCACTTTGCGACAATTCCACGCCAGATGCAGGAAGTCAGCATTTTCCTGTCCACACCTCACACAGCGTGAGTCATCCCTTAGGCCATATCTGAATAACTTCAGCGGGGTATAGTACATTTGGTGTAGATACTTATAGTGAATGATCCTCAGATTCCCATTGGGTGTCAGCATACCCGTAAGTAGGCATGCTGCCAACCATTCGTCGTCTGTTAGTTGTGTGTCTAATGCAGTAGCCCATTTATCCCTCGCTTTCTCTGTGTTTCTCCCCACGTCCCGCTGTAAGCTAGTGTATAATTTCGATACCATGTGTGAGGCCGAGGGAGTGGTGAGTATTAACTGCAGAGATGCCAGAGTCTCAGGTTCATTTGGGTAGTTCGGAAAATGTTCTTTCACCGCCCTCTGCACCCTGTAGTAGGTGAAGTTAAACAATAGCGTCGGGTTAGTGACATAGTCCAGTGTATCTAGTGTCTGAAATATCCCATCTTTATATAAGTCGCCTATTTTATCTATCCCAGCTCGTTTTAGCAGTTCCATGCCAACCTTCTCCTGCGTGACGGAAAGTGCTGGATGGTGCGCTAGTGGAAGTGCAGGTGCATAAAGCGGCAAGCATTTTGCAGCCTTTCCCATCAGTCTCCACGCTTCGGTGGTAGTGTTTACCGGGTTAATATCATGATCGTGCAGCCTAGGCCTTTTGTGTGTTAATATGCTGGTGAGTGGGATCGGGTCTGCATCACCCGCTTCTACCGCTACATGCGTCAGGAATGGTATTTCGTGGTACCAGTAATGCGCGAATTGCGCTTGAGCGCACAGGTAATAGAGATAAAAATCTGGGACCTCGAAGCCCCCCTGAGCATACGGCAGTGTCATAGTTTGTAATTCAAGCCTGGCCTGTTTTCCCGCCCAGAGTAAGTTAAGCACCAATTGCGTAATGTTGCGGAAGACCTCTGCAGATGGTTTTATTGGGATATTATTAAATAAATATAGGAACTTGGGTAGTAGTACCATTTTGATTATCGCTACTCTGTCCGCCAAAGATAGTGGTAGTTTATTCCATCTGGCGACTTTTTCTTCTAGGGACACGATAGTTCTACCATAGTTAGTTCGTATGACCAGTTCCGGGTCTCTATGGAACCATATCCCTAGATATTTGGTCGGTTCGTCGGTCCAATCCAGTGGGTAGTCCAGTGTCGTGGGATGTGTGCTGTCTGTCAACGCTATTACTAGGGATTTGGACCAATTTATCTGCAACCCCGAGTGCTGACCGAATTTGATATATTCTCTTAACAAGGGATTGAGGTGCTGTTCCGGATTTTTAACATACAACACCATATCATCCGCATATAGTGAGATGTGTATGGGCCGTGCCGGCAATTGGATCGCCGAATAATGATGGTGTTGACGTATTTTGCATGCCAGAGGTTCCAGTATCAGCGCAAACTATAATGGTGAAAGGGGGCACCCCTGTCTGGTACCTCTACAGATCTTAATGGGTTCTGTGATATATTTGTTAATTCTTATTCGCGCTGTTAGGTTCGTGTATAACATTGTGATCCACCCCAGAAAAATACCTGGGAAACCCATGCGTATCAGCACCACCTGTAGAAACGGCCAGTCTATGGTGTCGAATGCCTTGGCTGCGTCCAACAGCACCGCCACGGCCTTAATTTCTGGCGCCAAATAATGTGCTAGTGCGAACAGCGTTCGTGTGTTGTGCATGGTGGATCTATCCGGTATGAACCCGGATTGGTCCGGTCGTATTAACATGGGCATTAGTGGCTTAAGTCTATCTGCCAATAAGCTTGCTATTATTTTCGTGTCAACATTGATGAGTGAGAGAGGACGATAGGAATCACATTTATCTTCTTCTTTCCCAGGCTTCAGTAGCGCAATAAGCATCGCCTCCCTCATTGATGTTGGTAGTGTCTGTGCCTCATGTGCCACTCCATACAATCTCACTAAATGTGGGGCTAGTAAGTCCGCAAACTGCTTATAAAATTCCGCCACGAACCCATCTGGCCCCGGTGCCTTGCCATTTGGTAGTCTCTTAATGGTATCCGTGACTTCTTCAACAGTGACAGGGCGAGCTAGGTATTCTCGATGTCCATCTGCCAGCCATGCAATTTCTACATCTGCCATATATTCCAACAATTCTTCTTGCTGTATCAAGGGGCGCACTGCATACAGTGCACCATATGTGTCCATAAATTCCTTCTTTATTCCCGTTATGTCCCTGGTGACAGTTCCCTCCCGGGTTCGTATAGCCGTGATGTTTTGGGGTGTGCGACCTGAGCAAATCTTATCTGCTAGTGCTTTTCCTGGCCTGCCTCCCTCTCCATATACTCTAGCTTTTTTACGTTTGGATACATACTTAAGCTCGTCTGTCGCAAACTGGCGGTGTTCCACTAGTAATGTTTGTATGTCTCCCAACAATTTAGCATCCCCTGTTTGTGCGTATCGCTGTTCTAATTTGTGCATCTCGGTCTCGCGTGTTTGCAGTTGTCGTCGAATGTCTCTCAATATGCCTGAGGATGTACTTATGCTTACCCCGCGTATCGTGGCTTTAAAAGCCTCCCACAGCAGACAGGGATCGTCCGTCGTGGGGCCATTCAGGTCAAAATAGTCTACCATTGCTGTGTGTAGGGTGTCTACATATAGGCTGTCTTGTAACGTCGCAGCATTAAACCTCCAGGTGAATGGAGGCGGCTCATAATGCGGGATATTCATCGCAACTAGCACCGGGCTATGATCTGACAATGTTCTAGGCAGGTGTTTTATATCAGTGGCCCATGTTGTCAGTTCATGCGTTCCCAACCAGTAGTCCAATCTGGACCAACTGTTGTGTACAGCGTTTATATGTGTCGCCACTGTCATCTTCGGATTCTGAACCCTCCACACGTCTGCCATGTTTAGATCGTCTATGGCATCCTGTATCATCGCTCTTGCCCTGACATGTGGTTCTAATGTGCCTGGGGTCCTATCAAGTCCGTCCCGTAGTGCTACATTAAAATCTCCCCCCCACAGCACGTGTTCTACCTGAAGGTCTGCAATGGTGTCCCATACTTTCCTAAAGTATCCTGGATCATCAATATTAGGGCCATATGTGTTAACTAGAGCCATCCGCCGTTGTCGCATGGTACCTACAACTACTACGCATCTGCCTTCTTGATCAGTGTGTGTGTAGTCTATTTTAAAGTGTGTCCCTTTGCGAACTAGGATGCTAACCCCTCTTGAGTATGATGAGTAATTCAAGTTGGTAACTGATTCTGCCCATCTAGCACCCAGAGTAGATGCACTGGTAGTTGCAATGTGCGTTTCCTGCAGAAAGGCTACATCAATATGTAATCTGTCGAAGTACGCAAACAGTTGTCGGATTTTTTTGGGGTTACCCAGTCCCCGTACATTCCACGTGAGGAACGTTAAACCATGCGATCTAGTCATGTTGGTAATATCAGTTTACGCACTGATATGCCAGTGACCGCCATTATGTGCCGAGTGCCAGTAGTTTGTTTCATCGCTAGTTGTAAGAAGTTGAGGTTGAAATGCAGTACAACAGTTATTACATTGTGTTTCAGAAATATGGAGGTCGCCATGCCTCTCAGACACAGTGGTTGGATTCTAACAACTCCCAGTCCCCCCGTCCTCCCCCCTCCCACTTCAGCTCCCAAACTGTGCCAAAGCCTTCCCTTTACAACATTCAAAACAATCATAGAACTGGTATTGGGGCGCACCCTCTCGGGGGTGGCACCAGGTACACACATCTCCATCCACATAGTGGATGTGGACAGGAGGTAGCGATCCAGTCAATACTTCGCACATGTGTCCTTTTTTTCCCCCACCTTACCCATCTTTTAAATGACCTTGTCCTTATAATTCAACACCTCCATTTCATTATTGCGAGCGCCGTGCTTCAGTAGTTCAATGCACCCACTTATAAGTGTTCCAGCCCGACTTTACTATTGCAATCAGTGGGACCTTGCAGCATTTGTCAACTGTACATCCCTGCATGTTAATCCTGAGCTCATTTAGTCCCTATTCCACTAATTTCAAAATGTCTTATCTAGGTTGGTGTCACCCAGTACTTCATAATTTGGTTCCATCCTCCCTTCACCCAGATGTCCCATGCATGTTCAGAGTACTCACTGCGGGTGGCATCACCTCCAGCTCAGATAACGGGCGCGGTCATGCATGTACTGCAAGGGTGTCCTCCCTACCTTGCTGTATCCGAATATAAGTACTTTCCATTGTCCCCCTATGCCTATAATGTTTGTCCGCACAAGCGTCAATCTGCAGCGTCCAAATTCGAAGGTTTACTTCGTCCTATCGCATGTATTAGTTCTTAGTTCGTTCTCTCGAAGCTTCATTCGACATCACTAGCCAGTTCGTCCCGCTCTTGTGATTTCCTCCGGTTCCTTAGTTTCTTGATGTATTCCTGCGCCGCCTGTACCGTTGGGAGCACAACCGGTTTACCCGCATTCACGATTTTGAGCTTTGCTGGGTATAGCATTGCGTACTCCAATCCCAGGTCTCGCAATTGTTTCTTTACCGGGGCGAATTCTTTGCGTGCCATTTGTACTGCCATAGTGTGGTCTGGATAAAATTCTAGTGTATTTCCGTGATGGGTGATTTTACCCATTTCTCTGGCCAATCTTAGGACTGTATCTCGGTCCCTGTAATTTAGTATGCGGGCTATAATCATGCGCGGGGCCATTCCTGGTTTAGGTGTCGGCGCCAACGAACGGTGGGCCCTTTCGACCAGGAATACATTTGACAGTTTTTCGGCGCCAAAGATCTCTTTCAGCAATGTCTCAATGTAGGGCTCCATTTTGCCCGTGTTGGTGGACTCCGGAAGGCCAGAAATTCTTACATTATTGCGCCTAGATCTCGCTTCTTGGTCCTTCACCTTGGCTCGAAGGGTCTCCAATGTTTTATCAAATCCCCCGCATGTTTTCAGTGCTTTCCTGGAGTCGTCTTCCACTTTAGAGATTCTCTGCTCCGCTTCTGTTAATCTTCCGTCATGTTTTTCTATTCTGGCCGCCATGCTGTCTACACGTTGCACCACATTATCAAGTTTACCATTCATCTCCTGGAGACTGTGCTGGATAGCTCTCAAGACCGCTTCCATGCCTGTATTGTCAGTCGCGCCCTGTTCTTCTTCTAGATCCGGAGTGGTTGCATTATTCTTGGTCTGTTTCTTGGTTTCAAACGGTAACTTGGATTGTTGTTTATCCGGTCTACCCATCTCCCCCGAGCAAACTGGAGGACTTTGCTTTAACGGGCTTACTGCTGTCTGGGCGCCCGTAGTGGATTGGTTCCGGCGGGCCGGTGGTCGTGGTCCCGTTTGCGCAGTAGACCTACTCATCAGGTGGAGACGTGGTTTGCGTGTTTCTTCGCGTTCCCTCTGGTAAAAGATAAAAGTAGCTTCTGTCCAGGTAATGTTCACTGGCGTTGCAGCAGTGTAGGAGCGCCTGTTGGTAGATGCGTGTTCAGCGCAGTGCTGTTTCGTCCCGACTGTGCTTCACGGTCAGGGTGTCTCAATTTCCGCTTAGTTTTAGGGTCTTTTAAGCTTGCGTAACGTAGCTTGTTCGTTGTGCAGCAGTGTTCGCATCACCAATCAACATTTACCCAGCGCTGTCGACGTGTTCCGTAGTATATTGAGCTTGCAGTAGAAGTCTCACCGTTGTATCTGTCTAGGGTGACTTCTCGCGCCCTCCGCCACAGCTCCAGTCGATCCTCTGCCTAGCGCTGTCACTTATGCTGATGCTTGTGTCTTTTGAATTACTTATTTCCCGCAATGAGTTGCACTTCTCCTCCCCTTGCCCTCCGTTCCTCCGGTGGTTCAGTTCTTTCCTGTGTTGTGCAGGTCTACATGCGCTGCATATTCCTCACTCGCCGCGTCTGCTATGCGTTCCAGCGCCTCCGCCATTTTGGGTCCGCTGGAATGCAAGTCTATTTTCGGCGTTTTTCACTCTCTCCCGAGTTTACAAGCTGCGCGCTTACTTGTATGTCGGGGGGTTACTCCAGCAGACCGCACATCAGGGCAGGGTGGTGCAGGGGAAGGCTGTCAGTCACCAGGGTTCTTGGCTGCTCCAATCGTCTGGTGCGGCCATTTTGTAAGTCCGCTCGTCTTCGCCGCTAACTTCATCTGGCATCGGAAATTCGTCCTTCCAGCCCGCAGTGGTCATGCGGGATGCATTCCGACGGTCATTTTGATTATTTTTCCTCCGTGTACTGTGCTCTATGGGGGTCAAAGGCCGCTATTTTACTCCCGTCCGGTGGAGCTGACTCTCTCAGCCAGCCATTCCGCAGTGCGCCCTCTAGCGCCCCACAACCTTCCCTCGTTTGTTTGGTTTAGGAAGGCCCTAAATAAATGTTGTTGTAGGGTGTGTTTCTTGGGGCCTAAGCCTACCAGAAAGTGCAGCTGACTGGTTGGAAAGATATATTGGGGACATGTTGGAAGCTGACCTAGCAATGCATTCCCCCATTGCTTACCATTGGCTTTGCCTTTTGTCTCTCACATTTGCTTGCTTTCTTTGTGTTGGCTTTATTTGTTTTAGGCTGTCCATCTTGAGTTAGACCCTCCCATGGAGCATAGCCCTTTTTACTACCTCCCTGATTATCTCCTATTCTTTCACAACTGCTCGCTTTTTGGGAACTTGTTTTTGTGAAGTCCTTCATAAGAATGCATGCTTTAAAGCTGTTTCTTCTTGCATGCTTCTCTCCCCCACCACTCTCTGTATGGCTTCTGTAAGGCGTTTTGTGCATACATTTTACCAGAAGCGCCTGAGTATCCTCACGGGGCGATTTGCTCGCTATACAATTATTCATAACATAACAAGCTGTTTTGGTTTTGCCTCGGTTTTCTAGGTACATTTTATGCATGAAAGTGTGTGTTTTATTTAGAGCTTGCTTCTCACAGGACATGCCTCCCTAGCTGCCACAGCTTGCCCTTTTCTGGGATTCCGGAAGCTGTCATTTTGTTTTCACAACTGCTAAGATTTGTAGGTCATTTATCCCATGACGAGAGCATCGTGTTCGTAGCATATCAACCAACATCCCTGGCCCTTTTGCTTCTGTTTCTGTCTGATTCTAAAGTTCTTAAGGCTGGTAACTACATTTGTTCCTCTAACACGATGCAAAGCGCATGTTTTTATTTCTTTAAGAAATCTCCTGATACTTTGCAGTGATTAACAGTTCAATTTAGTTTTCTTTTGGGATGCCTTTCTGTTGGACGCTTATGTACTGTGATCGAACACTCCTTCGATCCCTTGAAACGTGCTTTCCACCATCAGTTACTTTTGTTTGTTGTTTGGCAATTGGATATGCTGAGTGTTGCCCTTCTGCATTTAATACAATATTTGTATCGATTCATATAATCCCGCCTTTTTTGGAGGACCATGTGATTGATGGATGGAGGAGGGTGATGCATTTTTGAGAAATTAGGCAGATATTGTGTACACCAAGCTTAAATAGCTTGTTTGGTCCCATTACCTACTGTAGGAAGGGCCTATTACACCGTGAGCCAGTTGGTCAACATTGGCCCACAGGCTCGCGACGGTCTCTTGCGAGAGGCTCTTCTATCATTTTGCATATTCTCGTTGCCCAAGTATCGCATCCTGACATATGGCCTGACGTTGAGTTGCATCGGAGCAGTATTGAGCCCTACGTTTTATATATGCTATAGGGTCTCTATTTAGAGTGATCATTCAAAAGGGTATTGGTGCGAATGAAATTGAGGCTGTGTTCTTGTAATTGACTTTGAGTGAAGGTTGCCCTCTGTCTTATTATCCCTCTCAAGCTCCTGTGTTTGTGGAAAATAAAAAGACGAATCCGTCCCTTTTATAAGTGCGTCCATGCGGGTGACTACAAAACGATGTGACAGTCGCGTCATTAGGTCTTTTCTCGCCCTAGTGCACAGAAGCACAGATGATATTTTACATGACTAAAAACATTAACAAAGCCAATCGGACACATAGATGAGAACTATTGTCTTTGCCAATGCTTGTCTTTCTTGATTTGGTTTGAGTGGGCTCCTTTTTTTTTCCACTATTCAGACCTTTATCAAACTTTCTTGACTCGGTGAAGCCAAGATGCTGTTTGGTCACCTTGTGCACCCAATCATTTGTTGCAGTGCCTTGTACTGGGTTTGCATAGTGCAGCGTATCTCAGTGAAAGGTGCGGTTATTACTTACTGTGCGCCGAATGCTGCTGCCGCTACCTGGGATCTGCCTAGTGGTACACACAGATGTGGTGAGATATGGCCAGGTGGCTAATGGTGTTGTGGCCTGGTGGCTCTTGGGAAATAAAGTAACTGGATGTTGGGTGGTGACCTCGCATCTGTTCCTGGTCAGTGACAGGCGAGGAATACCAGGGCCTATCTTCAGGAGCAGGGGGCTGTCTTTTTTGGAAAAATTCGAAATGTTCTGTAGAAGGGAAAATGCTGCTGGTGAAATCCAAGCATCTCATCCACTTCTGTAGCAACTACATTAACATGGTACCCTAAGGGCTAGATGTAGGTAGAATAGATTTACCGATTCTTAATTACCGAAAATTACCGAATTTTACTGATTCGGTAATTAAGAATCGGTAAATCTGAGGGGTGGATATGTACGTATTCCAGATGTGCTGGAATAACGAATCGGAAATATTCGGTATTTACCGATTCGGTAAATACCGAATCGGTAAGGCCTCTGGGACTCAGAAGAGTCCCACCTACATCTGGGTGCCTCAGATTCGGTAAATTTACCGAATTTTTATTTTACCAAATCGGTAAAATTACCGAATCGGTAATTTTACCGAATCGGTAAAAAAATGCCCCCTACATACCTGTCACCCATTTACCGATCGGTAACGGCCAAAATCGGCCGTTACCGGTCGGTATATGGCCTGAAACGGCCACCTACATCTGGCCCTAAGCGTGTTAAAGAACTAGGTCGGCCAATGAACGGCACTTGTGCAGAGTAGAGTGCGGAGCAGGGAGGGGAGGAGGAGAACAAGTGAACCTGTGCAGTGACGTCGTTCGGGTAGTTAGAACAGGATAAATGTGAACCCCTACTTGTGCTTCTATTGTTTCTTTGATGTTCCTTGTGAAGACATTGAGAGGGCTGATGTACAACGGTAAACAACGTTTACCCCGAAACTTTTACAACGCAGTGAATCACTACGAGGTTGTTTCAACGACCGCGTTGTGATTCCGCATACCATTACTCCGTAAGTTGCAACAACGACTTGCGGAGGAGGGGGGCGGTGTTGGATTTGAAATCCAACACCTTCACTAGTGTCCGCACAGGCTGGACTTGGAATAGTAAATTATACTATTTCACCATCCAGCCCCCCCCCCCTCCGCAAGTCGTTGTTCCGACTTGCGAAGTAATGGTATGCGGAATCACAACGCGGTTGTGTAACAACCGCGTTGTGATTCCCTGCTTTGTAAAAGCCAGTGGAATAACGTCATAGATTCTGTACGACTCACCCATCCCCCGGGGCTTCCTCGCGATGCTCTATGGTTTAAGAAATGCCATCCAGTTTAAGCTGCTAAAAGATTTTTTCTTCACATGTTAGACAAATCAGAAGTAAAATGTTTAAAAAAGGTAACGGGGACACATAATTCTAAAATATTAAAATGGGCACTTCTCTTCAAAGCCTGCACATTGTTCCAGAAAGTCACTGTCCCCTGCTCCACTTACAAGGTCTCTGTTGTAGGGGTTTCCCAGGGACTTCCATTCCTCCTCGCCGGAGGCCGGCTCGCCCAGTGCGCAGACCAGCAATATGGCGACCGCCAAAGTGACTGTCAGCAGCCAAGAGTCTCTCATTCTGGAACAGCAAAAAAAACATCTTTAGATCATTTAATGGCACTGTCTGGTTTTCCCTCATTGTCTAGACAATTTCTATGATTTGAACCTCAAAACAATACACTAATATACAGAAACAAGTATACACCAAGTGTACCCCAAACAAATGTTAACATTTTACATTTAATTCACAAATATAGAAAACGTTTTTACATTTTCAACTTTGCTTAATTTGTGTCTACTTTATAAATGTATTAAATGTGATATTATTTCATTTTGTAAATCAGCCACGGACCCCCTGAGTAGGCCGCGCAGACCACCAGAGTTCCTTGGCAACAGGTTAAGAACCACTGCTGTAGAGCCCTCTGAAGTAGTGATAGTCCTCCTGTCGTAAGCAACGGGGCCGTTGTGCACCGGGCAACTTTGACTGTCCTCCCCAGAAGACTTCCCCCAGTAAACTTGACAATCCGTAAATACACTGAGGGCGCCTCATCTTTTTCTTGCTTTAACCAGCAGATCAGTTTGTTCTCCAGACCAGGGGTCACACTCACACTGCACCCCGTGGTAGAGTGCTGCCGCTGTCCCAACCCCAGGAAATTCATGACCAACTTGTAGCTGAAAGAGTAGAGCTGGGACACTTACTTTTTTACTTCTGCTTTGGGAGACGGTCTACTAATCCCATTCCTGTGAAATTCCCATAGTCACCGGTAACCACGGGTCCTTCCCTTGGCATATGTGTTGTGGATTGCGGTGTGTGATGTGATGGTTTTGTGTGTTAGATGTTTAGGAGTTCCATGTCTTGAGGGAGTAGTGTGCAACAATATGATGATTGTTGCACAAGATGGAGGGTGCCCTTCAGTTCATCTTCTGTGCATGTGACTTGCTGTTTATATGGGGGGTTTGGGAGAATCCACGTGGGTCTCATCAGGTGAGACCTCTGCTAGAGAATGACAAACCAAACCAAATGCAGTTGGGCTGGCCCAGCACCTCTGTCAACGCCCTCTGCTCAGGATATCAACACTGCGCTCCCTCGAATAGATGTTTGACGTGGATTGTCTAAACACAGGAGAGACCTCACCTATGCAGTCTACACTGTGCGTCTCAAATCCACATCCCTTTTCACCAATTGGCGCTGTCCTTCCGCCTCCAGTGAGGAAGTCTTGCTCGGTATTGGGTTTGCTGAAATCAGGATTTATGAAGGTGGCGTACATTTTGATTGGCCCTGGCTTCCGGTCACCCCTAGCCCTGCCCAACATCCCTCTGAAGCGTATAAGAACCATCCAGTTACTTGTGTTTGTTTGAACTGCAGAAGAAACTCTGCAGCACCAGCAGCTGGAGATGTTGGACCGGGACCAGGAAATTGGAAGTTATTCCTTCCTCCCTCCAAGGCTGAGACCAAGACTAGGAATGAACTTCCATGTTTTTTTGCTTTGCCCAGAAAGTCGCGACGATGCAGTGCAGGGGAATATGTACAGGACAGGGTCAGGGGACCACTGCCAGGAATTTGCACTTGGTGGAATTGGCATTAGTACACATAACAATTAGGAGCTTCATAGAACTATCATTAGAACTCATTTCTAACCAGAAGCAACATACATGAGGCATCGGATATTCAGGAGGGAAGAAAGGACAAGGCACATAACGCAACAGAAGCACCTTCAGGGGTGAAACACATAATAACTCTCAGGAATCGCATTAACATGAGCATATTACTTTCAACCGGCCAACTGGCCTTTCTGGGGCTAGGACGCCCAATGTCGCAATGTCAGGACAGGCTGCAGGTAGCCAGCAATAAACCTACACGTAGCAGCTGCCCACGAAGTGCTGGGCAGCTGTAGAGGATAATGAGGGGGGCCAACATTGGAGCCTCGCAGGCTCGGCACAATTATGCCACAGGTGGAGCCTCTCGGTGCTCGAGAACAAAGGGGCTCGGGCTGAGCCTCGCAGGCTCGAAAGACACTGGCAGGCGGTGGAGCCTCTCAGGCTCAGAAGGTCAGTTGGCAATGGTGGAGCCTCTCGGGCTCAATATTAAACAGAGGGGGGTTGGTGGAGTCCCTCTCGGGGGACTCGCGATCGCAACTTGCCCCCTGAGCCTCTTGGGCTCTGATTCAATAGGTGGAGTCCCCCCTCGGGGGACTCGGCATCAGGTGTGGCCCCACTGGCCTCTGTGCACCCAGGCGCTCGCACTGGAGGGGAGGGGCGGGCACCGGCAATGTGCCCCGACGCCCCTCCTCTCCCTCTCTCTGCACTCACCGGGTTTTGGGAGCATGGGGACGCGCCGGTCTCTTCTCGCTCTCCGGGGCTCTCCCTCGCTCCTGGGGGCCCCGGGGGGGGGAGACGGCAGATTCTCGGGGGGAAGCAGGGGCGCAGATTAGGCTCCCGCCGCTCCCTGCCTCGTCGCTCTCCTCAGGCCGCATAACAAGCTCCTCTGGCTGGCAGCCAATCACGGCGCGGCCCGGGGACACGTCAGCAGGAAATCCCGGGCCGGCAGCCAATCACGGCGCGGCCCGGGGAATTACGTCACCAGGGAACCCCGGGCCGGCAGCCAATCCCAGCGCGGCCCAGGAAAGACATCACGAGGGGTCCCGGGCCAGCGGCGGTGAACTCGGGGGCAAAAATAGCATATCAGGACAGAAGCGAGGTGGGCACTCGCTGGGGGTTCAAGAACCTCCGTGTTGCAGGGCAAATGCCGGGTGGGCACCGGCTTGAACAAACAGCGCTCCCAAGCGCTAGGACAGAAATACAGCGCTCCCAGCGCTAGGACAGACATAAAGCGCTCCCAGCGCTATAAGTGAAAATAGAGCGCCCCCAGCGCTACAAGCAGGATAAAGCGCTCCCAAGCGCTAGAGCCACAGAAAGCAACAAAGTCCTTCAGCAATCCAGCATCTCAGCAGTCCAGGGGCTGGGCAGGGCTCAGGGAGGCAAGCCTTCCCCTGAGCCCAAGCAGCAGAACGCCCCTGGTAGATTCAAGTTGGGAACAAGAACCCTGTAGAAGAGGTCACAGACTCTTTTTATACATGAATTTCCTTTGTCTAAAGGTGCTGGGTGGGGGAGAAACCAGTCGCAACTGGTTTTGGGAGTACCTTGTTTTCCCCAGCCACCCTTTCCATTCAGCAGGCAGGCCAGGGTCATCAGACGCACCCCAGGGGATGGAGCCAGCATTGTGGGGGAAAGCCCAGCCCTTCCCTCACATCAGCATGTTAATCTCTCCAGTCACCACCGGGGCAGACCCACACAGACTCTTGGAGCCAGGCTCCCAGCCAATCACGTGCCAGCATACTCACTGCACTCACACACCTATGTCTAGAAGTGGTACTTCCTCACTAGACACATACACGCCGCATACATCATCTCGCAGCATTCAACCACACGAGTCCGTACATACCAGACTCGACCCTGCACACCCCACGCATCAGGAACTACCAGGGACACATACATTCCCCATGCATTCCTATGGGAAGGCAGGCCTATCTCACCACACGCACTCAGAGTGGGAATCACCATCCCCAGGTCACATATAACAAGCAAAAACTACTTCAGGGGTGAACCTGCCAGAAGGGCCAAGTCCAGCAGGTATGCCCTTGCTCACTGTGACACTGGATTCAAGCTATCCTGGCTGATGAAGGTTAGTACCCAGAAACCTGTCCCAGGATGCTTATTTCCAGTCCAGGGAGGACCTGGCCTGGCAGTTCAGGCTGGACTGTTCCCATTGGGCGCAGGGTCAAGACTGATTTGCATATGGCTGGCTCCAAAATGGAATGGCATGGTGAGCAAAAAAACGATGGATTTAGGCCCAGATCTCTGTACTGGGGTGAATGTATGATATTATTCTGCATTCTGTCCATCAATTGTTGATTTTGCATTTGTCCCCCGAGTGGGATGGGTTTGCCCAGATGTGGGTCCTTTGCTCTCCATGCCACTGGAGTCAAGCTGTCCTGGCTGATGAGGGCTGAAAGCCCGAAACCGGTCCTAGGATGCTTGTTTCCAGTCCAGAGAGGACCTGGCCTCGCATTGTGGGCTGGACTGTTCCCATGGGGCACAGGGTCAAGACTGATTTGCATATGGCTGGGTCCAAACTGGAATGGCATGGTGAGCAAAAAAACAATGGATTGAGGCCCAGATCTCTGTACTGGGGTGAATGTATGACATTGTTCTGCATTCTGTCCATCAATTGTTCTTTTTGTAAGGGTATCATTAACTGATGGTCGGTTACATGAGGCTACACTGCCCCAGGCCCACCGTCCAGTATCGGTGGTCCCTAAATCAGACAGGTACTCACTACAGCCTTTGGGTACATCTTGTTGGCTGAGTCTGTTGCCCTGATTCCTGTTCCCTCTTGAACTATGTACATCCGCAAAATATATTTATATATATATACTGAGTTTAGAGGTGCGGTAGGACCCTGACCCCAGATCAGTATTCAGGCCACCCACCCGGTAGTTACTGATGGAAACAATGGGTCCATTAGATGGTCCCTGTCCCATGGGTTCCACTGCCCTGTGAAAAAAATACACCTATAACTATATATTTGCACGGTATGGCCCCCTCAAGGATGACTACATGACTGCAATCCATTCCAAATTTGTTCCCAGCCCCAGTAGCTCCTCCTTGGAAAAATAGTCAAACCTTTGAACTGTGCCCAGTTTTTCTGCCTCTGACCACTGAATGCCCTCTGCTTACCAACCTCCTATACTTGGATATGCACAATACTTAAGACAAATGTGCTTAACTGTATTTAAAAAACATTAGCAAAGCCAGAAAGTTGGCTAACGCCTTTCAATGGCGAGACCTATTTGTTTTACCAATGCTTGTTTTCATATTTACTTTGCACGCCTTTATAATTTGAGGCATAAAGAGATAACGTGATCAGTACAGAATCACATTATTTTTTGTGTTAAATGTTTCCAAGGTCCCCGTCTCCCCGACCAGGCCACAATCGCACCCATTCAATCCTTGGCAACTCTAGAAGGAAACAGCTGTACGACCTCCGTTGCCCATGCAAACATTGGCCTCTTTCGGGAGTGCTTAGTTCCGAGATGGCCGCATGGACACCACGCTTACCTTTAGTCGGTCTTTTTTTCCCTTTCAGGCCACATCACGTGCTATGTTGGGGTTCGAGTTTGAGACTCGTACTTACAATCCAAGACTCCCAAATACAATTGGCTAAAAAGCAAGGATCAGTTGAAGACGACTCACATGACATGGGTTCAGTTGTGGTGGGGGTGTATGATGAGTGGGGGGCTGCAGGACAGTTCTGCCTTAATGAGAACCCCCCTCCTGGGAGAGCGGGGTGTCGGGGGCTCAGACTTTCCCAGCCGTATGATCCTTGGCCGTCCAGCACTTGTGATCTTCTCTGCGGGGTGATGGCAGCTCCGTTTCACCTCACCTTAAACTTGCCCCTCGTATGCCCACAAGCACAAAGGTCTGCGATGGTCTTAGTAGAGGTAAGCCCCGTATTCCTTACTCAGACCAGCTGGGCATGCCGTGTGCAGCTTGTCCGGGAGAGACATTGGGGAGGCGTGAACGGCTGATGCATGGTCAATGGGTTACCTGCTGACCCTTTCCGGCAGCAAAGCTTTCTTGTATCGACCAAAGAGGTGAACGCCTACTTGTAAAATTATTAACGTGATGTCAGAAAGGGCAGCTCTCTGTTTTCCAACAAGCATGTGCCATGCAATAGGACTCGTATTTACGCGAGACCTATTGCTTTGCAAATGGTAGTGATCACGGACAACGCGGGGGTGGCAGCACAGACAACTTGAGTACGAAGATACAGTAGGCATGCCGACAAGGGGAGGGACGGCGGGGGGGGGGGGGGTTTATTTGAAGGCACGGACAACGGGAGGGGGAAGAAGGCACAAACAACGGGAGGGAGGAAGTAAGGAAGGCATCAAAGCACATTCTTCCTGCAGTAGGACAGCTGCCATTGTCAATAAAGTAAATAGTGCTCGCCCGCTAGATATGCCGTGTTAGGAGCGAAGTAAAAGGTCCAGTCCTTATGGGCGGCAACAAATGGAGACCGGGCGTTACCGACCAGCCTCATAATGAATCAGAAGCCAGCATTTACCAAGGACATTGACACCAGCCAATTACAAATATGTGCGGAGAGTGGGCGGGGCTTCCACAGCACTTCCACAACGTACCCTACTACAGCGTGCCGCTCAGAGCGAGCAGCGCATGCGCGCTGCATCGCTAGGCTCGACCTAACTAGGCAAAAGCTATTGTAGCGCATTCAGCAGATTTGTAAGATTCTCACTGACTCCCAGAACCATCGACAAGTATTACCCGTAGCAAAGACCTGAGCCTGAAGATTTCTGAAAAATGCACATTGTATGGCCCACGTCATAAATCAGATCTATGTGTAAATAAGGAATGAGAAGATGAAGGAATAATGCAATAAAAAACCCGAGTAAAGAATCTGTCAGGACACAGTCAACGTCCTCAGAGTCCAAAATGAGGAACCCATAATGACAATTTCCATCACAACAACAATGCAGGTTAAGTGCCCTGTCCTAGTTTGTCCTAACACCACCTTATACCTGATAACCTGACGGTAAAACTAGCCATTTCTCGTAAACCTTCCCTATTCGTAACCTTTAAACCTCATGACCCAACTCTACAGCTATCCTCAGTTACTTCAGGTAACGATGCATTACTTCAAAATAATGGTAGTCTTTGTCTTTTTATTGTCATTATGTTACTTTTTCATTATTGTTTCTTCATTTTCACTTAATCCTGGATAAACTTGTTCGTAGACTCTAGTCTTATATTGAGTTTAAGCCCTGTACATTTCTTATTTATTTATTTACTGTTTGTATAACGTGTGAACTTCACCATCATGGTTTTGGAGCGCTGTACAAAAAAGAGAGCGCCGATTAGGGTTTCCGTACATTAAAAATACCTGTTACTCTTGGTTCGCTGTACATAGAGTTTGAAGAGTATGGTACAAACAATAGGATACAACATACAGTAGGGTGAGTGACATTTTCACAAAGCTCTCTTATGGCCTGTGTTTTTCAGTAGTAAGGCGTTGCTTTCCTTCTTGAAAAGCCTGAGAGAGGGGATTGATCTACAGAGGGTGGTGGCGAGTTCATTATTCTTGGGGTGATCTGGCCAAAGTGCGGACGTATGTTTTCCTTTTTTTGAATCTGACTGGTTCTAGTATGAGGGATTTAGAACTTCTACCTCCTGATAGTTTGACCCCATTCGCCAAGTATTTAGGACCAGAATTGTGTCGAGCTTTTTGTGTGTTACTCATGCAAGCTGAGGGCTCCGAGCGATGGGGAAATGCGATCATAACGACGTGTGCCTGTTAGGAGTCTTGCTGCTGAGAGCACCCTGAGACAGGACCAGCTGAGAGCATCCTGAGACAGGACCAGCTGAGAGCACCCTGAGACAGGACCAGCCGAGAGCACCCTGAGACAGGACCAGCCGAGAGCACCCTGAGACAGGACCAGCTGAGAGCACCCTGAGACAGGACCAGCCGAGAGCACCCTGAGACAGGACCAGCTGAGAGCACCCTGAGACAGGACCAGCTGAGAGCACCCTGAGACAGGACCAGCTGAGAGAATCCTGAGACAGGACCAGCTGAGAGCACCCTGAGACAGGACCAGCTGAGAGCATCCTGAGACAGGACCAGCTGAGAGCACCCTGAGACAGGAGCAGCTGAGCACCCTGAGACAGGACCAGCTGAGAGCACCCTGAGACAGGACCAGCTGAGAGCACCCTGAGACAGGAGCAGCTGAGAGCATCCTGAGACTGGACCAGCTGAGAGCACCCTGAGACAGGACCAGCTGAGAGAATCCTGAGACAGGACCAGCTGAGAGCACCCTGAGACAGGACCAGCTGAGAGCATCCTGAGACAGGACCAGCTGAGAGCACCCTGAGACAGGACCCGCTGAGAGCATCCTGAGACAGGACCAGCTGAGAGCACCCTGAGACAGGACCCGCTGAGAGCACCCTGAGACAGGACCAGCTGAGAGCACCCTGAGACAGGACCAGCTGAGAGCACCCTGAGACAGGACCCGCTGAGAGCACCCTGAGACAGGACCAGCTGAGAGAATCCTGAGACAGGACCCACTGAGAGCACCCTGAGACAGGAGCAGCTGAGCACCCTGAGACAGGAGCAGCTGAGAGCACCCTGAGACAGGACCAGCTGAGAGCACCCTGAGACAGGAGCAGCGGAGAGCACCCTGAGACAGGAGCAGCTGAGCACCCTGAGACAGGAGCAGCTGAGAGCACCCTGAGACAGGACCAGCTGAGAGCACCCTGAGACAGGACCAGCTGAGAGCACCCTGAGACAGGACCAGCTGAGAGAATCCTGAGACAGGACCCACTGAGAGCACCCTGAGACAGGAGCAGCTGAGCACCCTGAGACAGGAGCAGCTGAGCACCCTGAGACAGGACCAGCTGAGAGCACCCTGAGACAGGAGCAGCTGAGCACCCTGAGACAGGACCAGCTGAGAGCACCCTGAGACAGGACCAGCTGAGAGCACCCTGAGACAGGACCAGCTGAGAGCACCCTGAGACAGGACCAGCTGAGAGAATCCTGAGACAGGACCCACTGAGAGCACCCTGAGACAGGAGCAGCTGAGAGCACCCTGAGACAGGACCAGCTGAGCATCCTGAGACAGGAGCAGCTGAGAGCACCCTGAGACAGGACCAGCTGAGAGCACCCTGAGACAGGAGCAGCTGAGAGCACCCTGAGACAGGACCAGCTGAGAGCACCCTGAGACAGGACCAGCTGAGCATCCTGAGACAGGAGCAGCTGAGAGCACCCTGAGACAGGAGCAGCTGAGAGCACCCTGAGACAGGACCAGCTGAGCATCCTGAGACAGGACCAGCTGAGAGCACCCTGAGACAGGACCAGCTGAGCACCCTGAGACAGGACCAGCTGAGAGCATCCTGAGACAGGACCAGCTGAGAGCACCCTGAGACAGGACCAGCTGAGAGCATCCTGAGACAGGACCAGCTGAGAGCATCCTGAGACAGGACCAGCTGAGAGCACCCTGAGACAGGAGCAGCGGAGAGCACCCTGAGACAAGACCCGCTGAGAGCATCCTGAGACAGGACCAGCGGAGAGCACCCTGAGACAGGACCAGCTGAGAGCACCCTGAGACATGAGCAGCTGAGAGCACCCTGAGACAGGACCAGCTGAGAGCACCCTGAGACAGGACCAGCTGAGCATCCTGAGACAGGACCAGCTGAGAGCATCCTGAGACAGGACCAGCTGAGAGCATCCTGAGACAGGACCAGCTGAGAGCACCCTGAGACAGGAGCAGCGGAGAGCACCCTGAGACAAGACCCGCCAGCTGAGAGCACCCTGAGACAGGAGCAGCGGAGAGCACCCTGAGACAAGACCCGCTGAGAGCATCCTGAGACAGGACCAGCGGAGAGCACCCTGAGACAGGACCAGCTGAGAGCACCCTGAGACAGGACCAGCTGAGAGCACCCTGAGACAGGACCAGCTGAGAGCACCCTGAGACAGGACCAGCTGAGAGCAGACTCTCCTCCTGTTAGACGTCGATGCTTCAAATGAGCAGCTTTGTAAGTGAGGGGGGGGCTGCCCAGGCGTCCCGGATTGGCCAGGACAGTCCCGGTTTCCCCCCAGGTGCGCCGGCAGATTTCAGGAAACTCAGCTCATGTCCCGGTTTTCAGGGCTTCTTTATATGTTTTCAAAGCAGGGATGGTTCGCAGCTATTATAAGAACGCACATTTAATAACAGTCCTGCTACTGACTTCGAAACATGGCATTTTGTGTATGTTCTGACTCCCAGCGCCAGGACGCTCCTTTGCTGGAGCATCTGTGTGCGTAATAAATGACCTTAACATAACATAACATAACATAACTACCAGTCTTCTGTAATTCATTCTCTGCGAAGGAGCGCTGGGTTGAAGTAAAGTTGCAGTCCTTCAATTATTGGGAAATGTCCCGGTTTTTGGCTTTAAAGTTCTGGTCACCTTAGGCGGGGGTCTGTGGGGGCGCCGGGGGCAGAGATCCGAGTCTGGAAGGAAACGGATGAATGAATGAATGAATGCTTGTTGCGGATATCTGAAGGGCAGCTGCGGAGTGCGGTACATACATGAAACAGACGCTCGGACAGTGTTTCAGGACATGATGGGAAACACACCGAGATGAGACAACACACGCAACATGATAACACACATGTTACCGCACCGCAGTGACCGCACTGTGCTCCGTACACCTGATGTAGAACACGTCGTAGCAGGTCATTGGCAGAAGGCTCCTGATCTCGTTAAGCGCTCGCTGCTGGCGTCGGCTGTGATCTGGAAATCACAGTCCACCCCCCACCCTCGCTAGCTAAACTACCATCACACCGAGGGACACTTGTGCTTAGAAACCCCAAGAGTGCGGTTGAATTACAATATAAAAAGTTATCAAAGCATCATCCATAACAAAATGTCATGTAACTCCCCCCAAACGAACGTGTCTAACACATACGTGCCTTGAAGTGGATTCTAGCGCCTCGTTAGTAACCTCTGGCACAGCGTGTGGTTCTGATGGGAAGCGCCACCAGAGCAGGCGCTGCACCCCTCATGGCACACTGCACGCACACACCGCATCTTCTCGAGCCGACCCTGCCTCCCTTCATCCCTGTTCCCAAACAGGGCAGTGCTTTGGGGTTTGAATTATACACGCGTCCTGTTACTCAAAACCAGCTACGCACATCTACGCATTCTATCGACCTCGCAAGGATGAAACATCTACGCATTCTATCGACCTCGCAAGGATGAAATAGCGACCTCGCAAGGATGAAACATCTACGCATTCTATCGACCTCGCAAGGATGAAATATCTACGCATTTTATCGACCACGCAAGGATGAGATATCGATGGATTCTCTCGAAATCGGAGCCCGTGAACTGCCAGGTTATACACACTCCTCTAAACAGGTGAGTTAACCAACCGAGCTATCCTCTCGGGACGGTATACATGCATAGTGCAGCGTGCTCCCCATCCGCATGCACTTACTTCCTGAAGGGTGGGGTGGTGGCGTCTGTCCCGAGCTGCTGCCCTGTCCGGCTCCTGCAGATCTGGGGGGTCCTCCGAGCCTCCCGCCCAAGCCGTGGCTGTGCTCCGCGCCTCCAGGCGCTGCCTCCATATATACAGCCCTGTCTGAGGGGTGGGGGCCCCTGAGCGCTCCGTCCTCCTCCGCCAGCCCCAGCCTCCAGGGGGGCGACATGGCATTTAGTAAAGCCCGAGAAGGATCTGTGTGTCACTGTGCAGCTGGAACAGGAGAGACGTGTATAGCGCTGCGGGCGGCACCTCGGCTGTAGGCGCTTTGAGGCACCTGGGAGCGAACAGCAGAGTTTCAGAGTTAATATTCTGGAGCAAAGTCAGTTCCCCGAACTTACCGGGGGACTTTCGCCGCGGCTCTGCGCCACACAGCGGGATCACGACCGCCACCCACCACTGACAGAGGTGTCCAGCTGTCTGACATCTAATGTCCGCTGTCATACTTGTTCACAAAGTCCTAATACATCAAGCTGCCCGGTGTCTGATAGGAGTATCTCTCTCAGCTCTGAGTTCTTAAGTTGTCTCTTATGAGCTGCTACTTCGGCTGCGAGTTCTCCAGATGTCTCATGTTCGAAGTGAGTAGTTGCCCTACCTGCCTGTTTCTGTTGTAAATATCCCACTTTGCTTCAAAATCTTACGCTGTCTCATGGCGGGTGTGAGTGGATGCCCCACCTGCCTGTGTCAGGTGTGCGCGTATCTCACCGTAATGTATAAACTCCTAGGTTTCGCCTCTGAAAGCGTTCTATTCTATTAACCCCTTCAGTGCTAATGACGGCTCCCGGTCGTCATCAGTTACGGTGGGCGTGTGCTGATGACGGCCGGGAGCCGTCATGACCACGCCCGCGATCGGAATGTGCCGCACAGGCGCAGCCAGGGGGTTAAAGAAGCGGAGGCAAGGATTATCCTTTGTTTCCTTCAAGGGTCAAACACCAGATACAATTCGAGAGAAGGTCCACTAAGAGCTGTCTCTGTTAATCCTGAACTTTCCTCCGTCCCTTCCAGTGCTACTTCTGTATCCCTGCATGTTTGCAGAAGTGAGCTTTAGAAAAGCACGGACCAGGTCTTGAAGCAGTGAGACAGTCACCGAGAGATGTTACTACAGACGTCAAGGGTATTGCGGCGTGAGCCACTTTTCGTCTAGTTTGATTTGCGTGGAGAGATTCAGCCACTGGCTTGTGGATCTTGATGAAGCACCAAAGAGTGGACAAGATGCCGTAAAGTAGCGTGGTCATCTCCAACGTTTGGCCTTGTTGAAGGAATCGTAGGAACCTGTGATGGCTTTTAACCTCATCGCTGCGGCGGGAATTCCACCGCAGTGCTGAACATTCCTATCGCGGGCGTGGTCATGACGGCTCCCGGCCGTCATCAGCACACGCCCACCGTGACTCATGACGGCCGGGAGCCGTCATGAGCATGGAAGAGGTTAAATGTAGGTCTGGTCAAGTAGGCCTCAGTCAGGTCCGGGTGAACTATCCAGTTGCCTTATCACAGGATGTTCCTACCAGATGGACCCCTCCATCTTGAAATGGTGATGCTTTAGCCATGAATTGAATTCTCTGACATTCATCACCAGTCTGTAGCCTCCACCTTTCGTCTTGACGACAGATATGTTATTGAGGAATCCTGCGGGATAAGGAAGAGACTCCTGAATCACCCCTTTTTTTTTTAGCAGCTGAGTAACTTGAGGTGAAGAGCAACAAGCTGGTGCAAAGGGGGCCTAAGATGCACAAAATACATTCAGTTTAAAATGTTAAAGGAACTAAGAAGGGCATAAAAATGCACACAAAATAACTGAATGGTGAGTCCAAATACTGTATAAGAAGTTGATGGTATCACTACTTTAGAAAAGTTAGAGAGATAATAAAAAGATTCCTTAAAAATAAAATTTTAAAGTGTTGCAGAATGAAAGCAAAGACTGGTACAGGTGTCTCCAACCAGTCCATCATGGTCTACCAGTAGTTTGCAGACACCTTCAGAGTAACTCACAGCCTTGAGTTCATTTTTAAATAAGCACAGAGTCACAATTTGCTTTTAAAGTTAAAAGAAGGCTGTGTTTACTTTAACTTATCATCCTCCAGCTGCAGATATCAGAGTTTGATAAAGAGCAGTGCTTTCTCAGATTTATGACGCAGGATGGGCACAGAGGTGAAGAACTGAATACCTCTTAAATAAAAGTCCATGTCAACTAAATATTGGAGCTGAGAACAAAATGATGTTTCTGAATGCTTTTAAATTGGAAATCTTTAAATGAAGTTACCTTAATGATTAAGTTAACTCTTCATTATAATTGTCTTCTATTTCAGATCGTGGCATTTGCAAGCAGCAAGAATCTTACTCCCAGTCGGCAGTAGACATTCAGCCTGATTCATCAAGCCGAAATCGTCTCGCAAAGGGCCAGATTCTGAGAATCTGGCCCTTTGCGAGCGCTATTTTTGCATTTGGGATTCATCATCCCAAATGCAAAAATCGGTAATAGCGATTTAGCTATTTAGCGAGGAATTACATTTAAGGAATCTCTATTTGAGATTCCTTAAATGCAATTCATCATCCATTTAAAAATTGCGAATTCGCAATTTCGGCCCGCTATTTACCGCGAGGTCAAACCTCGTGGTAAATAGCGAAAACTTAAAAAATGCTTTTAAAAGCATTTTTCTAAGTTGCATGTTGTACACACACATGTCCTTTGGACATGTGTGTGCGCAACACCTGTTTCAATTTGCATTTAAGGGTTGCTACAAGGTGTCCTTTAGACACCCCTGGCACCCTTTAAATCGGTGACCTAGTTCTGGGACACCCCCGCGCCGCACGGCCACCAGCTGCTGCGTGTGCCTCCCCTTCTATTCTGCCTCGCTGCCCGACTGCCACCTCGTGACCACGCCCCCTCCTTCGAGCGGCGTGGTCCGTGCTCGGCGCTTCTCCCCCTGTGCCCCTGGTGTTTTTGCTGTTTAGAATTGTTTTTATTGCTCTGATTGTTGTTTTTTCCCTCTGTATTGCCTGTTTTCTCTGCCAGTAGCCGCCCTCCGTCTTCCCTCCCCGCTTCCCGCTTCCCGCCACCACCGCTGACCCTGCCCCTTTTTTTCCTTCTGTACCCTCCCCGCTCCCGCCTCCCAGCTGCTCCGCCCACCCGCACCCTTCGCCATATATGGCGACCGTGCGAACGCACAGCGGTGACGCGCAGCGGGCGCGCCGATTGTGCGCCGAAGGCGCGCCAAAGGTAAGCCCGTCTGCGCCCGTCCGCGCGTGGACCGCGCCCAGTGCCAGGACCCCTGGCCCTCGAAGACCCCGACCGACCCGCCTGACGTACACCGCCGCCACCCTCATCGCTCTCAACACCGGCCGAATCCCAGGCTGCCACCGAGCCACTCCGAAGCAAACCCACGGACCCTTCAGCTGCCACGCCTGCAAGTTTACCTGCATCCGGACCTGCCCTGCACCAGCACCCGCCAAGCCTAACACCGGCAGCAACCACCTCAAGTGCATCCTGCTGAACACCCGCTCCGTCCACAGACACGCCATCGAACTCTGGAACCTCCTAGACGCCACAGCCCCTGACGTTGCCTTCATCACGGAGACCTGGATGAACGCCTCCTCTGCGCCCGACATCGCCATCGCCATCCCAGAAGGCTACAAGATCACCCGGAGGGACCGCAACGCCAACCAGGTGGGAGGAGGCATCGCCATCATCCACAGGAACACCATCCGCATCTCGACCAGCAGCGACAACACCCCTCCCGCCGCCGAACACCTGCATTTCCAGATCCACACCAACCCAAAGACCACCCTCAGAGGCACCCTGATCTACCGACCTCCGGGACCACGCACTCAATTCAGCGAGGACATCGCCGACTTCGTCAGCCCTCATGCCCTCGCCTCCGCAGACTACATCCTCCTGGGGGACTTCAACTTCCACCTGGAGAACAACAACGACTGCAACACCAGCACCCTGCTCGACAACCTCGCCAACCTTGGACTCAAGCAGCTGGTGTCCACCCCCACCCACCTCGCCGGACACACACTCGACGCCGTCTTCTCATCCAGCAAAGACATCGCCTTCAGCCACGCCACAGAACTCCACTGGACGGACCACAGATGCATCCACTTCACCTTCAGAAGAACGACGATCCACCACCACCAGCAACAGGTTGCCCGAAGAAGCTGGAACAAGATCACAGCCGACCAGCTCGCCGCTTCCCTGAGCCAGCACCCTCCGGCCAGCTCACCGAACCCCAGCCAGGCCGCCGACAACCTCTCGAAGTGGATCAGCAAATGCGCAGACGAACTCGCCCCTCTGAGGATCCCGCCTAGCAGATCCGGCAGTAAGAGAGCCCCCTGGTTCTCCGACGAACTCAAGAGCTCCAAGAAGAACTGCCGAGCCCTCGAGAAAGCCTGGAGAAAGGAACCCACACCGGACAACAGGACCACCCTCAAGCTCGCCACCCGGAAACACCACCAACTGATCCGCACCGCCAAGAAAACGGCTTTCAAGAACCGACTGGACAACAACGCACACAACTGCAAAGAGCTCTTCAACATCGTGAAAGAGCTCTCCAACCCCAACGCCGGAAACAACGACATCACCCCATCGCAAGACCTCTGCAACTCCCTCGCCTCCTACTTCCACAACAAGATCGCGGACATACACAACAGCTTCTGCGCTCAACCGACGCACGCCACGACCGCAGCAGCGCCGCCCACCACCACCCTCCGCACCTGGATTCCGGTCAACACCGAAGACACCATCCGCATGATGAACTCCGTCCACTCCGGATCTCCGACCGACCCCTGCCCTCACCACGTCTTCAACAAAGCCGACGCTGTCATCGCACCCCACCTACGGGACATTATCAACACCTCATTCGACACCGCCACCTTCCCCGAGAGCTGGAAGCACGCCGAACTCAGCCCGCTACTCAAGAAACCTACAGCAGACCCCACCGAACTCAAGAACTACCGCCCCATCTCTCTACTCCCGTTTACAGCCAAAGTCATCGAGAAGACCGTCAACAAATAGCTGGCCGCCTTCCTCGAGACAAACGGATCCCTCGACCCATCGCAGTCCGGATTCCGCGCCAACCACAGCACCGAGACCGCCCTCATCGCCGCCACCGACGACATCCGAGCCCTGATGGACAACGGAGAAACAGCGGCCCTCATCCTCCTAGACCTCTCCGTGGCTTTCGACACGGTCTGCCACCGCACCCTAGTGCAGCGCCTCAGCAACGTCGGAATCCAGGAGAAGGCACTGGACTGGATCGTCTCCTTCCTCGACGGAAGAACACAGAGAGTCCGCCTACCACCGTACAAGTCAGAGGCCACCAAAGTCATCTGCGGCGTCCCTCAAGGATCCTCGTTGAGCCCTACACTCTTCAACGTCTATATGAGCCCCCTCGCGGCCATCGCACGCCAATACAACCTCAACATAATCTCCTACGCCGACGACACCCAGCTGATCCTCTCCCTGACCAACGACCCCGCCGCCGCCAGAGCCAACCTGCACGAAGGGATGAAAGAGGTAGCCGAATGGATGACGACGAGCCGCCTGAAACTGAACTCAGACAAGACGGAGGTCCTCATCCTGGGCTCCTCGCCCTCCGCCTGGGACGACTCCTGGTGGCCCCCCGCCCTGGGCACCGCACCCAAACCGACGAACCACGCACGCAACCTGGGCTTCATCCTGGACTCCTCCCTCTCCATGACCAGGCAAGTCAACGCCGTCTCCTCGTCGTGCTTCAACATCCTGCGCATGCTTCGGAAGATCTTCTGGTGGATCCCCACGGAGACCAGGAAGACCGTCACCCAGGCCCTCGTCACCAGCCGACTGGACTACGGCAACGCACTCTACGCCGGAACCACCGCCAAGGTCCAGAAGAGACTCCAGCGGATCCAGAACGCCTCAGCCAGACTCATCCTCGACATCCCACGGAACAGCCACATCTCCGGACACCTGAGAGACCTGCACTGGCTCCCTGTCAACAAACGAATCACCTTCCGGCTCCTCACCCACGCTCACAAAGCCCTACACGATCAAGGCCCGAGCTACCTCAACAACCGAATCAACTTCTACGCTCCCAAACGCCACCTCCGATCTGCCAACCACGCCCTCGCCGCCGTCCCACGCATCCGCAGAGCCACCACAGGAGGAAGGTCCTTCTCCTACCTGGCCGCCAAGACCTGGAACTCCCTCCCGGCCGACCTGCGCCTGACCCAAGACCACCTCTCCTTCAGGAAGAAGCTCAAGACCTGGCTGTTCGAGCAGTAACGGCACCCCCCCCCCCTAGCGCCTTGAGACCCTACGGGTAGGTGGTGCGCTCTATAAATGTCGCTGATTGATTGATTGATTGATCTTATTTGCGATTAGCTAATTGCTAATCGCAAATAAGGAATACTCCCCATTCATTCCTATGGGCCTTTTGGCCCATAGGAATGAATGGGGAGTTATTCCTTATTTGCGATTAGCAATTTGCTAATCGCAAATAAGGAATGTGTAGGAATCGCATTTCTTTATGCAATTTCTACATGAATCCCGTTTTGCAAGTCCTTAATAGCGATTCCTTATGAATCGCTATTAGGGGCTCGCAAAACGGGAGAATGATGAATCAGGCTGATTGTGCCATATTTATAACTGAAAAGTACAATATTATTTTTTTTAATGGGAGAAATTTAAAGTGAAGAAAAATATTTATGCGAAATAGTAAGTCTTTAGTTATATCTTAATGTTTTATGAAGCATGTTTCTTCATTTTAAATTCCTCCCATTTTAAGTAAATGTCTGTTTTCCGTTCTAAATATGGCACCAAGTATACACCCCACTGGGATTAAGATACCTGCTGTTTTTAAATGTAACACTTGAAAATGGAGGAACATTTAGATGATTTTCATGGAATCCACACAAACTTAAAGTTAACTCTTCAGTTCAGTTTAGTGTTCTCTCATTTCAAAGTGTCGCCCTAACACACATCAGGCATCTTGCTCCCTGTGGCTGATTGAAATTAATTAATGTTTGAAAAATTGAGAACATTTAGTTCAATAGGCACAGTGCACACTAGAGCAGGTTGATCCTGTTCATGGTTTGAATGATAGACACTGTGCCATATTTATAACTGAAATATACAGACAATATTTTAAGTGAGAGACATTTAAATTGCAGTAAAATGTTCTAAAAATTTTGCAGAACATTTTCCGGCACTTTAAATTTCTCAAATTTAAGAAAATTGTTGTATGTTCATGTTATACATGTAACGGTGCCACAAAAGGCGAAAGGTAACGCAGGCTCTCAGTCATCCATACACATATATCCCTTTCGTACGCACACATGTTCATACGTCCCCAAAGACCACGCTCTCCCTGGCACACACCGCAGCCCTATCATAGTGCCCCTAGTCAAAGTATTTTGTTCAAACCATAGAATCTGTCATTATGGGCATTAGGCTGTTCGGATTAAAGTCAATGAAGCGTGGGCGTGTCTAGTAACAAATTGTGAGTTGCTTGCCCTTGAGTAGCTCACAATGATTTTCACTGACCAGAAGTAGGTCTCACTACCAGAAAAGGTTGGAGACCGCTGGACTAGTACAGTTTTGTAATCAGTGCCTGCCAATATTCCCTTGTAAGGCACAGAAGGTTTGATTTATAAACCGAGCTCTATGAAATCGTGGGATATTGTTTTGTCGTATGTGGTCTTGCCTAGCAGATGTGGAACTAACATGGATCCATAGCTGTGCCGACAGGTACACCGGATGGGGCAGTTATAGCTTACCTTTATTTCTCAGGCTCTGTATTGGAAGTCATTACATCGCAGCAGTTACATCGGAAGTCATTACATCTAAGTTTTAAGCCTTTACTTCATAGCCTTTTACTTTGTAGGCAATATATTTTTAAATACATTCATATTACTTAATATTATTATACATGTCTATATTTAAAAAAATTACCTACTGGCAGTCGCCAGTATAGTTCGGACCTAGTTTCCGTAGGAAAAGTGTTTTATAACTAGCTTATAACTTTGGCGCTGTTTGATGTTTCTTCACAAAAGTTTCCAAAAAAGGTGCAGTCGAATGCTTAGTTGTGCTTGGAAAGTTTCGGGGTGATCCATCAAGTGAGGGCCAAGAAAAAAGGGGACTCAATAAGTGTGTTTCCCATGTTAATTCCCATAGTGATTTTAGACACAACTACAGCCCGAACCGCTGGATGGAATTACACTAAAATTTGGCAGAAAGATCGCTTTTGGTGTAAATCCATTCAGTAGTTTTGGAGATATTAAACAAAAAACAAATGTGTATATCTAGAAGTGTGAATCCTCCAGAACTCGTGCAAAGATATGATTGGCTGCCAACACTTCATTCAGTAATAGTTGGCAGTCATTTTGGGACTCCGACTTAGCCGAATCCCAAACAAAAACATTTACAAAAAAGAAGAGAAGGGGCAGGGTAGGAATACCCTGAACCCCTAGGCCTGGTCCAGGGGTCCCCTGGGGACCTGCCTGGGTCAAAATCTATTTAAAAAAACCAGACTTGCTGCAAATTTGTGGCAAAAGTAAAAAATAAATAAATGCACGATCTTCCGTGCTTGTTTCTCTTTCAGCCCCTGGGTGAGCAAGGTCCCAGAGGCATATATTTTAATAAGAAATGGGGGGATGCATACCCCTCCATGCCAGTTTGAACCCAGGGTACTGCCACCTTCCCGGGGCTTTATACAGTAATATAAGGGGGGGCCACATAGCTCACCTCCGTAGGCCTTAAAAGGCCCTGGGGACCACCACCTGCCCTGGGCTTGAGAGGGAAATAAGAGGGGGTCAGTGCACACCCCCCTCCTGTATTAAAAATGTCCCCAGAGACCCCTACCTCCCTGGGGCATGGAATTACAAAAAAAGGAGGAAGCAGCCCACCTCTCGGGCCATATTCAACCCTGGGGACTACCACCATCCCGAAGCATGGCTACATTAAAATAGGGAGGGGCGCACAGCCCCACTCCTGGGCTATTTTCGGCACCGGGGGCCACGACCTCCCCGGGGCTGGCCTGTGCAAAAAGAAAGGAGGTGCAGCCTCTAACCACCCTGTGGACCGCCACGCCCCAGGGCCTGCTCCCTATCACCCGAGGTGCCCAACCTCTGGAGATAGCAGTTTGGTTTCGCTTGGCGGGGAGTTTGACAGCTCACGTCAAGGGAGAGCAAACACTAAGTCCATTCCCATCTGGTGGGAGCGGGAAAACTGCTCCCGTTCGCTTGGAGCGAACTCTTCATCTGTTTTCCTGCCTACTTTCAAGCGGGCAGGAAAACAGATGAAAGAATTGCTCCCACATGAAGGGAGCAGCATTTTTGGCTACTCCCTGCATTGGGAGCAATGCCACCTCCCGCTGCAAGTGAAGAGCTGGCAGGGACCTTGGAGGTATTGTGGCTCCCCCTGTGTTCCCCAACGTTGCACACTGGGTACCCTGGGTGGGCTCCATGGCACGCATTATGAGGTTGGACCCTGGGGGATGGTGGTCCCCTGGGCAGAAACCGGCACCTCCCCTTGTATAATTGATAGAGTCCATGGTTCTACTTTTTAATAACCCTGAGTATGCAAATGCCCAAAATCATTTGCAAGCTCCGCTTGTTTGGCCCATCCCCATTTTCCATATTAGTATGCAAAGGTGTTCCCGCCTTTTCCCATGATGATGGACAGCTTACCAAAAGGCCCCCGAGCTCATTTCCTCCCTATTTTGGTGATGCTTTCTTGATACAGAGGAATACGAGGACATCTCCACCAAACAAAGAAGCACTTACTTCATATATTTAAGAGGAAGTAACCCTGTTTGGTGGAGATACACCTTTTTTGTAGTCTTGTCGCGTTCTCTTGATGAGAATTCATGTTATCATAGATTTTTTAAATGATGAAGACACTGCAGGAGCAATCAAATTGCTGAAAATGCACCACACAAGGTCACTGGAGACATTACCTTGTGGTCCTTTATGCAGCTGTAGTGTAGATTTTGAAGTATCCATTTACCTAACAAGGTATCACTTACTAATTAACCAGTAGAAAGTACTCCAGTCGGGTAGACCTTTTCGGCAAAACTGTGGACTTTTCATGGAAAAAAATGAGGTTCCATTCTGACCCTAATGCTCATTTCATGGAAATTAAAACTGAACGGGAAGCACTTATGAACAAAGCAGGTGCCCCAGTTGAAGCTCTACCAGAGATAACTATAACTTGTGAATTTCAGTGGTTTTCTTGAGTTTAAAATGTTACATTGTCTCTGAAATGTTCAGCTAACTATAAGGTCACTAAAATCCTTTGTTTCTTGCAGTGAATATCTTTGGTTTTTATTACATCAGGTCAAACCGCTGCCACGCACAGCCTTTGGCTGTTTGCAGAGTGGGGGGTTGGCTGCGAGGCTTGGCCGCAGTCAGGCAGACCTCATTCCTGGGGTCGCTTTGTCAAAAAAAATGGGAGGGGTGCTCTTGGGGCTCAGGGACCCCATCCCCGGGACTCTTTTTTAGGGCTCGGCTGAACGCGCGGAAGCGCGTCTCCGCCGAGAACTTATTGTGGCCGTGTCTCCTTTCCAGGAGACAATCCTGGCCGCGCGCATCGCCTTGGAGGCGATTTGAAAGGAGCACACGTACGCGAACGCGCTCGCTGCATTCTCTCAGACACACACACACAAGCGCCCATGCACGCACATACAGGCCCCCCCCACACACATACACACGCGCACGCAGACAGACACACGAGTGCCCACATCGCAGCGTTTTATTTTCAGTTTGTAGCTTGTTTTTACAGCTATGGCAAAAAGTTTCTCACTCTCACGCTTTTCTGGGCACAGTGTACTTGTTTTTTTAATACTGCCTGGAAAAAAATGAAATGTCTGAAGGGGGCCCGTGCACTATTTTGGTGGCCGTGGGACATCAAAGGGATTGTTTCGTTATTTGTTGACTATAGCGGAGCCTTGCAAACTTTCTTCTGGGTTTAGTATCAGATGCTATTCCCGTGCCTCCCCAGGGGATTCACTATTAAGCCCGGGAGCTCAAAGACACCGCTTCCTCCGGCCCGCCAGCTTTCCACTTTTATAGTAAAGCATACCAGTGTGCGGCTGTAAGTTAAGACTTCCACACTCCAGCCTCGTGAAAATGTTTGTCTGTGCAGGGGGGGGGGGCGGGGGGGGGCTGACTAATGTTCTGACCCGGCCCGGGCCTGGTTGAGCAGCGCCTGTCAGACCTGTTCGCGTGCTCACTGTCCTGGTGTCCGTCCTGCAGCCCGGTCAACGAGGGCACTTGGGAGACCTCTCACTCCCAGTGAACCCAGGGAAGCCCTTTAGGAGTAGGCCACCATTTTGGCTGATGAAAAAAACACGTTTATCTGCATTTTCATCGTTTTCGAAATCGTTCGCAGCTTTTCCCTAAGAATATTCAGCTTTCTGATGGGTGTGGTACCTACTTGTGGGAGACTCGTGCAAATACCACGACTTGCATGCACGGGGACTAATCACTTTGCACTTCCCGTTTCTGCACTTCCCGTTTCTGACCAGCGTTGTTATTTCGGGAGATGACTGGGTCAGGAAAACCTAAAATTATTTTTTTTCTGTTGTTTTTCACAACATGAATCCCCCCGCGTCCTGACAGCTGAAGCTCTGCTGCTGCCGCGAGGACATTTGTAATCAAGGTGTGTGCAGGTGTGTTTGCAGGTGCACTCACCCTGCTCCCCTCGGGCCTCGGCGCACGCGGGCAGCTGTCAGTGAAAAGCCTGCAGGCGCCACGCCTGCCTACACTACAGCAAGTGGCACTGAGTCCACACCACCGGCCAGGAAGTGATGCGCGTGGGAGGACACCCTGCATGGTGACGGGACACTGTGAGGGGGCAGACAGCACTGCTGTGAGAGGAGTGCGAGCTCTCTGGGGAAACAGTGACATAACTGGGATTTGTGAAGAAACAGTCCTTGTGGGGGCAAAAAGGTGATGTGAAACGGGACACGCTGCACTCTGAGAGGATACTCCATACTGTAAAAGGGCGCAATTCGCATGGTGGAGATATACTCCTTTGTTAAAGGTTACAGCATATTTGCTCTCAGTGGACTGCGGTGAAAGGATGAACTTCAGTGTCAGCACACATTGCAGTGTGAGAGGAGACTGTAGGAAGTGAGGCCCGCTACATTGGGAGTGCGCAGCACTGTTAGTGACTGTGCCGCATAGCATCTGTGTACACTGTGCACTTTCAAGATATACAGTGCACCGTGAGTGGATCTACGGCACTGCGAAACTACATATACAGTCTGTGAGGATACAGCACACCGCCAGTGAATCCACTGTGAGAGGGCATACTGGCACACTGCACAGTGAAATGATACACGGCACCGCAGGTGACTGAGCTGCACTGTGAGAGGATACGCTGAACCGTCATTGTGTCGACTGTGAGAGGTTAAACTGCGCCGTGAAAGGACACACCGCGCCAGGAAATGGTTACACTCCGCTGTGAGTGGTTGCACTGCACCGTGAGAGAATGCACTTCACTCTGAAAAGTATTACTGTCTCGTGAGGGGGCCGCGAGCGTTCCCGCCTTGAGAGGTTACACAGCTGGGCGAGTGCGTACTTCGCCCCACAGGAGGACTCCCTCGCCTCCCTGGGCGGAGGGGTGTGCTGAGTCCTGAGTGACGCCGCCCGCCTGCTCTGCTCTCTCCTCCCGTCAGCAGCCGTGGCATGGAGCCGGAGGTGCGGCTCCCACAGCTCCCGCTATGATAACCCCCGCACGTGCCCATTCTGTGGGAACCCAATAAGACAACCCCTTTAACACCCGTTTGCCCTCCTAGCCAATAATCTCAGCCAACAATGCCTGCTCTCCGTGGTGGTCGTTGTTGGCCGCAGTTTTATTAATATTGGAACACATAATGGTTATACAATTTTTTCATTTTTTGAACTGCAGGCAGTTACACATAAATCATACATATAAATCATACAGTAAACTTATGACACCATCTTGTGAGGAACAGGTGTCAGTCTTTTGTGTTACTCCTCAGTTCGTGAATGGCACTGTATAACCAGCTCCTTGTCAGTCCTTGGTGTTCCAGTAGTTGGTCGCCCACGCCTTCTGCGTGTCGTGGAGGGGAGCTTTTTCTCTCTGGAGCTAGGTCCCCAGCTCGCTACCATTTGCGCCCTGCCGTCCGGCCGGGTCTGGGCCGCGAGTGCCGTCTCCTCATGCTACTCCCCTCCTTGGTGTGGCCACCTCACCCTGCCGTGCGGCATTGAAAAGTGAGTGGCCCTCCTCCTCCACACCGCCCTCCGGTGTGTTCCCTTAGCCAACCATTGTACTGATTTCCGCAAACGCCCCTGCACCTAGTCCAGCCCTGCGACTTTTGCTGCTCCTTAGGTGTGGGTGGGTGGGGCTGCGATTGTAGAGTTGGTGCGCCGCTCTCCCAGCTCCTTGACGAAGTTGTGTCCACTGCTGGGAGAGTGGCGACTTAAATCCCCTGATCCTGCCATCGGGCCTCAGGCAGGCCCCCCTGATTGGGGGGTTCGAAACAAGCGCAGAGTGACCATTGGCCGCCCCTTGGGGCGGCCCGGGTCACAGGTCACTTCCGGCCGGAGCGGGCTGGTGCGCCCTTTGCTTCCGTTGGTTTCTGGGCGCTTTCAGGCGCCCTGAACCAGTTCTCCCACCTGTGGGCACCGTGTGGGTTATGGCGACGGCCTTCAAGCCTCCCCCTCCCTTCGGGAGGGTGCGGCGGCCTCTGCGATAACCAAGGCAGCCGCTCTGCTCCTCTACCAAGTAAGTCCTCGTTGGGGCCCCCCTACCCCCTCTCTGCTCTTGGTTTTTATGTTACTAAAGGTTTTTCATTTTTATAAGCAAATCCATTTGTTCCTAATTTTTGTGGTTTCAACCTACCATCAGTTTGGTGTGGAAACAGGTGCCAAACCGCAGGTGATCCTAGAAAGGTATAAAATTGTGAAAGGAAACACAACCTGCATTCAATAAGTGGGTCATTTGTTTAGATCAGTCAAGGTTGTCACAAAGAATCTAACTGTCGAAACAAAACACTGACAATTTGTAGGAAAAACATCAATTTGTGGCTACATTTTCATCTGTAACTTGTCACAACGGCCAAATTTACAGAAGCATTACACTGTCCCTTCTGGTTTTGGGGGATATGCAGTGTTCGTAGGTTCTCCAAGAACCAGAGGTACCCAGAGTCAACAAATGAGCAGCACTTTACACTGACTTTTTAATTTTGTACCAACTATACAGCAGTCTATATGGGGAAATAAAAAGAATTAAAACTTTCAGGAAACTTATGTATTTCTGAAATTTCAACAAAAGTTTAGGAATAGCTTCACGGCGTAATGGCACGCGCCCCACTGCTCGAGGAACCAGCGGCGGTGCTCTCCTTGGATGCCAGGATGGCGTTTGACATGGTGGAGTGGAACTATCTCCTGGCGGTCCTGGCACACATGGGTTTCGGCACGACATTCATATCGTGGGTCAGGCTACTATATACTGAACCCGTGGCACGAGTGACGGCCAATGGCCACATATCGAGTGAATTCCCGCTAGCGAGAGGCACGAGGCAGGGATGCCCACTCTCGCCGTTGTTATTCGCACTAGTTTTGGAACCCTTGGCGACAGTCGTCAGGACCACACAGCTGCTGAAGGGCATTCAGTGGGGAAGCGACTGGGAAGACAGGGTCTCCCTGTACGCCGACGACATGTTGGTCTACCTCACGGACCTCGAGCAGGGGGTGCCGGCCTTACTGGCCTTATGCGAGAGACATGGCACGGCATCGGGATATAAAATTAATTGGTCGAAATCAGTACTCTACATGCTGAATGGCACCCCACCGCCCCTGACGGCAGACTGCCCGTTGCTGATCGAACCCCTCTCCTTCAAGTACTTGGGGATCCACATCACCCGGGAACATGCGACCTTCCTAGACATGAACCTCAAGCCACTGCTAGATAGGTTCAAGGCAGATGTGCGACACTGGAAGTCCCTCCCTTTGACATTGCTAGGCAGGGCGGCGCTTTTCAAAATGATGGCACTGCCACGCTTTCTGTATGCCCTAGAAAATACGCCGGCTATTGTTCCACAAACGTTTTTCAAACAGGTAGCGGCGCAAGTATCAAGCCTACTGTGGGGTGATAAACCGGCCAGAGTCGCGCATGCGAAACTGGTAAAGGACTGGTACAGCGGAGGGATAGCGCTCCCACACCTTGAATTGTACTACTGGGCAGCGCACCTTAAAGTGATTAATCAGTGGATACATGCGCCACAGAACGATCCCGCGTACATGGCTGACAGGAGGCAACTAGGCATAAAGACTCTGATAGCACCGTTATATAACAAAAGTTTGTTGACGAAGTTGATCGGCCCGACCAAACACACGGTGACTCTGTGGTATAAAGCTCAGAGGCGACTGGGATGGGAGGGTGTGATCACCAAGCTAACGCCACTATGGGATGCCAAGAGCCTGGGTAACTTGCGACGTAGTAAGGGGTTTGACCAATGGGACGACATTGGGATCTCCACGGTGGGAGACATGTGGACGGGGGAAGGGGTGATCTCCTTCGCGGCCCTGAGGGAACAATACGAGATGGGAATAACTGAAACATACAGATATGTACAGATCAGACATGCACTCCTATCTGTGATGGAGCCGGGCACCGCGATCCCAGAATCGGCTCCGTTAGAGGACCGGCTTCTGACAGACTACATGGAAGCAAGTGCTACCTCACTCACATACCGCAAGCTGATTAATAACTTGCCAGACCCACTGGTAAAACTGAAGGAACGTTGGGAGGAAGAGGTTGGGGATCTGGATGAGGCTGAATGGAATGCAGCACTGGCATCGCCCAAGGAAGCGGGTATATCCACACGCTTTCGACTAGTACAGTTTAAGGTCCTACATAGGGTCTATTACACCCGCACGACACTGCACAGGATCAGGAGGGCTGAGCACCCCTACTGTCTGAGGAATTGTGGGGAGGAGGGTACGCTGTTCCATACGTTGTGGGACTGCCCAAATATCCAGGGTTACTGGCGGAGAATTACACGCACAATGGGCCAGACCTTGAACACCTCAGTGATCCCTGATCCCAGAGTATGCCTACTGAATGTATGGAAGCCGACAGACCTCACACTACATGGGAAGGGATGGGTCATCATTGGGATGATGTTAGCGAAACGTGACATAGCACTGAACTGGGGAGCACGCACCACCCCGACCCTGAATCAGTGGAGTAGAAACATGGACATGCTAATGATTACTGAAAGGGCAGTCTACCAACAGAGGCTCAACCCACGAAAATGGAATAAAATATGGTCACCGTGGAATGTATATAGGGGGGAGATATGTGAGCCACTTCCCGAGGATGAAGAGACTGATAGTGAAGGGGACGAGGAGGAGTTAACATGAAAGGGAGGAGTAGGGGTGGGACAAGAGAAATAGGGGGAGGCGGGATGTTTGAGCCTGATGGAAAGGATTGAGGATGATACCAGTCGGGTAATGTACAATGTTAAATGCCTAGGGAAACCTATACTCAAGCGAGAATGTTGAATTTTACTATGCAAACTGACAACTGTTGAGACCCTGTTTATGGTTTAGTTGTAAAAAGTAACAGCTTATTTGAATAGTTGCATGAGTGGCTGTTTACGGCAGAATGTTGATGCCGCGATATGACATAATGACGGTGCATACTATCCTGGTTTCTGCAACAATAAAAACAAGTTTTACAAAAAAAAAGTTTAGGAATAGTTGTTTATACACCTTTGCATTTTGGGGTTACCCAAACTATCATTTGATTTAGAGAGTATTTTGCAAAATATTTTTTTTCTTGCATACTGGCTGGCCACATATGCAGAGAAATACAGTTGGTAATAGCAAGTGCTCTACTATTCTCTGTTCCCATGTCTCCCGATTTTAAAAACTGTGCCCTGCTTGTGTCGCTAACACCCCAAAGCGTGATATGGAGGCGTCCTATTTCACCCAGCCGAATTCACACCTTTTTAAAAAATGTGGGTAGTTGCGTTTTGGGTCCTAGCTCAGAGACCTCCCAGGAAATGTGTTAAACCCCAACATTTCTGAAAGACACCAGGGTGAGTCCAAAGTGTCATGACTTTTGTGGCTCTTATCTTTTTAACCCAGCTTTGGTTTATTAAACAAAATAAACAAAAATTCTCCTCACATTACTGTCAAGGAAAAGTCTGAAATGTGTGGGGATCTACACATTTCTAAACACTGTTTTTCCCCATGTCTTCCGATTAAAAGTGGTACCTCACTTGTGTGGTCGGCCTAGTGCTCACAACAGGAAAAGGCCTTAACGCAGCTTGAAACTTCAGTTTTTTTTAATGAAAACTGACCCCCATTTTTAGGGCTGTAGAGTGCTGTGTGCTATAGAGTGATGTGTGCTGTAAGAGTGATGTGTGCTGTAAGAGTGATGTGTGCTGTAAGAGTGCTGTGTGCTGTAGAGTGCTGTTGAGTGCAGAGTGCTGTTGAGTGCAGAGTGCTGTTGAGTGCTGTGTGCAGTTGAGTGCAGAGTGCTGTGTGCAGTTGAGTGCAGAGTGCGGTGTGCAGTTGAGTGCAGAGTGCTGTGTGCAGTTGAGTGCAGAGTGCGGTGTGCAGTTGAGTGCAGAGTGCTGTGTGCTGTAGAGTGCTGTGTGCTGTAGAGTGCTGTGTGCTGTAAAGTGCTCTGTGCAGAGTGCAGTTGAGTGCAGAGTGCAGTTGAGTGCAGAGTGCAGTAGAGTGTTGTGTGCTGTAGAGTGTTGTGTGCTGTAGAGTGCTGTTGAGTGCAGCGTGTAGTGTGCTGTAGAGTGCTGTTGAGTGCAGAGTGTAGTGTGTTGTTGAGTGCAGAGTGTAGTGTGCTGTAGAGTGCAGTGTGCTGTAGAGTGCTGTTGAGTGCTGTGTGCAGTTGAGTGCAGAGTGCTGTAGAGTGCTGTAGAGTGCTGTGTGCTGCAGAGTCCTGTTGAGTGCAGAGTGCTGTTGAGTGCTGTGTGCAGTTGAGTGCAGAGTGCTGTGTGCAGTTTAGTGCAGAGTGCTGTGTGCAGTTGAGTGCAGAGTGCTGTGTGCAGTTGAGTGCAGAGTGCTGTGTGCAGTTGAGTGCAGAGTGCTGTGTGCAGTTGAGTGCAGAGTGCTGTGTGCAGTTGAGTGCTGTGTGCAGTTGAGTGCTGTAGAGTGCTGTGTGCTGTAGAGTGTTGTGTGCTGTAGAGTGTTGTGTGCTGTAGAGTGTTGTGTGCTGTAGAGTGCTGTGTGCTGTAGAGTGCTGTAGAGTGCTGTGTGCTGTAAAGTGCTCTGTGCAGAGTGCAGTTGAGTGCAGAGTGCAGTTGAGTGCAGAGTGCAGTTGAGTGTTGTGTGCTGTAGAGTGTTGTGTGCTGTAGAGTGCTGTTGAGTGCAGAGTGTAGTGTGCTGTAGAGTCCTGTTGAGAGCAGAGTGTAGTGTGCTGTAGAGTGCAGTGTGCTGTAGAGTGCAGTGTGCTGTAGAGTGCAGTGTGCTGTAGAATGATGTGTGCTGTAGATTGATGTGTGCTGTAGAGTGCTGTGTGCTGAGAAGTGCTGTAGAGTGCTGTTGAGTGCAGAGTGCTGTTGAGTGCAGAGTGCTGTGTGCAGTTGAGTGCAGAGTGCTGTGTGCAGTTGAGTGCAGAGTGCTGTGTGCTGTAGAGTGCTGTGTGCTGTAGAGTACTGTTGAGTGCAGAGTGCTGTTGAGTGCAGAGTGCTGTTGAGTGCTGTGTGCAGTTGAGTGCAGAGTGCTGTGTGCAGATGAGTGCAGAGTGCTGTGTGCAGTTGAGTGCAGAGTGCGGTGTGCAGTTGAGTGCAGAGTGCTGTGTGCAGTTGATTGCAGAGTGCTGTGTGCAGTTGAGTGCTGTGTGCAGTTGAGTGCTGTGTGCAGTTGAGTGCAGAGTGCAGTTGAGTGCAGAGTGCAGTTGAGTGCAGAGTGCAGTTGAGTGCAGAGTGCTCTGTGCAGATGAGTGCAGAGTGCTGTGTGCAGTTGAGTGCAGAGTGCAGTTGAGTGCAGAGTGCTGTGTGCAGTTGATTGCAGAGTGCTGTGTGCCGTTGAGTGCTGTGTGCCGTTGAGTGCTGTGTGCCGTTGAGTGCAGAGTGCAGTTGAGTGCAGAGTGCAGTTGAGTGCAGAGTGCAGTTGAGTGCTGTGTGCTGTAGAGTGCTGTGTGCTGTAGAGTGATGTGTGCTGTTGAGTGCAGTGCGCTGTTGAGTGCAGTGTGCTGTGTGCTGTTGAGTGCAGAGTGTAGTGTGCTGTAGAGTGCAGTGTGCTGTAGAGTGCAGTGTGCTGTAGAATGATGTGTGCTGTAGAATGATGTGTGCTGTAGATTGATGTGTGCTGTAGAGTGCTGTGTGCTGAGAAGTGCTGTAGAGTGCTGTTGAGTGCAGAGTGCTGTTGAGTGCAGAGTGCTGTGTGCAGTTGAGTGCAGAGTGCTGTGTGCAGTTGAGTGCAGAGTGCTGTAGAGTGCTGTGTGCTGTAGAGTACTGTTGAGTGCAGAGTGCTGTTGAGTGCAGAGTGCTGTTGAGTGCTGTGTGCAGTTGAGTGCAGAGTGCTGTGTGCAGTTGAGTGCAGAGTGTGGTGTGCAGTTGAGTGCAGAGTGCTGTGTGCAGTTGAGTGCTGTGTGCAGTTGAGTGCTGTGTGCAGTTGAGTGCTGTGTGCAGTTGAGTGCTGTGTGCAGTTGAGTGCAGAGTGCAGTTGAGTGCAGTTGAGTGCAGTGTGCAGTTGAGTGCTGTGTGCTGTAGAGTGCTGTGTGCTGTAGAGTGATGTGTGCTGTTGAGTGCAGTGCGCTGTTGAGTGCAGTGTGCTGTGTGCTGTTGAGTGCAGTGTGCTGTGTGCTGTTGAGTGCAGTGTGCTGTGTGCTGTTGAGTGCTGTGTGCTGTTGAGTGCAGAGAGCTGCGTGCTGTTGAGTGCAGAGAGCTGCGTGCTGTTGAGTGCAGAGTGTTGTGTGCTGTTGAGTGCAGAGTGCTGTGTGCTGTTGAGTGCAGAGTGCTGTTGAGTGTGTCTGTGTGAGGGTGGTTCTGTGTAGGGTGTAGCTACTGGCAATGTAAATGACAATGCCATTGATGATTTAAAAAAAAAAAAACATGTCATGAGCAATGCCAATAGCTCTACCTTTAATGATGCCGAGACCATTGCATTGTAAATGCTTGTTTTTAAATGGGAGGCAGGCATGCAGCCCCTTCTCCGGGCCCTTATATAAACATATATTCAGAGGGGAGGAAAGAGGGTGGCCCCTTCCAAAGCTACTGTGGTCCCAGAAGACTCCATCCCCTGGGGACTTCCTTTTTAGGTCTCGGCTAGGCGCGCGAAGCGCGTCTCCGCCGAGCCCCTTTTGTCGGCATGTGTGCTTCCCAGGAGACAGTCCTGGCCGCGCGCATCGCCTTGGAGGCGATTTGAAAGTGGCACGCGCCGACTGGCACGCGCCGCGCTCTGCCTGGCTGTCTCCTGGGAAGCACAAACATACCCAGGCACACCTCCCCCTGCACGCATGCGCCCACACACACACACGAGCGGAGACAGACACACAGACAGATACACTCCCCCCGCCGTCGCACACAGAGACACACACACAGGAGCGAACATACACGCGCACATACACGAGCGCCCCCCAAGGCCCACTTACCGCCAATCCAGTGTGTTCTGTCGCCTCCGCGGGGCTCTCCGGCATGGGAGCCCCGCATCACGCACTGCTCTTGACCAGGAACTCCGTGGGCGCCCCCACACTAGGTTTCGTTTTGAATGCGCGCGCAGATATTGCAGTCATCTCGCCTGATCCCCAACAGAAACCGACAGCGCAGGGGTTAATCGCAAGCTTTATTTTATGTACAAATAGTTCCTTCCTGCTGGCGTTTTTTTTTGTTTTGTTGCTGGCTTGTTTTTTGGAGGTGCCTCAAAAGACAAAATACAAACCCTTGGTGATCTCATTGGGGCTGCAAGTTCGTTTGCACCAATTATGCTGCTTGTGTAATAGGGGAGGGTGCCGCGACGCCGATGGCGGACTGGCCTCTGGGTTTTTTTCTTGAGTATTACACAAGCAGCACACTACTGCACTCTGCATCTGTCCCTATTTTACACTAGTGCATCGTTTCTGTTGTATGCTGCGTTGCTGCCTTCTGGTGACAATACACAGAGGAGGTGTGCACGTGTCATGTGCGTGCAAGATGCGCACGGAGGAAGGTGCGCATGGAAGCCAGGACAGAACCAGAGTGACAGGGCGACGTCTTCATTATCACTGGCGGAAGTAGAATAGTGCACAGGGGACGTGTGCACGTGACACGAGAATGCACGGCACGCACAGTAGGAAGGTGCATCGTGCACATAGAAGCCAGGAGAGAACCAGAGGGACAGGAGACATATCACTGGCGGAGGTGGAATAGTGCACAGAGTGCGTGTGCACGTGTCATGTGAATGCACGGCACGCACAGGAGGAAGGTGCGCACAGCAGCCAGGACAGAACCAGGGTGACAGGGAGATATCGTCATTGTCACTGGCGGAAGTAGAATAGTGCACAGGGGACGTGTGCACGTGCATCGTGCACATAGAAGCCCGGAGAGAACCAGAATGACAGGAGACATTATTACTGGCGGAGGTGGAATAGTGCACAGGGGACGTGTGCACGTGTCGTGTGCGTGCATGAGGCGCATAGGAACAAGGTGCGCACAGCAGCCAGGAGAGAACCAGAGTGACAGGGAGACGTCTTCATTATCCCTGGCGGAAGTGGTATAGTGCACAGAGGACGTGTGCACGTGTCATGTGAATGCACGGCACCCACAGAAGTAAGAGGCATTGTGCACATAGAAGCCTGGAGAGAACCAGTCTGAGTGAGGGGAGACGTCTTCATAATCAGGATTTCACTCCGGATTCCGCTCCTCTGTGGGGGAAGGAAACAAATGTCCCCGGCCTGAGCGCCTGAAGAGAGGGCTGTGGTGCAACCACGTCTACTGCAGCAACATAACGATAAAATAAACAAGCATTTGCAATGCAATAGGTCTCGCATTTACGCGAGTTTGATCTACTGACATTGCAAATGACAGTGCCTTTGATTTTAGTTTTAAAAACGAAAACGAAAATCAAAGGCATTGTCATTTGCAATGTCAATAGCTCAAACTAGCGTAAATGCGAGACCTATTGCATTGCAAATGCTTGTTTATTAAAGGGAGGATGGTGCGCTGCCATCTCCCCAAGCTACTATAGGCCCGGGGACCCCATTGCCCAGGGCCTTAACTGTTCCAGGATGGGTGCTCTGGTGCTGACCCGGAGAACCCACCAAACAGTACGTTGGAGGCTTCAGGTCCCTCACAGTCCCGCTGGGTCTCCACATGCATTCGTCTTAGGTGATACAGGAGCCAGCATTGCTCCCATCCAGCATGAGCAATCTGAGTTTCCCTGCCTGCAAGAGCATAGCCAGGGAAACAGATGTCCGCTCCCACCCAAAGGAAGTATTTACAAAGCTCTCGCCGGGTGGGAGCACACTTGAGTTCCCTGCCTGCGCTCCTGAGGGCAGGGAAACTTCTGTGTCCTGGGGTGGGTTGGCCGGGACACAGTGTATGACCCAGCTTTGGAGGATGGAATCCCCTGCCCTTTTAACCCTTCCTGTACTCATGACAAGCTGAGCTCATCATGAGCCACGGCGCTCCAGTGCTCATGACAAGCTGAGCTCGTCATGACCGCGCCCGTTTAATGGAACGCTCGCACGCTGGGCTGATTCTCCCGCTGTGCTGAGTGTTCCATTAAACGGGCGCGGTCATGACGAGCTGAGCTCGTCATGAGCACTGGAGCGCCGTGGCTCAGCTCGTCATGAGCACCGGGGCGCTGTGCGTGCCCCGCCCCCCAGCACAGCGGGGGAAACAGCCCCGCAGTGAAGGGGTTAAGGCTTCGGGAGGGGGGGCGCTTGACCACTTCCCTATTATTATCTCAGCCACATGGTATAGGGTCCCTGCAGACTACACTGGCATGGGGAGGATAGCCCTGTGCCCCCCTTTTTTAAAAAACAAATTTGTGGCCCCGGTAGATGGGGTACCTGGAGCCATAATCAGCCTAGGGAGGGGGCAGTGTGCCTCTCCTCCCATGCTGAATTGGGGCCTCGAGGGGCACCCTTCCCCTCTGTTTTTCATGGCAGCTGCAGGATCGTGGCTTTTAAAAAAAAATATATATATATATATTCTGGCAATGGGGGGATCCCAGAGTGACCACTTCACCCCCAAAGGGGATAGGGGGCAGGGTATTCCTACCCGGCCCCTTTACAGTAATTTTTTTAGATGAAACTCAGGACACGGGATTAAGTCCCCGAGCCCTGTAATGGCTGCCTGCAGCATTTTCCTTCATGTTGCAGGCTCCCAGTCACAGTGCTCGTTCCCGAAGTGGGCATGTTTCCCTTGAGAGTGAACTGGCCCAAGGAAAAAAATGCCCCCCTGGGCAAATCAGAACACTATGTTTTTTAAAATTGGGTTTGAGAGACTATCATGTGAGGACCTCGAATGCAACCATCCATATATAAAAAAAAGTGTACCTTAATTTCTCAAAAACTACTTAACAGATTTACACCTAATCACAAAAAGCACTCTATCTGGACCAAGATCTAGATTACAGCCAAATTTGGTGTAGTTCTGTACAGCGATATTTGAGGTAGTGCTTCTTAAAATCGTTTTATCGAAAATGATTATTAATTTAGCATTTTGGGATCTGCCCCTTTTTCTCGGCGCCCCCAAACTTTCCATGAAGAAACTAATAAAAAAAGTTAATCCTTTTGGAAAACGCCATGAAGATTCATCAAACAGCGCCTAAAGTTGTTAGCAAAACAAAACCTAGAACTACCCAGTGGCAACCATCACAGGATAATATATCTCTCTCTCTTTTTATATATTACCTAGTGTCGTTTGCCACTAGGTAGTTATAGTTAGGTCAGCTGTTCCATAGGATTTTTTTTTGTGTTGCTAATAACTTTGATGAATCCATGAAACTTTTTAAAAAGGTGCCTCTTTTTGACTAGTTTGTGCATTGAAAGTTTCGGGGTGATCCATCAAGCGGGGTCCGAGAAAAAGGTGGGGGTCCGAAAACACAAAATCCCCATGCATTTGCCATAGACTTCCTTGGAATGGGCTACAGCAAAAACTATTAAAAATGAATTACACCAAATTATTACAGGAAGCTAAATATTGGTCAACAGATTGTGCTTTTTGTGATTTGGTGTAAATCCGTTAAGGAGTTTTTGAGAAATTAAGGTTGAAAAATAATTGTATATCTGGGTGTCTGGGCCCACGACAGTCTCGGGAGACTCTCACAGGAGAGCCAATTTAAAAATAGAGCGTTCTGATTGGCCCAGGGAGCTTTATTTGCCTTGGACTATCTAGCTCCTGTGGGAGTCAGTCTCCTGCATGAGCTAGTGCTCTGATTGGCTTCTAGCAACATGAGAAAATTGATGCTGGTAGCCATTACAAGAATATAAGGGGGTAGGGATAACCTGACTCCCTAAGCAGAAGGACTCGCCTGGGGCCAAAAAGGAAAACAAATCAGCCAAAAATGCAGTGATCTTGAGGGACTCCCAAGGGATAAAAAAAATGGCTGACAGGCCGCACTTTACTGAGTTTATTCCCTGGGGAGCCCACCCCGAGGCCGTATTCATAAAGGGGAAGAGGGCTGCATGGCCCGGGGGAGCCCAACCTGATGCTGAAATCCCCTTTTATGGGGAGGGGGCCATGTCCCCACCCCCCACACTGAACCTCCAGAGGCCCTGGGATCCCACAACCAGGGCAGAAATTAAACAAAATTGAGAGGGGGCCCTGCGACCCGCCCCCTCCCCCCCTCCCGAGCATCAAAAGGCCCCGGGAAACCCACCTCCAGGGCCAAAAGTTAACAAAATGGGGAGAGGAGTATTCGGCCCCCCCTCCCTGAGTCATTAATGACCCCGGGGATCCCATCCCCCAGTTCCTGTTCGCAATAGGTTCGAGACTTAGCTGTTTCCCTTCCCGTGCTGGCAAGGAAAACGGTATTTGCTTTTGCTTGGCTGGAGCATTTTCAAAACTCCCGCCAAGCAAGAGGAAAGACTGTCTGCTCCCAGTCGGCAGGAGCTTTAAAAATGGTCCAGTCCACTTAGAGCAGATTTTTGACCTGTTTCCCTGCCCGCACTGAAGCGGGGAAGAAAACAGAGCAAAATATTGCCCCTGATCGCAGAAAGCAGCATTAGTAGCTGCTCCCTGCGAGCTAGATCAATGCCAGCTCCTGTTGAATGCAAGGAGATTGGCACCAGGGCACCCAACTTTAAAAAATAAAATTAAAAAATAAAGTGTTTCAAAGGGTATGGGGTTCCTGGGGCTGATAGTGACTTGGGGAGAAGGGTGCGTGCCCCCCACCCCTTTATTAAAATCAGTTGCCCTGGGGTCCCCAGGGCCTAACAAGGCTTGGGGAGGGGGGGCTCCTCGACCCACCTCCCCTTTATTTTTAGTAATGGCCCCGGGGGATGGGGTCCCCTGGGTCAGCAAGGCTCAATACCTCTACATACCTATGATGCTTTAGGAGCACGTGTGTTTTGTTAACACTTACACCCATTAGCTGAGCCCAACTGTACAAAATTAGGTAGCGAAGTAATATGATACCTGTCACTATGTAAACTATACAACAAACTAACACACTCATTGGAAGATGTCATCAATGATATTATTTGAAATGTCATGAGTGATGTCATAGAACGTCATGAGTGATGTCATCTGTGAGATCATAAGCACTGCATGCCGGGGGTGCAAATTATAGTTAGTAATGCAACTATAACTGGTGAATTTCTGTGTTGTCTTTACTTTAAAACGTTAATGTTGTCATTGACAAATTCACCTAACTATAACATTACTTTAACCTTTAGTTTTCTTTCTCTGAATTTCTAAAGGTTTTTTTTTTTTTTAAACAAAAACAAATCTTTTTATTACACCTAACTATAAGGTTATTTTAACCATTGTTTTTTTCAGTGAATTTCTAGGTTTTTTCTTAATGTAAAGTATTATTTAAGTACGATACGTAAAGCCAACCCCCAACCTGCAGCCATCCCCACGCTGCGCACAGCCGAAGCCGCTTATTTATTATTTACTGCTCTGGGAAGGCGTTACCCAATAAGGCTATGCAAGGACTTTTTGAACCTACTTTTGGGTGCTGCTAGTGCCCATAGAAGGAACAGGGGCACCATCAAGCATTTTGTTTAAAATTATTGGGGGCTGCAGAGAGTGCATTAGCCCCTCAGCAACATTTAAAAAAAAAACTATAAGTCTCCTGGGTCATTGAATTCATGATTGCAGGAGAGCTTACTATATTTTTTTTTTAGCACTTCCAGCTGACGCCGCATGCTCTTCAGCTGAAGTGCAGGCACCTCTTGTGTTTAGTTCTGTTTCTGCAGTTTGTGTCTACATTTTTTGCAAGGGGAGATGGTACCCCTATTCCTTAATCACAATCCCCAATAGGATACAATCATGGACTGGGGTACCATCTCCTCTCTTTCCGGTGTGCGTCCGTATATGAATTTTCCCTTTATTTTGTTGGGCATGCTGAATGGATTTTTATATTTGATATTATACATGAACTAGACCATGTTATAAATTTTCGTACCTTTCCATTAATCGACCAGATTGGGGACATTAGCTACTGAGTCCCTTTATTTGCACGTATAAGCCCTGAAGAAGTTCTCTTGGCTTGTTTGCCGTTTTAGAACGAAACGCGTTGGCTGCTGTTGGAAGTGAAATATCATTTGGATTTCTGAAATAAAGAATTGAAAAGAAAATATCAAGAGACTTATATTTCTTGTTATTTTATTACTTGTTATTTCAGGCAACAAAGAGGACCCAAAATGGATTGGGGAGGCCTAAATACCCTCCCCACCCCACGGCGCGCCGGAAATGACGTGCCTGGCGCACCCTGTAAGGGGACTCCTCCTGGAGTCCCGCAGTAGTGAGTGAGGGTAGGGAAGTGCCCTAATAGATCTACGGGGGGCTGCCATCTGAGGTGGCCCCCTGTGGGGGCCCTGGGCAGCCTCATTTTAGCCATTGGTTCTCTTTATTGTGAGTGCCAGTGGTTTGCTTGTGCACAACTGCTTGTGTTGGCCTTGCACAAAAAACACAGAGCCAGGTATGTGTACTACTCTTATGAATCCCTATCTATCGTAGTTATTCCACTACTTCTGGGGGGCCTTCTCTCCGCCCATGCTGTCCCTTCCATATCCTGTAGTTCCCAGCTCCTCCTCACACTTCCCATCCTGGGGCAGGAAATGGTGTCCGGTATCCTGACTGTGGACCTGGGAGGACATTGTCCTTCCGGTCCCAGCCTCCTTATGTCGTGACACTGGTTGAAAACAGAGAACTTCAGCTCCGGGGCTACTGGCTCAAGCTCTGCTTTCATTTCATGATTTGCTTGTTTATTTGGGGGATTGGTCATTTTGTACTTATATGTCTTGCAAGCATATATGCACCCATTAAATAAATGGCCTTTTAATTACTTTTAAAGCTTTTTATATATGTTTACAGGCTTGCCAAGGCCAAACCTACTGATTTTAACAATGCTTGTTTCTTTTAAGAGCAGAATAACATCAATGCATCAGCGCCTTACGGTTCTCCCACACCCATTCATTTTGACCTCAGCACATGCAATGCCCAGGTCATTTACTGCCTCTAAGGATGGTCTGATCTGGTCCACAGGTCCCTGATCTGGGATTTGAGGCATTGGCAGTTCCATTGATCTTGCAGAAGAATGGTGGGTTGAAGGTGGAGTTCTGACCTGTCGAGAGAGGGCGATGGCATGTCAGTGGCTCCATGGACTTGAGTGTAACCTGCCTACTTAGGTGCAGGACCAGGAGGTCTCCTGGCTGTCAGTTATGTCTCCTCCCTTCTTATGTGTGTAGTCCACAGGGTGGACGCTGGAGCATGTGCAAAGAAGGGTGTGAACATTCACAGATTCATTTTATTTTAGATTAAGTGATTCGCCCACAATCACAGGATGTTGAGACGATGCAGAGATGCAGAGACTCAAAGGTAGTTCCCCAGTTCCAGTGTGGGCAGCTCTAGCCGTAACGCCGCATCTGTTTCTGTGATGGAGAGGGCGTAGAGCATTTGTGATAGCTTTGATGTATGGTGTGTGGAGCACTGCAGAGCAAGTGTTGATGAGTATAAGTTGGAATGTGTGTAGTTTGAGGGTGTGTGGTTGTCAGTGGGGTGTGCACAAGGTTGGGTCTTTGTCTTGTGCGAATGCTATATAAGTGTCCGGGTTGTCTACTTATGGGTGTGGTTGGGGGCATTTGCAGTACTGGGTGCTGCATGATGCACATGCGTTTATCTTACCTTGTCAGTTTTGGTAGAAGAAGGATTCTGACCCTAGGACCTTCCTGGCCATAACAGGCCAAAGCAGCTGACACCCTTGTCTCTATCCACCTTTTGCTGGGGAAGTTAACACCTTGGCTGCGGTGCCAATTCTGCCGCAGCTCTAGAGGGGGGGGGGGCCGCGCGGCGCTCCCATGCTCGTGACGGAACCGCTCCGTCACGAGCCTCGGGAGCACTGTGCTTGTGACGGAGCGGTTCCGTCACGGCCCCACCCGCTCAATAGAACGTGGCGCGAAATCAGCGCCACGCAGGCGCGCCGAGCGGGCCTTGACGGAACCGCTCCGTCACCAGCACAGCGCAACCGAGGCTGGTGACGGTGCGGTTCCGTCACCAGCATGGAAGAGGTTAAGACGATGGTACACCCTGAAGAGTTCATTGAAACAGGGGGAAAGCAGGAAGAAAGCCACTTCCTGTGCAGATGAGTGATGGGAAATACAATGATGTCACTTCATGTGCAGAGGGATAATGGAAAATGAAGTCCTTTTACTTGGCTTCTTCTTTTATAGATGAATTTTGGGGGAAACTGGTGATGTCACTTCCTGTGCAGATGGATGATGGGAAATGAAATCGACTTGCTTGGCTTCTTCTCTAAAAGGTATTGTTGGCTGGAAACCAGTGATGTCACTTCCTGTGAAGTTGGATGATGGGGGAAATCCGAGATGTCACTTTCTATGCTGATGGAGAATGGGAAATCCAGTGATGAGGTTTCATGATCTGATGGCTGAGGGGCAATGCAGTGGTATCACTTCCTATGCAGATGGATGATGGGAAAAGAATATTGACGTCAGCACATGCAGTGTCTAGGTTATTTCCTTGTTGTTTATAAGGATGGTCTGATCTTAGACACACTTCACTGGTCTGAGGTCAGGTATTCCCACAGAGTGGGTTGTTTTACCCTTGGGCTAAAGGCACTTTACGTCACCCCTTCGATAGGCTGGCGGGCTGGGGCAGGATCAGCGGTGTTCACATCAAGCATATGCCTGAAGGGCATGAACTCTAGGGGCAGAGACAGTCACATGTCCATTTCACTTCTGTGAGGCTGGTATGCCTGTGGAGAGTCAGTCATGCATGCATGCTGATTTGGCATGCATTATTTTGGAGGATGTTGTTAAAAGGTCAATTCTGCATTTTCTGCTTTTAGTTGAATGTTATTGGTGGGATTGAGCAGATGTGTCACACTGAGGTTTAATGCTCTTCAGATGTTGTTTTCACGTACGTGCAGACCCTGTTGAAGGTGCTGCCAACCTCCCTGGCACCAGCACCAGGTTGCCTGCTCCCCGCGTGGCAACTCTTGAGTCAGCTGTGACTAAAGTCCTCTTGGATCCTCGAGTCCAACCCCTGCGGTGGCCCAGGAGCCGCTGCTCGTCTCATGTCTATTCCTTTTTTGGTGCTAACTCCTATAGGGCTAAACATGTCTTCTTATACATGTCATACATAGTAAAAAGAGATTCATGTGGACTGGTGGCACTGAACTGGTACCATGTAGCACTTAATGCCACCAGAGGCAGCTGAAGATTCAACTGAGGGTTATTATGAGCTGCACAATATACCTCTAGCCCCCATCCAGTGGACTTTAACAGAGGCCAGTGGTTTAAGTTGAAACAATACAATGAATTGAATGCATTGGATGCTCAGGACCGTTCTGTAAGTAGCAATGATAAATCCTCTAGAACTAAGGGGCATAATACCAAGGGCCATTATCGCCGCGTTAGCGGGACTTTTCCCGCTAATGCAGCGATAACTTAATCGCCCTATTACCAAGCTGTTGCTAACACCAGTTAGCGACAGCTAGTAGGAGATAGCGACCATCTTGGGCCCCACTTTGCATGTCAGCGATAGTTATCGCTAATGACATGCAAAGTGGGCGTGCCAAAATGTCAGCGATTGAAAACAGTCGCTGCAATCGCTATCGCCTATGATCAACACAGGCGTTGTTTGGAAAATATTCGCGCTAAGCGCAAATATCTCCAAAAGCTAACGCCTGCCCTGACCAGCTCTTAGCCATGTTATCCAATGAGAGGTGGATAACATGGCTAAGAGCATTGTCATGATAATGCATGAATATCGCTGTATTGACAGCGATATTCGCGCATTTCGCCTGTTTTTATCGCTCCTGAGATAAACCTTGCTAATAGCAAGGTATCTCGGCGATAAAAACAGGTGAAGGGCGGCGATATAAATATTCCTGCTAAGCCAACACAGCGATAATTATCGCTAGTTGTTGGTAATATGCCCCTATCTTTTTTTAAATGACTAACTTTGGTGAGAGGAGTTTGTAGTTGTGTTGTGTATGAGCTGTAAGGTTGTGTATCTGTTGAGGGTGCTTTCACATGTTCATAGTCTCAGGAACACGTGCCTGGGGTATTATAAACTTGGGTTCTGAACACACTTTTACCCTTCGAAGCATGGATTGTACAGGGGTGGGGAAATCTTCTCGCTCGCAACTTTGTTAACATTTTTTGAAAACCTTGTGAGTGTCGTAAAATGTGATTTGTCCAAAGATTTTCTTTAATTCAAAGGGGGACCGTTTCACCTGACTTTTAAAACGGACGTGTCAAGGTTTCTCATCAGATATTATCTTAATGGAGCAGCACCATCAGCTTCAATACAGGACCTCTGTGGCTGTCTGCAGCCCCAGCGAAGAGACCCGTGTTTGAATGCAGTAGTGGCTGGCACGTATGGAGAGTGGTGGGGCGGGCAAATGGGTGGTACTAAAATAAAAAATAAATAGGCACTTACCTTCCTGGCTAGCTGCATGACGTCCTCCTCGCTCAGGCGTTCCAGTCTTCTTTTCTCGAGGCCCCAACGCGGGACTTAGCCAACTCCCCTGACCAATCCTGGCGCTGCTCTCATGCTGTTAACCAGCATGAGAGAAGCACCAGGATTGGAGGGAGCGGCCACTCTCATCGCTCTTAAGAGCACTGAAGGCCTGTGCTTTCTCTAACCCAGCTGTCCTAGACAGAGGGTTAGAGAGGTTTAAAATGTGCATGTCTGGCTGGCTGTGTCAAGACAGCGGGCCAAAATGACATGCGCACTTTGAACGTAAGCGCACAGCTCGCTCCTGCCACTCAGCGGCAATGGGCTGCCCCGTCCAGGCACTCAGTTCAGGGTGGGTTGAAGAAAAATAAATGTGTAATAAACGTTATTACCTTTTTATTTTTCAGCTCTGGGGCAATTGTAGTGAGGTGACCCTCCTCCTCTCTAGTGGATGAGCCGCTCCTGTTTGAATGGGCATGAGAGGTGGTGCCATTTTGTTTACTTTTGACCAGCTGTTCATTGATGGACTCAAGCTAGTATTAGCACAAGCTTTACTCACCTATTAGAGCAGAAACTTCCTTCGCAAACCCAGCATAGTGCAAGCAGTGCAGTGCAAGCTTCCCTCCCTCTCTTTCTTTCTTTCTCTCACTCCTTCTCTCTCTCCACCCACAGCACATGGACCAGCACTACTTCAGACATGGAAGAGACAGTCAAGGCAGCAGCAACATATATGGGATAAAGTACCTCCTGCTTACATTATAAGAATATTGTGAGTCAAGGCAGAGTTTAGTGAATACATTGAGGAGTGAGGACAAAAGATGAATCCATCATTAGATCATGGATCTCTGAGGTGCCTTGTAATATCCTTTTAACATGCGGCAAAGAGTATTTTTATCCTTCTAATATATGGTCAGGACATCAGTCATCTCACAAACCACTTACATTCTTGGTGTCTTACTTTTTCATCAGAAAGAGATAGTGGCTGCAGACATGAAGAACAAAAGCAGACTCCATAGTGTGAAATTAACCACACCAAAACCATGTAGTCATTTGTTAGCAAAAAATAAATCTTCAAATCAGAGTAATATAAGCAGATTACAGATACTGTAGCACAGAATGTGTAAAAACATCATGAAACCAATAGCAGGCAAAAACTTAACATATTACAATAAATCACTCCTTCTGCTGACCACAATTTTTTACAAAAAAACAGATCAGAAGAAATAAAGGTAGTTCTTGTTTTCCTTGCTTAAAATGCAGCTGCAGTGATGCTCTGTGACCTGTCTCTCACACTGGCTGCAGGCATTTGTCACTACTCAACAGTAGTCATTTATTACAGTTGAGCAACTAAGTCATATCAGTCATCACAACTTGACTAAAATAATAAATGAAGAGACTGCCTTTTATACAGGTGTTGCTGGTTCCTTTGCATAACTCCTTGTCAGATGCAAATAGTTCTTAGTGTTTTATTCTTTGCTCTGGGTGCACTTCCAGTTTTAATGAAGTCTTTACAATTGCCTGACATTAGCATTTGCAAGGCTAGTGCCCTTAGCATTTGCACATAGGAGAGAGAGTTCCATATTTCATTTTCCATGTTAGATGTGGCTAGTTCTGAGGGCAGGGAAGCCAAACCATGCTCGAGCCTGGCTTTGGCTAAAAGACTGGCGAGCCAAAGTAGAGAAGGGCCATGCATTCGAGCTCTACCTGGTGCCCTCCCAATTGCAATTTTAAAATATAAAAACCACTGGATGCCTGGCAACTGAGCTTATGAAATCTAAAAAGGCCTTTTTCTGCTTTGTCTGCAGCTGAGCTGAGCTGCCATCCACTCATGTCTCCCTGATGCCCTGCAGAAGGCTGAGCCCTCTTTGGTTTGCTAATCATTTGTAATTGCCACCTTTGAGCTTCTGGCCCTCTTCCCTCTTCGAGGAGGCACTTATTAGCATAAAAAAGATGAATGTGATACTTGTGTTTAATGAACATAGTGTACTGTTTGAGGTTAAGAAAGAATTGTAAACAGCACATGGTGTTCCAGGAAGGGTCTATTTATCCAGTTTCTGGGGCGGGCCGCTCAAACCCAACATATTTTTATTTATTTATTTATTTTAAAGGTTTTATATAGCGCTGGCTAGACCCGGAGGTATCAGAGCGCTTGACATGAGCATCACATCGTAGTTACAGGTTACATCGTTACAAAGGTTACACAGTTGTTAAAGCATGGCAACATATGGGGTCGATTATGATGGCGGTGAATCCGCATCCTCCGGGCCGGTGGAATCCACTGCCGGCCCGGAGGATGCAGATTCACCGCTGCGGACCTTGAAAACACTCACCGCCAGATTATGATGGCGGTGGGTTCAGCGGCAGACGGCAAGTCCGTCCGCCGCTGATCCGCGGGGTGTTGACCGCCATTTGGTGGCGGTGTCTGCAAGACACCCTCAGCCAAATTAGGATGCGTGTGTAAACATGCTTTTCCACGGTGGAAAATCCACCGCGGAAAAGCATGTGGACCTTTGCTTCTGGGGGCCCCTTGCGGGCCCCCAGGGTGAAGGGGAGGGGTGGGGGTGCACATGGAGAGTACCTATGGTACCCCCCTGCATTTGCATGCACAAAGCGGCAGGAACCGTGCGGTGCCTGCCGCTTTGTGCATGAAAATGGAAAGCATGCATGTTTAACATTGCAGCTGGTGCTGCTTTATGCAGCACCCGCCGCAATGTTAACTATACGGAATGTGACCGCCAGGGTGGCGGTCACATCCTGATTCCAATGGAGGGAACGCCGTTGCCCCTGCGGACGGTCCCTCCACCTCGGGGGTGGCGGACGGACGCAAGTCCGTGCGCCATCCTAATCGACGTCATAGTTACTTGTAAGGTCGCGATAAACAATAAGCACAAATACGAAAGGGAAAAAGCAAGCAAGGGGAGAGATTCAGGGGAGGGGGAAGGAGCTGAGAAAGTAGACCGGTAATGAAGGCGGTCAAGAGGAGGGGAGGGTGAAGGACAACTCAAGGAAAGAGGAGGGGAAGGGCGACGGGGACACAAACCGGTAGACGAGTCAAAGCAAAGTCTAAAGTCCAGTAAGCTGTGATCCCAGGGGAAGTAGTATCACTTCCCTATCTCAGTTGCGAGAGGGTCCCTTTACGCAGTAGACTCTCTCAGAGGGGTCTCTGAGACTCCAAGGCCTACATACTGGATCCTTCCCCAAAAACAGGAGAGGGAGTGCTTTGGCAAGGGGTGCCGTAACATACCTCAGCTGTGAGTGGCTCCCTTGGCGCAGTGGACTCTCAGCGGGTTCGCTGAGACTCCAGAGTATAAATATTGGATCTTTCTCCAACAAGGGTAGAAGGAGGAGTGCTTAGTCAAAGGGCACAAAGGACAGGGAGCTAGGCAGACTAGCAGACAAGGTGAGCGATTCAGGGGAGAGAGGATAGGAGCTAGGGAGGTAGACAAAGGGAAAAAGAGTACTAAATGTGAACAAATTTAATTATTGAGTTATTATATAGCGCTGGCTAGACCCGATGGAATCAGAGTGCTTTACATGAGGGACAATAAAGTTGCAAATTACATCAGTTAAAAGTTACATAAGCATCAACAAAAGCCTTTAACCCTTTGCGCGCGTCAGACGGCCCCCGGGCGTCCGACGTCACAGTCGGCGTGTGCGGAGGACGGCCGGGGGGCGTCCTGACCACGCCCAGTCATAAATCACCCGCACCGCAGCGGAATTCCAGCCGCGGTCAACGGGTTAAAGAACATAGGGGAACAAGGTGAATGGAGCAGGAAGGGTAAGGGGATAGGGTAAAGGGGTAGGAGGAAGACTGGACGTATAAATGAGGGAAAACAGTTACAAAAGATACCAGAAAAAACATTTTAGGAGCATAGAAGAAAAGGAAAATGGGGTGAGGAATGGAAAGGGGGTGAGGGCAAAAGGGGTAGTGTATAGATACAGCGGAGAGACGAAGGGAAAGTTTGTCCAAGGTCCAGCTGGGTAGGTGACGGCTGAGGGGGAATCCTCGGTCCATCTCCTCTTCAACTATCAGGTAGGTCCACCGGGCATCGGTCAAATGGCTAGGTCTCAACAGAAAAACAATTAAAGGGGAAGAGGGCGAGAAGAAGGGAGCGTAGAGGGGGAAGGGGGTGGGGTGAAAGGGTATGAGGGGGAAACGACAGAGAGACGAAGGAAAGTCTGCCCAAAATCCGGCTGTGTAGGTGACGGCCGAGGGGGAATCTACAACCCATCTCCTCTTCAGCTAACAGGTAGTTCCACCGGACATTGGACAAATAGCAGAAAGCTGAAACTGACTGGAAGTAAAGCCATGTGAGGCTCTCTACACCATGTGATCTAAGAGTGCTACTGGTCTGTAGGACAAAATGTCACCTGCCATGGTTTAAAAAAAAAACAAAAAACCTTGATCCGAATCGGGTATCAGAGCGCTTTACATAGCACCAGTTGCATTACATGCGGACACATTCATTTTAGGCACGGGGAGATTGAGTGATTTGCCCAGAATCACAGGATGTTCAGCGTCGTTGCTGAGACTCGAACCCGGTTCCCCAGATTTGAGGTCGAATGCCCTAGCCGTTAGGCCACCTCCTCTCATGGTGAGAGTCTGTTAGCAATTCCCCGGGTGTAGGCTAAAAGCAGACCCTAGTACTGGGTTGTCCTAAAAGAGGATCACGTGAAGAGGATCACGTTCAGGCTCCTCACCCACGCACACAAGTCTCTCCACGACCTGGACCCCAAGTACCTCAATGACCGCCTGACCTTCTACACGCTCACCCGCCAGCTACGGTCTACTAGCCTCGCCCTTGCCGCCGTACCACGCATCTGAAGAGCCCCCGCCGGAGGCAGATCCTTCTCCTACCTGGCGGCCAAGACATGGAACTCCCTCCCCATTCACCTTCGGCTGACCCAGGACCACCTCGCCTTCAGGAGACAACTCAAGACCTGGCTGTTCGAGCAGTAGCGGACCCCTTCCCCCCAAGCGCCTTGAGACCCTTTCGGGTGAGTGGTGCGCTATACAAGTGTCGTGATTGATTGATTGATTGATTTATTGAAAGGCCCTCAGCAGACTGGACATATTGATGGATAGTGTTAGCACCCCGAAGGGCGCAGAGTGTACATGTCTGAGCAAAACTAGTGGACCACATGACAAACTGCTGCGATGGACAGCCCTGGTATTGGAATGGCACTGCGCCTGGGAGCCTCCCCACCCACGGAGCAGAGTCAGAGTGCCAGGTAACTGGTGAAACTCTATCTGGGTGAGCCTGGTGAGGTGGCATTGGTCTGGAGTCACTGGACTCAACACTCTATGGTGACTCAAAGCGATGAAGCAGGTGAGGGATGGTGCAAGGCATGTGGGCACTTAGACTGCAGTGGAGAGGTTGGAGCCGGTGGTGGCCAGTGACTGGTATTGGATCTTTCCTGACACGGAGGAACTGTCGATGGAGCTGGGAGATAGCACCAAGTGAAGGAGACCGCTGCAAAGAAGTTTGCCTCAGCCAGTAAGCTGGGCTGAGGTGGGTATCATCCACAATAGGATTTGAGGTCATTAATACTTTGAGTAGACAGAGGAAGAAATCACATATTTAGAGAGTTATTACAGAGTTTAATGATAGAAGATTTCAATTATCAGGCCCTTCCTCCACGGGCACCTGGGACTTTTTTGTCTTTACATCGAACCCTTTTTTTGTTAGCTGTATAATCATGTGCCTTTTACCCCAGCTACCCAATAGTAAAGTGCTTGTGTTCTCCCTGTTGCACATAGTACAATTGGTATACATCTCATTGGCATATATTAAATTTCTTATACATTTCTATATGGTACTACATGTACGCCAGTGCTCCCCGTGGGCTGCAGCAGTCACTGTGACACCCACTACAGTAGCACTGCACACTGTCTCCAGGCTGGCCACTGGACCCTGTCTGTGAAGTTTTAAAATGCCATTTCAACCTGGCAAAATAAACCATTTGCCAGGCATGGACCTTCCTTTTTAATACCTATATGTCACCCCTAAGGTAGGTCTTAAAAATCCCATACAATGGCAGAGTGCATGGTATGTAAAAGTAGGATATGTATATTTAATGTTGTAGATGTTGCGGCAGCGAAAATCTTTCAAAGTCATTTTTCACTGTGGAAAGGCTGGCTCTCCCATCAGTTAATTCTCGTCTACAGTATTACATTAAATAAGTGGTAACTGCAGTTTGGGAGTTGCTAAAGAAAAGTGGTTCTATGACTCATTTTAATAGTAATTCAAAATTCAACAGAATGGCCAAGTCAGATTTTATATGACTATTTTGCAAAGTGCACTTTTAGAAAGATATCATTCTCCTGCTTAAAACTAAAAGGCTTGACTGCCAGTGTCCAAATGTCACCTGGCCCCTGATGACTCCTCTGTGGTGAGATATGGGTTGCTCCCAGACAGTGGAGAAACGGCTCTGGGTATGGGGAGAAGGAGGTGATCTCCTCCCTTGATGGGACGGCCTGGGACTGTATCAGGCCCAGCCTGAACTTCAAAGAATACCTCCCTACCATGTCCCTGGCAGAAGATTCTCACACCTAGGCTTGCCTCCCTTTTGTCTCTCTAGTCAGGTTGGCTCCAAATTCAGAGGGAGGGGAGGGACTGACCATAACTGGTTTAGGGAATGGACAGAGGCGTGCCCTCCACTCACAGGCTGGCACTGGGCATAAAATAGGACTCCACAGACCTCTACTCGGAACATTCTTGATCTGTGAAGAATCAGAAGAAGGACCACCTCGCTGTCTGAAGAACTCGAAGGAAGACTGCACCTGCCTGCATTGAACCTAGGACCCCAGAAGTTACTCCAAGGGTCAGTTGGCTGACCTCCTGAGACCTCTCTCCCTACAACTACCTAGCTGACCAGTGCCAACTCGATCTGCCATAGACCCTCTTGCTTCCTCTGCTGGAGTGAGTCCAAACCCGTGAGTGGTGCCTCCAAGGTCCTGGGCCCGTGGCTGTTGTTATAGTGTTCTCTGTTCTGTCTTCAAACTGCAAGAGGTTGGACTTAGAAATCTTTTGCTGACTTCCTACCGAAAGAGCCTACGGAAACTGAAATCGCTGCCGAAATAGCTTACTTCTACCTGCCGGTAGGCCTCAACTTGCCAGTTTCCAGCGCTAAAGAAAATTTGAGATCCTGAAATCTTTTTATGTCCGAATGTAGCAGGCTTCATTGGGACTGACACTGAGCAGCATCTGATAGACCTGCTCGAAAAACCATAAAAATTTCACTACACCTGCAGGTCTAGTAACTTGAAACATCTACTCAACCTAACTGTAATGCACTTGACCTCTGTCTCTGAAAGCCCAAATGTCAATAGGTAAATCCTGTACTTGTAAAGCGCAAACTAATCACCCCTAAGGGTCTCAAGGCGCTGGAGGATGTCAGGGAGATTAAGTGAGATATTGCCCAGAGTTACATGGTGCTTAGCAGAGCTGCCGCCGGCACCGGGCATCGAACCATGAGCACCATGCTATGGAGTCAGCCGCTCTGGCCATGCACCACACCTCTCCCCTCTTGCCAAATGTGACAAGTTAACAAGATTTAAAGGCATTTTTATTGCTCATTCACTTTGTGAGCAATAAAGATGCCTTTACATCTTGCTGTCACATTTGCTCTGCTTTCAGAGACAGAGGTCAAAAGTCAGTTTGTCTTCCTACTCGCCAGAAAGGGCGAATAGGACCTAAAAATAGCTCCTCCTAATTAAATCTGGCTTGTAAGTGCGAGCAGGCTAGTGGATTTTTTGAGCTCTGATAGGTCCAGGCCATCCTGGGCACAGACCTCAGACTTTGCCTGCTCAGAGTTTTCCCATTTTCATTGACAACTGCCCCGGGATTCCCGTCTTCATCGTAGAGCCCTGCCTCCGATCTGGCTTGCCCTGCCAACTTCTTGTCGACTACCATTCTTTTCCATAAACATTTCTAAGTCAGGAGGTAAACTTTCTACCAGGGCAGACGTGGTCCCTGTATCTTTCCCATGCTCCATCAAGGTCAGCTTTAATATTTGACTTTGAACTGGTCTAGTGCGGCTAGATAACCGCAGGTGGCACTTTGTTTGTTTTTTGGCTCTATTTTTAATTGAAACTTTCACAATAGATCCTTGGTTTCACTTATTGGATTTATTCTGTTTTGCTGTCATTTCATTTATTCAAATATCTATTTTTCTAAATTGGTTTGGGGTTTCTCTTGTGTTGTGTTTTCACTTTATTACTGATTGAATGCTGTATAAATGCTTTACACGTTGCCTCAAGGTTAAGCCTCTCTCCGTTGTGGCATAGCCACCAATTGGTGGAGCACCGGTTTATTTGGTGACTTTTGTGGTTTAGTCTGCCCAGAATTGTGATTATTATTTGAGGTGGATGATCCCCACCCCCGCTCACCCGCTCAACTTGTACTCCAGATTCTTACAGCAAGTGTATACAACATTAATCACTGGGTAATCCTTGATGAGATATCCCACTTTTTCACTGAGCCAGTGTCGGCCTGGGACCATTGCGGAGAGACATGCCAGCAGCAATGTAGCTTTCACACTGCCTGCCTCAGACTGGGCCACTGTGTCGCACAAGTGCCGGTGAACGTGCAACTGAGATGGGGCCTCCCAGCTGCGACGGTCACCAAGACTCCCTGATCTGGAGCAGTGAACGGGAATCGGTATCTCCTCGAGATGTGTAAATCGCGTCCGGTTCAAAAGACGCGATTACACTTCTCGGGGAGATACCGATTCACATTTACTTGCATTACTCACTATTAAAAGAATAAGAGTCCTATGTATATTACTTACTAAGATTTTCTTGAATTATTTACTTTTGAAAGAATACGAGTTCTTTGTACATTACTCATCAAGCCCTGAAGAAGTCCCAAGGGGGACGAAACGCGTCGGCAGTCTTGTCCATAGCGTGGGGCTTTTATGATTTTTTTTTTGAGAAATAAAGTATAAAAGGAATCTTTGACGACCTTCAACTTGCACCGACTATTGATTTGTTATTTGGGAAGATTGAACTTTGGATATTAACAGCCATTGTTTACTATCTAATCACTGTTTCTATAGTGCTAGACCAATGTGTTCGAATTTTGTGAATGGTGGGTTGTGCCCATCTATAGCAAGACGTATGAAGGTCACGTCTTGTGTTCTTTGCACCTAGGTTATCTCATAATATTGTAGCCACTACACGTGACTATAACTGGTGCTGGATTGTGTTGCCTTGACCTTCTTCTCAGCTCTCAGACTGTGACTTTATGTGCACTGTGCGTCCCCTGCCACCCATCCTCCTTGCTCTGCCCATGCACTGCTGTATTCCTTTATGCCGGCTACCCTTGCATTAGTTCCTGCCTGGCAGCACTCTTTCTGCCACACCTGCTGGAACCCCCTTAACGTACTGTTCGTATGGTGCACATTTCTGCCAAGATTGGGTGGGCACCGTTGGCACCCTACCGTAGTATTTCTGTCCCTGTACTGATGTTTAAGACCACAAGGCAACTCTGTCCCACAGATGCTTCTGCATTCGCCGCCTGGACCCCGTTGCTCTTGCGGCACCTGGATTTGGCCTGAGGCCCGACATGACAATCCCCACACCTGACTTTAATGTGATCACATTAGACATTAGGGGGATGCACGCCCCCTCCCAGCTCTATTCGATATACTTTTACTCGTGTTGCCAAAACACCAACATAGCACTTCTCTAGGTGACATACATCACTCAGACTCCTTAGGCTCCGGAGAGGCCAAGTTTTTGCAGCTAACTGTTCCTCATTTACCAGGCAGGGTTATCATCTGGATTTGAGCATGGACTTCCTTTGTGTGTGTGTGTATACTTGTAAAGCGCACTGCCGTCCCATCTCGGGGCATCCTGGCGCTATATACCGCTGTGGAACCCTTCCTGACTTTCCCTGTGAGATGCCCCCTCCAGGGCACCCCCAAGGGGAAGCCAGGCATCCCAGCGTTGTGGGGGCCGTTGTGGAGATTAAGCAAGCTATTGCCCAGAGTTGCAGAGTGGGACTCCATGATTGGAATAGGCACCGAGGCGAGAATTATCAGGTCCGTGGAAATTGAGCCCAAGACCCGCCGAGGCGGGAATTGAACCCTGGTCCCGGGCCTGACCTCTGCTTCAGGGTCTGCCGCTTCTAACCAGTGAGCCACACTTCTCCACTTCTCTTTGTAGCCACTGCCTCGGTTGTTGACCCCCACTGTTGTTCCCTCTTTGTGTAGGGCTGCCCCTTGCTACTCTGATAGAAATAATTTTTGAATACAGAGCAGCCTGCTTTCCTTGCCAAGCTTTCTGAGGTCCTGGCGCGCTCAGGGTATTCCCTTGTTGTTGTGAGAATTCAACAGTGTTCTTGATCCCCTGCTGGACAGATCTTAGCCCCGTTCCCCCAAGCACTCCAGTGCTAAACACCTGAGCATATGGCTGCACCACTGGACACTAGTAGAACTATGGCGTCTGTGTCACCCGGTGGATAGGGTGTACTCCTTTTACTCACAGCCTGCACATGCGCCTTGACCGTATGGTCTGCTTTACTGAGTTGGCCACGTTTGTGACGCACACTGACTACCTAGGGAGGATGCACTCAGACCACAACCCTCAGTGCATACAGGGCTGCTGGCACAGCGCTCTCCCTCCCATACCAACGTGGTGACTTCGCCCGGAAGCACTGGAAGAGGAATACGGAGTGTGATCTTCAATGTCTGCTGTCTTGAATTATTTGACACACATGCCGGCACTGCGTTGTCACGCCTCTTGGAATTCGATGCGTTCAAAGTCACCATCAGGGGGTCACTACATGGCTACGGTAGCGGGCATGAGAAAGCAACTGGGTGGTCCCGCGGCTGGTCCACAGGAACCAGGATGGCTTTGTGCCAGGTTGCAGCAGGACTCTGAAACCCCTTCACCTCTTCCGGGTGCTGGAGCAGGCGCCAGGTGGATGGCCTCGGTTTGGCTGCCTGGTTCTGGATTTGGAGAAAGCCTTCGACTCCTTGGAGTGCGACTAGCTATTTGCTGTGCCGCCCAGTTTGGAATGGGTTTCCGTAGGCTTGGGCTTCTTAAACTCTTATACACTGCATCGCAGGTCCGAGTCTAGATTGGCAGATATATCTCTGAGTCCATATGCAGTGGTGGTGGCACCCGCTAGGGTCGTTCCCACTTGCCCCATCTTTCTCGCTGGCTATGGAGACCATAAACTGGGAATCCAGCCAGGGACGAGACTGGGGGATCCTCTTGCGATGGCATGCATGCTGTCTCACTTTACGCCAATGACATGCTTCTTTATGTGCGAGATATCTTTGATGGTACAAAAGGGGGTGGTGATGGACGGAGCATCTGAACCAATCAAACACTCACACCCAGTCAAAAGATCTGGGTTTAATCCATCACCGTTCTTTAGCCCACTCTGCCACCCCAGTTCAGACATGGCCATATGCAAATCAGTCTGACCCTGTGCCTCATGGGAACAGTCCAGCCCGAACTGCCAAGCCATGTCTTCCCTGGACCGGAAACAAGCTTCCGAGGACCGGTTTCTGGCATTACAGCCGTCTTCAGCCCGGCTTGCTTGAATCCAGTGGCACAGTGAGATATCTTTGAGCCCTTGCCTGCGATTGAGGGGTTGCTCTCCTCTTTTGCAGCCATTTCAGTTTGGTGCGTTAATTGGGGCAAGTCTTACCTCTTCCCTTTATCAACCGGAGCAGCTGACCCTGGCCTCTGATTGGGTGGGGAGGGGGTGCAGTGGCAGCCGGACATAATCCCCTACCTCGGTATCTGGACTTACCATGGAGCGGCGGCACTGGAGGATGGAAACATACGACGGGTGGTGCACCCCCCCCCCCTTCATGGGCAGATTTTGTTTTGGACAACCATGCCACTGTAGGTGGCAGAATGCATTGCTCTTATCTTAAGATGGTAATACTACCGCACTTGTATTATTATTTTGGTAATGTCTGGATTTAGCTGCACAAATCCTTTTTGCCATGCTTGAATGCCTGCATGGCAAATTTATATGGTTTGTCAGTCACCGCAGGGTAGCGCTGTTGAAACGGTGCCTGCCCACTGATTGGAACGGGCTGAGGGCTCCCAACTTTGAGCACTACTAACTTGCTGCCCAAGTGGGTGAAGCAGTGGTTAGCTGAGCGCGACGTAGACGACACTGCGACACTGACCTCCCCCGTGGTTACTGCGCTTGCTACACCTCTTCCTCCCGCTGGTTCCCTCACCCATCCTGCCCATGCACCTCCAAACTGTGGTACTGCGCTGCTTCCCCCATTGCCTCCGTCTCACTAATGCCTTGGTGCTGTACACCCGCTTGCTTCAGCTGCTTAGTATGCCCAGAAGACAGATACACCTCATGATAGTGGCTATTGCCCCTTGGCTTGAGACGGGCATCCATACTTTTGGCAACCTCTTCTCTGATACTACACTCGAATCATTTGCCAATCTGAGTGACCAGACTGGTGTCTCCTCGCCCCCCTGGCCAGTTCCTTGGATACAACTCAATTATAGACACAATACAAATGCACTGGGGACCATTGCTGCCTGAACCGGCCACCCATCACGTACTTCAAAATCGACATCACCTGGGCATGGGGCGTCACCTAGTCACATGGCTCACCAAAGCACTATATAAGCACACCTGTGTGCCTCTCCTGATGCTTTGCGACCGGTGGGGTGAGGACCTGGGTAGAGCGTATAGTGATGTAGAGTGGGCCACGATCCTGGCCTACCCTGCAACTGTTCCTCGGAACGCGCGGCTCAAAATAGTACACTTTTACATCCTGCATAGCGTGTATCTCACTCCTGCAAAGATGAACCTGTCTTTTACGGCACGGATGCCCCCTGCCCACGTTGCATGCGCGAGGATGCAGACTTCATCCACATGTTTTGGTTCTGTCCTCAGCTGGCCAATTACTGGCTTCCTCTGACGCTCCACTGGAGTTCCTCCGCTGTGCACCTGGGGCGTGTGCGCTTTTGGCTTGCTGCACCCTAAGACAAATAGGTTCGGAATGGCTCTCAGTTGTTCTAGATAGCGTTTAGACCAAGCTCAGTGTACTTGATCATCTTCAACATATTCCACCTAGGCCCTAGGATCTGCCAGTTCTGTAAAGCTCAGTGGTACAAGCAAAATAAATAAGTGGCCCTATATAACACACCAAGGGTCCGGCGTGTACCACTTGTGTAACACTCAATAGTTCAAGTGAAAAAAATGCAAACTACCTTCACCTTCTCTAGCGGGCCAACTAGGGAAAAAGTGATCTATGCCCTTGTCCTAGTTTACCACACACCACATGCTGGGGCCAACGATCAGATGTAGTCCCTTACCCTGCTGACGGCAGCCTCCAGACAGACCTCTGCCCCGTGGATTCAGCAGAACTTTTAATCAAGTATGGCGCCTGCTCACTGGACTCGTTGCACCGATGTGAATCCGTTCGGTCAGGGGTCCTTGTTCTTTGCAGCAGTCGGGCTTGATACACCAATCTCTCCTATATGGATCGCCAAATTGTTGCTCGGATATTAATTTACCTTGGAAAAATGAAAAGACAAGAGGCGTTTGGCAAAAAACAGGAACACGTTGGTTTAATTGAACGCAGCGGCCGGGAAAGCATTGACAGAGTAGCGTCTGGAGACAGTCTCAATGTGCAGAAGTTTTGGACTAAAATATATTCAGTTCATGAGGTACAATAAACCGATTTCACGTTCTTAGAGAGCATGTGGTTCCTGGCTTAGTCATAAATTATAAGTACAACCATCTGATAACAGGGACACGGATGGCTCTTGACCTCTGGGAGAGATAGTGTGGGCCAATGTGTATGGGTCCAGCTGTCCTTCTTGGGGTGTGTGTGCTTTGTCCTGATTGGCTCAGTATTCCTAACTACTTGTGGCATTTAACTTTGTGGTATTTTGGGAACGTGAGCTTTTGGCCCAGCGTGTTTTATTATTCCCAAATTCATCAGACCTGTTTGTGGTGTAGCTGCGTGCGTATTTGTGGGATCGATCAGGGTTTTCCCTAGTTGCGCATTTGTCTTCGACCTGAGTGTAACCCCACCTGTGACCTATCAATTGGTAGGCCTGGGTTTAGGTTGCAAGGCCTGTCTGACCACGCATCTTTGACTCAGAGTTTGATGGGGAGGTCATCTTGGGTGAATTCGTCAGCAATGAAATGAGCTTGTTATTGCGTGTGCATAAAACACGGAAATCATTGATACTATATTGACAGATGTTCGTATTATTATGCATACATTTGTCACAGCGTACATCGGCATTTCTTTTACTAGTTTCGACATGGTTATGCGTGCATAGTGTATGGCGTACATCGATATTGCATTTGCTGGTATTGCCACTGTTGTGCCTGCACATATCATGGCGTACATTGACATCGCATTCCCCGATATTAACAATAGTGATAGCTTTAAACTGGCAGCAGCAGGTAAACATAATAGCAGCAATGGAGTAGGTATCTAAGAGCAGTGCAGTCTTGTTTAAATAAACGTAAAGTCATTCGCCACCCAGACTGCTTTCACTCCATCTGCCGAACTGATGACTGGCCCTCACATTAGAGTTCACTGCCACAGTCTATGTAGAGCTTGATTTTATTCTGTATTCCCCTATAGGTTGAGAAAGTGCCATGTCGGGTGCTGGCTGCACTCTCTTCCTCCTGTACCTCCTGGAAGTGATCTCAGTGGACGGACACCCAGCGGAACACTACATGGCTGCCGTGTATGAGCATCACCCAACGTTAACCGCTGACCCTAGGGCACCCCACACTCGCTCAGCCGCACTGGAACTTATGTACAAGAACGTGGCGGTGTACGAGGAGCAGGTAAAGGAAGCTGCACGGCTGGTGAGTAATAGTATTTAAATAGTGTGTTCTACAGTATAAAAAGCGAGCCATTCCTTGCACACCTTTGCTCACTGGCTTTATACTCAATTCAATTCTTTATTGTATGATTACCTAAAATCATTTACAAATACAATACGTATTGCATCATAGATAAAAACATTTGATTGGTTAAAAGTCTAAAAAGATTGTAAGAACAGTTGGTAGTATTTGCATCATAGATAAATGCTTTGTTATGCGTGCATCTAAAAGGTGAGACATAATACAGAGTAATTCATAAGCGAACTATACAGTAATGATAGTAGAGTGATAGTGCACAAGCGTAGGCTAGGTAAACGTCGTTTACAATGCACGACCTTTACCACGCTGCCATTACAACGCAAGTCGTTACTACAACTTGCGCTGGATGGCGCTGTTGGTTAAGGAATATTGTAATTTTATATTCCAACACCTTCCCTACTGTTACGTGGACTGGTGTTGGAATATAAAATTATAATAATCCTCAATCCGCGCCCTCCAACGCAAGTCGTTGTAACGACTTGCGTTGTAAAATACGCGATGTAAAGTACCACAATCAAAATGATCTCTTTGTACTGACATACATCCAGCTACCACAAAAAACTTCCCAATCGTGCAAGCTCCATCGGCACTGTGGTAGTATAGATAAACATTTGAGCCTTCTTACATGATCTTATTCTATTTCGGATGAACATAGTTCTTAAGTATAGGCGCCTCGGGCTTAACAAGACTGGGCCGCTGCAGATGACATGCTCTGCAGATTCTGTGCGATATTGGCACAAGCGACATCCACTGCTTCATGTTGATGTGTTTTTCCAGTGTGCCCTGTAGTCCTATATTGGTGGTGTTAGGAGCCTGGTCCTTAATTCGTTCTGTAGGGCTTGCCTGCCCTGTCCTGCTTTCAGGTATGGTTGACATAGGATATCTTTGTGTGAGTCGACAAGGCCCTCTGCACCACAAATGGATCTAATCCGTTCGAGATCCTGTTGTCTTGAAGTGATCTTTCCCTGCTTCTTTAGCAGGTTTTTTTAAACCAGCCATTGTTAGTTGAGTGTTTTAGAAGATCAGCTGGCAGACCCAGTGTCTTATTGGCTGTCACGAGGTACCTTGCCCAACGGCTAGTGTTATAGTATAGTATTTGAAGTGCTTCCCTGATGGTACCAGGACTTGCCTTAATCACATGATGATGCAATTTTATTATATCTTTTTTACATTCTATGTCCATTGCTGTTATATTGAACTCTAGTCGAATCAGTGTGCGCCTTGTCGAATATGGCAGCTCAAAAACCTTTCTGAAGGCCATGATGTGCAAATGATCCAATTTGTTGTCAATCATCCAGGGAAAGCAAGATGGCCATAGCTCAGTGTTGGAATTAACTTGGCTTGCATTATTCGTCGAATGCCTTCCGCTGAGTGGCTTATAAGCTTATGATGTAGTCTGCATAGGGCATGTGTGACCTTAGCCGCTTTTGCCACCAGTGCTTTGGCCTGTAGTGTTGTTCTGCCGGTGTCTGACAATTGTACTCCCATACTTATTGGCGGTGGCAATTCTTAATGGACCAAGATGCCAGCCCAATAATGATTTTTGGGGTTTGTGGCCAATGACCAGCACCTTAGTTTCAGCTGCATTGGCTTGGAGTTTATTTTCCGTATTATAAAGGTGTAGTGTCTCCAATGCCCTTTTCATGCCTATTCTAGTTTGGTCCAATAGGACAAGGTCATCCGCATACTGCATATTTGGTAGCCTGGGATGGCTCAGTTTAGGTGGGAAGATGTTGGTTTTTAAAAGTGAATCTCTCAGGTTCGCAGTATTTAAATTGAACACTGTGGGTGCGATCACGCAGCCCTGTTTTAGCCCTTTGTACGTGTAGATCTTAGCTGTTGCAAATGTATGAGCTTGGTGCGGACCCAGGTGCCGTTGTGGAGAGACATAATGGCCGCCAGGAGTTTCCTCGGTATACCCTCCTTTGCGAGTTTTGCCCACAGTATGTTACGATCTATGCCATCGTAAGCGGTGCTGTAGTTGACAAAGCATGCGTATAGCGGCGACCTCTGTGCTTTAGTTACCAGATATGATAGTGCAGTGGCGTTATCCATTGTCGATGAATTCGGCCGAAATCCAGTCTGGTATTGTGGTATGATTTGATTATCTGTTATTCATGCCTCTAACTCTTTCAAGAGCACTTTTGCATATGCCTTCCCGTCAACGTCTAGTAATGCGATTACTATAACCAAGAGGTAACAATGGAAAAATCCACCAGTACCATAAGGGGTCAGAAAGGTAGACATATGGATACCTCCTCCCAAGTATAAACTTTCTTCCACTATTGTATCCAAACCCAGAATGGCTCCTAGTGCCTCTAAAACTCCTATTGCGGAAAGGAAAAAATTCCTTTTATTGTTTAACCCTCACACACCCTATTGATGTCATGCTTCATCATCGGGTTCACCCAGACTCATAAAGGTCTGGGTGGGCTCGACCATCTCTCAGGGAGCTCTTAGGAGATATAGGCCAGGGGGATTTAAAGATTACAAATCCTACTGCTTCTCCAGGTATCCCTTTATTAGCGGGGATGCAGTGGATATTAAAAAATGGAAAAAATTGGTCTTTCCGAGTTTTATGGTCCATCTCTGGCACACTGTCACTCCGAGGCTTTGTAGTATCAGAAGTGAGCTATTTTTGCACACTGTTACTCACAGGCTTTATAGTGTTACAAGTGGCGATCCATCACACAATGTCACACACAGGTTTTATAGTAATGGAAGCCGCGTTCCCCGACTCACTTTTACTCACAGGCTTCATAGTGTTACAAGTGGCGATCCATCGCACAATGTCACACACAGGTTTTATAGTAATGGAAGCAGCGTTCCCCGACTCACTGTTACTCACAGGCTTGGTGGTTTCTAATTACTTCACCTGCACAGTGTGTTACCAAGAGGGCTTATGATGTTAGAAGGGGCCTTCCCTACACACTGTTACTTATAGGCTCTGTACTGTCAGAAGTCAGCCATTCTTGTCACATTTTGTGATATCAGAAGTGAACCATTCCTTGCACACTGTTGCAAGTTTTGTTGTATTAGAAGTGAGCCATTCCTTGCATGCTATTACTCACATACTTTTTACTATTAGAGGTGTCTCATTCTTTGCACACAATAACTCTTGGGATTATTAGTATTAGAAATCAAGCATTCTGCACACACTGTTACTCAGAGGTATTGTAGTATTGGAAGTGTGCCATTCTCTGCACACTGCTTTTGGCTTTGTAGAATCAGAAATGGGCCATCTCTTGCATACTGTTACTAAAAGATTTTCAGTATGAGAAGTGACACAAGGCCAGATGTAGGTAATTTCAATTTACCGATTCTAAAATACCGAATTTTACCGATTCGATGTTTCAGTATCAGTAAATGGTATGTAGATAAAAATTCGGTAAATTTGACCGAATCGGTAATATTCGGTATTACCGATTCGGTATTTACCAATTCGGTAATTCCCATTCATTCCTATGGTCCTGGAGGCCCATAGGAATGAATGGGAAGCCATTCACTATTAACGATTCGGTAAATACCGAATCGGTAATAGGGGGAACATTTTCAAGGGTGGCAGGGTGTCACATTGACACCCTGTTGCACCCCTGAATAGTGCATGGGTGCACATGTGGCACACATACATGCCCTAAGGGCATGTATGTCTGCCACATGGCACTTTTAAAAAAGCAAATAATTGCTTTTTTAAAGGTATTTGGGATTTACCACCAACTTGTAGTTGATGGTAAATAACGAATCCTTAAATGAAAAATGCACTCACTTGAGTGCTCCCTACATTAAGGATTCGGTAATTTACCGAATTGGTATTTGAAGAATTCGGTAATTTACCAATTCCTTAAATTACCGTTCGGTAAATTACCGAATCCTTAAACCTGCCTCCTACATCTCAAACCCTAAATACCGGTCGGTAACGGCCGAAATTTGGTAATTTCGGCCGCTACCGACCGGTATTGGGCTACCTACATCTGGTCCATAGTCTTTTTAGCCTGTTGTTCACATGCTTTGAAGTATGAGAAGTGAGAATCTTTAAGGTGACACACCACATCCAACCACACCCTCATCAACGTCAGCATAGCCATCCCACACCACCAGAAAAACACAATCACAAAATCTTCACGACTGGACTAGAACAAGAACTCAGACGCATCTTGTCCTTCTAAACTCCTAAACCACCAGCGTCGACACAACGTCAACTTCCCCAAATCCATCTCCAACTTCATCACCTGGATCACTGCCCGAGCAGACACCCTGCCTCCTCTCAAAGCCAACAAAACTACAAGAATCAGACTACAAATATGGTGGTACATGGAAGAGCTCAGGGTCACCAAATGCCACTGCAAGCAGCTTGAACACAGATGGAGGCACAGTCAGGATGACACCAACAGTAGAACCTACAAATGTGTCCTTAAGTTCACAAATCAGAGCCACCAAACGCTCCACAATCACCGACTGCACTGAAAGCAACACTAAAAGTGTCAAGGACATTTTCGCTATAGTGAAAGACTTCACCTCTCCGGCAACAGGCTCCATCCCCTCCCAGGATCTCTGCACCCATCTTGTCGTATTCTTCAGTAACAAGAGCAGCACCATCTACGACACTTTGAGTCTGAACCAGATCTTTCCACCCTCGCAGCCTTCTGCCCATTTCAATTAAGAGGACCAGCTGACCTCCTTGCCCACCGTCACCGCTCAAGAAACTGAACAACTATGCAGTCCATACACTCCAGAGCACCCTCTGACCTTTGCCCTCACCACATCATCATCAAAGGACTAGACCCCATCAGTGTAGCCCTCAGCCCAATTCTGAATGGCTCAATCATCATAGCCACATACCCAGATTGTGGTAAATAAATAAATAATACCTCTATTTTTGAATGGATAAATGAATAACAGATAGCTCAATAAATAAGAGTCAAGATTCGAGGTAGTAGGAGTTTGCAGGTTTAATACAGCATAAAGGACAGGAACAGGACAACCTGCACAGGAATAGGATGACAGGGCCCGGCAGCTGCCGGGGCTGGATCTGGGATGAGCGCGCTAACTTTAATAACAGTACACAAGCATATATACTAAAACAGTTGCATTACAGTGAATACAATAGGCGGAGCAGTGGGTGTGGTCAATAGCAGTCGCGAAAGATAAGGGTGAAAGTAGGTGTAACAGGAGGCGTATACATAGACATGTGATGTAAACGTAACAGAGTATATCATAAATGGGGCGGAAACATGGAGGGGGCTACCTAAGGAGCCGGGACCTCTAACCTAATGGTGCGCGCAAACTGACAATGACGTGTTACTAGGAGAAGCTGGGGGCTATGAACTCTGTGCTAGGAGTAGAGACTGAAGTCTGGAGAGTCAGGGCGACATGTACCTAAACCCTATCTAGTATCTAATGTTTAGAGAACATGTTGATATAAACTAAAAGTTAGGAGGGGAAAGGCTAACAGACTCTAAGACTGGAGCATGCATTATTCTACATGTAGTGCGTTGAAGAATATTAAATGACCATTAAATGCAGTATTTCTCTTACATGGAGACGTAAAGGCTAGACAATGACGGAAACTATTGATGCGATTCAAGTAGCTTAGGAATGCAGGGAAGGAGGGCTGAACTGATAACTAGAATCATAACATACTCTTGGCAGACTCGTAGGCAGAGCCAGGCCGAGCCGGGCACTGCGAGGCAGGAAGTAAGTGAAGGGTCGAGGATACAGGTGGGGGCTGTATCGCTCCTCAGCGAGGGTTCAGGAGACAGAAGCTGAATCTGGTGTCCGGGCCCATTTGAGGCCTAGAAAACGGGGACTTTACAATGAAATAACGTGCACACTGAGAAACGTGGCAACGTAACCTTACATAGGCCTAATACTCGTAGCTTTCACGAGAACTGGAAACTGGCATACTAGAGATGGACACAACTGTAATTGCGTCTTTAATCGAACATGGGGGATACATATGCATATTAATCATGCACACATAACATAAGATGGAGGACACGTAGGGACACAGAACATGGCAAAATTTACTTTTCCACATTCCCTCCTTGTCACTACGTTTCCATCAGGAAACATCAATATTCATGATACCATCTATCATTTCATACAGTATCATTTGCTCGTCTCGAATTTTCTTGGAACTGGATTTAGAACGGGACTTGGGACTAGGAATACAGGATGTAGCACAAATGCCGCAAATCGCAGGGCTACATTGTAAACAGAGGCAGCAACTGAATATGATCGCTACTGCAATACCTAGAAAGGACAATACTTTCCATCCCCAGGCGGAAATTATATTCCAGAACCAACCGGACCATGTCCAGGTGCCTGGATCTTGGTGTAACATATGGGCAATTTTATGGAGTCTGGTTATAGCTGAATAAACAGACGGCGCGTTATTAGGAATGAAAATGCAGCAACTAGATCCGATGACTCTACATGCCCCGCCCCTATCGGCCAGTATGACGTCAAGGACGAGACGATTCTGGAGCACGACAATTCTCATAAAGGATTGTTCTTCGGTTAAGTTACCTAGAGCAGAGGTAGTATCAATCACTACTGCTTCAAGGGTTCTGGTTAATCTACGTATCAGTTTACTATTCACGACAGTACCTAAGTAGGGGAAGACACCTTTATTGATATCTATGTATTGTTCTAGAGCAGTTTCAGTATAATCGACAATCGGGAGGTCTCTCTTGTGTCTAGTATGTACTAGGTGGGAATTCCTATGATAGTCAGGTGGGGCTAGAAAAACTGGTGGCAGTAGGAAGGCAATGTAACAGGTTCCCTCCCAATCGAGGGGCAGACGAACATATGCGGTCTGACCACAAACAAAATAAGAATGACGTGAAGCTTTGAAAATAGATTTCCTACTGTCACTATACTTGACAATAGTCGTACAATCACTATGGCCTACATGTATGGAACCATTATTTCGGACACATAATTCGCCTTTGACTGGTAATACTGACATAGCAGGTAAGTCTGGAGTAGAATCAGACTGAACATTCAGGACCATAAAATTCGAAGAATAATTACCCAAATTATAAACTTCATTTTCTAGATCTAACCCTGTTCTGTGGGGAAGACCTTGCTTGCCTGGGAAACATGCACTGTTAAGAAAAGACATATCTGTTGAGGATGACGTTAACGTGGACCATGCTCCACACGAACCATTATGTGAAAATGGATAAGGAAAGAGTGGCAGAACTCCCTTCGGTGTCTGGAAAGGGGGGGAGTCGACCACACACCCAACAATTAGTGGCATTGCTGGTCTGGTGTGAATAATGTAACATGCGGATAAAGGAGTTATTACGCATAGCAAGACGATATGAGAGTTCATGAGGAGGCAGATCACTAAACGTATGCTCTACTGTAGCAATAGAAGACTTATTTACATGAGAAACTGGAAAACACAAGTAAAATGCATAACATGTGCAGGAAATCATAAGGCTGAAAAACAATATGAAACTAAGAAAAAGGATACATCGGATTGAGTTTTGACTAACTCTCTCACTATGGGGGTCTATTTTATACATGTCAGAAACCGGTCTAACCGTTTCACCTAGGGGAGGACTTAGACAATCAAACTGGCTGACTTATTTTACTAGACCTTAATTTTTTCTTATACTCCTGCTGCGGAGTTTTCTCTAACAGGGAGGGATTCGTATCATAGTCTTTTGCGGGACAGTCCTTAAGAATAGTACTTTGGCAGTCTTTCAAATCCTCGGAAATGTTCTTGGTAACAGACTTCAATCCAAAAAATCTTTTCACATGTGACAAATGGACCCAGCCCTTCCTGCCTTCCAGCTTGACGGCAGTACGGGTGGCCAGGAGGACCTGTTTGGGTTCTTTCCAGCGAGGCTCCAGCGGACTTGAACGATCAAAGTTCCTCACAAGAACCATGCATCCGGGAACGATTTCATGCGGTGCCACCTCGGTATTGTCTGGAAATGCGGCAGCAACCTGTGAACGACAAGAGTGTAGGGCAGACATCAAGGAAGCTAGGTAATCTGTCAGCATATTACTTGAAACATCGGTAATACTTCGGGGTCTAGGTGTACCCCACATATTAGGGGGGCGGCCGAATACGACCTCGTACGGGGACAAACCTGATCTGGAATGTGCGACCATGCGCATATAAAACAAAGCAACTGGCAGAGCTACTAGCCAGTCTACACCTTTCTCTTTACATACTTTGGCAATTCGAATTTTCAGGGTCTGATTATGTCTCTCTACGAGACCGGCTGCTTCAGGATGGCGTACACAATGGAACTTCCACTGGTACCCTAACAACAGGGAAATATGTTTCATAAGCTCGGATGAGAATGGTTGGCCGTTATCAGAATATACGACTCTAGGGAGTCCATAACGGGGGAAGAATTCACGAACCAACTGCTTGGCAGTGGTCGCGGCTGTGTAATCTGGGACTGGATATGCCTCTGTCCACCTGGACAAAGCGCATACAACTACAAGGACATACTTGAAACCTCGACATCGCTCCATCTGAATATAATCCATTTGGAGGACTTCAAAAGGGTGGTCAGGGGGCTGGAATCCACCTTGTTCCACCGGGACACTTTTACCTGGGTTAAACTGGCAACATATCATACAGGTACGGACCTTCTGCTTGGCTGCAGCTCGTAAATGCTTGTTGAACCAAATGTTCTGGATACTGTCTAACATAGCTTTTTCTCCTAAATGTGCTGGACTATGTGCGGTATTGATAATGACTTGAACCATAGAATCGGGGAGAAACCATGTGGCTTTACCCTTCGTTACCCATCCCTGATCTGTCTGGACCCCTCCTTGTTCGGACCATTTCTTGATTTCATCGGGAGTAGCATGTAACTGGATATCTATGACATCTTGAGTGGGGTCCTTAACTGTCATACAGGTAGTCAGATCTGAAGTGTGTGTCGGTGTCTTATTAACTGGAATGTCTGGTGTCTGAGCTGTAAGCTTGGCTGTGCGATCTGCTAGATCATTACCTTGGGAAATAGTGTCAGTAACTTTCGTATGTGCTTTGCATTTCATAATAGCAATAGATGTCGGTAAGTGTATGGCATCTAACAGAGCTTGAATAAGAGGCCATGCTGAATCTTGGTTCCATGAGAAGTCATGAAACCTCTCTCCTGCCAGAGCACTCCGAAGTCGTGTACGACTCCAAATGCGTAACGTGAATCTGTGTAAATATTAACTTTCAGGTTTGTAGCGTGTATGCAGGCTTGGGTCAGAGCAACTAGCTCTGCTGCTTGAGCAGACAGGGTGTCAATACAATGTGTCTCTATAACTTCAGTGTCTGTAGTCACTGCATACGCGGCTACTAGTTCTCCTGTACTTGTTCTCATACATGAACCATCCACATAAAGTGTCAGGTCGGGATCTGGTAATGGAATATCTGTCAGATCTTGTCTTGGCTTAGTCATAGTGTTAACTATTTCCACACAGTCATGTGTGGCAGGATTTAAAGTAACTGATGGTAACAGTGTAGCAGGATTTAGAACGTTGCAGCGTCTGATTTCTATGTGTGGCTGGAACAGTGTCAATTCATAACCTGTTAAACGTGCAATTGTCAAGTGCTGAGTCTGTGTTCGGTTTAAAAGAACTTCCACGGAGTGTGGAACTTGTACTGTCAAGGAATGTCCTAACACTATGGAATCACTCTGTCTGATAGCTAGTGCTGTGGCTGCAACTGACTTGAGGCACGCAGGCAGTGCCTGGGCTACAGGATCTAGTGTGCTCGAAAAATAAGCACAGGGCTTGTATTGTCCTGCTTGATCTTGTGTAAGAACAGATAATGCTGTACCGTCACGTTCAGTGACGAAAAGTGTAAAAGGCTTACTGTAGTTCGGTGTAGCGAGAACTGGAGCTTGGCATAAGGCTTTCTTTAATTCATTGAAACTAAGTGTATGTTCAGATGTCCAAGGGAGGACAGTCGATACGGCTGCCTCCTGTGTCGTTAACTGTATCAGTGGCTTGGCTAGAAATGCATACTGAGGAATCCATTGTCTGCAATAAGAAGTAAGGCCGATAAAAGCACGTACCTCCTTCTGGGTCTTGGGCTGAGGAAGACTCGCTATTAACTGGATACGGTCAGGTGTCAACTGCCTACCCCTCTTGGACAGTAAGTGGCCTAAATAGATCACTTGCTGGACACAGAATTGAAGCTTCGAAGGGGACACCTTGTGCCCCATCTCTGCTAGGAAATACAAGACTGTAAGGGATGCTCGCTCGCAAGCACGTTCAGAACGGGCTGTGATCAGTAGATCATCGACATACTGGAGCAGGGCAGTGTCAGTTGGCATGTGAATATTGTCTAGTTGTCTCTTAAGTGCTTGACTGTAAATACTAGGACTTTCTGTGAAACCTTGAGGAGCTCGTGTAAACATATAGCTCCTTCCATTTAAACAAAAACCGAAAAGGAACTGGCTGTCTGGATGAATGGGGACACTGAAAAACGCGTTCTTGAGGTCTATGACTGTAAAAAATGAGGCTTCAGAATCAATGGCTGTCAATAGGGAAGAGATATCTGGGACAACTGGGTACTGGGGAATAATACATTTGTTGAGTTCTCGAAGGTCAATCACTAATCGATATACTGGGGGTGCATTTGGATCAGTACGTTTCATGACTGGAATGATCGGAGAATTACATACATTGGAGTCAGTTTCTACAACTACTCCTTGAGCGATGAGCTCGTCAATAATTTTGGATAAGGCTGCTACAGCCTCAGGTGGCAATCTGTACTGTCTGATTCGTGGTAACACTACACCTGGTTTGAGAGTCACGCGATGGGGTGTGATTTGCATATAACCAACATCAGTTGGACCTTGTGCCCATAGATGCTGCGGAACATTAGACAATCTCGGATCAAAATCTCGTAATACATAGTGACCCTTGAAGTCACGTAAGAACAATCGTATTCCCTCTGGGGAGCAGCAAATAACTGCACCTAATTCTTTCAGTGTTTTAATACCTAACAGATTTTCTGGACATGACTTCGTAAGTAACAGATCGGTAGTGCGGGACAATGGACCTACTTCTAAAGTAACTGGCTTAGATATCTCGTTTACAATAGGCTTTCCTGAAAATCCAAGGGAAACATTTCTAGAGCCTGAGAGCGGAGCCCCTGGAACTTCGGCGTGACTGATGGTCGTCCTACTTGCCCCTGTATCAATCAGAAACTTTCTGTCTTTCCCTAATACTTGACTATGAACATAGGGACCTTCTTGATCTACAGGTATCTCGATGAGAGGCAAGCCTACCTCCCTCTCTAGGCTGTTTCATGAATATGGCTGATACTCTGGATACTCGGACTGTGCATACTGGTACATCTGCTGTGTAACATGCTGTGTTGCAGCAATAGGCTGCGGTGCTGGAACTGTCTGTTGTGCATTCTGTGGCTGAGAAGTCTGTGAAACTTGTTCTTGTCTAGACGGACGTGGTCTTTCTTTAGTCTTACCGGTAGCTATGTTGTGTTTCAGAACTGCACACTCGTTTATATAGTGACCTGGCTGTTTACAATAATTGCAGGTCCCTTTAACGGGAACTGCAGGATGACTGGCTTGATTCGTACCCCTCTTCTGACTGTCTTGAGGAACAGATTGTGCAACTAGTACTTTCATTTTCGTATCTTTCATACGTTTTCTTTCATGATCTTGCTCTTCTCTGATTCTATTCTGGTGATATTGAAGCATCTGCAACATTTGGGACGGGGTATTAGCTTGCCAGGTACTTTCGACTTTCAAAACTCGGTTCTTAACTTGTGGACTTGAATTCTCGACTAATTTAGTAACAAAGAGATGAGGGTAGGACTCGCTACTTGTCTTGAGGCCACTGTTAATACTAAAGCATTTCTCGAATCTAGAATAAAAATCACTAGTGTCTTCGTCTTGTTTCTGTTTACAGGCTGAGATTGCATCCCAGTCTCCCTTTTTAGTGGCTAATAACCATGGCAAAACTTGTATTAACAGTTCTGGTAATTCTTTACATTTCTCTCCTAGACCGGTACCTGGTACTCGTATCTTATCTTCAGCTTCGAGGACTGCCCAATCGATCTTTTTCTCTCCCACCTCCCATTCTTTTTCCTTGAGTTTCTCGTATACCCCTGCGGGCAACAGGACCTTTAACATTTTAATAATATCTGGATACGTGTATTCTCCCATACGGAGCATGTCTTTTAATTCTCGGTGGAACCCTGCTGGATCTTTGTCATGACAGGGAATTAATTTCTTCATCTCTAAGAGTTCCATCTTTGTAATCGGGGTGTAAACAAACACTCGTTGCATTTCACCATCTGCTGTCCTGACTGGGTGTACTTCTCGTAACGGATTCTGTCTATCTATGTAAAAGGGTTTACTTTCTGGGGGTGAGACATGAACAAAATGCGGGTTCAAAAACGTTCTATATTTGTGGCGCTGTTCTAGAATAACACTAATTAAATCGGTACCTAGACCTTTCCATCTATACTGGAGTAACTCGTTCAGGACATCGTGTAACGGACCTGGATCAGAATGTTGACCCTCATACAGAGTAATGAGGTGCTAGATCATATACATACCCACCAGTCGTTGCTCGGCTGGAGGCAGTTTCAGAAACATTTGTGCCACTATTTCGTCTGGAAAAGTGGTAGAATCAGTAATCCATCGGACTGCTGATCGGGCTAGTTCTTGTTCATGCATAGTACTTAACTCACTGTAACCGATTCGTGATTTCAGAATGTGATCGGTAGCTTGAAATACTTGTTCTAGAGAACCTTGTTCTGGTGCTGGATGAGGAACAGTTTTCTTGTAGTCTAGACGTGAATGTCGGTCGGAAAGTCTAGTTCTACCTACATACGCTATTCTCGTGGGATTCTCGTCGTCTACCTCTTCAGTAGAAGAGTCATTTTCTTTCTCGTTTACTAGTGCTTCTTTGCGTTTCTCGTGTAACCTTATTATTTCTTTACGGATTTTCTTGTACATACTCTCTATACTACTGAGTGTCCTGTGTTTACCCTCGGCTATATTATCACTCCACCTTGTCAGGATTCTCATTTCGGCCGGATCTTTAGTCGGATAATCTTGTTCTCTTATTAGACAATTAATCAGAAACTTTAATATCATGAGCTGGATCTCAGCTTTCCTTTGAGACATAGCTTCGCCAATACTTTCTGGATCATCCCCTGTACGGATGAAACAATATATTCTGTCTAGATCTCCTTTCATATCCGGTAGGGTGTCCAAATACCCGGTCACCCGTCTTACACGGATGGAATATATAACTGTACTATCATCACCTGCAACTGGATCATAGCGGCATTCAGTGAGAGCTCGTCGGATATCTGCAACGGACTTATATTTGGGCGTACGCTGTAACGCACATTCATGTAACTCGGCCAACGTTCTACGTTGGTGTGGTGGCGGGGTACCAGGAGGACCTCCTCCTGCGGCCCCTAAACTGGAATCGTCGACTGATACTCTTCGTGCTGGCAGAGTGGGAAATTGTAATGTAGGCTGGACCGGGGGCACCGTAACAGGTACTGCAAAGGGTGCCCCGGTGTCTGGGGGAGCAGGAATTGCCTGATTTACAGGGACTGGCGGAACAGGATTTGCATATTCCGGGACTGTGTCGTCCAAATAGGACTAGATGAAAATATCAGCTGCGGTCGGTTTGTGACGTAGCTTGATCGGAACTAATGGTGGCGGAAAATTACTGGATGCCTCCGGGGTCGCTTTTGGCAAGCCCTCGGCAAGAAGAGGATACATACCCTTAATAAGGGCATGCCTCTGTCTGTCTGACTGTTCGGTTTTGACTCGTTCACCTATCTCGATTAATTCCCTTTCTTGGGCTCGTTCTAAAGATTCTCTACTTAATTCTGACTTTCTGATTTCTTTTTCGGTTCTTCTATGAGATTCTTTTCGCCATAACTCGATGGCATCTTTCTGTGACTGTCTGGCTTTCTTTTTCCATAATGCTTCTTCTACTCGCATGATGCACTCGGCATCCCACGTACCTGATACGGGCCATCTATACTTTTCCTCTAACTGTTTGGTATACTCTACCCATAAATCTAGATATAATATGGCACTTATGCCATGCTTTTGATACATAAAATGACCTGGACTGTCCCTAGGCGGGACAGGAACTGCTGCTTCTAGCAGACCTTTTCTGGTCTTTAACTGACGTAGTTTAGAAAATAAGGGCATGACTGAACTGTAACCTAGACACAATACGCAATTACAATACACCATGAACACGATAATTACTCCACATTCATACCACGACATTACAATACATGAAAAACATTTAAAATAACAGTTCGAACAGAATACTACCTGGAATACTGAAAACAGAATACATGAATTTTCTCGAGAAACAGAACTGACTAGAACAGAAACTAGATGTACTGCTAAAACAGTACGAAACTCACCGGTCTCATAAAGAGACACGTTAGGACCCGCATCCACCAAAGTGGACACTTCGTTTTGGGTCTGTGTACCACCAACCCACGGACCAGAGTCAATTAGATTGACCCTGTCTAGATACTACCCCAGCAATGGTACTCACCGGGCAGCAAGAACGGAAGGCCTCGGACTGGACTGGACTGCTTCGACGCCGGACGGACGAACTTCGGACTTCTGTTACGGGTGGGCCTCCGGATACCTCGGACCTTGGACTCTCGGCTTGGGCTCTGGTCGGGACTCGCCGCGTTCCTCCACCGCCTCGTCTGGATGCTGGACTGCCACCTCCGTCTCCTCCGTGGGCCTGAGGGATACTTGAAGCAGAAATATCTGCCGGTGCGCAGAAGAGTTCCGTCACGGCTGCAGAGGGTCAGGGGGCCGGCGTGGCTTCACCGGCGCGTGGGGAAAGGGCAAGTCCCTGTTCGGGCGCCATTATGTGGTAAATAAATAAATAATACCTCTATTTTTGAATGGATAAAGTAATAACAGATAGCTCAATAAATAAGAGTCAAGATTCGAGGTAGTAGGAGTTTGCAGGTTTAATACAGCATAAAGGACAGGAACAGGACAACCTGCACAGGAATAGGATGACAGGGCCCGGCAGCTGCCGGGGCTGGATCTGGGATGAGCGCGCTAACTTTAATAACAGTACACAAGCATATATACTAAAACAGTTGCATTACAGTGAATACAATAGGCGGAGCAGTGGGTGTGGTCAATAGCAGTCGCGAAAGATAAGGGTGAAAGTAGGTGTAACAGGAGGCGTATACATAGACATGTGATGTAAACGTAACAGAGTATATCATAAATGGGGCGGAAACATGGAGGGGGCTACCTAAGGAGCCGGGACCTCTAACCTAATGGTGCGCGCAAACTGACAATGACGTGTTACTAGGAGAAGCTGGGGGCTATGAACTCTGTGCTAGGAGTAGAGACTGAAGTCTGGAGAGTCAGGGCGACATGTACCTAAACCCTATCTAGTATCTAATGTTTAGAGAACATGTTGATATAAACTAAAAGTTAGGAGGGGAAAGGCTAACAGACTCTAAGACTGGAGCATGCATTATTCTACATGTAGTGCGTTGAAGAATATTAAATGACCATTAAATGCAGTATTTCTCTTACATGGAGACGTAAAGGCTAGACAATGACGGAAACTATTGATGCGATTCAAGTAGCTTAGGAATGCAGGGAAGGAGGGCTGAACTGATAACTAGAATCATAACATACTCTTGGCAGACTCGTAGGCAGAGCCAGGCCGAGCCGGGCACTGCGAGGCAGGAAGTAAGTGAAGGGTCGAGGATACAGGTGGGGGCTGTATCGCTCCTCAGCGAGGGTTCAGGAGACAGAAGCTGAATCTGGTGTCCGGGCCCATTTGAGGCCTAGAAAACGGGGACTTTACAATGAAATAACGTGCACACTGAGAAACGTGGCAACGTAACCTTACATAGGCCTAATACTCGTAGCTTTCACGAGAACTGGAAACTGGCATACTAGAGATGGACACAACTGTAATTGCGTCTTTAATCGAACATGGGGGATACATATGCATATTAATCATGCACACATAACATAAGATGGAGGACACGTAGGGACACAGAACATGGCAAAATTTACTTTTCCACATTATGTCTGGAAACATGGCACAGTACTCCACCCACTCCTCTACAAACCCTCTGCAGACCTGAATCTAGCCAAAGACTGGACTACCTCCCTGCTACCCTAACTGGCAAAAGTCATAGAAAAGATGGCAAATACCTGGCCATCCACTTCAACGACAACCACATCCTCAATCTGAGACCAGCCTCCTCGTTGCCATGGACGGCATACGGATAATCATGGATAAATGACATAGCGCCCCTCGTGCTACTGGACATTTCCTCAGCCTTCAGCGCCATCTCCCACCCTATCCTTCTCCAACAACTATCCGACAAAGGTTCAAGTGGCAAGGTTCTAGATTACGCAAACTGCATGTTTCCCTCATGGTCTTCGGACTTATCTTATGGTGCTCCAAGGAGAGGAAGCTCCCACTGTCACTTCGAAATATCAGAGTCGGCTGCCTCCAAATTAAATAATGCAAAGAGTCTCCTGAGCATCCTTTTACATATGCCAATATATTATTCCTTGCATTATCCAACAACTATATGATACCGACATCCAAGGACCCTAGATTTGCTCCTTCCTTGCAGGCTGCTCCCACTCGGTCACCCAGCCTTCCTTCACCTCGGGTGCCACAAACCTCATTTGCAGAGTTTCACAAGGATACTCAGTTGGCCCCATTCGGTTAAACACCTACATGACCCCAGTTGCCAGCATCATTAGTGTCCATAGAATCATCATGTCCTACAGTGACAGCACCAAGCCCATACTCTCCCTCTCCAACAAGACGCCAAACACCTGGACTAATTTCTCCACTTGCATGACTGAAGTTGCCATATAGATGAAAACCAACTACCTCAACCTCAACACATACAAGATGGATATAGAAATCTTCAGCAAGGACACCTAGCTTTGGGATGCCACCTAGTGTCCTGCTGAACTTGGACCCACACACCACTTGGCAACCCACACATAAAACAGCAGTCAAGAAAAGAAAACTAATCAACAACCCATGACTGGTGAATGTATGACGTTTCTACGCATACATTTACAACGCAGTACTTTACATCGCGTTTGTTACAATGCAAGTCGTTACACCGACTTGCGCTGGAGGGCACTGGACTTAGGAATAGTGTGAATTACTATTCCAACTCCAGTCTACATACAGTAGGGAAGGTATTGAAATAGTAAATCATACTATTCGTTAGGTTAGAGCGCCATCCAGCGCAAGTCGTTGTAACAACTTGCGTTGTAATGCCTGCGATGTAAAGGTATTGCGATGCAATGCCCGCGTTGTGAAGGATGTTTCCCTGACTGGTCATGTGAATACAGTCTCCATCTCTTGCCTTCACACACTCAAAAGGTCTTCAAATTGCTCCTGAGTAACACTTGCAGAACCTTCACCCAAGCTCTCATCACCAAGAAGCTGGACTACCGCAGTGCATTGTATGCTGGAATCAACACTCAACTGACTCCAGACCATAAAAAACTCAGCAGACAAACTCCCCCTCCCACCCCGCACTCACATCACCCTGCCCCTCAAATCCACACACACGCACTCTTTAAACTTTCTCACACACATACAAAGCCTTACACAGCATTGGCCCCATGTACCTCAACAATCTCATAAACTTCCACAAACCTACCAGGCACCTACACTCAGTGGGACTCCTACTCTCACACGCCCCAGCATACAGTCTCAGTAATGTTCTGCGACTAGAGTGATTGCTGATATTTCTCATAAGCTGTGAGTGTCCGTAACTCTTTGCCTCACAGTGATTGCTGATTCTTCTAATGACCCGGATCAGTAAATAACTGCACATCCAGTGGTTGCTGATGCTTCTAATGAGATGGGAGTACTAGTAAAGCTTTACATTTACAGTGAGTGCTGGTCCATCTAATGAGCTGTGAGCATTTGTACAGCTCTACGTTTACGATGAGTGATCAGTAATGCTTTGCATTTAAAGTGATTGCTGGTACCTTTTGTCGTGAGCTGTGAGTATCAGTAATGTTGAATACTTACAGTGAGTATCAGTAATGGTGAATACTTACAGTGAGTATCAGTAATGGTGAATACTTACAGTGAGTATCAGTAATGTTGATTACTTACAGTGAGTATCGGTAATGGTGAATACTTACAGTGAGTATCGGTAATGGTGAATACTTACAGTGAGTACCGGTAATGCGGAATACTTACAGTGAGTATCAGTAATGCTGAATACTTACAGTGAGTATCAGTAATGCTGAATACTTACAGTGAGTATCAGTAATGCTGAATACTTACAGTGACTATCAGTAATGCTGAATACTTACAGTGACTATCAGTAATGCTGAATACTTACAGCGAGTATCAGTAATGCTGAATACTTACAGTGACTATCAGTAATGCTGAATACTTACAGTGACTATCAGTAATGCTGAATACTTACAGTGACTATCAGTAATGCTGAATACTTACAGTGAGTATCAGTAATGCTGAATACTTACAGTGAGTATCAGTAATGCTGAATACTTACAGTGAGTATCAGTAATGCTGAATACTTACAGTGACTATCAGTAATGCTGAATACTTACAGTGACTATCAGTAATGCTGAATACTTACAGCGAGTATCAGTAATGCTGAATACTTACAGCGAGTATCAGTAATGCTGAATACTTACAGCGAGTATCAGTAATGCTGAATACTTACAGTGAGTATCAGTAATGCTGAATACTTACAGTGAGTATCAGTAATGCTGAATACTTACAGTGACTATCAGTAATGCTAAATACTTACAGCGAGTATCAGTAATGCTGAATACTTACAGTGACTATCAGTAATGCTGAATACTTACAGTGACTATCAGTAATGCTGAATACTTACAGTGAGTATCGGTAATGCTGTACATTTACAGTGATTGTTGGTACCTCTTCTCATGAGCTGTGAGTATCAGTATACATGTATAGTGAGTGCTGATACTTGTAATGAGCACTAAGTATCAGTAATGCTGTACCCTGATCTTTGGACTGGGTAAGAGTGGTCTGCTTAATTCAGACACTCTGTTCATCACCACCCCCTTTTCTGAATCGTTTTTGGCCACTATAGGGGTGGCGGGGTATACTCAGACATGAGTCCCTTTCTCACTGCTCCATCAGGATTCAAGCAAGCCGGGCCGAAGAGGCTGAAATGCCAGAAACCGGTCCCCGGTAGCTTGTCTCCTTTCTGGTGAAGAATTGGCTTGGTAGTTTGGTCTGCCCTGTTCCCATGATGCACTGGGCCAGGGACAGACTAATTTGCATATAGCCAGGTTCTGAGCTGGGATGGGGCAGTGAGATAAATAATGATGATGGATCAAGCCCTGATCTTTGGACTGGGTAAGAGTGGTCTGCTTAATTCAGACACTCTGTTCATCACCACCCCATTTTCTGAATCGTTTTTGGCCACTATAGGTGTGGCGGGGTATACTCAGACATGAGTCCCTTTCTCACTGCTCCATCAGGATTCAAGCAAGCCGGGCCGAAGAGGCTGAAATGCCAGAAACCGTTCCCCGGTAGCTTGTCTCCTTTCTGGTGAAGAATTGGCTTGGTAGTTTGGTCTGCCCTGTTCCCATGATGCACTGGGCCAGGGACAGACTAATTTGCATATAGCCAGGTTCTGAGCAGGGATGGGGCAGTGAGATAAATAATGGTGATGGATCAAGCCCTGATCTTTGGACTGGGTAAGAGTGGTCTGCTTAATTCAGACACTCTGTTCATCACCACCCCCTTTTGTGAATCGTTTTTGGCCACTATAGGTGTGGCGGGGTATACTCAGACATGAGTCCCTTTCTCACTGCTCCATCAGGATTCAAGCAAGCCGGGCCGAAGAGGCTGAAATGCCAGAAACCGGTCCCCGGTAGCTTGTCTCCTTTCTGGTGAAGAATTGGCTTGGTAGTTTGGTCTGCCCTGTTCCCATGATGCACTGGGCCAGGGACAGACTAATTTGCATATAGCCAGGTTCTGAGCAGGGATGGGGCAGTGAGATAAATAATGGTGATGGATCAAGCCCTGATCTTTGGACTGGGTAAGAGTGGTCTGCTTAATTCAGACACTCTGTTCATCACCACCCCCTTTTCTGAATCGTTTTTGGCCACTATAGGGGTGGCGGGGTATACTCAGACATGAGTCCCTTTCTCACTGCTCCATCAGGATTCAAGCAAGCCGGGCCGAAGAGGCTGAAATGCCAGAAACCGGTCCCCGGTAGCTTGTCTCCTTTCTGGTGAAGAATTGGCTTGGTAGTTTGGTCTGCCCTGTTCCCATGATGCACTGGGCCAGGGACAGACTAATTTGCATATAGCCAGGTTCTGAGCTGGGATGGGGCAGTGAGATAAATAATGATGATGGATCAAGCCCTGATCTTTGGACTGGGTAAGAGTGGTCTGATTAATTCAGACACTCTGTTCATCACCACCCCATTTTCTGAATCGTTTTTGGCCACTATAGGTGTGGCGGGGTATACTCAGACATGAGTCCCTTTCTCACTGCTCCATCAGGATTCAAGCAAGCCGGGCCGAAGAGGCTGAAATGCCAGAAACCGTTCCCCGGTAGCTTGTCTCCTTTCTGGTGAAGAATTGGCTTGGTAGTTTGGTCTGCCCTGTTCCCATGATGCACTGGGCCAGGGACAGACTAATTTGCATATAGCCAGGTTCTGAGCTGGGATGGGGCAGTGAGATAAATAATGGTGATGGATCAAGCCCTGATCTTTGGACTGGGTAAGAGTGGTCTGCTTAATTCAGACACTCTGTTCATCACCACCCCCTTTTGTGAATCGTTTTTGGCCACTATAGGTGTGGCGGGGTATACTCAGACATGAGTCCCTTTCTCACTGCTCCATCAGGATTCAAGCAAGCCGGGCCGAAGAGGCTGAAATGCCAGAAACCGGTCCCCGGTAGCTTGTCTCCTTTCTGGTGAAGAATTGGCTTGGTAGTTTGGTCTGCCCTGTTCCCATGATGCACTGGGCCAGGGACAGACTAATTTGCATATAGCCAGGTTCTGAGCAGGGATGGGGCAGTGAGATAAATAATGGTGATGGATCAAGCCCTGATCTTTGGACTGGGTAAGAGTGGTCTGCTTAATTCAGACACTCTGTTCATCACCACCCCCTTTTGTGAATCGTTTTTGGCCACTATAGGTGTGGCGGGGTATACTCAGACATGAGTCCCTTTCTCACTGCTCCATCAGGATTCAAGCAAGCCGGGCCGAAGAGGCTGAAATGCCAGAAACCGGTCCCCGGTAGCTTGTCTCCTTTCTGGTGAAGAATTGGCTTGGTAGTTTGGTCTGCCCTGTTCCCATGATGCACTGGGCCAGGGACAGACTAATTTGCATATAGCCAGGTTCTGAGCAGGGATGGGGCAGTGAGATAAATAATGGTGATGGATCAAGCCCTGATCTTTGGACTGGGTAAGAGTGGTCTGCTTAATTCAGACACTCTGTTCATCACCACCCCCTTTTCTGAATCGTTTTTGGCCACTATAGGTGTGGCGGGGTATACTCAGACATGAGTCCCTTTCTCACTGCTCCATCAGGATTCAAGCAAGCCGGGCCGAAGAGGCTGAAATGCCAGAAACCGGTCCCCGGTAGCTTGTCTCCTTTCTGGTGAAGAATTGGCTTGGTAGTTTGGTCTGCCCTGTTCCCATGATGCACTGGGCCAGGGACAGACTAATTTGCATATAGCCAGGTTCTGAGCTGGAATGGGGCAGTGAGATAAATAATGGTGATGGATCAAGCCCTGATCTTTGGACTGGGTAAGAGTGGTCTGCTTAATTCAGACACTCTGTTCATCACCACCCCCTTTTCTGAATCGTTTTTGGCCACTATAGGTGTGGCGGGGTATACTCAGACATGAGTCCCTTTCTCACTGCTCCATCAGGATTCAAGCAAGCCGGGCCGAAGAGGCTGAAATGCCAGAAACCGGTCCCCGGTAGCTTGTCTCCTTTCTGGTGAAGAATTGGCTTGGTAGTTTGGTCTGCCCTGTTCCCATGATGCACTGGGCCAGGGACAGACTAATTTGCATATAGCCAGGTTCTGAGCTGGGATGGGGCAGTGAGATAAATAATGGTGATGGATCAAGCCCTGATCTTTGGACTGGGTAAGAGTGGTCTGCTTAATTCAGACACTCTGTTCATCACCACCCCCTTTTCTGAATCGTTTTTGGCCACTATAGGTGTGGCGGGGTATACTCAGACATGAGTCCCTTTCTCACTGCTCCATCAGGATTCAAGCAAGCCGGGCCGAAGAGGCTGAAATGCCAGAAACCGGTCCCCGGTAGCTTGTCTCCTTTCTGGTGAAGAATTGGCTTGGTAGTTTGGTCTGCCCTGTTCCCATGATGCACTGGGCCAGGGACAGACTAATTTGCATATAGCCAGGTTCTGAGCTGGGATGGGGCAGTGAGATAAATAATGGTGATGGATCAAGCCCTGATCTTTGGACTGGGTAAGAGTGGTCTGCTTAATTCAGACACTCTGTTCATCACCACCCCCTTTTCTGAATCGTTTTTGGCCACTATAGGTGTGGCGGGGTATACTCAGACATGAGTCCCTTTCTCACTGCTCCATCAGGATTCAAGCAAGCCGGGCCGAAGAGGCTGAAATGCCAGAAACCGGTCCCCGGTAGCTTGTCTCCTTTCTGGTGAAGAATTGGCTTGGTAGTTTGGTCTGCCCTATTCCCATGATGCACTGGGCCAGGGACAGACTAATTTGCATATAGCCAGGTTCTGAGCTGGGATAGGGCAGTGAGATAAATAATGGTGATGGATCAAGCCCTGATCTTTGGACTGGGTAAGAGTGGTCTGCTTAATTCAGACACTCTGTTCATCACCACCCCCTTTTCTGAATCGTTTTTGGCCACTATAGGTGTGGCGGGGTATACTCAGACATGAGTCCCTTTCTCACTGCTCCATCAGGATTCAAGCAAGCCGGGCCGAAGAGGCTGAAATGCCAGAAACCGGTCCCCGGTAGCTTGTCTCCTTTCTGGTGAAGAATTGGCTTGGTAGTTTGGTCTGCCCTGTTCCCATGATGCACTGGGCCAGGGACAGACTAATTTGCATATAGCCAGGTTCTGAGCTGGGATGGGGCAGTGAGATAAATAATGGTGATGGATCAAGCCCTGATCTTTGGACTGGGTAAGAGTGGTCTGCTTAATTCAGACACTCTGTTCATCACCACCCCCTTTTCTGAATCGTTTTTGACCACTATAGGTGTGGCGGGGTATACTCAGACATGAGTCCCTTTCTCACTGCTCCATCAGGATTCAAGCAAGCCGGGCCGAAGAGGCTGAAATGCCAGAAACCGGTCCCCGGTAGCTTGTCTCCTTTCTGGTGAAGAATTGGCTTGGTAGTTTGGTCTGCCCTGTTCCCATGATGCACTGGGCCAGGGACAGACTAATTTGCATATAGCCAGGTTCTGAGCTGGGATGGGGCAGTGAGATAAATAATGGTGATGGATCAAGCCCTGATCTTTGGACTGGGTAAGAGTGGTCTGCTTAATTCAGACACTCTGTTCATCACCACCCCCTTTTCTGAATCGTTTTTGGCCACTATAGGTGTGGCGGGGTATACTCAGCCATGAGTCCCTTTCTCACTGCTCCATCAGGATTCAAGCAAGCCGGGCCGAAGAGGCTGAAATGCCAGAAACCGGTCCCCGGTAGCTTGTCTCCTTTCTGGTGAAGAATTGGCTTGGTAGTTTGGTCTGCCCTGTTCCCATGATGCACTGGGCCAGGGACAGACTAATTTGCATATAGCCAGGTTCTGAGCTGGGATGGGGCAGTGAGATAAATAATGGTGATGGATCAAGCCCTGATCTTTGGACTGGGTAAGAGTGGTCTGCTTAATTCAGACACTCTGTTCATCACCACCCCCTTTTCTGAATCGTTTTTGGCCACTATAGGTGTGGCGGGGTATACTCAGACATGAGTCCCTTTCTCACTGCTCCATCAGGATTCAAGCAAGCCGGGCCGAAGAGGCTGAAATGCCAGAAACCGGTCCCCGGTAGCTTGTCTCCTTTCTGGTGAAGAATTGGCTTGGTAGTTTGGTCTGCCCTGTTCCCATGATGCACTGGGCCAGGGACAGACTAATTTGCATATAGCCAGGTTCTGAGCTGGGATGGGGCAGTGAGATAAATAATGGTGATGGATCAAGCCCTGATCTTTGGACTGGGTAAGAGTGGTCTGCTTAATTCAGACACTCTGTTCATCACCACCCCCTTTTCTGAATCGTTTTTGGCCACTATAGGTGTGGCGGGGTATACTCAGACATGAGTCCCTTTCTCACTGCTCCATCAGGATTCAAGCAAGCCGGGCCGAAGAGGCTGAAATGCCAGAAACCGGTCCCCGGTAGCTTGTCTCCTTTCTGGTGAAGAATTGGCTTGGTAGTTTGGTCTGCCCTGTTCCCATGATGCACTGGGCCAGGGACAGACTAATTTGCATATAGCCAGGTTCTGAGCTGGGATGGGGCAGTGAGATAAATAATGGTGATGGATCAAGCCCTGATCTTTGGACTGGGTAAGAGTGGTCTGCTTAATTCAGACACTCTGTTCATCACCACCTCCTTTTCTGAATCGTTTTTGGCCACTATAGGTGTGGCGGGGTATACTCAGACATGAGTCCCTTTCTCACTGCTCCATCAGGATTCAAGCAAGCCGGGCCGAAGAGGCTGAAATGCCAGAAACCGGTCCCCGGTAGCTTGTCTCCTTTCTGGTGAAGAATTGGCTTGGTAGTTTGGTCTGCCCTGTTCCCATGATGCACTGGGCCAGGGACAGACTAATTTGCATATAGCCAGGTTCTGAGCTGGGATGGGGCAGTGAGATAAATAATGGTGATGGATCAAGCCCTGATCTTTGGACTGGGTAAGAGTGGTCTGCTTAATTCAGACACTCTGTTCATCACCACCCCCTTTTCTGAATCGTTTTTGGCCACTATAGGTGTGGCGGGGTATACTCAGACATGAGTCCCTTTCTCACTGCTCCATCAGGATTCAAGCAAGCCGGGCCGAAGAGGCTGAAATGCCAGAAACCGGTCCCCGGTAGCTTGTCTCCTTTCTGGTGAAGAATTGGCTTGGTAGTTTGGTCTGCCCTGTTCCCATGATGCACTGGGCCAGGGACAGACTAATTTGCATATAGCCAGGTTCTGAGCTGGGATGGGGCAGTGAGATAAATAATGGTGATGGATCAAGCCCTGATCTTTGGACTGGGTAAGAGTGGTCTGCTTAATTCAGACACTCTGTTCATCACCACCCCCTTTTCTGAATCGTTTTTGGCCACTATAGGTGTGGCGGGGTATACTCAGACATGAGTCCCTTTCTCACTGCTCCATCAGGATTCAAGCAAGCCGGGCCGAAGAGGCTGAAATGCCAGAAACCGGTCCCCGGTAGCTTGTCTCCTTTCTGGTGAAGAATTGGCTTGGTAGTTTGGTCTGCCCTGTTCCCATGATGCACTGGGCCAGGGACAGACTAATTTGCATATAGCCAGGTTCTGAGCTGGGATGGGGCAGTGAGATAAATAATGGTGATGGATCAAGCCCTGATCTTTGGACTGGGTAAGAGTGGTCTGCTTAATTCAGACACTCTGTTCATCACCACCCCCTTTTCTGAATCGTTTTTGGCCACTATAGGTGTGGCGGGGTATACTCAGACATGAGTCCCTTTCTCACTGCTCCATCAGGATTCAAGCAAGCCGGGCCGAAGAGGCTGAAATGCCAGAAACCGGTCCCCGGTAGCTTGTCTCCTTTCTGGTGAAGAATTGGCTTGGTAGTTTGGTCTGCCCTGTTCCCATGATGCACTGGGCCAGGGCCAGACTAATTTGCATATAGCCAGGTTCTGAGCTGGGATGGGGCAGTGAGATAAATAACGGTGATGGATCAAGCCCTGATCTTTGGACTGGGTAAGAGTGGTCTGCTTAATTCAGACACTCTGTTCATCACCACCCCCTTTTCTGAATCGTACATTTACAGTGAGTTCTAGTGCTTCCTCATCAACTATGAGTATCAGTAATGTTGTATATTTGCAGTGAGCAGGAGTATGCTTTGCATTTACAGTGAATGCTGGTACCTCTCATCATGAGCTGTGAGGGTCTGTAATGCTGAATACTTACATTGACTATCATTAAAATGATGAATTCTTACAGTGACTATCAGTAATGCTGAATACTTACAGCGAGTGCTGGTACTTCTAATGAGCGCTGATGGTCGCTAATGCTGTACGCTTGCAGTGATTACCAGTAATGCTGTATATTTATCATACGTATCAGTAATGCTATACATTTACATGGAGTGCTGATACTTCTAATGAGCTCTGTGGATCAGTAATGCTGTACATTTACCTTGAGCACTGGTACCTCTTCTCATGAGCTGTGAGGATCGGTAATGCTTTGCGTTACAGCAAGTATGGGTAATGCTGTACATTTACAGTGAGCGCTGGTACCTCTACTCATGAGCCGTGAGGATCGGTAATGCTTTGCGTTACAGCGAGTATCGGTAATGCTGTACATTTACCATTTACCATGAGCGTTAGTACGTCTTCAGTAATGCTTTGCGTTACAGCGAGTATCGGTAATGTTGTACATTTACCGTGAGCATTGGTACCTCTACTCATGAGCCCTGCGTGTCAGTAATGCTTTGCATTACAGCGAGTATCCGTAATGCTGTACATTTACCGTGAGCATTGGTACCTCTTCAGTAATGCTTTACATTACAGCGACCATTGGTAATGCTATACATTTACCATCAGCACTGGTACCTCTTGTAATGAGTCCTGAGTTTCAGTAATGCTTTGCCTTACAGCGAGTATCCGTAATGCTGTACATTTACCGTGAGCATTGGCACCTCTTCAGTAATGCTTTGCATTACAGCGAGCATCGGTAATGCTGTACATTTACCGTGAACACTGGTACCTGTTCTCGTGAGTGTCAGTAATGCTTTGCATTACAGCGAGTATCAATAATGCTGTACATTTATTGTGAGCATTGGTACCTCTTCTCATGAGCCCTGAGTGTCAGTAATGCTTCACATTACAGTGAGTATCAGTAATGCTGTACATACCGTGAGCGCGGGTACCTCTTCTCGAGAGTGGTGAGGATCAGTGATGCTGTACGTTTACTGTGATTGCTTGTACCTCTTGTAATGAGCTGTGAGGAACAGTAATGCTTTGCATTACAGTGAGTATCGGTAATACTATACATGTACAGTGATCATTAGTACCTTTTCAGTAATGCTGTACATTTACAATGAGCGCTGGTACCTCTTCTCATGAGTCGTGAGGATCAGTAATGCTTTGCATTACAGCGAGTATCGGTAATCTGTACATTTACAGTGAGTGCTGGTGCTTCTGAGCTGTGAGGAACAGTAAGGCTTTGCATGTACCTCTCGTAATGAGAAATAAGTGTTGGTAATGCTTTGCATTACAGTGAGTATTGGTAATCTGTACATTTACAGTGAGTGCTGATGCTTCTGAACTGTGATGATCGGTAATGCTTTGCATTACAGTGAGTGTAGTATCGGTAATGCTGTACATTTACAATGAGCGCTGGTACCTCTTCTCATGAGTCGTGAGGATCGGTAATGCTTTGCTTTACAGTGAGTATCGGTAATGCTGTACATTTACAGTGAGTGCTGATGCTTCTGAGTTGTTAGTGTCAGTAATGTTTCGCATTTATGTTGAGTTTCGGGAATGCCATACATTCACCGTGAACGTTGGTACCTCTTCAGCAATGCAAAGCATTACAGCGAGTATCGGTAATGCTGCACATTTACAGTGAGTGGTGGTACCTCTCGTAATGAGACATGAGTGGCAGTAATGCTTTGCATTATAGCGAGTATCGGTAATTCTATACATTTACCGTGAGTGCTGATACTTCTGAGCTGTGAGGAACAGTAATGCTTTGCATGTACCTCTCGTAATGAGAAGTGAGTGTTGGTAATGCTTTGCATTACATTGAGTATCGGTAATGCTGTACATTTACCGTGAGCATTGGTACCTCTTGTAATGAGCTGTGAGTGTCACTAATGTTTTGCATTACAGCGAGTTTCTGTAATGTTATACATTTACCATGAGCATTGGTACCTCTTCAGTAATGCTTTACATTACAGCGACTATCGGTAATGCTGTACATTTACCGTGAGTGCTGATACTTCTGAGCTGTGAGAACATTAAGGCTTTGCATGTACCTCTCGTAATAAGAAGTGAGTGTTGGTAATGCTTTGCATTACAGTGAGTATCGGTAATGCTGTACATTTACCGTGAGCATTGGTACCTCTTCAGCAATGCTTTTCATTACAGCAAGTATTGGTAATACTGTACATTTAGCGTGAGCGGTGGTACCTCTTGTAATGAGCTGTCAGTGTCACTAATGCTTTGCATTACAGCGAGTATCCGTAATGATGTACATTTACCGTGAGCATTGGTACCTCTTCAGTAATGCTTTACATTACAGCAACCATCGGTAATGCTATACATTTACCATCAGCACTGGTACCTCTTGTAATGAGTCCTGAGTTTCAGTAATGCTTTGCCTTACAGCGAGTATCCGTAATGCTGTACATTTACCGTGAGCATTGGTACCTCTTCAGTAATGCTTTACATTACAGCGACCATCGGTAATGCTATACATTTACCATCAGCACTGGTATCTCTTGTAATGAGTCCTGAGTTTCAGTAATGCTTTGCCTTACAGCGAGTATCCGTAATGCTGTACATTTACCGTGAGCATTGGCACCTATTCAGTAATGCTTTGCATTACAGCGAGCATCGGTAATGCTGTACATTTACCGTGAGCGGTGGTACCTCTTCTCATGAGCCCTGAGTGTCAGTAATGCTTCGCATTACAGTGAGTATCAGTAATGCTGTACATACCGTGAGCGCTGGTACCTCTTCTAGAGAGTGGTGAGGATCAGTGATGCTGTACGTTTACTGTGATTGCTTGTACCTCTTGTAATGAGCTGTGAGGAACAGTAATGCTTTGCATTATAGTGAGTATCGGTATTGCTGTACATTTACAGTGAGTGCTGGTAACTCTTCAGTAATGCTTTGCATTACAGCGAGGATCTGTAATACTGTACATTTACAGTTAGCGGTGGTACCTCTTGTAATGAGTCACTAATGCTTTGTATTACTGCGAGTATCAGTAATGCTGTACATTTATCTTGGCGCTGGTACCTTTTCTCATGAGCCATGAGTGGCAGTAATGCTTTGCATTACAGCGAGCATCGGTAATGCTGTACATGTACAGTGAACATTGGTACCTCTTCAGTAATGCTTTGCATTACAGCGAGGATCTGTAATACTGTACATTTACCGTGAGCGCTGGTACCTCATCTCATGAGTCGTGACTGTCAGTAATGCTTTGCATTACAGCGAGTATCGGTAATGCTGTACATTTACCGTGACCGCTGGTACCTCTTCAGTAATGCCTGCATTACAATATCGGTAGTGCTGTACATTTACCGTGAGCATTGGTACCTGTTCTCGTGAGTCATGAGTGTCAGTAATGCTTTGCATTACAGCAAGTTTCGGTAATACTGTACATTTTCAGTGAGCGCTGGTATCTCGTAATGAGTCATGAGGATCAGTAATGCTTTGCATTACAGCGAGCATCGGTAATGCTGTACATTTATTTTATTTACTTGAAAAGTTTTATATAGTGCTGTCTAGACCCGGAGGTATCAGAGCGCTTTACATGAGGATCAGCGAGTTACAGGTTACGAAAATTACATCAGTTAAATCAAAGAACCACAGAGGGAGGAGGAGGGGCAGGGAAGGAAACACAACGGGTAAACGAGGAATACAATGTCAGATGACCGGCTGGGTAGGTGAAGGCCGAGGGGTGAAACCAAGGACAGACTCCTCTATAGCTGCATATGACAGCTCCATCGGGCATCGGCCAAGGTCGCTCGTGCACCGCGGTAAGTACAAACAGTTTTGGTATCTGCCCAGGGGGCATCTTCAAAGGTCCATCGAAAGTTCCGTCAAAGTTCCATCAGGCATGGGCCATGTTGATCCGGCTCCGTGGTGTGTACAGTGTTCAAGGTTTCAGTCCGGGGGGCATCGTCATAGATCAATTGGCAGCACCCATCCTGGAGTTACTGGGAAGCTAAGACTTACATGTACCGTGAGCGCTGGTACATCTGCTCAGGAGCCCTGAGTGGCAGTAATGCTTGCATTACAGCGAGTATCGGTAATGCTGTACATTTATTATTTATTTATTTGAAGGTTTTATATAGCGCGAACAAGACTCTTGCGGGTATCATGTACCGTGAGCGCTGGCACCTTCCTCTTCTCAGCAGCGCCAGCCTCTGGCCCTCTCCTCGGTGTCGGTATTTGGACCTCTTCTGTCTTGGACGCTCTTAAGGGTTTGTTCACGATGTTGACATTTCCTGGCTCCCCCGGAGAGTCATCCCTGGCTCCCTTGCCCAGCGATGAATGTCTCATCCTGGAGACGTGTGGGTGAGAGGCAGGGCACCAGAGAGAGAGCCGCACAGATGCCAGCCTGTGCCAGGCCCAGCAGGTGCCCCTGACACTAGCCCCCCCTCACCCCCCCAGCGAGTCTCATAGTCATGGGTGAGGGGGCGACTTACCTCGAACCCATGGAGCAGGCTGGCTCTGTAGGGCCCAGTCCCAGAGGACGCCTTTGCCTGGAGTCCAGTCCTAATATATGCCCCAGTGTGCAGTCCAGTCCAGATGAAAGCTTTCCCTTGCAGTCCATCCCACGCATGCCTGTTCTCGTTCAATTCATGGCTAATAACCGACTTCCGGCGGAAGTGGCATGAATAGATCCTGTAGGCAGGCAGAGCATATAGTAACATCATAGCAACAGGTCCCCCACCCTTCCCAGCATGCATTCCCGCAAAGAACACACACCACACCAATGTTCACTTGGGAAAAGCTGCTGCAGGTTTATTGCATACAACGTTATGTAATCAATGTGGGTTAGCTTACGGGCGATCCAAGGGCAGGCAGCATTCTAGCCACCTGCCCGCCTGAGGAGCCGGGCAGCACCGTGGCAAACCACCTCTGTGCTGCCCCTTCTGGTAATCCTTCAAGGTTCACCTGACCATGTTCCTTCTGCCTCACACCCCTTTTGGGCGGAGCATAGCTAGGCAAACCCCCGGTTGCTCAGGCCCACAACCGCCCGAAGGACTACTGGGGCGCCGACAACGGTTCCAGGAACCTCCCCTGAGGCCCCTGGTGTTAGGCTCAGGCACCCCTATGTGCCACGCTGAGGTACACTTCTGTACCCCTCTGCTTCCAGATCGTCCTGTAACTCCGCCTGCAACGATAAAGAAAACATTAAAAGTTCAGACTTTATCCCCCTTCCCACACGCAGGGTAAGCGGTAGGGAGGAAGATTGCGTGTCCTACAGCTCGGGTTTCGACGGCGCGTCCGGTCCCACAAAGAGGCTTGTAGCATGGCGATGGGGACTTAAGTACCCATCGCCCAGCCTTCCTGCGGCACCGGACATGTCGTGGATCCTCACGAGGCTCCTCCTCTCCACCACCCTCCACCTGGGGACGCGAGGGGGTGGAAAGGGATGGGAAGCCTGATGTCACTAAAGGGGCCACCTCCTGAGTGGGCACCTACGGTGGCCTCGGGCGGCCACAGATTATCCCCTCGTCAGCCTTCTCATGCCCCCTCTTGCCATGCCTTTCTGCATGTCCTCGTGATATGAAGGCACAGGTTGCCATGGAGCCTTTCCAAAGCATTTTGGGGGAGAGGAGAGACTGAGAGACAGGTGCAGCAGGCAGTGTTCTTAGAGGGATTTTACCCACAGGACTCCTGCATCAGGTGCCTTTCCTGTGTGCACAGGGAGGACTCGCTCCACCATCACAACCAGCTGTCCTGTTTCCTGGGCTTCCCTTTAAGAGGTCTGAGCAAGCCAATGTTTACATTCAAATACCCAGACTCAGTGAATGGTTTTGGATTTTCGATATTTCTGAATGTCTTCAGTTAGTCATATCTCTCTGTCTTTATCCTACAAATGCTTTTTTCCACGTTCAGTGCTGCATTGTTTCTTAGTTCACTGCCCCTTTCCCCTGCTTCCTTCAGCCTGCACCGCCTCTTGAGGATTCACTCTGGATATGACTTAAATACCTTCCACAGGAAAGCCACGCCCACAGGAGGCTCACTTCCGGATTGATGGGTTCATGGATAGAAAGTTCCTCCTGCCCCCAATGAATCCACCTGGCTGTCCTGCTGAGAAGGCGCGTCACTGTTGAGAGTGTAGAGGGGGGCATTTCATACACCAGACCCTCCCCTAGGAAGCCCCCCCCCCCCCCTGTGCATGTGCTCCTTAGAGCCCAGCAAGGCTGAGACATGTAGTGTTTATCCTCCGTGCTCCATCCCAGTGACTGGCTCTCTTGCACTCAGCCTGTTGCAGTGAGTGACTTTCATTGTACTTCAGTCCAAGGGAATGGATTTTCTTGGAGGCTTCTGTTCTTGGGAGTCGCTGGGCTCTTAGACTCTGCCCCGCCCGTCTAAGTAATCGGGGAGAAATTGGGCTAAAAGTAACAGTTCTGCCCTCTGTCCCAGTGTGAATTCACTGGCATCACAAGTCAACTTCTGAGAATGGGGAATAACTCCCTAGACCTGGCATTACTAGGTTCCTTGGCATAGATTGTCCATGGTTCCAGAGAGTTTAATACTGATATTTTGACACTGCCCTAAGAGGGTGATGAATATCTGCGGGGTTGGGAGGTGCAGCTCAGGGGGTCCAAGGTGTGTGGGGGTGCTATAGCATTGTCTGCTCCCCTCGTGGTACCGGAGGGGGCAGGTGGGGGCCGGGCTGAGTCTTTATCCGCAGCCCCTGTCCCCTTCCTCCATGATTTCACAGGGTGTGAATTCTAACCTGGTAGAACGAGGGGGCAGATGTACGTAGCTTTTTTTAGGTTGCAAAGGGCCCAATTCGCAGGATGTGGCAGGTTGCGACTGCAAAAAGCATTTTTTATGAACAGAACCCTATTTTGCGATTGGATAACTTATTACCAAGTCGCAAAATGGGTTTGGGAATCGGTATTAAGGGGTGTGTTAAGAGCGTCACATCTGATAGCGACTCACGGTGGTATGTAGGAATGTTTTGCAACCAAAATGCAGTCGCAAATCAAACGTATTTTACCGTCTACTTCAAGTAGGTGGTAACCCATTTGCAAATGGGGAGGAGACCCCAAGGGAACCCTTCCCCTTTGCGAATGTTTGTAAAAACTTTTTTCATACTAGGCAGTGGTCTGTCCCACTGACCACTGCTACTCTTAAAAAATGAAAAGGAAACTTTACATTTTTCTTTTTGAAACACACCCAGTTTTCCTTTAGGGAAAACAGGCTGCATTCAAATCAAAAAAAGAAATGCTTTATTGAAGAGCAATCACAGGAGACTGGTGATATGAAATAAAAAGACCAATCTCAAGAGAGTTGCCCCTTTTAACACAGAAAAGGGGCGGGGCGTGCAAACCGAGAACTGAGAGTGTTCCCTTTCCTTATTCAAATAAGAATCGTTGTTACAAAATTATAAACGTGAATATATGCTTCTGATAATTTAGCCAAAAGGGGGCATTGTAACTTCCCCAAAAGCTATACCCATTAATTTTTTATCCAATTCATAAAGCCCATCAGCACATCACTATCACATAATATATACAAAAATATATATATATTAAAAACAACTATTACAAATATAAAATTTAAAATTCTGCACCCAATTTAAAACAATGTTTACCATTTTTCATATATTGTGTGATATTGATGTGCTTTATGAATTGGATAAAAGTGTTATTAATACAAATAATGTATAGTCCTTTGTGGAACGATTGATATGTGTTTCTAGTTTTAAAACTGTTTGCTTTATGTTTACTCGTTGATGCATTGTATTTTTTCTGTTGCGTTTTTTTCAGTTGCTTAGGGTTTGACTGCCCTCTCGGATTGAGAGGTCTCATGGGTATATCTTTTGGGGAAGTTACAATACCCCCTTTTGGCTAAATTATCAGAAGCATATATTCACGTTTATAATTTTGTAACAAATCGTATTTGAATAAGGAAAGGGAACACTCTGTTTTCCATATGAAATAAAAAGCAGTGTCAGGACCACAGTGGTCGGGCTCTAACCTCCGTATCAGGCTCCTGGCATGGGTTCCAGGCCTTCGGGGACAGCACCGGCTCAAACTCCAGGAAGGGCCCTATTGACTTCCGGGTGAAGTTGAACCATAGACACCAGCCGGCCAACATCCCTGTAATTTTTGCGATTCCCAATGGGTCAAACCTACCTCATGAATATTGAGGTAGGTCTGTTTGCTGCCCACTTTGTACATCCCTGTTTGTGATTGCGAAATAGCGAATTCCCCAAAATGTGCTACTAGTTATCGCAAACCCAAAGCTCTGTATATCTGGGAGCAGGTATGGTGTTTCTGGACCTGGAAATATTGGGTCTCAAAACTGCGGCAACACTTGGTCACTTGGAGTGGTATCTCCTCTCTCTCTTTTAGGGGTGGCCGGAATTTGCGTAGTCGGGCTACGCAAAGCTCTGCGAACAGGTAAAAAATCCCCGCTAGCACGCACAAGTTCGGCAAACACGCAGAATTGCTTGTTCTGCCCGTTCCCGATGCTTTTTTCCTGTTCGCGAACGCTGTTTGCGTGCTCGGGGAGAAATATCTCGTGAACACGCATTTTGAAAGTGCGAACAAGCAAAGAATTCTGCGAAGCTGCGGATCGCGGAATTTTTGGCAATTCCGCATTCTCTGCTGAACGCAAAATTACCCAGAACGTAATTTACCGCCCATGCCTTCTCCCTTTACCCCGTCCAATCCCCATCAATCATACCCTTCCAGGCAACAATTGTTACCCGGGTTTATTTTAGCACTGCTGGCACAATAACCGTATAACCGTCCAGAACTTTGATGTTTCCTCATGTTAGACTTTCCTGTAACCCCTTCTTTTCTTTCTCACTTTGAGCACAGGGCGCCCAGATCATTGTGTTTCCAGAAGATGGCATCCATGGGTTTAACTTCACGCGGGAGTCCATCGGGCCCTTCCTGGAGTTTGAGCCTGCGCTGCCCCCGAAGGCCTGGAACCCGTGCCTGGAGCCTCGCTTCAACGACACAGAGGTAAGACCCCCGTCCACGGTGGTCCTGACACCCCTTTTTATTTCACATCATCCGTCTTCTGAGCGCAGGACGAGGAGTAGGGTGGTGGGGAGCATCCTTGCACCAGTGCTGGAGCTCTGGGGGTCTTGTGTGTCCTCCAGTGAGCAGCATTCATGTCACAACAGTTCACCATGATTCATTCTTGACCTCTCTCTGCCCACTGGATCAAAGTGCTGAAAACCATGTCTGCAGCAGCTAAATTCGAAACCTAAAAATATAAAATATCAAAACTGCAGAATCAAGCACCCAATGACAATGTTTTCAATTTATATGTTTTAAAATGTAAAGTTCACATAAAATGCACGTTTTAGGAATGTGGCAAGTACAGAACCCACTATACCCCTGCAAAAATAGAGATTTCTTTATAGAAATAAAAATCTGCAAAGGTATTGTTGTTGATGAATGCTGTGATAAGATTGAAAATCTATTATTAATTTATTAATGGTGTCCTCTATATTTTTTCAGATTATTAACTGCAAACAGCACAAAAAAACTCATTTTAAATAAGTTTTCACTGTGCAAATAAAATTTGCCTTCGGCATATACTACATGATTACACTTTTCCTAGCTTACGTGTAGGGAAGCCTATTGTATGGTAAAAACAAAGGGTGCAAAGTGTTTGCTGAATATTTAAAACAAAAGTATACAAACAAGTGATGGATGGAATGCTTGGATTAATCTCAACCACTGGTAATCACTCGGCGCCGCATCCCAAGCCATCATTAATTCACTCACCATGCCACCTTGGTTTAGACCCAGCTTTATGCAAATCACTTTTGACCCTGCTCCAATAGGAAGAGTCCAGTCTGAACTACCATGCCCCCTCCCATTCCCCCTCCCCCAACCAAAACACAAACAATCCAAGGCTGGTTATGCCCTTATTAGGGTTATCAGCCAGGTATATCTTGGTTCTAGTGGCACGGTGTGCACGGACCGGACCCACGTCTGGCCATACCCGGCACACATAGGGCGACTCACTAAAGTCTACGAAAAGCTATGGATTGAACTCTTGAATGAATCTCGGCCACTGGTCATCACTTGGTGCATCAAACAACAATGGACTGGGATGCGGCCCATGCCACCTCATTTGGGGCCAGATGCAGGTCACCCAATACCGGTCGGTAACGGCCGAAATTACCGAATTTCGGCCGTTACTGACCGGTATTAGGCTACTGAGATGTAGGTGGCCTAAATTGCAAATTCAGTAATTTACCGATTCTGTATTTTAAGGAATCGGTAAATTACCGATTCCTTAAAATACCGAATCTTCAGAGGAACCCTCGTCTACAGACCCCCCCGGACCCCGACCACAGTTCAGCGACTCCATCGCCGAATTCATCAGCACACACGCCCTTGCCTCCACAGACTACATCCTCCTCAAGGACCTGAACTTCCACCTTGAGAACAACAACACCAACTCCATTACCCTGATCGCCAACCTCGGACTCCGACAGCTCGTGACAACACCCACCCACGCTGCCGGCCACATACTCGACCCAATCTTCACTGCAAGCCCCCACGTCTCCTTCAACCACACCACCGAACCCCACTGGACCGACCGCCACTGCATCCACTTCACCTTCAGGAAGCCCACCACCGCACCCAACAGATGCCTCGACGCTGCTGGAGCAATGTCACCGAAGACCAGCTAACCACCACCCTCGCCCAGAGCCCACCTGCCGACTCCACCGACCCTGACACCGCCGCCCGCAACCTCAGACAATGGATCGACGACTGCGCCAACACCCTTGCCCCGCTCAAGACACCCTCCAACAGCCACACCAGCAAGAAAGCCACCTGGTTCACCGAAGACCTCCAGGCCTCCAAACGAACATGCCGAAAACTGGAGAAGAACTGGCTCCGTGAACGAACACCGGACAGCTACACAGCCCACAAGAACGCCACCCGCAGACACCATCAACTCATCAGAGCCGCCAAGAGGGCCTCAACCAAAGACCGCCTAGATAACGCACACAACAGCAAAGAGCTCTTCAACATCATGAAGGAACTCTCCAACCCCAGCTCCAACACCAACGACCTCCTACCTTCGCAAGACTCGCTGGCCACCTTCTTCCACTGTAATATCGCAGACATCCACGACCGCTTCAACGCCACGACTGCCCCGACAACCCCCCCCCCATACCCCCCCCCCCCCCACGACCACCACCTGCACCAACTGCCTGCACTCCTGGATCAGCATCAATGACGAGGACACCAGCGAGATCATGAACACCATCCACTCCGGATCACCGTTAGACCCATGCCCTGACCACATCTTCAACAAACCCAGCACAGCCATCGCACCCCATCACCGGAAAGTAATCAACCTCTCCTTAGAGACTGCAACCTTCCTAGAAAGCTGGAAGCACGCCGAGATCAACGCCTTACTCAAGATACCCAAGGCCGACCCAAGGACCTGAAGAACTTCCGACCCATCTCCCTGCTCCCTTTCCCGGCAAAGGTCACCGAGAAAATCGTCAACAAACAACTGACCCATTTCCTCAAGGAGAACAGCATCCTGGACCCGTCCCAGTCCGGGTTCCGTAGCAAACACAGCACCGAAACCGCCCTCATTACTGCCACCGATGACATCAGGACCCTGCTTGACAACGGAGAAACAGCGGCCCTCATCCTCCTGGACCTGTCAACCGCCTTCGACACAGTCTGCCACCACACACTATGAACACGCCTACACGACGCCGGGATCCAAGAGAAGACCCTAGACTGGACCACATCCTTCCTCTCCGGCAGAACTCAGAGCGTCTGCCCATCCCCCCCCCTTCTGCTCCAATGCCACAGAAATCATCTGCGGGGTAGACCAGGGCTCTTCCCTCAGCCCGACGCTGTTCAACATCTACATGGCACCTCTCGCCCACGTCGCCCGACAGCACGACCTCAACATCATCTCCTACACCGACGACACCCAGCTGATCCTCTCCCTCACACCGCCAAAACCATCCTCCACGAAGGAATGAAGGCCGTCGCCGAATGGATGAGGAACAGCCGACTGAAGCTGAACTCGGACAAGACTGAGGTCCTGATCCTCGGCTCCACCCCTTCAGCCTGGGATGAATCCTGGTGGCCGACAACACTAGGAACAGCCCAACATCCACCGACCATGCACGCAACCTAGGGGTCATCCTCGACTCCACCCACTCCATGACTAAGCAGGTCAACGCCGTCTCCTCATCCTGCTTCAACACCCACCGAATGCTCAGCAGGATCTTCAAGTGGATCCCCACCGAGACGAGAAGAACAGTCACCCAGGCCCTCATCACCAGCAGGCTGGACTACGGAAACACCCTCCTGAGACAAATGCAGCGCATCCAGAACGCCTCTGCACGCCTGATTCTCGACCTCCCCCGCCGCAGCCACATCACACCTCACCTGAGAGACCTGCACTGGCTCCCCGTCAACAAGAGGATAACCTTCAAGCTCCTCATCCACGCACACAAGGCACTCCACAACACCGGACCTACATACCTCAACGACCGACTCAGCTTCTACACCCCCACCCGCCAGCTCCGCTCCGTCAGTCTTGCCCTCGCCACAGTCCCCCGCATCCAAAGAATGACCGCCGGCGGCGGCAGATCCTTCTCCCACCTCGCGGCCAAGACCTGGAACACCCTCCCCACCAAACTACAGCAGACCCAAGACCTACTGGCCTTCAGAAGACAACTCAAGACCTGGCTCTTCGATCAGTAGCAGCCCCCCCACCCCCCAGCGCCTTGAGAAGACCCTCACAGGTATGTAGTGCGCTTTACAAGTGTCGTGAATGATTGATTGAACTCATCTGGTATCTGTTCACTGGGAAGGACCAACTATAGACTTACCCTTAACCCGGCATGGATTTTATATTTATTCACACAGATACTTGAACCTAGGTGAACTTTAAGGAGGACAGTCCCACAGCAGTCATTGTGTGCTTAAACATGATACACATATTAACATATATCTTCAGTGTTGTATGCAAATGTTATACTTTTGTATTTTATGAAAGCACTGCAATTTTAACGGATCAAGAACTATTTTACGTTACATGTGTTTTTATATGCAGCTTGCTAAGATTTTTATTAATCAAGCAATAAAGATTACTTACTTACTCACTGGTCATTTAAACAGAGCGGAGCTCTCTCTACAGAAGGGCCCGGTGGAGCCTAATTTTGAATACATGAAATGTAGGGCTGTTTATGGATGTTTTCTCTCAGTACAAAACCATGGTGACTCAGTGTGTGACGGAAGGTCGTCACTTTCAGTAAAAACGTATCTGATGAGCAGATGGGAGGATATTCTCCTAAAGGAGCCAAATATGCCACTGAGGAGAAGATTTCATTCATGAAAAGGAAGCTGGGCTCATTATTCTCCCAATTCTCTCTTCCGTCGCCACAGGGGCGGCTCTAGGCTCATGGCGGCCCTGGGCAGGGAGCGTAGGTAGGAGTGCCCGGAAGAGGGGGTCCGGGCGGGGCGGAGCACGGAGGCCAGTGAAGAGGGGACCGGGGTCAGGGTGTTTGGAAGTGGAACGGAGCCGGAGGCCGCCAAATCCCTGCCAGGGGCCGCCACGCAAATATGTGTCCATCCTCAGAGGATTATCATATTAAGGATATATATTGGCGTGGCGGCCCCTGGGGTTTGGTGGCCCTGTGCAGGTGCACAGCTTGCACATGCCCAAGGCCACCCCTGGTCGCCAAGACTGAAAACGAGGCTACGCTTTGCAGAGATGTGCAAATTTCTCACCCTGAATAACAGGGCTCCTGGGCCTACTGCAGCCGTGAAGCAAACCAAGCATATGTAAGGCTACACGGATCCTTCAGATCAACAAGAAACAGAGTGCATATTTGTTTATAAAATAGAACACACTACGGCATGCGGATATACATATATAAGACATTACACTACAGTATATGGGAATATATGATTATGTTTTCACAACACTGAGAGGTAAAGCGGCAGTTCCTCCCTCCAGGCGTTAAATGCCGCAGACCCTAGGATTAGTAAGTCCTCACAGGTACTGAAGTTAAGCGCAGTAACCCACCGCCCAACTTCCAGCGAAGCCCTTCGCCCTTCTACTGATCTTGGTGCCGTGGGTGTAAAACAAGGGGGGGGTCCTCACTTTCCCAGCATTGTGGCTGAGGGTAAATTGACCTGGAACCTTCTTACCAGGGTCAAATGAAGGTTATGAATCTGTTCCTAGAGCCACATTTTGAAAGCAGTGTGTACATAGTTACCCATACAGTGCTTTTCAAGAGACTATACAATATTAAACCTTTGGTAAATTACTTAATACATAAATAATGCAAATACCAACCCACATGCTTTTTAATAATATTCTTTGTCATTTTTGGTAAAGAACACGGCATAATAACAACAAAGCATTAGATGCCCAACGAAGATGATAAAAAGAATGAGAGACTAATGAACATGGTCTGTAAAAAGATTTTACATATGTACCATCAAATGTATTTTGGGAATAGAACCTATAGCATTTGTCAATCAATCAATCAATCAATACATTTATAGAGCGCGCTACTCAACCGTGAGGGTCTCAAGGTGCTGAAGGGAGGGGGGGGGTTGCTGTTACTGCTCGACTAGCCAGGTCTTGAGGTGCTTCCTGAAGGTGAGATGGTCCTGGGTCAGTCGTAGGTCTGCGGGGAGGGAGTTACTTGTCTTGGCGGCCAGGTAGGAGAATGATCTTCCTCTGGTTGTGGTTCTGTGGGTCCGTGGGACGATGGCGAGGGTGAAGCTGGCGAAGCAGAGCTGGCGGGTGGGAGTGTAGAACGAGAGGCGGTTGTTGCGGTACTTGGGGCCCAGGTCGTGGAGAGCCTTGTGTGCGTGGGTGAGGAGCCTGAACGTGATCCTCTTGCTGACTGGGAGCCAGTGCAGGTTTCTCAGGTGGGGTGTTATGTGGCTGCGGCGAGGGATGTCGAGGATGAGTCGTGCGGAGGCGTTCTGTATGTGCTGAAGTTTGGCTGTGGTTCCTGCGTACAGGGCGTTCCCGTAGTCCAGTCAGCTGGTGACGAGGGCCTGGGTGACTGTCTTTCTGGTTTCGGTGGGGATCCACCGGCTGATCTTTCGGAGCATGCGCAGGGTGTTGAAGCATGAAGATGAGATGGCGTTGACTTGTTTGGTCATCGTGAGGGATGAGTCCAGGATGAATCCTAGGTTGCAAGCGTGGTCCGTGGGTGTCGGTGAGGTGCCCAGCGCCGTGGGCCACCAGGAGTTGTCCCAGGTAGATTGGGATTGTCCGAGGATGAGGACCTCCATCTTGTCTGAGTTGAGTTTCAGACGGCTGAGCTGCATCCAATCCGCAACGTCTTTCATTCCTTCCTGGAGGTTGGTTTTGGCGGTGGCTGGGTCTTTGGTGAGGGAGAGTATCAGCTGGGTGTCGTCGGCGTAGGAGATGATGTTGAGGTTGTGATTGCGAGCGATGGCGGCGAGGGGGCTCATCTAGATATTGAAGAGGGTTGGGCTGAGCGAGGAGCCTGGGGGTACGCCGCAGATTATCTTGGTGGCCGTGGAGCGGAAGGGAGGGAGGCGGATTCTCTGGGTTCTGTCGGAGAGGAACGAGGTGATCCAGTCCAGGGCTTTTCCTTGGATCCGAGTGTTGTGGAGGCGGGTTATTAGCGTGCGATGGCAGACGATATCGAAGGCGGCCGAGAGGTCTAGGAGGATAAGAGCGGTTGTGTCCCCGTTGTCAATCAGGGTCCTGATGTCGTCGGTGGCTGTGATGAGGGCGGTCTCGGTGCTATGGTTGGCTCGGAATCCGGACTGGGATGGGTCGAGCGAGTTGTTTGCTTCAAGGAATGCAGTCAGTTGTTTGTTGACGGTCTTCTCGATGACTTTAGCCGGGAAGGGAAGGAGAGAGATGGGGCGGAAGTTTTTGAGGTCTTTGGGGTCTGCCGTGGGTTTCTTCAGTAGGGCGTTGATCTCTGCGTGCTTCCTGCTTTCTGGGAAGGTGGCTGACGCGAAGGAGTTGTTTATGATGTTCCGGAGGTGGGGTGCGATGATGGCGTTGGCTTTGTTGAAGATGTGGTGAGGGCATGGGTCAGAGGGAGAGCCGAAGTGGATGGTGTTAATGACGTGGGTGGTGTCTTTAGTGCTGACGGGGGTCCAGGCGCTGAGGGTGGTGGGTGTGATTGTTGGTTCGGTGGCTGGAGGCATGGTTTGGGTGCTGAAGCTGTCGTGTATGTCTGCGATCTTGCGGTAGAAGAACGTCACAAGGGAGTTGCAGAGGTCTTGCGACGGTGCGATGTCGTTGTTGCTGGCCCTGGGGTTGGAGAGTTCTTTTACGATGTTGAAGAGTTCCTTGTTGTTGTGGCTGTTGTTGTCAAGCCGGTCTTTGAACGATGTCCTTTTGGTGGTGCGGATCAGCTGGTGGTGTTCGCGAGTGGCGTTCTTGAGGGCTGTCATGTTTTCTGTTGTCCGTTTGTGGTGCCAGGTTTTTTCGATGGTTCGGCAGGATTTCTTTGAGGCTTTGAGGGCGTCGGTGAACCACATGGTTTTCCTGTTGCTGGTCTTGCCTGGGGGGTTCTTAAGAGGAGCGAGGTCATCGGCGCAGTTGGTGATCCATTGTGCAAGGTTCTGGGCTGTCAGGGGTGTCGACTGGTGGGTTCTGGCTCAGCGATGTGGTAAGCTGGTCTGTGGTGACTTTGCTCCAGCATCTGCGGGGGATCTGTTGCGTGAGGTGGTGGGATGTAGTCTTCTTGAAAGTGAAGTGGATGCAGCTGTGGTCTGTCCAGTGTAGTCCGGTGGTGTGGCTGAAGGAGACGTGGTTGCTTGCGGAGAAGATGGGGTGGAGCATGTGGCCGGGGTAGTGGGTGAGGGTGTTCACCAGTTGCTTGAGTCCGAGGTTGGCGAGCAGGGTGGTGGGGTTGCTGTCGTTGTTGTTCTCCAGGTGGAAGTTCAGGTCCCTTAGGAGGATGTATTCGGGCGATGCTGGGGCGTGCGGGCTGATGAAGTCGGCGAAGGTTTCGCTGAATCGTGTGCGCGGGCCAGGGGGTCTGTAGATGAGGGTTCCTCTGAGTGTGGTCTTGGGGTTGGTGTGGATATGGAAGTGTAGGTGTTCAGCGGCGGAGATTGTGTTTTCGGCGTTGGTTGTGACGCTGATGGTGTTCCTGTAGATGATGGCGATTCCTCCTCCGTTTTGGTTGACGCGGTCCTTCCGGGTGATTTTGTAGCCGTCCAGGATGGCTATGGCGATGTCGGGGGCCGAGGAGAATGCACTTGAGGTTGTTGTTGTTGTTGTTGCTTTGTTCGGTGGGCGGGGTGCAGGTTCGGAGGCATGTGAATTTGCATGTTTGGCAGGCGAAGGGTCCGTGGGTTTGTTTCGGGGCGGCTCGGCAGCAGGCGGGTGAGCGTCCGGCGTTGAGTGCGTTGAGGGTGGCGGTGTTGCATCTCAGTCTGTGCCCTGGCTCCTGCTGGGGCCAGGGGTTCTGGTGCTGGGTGCGGTCCAGGCACAGACGGGCTTGCCTTTGGCGCGCCCGCGGCGCGTGGCGTGTGGGAGGGAGGAGCAGCTGGGAGGCGGGAGTGGGGCGGCGAATGGGAACAGCGGGGGGCGGGGCCACAGGGACTCAGCGGCAGGAATGGTGGCACAGAGGGAAAACCGGGGAAAGTGGGGAGAGGACGCAGAAGGCAATACGGGGGAAAGGGGGCACAGAAGGCAAAAAGGGGGGAAAGGGGATACAAAAGGGCACTGCAGATGTCAAATGGGGAGTACAAAATACAGAAACAAAATCCAAAGGCAACAAGTGAAACCAGGGAAACAGAAGGAACCCGGGGAAAAAAACGGGAGAAGGTCACAGAGGCAATACGGGGAAGGGGGCACAGAAGGGCACAGCAGATGTCAGGTGGGGAGTACAAAATACAAAAAACAAAATCCAAGGCAACAAGTGAAATACGAGGTGCAAGACCAGAGGAGACTCACGCACCAACAGGCAGCGGCAGGGGCAAGGCGACAGCAGATTGCGGGGGCAGCGTCACAGGAGGACCGTGTGGCGGCTGGGGGGCGACCTACCTGAGGACAGGGTCAAAGGTACCCTATGTGCATGGATTCATACATAGCTCTTCTTGTCCACGACACATATGATCTGTGCTCATTTCTTTTGTACTTAGAACAAATATCCTGTAGGCGCTGCACCTTGTATCAAGTCCATATTCATGACTTGTTATAGCCCATGCACCCACAGAAGCAACTTTAGGACCTTTCACTAGAGGAAGTCTGGACACCCATTCTACACTGGTCCCCCATATAGTCTTTCCAGCTCAACATCTGTCCTTTATTTCTCTTCAGAGCGTTGTCAGAGAGAGTTCTGCTCATTTCTTCATCATCTCTGCCCAGTCTGTCAGACCCTCGGCGCTCTCTCGTCCTTCCTTATCTTCCTTATTCGGGTTTCTTCGGCCAGGGTCCATTCCAGCATGGATTGTTCCCATGCAGTTGTTGTGGGGCTCTTAGGGCACCCTCTGTGCATCACTATGCAGCATTTCTCCAGCAGGAGCCCCAGTGCTGCAAATCTGTGCTGTGCCTTTTTTGGATGTGAGTATAATACCTAGCAGGCAGTGTCTGATTGCACCTGCATAATAATGCTTGTCATCAGTCGAAGTCTTGCCTCAACTTCTAACCAATATTCTGATACTGTTCCCCTGAAATGTAGCTTCTCTGTCTCAGGTAAGGCAATGATATGCTAGGGTATAACTTTTGTAACCTGGAGGGAGTCAAGTAAGTACCATATATATACTTGAAATTCACCCATTTGAATCTAGTGTTGCTAGTAATGCCTTGTGTTCTTCTGCACAGCTCCCCCCCCCACTTTGTGTCCATCAAGAGTTCTTGTAAATCATTATCCTGTGACTGTCTCACTTCTAACAGGAGTTGTCTTCTATCATTGTTCGGAGCCTTGGCCATCACCACTGTCTTAACCCTTGGAGCAACCTCTTTTGGCCCCAGGAACTGGGCGCTGAGCCAGTCCCGGCCAGGGTTGTGAAGAGCCTGGGAATTAAATTAGATGCTGACCTGTCCATGACCCAACAGGTGTCCGCAGTAGTGGGAACTTGCGCCGGCCTGAGACAGCTTCGTAAGCTCGCTTTCCTCTTCAGCTTCTCCACTCTCAGACTGATTGTGTCTGCAATGATAATTTCTCGCCTTGACAATGGAAATGCCTTACATATTGACCTTCTGGAGAAATTACTTGCCAGACTTCAGGTTACCATGAACAATGCTGCCCGGTTGATATTCAAACTGCCCAGAGGAGCCCATGCCACCCCTCTTCTCCAACACCTGCACTTGCTCCCAGTAAAGCAGAGAACTAAGTTTAAGGGTCTCTGCATTACGCATAAGGACATTTATGGCCAAGCCCCCATGTACGTTAAACATCGCCTCGCACTTTACACTCCGAATCGGGTGCTCCGGTCCTCAGAGACCTGCTTACTGACTTGCCATCGTTTCAGGCTTGCCTCCAAAGGGGGTAGAGCCTTTCCCATCGCCATCCCCCCTTTGTGGAATAAACTACCAGAGACACTGCGCAAAGAGCGTGCCCTTCTTCCTTTTAGGAAGAAGTTAAAAACGGTTCTTTGCCTAGAGGCCTGGGGCTCTTGTTAATACTAGCCCCACTGCGTCTGTAGGCTAGGCTGTGCCTCTCTCTTTCTGATAGCGCTTAGAGACCTGCTGGTGATAATTGCGCTCTATAAATGAAAATCCAAATACAAATACTTTTGACATCCACTCTCGCTCATCTAGCCATTGGTGGAGCTTAGTTATCAAACTGATTTGAACCCCCATGTCTGTGGTGAGCTGCAAAATGAAGGCCATCGCGGGGGCATTCCTTATACTGTTCCCCTTGCCAGAGCTACTTGACGCACACCAGGGCTGCCCGTGGGTAGGGTTGAGTCCTCCTTGAAGCAGTTCGGCAGTGTCTGCTCACCCACAGATCCCATGAGCATTCCTTTTTCCGAGTTCTCTAATGCCTCACTGCCTTGCTGCGCGTTGCCCCTGTGCAGCTATGTCGCATAGCTCCAGCAGTAGGAGGAAGTCCTCCCTGCTCTCTGTCCAGCTTTGGGTCATCTAAATGCTTATTTTCCCAGCCCCACCAGTGATGCCAGGAGGCCCTCCAGTTATTTAAAAGTTGGTTTGGAATTGAGCTCATGGGGTTTGGGGGTTTATGTGGACAGTTTGGGAGAACCACTATTTTGCAATCACTGCTCTCCCCATTTTCGAAACTGAGAGTGTGATCTAGAATTGACCCGAGGCTCTCAGACTCTGCCATACCCTCCCCGTAGTATAGACATGTTGTAACTCTGCCGAGTGTGTCCTCTGGATCACCATATATTGAAACTCGCCCGTTTCCTTTGTAAGCGCGTCACTGTGAGCTCCATCAGAGTGTTCGCGGTCAGATTTGCCAGGGGGTACACGACAATTTTGTTCGTTAATGTGCAGGCTATGGGCACCTGCAGAGGTGTGTAGTTATTGTGAATGCAGGGGGACTGAGAGCCGTGGTTGGTTCAAATATGGTTCTGTAGTATCAGAATCAGTTTTTAATTTGAGCCGATAGTTCTCATAAATTTCTCTCGAACCCCAACCTTCAAGGCCTCCCATTCATTTGCTCTTTTGTCTGTTGCCCCCCTGTTGCTTTCTAGGTAAGTTTCTAAGGTTGAAGTCAACAAAAGGGGGGCACTGTTCCAAAGTGAGTGATGCAGGAGGTCAGACACTCACTCCAAGGAAGAGAAAAGGCAGGGGGAGAGGAAAAAAGGGGAGAAGAAGTGCTAGGTCTCGGACTCAGTGCAACGAGTGAGGGGAGGTTTGAGAAAAGACAAATCTTGTCTCTTGTTGCCCTCACACACCCAAAATTGATTTATATATTTATTTTATTTTAACCTTTCTAAAGCGCATGGTTACGCCATCTGGCGTGTCCCCGCGCTAAGCAGACTCACCACTAGGACCTACTTTGAGCACTTCAGCTATAATTTACCAACTAATGCAGTCTTATGATTCTCCTATACTTTAGTATGCGGAGGAAAATAGCCAGGTTTTTAGCTTCTTCCTAAATTGACCTTCACATGGTTCCATCCTTATGGTTTCTGGGAGCCCATTCCAGTATTTTGCTGCAAAGTAGCTGAAGGACCGAGCACCCATTCTCGAACTCCGAATTCTTGGAACTTTCACTAGCGACCTACCTTCTGATCGTAAACTGCGCCCTGGGACATATTGGGAAATTAGGGGGTGCAGGTAGCAGGGTCCTTTTTTTGCAAGTATTTTGTGGCAATAGCACATAGACTTAAAAAGGACCCTTTCTTCCACCGGCAGCCATTGCAGCTCTTTCAGAGCTCTCCTTGTGGATGCTCTTCTAGGGAGATTCAATATAAGCTGTGTAGCTGCACTCTGCACCACCTGTAATTTGGCTAGCCCCATTTTGGGCGCTCCCAAATACAGTTCATCACCATAGTCCAATTGTGATGTTACCAAAGCATGCACTATGGTTTTCCTTGCATTTAGTGGTAGGAGGTCCAAAATTTTCCTCAGGATTTTAAGGATCCCAAAGCATTTGCCCACTACCCTTCGAATCTGAACCTCGAAGGACAGTTTAAACAAACATGACTCCCAAATTGTTTACGTCCGATGTCGGCGTCAGGACTTGTACCAAAGTTTCTGGCCAACATGCAGAAGACCATAAACTTGGTGCATTGCCTACTAGCATCACCTCTGTTTTATTACTATTCAATTTAAGGCAATAATCTGACATACATCCTGCTACCTCTTCTAGGCACCTGATGAAATTAGGTGCTTTCATTTTATTGTTTCCAGATAATGTCACAATTAACTGAGTATTATCAGCGCATGATACGATGGTGACTTGATGCTTTTCCACTAATTCTGCCAGCGGTCCCACATATAGGTTGAATAGTGTGGGACTCAGAATTGACCCTTGAGGGACTCCCTGAGGCAACATGATACTCTTAGAAAGTTGTGACTGCTGTAACACTTGGAAACTTCATTGCGATAGGAAGGATGTCATCCATTGTAGTACGGTACCCTCTATGCCGCATTCCTCTAGTCTCTGCAGAAGCAGCCCATGTGAGACGGTATCGAACACCGCACTTAGATCCAGTAGGATCATAGCTGTTGTCTGGCCCTTGTCCGCACAGCATCTCATTGTGTCAGTAGCCAGGAGCAGAGCAGATTCTGTCGAGTGAGCTGTTCTGAAGCCAGACTGAGAGGGATGTGATAGATCATTTACCTGAATATGATTAGTTAGCTGTTTATTAGCTATTTTTTCTGCAATCTTAGCCACAAATGGTAACAGCAAGATTGGACGCTAATTTTCTAAGACTGCTGAATCTATTGACGTTTTTTTTTCAGTGCGCATACTATTGCTTGTTTCCAGCTGCTGGGGACTTCTCCCTTCTGGAAGGATATGTTAATAAGCTCATGAATGTGGCCATAATGTGATCTGCCCCCATCGAGAGTTGTTCTGGGCGGGCCGGATCTCGGGGGAAGCCATATTTAATTCCTTTGCAATTATTTTTAGTTCCTCTAGTTCGGGCATTTTAAATTCATTAAACCTGTCCCCTGTACAGGATGTCAGGCTTCATCATTGGGCAGTTGCTCCTCGTCGGGCCGGTGGTGCAATGCCCTACGGGTCCCCCGAAGGGTCACTTTTGTGAGAACTTCCGTTGGGTGCATGTGGGTGTGTGGATAGAGTCCTGGGTATAGAGTCATTTCGTGCATGCAGTGAGTTTAAACTGCCTAAGGGTTACCAGAAGAAATTTTAATGTACCTTTGACAGAGTAAAAAACCTGTAGGATCAGAGTTACCAACAAAAGCGCAATGTGCCCAGGTAACTTATAAGGTCGACATGTTTCATGCCTATTTTGGTCCAAAAGATCCCTGGTGTTTCATCAGGACCAGAATTAAAGGTGGAAGTGGTGTTGTGCACGAAAGTGAATAAAAATATTATTAGAGGGGTACCATTAGCCCTCTAAACGATCAGTGGGGGCCGCTACCTTAAGAACAATAAGTAGCGGTTGCGACTAAATAGTCAGACCTGCCCATTTGATCGTGACCTAAGGGAACCCTAACAGTGCTCTATAAGCTAGAGGCGTAGGTTGCCAGCACCTTGTTGGGGGTTTGAATTGGGTGTCGGCTCAAGAAACCTGCCCTGTCCTGACGCCTGCTTGAAGTTTCTAAGGTTACCTATATATCTGAATCCACCTGGGCTTCTTGGTTTTATTGCCTAGAGCACTATTGGCCTCCATTATATTTTTGTCATACGTGGCTGGTGCGGAATTGGGTTAGATATTGTAGTCTGTATTATTGTGCTAAAGTCTTGTGAAGCTAAAATATGGTCCAGCCTTCTGTGTGTATTATGCATCACTAAGTGGCCTGAGTATTATCTCTGAGTTGGGTGCAGCGCTCTCCAGATGCCAATGTAGCCTGCCTTATCCATGACTTTGGATAGAGCTACGGCAATTGCCAGTTTCGTGCAAAGCTTTGCAGGGTGCTTTTCCATGTTCGAGCACAATATACAGTTAGCCGCCTCGTAGTAGTGGTGTGTCATTGTAGGGAAGGGTGAAGTCTAGTAACGTCCTGTGGTAGACTATGTCACCTGGACTTGGGGCATATGAATTTAAGAGGCACATTTCTATGCTGCAGAGGAGACCATGAGCCAGTAGGTATCTGACCTCTGTGTCAGACACAGGAAGTGACCCACCAATGGGAGCCAAATCGACACCCCCTTGCATAAGCAGAATATGTTAAGGAGAACAGCTGGCCTCTGCATTTCATCCAGATTTTAGTCGTTTCTATGTCCACCAATTATGCCCGCAACAACTAGGCATCAATTTTTTTAAAAGCCCCATGTTTGTCGACCTACACTCAAAGTGCACTTATCATGTCAGGAGTGAACTCTTACTCAAAAGGGTGTAGAGCCAGGGGAGGCACCTCTTGGGGATCAGGGAGGCACTCTTGCAGAGGCCAGCAGGGTTTAGGCAGTTCCAATTGAAAGGCCAGACAAGCGGGTCAGCTGGGCAAATGCAGGGAGGCCCCCGAAGCTTGGTATGTCCCTTTAGCTCAGAACAGGTGGTCAGTCAGCTGACCCTCAGAGTCACTCAGCCTGGGATGAAGTAAGCAGGTCCAGTTTTCCTTCCCACAGCAAGCAGGGCAGACTTCCAGCAACAGTCCTTCTTCTGTAGTATCCACAGGCCCAGGAGTGTAATGAAGAGTGAGTCTGAGGGTCCCCTATTAATACCAGGCGGCCACTTTGAAGTGGAAGAAACTTTTCACGTATCCCCCCCCCCCCCAACAGATGTGTCTGGAATTTCCTGCCTCTCTGCCCTGGTTCCAGTCTGTCTGGGTGCACAATAGGCTAGTGTGAAGTTCTTTGTGTGTGACCTGGGCCAGTGCCTTTGAAGTACAAGTGTGGTAGCTGACAGCTCTGCAACACCTATTAAGCCAGGATGGCCTTTCCTTCCAGCACCCAGACCTCCCATTGTGATACTGACTGGGGAAAAATACTCAAAGGCTGACTGCCACCTCCACCTAGTCATTAGACCCAGGAGCAGATTGCAGATACCAAATGGTTAGGACAAGAAAATGCCAGGTTTCTAGTAAAAAGAACAACTGATGGGCAGAATCCAGAACAATGTCATACATTCACCCCAGTACAGAGATCTGGGCCTAAATCCCATCTTTTTTTGCTCCCTATACCATCCCAGTTTGAACCCAGCCATATGCAAATCTGTCTTGACCCTGCGCCCAGTGGGAACAGTCCAGCACAAACTGCCATTCAACATCTTTCCTGGACTGGAAAAAAGCATCCTACGACCGGTTTTGGGGTTTCACTACTCATCAGCCAGGATAGCCTGACTCCAGTGGCATGGAGAGCACGGGACCTATGTTTAGGCATACCCGTTCCACTTGGGGTGACAAATGCAAAAAGAACAATTGATGGAATGCAGAACAATGTCAAACATTCACCCCAGTACAGACATCTGAGCCTAAATCCATAGTTTTCTGCTCCTCATGCCATTCCAGTTTGAACCCAGCCATATGCAAATCAGTCTTGACCCTGCGCCCAGTGGGAACAGTCCAGCACAAACTGCCATTCAACATCTTTCCTGGACTGGAAATAAGCATCCTACGACCGGTTTTGGGGTTTCAATACTCATCAGCCAGGATAGCCTGACTCCAGTGGCATGGAGAGCACGGGACCTATGTTTAGGCATACCCGTTCCACTTGGGGTGACAAATGCAAAAAGAACAATTGATGGAATGCAGAACAATGTCAAACATTCACCCCAGTACAGACATCTGAGCCTAAATCCATAGTTTTCTGCTCCTCATGCCATTCCAGTTTGAACCCAGCCATATGCAAATCAGTCTTGACCCTGAGCCCAATGGGAACAGTCCAGCCCAGCCTGCCAGGCCAGGTCCTTCCTGTACAAGCATCCTAGGACCGGTTTCGGGGTATCACCCCTAATCAACCAGGAAAGTGGCATTTTCAGAATTGCGACTTAAAATCTGAGGTTACCTTTAAGGAGGGTTTACAAATCCAATTCCCAAGACATAAAACTTGACATTCCTGCCTGCTCTCACAGAAAATGTGTCACCTAAAATTTAATAAGGTAATCCAAATTTATCCTATGGAAGAGGTAGGCGTTGCAGTAATTTTTCACAACCAGGACTTGTAAAACCTAAAAGTACTTGTCCAACTTTTTAAATACACTGCACCCTGCCTATGGGCTGTTTAGGGACTACCCTAGGGTTGACGTATGTGTATTAAAAAGGAAGGTTTAGGCCTGGCAAAAGGTTTATTTTTCTGGGCCGAAATGGCAGTATAAAACTGCACACACAAGCCACAATGGCAGGCCTGAGACATTTTTAGAAAGGTTACTTAAGTGGGTAGCACAATGAGTGCTTTAGGGACACTAGTATGTTAGTTGGGTGTAAGCCAATTTCACCATGTTTATAGGAGAGAGCACAAGCTCTTTAGCACTGATTAACAGTGGTAAAGTGTGCTGAGTCCTAAAAGCCATTATATACAGGTTCAGACCACAGGAGGGTTGAAGGCAAAAAGCTCAGGAGTGACCCTGTGGAGAGGGCAAGTCCAACACTGACCTGCCTCTGCGATGTCTTCCATCCATTCAGACATTGTCGCCGGCCCGGTTCCGCTATCCATTCAAGCAATTCCAGTATAACTTCAGAAGTGAAATGAAGTCTGATTTCCCATTGTATATGATCCTCGGTTTAGCAGGGAAAAAAGCATATACTTCACGTATGTGGCTTTGAGTTTAACTTTTATTCCCACAAAAGAATCACAGAGCTTTTGGATCAGGGAATATTTTTATGATTTGCGCTTCATACTCTCTGTTCCCCTTGTTTCTGATCATTCACAATATATCAGTTTTGTGATAAATGAGGACTTTTTTGCAAAGATATCTCTTGAGGATGACCTCAGTAATGAGAGGAAGGTCAGGGGCTTGTCGGCCCTTTGGATCACGAACAATGGTAAAAGCCTGGTTGGTTGCAAGGAGTTCTTTATAAATTGCTCCATAAAGAGCTCAGAGTTCCCCTGTTTGTCCTCTTGGGGAACACCATAATTAGGAGATTACTTTGCCACGATTTACCCTCAACATCTTCAAGTGTATCCTCCATGAGGGGGAGTGGTCTGAGACAGAGTGGAGTTTGGATCTTCGTATAGCAATCTCTGCCCTCAAGGAATGCTATGTTTTCTCTGTTTCATGCAATCTTTTATTTAGCTTGAGACGGTCAGCTCTCAAGAGGCCACTTCAACAGCTACAGTGTTTATTTTATTCACATGTCAAACTTGATTGTTCTATAGCTGCTAGAATTTGATTTCCCATTGGGTCCAAGGGCGTCCATGGGTCTTGGCCCACTTTGTTATTCCCAGTCACTTTATCTTCTTTAGAGCTGGTAGCATACTGATCAATTCATGGTATTAAGTTGGCCTTGGCGGCTTGTCTCTTCCCATGTTTGCATAGGCTAGGCTCTTTTTGGGATGTTCTTTGGGGGTTGTAATCCCTCCGTTCTCCAGTCACTTCAGAGGTCCTTCATATGTTGTATAAGTTATATCAAGTGCATCCTGGTCAACACCCGCTCCTTCCACAGACACGCCGTCGAACTCTGGAACCTGCTCGACGCAACATCACCAGACGTTGCCTTCCTCACGGAAACCTGGATGAACGCCTCCTCAGCGCCCGACATCGCCATAGCCATCCCAGACGGATACAAGATCACCCGGAGGGATCGCGTCAACCAGACCGGAGGAGGCATCGCCATCATCCACAGAAACACCATCCGCATCACGACCAACTCCGACGACACCCTCACCGCCGCCGAGCACCTTCACTTCCAGATACACACCAACCCCAAGACCACCCTTGGAGGCACACTCGTCTACAGACCACCGGGACCACAAACACAATTCAGCAAAGCCATCGCAGACTTCATCAGCCCGCACGCCCTCACCTCCTCAGACTACATCCTCCTAGGGAACCTCAACTTCCACCTGGAGAACAACAATGACAGCATCACCACCACCCTGCTGGACAACCTCGCCAACCTCGGACTCAAGCAACTGGTGAACACCCCCACCCACTACGCCGGCCACATGCTTGACCCCGTCTTCTCCTCCAGCAAGCACATCTCCTTCAGCCACTCCACCGGACTTCATTGGACTGATCACAGCTGCGTCCACTTCAACTTCAGGAGAACCACGACCCACCACCACCCGCAACAGGTTCCCCGCAGGAGCTGGAGCAAGATCCCCACCGACCAGCTCACCACCTCCCTCTGCCAGAACCCTCCCGCCAACACAACGGACCCCAACGAAGTAGCCCGCAACTTCACACAGTGGCTCACCAACTGTGCCGATGACCTCGCACCTCTGAAGAACCCACCCAGCAGACCCTGCAGCAAGAAAGCCTCGTGGTTCACCAACGAACTCAAAACCTCCAAGAAAAACTGCAGAACCCTCGAAAAAGCCTGGCGCCACGACCAGACCACAGGAAACATGACAGCCCTCAAGAACGCCACCCGCATACACCACCAGCTGAGCCACCAAAAGGACAACATTCAAAGAACGACTAGACAACAACACCTACAACTGCAAGGAACTCTTCAGCATCGTCAAAGAGCTCTCCAACCCCAGCACCGGAAACAACGACATCACCCCCTCGCAAGACCTCTGCGACTCACTCGCCTCATTCTTCCACCGCAAGATCGCCGACATACACAACAGCTTCAGCGCACAGACCACGCACCCAACCACCGAACCAACGCCCCCCACCACCACCCTCTGCAACTGGACCCCGGTCAGCACAGAAGACACCACCCGCACGATGAACACCATCCACTCCGGATCCCCAACCGACCCCTGCCCCCACCACGTCTTCAACAAGGCCGACTCCATCATCGCACCCCAACTCCGGGACATCATCAACATCTCCTTCACCACCGCCACCTTCCCGGAGAGCTGGAAGCATGCCGAGCTCAGCGCCCTCCTGAAGAAACCGACAGCAGACCCCACCGACCTCAAGAACTTCCGCCCCATCTCGCTCCTCCCTTTTCCTGCCAAAATCATCGAGAAGACCGTCAACAAACAGCTCGCCGCCTTCCTCGAGACGAACGGATCCCTCGACCCCTCACAGTCCGGTTTCCGAGCCAACCACAGCACCGAGACCGCCCTCATCGCAGCCACCGACGACATCAGATCCATGCTCGACAATAGGGAAACAGCTGCCCTCATCCTCCTGGACCTCTCTGCAGCGTTCGACACAGTTTGCCACTGCACACTAATACAGCGCCTCAGCAACACCGGAATCCAAGAGAAGGCACTGGAGTGGATCATCTCGTTCCTCGCCGGAAGAACCCAGAGAGTCCGCCTCCACCCGTTCCGATCCGCAGCCACCAAAGTCATCTGCGGCGTACCTCAAGGATCCTCGCTTAGCCCACCCTCTTCAACGTCTACATGAGCCCCCTCGCAGCCATCGCACGCCAACAAAACCTTAACATCATTTCCTATGCCGACGACACCCAGCTGATCCTCTCCCTCACCAACGACTCCGCCACCGCCAGAGCCAACCTACACGAAGGAATGAAAGACGTCGCCGAGTGGATGAAGAACAGCCACCTGAAACTGAACTCAGACAAGACGGAAGTCCTCATCCTGGGATCATCCCCCTCCGCCTGGGACGACTCCTGGTGGCCCCCTGCCCTGGGCACCACCTCCAAGCCAACGGACCACGCACGAAACCTGGGCTTCATCCTGGACTCCTCCCTCTCGATGACCAAACAATTCAACGCCGTCTCCTCATCGTGCTTCAACACCCTGCGCATGCTCCGAAAGATCTTTCAATGGATCCCCACCAAACCAGGAAGACGGTCACCCAGGCCCTCGTCACCAGCCGACTGGACTACGGGAACACCCACTACGCTGGAAACACAGCCAAACTACAGAAAAGACTCCAGCACATACAGAACGCCCCTGCACGACTCGTCCTGGACATCCCCCGCCACAACCACATCTCCGCCCACCTGAGAGACCTGCACTGGCTCCCCGTCAGCAAGAGGATCATGTTCAGGCTCCTCACCCACGCACACACGGCTCTCCACGACCTGGGCCCCAAGTACCTCAACAACCGCCTCACTTTCTACACGCCCACCCGCCAGCTGCGATCGACCAGCCTCGCCCTCGCCACCGTACCACGCATTCGCAGAGCCACCGCCGGAGGAAGATCCTTCTCCTACCTGGCGGCCAAGACATGGAACTCCCTCCCCATCCACCTACGGCTGACCCAGGACCATCTCTCCTTCAGGAAGCAACTCAAGACCTGGCTTTTCGAGCAGTAACGGACCCCTCCCCCCCAGCGCCTTGAGACCCTAGCGGGTGAGTAGCGGGCTATATAAATCTGTTTGTTTGATTGATTGATTGATCATTGAGTATGGGTACAGCCAGGGTTCATCATCGTTGGCGTTTGCCGTTGATTGATTGATTGATTGTGGGTTTCTAAAGTGCTAGAATCGACTCCCGAAGGAGTATCTCTGAGCTGTAGACCGCTGGGGAACCCGTCCTGGCTTTCCCTGTGAGATTGTCCCTACTGGTTATCTCCAAGGTGAAACCAGGCATCCCCGGCGTATGTGGGGGGCCGTTGTGGAGATGAGGCAAGCTAATGCCCAGAGTTGCCGAGTGTGATCCCTAGTTCGAGTAGGCACCGAGGCGAGAATTATTGAGTCCGTTGACCCTGGTCCAAGACCCTGGCGCGTTGGGAATTGAACCCTGGTCCCAGGCCGTCCTCTGCTCCCGGTTCTGCCGCCTCTAACCAGTGAGCCACACCACTCCGTTACCTATTGTGTTTTAATTTATAGTGGGCAGATGTAAGAGTCACAGATCTTGTTCATGCACTAAACTCCCTTCTTGGTTACACAATAGGGGACCCACAGCGCTGCACAGGAGCGACCACTGCGCCCTTGGCCTGGTCGCTCCCACACCCCCCGCCTGCTCCTCCTACCTGCTGCCTGTGCCTCGTTCTACACGTGGCCCCAGCCGCCACAGGACCGCCGCTGAACCACCCCAGCCGCCGCAGGGCCATCCCAGCGCCGCCCCAGCCACCGCAGGGCTGCCGGCGAGCCCCCAGGTTTTCCCGCCGGATCACTACGAGACCCCGCCCCCCCGCACGCCGATTGGCTACCGCGATCCCCGCCTCCCCGCACACCCTCCCTCCCGGCTCCCCCCTTATGACGCCCCCAGAGCGACCGTGCAGCGGACGCGCGCAGCGGGAGCACCGAATGAGCGCCGAAGGTGCGCCAAAGGTAAGCCCGTCTACGCCCGTCCGTGCCTGGACCGTGCCCAGTGCCAGGACCCCTGGCCCCCGCAGACCCCAGCCCACCCGCCGGACGTACGACGCCGCCACCCTCAACGCACTCAACGCCGGCCGAACCCCTGGATGCTACCGAGCCACTCCGAGACGCACCCACGGACCCTTCATCTGCCAGGCCTGCAAGTTCTCCTGCACCCGGACCTGCACGGCACCAGCACCCACCAAGCCGAACTCCAGCAGCAGCCACCTGAAGTGCATCCTGCTCAACACCCGCTCCGTCCACAGACACGCCGTCGAGCTTTGGAACCTGCTTGACACCACAGCCCCAGACGTCGCCTTCCTCACGGAAACCTGGATGAACGCCTCCTCAGCACCCGACATCGCCATCGCCATCCCGGACGGCTACAAGATCATCCGGAGAGACCGCGTCAACCAGACAGGAGGGGGCATCGCCATCATTCACAGGAACACCATCCGCATCACGACCAACACCAACGACACCATCGCACCCGCCGAACACCTGCACTTCCAGATCCACGTCAACCCCAAGACCACTCTCAGAGGCACCCTCATTTACAGACCCCCGGGACCACGCACACAATTCAGCGAGGACATCGCCGACTTCATCAGCCCGCTCGCCCTCCCCTCAACCGACTACATCCTCCTCGGGGACCTCAACTTCCACCTGGAGAACAACGACGACCGCAACACCACCACCGTGCTGGAAAACCTCGCAAACCTGGGACTCAAGCAACTGGTGACCACCCTCACCCACCTCGCCGGACACACACTCGACGCCGTCTTCTCATCCAGCAAAGACATCGCCTTCAGCCACCCCACAGGACTCCACTGGACGGACCACAGCTGCGTCCACTTCACCTTCAGAAGAACGACGACCCACCACCACCAGCAACAGGTTGCCCGAAGAAGCTGGAACAAGATCACAGCCGACCAGCTCACCGCCTCCCTGAGTCAGCACCCTCCCGCCAGCTCAGCGAACCCCAGCAAAGCCGACAACCTCACGAAGTGGATCAGAAACTGCGCGGACGAACTCGCCCCTCTGAGGACCCCGCCCAGCAGACCCGGCAGCAGGAAAGCCCCATGGTTCACCGACGAACTCAAGAGCTCCAAGAAGAACTGCCGAGCCCTCGAGAAAGTCTGGAGAAGGGAACCTACACCGGACAACATGACCACCGTCAAGCTTGCCACCCGGAAGCACCACCAACTGATCCGCGCCACCAAGAAAACTGCATTCAAGGACCGACTGGACAACAACGCACACAACTGCAAGGAACTCTTCAACATCGTGAAAGAGCTCTCCAACCCCAACGCCGGTAACAACGACATCACCCCATCGCAAGACCTCTGCAACTCCCTCGCCTCCTACTTCCACAACAAGATCGCGGACATACACAACAGCTTCAGTAGTCAACCATCGCACACAACGACCGCAGCAACGCCACCCACCACCACCCTCCGCGCCTGGACTCCGATCAGCACCGATGACACCGTCCGCATGATGAACTCCATCCACTCCGGATCTCCGACCGACCCCTGCCCTCACCACGTCTTCAACAAGGCCGACGCTGTCATCGCACCCCACCTGCGGGACATCATCAACACCTCCTTCGACACCGCCACCTTCCCGGAGAGCTGGAAGCACGCCGAACTCAGCACTCTACTTAAGAAACCAACAGCGGACCCCACCGAACTCAAGAACTACCGCCCCATCTCGCTCCTCCCGTTTCCAGCCAAAGTCATCGAGAAGACCGTCAACAAACAGCTGGCCGCCTTCCTCGAGACGAATGGATCCCTCGACCCCTCACAGTCTGGCTTCCGAGCCAACCACAGCACCGAGACCGCCCTGATCGCTGCCACCGATGACATCCGAGCCCTGATGGACAACGGAGAAACAGCGGCCCTCATCCTCCTAGACCTCTCCGCGGCATTCGACACTGTCTGCCACCGCACCCTAGTGCAGCGCCTCAGCAACGTCGGAATTCAGGAGAAGGCACTGGAATGGATCGTCTCCTTCCTCGACGGAAGAACACAGAGAGTCCGCCTACCACCGTACAAGTCAGAGGCCACCGAAGTCATCTGCGGCGTCCCTCAAGGATCCTCGCTGAGCCCCACCCTCTTCAACGTATACATGAGCCCCCTCGCGCCCATCGCACGCCAACACAACCTGAACATCATCTCCTACGCCGATGACACCCAGCTGATCCTCTCACTGACCAACGACCCCGCCGCTTCCAGAGCCAACCTTCACGAAGGGATGAAAGATGTAGCCGAATGGATGACGACCAGCCGCCTGAAACTGAACTCAGACAAGACGGAAGTCCTCATCCTGGGCTCCTCGCCCTCCGCCTGGGACGACTCCTGGTGGCCCCCCGCCCTGGGCACCGCACCCACACCGACAGACCACGCACGCAACCTGGGCTTCATCCTGGACTCCTCCCTCTCCATGACCAGACAAGTCAACGCCGTCTCCTCGTCATGCTTCAACATCCTGCGCATGCTACGAAAGATCTTCCGGTGGATCCCCACCGAGACCAGGAAGACGGTCACCCAGGCCCTCGTCACCAGCCGACTGGACTACGGCAACACCCTCTACGCCGGAACCACCGCCAAGCTCCAGAAGAGACTCCAGCGGATCCAGAACGCCTCAGCCAGACTCATCCTCGACATCCCCCGACGCAGCCACATCTCCGGACATCTGAGAGACCTGCACTGGCTCCCCGTCAACAAGAGAATCACCTTCCGTCTCCTCACCCACGCACACAAAGCCCTACACGACCAAGGCCCGAGCTACCTCAACAACCGCATCAACTTCTACGCTCCCAAACGCCACCTCCGATCAGCCAGTCACGCCCTCGCCGCCGTCCCCCGCATCCGAAGAGCGACAACAGGAGGAAGGTCCTTCTCCCACCTGGCCGCCAAGACCTGGAACTCCCTCCCGACCGACCTGCGCCTGACCCAAGACCACCTCTCCTTCAGGAAGAAGCTCAAGACCTGGCTGTTCGATCAGTAGCGGACCCCCTCCCCCCAGCGCCTTGAGACCCTCCGGGTGAGTAGTGCGCTATATAAATGCCCATGATTGATTGATTGATTGATAGGGCCTGACCTCACAGAGTTGCTCTGTAGTCCTACAACATTTCTCTCACAGTTCATTTTGTTTGGTTCTGTATCTTGTTCTCTTTTCCTCTCTTTTGTTTATTTTTGCTACCTGTGAGTTTTCTCTGCCTGGGCTCCTCCAGCACTGTATCTTTGGTCCTATCTGGCACCTATTGGATCTTTCAATTGTCCCTTCTTCATTCCTCCCATACCATGGTACCCAGGCCTACTCGTGATGCTGGCTTGAGAAGATGTCCGTGGGTCGGGGGTGGAAAGTTGCGGCTGCTGAAGCCTGTATTTCTTATAGGTGTTCAAACCCAAATGTTAGGTCTGCCAAAGCCGATCCACCCCTGGTACAGCTGTGGGTGGCTCTCCTTCCCGATCATAGTGGAGGGTTGGCCCGTATCGCAGAAGATTCTCCACTTTACCTCTGTCGCCCACCACTAGCCAACCTTCTTCGGATCAAGCAGTTTGTTCGGGGCTGGGAGGAATGCCCCTCCAAGAGAATCTGCAGCTTTCCTCTGCCTGTGGTCTGTCTCAGTGTCTCCAGGTCTGTTCACCCCAGTGGTCGTAGTAGACGGGATCGGCAGGGCTACTTTTCAATTTAAATGAATCAGTTACCCTACTATTTTATTTTAAGAATGCGTCCCGGGACGGCTGAAATAGCCGAGGCCTATAGATAAGGCTCGGCCGTTCCTGGCAGTTCGTGAATGGGTTGGTCGGTCAGAGAAGGAAAAGGACTTTGTCTTTTCCTTTTTGCCCAGTGGAAACAAGGATGATGTCCACTGCTCCTGCTCTGCAGCTGGCAGCTGCCCCCCTCTCTCTTTCATCCTCTTCTTCCCTCTCTTTCTGTCTGGCTCACTCCTCCTCACTTGCTGAAAACCTTGCCTTCATGAAATGGCTCTTTCCTCTCCTTTCCTTCATTCGTTCCCCTGTGAAATGTCTTTTTCTAACATTTTTCTATTCCTAAGGACAGCATCGGGACGAAGAGAAAAAAGGTTAAAAATATGAAAAATAACTAAATAAAGCAAGACAGGGGGTCACAAACTGACCAGACTGCTTTTATCCACACCCAAAAACATTAGCGCCACTTTACAGAGTTTGACAGTGAGGCGCTACTTTCGTTTACTCGTCTCTCGCTGCAATACATGGTTGATGCCTGCAGTGGAAAACGCTTATTGGGATCCTTATCAGCTGTTTTCCTTATTTTAGTTTATAAATTGTGTACCTCCACGCTGTGATGAGGGAGTTGGTCTTATTAAACTATACTGCTTACATTTTGTAAGGATATAAGCAATGGACATTGAAACAGGTCCTTTCCCGGTCCTGTAGACATGTCTTCAACTTTTCAGGCAAAGACCCTCAATGATTTCTGAATAATGAGTGGGAAAGCGTTAAGGTAACCATGTTGTCCCTGCTTACATTTCACATGTTTTACTTAATATTGTATTCCCTATGTGTGTTCACTTTTTCCAGGATGTTGTGAATTTTTTTTTAGGCAGCATATTACTCTTGTCTAGTGCATAATTTGAATTTTAGCCACATCCAGGTGTTTATAGCGGGCGCAATTGGTCTGTAGCTGAAGGCAGTGCAAGCTTCTCTCATTGTGGTAGTATAGTGTTGAGTGGGGGAGAGGATGTGGCACTATGGCCAGAGCTGCCGAATGTCAAACTGGGGAACCAAGTTCAGCCTTCATGACTAGTCCACCAGACCACTCTTCTGAGGGAGCACATTCCCATGCTAGACCTTAGAAGTTCCCGCTACATCTTAGAAGCCCTGGTGTCTTAGCAACAGCAGGTGGACACTAATGGTGGCAAGTGTGGGCTAACCTTGAAGGCCTGTCCACCACAAGCCATAATGAAGTTCACCTCCAGTCTTGTGGGCAGGCCTATGAAGCAGCACACCCTAGAGCGACAGTGACTGTCACTAAGGTCACAGGACCCTTGAAGCCAGTCCGCCTCACCCATTGGTAATGCCATTGGCCTTTTTCAGCAGTAGTAGCAGCAACTCACCAGGGATCGGCAATGCAGGATTTGAAGCACACCAAACTAAGGGGCAGATTTACAAGCCCCCTGCGCCACCAGTACGTCACTTTTTGTGACTACTGGTGGCTCAGGGGGCTCCTCCATATTTACAAGGAGATGAAAAGCCACCCTCTGTGACTTTTCCTGTGGGTGTCCCAAGCAACACCCATGGAACAAGACACATCTCCAGATTTACAAGAAATCATAAATATGGAGATGCGTCTGAATGCTGCGGCACCCTAGAGGTGGCGTAGCGAGGCGCAACAAGGAGAAATGTTTTCATTTCTCCTCGTTTTTCCTCTTTCAATGCGTGCTGTTTTCTACAGAAGAAAAAGAGGAAAATGCCTTTTGTGATTGTTTTTGTGCAGGAAGGTGACCCTTCCCGCACAAAAACAATCTCCCCATGACGCAGGCATCCTTGCACCATGGTGCAAGTGTGCTTGCACCAGCGCATGGCTGCAGTTTGTGCGCCAGCGCTGGGGGAAGCACAGAGATGCAACATATTCTTGTAAATATGTCGCATCCCTGTGCTTTGGGAAGTGCCGCAGCGTGGCTCAGCCAAAAGGCTTGCGGTGCCGCGCTGCAGCACTTCCTTGTAGATCTGCCCCTAAGTATGCAAACTTTATGGTTCCTCTGCTTCAGACCAAAGCACTTTTAACTTGTGGTGCCTGCTTTGGGGGCACTGGAATTATGCAGTAATGGAGGACCAAATTATGTCGCAGTGTTGACTAAATTATGCAGAAAAAAAAGGTTACAGTGTAATGTGGTACATTTTCTGATACTTTATTATTTTTACATTTTTACCCATATTAAGAGTCTCTGCACAGATTTTGCCATCTTAGTACCAGTGTAAATTACAAATGCAGCAGTGAGAAAGGTGACCAGTCAATGTATGCAATGGGCCATCCACTTCGCAGCAACACAAGTCACATTTTTTAGTAACTTTTGATCCATTTGAGCTACAATTATTTTGTTAAAATAGTTAGAATATGCAGCAGATGATGTATTATGTGGCAAAAATGGCAGAGCCATAATAATGTGGGAAACAATTGCAAACTAGGATATTTTGCCATTCATGTTCGAACTGCTCTTGTGGGAAAAGGGAGAAGAAGTGCTGATGACAATCTGCATGGCTCGGAAACAAATGGCTTGTGATTTCACTTTTAAGTGTTTTTGGAACATTCTGTGATTGGAAACATATACCACATTGGGAATGCATTTTAATGTCAATAACTTATATTAAACCTTAAATAAACATGTGTATCCTTTGGTTGAATTAAATAACATAAAAGCTGCAACTGGTCAGTGAAATGCTAAACAAATACCTCACCCCACCTCTCCCCCATCAGTAGAGGAGTGCTCGTAAAGGTCGTTTCATCTCTTTATGCCCTCCTGTTATCACTACTGTCCTTATTTTAAAATGATCATTTGTGTCACCATTTGGCCTGTATAATGTACTTTCTTTGAACTGTGAAGTTGCACCCCAATGTCTATAAGCAATTTTATTTTGATTGACTTTATTGCTCTTTGTTTTGTTGGCAGATCCTTCAGCGGCTGAGCTGCATGGCATCATATGGCAAAATGTATGTGGTGGCAAACCTGGGCACCAAGCGGCCGTGCCAGCATCTCGATCCTCATTGCCCACCCGATGGACGATACCAGTTCAATTCAGATGTTGTGTTTAGCGCTAATGGTACCCTGGTGGCCATATACCATAAACAGAACCTGTACTTCGAGGCCGGCTTTGACACGCCACCTGAGGTGGAGCACATTGTCTTCGACACCCCTTTCGCCAGCAGGTTTGGCCTCTTCACCTGCTTTGATATCATGTTTCTGGAGCCGGCTGTGGGCCTTGTGAAGCAGCATCACGTGAGGCATGTGTTGTACCCAACAGCCTGGATGAACCAGCTCCCTCTTCTGTCCGCTCCTCAGATCCAGCGAGGCTTCGCGAGCAGCTTCAATGTCAACGTCCTGGCAGCGAACATTCATGAGACCAGCCTGGGCATGACGGGCAGTGGCATCTACACACCTTCAAAGTCAACCTACTTCTACAACTTGAAGAGTGCAGAAGGGAGGCTGATAGTTGCCCAGGTGCCTGTGGATCCATCTACAGAAAGTCCCATGCAGGGAGAGCTGAAGCCCAAAGCAAGCCAGACCCAAAACCCTGTGTTTGACCTTCCTTTAGACAACTCTGTGTGTGAAGTGGAGGAGCAAAGTGTACACTGTGGAGGGAGGCCAGTGGCCCCCCATAAACCAGCCCCTGCCTTTTTTTCTGAGATGATGTATGACAACTTCACTCTTGTTCCAATAACTGGTGCTGAAGGGGAGCTCCAGGTCTGCGCCAACTCACTATGTTGTCACCTCCGTTACAGGAAGGCAGCTTTGTCTGGAGAGCTGTATGCACTGGGGGTGTTTGATGGCCTCCACACCGTCCACGGCACATACTACCTCCAGGTCTGCGCCCTGGTGAAATGTGGAGAAACCTGTGGGGAGGAGATCACAGAGGCCAGCGGTGTGCTCGATTTCCAGATGTGGGGAAATTTCAGCACCACTTATGTCTTTCCTCTGCTGCTTTTGTCCGACATGGTTCTAGACGTTGCCGATCAGTGGGGGTGTGCGGGCAACAACTGTTACATGCATAAAGACAAGACGAGCTCTGGTCTGGTGACGGCATCATTGTATGGGCGATGGTACGAGAAGGACTGAGTTTTGCATTGAGGTTTGCACTATTTCCACCAGTGGTCAGTCTGCGTTTGAAGTAGACTTTCAAACGACAATGGCTGAAAAGACCAAGCATCTTACTTGGAACTACCAAGGAACCTACTTCCCAGGTAGGTTCGCTAAACGGTGAGGCGAGAGTAGTTAACATCAGAAGAGTGATCCTAAATTCTGTTGCTGAATCTCTTGACAGTCACAATATCTCTACTGATTACTTTTAGGTAAAACTAAGCTGTGTACCTCAACAGCAGCTTTGTTCTCAGATCTTCACCACATCATCCTCAACTACTCACCACATTCCCACCTTGGGGCTTAGCGTTTACTTTCTTTTGATGCATTTCATCTCCATACTTCTTCCAACAAGTCTAGCGTGTTCTCCCTGTGATCCCGAGTCGATCCTCACCCACCCTGCCAATGCGGGCACTTTGTAGATTCAGACATTGGCCGTGTATGTGGCTGAGGGTGTATCCCATCGGAAGACACCCTATAAGGAGAGCAACGGAAAGCCACACATCTAATCCCATTGTGCTTAGAATTCCCAAAACTTTATTGCAACACCGATCAACACCACCTTCCCTTATCCTCTATCTGGGCCAGATGACAAAAACTCTATAAACTACTGTTGGGCCTTTATGCAGCTTCCTAATGGCTGTCCTTTTGAGAGAGTTTCTTACTTCAGGAGAAGACGTTCGTCAACCAAGTGGAATGCAGTTAAAGAACTCAGTAATATCATTTTTCAAACACAAACTCTATTTCAAATGAAAATGGAAAGTTTCTGAAGTGTAGCTTTAAATTTACAGACCAACATCAAAGGCGAGTTTTTGACTGTCTGACACCTGCTGTATTTCTAAGAGGTAGAGTTAAGTGTGGGGTGCAGAGTGTTGATTGTGATTAGAAATGCACATTATTGTATAGAACCATTATCAGTTGCCTTGTTAAGCTTGGAGCAGCACACTTGTTTCTGGTATATGTCTTTGCTTGCCAGGACAGTAGGCAAAGTAAACTAATGTGCAAACAACTGCACAACCTATATTGTGTGCCAATCTGTTTAACCATGCCAACGTTGAAGGGGCGACCAGCAACAATCCACCACAAAATTACACAGCTGAATGAATTGTATAATTTAGAAGACACATTTTATAAAATGGCCTCGACGGGGCAAGCCGTTAGCTGAGAGGACGGCTGTAAATGTGTGGTTCTTGTGTGTACATTGGGTTGTGTGTGGCTGCATTCACACTGTATTTCTGCATCAGCAGTAATGGATCATTAGTGGAAGACATAAGGGACAGGAGATGGTACCACTGGAAGCACTGCTAGAAGCAAAGGGGGATAACCAGTATTGGAAACTACAGTGAGAGCAGTGTGGGGGATGGCCTGAACCACAGAAGAACTGGTCTGAGGTGTAAACATGGGATTGAGGTAGCAGCAGTTTACGTGGTGGGATGAGCACCTTTTACAATCATTTTTAAATGGCTGGAAGGAGGCAGATTAAGGGGAAAATTAAGGCTACATTAAGTGAAGCACTGTAGGGTAATTATTCGAATCAAGAGTATAAATCAGCCGATAACTGACGATGACTGTGACTTTTGCGAAAATATAACTTTTTGGTAGCCTTTCAGTGGTGGTTGCATTTCACTACGTTAGGGATGAAAATTTAATCAGGTTGGAAAACACATTAATACATGGGTCAAAAAGGCGATTTCTTCTGACTCTCTGTTTCGAAACATCAATATCGCTGTATATGTCAAGTCTGCTACATTGGCCTGCAAGCCGTCAGCTAAAGGATGCTGGAGTGGTGTTCTTTTTCTTCTCAACAATGCTACTCCATTAACATTTTAAATAACAATTTCTTTGGATTTGAATGCGCACTGAAAACACCGTACCTACATTTAAGACTTCCCATGCATTCCCACACAAAATTTCCTTTTTATGGGAATATTTCTAGTGTAGAAATATTTTGACGGAAACCCTCAGTCTACACCGCCCAGATCATTTATCCAGTCTCTCCAGATTTTCAGTTGTTTTTGTGGCGGATGTATGACGTTACAACGCAGGCTATTACAACGCCTGCCTTTACAACGCAGTTTCTCTTTTCCAACTCCAGTCCCCGTGGACACTAGGGAAGGTGTTGGATAGAAAATTAAACGTATTCCCTATCCTAGAGCGCCCCCCAGCGCAATGCGTTGTAATGGTTTGCGTTGTAATGACTGCGTCATAATGGTAGTGCGTTGTAAAAGTTTCGTTGTAAAGGTTGTTCACCTTTTGTGGCCACCCTCTTGCCTTATGTAGTGTTGTCAAGCGCTGCCTTCCATTGGATAGGCTATGTGCATCAGTCGATCTCTGGTTCTGGACGATATCTCTCTTAGACAGTACAAGGCACAGACCAGGGAAGGATTCCATGTGTCTATTGAATCCCAAGTCTACGGCACATTCAGGAGTGTTATCAGAGGGGTGAGTTCTATTCATCAACCTTTCACTGTTGATAGCGTCCATCCACCCCCACGAATCTCCAGATGAGTCTAGACAATGTGGTAGAAGCCTCACATTTGTGTATAGGAAAGAAATGTTTTTGTATTCTCAAATCGTGTACTGAGGAAGTATACCCAATTCAGATTATTGAATTGAATTTTTTTGTTTTATTCTTATGTAGCAGTCTCTCTTGGGGCCTTCAGCACCACTGTTTATTTTCCCTTGTTTCTCTCTCCTACATCTTCCTCATAGGTTTGTCTAAGTGTTATAAATAACACAATGGCATGTGTGAACAGTGATCTGAATATCATAGATATCTCAAGGTCTTTTAGGTTGGACATTTTGAGCTCAGCTTCTAGCAGGCTAAACTCTAGTATCTCCTCTATGTCTGCTAAGTCTGGGATCTGGGTGTCTCAGTTGTAAGTAGCAGAAGAATTGATTCTGTTAGAGCCCAAACACCTCCTGGAGGTTGGTGGATAACCTCATGTGGTTGTAGATGGCTGCAACATTCACTGTGGGGAGCCCCATTCTGTCTCATCCTTTGAACCATTTCAGTTCCAACCCACCTGGAAGTCATGTTCCTGTTCAAAGTGGAGTTTCTCACGCTAGTGCCCCCTTCTGATTAACTTATGCATAACCCTCCCTCCAGACCTGTAATACCGCCCTAGTGGCCGGTGGAATATCCACTCGGGGATGTCCTACTTATAAGAAGTGGAGGGGAGAGCAATCTCCCAGCAGTGAAAGTTCACTTCTAGGGTGCCCAGGCCCCAGGTCACACTTACCTTTGACTGGTCCCCCGACCAGACTAAGGCCCTGCCGTAGCCGGCCATCTTGGCAGTGCTCTTCCTTCGTGTCTGTCTGTCCCTGTGCTTGTCCTTGTGTGCCAGTTCTCGTCTGTGTTCTCTTTTTTTGCTCTGCCCAGTCCTTTCGTTTTATGTGACCATTTTTGTGCCTGGTCTCTTGTACTCGTTTTGCCTCTGTGCCCGCTTTGCCTTTTGTGCTTTGCCCTTTTGTACTAGTTTTTCCTCTGTGTCCATTTTGTCATTTGTCCCTTGATCTTTTGTGCTCGTTGTAGTATCCTAGTTTACTGTTCATATTTATGTATGCCATTTTCCACCACAGACTCAGCCAGTGGACTGTTCCTGTGATAATGCATTACGTAATTTTGAGAGTCTGTGAAGAAAAGCCACAGTTGAGAATGGGCTGAGCAGCATGCTGGCTGCTCCTGGTGGGGCTAGTTCAGGACCCGTACTGGACTTATCTACATCTACATTTCTACAATACATCATCCTGAACTGCATCAACCTGTGTGAACTTGATTACTACAATTTTATGGCGACGATCTAGAGACCTACCCTCGTACTACGTGCTCAACAAATGAAGTAATTTTCAAAAAGTCAAGAGTTTGAATTTCAAGCAACAAGAAACTACAAACTATGATTGGAACAAAGACTCTGGCACCTTGAACCTGGGAACCTGGAAACATTATCTACACAGATTTCAAATATGGAATAATGTCAAGGTAAAGAAAATCCTTTCTTAACAAACAGCTACGTACTTTCTAGCTAACTGGCACCCCTGAGCCCCACCAGTGACCTTACCACTGGTCACCCACAACCTAAATGTGCCAGTTCTTTTTGTTTTTGCTTCAGCAGTGTCTCTGCTCATTTTTATCTGTCTTTTTCAACCGTGGTTCCAACCACACTGAGACAAAAGTTTCTCCTTACTTGACGTGTGAAAGCATCTTGTGTAGTGCAACCTAAAGCGCTGCCCGTCTTATCCAGGACGACTACTCTCCATAATCCATTGTCAAAATATCGACTAAGGGCTTTATTACCAGCATCGATTTTTGAGCCTAGCTGTGTTTAATGAGCTACGTGTGGGACAGTTGTGCAGAGTTTACTAGGTACAAGCGGCTGTACAGTTAGTGATCTTGACATTTTATTTTTAACTACAAGTGCCTTGTTTTACAGTTTGTCCATTGTGAGGCAGTTTAAATATGAGGCACGTGCCAGTTTTAATACGAGAGGCGTGTTATGTAGAGCGCGTGCACCCTTATCTATTGTTCCTTCATGAGATCTTCAATCCTGTGGAGTCTCCATGGATCCTTTGTGACGTTGCTCCATCAATGTTCTACTGCCTCTGGACGCCGCATGCACGGACCTGCCGTGAGCCATACGGTACAGCGTAGACAATGTGACGGCATGTTCTGGTTGGCTGCTTCTGTTTTCTTTCATTTGGCCAATCACGTCTTTAGTGCAAGTCGTCACCGACGGTTTGGTGCTGTGACAAAGTTCAGTGGGGATGGATGGCGGGCGGCAACTACAGTGGACTCGTGCGGCCCTGTGGAGCTCAAGACTGGGAACTTAATTCTTTGTCTACTTTTTCCTGCTGACCATGGTTATGGACTGTACAGTCTTGGTCATCCTGTGTCGACCACAGATTTTACAAACACCGCAGTTTTAAAGGACGGTAGTTTGATTGTCATCTCCTCGTTTGCCACTAGACTGTTATTTGCAGTTTTGGCAAGTAGTTTACTCTATGGCTTGTGAGGTTGGTTAAGTTATGATAACTTGACTTTTGCAAACTACATACCACATTCCGGATCGGTATTTTATAAAAATGTCATGTGGTGTTGTTTTTCATGTTGCCATTCCACATCTGTTTCACGAAGCTCTAAGCAAATTTGGCCAGTGGTGTCTGTTTTCTTCATACTACATTCCGAATTGGTATTTTACAAGGATGTCTTGTGGTATTGTTGTTCATGTTTCCATTCCACACTTGTTTCACACAGCTCTAAGCAAAATTTGGCCTGTGAGGTCTGTTTTCTCTACAGTGTGGAGGAATCCCTTACATGAGTTAGTGGCATAGTTTTAGTTACCCTTATGCGAGGGATGTTTTAGTATTTACTACTCGGGTGAGAGGTCGCTAACTGGCGATGTTTTTGAAAGACAATGTTTATCCTTCATAGAGTTGTATTATGGGTTTTGTACATACGTACATGGACTCTTGGTACACACTGTTAAGAGTTTATTATCTTAGTTACATGCGCATTCTACATTTTATTCTTTTCTCATAGTTATAGCAATGGGTTCTAGTCCCATTTGTTTACGTACATACATGGACTCTAGGTACACGCTGTCAAGAGTTCATTATTTCTGTCTTACATGGACCCTAGGTTCACACCGTCAAAAGTCCATGAGTTCTGTTTACATGCATGCTTTCTGTATTTTCTTTTCTTCCCTACACTGGGGTCGCAATGGGTTTCAGTTCCATTTGCCAGCTATGGGTCCTAGTCCCATCTGTTCACTATACACTTGCCTTCATGGGCCGCTTACGGTTCCCAGGGCATCTATGCATGGGTGTTAGTCCTATTGCATTAGTTAACTATTTCTATCCTTAGGGACTGGTTATGGGTTCCTACCCATTTACATTTGTTTTCTATATCTTAATTACTTTTCGTTTTTAGAATAGGTCAGTGGTTTTTGTCTCATTACTACACTGCAATGTGTTTTCTAATGGAAGTTGTTTTTACAAGGGCTATTATTTATTGGGTTTTAGTCCCATGCGTAATAGTTTTGACCCCTTTTCCTCTTGGTAGGAGCTGGTCTTTGGTTATAGTCCTCCCATTTTCACATACGTTGGTTACGTCTTTACTCTTATTTAGAGTGTGTCTCATGGGTTCCAGTTCCATTTGACTCAACATTATATATTGTATTCTTATTACATTGTTAATTCTTCATTGCAATGTTATGTTTATATTATATCACAATGTATATTTTATAACAAGGAAGTATGAGTGATCTTATTGTATTTTCTTCTCATCTTCTCTGTTTTCTCGCTTTTTCTATTCTCCTCGCGATGTCTTTTCTCTTTGTCATCCGTGGATTCTTGTTTCCTGTTGTCAGTTTGCTTTTCTTTCTTCGCCGTCTTTCCATCATCGTAGTGCGTCTTTTGGGTTCTTTCTTCCTTTTCTGGTTGCTTTTCCTTCATCACTTTGTGTGTGTCTGGCTGTCTCCAGTGTTTTAGTTAGTTGTGTTGTGCTATGCTTTGCCTCCTCGCATGTCTGGCTGGCCAGTAGGTGTGTTTTGGGTTAGTGATTGATGTTTTCACATCTATTCTTTTTCTCATTTTTTTTTCGCTGTTCGCTGTGTCTTTTCATCCTTTTCTGTTTTTTTATATAAAAGGGAGGATGCGTTGCATTGGTCTGTTTCTTCATCTGTCGCTTCCTCTTTTCTCAAATATTCCTGCCTATTCTTTCTGTTCTCCTCTTGCAGTTCATTTCTTTGCCTTGCTTTGTTGTTTCTCTATTTCTCTCTTTTCATTGCATTTATGGTTCTCCTTTTTGTGTTTCCATCTTATTTGTTTTTGTTATATAAGAAAGGGGGATATGTGGTATCCTAGTTTACTGTTCATATATATGTATGCCATTTTCCACCACATGCTCAGCCAGTGGAATGTTACTGTGATGATGCATTATGGAATGTTGGGAGTCTGTGAAGAAAAGCCACAGTTGAGAATGGGCTGCGCAGCATGCTGGCTGCTCCTGGTTGGGCTTGTTCAGGACCTGTACTGGACTTATCTATTTCATGTACATATCTACAATTAATCTTCCTGAACTACATCAACCCGTGTGGACTTGATTACTACACTCGTGTTGCCCATTTTATGTGCCTTTTTGCTTTTGTGCCCGTTTTGGAAATTTCGCTCTGCCCAGTCTGTGCCTGGAATTGTGTGCCCTGTCTCCTCCTCTCCTTATCTGCTTCTCCCGTGTGCATTTCTTGCTGCCTTCTCCCGCTGCTTCCTGTCCCTCCCTAGCCCTGTGCTCCTCGCCTCCTAGGACCTACTTAATGTCGGCCGCTGCGCTACCCCATTAAGAAGGCACCTAGGCCCCAGATCCAACTTAAGATAGACTGGTCCTTCGACCAGTCTAAGGCCCTACCAGACCTAGCCTTAATGCCATGAGGCCCTTCCTCTCTGCGCTCTTCCGTTGTGCCTGTCTGTCCCTGTGCTTAGCCTTAAGTGCTCATTGTTGTGTGTGCCCTCTTTATGCTCTGCCCAGTACTTCTGTCTTTTGTGCCTGGTCTCTTGCACTCATTTTGCCTCTCTGCCTGCTTTTGTGTTTTGGTCTTTTATACTAGTTTTTCCTCCTCTGAGCCTGTTTTATCATTATTGCCTTCATCTTTTGTGCTAGTTTTGCCCTTTTTTTGTGCCCATTTTGCCCGTTTCACTCTGCCCAGTCTTTGTGCCCATAACTGTGTTTCCCTGTACTCCCATGCTCTTCCTGCCTCCTCCTCCCCTTGTCTGCTTCTCTGGCGTGTCTTCTCTTGCTGTCTTTTCCAGCTGTTTTACCGCCCATCACTAGCCCTGCGCTCCTCCCCTCTTAGGACTTACTCAATGGCGGTTGCTGCAAAACTTCATTGAGGAGGTGCCTATGCTCCAGCTCCCACTTAACTTGGACTTTGTCCTCCGACAAGTCTAAGGTCCTTCCAAACCCTGCCATCTTGACTTGAGGCCCCAGATCTCTGTGCTCTTCTTTCATGACTGTTGTCTTTGCTGCCTTGGTCTTTTGTGCTCATTTTGACTGTTTTTTTAATGCTTTTGTCCCTGTTTTGTACGTTTCGCTCTGCCCAGTCTTTATGCCTGTAATTGTGCTCCCTCCTCCTCCCGGTCTTTTCGCTCATCCCTTGTCCCCCTCTTCTTACCTGCTTCTCCTACGTGTCTTTTCCTGCTGCCTTCTCTCATTGCTTTCCCGTGCCTCCCCAGCCCTGCCCCCCATGTTTCTCCCCTCCTAAAACCCACTTAATGTCAGCCCCTGTGCTGGCATGCCAAATGTAAACCCGTCTGCTCCTGGACTGTCCATCACCTCAGATCCTGGTCCTACAGCTCAGCTGACCTGCTAGCGCTCAACACCAAACACCGCCACCACAGCTGCCCCGCACTATATCGCCGAATCCCCCCCACACCACCCTTCGCACCCTTTATCACCTGCATGCTCCACAACACCAGCTCCCTCTGCATGCACGCCACCAAGATATGGGACTTCATCAGCACTCACTCCCCAGACATCCTCTTCCTCACAGAGACCTGGCTCAGCCTGTCTTCAGCCCCCTCCATTGTCATGGCCAGCCCCCCTGGCTTCAAAATCATCTGCTGCGACAAGACCCACAAGCCGGGAGGAGGCCTTGCAATCACCCACAAGGATACCATCACATGCACCACCTCTTCGGATGAACCAACCGCTCTCATGGAACGCCTGCACTTCCACCTGCAGACCAGCCACTCCATGACCATCTCAGGCCCTCTCGCTTACCGTCCGCTAGGACCCTGCACTGCCTTCAGCAACGTCCTCACCAGCTTCATCACTCCCTTGCCATCAGATCCAATGACTTCCAACTACTCGTCGGCCTCACAATTCATCGCCCTCAAGAAAGCCTCTACAATATCGGCCTCACGCAGCTTGTAAAAGGCATGACTCACGCCGCCAGACACACCCTCGACCAAAACTACATCCAGTGACAAGATCCCCTTCAGCCACATCTCCTTGCTCATATGGACCGTTCACTCCAAGGTATTACATCAGCACACCCCACCCCAACAAACCTAAACTGACCATCAAACTCCGCTACAACTGTAGCAACATAGCAGAAGCAGACTGGACTTATGCCCTCCAAACCAACCAACCAACCTACAAAAAGACCTACCCACCTTCGACAACTGGATCTCGGACTGTGTCAAAAACCTGGCCCAATAAAAAAAATCAGACTCGCAGGAACTTGCGCTCAAGCACGCTGGTTCACTGAGGACTTCAGAGACTCCAAGCGCTATTGCAAGCAGCTGGAAAGAAGATGAATGACCAGCCAAGACAACACCCACAGAGACTCATACAAATCTGCTCTCAGAAAGTATCATGCACAGAAGCCTGGAAAGCAGCCCTCGTTATCGGATTTAAATCCTGTTCCAACATCGACAAAGAATTCTTCAGCATTGTCAAAAATTAATCAACCTGACAACCGTCACCAAAACCATCATCCCCTTGTAGATCCTCTTCGACACCGTTCAGACTTCTTTCACAACATAATCCTCAGTATCTACTCCAACTTGGCGCCCTAATCCACCATAGAGAACATCATCACGCAACCACCTACCACCACCAAGTGAACCCACCTCCTAACAAACTGGAGCCCCAACAACACAAATGACACGCCAGAATCATGCAGATCATCCACTCAGGGTTCCCCTCAGACCCCTGCCCTTACCACATGGTCAATTGGGAACCACACAGATCAGCGCCAACCTCCCCACCATGATCACCTCCTCCATCCTCAGCGGATACTTCCCAGGCAGCTGGAAACACAAGGAGGTCCCTGCTCTGCTGAAGAAACCCCGGCTAATCCCAAGAATCACAGCAACTACAGGCCCATCTCGCTCCTACCCTTCCCGCCAAAGTCCTGTAGAAAGAGATCAACAAGCAGCTCTCCGTCCATTCTGGTCAGCATCGCCTCCTGGACTTCACCTAATCAGGTTTCTGCAGCAACCACAGCACAGAACCGCCCTTCTGACTTCAACAAACAACATCCACTCAATCATGGACAGAGGAGAGATCTTTTGGCAGCATTCAACACCGTCTCCCACTGCACCCTCATCCCCAGACTTCAGGAATCAGGAGTCCAGGGACTGGCCCTACGTTGGATTGCCGACTTGTTGTCCAACAGGACACAACGGGCCAGACTCTCAACTTTCACCTCCAAACCCAAGCAGCTAGTCTGCACAGTTCCCTAGGGCTCCTCCCTCAATCAGAGTCTTTTCAACGTTTACATGGTAATCCCTTGTTCCACAGGAAAGTATTCAGCTGTGATGCCAGTTCTTTGTTTAAAGAACATTTATGGTGTTGGGTTTGGGACGTTTTGTATGATATATAGCAGATGCGTCAATGCCACCAATTCCTTTTTATTCGTGCCACCCTTCCCAGTACAGTCAAAGACACTGGGCCCAATTGAGGTCTCTTTTTGGTTTAAGGACCATATGTGTGATGTGGCCTTTCCAAATCTGGGTGTTTTCCTTTGCCATGTGCATCCCAATATATTTGAAACCATCAAGCCAAATTAGATTGCCCCTGCTTCTACCTCGTCTCTTCCTCAGACCGGAATTCTGACTGACTTGGACTAGTTCTCTCTAAGCCCTGGGTTCTTCCCAAACTCTTGTAGGATGTGTCTCACCCTAGTTGCTTCAGTGCCACCAATTCTTTTTTTATTAGTACCACCCTTCCCAGTACAGACAAAGACAGGGGCCCCAATTGAGGAGGTCTCTTTTTGGTTTGAGGTATGATGTTGCCTTCCCAAATCTGGGTGTTTTTTTTTTGCCATGTGCATCCCAATATATTTGAAACCACCAATTTCTACCAACAAGGCCAATTAGATTGCCCCTGCTTCTGCTTCGTCTCTTCCTCAGACCGGAATTCTGACTGACTTAGGCTAGTTCTCTCTAAGCCATGGGCTCTTCCCAAACTCTTGTAGCATGTGTCTCACCCTCCTCTCTAAACTATGAGGATAACTTAACTATACATACGAGTAGGTCATCCGCATACAGGGACACTCGGTCTTCCAGATCCGGTGCCCAGCAATCTCCTGCAATCAGTTCAGCTTACCACAGCCAGGCTGCAAGCAATAAGGGACTGCCCTTGTGCGTGCCCCATCCAGTTTGGAAAGGTCAGACAATATTCTGTTTGCCCACACTTGTGTGGTTTATTATAAAACAGTCACTCTCAAAAACACTTAAAACCTGGTTTTTCTAGTCTGCCGAGTCCCCTACTCTTCTCTGAGTATCTGCTGGCGCTATGAGACCTAGGGGTGATATATGCGCCTAACAAATACCACATACATACATACAATACATAAGATGTGTAGGCCAGTGTTCTTGCGGAAGAGGATAGTCCCAATCCACATTATCAAAGGCTATTTTGAAATCCAGGAATAAAACTGCCATTGGTCCATGGACTTTCACTGTTAGTGCCACAGCATTGAGCAGGCATCTTGTTTTGCGTCCCGTTGGCCTCTGCGGGCATGAAACCTTTTTAGTCGAGGTAGAAACGTGCATTGATTTTTTGAGTGATTTTGGTCTGTAGGAGCTGCACTGTGCCCCCGGTCGATCTGGTTGATATTTTTGCACAGGTTTTAGCGTCTTCCAGCTCTGTATGTATGTATATATGTGCTAGCATTTCTAAAGCACAAACTTAGCTGGCTAGCAGCGGTGTGATGTACAGGGGGCACGTTTCTAGTGACGATACATGGGGCGGGGGACAGAGAGAGGATGTGGAACCAGTAGAAGGTGTAAGAAGTCAACCTATCTCAGGCTGTGTTCTTTGAATAGGTGTATTTCAGTTTTTTCCTGATGTATAGGCTGGGTAGTGCTGTTCTAATGTCAGAGGGGACATTATTCTAGATCCTGAAGCATATGCTAAGAAAGCTTGTCTTTTTCCTGCAGTGCCTAATCTCTGATCCTCTGATGACGGAGCTCTTCTCTGGCATTAACCCCCTGATAGTGTTTGTTAGCTATGTAGATAGGGGTCTTGATATAGAGGGCCTTCTAAGTGATGCAGCTGATCTTAAAGCTGTTCTGAGCTTGCAGAGGGTGCCATTGTTCCTTTAACACCAAATTGATGTGGATGGAATTCTTCAGCCCCCAAGAGCTGTGCTGCAGGTGACGGATGCCATTCAGGGCTGTGAGGGTGGTCATTGGGATGCCACTGAGCAGGGCGTTGCCTTCATCTAGGTGAGAGAGAACTAGGGTTTGGCATATTGTGCTGAAGTCTTCTCCTGTAGAAAAAAAAGTTTTACTTTTCTTCAGGAGAGATTTGGATCCAGTCTGTTTTCTTCTTGGCAATGTCTTCTTTGAGTGAGAGGTTTGACTCAGGGAGTGGGGGGGGGAGTAAACCAGAGGTTTTGTCCTGTTCTGTCAGTTGGAGGTAGAAGCCTATTAGGTTTAAGTTGGAGAACCATGACAGAATCAGAGAATGTTCAGCGTTGTTGGCCAATATGAGGATGTGGTGGTTGTGGGGTTTAGCATCAGGTAGTTTCTTGACGTCCCAGTTTGGATGTGTTATCAGTCGACTCAAGAGTACCTGCATGTGGTTAGTAGATGAGACTTTGAGATGAAGTTGAGTGACATCAGCATATCGTATCTTGATGTTACTGTCTGCTACGGTGGCTGCCAGGGGTTACGTATAAAGGTTGAAAATGATGGGTGAGAGGATGGAACCCTGGATACTCAGCAGGTGATGCAGTGAGTCCGCGACCTACTAGTTCCTTTGGGAACGAGTTACTGTCAGTTGGTGAGGCAGGATGTTAACCATTGCAGGATTCTGCCAGTGAAGCCCAATTTACATTTTCAGGGTGTGGTTCAATGCTGGATGGTTGACAGTGTTGAAAGCTGCAAAAAGGTCAAGCCGGACCAGCAGGCAATGGTTTTTCTTTTCATTGAGGGAGAGGGTTTTGTCAATATTTAGAGTGTGTATGTTTCAATACTGCAGCGTGGTCTGAGCTCCGATTGATCATCTTGAAGTAGTGTCTTGGATGAAGATGAGGTGAGGTAGGGCATTCTTCTCTGTGATTGTTCCCACAAATGGGAGGTAGGTTATAGGACATAAGTTAGCAAGGTGGGGTGGATCCAGTGTGGACTTTTTCTGTTGCGGCAAGATCTATCTGCTCTTTGGACTGTCTGAGATGGTGCCCTGGGTTAGCTAGTCATTGATAATATGGAGATGGGATTTGCGCTTTCCATTGCAGAGACTTGGTCATGGAGGAGGGAAGCACGTCTATTAGTCTTCTTCCAGGTTGTGTTACACCCTCGGGATGAACTCTGAAGCTGTACTTATAGGTTCTATGGCATTTTCAGGATGCACTCTGAAGTTGTTACTCCGGATTGTGTTACACTCTCGGGGTGAACTCTAATGGTCTTCTAGGTTTACTGCGCCCTCGAGAGGAACTTTGAATCTGTTCCTCCAGGTTCTATTACATTCTACGGATGAACTCTAGAGCCTTTCGTCCAGGTGCTGTTACTCCCTCAGGATAACTCTTAAACCTCAGCCAAATCCATGACCATGTATAAAGAGTATACTGAGAGTATAACAAGACACTCTTCTCTAGCTACGATGGTGGTGGTTCCTGGAGCAGGGGCTTCCCTTCCTTTCCTAGCAGTTTTGCAGCCTGTACATCCATGAGGGTCGAGAGCTCTGCATGACTGGTAGAATTGCTGCTGCTGAGAATTGTTTGTCAAGGTTTGGCAGGTCCTCGTAATGTAAGGACTGTAACAAAAAAGAGAGAGGAAGTGGTAATACTCCAGTTAATTGGTGGTAATCTTCAGTAACGGCAAACAAATAAAAAAGATGAAAGGACCACAAGGAGTGGGGTGCAGTGGAGGCCTGGATTTGGGGAGTGACCGGTGGGAAGCAATGGGAAGAGGGCCTGGCGAGGGAGCAACAAAGGTGGTTCAGGTTGGGGCAGAAAAGCAAAAAGAAAAGCCGGCAAGTTCTGGGGGAAAAAATGGATGAGCTTGGGGGTTGGATGATGGATCAACATGGAGCGTGCATTGATCGAGCGTTTAGTGGCTGAGCAGCACTTGGGGGAGAGAGATCGAAAACGTGCATCCTCCTGGAGTGATAAAAGAAAATGAAAAAAGTAGTTCCCTAAATGTGTACAGTGCAAAGATCCAAGTCAGCCAATCTAAAGTATGTTTGAGGGACTATGGGCCATATTATCAAGAAAGGGAGATACATTATCTCGGCTTTTATCGGCAGAAAACTGCGGCTAAAGCGGCAATAATTGGCTTGATAATATGTCCTTGTGAATTTCCATAACAGCCCAGGTTCTGGTGTTAACCTGGGCTGCTATGGGAATTCACAAGGGCATATTGAGAGAAATGTTTTCCATACCTAGTACGTGCCATAGTCATTGGTACCATCAGGAGTGTGCAGGTAAGCGGGGGGTTCTCCAGTGAATTAATATATTCTGAACTGCTGAGCCCAGTGCTATAGCTATCTGCTTCCCACGCCTAGATTTCAGTGGGTAAGTGAGTGGATTAGGCACCCCCAGGAGGACATAAGCGGGGAATCGAGGAATTTCAATGTCAAGGTGTTTGTCCACGTCATCAAGAATGTGCTTCCAATAGACCTGAAGATATTCGCAAACCCATAATAAATGGACCAGTGTGCCTCTCTCCCCACAACCCCGCCAGCAGTCAGGACTTTGCGTCGGATCAGTTTGGTGGAGCCTCACCGGGGTGTAATACCAGTGTTAAACCAGCTTGGTGAGGGTCTCAGTGAGGCCTATGTGTGTTGCGGTATAGCACGCTCGGTAGCAAGCACCTTCCCATTCTGCAGAACTAAGGGAACGACCCAGGTCTCCCTCCCACCGCGCGCGACCCGCATGGTAAGTATGGGTATATCTGGACAGAAGCATCTTATAAAGGTCTGAAATTAACTTCTTATCAGAGATCCCCGTAATGAGCCACCGCACCGTTCGAATGTAGTAAGTTGTCTAGTGGCCTGGGATCGGTTGTCAGGATGCATAGCCCAGTGTCGGACTTGTAAGTAGTGCATGCGTTCGGATTCTGGTAGGCCGTAGACTGCCCAAAGCTGCCACAGGCGATAGGGCTGATGGCCCATCCCGGGGCCAAAGTCAGGATTGTCCACAAATGATGTAAGCGGGGAGGAGAAAGTTGTAAGGCTATGACTCATGTTGGTCCGGTCCCAAACTGTTAGAAGTAAGCGAGTCACTTCAGAGACGTACAGTTTGGGAGGGCGGTGAGTCTTCGATAGGAAGGGTATTTTCATGAGTGACGTGCCGGCAACGGCTCGATCTTGGAAGAGCCAATGTTTTTCAGACTCAGCCCAGCTCCACTCTGCCAAGTATCAGAGCTGAGTGGCGTAAAAATAAAGCGTGAGATCTGGGAATCCCAGACCCCCGTCGTGGGGTGGGAGAAATCCCACCATCCGTTTGAGTTGCGGTTTGCACCCTTGCCAGATAAATTGTGAAAGCTCCAACTGCACCCTATGAAGCCAACCGGTTGGGGGCGGCAGGGGAAGCGGCTGAAATAAGTAGATATTTTGGGGAGTATTGTCATCTTAATAGCTGACACTCGCCCCAGCCAAGAGATCTGATGATGCTTCCACCTCTGCAACTCAGTGCGGATGTGAGAGAGAAGGAGGGAGTAGTTAGAGGCATGCATGGCCTGTAGGGTCGGAGCCAGTGTACACCCAGGTAGGGGACGGTATCTGTGGACCATTGCAGAGGATAACGAGCGTAGAGGGCCTCCAGCTCGTGGGGCGGCAAGGAAAGATTCGTCGCTATGGTTTTGGACAGGTTAACCTTATACCCTGAGGCACGGGCAAAGACATCTAGTTCCTCCATAACTGGCCCCAGTGACTGCTCAGGGTTTGCTAGGGTGATGAGCACGCCGTCCGCATAGAGGCTTATGGTGTGCGTGTCCCCCCGAAGCGGATGCCCATAATCCAAGGGCAGTCCCTAACCCTCTGAGCCAGAGGCTCCATATAGAGCATGAAGAGCAGGGGTGAAAAAGGACATCCCTGCCGCGTGCTTCTGTTGATAGGGAATGGTGTGGAGGTGTGTCCGTTGATCCGTACTGTGGCGGTGGGGGATCTGTAACAGTTCAAAATATGCGTCCGCATCTTTTCCGCAATTCCACAACGGACCAGTGTTCGTTCGAGATACGGCCAGTGGACCCTATCGAAGGCCTTCTCTGCGTCTATGGCAAGGAGCATATATTTCCCAGGGATGCGAGAGGCCTGCTCTATGAGGTGCACAACGCGTTTTGTATTGTCGCTGGTCTGTCGCTGTGGGATAAACCTGGCCTGGTCAGGATCCACTATTCCCTGCATGTAGGGGGCAAGCCTGGAAGCCAAGATGCCAGTATAAAGTTTCAGGTCTACATTTAAGAGGGAGGTTGGCCGATATGAACCCCACTCTGACTTGTCCTTTCCTGGCTAAGGGAGAACGCCAATCGCCACTTCTAGCATGGAGCCTGGAATCGTTCCAGTCGTTACAAATGAATTGAAAAGCCGGGTGAGCAAGGGGGCAAGGGTCATGCAAAATTGCTTATAGAACGCAGCGGTATAGCCATCGGGCCGGGGGATTTGGCCAATTTCAAGCGGTAGATGGCCGTGATAACCTCCTCCAGTCTGATATCTATGTAACATTTTTAGAAGAATCTCTCAGTAAAACCTCCATTGCTGGGGTATTTATACATAAACCTGTAGCCCTAGTAGAAAACAAAAAAGGTAAAAGCATCACAAGATCTAATTTTCAAAATCCTCAACCACAAAGAAGTTCTTGTTATAGATGTGGCTCACCAAGTCATGTATCTACGTATTGTCCTGCACATGGTCAACAACATAAAAATGTGTTAAAATGGGTCATTTTTAAAAAAGTATGTAGGGGAGGAAGAAACAACTCAGCTCGTTGTGTAGGTAGTGAAGATTATTAGGTCAATGATGATAGTAAAGAAGAGGATCATCAAGAATTGTTACTAGGGGTGAGATGTGAGAAACAAGATCAGACATTTCAAATACCTGACCCAGAGATTGAGGTATTGATTGGTAATAAGTCAGTGAAACTCTTAGTGGACACAGGAGCACAGATCACTATAGTGGATCATAACGATTTTGTTAAATTATGGAAGGAGTAACCATTGCTACCTCCTCATGTGATGACTGTAGCCTTCGAGGGTAGCAAAGTAGATCTAATTGGTTATTTTCACACCACTAACAAATTATTAGGTTCTTCTATTAAAAGGAAGGTGTATGTAGCACATAAAGGCATCAATGTGTTAGGTAAAATTCATCAAGCAGAATTCAACTTGACAAAGTAGACCTGGTTCAAATAATCCACCACTGAAAAACTTGATTTAAAATCGCTCACAAATACACAAAATGTATGAGAAACTAAATTTGAAAGTGTTTTTAAAGACAATCTAGGGAAGATTACAGATTTTGTTTATTCCATAAAGATCAAACAAGTTCCTCCTGTAAAACATAAATTGTGAAACATTCCTTTAAGTGTTAGGAAAGGCTTAGCAGACATGTTAAATCTATGTCTGAACAAGGCATTATCGAAAAAGTAAAGGGAACTTTATGGCTATCTCCCATTGTTCCGGCAAAGAAAAAGTCTGGGGAGCTCAGAATGTGTATGGACTTAAGGAGTGTCAATGAAAACCATCTGGGTTGATCATTTTCCTTTGCCTAGAATAGAATAGAGGATCTCATCACACAAATGGGTCATGCTAGTTGATTTACAAAACTATACCTCAAATCTGCCTATCACCAGGTTGAATTAGACAAGGATTCTCGCCACTTAACTGCGTTTATCACTCCTGAAGGTACTTTTCACTTTTGTAGGATGCCATTTGGCATAGCTTGTGCAGCTGCAGTTTTTCAAGGACTTATGTCCTCAATGTTTCAAGACTTTCCACAAGGAGCAGTCTTTCAAGATGATATTTTAATTTTTACTCACAATGAATCTGAGCATGATGTAGCATTAAGCAAAGTCCTACGTACACTTCAGTCTAGGGGTGCAACATTAAGAAAAGATAAGTGTATTTTCACAAGAGAAATTGAATACCTAGGTCCTGCTTTATCTGGGCAAGGACCAACACCTTGTCTTGTAAAAAGAATTGTAGATGCTCCTGCACCTAAAAATAAGTGGTAATTGCTTTCATTCATAGGATTATGTGAGTTCTATGCCAAGTTTTTAATCAACATTGCTAACTTACCAGAATGTTTTAGACCACTTCTTAAAAACAAATCTGAATTTGTATGGTCTGACGCGTGTGAGCAATCTTTTAAAATGATCAAAGAGAGAATTGTAAATGCCCCTGCATTACAGCAATTTCTAGAAGGCAGAACCACAGTGGTCACTGTAGATGCATGTGAGTATGGACTGGGTGTAGTTTTATCTCAAATTGAGGGAGGCTGTGATTCACTGTGAGTTTTGCATCTAGAACACTGAGACAAGTAGAATACAAGTATTCTGTAATTGAAAAAGAACTCTCAGCCTGCGTGTGGAGAAATTTTAACTGACCATGTCATGAGTGATGTAATATGTGATGTCATCAGCAGTACATTGCGGGGGCGCGAGGTATAGTTACCTCAACTAACTATAACGGCTGCATTTCTCTGGTTTTATACGAGTGAAATGTCCAACTAACTATAACGTCCATGAAACCTGGAGTTTTTTCAATGAATTTCTAAGGTTTTTTAAATGCTAATTTCTAACTATAACATCCCTAAAACCTATGTTTTTTCAGTGAATTTCAAATGCTAATTTTTAACTATTACGTCCCTGAAACCTATAGTTTTTTCAGTGAATTTCAAAGGTTTTTTAAATGCTAATTTCTAACTATAATGTCCCTGAAACCTATGGTTTTTTTCAGTGAATTACTAAGGTTTTTTAAATGCTAATTTCGAACCTTAACGTCGCTGAAACCCATGTTTTTTTCAGTGAATATCTAAGGTTTTCTAAATGCTAATTTCTTACTATGCCTACCTATGTAGGACATGTGCATAAAGAGGAAGAAAGGCACAGAAAGAAATGCAGAAAGAGGCAACAGAAGTTCAGAAAGAGGAAAAAAGGTGCAGAAAGAACCAACAAAGGTGCAGAAAGAGGCCGTGTTGCAAAGTCATCCTGTGACCTGGGCATCCCCCAACTTTTTGCTGACTGGTACTGGAGGTAACTGACTCTGACTGACCCTGGGCTCTTCCTAGCCAGGCCCGGAGCCAGTGCTATGATGAAAGACAATTATAATACATTGAAAACACCTACATACACTAGGGTACACTATGGGTTGGGGATCCCCTGTGATTGGCATGACCTCCCCTGTAAGGCCCTAGTAAATAATAGGGCAGGGGGATTAAAACTACCTCTAAGTCCCTAGCATATAATAGGGCATGTTAGTTTAGAGGCCAGCAGCCCTTTTCTACACTTGCATGTGTGCACTGCTGAGCCTGAGGTCAGTTTAAAAGTAGCCCTGTGTGTACAGAAAGAGGCAAGAGAGGTGTAGAAAGAATCAAGAGAAGTGCAGAAAGAAGCAAGAGAGGTGCAGAAAAAAGCAAGAGAGGTGCAGAAAGAAGCAACAGCAGTACATAAAGAACCAAAAGAGGTGCAGAAAGAGGCAAGAGAGATGCAGAAAGAGGCAAGAGAAGTGCTGAAAGAACCAAACGAGGTGCAGAAATAGGCAAGAGGGGTGCAGAAAGAGGCAAGAGCAGTGCAGAAAAAGGTGCAGAAAGAGGCAAGAGATGTGCAGAAAATGGGAAGAAGGGTGCAGAAAGAAGCAAGAGAAGTGCAGAAAGAGGCAAGTGAGGTGCAGGAGTCACGAGAAGTGCAGAAAGAGGCAAGTGAGTTGCAGAAACATGCAAAAGGGGTGCAGAAAGAGGGAACAGGTGCGCAGAGGCAAAAGAGGCGCAGGAAGAGGGGTACAGAAAGGCAAGAGGGATGCAGAAATTTGCAACAGGTGTAGAAGGAACCAACAGAGGTACAGAAAGAGGGAACAGGGGTACAGAAAGAGGCAAGAAAAGTACAAAAAGAAACAAAATAGGTGCAGACAGAGGCAAGAGAGGTGCAGAAAGAGACAAGATAGGTACACAAAGAGGCAAAAGGGGTGCACAGAGAGGCAAAAGGGGTGCAGAAAGAAGCAAGAGAAATGCAGAAAGAAACAACAGAGATGCTGAAAGGCAAGAGAAGTGTAGAAAGAAGCAACAGAGGTGCCGAAAGAAGGCAAGAGAGGTGCATAAACAGACAAGAAAGGTACAGAAAGAGGGAACAGGGGTGCAGAAAGGTAAGAGGGATACAGAACTTTGCAAGAGAGGTGCAGAAAGGAACAAGAGAAGTATAGAAAGAAGCAAGAGAGGTGGAGGAGAGGGGTGCAGAAAGAGGCAAGAATGATGCAGACATTTGCAAAAGGGGTGATGAAAGAAGCAAGTACAGTGCAGAAAGAACGAGCAGAGGTGCAAAATAGGCAAGAGGGGTGCAGAAAGAGGTAGGAGAGCTGCACAAAGAGGCAAGAGGGGTACAGAAAGAGGCAAGAAGGGGTGCAGAAAGAAGGAAGATAAGTGCAGAAAGAAGCAACAGAGGTGCAGAAAGAGGCAAGAGAAGTGCAGAAAGAAGCAACACATGTACAGAAAGAGGCAAGAGAGTTGCAGAAACAAGCAAGAGAAGTGCAGAAAGAGGCAAGAGAAGTACAGAAAGAGGCAAGTGGGGTGCAGAAATTGGCAAGAGAACTACAGAAAGAGGCAATATTGATGCAAAAAAAGGAAGAAGGGTGCAGAAAGAAGCAAGAGAGGTGCAGAAACAGGCAGGAAATGTGCAGAAAGAGTGAACAGGTGTGCAGAAAGAGGGAGGAGAGGTGTAGAAAGAGGGAAGAGGGTGCAGAAAGAGGCAAGAAGGGTGTAGAAAAAGGCAAGTGAGGTGCAGAAAGAGGCAACAGAGGTGCAGAAAGTAGCAACACAGGTACAGAAAGAGGCAAAAGAGGTGCAGAAACAAGCAAGAGAACTGCAGAAAGAGGCAAGAGAATTGCTGAAAGAAGCAACAGGTGTAGAAAGAAGCAAGAGAAGTGCAGAAGGAGGCAAGTGAGGTGCCAAAACAGGTAAGAGGTGCGGAAAATGGCAAGAGAACTGCAGAAAGAGGCAATATTGATGCAAAAAAGGGAAGTGTGCAAAAACAAGTAAGAGAGGTACAGAAAGAAGCAAGAGAAGTAGAGATAGAAACAAGAGAGGTACAGAAAGAGACAACGGGTGCAGGTAGAAACAAGAGAGGTGCAGAAAGAAGCAACAGAGGTGCAGAAGGAGGCAAGAGAACTACAGATAGGCAAGAAAGTTGCAGAAATGCAAAAGAGGTGCAGAAAGAGAAAAAGAGGTGCAGACAGAGGCAAGGTGAGTGCAAAAGAACAACTGAAATGCAGAAAGAGGCAAGGGGATGCAAAAAGAGGCAAGAGAAGTCAAAAAGAGGCAAGAGAAGTACAGAAAGAAGGAACAGAGGTGCAGGAAGAGGGGCGCAGAAAGAGGCAAGAGAAGTACTGAAATAAGGAACACAGGTGCAGGAAGAACGACGCAGAAAATGGCAAGAGGAGTGCAAAAGAACCAACAGTAATGCAGACAGAGGCAAGAGGGGTGCATAAAGAGGCAAGAGAAATGCAGAAAAAAGGAACAGAGGTGCAGAAAGTGGGAAAATGGATGCAGAAAGAGGCAAGATGAGTACAGAAATTTGCAAGAGAGGTGCAGAAAGGAGCTAGAGCAGTGCCAAAGAACCAACAGAAGTGCAGAAAGAGGCAAGAGGGGCGCAGAAAGTGAAGAGAGATGTAGAAAGGCAAGAGGGTTGCACAAAGAGGGAAGAAGGGTGCAGAAAAAAGCAAGAGGGGTGCAGAAAGAAGCAAGAGAAGTACAGAAAGAAGCAAACAGGTGCAGAAAGGCAAGAGGGGTGCAGAAAGAGGCAACAGAAGTGCAGAAAAAGGCAAGAGAAGTGGAGAAAGAGGCAAGAGAGGTGCAGAAACAGGCAGGAGAGGTGCAGAAAGAGGGAACAGGAGTACAGAAAGGCAAAAGAGGTGCAGAAAGAGGGAAGAAGGGTGCAGAAAGTGGCAAGAGGGGTACAGAAAGAAGCAAGTGAGATACAGAAAGAGGCAACAGAAGTACAGAAAGAGGCAACAGAGGTACAGAAAGTAGAAGAGATGAGCAGAACGAGGCAAAAGGAGTGCAGAAAAAGAAAGAAAGGTGCAGAAAGAAACAACAGATGCACAAAGAGGCAAGCGAGATGCAGAAAGAAGCAAGAGTGGTTTGCATACCATTAGTACCAATTTAAAACCCACATTTAGCAATGAGTAACAGGTGACCATACTAGGTTTGCAAAGGGCCTTCCACCACGCTGTAAGACTTGTCGCTACCTTTTTGGTAATGTTTGAGCTAGAAACAAGGTTTTGTTATTCAAATCTACAGATTATGCTGCAGATGATGGATTATGTGGCAAATGCCGAAAATGTATAATTGTGCAAAAGTCAGTGCAGCCAAACAGTTGCATAATTCCAGTGGCCCTGCTCATAACTCTGACTAAGTCCAGCAGTGCTCCTCAGTGGTTCCTTCTTTTTTTGTCTCATTGAGTTTACATTAGCTTCTATGGAAATGAGGAAGACTAAACCTGAGGTTACCACTCCACAATACAGACTACCATACCACGTAATTACTCATTACTCGCCATAACACATAATCTCACTCTAAATAATTCTTATACACTAAATACCAGATACTTTCTATGCACATCAAAGTCTATCCACATAATTTCACTGCACATCATACCACATCATTCCACTACACACAACCTACATCCACTCCACTCCAAGAAACATTAGTAAAACACTTTTACATTTACAACACCTATAGCTCTAACTCTCGCAAATGTGAAACCTATTACATTGCAAATGCTTCTTTAACTAGTAGTAGCATTTGCAGAGAGGTGGAGAAAGGGGGCCGGGCCTCCGACCAGCGCACAGGAATTCCGCTGCTTAGGACTTACAGGATGTACCAGAAGGGCTTCTTTCCCCCCAAAGTCCCTCAGGAGCAAAGTGGACTTCATCCTCCAACCCATAGTGTGCCAGGAGGCATGTTTGCAGAGTGGTAGAGCAAGGGGGGCATGGTCTCCGAAGACGTCTTACCAATACCAATGTGTGTGTGAGACTTACTGGAGGTAACAGGAGGGTTAGTTGGCCCCCAAGGACACCCAGTCTTTGCTATGCATGGCGGGAGCCGTGCTCCCGCCCTGCCATAGCAAACAGCAATGTCCTGGGGTTGGGCACCCCGGGACATTGCAGGAGCCGGCCCGGTGGCGATCCCCTGGGCCAAAGAGGGCTCCAGGAGGGGGACCGCGCAGCCCACCTTCCAACATATAAATAGACCCCGGGAGGTGGTGCTCTCCGGGGGTCCGCAACGGACCCCTAGTATGTTATTTATTAAATGCCCTGGGGAGGTGGCGGTCCCCGGGGCTGCATGGGGTAGCAAGAGCCCCCATGCTTTTCGTTTAATTCTTTTTTAATAAACCCCGGGGAGGTGGCAGTCCATGGGGCTGCGGGGTGGCTGCGGGGAGGCCATGAGCCCCCCTGCATTTGAATAAGGATTGCCCCAGGGAGGTGGCGGTCCCCAGGGCTGCATGGAGGAGCAAGAGCCCTCCTGCCCCCACGCTTTTCATTTAATTTTTTTAAATAAAGCCCCGGGTAGGTGGAGGTCTCTGGGGCTGCGGGGGGCCATGAGCCCCCCCATTTGAATAAGGATTGCCACAGGGAGGTGGTGGTCCCCGGGGCTGCAGGGGCCCACAGGGCCCCCGCACCATTATTAAATATTGCCCCCGGCACCTGGTCCACCCGGGGGCTTTAAGAAAACAAAGTGAGGGAGATTGCACTTCGTTTTTAAAAAAATATTCGCACCCAGAGTGACCCTAGCTGAATTTTTTTTTAAATGCTTTTTTTGGGGGCCTATTCCCTGTGGGACCTCCTGAGAAGGCCTAGGGTGTCCGGGTGTTTCTACCCTGCCCCCTTTTCTGCATTTTTATCTTTTGTTTTTCTTTTTCTTGTGACTCACAAGATAGCTGCCAACACTTCCTGGTTTGGAGTGTTGACAGCCAATCAAAATGAAGCTTGTGCTTGGGAGAGTTTGCGTCTCCTCCCCGGTGCTCAGATATCGATGTTTTCATTTTTTGAATTTCTCAGGAACTACGGAACGGATTTACACCATTTAAAAAAGAGGGCGCTTTCTGAACCAAGAGTTACATTTTTGCCAAATTTGGTGCTATTCCGTTCAGTAGTTCGGGCTGTAGCCTGTTCCAAAATTCCTATGGAAATTAACATAGAGAAAACGGGGGGGCGCTAGGTGGCGCACTAGCGTATGGAAGCCTTCCTGTGAGGCTCCCGCAGTCCGGCGACATTTATCCGTCTAAATATCCTTTTATAGGCACTTCTGGGGGCTATAACTGCAGGCAGCGATCCAGCAAGGCATCCGACAACTGCATGCCGAGTTTGGTCGGAATCGAAGTGAAGCTGCGGTGGTGAGACGCTCCGGCAGTTTCGACGGACTGGATAGACGGAGGTAACGGCGTGCTTCACCGGCTGCATTAACCAGGCAAGCCCGTGGCTGTACATGCGGCCTTAGGCCCCGAGATCGGGCGCATCGCGAGGCGCGACTTTGCCACATCGGATTACCGGAACAATTGTGGTGCTGCTTGCCTGGGGTGGTGGCGACACGGATCCCCCTCCTAACAACGTCTAAAGCGCTCCACAGGCCAGCTTGCTGAGGCTCGGTGGAGCCGATACTGCCCGGGACTTAAGGAGGCCCGACTCTTGGAGGCGCAGGTCTTGGGACTGCGATCGCCCAAATAGTTGACCGGGTGTGGATGACTCCCCTCTCCCCTCCCACGGGAGACGAAAGTGAACTGCCGAGTGTCCGCACGAAGGGTGAACGAGCCGCCAGAGAACTCAGAGGGTGACTGGGGAAGGAGCCCCCGATGGTGGACTAATGACGGAGCGCCGGGGGATCGCGTGAGCTACTGCCGCCTCAGCGCTTCATTGTGAACTTAGCACGATTTGCATTGGAAGATCTTAGTCCCCCATAAGAGATCCATACCACCGGCAAGAGCCCTACAGTGAGTGATTATACTGCTTGGCGGGATGCGCCTGAGATTGTGTAAGAGGCCATGCTCCAGAATTAATTATTGAGATAGCGACAGCGGAGATTCGAATTATTTGTGGGGATCGCGGCGGTGCCTGTCGTGCCAGTGGTGTTGAACTGCTCTTTACTCCTCAATACTGCGGGCAGATTGCTGCGGTGACTGGAATGCAGCGCCTAGGGAAATAGTGAGGGGGTCGGCGCCATTTTGGACTTAGAGGCGATTAGATAGGTTCACGCCCATTGCTTGGCACAGCAAACAGCAATGCCCTGAGATTGCTGAGTATTGAATACGGGAGGTTGCGCTGCAATTCCTGTTCCAGGAAGCGTGGGGCGGAAGATCTGAAATCGAGGGACGCACTGTGCTCCTGGACTATCCTACTACTTGGGGATCCTATCACCCCCAACTCTTCCTGTGCACCATACCACTTTCGGACTGCTGGCTGAGGAATTGCTGTGTGGTCATATAAGGAGTGAGATAATCTGCATTGTTACGCAGTAAAGATGGGGCGACCGGACACGAGACAGCCAAAACTCACCTTTGACTCTACCAAGAAGACGAGTCAAGCTGGAGGGGTCCAACACAGTCCGGCTGGAACGAGTGGAGCAGCGGGAGGATAGTCTGAAGCAGCGACGAACCTGCAAATAGTTCTGCGCGAGATTCGTCAAGGATTTGCGACGATCGCTGACAAAGTTGATAGAATATCATCGCGCATGGATGCAGTAGTTCATAAATTGGATGCCCACGAAGACCGTCTGAAAGAAGCGGAACAACGGATCTCAGACTCGGAAGACACTACTACGAGACCCACCGCGCAGCTCTCCAGAATGGACAACCTGCTACGGGTTATTGCGTCCAAGAACGAGGATTTGGAAGCGAGAAGTAGACGTAATAACGTTCGTATAGTAGGCATTCCGGAGACAACCAATGTGGGCAAGATGGAGGAATACGTAGAGAAAATGTTACTGGCGGCGGTTGGCTCAGAAGTTTTTTCTTCGCAATTTATAGTGGAGAGGGTGCATCGATCCGTGGGCCCTAAACCAAAACAAGGTGCACCTCCTAGACCTATCATCGCTCGGCTACTGAATTATAGGGATAGGGATGCGGCCTTGTGTGTGGCCCGCAATGCGAAATCACTCTCATACGATGACAATTCCTTTACCATATACCCAGACTTCACGCCGTTGGTACAGGAGGAGCGGAGGAAGTATCTGACTGTGAAGGCTAAGTTGCGTAATTTGCAAATGGACTATGCATTGCTCTACCCGGCTCGTCTTAGGGTCACGTACCAGGGACGACAAAAAATGTTCTCAAACCCTCAGCAAGTAGAGGATTTCCTTAAACACTATAGGGGTGGTAACAGGAATGCTGAGGGAGCGGAGGAGGATCCTGATCCACTGCACGAGGAGATGGAGGAAGGTGATCAGTGAGTGGGTGACCAGTGACCACATACAGTGACTGGTATCATCAGTATATGGATGTGGGACAGGAAGTGTGAGAAAGGGGTTACTGGCCGAAGAAGGTACTGCAATGGAGCACGAATGTTTGCTTGTCCCCTACATGTATGAGTACTGGGGTGCACGAGTATCTTTATGGACCCCACATTCTGTGTTGCTTCTTTATTCTGTTTTATATTGACTATTGATAGTATTGCTTGCAGGTGCGGTACCCAAGTTGCCTATGTTTATAGCGCTGGACACCCCTTCTGGGTCACTGGGCCGGACTACAAGTCACATTGTGGTTTTGGCTAAAGTGAAGGGGATTAGTGTTGCCACCTAGAAATGGTCCCCAAAGGGAAATACCCACAAGTTTCTTTGTTGAGTGGGGAATGCACTAGCCCTAGTTCTCGGGGCAATTGTGGGAGGGGAGGGTACATGGCTGGCAGGTTGGGGTTTGCTTCAGTGGGAGTGGGGAGGGTCTAAAATGCCAGAGGATGGGCATGCAGTCTGGAGTTCATTGGAGGGGAAGGGGGGCATGGGACAGTTAAAGGGTTTTTACCTACAGAGGAGGGTGGTGCGGGAAGTTTATTGGAATGCTGTTTTGCATAATCATGAATGTACATTGCTATGGTTGTTGTGGCTAATTTTGATCAGAATGCGGGTTCGTGTGAAAAGTAACATGCTCTGCAATATATGGCTGTTCAGGATATGGGGGTTTGATAAGTGATGGCAGATACGGTACGCATAACGAAAATCTCACTTTTGTCCTGGAATGTGAGGGGATTAAATTACGCCAGAAAGGGCAGGAAAGTGGTGACTTATCTGGAGCAGCATCATATGCAAATCGCATTATTGCAGGAAACGCATCTGAGCCCACGCTCTACTTATGCATTTGCTAGCAGGTGGGCAGCGGTCAGAAGTTTCTCTTCATATTCCGCATATGCCAGGGGCACTGCAATCTTAGTTAAAAACACTGTGCCTTTTGTGAAACTTGGTGAGCATACGGATACAGAGGGGAGATTTGTCATATTGTGGGGTAGGCTTGGTACTGACACAGTCACAATAGTAAACTGTTATGGTCCTAACGTAGATTTGCCCGAATTTTTCACGCAGCTATGGGGGAAAATACTAGACACTGGGTCAATGCATATACTATGGGGAGGAGACTTTAATGTTGCGATGGCCCCTGGGTTAGACAGGTCTGATGGAAGCCCTCAATATAACAGACCCAGCAGGGATGCATTAGAGGGTATAATGAGTGAAGGAGGACTTATAGATAGCTGGAGGTTTGTGCATACTGGGCTTCGAGAGGGAACACACTTTACCACACACGCCAACACATGGGCAAGACTGGACTACTGTCTCCTGTCTCGAGGATTGGCGGTTAATTTAGGCAGAGTTACTCACTTACCAAGGTCCTACTCAGACCATTGCCCGGTAATGGTGCAGATATCGATACCGGGATATGATAGGGCCGCACCAACGTGGCGTATGCGACCCACGGCACTTCTGGATGCACAGTTTAAAACGGAGTTCGGGGAGGAAATTACAAACTTTTTTCCTCACAATCATGGATCGGTGGATGGCGTAGAAACCATATGGGAGGCGTTTAAGGGGACAGTAAGAGGCTATTACATATCAAAGAGCTTTGGGGTACTGAGGGACATTCGAGGAACGCTTGAGAAACTAGAAAAAGAATTGAAGGAGCTGGAATCTAGGATGACTCGGGAACCAATGGGCCCCATACATAAGGAATTTAGAGACAGGCTAACGCAGTATGAGGAGGAAGCAGATAGAGAGGCTAAGTTCAGAGGCAAACATTGGCGGGCAAGACGATACTGTGAGGGAGAAAGGCCGGGTGTCGAGATTGCCAGCAGCGCAAGAATAGACAAAACGCCACTAACCTTATTCTTGTGACTAGCAGAGACGATGACGGAAGAAAAGCCTCCCTATTCCTCTTAGCACAACCCCCAACAGAAGACGGCCAATCTCCTGTGTGGACCTGTACACAGGGGAAAAGGGAAGTGGGTAAAATAATAAACTCTCTGTAGGGTCTGTGTTTCCCTCCGGGTCTGGTCAAAGGAACCGCTCATAAACCAGGATAGATGTCACACTGCAGTAAGAAATGACAAAGCAGAAGATATAAAGTCTATCCTCTAATTCCCACACAAGGTATCAAGGTATTTTATCCCTACTCACCAGAATTCCCTTAGTCAATCAGGTAACTGTGCACAGGTAGTTTCAAGGCAAAACAGGAACAAACATAAACGCTGTGCAGCCCCACTCCCAAGTTCCTCTGGAGATCAGTACACTGAAAGTACATAGTCTTACTTGACAACCAGAACACGTGTCTCTTCACAGTCACAAAATTCACAACAACCGGTAAGGACTCCCTCCGTAGAAAATGCAAGTGTTGTTAAGATTCACAACACGCGTTCAATAAGCGCCCAAACGGTACTTAACCAGCAGAGATACTTTGTAGTTCCAAACGTAGCAACTGGGATAGAAACGAAAATGTCCAAACAAGCAATCACAAAAATCCCTGAAAGGAATTGCAAGAAACGCGTCTATTCATTCAGTCGCGTTTTCTCTTAATACCTTTACGCGCTCACAATGCAATTTAAACGCACTTCAGCGCGTTTAAAGCACCGCGGCTTTTCCTCTCTCAAGTTGGATTTTTGTGAAAAGCGGAGGAGGCGAGCCCGCACTCTCTCCGCCAAAAGTACCTCTGAATTAGTTCCAAAAACGTATCCCCAAAGGCTCCACAATATCGAACATCTAATCAGGCAGCTGCTGCAATTCTTCAAGCTGAAATCCGGCGGGGAACACCATCCGCCATTCCTCGAACACCAGGTTGATTGACAAGCACCTGACCAGTGGCAAGGAGGTGCATTAATAAGATCCGCCCCAGTTCTCCTCTCTTCCTGCCCCTGGGCATGCTGGTAGCTGTAGTCATTCTAATGTTTTCCATCGTACCGTGATGGGACGGCAAACAGCGATGTTTGTAGGGATAGGACCATTTCCGCTGTCGGGACCACGAGATCGCTACAGAACCCCCTCTCGAGGACTGCCGACCCGGCAGTCGTCCAGGTCTACCCGGATATAGAGAATGGAACTGTTCCACCAACTCCGGACAGTTCAGGTTGCTCACAGGTTCCCAAGTCCTTTCCTCTGGCCCAAAGCCCTTCCACTCCACCAAATATTGAACCCTCCCTCTAACCATACGAGAATCTAGGATAGACTGAACCTCATATTCCTCCTGTCCATCCACCTCAACAGGAAGAGGCTTCTCAGACAGTCTCGTATCGGGAGGACAAGGTTGAAGCAGGGAAACATGAAAGACAGGATGGACCAACCATGAACTAGGAAGTGACAGCTTCATCGCTACAGGATTGATGACCTCAACTATACTGTATGGACCCACATATCTAGGTTTCAGTTTATTCACCCCCTTGAGATGGAGATTCTTTGTGGAGAGCCATACCTTATCCCCCACCTTATAAATAGGTTCCTGAGTTCTTTTCCTGTCGGCAAAACGTTTCTGAGTGGACTGAGCATCAACTAAACTGTGTTTTGCGGCTATAAGCACTGCTCTAAGATGTGCATGATGTTCATGTATACTGGGTACAGGAGAACGAACAGGCCAATCAAATGGAAGAGTGTTGGGATGATAGCCATGGAGACAAAAAAAAGGAGAACAACCCAGGGTAGTGTGCACAGCGTTGTTATAGGCAAATTCTGCCATCCATAACAACGTGGTCCAGTCCATATTATTCTGCAGAGTGAAACATCTGAGGTACTGTTCCAACGTCAGATTCAGACGTTCCGTTTTGCCATCAGTTTGGGGATGGTAGCTGGAAGAGAGTTGTGCATCAATGTTCAGTGTCTTACACAGAGCTTTCCAGAATCTAGACGTGAACTGAGTCCCTCTGTCAGTTATCAGAACACAAGGGATACCATGAGCCCGCACAATATGCTGGAGAAACACCCCTGCCAGTTCCGCAGATGAGGGCAGGCCCGCCAGTGGTACAAAATGTCCCATTTTAGTCAGATGGTCCACAACCACCAAAATCACAGTCATTTCGTTACAGGGTGGCATTTCAACTATAAAGTGGCATTGATAGCGTATGCCAGGGTTGTGGAGGAATAGGCAAAGGTCTAAGGAGACCTACAGGTTTGATATGGATGGCTTTTCCCTGTGCACAGACTGCACAGTTCCTAATGTAGCGTCGTACATCATCTCGGACTCGGGGCCACCAGAAGGAACGTTCCACACTGGCAATGGTTTTATACGTTCCCATGTGCCCACCCAACGTGGAATCATGGGTCCAGGCTAACACTTGCTGCCGCAATGCTTCAGTTGGAATGAATAGTGCAGTGCCATGATAGGCAAGATCATCTTTTTCTGCACGATGCTCTAAATCTTCCTGGACCCATTCCTGCATGTTCATATCTGCAAGAGCGATCTTCACGTCCTCCAAGAAGTCCTGAGAAGACAATAGGGCTACTGAAGGGGTCAGATCACCCACTTCCGTCAATATGTAAGGAGGTTCGACGTCATCAGGTTCCGGCTGTTCTTCTATTTCTCCTATGCGAGAAAGGGCATCCGCTTTCCCGTTTTGTGGTCCGGGTTTATACTTAATGATGAAGTCGAAATCAGAGAAGAACAACGTCCACCGTAATTGACGGGGAGTGAGTGCCTTAGCGGTCTTCAAAAACAGTAAATTCCTGTGATCCGTATAGATCTCGACGGTATGCACCGCACCCAGAAGATAGTGACGCCATTCTTCACAAGCCCTCTTTATGGCAAGGAGCTCTTTGTCTGTGATGGTATAATTGATCTCACAAGGTGTCATTTTCTTCGAGAAGAAAGCAACAGGATGGATTTGACCTGTCACAGGATGTCGCTGGGATAGCACGCCTCCCACAGCGTATTGAGATGCATCTGTTTCAAGCAAAAAAGGCATTTGCGGATCTGGATGACAAAGGATTGGAGCCTGGGTGAACTGCTTTTTAAGGAACTGGAATGATGTAGCTGCCTCTTCACTCCACACGAAGGGGGTATTCTTCCTCAAGAGACGGGAAATCGGATGAATGATTTTAGAGAAATCCTTGATAAACCGCCTGTAATAATTTGCAAAACCAAGGAAGCTCTGCACCGATTTGACGTTCTGAGGGGTATTCCACTTTGTAATGGTCTCGACTTTGCTCATGTCCATTTGAAAGCCTTGTGCATTAATTACGTAACCAAGGAAAGAAACTTCTTCAGCATGGAACAGGCACTTCTCGAGCTTTGCATAAAGCGAATTTTGCTGTAATCTGCCAAGCACAGTTTTCACATGGGTTACGTGCTCTGAAAAGGTTGATGAATAGACCAGAATGTCGTCTATATATACGACGCAAAAGGTTTCCAAACATCCTCGCAGCACTTCATCCATAAAAAACTGAAACGCAGCAGGGGCGTTACATAGCCCAAAAGGCATCACCCTATATTCGAACAGCCCAAATTTCGTTCGAAAGGCCGTTTTCCACTCATCCCCTTTTTGAACCCGGACTAGATGATATGCTCCACGAAGGTCTAATTTGGTGAAGAAACGGGCTCCTTTCAGCTGATCCATGAGCACGGGTATCAAGGGGAGAGGATATCGATTTTTGATGGTCACACGATTTATTGCCCTATAATCGATACAAGGTCTTAATTCGGCACAATCCTTCTTGGGAATAAAAAACATAGGGGATGAGACTGGTGATGTTGAGTGCCTAATGAAGCCAGATGTAAGGTTTTCTTCAATGTAGGTTTTCAGGTACTGTGTTTCTTTCTCTGTCAAGGCATAAACCCGACTACACAGAATGTCTGCTCCGGGCACCAGCTCAATACGGCAGTCATATACCCTATGTGGGGGCAGGTTGGTAGCCTTTTGTTTGTCGAACACAGGAAAATAGTCATTGTACTCCTCGGGAAGAACAGTAGCACAACAATAATGTTCTTGAGTACATTCCGTCGCCAGACAAACTGAAGGTGTTATGCCAGGAGTATTGGTAGCATGAAGATCTTGATTACAATGCTCCTTACAATAATCAGAAGACAAAGTGATGGTACGTGCTTCCCAACTGACAATAGGATCGTGAAGGGTCAACCAGGCATGCCCAAAATAAGCCGAAATTGAGGAGCATCAATAAGATCGAACTGGATGTATTCCCGATGATTTTGGCTGGTCTGCATTAACAAGGAACAGGTGTGGTAAGCCACAGGACCGGAGGACAGAACAGTTCCATCGACTGCCTTCACCAGCTCAGGCTTTTCCTTCTTTTCGCACACAATTCCAGTTTTCATTGCATATTCTTGATCGATGTAATTTCCGGTAGCCCCAGAGTCAAGCAATGCATCGATATCCAAAGCGTCTTGAGAAGTGACCCACAAAGTGACTTTCAGATTCATGTGTGCAGCAGCAGGATGCAACGTCTTAGCTAGTACAGGTGAGATCATAGAAATTGGAGAACCCAAGGCAGAGACCTCTTCCTGATTTGGGTTCTTTAGTTTTCCGCCGGTTTGTCGGACTGCATAAGTGCCTGTACACGAGGCACAAAAGGTCTTCCGGGTAGGGCATTACGTGCTCTACATTCCTTGATAAAATGTCCACCTTTCCCACAGTACAGACATAGTTTCAGTCTTCGTCTTTTTTCTTTTTCCTCCTGTGAGAGAGGACCACGTATACCACCTATTTGCATGGGTTCAGCTCCTTCCGATGTTTTTGGATGTTCTTCACTGGGGCCTTTAAATCTAGGATAGAAGGGACGACTGTCTCCTCTGTTTCTGTCTCCTCTCCTTTCCAGGAGTCGATGATCTAACTGAACTGTCAAATCGATAAATTCTTCGCATGTAGGAGGGAGTTGAACGACTTGAGCCAGGACATCTTTCAATTCTCCTCTCAATCCTTGGTAGAACAACAAAATTCTTTTTTCAGGAGGCCAGTCCGTTTCAACTATAAGTCGGTTAAAGGAAGTAATATATGTCAGCAAATCCTGGGAACCTTGTCGTAATGTCATCAATTCCCTATCAAGTGTCATCATATGCGGTTTTCTATCGAAGAGTTTCCGTAGTTCCAAACAAAACTGGGGGAAATTGTGTAACATAGGATCATTCTTTTCCATTAAAGGAATTGTCCAGCTCGCCGCATTGCCACCCATATATGACATCATAAATGCCGTCTTGGCAGGGTCATCATGGAACACAACAGGTTTACATAAAAAATGTAATCTGCACTGATTCAAAAAAGTCTCAAATTTTCTGGGGTCTCCATAAAATCGCTCAGGAGGTGCCAATGGAATCCCAGCATTTTGAATGACATGAACGGTGTGTGCTGGATCAGTAGGGGGAGGTATAGTAGGAGGATGTACAGAGAACCCACCCCCTTGAGCGCCTGAAGATGGAATTTGTGTAGGTGATACAGGAGGGGGCAGGGTAGCTGGCTTAATATAAGAAACCCCTCCAGTTCCTCTACGTGTAAGTCCTGCGACCTCCCTACGTAGAGTGCCTACTTCTTTATACAATGTTTGGTTTTCCATATGTGATGATTGCACCTCGTGCTGCAATGCAGCCAAGCTTTCCACCACGGAGGCCAATACCACATTAACGTCCATCGTCTAGGCCAGGCGTATATACTTGGGCTTGTCAATCTGTCGAGATTGCCAGCAGCGCAAGAATAGACAAAACGCCACTAACCTTATTCTTGTGACTAGCAGAGACGATGACGGAAGAAAAGCCTCCTTATTCCTCTTAGCACAACCCCCAACAGAAGACGGCCAATCTCCTGTGTGGACCTGTACCCAGGGGAAAAGGGAAGTGGGTAAAATAATAAACTCTCTGTAGGGTCTGTGTTTCCCTCCGGGTCTGGTCAAAGGAACCGCTCATAAACCAGGATAGATGTCACACTGCAGTAAGAAATGACAAAGCAGAAGATATAAAGTCTATCCTCTAATTCCCACACAAGGTATCAAGGTATTTTATCCCTACTCACCAGAATTCCCTTAGTCAATCAGGTAACTGTGCACAGGTAGTTTCAAGGCAAAACAGGAACAAACATAAACGCTGTGCAGCCCCACTCCCAAGTTCCTCTGGAGATCAGTACACTGAAAGTACATAGTCTTACTTGACAACCAGAACACGTGTCTCTTCACAGTCACAAAATTCACAACAACCGGTAGGGATTCCCTCCGTAGAAAATGCAAGTGTTGTTAAGATTCACAGCACGCGTTCAATAAGCGCCCAAACGGTACTTAACCAGCAGGGATACTTTGTAGTTCCAAACGTAGCAACTGGGATAGAAACGAAAATGTCCAAACAAGCAATCACAAAAATCCCTGAAAGGAATTGCAAGAAACGCGTCTATTCTTTCAGTCGCGTTTTCTCTTAATACCTTTACGCGCTCACAATGCAATTTAAACGCACTTCAGCGCGTTTAAAGCACCGCGGCTTTTCTTCTCTCAAGTTGGATTTTTGTGAAAAGCGGAGGAGGCAAGCCCGCACTCTCTCCGCCAAAAGTACCTCTGAATTAGTTCCAAAAACGTATCCCCAAAGGCTCCACAATATCGAACATCTCATCAGGCAGCTGCTGCGATTCTTCAAGCTGAAATCCGGCGGGGAACACCATCCGCCATTCCTCGAACACCAGGTTGATTGACAAGCACCTGACCAGTGGCAAGGAGGTGCTTTAATAAGATCCGCCCCAGTTCTCCTCTCTTCCTGCCCCTTGGCATGCTGGTAGCTGTAGTCATTCTAATGTTTTCCATCGTACCGTGATGGGACGGCAAACAGCGATGTTTGTAGGGATAGGACCATTTCCGCTGTCGGGACCACGAGATCGCTACACCGGGTCGAGCATTGGCAGAAGTCACTAGACAACCACGATACAACACACACGTACTGGAAATACGCACACCGGAGGGTAGAATGAGCCGGGATTCGAAGGGTATTCTAGGCCTCTTCACAGCAAACTATGAGGAGTTGTATGCCACGAAACAGGCTGGGGAGGTCCAATTTGGGAGCTTCCTGGACGACGTGGCCCTGTGTTGGCTGAGTGACACTCATAGGCAGTTCCTTGGGGCCCCGTTCGAGCTTGATGAAATACGTTATGCAATTATGTCCCTTAATAATGGCAAGGCGACTGGATCGGATGGTCTGCCGGCGGAATTTTATAAATGTTATATTGATATAATGGCCCCGGTGTTAAGGGAGGTCTTTGAGGAGTCTTTGGAGGTGGTCATATTGCCGAGATCGATGAAGGAGGTGGTAATCACTTCTCTGTTGAAGCCAGGTAAAGAGCCCGCTCACTGCGACTTGTATAGACCACTTTCTTTAATAAACTGTGACGCCAAGATACTGGCGAAAGTGCTGGCTACTAGGTTCTCCTTGCTTATGACCAGGATAGTTCTTCTGGATCAGGCAGGATTTGTTCCAGGAAGATCCACGGCTAGTAACTTGCGTACTCTTTTTTCTCTGATCCAAACGATAGCGCCAGACCTCCCTGTAGCTGCCATATTCCTAGATGCGACAAAAGCATTTGATTCGGTTGAATGGAGCTACCTTTTTACCGTTTTAAACAGGATGGGGTTCCCTAAAATATTTGTGGCATGGATAAAACTACTTTATACGGATCCAACGGCAAGAGTGCTCATTAATGGTGAGCTTTCGGACCCGATTTGCCTCACCAGAGGCACCAGACAGGGTTGCCTGTTGTCCCCGCTACTATTCGCGATTGCAATTGAACCCTTGGCATGTCGTATCTGACAATTGCACAAACAAAGCGCTTTAAGTGTTTCCAACGACAAATAGATGTATCTCTCTATGCTGACGATTTAACGCTATATGTGGTAGATCCACAGACTAACCTCAACCCATTGCTCAGGGAGTTTCTGGTATTCGGTCGACTGTCTGGTATACAAATAAACTGGAGGAAATCAGGGGCATATTACCAACAACTAGCGATAATTTTTGTCTCTAACTTGTTTAGAGACAAAAATTATCGCCGCACATCGGCGATTTTTATCGCAGATAAACCTTGCTATTAGCAAGGTTTATCGCAAATGCGATAAAAAACGGCCGCAAAGCATGAATATCGCTGAAAAGTCAGCGATATTCATGCATTATCGAGCAAATGCTCTTAGCCATGTTATCCACCTCCCATTGGATAACATGGTGAAGAACTGCTCAGGGCAGGTGTTAGCTTTTGGAGATATTCGCGCTTAGCGCGAATATCTCCAAAAGTTGGTAATAGGAGATAGCGATGTTAGCGACTGTTTCCAGTCGCTAACATCTTGGCACGCCCACTTTGCATGTCATTAGTGATAAATATCACTGACATGCAAAGCGGGGCCCAAGATGGTCGCTATCTCCTATTAGCTGTCACTAACTGGTGTTAGCGACAGCTTGGTAATAGGGAGATAATTTTATCTCCGCTTTCTTGGCTTTTAAAGCCAAAAAGGCGGAGATAAACCCCCTTGATAATATGCCCCTCAGTTTTTTCCCCTGACCCCTGCAGTGGCCCGGTTCGCATTGGACTATCCACTGGAATGGTGTGACTCTGACCTACGTTATTTAGGGATTCAGATATCGACTGTGAAGGAGGAGACGTTGCGACTAAATTATGGCACTGCCATCACTGAACTGACGGAGGATGTTACACGGTGGATATCTTTACCCTTCTCCATAGCTGGTAGGGCTTCACTAATTAAAATGGTGGTTCTACCTCGATTTTTATACTTGTTTCAGAATATCCGGTATTATCCAGGTAATTTTTTAAAAAAAACACTACGTTCGGAACTGTTGCGATTGTTTTGGGCTGGCAAGCAACCGAGGTTGGCATGGTCGATCATCACCCAGCCTTATATCAGCGGGGGTTTTGATGTCCCTGATTTTATGGTCTACTACCTGAGCGCTCAAGCACATTTTGCCTACCATTGGTTTACACATACGCCATTCATGCCGCAGCTGGCTGTGGAGGAATGGATAGCCAGACCTCTCCCATTGAAAGGCATTATTCATGGCCCAGTAAGTGCAATTGAGACACCGGCTACCACGGTGACATGCACGGTTGATGCGTGGCGGCGAATACTACACCGGCTACCAGCTACTTTCCTGTATGCACCGGCTATGCCGCTAGTTTATTATCCGGATCTCTCCCTATTACAGGAAAGGGGATTCCAAGTGATGTGTACTAAGTTGAAACTTTTCACCTGGGGCAACTTGTTTGCGAATGGTCAGTTCAAAACACGTGAACAATTGTTTCACGACTGCCAGCCTACACCGCTGGAAATATTCTACTATGTCCGGCTAAGGCAGGGACTGTGGACTGTTATACCGCACTTTCCGAAGGAACCTGAAACGGTGCTCCCGTTGCAAGTTCTGCTTACGTCTGCGGATGGACGGCATCTGGTTTCTTACCTATACCGTAGCATTCGAGGGCAAAGTGAGATGGGAGAGTGTAGAGCGCTCAGGCACTGTAGTACTGATATCGGCAGGGATATCACTGAGGCGCAGTGGACGTATTGCTGTGATCTGACTTCCAAGATATCGGCCAGCTGCAGACTGCGGATCATCCATTATATGTTTTTGCGGAGAATGTACTATACGCCCGAAAAAAAGATGAGGTTCAACCTATCGGATAATGACAGATGTGAGCGTTGCAGCTCGGAGGGTGCAGGCTTCCTACACTTGGCATTTGCATGTCCAGGGGTGTTTGAATACTGGACTCAGGTTCACACAGCACTACAGGCTATGGTGGGTGATACGATTGAAAGAGATCCACTTACTATGCTACTGGGATATACTATGCAGATACCCAAATCGGACAGGAAGTTTGTAAATGTTGCACTTTTGCTAGCAAAGCGGAGGGTTGCATGTAGATGGAGAAGGGGTCGCGCCCCGAAATTTAAGGAATGGCTGAATGATTTATTATACTGTCAGGAGCAGAACACGGTATATGCTGATACACAACCACTGAGCAGCAGGGCCAGGGACATATGGGATCCACTAAGAGAGTACTTGCTAGCCACTACAAATTCATCTGACGATGGGAGTCAGGGAGGAGCGGATACAGCCTTGGATGTGGTAGTGGAGGGTCAACACGTTACAGATATGCCGAATGGCTGTTAGAGATCACCGAGGGTTTGACCTGTACATGAGTCTGTAAGGAAGGGTTTAATGTACTTTTGATAAGAAGCTTCTCTGTGTAGGTTCCTTATTGCTATAGATGTGCTGCGGATCTCAGGGAGTAGGAGTGCCTTGCTGCACAGTGTAGGTCTACCATAGGGTCAATGGTTGGGTATGGATCTACTAGAAAGGTCCCAGCGCGCACCATGGATGCCGGACCAAGAAATTTAGGGTTGAGTTCTGCAGTGATCGTATGCTTGAGTATCCCCTGGATCTGTCGTCCTTATTGATATATCGTTGCTATGACAGGTCGGACAACGGTCTGTCCTGGTCGAGGGAGCTGCTATTTCTATGCACCTGCTATGTATGTAATTACATTTATATGATTGGCAAGATTACAGCAACCACATACTTCTGTTTAGCATGATTATTGTAGGAAAATCATACCCCAAGTTTACGTTTACCGTTACTAGGAGAAAAAAAAACAATTCATGGGCCTTAGACTACAGAGTACCACGCTACAGTGGATAGAAGAATCAGCTATTGAATTCTGCCGCCGGGCCTCCGGGTTGTCGGCACACTGGCTGTGTATATGTGCAAGAGCAAATGAAATGTTTCATCGAATGCAGCCGGCCCGTGAGGTTGTAGGCATTGTGCTGTGGAAATTTTGTTGGCACAATAAAGGTCTTTGAAATAAAAAAAATAAAAAATTAACAGAGAAAACGCATTTTGGGACCCCCCTTTTTTCTCGACCCCTGCTTGGCGAATCACCCCCAAACTTTCAAGACAGGAGCTGACCTGAGCTGGTCATTAGTTTTGAGAATTTTGCAAATATTTGTCAATCGGCGCCAAAGATATTGGCAAAAGAAAAAGCGCTTTTTGAATAGAAACAAGGTCCTAACTATAACTACCTACTGGCAAATGCCAGTAGGTAATATATAGAAATATAAATAAATATGTATATTTATATATTTGATCAAGTATATTCAGATTCAAGCATTTGAATTTGTGAAAATTCAAACTGGAGAAAAAACAAGCTGTACACCTGTACACTGTTGTTCTTCAGTATTGTTATCTTTCATAGATTCACATGCGACCCTCCCCCCCTCCCCTTTTCAGATGCCCACCACTTTGGTTAACTTCGATATTTATGGGATTATATCCTGTTCACTTGTGCTCTGAAATCTGAGGTATGGTGGCTCTGGAGGGGAAAGGTGATGTAAGAAGCTGCTCTCTGATTGGCTGAAGTGTGTGCCTGCCTAAAACCATTTGACTTGCTACACTGTTCCACTGTTTTAAGATTTAGTGTGTGATGCTTTGCGCTACTTATCATATTTTCCGTGGGACTCCAACATCGACGACTGGGAAGGTTCAAACATGTGGATCTATGAAAGATATGAATACTGGTGAACCACAGTGTACAGGTGTGTAACTTCTTTTTTATAGACACTTACTCGGAGCATCACACACTTCATCACTCTCTGGTCTGTGGTGAACCCCTCAGAATTATGTTGAAAGCATTGCAAGACTACGCCAATAGCAGAATGTGCTCTGTTCAAATGCCAAGAACATGGGTCGCACGTAGTAAACATTCTCCATTGCACATGCGGGAAAGGACAGCACCCAAGACCATCTGGGATATCTGTGCTCCCATAGTGTTCCCTTGAGGACGGAGGTGACATCACCACAACTCTGCTAAATAGAAGGGGGCTCCCAGTAGGGATTTAGCGATAATGGGCAGGCTCAACGGGGTAAAACAGCAAAAAAAAGAATCACAACACCCTGCCCAATGGATATATATAGGTCCTACAGAGGGATCCTACAAATTCAACAAAGGCTGACAAACTAGGATTGGAGCCAAACACACAAAAAGACCTTTATATTCTTTTTTTATTTGTCATTTGATCAAATTCATATAAAACTATTATTTCATTAGGATAAGGCACATTACATATGCATATCTAATAAGCACAGTTAGCAAGGAGTACAGTCCCACACACACTGTACCAGTCCACATTCAAACCACATTCATATCTTTCACACTAAATCATTGATTTAATAAAAAAATAAAATAATATAAAGGTCTTTTTGTGTGTTTGGCTCCAATCCTAGTTTGTCAGCCTTTGTTGAATTTGTAGGATCCCTCTGTAGGACCTATATATATCCATTGGGCAGGATGTTGTGATTCTTTTTTTGCCATCACCACCACTCTGACCCACCACTGAAAACCTTGAGGATGACGCAATTCCTTATACTGTCCTCGAAGGCCTGAAGTATGTCTTGAGGGCATGGCCCCAGTGCTTGAGGGGGAGGACAGGCACCGATGGACGACAACAGCAGTAAGAAGTAGGACTGCGGGTTGCATTCCCTCCCCTGACAAAATCTGTGAGGAAAAATAGTACAATGTGCTGAGTCTCCCTAGCAACCAAAGCATGCTGTTATTTTTAAGTCTAACGTTAGCCAAGGTCTTTAGATTTTACAAAAGTTCTTTATATACTTATAGGGATTTTAAGCCACCCCCTTCATCCATTCATCACATTCTATTTCCGCTTACTATAGCATACAGGACCAAGCAGTGGGCCCGCCCACTCCAGCCATTAGCTAACATCACTGTGAGTGGCAGTCTTCTCCCCTCTCAGAAGGAGCATATCCTTGCACAAAGTATTTTCCTCCAGTGCCCTGAACTACTATATGTTTGCTATTAGTGTGCAAAAATGTATTTGCTTTTAGCCCGTTTTTTATTCTCCCATTGACGAGGTCGTGACAGATTCCTGTACAAAAACTATGATAAAAGAGAATGCGTATTGACAAAGCCAAAAGGCTGACAGCCAAAGCTAGACCTGTCGGCTTACCAATGCTTGTTTGATTATTGATGTTTTTTTTACTAAATGGAAAGTTAAGAAATGTGGTCAGTAACTGTGATTACAATGTGATGAGGTTTAAAGGCAACCTTATAGAGGGGTGGGAGAGAATGTATCAGAGAATTTGAGGGCAGTTACCTAGAAACTGTGGGGCATGTTAGCAAGATATTTATCGCTAAATGCGCTTAGCGCATTTTTATATATCGCTGCCTATTGCTGGATATGTTAGTGGAGAAAAACTGGTATTAGCAACGGTTTTCTCCATTGTGCTAAAATATCCAGAGATAGTGACGAAATGAGTGAATATCGCTGAAATCCAGCGATATTCACGCATTAACGGCAATGGGGACTTAACCTGACAATCCACCTCCCATTGGATAAACAGGTAAGTCATGTTTTTAGCAGGCGTTAGATTATAACGATAATCGCGCTTAGCACAATTTTTTTTTATTGCTATGCCTGCCTTGCCAATAGGCAATAGCTGTGTTAACGACTGCTTTCAGTCTCTAACAGGTTGGGTACGCCCACTTTGCATGTCATTAGCGATAAATATCGCTGACATGCAAAGCGGGCCCCAAACCGGTCGCTAGCGCCTAAAAGCTGTCGCTAGCTGCTGTTAGCGACAGCTTGATAATAGGGCGATAAAATATTGCCGCTTTAGTGGGAAAAAGTGCTGCTAAAGCGGCGATATGGCCCTTGCTAATATGCCCGTGTATTTTATTGCATTAGGCCTGTGATATTTGATAACACTAAAGGTAACGTAAATAACATTTTAGATGGATTTTGTGGGTTCCTCCTTGAGGATGTGCGGGAAAGGGTGCGTTTTCCAGCTGACCCCTCACACTGGGATTAAACCCTGTAGCCCCCCCACCCCCCTCAAGAGGGGGCGCTCTCCTCCACTCCTTGCACGGATGTGCGTGAAAGGCGCGGGTCTCGACGTCCACAGAAGCCTCCTTCGATGACAGCTGTTCCTCCAGCGGTTCTCCAGCTGTGGCGCCCGCGCCGAGGATCAAAGCTGCTTTAATCCCCCGGAGACGTCCATTCAGACGCTCCTCTGAGAGTCCTTGACATGAAAGGGACGGGCCGGGTCCTCAGGATGAAAGGCAGAGCACACCGAGGGCCCTCCAAGCCTTTCATCTTCCATCTGCCGATGCCCCCGGGGAGGGCAGCGCCTCTGTGCCCGCGCCCTACTCCAGCAGCCCCGGGGTCAGAGGAGAGAGGGGCTGCTGACACCGGATCAGACCCCCGAAGGGAGCCTCAGTGAGCGGACAGGGGCCCCTGGACATTAGGGCCACAAAGCCAGGTGTGTGAGTCAGCTTGGATGCGTCTGCCCCCCCTGCTTCCAGGGTCGAGGCCCTAGTCTCTCAGCCCGTGGCACGGCGAGGACTGGAGCCCCCCACCCACCCACCCTGCCCTCTGCCTGGGCACTAAGATTACAAGAACCCCAGGAAAGTGACGTCACCTGCTCCTATGCCCTGCTGTTAGCACGTGGGTTACCCCCACAGCAGGACAGCATAGGGCAGCAGGAAAGGCAAAGCCAGGCATCCTATCCTGTGAGAAGCAAGGAGGTGGGTGAGGGCGGGGTGGGCACCTGCTGCCCCCACAGGGTGCAGAATGCACAGGGGGGCCTGTGTACCGACCTTGAGGTACTGGGTTTTTAGGGACCGGTACCGAACCGGTAACCCAGCGGTGCCAGGGGATCAACACACCAAAGACCTCGGGTTCTCCTGAGTCAGACCCACAGAAACTTCAGAGTCTTCTAGGTGAAGTCAAAGATTAGTTTATTGGCTGCAACCAAGGTGACAGGGTCCTAGAAGTACAATGCCAGTATATTCAGGAGACTGCACACTTTCACAAAGTTAGGCTTCTCTTCTTATACATAACATTTGCCCTTTGGCGAAACATTCCTTGGGTGCGCGGTATTTCATTTATGGTTACTGATTACAAAAGGAAAGCAGAGTCATGATGACATGTACATATTTCACGTTGTGATGCCCATAACAAATCATCCGGCAAGGCCCAACATTTCATCAGATATCGCTGGACCCCTAATAAAAATGGTCACCTCCCCACCATAAAATAAGTGAGGCAAAGGAAAGAAGAAAGATGTGAGCGAGATAGGGCAGGTGTGCGTGCTGAAATGGCTTTATGGCCGTTTGGGCCTAGATACTATCTTGCTTGGCCACTGGGAGGGAACTGACCTAACGAGCTCGGCCTGGGGCAATGGTTCTAACTTGTACTGAGGTCAGGAAGAAGTCGATTAAGGAGTACGTGTCCTTGTGGAATCAAATTCGACTGGATTAAGGCCTATGAAAAGGGCAACATGCAACTAAGGGTTCAGAAGGTAAATGACGATTTCGAGGTGAAATTGTCACTCGAATATACTGAAAATACATGTACTTGATGTACTCGTCATTTCCGGTCTTTTGATACCAAATTCGTCCTATTTCGACGAAGTTTTTATTCTCGAGTCCGGTACTGTTACGGATCCATATTTTTCAGAACCACAGACCCTCCTTTTGCCCTTACATAGGCAATTAATCTATCCTCATGTTAATCTGAGTCCAGATCTATATTCCTAAAGTCATTGAGGTGTTGCTGCAACATCATTCTAGTGCTGAGTTCGTGTCTTGACACAGGCTTCCTTACACATGATGTAGCACAGAGGCCACATATTGCAGGAGCACACTGTATGCATAGACAGAACAGGAAAAGAATGGCTAAGACCATCCCAATGACCATCAGAATTTTCCATCCCCAGGCAGATATCAGTTCCCAGAACCATCCCATTAATGACCAATCTCCTTTATCCACATGAATAGATTCGGAAATCTTATGTAGTTTGGAGATGGCCCCGTACACTGTTGGAGCATTATCTGGAATGAAAATGCAACAACTGGACTGGATCAATTTGCATACTCCACCCCGGTCCGCAAGCATTGCATCCAAAGCGACCCGGTTCTGAAGGGTCATCAGTCGATCCGACTGGAGCTCAGCAGTCAGGTTACTAAGGGCACCGGCAGTCTCAATCACGGTGGATTCAACTACCCTTGTCAATTGCCTTATGTTTCTGCTGTTAACCATGGCTCCCCAGAACGGCAGAATACCCAGTGCAAAGTCACCAAATTCTTGACCCGCAGTGTCTTCTTTACTAAAAACACCTCGGACTATCCTTGTCCGATGGTAATCCGCCGCTGCTGTGTAGGTGGGAGGTAACAGGAATGAAACAAAACATGAGCCCGAGAAGTCAGGGGGCAACCATGTATAGGCCCTATCGTGGCAGATGAAATAAGTACCCTTCGCGGCTAAAAAGGCGGGGGAAGTCTGAGATCCAAAAACATACGTTTCTGTGCAGACACTCTTCCCTAGCTGAGCTCTGGGATTCCTACCAATACCTTGCAGACACAGGTGACCTTGATGGGGCACGATCCAGATAGGGGACGATCTCTTAGCTTGCTGTTTCTCACTTAGTGTAGTGCCATATCCGGTCACATTCCAACCTACATATGCAAGTATCTCATCGTCTGGGGTATCTTCGTAAGAAGTCACTTCCTTGATCATGTCAACTATACCCTTCACTAGGGCGCTAGTCTTGAGGTTGTCTTTTACAGAACGTAGGGGTTGGATTTCTCGTGCATATATGAACATTGTCCTATATGCCCATACTGACCCATTGTGACTAAATGGCAGGACCAAATAGGGGATACCTCTATCCGTGGTGTGGGGCATGAGACCACACACCCAACAGTTGGTTGTGTTCATTACAAGTTGGTGTTGGTGTAATAGCTGAACGAAGGAGTTATTAATGAACTCTAATCTCCTATTTGATTCGTGGTCAGGCAAAGAGTGGAAAGAATGAGAGGAAACAGTAGGGGGAGGTATGGGTGATGTAGTAGGCGTGAATGTCATATGAGAAGAGAATAAAACATAGCTTATCAAAAACACCATTACGCTAAATATCATAAAAATACACATCATTATAAAAATTTTCTTTCTCATTGTTTTCAAAAGTCTCTGCTTAAAGCTCATTTGTCTGGCAGTTCTCTCCACATCAGGAAACTCCATCCTCTCTAAGGTGCTGCCCGCGGCGGTAGGTTGTTTCTGCTAAAGGATGCTTCCGTCAGTCTAGGGTGGCTCCCTTCGACCAACTGGAACCAGCAACCTATTGTTGTCAGCTGCACCCAAAAGTCTTTAGTCAACCGCGACCCTAGCAGCGGAACCCGGATGGCGGTTCAAAAAAACCAAAAATAAGCAAGTTACCTAGATGGGAGAATCTGCATTTTCAAAATAGCATTTTGGAAGGAAAAAACTCGTTATTTTATTAGTCCACAGGTTTTTCTCTCGGATCAAAAATAAATCACTTTTACTTTAGTCTGTTTTTCTCGGTCGGAAATTATAGCGTCTTTTCCCGGGTGCTGTCTGGTCCGGAAATAGTAGCTCAGGTTCCACAGAGTTCAATTGTTCTGATGGCGGCGTAGTTTCTTGAAAAATGTTCTTACTGTCTTCTTTTACGCGTTCATCAATTGTGCGCTTTGAGTCAGTGCCTCCTGTCCGGACCCATTGGTCATGTGGCAGAGGGAAAGGTATTTTCTTACAATGGATCCCGTGGACCCAATTGGCCTTCCCCTCCACCTTAACAGTTGTCCTTGTAGACAGGAGGACGAGGTGAGGTCCGGTCCATCTGGGCTGGTCGTTTCTTGTTCTCTGGAAATTCTTGACCAGAACCCAGGTGCCAGGGTCAATGGAGTGACCCGGTGTCTCGGAAACCGGAGGCAAGGTGTTGTGGACCTGTTGATATAAAACACGCAATTTAGCCGTCAATTCATACAAATAGTCAAGCAAAATTGGGTGTTGCAGCTCGCTAAACTTCGTGGGCCTAGGCACTCCCCATATGTTGGCTGGCCGACCAAAGACTATTTCATAGGGGGTGAGTTTCATTCGCGAATGCACAGTCATTCTGGTGGATAGGAGTGCTAAGGGTAGAGCGTCGGGCCATTTAAGACCCGTGCTCGCTTGGATTTTGGCCAATTTAAGTTTAAGCGTGCCATTGTAACATTCCACTAATCCAGCTGATTGGGGGTGATTTGCAGCGTGGAACTTCTGACTAATGCCTAGCCCTTCACACACTCGTTTCATCACACAACCCACAAATTCACTTCCGTTGTCCGACCAGACCATTCTAGGCATTCCGAACCTGGGGAAGAACTCTTTCACAAGGGCTTTCGCTGTGGACAAGGCAGTATTGTCCCTTAGGGGATAGGCTTCTACCCATCTTGAGAAGGCGCAAACAACCACGAGCACATATTTCAAGTTGTTGCACCTCTCCATGTGTATGAAATCTAGCTGCAAAACCTCGAACGGATACGTAGGAGGTGCGAAATGACCAGCTGGAGTTGGGGTTCCCCTACCAGGATTGTGTTTCAGACATACCATGCAATTCTTGACAACATTCTCTGCACACTTGGGAATCCCTGAATTCTTCCACACTGGGGCCAATAACTCGCAAATCCCTTTCGCGCTGATATGGGCCATCCCATGAGCCATTGTAACCACTGCAGGCACATACGCATCGGGTAACAACCATCTTTGTTGCTCTGTCGATTCAATCCAACAACCATTTACATCCATTCTCCCTGTACTTTCTTTCCACATGCTTAACTCTTTCTCCGTGGCCTCAGCTTGGATGGACTTCACACTCTCTATTGTGTCTTCACATATTCCAACATCACCAGTCCATCTTTCTGGGCTCGCAACATACATTCGGCTCATCACATTCTTTGCCGTTTCTTTAGCAGTTTCATCAGCAAATGCATTTCCACGACCAACATCATCGATCACTTTCTTGTGTGCACTACATTTCACAACTGCTACTTTCAGGGGCAACGTCAGTGATTCAAGAAGCTCATTCACCAACTGACCGTGCTGAATCTTAGCTCCATGCGAAGTCAGGAACCCACGTTCTCTCCACAATCGTCCAAAACTGTGAGCCACTCCAAAAGCATACTGACTGTCGGTATAGACAGTCACTTTCATTCCTTTTGATAACACACATGCTCTCGTAAGTGCCACGAGTTCGGCGGCTTGAGCCGAACCATGTGGTATTCGCGCAGTTTCAACGATTGTGTGCAAAGTTGTGACAGCATACGCTGTAGTCACGTTACCGTTTGGGAGTTTAAAGCATGAACCATCCACCCATAATGTACCATCACATTCGGCGAGAGGAGTATCGGATAGATCAACTCTCCCTTTGGTCTCCTCCTCCGTCCTGAGGAAACAATCGTGCTTTTCTGAAGCATCCGATTCCTCAGCAATTGGTAACAATGTGGCGATGTTCAGGGTGCTGCATCTTTTGATGTGCACATGGCTTGCTAGTAGCGTCAATTCGTAACTGGACAGTCGAGCACTAGTTAAGTGCTGTGTCTTGGTCCTATTTAACAATGTGTCTACTGCATGCGGGACCATCACGATTAGTGTATTATTCATTACTAGGCCTGCAGACTGTCGAATAGAAACAGCTGCTGCTGCTGTGGCCCTTAGACAACTTGGCAATGCTCGTGCTACCGGATCCAAAGTTGACGAAAAATAGGCGCATGGCCGTTGTCTATCTCCGTATAACTGAGTCAGCACAGACAATGCACAGCCCTCCTTCTCGTGGACATATAATGTGAAAGGCTTACTGTAGTTGGGGTTACCTAACACAGGGGCTGAACATAATGCTGTGCGTAATTCGAGAAAACTTTTCTGACACTCATCAGACCAAGGAATGGGATTGGGTGTATTTGTACACGTTAGTGCCAATAAGGGTTTGGCTAATAACGAAAAATTTGGAATCCACTGTCTACAGTACGATGTAATGCCCAAGAAAGCGCGTACTTCTCTCTGTGTTCTTGGCACATTCAATTTAGCTATTGCCTGAATTCTTTCTGGGGTCAGTTTCCTTCCCTCCTTCGATAAGAGATGACCTAAGTAGGTCACTTCTTGTCGGCAATATTGGAGCTTGGAAAGTGACACCTTGTGATGTAGATCACATAGATGACGCAGTAGTGCCAATGTGGCCATTTTACATATTTTCTCAGTATCCGCGGCTATGAGCAAATCGTCCACATACTGTACGAGAGTGGAACCTTTGGGCAAAACCATTGCGTCAAGCTGACTTTTCAGAGCTTGACTGTATATTGAGGGGCTCTCACAGTAGCCTTGAGGAGCGCGTTTAAAGCGGAAACTGCGACCACCTAAACTAAAGGAAAAAATATCCCTGCTCTCCTCCGCGATCGGGATACTGAAGAAAGCATTCTTCAGGTCAATCACCGAAAACCATGATGCGGATGCTGGAATCATAGTCAATAATGTTGTAATGTCGGGGACGACTGGGAATTGTGGCACCACTATCTTATTTACTTCCCTAAGATCAATCACAAATCTATACACAGGTGGCTGAGAAGGGTCAGTTCGTTTTAAAACAGGCAGAACAGGACTATTGCAAACATTTCCTCGTGTTTCCTCTATTACGTCTTTCTCAATCAACTCGTAAACAATCGCTAGCAAAGCTTTTTCGCCCTCATTCGATATTCGGTATTGGGGAATTCGTGGCATTTTGACATTCGACTTCAATGTTACAACATATGGCGGAATTTCTAAAAGACCTACATCATTCGGACCAGTAGCCCAAAGAATATCTGGTAGAAGTGTCAATTCTGTTGGAAGCGTATTTCTCGACAAATACATGGGAGAAACCACTTTCTTACCTAAAGTCAGTTGTACTCCTGAGGGAGAACAGTACAAAGTCGCATACAATCTTTTTAGCAAATCTAATCCTAGCAAATTTTCACCACAACCTGTTGTCAAAATAAGGGGTGCTTCGAATTCACAAGGACCAACAGAAAGAGATAAAGGGTCAGAAATCGGATTTCTAACAGGGGCGCCAGAAAAACCTACGGAAACGTTCATTTCGCCAGACAAAGGTGCGCCAGGGAGTTTGGAGTGCATAATAGAACTCTTTGTAGCACCAGTATCCAACAGAAAAGGTTCTGACACACCCGATGTAATCACCTCAACGTAAGGTCCACTCTGATCTACTGGAACTGAAACAACTCCCTCTCTTCGTCTAAGGCTGTCCTAGCAATCGTTATTCTCCCACTGCTCATTTTCTGTGTAATACTCATCGACGTAGTATTGAGCTGTCCTGTCAGATACGTTATTTTGCTGGTCAAACCTGTTCATAGAGTTTTGTGGTGGAGGGGGACGTGCGTCCTGAGGGGTGTTTCCACGCCCTCTACCTCTAGGCGCTTGCTGACTACCACGGCCTCGTACACCAGAAAACTCGTTCGTACGTTGCGGCAGGGCAGGACAGTCATATTTGTAATGACCTTCTTGTTTGCAGTATAAACACTGATTGGGACCTACGCGGTTTTGATTGTAATCGAATCTCTGCAAGTTTCTCTGCGGTTGCTGAAAAGTGTTCCGGTAGTGATTCGGACCATTATTATTTATGTTACCACCACCACGTGGAGGATATGCTTGCTGTAGCAAAACCTTCGTTTTGAGTTCTCTAGTTTTCTTCTCTACTTTATCTTTCTCATCCTTGTCTCTATTCTCATAGTATTGTGCGGTAGCTAATATCTGGGCTGAAGATGAGACTGCCCAAGAGCTTTCTGAATCTTTCAATTTTCTACACAAGTCTGGAAGCAGATTGTGCACAAATTTATCGACGAACAATCTCTGACCACCTTCTGTGGTCATATCTTGACCGCTGTGGTCAATGAATGTTTCTTCAAATCTGGTGAAGAAATCTGACACAGTTTCTTCTTTCTTTTGCTTGCATGCAGATAACTTATCCCAATTTACACGTATCGCAGGCATTATTGTCTTCATGTAATCTACTATCCTACCAGGTAGTTCCGCTATCAGGGGCTCAGGTTTTGCACCACCAACTTGTCGTGCATCTGCAACAGTAATATTAGCCCACGTGTCACCTAATTCCTGGTCATGATCTTCATGACGAATTTTTCCCCATAAAGGCTGTGGAACGACGTTCCCGAATAACATATCGATATCAGCTAAATTCATAATACATGATCCAGCAGTTTGCGACAATTCTTTATAGTACCCTGCAGGATTTTTACGCGGATCTGGTAGTGTTTGTTTGAGTGCTAAAACTTCAGCTCGCTTCCATGGAACATGTACCCATACTCGGTGAAAGTGGGGCAGGACAGGTGGGACAGCTGTCGCGTCACCCTCTCTCCACTGTGGGGGAACTTCTCTCATAGGGTATTGTCGTGCCTTTTTCCTACTAGATGCACTAGATTCTGATGGTGACCCAGAACTACTTCCCTTACTTCGATGTGATAATAGCATTTCAACTGCTTCTTCCACATCGGGACCTACAATCATACCCAGACTAAAATGAAACCTTATACGACACATCTCTTGTGGGAGGCAATCCTGATCATTGTCTTCTAAATCTTCGCAAAGAAAAACACACATCTGTTCGAACACATATCTCTGTGTCGCTGTTTCCCATTGATGGAAAACTTCCATGACAGACTGTAAATCATATTTTGCAGTGTCCATGACCCATTTCCGAGCTAAATTATTCAGGGAATCTCTCTCTTGATAATCGGGCAGTTGACTTCGCAACTGTCTTTTTCCTATGTTAGGGGTCGTAGCAGGCGACCCGAAAAGTGGTAAAAGAAGATTAGTAACAGTACTGGCCATTTTCTGCCGAAGGGAAGGTGAAACGGAAGAACAAACAGATGAAAGAACGGGGTGAGGTAAAGCGGATGCAGAGATGACAGAAGAGGCATGAGGAATAATAGATGTGGTACTAGGCAAAATCATAGAAGGGGCATTTGTAGAAAGTACAGTAGGCAAGATCGTAGAAAACACAGGAGCAACAGAATTGGTCGGTGGGCCTAGAGGAGGCTGCACCGAAGAAGTAGGAGCCAGTTGAAGAACAGCTGGTGGGTGCTGTGGAAAAGCCAGAGGCGCAGCTTGTGCAACTAAAGGTTGCGGGGGTGCGGTAGCATTCTGCGCATAGGGCGGTGGCGAGGTTAACAATTGCGACATTAATTGGTCTTTTTCACGCTCTTTTGCTTTCCCTTGCTGAAGAGACGGCAAAACTGGATAACACTTATCTATTGCCATTTTACGTCGCCTGTGCAATTGTTCATTTATCTGCTCTTCCTCATTATCTTTAAACTGCACGGCAGCTTGCATTACTGAAAGTCCCTCTTCTCTCTTATTTTTCTTAGCTAATTTAATTTCTTTTTGTTTGGCTTCTTTGCGCCATATGCGGAAAGAGTCAAACATCGCCGGCCGGGCTTTCTTTTTGAAGAGTTTAACTTCAAGGTTGTCTAAGATTTCGGAATCAAAGCTACCATATTGGGGCCATTTTAAAACACCATCTTTCCTAGTGTATTTAATCCATACCTCGTTGTAAACGATGGGGCCTACCCCATGTTTAGCGTATAGCTCGTAAGTCGGAGTTCCAACTGGAGGAACCGGACATGAGTCCTCCAATCGGGAGTCCCTATTATTATTACCAAGACAAAACAAATTCCCAAGTCTAAGACTAGGCATCCTTTCTCTCTAGTCTAGTTCCAAAACTTCAAAGGAGTTATCGATTACGATATTGCTCGTGAAAACACGAGTCCTTCGGTTATGGTACTTGCAAGAACCAATAAAAACCTTTATGTATCTCTAAGATATACAAAGTAAGTCCAACTAAGGACTAGGAGACGCTCCACTTATACTTAACTGAAAATTATCGATGGCTTCACCAGAAGACTCGTCTCAGCGTTTCGCTCTACCGAAAATGTCAAGGGTCCAACATCAGTGCGATAGCCAGGGCAGCAGTCCTTGTAGCCGTCGGGAAGCGGGGAACCTCGCAGTAAAGACCTTCGGACCACGTCGACATGCAGGGGTCGATGAGGTGGTGGGCCCTCCTCCGGAATTTTCACACGAAGCTCCTCACGATCTTCAGGCTGATTGGTACCACTGGAATCGCCCCACGTTGGGCGCCAAATGAGGTACTGGTTTTTTAGGGACCGGTACCGAACCGGTAACCCAGCGGTGCCAGGGGATCAACACACCAAAGACCTCGGGTTCTCCTGAGTCAGACCCACAGAAACTTCAGAGTCTTCTAGGTGAAGTCAAAGATTAGTTTATTGGCTGCAACCAAGGTGACAGGGTCCTAGAAGTACAATGCCAGTATATTCAGGAGACTGCACACTTTCACAAAGTTAGGCTTCTCTTCTTATACATAACATTTGCCCTTTGGCGAAACATTCCTTGGGTGCGCGGTATTTCATTTATGGTTACTGATTACAAAAGGAAAGCAGAGTCATGATGACATGTACATATTTCACGTTGTGATGCCCATAACAAATCATCCGGCAAGGCCCAACATTTCATCAGATATCGCTGGACCCCTAATAAAAATGGTCACCTCCCCACCATAAAATAAGTGAGGCAAAGGAAAGAAGAAAGATGTGAGCGAGATAGGGCAGGTGTGCGTGCTGAAATGGCTTTATGGCCGTTTGGGCCTAGATACTATCTTGCTTGGCCACTGGGAGGGAACTGACCTAACGAGCTCGGCCTGGGGCAATGGTTCTAACTTGTACTGAGGTCAGGAAGAAGTCGATTAAGGAGTACGTGTCCTTGTGGAATCAAATTCGACTGGATTAAGGCCTATGAAAAGGGCAACATGCAACTAAGGGTTCAGAAGGTAAATGACGATTTCGAGGTGAAATTGTCACTCGAATATACTGAAAATACATGTACTTGATGTACTCGTCATTTCCGGTCTTTTGATACCAAATTCGTCCTATTTCGACGAAGTTTTTATTCTCGAGTCCGGTACTGTTACGGATCCATATTTTTCAGAACCACAACCTGCACATCGCCTGAGGTGGCCGCGGCCATGCTATGGAACACGGCAACTATTGATACTGAGGGGCAGATTTACAAGCCCCTTGCGCCACTTTTATGCCGCCGTTGCGTCACATTTGTGACGTGGCGGCGCAAAAGAGGCACCATGCTGCAGGGTATTTACAACGCGACGTATCTGGGAGGCCCTGCGCCAAATGTGGGCATTCCGGCGCAGGAACGCCTCCTAAAAGTGGCTGAGTGAAATCTACAAGATTTCACTCAGTCACTTTTGTGCCCATGCTGCGTCAAAACCCTGCGCCTGCCTGAAGCAGGCGTAAAGATTGACGCAGCATTGTACAGATAGGGCCCCCTAGAGCCTTGTTAGAGCTGCATTGCGCTTGCGACGCAACTCCAGGAATGCACCGCCTTTACGGCACAGATGCGTCACGCATCTGTCCGTTTTGCCCCATGGTGCGCCACATTGTACAGACCCCCCAGGATATAGTGGCATGGATTAGCAAATTTAGCGGCACAAAAATGGAAATTTAGCGGCACAAATATGGAAATTTAGCGGCAATTTTGCGGCATTATATTTGGCCATTTTTCCTACAACAAACACAGATATCTTAGTTTTCTTTAGTTATTTAACAACTTGAAGCTATGTATATTTGGTTTATTTACAATGTAGACACTTTGTTTCCCTCGAAAAGCAAAAAACGGCCCGTCAGCAGCCCAGGGCTGCACAACAGCGTTACAAGCGTCCCGCGTTGCATGGGGGGGGCTAGAACCGTCGTCCCACCAGGAGCTACCAGCATCATTCACGGGAGGACGGCAGAAACTGGTCCGGCTTATGACGTTGGAAGGTTTGCCCAGTGATAGAATGGCATGGAGTTTCTTCAGGGGGAGATGCTGGAGTTTGGAGGTTCATCACTCAACAATCATTTGCGCCCTCAGCTGTTCCTCAAGACCAGCGACGGTGCACTACAGCAACTCACTCTATACTGGAATTCACACTCCAACCAAACACTTAAGTTCAGCTGCTGCATTTAAAATGAAGTTGTAAAGACAGAGAAATTAGTTTTTTGGTGCAAATCTGGCTCGTTTTGGAACACGTAGGGCCTCAAGAATGCTGTGTTATGGAGTGGGAGCTGTGACAGTCAGCAGGCACCGTGATTGCTTCTTCCAATCTAGGGTGCCACCAATGACCATAGACCATAGAATATGTTAAATTGGAGAGAATCACAAGATATATAATATAATAAAAGTGCAGATTTCGCGATTTTTATTCCTCATAGATTCCGCCCACTTCTACCTCTGGGTACATTGTAATTCCAAATTGTAGTATCCAGACATCTGTAATTGGGATTATCCTGACATCTGCAGACCCCTATTTCTTTGATAGCATTTCTTCTTGCTGCACTCCACCCAGAGGTGGACGAGCCACTGAAAGGGGGAGTCAGGCTCGAGCCCGATGCCTCACTCTGGCTGAGCTCGAGGTCCTCTTGGGTTCTGGAGCCCTAAACGATCCGAACTTTAAAATGTTTTCTGCCTACCACTCACGCTCTAACTGAATACTCTAAGATGAGAACATTATCCTTTGATGTAAAATAGGAAAAGGAAATACTTACTCAATGTCTGAATGGCACAATGTGGAATCAGGAAACCTAGAACTTTTCCTGCCTTCCCTGCTTGACCAAACTGTGATGTGATCCTAGACAAATATTTTATTTCACTGTGCCTCCTATTTTCTTTATTGCATTTAAGAGTGCTTTAAAATACATGAGTTCAAGGTGTGTACTATCTTGTGTCGGATTGAAAGACTATAACGTTGCTCCATGAAAGAATCAAGGCCACCTACATGGTACACATGGCAACTGACTTGCCTTTTAATTCACTAATGGCAAAGCAGTCATGGCTGGGGCCAGGCGGCATGACCATTTTGAAGTTCATGTTTAATAAATCCCTCGCAATGCAGTGATATCATCTGATCTACTACGTTGAAACACTTCTATCTGCTAAAGAAATGCACTCTTTGGAATGTTGAAGTGCAGGAGCACTTAAAACCCAGACAGGGAGTCGGCTCGGCTCTTGCAATTAATTTGGTTGTAAATGTGTGTTGCCTCGCCCGCCCGCCCCTTTGTGCAAATATGACGCTGAAATCTGCAATGATTTGTATACACAGCCTGCCCAACGTGATGCATATTTACTCCCCACGCCCATAGCCTTATTAATGCAATAGCAAACTATAAAACCCAAGGAACGAAACACAGAAGGAAGGGAAATCCATTCTGAAAGGGTCATCTGAACAACACTGGCAAAATCACAATGTAACTATTCAGTAGTGTTCATAGCGCCTAACACTGAGCCCCGTGTATGCATTTATTAAGTGTGGGCTGTTTTCAAAACCACAGGACATGATGTCGGACTTTCCATCAGAAGGGGGCTCCTAGGAGCAATATACAAAGACCTATTTAGATGAGACAAATGCACCCGCGGTCCCCGGTGATTGAGTTTCTAATTAAATGATTATGGCCTAACTGTGTCCCATCGTGACTGCAGCTGCACCGCGCCGTGTCACCCACACAAACAGAGGCAAATGGGAAGGCGGATGGCCTGCTTAATTACTCGCTCTTTAGGGTTATCCTCCTGTGTAGCAGCACCGCCCGGCCATCCGCTGGGACATTAACACCCCGTCTGGACTCACAATACCAGGCTGTTCATGGCTACCGGACTCACAATACAGACCCTCCCAGGATCATTAGCTTTTGTAAAAATGCAGCGATTTCTACATAAGTGCCGATTTCGCGGGCACTTTAGTAAAAATCGCGGCATTTCTACATAAGTGCCGATTTCGCGATTTTTTTGCAAATCGCGAAATCGCGATATCCTGGAGGGTCTGATTGTAAATGCAACACAAATTGCCCGAACCACAAAATCTCCACAAGCTTCTTGAGAGGGAACGATCAATTTATTGTGATCACCCTCGACACTTTACTTAGTGTCAATGTTTTTTTTAAAATCTTTTTCAAGTTATAACAAGCTACATGACAGAAAACGAACAATACATTAAATATTTACACAGCTATTAATACTTTTTACATACATGAAAAACAAATTCTTTGCACATTACAAAAAAGAAAATTCCTTGCATCAAACATTACAAAAAAACTAAGAATACATCGCAAACAACATTAGAACAAACATTACAATCAAAAAATGAGAAAAATATAGAGAAAACCAATCCAATGGGGAATTATAAGCAAATGAATGGCTCTTAAACAAATCAATACTGGACCAGCCGGGCCTAGTATCGTGAAGATGACTTTTTATTCCACCCTATGAAAGTGCACTTTCTAATGTTGTTTGCGATGTATTCTTGTTTTTTTTGTAATGTTTGATGCAAGGAATTTTCTTTTTTGTAATGTGCAAAGAATTTGTTTTTCATGTATGTACAGAGTATTTATAGCTGTGTAAATATTTAATGTATTGTTCGTTTTCTGTCATGTAGCTTGTTATAACTTGAAAAAGATTTAAAAAAACATTGACACTAAGTAAAGTGTCGAGGGTGATCACAATAAATTGATCGTTCCCTCTCAAGAAGCTTGTGGAGATTTTGTGGTTCGGGCAATTTGTGTTACATATTCTATAAAGGGTCTAGCCCCCACCACTTGTTTATGGACCTATCCCCTTTTGTTCATAGCATTGTAAATGTGGCGCATCCATGGTGGCGAAGCCCTGACGCACAATAACTGGCGCATCCCTGCTGATATGCAGAGATGCGCCAGTTATCATAAATCTGCCCCAGGGATTCGAAACCCCTACACACCGTTTCGTAACCAGCTCACAACCTGGTTCTTCTCGCATCCTCAGTAATGCTCTTGTCGTCTCACCCCGGCTGTTTCTTACGAGTGTTAGCACCTAGACGCCTGTTGACTTAATGCGCTCTATAAATCTAAATACATGTGCGCAGACACTGGCGCTGAATCAACCATGGCTCTGGGTCCATGGGTTGGGTGAGGTGTGGCGCAGCGGTCAGAGCAGCTGACTCCGGAGCACAGGGCTCACAGTTCGATCGCCAGCAGCAGCTCAAGTCAGTACCATGCGACTCTGGGCAATAGCTCACAATCTCTCAGACGGCCCCCAGCGCCTTGAAACCTTTAGGTGTGATATGTTCGCACTTTACACATATGCGGTTATATGGGGCAGTGCTTGATTTTTAAAAGAAAGAGGGGCATATTATCAAGGGGGTTTATCTCTGCTTTTTTGGCTTTAAAAGCCAAGAAAGCGGAGATAAAATGATCTCCCTATTACCTAGCTGTCGCTAACACCAGTTAGCGACCGCTAGTAGGAGATAGCGACCATCTTGGGCCCCGCTTTGCATGTCAGTGATATTTATCACTAATGACATGCAAAGTGGGCGTGCCAAGATGTTAGCGACTGGAAACAGTCGCTAACATCGCTATCTCCTATTACCAACTTTTGGAGATATTCGCGCTAAGCGCAAATATCTCCAAAAGCTAACACCTGCCCTGAGCAGTTCTTAGCCATGTTATCCAATGGGAGGTGGATAACATGGCTAAGAGCATTAGCTCGGTAATGCATGAATATCGCTGACTTTTCAGCGATATTCATGCATTGCGGCCGTTTTTTATCGCATTTGCGATAAACCTTGATAATAGCAAGGTTTATCTGCGATCATTTCTGGAGTGGCTTAGCATTAAAAAATTCGTTGCTAAGCATCGTTAGCGATAAATATCGCTTAACGTTGGTAATATGCCCCATAGTTCTGAAGCCCAAAGCTATTTTCAGAAGCTCTCGGCAAAAGTAATATCGAGGCTGGTAGTTTTAGAACCATCTTATACCTCTTTAACCCCTTCGCTGCGGCGGCAATTCCGCCGCAGCGCTAGGGGGGAGGGGGGGGCCGCACGTCACGAGCCTCGGGTGAGCTGTGCTTGTGACGGAGCGGTTCAGTCATGGCTCTGCCCGCTCAATAGAACGCGCCGCACAGGCGCGGCGGCCGGGCCGTGACGGAACCGCTCCGTCACCAGCACAGCCCACCCGAGGCTCGTGATGGAGCGGTTTTGTCACGAGCATGCATGAGGTTAACTAATGACCAGACCCTCCCTGCCCCTTCATCTCACTCTTGCAGGTTCCTGCTTTCTTCCTCCGTGGCGATTTGGGTTTAGGGTGACCAACTGGCATGGGTGCATATTCAGGACAGTGAGTGTAAAAATTCAGGACAAAGGGTTAACATTCAGGACAAATCAGAGAAGGTTGCGCAATAGTATATAAATAAGTAAATAAACAACAACTAAACTACAAGTGAAAATAAGTTTATATTAGAATGAGATAATTGTGCACTTCATGGTTTGTCTGCATGCGCGCAGCTTTAAGCAAATGTGCAGGTCTTTTTGTGATAACAAAACCGCCCCCACCTCTTGGAGAAAACACCTGATGCCCTGTCCGGCCAGTCTGGCCTTGCTACCTCCCTCCAAAGGTGACCCTCATCTTCACGTAGACCCTCTCTAATGTGTATTTAATTTCTTCTAAAGTGCTACTCATCCCAAGTATGTGGGGCAGAGTGTTGGAGTGCGTTGCAACACACACATATTATATAGAGACAATCACTCATATAAATGTGAAAGTCAATGTATAGGAAATGTTGCTTAAGATAATGGGGCTTACAATGTGTACTTTCATCCATTATTCAGTCTTTCACCATTCATTCTGTCTTTCCATCTGTGTGCCCATCCATGTCCATATTCAACCATTTACAAACCTATCCATCACGTATCCTTCCATACATCAATACACACATCCATCCCTCAATCCACCCTTTTACTCATCCATCCCTCCATTCACCCTTTCCCTCCATTCACTCATGCCATTTATCTTTCCAGCCATCCTTTCACTTACTCATTCATCCACCCAGTCACTCATCCTTCCACCCATTCAGTCATCCATTTACACATGCCCTTTCTCTTTTAATTCCCCTTTCACTTAGCCATCCATCCATCCATCCATCTATCCATCCATGAATCCATCCATTGACCCTATCACTCATCCATCCTTTCTCTCATCCATCCACCCTTTCACTCCTTCACTCATCTATCCATCCTTTTGTCCATCTACCCGCCCTTTCATTCACTCATCCAGCCTTACATCGACCCTTTCACTCATCCAGCCTTACATCCACCCTTTCACTCATCCGTCCATCCACCCTTTCACTTATCAATTCATAAATCCATCCACCCCTTTCACTCATCCATCCATCATTTCACTCATCTATCCAGCTATCCATCCACCCATCCCTTCACTTACTTACTCACTCACCTTTTCACAATAATTATGAGACCCATCAAAAACTCCACCCTCTCTGTAGTTTCCTAAAGCAAGGGGTGGGGTGGGGCAGGGTTCACTATGCCCCTGCACGTAGGCAATCTGAAAAAGTGGAAGGCGTGAGTCATGCATGATGAACAGTACCTGGACGTGGGGCGACTGTGACATGGTGTTGCTTCCAGAGCTTTAAGTGTGATAAAAAAAACAGGGGGTCTCTCCAAAAGGGTGTTTGTTGTAATAAAATATGTGGCTTAAAAACACATAAGCCGTGCTTAATATAATGTGTCGCCCGACTGGTATTTTTGTTGCTTCTGTCATTGCATCCAGATATGTAATACAACAAGTAATGTTACAACTACAGCAAGCCAGAACTATTGACTTTGTCAATGGTTGTTAGTTGCATTAAATAAAAAAAGCAGCAGCCATGGCTGCTATACTATAACTATAATCCTTTCCTTTCAACTTCTTTCACCACCTTTCTTTGGCTAACTGGATTCCCACCTAGCAGCTCATGGGCGTTTTTGCACTTCCATGTGACAGAATGCCCTGTCCTGGACCGAGGCTGGAGGAGGTCACCACATGCTGTGCCAGCCCAGACTGACCCATTGTCATTCTCTAGGTGGCAATCAGCCCCACACAGAATGAGAATGGGTGGGTGGGTGGGTCTGCACTTGTGCTCAGAGGACTGCGAGGCGGCCCCATCAGGGAGCTGAGGCCTTTTGCAGGGGAACAGCTCTGTTCCCTGAAAGGCCCAAAATTACGGACAAAAGGCGCCCATAAAAGGGATCCTCACGGACAACAGACGTGAGGTCCAATTTACAGACTGTCCGTGAAATTTACAGGCGGTTGGTCACCCTATTAGGGTTCTTTCTCTTCCTCCATCTTTTCGATCTGTGTTTTCCCGCCCTTCCGCTCGGTAGCGGATGCGGAAAAATATGTTCCAGTCCCCAAAAATAAGTATGGGTGCCCCCCACCGGCAACCACTGGCTTAGATTAAGCACTGCCCTGGGGGTGTACACAGCATTCAACCATAAACTGATTGAACGGGGGGCTTCCATTTGACATTGGTAGTCGGGGAGGCACTCTAGAGTACCTCATCAACACACTGAGGCACAAATATGACGGTTTAGGCAAGAGATAGATCATTCTAATACAGGTGCCTGCAAAAAAAAAAAAAAAAAGGATGCAGACTGTTCGGTGGACCTGCAGCATGACATTTCCGTGTGTACCTTTCTGTGCTGTGTTTTTTTCGTATTAGGTTGGCAGATGGTTTGAGTGTGAACTGCCCGGTGCGATGCCCGCGCACCTGCCTCCGCAGCACATGCTCAGGTTGGCACCGTACTGTGGCGATCCGCCTGGCTTCTGCCCAGGGTGACACACAGCGATGAAGCATTTCACTTGACTCACAGTCTCCTGCAGTGCTCTGTCTCAGAGGATGAGTGAAGGACTCTCCCTTCTTTCACAGCACTGTGCAAGTTAAGCAGGCTGGGCCCTCGAGGGGGGTGAGGGGTTCAGGGCCCCTCAGGAGGGTTTCTTGCAGCCCGCTCCTTGCCTCGACCTCTTGTATGGCATACGTCCATATACAGCCCTATAGCTCCCAGCTTACAGCCAACACTAAATATGCGGAATGAATGGTAATGGTGAGTTTTAGCCCACCTAATCATGCACTGTTCACTTGGTGCTCCGCACCTTGAAAAATAAATAAAATGTTTAAACAAACTCTTTTTTGGTTGATTTTGCAATTATTCATGCATTTATTATACTCCGCTTTTCTGTTTTTTGCTTATGTTATTTGCAGTTTTCATAACATTTGCTTTAAACATTTATCAATACATTTGCATCAAAACTTATATACATGGCATTATTTTACAGACAGTTGTAAATAAGCACACATTTGTGAATAGGCCCAATGCATTTCGGCACCCAAAATTGTGCCTTCGTCAGGGGCAGTGCTGCAAGAAATGAAAAAATATTCAATGTAAGGGTGGAATGTAATTTATATGGTTGATCATGAGGGGGTGCAGTTGTATTAGAGCAATAGCGTACCTGGTGTCAATTGAGTTGTTATAGTTGATATGCTTGGATGATAAACGGTGTGCCTGAAGCGCTGTGTAAATAAACGACAAAGAAATGATAGGATAATACTGGGGGCTGATAATATCCAACAGGAGCACGTTAGACGCCATTAAATATCTGTCAAAAACGGTTTTCGGGCCTCCATAACAGGCCACCGATCCTTCCGCGGTGGGGAACAACCTTTATGACGCAACTTTTAGCACGCAGTGCTATTACAACACAGACTTTAAAACGAAAACCATTACAACGCATTACACTGGGGGCGCTCTAGGATAGGGAATAGTTTTAATTTACTATCCAACACCTTCCCTAGTGTCCACGGGGACTGGAGTTGGAATAGTAAATTAAACTATTCACTATCCAGCACCCCCCAGTGTAATGCGTTGTAATGGATTGCGTTTTAAAACTTGCGTTGTTACAGCATGCGTGGTAAAAGCATGCGTTGTAACAACGTACATCCTTCCGCGGTCACCGCTATGAGGCCAAAACATCCATGCCCAGGGCAGGGATGTTTAAAGGTGCCTTTTGGCATTGGGGCTTGTGCTGCGGCCCTTATCAGGGCCTCAGTGCAAAGAGGCATGTGTCCGACCACCTCTACGGACTACTTGTCGGCCAGCACCTTTACCGCAACGATGCCGGTCAGACTCCCGTCCGACCAGTATTGTAATTAGGGCCTAAATCTAGCTGCAGAATCCTTATGTTTGAATTTTCCCAGGCATCAGACTAGACTAGACCTGGTAGATTTTTAGTGAGTAGTACCCCTGCGTGCGCTTATGTGGCGTCACACAGCGCCTCATGGCTTTGTCGCTGTCAACTGCACAGGAAGTGACGACCACATCACCCATATAGGCACCACCTAGGTGCGCTGACGTCGTCTAGTTTCACAACTTTCCACACCAGAAGCTCTGAGCCATAAAGCACACTGACACTGGTGTGTCTGAACTAGGGCTCTGAAAGGGATCATCCCTGACCCTAGAAATCTGTCCACAGAGTGGGGAGGATGGGTGCGTTGGTAAGGAATCTGCGGCTACATATAGCGTCTACCAGATTACACGTTACCAATGGTAAGTAATTTGGTTGCAGACTCCTTATCTTTGAATAGATACCCAAACAATGCCATCCCCGGAGCAGGGTCTGCGGACCAAATTCAGACTAGGAAGACCTGTGAGACCGAATGGGAAAAGTGCTCATCTCTACAGACCGGACTGTCCATACAGGAATGTTTGGTGATCGTATGCAGGGAAGCCCACGTTGCGGTCTGACAGATATCCAGGACTGGAACTCCACGAGCTAATGCAGTGGTCACAGCTTTAGCTCTGGCAAAATGAGCACGCACACCCTCAGGGAGTTGCTTCTTTGCCAGTGAGTAGCAGATTTGGATGCAGAGCACGACCCAGCAGAGATGGTTTGCTTCTGCACTGCCTGACGTTTCTACGCACCAACATACCCCACTAAGAGTTGGTCATCCACCCGGAACTCACATGTGCAGTCAAGGCAGAGCAACAATGCTCTTGTTGGGTCCAGACCGAATCGCTCCTCTTCTTTCCAGGGATGTGGAAGAGAATAGAATGTAGGCAGTGTGAATGATTGGCCTACATGGATTGGGGTGGCATAAAGGAGGCCCATGTGCGAAGCACCACTTTGTCAGGATAGACAGAGATAAGGCGGCTTAGATAAGGCCTGCATCTCTCTCACTCTACGGCCAGATGTGTTTGCCACCAGGATCTCTGTTTCGAGCCAGGATTTCTGTTTTTAGCGGAGAGGTGTGGCGCCAGGGCGACTGACGCCGGAATCTGGGGATCAGGGTTCGATCCCTGGCTCCGGCGGCAGGTTAGCCCAGCACCATGTGACTCTGGGCAATAGCTCGCTTAATCTTCCCGACGGCCCCCAGCACCTTGAGACCCTTACGGGTGATTGTGCGCTTTACAAATGTGGATTATTATTGAGCAAGAGAAGCCTGAGTGGACAGTAGTGTAGAGGCTCAAACAGCACAGTTCAACAAAGTAAGAACCACATTAAGGTACCATTGAGGCATAATGAATGGTGAAGGGGGGGGGGGGTGGATAATACCTTTCAAAAACCTATGTACAATAGAGGTTTAAATAAGGAGGGTTGGTCAGGGAGCTGCAAGAAGGCAGACAGAGCAGAACGATTTCCCATAATGGTGTCCAGTGCAGAGCCCTGATGGGCAAGGGAAAGAGACAAAAAAAAAAGCAGAACTTCAGAAAGGGGTTCCGTGGACTTTTCTGCACACCATGCCACAATTTCTTTCCAACAGCAGGCCTATACTGTCTTGGTGGAGGAACGCCTGGTTGCCAGAATCACATTACAGATTTCAGGAGGAAGGTTGAAAGCTGTCAAATGCTGCTGCTCAATCTTCATGCAAGAAGGAGAACCCTCCCCTGCGACCAAAGATCCTCCCGAAGGGGCAGCCTGACCAGAGAATCGATGGCCATGCTCAGTAACTCAGGATACCAGACTTTCCATGCCCAGTCCACATCCATAAGGATGACTAAGGCCTGGTAATTGCTAATCTTCTTGAGAACTCTGGGCAGGAGTGATATGGGTGGAAAGGCGCACAGGAGCCCTGAGCGCCACTCAAGACAAAAAGCATTTCCGAGTGATAGTTACATTGAAAACTCCAGTGCACAAATCTGCTGACATTGCACGTTCTCAACAGAGGTGAACTGAACTAACCATGGGTCTCCCCACTTTTGAAAGAACCTTATGCCACCTCCTGATGGGGACTCCATTTGTGATCTGCTAGGCATCGAGGGTGGAGTTTGTCCGCCCTGTAGTTCAGTGAACCAGCCAAGTGTTGAACCACCAGGGAAATGCCCTGCTGTTCCAGCCATGTCCAGAGATGCAGGGCCTCTTGACTAAGGGTCAACAAACCTACCCTGCCCGGTTTGTTACAGTACCACTTGGTGGTGTTGCTGTCCGTGAACACCTGTACTAGCCTTCTTTTGAAAGAGGGTAGAGAGGGGTTGGCCTAACGGCTAGGGCGCTCGACCTCGGACCTGGGGATCTGGTTTCGAGTCTCGGTAATGACGCCAAAAACCCCCTGTGATTCTGGGCAAATCACTTAATCTCCCCGTGCCTAAAATGAAAGTGTGTCCTCATGTAACGTAACTGGTGCTATGTAAAGCGCTCTGATAACTGATTCGGTTCGGTTCTAGTTCACGCTATATAAAACTAAAAAAATAAAAAAAAAAAAAATGCCAGTCGGATCACATGGAGCTCCAGCATGTTGACATGGAGCCCAGATTTGACTGGAGACCAGAGTCCTCTAATCGCCACCCATCCCAGATGGCCACCACATTGTAGGAGAGCCACATCGGTCACTACTGTCAGATTTGGTTAGGGAAGGGAGAGGGGTCCACCTCGGCCCCATTCGCAGTTGGTCAGCTACCACTGCAGATCTTTTGTAGATCCTGCCAAGATCTGGACCCAATTGGAGAGATTCCCCTGATGCTGCACCCACTGGAACTTCAGGTCCCACTGCAGAGCCCGCATATATCATCTGGCTTGTATCACTGAGGATGTAGGAGGCCATGAGGTCCAGCTGCCTCAGAGTCAATATCACCAAAATCCAGGCTAGAGGCTGAAACATCTGTATCATACCCTGAATATCTTGGATTCGCTGCTCGAGAGGATAGGCTTGAAAGGGCACGGTGTCCAGAACAGCTCCGATGAAAGGGAGCGTCTGAGAGTCATGTGTGACTTTGGCCCGTTAATAGTGAACCCCAGCGGTTGCAGAAGGTTCTCCTTAATCTAGAGGTGGGAGACAACAGCCTGGGGCAAGCCCACCTACAACAGCCAGTCGTCAAGATTGGGGAAGACTAGCACCCTTGACCTTCGCAGATGAGTTACTACTACCGCCATCACCTTGGTGTACACCCTGGTAGCAGACTAGAAATAAGAAAATAGGTGTCCTGCAAGTTCGACACTACCATCCAGGCTCCTAGGTCCAGGGCAGCTAAGACCTGAGCTAGTGTCAGCATCTTGAATTTCTTTTTCTTGAGGAAGAAGTTGAGGGCTCAGAGCTCTAGGATCGGATGAAGGCTTTTGTCCTTTTTGGGCGACCAAAAGTAGCGGGAATGGCAACCACAGCCTACTTCTGACCCTGGAATCCTCTCTATGGCTCCCTCGGCCAAAAGAGCCATGACTTCCTTGCAGAGCAAGGACAAATGATCCTTTGTCAGGTGGTCATGAAATAGTGGCATGAAGGAAGAGGAAGTCTTGAAGGCGAGTAGCCCCTTCGGACAATGTGCAAGACCCACCTGTCCGATGGTATGGACTGCCAGTGGGGCAGTTGATGACTATTCCTTTCGCCAACTGGATGCCCATGGTGGCAACAGAGCAGTCTAGTAAGGATTGTAGGCTGCAGCTGCTGAAGGAGGATTGTGGGGGAATGGATCAGACTGCTGGTTACCTGACCCAAGAGGTCTGTGGGTACATCTACCCTCGTCTAAGCAGATACTGGGGATCATGAGCCTCTCAATGGCTGGTAGGGTATTGGTGCGGGTAATATTCCCTTCCGTCGGGCATTATACTTTTGAAAAGAGACATTGCTAGGGCCTGGAATGCGCCTTGTGCTCCGTCCGTAGCCACATGGTAAAACGGGCTGGACTTCTGAATGGGACTCGAGCAACCTATCTTTCTGCATTACTGCCATTTCTTGTCATGGCATTACAAGATATGGCACAGGTGGGCGGATTACCGGGGGCTAGCCCTGAAACCACCACAGGACATGGAGACGCGCCCGCCGGGCTGATGCGTATACTATTCTCATGTTTGTACAGGGTTGGGGTGGGAGGTCCTGGAAAGATTGAGGTTTTAGGGGTGCACAAGGGTGCAGCGGAGGACTGTGTGTGACATGGACGCGATTCGCGGGGGAGGGAGTGTGTGGGGGGGCGTGTCGTTATAAGGGGACTTGTTGGTTGTTTGTAAAAGTCAAAGTCAATTAAATGTATATTTGATATGTGCAGTAGCCCCTGGTGCTCAGGGGCCTGCAATTCATGTGACGCTTGACAAACAAAATTTGTTTTAATAAAAAAAGGAATTCCCTTCCATAGCCCATGAAAAGAGCAAAAGGCAGACTGGGGATGACGTGGGGCAGCCCGCATGTCCTAATGTGCTCCAGCGCCGAGCCTGTCTTGCCTCCGAAGAGATGGGCGGCATCGAAGGGCAAGTTTATAAGGGAATGCTTCGACACCCTCCGAAAAGCTAGTCTTCCTCAACCAGGTGTTGCACCTCATGGCCACCATCGATGAAACCGATCTGCCCAGTGAGTCGGTAATGTCCAATCCACAACAAATTGTGAACTTTGCTGTGACCCTCCCATCGGCAACAACCTGAGGACGGCCCAGGCCTCTTCAGGGACCTGTGGCAGCACTTGTGCAACCATGTCCGGCAGAGTGCGGGTGTAGTGGGCCAAAAGGATGTGGCCTTCACAGACCGCAATGCTAAGCTGGCAAAGAAAAACATTTTATTCCCCAGTATCCAACCTTTTGGATTCCCTTTCCGAGTGAGCGGTAGGGAATGCTCCATGTAAAGTCAAGGCTTAGACAACCAAGCTCTATGATGCAAGGAGTTGGGTGAGAAAATATGGGTCCCCTGGAGCACGGCGATGATGGCGGGCAATCATCCTTTTCACAGGTGCCCCTGTGTGGGGTTTAGACCAGGTCCCCCAAAAGAAGTCAGTGAGGGCATCAATAAATGGGAGTAGGGGTTTCGATGAGGAGACTCCCGGTTGCAGTACCTCTCAAGATGTTGGTCTTGACTGCAACTGAAGGTCAAAGACCACAGCTGCCCTCCGTAAGATATTGCGTAGCAGGCTCCCTCCACTATAGCTGCAGTAGGAGGAGAAAGCATACCAGCATCTGGAGAAGTATCCAATCCACTGGCTTCACCCAATTCCTCAGTCCGGTCTATATTAGGACCTTTTATGTACAGCTGTTTTTTGAGGGTTCAGCGACCCTTCCAATTCCTCCAAGAGTCCTAGCCCATGGGAATAGCGCTCAGGCTCCAATCTAGGAATCAAAGGTCTTGTCGGTGTCTGCATTGGGCGACACCCATCCAGCTCCATGTTGGAGGGGAGGTACGGAGTCAGCCCACGTGGAGGGTCCGTAGAACCATGCTTAGAGTGCTGATTCTCTCTTGTCCCATCGGCTGATGGTCAAGGAGAAGTCGAAGAGCGCTTCGACTTTTTGCTCTTTTTCTTTTGCCTGTAACCTGAGTGTCCCGAGGACTTTGAATGGGACAAAGATGACTTTGGGCTCCGTGAACGATCCTGGGACCTTCTCCTTGTCCGGGACCTCACTTTCCGCGGAGTCGTATGCCGGGGGGCTAGATGGGGATCAGCTGGGCCAGCTTGAACTCAGTGGCAACGTGAGCAAGGTACCCATGTTTACGTTTAGGGAATTTATAAAACGCACGTATACCAATGGTCTCTTGGCACTATAGGGAGAAGGGAGCTGTCCTCCAGGGCTCTAACCGTCGGCTTGAGCGAATACCCATGTTTTAAGTCTTTTCCTGAAACTGATGTATTCTGGGAATGATCTGATTTCTTTTGGCGGGGAATTCCAAAGTGTGGAGCCTAGTACCAAGAAGCGCGAGCCACCCATTTACTTTCGCTTAAATCTCTGAGTAGTCAGCTTGTTCATAGTAGCTGATCTAAGATTCCGTTTAGGTAAGTATCTTGAGATCTTAGTGGATATGAACTTGGGGCCTGGTTCATGAAGTGCGTTAAAGACCATACAACTGGCCTTGAACATCGACCGCTGTGTCACAGGAAGCCAGTGAAGCTGCTTCATCAGCGGTTTAATGTGGCATTGTCTCGGTTGCTGAAAGACTAGCTTGGCCGCTTGATTTTGGATAAGCTGTAACCCACGGGTACTCATAGTACGGCCCGCGGGCCGTCAGCGGCCCGGCAAGCCTTCCCTGGCGGCCCGCGGACCTTGCAGATAATTTACCCGTGTTAAATTAAATACTGGGGGCCGAGACTCTGCTGCTCTGTGGGGGCCCGGGCATTCCGTGATAGTCAGAGTGAAGTTGCAGGGGCGCTAAGAGGTGAAAGACAAAAGCCTCATTACCATACAAATGGTCTTTTAAAGATCTGTCAAGTGCTCGTGCGACTGTGTGTGTGTGTGTGTGTGTGTGCATGTGCCCTGAAGCCGTCACAGCCAGGGCACAGACAGGCAGGGAGAGATGAAGAGGGTGACAGAGGGAGGTAGAGGGAGGGTGACAGAGGGAGGAAGACAGAGGGAGTGAGAGAAAAGGAGGGAGGGAGGGAGGGAAAGGGAGGCAGAGAGGGAGAGCGAGGGAGACAGAGGGAGAGAGGGAAAGGGAGGCAGAGAGAGGGAGTGAGGGAGGGAAAGGGAGACAGACAGGGAGAGTGAGGGAGGGAGGGAAAGGGACACCGACAGAGGGAGAGGGAGGGAAAGGGATGCAGACACAGGGAGAGCGAGGGAAGGAAGGAAAGGATGAGGAAAAGGGAGGCAGACAGGGAGACAGAGAGAGAGAGAGAAAGGGCGAGGGAGACAGACAGAGAGAGGGAGACAGACAGAGGGAGGGAGACAGACAGAGGGAGGGAGACAGACAGAGGGAGGGAGAGAGGGAGGGAGGGAGACAGAGAAAGGGCGACAGCCAGAGGGAGGAGGGAGGCAGAGGGAGACCGAGAGAGGGCGACAGCCAGAGGGAGGAGGGAGGCAGAGGGAGGAGGGATACAGAGGAAGGGAGACAGACAGAGGGAGACAAAGAGAGGGAGAGGGAGGGAGACAGAGAAAGGGAGAGGGAGGGAGACAGGGAGAGGGAGAGAGACAGAGAAAGGGAGAAGGAGGGAGAGTGACAGACAGAGGGAGGGAGGAGGGTAACGGAGGGAGGAGGGCGACGGAGGGAGGAGAGTGACAGACAGAGGGAGGGAGGAGGGCGACAGACAGAGGGAGGGTGACGGAGGGAGGGTGACAGACGGAGGAGGGCGACAGAGGGAGGAGGGCGACAGAGGGAGGAGGGCGACAGAGGGAGGAGGGATACAGAGGAAGGGAGACAGACAGAGGGAGACAAAGAGAGGGAGAGGGAGGGAGACAGAGAAAGGGAGAGGGAGGGAGACAGGGAGAGGGAGAGAGACAGAGAAAGGGAGAAGGAGGGAGAGTGACAGACAGAGGGAGGGAGGAGGGTAACGGAGAGAGGAGGGCGACGGAGGGAGGAGAGTGACAGACAGAGGGAGGGAGGAGGGCGACAGAGGGAGGGTGACGGAGGGAGGGTGACAGAGGGAGGAGGGCGACAGAGGGAGGAGGGCGACAGAGGGAGGAGGGCGACAGAGGGAGGAGGGCGACAGAGGGAGGAGGGCGGCAGAGGGAGGAGGGCGACAGAGGGAGGAGGGCGACAGAGGGAGGAGGGCGGCAGAGGGAGGAGGGCGACAGAGGGAGGAGGGCGACAGAGGGAGGAGGGCGACAGAGTGAGAGGGAAGGAGAGAGAGGGAAGGAGAGAGAGGGAGAGGGAAGGAGAGAGAGGGAGTGAGACAGTCAGAGTGAGTGAGACAGAGAAGTCAGGGAGAGAGAGGGAGTGAGGCAGAGGGAGAAATAGGGAGAGAGAGGTTGAGAGAGAGGTAGAGAGAGAGATGTGTGTATGCCGGGTCTGGTGGCTCAGTGGACGAAGGCGTCCGATGCAGGGACCGGTGTTCAACCTCATGGTCACAGTTTTTTTTTGTTGCTCTAGGCCCACCCCCTCCTCCACTGACCCCGCCCCCACCAGTGCGGCCCTCGGACACAAACCACACTGTAAATTTGGCCCCCAAGAGAAAGTTTGCGAGTACCCATGCTGTAACCTGCGAGTTCGGTTAGCAGGGAGTCCCAGATAAATGGAGTTGGCATAATCCAGCCGGGACATTATCAGGGCAAGCAGAACAGCTATGCTTGCCTTCCTGGTGAAAAAGGTCCTGATTTTCTTGAAGGTCCTCAATTGATAAAACGCATGAGGACGATACCAGGCTAATCTGTTCCTGCATGGATAGATTAGCATTTATCTTAATGTCCAGACTTTTGACAGAACTTTTGGGTATGGGAGGGGCACCATGTCGTGTATTTCTATAGGTTCTGAATCGATCCCCCTATTCCTGACCCTATTCTGGTTAAACTACCTAGCTAGTTAACTAACAGTCAGCCCATGAGGCAAGAAATCCCCCATGATGCAGATACCGTTATCTGACGCAGTCACACTACGGCACAGGAACGTGTTATCTGATTAGGTCATAACGCTTGAGATCTAATTAGACAAGCGACATTCCTCCAGCCCCTGATAAGGCATACGACGTTCTCATAACAAATCAAACCTATGACAACCTGGATAATCCGTGCGGCCATTGTTTTGATTTCACAGAGAACTTTAGTAAAGAATGTGCTAACGAGCAAGTCGTATGACATCTTTATTGACGTACCTATGTCCATCCTTACGTCAATCCCGGCACCTTTAAGGTATAAATATTGCCGACCTTGCCCTATGCAAAACACACGCGTGGTGACAAGACGGAGCAGCCATACTTGCCGAAGCCGAGAGCAGAAGCAGACCCCGCAGGCAGCAGCCCCGCCTTCCTGACGCGCTGAGAGACGCGCTGCTATCTCAAGCCGAGAGACCCAGCAACGGCGCTTCCGGGTAGCCCTCGCAGGCAGCCTGGAATATCGAGAGCAGAGAAAGAGATACCATTCCTCATTCATCCTAAATTCCAGGTACAGAACTGAATAACCCCTCCTAGAGAATTCTTTAGTTATTCACTTGGCAAAAACAAACTTAACTTAAACTGTAACTTTCTATTCCCGCCCACGCATTAGACTTAGGTCAGGTACACAGGGTAGGCGTATTTAGAAACACCAGTTGAGTACGTTTAGTCAAATGTATATGTGTATGTAAATATATTTTAATCATTTTAAAACATCATATGGCTCAGAAACCATATCAATGTTTTTACAATATTATTTTATACTATTGCTTTTAATGTATGCACTTTACTTAACTATAAGTATTGCAATAATATCGATCCATTTCTCTTGTACGAGAAAAGAGACTGATCAATAAATAACATCTTTTATTGAACACGCCCGTCTCTTCCTTTTCTCTACATTCTGATGAGACTAAGAATGCACGTACTGACTGAGTAAAATAATTGCCTTGTGCTCACACGACTCTCGAGATTGACTCTTGATTAGGGGAGAGCAAAGTTGTCATGTTCTATGGTTGTCAGAAACTAAATCCCTTCTTGTCTAATCAGGGGAGTTAATCCTTCCTTGAACATTCGAGAAAGTTTCTAGCGAACTCTGAGCTTAGCTGGCAAACCCAAAAATTAAGTCTAGTATCGACAGTAGTAGACCTAGTTAACGTCTGGCCTAGGCCTTTACTGCTGTAGGTACTATTCCAATGCGCAGAGCCTATTGGGAAGATAGGAACTACACTACATGGCGCCCAACGCGTTTGGAAAGGGCGATAAAACTAACGTAAGACATTTAGAGTAACTCAGTCGTGCTTTCTCACTCAGACCCCTTTTCCCAAATACTCCAAAGACGTCTGGAGTGGGTGAAAGGTTATTATATCCTCCAAAACCTCGCAGGAGGGAACTCCTATGTATGGTTCTTGGTCTAGTCAACGTTGAAGGATAAAACAGTTCCAAAATATTGTGCATCTAATCTCTGTTTCCATAAAGAAACCTGATCTGCAAATAAACATAATACCATCCTGTCAGCAAAATGGACAGCGATGAAGAACGGGAGGTTACTAGATTAGCTACTGAAATAGCAGATGCTGATGCTACCATGCAAACAGCAGACCCGGATATAATACTCATCCAGGTCGCCAAAAGGAGATCTATAACCTTAAAACTTATAGAAAATGGACTGACACCTAGAGGTGGCACAGTCATATTCGTAATCGAGGCACACGAATATCGGCAGACAGAGGTATACTATACATGGATACATTTTCCAGCAGCTAATACTGTAACAAAGTACTTCCACTATTACAAAGTAGAGGAACCTCCTAATGAGTACACTCCTTTTGAGGAGGTGGAAGTACCACTCAAATTCCAAGAGCATTTGCTCTTATTTGATGGCGCCCTAATACATAACAATCACATTACAAGGCTCGGTCCTTTAGGAAGACCAGGAGCAACGTGGCCGGTCCTAGCCGGATACACACCACATCCAGACATCGAAAGAATGCCTGCAGCAGAGCTATTAATACAGCTAAAACAACTACTAAAAATTCATAGACAATTAGTTCAGTATGTAATGCGGACTTCAACAATTCAGCCAGCGATTAAACTTCCACAGCTGACCCCTCACCAGGGGAACACAAATAAAATTACACCACAGAACATCCAATCCTGCCTAGGTAAAGTTCCAGCTAAACGGGAACAGATACCATTCTGGTTGGCACAGAAAATCACCCAAATAGAGGCGGTGTTTCCTGACACCACGCCATTAGAAAAACACAGGATTCTGACTATATGTCTCCCAATGGGAATCGCACCACACATTGAGGACTGTGACACTTGGGGTACAGTCTTTGCTTCCATCTACACAAAAACACACGGTGTTCCATCCATTTCGGTAATACCAGATGTGCTAAAACAAATTCAAGATGAATACGGTCCAGAACCTGCTTTAACTCTTGGTATGAAATTACTGAAAGACTTCAAGCAGGTCTCGGCTATATTATTAGCCAACATAAAAGGTGAAGCAGCAAACGTGGCGATCCGCCAGAGGTTAAAAGAGACAGATATAGCAGACCAACCAGCTGAAATTGCCAGAATCATAGAAAAATCCTATGAAGAACTAGGCAGAGATAGTCTAGGTGGAATACCAGTAAAACCGCAACTGACTACAAGTCCAGAAAAAATGTTTTTTAATAATAATAATAATTCACCAAAAAAGAACTGGGATGGGAACAAACAATCCAATCCTAAAGAAAAGAAATTCCAGTCCAGAGGAAGGTCTCCTAGGCGAAGAGAGAAATCTCCAAACCCGAGACAAAGGTCACCCCAGAGTGAACCCTCTGGGAATAGATATAACCTTAGAAATAGGGATAATATTAAAAAACCTGATAGATATCAAGACATTGATACACGTCCCTCTCAATCTTTTCAGAATTCCTCGCAGAAATCGGAAAGAAGAGGACGATCAGAAGAGCACGCCAAGTCCAAAGACAAGGAACCTGCTCAACTGAAAAAGAAATCACAATTTCCAAAAAAGAAGGTAGCCAGTATCAAGGTAGTTAACAATGCCGAGAATACTGAGGACACAACTGAAAAACGGAGAGTGGGCTCAGACAATGCTAGACAGCGCAGCAGAGGTGAGCATAGCTCGCAAAGTCCTTATGAATCATCTGGAGACAGTGGACACGAATGAATACCTTCAAGTGGAAACTGCAGATACCAGAGTTAGCAAGCCCCACAAAATATACGAGATAACATTACGTATAGAGGGAGATAAGACTAGGAAAATTAGGGGACTATTTTGGGATAACCTCTCCAAAGGCTATGACATCCTTCTAGCTGAAAAAGACTGGCCACCAGAGTTTGTCAGGGAGTGCCCTCATGGCGAAGAAGTAATTATGCCTGCCTTCTCGAATCAAATACCGATTCATAAAAAATACACACTTGCTAGAAAGTGGGCAGTGGCCTTAGCACCTGCTTTATACAAAAATCATGTAGGATGGGATGAGGATTCTCCTCCTCACAAAATCCAGTTAAAATCACAACCTACTGCACAAAGGCAGTACCCAGTTAAGCAAGAAGCTAAAAAACAAGTAAATGAAATACTAGATCAGCTAGAATACCAGGGGGTGATTGAAACTTGCACCTCACAAATGAACAATCCTTTGTTTCCGGTCTCCAAACCAGACAATTCATACCGTCTAGTTTTGGATTACCGACACCTTAACACATGTTGCAAAACTTTTGCAGTGCAAAATTCACACAGTGCTGCACTAATGAATAACATAGTGCGCAAAAAATACAAAACTACCTTGGACATCTCCAACGGATTCTTTTGTCAAAACATAGCACCAGAGAGCAGATATTTAACAGCTTTCTCAGTAAATGGCACTCAAAAACAATTCTGTCGGTTAGCCCAGGGGTACAAGAATAGCCCGGGGGTATTCTCAGCGAGAGTAACAGAATTACTACAACTATATGATGATGAAGCATTATCTTATGTCGATGACATTTACTTAACAGATGATGACTTGGAGACTCACTTGAAAAGAGTGAACACCATAATACTTGGTTTCGCTGCAGAGGGTTACAAATTCAACTTCAAAAAGTCCAGAATTGCCCATCTGACGGTCCTATTCTTAGGATATGAGTTATCAAGTGAAGGTAAAAGCCTGGCAGACAATTTCCTAGAGAAATGTGCCGTAATCCAAGCTCCTAAAACACTAAAAAACCTACAGTCAATTCTAGGCTTCCTAAATTTCGGAAGAACATATATTGCAAATTACGCAGAAAGGGTCAAACCCCTTTATGATCTAATTAAACCAGACTTTAAAAGATCCAGTTGGACTCAAGCACACACAGAAATTTTGAGATCCTTACAAACAGACATGCTAATTAAAACAAAATTAGAAACCCGTGATAATACACGCAACCTTGTGATCCGAGTCATCCCAGGGAGATGCGGATTCACATACCTAACCTCTAATGAGGGAGATAAGGTACCAATTGCATTCAAATCACATTTGTACACAAAAGCTGAACAGAGATTCAGCAACAAAGGAAAAATGGTTCAAGCAGTTCAAACCGCAATAGCTAGAGAAAAAGACATAGCTGATGGTAGACATATCACAGTCAGAACAGCTGAATCAGCCTTCGAGGCACTAACAACACCGTGTAATTTACCAACAACAACATTGAATCCGGAATGGATACAATGGGTGAATTCAATCACAACGGACAAAGTATACTACTACTTTGATCCAGAACTAGAAGAATTGAAAAATCTAAAATATGAAAAGACGTATCCTCTGCCAATCGACATTCTGCCTCTACGACATTACGCCTGTGTAATCTATACAGACGGACATGCTCAACCATCCGTTTGGGGAGAACATGCATACAATCCCACATGTGAGATCACAAAAGAAGCGTGGCGCGGAGGTAAACTAAGACCTCTATTAACAAAATCACACTCAGTAGAAACTAATTCAGAACTGCAAACTGAAATAATAGCTTTGAAAATGGCGCTAGATAATGCGGATCGCGAATTCCCGACACTTATAGTGTCAGATTCATATTTCTGCGTCAAAGCATATAACAAGGATTTGCAGACATGGATTCAGAACGGTTACAAAGATGACACAGATGCACCAATAAAGCAGAGACTTCTCTGGGAACAAGTAGCTCTTTTGAAGAAAGAACTACCAAAGACTCACGTGACTCACTCACTGAGTCATCAACGTGATGGCGTTCACGTTGTAGGGAATTCATTGGCTGAGACAGCCGCAGCGGCAGCCACTAAATCGGCTCCCGTAGATCGGAAAAAGCGTACATTAAAATACATTGACGGTGAAACATTGCTGGCGGTGAAAACGTCATCAAAAGGCGACTGCTCAGCGTTACCGATCAACTATCCACTCAATTATACATACATAATCGATGCAAACTCCGTCCCTTTTGCTCGAATCCCTGGAGTGGGGGACAGAGTGATTCCAAACATGGACAGGAGAAACTTGTTAATCGCAGACGCACACATGGGCGAGGGTCACAGACACCTTAAATTAAAAGATTCTCTGGAAGATTTACAATCACGATACTGGTGGCCAGGCATGAGCCTCCATCTTACCATCTTTGTAAAAAAACTGCCCAAACTGCAACAGAGATCGCAGTGGGGAGAGAAGCAGTTTAATACCTCGTCGTATCAAGGCAGATAATATTACCAGCAAAAAGAATGGCTTGCGATTAACATATACAGGCTAGTTCCCACTTATAATGTAGATCCAGAGCACTCGGCTGACGTCCGGACTATTATACAAGATTTGCGAGTCTAAATGGCATATACGCTAAGAGCATGCTACGTTCGACCATTTTTTTCTTTTTCTCAGGCAATCCAGCCTGGGGGGGGAAAGAATGGCCAAATGAGCACAGCCCAGCGGGAATCTTCTCACTTCCTTCCTGAGGGTATGGGATGGTGTAAAGAAAAAACCAAGACAGAAAGCAATCTATAATAGAAAGGATATTAGGTTCGGGAGCTGGGTGGGTCAAACATCTAATAAGTGTCCAACGTAGTCTAAATAACTTGCCAAGAAATTCTCTGAAGGGATTCAGTCCGTACGAATTATTATTCGGAACTAGGATGTTGATCTCTGACCTTGATAGTCAGACTTCAGTGGTAATAGAAAAAAGCTTTGATGTCAAAGACCGTTTGGCTATTTTACAGGACTTAAACAAAACAAGAAAAAACCTGAGCAACATACAGTTGAAACAACAGCCAACAACCACTGAAGAATCACCACCTGTCCCAGCAAGACCTGTCTGGATTCCAAAAGTCGGGGATCTAGTCAGGGAGAAGATCGCGGTAAAGAAGGAATTTGGGCCTTCTTACAGAAAAGCAGTTCCTGTCTTGTCTGTCAACGGGACAAGATCAGTTGTACTACCGCCACTTGCTGGAAAAAAGGAGAACCGAGTTGTATCCATCGACCTGGTAAAACCACAACATGTGGCTGATAACAAACAGTAGGCCAAGTGGACTCCCAATAAGTAGCAGAACACCAAGGTTTGCTACCAGTACAGAGGTCCTAACAAAGAGGCTCATCACATTCGAAACGCCTACAGAAGAACAACAAGGAGTATGCAACAATGCAATAGAACTTAGACCTCTGAAAACCCAAATAAAGACATTTAGCAGAGACACACCAATCTATACTGAAGTACCAAGTGAAAATGCAAGAAACAAAAATCCTGAACCAATTGGAACAATTGACAGAACTGCATCCGGTTACTTCATCAACTTCGATGATTCCTCTGAAGGTTTCAGCGAACAAAAGACACAGCCATCATCAAAATCCTTTAAAGAAAAAGCGAAGGAACTTTTGAAACAACTAAAAGAAACATATCTGGTTACTCCATGGATTGAATTTTGGGTGGGTTTTGGTGCATTTATCCTCATACTTTGGCTCATCATGGTATTTACCTTGGGACGCTTCATTGAGGGAAAATATGCTAAAATGGACACAGCAAGTCAGAACATCAACTTGGTCCTCAAACCACACACATCTTCACACGTCGAGAAACGAGAACTTTCTTCAGAACTTTCTTCAGCCAACTTCACAGCAATTCCAATACCTGGTGGGGTAGCCTGGGACAACACTGACTATGAAATTTATGGTCCGGTCGAGATCCTGAAATATCCACACCAAATTAAGATCTCTTTGAGTGACTTTGCAAAACCAAACTCATTTGCTGATGATTGGGACTTTGAAAGTATAAACAATATGATGTCTGACTTAGTAATGTCTGCTAAATTTACAAAACATGATTATTTGCAAGGTTCTACAAATTATGATAGTATGTATTGCTATAACCACTATGGTAACCATTTCTTGCATAAATCGGCACAACCTAGAAATGTTTTAAATTATAATCAATGGGAACATTGTGCTACACCTCCAAAAGGGAGCTCTAGAACCGTTTATGACAAATATTCATACTTTCAAGGTTTTAACACTAGTAATGCTGAAACATTTTATTATAAATTATCAAACAAGACAGGGACCAAAACCATGATAACCAACACAAAATTGATTTATTCTGATTCATTCTTTGAAAAAATGAATACTTTTGGATTCGATTATTGGGACAAAAATGTTGATTTGAAAAGTGTTTGGGGTACAAAAGAATGGCAAGTACAGGGTATAGAAGCTTTGTTTAGAGCCTGCATGATCCCAGAACAAATGATATTTTTAAATGACACTGTTCAACAAACCACCTGTCTTGGCTTAGCCAAAATCAAAGATTTAAATAACCCGTCTATTCCAAAGCCAACAATGTTTAGCAATAACTCTGATACAGATGAAGAAATAGACATAAACCATATACTTAACCAAAACAGAACACATCCTGATTGGAAACAATGGTTGATCTGGCCCACAGATACAAATAACTGTCAAGATAGATTCCTGAATAAAACACAGGGTTTCAAAATGACCAGGCCAGACCCTAGATATCCCCAAAGACATCACCCAGGGATAATAACAACCTACAGTGTGGGCAAATTATGCCTTCAATGGCTACAGTCTTCCACACTGCCTGAAATTAAGCAACACCTAACTTTACTTACTGATGGTGCTGACTTGCGTGATTTCATAATGGGACCACGCAAACAGCGTCAAAAGCGTTTCATAGCAGCCTCTGTATATGCAGCATACAATGAGGCCTGGAAGGTTACTCAAATTGAGACAGCAGAAAGAATACGGGAAATTGACCGTATCAATTTGGAAAAATCACTTTCTGTAGTGGACAATGGGTTAATGACTCTGTCCTCCAGAATTTTTTCATTGGACAGCATTGTGTCTTCAGCAATCGACATATTATCGCAAGACTTACTGTTATTACAACATGGTCAGTCACAATTGCGTTCTATTGTACAGCTTGGCTGGACGTTACAAAATCTGCGTTCAGGCTATGTGCCTTGGCGTTTAATCAACACAACGTCACTATTCCAAATCTTTAACCTTACTGATAGACAAATCGGTATGGCGCAGAAGGGTGCTGATTATACAATCTTGAGCATTGAAAAACTAGAAAGATTACCGTTGACAATGTCAGAACGACCTGTCAGTGAATGGATAATCCACGGAATCATAAATATTCCAATCTCAACCTTCAGGTTTCAATACTGCCAAAAATATATACAGGCTGGCATGTACGAGAAATTGGGAAAGGGGTACCTTAAAACAACTTGGAACCTGCCCTATTCACATGCATGTGTCAGTAACAAAGGACAGAAAGTGTTTCTTAGTGGCAACAATTGTGCTATGTCACTAAGCGGCACACTTCTGTGTAACGGTATTAGTTTGCACGGAGCCTGTGAAGGGAATTCATACAACCTTTCATGTCACCAGCAAGGCGCACCTGCAACTGAAATAGAACCATTCTTTCAAAGACTCTATAATGGGAGTTACATTCTTATTGTAGACCGCAGATGTTGTAGTCTTATGCCCGGGACTCCTTATCTCGTCACTACGACGGCGAAGGTCAAGTGCTGTGGACGTTCTTTGTTCCCCAGCTCCTTTCCAGACAGGGAGGCAAGGGCATGGCCCGGTTTGAAAATTACTTCTATTCGAATAGACACTTTAAGCAGAATGAAAATAGTGCTTCTTCAGACGCCTACAAGGCTCACGTCATCTAAAGAAACGTATGATCTACAAGTCGCAAGGACGACTGCAGAGATACATACATTATTATCAACTAATTCCCCCGTACATTTCGCGGAAATCCTGAGCGAAATCTTAAATATTTCTGATACCACTGGGGTCTCAAAGGTATTTAAGACAGTATTTTCGATGGCATTAACACCATTCAAAGCCATACTGGGTATTTTTCCAGATTTCGTCCATTCGATTTTTGGCGGACTTCCCTTGATCCTGGGACTAATTGCAGGAATCCTATTCCTAGTCCTTATTTTTCGTTATGGCAACCCATGTCACAGAACAAACTCTCACGACAATGGAAGATACGATCCTAGCCATTGGATACCGGGACCGGATATCAAAAATCCTGGGACTCTCCCGGCTTAGAGACCTAAACATGACTTGGTTTCTATCATTTCGACCAATGTGGCAAAGGTGTGTTTTACCTGTACTAAGGTGTCTGCTATGCGGAGAAGAATGCGTGTTAGACACCTGTCTGACGCTACAATCGGATGCGCCGGTGGATGCAGATACACTGCTGGTTCCTACCAAGGTTCACGCTTTGTGCTGCCCTCAAAGGCTGCCAATTCTGATGACGGCATTCCTGGAATCTTCACCACTGCGATTGAAGGGTAGTGAAGTTCAAGATGAAAGCAGCATCGAACAGGTACGACCTTCTGTCAGCAATGCAAATCAGAATGTCAATGCAGACAATCATGCGCATGAATGCATGGTTACCCCTATTTCCGACTTAGTGGAACTTTCCCATGAAGCTGTTGACAGTTTTTTCGAAAGCCTGAATGATATGATGTTCTCTCCGGAACAGAAATAGAGACTTTTGAGTAAACTCGCACACGGCGTTCCCTGAATTCGGCCTTCAACTTTTAAGAAATAAAGTCACATGAACAATTACAATCCAGTTCACGGACAGCAACTTTTTTCAGCAAGCCCTTAAAATATTTTTCTATATATTTTTTCCCCGGGACACTGATCTTCTGCTTAAAGTAAGAAACTATTCCTAGAGAACTAAGATTTCTATTTTTTTAGATACTTTATAGACTTTATATAGACTTTAGCTGCCCGCTGGTATGTTCACAATATATTTTATGTGATGAAATGGTTTCGACTTTTTTTCTGTATAGCCATATTAAGAGCCATTTCATGTGTATTTCTCATATACCAACAAGCAATAATGCATAACAATGCGTGTTTACTTTTGCATTTAATTCATAGCTTAAGTGCATACAATATATATGACTGCAATTTTTCAGTATATTTGAAAATTTCAAAATGCATTTATGTATTTTGGGGTGGTAAGGTATACACTATACTCTATAGTATGTTGTACTATGTTATACTATGCATAGATTAGTAGATATGACCATAGTTAGCGTGGAGTGGGTGTCGTGTATTTCTATAGGTTCTGAATCGATCCCCCTATTCCTGACCCTATTCTGGTTAAACTACCTAGCTAGTTAACTAACAGTCAGCCCATGAGGCAAGAAATCCCCCATGATGCAGATACCGTTATCTGACGCAGTCACACTACGGCACAGGAACGTGTTATCTGATTAGGTCATAACGCTTGAGATCTAATTAGACAAGCGACATTCCTCCAGCCCCTGATAAGGCATACGACGTTCTCATAACAAATCAAACCTATGACAACCTGGATAATCCGTGCGGCCATTGTTTTGATTTCACAGAGAACTTTAGTAAAGAATGTGCTAACGAGCAAGTCGTATGACATCTTTATTGACGTACCTATGTCCATCCTTACGTCAATCCCGGCACCTTTAAGGTATAAATATTGCCGACCTTGCCCTATGCAAAACACACGCGTGGTGACAAGACTGAGCAGCCATACTTGCCGAAGCCGAGAGCAGAAGCAGACCCCGCAGGCAGCAGCCCCGCCTTCCTGACGCGCTGAGAGACGCGCTGCTATCTCAAGCCGAGAGACCCAGCACCGGCGCTTCCGGGTAGCCCTCGCAGGCAGCCTGGAATATCGAGAGCAGAGAAAGAGATACCATTCCTCATTCATCCTAAATTCCAGGTACAGAACTGAATAACCCCTCTTAGAGAATTCTTTAGTTATTCACTTGGCAAAAACAAACTTAACTTAAACTGTAACTTTCTATTCCCGCCCACGCATTAGACTTAGGTCAGGTACACAGGGTAGGCGTATTTAGAAACACCAGTTGAGTACGTTTAGTCAAATGTATATGTGTATGTAAATATATTTTAATCATTTTAAAACATCATATGGCTCAGAAACCATATCAATGTTTTTACAATATTATTTTATACTATTGCTTTTAATGTATGCACTTTACTTAACTATAAGTATTGCAATAATATCGATCCATTTCTCTTGTACGAGAAAAGAGACTGATCAATAAATAACATCTTTTATTGAACACGCCCGTCTCTTCCTTTTCTCTACATTCTGATGAGACTAAGAATGCACGTACTGACTGAGTAAAATAATTGCCTTGTGCTCACACGACTCTCGAGATTGACTCTTGATTAGGGGAGAGCAAAGTTGTCATGTTCTATGGTTGTCAGAAACTAAATCCCTTCTTGTCTAATCAGGGGAGTTAATCCTTCCTTGAACATTCGAGAAAGTTTCTAGCGAACTCTGAGCTTAGCTGGCAAACCCAAAAATTAAGTCTAGTATCGACAGTAGTAGACCTAGTTAACGTCTGGCCTAGGCCTTTACTGCTGTAGGTACTATTCCAATGCGCAGAGCCTATTGGGAAGATAGGAACTACACTACAACCCAGTGCAGCTGACCAGTGTGCTGGTGTCCACTGTTCTATTCTATTATTAGAGATAATTATCTCTGTTTTATCAGAGTTTAGTTTGAGATAATTATGAGTCATCCACTCCTTGATGAAAAGCATAGTGTGTTGGAATAAGTCCTTGAAGTCATCCGTTTCATCAAGCGGGAAAATCAGCTGCATGTAATCTGCATAGTTGTATACCTTCACTGCCCTTTCTTGACGAGCATGAATCAGAGGACAGATATATATATATATATTCACTGAAAAAACCATAGGTTATAGACCATATATAGTTAGGAATTAGCATTTACAAAACCTTGAAAATTCACTGAAAAAACCATAGGTTATAGACCATATATAGTTAGGAATTAGCATTTAAAAAACCTTATTTTACTCACACAAAACCATTGAAATTCCATATATAGTTAGTTGCACTAACTATATATCGCGCACCTGCAATCCACTGCTGATCATGTCACATATTACATCATTCATGACATGGTCAGTGACATCACTGATGACATCACTGATGACATCTCAAATGACATCACTGATGACATCACTGATGACATCTCATTTGACATCATTCTTGTGCTAATACGATAAACCTCTTCAGACTCTAATATAACCTTAGATACACTCAGTGTATACAGACACTCACACACTTCCACTCATCCATGGAGTTACTCACACACCCAGTCAGTCATGCAAAGAAACAATCTCATCTCCATTTCTTCAACTATACAGTTAAACACACCTTACTTATTGAAACATATACTAACACATATTTACTCTCTTATACAATCCCTGATACAAGTTCACAATGATCGATACAACCACTCACTCATTCGGTGGCTCTCATGCACAGTTATTTATATATGCCAACTCTCACATGTACTGTGTTTTACATATGTACTTACTATGACATGTAGCATTGAGATATCCATTCACTCATCAATACACTCATGCACACAGTCAACTGCCCATGTAGCTGTTTCCACATGCACTCTTGAACTCATACACCTAGTGAATAAACTGTTCACACATCTATGCATAGAGTCACACACCTTCCAGCCACCCCCACACAAACTCAATCTCCCATAGAAATACTTGGGCAAGCAATTAATAACACATATAGCCTCTCGTATAGCTAATGATCAACACATGCAGCAGTTTACAGAACAACAGACATAATGATGCACAAATTAAGACAGTTTAGTCACTAACCCATGCATTCAGTGAGACACATTTAATCACTCACTCATACAGTCAGTCACGCACCTACTAAATCCTTCATCCAGACACTTATACATCCACTCATTCTTCAATATGTAAGATATATTTTAACTTTACAGAAACATACAGTCACTGGATGTTGTCATCAGTGATGTCATCAGTGATGTCATTTGAGATGTCATCAGTGATGTCATCAGTGATGTCACTGACCATGTCATGAATGATGTAATATGTGACATGATCAGCAGTGGATTGCAGGTGCGCGATATATAGTTAGTGCAACTAACTATATATGGAATTTCAATGGTTTTGTGCGAGTAAAATAAGGTTTTTTAAATGCTAATTCCTAACTATATATGGTCTATAACCTATGGTTTTTTCAGTGAATTTTCAAGGTTTTGTAAATGCTAATTCCTAACTATATATGGTCTATAACCTATGGTTTTTTCAGTGAATTTCAATGGTTTTTTAATAGCAAATATCATAAGCTGTCGAATGTCAAGTACGTGGTAAGTGAAAACATTTTCGTGTTTATGCACACTGATCTGCTTTGAATGGTGCCCCCCCCCCCTCATTTCTATTAGGAGTACTCTCTCTTTGCAGATAGTGAAAGGTAGTTAACGCAGGTCTTTGCCCCCATTGTAATCCGTCGTGCCTGCTTCTCTCTCCATTTGATTGATTGTTATCCAAGTATTTACTGTTTTAGAATTAGTTCTCTTTGGTTCATTCTCTATTTACAAACAAACACAGAGTCGCAATACTCTGTTCAGTCTTTGCAGATAACGAAAAATCGTGTAAAAAAAAAAAAAGGAATCGAGCAAAAACAGTAGGCCACTAATGGGATCTCTTTTTGACCTCGCTAAAATAGAAACATTAGGAACAACCCCTCATGACAAATACAAAACTAGTGAGATGAACTGAACTCCACACAATGATGGCTGCAAAACAACTCGGCTCCGCCACCCACCCCGCCCAAAATAACGATAAAGAACGGCTGCCATGATTGGTTGCGGAATGACCACGACGGAGCTACGAAATGGTGCTGCTCTCATGCTAACCCCAGCTTTAGTCTGAAACATCCAGAAACACTGTAGACTACCAATTCGATCAGTTCCGGTAGCGCCCCAATGTAACCCGGTAGAGAAGAACTAGCTCTCCCCTCTTTGACTGATGGTTCTTGTTGCCTGTCCCTTCTGTTGTCATTTAACAGAACTATTTAGCCTGCTGAAAGGGGTTGTGTTCCGACCGCTGGTTGGTGGAGACATTTTGACTATATTCTGTACCTGCGTTGTCGCGTAATGCGTCATATGACGCGCCGCGTTAGCGCATCCGGAAGTCATTCGGGGCGCGCAGCGCGTAACGTAAGCATAACAAGTCATGTGACTTGTTAATAAAACTTTTCATTGGTTCATTTTACTTTTCTTATTGTAATGATGAAAGGCTTGGTCATATGACCTAAAAATTACGCTTTTCATTACTTCCGAACATTATTTTTTCTTAAATATATGTTATAATGTTCCAGGCTAATGTACTTTCCCGGAAATTTTACAACTGTCCTGCAAGTAAAATATATTCTTTTTTCGAGAAAAAGAGCGTTTCTTCGTCCCATGACGGAGCCGTTGAGCAAAAGAGGGTCGACCTGCTGTCTTAGTCGCCGATACGCCTGAATATGAGATTCTTATCGATCACTTTATGTTGCAGGAATAGAAAACACAACAGCCCTTGACCATTTATCTTTACTGCGTTCCTTCGTATTATACCTTTTACCCTTCATGTAATTGGTCTGCTTTATTTCACTTGCCTTTTAATGATTCTAAAACAGTCACTATTATTAAAAACTTTACCAATGTATATACTACTACCATGTTTTCTTTTAAAAACCTTTATTGAGAAAATTTCATTATACAAATACGAGCCTATAACCACGTGGGCCTGCCACAGAGCAAACTGTAATCGTATATGATGAATAGACATTTACACTGTAGAGGAACGTAACGGGCGGGCCATTAGGTTGCAAGAACTAAGGTGTCTAACAGTTAAGGAATCGGTGGACGTACATTTTATAATTAAAATACGACAGGGCCAGTTACAATAAAATTATCTAGATATACATTTGCGGGCAAGTACCATGGGTGACGTTAATTCGAACTTTCAACAGTACAGTAATCAATAACACATCAGAACTTAATATCAATAGGGATGTCGAAATATTCAATCAATTCTCGTCCCCGCCCGCCATGTGCTTCAAAACTGCATACGTATCTCGTGATTTCAAGGTTCTGCAACCAGTACACAACAAGGAGTTACGAGTCCCATTTATTCTGGCGCCATTTTGGGCGAGGACGGGCAGGTCCAGGATATAGTCAAAATGTCTCTACCAACCATCGACTATGATGATGTTCATATGCTGTATTTATTAGAGTAACACTCATCTGTCCACATGAAATTAATTTGCCACAATCTAAACATGTCATTTTAATCTTTCCAAAGTTCTTCTAAATATTTGGGACCGTTTCCCTTGCCTCTGAAGCTCTCAGTGCCACTTCTTTGATGAATGTACTAGCAGGTCAGGGGTTCTCCTCCAAATCTCTCTTTTATGCAGCACTATAATTAATTGGTGCCACCTCTCCATATGACGATGCATGGTATAGTTACCACAACTATATTTTTTTTCGGTTCCTCTGGAGAGTTCATCGTGGCAGATGAAGCGTGTAACGTACCGGGCATTTACCTTTTTTTGCATGTACAGGAAAGGAAAAAAAAATCGAGCGTCCGAGTTCTAAGGTGTCCCAGGGCCATTTTGGTGGACCAGGCCCAAATCCAAAGAACAGCCATCTCACAGGCTAATGGGGCGACCCACGCCGAGTTTCAGCATTGTAGTATGACCACACAAGTACAGCAACTTGCTAGACATCACCTCGGTGCCATCCGGATCTCGGCGCCCCACTGCAGATGAAGTGCCTCTCAACTATGAAACCACCACGGTGACATCCGGATCTTGGCGCGTTGTGCTGCCTTCGGCCTATTCGCACATCGGTCCGCTACTGACGCCATCTCACAGGCTAATGGGGCGACCCACGCCGAGTTTCAGCATTGTAGGATGACCACACCAGTACAGCAACTTGCTAGACATCACCTCGGTGCCATCCGGATCTCGGCGCCCCACTGCAGATGAAGTGCCTCTCAACTATGAAACCACCACGGTGACATCCGGATCTTGGCGCGTTGTGCTGCCTTCGGCCTATTCGCACATCGGTCCGCTACTGACGCCATCTCACAGGCTAATGGGGCGACCCACGCCGAGTTTCAGCATTGTAGGATGACCACACCAGTACAGCAACTTGCTAGACATCACCTCAGTGCCATCCGAATCTTGGCATCTCAACGCCTAGTGGTATCTTCCATACAAAAAATATTGTTACGCTGCCTTTGGCCCCATTCGCACATCAGTCCGCAACTTAGACACCACCTCGGTGCCATCCGGATCTTGGAATGTCAGCACCTTTTGGTGTCTTCTCGTCAGAAAATATTGTTGCGCTGCCTTTGGCCCCATTCGCACATCAGTCCGCTACTGACGCCATCTCACAGGCTAATGGGGCGCCCCACGCCGACTTTCAGCATTGTAGAATAACCACACCAGTACAGCAACTTGCTAGACATCACCTCGGTGCCATCCGGATCTCGGCGCCCCACTGCAGATGAAGTGCCTCTCAACTATGAAACCACCACGGTGACATCCGGATCTTGGCGCGTTGTGCTGCCTTCGGCCTATTCGCACATCGGTCCGCTACTGACGCCATCTCACAGGCTAATGGGGCGACCCACGCCGAGTTTCAGCATTGTAGGATGACCACACCAACTTGCTAGACATCACCTCAGTGCCATCCGAATCTTGGCATCTCAACGCCTAGTGGTATCTTCCATACAAAAAATATTGTTACGCTGCCTTTGGCCCCATTCGCACATCAGTCCGCAACTTAGACATCACCTCGGTGCCATCCGGATCTTGGCATCTCAGCGCCTTGTGGTGTCAGTCAGAAAATATTGTTGTGCTGCCTTCGGCCTATTCGCACATCGGTCCGCTACTGACGCCATCTCACAGGCCAACGGGGCGCCCCACGCCGACTATCAGCATTGTAGGATGGCCACACCAGTGCGGCAACTTGCTACACACCACCTCGGTGCCATCCGGATCTTGGCATCTCAGCGCCTTGTGGTGTCTTCTACTCCGGAAATATAGTAGAAAATATTGTTGCGCTGCCTTTGGCCCCATTCACACATCAGTCCGCTACTGACACCATCTCACAGGCCAACGGGGCGCCCCACGCCGACTTTCAACATTGTAGGATGGCCACAGAAGTGCGACAACTTACTAGACACCACCTCGGTGCCATCCGGATCTTGGCGCGTTGTGCTGCCTTCGGCCTATTCGCACATCGGTCCGCTACTGACGCAAACTCACAGGCCAACGGGGCGCCCCACGCCGACTTTCAGCATTGTAGGATGGCCACACCAGTGCGGCAACTTGCTACACACCACCTCGGTGCCATCCGGATCTTGGCGCGTAGTGAAGCTGCAGCAGCTGCAAATAAGCTTCAGACAGTGTTACAACCGCTGCTCAGAACTCTCAACTATGACACCACCTCGGTGCCATCCGGATCTTGGCGCGTTGTATTGCCTTCGGCCTATTCGCACATCGGTCCGCTACTGACGCCGCCTCACGTGCCAACGTATTTTCTCCGCATTTTATACCCTATGCCGCATAACAGGTCATGTGACTTGTTTATAAAACTTTTCATTGGTTCATTTTACTTTTGGTTTCCTAATGATGGAAGGCTTGATCATATGACCTAAAAACAACACTTTTCATTGGATGAAAACTTTTTTTTTCCCCCAAACGATGAAAGCCCCACCTTGTTTCTGGATGTTTCAGACTAAACTGGCGTCACCATGAGAGCACCACCATCTCGTAGCTCCGTCGTGGTCATTCCGCGAGCAATCATGGCAGCCGCTCCCCACCAGAAGCCTGCAGGAGTCGGGGCCCCCAAAACTTTTGATGAATTCTCAAGGCGGAGGGGACGCTTTCGAGAATGGGGTCCAAGACCTAGCAGACAAGCGTCCGATTTCCAAGGTGTCCCAGGGCCATTTCAGTGGACCACGCCCAAAAAGGAAAGAGCCTGCCGCCATTTTGAGAGTCCTGTGGCAGCCGCCTATCGCTGCACCGCAAGAGTGGGCGCAACTCAGCTGAATGGCGGATTTTGACACAGTGGACCAAAAGCGGACGGAATGGCAACTGAAACGGTAAAGGGGCGCCCCACTAAAACAGATGAGACTCCACCTGGAGAGGCCCGTTCACGCCGCCTCCCCCGGGGCGCTCCACGCCGTTATTCGGAGCAGCATTGTAGGATACCAAAACCAGTGCGGCAACTTACTGGACATCACCTTGGTGCCATCGTTCTGCTGCCTTGGAACTATTCGCACAACAGTTTGCTACTGATGACCCACCCCCCGCGACGCCCCACGCCGTTATTTGCTGGGTGGCAACTTACTAGACATCACTTTCGTGTCATCTAGATTTCGGCGCGTTCTGCTGCCTTGGAACTATTCGCACAACAGTTTGCTACTGATGACCCACCCCCCGCGACGCCCCACGCCGGAAATCTGGACGTTGTGCTGCGTTGGGACTATTCGCACAGCCGACCGCTACTTCGTTGTTTTTCTCTAAAAATGTTTATATGTTATTACTATTTTTGTTTTCTTGTATATATTTATAAATTATTAAAGTTTTATAATCTTACTACTTTGTCGGAGTGCTATATATTTTTAATGTGACACATAATTGTAAAAACTTTGATGTACAAAGAGTCATCCCTGGAATCTTCCGCTTCACGCTCGGTCCCCTCCCCAATCACAATACAGGATGGTTTTCAGATAATAGCAACGCTTCTGCTGTGACGGATCTCATCGAGTGTGGGCCTTGATCTACTATAACTCCTTTGAAGAGGGGTGATTCTTTACAGCTGTGGCCATAAACTACATCTGCAGGGCTAGCTGATAGCCTAGGACCGGCCTGGACAATCGGACACAGAGGAAAAGGAGTGTCAGAGGGTGCGGTAGTGAATAGGGCGAAAGGGAGGTGTCGGGCGGGCACAGGGTGTGATTCTCAGGGAAGAGCAGCGCAGATGGGGGGAGGTTTATTACCCATGCATAAGACAGAGAGCGGGGGTGACCACTGCCTGGGTGAGATGCTTGCGAGGGTGGGGAGCCATGCTAAGGATCGACAGCGTGCACAGAGTGGGTCTGGTCAAGGCATCTAAAATGGCTGCCGTGCACGACAAAAGTGTGGCATTTGAAAAAAGACAAGATGGCGCACACAATGTTTTTCAACAATTCCTGATTTCCTTCGAATCGAACGTTAACAGACGTTGGGGCATATTACCAAAGTTAAGCGATATTTATCCCTAACGATGCATTGCAAAGATTTTTTTACCGTCAGAAATTATCGCAGATAAACCTTGCTATTATCAAGGTTTATCGCAAATACGATAAAAAACGAGCGCAATGCATTAATATCGCTGAAAACTCCGCGATATTCATGCATTACCGAGCTAATGCTCTTAGCCATGTTATCCACCTCCCATTGGATAACATGGCTAAGAACTGCTCAGGGCAGCTGTTACTTTTTGGAGATATTCGCGCTTATCTCGAATATTTCCAAAAGTTGATAATAGGAGATAGCGATGTTAGCGACTGTTTCCAGTCGCTAACATCTTGGCATGCCCACTTTGCATGTCATTAGTGATAAATATCACTCACATGCAAAGTGGGACCCAAGATGGTCGCTATCTCCTACTAGCCGTCGCTAACTGGTGTTAGCAACACCTAGGTAATACAGATATAATTTTATCTCCGCGAAGCGGAGCGCTGTTACAGATATATATCTTGTTTTTGAACGTTAATTTCTCAAAATGCACTGAAGCACATATATTGAGACATAGCAAAGGCACATCGGGCTACCAGTCCCTAATATTTTACCAAGTTTCGTGCAAATCCATTCAGCCGTTCGATTATTATTATTATTTTTTTTTTTTGCCCCGCGGGGCCCTTTTAAAACCTCCACATCAAACCTAGGGGGTCAGCGAGGATCTACTATGCCCCCTTATGGTCATTTGCCCCTTCGCTTTGGCCTCCTCTTGTCTCTCGATCCTACCGAGAGACAAGATGGCGGCCGCTACGTACTGTTTGGAATGTTTACAGACACCGGAGAGCCAATCAGCTTCGCTTCGCAAAGCTCCGTAACGCGAAAAGTACGCGAAGCGGTGCGCTGTTACAGATATATATCTTTTTTTGAACGTTAATTTCTCAAAATCCACTGAAGCACATATATTGAGACCTAGCAAAGGCACATCGGGCTACCAGTCCCTACAATTTTGCCAAGTTTCGTGCAAATCCATTCAGCCGTTCGATTATTATTATTATTATTTTTTTTTGCCCCGCGGGGCCCTTTTAAAACCTCCACATCAAACCTAGGGGGTCAGCGAGGATCTACTATGCCCCCTTATAGTTATTTCCCCCTTTGTTTTGACCTCCTCTTGTCTCTCGATCCTACCGAGAGACAAGATGGCGGCCGCTACGGACTGTTTGGAATGTTGACAGACGCCGGAGAACCAATCAGCTTCGCTTCACAAAGCTCCGTTGCGCGAAAAGTCCGCGAACCAGTGCGCTGCCTGGTCCGCGCTTACAGATATATATCTTTTTTTAAACGTTAATTTCTCAAAATCCACTGGAGCACATATATTGAGACCTACAAAAGGCACATCGGGCTACCAGTCCCTACAATTTTGCCAAGTTTCGTGCAAATCCATTCAGCCGTTCGGGCTAAAAGTGAGGCCAACCGCCCTATGGAAATTAACATGGGAAAAACGCGTTTTGGGACCCCCCTTTTTTCTCGGCCCCCCCTTGACGAACCCCCCCAAAATTTTCAGGGGCTGCTCAGAAACAAAATGTGCCATTTTCCTGAAAATTTCAGCCAATTCCGTCCACAAACGCCAAAGTTATTAGACATAGAATTTTCAAAAAACCCATAGAGAAAAAATCCTAACTATATATACCTACTGGCGACCGCCAGTAGGTAATATATTGCACAGATGGGGCGAAATGGAAGACCCTTGATGTACCCCACAATTGGTGTTAACCCGAGAGGAATTAAAGGATGCCAGTCTAATGGACTGAGAGCATTCCCTTAAAAATGAGAGCATCCAATCCAGAGCTATGCCCCTCAGACCTGCCGCCGCCATTCTATCCGATCCACAGTATCGAAAGCAGCAGATAGGTCTAATAATACCAAGGCCTGTGTACACCCCCTGTCTGCTCCTTCCTTCAGGTCATCCATGACACTTAAGATAACTGAATCGGTAGAGTGCAATGGTCTGAAACCTGCCTGATGAGAATCCTAAAAATTAGATTCTTCGATGAAGGCGCACAGGAGTTTAGCCACATGTGCCTCCAGCAATTTAGCTGGGTAAGGAAGGAGCGAGAGAGGCCTATAATTGCCCAGGATGCGGGGATCTACTCCAGCTTTCTTTTGTAATGGCACTAACACTGAGTCTTTGAAGGCAAGTGGCACTACCCCTGAGCTCGTCATGAGCATGGATGGTGTTAATAGCAATGGTATGACCAGCAGAAGAGATTGCATCAGTGGAAGCATTAGTAGTAATATAAGAAGTAGTGGCAATATTGGCAGCAGTAGACCTGGTTGGAGCCGTAAAAGCAGCACAGGTAGCCTAAGTGGCAGTAGCGTCCGTGGCAGTGGTTACTGTGAAGTGAGAAAGTTGAGGGCCCTGCGCCAAAGCTATTTTGGGGGGCCCAGTTTGGAACCGCTTAGAATTTATGATCTAGTTTCAAATCTTTCACTCCTTCTTTTGCCAGGTCACTGACAGTGCACAGGCACACTCGTCCTAATTCGCAAAATTGTAATACAGTACCAGCTCAGTGTGAGAAGTTGGCCTGATATATAATGTTCACTATTCTAGTGAACACTTTGTATCAGTCCAAACAACCCTTATTGATGTCTGGTTGTAAGTCAACCTGATAGACCAGCTATCCTAGTAGCATGGACACGTGCAGTCTTTAGGCTAAACTCTAGAGGGCGTGTTAAGCCAGCTATTTTACCATCACATTTACCCCTTGAACACCAAGTGAAAGGACACCACACAAGTTGTTATGAAAATAAACAGATATTTATTTATAACAAGTCTACCCTGAACTCTTTATGAGTCAGGGAGCTAAGCACAATACAAAACTCTTAAGAAAATACTTTAAGTCGCACAATTTACACAAATGCCCGAGGGGCACGAAAAACCATATACTGCACAAGTGGAATGCGAAATTACTAGCAGGTAAGTACTATTCTCATAGGCTTTAGAATCGCTAGGACTGGACTACTGAACCTTTAGATTACGAGTAGGAGGCCTAGGGACGTCGTGTGCAGAGTGGGAACTCTCACACGTAAGGCGGGAAAGTCTATGGAGGCTAGTAAAAGCAAAGTTAGTGTTTTCGGGTGAACCCGACTAGGTAGGTCAAAACGAAAGTGGATCTAGACACTTAGAGAGTTGGTCTACGCTGGAGCACCGGAGTACTCGGTTTACCTAGCCCAGGGGCTGCGGCTGCATAGGGTTCAAATGTCGTCGGGTTTCTTCGTTGATGAACCAGGAGCCTGAAGAAAGAAGTTGCTGGCAGGCGACCAGTGAAGAAGTTCTTGGGGATCCAAGCCTGGATCGGGAAGAGGAAGACCTGTAAGCAGAGGGGACCAAGTTCTGAATCACTAGCCAGTGATTTAGGTGGGCACCAGAGTGGCACCGGGCGAAGTCACCTCAACCAGGTGAGTGGGCGCTGCTGGGCTCTGCAGTCTCTCGGACCAGGAGGCGTTGTCGGCGACCAGGATGGAGGTGCGAGCTGTCCCACGAAGATATCTGCTGTCGACGTCGCTGGACCCAGGATTGGGGCAACAAGTCTTGGCAAATGCAAGCCCACGCGGTGGACTTAAAATGGCGTCTGGAGTGGACCAGGAGGGTCCAGGGTGCTTCTCTGATGGAGGGAAGCAAGGGCCAGTCTGGAGCAACCAGACCAGCGGTGTTGTCGTCGGAGTTCGTCGTCAGGAGGGCCACTAGCCAACGGGCAAGTGACCTGGACAACGCGGTGAGCAGCAAAGAGCAGAAGGGCCCCACGCAGATCTCGTGGATGCAAGGGGGCTGGACTTCGGTGCTGGAGATGCTCAGGGTTGGGGCTTCTCTTACCCCAAAGCACTCGGTCGAGGGTCACTCGGGAGTCGTGCTGGTCAAGCGTCGTGCAGTCTTGGAAGATGGTCGGTCCCTCGAGGTCTCGTCACACCCACGAATCACAGCTGGGCTGATGATGCAGGTAGAGGTCAGAGGTGCCAGGGAAGCCGGTTCTCGTCGAGCTGGGCAGTCTTGATCCGGTGAGGAGACTTGCAGCAGACCGCGATGCTTGGACGGTGCCTGCTGCTGCAGGGTGACTACTCCTTAGTCACAAGGGAGAAATCTTGAGAAGAGTCTTGAGTTCCTTTCGTGGAAAGTTGGTTCAGGATTCAAAGATGATCTAATTTGGAAGGGGGCCTGCTCCTACCTTTATCCTGCAAAAGGGGGCTGGCACGCGACTAACTCCTGCCCTATGGGTGGGACTAGGAGGGGGGTGGTTACACCCCTCTCCTTTGGCGGGCTTTCCCCAGATCAGGGGCTGGAGTGCCCCTGGAACTGGTTCAAGCCGGCCTATGCACAGTGAGCACCGGGGTGCCACTTGCAGTCACCTTCCTCTAAAGCCCTGCCTACCTAGGATACACAAAACCCTGTCTGGGACGGTGCTGGCACCACCCCTGGCAGGAAACCCTTTGTCCTTGCCTCCTGCGCTGGGAGGACTCCCAGCAGCAGGAGGGCAGACTTGTGTCTCAGTGGCAGCATCCATCTTGTGGAGCTGAGGCTATGTCTGACTTTAACCGGGGTTACAGGTTACATACATGTCGTGTCCCTCTAGAAGGGTGGAATGCTAACCCCGTCGCCAGAATTGGCGAGGGGTTAGTATTCCAATTCGTATGACACCTTACTCGACATGTTTTGATAAAGCGATACCAGAGTTGGCATATAACCGCGAGGATTATAATGCACTTAAGAGTATATGGTATGCGTTATCATGGAACAGCTATTAGGACTTGGTTCCGCAAGCTGCAAACGGGCTCAGCTCATGCCAGAGCACCATTTCACATGATTCCAAGCACTCTGCCTTCAGGATTGTTAAGGCCTGCCATAGGAGTGACTGATAGGAATACATGTGTCCATTTTAGGGTTAGATATAGGTATACTACATCTAAAGCAAAGGGTGATTACACCACCTTGCCCCAGCTGTAGTGCAGCCAGTTGTGTCAGATTTGGATGGCCAGCCAGGGGTGGCATAATACATGCTGCAGCCCCTGGTAGGCCCTGGGTACACCTATGCCCTGGGTACCTAAGGTACACTGTACAGGGACTGATAAGGTGACTCAGTATCCAATTAGATATGTACCTAGGGTACATGGAATCCATTTTAACAGAGAGAGCAGTGGGCCTGGGGTCCTGAATAGCAGGGCCTCAGGTCAACTAAGTCAGAAAACCAGCAAAACACCAGGCAAAAAGTTGGGGGCAACCATAGTCAGGGATCTACCTTCCTACATAACCCCCCCCAAACGAAAGGAGATAAGGCTATCCTTGACAGGTAAGCCTATATTGCCTAAGTGGCCATATAAGGAAGTACCAGCACTGGCATGGTTACCCCCTATCTCATGGTCCACAAAGCAATCCCTCACCCTAAGGGTATCTGAGGGTCTCCACCATGGGGAATCTCTACCTGTGGTGTGCTTTGGTAAAGTAAAAGGCTGGTGTTGAAATGGAGTACTGAAGTGAGGCTCCACTAATTTTGGGCTCAGCTTCCTCCAATCATTATCCACCATAGAGGCCTTTCTTTCCAAGACTGAGTTGTTTTGGGCTCTCAGGGTCAACCTCTGGCTACCTACAGCTGGAGGTTGGGTCCCTCTGTTTGGCTTACTGGAGGGACAGGTCAGGTTTGGGGCCCTCAGGTCCCAGGTTTGGCTGTGCCCAACAGTGTCCATCTGTGGGAGGTCCCTAACTAAATTTAAGGGGGATCCCTCAGGAGTTGATTTTATTTTCACTTGGCTAGGACTACTAGCTTCAGTGCCCTTAATCTGCTGATTGGGGAATTCTTTTGGGCAGGGGGCCCTTTGGGGTCCACCACTGGCCTCCCTGACCTCTACAGCCCTGGGCTGACTGAGGCAGGGTAGAGAGGGGCAGGTTACCTGCTCCAGACTGGGTCCCACCTTGGAAGGGTCCACTGACATCAGGGGTTCTGCCAGGCTAGGCCTGACTACCTCTGGGGCAGTTTCTTCACAAGGGGTCAGATCAGTTCCCTGAGGAGGCTGATCCTTTCCTAAAGTCTGGTGGGAGGGAGATTTCTCTTCCTCCTCAATGCTCTCTGTCTGAGTGGAGTGATCCATAGTTTCAGGCTTCACAACACTATCTGTCTGAGTTTGAGCTGTGGCCATCACAACTCTCCCAACCTTTTCAGGAGGGGGCTCAGTTTGGGTATGGGCTGTTACCATCACAGCCTTGACAACCTGTTCTGGGAAGGAAGTTGTCTGAGATTGGGCTGTGACTGGCACAGCCCTCCTGACCTGTTCAGGGAGGATATCTTGGACTGGGGCTGTGGCTATCACTGCCCCACTAACCTTACCAGGGAGGTTTACCATTTTGGAATGGGTTTCTTGCTCTACCTCAGCCCAGGCTGAGGTCTCTAAATCATTCCCCAGTAGGCAATCTACAGGCAAGTTTGATGACACTGCCACTCTCTTGGGGCCAGTGACATCTCCCCAGCTGAGATTTACCACTGCCATGGGATGATCTCTCTGTACTCCATCAATATTGGTCACCTGGTATGTGGCACCAGGTAAAAGTTGCCTTGAGGGGACTAGACTCTCAGTCACCATGGTGATGCTAGCCCCTGTATCTCTATAGGCCTCAACTTTTATACCATTGATGAGGGGCTCCTGTCTGTACTTGCTCAAAGTGTTGGGACAAGTAGTGAAGTTGGCAAACCCCATGCCATTTTCACAGACAAGAGTATCTAAGTCAGGGGACCTGGTTAGGCCAGAGTCCCCAGGAACTCCCAAAGTAAATGCACCCAAATTCTTGGGGGCATTCCCACCACCTGGGGGATTACTACTAGTAGTAACAGGAGGTTTGGGAATGTTACTTGGGGGTATGTTCTCTTTATTGTTGTTCTTTGGGCAACTGCTGTCAGTTTTCAAATGACCCACCTGTTTGCAGGGGTAACAATAAGGTTTCTTCTGGGTAGAGGAAGTGTCTTGGGACCCACCCCCATTCTTGGAGTTTTGGGGCCCTAGGGAAGTTTTCTCTGTGGATTTATCCCCACCCTTCTCTTGAGGCTTGGTTGATTCCTTTTTCTGGTCACCACCTTGGTTCTTGGGCCTAATCCTGGTTCTGACCCATTTGTCTGCCCTCTTACCCAATTCTTGTGGAGAGGTCAGATCAGAGTCTACCAGGTGCTGGTGTAATAACTGGTTCTGACAATTATTTAAGACTTGCTCTCTCATAATAAGATTATACAATCCTGTTTAGTCAGTAACCTTGCTACCCAGTAGCCAGCCTTCCAAAGCCTTAGTGGCACAATCAACAAAGTCAGCCCAATCCTGAGACTGAGTTTTCTGGGTGTCCCTGAACAGCAACCTGTACTGCTCAGTGGTTAGGCCAAACCCATCAACCAGTGTATTTTTCAGGACTTGGTAATTGTTAGCATCCTCAACTCTAGTAGTGAGGAGCTTATCTCTACCTTTGCCATCAAAGGAGAGCCACAGTATAGCTGCCCACTGACTTTGGGGGATGCACAGTACAGTGCAGGCCCTCTCCAAAGCAGCCATCCATTTCTGGATGTCATCCCCTTGTTTAAAGGGGGGCACTATCTTTGTCAGGTGTTTAGTATCTAAACCCTTCTCTTTATCTCTTGGGAGATTGCTGCCACCAGTGGTAACTATCCCACTCATCTGCTGCTCTCTAGCAAAGGCAAGCTTTTCTTTGGCCAGGGCAAGTTCTTCCCTTTCAATCCTCAGAGTAGCCTGTCTCATTCTGGCTTCATGCTCTCTTCTCTGAGGGGAAGTCAATCTCCTCTGGGGAGAGTTCCTTCTCCTCTGAGAAGAGGCATTAGAGTGCAGAGATCTATTGGAGTCCCTAGAAAGAGATCTATCTCTCCTAACTCCAAGGTTAGGCCTCATTAGGGTCAGTACTGGGGGTCCCCCAGATCATTGCCCAAGTAGGTCTAAGTTGGCCCTAGTAAGTCTGCTGACTGTCTCAGGACCTTTGTCTGCCTCATCCCCAGAGGTCTCCTCTTCTTCCTCCTCCTCAACTGCATCTGCTGTGTCAAGGAGGTCTGGATCACCAAGGTGTCCCTCTAAGGCTGGCATATTCCCATCTCCCTGAGATGCTTTCCTGGCATCATATGTCTCTAAGAGACCTATCAGAAAGGGAATGGTGGGGTTAGACCCCTGTTTCAGCTTCCTGGAGGTACACACTTGTCTCATCTCCTGGAAACTGAGAGCTGCATATCTTGATTTGACCTGTGGAGGGTCAATGGCCACAAGGGGAGTCTCTGAAGACTCTCCATGGGTAGACATGCTTTTCTAGTGAGGTGTAAGTGGTGCACTTACCTACACTATATGTTTGCCTACTGATCCCTTGCTAGAGTTGTAGTTTAGGGTGTGCTAAGCCCTAGGAGCTACAACAGCTGGTTCAGTAGAACTCAGAGTATTCTAAGCTAAGTTATATGTACCTTAGTACTTATGTGATCTTTCAAATGATATTCTTAGGATATGTGTGGTAAAACAACAGCAAGCTCAAATCCCAACCGCTGCTCACCAATGTGAGAAGTTGGCCTGATATATAATGTTCACTATTCTAGTGAACACTTTGTATCAGTCCAAACAACCCTTATTGATGTCTGGTTGTAAGTCAACCTGATAGACCAGCTATCCTAGTAGCATGGACACGTGCAGTCTTTAGGCTAAACTCTAGAGGGCGTGTTAAGCCAGCTGTTTTACCATCACATTTACCCCTTGAACACCAAGTGAAAGGACACCACACAAGTTGTTATGAAAATAAACAGATATTTATTTATAACAAGTCTACCCTGAACTCTTTATGAGTCAGGGAGCTAAGCACACAACAAAACTCTTACGAAAATACTTTAAGTCGCACAATTTACACAAATGCCCGAGGGGCACGAAAAACCATATACTACACAAGTGGAATGCGAAATTACTAGCAGGTAAGTACTATTCTCATAGGCTTTAGAATCGCTAGGACTGGACTACTGAACCTTTAGATTACGAGCAGGAGGCCTAGGGACGTCGTGTGCAGAGTGGGAACTCTCACGCGTAAGGCGGGAAAAAGTCTATGGAGTCTAGTAAAAGCAAAGTTAGTGTTTTCGGGCGAACCCGACTAGGTAGGTCAAAACGAAAGTGGATCTAGACACTTAGAGAGTTGGTCTACGCTGGAGCACCGGAGTACTCGGTTTACCTAGCCCAGGGGCTGCGGCTGCATAGGGTTCAAATGTCGTCGGGTTTCTTCGTTGATGAACCAGGAGCCTGAAGAAAGAAGTTGCTGGCAGGCGACCATTGAAGAAGTTCTTGGGGATCCAAGCCTGGATCGGGAAGAGGAAGACCTGTAAGCAGAGGGGACCAAGTTCTGAATCACTAGCCAGTGATTTAGGTGGGCACCAGAGTGGCACCGGGCGAAGTCACCTCAACCAGGTGAGTGGGCGCTGCTGGGCTCTGCAGTCTCTCGGACCAGGAGGCGTTGTCGGCGACCAGGATGGAGGTGCGAGCTGTCCCACGAAGATATCTGCTGTCGACGTCGCTGGACCCAGGATTGGGGCAACAAGTCTTGGCAAATGCAAGCCCACGCGGTGGACTTAAAATGGCGTCTGGAGTGGACCAGGAGGGTCCAGGGTGCTTCTCTGATGGAGGGAGGCAAGGGCCAGTCTGGAGCAACCAGACCAGCGGTGTTGTCGTCGGAGTTCGTCGTCAGGAGGGCCACTAGCCAACGGGCAAGTGACCTGGACAACGCGGTGAGCAGCAAAGAGCAGAAGGGCCCCACGCAGATCTCGTGGATGCAAGGGGGCTGGACTTCGGTGCTGGAGCTGCTCAGGGTTTGGGCTTCTCTTACCCCAAAGCACTCGGTCGAGGGTCACTCGGGAGTCGTGCTGGTCAAGCGTCGTGCAGTCTTGGAAGATGGTCGGTCCCTCGAGGTCTCGTCACACCCACGAATCACAGCTGGGCTGATGATGCAGGTAGAGGTCAGAGGTGCCAGGGAAGCCGGTTCTCGTCGAGCTGGGCAGTATTGATCCAGAGGAGAGACTTACAGCAGACCGCGATGCTTGGATGGTGCCTGCTGCTGCAGGGTGACTACTCCTTAGTCACAAGGGAGAAATCTTGAGAAGAGTCTTGAGTTCCTTTCGTAGAAAGTAGTTTCAGGATTCAAAGATGATCTAGTTTGGAAGGGGGCCTGCTCCTACCTTTATCCTGAGAAAGGGGGCTGGCACGCGACTAAGTCCTGCCCTATGGGTGGGACTAGGAGGGGGGTGGTTACACCCCTCTCCTTTGGTGGGCTTTTCCCCAGATCAGGGGCTGGAGTGCCCCTGGAACTGGTTCAAGCCGGCCTATGCACAGTGAGCACCGGGGTGCCACTTGCAGTCACCTTCCTCTAAAGCCCTGCCTACCTGGGATACACAAAATCCTGTCTGGGACGGTGCTGGCACCGCCCCTGACAGGAAACCCTTTGTCCAGGCCTCCATTGCTGGAAGGATCCCAGCAGCAGGAGGTCAGACTTGTGTCTCGGTGGCAGCATCCATTTTGTGGAGCTGAGGCTTGAGTTAACTTTAACCGGGGTTCACAGTTACATACATGTCGTGTCCCTCTAGAAGGGTGGAATGCTAACCCCGTCGCCAGAATTGGCGAGGGGTTAGTATTCTAATTCGTATGACACCTTACTCGACATGTTTTGATAAAGCGATACCAGAGTTGGCATATAACCGCGAGGATTATAATGCACTTAAGAGTATATGGTATGCGTTATCATGGAACAGCTATTAGGACTTGGTTCCGCAAGCTGTAAACGGGCTCAGCTCATGCCAGAGCACCATTTCACATGATTCCAAGCACTCTGCCTTCAGGATTGTTAAGGCCTGCCATAGGAGTCACTGATAGGAATACATGTGTCCATTTTAGGGTTAGATATAGGTATACTATATCTAAAGCAAAGGGTGATTACACCACCTTGCCCCAGCTGTCGTGCAGCCAGTTGTGTCAGATTTGGATGGCCAGCCAAGGGTGGCATAATACATGCTGCAGCCCCTGGTAGGCCCTGGGTACACCTATGCCCTGGGTACCTAAGGTACACTGTACAGGGACTGATAAGGTGACTCAGTATCCAATTAGATATGTACCTAGGGTACATGGAATCCATTTTAACAGAGAGCAGTGGGCCTGGGGTCCTGAATAGCAGGGCCTCAGGTCAACTAAGTCAGAAAACCAGCAAAACACCAGGCAAAAAGTTGGGGGCAACCATAGTCAGGGATCTACCTTCCTACACTCAGTAATATTAATTTGAATAATCTGTGTCAACCCCCTATTTCTACAATACAGGAAGACCTTTCTCCCCAAACCGATGCACAGCATAATTTTGCCGTTGTAGGCATATTCCTCTTTACTTATTCTTTGTCTTCTCAGTAGCTTTTAATTTTCGTTTGCTTATTATCTTTGTCTGTTTCTACAGTTTTAAGTCCACACGTGGAAGTACGCGCTTTACCAGGTTTCTAATGTCCCCAAAGTGCCCATCCAGGCCTCAAACAGGAACACGACTGAAGCGTTTGTTCATAAAAAGCAGCTTTTATTCGCATTACAACCCAATGCATTTCAGGCTTGAATAGCCCTTCGTCAGGGGTCACTAAAAAAATCACAGATAAAGCCGTAGTCAGTGCATATCAATATCAGAAGGCATTACAAATTAATATACCGAAAAAATATTATCGCCACCAAATTTCATTGAATCTCGTGCCTTTCACATGACTAGCAGTTATTGCGTTTGTCACACCATGTTAACATTCTCTGTTTTGCATCAAACAAGTACCCACATTATGCCTCGGTAAAAGTTCCTCATGTTCTCACTTCAGTATTAACCCTCTAGTTATCTACCCTTTAAGTTAATCTATCATCCCTATTCCCGAAACTTCCAAACTGTGCTCTTTATCCTTCATTATTTAAGCATTATTTCGTACCTGCGCTAACACGCTGCTGCTCCTCGAGCGTCCTTTGAATCTCTAAAAAAATTGTTTGGAAATCCCTCTCCCCACCATCCATTATACCGGATGTCCTCTGTTGCTCCGCCCCGCTCAACCCACACCTGCCTTGAGTTGCGCTGAAGGCGTTCGAACATAAAAAATGAAACTCATATTCCCATAATGCATTACAAAGTGTTTGGGCTCATCATTTGAAATACAAAATATGTTCAAATCATACATTCTCGTGACTTGATGTAGTTATACTACGCTATGTTAATGTAAAAAGTGTGAACATAATTAAGCATTAAACCCCGTTTCTTTATGAACGTTGATGTTAACACCATCCTGTGAACTTATACTGCAATGTCATTCTTTTCCGTGTTACCATTTATTCAAGCGGGTGCTATCCCCATTGGGCTCATTCAAAAGAGAAATATAGGGGGGTGGGATGCACACCATAATTCTTATACTTTCCGCCGTTTAATCCATTATAATCCTTGATAATCCATTTTGCGTGCAACTTGGTTTAGTGTCATGCCCAAATGACACAATTTAGACAACAACCACAATACAGGAAGACATTTCTCCCCAAACCGATGCACAGCATAATTTTGCCGTTGTAGGCATATTCCTCTTTACTTATTCTTTGTCTTCTCAGTAGCTTTTAATTTTAATTTTCGTTTGCTTATTATCTTTGTCTGTTTCTACAGTTTTAAGTCCACACGTGGAAGTACGCGCTTTACCAGGTTTCTAATGTCCCCAAAGTGCCCATCCAGGCCTCGAGCCTCGAGCGTCCTTTGAATCTCTAAAAAAATTGTTTGGAAATCCCTCTCCCCACCATCCATTATACCGGATGTCCTCTGTTGCTCCGCCCCGGCTCAACCCACACCTGCCTTGAGTTATTCAAGCCTGAAATGCATTGGGTTGTAATGCGAATAAAAGCTGCTTTTTATGAACAAACGCTTCAGTCGTGTTCCTGTTTGAGGCCTGGATGGGCACTTTGGGGACATTAGAAACCTGGTAAAGCGCGTACTTCCACGTGTGGACTTAAAACTGTAGAAACAGACAAAGATAATAAGCAAACGAAAATTAAAATTAAAAGCTACTGAGAAGACAAAGAATAAGTAAAGAGGAATATGCCTACAACGGCAAAATTATGCTGTGCATCGGTTTGGGGAGAAAGGTCTTCCTGTATTGTGGTTGTTGTCTAAATTGTGTCATTTGGGCATGACACTAAACCAAGTTGCACGCAAAATGGATTATCAAGGATTATAATGGATTAAACGGCGGAAAGTATGAGAATTATGGTGTGCATCCCACCCCCCTATATAACCCCCTATTTCTGGCATGTTGGTCATGTTATTATCCAAAAGAAACCTTTTTCATGAGTGTTTCATGAAACAACATTTCTCTGCAAAATGTCTGTAATACTCACACACAGCACCCCCATTAAAAAAAAAAATTCAAGGAAAACGGTATTTAAAGCAGTCTGTTTAGGAAGTATTCAAGGTCATCAGGGCAAGACTCCCTGTGAAACATAGCTGGCTCTATCAGGGGGGATCCATGAAAGGCTGGGGCCTTGGGCCAGAGGCCACTTTGCCTATGCCTAAAAGCACAAGTTACTACTTGTGTAACGATATATCTGTAAGAGACATTAGTTAGTGAAACATTCCTTACCTTAGAATATCCCCAGGTGTCAGACTGGATCCGGAAAGTTTTGCTTAGCAGTACCCCTGCGTGTCAGTAGGTGGTGTCCTGCGGCTCTGCGTCCGTCACTGTCAGCACCTAGATGATGTCACGGAGAGTACTTAGGCGTCACCCATGCGAGCTGACGTCAGTTCTGTACACTACTGTCTGTGCCAGGAACGCAGAGCCATGCAAGATTCGGACCATTGGGGCATAAAACTAGGGCCCTGAAAGGGATGACCTTAACCCTAATAATCAGTCCACAGAACAGGGAGGATGGGTGCGGCGGTAAGGAATCTCACTAACTAATGTCTCTTACAGATATATTGTTACACAAGTAGTAACTTGTGCCTCTGAAAGACACAATTAGTGATAGATTCCTTACCTTAGAATAGATACCCCAGTAATACCAACCCCCGTGGTGGGTCTGCTAACAAGATTACACCAGAAAGTCACGGAGCACAGAACGGCCAAAGAAGCAGTCTCTCCGGACCAGACTGCACAGACAGTTGTGCTCTGTAAACGTGTGCAACGAGGCTGCCTGACAAATGTCCTGCAAGGGAACGCCGCATCACAAGGCAGTAGTGGCTGCAGTTGCCCTGGTGGAATGGGTCTGCAGCCCCACAGGAAGCTCCTTCTTGGCCAAGGAGTACCATGTTTTGATTCACAGAACTACCCACCGGGAGATGGTCCGTTTGTGCACAGCCAGACCTTTTTTGGCGCCCACGTAGCCAACAAAGAGCTGATCATCCACCCGGAACTGTTGTGTACGCTGCAGATAGAATGCGAAAACAACAATTGATGGATAGAATGCAGAACAATGTCATACATTCACCCCAGTACAGAGATCTGGGCCTAAAGCACAAGTTACTACTTGTGTAACGATATATCTGTAAGAGACATTAGTTAGTATTAGATTCCTTACCTTAGAATATCCCCAGGCGTCAGACTAGATCCGGAAAATTTTGCGTAGCAGTACCCTTGCGCGTCGGTAGGCGTCGTCTGCGGCTCCGCGTCCGTCGTCGGCGTCGTGGGCGCCGTGATGACGTCGTCGGAGTACTTAGACGCCGCCTCCGCGTGCTGACGTCAGTTCTTAGACACAGCTTTTCCGCGCCAGAAACGCAGAGCTATGCCAAAAACCAACACTGGTGCCAGTGAAACTAGGGCCCTGAAGGGGACAACCCTAACCCTAGGTATTGGTCCGCAGAACGGGGAGGATGGGTGGGTCAGTAAGGAATCTAATACTAACTAATGTCTCTTACAGATATATCGTTACACAAGTAGTAACTTGTGCATCTGAAAGAGACACGTTAGTATTAGATTCCTTACCTTAGAATAGATACCCCAGCAATACCAACCCCGGTGGTGGGTCTGCGAACCAATACTCACACCAGAAAGTCCTGGAGGACGGAACGGCCAAAAAAGCCATCCCTCCGGACTTGGCTGTCCAGGCAGTAGTGTCTTGCAAACGTGTGCAGCGATGCCCACGTAGCTGCCTGACAGATGTCTTGTAAGGGCACACCCCTGCCCAGGGCAGTGGTAGTAGCCGTGGCTCGGGTGGAATGAGCCCGCAATCCAGCAGGGGGCTCCTTCCTAGCCAAGGAGTAGCATGCCTGGATACACAAGATGATCCACCGGGAGATGGTCCTCTTGTGTACCGCTTTCCCCTTCTTCGCGCCCACGTAACCAACAAAGAGTTGGTCATCCACCCGGAACTGGCGTGTGCGATCCAAATAGAATGAGAGCGCACGTTTTGGGTCCAGACGATGGAGCCACTCTTCCTCTTTAGAGGGATGCGGTGGCGGAAAGAAGGTTGGCAAAGTGATCGACTGCCCGATGTGAAAGGCCGTGACAACCTTGGGCAGGAAAGAAGGATGAGTCCTCAGAACAACCTTGTCCGGATGGACAGAGAGGAAAGGAGGTTTAGAAGATAGAGCCTGGAGCTTACTCACTCTCCTGGCAGAGGTGATGGCAACCAGGAAAGCAGTCTTCAAAGTCAGAAGGCGAAGAGGACAGTTGTGAAGTGGCTCAAAGGGAGCGCACATCAGGAACGTTAAGACCAGGTTCAAGTCCCACTGAGGCATCACAAACGGAACAGGAGGAAACGTGTGAGTGATGCCCTTAAGAAATCTATTTACAATAGGGGACTTGAACAAAGAAGGCTGATCAGGTAGCCTGAGAAAGGCTGAAAGGGCAGAAAGGTAGCCCTTGAGAGTGCCCAGAGCAGAGCCCTGCTGGGCAAGAGAAAGAAGGAAGAGAAGAACCTCAGAAAGAGGGGCAGAAAGAGGATCCACAGCCTTTGCTGTGCACCATGCCACAAATCTGTTCCACCTGCAGGCGTATACCGACTTTGTAGAGGGACCCCTGGCTGCCAGAATGATGTTACAGACTTCAGGAGGCAAGTCAAATGGCCTCAACTGTCGCCGCTCAATCTCCAAGCATGGAGGTGGAGACTGGACAGGTTCGGGGGGAGGACCGTCCCCTGCTGCTGCGACAGAAGGTCCTCCTGAAGAGGCAGACGAACCGGGGGATCGACTGACAGACTGAGTAGCTCTGGATACCAGTACCTTCGAGCCCAGTCCGGAGCCACAAGGATGACTTGGGCCCGGTCGCGCTTGATCTTCTTCAGCACTCTGGGCAGAAGTGGTATAGGCGGAAAGGCGTACAACAGACCGCAACTCCACTCGCGACGAAAAGCGTCTCCGAGCGTGTGCCGCCTTGGAAATTCCAACGTGCAGAACTGATGACATTGCGCGTTCTCTTCGGTGGCGAATAGATCTAACCAAGGCTCTCCCCATCGCTGAAAGAGGCCTTGCGCCACGTCCGAGTTCAGACGCCATTCGTGATCCATCATGCACCGACGGCTGAGCTCGTCCGCCCTGGCAGGTGTTGAGCCACCAGGGTCACGCCCTGGCGTTCCAGCCATTGCCAAAGGCGAAGAGCCTCTTGACAAAGGATCCACGACCCCACACCGCCCTGTTTGTTGCAGTACCACATGGCGGTGGTGTTGTCCGTGAACACCTGCACTACACTCCCCCGGACAGAGGGGAGGAATGCCTTCAGTGCCAGACGAATCGCCCTGAGCTCCAACAGGTTGATGTGGAGCCGGGCCTCCGCCGGAGACCAGAGGCCTCTGATCTCCGCCTCTCCCATGTGGCCTCCCCAGCCCTGGAGGGACGCGTCCGTCACAACTACGTGCTCCGGTTGGGGTAGGGAGAGGGATCTGCCGCTGACCCAATCGCGGTCCGTAAGCCACCACTGCAGCTGTCTCGCAGTGCCCTCCGAGATCAGGACGTGGTCGGATAGGTTGCCCTGATGCTGGGCCCACTGAAACTTCAGGTCCCACTGCAGAGCCCGCATCCGCCACCTGGCGTGATGCACTAGTAGGATGCAGGAGGCCATCAGCCCCAAAAGCCGCAGCGTCAACCTGATCGAGACCCGGGATAACGGCTGAAAGATGGGAATCAGAGCCTGAATATCCCGGACCCGCTGTTCGGGTGGATAAACCCGAAACCGCGCCGAGTCCAGAACCGCTCCGATGAAGAGGAGCTTCTGAGAGGGACACAGGTGCGACTTCGGCACATTGATGGAAAACCCCAGCTGGTGCAGGAGGTCTGCTGTCGTCTGGAGGTGGCTGACGACTGTCTGGGGCGAGCCCGCCTTCAACAACCAGTCGTCGAGGTAGGGGAAGACTGAAACCCCTAACCGACGCAGATGAGCTGCGACCACCGCCATCACTTTCGTGAACACCCGTGGGGTGCTGGTAAGGCCGAAGGGGAGCACGGTAAACTGAAAGTGCTCGTGGCCCACCATGAACCGCAGGTAGCGCCGGTGGGCAGGCAGGACGGGGATAGGAAAATAAGCGTCCTGCAAGTCCAACGCTACCATCCAGTCTCCTGGGTCCAGGGCAGCAAGGACCTGAGCCAGTGTCAGCATCTTGAACTTCTCCTTCCGGAGGAAGCCGTTGACATTCCGTAGGTCCAAGATAGGGCGTAGGCCCCCTTTGCCCTTCTTGGGTACCAGGAAGTAGTGGGAGTAGCAACCACACCCTACTTCTGGCCCAGGAACGCGCTCGATGGCCCCCTTGGCCAAGAGGGCCGTAACTTCCTCCTGCAGAAGTCGCAAGTGATCCCCCGATACACGGTGGTTCTGCGGTGGCATGGCTGGAGGAGTCGCCTCGAAGGGGAGGGAGTAGCCCCTTCGGACGATTTGCAGCACCCACCTGTCCGAAGTGACGGTGCGCCAGTGGAGGTGGTGATGGCGAACCCTGCCCCCCACTGGCGTCACATGGGTCTGGAAGCACTGACTAGGAGGGTTTCGAGGCGGATGCTGCGGGGGAAGGTGTGGACTGACCTCGCCGTTGCCCCCGACCGCCCGGACGGCGGTTCCCACGGCCGCCACCGCGTTGGGCATTGCCCTGCGGTGCGTGGCTGGCGGCGCGTGTGGGCGCACCCCTTCCGTGGCCACGAAAGGAGTGATAGGCAGCCGGTTGCTGGCGCTGGCCCGAAAGGCCTTAGGACTTGGCCGTAGCCCTGGAGTCCTTAAAACGCTCAAGCGCATGGTCTGCCTTGTCGCCAAAGAGGCAACGGCCATCGAACGGCATGTCCATAAGTGTGTTCTGGACATCTGCCGAGAAGTTGGCGGACCTCAGCCAGGCGTGGCGTCTGACCGCCACCGTCGTAGCCATCGCTCTGCCTAGCGAGTCGGTGGTATCCAGCCCACACCTAATAGAGTATTTTGCTGCATCCCGGCCCTCCACAAGGGCTTGGCCGAGTTTGGCCCGTACCTCCAACGGACACTCTGGCAGCACTTCCGCGACCTTATCCCACACAGAGTCGGTGTAACGCCCCAAGAGGCAGGCGGTGTTAGAAGACCGCAGGCCGAGGCTAAGTGATGAGAAGATCTTCTTCCCATACTGGTCATACCTCTTGGATTCCCGGTCCGGGGGGGGCGGACGGGAATGCGGTCTGGGAATTGGAGGCCTGGATGACCAGGCTCTCGGGGGTAGGGTGGGAGGACAGGAAACATGGGTCGCCCGGGGCTGGGCGGTGGCGTCTGGCCACGTTCCTATCTACGGGCGAACCCGTAGCGGGCTTGGACCAAGTGCCCAGCAGAACGTCGGTCAAGGCCTCATTAAAAGGCAGCAGAGGCTCGGCCGAGCTTGACTGCGGTTTAAGGACCTCAGTGAGGAGGTTAGTCCTCACGGCCGCGACGGGGAGCTCAAGGCCCAAGGCCTTGGCAGCCCTCATCAGCACCACACTATAAGTTGCCCCCTCCTCCGATGCCACGGAAGGAGGGGAGACAAAACCAGTGTCTGGAGAGGTGTCCAGGCCACTGGCCTGCCCATGGTCTCCTGTCCAGTCCTCATGAGACTGACACTCCCTGGTCAGAGGGTCCTCAGACCCCTCCCAGTCCTCTTCATCACCCATCTCCTGAAATTCAGGGTTCTCATCCAATGGGGCCTGCTCATAGAGAGAGAACTCTCCAACCGGCGTCTGGAGCGGCGCCCATCGGGGCCGTCCCGACGCCGGAACAGGAACGAAGGTGGAACCGGGGACGGCGCCGCCCGAGGCCGGCGCCGGAGGCGACACCTGAGGGTCCGACGCCGGGGAGGTCGTCAGATCCACCGGCGACGAACCAGATCCCAAAGGAGGACCAGCGGCATCTTGCGGCGCCGGGCCCGAAGGCGCCGGCGTCGTCGGAACAACTGGACCCCTCGGCGCCGGACCCGAAGGCACCGGCGGCGTCGGGAAAACGGGGACCTGCGGCGCCGGGCCCGAAGGCGTCGGCGGCGTCGGGGCCAAAGCACCCGACGGCATCGGGGCCGGAGCCGCCGACCCGCTAGGGCCCCCAGACAGGTCCGCTGGGCCTGAAGGCGCCACGGAGCCCGTCGGAGGAGAGAGTTTCCTCATGGCCATGAGGAAGCGCTCGATCTCCTCCGGCGTCGCGTTGAGCCCAGGGACCGTAGGGTATGGGGCTGCACGCGGCGCCCGCGACTCCGACGGAGCCGCGTGGGCGGTGTCACCCGAACCCCCGGCCGCATCGTGCGAGCATCGGGGGGAGTCAGAGGAGCGATGACGCCGCTTGGACTTCTTGTGCCTCTTACCTGACGACGACTTCGACCCGGAGGAGTGCGGCCTACTCCCGGAGCTGTGATGGCTCCGAGCCCGCGACCTGTCCCTCGACCTCCCATGGGATCGGGACCTCTCACGGCGCGGGACCGACTGCCGGAGTTCGAGGCGCCTACGGGACCGCTCCCGCCTGGCTTTCAAAGAGAGGGCCCGGCAGTCGGAGCAGGCCTTGTCATCGTGGTCGACGCCCAAACACGACAAACAGACGCGGTGAGGATCCGTGACCGACATCAGCCGGTCGCATTCGTCACAAGGTTTGAAGCCGGGCATCCCTAAAGGCACCGTGTCGGAGTCGAGAGACTCGAAATAGGATCATAAAGGATCAAAAAGGTTAGTCAAAAAGTGACTAGGGTTACTGCTTTTTCCAGATCTGCGCTTGCTGGCGCGGAAAAAAGAAGAACTGACGTCAGCACGCGGAGGCGGCGTCTAAGTACTCCGACGACGTCATCACGGCGCCTACGACGCCGACGACGGACGCGGAGCCGCAGACGACGCCTACCGACGCGCAAGGGTACTGCTACGCAAAATTTTCCGGATCCAGTCTGACGCCTGGGGATATTCTAAGGTAAGGAATCTAATACTAACGTGTCTCTTTCAGATTCCATCGTTTTCTTGCACTCCACACCACCCCAGGTCAGACATGGCCATATGCAAATCAGCCTTGACCGTGTGCCTCATGGGAACAGTCCAGCCCGAACTGCCAAGCCATGTCTTTCCTGGACCGGAATCAAGCATCCAAGGACTGGTTTCTGGCTATCAGCCTGGATAGCTTGACTCCACTGGCGTGGAGAGCATGGAACTCACGTCTGAGCATACACATACCACTCGGGGTGACAAATGCAAAAACAACAATTGATGGACAGAATGCAGAACAATGTTATACATTCACCACAGTACAGAGATCTGGGCCTAAATCCATAGTTTTCTTGCACTCCACACCACCCCAGGTCAGACATGGCCATATGCAAATCAGCCTTGACCCTGTGCCTCATGGGAACAGTCCAGCATGAACTGCCAAGCCATGTCTTTCCTGGACCGGAATCAAGCATCCAAGGACTGGTTTCTGGCTATCAGCCTTCATCAGCCTGGATAGCTTGACTCCAGTGGCGTGGAGAGCATGGGACTCACGTCTGAGCATACCCATCCCACTCGAGGTGACAAATGCAAAACCAACAATTGATGGACAGAATGCAGAACGGTGATGGATTAAACCCAGATCTTTTGACTGGGTGTGAGTGTTTGATTTGTTCAGATGCTCCGTCCATCACCACCCCATCAGCAACTTTTTAGCGGACCTAGCAGCCCTGCAACTGAACCCACTCGTTCAAACTCCTACACATATAGCTGGTCACCTACTTGACCCGGTGTTTACTAACATCTCAGAAGCCAGAGCTGATGAACCCAAACCCATGGTCTGGACAGACCACTCTCTAGTCACGGTCCATATTCCTAACGTCTCCCGTCCAGTTAAAATGACTTCCACCTCATGCATGAAGCGGCCCTGGCACAAACTCCAACACCTCAACCTTGCGGACAGCCTTGGTGAGCTTAACTTGGAGGGCAGTAACGACATTGAAACGTCGTATGCAGCCTTCCAGGACTGGCTCATCAAGGGACTGGACGCGATTATACCGGCTAAATGGACGAAAGGACGTAACACTCCCTCCAACCCTTGGTACGATGACAATCTGAAAAATCTGAGGAAAGCATGTAAGAGGGCGGAACGTCAATGGAGGAAGGATTACACTTTGGAGGACAAAAATGCTTATCTAGACCAGCTCAAATCGTATCATAAAGCCATACGCACAGCCCGCGCAGACTTTTTCGCGAATGAGATTAAAATAAGCCCCAATCCTACAAAAACTATCTTTAAAATCGTAAAAAAATTACAGAATGGAGACAAACCCGCTTCTCACATCACTTCTACTCAACAATGTGAAGAGCTAGCCACCTTTTTCACGGAAAAAGTAAAGAAAATTTATAATTCCTTTAACCACAACCTTCCAGAGGACATTAATGTTCCCAAGGTAATTCTAGACGGCTCTAGGCTCTCCTGCATACCAGCTATCTTTGGCGAGGATCTAACTAAAATATGCAGGAAAGTAAAATCAGGCGCCCCCGCAGATTCTATGAGGCCAGTATACTTTCAGAGAGAACTGGAATTTTTCCTCCCTTATTTAACCTCACTCCTTAATCTCTCTTTTGCCACGGCCACGGTACCCATCTGCTGGAAGCAGGCTTGGATTACTCCGATTATAAAGAAACCCACCCTAGACCCCTCCAAACCGGAGAATTACCGGCCGGTATCATTGCTACCATGGGTAGCGAAACTAGCGGAGGCCCATGCAAACAAAGTGCTTAATAACCACATGGCGGCAAACAACATCCTGGACCCTTCCCAACACGGGTTCAGACCGGGTCACAGTACGGAGTCAGCTCTTCTTACCTCTACAGGACACCTGCGGAAAATCATGGATGCCGGTAAAAGTGCCGCGCTGATATTGCTCGACCTCAGCGCGGCCTTTGATACGGTATCCCATGATATCCTACTTCTACGCCTGGAAAACATCGGAGTCACAGATTCGGCACTAGAATGGTTCCGGTCGTTTCTCTCGAACAGATCCTTCCAGGTATCTGCCCCCCCATTCATTTCCCAACCCCAAGACATAGGACAAGGGGTGCCACAAGGCTCGGCCCTTAGCCCATCACTTTTTAACTTGTATATGCAACCTCTGGCGGAAGTTGCCAAAAAATGGGACCTCACAATGACATCGTATGCTGATGACACTCAGTTGGTCATCAGCCTCAACGAAGCCCCGTCCCCCGATGCCACTAGATTTAGGGATGGACTGACAGCAGTGGCCAATTGGATGACCGCGAATTGCCTCCAACTTAATGGAGGAAAAACAGAGGTGCTGCTCATGGGTAAAAACACCAACAACTGGAGTGACCTCTGGTGGCCCAGCTCATTGGGTCCGGCCCCCCCCCCTAAAACTCTGGTAAAAAATCTAGGAGTATGGATGGACTCGACACTCAAGTTCCAGGCTCATACTAAGAAAGTTGCCGCAACTTGCACTGGATTATTGAGAAGCCTTAATCCCATCTTAGGCTTCTTCGACTCAAAAACGAGGCAATTGATTGTTCAATCGACCATCCTAGCCAGGCTGGACTATGCCAGTGTGCTGCTATTAGGAGCCAATAAAGCTGAAATTAAGAGATTCCAACGGATTCAGAATTCCGCCGCCAGGGCAATAGTTGGCCTACCCAGAAAGTGCTCCGTAAAAGCTACCATCCATAAACTGCATTGGCTGCCTATGGAAGCTCGCATCCAATTCAAGGCCCTCATTTTTGCTTTTAAAATTCTGAATTTTGAAGGACCAGAGCCCCTGCGCCCGTTGCTCACACCCTACAACCCCCAACGCAACCTTCGCTCTAAAGGGCAAGGTTTAGTTGAGGTCCCCTATACCAAGTTCTGTCGCATAGGAGGTCGTTCCTTCAGACTGCTAGGAGCCAAGTTATGGAATTCCCTCCCCCCCCACATCCGCTGCATCGACAACCTCCTAGCTTTCCGCAAAGCTATCAAAACTCATCTTTTCCCCCCCCTGTAGGTCTTCTTCTTCCTCCCAGTTGGTTATGTTGGTTCTAGCGCCGGGACGCCCTGTTGCTTGGGCAGCTGTTGCGCTTTACAAAATGCTTAACATAACATAACATAAGTACCGCTTTGGCCACCATAAGTGTGGCAGGGTATACTCAGACGTGAGTCCCTTGCTCACTTTGCCACTGGATTCAAGCACACCGGGCTGAAGACGGCTGTAATGCCAGAAACCGGTCCTCGGAAGCTTGTTTCCGGTCCAGGGAAGGCATGGCTTGGCAGTTCCGGCTGGACTGTTCCCATGAGGCACAGGGTCAGACTGATTTGCATATGGCCATGTCTGAACTGGGGTGGCAGAGTGGGCTAAAGAACGGTGATGGATTAAACCCAGATCTTTTGACTGGGTGTGAGTGTTTGATTGGTTCAGATGCTCCGTCCATCACCACCCCCTTATGTACCGCAGATAGAATGCGAGCGCACGTTTTGGGTCTAGACGGTGGAGCCTCTCCTCCTTCCTGGAAGGATGCGGAGGCGGAAAGAAGGTGGGCAAAGTGATGGTCTGCCCGATGTGGAAGGGTATGACAACCTTTGGCAAGAAAGGACGGGGCCTTAGAGCCACCTTGTCCGGATAAACTAAAAGGAAAGGAGGTTTGGAAGGAGAGCCTGGAGCTCACTCACTCTTCTGGCAGAGGTGATAGCTACCAGGAAAGCCGTCTTTAAGGTGCGAAGACGTAAGGGACAGTTATGAAGGGGCTCAAAGGGAGCGCACATCAAATAAGTCAAGACAAGATTCAAGTCCCACTGAGGCATTATGAAAGGCACAGGAGGAAACGTGTGTGTAATGCCTTTGAGGATACGGTTAACAACCGGGGACTTAGAAAGAGAAGGCTGATCAGGAAGCCTTAGAAAGGCGGGGATGGTAGAACGATAACCTTTGATAGTGCCCAAAGCAAAAAGGGGATCCACAGCCTTCGCTGTGCACCATGCCACAAACTTGTTCCACCTGCAGGCGTGTACTGTTTTAGTGGAGGGACGCCTGGCTGCCAGAATAACATCACAGCCTTCGGGAGGAAGATCGAAAGTAGTCAACTGTCGCCGCTCAATCTCCACGCATGGAGGTGGAGGTTGGACAGGTTCGGGTGGAGGACCGTCCCCTGCTGCTGTGACAGAAGATCCTCCCAAAGAGGCAGACAGATCAGGGGGGGATCAACGGTCATATTGGGTAGCTCGGGATACCATACTCTTCGAGCCCAGTCTGGAGACACAAGAATGACTTGTGCCCGGTCGCGCCTGATCTTCAGAACTCTGGGCAGAAGTGGTCTAGGTGGAAAGGCGTCCAACAGACCGCAACTCCACTCGCGACGAAAAGCATCTCCGAGTGAGTGCCGCCTTGGAAATTCCAATGCGCAGAACTGATGACATTGCACGTTCTCTTCGGTGGTGAACAGATCTAACCAAGGCTCTCCCCACTGCAGAAAGAGACCTTGTGCCAAGTCAGAGTTCAGACGCCATTCGTGATCCATCATGCACCGGTGGCTGAGTTTGTCTGCCCTGGCGTTCAGAGAACCTGCCAGGTGTTGAACCACCAAGGTAATGCCTTGATGTTCCAGCCATGTCCAGAGACGCAGAGCCTCTTGACATAGGGTCCGGGACCCCACCCGCCCTGCTTGTTGCAATACCACATGGCGGTGGTGTTTTCTGTTAACACCTGCACCACACTCCCCCGGACAGAGGGAAGGAATGCCTTCAGTTCAAGGCAGATCGCCCGCAGCTCCAACAGGTTGATATGTTTATTTTAAAATATGTTTATTGATTTTCATCCAGGAAATATACATCAGCACATATTCCTGACATCGCATTATAATCTATAGCAACAGGTTGATATGGAGCCGGGATTCCGCCGGAGACAAGAGGCCTCTGATCTCCGCCTCTCCCAAGTGGCCTCTCCTCCATCCCAGGAGGAACGCATCCATCACCAGAGTGTGCTCCGGTTGGTGAATGGAGAGGGATAAGCCACAGACCCAATCGCGATTCGTGAGCCACCACTGCAATTGTCTTGTAGTGTCCTCCGATATCTGAACATGATCGGACAGGTTGCCCTGATGTTGCGCCCACTGGAACTTCAGGTCCCACAGCAGAGCCAGCATCTGCCATCTGGCATGTGTCACCTGCAGGAGGCCATCAGGCCCAAAAGCCAGAGGGTCATCCTGACCGAAACCCAGGATAGAGGCTGAAAGGTCGAAATCATAGCCTGAATATCCTGGACTCACTGTTCAGGAGGACAAACCCGAAACAGCGTCAAATCCAGAACCGCTCTGATGAAGGGGAGCTTCTGAGAGGGACTCATGTGCGACTTTGGTACGTTGATGGCGAACCCCAACAAATGCAGGTCAGCCATAGTCTGGAGGTGGTTTACGACTGCCTGGGGCAAACCCGCCTTCAACAACCAGTTGTCGAGGTAGGGGAAGACTGACACCCCTGACCTGCACAGGTGAGCTACGACCACCGCCATCACCTTCGTGAACACCGAGGGGCAATGGTGAGGCCGAATGGGAGCACGGCAAACTGAAAATGCTCCTGGCCTACCGTGAACCGCAGATAGCGCCAGTGGGCCGGCAGGACAGGGATGTGAACATAAGCGTCCTGCAAGTCCAACGCTGCCATCCTGTCTCCAGGTTCGATGGCAGACAGCACCTGAGCCAGAGTCAGCATTTTGAATTTCTCCTTCCGGAGAAGGCAATTCACGTCCCGGAGGTCCAAGATAGGGAGCAGGCCCCCCTTGTACTTCTTGAGGACCAGAAAGTAGTGGGAATAACAGCCACTCCCTACTTCCTGCTCAGGAATGTACGCAATGGCTCCCTTGGCCAAGAGGGCCGTAACTTCCTGTCGGAGAAGGTTCAAATGATCTCCCCACATACTGTGGCACCGAGGTGGCATGGCCGGAGGGGAAAACTGAAGAGGAAGAGAGTAACTTTTGCAGATTATCTGCAGCACCCACTTGTCTGATGTAATCTCGCACCAGTGGTGTCGGACCCTGCCACCCACCGGCATGGGGTGCTCCCTGAAGCTCGGATTAGGAAGGCTTGGAGGCAGAAGCAGCGGGGGTAGAGGTGGACTGACCCGCACACTCGTTCCCAGACCCGCCCCTGCGGAAGCCACGGCCACGACTGCGCTGAGGGTAGTTCTGCACAGGCTTGCTGGAGGAGCGTGTGAGAAGTTGGCCTGTCCGGGGTGCTCCTCTGTTGGAGGGGAGCAAGGGCCAGTCTGGAGCAACCAGACCAGCGGTGTTGTCGTCGTGGTTCGTCGTCAGAAGGGTCACTAGCCAACGGGCAAGTGACCTGGACAACGCGGTGAGCAGCAAAGAGCAGAAGGGCCCCACGCAGACCTCGTGGATGCTGGAGGGCTGAACTTCGGTGCTGGAGCTGCTCAGGGTTGGGGCTTCTTGGACCCCAAAGCACTTAGGCGAGGGTCACTCGGTGGTCGTGCTGGGCAAGCGTCGTGCAGTCTTGAAGATGGCCGGTCCCTCGAGGTCTCGTCACACCCACGAATCTCAGAGTAGCTGACGATGTAGGTAGAGGTCAGAGGTGCCAGGGAAGCCGGTTCTCGTCGAGCTGGGCAGTCTTGATCCGGAGGAGAGACTTACAGCAGACCGCGATGCTTGGATGGTGCCTGCTGCTGCAGGGTGACTACTCCTTAGTCACAAGGGAGAAATCTTGAGAAGAGTCTTGAGTTCCTTTCGTGGAAAGTAGTTTCAGGATTCAAAGATGATCTAGTTTGGAAGGGGGCCTGCTCCTACCATTATCCTGAGAAAGGGGGCTGGCACGCGACTAAGTCCGGCCCTATGGGTGGGACTAGGAGGGGGGTGGTTACACCCCTCTCCTTTGGCGGGCTTTTCCCCAGATCCACCACCTTGCCCCAGCTGTCAAGCAGCCAGTTGTGTCTGTTTTAGTTAGTCAGCCCAGGGGTGGCATAATACATGCTGCAGCCCCTGGGAGACCTCTGGGTACACCTCTGCCCTGGTTACAGGGACACAAGAGAGGGCCCAGTGCCAATTCTGTACCTGGGTACAATTTGGAATAGAGAGAACAGCTAGGCTGTGGGTCTGATTAGCAGGCCCACAGCCAGGGAAAGTCGTAAACCAGTGAAGCAAAAAGCAAAAATCTGGGTGATCATAGGATTGCAGACCCTACTCTCCTACATGACCCCCCCCCCAAAGTTTGGGACAATAAGCTAACCTTGACCAGGTGAGTCTTCTTGCTCTAAGTGGAAATACCTGGAGAGCCCATCAGCATTGCCATGATCAGTACCAGGTCTATGCTCCACTGTAAAATCCATCCCCTGTAGGGAAATGGACCACCTAAGTAGTTTGGGGTGTTCACCCTTCATCTGATTTAGCCATAAGAGGGGCTTATGGTCGGTCTGAATCTTGAAGTGAGTGCCAAACAAGTTTGACCTCAACTTCTTCAGGGCCCACACCACAGCAAAGGCCTCCCTCTCAATAGCTGACCAATTTTTCTCTCTGGGGGTCAGCCTTCTGCTAATAAAAGCAATGGGCTGGTCGTTACCATCAAAATTCAGCTGAGATAGAACAGCTCCCACACCCAACTTGGAAGCATCTGTTTGGACAATGAATGTTTTGGAGTAGTCTGGACTCTTTAGGATAGGTGCTGTGCACATGGCCTGCTTTAGGTCATTGAATGCTTTCTGACAGCTTGCTGTCCACTGAACTTTCTTTGGCATCTTTTTACTTGTCAGGTCATTAAGTGGAGTCACAATGGACCCATAATTCTTGACAAATTTTCTATAGTAACCAGTCAGGCCCAAGAAAGCTCGACCCTGAGTCTGGGTGGTTGGAGGAGCCCAGTCCTTGATGGCCTGTATCTTGCTCTCCAAGGGTTGAACCTGGCCTCCACCTACAACGTGGCCCAGGTATACAACCTGTGTCTGCCCTATCTGGCACTTAGTGGCCTTGATAGTGAGACCTGCCTTTTGCAGTGCCTCTAACACTTTCCTCAGGTGGACCAGGTGATCCTCCCAGGTGGAACTAAAGACAGCTATATCATCAAGATATGCTGCACAGAAGTCATCCAACCCAGTGAGAACTTGATTCACCAGCCTTTGGAAGGTGGCAGGTGCATTTTTCAAACCAAAGGGCATTACCACAAATTGATAATGCCCACCAGGGGTAGAAAATGCTGTCTTGGGCTTGGCCTCCTCAGCTAACCTGATTTGCCAATACCCAGCTGTCAGGTCAAATGTGCTTAAGTAGTTGGCAGAAGCCAATCTATCTATAAGTTCATCTGCTCTTGGTATTGGGTGGGCATCAGTCTTAGTGACTGCATTGAGTCCTCTGTAGTCTACGCAAAACCTCATCTCTTTCTTACCACCCTGGGTGTGAGGCTTTGGCACTAGAACTACTGGGCTAGCCCAAGGGCTATCTGAGGGCTCAATGACTGACCACTACCTTGAATCTATGAATACATTAGTCAATGAAGTCGCCCCACTACAACTGAAGAGAGTCTCCACCAAAACTTCTAACCCCTGGTATAACGACAGACTCAATAACGACAGGCGTTCGATGCGAATGGCAGAGCGCACCGGGAGAGCGGACCCCTCAGCACTGCACCTCAAAAGGCTTAAAAACAAGAGAAATGCCTACTTCAGGAAAATAAAGCGGACAAAGTTGGACTTCTTCAGCCGCCAACTGGACCAAGCAAAAAACAGGCCAAGAAAACTCTTCGAACTAATCAAAACCCAAACAAAGGCACAACCCCTACAATCAAATAGCACAACAAGCGACACCCCACACTGTGAAGACTTCTCTGCTTTCTTTAAGCTAAAGACTGACAACATAAGAAATGACCTCATCATGGATGTAAGCCGATTCCCCAACCACACAAGAATGGCTAACACTCAACCTAAAAACATGGCTTCCTGGCAGTACTTCGATACCTACTCGGAAGAAACAATACACAAATTGCTCTGCACCTTGAAGCCATCTAACCACCTCACAGACCCTCTACCTGCTAGTGCTGTAAAAGACTTCATCCCCTTGCTCCTCCCTCTCTGGACCAAAATCATCAACTGCTCCCTGCAACAAGGCCTCATTCCAGACTCCCTCAAGGTGGGGCAAGTCACGCCTATACTCAAGAAACCTACAGCTGATCCGTCTGACCTAAACAACTACCGGCCCATCACCAATATCCCCACCCTGGCCAAACTGCTGGAGAAATGTGTCCAACTCCAACTAACAAGACACATTGACCAATTTGACCTCCTCAACTCTCATCAATCAGGCTTCCGAGCGAAACACAGCACGGAAACAGCTATGACACACATAATTGATGACGCCCTCCAAATTCTTGATCGCAATGATTCCTGTCTCCTCATCCTTCTTGACCTCTCGTCAGCATTTGACACGGTCAAACATGAGAACCTGCTGGAGCTGCTAAGCACTAGAATGGGTCTATCGGGAACGGTTCTCAAATGGTTTTCGTCCTTCCTACACAAACGGTCTCAGAAGTTCAAGATCGATAATGTGCTATCGTCACCTGTGCCTGCAGATCTAGGTGTTCCACAAGGATCCTCCCTCTCCCCCACGCTGTTCAACCTCGTCATGGAACCGCTCGCCACCTTGCTCCAAGCTTCTAATGTCCAATTCCATATGTACGCCGACGACACACAACTGTACCTAAAGCTTCAATCTCCGGAAGATATCAAACATCTGAATTCCACGCTTATTAACACTCAATCCTGGCTAGCCGATAATCACCTCAAACTAAATGCTCTGAAAACTGAGTTCCTTCTCATCTCACCCCCGGCGAAAATTTCCACCACTCAAACATGGCTCAACAACCTAACAGCACTCAATGTCCAACCCATCATCGTGGACTCAGCGAAATCCCTAGGCATCACACTGGACGCCAAGCTCAACATGCAGCAGCACGTCAGCAAAGCCACAAAAGCAGCTAATTTCCAAATCAACACACTGAGGAAAATCAAACCCTTCCTCCCTAATGAAGACTTCCAAACTGCTGTACAAGCGTTAGTCATCCCTCGAATCGACTACGGAATTGTGACCCTCAGCGGACTCCCGCTAACCACAACAGCACCCTTAAGAGCCTCCCTGAACGCTGCCGCAAGACTTATTACTGGCTCAAGAAAACATTCGCATATTTCCCCAGATTTTAAGTCCCTAAAATGGCTGCCTTTTGAAGCCAGAATACAACAAAAAATTGCAGTTATGACACACGCGGCCGTGCACCACAATGCACCCAACTACCTCGCTGAAAAGCTGTCCATATCAGGAGGTTCGAGATCCAATAGAAGCTCAAAAAATCTACTCCTGAAACCCCGTAGATTCAGGAAAGAGAAAACTTACAAGCGTTCCTTCTCAGGAATGGCACCTAGGATCTGGAATGCGCTCCCGCCTGAAACTAGGCGTATCTCCTCCGCTGCACTCTTCAAGAAAGAGGTGAAAACCATCCTTCTGGCCAAGATCTCCTGAACCTTATAGGTGCTGGATCAGAGACTCTGCATCGCCTTGTATCAATGTTTCACCTTGTCACTACTGTCACACTGTCACTTTGGCACTATACCTCTACTTGATGGTGACACTACTACGCTACCCTCTCCTACCGACCAATATATGAGACACATTGGGTCACTGATTCACCCTCCCGATGCCCCCATTCAGTGCGCTCTCTATACTAAGCACTGGTGTAAGCCTTCCACACACTCAAGGTGTACCTGAACACCTCTGTAATGGATTCATTGATTTGTTCCGTTATACTACCTGTTTACCTGACTGTATATTGATATATTTTATGTATTTTATTATTATCCGTGCATGTTAGTGATTACTACATTGCTCCCATTACCTCTGTTCATTCCTACTGCCCCTACCCTGTCATTGTGAAGCGCTCTGATATCCGTAAGGATCTTGTTCGCGCTATATAAAACTTTGAATAAATAAATAAATAAAATAAATAAATGACTCCCAGCTCCAACATTTTCTGCACTTCTGTCTTGATGCAGTCTCTGACATGATCAGGCTGTCTGTAGATTTTACTCTTGACAGGTAGACTGTCTCCAGTGTCAACTTCATGGGTACACCAATCAGTTTGACTGGGTGTCAGAGAGAACATATGTCTAAAGGATTGCAGAACCTGTCTACAATCCTGTTGCTGATGTTCAGAGAGGCTGCCACAAAAGACAACACCATCTACTGATCCATCATCAGGATTCTGAGTGAGCAGGTCTGGGAGAGGGTCACTCTCTTCCTCCTGTCCCTCATCTGTGGCCATGAGCAAGCCCATGTCCTTCCTGTCGACATATGCCTTGAGCCTGTTTACATGGAGCACCCTGAGGGGGCTCCTGGGAGTTCCAAGGTCCACCAGGTAGGTGACCTCTCTCTTTTGCTCAATGATTGTGTGTGGCCCAGACCATTTGTCTTTGAGTGCTGCTGGGGCCACTGGCTCCAGCACCGACACCTTCTGTCCAGGCTTGTACACAGTCAGGACAGCCTTTTGGTCATGCCAAGCTTTTTGGAGTTCTTGGCTTGCCTCAAGGTTTTTAGATGCCTTTTCCATATACTCAGCCATCCTGGAGCGGAGACCAAGTACATAGTCCACAATGTTTGTTCCAGGCTTTTTGAGAGGTCTCTCCCATCCTTCCTTTACCAAACAAAGGGGTCCTCTTACAGGATGCCCAAACAGAAGCTCAAAAGGGCTGTAGCCAACCCCCTTCTGTGGGACCTCTCTGTAAGCAAACAAGAGGCAGGGTATCAGGACATCCCATCTCCTCCTGAGAGGTTCAGGTAGTCCATGAATCATCCCTTTAAGGGTCCTGTTGAATCTCTCAACAAGCCCATTGCACTGTGGGTGATAGGGTGTGGTGAACTTATAGTTGACACCACATTCCTTCCACATTGCAGTCAGATATCCTGACATGAAGTTTGCACCTCTGTCAGAGACAACCTCCTTAGGGAAGCCCACTCTGGAGAACACTCCAATTAGGGCTCTTGCCACAACAGGTGCTGTAGTGGTCCTAAGGGGTATAGCTTCAGGATACCTGGTGGCATGATCCACTACCACCAGTATAAACTTGTGCCCTGATGCTGTCTGGGGTTCCATTGGACCAACAATGTCAATCCCCACTCTCTCAAAGGGTACCCCCACCACAGGTAGTGGTATGAGGGGGGCCTTTGTTGGGCCACCTGACTTACCACTGGCTTGGCAGGTGACACAGGAGCGACAAAACTCCTTGGTATCTTCATTCATGTGAGGCCAGTGAAAGTGTGTGACAAGTCTGTCCCACGTCTTGTTCTGGCCTAATGACCTGCAAGGGGAATTTCATGGGCCAAGGTAAGAAGGAAACCTCTCTGAGACAAGGGGATGACCAGCCTCCTGGTTGCACCAGGCTTGGGGTCTCTTGACTCAGAGTACAGGAGTCCATCATCCCAGTATACCTTGTGGGTACCTGTGGCATTCCCTGCAGCCTCAGCAGCAGCCTGCTGTCTGAGGGGTTCAAGTGAAGGGCAGTCTAACTGTGCCTTCCCCAGGTCTGCTCTGGAGGGTACCCCTGAGCCCAGAAACTCAACCTGATCAGGTTCAAGCTCTTTAGGCTCAGTTTCCCTCAGTTCCTTGAGATCAGCCTCCTCAGAGACTTGATCCACAACCTGGGGCAAGGGGGAAGGCAATGCCTTAACCCTACTGCTCTTCTTCTTAGGAGGTGTCTGGTCCATTGTTCCAGGATCCAGCACCTGTTCAGTGGGGCATCTTTTGGCCTGTGACCTAGTCACAGCAAGGACATGTGCTGGCAAGCCTAACATTTCCATGTGAGTCCTCTGCTCCACTTCTGACCATAGGGATGTTTCCAAATCATTGCCCAACAGACATTCTACTGGGAGGTCTGAACTAACCACAACCTTCTTTGGGCCACTAACCCCTCCCCAGGAGAAATCAACAATTGCCATACTGTGATTGGTAGTGACATTGCTGGCATTGGTCACCAGGTAATCTGCACCTGGCATGATCTGTCCAGGGAACACAAAGTTAGGTGTCACCATTGTGACACTGGCACAAGTGTCCCTGTAGGCCTGAGCCATTTTTCCATTAATTAAAGGTGTCTGCCTGTATTTTCCCAAAGTATTGGGACTGGCATCAGGGGATATATCCACATCCCCTGTACAGACAAGGACAGCCTGAGTGAGTGTGCCAACTAAGTTGTCAGACCCCTCAGTTCCCAAGGTTAACCCAACTATTCCCTTGGGAGGTGCACTACCACTACTGACTGTACTAGGGGGTGCAGTTGCCTTGGGGGCTGTAGTGGTAGGAGTTTGCCCTCCTCTTTTGGTGCACTCACTAAACCAGTGAGACTTACTTTTACAGTATTGGCACCACCTTTTTGACTGGCCTTCTTGAGTCTTCTTTTTCTGCTGTGAAGCCTGACCCCCACCCTCTTTGGTTTGTTGAGGACCTGTTGAAGACTTCTGGTCATTTTGTTCACTCTTGTTACTACCCTTTTGGTCTGCTTTCTTCTGACCACCCTGGTTCTGAGTCTGGTTCTGCTTGACCCTTGTTCTGACCATCTGTCTGCCTTCTTTCCCAATTCTTGGGGAGAGGTCAGATCTGAATCAACAAGGTGCTGATGCAACAACTGGTTCTGACAGTTATTTAAAATCTGTTCTCTCGGAATCAGATTATACAACCCTGTGTAATCAGTAACCTTGCTACCCAGCAACCAGCCTTCCAAAGCCTTAGTGGCACAATCCACAAAGTCAGACCAATCCTGAGACTGAGTTTTCTGGGTGTCCCTGAACAGCAACCTGTACTGCTCAGTGGTTAGGCCAAACCCATCAACCAGTGTATTTTTCAGGACTTGGTAATTGTTAGCATCCTCAACTCTAGTAGTGAGGAGCTTATCTCTACCTTTGCCTTCAAAGGAGAGCCACAGTATAGCTGCCCACTGACTCTGGGGGATGCACTGGACAGTGCAGGCCCTCTCCAAAGCAGCCATCCATTTGTGGATGTCATCCCCTTGTTTAAAGGGGGGCACTATCTTACTCAGGTGTTTAGTATTTAAACTCCTTTCTTTATCTCTAGGGAGATTGCTGCCACCAGTGGGAACTGTCCCACTCATCTGCTGCTCTCTTGCAAAGGCAAGCTTCTCTTTGGCAAGGGCAAGTTCTTCCCTTTCAATCCTCAGATTAGCCTGCTTCATCCTTGCTTCATGCTCTCTTCTCTGAGGGGAAGTCAATCTCCACAGGGGAGAATTCCTTCTCCTCTGAGAAGAGGCATTAGAGTGCAGAGATCTATTGGAGTCCCTAGAATGAGATCTATCTCTTCTAACTCCAAGGTTAGGCCTTATTAGGGTCAGTACTGGGGGTCCCCCAGATCCTTCCCTAAGTAGGTCTAAGTTGGCCCTAGTAAGTCTGCTGACTAACTCAGACCTGTTGTCTGCCTCATCCCCAGAGAGTTCCTCTTCTTCCTCCTCCTCAACTGCATTTTCAGTGTCAAGGAGGTCTGGATCACTGATGGTACCCTCTAAGGCTGGAGAAGTGTGGCTCAGGGGTTAGAGGCAGCAGACCCGGAAGCTGAGATCGGTCCTGGACCAGGGTTCAATTCCCGCCTCGGTGGGTCTTGGGCTAAAAATTCCACGGACTCGATAATTCTCGTCCCGGTGCCTCCTCGACTCACGGGTTCACACTCTGCGACTCTGGGCAATAGCTTGCTTAATCTCCACAACGGCCCCTCGCGGCGGGATGCCTGACTTTCAACTTGTGGATACCCTGCTATCTCACAGGGGAATACCAGGAAGGGTTCCCTAAGCAAGCGCCGGGAAACCCACTGCGGGTAGCTGTGCGCTATATAAGCTCAACTACATTTACATTTACATCTTCCGATCTGTATGTGAAGCTTTCCTAGCATCATATGTCTCTAAGAGACCTATCAGAAAGGGAATGGTGGGGTTAGACCTCTGTTTCAGTTTCCTGGAGGTACACACTTGTCTCATCTCCTGGAAACTGAGGGCTGCATATCTTGAGATGACCTGTGGAGGGTCATTAGCCACTAGGGGAGTCTCTGAAGACTCTCCATGGGTAGACATGCTTTTCTAGTGAGGTGTAAGTGGTGCACTTACCTACACTATTTGTTTGCCTACTGATCCCTTGCTAAGAGTTGTAGTTTAGGGTGTGCTAAGCCCTAGGAGCTACAACAGCTGGTTCAGTAGAACTCAGAGTATTCTAAGCTAAGTTATATGTACCTTAGTACTTATGTGATCTTTCAAATGATATTCTTAGGATATGTGTGGTAAAACAACAGCAAGCTCAAATCCCAACCGCTGCTCACCAATGTGAGAAGTTGGCATGATATATAATGTTCACTATTCTAGTGACCACTTTGTATCAGTCCAAACAACCCTTATTGATGTTTGGTTGTAAGTCAACCTGATAGACCAGCTATCCTAGTAGCATGGACACGTGCAGTCTTTAGGCTAAACTCTAGAGGGCGTGTTAAGCCAGCTGTTTTACCATCACATTTACCCCTTGAACACCAAGTGAAAGGACACCACACAAGTTGTTATGAAAATAAAGTATATTTATTTATAACAAGACTACCCTGAACTCTTTATGAGTCAGGGAGCTAAGCACAATACAAAACTCTTAAAGAAATACTGAAAGTCGCACAATTTACACAAATGCCCGAGGGGCACGAAAAACCATATACTACAAAAGTGGAATGCGAATTACTAGCAGGTAAGTAACTATTCTCATAGGCTTTGGGATCGCTAGGACTGGACTACTGAACCTTTAGATTACGAGCAGGAGGCCTAGGGACGTCGTGTGCAGAGTGGGAACTCTCACGCGTAAGGCAGGAAAAAGTCTATGGAGGCTAGTAAAAGCAAAGTTAGTGTTCTCGGGCAAACCCGACTAGGTAGAGCTGAAACGACAAAGGATCCTGACACTTGGATAGTTAAACTATGCTGGAGCACCGAAATGCTTAGGTTACCTAGCCCAGGGGCTGCGGCTGCATAGGTCTGAAAAGACGTCGGGAATCCTCGTTGCAGTCTATGGAGCCTGAAAGAAGAAGTTGCTGGCAGGCGACCAGTGAAGATGTTCGATGTGATCCAAGCCTGGATCGATGAAGATGGAGACCTGTAAGCAGAGGGGACCAAGTTCTGAATCACTAGCCAGTGATTAGGTGGGCACCAGGATGGCACCGGACGAAGTCACCTCGACCAGGTGAGTGCGCGACGCTGGGCTCTGCAGTCTTTCGGACCAGCAGGCGTTGTCGGCGACCAGGATGGAGGTGCGAGCTGTCCCACGGTGGTATCTACTGTCGACGTCGCTGGACCCAGGATTGGGGCAACAAGTCTTGGCAAATGCAAGCCCACGCGGTGGACTCAAAATGGCGTCTGGAGTGGACCAGGAGGGTCCGGGGTACTCCTCTGTTGGAGGGGAGCAAGGGCCAGTCTGGAGCAACCAGACCAGCGGTGTTGTCGTCGTGGTTCGTCGTCAGAAGGGTCACTAGCCAACGGGCAAGTGACCTGGACAACGCGGTGAGCAGCAAAGAGCAGAAGGGCCCCACGCAGACCTCGTGGATGCTGGAGGGCTGGACTTCGGTGCTGGAGCTGCTCAGGGTTGGGGCTTCTCGGACCCCAAAGCACTTAGGCGAGGGTCACTCGGTGGTCGTGCTGAGCAAGCGTCGTGCAGTCTTGCAGATGGCCGGTCCCTCGAGGTCTCGTCACACCCACGAATCTCAGCGTAGCCGACGATGTAGGTAGAGGTCAGAGGTGCCAGGGAAGCCGGTTCCCGGTGAGCTGGGCAGTCTTGATCCGGAGGAGAGACTTACAGCAGACCGCGATGCTTGGATGGTGCCTGCTGCTGCAGGGTGACTACTCCTTAGTCACAAGGGAGAAATCATGAGAAGAGTCTTGAGTTCCTTTCGTGGAAAGTAGTTTCAGGATTCAAAGATGATCTAGTTTGAAAGGGGGCCTGCTCCTACCTTTATCCTGAGAAAGGGGGCTGGCACGCGAGTAAGTCCTGTCCTATGGGTGGGACTAGGAGGGGGGTGGTTACACCTCTCTCCTTTGGCGGGCTTTTCCCCAGATCAGGGGCTGGAGTGCCCCTGGAACTGGTTCAAGCCGGCCTATGCACAGTGAGCACCGGGGTGCCACTTGCAGTCACCTTCCTCTAAAGCCCTGCCTACCTGGGATACACAAAATCCTGTCTGGGATGGTGCTGGCACCGCCCCTGACAGGAAACCCTTTGTCCAGGCCTCCGTTGCTGGAAGGACTCCCAGCAGCAGGAGGTCAGACTTGTGTCTCGGTGGCAGCATCCATTTTGTGGAGCTGAGGCTTGAGTTAACTTTAACCGGGGTTCACAGTTACATACATGTCGTGTCCCTCTAGAAGGGTGGAATGCTAACCCCGTCGCCAGAATTGACGAGGGGTTAGTATTCCAATTCGTATGACACCTTACTCGACATGTTTTGATAATGTTATACCAAAGTTAGCATTTGACCGCGAGGTACATAATGCACTTAAGAGTATATGGTATAGCGTTATCATGGAACAGCTATTAGGACTTGGTTCCGCAAGCTGCAAACGGGCTCAGCTCATGCCAGAGCACCATTTCACATTATTCCAAGCACTCTGCCTTCAGGATTGATAAGGCCTGCCATAGGAGTGACTGATAGGAATATATGTGTCCATTTTAGGGTTAGATATAGGAATACTATATCTAAAGCAAAGGGTGTGTACACCACCTTGCCCCAGCTGTCAATCAGCCAGTTGTGTCTGTTTTAGTTAGTCAGCCCAGGGGTGGCATAATACATGCTGCAGCCCCTGGGAGACCTCTGGGTACACCTCTGCCCTGGTTACAGGGACACAAGAGAGGGCCCAGTGCCAATTCAGTACCTGGGTACAATTTGGAATAGAGAGAACAGCTAGGCTGTGGGTCTGATTAGCAGGCCCACAGCCAGGGAAAGTCGTAAACCAGTGAAGCAAAAAGCAAAAATCTGGGTGATCATAGGATTGCAGACCCTACTCTCCTACAGAGCGTGCCTGGGGTGCCTCTACCTTGGCCACGAAAGGAACTAAACCCAGGAGTGGCAGGGTACTTTGTAGAAAGACCCAAGGACTTGGCCGTAGCCGTTGAGTTCTTAAAGCGCCCCAGAGCATTGTCGGCTTTATCGCCAAAGAGGCTGGAGCCATCAAAGGGCATGTCCATGAGGGAGCTCTGGATATCGGGCGAGAACCCAGTCGAACGCAACCAGGCGTGGCGCCGTAACGCCACAGTCTTGGAAATCGCCCTGCCCAACGAATCAGCAGTGTCCAACCTACACCTGATGGCAAACTTAGCCCCATCCTTCTCTTCAGCAATTGTTTGGGAAAGGTCAGCCTGGACCTCCTCAGAACACTGAGGCATCACCTGAGTGACAGAATTCCACACTGCGCGGGAGTAACGGCCAAACAAGCAGGCGGTGTTAACCGACCGCATCCCTAAGCTGGCCGAGGAGAACAACCTCTTACCAAATTGTTCCAGCCTTTTAGAGTCCTTATCCGGCAGAGCCGTGGGAAAGGCACTCTGCGATGTTGAGGCCTGAATGACCAGGCTCTCAGGCGTAGGGTGAGTGGTCAGGAAGGCAGGATTGCCAGATGCTGGGCGATGACACCTGGCGACGTTCTTATCCAACGGCACCACCATGGCCGGCAGCAAACCAGTGCCCAAAAAGACTTCGGTAAGGGCCTCATTGAAAGGGAGCAGCAGCTTAGATGATGCCAACGCCGTCTGGAGCACCTCAATAAGGTTAGTTTTGAGGGCCACTGTAGGGAGGTTGAGATTGTGAGCTTCCGCAGCCCGACGGAGCACCACAGTGTAGGAAGCACCCTCCTCCATAGTAGGCGGAGGAGAGACAAACCCCGGGTTAGAAGAAACATCAAGTTCGCCCGCATCTTCCAGGTCATCCACCCAATCTTGCTCGGAGTCACATTGCCGGGCAAGAGGGTCCTCGGACCCGTCCCAGTCGTCGTCCACCTCTGGCGTAGAGGGAGCCGGTCGCGGTGGCAAAGCCGGAGAGGGGACGAACGACGTCTGGAACGGTACCGAAAATGGCACAAGCAGGGGCCGGGCAGGAGCCGCCTCCCAATTCGGATCCCAGGCCGGGACAAAATGGTCCAGGAACCAGGGCAAGGGTGGGATAAACGGCACCCAGTCCGGCGCCGAGGGTGGGGCCGGAGCCAGCAGCGCTGCACCTCGTGGCGCCGGGGCCGGAGCCAGTGGCATAGGATCCTGTGGCTCCGGAGCTGGTGGCGGAGCTGCCGTGCCAGCAGGATCTAGACTACAGAGGTCTGTGTGTAACCAGAGAGCCACAGAATAAATTCTTGATTTGTGCAGTGGAGAATAGTGACTGAGTGCTACGAGGTCACAGCCTGTGACAGAAAGCACTGTGAATATGTAAGTCATTCTTTTATACTTTAGATAGACACCTACAAAATGTGCAAAACGTTTTATGATAAAATGTAGATTTTAGTAATAACAGTGTATGTAATGCAATTCTCTCTTTTTTTTTTTTTACTTAATTCTCCCTTCAACACCTCCTTAGGGGTATTAAGGGCTGTGTAAATGCAGTTTCAATTAAAAGCACGTACATCACAGCCCATTTAACTCTTTGCACTACCACTCAAAAAAAACATCTTTGCATTCACAAAGCTTAGATTGATTGCATCAATTAAAGTCAGAACCAGCTCCCAAGCACCCTTTACACTTGCAGATTAACTAATAGGGCTCATTTCCATTTTATTCAGGCAAGCAGGCATCCTGGCAGGAAGGCTTTTCACACACAAGACACTCAATAGATGAAACTTCATCTCACAATCTAAATTAGCCATCCCAAGATGGCTGTCTTTTTCCAAAAAGAAAACAAACATTCAATTACAGGCACACGAAGCCGGGAAAATACAGGACTCCATGGACCCCCTGGGGGTCGTGCCCCACAGATTGAAGACCTCTGCTCTAGTGGAATGAGCATGCAGACCCACTGGAGGTTCCTTTTTAGCAAAAACTTAACAAATCTTGATACAGAGAACAACCCATCGAGAGATGGTTCACTTTTGTACAGTCCAACCTTTATTGACACCCACATTGCCAACAGAGAGTTCATAGGCCACCCGGAACTCCTTTGTGTGTCAAGGTAGAAAGAACACGCACATTTTGGGTCAGGCGGTGGAGTCTCCCCTCCACCGTGGAGGGGTGCGGAGGCGGGAAAAAAGGTGTGCAGAGCAATAGTCTGTCCAATGACTACTTTAGGCAAGAATGAGGGCCTTGTTCGAAGCACCGCCTCGTCCGGATGGACTGAAAGTAAAGGGGGCATAGAAGAGAGAGTCTGAAGCTCATGCACTCTGCAAGCAGATGTGATGGCAAGAAGGAAGACAGTCTTCAGAGTGAGAAGCCGGAGAGGACAGTTGTGAAGAGGCTCAAAGGGAGCGCACATAAGGTAAGTCAAGACAAGATTCAAGTCCCACTGAGGCACTATAAAAGGAGATGGAGGAAAGAGATGAATAATGCCTTTAAAGAAATGACTTACAATAGGGGACTTGAACAAAGAGGGCTGATCTGGCAGCCGAAGAAAAGCAGAAATGGCCACAGGTAGCCTTTAAGAGTGCCCCGAGCAGAGCCCTGCTGGGCCAAGAAAGAAGAAATAAAAGTACCACAGAAAAAGGGGCAGAAAGGGGATCCACAGCCTTTGCTGCGCACCATGCCACAAACATATTCCATTGAACGGCGTATACTATCCTAGTCGAGGGACGCCTGGCTGCCAAGGTAACTTCACAGACTTCTGGAGGAAAGTCAAATGCTGTCAACTGTCGCTGCTCAATCTCCATGCAAGGAGGTAGACTGGACTGGTACTGGTTGAGGACTGTCCCCTGCTGCTGCAACAGAAGATCCTCCTGAAGGGGCAGTCTGATCGGAGGATCGATGGCCATGTTCAAGAGCTCGGGGTACCAGACTCTTCATGCCCAGTCCGGTGCCACAAGAATGACTTGGGCCCGGTCGCTCTTGATCTTCAGCACTCGGGGCAGCAGATGGAAAGGCTTTCAGAAGGCCACGGCTCCACTTGCGCCGAAAGGCGTCGCCGAGCGAGTGCCACCTTCGAAAGTCCAGCGTGCAGAACTGCTGACATTATGCGTTCTCTTCAGTGGCTAACAGATCTAACCAAGGCTCTCCCCACTGCTGAAAGAGACCTTGCACCACCTCCGAGTGAAGATAGCATTTGTGGTCCACCAGGCACCGACGCCAGAGTTGGTCAGCCCGCCATTCAGAGAACCTGCCAGGTGTTGAACCACCAGGGTAATGCCCAGATGTTCCAGCCATGTCCAAAGGAAAAGAACCTCTTGACACAGGGTCAAATGACCCCACCCCGCCATGTTTGTTTCAGTACCACATGGCGGTGGTGGTGTCAGTGAACACCTGCACTGCCTTCCCTTGAGGGAGGGAAGGAATGCCTTCAGTGCCAAGAGAATCACCCGGAGCTCCAACAGGTTGATATGGAGACCGGACTCTGCCGGAGACCAAACTTCTCTGATCTCCGCCCCGCCCCCCCCAGGTGGCCGCCCCATCCCACTAGTGACGCGGCGGTCACCACTGTGAGGTCTGGTTTTGGAAGGGAGAGGGACCCAATCCTGGTTCGTTAACCACAACTGCAGTTGCTGTGCAGTCCCCTTCAAGATCTAGACGTACTCTGAAACATTTCCCGGATGCTGCGCCCACTGGAACTTCAGGTCTCACTGCAGAGCCTGCAAATGCCATCTGGTTTGATCTACTGGCAGGATGCAGGAGGCCATGAGGCCCAGAAGCTTCTGTCATTCTCATCGAAATGCGGGATAGAGGATGAAACATCGGTATCATAGCCCGAATATCCCAGACTCCCTGCTCGGGAGGATAGGCCCGAAACTGCACTGTGTCAAGAACAGCTAAGATGAAAGAGTGACAGAGCATGTCAAATGCGACGTTGGCACGTTGATTAGTGAACCCCAGCCAATGCAGGAGGTACGCCGTAGTCTGGAGGTAGGAGACTACCACCTGGGGAGAGCCCACCTTCAACAGCCAGTAATCGAGATAGGGGAAGACTGGAACATCCTATCTGAACAAATGAGCTGTGACCACCGCCATCACTTTTGTGAACACCCGAGGGGCACTGGTAAGACTGAAAGGGTGCATGGTGAACTGAAAAGGCTTGTGGCCTACCGTGAACTGTAGGTAACGCTTTGGGGCTGGCACGGCAGGGATGTGAAAATAAGCATCCTGCAAGTCCAACGCTACCATCCAGTTACAAGGGTCTAGGGCAGACAGGACCAAGCCAAGGTTAGCATTTTGAACTTCTCCTTCCAGAGGAAGCTGTTGAGTGCCCAGAGGTCTAAGATAGCACGCAGGCCTTTGTCCTTCTTGGGCACAAGAAAGTAGGGGGAATAACAACCACAACCTATTTCTGGCAAATGTACCCTCTCAATATCTCCCTGGCCAAGCGAGCCGAAACATCCTGGTGGGGAAGCGCCAGATGATCCTCCGACATGCGATTAAGAGGCAGTGGCATGGAGGGAGGGCAGTCTCAAAGGGGAGGGAGTAAGCCCTTCGGACTATCAGCAAAACCCACCTGTCTGACGTGATGGATTGCCAGCGTGGGAGGTAATGGCGGATCCTGCCACCCACTGGCCGCTGTTGGCCCTGAAAGGTCAGACTAGGAGGGTTTGGAGGCTGCTGCAAGGAAGGAAAGGGTGGACTGGCCAACACGCTGGTTCCCGGGCCCGTGTCGCTGGGTCCCACGACTGTGGCCTCACAGAGGCTGGGTAGCTTGTGCGGGCCGATGGCTGGACTAGGTCGGACATGGTGAGGTGCCCCTTCCATAGCCACGAAAGGCAGACTGGGGGGAAGCAGCAAGGCCCAAGGATCTGAACGTAGCCCAAGAATACTCGATACGCTCCAGTGCCGAGTCCACCTTGTCAGCAAAAAGGCGACAGCCATCAAAGGGCATGCCCTAGCAAAGTTGCCTGGACATCCCCTGAAAAACCAGACGTCCTCAGCCAGGCGTAGCATCGAAGGGCTAAAAATGTGGCAATTGTTCTGCCCAGAGAGTCAGCGCTGTCCAGTCCATAGCGGATTGTGAATTTTGCTGCATCTCTCCCATCCGCCACTGCCTGTGAGAGAATGGCGCGGGCCTCCTCCGGGCACTTAGGCATTACATGTGCCACTGTATCCCAGACTGTATGGGTATAGCAGCCCAAAAGGCATGCAGTATTCATGGACCGCAGCGCCAAGCTGGAGAAAAAAAACATACGTTTCCCAAGGTGATCCAGCTTCCTCCATTCCCTATCCAGAGATGCACAAGGGAATGCGCCTTGGAAGAAGAGGATTGCAAGCTCTCGGGGGAAGGGTGAGAGAAAATTGGGATCACCCAGAGCAAGGCGGTGGGCATTCGTCTGTTCCACAGGAGCCCCTGTGCTGGGCTTGGACCAAGTGCCTAGAAGGACGTTCGTGTGGGCTTCAATAAAGGGCAAAAGGGGTTCAGATGAAGTTGCCGCCGGCTGAAGCATCTTTGTCAGGAGGTTAGTCCTGACTGACACTGTAGGGAGCTCCAGGTCCAAAGCCTCGGCTACCCTATACACCACCACTGCACAAGAGACTCCCTTCTCTGTTGCCATGTTGGGGGAGAAAGCCTGCCAAGGTCTGGGGAGGTATCCAGACCACTGGTGTCACCCAACTCATCTCTCCAGTCCGGCTCTTACAGCTGGTCTGTTAAAGGGTCCAGCGACCACTCCCAGTCCTCATCTCCACCCTCAGAGCGATAGGGATCACCTGGAATGAACAAGGGCACACAAGTACCCTCCGGCGTCAGATTCAACGTCATTCTGGCACCAGTTCCATCTCGGGGATGAGGAAGGGGACAGCGTTGGCACTGGGGAAGGTAGAGTAAGGTCGACCGGCGTTGATCCGGACCCAGGCCTGGATCCATGGGGACCCTGCGGCGCTGGAGCCACCGGCATCGAAGGCCCAGGACCCCAAACTGGCTCTGCGGGGCCCAAAGGCATGCCAGCTGAGTCGGGCTGCCCAAAGATGTAATGGAGGGCTTCGTAAAATGCACGAAGCTGGGCAGGGGACGCTCCAGCTCCCGGAAATGGGTGGCGGCGCGGAGTTGTCCCTGAATCAGGCACCGGAGAAGGAGCCTTAAAGTGAAGACGCTCCCGTTACCGCATTGCGTCGGCTGACTGACGGGGAGCAGGTGAAGAGCGACTGTGCTTCTTCGCCTTCTTCTTGTGCTTAGACTTACCCCAGACCTTTCAGGACCACTCCCACAAAGATTTTGGATTCATGGCCAGACAGTTGGAGCACAACTTTGGGTTGTGGTCGCGCTCCAGGCACTAGAGACACACGAGGTGCGGATCAGTCACGGACATCAGTTTGTGACAGGAGTCACTGGGCTTGAATCTGGCTGACAATGGGACATCCTTCACGCACCAGGAGTCGAAGACTCGAAAAAAGACTGACAAAAGTCTAAAAGAGTTTAGTAAAAAATGACTAAGGGAAAAGCTCTCTCCAGATCTGCGCTTGGCTGCCATGGAAAAAGAAAGAATTGATGCCAGCGTGCAGGGGCAGCGTCTAAGTAGGAACAGAGACGTTATCCCGGCGACCACGACACAGTCGACTGACGCCACCTACCGGCACGCAGGGGTATTGCTGAAGAAAAATTCTCCGGATCCAATCTATTGCCTGGGGGTAATTTAAGGTAAGGAATCTATAACTAATAGTCTGTTTTCAGATAGTTTCTTTTGTGACCATTTCCGCACCAACAACATGGAGCCACTGTGACCATTTCCGCACCAACAACATGGAGCCACTGTGACCATTTCCGCACCAACAACATGGAGCCACTTCGAGAAACAGTCTCAGGAAACCGTGTGCCAAAAGGGGAAAATTCTTGAAGCAACAAGTACAGATTGAAAGAATTGCAGTAGGAACCAAGGAAATGATCTAGGAGACCACATGGCCCTCTGTTCGCAGAGTGGGGACAATGGGTGGATCCATGAGGACTGCGGCTATATCCTGGTTCTACCAGATAAGGCGTTACCAATGGTAAATAACTGGTCCATCTGATAGAGACATCTAGTTGCAGATTCCTTATCTTAGAATCAGACACCCAAGCAATACCATCCTCAGAGGGGCTTTAAAATGACCTCACCAAAAATCCCCAAATAGTAGAGGCTGGTCCAAAAGGGACCAGACTATCCGAATGATAATAGGTGAATCAAGACGGTCACCAAGGACTGATCTTCGAGTAAGACTACAGGAGCCCCCAGGGAGTAGAAAGCTACAATACTGTGAAAAACACTATTGAGCCAGTAAAAGATAGCCCCAAAAAGGGATGCAACCTACGATTTGGGAATGCAAAGGGACCAAGGACAATACTCCAGGTTTAAAACCGATGGAAGGAGCATACATGATGTGCTCAGCCACAGCGAACATATACAATGAATGAAGAGCACCACCGATTAGAAGGGAAACCATCCTGAGAAACCGATTTCGAAAAAAGGGACATCCAACCATAGAATGAGGGAGAAAGAGAAAAAGAACAATGCATGCTTAAGACCATTGCTAGAAAATCAAGAACTGTAAAAATAAGTTGCTATTATTCAAAGAACCTTGATAGATATACAAGGCACACTCCAAAATAAAGTAACAGATGCTCATTGGAGAGTAGGAAGGAAACAGACTAGCACACCCTAGGAAAGCTGAACCAGGTCACCAAGAAGAGTGTAGGTAAAATGCAGCGACGCACACCGTAGATTGCCAGATGACCATATGTGCAAAACACAAATTTTCATGAAGTAAAAGACAGACGGGATCCCTTCAAGAGATTGGTATATACATATAGAAATTTGTGTAGAGACACAAGTCAAAAAGGATACAGCAAAAGTATATCCTCTCCTCAGAAGGTAACTCATGTCCTCCTCCAGTGAGCCAGAGAACGAGAAGTGGAGGAGCGAGAGACACTCCAAGAACAGAGTTATCCAAGGAAGTACAGAGATAATACGTCCTTCCGTCATAAAAGAAGAGGTTACAAAAGTAACTTAGGCAGAGACAGAAAGACAAAGCTGGGAAACTACAACACAGTGCCACAGAGCAGGAAGTGGAAGGCATAGTCCACCACCGGAAAACAAGGGCAACCGTCCAAAAACCAACACCAACTGAGGAAGGATGCCAGCAGGCAGTAGCAGGAGAAGCAAAGAATAAACAGCATGTGGAAAATTCACTATGAAAGAGCGTAATAAGATCTCCATGGGAAACGTAGAGGGCCGGTGGAAACTAAGGGCAACTGATAGCAGATTATGACAATCACACATTGCCCAACTTATGGAAGCAGGGGGAAACGGGTAAGAAGCCGGACCAATGCATCATCGAAACTTGAGGAAAGAGGATAGAAAGGTAGACCCAGCCTCATGTGAAATAAGGACACCAGACAAGGAGCCAAACAATCAAGGGGACTGGTGTCCCAGGTGAAGACAACAGAAAGAACAGCAGGACACAACAGCTACCTCACAGGTGCGATGGCAGAGTTAAAAACAAAAAAAACACAGGAGGCGACAGTAAGGACCATCGCTCATATGGCGGGGACAGAGAAAAGAAGAAATGTAGTCCCCATAAGGGATACTAAGTGTATAGACAGCTTACAAAACTACTAAGGCATACAAAATAAGGTCTCCAAAATCGGAGAACAAGGCAACAGTGCATCCACACAATGCAACAGAAAACCCGCAACAGAATAATCAAGGAGAAGAAACCATAAAAACAGACTCCCAAGAGACAGCGAAGCAAGATGGTGTTCCAGATGGCTGGAAACGAAACTGGTCACTGACTGCATAAATGAGAAGAAAACTTCCTGTAGAAAGCAGGAACACCACACCGGGTGTAACCTTGGAAGGGAGAGAGTACCCCGCCCTGTGAAGGGGGACAAGAGTCAAAACAAGGGGAAATAAACTGTTCCAGAGAACCTTAACACAATGAATAGTTAAGACTCCGCACCACCATGACTATTTTTAAACTGGCATAAGCCAGAGTCTGCACCTGCGCCAGAAAGGGAGGTGCCATCAAAAGGCATGTCAATTAAAGTAGTTTGCACAGCCTAAAAAAAACTGGAAGTTTGCAACTATGCAAGCCGACAGAGCTATGGAAGAGGTCATAGCCCAACAGAATCGGTGGTATGCATACCACAGTGGTTGCAAAAGTGGCAGCTTGCTGCCCATCAGGTACCAGAACAACAAGAGCATTCCGGACTTCTTTCCGGAAGGGAGGGCAAGAGGCATTCCGCTGAGTCCCACAAGGAATAGGAAAAGCGGGTGAGGACACACGGATTCAGAGCACAGGGCAGAGCTAGAAGAGAAAATAGGCCTACCACAAGCGCCGACTTCCTGGCCTCTCTCTCCAGAGGGACAAAAGGGAGAAAATCAATATTTGGGGTAGCCAAAACAGTCTCAACCACAAAGATCCGAGTAGAGGGATGTCTTAGGAGATAGGAGGGATCCCCTGGGGCCGGCCGATGCCTGTGAGAAAGAGCAAACCACCGGGGTACAGTTTTAGGTTTAGCCCAAGCACCCATTAGGATATCGAAAGGACATTCCCTATTAGGAAGCACAGGCTCAACGTTAGACTGGTTAGGATGTAGAATGGCAAGTAAAGGATCTGTTGACAATTCCACAGAAGGAAGTTTTAAATCCAGTACGACGGAAACTTGATTGAGCATGTCCGCCAGAGCAGAACTCGCCTCAGTAGCCAAACCAGGAGGAGAAACAAGGCTGGACAAGACGTCAGCACGCGGAGGCGGCGTCTAAGTACTCAGACGACGTCATCACGGCGCCCACGACGGACGCGGAGCCGCAGACGACGCCTACCGACGCGCAAGGGTACTGCTACGCAAAAGTTTCCGGATCTAGTCTGACGCCTGGGGATATTCTAAGGTAAGGAATCTAATACTAACGTGTCTCTTTCAGATAACTGGCGTCAACTAAGTCAAACAACCAGTTATAATGCATAGAGGGGGGGAGCCATCTCTGAAATGGGAGGGGGACACACCACAGTCTGTGGTACTTCCACAACCATGTTCCTCTGAAGGAAAAACCAAAGGAAGGGAGCCTGTGACTGTCAGCTCCATCGGCGCCGCACCCTAAGTCGGAAGGTGCATTGATCACCCTCAACGGCACCACTATAGGGGCTGGCAGACAAGAGTCAGATGCAGACATTGGAGTAGACCGCTCAGAAGCAAGAGCTGAAGGTGGGACCCTCTGCAGGCTGTGCAATGGCGTTGCTAAGGTATCAGATGTATTAGGCCGACCTGAAGCTGGAGGAGCACTCAATGGCAGAGACACAGGCACAACCTCCCGCACATCTGAGGCCTGAAGGCGATCCAGAAGGAGCTGGCAATCCAAGAATAGAAATAGAATGAAGAGTTTGAGAATATGGTCTCATCTAGGTCAAAGGCACCCAGGCTCCAGGATAGGTGGGGAGACGTGTGGCGGGCTCATACCCTGACACTTCAACAGAAGAGTGGAGACCAGGGGTAGGTGATTAAGGCGGGCAGTACCCCGACTTCGACCACCGGCACAGAGACTTACTTCCGAACGTCAAAGGAGAACGATTCGTGCAGAAACGGCTCCTAGCACAGTCAGTCCGTAGAGCACGTAGGGGAGTGAGGACATGAGAATACTGATGACTAACATCTGCGCCTTAAGGAGCTTTATGTGACGTTCTCTGTGCGCTTTTGGTTGGAGCTGGAGACCAGAGTCACACTCTTTGAAGTCATGGTGCTCACCCAGGGACCATATGCAAACCAAGTGAGGGTCCGTTGCAGACATTTGTGGTCCACAGAACTCACAGGGCTTGAACCCAGAGGACATTGAAGAAGGGAGAAAAAAGGACACACTGTTCATTCGATGAAAAAAGGTCAAGCAGGCCAAAAACAGCCAGAGAAAATGCAGTGTGGATCTGCATTGTTAGCACGGAAAAGGAACTGATGTCAGCACGTTGGGGGGAGGGTTTCAATGGCCTAAGTTGATGTCAGATTTGGGAGACGTCGCTGCAGAGTCACTCATCGCCCTCTACTGACACACAGGTACTGCTGGAAAAGATTTCTGGATCCAGTCTGTCGCTTAGGGAGGAATCCAAGATAAGGAATCTGCAGTAAGATGTCTATATCAGATAAACTGGTACTAATGGGGCGAAATGTTTCCATTCACAGTATTACCATGGTTGCAAATTATGAAATACTATACAAAAGGCACTGCATTATGCAGCATAGTTTGTCTTTTCATGATGGATAATTCAGTCAACCCTGTGCATAATTGCTCCCCCCCTGCCGCATAATTCCATTGACCCTAGTGATGGCACTGAGTTTCACAAGGATCTTGAGATCAAAGGGAGATTTGTAGCTTTGGGGAAATTACTTTTTTTTACTGGCAGTGACCAAGGAGATTCCCCAACAATAAAGTTTTGTATAAGCCATGACAAATGCATGAGGTGGTATTGGGTATGTGGCAACTTGAAGTTATACTGGATCTTTTTTTTTTGATAATCAATTTTTATTAAAGTTTTGAACACAAGGTAATTCATTCGCAACAAGTCACATATTCCCTTAAAACACCCCTGATTCCCCCACATGACACCCCATAGTAGAGTAACATGGATAGAACGAGTCATTGGCTCCCAGCGGTCAACGTAATATCAGAGTCTTCACGGCGGTAGGACACCAAACCATTTGCCCCATATTTTGTTAAAAAGTTCTGGGCAGCCCCTCGCCTCAAAAACGGATTCTTCTTGAGTCCCACACCAGTCCACCCCTCTCCTCCATTTCGACAAGGTTGGTGCCTCCCTCTGGGACCACTTAGCTGCGATGTCCCGTAGGATCTTTTTTAGTGTATTTGTAGAATCTGCAAGTTCACTGAAAGAGAAGTGTTTATTTACTGTTCCACAAAGCTCACAGCCCCACCAACTGATTTTGAATAATACTTCTGCCTTCTCGATAGGACCATTTTTTAGAAGGAAGTTTTTAGCCCGTCAGCAGAGATCGCATCTCGGTGGATGACTGCTGCCCAGGTCCCAACACAGGTCATGGAGGACCACTCTGAGGCAGGTCCAGAGACTGAGAAATCAGATCCTGAGGCAGCATCTGAAAGAAGAAAATGAAGCAGAATCTGAAAGTGATTTTTCAGTTGGTGGAGTTTCATCCGATGACTTGTCTACTAGCGATTCTGAGGCAGAATGATTATGGCAGTATTGCGGTCACTTTGCAAGCATACTCTGTGCAGCAAAGCAACCATAGCAGGGCAGACCAACCCAGAGAGTGAGCATGAGCGGGGTCAAACACAGAGTGCTCTCTTGGCAGTCCTCCAATGTAGGTCAGCCACAAATTCCGCCGTTCACTGGCCACGCTGGATGAAAAGTTGCTACGGCCGATTTTTTACCAGTTGACTAAGTCCATCTCTTTTTGGATGTTGAGGAACATTTTTGTACCGACCACTTTCAGAGGGAGCATAGATGCACTCTAGGGCCTCATTCTAGGGCACACCAGTGGCTTTCCACTTCACTTTAGGAGCTCAAGATATTTTTGGGCCTTACGCTGAAAATAGAGTTAGTGCACAAACTAAGCGAACAAGTTACTTACCTTCGGTAACAATATATCCGTAAGAAACAGTAGTTCGTATTAGATTCCTTACCTTAGAATACCCCCAGGCGTCAGACTGGATCCGGAAACTTTTGCGTAGCAGTACCCTTGCGCGTCGGTAGGCGTCGTCTGCGTCGCCGTGATGACGTCGTCGGAGTACTTAGACGACGCCTCCGCGCGCTGACGCCAGTTCTTAGGCACAGCTTTTCCGCGCCAGAAACGCAGAGCCATGTTAAAAACTAACACTGGTGCCATTGAAACTAGGGCCCTGAAAGGGGGTGACCTTAACCCTAGATATCAGTTCGCTGAACGGGGAGGATGGGTGGGGCGGTAAGGAATCTAATACTAACTACTGTTTCTTACAGATATATCGTTACCGAAGGTAAGTAACTTTTTCATCTGAAAGAAACAGGTTAGTATTACATTCCTTACCTTAGAATAGATACCCCAGCAATACCAACCCCGGTGGTGGGTCTGCGAACCAATAATCACACCAGAAAGTCCTGGAGGACGGAACGGCCAAAGAAGCCATCCCTCCGGACATGGCTGTCCAGGCAGTAGAGTCTTGCGAACGTGTGCAGCGAGGCCCATGTAGCTGCCTGACAGATGTCCTGTAAAGGGACTCCCCGGCCCAGGGCAGTAGTAGTCGCCGTGGCCCGAGTGGAATGGGCCCTCAGCCCAATAGGAGGCTCCTTTTTCGCCAAGGAGTAACAAGCCTTGATACACAAGACGACCCACCGAGAGATGGTCCTCTAGTGCACCGCCCGTCCCTTCTTAGCGCCCACGTAACGGTCCTCTAGTGCACCGCCCGTCCCTTCTTAGCGCCCACGTAACCAACAAAGAGTTGGTCATCCACCCGGAACTGGCGTGTGCGATCTAGATAGAACGAAATAGCACGTTTTGGGTCCAGACGGTGGAGCCGCTCTTCCTCTTTTGAGGGATGCGGTGGCGGAAAGGTGGGCAAGGTGATAGACTGCCCGATATGGAAGGCCGTGACAACCTTGGACAGGAAAGAGGGTCTAGTCCGTAACACAACCTTGTCCGGATGGACAGAAAGGAAAGGGGGTTTGGACGAAAGCCTGGAGCTCACTCACCCTCCTGGCAGAGGTGATGGCAACCAGGAAAGCAGTCTTCAGAGTAAGAAGGCGGAGAGGACAGTTGTGAAGTGGCTCAAAGGGAGCGCACATCAGAAAGGTAAGAGCAAGGTTCAAGTCCCACTGAGGCATCACAAACGGAACAGGAGGGAACGTGTGTGATGCCCTTCAGAAAACGAGATACAATAGGGGACTTGATCAGGCAGCCTTAGAAAGGCTGAAAGGGCGGAAAGGTAGCCCTTGATAGTGCCCAGAGCAGAGCCCTGCTGGGCAAGAGAAAGAAGGAAGAGGAGAACCTCAGAAAGAGGGGCAGAGAGAGGATCCACAGCCTTTGCTGTGCACCATGCCACAAATCTGTTCCACCTGCAGCGTATACCGACTTTGTGGAGGGACGCCTGGCTGCCAGAATCACAGTACAAACTTCAGGAGGCAAGTCAAATGGCCTCAACTGTCGACGCTCAATCTCCAAGCATGGAGGTGGAGACTGGACAGGTTCGGGTGGAGGACCGTCCCCTGCTGCTGCGACAGAAGGTCCTCCTGAAGAGGCAGACGAACCGGATGATCGACTGACATACTGAGTAGCTCGGGATACCAGTACCTTCGTGCCCAGTCCGGAGCCACAAGAATAACTTGGGCCCGGTCACGCTTGATCTTCTTCAGCACTCTGGGCAGAAGTGGTATAGGCGGAAAAGCCTACAACAGACAGCAACTCCACTCGTGACGTAAGGCGTCTCCGAGCGAGTGCCGCCTTGGAAACTCCAACGCACAGAACTGATGACATTGCGCGTTCTCTTCTTTGGCGAATAGATCTAACCAAGGCTCTCCCCACTGCAGAAAGAGGCCTTGCGCCACATCAGAGTTCAGACGCCATTCGTGATCCATCATGCACCGGCGGCTGAGTTCGTCCGCCCTGGCGTTCAGAGAACCTGTCAGGTGTTGAGCCACCAGGGTCACGCCCTGATGTTCCAGCCACTGCCAAAGGCGCAGAGCCTCTTGGCAGAGGGTCCATGACCCCACCCCGCCCTGTTTGTTGCAGTACCACATGGCGGCGGTGGTGTCCGTGAACACCTGCACTACACTCCCCTGGACAGAGGGGAGGAATGCCTTCAGTGCTAGACGAATCGCCCGCAGTTCCAAAAGGTTGATGTGGAGCCGGTACTCCGCCGGAGACCAGAGGTCTCTGATCTCCGCCTCTCCCATGTGGCCTACCCAGCCCTGGAGGGACGCGTCCGTCACAACTACGTGCTCCGGTTGGGGAAGGGAGAGGGATCTGCCGCTGACCCAATCACGATCAGTGAGCCACCACTGCAGCTGTCTCGCAGTGCCCTCCGAGATCAGGACATGGTCGGACAGGTTGCCCTGATGCTGAGCCCACTGAAACTTCAGGTCCCACTGCAGAGCCCGCATCCGCCACCTGGCATGATGCACCAGAAGGATGCAGGAGGCCATCAGCCCTAGAAGCCGCAGCGTCAACCTAACAGACTCGGGATAAAGGCTGAAAGAGTGGAATCAGAGCCTGAATATCCCGAACCCGCTGTTCAGGAGGATAAACCCGAAACTGCGCCGAGTCGAGAACCGCTCCGATAAAGAGGAGCTTCTGGGAGGGACACAGGTGTGACTTCGGCACATTGATGGAAAACCCCAGCTGGTGCAGGAGGTCTGCCATCGTCCGGAGGTGGCTGCCGACTGTCTGGGGCGAGCCCGCCTTCAACAACCAGTCGTCGAAGTAGGGGAAGACTGAAACCCCTAACCTTCGCAGATGAGCTGCGACCACCGCCATCACCTTTGTGAACACCCGTGGAGCGCTGGTAAGGCCGAAGGGGAGCCCGGTAAACTGAAAGTGCTCGTGGCCTACCGTGAACCGCAGGTAACGCCGGTGGGCCGGCAGGACGGGGATGTGAAAATAAGCGTCCTGCAAGTCCAACGCTACCATCCAGTCTCCAGGGTCTAGGGAAGCTAAGACCTGACCTAATCCATATAACATCAGTGTACTAGACCAGTAGCTGGGGTCTGATATATCATTATCAGTGGCTATCCCCTGAATGTGTAAAATAACACTATTCCCGAGGTGGACGCGTGATCAGGTGACACGGGGTCCGTCACATGATTGCCGGTACGTGGAGACGTGGCAATCATAAGGTCCGTTCATTAATAAGGTGTGAAGGCTGAGAATAGAGAACCCCATCTTTGCCCTGATGAAGTTGCTGAAATTGGAGCAACGAAACATGTCGGCTCTAAATAAACTATGATGGTATACAATTAACCATTTTTTAATTGGGAGGCTTTGCAGCACCAGAATAAAAGATAGATAGCCAGCAAAACCTCACCAGGCTTTTATCTTTTTCGTATGGGGCTATAGGTGTATTCATAAACATTTTTCACAATAGTGTTTGTATTTGTTCACTGTTTGTTTATTTGTCACTATTCTCACTTGTGCACATTTGAATTTTAGTGTGTACCTCTTTTTGTCTTGACACAGAGAGAGTGACCGATGATGAGAAGAGGGTATACCAGCTATTGCTAGCCGGGAACCCCCTCGGGTGTTGCAACCGTGAGGCACTCTCTCTGCTCTCACACTTTTCTGTTTGTAGTGAGTGGTGGCCTGTGTATATATATATATATATATTTTTTTTTAATTCATACATCTTGACCTGGGGAATAGTGTTATTTTACACATTCAGGGAATAGCCACTGATAATGATATATCAGACCCCGGCTACTGGTCTAGTACACTGATGTTATATGGATTAGGTAAGGCTCTTCTTGGGTACCAGAAAGTAGTGGGAGTAACAACCACACCCTACTTCTGGCCCAGGAACGCGCTCGATGGCCCCCTTGGCCAAGAGGGCCGTAACTTCCTCTTGTAGAAGTGCCAAGTGATCCCCCGACACGCGGTGGTACTGCGGTGGCATGGCTGGAGTAGTCCCTTTGGGACGATTTGCAGCACCCACCTGACCGACGTGACAGTGCGCTAGTGGTGGTGGTGATGATGGCAAACCCTGCCCCCCACTGGTGTCACATGGGCCTGAAGGCACAGACTAGGAGGGTTTTGAGGTAGATCCTGCGGGGGAAGGTGTGGACTGGCCTCACCGTTGTCCCCGACCGCCGCAGCGGTTTCCACGGCCGCCACCGCGCTGGATATTAATCTGCGGTGCGTGGCTGGCAGCAGGTGTGGGGGCGCCCCTTCCTTGACCGCGAAAGGCAGCCGTTTGCTGGCGCGGGCCGAGAGGCCCAAGGACCTGGCCGTAGCCCTTGAGTCCTTAAAGCACTCAAGCGCATGGTCTGCCTTGTCGCCAAAAAGGCGACGCCCATCGAACGGCATGTCCATGAGTGTATTCTGGACATCAGCCGAGAAGTTGGCGGACCTCAACCAGGCGTGGCGACGTATCGCCACAGTCGTTGCCAGTGAGTTGGTGTTATCCCACAAGGATTTGGCCGAGTTTAGCCCGCACCTCCATCGGGCATTCTGGCAGCACGTCCGCGACCGTGTCCCACAGGGAGTGGGTGTAGCGGCACAAGAGGCATGCGGTGTTGGAAGACCGGAGTCCCAGACTCAGGGAGGAGAATACCTTCTTGCCGTATTGCTCATACCTCTTGGATTCCCGGTCAGGCGGGGCCGACGGGAATGCGGTCTGGGAATTGGAAGCCTGATGACCAGGCTCTCGGGGCTGGGGTGGGTGGACAGGAAACAAGGGTCACCCGGGGCCGGGCGATGGCGTCTGGCCACGTTCATATCTACAGGCAAACCTGTAGCGGGCCTGGACCAAGTGCCCAAAAGAACGTCAGTCAAGGCCTCATTAAAGGGCAGCAGAGGCTCAGCCGAGCTTGACTGCGGTTTAAGGACCTCAGTGAGGAGGTTAGTCCTTACGGCCGCGACCGGGAGCTCAAGGCCCAAGGCCTTGGCTGCCCGCATCAACACCACACTGAAGGTTGCCCCCTCCTCCGAAGCCACGGTAGGAGGTGAGACAAAGCCAGTGTCTGGCGAGGTGTCCAGACCACTGGCATCCCCAAGTCCACCTGTCCAGTCCTCCTGGGACTGACACTCCTGTGTCAGAGGGTCCTCAGACCCCTCCCAACACTCCTCCTCATCACCCATCTCCTGATAAATCAGGGTTGTCAAATGATGGGGCCGGTTCATTGAAGTAAAACTCCCCAATCAGGAACCGGATCGAGGGGGGCATCGGGGGACGGCGCTGCCTGAAGATGGCGCCGGAGGTGACACCTGAGGGACCGGCGCCGCGGAGGTCGGCAGGTCGACCGGCGACGACCCGGATCCAGAAGCGGATCCAGCGGCGCTGGGCCCGAAGGCGCCGGCAGCGTCGGGGCCGAAGCACCCGCCGGCGTCGGTGTCGAAGCTCCCGACTCGCTAGGGCCCCCAGACGGGTTTGCTGGGCCCGGAGGTGCCGCGGAGCCCGTCTGAGAAGAGAGGGACCTCATGGCCATGAGGAAGCACTCGATCTCCTCCGGCGTCGCATGCTGCCCAGGGACCGGAGGGTATGGGGCAGGTTGCGACGCCCGCGACTCCGACGGAGCCGCGCGGGCGGTGTCACCCGAACCCCCAGCCGCGTCGTGCGAGCGTCAGGGGGAGTCGGAAGAGCGATGACGTCTCATCGACTTCTTGTGCTTACCTGACTACTTCGAACCTGAGGAGTGATGTCGACTCCCGGAGCTATGATGGCTCCGACCCCGCAACCGGTCCCTCGATCTCCGTCCGGACCGGGACCTCTCGCGGCGCGGGGCCAACTGCCGGAGCTCGAGCCACTTGCGGGACCGCTCCCGCCTAGCTTTCGAAGTCAGGGCCCGACAGTCGGGACAGGTCTTGTCGTCGATGCCGAGACAGTGGAGGCACCGGCGGTGAGGGTCGCTGACCGACGTCAGTCGGTCGCAGTCCTCACAGGGTTTAAAACCTGGCAGCCCTATCGGCACCTTACGGAGTCGAAGACTCAAAAAATGATCAAAAGGGATCGTAAAAAGTTTAGTCAAAAAATGACTAAGGTACCACTTTTTCCGGATCTGCGCTGCTGGTGCGGAAAAAAGAAGAACTGACGTCAGCGCGCGGAGGCGGCGTCTAAGTACTCCGATGTCATCACGGCGCCCACGACCCCGAACGCAGAGCCGCAGACGACGCGCAAGGGTACTGCTACGCAAATGTTTCCGGATCCAGTCTGATGCCTGGGGATATTCTAAGGTAATGAATCTAATACTAACCTGTTTCTTTCAGATTTGCAGTTCTACTGGTCTGCACGGTATGGGTAACACCCTGCTTCGCACCGAACATGAGCAGAGATCGTTCATCACTACTGCAACGCATGCTGCATTTCATTGACAATTCTATTGCATTGACCCGGGATCATCCAGACAATGACCGGTTTGAGATTCAGCCTGTTGTGGAACATTTGTCAGCCAGGTTTCCAGAGATTTATACTCCTGGAAAGAAAGTAGCCATTGATGATATATTTTATAAACTAGACACCAGAGGGTCTCAAGGGTGGTGTGTCTGGCATGGATTCCACTAGGTTTTCTTACCCAGAAGCCCTTACAATCCTCACACATAGGCTAAAAACACACATTTTCTACATATTTCTGAAACTCAAAGTACCGGAATCTTCAAATTTTCTGCCACCAAAAGTTCCCACATGTCTCCTGACGAAAATGGCACTTCACTGGAGTAGGTAGACCTACAAACCCTGCATATCCCCGCAACCAGAAGGGTCTAGCTGACATATTGGTACACTGCTTTTGTAAAACCGCCATTGTGACAAAGTTACGAAGGATAATGTCACTAATGGCAGTTTTTTCATAACCATTTTCAATATTTTATTTCAACAGTTATTTTCCTTGAGAAAGCCTTGAAGAATCTACACATACGACCTCTTGCTGAATTCGGAATTTTGTCTACTGTTGAGAAAGCTAAAGCTTTCTTGGATCACCCATGGGTTTCACAGTGGTTTCCACCACAAACTGGAAGTAGTCTGACAGCACACAAAATAGGGAAAATGGGGTACTTATTTGAAACTGCGGCACAAAAGTAGATTTTTTTTTATTCAACTCTGCATGTTCCTGAAACCTGGTAAGATGGTGACTTTAGCACAGCAAACCGTTCATGGATACAATTTTAAGGGGAAAAAAAATCAGACAGTTATTCAGAACACTTTTTTTCTATTTTTCTAAAAGTAAACTCAAACATTTGCTTTATTTCGCCTATTTTCTCGGGCCCCTCCAAGGGAATCCACAAACCCTGGGTCCCTTTAGAATCCCCAGGATATCGGGAAAAAGGGACACAAATTTGGTGTGGATACCCTATGCAGAAAAAAGTTATGGAACCGTAAGAGAGAACTAAACAAAATAGCCAAAAAGGGCCCAGCAGCTAAGAGGTTAAGAACCAGTAGCAGAAGAATTGTAAATCTTAAAAGTGTGACTGTGGATTTTATGAATTACTCATGACAACCCTTATATTGAGATTTCTACAAAAAGGAACCATTCAACTTGCAAGCAATCTTGGATATAATCTGCAGCTAAGCATGACCTGGATTTAAAAAAAAACAACAAAAAAAACAACAGTCTTCATACCTTGATTTTTCTCACGTGATGTACTTGCTTTTCAAAGTTGACCCTTGGGACCAAACACGGTGGTAGCAAATTAAATCTTAATATGGTGCTAACAAATGAGAAGTTGTTGGTTCCAAGTGGATATCAAGGAAGAGTTTAAAATCAGACAAAATATTGCTATGATGCCAGATCCAACCACTAGACTGAATATAGACATGTAAATCGGGTAAGAGATTTACAATACAAAATGAACAATTCAGGCCATTGACTGTGGAATTAGCCTCTTTTAAACTGAAAATGTATGTGGAGTCTGAGTGGATAAGAAGGCCTGTATCTGTCCCAGATATCTAAAATGTATTAACAATTGACAGCATGGTCCCCCCTCCTCTAAGTCTAAGGGGGTCCCAGTCTATGTCCCATGCTGACATAGTGGAATCTGCATCGGTCTGCTCACTCTTGGCGACAGTTTCATAACTCTGCAACTTCTTGCTCAACTCATCAAAATTCACACGATAACTTCTCATTTTACAGCTTTTAGCAGGACTCCAAATCTACCAACGGATGTGAAAAAACATCCCTTCATCGCTCAAGTTGGAAATCATTTGAAACCTTCCTTAGCCTTTTCCATCTGTTCAACCGTTATCGTTCCTCTTATGTTTGCCTATTTCTTTTGTTAGCATTTACAGTATACAGACTTTGGCCTTATATGAGGACAAGTAAAAAATGACAACTCCTAAATTACTGCTGTAGTGAAGCAAAAACAATACATCACAACCACCACCACAAAAGTACTGTACATGAGGCAAGTGGATTGTTCATTAAATACAACTCACATCTGGGTTTTATTTATACTCCATAAAATATACAGGAATCTCCATGTCTGAAAGAGTGCAGAGAATGCAGTAGGTAAGCAGTCGCTATCCTATGTACATGCGTATATCAAGTCTTCAAAAAACTCACAAAAAATATCAAATAGATCAAAATACTGTCCCGTTTTCACACTTTGTGTTTAGAAAACCAGCTGCTTAGTTACAGTTCTCTTAGTTTTCCAGTATCACAATACAAAAAGGACTGGTGGTAATCGGGGTTGATTGGTTGTAGACCTTACCTTTACACGCTGGAGCACGGGCATGGAATAAGCAATTTAACTGGTAAAAGTAACAGGTTTAAACATGAACCAAACAAAGTTGAAAATCGTATTAACTAGACAAACGTAAGCTTCTGCTTGAGAACCAGGAAAATCATGAATCAGCAGGAATATATTTTGCAGTCATTTGGCCATTTATAGGAATTCTAAGGTCCAGGCAGCGAATTCACCGGGCGTAAAGTCTTCCAAGTTTCTAAAGGCAAAGAACTGTTTTTTCCCTTCCCTTCCCTACACCCTACCATCACATCCCAACCATAAGCTCACACTCTTTTCACAGCAGGGACTTTATAAAAAAATAATTCTTCAAAAGGAATCACAACCACACTAGAGGTACATGGTACATCAGGATCATAAGACACCAAGAGCTGTCGAGCCAGGGTGGTATGGTAGGGAAGCAGAGTGGTCCAATTGGACATTCGAGAGAGGAATGGGACTGCTTTTGTAAGTCAATATATACACAAATGAAAAAGGTAAGGTGGGGATGTTGCTTCAAAAGTCCCCACCACGAGAACACAGCATGCATCTAAGGAAGCATGCTACACCTGACGATGGCTAAAGCCTTTAGAATTCTTGGGGGAACTTAACTTGCACCAAAACCAAACATGCGAGTATTGGCCAGACTTGCTTAAATCGTGGAAGCGTTACACTATACAGACTGGGCAGGTGAAATGTAGAGTCCCTACAAAGCACAGCTAGACTGTTGAACATGACAAAGCCACCAATGGAGGCATAATAATTGAGATTGGGGTGGATGTGGTGATTCTCACAAGAGTAGCATACACGCTAATGCGTGAAGAATACTGCATTAGTCTTACGGTGGGACCTATTCATGTACCTTTTGAGCCAAACAATCATCACGCAAGCCGAGGGCCCTTGATGGCCACCCCATTTGCATCCCCTTAACTGCTGCTCAGATGCAGCTCTGCAAAGGTGGCCTTGGCCGCTCGTATGCCATTACAGACGACACCAGAGAATGTGGGCACAACACTGCAAGTAACTGATTCTTATACTTTTGGGAGTGATCCTGTTCAAAAGGCAACACAGCAGGAGTGAGAAGAGGGAAAGGAGAAAGTGGAAAGGCCCCAACATTACGACAAATGTACTAGACCAGCCAATCGTTACACAAAGCGAGTACTCAATAGGTCCCCAATTGGGAGAAGTATACCAGTTCAATGTGGAGGGTTTCACCAAAGGTAAGCTAGTGCAAGGATCTAATGCAATGCTCTTCCCAGGTGAAAGGTCACACCATACTCTGGTGAAGAAAAAGAAATACAGCATCTCGAGAAGGAGCAATCCCTGCCTTTCAACTCTCCAGTCTGTGTACTGCTGAATCCTACACACTACTGCACTATACTCAGAGTAGCTGTTAATATTCTTTATGGATGAGTAGATCTTGCAACTAGACTGGTTTGTCCTGTTCCAAACAAACTCGACTATTACCGCTCGGCACCTCTGAATAAGTTAACATGGCCTCCTGTTCTTCCAGCCAGCACACCACCTGTCATATTCTTAAAATAAACAATTCAACATAATAAAAACCAAATTTTAAAAGCTAAAACTAAGCAACCCCAAATGGTCCGAGTCCTTAAAAAAATACCCTGTACACAAATCTTAAACTGCAACTCGGCAGCTGGCTTAAATGTAAAGTTTTAGCATTATAAAATTATGAGAAGTTCATTTTGTCTCTTCCGCCCAATTGACACTTCCCCAAAACATATTTTATTCATCCACTTTCTTACATTTGAATTGTCTTTGAAACTAAAAGGAATAACTGAACACAACACCATGTCCTGCCACTGCTGTCAAGACCATAGAGGTTTGGCTGTTTCTCCACTTCCAGTTTAGACATGAAAAGTACTGAATCTCAATTTACAAAAAAACTTTAAATTATTTGGTCCTTTGGCAATTTGCTGCACACACAATGCCTATTGTACCACACTTGTTTATTGCCTTTAAATCACCTTGTCATCTAGAAAGATTTGTACAGCTGGTGTTGCTCTATTTACAGTAGTGTTATTGTAGACCAGCCTGGGCACATGGCCGCACGTCACTGCTCCGGGCACCACATTGTAGAAACAACAAAATAAAATTCTATGGACATTCATTGCTTTAGTTCTTTGTCGCGGACCTGGAAACTGTTGAGCTCCTATTCACAGATGCAACTTGCCCAAAGAATACAAATGGCGAAAAGCCCCAAGTCTTCAGGGGCCTCCACTGCAGCTTAGTTCCTCTTCTTCAAAGGCATGAGTGCTTAAAAATCTTATAAAACCATTGCGGTCATCCCTGTGGCCAAGAAATCAAGTGCATTTCTCACACTTGAGTCTGATGAATGTGGGCGGTTCGCGTCCTTCCCACATGCCTGGGCTCCTCAGCTCGACTGCTCTAAGTGACCATCTCAGTACGTCTCCGAATCCGAATCGTTCAACTCATCATCCTCTGGGTAGGGGTAGCCATCTTCCCGGCTGATGCTGTTGAAGTTACAGTAGGAGCTGTGTTCGTTTCGCACAAGTGGCAGGGAGTCGAAGGTGACCGTCTTAGAGGTGTTTGTATAGTGGTTGATGGCACTCAGAGTCAGAGAGGGAAGCACGCCGCTGGAGGAGACAGGCATCATGGTGGCCAGGATCAGAGCTAGACAGTCAGCCACATCCTTATTGGGAGCACAAGCCAATGCTGGGGTGTAACCTGAAATATGAAAGGAAAACTGTTAAAAGACCACTTCGCAGTGTCAATTGGAGATCCGGCTCTAAAAATGCAATGTTCTGTTGACCATTTTTAAATTACTATTAAACCTTTATGGCCTTTTGTCAGCAACAGTGGAGCAGAGCACGGATTGCGGCATAAATACCCCTCCAATGTTTCCTCTTGCCCTACTTCACACCATAAAAGAAACCTCTCTCCATAACAGACAAGATAAGACCTGGAGAACAACTTACTTCCGGGAGCGCCTTTTTTGTTATAGACTAACTGCAGATGCCTCACCTCGTTAACATCCCAAGGTTTCAGACAGGATCTGGATATTCTTGTAGCAATTACTTTGTGAGCCGGATCCTTCCCACCATGGATATGGCATTGGTGCCCCTACATAGGGGCCACCGCCACACGCTGATGGCAGTATCTTTCTGAACTCTGTCCATGTCAGCAGACGAGGAACCGCTAGAAATCAATAGGTGACAGTGTGCAGATGTGATCAACTGATAGAACCGTATCAATGGACAAGATGAGTCCATTCAACAGGCAACAGTGAGGAATCTGCAGTGAGATAGAGTCTCTACCAGAAAAGGCATTACCAAAGGTAAGTAACTTGTTCTTCTGATAGAGACTAACCACAGATTCCGCACCTGTGAATATATACCACAGCGATACCGCCCCGGTGTGGCTCTGTGGAATGGCGTAGACCAGGAAATCCTTCAGGAAAGATCAGACGAAGTGTCTATGCTGCCAGACCTCATTATCCAGACAGTAATGCTGTGTGAACATACGGCGCTACGCCTTCACTCTGGTGTTGAGCGCACAAGTCTTCTGGGCGCTGCTTCTTTGCTAGCCCATAGCAGATCTTGATGCATGGTACAATCCATATTGAATTTGAAGATTGGTCTGGAGCACAGAAGGGAAGTAACAAATAAGTAAACGTGTGAACGTAAGCACAGAAATTGGCATAGGTCGCTATCCGACACCATTAGTATGTTATATTTCCAACGTTGACAATAAAAGCCTGACTCGGCCACGGCATGCCTAGACTGAGGGGACTGGAGTAGTTTGTTTATCATAGTTTGATCTGAAACTTATACCTCGGAAAACTCACCTAGATTTGGCCGGAAAGATGCATGCATTTGTGAATATATTTCTGAAATATTACTTCTCCGCACCAAGCCTGATCGAGGGAGGGATAGCCCTGACCATAAAATGACTAGTATTGCATATTTTTATTGTATAATTGTGCAATGTTGCATGTGAGACCTGGTCTTATTTTGTAAGCAATAAGCACAAGTTACTACTTGTGTAACGATATATCTGTAAGAGACATTAGTTAGTATTAGATTCCTTACCTTAGAATATCCCAAGGCGTCAGACTGGATCCGGAAATTTTTGCGTAGCAGTACCCTTGCGCGTCGGTAGGCGTCGTCTGCGGCTCCGCGTCCTTCGTCGGCGTCGTGGGCGCCGTGATGACGTCGTCGGAGTACTTAGACGCCGCCTCCGCGTGCTGACGTCAGTTCTTAAGACACAGCTTTTCCGCACCAGAAACGCAGAGCCATGTTAAAAACCAACACTGGTGCCATTGAAACTAGGGCCCTGAAAGGGGACAACCCTAACCCTAGATATTGGTTCGCAGAACGGGGAGGATGGGTGGGTCGGTAAGGAATCTAATACTAACTAATGTCTCTTACAGATATATCGTTACACAAGTAGTAACTTGTGCATCTGAAAGAGACACGTTAGTATTGGATTCCTTACCTTAGAATAGATACCCCAGCAATACCAACCCCGGTGGTGGGTCTGCGAACTAATAATCACACCAGAAAGTCCTGGAGGAATGAACGGCCAAAGAAGCCATCCCTCCGGACTTGGCTGTCCAGGCAGTGGTGTCTTGCAAACGTGTGCAACGATGCCCACGTAGCTGCCTGACAGATGTCTTGTAAGGGCACACCCCTGCCCAGGGCAGTGGTAGTCGCCGCCGCTCGGGTAGAATGAGCCCGCAGTCCAACCAGGGGCTCCTTCCTGGCCAAGGAGTAGCATGCCTGGATACACAGGATGATCCACCGGGAGATGGTCCTCTTGTGCACCGCTTTCCCCTTCTTAGCGCCCACGTAACCAACAAAGAGTTGGTCATCCACACGGAACTGGCGTGTGCGATCCAAATAGAATGAGAGCGCACGTTTTGGGTCCAGATGGTGGAGCCGCTCTTCCTCTTTAGAGGGATGCGGTGGCGGGAAGAAGGTTGGCAAGGTGATAGACTGCCCGATGTGGAAGGCCGTGACAACCTTGGGCAGGAAAGAAGGTTTGGTACGCAGCACCACTTTGTCCGGATGGACAGAAAGGAAAGGTGGAGTACAAGAAAGGGCCTGGAGCTCACTCACTCTCCTGGCAGAGGTGATGGCAACCAGGAAAGCAGTCTTCAAGGTCAGAAGGCGAAGAGGACAGTTGTGAAGTGGATCAAAGGGAGCGCACATCAGAAAGGTAAGAACCAGGTTCAAGTCCCACTGAGGCATCACAAACGGAACAGGAGGAAACGTGTGTGTGATGCCCTTAAGAAATCTATTTACAATAGGGGACTTGAACAAAGAAGGTTGATCAGGCAGCCTGAGAAAGGCTGAAAGGGCAGAAAGGTAGCCCTTGATAGTGCCCAGAGCAGAGCCCTGCTGGGCAAGTGAAAGAAGGAAGAGAAGAACACCAGAAAGAGGGGCATTGAGGGGATCCACAGCCTTTGCTGTGCACCATGCCACAAATCTGTTCCACCTGCAGGCGTATACCAACTTTGTGGAGGGACGCCTGGCTGCCAGAATGATGTTACAAACTTCAGGAGGCAAGTCAAATGGCCTCAACTGTCGCTGCTCAATCTCCAAGCATGGAGGTGGAGACTGGACAGGTTCGGGTGGAGGACCGTCCCCTGCTGCTGCGACAGAAGGTCCTCCTGAAGAGGCAGACAAACCGGGGGATCGACTGACATACTGAGTAGCTCTGGATACCAGTACCTTCTCGCCCAGTCCGGAGCCACAAGGATGACTTGGGCCCGGTCGCGCTTGATCTTCTTCAGCACTCTGGGCAGAAGTGGTATAGGCGGAAAGGCGTACAACAGACCGCAACTCCACTCGCGACGAAAAGCGTCTCCGAGCGAGTGCCGCCTTGGAAATTCCAATGCGCAGAACAGATGACATTGCACGTTCTCTTCGGTGGCGAATAGATCTAACCAAGGCTCTCACCATCGCTAAAAGAGGCCTTGCGCCACGTCCGAGCTCAGACGCCATTCGTGATCCATCATGCACCGACGGCTGAGCTCGTCCGCCCTGGCGTTCAGAGAACCCGCCAGGTGTTGAGCCACCAGGGTCACGCCCTGGCGTTCCAGCCATTGCTAAAGGCAAAGAGCCTCTTGACAAAGGATCCACGACCCCACCCCGCCTTGTTTGTTGCAGTACCACATGGCGGTGGTGTTGTCCGTGAACACCTGCACTACACTCCCCCGGACAGAGGGGAGGAATGCCTTCAGTGCTAGACGAATCGCCCTGAGCTCCAACAGGTTGATGTGGAGCCGGGTCTCCGCCGGAGACCAGAGGCCTCTGATCTCCGCCTCTCCCATGTGGCCTCCCCAGCCCTGGAGGGACGCGTCTGTCACAACCACGTGCTCCGGTTGGGGAAGGGAGAGGGATCTGCCGCTGACCCAATCGCGGTCCGTGAGCCACCACTGCAGCTGTCTCGCAGTGCCCTCCGAGATCAGGACGTGGTCGGATAGGTTGCCCTGATGCTGGGCCCACTGAAACTTCAGGTCCCACTGCAGAGCCCGCATCCGCCACCTGGCGTGATGCACCAGTAGGATGCAGGAGGCCATCAGCCCCAGAAGCCGCTGCGTCAACCTGACCGAAACCCGGGATAACGGCTGAAAGATGGGAATCAGAGCCTGAATATCCCAGACCCGCTGTTCGGGCGGATAAACCCGAAACCGCGCCGAGTCCAGAACCGCTTCGATGAAGAGGAGCTTCTGAGAGGGGCACAGGTGTGACTTCGGCACATTGATGGAGAACCCCAGCTGGTGCAGGAGGTCCGCCGTCGTCTGGAGGTGGCTGACGACTGTCTGGGGCGAGCCCGCCTTCAACAGCCAGTCGTCGAGGTAGGGGAAGACTGAAACCCCTAACCTGCGCACATGAGCTACGACCACCGCCATCACCTTTGTGAACACCCGTGGGGCGCTGGTAAGGCCGAAGGGGAGCACGGTAAATTGAAAGTGCTCGTGGCCCACCATGAACCGCAGGTAGCGCCGGTGGGCAGGCAGGACGGGGATATGAAAGTAAGCGTCCTGCAAGTCCAACGCTACCATCCAGTCTCCTGGGTCCAGGGCAGCCAGAACCTGAGCCAGAGTCAGCATTTTGAACTTCTCCTTCCGGAGGAAGCCATTGACGTTCCTTAGGTCCAAGATAGGGCGTTGGCCCCCTTTGCCCTTCTTGGGTACCAGAAAGTAGTGGGAGTAGCAACCACACCCTACTTCTGGCCCAGGAACGCGCTCGATGGCCCCCTTGGCCAAGAGGGCCGTAACTTCCTCCTGCAGAAGTCGCAAATGATCCCCCGATACACGGTGGTTCTGCGGTGGCATGGCTGGAGGAGTCGCCTCGAAGGGGAGGGAGTAGCCCCTTCGGACGATTTGCAGCACCCACCTGTCCGATGTGACAATGCGCCAGTGGAGGTGGTGATGGCGAACCCTGCCCCCCACTGGCGTCACATGGGCCTGCAAGCTCGGACTAGGAGGGTTTCGAGGCGGATACTGCGGGGGAAGGTGTAGACTGACCTCGCCGCTGCCCCCCGACCGCCCGGACGGCGGTTCCCACGGCTGCCACCGCGTTGGGTATTGCCCTGTGGTGCGTGGCTGGCGCACGTGTGGGCGCACCCCTTCCGTGGCCACGAAAGGAGTGAAAGGCAGCAGATTGCTGGCGCTGGCCCGAGAGGCCCAAGGACTTGGCCGTAGCCCTGGAGTCCTTAAAGCGCTCAAGCGCATGGTCTGCCTTGTCGCCAAAGAGGCGACGGCCATCGAACGGCATGTCCATGAGCGTGCTCTGGACATCTGCCGAGAAGTTGGCGGACCTCAGCCAGGCGTGGCGTCTGACCACCACCGTCGTTGCCATCGCTCTACCCAGCGAGTCTGTGGTATCCAGCCCACACCGGATGAAATACTTGGCTGCATCCAGGCCCTCCACAAGGGCTTGGCCGAGTTTGGCCCGTACCTCCAACAGACACTCTGGCAGCACTCCCGCGACCTTATCCCACACAGAGTGGGTGTAACGTCCCAACAGGCAGGCGGTGTTGGAAGACCGCAGGCCTAGACTAAGGGATGAGAAGATCTTCTTCCCATACTGGTCATACCTCTTGGATTCCCGATCAGGCGGGGCCGACGGGAATGCGGTCTGGGAATTGGAGGCCTGGATGACCAGACTCTCGGGGGTAGGGTGGGAGGACAGGAAACATGGGTCGCCCGGGGCTGGGCGGTGGCGCCTGGCCACGTTCCTATCTACGGGTGAACCCGTAGCGGGCTTGGACCAAGTGCCCAGAAGAACGTCGGTCAAGGCCTCATTAAAGGGCAGCAGAGGCTCGGCGGAGCTTGACTGCGGTTTAAGGACCTCAGTGAGGAGGTTAGTCCTCACGGCCGCGATGGGGAGCTCAAGGCCCAAGGCCCTGGCAGCCCTCATCAGCACCACACTATATGTTGCCCCCTCCTCCGAAGCCACGGTAGGAGGGGAGACAAACCCAGTGTCTGGAGAGGTGTCCAGGCCACTGGCCTCCCCAAGGTCTCCTGTCCAGTCCTCATGAGACTGACACTCCCTGGTCAGAGGGTCCTCAGACCCCTCCCAGTCCTCTTCCTCACCCATCTCCTGAAATTCAGGGTCCTCAACCAATGGGGCCTGTTCATTAAAGTGAAATTCACCTAACGGCGTCTGGAGCGGCGCCCAGCGGGGCCGTCCCAACGGCCGAACAGGAATGGAGGTAGGACCGGGGCCGCCAGAGGACGGCGCCGGAGGCGACACCTGAGGGTCCGACGCCGGGGAGGTCGTCAGATCCACCAGCGACGAACCAGATCCCGAAGGAGGACCAGCGGCGTCCTGCGGCGTCGGAACAACTGGGCCCCTCGCCGCCGGGCCCGAAGGCACCGGCGGCGTCGGGATAACGGGGACCTGTGGCGCCGGGCCCGAAGCACCCGACGGCGTCGGGGCCGGAGCCGCCGACCCGCTAGGGCTCCCAGACTGATCCGCTGGGCCCGGAGGCGCCGCGGAGCCCGTCGGAGGAGAGAGGTTCCTCATGGCCATGAGGAAGCGCACGATATCCTCCGGCGACGCGTTCAGCCCAGGGACCGAAGGGTGTGGAGCTGGACGCGGCGCCCGCGACTCCGACGGAGCCGCGTGGGTGGTGTCACCCGAACCCCCGGCCGCATCGTGCGAGCGTCGGGGGGAGTCCGAGGAGCGATGACGCCGCTTGGACTTCTTGTGCCTCTTACCTGACAACGACTTCGACCCGGAGGAGCCCGCGACCTGTCCCTCGACCTCCCATGGGATCGGGACCTCTCACGGCGTGGGACCGACTGCCGGAGTTCGAGGCGCCTACGGGACCGCTCCCGCCTGGCTTTCGAAGAGAGGGCCCGGCAGTCGGAGCAGGCCTTGTCGTCGTGGTCGACGCCCAAACACGACAAACACACACGGTGAGGATCCGTGACCGACATCAGCCGGTCGCAATCGTCACAATGCTTGAAGCCGGGCATGCCTAGCGGCACCGTTTCGGAGACGAGAGACTTCGAAATAGCAATCAAAAAGGATCAAAAAGTTAGTCACAAATTGACTAGGGTTACTGCTTTTTCCAGATCTGCGCTAGCTGGCGCGGAAAAAAGAAGAACTGACGTCAGCACGCGGAGGCGGCGTCTAAGTACTCCGACGACATCACGGCGCCCACGACGCCGACGACGGACCCGCAGACGACGCCTACCGACGCGCAAGGGTACTGCTACGCAAAAATTTCCGGATCCAGTCTGATGCCTGGGGATATTCTAAGGTAAGGAATCTAATACTAACGTGTCTCTTTCAGATAAATAAATTTAAATGCACCTAGCCCTTCTCACCCCATATTCAGACATACGTACGACGGCTGGAAGTAAGGGGCGAAACGGTCATGGACCCCAGGGGTGGCCAGAGACTCCCAATTCAGAGGGCAAGACCAGAGGAGCGGGGTGGAACACCCAGAAGACTTCAGGCAAAGGCAGACAGCCAACGGGCTCAGTGCCAGCACGTGAAAGACAACTGCCATGATGAAAGACCAGCAACACAGAACCAGGCTTTATTGCGGGCCAATCCTACGCCCATTCGTGTGTCACAGTGCTGCCACCTTTCAGTGAGATGATGGACCCGGTCACAGCGGCACCGAGGTGGCTCTTCTGGGTATGGCTCCAACATTACTTCTGCGCAATCCAGGAGGCTTACGGGGCAGTGAAGAGATGGCTCTTACTTCACTTTGGTTGGGCAGAACTGTATGACTTATTTGAGAACTTGCCCAACATAGGGGGGTGGAGGGTATGTGTGTGTGTGTGTGTGTGTGTGTGTGTGTGTGTGTGTGTGTGTGTGTGTGTGTGTGTGTGTGTGTGTGTAGGGGAAGAAGGTGGAGACACTACTGATGCTGCAGTGAAGACACTTCCGAGCATTTTGACCTGCACCTCAACCCATACTACAAGCGGTTCAAATTGCAGCAGGCTCAACAGACAGAGGAGCAGTCAGTGGATGTGATCTACACACTCAAATTAGAGAGCATGTATGTCAACATCAATCAGCCCGAAGAGAGATGTGTTCAACCGATACAGGGCTGCAGATCCGCAGTCCTGAGGCGTCTCATCTTGCGTCAACCGGGGATATCCTTGGATGACATCCTGGCTCGCGCATGCACTAGCAAACAGTTGTGCTGATGACATGGAGGTGGCCCTGGAGAGAACTGCGACCCTGGCTGGGGCAACACGCATTGTGAAGGTGAAGGAGGAACAGGTCGACACCATTAAGAGGAGACTTCGCCCCGCGCAGCAAGGCAGCAGATGGCAAATGTAGGAACTGCAGCCCCGAGCACCACACGCCAAATGTCTGCCGTGGGCGTCCGTGCTCCAGATGTGGGTGAATAAATAACTTTGTAAAGGTGTGCCAGAGCGAGAAATAGTGGCCCTGGCCTGAGTACCACAGCCAGGGGCTGACCGCTCTGCGGCAGCTGTTGATCAACGAGTGAGTCCGAGGACCCTTCAGAGGGGGTGCCAAGGACACATCCGGACAAAGTCTTCCTAATCTCTATTTGCAGGAAAAGAGGGCAGCCAGATACGGCCGCCACCCATGTGCCCAGTGGAAATCGGGGGCACTTTCGCGAAGGCGTTCATTGACACTGGTGCTTCTGTCATCATGGACTCGTTGCAGTTCGACAAGCTCACACCATTCCCCAAACGGCCCCCACAAAAGCAAGGATACTAGGGCAGTTTCCCCAGATGTTCAAAGACCTTGGGTGGCTGAAGAGCACACAGGTCCATCTGCACATTGATGGTTTTGTAAGGCCTACGGCACTTCATCGCAGAATGGTCCCCTTTCTACCTGTGACCACAAGCAGAGAAGGAGCTGTGGGACTTGGAACAGCAAAGGGCCATTAAGAAAGTCACCGTCCCCACATCCTGGGTATCCACGCTCATAATCGCTCCGAAACTCAGCCTGGAGCCATCCGGCTATGTGTAGACATGAAACTCCAGAATACGGCCATTTGAAGGGAACAACATATCACGGAGACTATGGAAGACATTGTAGCAGACTGTGGGTTGACACTACTCCAGCAGAAGTGGCTGTTCTATGAAAACTCCTTAGAGCTCTTTGGGTACGTTTTCCTGGGGGAGGGGATATATCTAAGCGTAGACCCAAGGCAGGTGTGAGCGATTTCAAAAGTGCAGCAATCTCGTGGAACGCCACAGAGGTGGGAAGCTTCTTTAAAATGACAACCTACTGCGTCCGGTTCATCCTGAACCTGGCCAAATTGTCCGCACCACTGAGGGCTCGAACAGCTGCTGGCTGATGCATACTGTGGTCGATGCGAACTCGGTAGGTCTAGGGGTGGCCCTGGTGCAGCTATATAGGCGCACAACTGCCAACATTAGATTAAATGGCCAAGTCTCTGACCCTATCGAAATAAAATGAAGCACAAGCTAGGGATGCCCCAGTCTCCAATAATTTTCGTACTGGAATTGAATAGTATCCTTTGAGTCTCTGATATGGGTACGCTCTCTATTGCTGCCTTAAAGAGCATAGGCGTTCTCTTACATTCAGATGTTTGGCCTAGGGAAGTAAGGGGTTAATAGGGGGTGCTGGGACAGATTTTCCTAAAAATGGCAGTGAATAGCCAGACTCCAATATGTGAAATACTCAATCATCTTAAATGACCTTGAACAACTGAGCCCACATGTACCCAGACCACAGAACCTAGTATAGCCAGTATTCAGTGGTCTAGTGTTGCGGGAGTGGAGGAAGCAGAGTGGCAGTAGATGAAGATTTAACTCCCTCTCTCGACCTGAACCTCTTCCTCATTATGGTTGTTCTTGCTCAGAAGGCTGGGCCTGCTGCTTCCACTTGTTAAATTGGGGACTATAGCCTCAATACTGCAGTGGGCCACCTCTTTTTGAATCCTTAAAACAAGCTTCCTCCAGCCACTTCAAAAGAAATATCAAGTATTTTAGATCTTTGATGTCCTAGGATAATCTATTCATGTCTTTCGCCATGCCACGTCAGGACTACCCAGTAGTCTAACAAGCAGGCTGACGTAAACTTGATGGTCCAACAAGCCAACATCTCCTACACAGCTTCTATACCATCTTGAAGCAGGCCATTAAAAAAAGACTCTTGTGACCTGGAAGATTAAGCACTGAAAGAATGTAAGATTAGGCCCTCCAGCTGCTTCATACACATCCTGAAACAGCTCATAGGACTACTTAGTATAAAGCGGTCTGCTGCACGTATAAAAGATGGTCTCTGTTATGCTTTTATTTCGCCTTCTCCTTTAGCTCTCTACTCAGCGTAGAAAAGTTCAACTGTGCTGTCAGATGAAGGAAGCAGGGAGACCAGCTGCATCGCTGCTCTCAAACGTTTGACCCTGAATGCATCCAAAGCATCATTGCCGAAGCCCCAGTAGGTGCTGTGGTTGCAAACGTCTGGAATGTAGGATTCTGAAAATAAGCCAGTTCTATTGGGCTGAAAACCACTAGGACTGTTACGTGAATTGGGCTCATGACTGCCTTTCCTGTGGATCATTGAGGTGGCATGGAGGTCAAATGGATGGACTGGATTGCAGCCTGGAGTAATTATCTGTGGCTTAGATTAATTCAAGCAATCCACCCATCGTTTTTAATACTTCCTCAGTGTGACGCCCAGTTTTTTTCAGGGTTCACTGAACTGGAGCTACACCCAGACAAGGCCCAAATAGACAGATACCAGTCTGCGGTTTCTTGTGTTTCTGTTCAAAGGGTGCCTTTTGATCAGAATCACATACAATATGGACTCAGGCACTCTGCACGTTTAGTTACTTCAACAGCACTATCCACTGCACCCATCCTTAAGTTTGATTTTACACGTAGTTCTATTTATATGTAGTCACATGCAGCTTTGCAGAGAACAATTACATAAGAAAAGCCTAGGAGTTTACAAAAGCTGAGACCCACCAGGTTCTGCTCATATACCTGATGGAGGCAGCTATTGGTGACTACATTTGTTCTCACACTCTTTAATGAATCCATACAGGCCTCGATGAACCCAGTTATGAAGTGTGCCCTCACCATCCATGCATTAAAGTGAATACATCCATTTACTGCTCTCACTGCAAAGAAGTTCTTTTCCCTTTCAGGGAATAACTTCACATTTTTGACAAACCATGTTTCGACCACCTAATCTAAAGTCCCGCGTCCAATGCAACATCCTTCTAGGTTCTCACTTCTTCCCTGGAATATATTAGATCCCTGTTTTTTTTTAAAGGTCTTACATCACCACTCCTTCTCAACTTCTACACTGTTGGTGTGGCTTCACCAATGCTTATAATGTGGTAACAAACCCCATGTTCAACGTCTCCAGTGCATAAACTTATTACCTGAGTTTGTGACACTAGCTTGCGACAGTCACAAATCTTTGCAGTCACAGGACAAAGACATCTAGGCCCCTTACTATGGCCTCCAACATCCTCTCCCCAGCCCAGTATCACAACATGAGCTCCTCATTCAGAAAGCTTCTAGATTACCATCTTAAAGACTTTCAAAACGGTGACGGGTGCCACCTTACAGCAGGTAGTGCTGCGGGAAAAAGTTAATATGGTGCTAACCTGTTGCCCTGCTCCCATGGAGGCTGACACTCTGCTGTAAGGTTTACGGTTTATGGAACCTGTCTTCCCAACCCAAAAAAGCTCCCATCCTGCCTCAGTCAGAAAGCTCTAACTTTAGTTGCTGGATAGAAAAACAGGAAGCAAAAACAATGTGAATTCAGATCCTACCATTTTCATCAACAGCGAGAACGCTTGCTCCTTTCCCCAAGAGTTCTTGAACAACAACAGTTAATCCATTGCGAGCAGCAACATGCAGCGGTCTGCAAGGAAAAAGAAAACGATGTAACCATTGAAAGACCTTAGTGGAGAGCTCATGTGCCAAATTATTGGGGTGTGGGTCAGTGGGTAGTGAAGCCAAAACACAGGAATTGAGAGACAGAGGCCCGATCCTGTTAATAGGGCGCCATGATTATTAATGAATACTCAGTGAGAACTATTTGTACAGCTTGAAGAGTCCAGAAAAGCACCAAATCCTTTTTTACTACAGAAAACGGCTCAACGTGACTGTCACAGAAGTGCAACCTTTATGTGCTGCTACTCCAGAACGTTTGGGAGCACTCTTCTTAAAAGAAGCTACTTCACAAACACTAGAATCATCCCTTACACATGTTGAGCAAGCAGAGTAGTTGAATCCTCACCAAAAGCAGTACTTAACTTGGACCTTGTAACCCTCACAGCTTTCGCTACTTTAATATTTTATTATTTCCAAAATGTTCCAAATGTTTTCTTATTTAAGAAACCCCGATTTTGGAAAGCACAGAAATCTATTTTGTGCTAGTATCTGTGCATTAAAGTGTAATAAGAGGTAGGTATTGATGTCATAAAATGTGCCATACAGTTTGCCTTGATATTAAGTAGTAAGAAAATACAAATGACGGCCTAGATTAAGATTGGTTAACCAGACTTTGCTGTAAAAATCAACTGTCCCTTTCTATAAATGTAGGTGAGAAAGATTACGGCCTTTGTGGTTTGCAATTGCAACACAAACTGTCCATAGTAGAACTGGTGGAGTGGGGGTATGTATGAGGTGTGTGGTGAAATCAGTATCCTAGCAAAGCTGTAGTGTAAATTAGTCCAGATATCCTACTGTGATTTGTGGAGGGGAGAAATGAAATGTAGATGGTCATGGACCATAATCATTCATAGTTAAACAAAGAGTGGTTCTGTTAGGTAAGACCAATTGCTTTGAAACCTGCTTATTAATGCAGTCAACAACAAGCGCTCTCTGTACACACCAGTTTTTTGAGAAATAAATGCTCAAAATACAAAAATCGTGCGATCAAGAGATTGTATTGTACAATTTACAACACAATTTATTCATTTAGTATCTGAATTAAGAATCATTCAAGAATAACATTCAATGCATGAAATGACAGTCAGAAAAAGTGCAATAATGTGACTTTTTGGTGAATGGTGCTCAATGAGTGAAAAAATATACAGTGTAACAAGAGTTCCTATGTACAACTATATACAAGTATTTCATTGGCCAGATGCCGATTTTCAACCAAGGGTTCCTAGTTTTCCTATCAGGATCCTGGCTGTTCTGGACCTATGATATGCGTCGACGTTTCGACCCTCAAGCGCCCCAGTGGGAACGGTTACCATGTGGAAGTGTTCTGAAAGGATGTATTCGTTTAGGGGCCAGAGGGACCTGCCCTTTTTTGCGTATGAGTAAGTATAGCGAGTACACTCCTATACCCCTGCTGATGATTGGGGACAGCGTCTGCAGCTCCTTTGAGGAGGAGGGCTTTGAACTAGTTTTAGGTCTCGCCTGTCGATGCGCATGCGCATCGAGCAAGGCGAGAGTATTGCGAGTTATCCACTCTTTATCCACACTGCAAGGAATCGTGGCGATTCCTTGCAGTGCCCGTGACTTTTAAGGTCAATGCGCATGCGCATTAAGCTTATGCGCATGCGCATTGACCTTAAAAGTCACGGGCGCGTGCATGTCCGTCTTTGTTTACCGTGTCGCATTTCTCCTCCCCCCTCCCCTCTCTTCCCTTCGGCTTGTTTGTTGATTTGACCCGCTCCGCCCCCTCCCCTTCCCACCGTGTCGCATTTCTCCTCCCCCCGCCCCTCTCTTCCCTCCGGCTTCGTTTTTTTTGTTGTTTATTTTACCCGCCGTGTCTCCGATCCTTTCGCTTGTTTATTTGAATGAGCGTTTCCCTGGCTTAGAGCGGCACCCAATTCATGGGTGCCTTACTTTAATGTATACAGATGCTTGCTCTCCTCCCTTTGTGAGTGTTTCTCTGGCTCAGGCAAGCATGCTGCTGGCTTTCACGTTCCTGTAGCTGTACCCTTTACATCCGTGTTCCTAACCTTACTGCTTCAGACTATTAAGCCACCTTCACACCACCAGCCCCCTTTAGCAGCCCACGCATGCTCCTCCGCACAGAGGTTCCAATCACAGTAACTGCATGCCACAGCTTCTTCGTAACTAACGTCCTCCTGTGCCGTGAACCTCAGAGAACAAACAAGAAAGAGGTTACTGGAGGTTCTTTCAGTGGGTACACACTCTCCCTGAAATCTCAGCTGAGGGGCACCGACAGCGAAACTGGTTAATGCAATCTAGTATCGCATTTCTCCTCCCCCCTCCCCTCTCTTCCCTTCGGCTTGTTTGTTGATTTGACCCGCTCCGCCCCCTCCCCTTCCCACCGTGTCGCATTTCTCCTCCCCCCTCCCCTCTCTTCCCTCCGGCTTCGTTTTTTTTGTTGTTTATTTTACCCGCCGTGTCTCCGATCCTTTCGCTTGTTTATTTGAATGAGCGTTTCCCTGGCTTAGAGCGGCACCCAATTCATGGGTGCCTTACTTTAATGTATACAGATGCTTGCTCTCCTCCCTTTGTGAGTGTTTCTCTGGCTCAGGCAAGCATGCTGCTGGCTTTCACGTTCCTGTAGCTGTACCCTTTACATCCGTGTTCCTAACCTTACTGCTTCAGACTATTAAGCCACCTTCACACCACCAGCCCCCTTTAGCAGCCCACGCATGCTCCTCCGCACAGAGGTTCCAATCACAGTAACTGCATGCCACAGCTTCTTCGTAACTAACGTCCTCCTGTGCCGTGAACCTCAGAGAACGAACAAGAAAGAGGTTACTGGAGGTTCTTTCAGTGGGTACACACTCTCCCTGAAATCTCAGCTGAGGGGCACCGACAGCGAAACTGGTTAATGCAATCTAGTAGCACAATTAGGGGAGTGATGATCATTTTTATGTGTTGATACATTTTAATTATTCAATGAAAGTTTTACTGCATTTTTTTTTTTGTTGGGTAGCTTCATCATTAACAATGGCGGCGCGTGCCTTTATTCATCTTTAATAATGGCGGTAGCATGCCTTTCTTTTGTTCTGCGCGGCTCGCCCATCTCTTTATTTACTTTGCTGTCATTCAGAAGCTGTCAGTGGTGGCCGCTGTTCAACAGCCTGTTGCGTTTTTGCGGTCACAGGAAACAAAGTTCCAAAACGTTCCTGGGGCCGTAATCGAAAAATGTCATGTCAGCATTAGGAATAGGCGTGGCAGAAAGCAGCATAGCTTTTTCACACCGCCTACAATGTCTCCAGCCTTATATCTGCTTTATTCGCTACAATCAGCAAGTCATGAATATTTGTTGGGCGAAGCGACATTTAACGCTTTGCAGTGAGTTATAGTGCGTGTGCATTTACACATGGGGAAGGGGGTTGTTAAGCGCCTGCTGCACAAAACATTGCTCTAGGAGCGCTGCGCAGCAGACAATGGAAATCCGATGGAAGTAGATAAGCACTAATCACTGGTTACATTCTCAATGGCTCCCAATGCTGATAAATAATGTTTAATATTTGTTATCAGACGCCACAGTGGAGCCGCTGCAGTTCTGTGTTCATTTCCACACAGAAAGCCGGCCCTCTTCTTTCTCTCACTAGCTCGCCTCCAACCCTCATCTCCCAATGTAATTTCATGTAATTCTTTTAGTGAACGACTTTATTACAATGATGCCAAATCCACGATAAGAAGACAAGCAGGTTTATTGCAGCACAGCTAAGGCGTCCGCCCAGGTTGATCTCCAGATGCAACTGGAGATAACTGAGTGGAATATACAGTTACAGGCACTCCATTAAGAATGTAGAACGCCATGTGAAAATACACAGAGCGCACAACAACCAGGCCTCATCAGCTGTACCTCAAAACAACCAGGACTCATCACCCCTCTCTCACAACAACCAGGCCTCATCACCCCTCTCTCACAACACTCACTCTCACTCACCCTCAACCCCTCAGCCTCACCCTCACCCTCACTCACCCTCAACCCCTCACCCTAACTCACCCTCACCCTCACTCACCCTCAACCCCTCACCCTCACTCATTCACCCTCACTCACCCTCAACCCCTCCCCCTCGACCCCTCCCCCTCAACCCCTCACCCTCACTCACCCTCACTCACCCTCAACCCCTCACCCTCAAACCCTCACTCACCCTCAACCCCTCACTCACCCTCACTCTCACTCATCCTCACTCACCCTCAACCCCTCACCCTCAACCCCTCACTCACCCTCACTCTCACTCACCCTCACTCAGCCTCAACTACTCCCCCTCACTCACCCAAAACCCCTCACCCTCACTCACCCTCAACCCCTCACCCTCAAACCCTCACTCACCCTCAACCCCTCACCCTCACTCACCCTCAACCCCTCACCCTCACTCACTCACCCTCAACCCCTCACCCCCTCACTCACCCTCACTCTCACTCACCCTCACTCAGCCTCAACTACTCCCCCTCACTCACCCAAAACCCCTCACCCTCACTCACCCTCACCCTCAACACCTCACTCACCCTCACCCTCACCCACCCTCACCCTCACTCACCCTCAACACCTCACCCTCAACCTCAACCCCTCACCCTCACTCACCCTCACTCCCCCTCACTCACCCTCACTCACCCTCACTCTCACTCACCCTCAACCCCTCACCCTCACTCACCCTCACTCACCCTCACACAGTGCAATAGTTCTCAGACCATTTCAGTTAGAGCTTTTAGAAATGTTTATGGCTTTTTTTATTTGTAATACTTTAGCATTGGCTACAGGAAACAAAAATGCTAAACATTGACAAAAAAACCCCATAAACAATTCTAAAAGCACTAACTCTAATGGTGCGAGACCTATTGCATTTCCAATGCTTGTTTGATTAGTGTCTGATGTTCCGCTGATGGTCTGTTTGCTAGGTGTACTGGTGGGAGACGTGGAAGTGAGCGCCAGACAATACCCTATGCTGGATAATATCCAACTCCCACTGGTTGGAGGGGACAGTATGCCATGTGGGTAAGGACATTTTCGGGCATCCCCCGACAGGTGGTCAGGGGAGGGTATAAGAGGAAAGTCACGGTTTGGCGGCAGGCATAGCACCTTTTTAGAACTACCCTTGCCTCTGGAGTTGTTGCCCCAGTAGAACCCTCTAAAATAAGCCTTGGGAGAGGAATGTTGGCCCTGGCTGTGTCGATATGAGGTGGAAGTATCAGAGGAGGTGGTCTCTGAACTTCCACGGTAGGAGGGGCGGTGAAAGAAGCTACAGGGAACTGGTGTTTGCAGTGCCCCCATTGCATTTGCCTACTATGTGTCCTTAATTTTTATTTTTTCTAAAGTTTGGTCCACTACGGGCCAAAAGAACAAGTTGCTTACCTTCAGTAACTATGCTTGAAGGCTCGGACTCCGGAGCCTACTTTTGAAATGGCTCCACGCCTCTCGCTTTCCTGTCCAGAACCAGAAGTTTTTAGAGGCCTGGTACCCTATTTTTGGGCAGCCCGGCTCCGCCGATGCACCTTCGGGTCCTGCAAGTCAGTCGGGGCCCAGGGACTTAAACGCCAGTGGCTACAGCAGGTCCCTGTAGATCCAGATCGATGCCGGTTGATCTTACTCTACCATCCCAGACGTCAATCCAGACTATGCTCCCGGTGTCGACTGTGCCCCCGGTCAGCGCCGACCCCATCCTCATCCCCAAGTGGACTCAAAGTCAGACTATCAGGGATTTGGCCTCACAGGTGCTGCCTCAGTGCCCGGAAGAGGCCCGTGCCATTCTTGTTAAAGCAGTTGCAGACAGGAGAGACACAACCCAATTCACCATATGATGTGGACTGGATGCCACAGACTCACTGGGCAGAACGATTGCCACGTCTGAAGCTACTGGATGCTACATGTGGTTGAGGACTTCTGGCTTCTTGGGGCCATCCGGTCTTCCTTGAAGGACATGCCCTTTGATGGAGACAAGGCAGACTTAGCGCTACACGGATTCTTGAGCTACTGCCAGATTCTTGGGCCTCGCAGCTACCTCACGTCCTTCCAAGTCTGCCTTTAGTGGCTACAGAAGGGGTGCTCAGCCACGTACTTTCCAGCCCTACCACAGAGGCACGCAAGCTGTCCAGCCTGTGCGCGGCTGTGGATGTGGGACCCAGTGTCCTCGTGGGTCAGGGAGCCAGCGGGCGGGCCAGTTCACCCTCCCCTGTCCCACCCCGCCGCAGCCTCCGAACCTTCCTAGTCCAACGTTTCTGGCCCATCAACAACTAGTTGGAGGAATGTCCACCATCACCTCCTCCACTGGCAATCCATCACGTCGGACTGGTGGGTTGTCTGAATAGTCCGAAATGGCTACTCCCTCCCCTTCGGTCCTACCCTCCCTCCATGCCACCTTTTTACGATCGCATGACAGAGGATCATTTAGCACTTCTCTGCCAGAAATTATCAGCTCTCTTGGCCAAGGGAGCTATAGAAAAGGTTCCTTTGCCAGAAGTAAGTTGTGGGGGGTTTATTGCGGGGATTTTGCTCATACACAGAACTGTGCACAAAGACCCATGACCTCAGTGAATTGTGGTGTACCCAAAAACTCACCTCAGTGCCCAGAACCCCTAACAGACTAGCATCAGCTGCTGTTCACCTGGCCTGATGATCAATTGGACTCATCAGTAGTTCATCGGTGTCTGTCCGCTGTATTTCGCTGGCTGACTCAGGCCCAGCTGAAGTGCAATGAGGACAAGTCGGAGGTGCTTTTTTACAGTTCCTTCCCCCCTCTGTTTAAGAACACACTGTGGCCCCCTAACATCCCTAGTCCGAAAGAGATGGGAAGACCGGCTAAAAACCTGGGCATCTGGTTTGCAGAGGACCTCAGATTTGAGGAGCATATAAAAAAACTGACAGGCACCTGCTTTGCCACACTGAAAATGCTCCGCAAGTTTTTCCCCCTGCTCCCTAAAGAAGCTAAGGAGACGGTTGCCCGAGCTCTTATACTGGCAAGGCTGGACTACGCGAATGCTTTGTTCAGCGGTATTCCGGCCTACCTGGTGAAGCGCCTGCAAATCATCCAGTACGCGGCCGTCCGTCTGATTTTTAACATCCCCAGATGGAGGAGCGTACGTGCTGAGATGAGCACCATTCATTGGCTCCCGGTTGCGCAGCGCATTTTGTTTAAATCTCTGGTGCTGGCGTTTAGAGCCATTCACGACCAAGGCCCCGTTTATCTGAGAAAGAGATTTATTTGTTATGTACCAACTCGCTCTCTTAGATCATCCACGCAGCTGAAACTGTACCTTCCCCGTTTCAAACGTGCCAGACTTGGTGGCCAGTCAATCTCTGTGATTGTGGCCAGGGCGTGGAACGCTCTACCTCTTTATCTGCGTTCCTCCCAAACTGTGGCGCTATTTAAGAAAAATTTAAAAACACACCTATTCAAGAGTTTAATATAAGTTGATTTCTCTGCGGTTCTGTTTCCCGCCTTTCCCCTCGCGCCAGGATACTCTCAAGTAACGGAGCGCGCTACAAAATAGTTTATACATACATACATATACATACATCAGTGTCTCATTAGGTCTCCGTCCTATAGCGAAGCTACCAATGATTAGCCAACCCAGAACATGCAACTTAGGTTACTCTCAGGAATGGTGGGAATCAAGAACACTCTTTCGTTTGTTATTCTCATACCAGTCCACAACGTGAGTAATTAGAGACATGGAAACGTTTAAAATGTTTATTTTAACGACGTGCTCTGAGATGCATTATTTTTGCGAACATAAGCTGGCAGCGGTGGGGAGAACCTTGGTTAGATCGGTTTGCCTCCAAAGAGAGCATGCAATGCCAGCAGTTTCGTGGTTCGTCACGAGTGAAGCTTCAGCCTCCTGTCAATTTCTGCCCTGAGGGCTCAAGAAGATCAAGCGTGACCGGGCTCAAGTCATTCTTGTAGCTCCTGACTGGGTACGAAGAGTCTGGTACTCCGACATTCTGAACATGGCCATCGATCCTCTGATCAGACTGCCCCTCAGGAAGATCTTCTGTCGCAGCAGCAGGGGAGGGTTCTTCACCCATACCTGTCCAGTCCCAACTCCTTGCGTGGAGATTGAGCAGCAGCAGTTGAAAGCTTACGACCTTCCTCCCGAAGTCTGTGATGGTATCTTGGCAGCTAGGCATCCCTTCACTAAAACTGTATACACCTGTAGAGGGAACAAATTTGTGACATGGTGCAAAGCAGACGCTGTCGATCCCCTTTCTGAGTTTCTCTTGTATATATACTTTCTTTGGCCCAGCAGGGATCTGTCTTGGGCACTCTTAAAGGATATATTGCAGCCATCTCCGCTTTTCTTTGGCTGCCAGATCAGCTTTCTTTATTCAAAACCATCTTTAACAGATTCTTTAAGGGTCTTACTCATCTGTTCCCACCTTCTACTTTTGTAATGCCCCAATGGGACTTAAATCTGGTTCTCGCCTTTCTTATGTGTGCTCCCTTCGAGCCTCTTCATAACTCCCCTCAGGTTTGCGGACTCAAAACTGCCTTTCTTGTTGCCATCACCTCTGCTCGCAGGGCGGGCGAGCTGCAGACTTTTATCTTCGAAGCCCCTTTTCTATCTGTCTATCTGGATAAAGTGGTGCCTCGGACAAACATTCCTTCCTAAGGTTGTAATGCCTTTTCATGTGGGACAATTGTAAGAAAGTGGCTCTGTATATACTGCACCAAAGTAAGATACAGTGTGCACAGAGTCCACAGTCGTTTGGCAGAGGTTAAAGTTAGATATAACCTTACTCTCTAAAGTGGTAGCTTGGTCGAGCAGTAAGGCAGTATCAGAGGACAGCGTAAAGCATTTGTTGTACACAGTCAGCAAATGGTCTCACACACTCAAGACCTGAACTTTAGGCCAATTGTTTTGTATATAAAAATATATTGTTTTATTTTAGAACCACAAGTAGGAATAAAAATACTTTCTCAGAATGAGCTGCTACAGTTGAATACTTTCAATGAGCAATAGTCTTTTGAAAGCAATAGATACAGTTGTTGCAATATGCAACACAATCTTAACACAATAATAACATAGCTTAATGGGAATTTTAAGTAAATGCAATATCAATTACTTTGCGTACGTTTTTCTTACTCAGGGCTGGATCCTGGATTAAGCCCTGGTGCATCTCCCGTAAACAGTTGAAAGAAATTGTTTAAAGTAAACAGACGATTTTTAAGGAATATTTTTAAGTTGCAAAAATCGACACTTAGAAGAATTTCTGGTAAAATCCAGCCAATGTTTTCCTATGGAGGAAAATCAGGTTATCGGAAAATCAGTTTTAATTACTTTTTAGGGTTTGTGCTGGGCACCAAGATCCAGCACTGGGATCTCCCCTGGTAATAGGGGAGTAATTTCGTTTTCATTGATCGGATGATTTATAGTGAATATTTTACATTTTCAAAACTCGACACTTAAAAGAATTTCCAAGTGAAAACCAGTCAATGTTTCCCTATGGAGAAAATGTATGTTATCGGTTTTCAGGTAAGTACTCGACTAGCAGAGTTAAGGTTCAGGGGTTAGACTACGGGGTCTCCCAGGTTCAGGTAGGTACAGTAGTTACACCCTCAGCAGCACAGGGGCAGCCAGGTGCAGAGAGAGTAGGCCCAATGTTAGCCTATGGCGGGTAGGGGGCCTTCGGTTGGTGGCTGCTAGCAGGCAGGCCACGCGGCTGTGGGAGCAGGGCTCCTAGTCGAATAGGACAGATGCTGCATTCTCAGCGACACTGGGACAGCTGGGTGCAGGGTGCTTTTGGGCCTTCGGGCGCCCAATGTATTTCAATGGGAAAGCTGAAAGATGAACAAAGGCTGCAGGCTCGGGGACGGAGATTCTTTAGGTGCGACCACCACTTCGAGGGGTAAGTAGGGGAAGCTGTAGGATGGGTAGACACCCAGGAGTTGGGCACAGGGGGCCAAGGGGCGCCGTGCAGGGGTGTCTTTTGGGGCCGTGAAATCTTACCCTCTCTGCTGGTTGCGGTTGGAGGGGTCCCTGGTTGTGAGGCTGCAGGCGTCGTCAGGAGTGTTGAGGAGGGTCATTGGGTGCTGGATTCTTGGTCACAGTCGCCGGGGGGACGTCTCGTGGTCTTTGTCCACTCAGGTATGGGCCGGGCTCGGCGGGTGCAGAGAGTGCTGGATTTGCGGTTCCTGGCTGGCACCAGGGGTTGTGGTTCTTTGAGCAGAACCACTGCTCATGGGAGTCTTAGTCTTTGGATGAGCAAGGTAGTCAGGTCCTCCGGGGTTTTCGAGGTTGCTGACCACAGAAGACGCCGGGGTTTAGCAGGAGCAGGTTTGACAGGCCGGTAGGGCTGGTGCCAAGTCAGTTGGTGTCGTCCTCTTGTTAGCAGCTGCACAACAGGTCTTCTTTCTTCTTGCTCTTTGTAGTTTCGAAATCGGGATCTGAGGAAGGTAGGTTCAGGGTACCCCTAAATACTAAATTTAGGGGCATTACAGGTAGGGAAAGGGTACACCCCCTATCCTGTCACTCTCCGGTGGAGGGGGCAGGAACCTATTTTTAAAAAAAAAAATTTTTAAGAGTTTTACATAGCGCAAAGTAGACCAGAGACAAAGGGTATCACAGCGCTTTACATGAGCACCAGTTTCGTTACCGAAGGACACGTTCATTTTTGTTAGTGATTTGCCCACAATCACAGGACGCGTCGATGTCAAGACTCGAACCCTGTTCCCCAGCTTCGAGGTCGACCGCTCTAGCCGTAAGCCTACATCCTCCTACATCCTAGCCCTGATTGGGTAGGGCTCCCCATCCTCAAGATGGTGAGAGCCCGGAGTTGTGCTTCACCTCACCTCCCCCACCTGAGGGGTGTGGTTGGCAGAGGCTGGCACACTCCCTTTCCTCACTTTGTTTTTCCTTCCTGTCTTTCCGCCAGAGTCGGGGTCACAATTGGTGGGGACCAGTTGCGGAGTACAGCAAGTGCTGTGGAGAAGCTCACAAAGGCGGCATATGCCTTTGAAGCTTCCCCTGTCCATTTTGGGGAGGAGGCCTAGCACCTCGCTCCAGCATGTGCCTTGTTGCAGGCCCACAAGAGCGGATGGCTCTCTAATCTGGGGTCCAGCAACATGGCTGCTGGGTGGCAGCCTGAGCAGCCTGTCAGTCAGGACGCAGGTTGTGGGTTAGTTTCAGGGAGCAATTCTAAGTTGCCCTCTGTCGTACATTTTTACATTAAATCCCACACTGGCATCGGTGTGGATTTAATGTGCTGAAACGTTTGATACTAAACTTCTCAGTCTTCAGTGTAGCCATCATGGTGCTGTGGAGTTCGTGATGACGACCTCCCAGCACCATATACTCTTAATGGCAGCACTGCACTTACAATGCCCAGGAATGGACCTGGGTACAGTAGGGGTACCTGTACCCACACCACTGGCATTGGGCACCCAGCTAGAGGGGGTGACTGAGGTATGCCAGGGCAGTGTTTTGTGGGCATGGCACACAGGGTTATGTGCCATGTCGACTCTGTTTTGTGCTGCACCAAGACACTCAGCCTGCACAGGCACTGTGTGTATGTCAGGGTGCAGGGCCATTAGGGTGGCACAATGAGTGCTGCAGCCCTTAGGGCCTTCTCTGGTCACAATGCCCTAGGGTACCATTTACCAGGGGCTGACCTGTGACCAGAGATGCCAATTGGGTTTAGGCTTCAATACAGTTTTAGGGAAGGAACACAGGCCCTAGGTACCAGGGCACACTCAGTCAAAGCACATCAGCAATTCAGCAAAAAGTGGAGGCATACCATCCAAAAAAGAGGGCACTTTCTCACAACAATCAATTACTCTGCCCACCTTTTATCTATCCCTGCATCCCTCCAAGGAGGAGGAGAGACTCCACTGTCTGAACCCAAAACGTGCATTGTCTTTATCTTGATGGGACAAAAGACTTCCGGGTGGATGATCAACTCCTCATTGTCAATGTGGGTGGCAAGAAAGGTTGGGCTGTCCAGAAACGGACCATCTCCTGATGGGTTGTCCTTTGCATCAAAATATGCTATGCTGTGACAAAGAAGGTCCCTCCGGTGTGGTGCGTGCTCACTCCACCAGAGCAACAGTGATAATCATGGCATTAGCACGTGGAGTTCCAGTACCTGACATCTGTCAGGCAGCAATGTGGGCATACTTGCACACGTTTACCAGACACTACTGCCTGGACAGCCAATTTCGGAGGGATGGGTACTTTGCCTGTTCGGTCCTCCAGGACGTTCTGGTTTTATGTTGGTTCACAGATCCTCCTACGGGGATGGTATTGCTGGAGTATCTATTCTAAGGTAAGGAATCTACAACTAAAGAGTCTCTAACAGATGAACAAGATACTTACCTTCGGTAAGGATGTATCTGGTAGGGACATGTTAGTTGTAGATTCCTTACAGCCCCACACATCCTCCCCGCACTGCAATCTGATTGCTAGGACTAGGGACTTCCCTATAGGGCCCTAATTTTGATGCACCAGTGATCAGTGTCTTTCATGGCTCTGCGCATATGTCGTGGAAACTTGTGTTAAGAACGGACGTCAGTGCACATAATCGACATTTATGTAGGTCCCGCGACGTCATCCTGGGGCCCACAACACAAAAGACAGGTGTGGACTCGACCAACGCCACTTAACCACTTCCATGCTAATGACAAGGTCAGCTCGTCATGCAGTACACTGGAGCTGTGCTTATGACGAGCTGACCTTGTCTGAACAATGGGGTTCCCCAAAAATCAGCACCCAGCGGGAATTGCCTTAGCATCCAAGGTGTTAACGACGCACAGGGGTACTGTTGCTGAAGAAAAAAAATCTTCTGAACCAGACTGACGCCTGGTGGAAATTCTAAGGTAAGGAATCTACAACCAACAGTCTATCAAATAGATGGTTGCCATCAAAAGGGATGCTTATCTAATTTTGCTGGAAATCTGGCTTAAAGCCAGTGATGCGGAACCATGCATGCCTTCAGAGGAGAATTCTGTTTTTACACCCCTAGCAGCACTGCCAACTGAATCTAGGGAGCAAAAAATGGATGCGTTTGAAATGAGCTTGTCCTCTGATATAAGTAGCGGCCCCGTTTTCTGGGCTCCTCAGGGAAGTATTGGAGACTCTCATCCACTTAGTCCCAGTGGGTATGATCATACCTTTCCAGGAGGCCCATAGAATTTGCAATGCACCAGTAGCTGTCTGATTGCACTGCCACCCTTCTCACCGTATCAATATGTTTACTCTCTTTATCTGGCAGCGGGGTATCTCTGCTTGCCTGGGAGATAGCTCGAATATGGGCAGAGGTGATGGCCAGTGAGTCTGGTGGAAGCAGACTACAAATATAATCGGGTCAGATGGGGAGACAATATATATTTTTGGGCCCTAGCTCTGGCAGTGTTTAAAAATATCTGGGGTGACAAAGCATGCCCTTGAGCATTGGGATATATTGCCTGGAGCAGTGAGTGGAGGAAAGTGTTTCATTAAGGAAGTCCTCCTCTAAGGGCTCCTTGTGAAGTTCAACCAGATGAAAGGGGGTGGCCCTTCCAGTGAGTTCTTGATATGATGTATAATCACTGGGAGAGGATGGTGACAGGGTAAAGACCAAGGTCTTTATCCCTTGGTGGTTCTATATCATAGGAGTCCCATGAGTCATATCCTGTGGAGGAATATCAAATGTGTCCTCCGTCCCACCATGCCCACCCATGTCAATGTGAAGATCCCTGGGGTGCAATCTCAAGTGGATCCCCTAGAGAATGAATGGGGCAGGGCAAAGGCAGGGGAATAGGTGGTGATCGTGGTGCAAGAGGTAAGAGGCAGGTGAACTTATTTGCCTTCTTGCATATTCTCACATGAACTGGAGTGTCCAAGAACTGGAGTGTCCAAGGTTTCCTGAAATGAGACCTGTCTTTTGGATGCTGGAGCAGCAGAGCCCAAACGGTAAAGCTCTATTACTTGATGTTTTTGACTGGAATCAAGCGGTTATTGGAATTTATGAAGAATGGGCTGGACTCTTGTGCCAGAGTCAGGCTTGAACATCAACCTCGAAGTCTACTGAGATATTAAAGAGTCTTTTGTTCAGGTGCCGATGGTCTGCTCGATGTCGAGACAGAGGACCTAGACAGCACAGGTCAGCTCGACACAGAGTGTGGAAGTGGTACTGACGTGCTCAGAGCCGAAGTACTTGCCATAGAAGGCTTCTTACGTGATGAATCTGAGCTGGGCAGGGCGTCCGAAGCAAATGTTTGGTGCTGCCCATGACTGGAAGGCTGTGGCGGTCCAAAAGCCTCTGTCTGATGTTCAGGAGGGACTGGGAGTAGGTGGGAGGTCCTCTATCTCCAGGTCGAACTCCAAGTTTGAACCATGGTGGCCTTCAATGGAGATGGCCTCTTCAGCAGCAGCAGATGGTTGTGGGTGTTCCTCCTCGACACTGCTAGGACCGAAAAGGTCTGGTGTTTCTTTCATACTCCTCCACAACTTATTGAGCCGATGTGCGCAACGTCCGATAAGAGTTAACTTGGAGCGGAAGGAGTGTCAGGCGTTGCAGTCAGCCTCACTGTGGTTCAGTGACCGGCACAAATTAAAGACCTGTTGCAAGTCTGAGGGTATCTAGCATGACAGTGAGGACAATAACAAAAAGGCATTTGTTCCATCACCGTTGATACGTTCGAGAAACTCGATGGACACCCATCACGTCCTTCTGGGACGCGATGGGCGAGTCCCAGGAGGAGCCACGATCGATACGGGCCTGGCTTGATCGAAATATTCAAACACTTATACACAAGGGAAATAGAGGTACGTGATCATAGACAATACAGACAGAGGAAAGATACAGTAGGAACTAAAAAGAGCACCATTATAGTGTTAAACCAGAGTAGTGGAGCACACGTTCGGACCAGACGTTGGAAAGAAAACAATCTAACAATGGAGTCAACGCCCATGTGTATTATCAACAAAGGAAGGAGTCACTCTACCTAGAGATTCGAAAGACTTCTTCGAAGAAAAACAACTTGCACACATCCAGACCCAACAATAGATGGGAGGACGTTGCACAGCATATGTATCTAAAGCCCCACATGCCTCGAACATCCTTTTCTGAAATGTTGTAAAAAACTCTTTCCTCAGGCGCTGGGATATTTTAATCTGAGGATCACAGGCTGAAGACTTCTACACGCGTCTTCCTTTTGATCAGATGTTGGTAGTGTACATGAAAGCACAACAGCACATTAAGACTGACGTAAACCTTCCCAAATCTATTCAGAGAGCAACATAATTAAGATGAACACAGCAAATGCCTCTATCACTATCAGCCTGGGTACAAGCACCACTTGTTATTAACAAGAGGCACTTCAATTACCTAGAGAGGGCATTCATCATGCAGAGAGAAAACAAGGTGGAATGAGGGGAAAACAAAATAGAGGACAAAAAAGGGTGGTGGGCTGTAGCTAGTGAAAGAGGGTAACACAAAGAGGGGAACTGAAAAATGGAGGGAAAATCATTGGAGAGGTAGAAGCAAAAGGATAATCACAAGACGAGGAAAATAAAAATACAAAGAAATAGAAAAAAAGACAAATGTAAGGGAAAAAAAACTGTAAATCACAGCACAAATGGCAAAATAATACCCAGCATTTTAATGATAAAAAGATGAAAGAAAGAAGGGTTTCATAAGAAAGAGCAGAGAGAAGGAATCTAGAGCGGACGTGGGAGCAACATGGCTACAGAAACTATTTTTAACAGAGCCAGGAATGCTAAAGTCATGGACATGTTAGCAAAGTGGCAGAAGTGCACCTGCTAAGATGCAGGCTTTTAGGGCCACAGCCATGTATTTTAATCTGTATAATTTGTAGACCTCTCACCACAAACAGTATCACCTTAAGCTGCAGCATAGTGGTAACCAGGTCGTTCTCATGCTGCAGAAACCTGTCAGACACATTTTGACATTTCTGGTGCCTGCATGTTAAAAAAGACAGTCCTCACATTGGAGGCAAGACCAATGTGCAATGAAGTTTGGCAGGAAGGTTCTGTATGCTGCTGTAGGAGGGTGGCTTAGTATACAGTGTACACTTAAGTGAAGCACCTTGAACTAATCCAGACAACCCTTATGGTGATTTTAGTAGTCTTAGACCACCATAGAAAGCTCTCTAAGTGGTAGCTGTGGAAAGCAGCCTTCAGGCTTAGTCCCGAAGGAGTATTAAGCAGCCTGTTATACCAGAACAAATCAAATAGTGTAGGTTAAATGAACCACACAGTGTAGCTATAAAAATTGTTATATTTATTATACACATGAACACATTGGTACATCTCCTACACGGAGATATCAACACAATATTTCAACTGTAAAGCAGGTAAGTAAGCTCAAATACATAGTGGTCTCCAGGGAAAGGCCAAACTAAATACTAAAGAAGTGGAATGCAAACTCTGACCGAAGTCGGAACTTGGACCAGAAGACTCAGAAGAGCTGGGGAATCACCAGATGTAAGTACCCAGGAACCCCACGGAGGCTGGCCGCAGAGTGGAAACACAGCTGCATACTCCATGCAAGTCAATGGGAAAGTTGCGGTTGCAGTTTTTAAGAAGGACCCTTCCCAGTGGACCCTGAAGAAACCCTGTGAAAGAAAGTTGGAGAGTCACCCCACCCATGGATACCCCAGTAACCAGGATTCCTTCACTAGGGAAGCCGGGTGCATAGGCGCGAAGTGACTTCGGAAACCGCTGTAGACCACAATGGAAGACTTCAGTAAAGATGCTGCTGGTGAAAAAGGTGAAAGAGTCCAGTGGAATCCAGGGGTGTATTCTTGAAGAGGAGTACCTGCAAGCAGAGGGGTCAGAGTTCATGCCACTTGGAATTGACCAGGAGGCACGGAAGACCAATGACAGAAGATGCAGGAGTGATGATTGTGACCGTATCACTGCAGCTGTGAGGACTAGGCGACACTGTGGAAGACAAGCTGTCCCGTGCTGGAAGTTGAGAACTAGAGGGTCGGGGTCTAAAGGGGGGACCAAGAAGCCTTGGAAGCAGCAACAGACGTGGTAAACGAAGAAGGTGCAGTGATGAGACCAGCATGGCCGAAGGGACTCACCAGATGCAAGAGAGCCAGAACAGGACCCGCCCACTGAAGCCAAAGTAGACCCTCAAGAGGACCAACAGAACAAAGTACAGGAGTTGAAAGCGGACCACGAGCATCTTACCAAAGATGTAGTCCCACGGTGCAGAGGATGTAGTGAGGACAAAGAACTTGGCAGTAAGATGCTGGTGGCTGGAGCTTCTTGTAGTATTTAGATTTTGTGAGGACAGTCAACAAGCCTTGGCAACTGCTGTCGATTCTGTGGACAGAGGTTCTGTTCCAGCGGTTCTGACGAGGGATGCTGGCCTCAAACTTACTAAGAAGACAGTGTAGGCCTCAAGGGAGTTGCAGAACCACCAACTGTGTTGCTGAGCCCTTCAGAGGCTGTAGGACGCCAGGAGCAGCAGACTGGTCTGCTGAGTTGCGGTGCCTGCAGATGCAGGGGAGTGACTCCTCCAATCCAAGGGAGATTACTTTGGGTGGCTTTGATGCACATAGGCCTGGAGAAAAACCTGTAAGAAGCGCAGACGATGCAGAAGACTGGTAGGACGACGAGATCAAGAGCAGCAGGAGTCTTCCTTGATGTAGTCTCGGTTCCAGGCGAAGTCCAACAAAGTCCAGGGTGGCCAGATGGTTTAAGTGGTTTCGGATTTGAATCTTGACCCACGACGAATCTGAAGAGCCACCCGCAGATAGACCTTTAGGAACCCTAGGGAAAGGGTTAGAACGATTCAAGGATCCCTCCCAGAGTAGGGGCTGGATAGATCGGAGGCTACTCCCATGTCCTTACTCAAGTTTTGCACCAGAGCAGGAGCCAACGGCTCCCTTAACTGGAGCAAGCTGTAGTATGCAAGGAGGGCACCAAATGTGCCTTTCAAAGCAGTCTGGTGCCGCTGGCACCCTGAAAGGGGGGGGGGGGGGTGTGGGGGAGTACATGAGATCCTACATCCAACACTGGAATCAGTGTAGGGGTAGGATTCAAACATGTTCAATGCCAAACATGACCAGTTTTGGTGCAGCCAATATATAGTTCGACATCCCGTATTTGACGATGTCCACCATATGTATAAAATGGCTGACCGCACTTACAAAGCCTGGAGAATCGACTCCGGGGTTTGTAGAGGGGCCCTGCTAATGCAGAGGCACCCTCACTTGCAACCAAGCACCCTGCCCTCAGGACTGAAGAGACTTTCATAGGGGTGACATAGGTTTTAAGTGCAGTGACCTCAGATATAAAGAAACTTATATCTGTTGTAAGTGGTGCTAGCACCAACTTACTCAGGCTGCAACAGTAGGCCTCTAGTAACAGTGAGTGGTTTCTCATGGGTGGCATAATTCATGCTGCAGCCATGAGGGGCCCCTGGTGCACCTATACCCTGTGTACCTAGTACCATCTACTAGGGACTTACCTGGGTACACCAGTGGCCAATTTGGAAGGTACGAAAGTTCTTACCACTGTCAAATGTAGGGAGGAAGCACAGTGACTGGGGGTCCTGATTAGCAGAATTCCAGTCGGACAAGTCAGAAAGCAGAAAAACACCAGCAAAAAGTGGGCGTAACCATGAAAGCAGATCCTACTTTCCTACAGTTGCATTAAAGATTACGCTCCGTTGAAGAGTGCAAACGTTGTGCCGGTGTGGTGGAATGTTTTGTAGGAGATGACGAAACGTTACTGCGATAGGTGCTAAGTTTGAATAAGTGTGGGCTGCAGATGTGTGTTTTTGAAGGCCTGGAGCTCAAGCCTCAGTTCTTCCTTGCTTCTCACTGGTCTCCGCCGTAGAAACAGTAATGTTCTTTACTATGGAAGTGGGAGTATTGAGATGCATTGGCCCGTGTGTAATGCATACTGTGTTTCGAGGTAGAAATGTTCGATGGCAGTTTGTTTTGGGTCCACACAATTGGATGACAAGTCCGGCTGTAACATGGAGCACAGTGATAAGGCACTAGTTAACTCTTGGAAGGTCTGTGAGGACAGTGACGCCCTAGTTCAACTGGGATATGACCAGCAACTAGAGAACTACATATCCGCTGCGCCAAGTTGAAAATGACAGCCGAGCAACACAACTGTAATGGCAATTTTAGGAAAATATACGAACTCAATACCACAAACTTATCAAAAACCAGGATCAAACATCTTTGAACACTTCTGCAATGTATGTATAGGAAAACTGAATGAACTTCTCTTTCAAACATGTGTAGTACTTACGTTTGCAATGCCGTATTTGTTGCATTGATGAGGTTTCTATCTGTTATTCGTTCCAGTATTAACAAGGCACTAGTTTCATGACCCTGCAGGAAACAACATTTTTTGTAAGGACATCTCTTGTGCACACACAATATACTGAACGCTAAACACAAAACAAGTTAATGATCTTGCACAGTCTACTAAAAACTACAAAGCAATTCTTGTACACACTGGCTTGAATCAAGAGGTGTGGCGCAGCAGCCAGGGTGCCTGTCTCTAGACCACGGGGTTCACAGTTCCAACCCCGGTGCAGGCAGCAGGTCAGCCCAGCACCATGTGACTCTGGGCAATAGCTTCCTAAATCTTCCTGATGGCCCCCTGCTCCGGAACACCTCTTTGGAGGTAGCCGTGTGCTTTACAAATGCTGGCATTTCATTTCATTGCACTCAAGATTTAGGAAACCACTATCAACAGTATCACAGTCATCACAGCTCAGGTGTGGTACACATCAGATATGTACGTCGCACCACTTCCTGACATACAGTGGAATTCCTACTCATTGTATGGGAGAGGATCAACTATCCTGGACTCTTCAAATGACTTTAGCTGCTGTTAAAAATGTTGAGGAGCGTCCAGTCAGTGAAAAAAAACCACTAACATATTTGTGATACATCTCTAGCACTAATCTTGTGTAGATCCAAACAGCAGGTGAAGGCCCAGAAAACATACAAACTCTTGCATAGTGTACAGTTTAGGAAGCAGTTATCCTCCTCTGTAGACAATTTATTGATCGCACATATCCTGGGAACAACTTCAGCGTGTTACAAATAAGGGGTTTCTTTCATATCCCAGTCACAGCGGACTAGAAAATTATTCAAGATTCGTAAGAGAGCACTACCACCAGCTAATGTTTGGAAACCGCTGATGGCTAAGAAATCAAAATCCTACAATGACTTTGGTCTACCAATAAAGTGTTTTCCTGCAGTGTTGTGTGCCACACTTCTGCTGTTTCAAATAAAGTTTTTGATAACTGTAAGCCAACAGTTGATCCAAACATCCTCAACAATTAAATTCCCTGCGTCTTTTTCCAGTAAAAATTCTAGAAGAGCATGCAAACTCTATTCTATTTGACCATCTAGAGAACAACGAGCTGTTGAATACAGCCCAGTCTGGCTTTCACCCATTGCATGGTGCAGACGGCACACTGGTCTCACTTCTGAATAACCGGAGGTTGAAAAGGGGAATTTTGCAGCCATGGTATTATTAGATTTGTTGGTCGCATCCAACGTTGTCTCCCTTGAGTTACTAATACTAGCTAGAATATATTGGCATTTGGCTAATGGAGCCCAGGCTATTAATCTACCCTGGTACCGGTTAGAATTTCAGTGTACGAAACCGGGGGAAGAGGGGTTGGTGGTTGCCTCAGGGATCCGCACTTAGCCCTACTCTTTTTGACCCCGCTACTCTGCCAATAGAGAATAGCCTTTAGGAATAAAGCGGATGATACCCAGCTGATAATATCTATTGACCTCAAGATGTCGGCACCATTTCAAGCAACGTTTACTCCCTCACACCTTTCCAGGAATTCGATTGTAGTGGGAAGGTGCAGAATCCCACTTGGACTCCGTGTGCTTCTTTTTTCACTTACCTCAACGAAGATCAGCCACAGGAACCATTTTGAACTTCAGGAATGTGACTGTCCCTTCTAACTGTCATGGCACAGAGCCTTATTGTGTTTGGTTTGGTGACATAGAACTTAGCGTCACAGCCCCATATGGCCTTTAGACTCATCAATGCACAGTTTCTACACTCTTTGGAGTCATGGGTCAACTTAAAGCACCAAAGTCATCAGGTGGAGATCCGCCAGACATTTGCTTGTGATAGTCACAAGGCTTGAACCCTGTGGTTTTTGGGGTGATAAGTTTCCTTGCACACTAGTATTAATGTCTACATTTTGGAAACTTAGTCTCATGAAGGAATGAGAGGTTGCTCCGCATTCGCATCTCATAGTTCAGAAGGACAGGAACTAATAAAGTGCTTAGGTTGCACTGCCATGTACCTCTGCACATCCCTTACTTAGCGGAAGACGTAGACACAGAACCACACAACGCCATCTACTTTGGTAGGTGACTGCTTGACATTGGAGATGCAAAATGATGCCTGGGGAATATTCAAAAGGTGAGGAATCTGCAGTTGGAAGTATCCATCAGAAACTGTGATTACATAAAGGGTCGAATTTAAATGGTGTATTCATACCTTCCTCTGAAACGAGTCATTCGTTATATGATCTGGCCCAAGGCTCTTCCTTCGGTTCGACTTCAAAGCAGTTAAATGTCTCTTGATTAATTTGTGTCCTTCTCCAACGAAGCTCCGACTCACCAGAGCTAAATCAAACTTTCCGTGATCAGCGGAGAGGAGAGGTCAGAAACCCGGCCAAACCAGATGACGGAAAAAAAAAACCTTATAGAAGTGTGTGTGTTCTGGTGCACTGTGGGTTTCAGTGGAGTGGTCGCCAGTCACTTTGAAATCAAAAGATATTCTTCTAAGAAATACAAGTTAAAGTGTCCAACGCCCAACACTAGATCGAAATCATTCATAAAGATACATGTGCTGCAAACAAAACTTTATTTGGTGCTGGCCAGTAGTGTCCATATCCAGGACATCTGTCAGACTGTAATGTGGGCTTCAGATCACTCATGTGCCAGGCATTACTTTGTCTCCGAGGGCTGCAGGGACGGGTGTTCTGAACAGTGTGGGTCATGGAATCTTGAATGAATTATCTCCTCCAATCCAGCTGCGAGTAATCAGATGAAAAAGTTACTTACCTCTCATACCAATCTTTCTTGTGGATACTACCTGCAGATTGGGGGACTGGTCAGACCTTTTTAATATGATTTCAGGCTACTTTTTGCACTGTATTTCTGACAATTTTGTCAGTCGTGTCTCATTCTGAGGAAGTGGAATAAAATAACAGGAAGCATCAGAGCTCCATTATGTCACACCTGGGGACGGTACCAGAAAGAAGTCAGAGGACTGGTGCCACCTTGCCCCAGCAGGAGAGCTGTATTAACTTTCCAGCTCCAGTCTGGTGGTTGAAGTTGAGTCAAGAGGTAAGGAATCTGCAGGAAGACAGAGTAGCCGCCAGTGATCGGTACCAAAGGTAAATAACTAATTCGTCTTCAAGTTGTACCAGTTGTGGTACATTTATTTTGTTTGAGAAAAAACGTTTTTGGATTCAGTCGTTATGTTCGTCATCAGCTTAAGACCTTCATTGACAATTTCTTTACATTAAATAATTAAAATATAATTTTTTTAAACAAAGATGCACATGAAATAAAGCAAAATGTATACATACCTTGCTGCATGCCAAATGCAATGCAGTATTTTTACTATTATCTTGTAATGTCAGATCAGCCTTTGCACTGCTCACCAGAACCTCTGTAAAGCAGATAAATTGCAATTAATGTGTGCGCAAGATCTGAGGCCTGACCTGTATCCTCCTGTATCTATGCTTGTGGCTCACCTTTTCTTAGATGAAGCCATAGTGAGGTCTATGGGTATTCATAACACAGTGGAAAGTAAAATGAGCATGAAACAGTGAAAGGAAAATCTAAAACACAATACGATCTTGGCCCCCAGTTCTGGAAAACCCTTCCCTCTAATCTGGACACCGCCACTTTCTACACAGAGTTTAGAAAGTTACTCAAGACCTAGCTATTCACCCAGGCATACAATTGAAGACATATTCACTCTTATACAACTACCGTCATACCTCGGCGCCAAGAAATTCACACCCAAGTCATGCAAAAAAATGATTAAAATTGAAGAAGAAAAAAAAACAGGCAATATAACGAGACAATGAAAAAGGATTACTAGCAAGGGTAGTAAAGCTCTTTAAGAGAGCCGCAATTATTGTGAACATCAAATAAACCAGAGGATATTCAAGTTAACTGCTTCTCATCAACCACATCCAAAGCAAGCAAAGCCTGGATCAGGCCAGAGCAGGATCATTCGCAGAGGCTTTGGAAGTGTACAGGAAATCACTGGTTCTCTGGCGGATGGGATGTGTAAGCACGGCTGCTGCCCTAGCATTGAGAGAGGGACATTGAACCCTTTACTGTTTAGCCAAATAAGCATCACAAGCTCAGCCGCTTGTGCTCCTAGGTTTGTTGGAAGTTAAGACTGCTATATCTTACCACCCCAAGGCGGCACCCTGCTCTCAGACTGGTAATGTGAAAGCAGAATTGTGTATTAGGAAAGCAGTCGTTTGTGTAGGAAAGGTTAAATTGTGGAAGCCTGATAAATGGTCCACATCTTGGAATTGTTTCAGGATGAAGGGTGCCAAATAGGGTCAAGGCAGGATGGAGGAATCTTACAAATCATATACTGAAAATCGCGACACCAGTGTCCCTTTTGGCTCAAATCATAATCGGAGGTCTAAAAGGAGTACATGATTGTGTCGCAAAGGAAGCACTGCCCTCTCCACTTCCATCATGTATGTAACATAGGAAGACATGGACTAAATGCTAATCTAGTTATCCAGCATTGGACCTTTTATTAATTCACATGCTTGAATCATTCCCCGTCGTCAGGCTGGGAATCTCAGGTACATTGAAATAGCAGTATACAGTGTAGATTATACATAACAAGCAGTATACGCCTGAAACATAGGATGTTTAACACGTTCACATCATTTGAAAGAACCCAAACTTCAGCCTTGCATACACATTAAGTCTATCTTATTCCATTGAACCCTTATGATAGCCCCTGTTCAATATTTTTAACTTTGCCAAGGGAACATCATGTTAAAACAGTTTCAAAACCCTTACACCGTTTTAATCCACTCTACGCCTTATTTTGTACTCACCCCACCATACACATTTCACAGGCTCACACATACCTGCCTCATTAGGCTACACACTAAAAAGAGCTCTGATAAAGGGCACCAAGCAATAATCACTAGGATCTATGGGGATTCTCCAGCCGAGCTTTCCTTTTCTTCTCCTACAGGAACAGTACCTTCTTGATATAGTGATTTAGCCTTAAGAGCTTGGGTTCTGGGCCTTCATTACCTTCCTGTCCCCTCCTTGTGTATATCTGCAAATAATGAAGACACCTGCTACAGTTCCAGTTGTGATACCTTGTCTGGAAAAGAAATACAGAGCCCCGAATTCAACCCCGGCTAGTCTCACCGGTCATGCTCGAGCAGATTCAGTAATTGCTGCAGTGGCTCAGAGAGGGATGAAGACCTCAATAACGCCATCTTCTCGTCCAGCAGACAAGGATAGCAACCATACTGATAATCAGGGTCGGAGAATTTAATCTATGGCAGCAACCTCAATTAAGACAGCCAATGCGCTGGCGATTCTAGGTCGTTACGATTGTCAGATGTGGCATGACAGCTCCATTACTGATCTTATCCCGGAGGATAATAGGGAAACGGTGAGAGCCATCCTAAAGGAAGGAGAACTAACCTCTTTCATTATTGATGCAGTGATCAAGGCTTCCAAAACAGGTTTTCGCCAATTGGCAGGCGGGACTGTACTACGAAGGCAATTCACAGCTTTCCGTCCTATTGTCCAATGTAAAATCTTATACGTGCCTTTTGATGGGCTAACATTTTGGTGAACATGTTGATGAAGCTCTGGCAAGGCCATAAAACCGACAATGATAGAGCAAAGGCGTTAGGGCTGTTGCAATAGCGCAGATTTGGGACATCTACTTTTTTGTGGTTCTCGGAGATCACAACATTTCAGAGCTGGGTTCAACCAGTATGGAGGTCAAGGACACCCTTATTATCCTCAAATACAATGTAGGGTGCTGGTTTGGTATATGGTATACCACTAGGTGGTCAGACCGTGTGCAGAGTCTAGAAATTCCCCAAAATTGTACGGGGCTCACTGTAAACGCAACCGGGGGAGGCTGCTTCTCATGGGCCTGGTTGCCTGCCAGGCCCTGCTCCTGACTCGTCAATGTTGGGGCCTCGGGTGTGCAGGTCTCTGTGGTGGGCTATGCACCTGATTTCCTTTCCGGCCACCTGTTTGCTGGGCTGCGAGCTTGTGCTTATGCTTTCCACCTCATATTTCTTTTTCTCGGTGCCTCCCTCCCGTGGGCTGGGGATGTGTCTGGTTGCTAGGGTGCTGGTTTGGCAACTGCTTTTCTGTTGATTTTTGCTGCTGCTTCTCCATGGGTCTTGGGCTCTCCATAGTGGCTGGTGTGCCACCTGTTATTCTTAAATCCTTCTTTCTTAATCATCACCAACAGAAAGATCATTACATTCTCTACACGAGGTTAGAGGTCTCATTCTATATAGACAAAACAAAAGACATTTACAAATCATACCAGCTATTTATATCATTTGCACAACGAAAAGGTCATGCCCTGTCCAAACAAGGGATAGTACATCGGCTCTGAGCCAGTATTGCTTTCTCTTATGACAAAGTCTATCGTCCTTTCCAGGGAAAAGTGAGGCCGCATTCCACCAGGTGCAAGGCTTCAACTTAAGCACTCTGCTGAGGTGTGTAGGAAAGTGCCCCTTTTTACATGGTTGCCCCCACTTTTTGCCAAACTGCTGATGTACTTTGAGTGCGCCCTGGGTTCCTGCCAACCAGGTACCAGGGCCTATGTTCTTTCCCTAAACTGTACTATTGCAAAACCCAATTGGCAACTCTCTGGCCACATGTAAGCCCTTTGTAAAAGGTACCATAGGTACCAAGGGCACTGTGACCAAGGAAGGCCTCTAAGGGCTGCAGCACTTATTGTGCCACCCATAGAAGCCCTGTACCTTTAAATACACACACATACATACATACATACATACTGCCATTGCAGGCTGCGTGTCTTGGTACAGAAAAAAGCGAAGAGTCGACATGGCACACATCCCTGTGTGTGCCATGCCCCCAATCCACTGCCCTGGAATAGAAAAGCCACCCCTCTAGCTGGGTGCACTAAGCCAGTGGTGAGGGTACAGGTGCATGAGCCCTGTATCCCTACAGTGTCTAAGCCAATTCTTAGACACTGTGTGCAGTAATGCCATAAAGAGTATATGGTGCTGGGAGTTTGTCATTACGAACTCCACAGCACCATAATAGCTTTACTGAAAACTGGGAGATTTGGTATCAAACTTCTCAGCACATTAAACCCACACTGATGCCAGTATGGGATTTAATGAAAAATGCACTCAGAGGGCATCTTGGAGATGCCCCCTGAAAAACAATTTACTCTAGTGTCCTGGCTGAGTGGCTGCTCGTCAGCTACCAACATCAGACATGTTTCTGGACCCCTGGGTCGCGAGCCTAACGCTCTTGGGGTCCGGATACAAAGTCCATCCTAGGACGAGGTGCCAAGCCTCCTGACCGAGGATGGGCAGGGTCCACGAAGGGAAAGCTTCAAAGGCTTGCTGCCTTTGTGAGCTACCCCAGCCATTTGTAGCTCCCAGCAACTGGCCCTCACCGGCTTCTGCCCCCCACTTTGGGCAGGAGAATCAGCAGAAAATCCAAGTTAGGAGGAGAGGTGTGCCTGCTTTTGCCAACCTCACCCCTCAGGTGGGGGAGGCGATGTGAAGCACAACTCAGTCCCCGCCAGCTTGCAGATGGGGGGACCCAGCCAACCAGAGTGAGGCTTATGCCCCCTTCGCACTGTAGGGTGGCATAATAGGGGGTGTAGCCACCCCAAGGAAGGCACCCCTTGGTACCGACCTGTACCTACATGTAACAACACTAAATTTAGTATTTAGGAGCAACCCTGAACCTTGCATCCTCAGACAAAAAGAAACCAGAAGGACTGAAGAGCCGTGAGGAAGGAGGAGGACACCAACTGATTTGGCCCCTGTCCTACCGGCCTATCCCACCCTCGACCGACTACAGCGAAATCCTGGTGTGTCCTGCAACCAACAGCCCCCAAGAACCCAGAGGACTTTTTGTGTCCCGTGAGTACCAGATTTGCTCACCAACAGACTCTGGCAAAATCCGCAAGTCTGCACCACGCTGCACCATACGCCTATAGCCCGAATTCGAGTGGCCCAACATCACGAAGAGTTCTCTCCAGCGATCCTGACCTGGGTGATCCCTACCTGCCTCAAGTCTCCAATCGACACCTGCAGCCCTTTTCTGGAGGATCCCACTGACCGCGACTGGAGCTGTTAAGAGAAACCTGATGCCAAAAGACAACCCTGCACCCGTCGTCCCATGGCCTTTGGTGGCCCAACCAAAGCTATCCTGGCATCCCAAGACATCCCATCTTACCTCTACAACTGGTGGTCACCAGTATTTGTTGCAAACATAGAATCCCTATTGAAATAAACAGGGCATCCAATGCCACCCTGTGCTGCTGTGGGTGCACCTTGTGTGCCAAACCAGACCCCCCCCCCGCTTTTGCCCTGAGCCTAACACCAGGAGCTTTGCTCCCACATCCTTGTGGCCTGCTCGTGAGCAGCCGCCAACCGGAGGCCCCCTATCCCTCATTGGATAACATTGGGGCTCTGCACTCTGCACCCGTCCGCCCTAGTGCAGCTGAGGGTGCTTGAGAGTGCATCCTTGACCCTGGGAGACCCCTTGGTCCAACCCCAGAAAACCAACTCCTAAACCTAAGTACTTACTGTTAGGTTGATAACATTGTTTTCTCCTATAGGACTGCATTGAACTGCTTTCTTGTAAAAAATGTTTTTGTGTGGAGTTGGTTTGTATGAAACCCTAAGAAACTGCAAATGCACAAAAACCTATTTACTTACGTTTCTTCTAGGAAACGTCCCAGTGTGATATCTAGGCATATCACACTGAGTAGAGAAAGTAATCTAAAAAGTAACTGAAAAGCAACTCAAACTGCTTTACAACCAAAGGACTTCCCTGCAACCAATCCAATTGCATTCAACTGCATACAAACTGTACTTTACAGCATTATTGTTGCACAGTACAATTACACTTACCTGTACCAGGCCTGGCTTGGTTCTAAGAAATAACAGACAACTAAATAATATTATACAAACAAATTGGTCTGAGTCAGTCTTTGAGTGTGTGACATCGTTCCTTGTCTGAGTGTGTACAATAAATGCTTAACACCACCCTCTGATAAATACTTATTGCTCGACGACACTGCCACTAATAGAGTAATAAATATATATATATATATATATATATATATATATATATCCAGCTTCCTACAAGGTGCCTTTGAGAGACATCTGCTGTGCAGCCACCCGGAGGAGGAGAATGAATATGCTACTTACCAGTATGCATCTGTTCTTGGCATGTAGGGCTGCTGACATTCATATCTATAGCATAGATCGCCGCCTAGTGTTGGGTCCGGATGATTGCACATTGTTGTCCTGGAAGAGTCTTCGAAGTATCACGAGATAGGTGGCTCCTCCCCTGGACTACAGTGCGCATGGGCATCGACTCCATCCCCAGATTGTTTTTAGCCATTGTGGCGAAGATGGAGTGTAACAGCGTGAGCGATGACCATGCTAAGAGTAAGTGTAAGTTCTGCAGCCGCTACAGGCGCCGGGGAGGAGGGCGGGCGATATGAATGTCAGCAGCCCTACATGCCAAGAACAGATGCATACTGGTAAGTAGCATATTCAGTTCGAGGCATGTGGGCTGCTGAATTCATATCTATAGCATAGAATATATAGCAGTCCCTCCATTAGCGGCGGCCGCCTGTGCCAGCTGCAGACGTTTGAAAAAGTGTTTTTAGAACAGCCTGCCCTACAGCTGCTTGGAGTGCACATCTACACAGTAGTGTTTCGTAAATGTGTGTGGGGTAGACCATGTGGCTGCTCTACAAATGTCTTCTAAAGGGATATTTCCAAGGAAAGCCATGGAGGCCCCCAACTTGCGGGTGGAGTGGGCTCTTGGGGGGATTGTTAAAGTGCGCTTAGCTTTTTGATAGCAAATTTGAATACACTTAACAATCCACCTGGCTATACCTGCTTTGGAAATGGGGTTGCCCTTGTGTTGTGCGGAAAAGGCAACAAAGAGTTGTGTAGTCTTCCTAAAATCTTTGGTCCTATCAATGTAGTACATTGAAGCCCTTTTGACGTCAAGAGTGTGGAGCATTCTTTCTGCCACTGCCTCAGGATTTTGGAAGAACACAGGCAGTTCAATAGTCTGATTGACATGGAACTGTGAAACCACCTTTGGAAGAAATTTAGGGTTAGTGCGCAGCACTACCCGGTTGGAGTGAATTTGTATGAATAGCTCTTGTACAGTGAGCGCCTGGAGCTCACTAACACGTCGCAGTGACGTAATGGCTATCAGAAAAGCCACTTTCCATGTTAAGAACTGAAGCTCGCATGAATGTAGAGGCTCAAAAGGTGGACCCATCAGCCGGGTGAGGACCACATTAAGATTCCATTCAGGAGCAGGTGGGGTCCTGGGAGGAATGACTCGTTTGAGCCCTTCCAGAAAGGCTTTAATGGCAGGCACTCTGAAAAGGGAGAGATGCTGCCTGTTTTGGAGATAAGCCGCTATGGCGGATAAATGTATTCGAATGGAAGCATATGCCAGATTACATTTGTAAAGATGTAACAGATAACAAATGATGTTGTGCGTGGACGCGTCAAGCGGGTCAATGTTGTGGTCCACGCAATAAATGACAAACCGCTTCCATTTTGCTGTATAGCATGCTCTGGTGGTGGGCTTTCTTGCCTCCCGTATGATATCCATGCAGTCAGGAGGCAAGTTGAGGTAGCCAAACTCTAAGACCTCAGGAGCCAGATCGCCAGGTTGAGCTGTTGCGGATCTGGGTGCTGAATGTCGTCATGGCTCTGCGTCAAAAGTCTGGGTGTGAGGTGCAGCCTTTGATGCGGTACCACGGAAAGTTCTAGAAACGTGGTGTACCATGGTTGGCGTGCCCACGTTGGAGCAACCAGGATGAGCATCATCGAGTGTTGCTTTAGCTTTCGTGCCACCAGCGGTATTAGAGGTGCTGGGGGAAAAGCGTACGCAAATCTGCCTGACCAGTTCATCCATATCGCATTGCCCTGCGACTGTGGGTGCGGGAACCTGGCGGCAAAGCTTTGGCATTTGGCGTTTTCCTTTGTGGCGAACAGGTCTATCTCTGGATGACCCCACTGCTGGAAGTACGGGTGGAGTACTGATGGATGCATCTCCCACTCGTGCATTTGGTGGCTGTACCTGCTGAGCAGATCCGCCATCTGATTGTCCTCGCCTGGGAGGTGTTCCGCCATGAGGAAGATGTTCCTCTGAATGGCCCACTTCCACATGCTCTGAGCCAGATGAGACAACTGTGGAGAGTGTGTCCCTCCCTGCTTTTGAATGTAGTACATGGCCGTCATGTTGTCCGTCCGGATCAACACGACTTTGTTGCACAGATGTACTTTGAATGCCTTTATTGCCATGAAGATTGCCATCAGCTCTAGGTGGTTGATGTGCATCTTATTTTGCTGCGTTGTCCATAGTCCCTGCACTGTGTAGTGGAGTACATGAGCTCCCCAACCATGGAGAGAAGCGTCCGTCGTTAGGATGATCTGTGGAACAGGCTCCTGGAACGGTCGGCCTTTGCAAAGGTTGTGTGGATTCCACCAATGCAGAGAGTTGTATGCACGACCGGTCACCAACACTAGGTCTTTTAACTGCCCGTGAGCCTGATTCCACTGACGTGCTAAGCACTCTTGAAGCGGACGCATATGTAGTCTCGCGTGCGGGACTATGAAGATGCAGGAGGCCATCATGCCTATCAACTGCATGAACACTCGTGCTGGAAGCGAGTGTTGCGGTCTGAATTTCCGCATCAGCAATTGAATGCTGTTGATCCTCACAGAATTTGGCTGCGCTGTGGCCGCCAGAGTGTCTATCGTCGCGCCTAGATACTGCCGCACATGGGCGGGCTGAAGGTGTGACTTTGGATAATTCAGTGAGAATCCCAGATTGTGAAGAAGGTGAATGGTGTGGGACATGCTGGCAGCGCACTGCTGGGCCGACTTTGCTTGGACAAGCCAGTCGTCCAGATAAGGGTAGACGTGAACGTTTTGTCTCCTGAGGTGCGCAGCCACTGTCGCCAGGCACTTTGTGAACACCCTGGGCGCTGTAGTCACTCCGAAAGGGGGGACTTTGAATTGGTAATGCGGATTCTGAATGGTGAATCTGAGGTATTTTCTGTGTGACGGATGTAGTGGAATGTGAAAATATGCATCCTTGAGATCTAAAGTTGCGAGGAAATCCCCCTGATTGAGCAACGGAAGAACCTGCTGCAGCGTGAGCATATGAAAGTGTTCTGAGAGAATGTACTGGTTTAGGGGCCTGAGGTCCAGTATGGGTCGGAGGGACCAGTCTTTCTTTGGGATCAAGAAGTACAGGGAGTACACTCTAGAGCCTCTTTGTTCCACTGGTACGAGCTCGATTGCCCCTTTTTGCAGCATGACCAGCACCTCTTGCTGCAATAAGTGCAAATGCTCTGTGGACATAGGATGGTGTTTTGGGGGAATGTTGGGTGGAGTGGATGTTAACTCCAGACAATAACCGAACTGGATAAGCTTTCTGACCCACCTGTCTGTGGTGATGGATTTCCAGACTGGCAGGAACTGTTGGAGTCTCCCCCCGACTGGTGTTGTATGGTTGGGGGGCAGGGACAAGGCGTCACTGTTTGTTGGTGGCGGAGGATCGGGAGCTGTTGTTTCCACGACCTCTGCCCTTGGCGCTGTTTCCGCGATAGCCACCTCTACTCTGTTTGTTGTATGAGGTTTGTGCACCACTTTTAGTGTACTGTGTTTGCTAGGACAGCTGGCCTCTGGAAACGCCTCTATTACTTGAGCGACGAAAAGAACCACCCCTGAACTGCTGGGACTGGAGAGCCCCCATAGACTTTGCAGTCTCGATGTCCTTTTTGATTTTCTCTAGGGTGGTGTCCACCTCGGGCCCAAACAAGTGATCGGGGTTTACAGGCTGATTTAGGATGGTGGTTTGTATCTCCGGTTTGAACCCGGAGATTCTGAGCCAGGCCTGACGCCGCAACATTACTCTTGTGTTAACGGCCCTGGCCGCAGTGTCTGCTGCGTCTAGTGCACACTTAATAGAAGCATTTGAGATGAGTTTCCCTTCTTGAATGCGCATCTCTGCTGCCTCCTTGTATTCATCGGGCAAGTGTTGTAACATGGTTTCAAGTGTATCATAATGTGCCCTGTCATATCTGGCCAAGAGTGCCTGCGTGTTAGAAATGCGCCAGATATTGGCCGCTTGAGCCGCCACCCTTTTCCCCGATGCTTCTAGCACTTTGGATTCCTTGTCAGGGGGAGGAGCATCACCAGTAGTTTGTGAATTTGCCCTCTTCCGGGCATTAGAAACAACTAGAGTGTCCAATGGCAACTGGCCCTTGATGTAGGTAGGGTCGCCAGGTGCCGGCTTGTACTTTTTTTCAATTCTGGGGTTTATAACCCTGGCACGTGTGGGTTCCTTAAAAATGTCCGCAGCATGTTTTAAGACACCCTTCAGCATTGGCAGAGTCTTGACGGTCTTTTCAGAGGTGGAAAATGTGTCAAACAGAAAGTCCACTTCAATAGGGTCAGCATGGAGCTGGACGTCATGATTCTTGGCTGCCCTCTCAATAAGCGCATTAAATGCCGCAGAATCCTCAGTAGGTGAGGTTTTGACAGTATACACTTGAGTGTCCGGGGCAGTTTGTGGATCCCCCGGGTCTGCAGCATCTGCCCATGTGTCATGCTGATCTTCAGGATCAGTGTCGGCAGGGTAGTTGTATTCCTCTTAGTCACCTTCCCCAGCCTCCACATCCGTGTAATTGGGCGAGATTGGAGCAGTGCCCTGACCACGTGGATTAATCAGTTCAACAAGAACTGGGGAATCTGTGGAATCCTTTTTCTTCTTTAAAGGAATTGTGTAGGACTCCATAGGCTGTGCCGGTGTGATTTTCCGCTTGTAAATGGAAAGTTTACCGGTGTTGGCGTCGATAAATCGTTCCGACTGCTCCTTCAGCAGGGGCTGTCGATGCTTTGTGCCTACAACTGCAGGGGTAGGCTTCGGCCCCGTGGACACCCTCATGGACGCCTCTACGACCTTCTTCGGTGCGAATGCCTTCGGTGCCACTTTCGGCGGCAGCGTGAAATGAATCGGCGGCGCCGACTTTTGCGGTAGGCTTTGGCGTGGGAGCATTTTTCGGATCGACCGCGGAAGCCTTGTCCTTAATGCGTTTCAATGAGTCCGACACCTGCTTAGTGAAGGATGCGGACGGTTGCGTCGACTCGACAGGTGTTTTTGGGCCACCACCATGTGCGGACTCTAGGGCCGTAGTACTTTTGGCCTTGTCCGGCCGACGCGCAGGATCGACAGCTTTTGTAGCTCCGAGTCCCTTGTCTGTGTCGACGGCCTTTGGCGCCGACGTCTTCGGGTCGGTGACCTTGACAAGCGCTTTCGGTGCCCCAGTCTTCGGCTCGACGCCCTTGAGCGACTTCACCGTTTCGACAACCTTCTTTGACTTCGTCTGCACCGACAGGTCTGAAGACGTAGAGCCGACCAAGGCGACAGGCGCTTTATGTTTTGACGGCGCCGCTATCACTTTTGGTTTTGTCGAGACCGAAGCTTTCTCTTTCGGTTTCGATTTGACTAATGGCGGCTCCGTAGAAGTGTCCGTAGCCGGGCCCGGAGGCGAGACTGTGGATCTAGGTGCAAGATCTTGGGTAAGGCCATGTGGCGATCCCTCGACCTGAGCCTTAGCTATTGTCCGAACGGGGCATAGCTCCTCGCCTGAGCTATCTTCCGTGGCCCCATAGACCCCATCGTCGTCTCCTACCTCGTCGACGACGTCTTCAGTATCGAGCATTTCAACTTCTGCGTCGTAGTTGGAGTCGATCTCTGCCGCTGGATTTGAAATCGGCTCTTGATCTTCCTGCTCGTCTGCCTCTTCTCCCTCGGTATCGAAAATGTTCACCGGGTCAGGTGCCGTCTGCTCGGTTTCCTGGCGCGCCAAAGTCGAATCGTCTTCTTGGAGCGAAAACGAGAACTAGCCATACAGTTGGCTTCATCGTGATCCGGCGACAGGCACTTGTTGCACACCGGATGGACGTCGATGTGGGGATACTTAGAGTTGCACACGGGGCACCTCTTGAACGGGCTCCGTTCCATGATGTGTCGTTGAATACTGCTTGTTGCGTCGACTGGGCCTCTAGCACCTAAGAGCCACGCGACTCCTCTGGATGTCCGACTCGGGAACTGAGCCGGAACAGAGCTGGGCACCGAACGCAAGACAATACCGACGATGTAGGAAAGGCCTTTGGGCCTAAAAGAAAGTTTCTATCGAATCCGAACTTGAGTGATCAAATATGCATCCGAACCCAATGGCGGAAAAAAACAATCTGGGGATGGAGTCGATGCCCATGCGCACTGTAGTCCAGGAGAGGAGCCACCTATCTCGTGATACTTCGAAGACTCTTCCAGGACAACAATGTGCAATCATCCGGACCCAACACTAGGCGGCGATCTATGCTATAGATATGAATTCAGCAGCCCACATGCCTCAAACATATGTTCACGAAGCAATAATGCCTACAGGTGAATGCAGAAGTTAACAGTAGGCAAGCAGTCCTGAGAAACAGGTTTCATTAAAGGTCAGCCTACTTTGTTGTATTTAATAATGTGTACAGCTTGCTATTCTGATTAAAACATGTGAATATATAAAAATATCCAATGTTGGGAGTAGAAATGAGTTACTTACCTGTAACTCCAGTTCGCCAACATTGGTATTTTTTTATATATTCACTGGCAACCCTCTCCTCCCCGGTCAGAAGCTCGGGAACAGAGAGGGGGTGAGGGCTAGGAGAGGATGTGGGGGTCCTTAAGCGTCCAACTCTGACTGAATTTTGGGTTCTTTCGAATGCGGTGGATGTGTTACTAAACATACTATGTTGTTTCAGGACTATGGCCCTCTTACATTATATATTGTTTGTTATATACATTTTACACTGTATACTGCTTACGAATTTAATGTACCAGGGATTCACAGCCTGATGACGGGAATGATTCAAGCATTTGAATATATAAAAAATAATGTTTGGAGAACTGGAGTTACAGGTAAGTAACTAATTTCCTATATCACATGCTTAGGGTAAACCCTCCACTATGTACATCACACATTTAGTGAAGTACGACAACCATACAGCCTTTCACACACTGTTCTGTGACAGAGTCTACCCTACTAACTCTTCATAGCCAGATTTAAAAAGTGGAGGTGGTGCTCTCCAGAGAAAGGGTAATAAGTGGCGCTTAGGGCATGTGGAGGGAGGACTGGGATGGGGTGGAAGCAGAAAAGGAGGAGAATGCGTTTGGAGCACTTTGGATACAGGGGTTAGGGGAAGGTAAGAGGAACACTCCGATTCTTCCTAAAAACAAGATGTATGTTTCAAAATTTCCAAATCATTACATTCTTCCCACTAGAAATTATGTCTTTCTAAAATATAAATATAAAAAACTCTTTACCAACAGCATTGGTTTGCCCGTTTTCTGCAGCCATCATCAATGGTGTTCTCCCTGCGGCATCCGTAGCGTTCACTTGTGCATTGTGGCTCAGCAGTAGCTGTAAACACTCCACGTGATCCGTGAAAGCAGAGGCATGCAGGGGTGTCCTGGGGCAGGAGAGAACAGTTATTCAGGAAGACAACCTACAGGTGTCACTGCAAAGGTCTACTGTGGCACAGAGCTGGAAAACGACAGGTTCTAAGATCCTTTCTTGTATCCTTAGGTGAATTAGAGGTTACTGAATTCTAGAGCCCTTAAAACTGGATACTCAAGAGTCTCTTTAGAAACTTGACTCTCAAGGTAGGAGCAGCCAAGGTTTACTTCAGAAGGTGGAGGGGTTAAGAGACTCAGAATGCAGTGTGATACCACACAACACTCCATAACTTCAATGTTTTATCAAAGCATTACCTTATACAAAGCAACATACTTCAATAGGTGGGAAGAAAATTAAAATTGCCATAAAGAAAACCAGAAGGCCCTTCCACCTACAGAGCCCAAGTCACAACCCTAAACATCTTCAAAGCTTCCCCGGTATAAGTTTCAAGTTAACAATGAGCCCCAAGGCGAATGTTATCTACAGAATGATTCAGGTCAACTTAGGTTTCTACGAAGCATTTGGGTCTCTTAGTAAAAGATCAGGGTGACTGATGGATTGCCTACAAGCATACTGGTACTCCGGCTTTACTTTGATTCAGACGCATGTGGTGCTCTAAATGAATGGTGTCACTAATAACAGTTTAAGTATTTGGATTAAACATATGCTCTCCTGCAAAAACCCACCACCCAAACATCAAGATCAGGATGTCCACAAACAGGGAAAAGTTTGGGATATCTTCATTGGTGTAGGGTGACAAGTGAACCCGTCACTGTTAAAAACGGCTAGTATTTTTCCTCCTCTTCCACTGGAGGATGCCACGTGGGATAAAGTATAGATTTGCTGCAGTAGAACCTAAACTATTTTATGTGTACATTAAACTTCTCCTTGAACTAAGTAGGTAAGGGAGGGCTAAGAATCAATTCCTGTGAAGAGGATACACACATCTACCTTCAAGTAATTGGCTCAAAAGTTAAGATTTACAGAGGTTGCAGTCTTCTTGAGCAAGCCTGCATGCTGCAAAGGAAACTAGAGTGTTTTCAGTCAACTGAATGGGGCCATTACGTTCTTCCATATTTAACATGTTTACTGTTATCATGATAACATGCTTATAACTAATTTCCTCTCAGGTGCAAGATAAACACAAACTGAAGTTAACTCAAGATATCCGCCACTCAACTCCACTCGTAATTTACACCAATTTCACAGTACATGAGACTTGCTTGTTCCTATATAAAGCATTCCACATCATAAACATGGGAGATGCAACATTCGTAATACAAGTGTACTCCTATATTCTGCCACTGACAGAAGAAATTAGTTACTTACCTGTACAAGCTTGATTCATTCCCCCTCGTAAGGCTAGGAATTCCCGGGAACTTTAAATAGCAGTAAGCATTGTTAAGATGGCCACTGGCCTCAACCAGTTTGTTTACTTGTCCATACACCTCATTTGAAACTCCCCAAACTTCAGCCCATTGGGGAAAGAGTATTGAAAAGTTATCCTACTCCACCTAGAAGCCACCGTAGCTCAGAATTCATAGCACAAAAGAAACATACCTATATATGTTTACACATTTCTATCTATGTCTATCTACATATATCTATATCTATAGCACTCCCTGTATGTCTCTATATTAAAGGGTGCAAGTTCTAGTTACTTTAGGGCACATGTTTATAGTTACTAGAGAACCATAAGTGGAGAATTCCAGCTTTTTCTTGAGTTTAAAATGTTACGTTGTCACTGAAATGTTCAGCCAACTATAATGTTACTTTAACCATTTTCAGTGAATGTTTCAGTTTCTTTAGGTAAACTAAGATATAAATACAGTTCACAACTAGAATATCACTTTAATCTTTGATTTTTTCAGTGAATTTCTAAGTTTAAAAAAAAGTTATATTTTATTACCATATGTAAAGCCAACTTCATGCCGCGCACAGTTGGCTTCAGGGCAGTCCAACCACATTCGGGAAGCCAACACCCCTCCTCTTAAAGCCCACAGCCTTTGGCTGTGCCTGGCGTGGAGTTTGGGCTGTGGGTGGGTGGGTGGGGGGGTGTTTACGGGGGCAGGGTATCACCTACCCTGCCCCTTTATATATATATTTTTTGGAACTCATTTTCAGGACAGATTACTAAGAACTCGACTTGTGATGGTCACTGCAATATTTGTTTAGGCCGTGACCACCCAATAAGAGAGCTCCCTACCACGGAAGCTTCACTCCTGTGGGACACAGATGACCTAAGGGGGGAAAAAAGCTCCCTCGGCCAATCGGAACGCTCTTTTCTTTTTGTTTTTTAAAACACTCACAAGAGTCCCTTGAACCCAATCTTCCATTTATACAAATATTTTTCTATCCTAATTGCTCCTAAACTACTGAAAACAAGCTTTCTGGACCAAGATCTAGCTTCCTGCCAAATCTGGTGTAGTATGGTTCAGCCATTTGAGCTGTAACGCTTTTCAACAAAGTCTATGCATCAGGAAATGTGGTTATTTGGGACTCCTCTTTTCCTCAGCCCCCACTTCACGGATGACACAAAAGGAAGGAGCTGAGAAGGATGAACTTTATTTTGGAAGTTTGTCAAATGGCGCCAAAGTTATTAGCAAACCAAAAACCGCTCTTCCATTGGAAATGCCAAAAACCGCTCTTCCATTGGAAATGCCAACCTAATTATAACTCCCCCCTTGGCGAATACCAATACATAATCCATCTGTATCTCTCTATCGACAGATCTATGTATACCTATTCTGCTCTCTAACTATAGTTCTCTCTCCTCGCCCCCCCCCCCCACTAGCCCCCCGCCTCTCTAGCCCCACCGCCTCTCTAGCTCCCCCGCCTCTATCTATATACACACACACGCCTTTGAGAGGAGGAAAGGCTGCATGGGAACTATATGAAAGATACCAGTGCTGCAGAACTGGAGTTACAGGTGAGTACATCATTTTGTCTCCTGCACTGGATCTTTTATACATTTGCATGCTTGAATCAGAATAGTTAGTAATACATAACATTGTAATAAACTTGGTACACACTCTCCTTTATTGAAACATGTTGCAGCCTGCCCCACTGCAAAGTCGGAAGCTGCCTTCACGTCCAGGCTGTAGTGCTTCATGAAAGAGTTAGTTCTCTTCCAGGTAGCTGCATAACAGATGTCCTGCAAAGACACCAGGGTAGCGTGCAGACGTAACCATGCTCCAGGTGTAGAGAGTCCTCATTCTAACTTAGAATGAACGCTTCACCTTGTGGCAGAAGAGGATGCAGGCTGACAGCCAACATACCATTTCCTGTTTCTACACAAACTGTTTGGCAGACAAATGTAGGTTTGTTGTCTTGTCCTTGTAAAATCCAATGCTCCTGCGAGCAAATTATTTTTGGGGGATTTGAAGAAAAAGGGGAGAATGGCACGTTGGAAATAAGTAGAGACCTTAGGAATACATTTAGTGTTGGTCTGTAAAATTACTTTGTCCCTTGTAAAGCACAGAAAACGTTCCTGTACAGTAAATGCTGTCCGAAAGTCTCCTACCCTCTTTGCCCGTGGCCCAGGAAAGGTTTTTCAGTAGATAATCTTCAAATGGGGGTTGTGGACTGGTCTGAAGGGAGGCAGCATAAACAGAATCAGCAGTGTGGAGCTCTCAGGCCAACTCAGAGGGCTGTACAAGAGGAAATACTTTGTAAAGTCTCTTCGTAATCTGCTTAATGACCCTTCGTGAGAATAGAGTAGACTAGGTGTCTTTTGCTCAACGTTTCTGCCACTTGGACTTGTACTGATGAGGTCTTCAAGGTTGTGGCGCCCAAACCTGCACCAGGATCCACATGTGGTCCGCTACCCGATGCAAATAACCGGATTTTAAGTGGTCAAGGACGAGGCTGCCAGGTTCAGTGACACATGGGTGAGATGGAGTGTCTTGGTTGTGTCTGAAGAAGAAACTAGATCCCATTTTTATTGGTATTGCTGGGAGTGGATTGTCTCAGATGTTTGCTGTACCAGTACTGGCATGGTCACACCAGGACAATGAGAAACAGGGTATAGCGACCCACCTTTGATGTCCTTGGTACTATGGGGACCAGGGCAATTGGAGGAAACATGCATGCAAAGCCATTGGACCATTTGATCGAAAAAGGTATTGACTTTGTTTACTGGTTTTTCAAACCTGCTGGTATAGCAATGTCCTTTCTAGTTGTTTTCGGTGGCGAACAAGTCCAGAGTGGGCAGCCCTGCTTGTGGAAGATGTAGTCCACTTGACTACATCTTCCACAAGCAGCTGGCGCGCCTAAGGCAAGCCCGTCTGCGCCCATCCGCGTCTGGACCGCACCCAGCACCAGAACCCCTGGCCCCCGCCACTACGACACCAGCACTCTGCACGCTCTCAACTCCGGACGGAGCCACACCTGCTTCAAGGCCACCCCGAAACGTACACACGCCCCTTCACCTGCCGGAACTGCAGCTACACCAGCCTCAGAGCCGACGAAACACCCGCCAAGAAAGGCCCCAACCACCTCCGATGCATACTACTGAACACCCGCTCCGCACACAAGCATGCCGTCGAGCTCTTGGACCTGCTCGACACAACATCCCCGGACGTCGCCTTCCTGACAGAGACTTGGTTTAACAACTCCTCCGCACCTGAAATCACCATAGCCATCCCAGACGGCTACAAGATCACCCGCAGAGACCGCACCAACTGAGTCGGAGGAGGAGGAGTCGCCATCGTCCACAAGCACAGCATCAGGGTCTCGACTAGCACCAACAATGCGCTCAGCACCGCCGAACACATGCAATTCCAGATCCACACAGATCCTAACTCCACCCTCAGAGGCACCCTCGTCTACCGACCCTTCGGACCCTGCCCCAAGTTCAGCGACTCCATCGCCGACTTGATCAGCACGCACGCCCTGACCTCCACCGACTGCATCCTCCTTGGAGACCTGAACTTTCACCTTGAGAACAACAACGACGACAACTCCACAACCCTGATCGATAACCTCGCCAACCTCAGACTGAAGCAACTCATCAACGCCCACCCACTCCGCCAGCCACACGCTCGACCCAGTCTTCTCCTCAAGCCTGCACGTCTCCGTCAGCCACACCACCGAACTCCACTGCACCGACCACCGCTGCATCCACTTCGCCTTCCAGAAACCCACAACACACCACAGCACCCAACAGATCCACCACCGCTGCTAGAGCAAAATCACCGAAAACCAACTACACGAAAACCTCGCTCTCAGCCCACCCACCAAACCCTCCAACACCGACGACGCTGCCCACAGCCTGAGACACTGGATCGAGGACTGCGCAAACACCCTCGCCCCGCTGAAGAACTCCCCCCCACACACACACACAGAGACACCAGCAAGAGGGCCAGCTGGTTCACCCCAGAACTCCTAGCCTCCAAGCAAGCCTGCCGGAAACTAGAGAAAAAATGGCACAGTGAACAAACTCCGGACAGCCACTTAGCACACAATGACGCCATCCGCAACCACCACCACCACCTCATCAGGGCGGCCAAGAGGACCTCCTTCAAAGACCGCCTCGACAACAATGCACACAATAGCAAGGAGCTCTTCAACATCGTGAAGGAACTCTCCAACCCCAGCTCCAACACCAAAGACATCCCGCCGTCGCAAGCCCTGTGCGAATCCCTCGCCACCTTCTTCCACCGCAAGATAGACATCCACAACAGCTTCAACACCCAGACAGCCCCAACAGACAGCAACACAACAGACCCACCGCACACCATCGACCACGACACCCTGCTAGCCTGAGCCAGCGTGAACATCGATGACACCATCAAGACCATGCGCACAATCCACTCCGTCTCTCCGCCAGACCCATTCCCACACCTAGTCTTCAAAAGAGCAAGCAGCTCCATCGCAGCCCACCTGCACAACTTCATCAATCTCTCCCTCGAGACCCAGCCTTCCCAGAGATCTGTAAACACGCCGAGATCAACGCCCTACTCAAAAAACCTAAGGCAGACCCAAGAGACCTCAAACTTCCGGCCCATCTCTCTGCTCCCCTTCCCGGCCAAGGTCATTGAGAAAACCGTCAGACAGCTAACCAAATACCTCGAAGAAAACAGAATCCTGGACCCTTCCCAGTCAGGGTTCCGCAGCAACCACAAAACAGAGATAGCCCTCATAGCCGCCACCGACATCAGGATACTGCTGGAAACGGCGAGACTGAGGCACTCATCCTCCTAGACCTCTCTGCCGCCTTCAACACTGTCTGCCACCGCACACTACGCGCACGCCTCCACGCCGCAGGGATCCGAGACAAGGCTCTGGATTGGACCATCTCCTTCCTCTCCGGCAGAACCCAGAGCGTCCGCCTCCCCTCATTCCATTTCAAAGCCTCAGAGATCATCTGCGGCGTACCCCAGGGATTTTCCCTCAGCCGGACGCTGTTCAACATTTACATGGCCCCCCTCGCACACGTAGCCCGACAGCACAACCTCAACATAATCTCCTACGCCGACGACACTCAGCTGATCCTCTCCCTCACCAAGGACCCCATCAAAGACAACCTCCACAAAGGAATGAAGGCCGTCGCCGACTGGATGAAGACCAGCCGTCTGAAGCTGAACTCTGACAAGACAGAGGTCCTCATCCTCGGCTCCAACCCTTCAGCTTGGGACGACTCCTGGGAGCAGCCCCGACACCCACCGACCACGCACGCAACCTGGGAATCATCCTCGACTCAACGGTCTCAATGACCAAGCAAGTCAACGCTGTCTCCTCCTCCTGCTTCAACACCCTCCGCATGCTCCGTAAGATCTACAGATGGACCCTGACAGATACAAGAAAGAGTCACCCAGGCCCTCGTCAGCAGCAGACTCGACTACGGAAACGCCCTCTACGCGGGAGCCCCGACCAAGCCCATCAAACGACTACAAGGGATCCAAAACGCTTCGGCACGACTGATCCTCGACATGCCACGGCCACATCACCCCCCACCAGAGAAACCTGCACTGGCTCCCCGTCAACAAGAGGATATCCTTCAAGCTCCTCACTCACACACACAAGGCACTCCACAAGACTGGCCCAGCCTACCGCAACAGACGGCTCTCCGCCTACATCCCCAACCCCCAGCTCCGCTGACCTCTCACTCGCCACCGTCCCGTGCATCCGAATAACAACCACTGATGGGAGATCCTTCTCCCACCTCGCCGACAAGACATGGAACACCCTCCCACTGAGCCTACGACAGACCCAAGACCTGCTGAACTTCAGGAGGACCCTCAAGACCTGGCTGTCCGATCAGTAGCGGACCGCCCCCCCACCCCTCCCCCCCAGCGCCTTGAGACCCTCGCGGGTATGTAGTGCGCTTTACAAATGATTGATTGAAACTGATATAGCTCCCACATGTGGTAGTCCAATAGTTATACACTGAGTAATTCCGCCTGATCATTTTGGTGTACTGGATGAAGTTCCACATCGATGTTGTCCTGTTAGGAGAGGGCTCGGTCCCATAGTAGCTTGTTTCTCCTTAGTTAGCAAAGTTAAACATCGATGTTGTGCTAGCCACCTTGATAAAAACTACTTGCTAATCGCTACTCTGTCTGATGAAGGATGGAATGTGATGCCTGCATCGATATTTGTGAGGAGCCTCCACTATAGCGACACCTGTCTTGGGGATAATTGAACATTGTATTGAAATTATATCTAAATAAGTACATTTCTTGAATGCTGCTTAACAAAGGAACCTTTAACACTGCATTTACCAATACAGAGTCAACTGGTGGAACAGTTGGATTTGCCACAACGCTGAAAGGACTGGGTTGCACAGCAGTCCACACATAGTGATGACTTCTATCACTATACGGTGGAATAGGAATGTCTGAAGTTAAATGAATGAATGCAAAATTTAAAAGCCTGTTCCTTCAAACGTGTAGACTACAAAAACATTAAGCAATTCCCTTGAAAATAGAAGCACTAAAGTATCCTGACAAATGGAAAAAAAGAAAACAGGAATTCGGGGGGTTGGGGGGGGGGGAGGGGCTTACTTTAGAAACATCTCTCCAGTTGTATCTGCAGTGTAGGCAATTCCTTAATAGTTAAGGAGGGAGACCAGAATGAGAAAGTAATTAATGTCTCCCCAGTACCAGTGATTCTTAAGCAGAGAGCTCATTGATGTGGTGTATAAACATCACACCCATTTATGGGATAACCATATAAGAGACTCGTCTAGCATAGCGATGAGGATTGGTACTGAAGATGCAGGATCGATTTGACAAACGCAGTGTGTTTATGGTGGGCACAGGCACACCACAACGTCCCTGACCGTAAACTATTGCTGCAGAATTCATAATGCGTGCTCATTACTTCAGCTTTCAACCACAAACAAGTATTCTACACTTACAAATAGAAAGAAAACTGAATGTTTCCTTGCGAAACTATCCTTGCACATGCCAAGACTCACCTTCCTTTCGTGTCCACCGAGTTAACGATGTTGGTGCCCAGCGTGTCTATCAACATTTCAGCAGCTCCTTCATTGTCATTTATCCTATTAAAAATATTGTTAAATACCAACAAATGTTAGCTTTCATAAAACTCTAGTGGGCGATTAGCTAGAGAATAAGTATCTTAGTTCACTTACACGGCACAATGAAGAGGGCTGAAATGATTGCCATCAAGTTTCTGGAAAACCTCTTGTTCCAGGAGCATCTCAACGCAGGTGTCGTGACCTACAGACCATAAAAAAATTAAAATTACTGACAACAATGGTAGTCCTATGGCCTATGTCAGACTCTTCCACATATTCACAGGATGTGGTTGAGTATGCACACTTGCAAGACATAAGCATTACACAGGGGAACAGCCCGCCATACCCTTTGCATCCAAGGAAGATCCAACACGTCAGAAAGCCTCAGTTGCAAAGGTAGGGAAGCGAAATGTGAGGAATGAGGAGGGCTAAAGCAATTTGGTGTAGAATTTAGTGTAAGTAAGTGAGGGCCCCTACACATTACATGGGTTACAAGTGAGGATGAAGAATCCAATAGCAGAGGGAAGGCTAAGAGACAAACATGGTACATGAGTGTCAGAACGAAAAGTACCACCAGAGACAGTCTTTTGAATATGGCCTCTAACACCATGGTTTAGGGTGCACAAACTTACTCCATTCTAGATACCCATCGCAAAAAGAGACGGTACCCCTCTAGGATTTTCTTGGGAATCTTGCCCACGTTCGTGGCATGTTTCATAATTGGGCACCTCATCCAGAATGATGGTACATCTGTATGGGCTCAATCTACATGAGGGAGCTATTGATATTGCTGGAGATCGGGTATAAAAACTAAAATGACTTGGAAAGGAATCTGCAGAGTCCTTTGTTCAAGGGCCTCCGTGGTAAGATCAAACTAAAAATGGTACTATGTTTACTATGCAGGAAGAGGTTGATTTGCTTTTTGATCACATGTGGGGGACACAGGCATAACACTACTCATTGCTTACATGCTGCCAAGGCTGAAAGTGTAGTACTGTAGTGAACTACAAGTTACTTTGCTTTCCAAACAAGTTTGGAATTGATGGAGTATTGTCAAAAGTCTGCTTTCACGTGCAAACTTGATGTCTTCTGGAGAGAATGGATTAGGGAAAGACCAGAAAAGAATAACGGTGTGGTTTATGTTATCTTTCCAAGGAAAGAGGGGAGAGTTCTCAGTAACTTCAGGTTATTCAATAAGCGTCCTGAAAATAGACCGCTGCTCATTAACCCTTCTACCCATTATTTCGGAAACTAAGAGGAATGCTTCTGATGATAGATGTTGAAGGTTATTTATGCAGTGACTCACAGACAGGGCCCACTACTTAAAAGACAGCTACATGTAAATCCCATAAACGGATAGAATAAAACCCTCAACAAAAAGATCTTTAGTTATTGCCACAGTGAAAAAGACAGTCCGAGAAGGACATTTCAAGTAAGATGTAATGGTCACTAGGCTTTAGTAGGTAAAGGAGAGGAGTAAGGACCATCTCTTCTAGACAAGTCAGAACATGCACCGAGGATGCTTCCCTACATGTGGACATGCTTGGTTTTTAACCCTTCTGTTATATGTACATTGGATGATACAGAAGCATTATCTACACCTTCCCAGGTAAACGAATTCTGCAGGTAGAGCCATCATCCATTCAGCCGCACAGTGGTCCATTACACTTACCGTTATAACAGGCCCAATGGAGTGCTGTATAACCAAGATTGTCCATTACTGCAGGAACGCTATCTGTTGAAGATGTCTGCAGAAGCGCTCCAAGCACACCAATATGTCCGCAGGCAGCTGCCAGGTGCATGGGTGTTCGCCCCCTACAGTCCCGCAGTAGGGTCTTGGCACCATGCTGAAGCAAGGCCTCCACACACTCCTCGTGTCCGGTCACAGCCTGTGAAAGAATCAATTGATTTAGGGTGTGCATGGAGCTGCTCTCTACTTAGGGATTAGAGGACTGCTCGAGGGGTGGCTGCGAAGAAATCTCTGGACAGTACTCAAGTGAGGTCCTCCATCTCGGAGACTGAAGCAAAGTTCTAGAGGAGCACTCAATGTCACAGGGACTTCTAACTCTGGGAAAATAAGGAACATCTTTACAGGTTTCAAAGATCACTGGACCCTTTGGGTGTGTGCCCATTCATCTCTGAGGCTGCAGAAGAAGTCAACTGATGTCCGCAGATCCCTGGACCCTCCCTAGTGACCTGGGTGATTTGAGACATGCTCCAGTGGTGCCTTAGGATCAAGGGTCTTGGGGTCAGTGGCCTTCTTTGGCAGACTAGGAAAGAGCACAAGGAATATCCATTAACACCTTGACCTAGCACTAGTGAGCCACTCCATCTCTGGGAGACAGCTGTCTGGACCTTAAACCAGGGCAACCATTCCCCTCTGGGAGACTACAGAAAGGCTCCAAGGATGCCCACAGAATGTCTAGATTACCTCCCAGTGACAACTATCAATGACACTAGAGTCACTTGTGAGATGTCCACAAACACACTGTGGAATCCAATATAGCGGATTGTTTTATTAAACCCTCTTCCTTGGAAAAAACTGCCTCTAATAGTTAAAATATACACTCCGGAATAAAGTAGTGTCTCTGGCATTCAACAAACCTCCTTTAACGTCTGATTTTGTGTTCATTAATATATACCATACACTTAATTCATCGTTTTCTTTCTGGTAGTGACTAATAACTAAGTGGCTAGTGACGCTGGAGTCACTGGATGCCTGAATGGAGGGCAACATCCAGCATATAGCGAGGGTAAAAATCATTGATTGTGAACTGTGTCATGACTATTTCACAAAGGATTCTTAACCAACCATCTAATCAGACATTCAGCAGATGGTTAAGTGAAAACGAGAGACCTCCCCTGCTTACCCCTCTGTGCAATGCCGTCCTTCCCCATTTGTCTTTGGCATCGACGTTGGCGCCCTTGTTGAGCAGCGAGTACACGCAGTCTGTGTGTCCATTCAGAACGGACAGCATCAGTGGAGTCCTGTGAAACACAAGACCCGGAGAAGTACATCAGGATTCATTAGAGGATCACAGGCTGGCTGCAAAAGTGACTGACAGACCAGGACCAATACAGCTCTCCAAACTAGAACACTCATAACAAGAACAGCTCTGAAATTAAATAGCTGGTGGTAGCTACACCACTGCAGGTCTTTAATTGTAGGTAAAATTACATAAGTTTATGTGAATCACAGTAAAATTAAAAGATTAGAAACAAGATTGTCTAAAATTACGTGAAAGGTTTGTATTAGAAACATGATAAAAAGCTGAAAGTTAAGAACACATTCTAGGTACATTGACAATCCATATTACAGCATGAGTTGTAAGTGGGAAGTACTGGCAAAGCATTTTCACAAAGAGGAACATAGGCCAACCACAACACTTGTTGCGTTTATGGATTGGTTTGTTAGATGACGTGTCCTTTTAATGTGTGAAGGAAATCAACAGGGCAGAGCTCGCTTTGAAAATATCCCCTATAATTATTTCACAACCATGGACTGTATTATTAAATTGAACTTATTACAATATTAAAATGCTGAGCTGCCTCAGCACTGAAATGAAGGGGGCAACATAATCTTAAACTGGGAAGAAACCACCTAGTACCAAGTCACCTTTGCTCGGCAATGGCACACATTATAAATAGATCAAAACTGCAGGACATCGTCCTCAACCTGAAAGGAGAATCCACGCACCCCAAACCACACTTATTCCTCCTCGTCTTCACGCGCTCCACTCAACCATTGACATTTTTCTTCTCTGTAGTTCGGAAGCCTGGAACTAAAACTGCCTGAATAAACAAGCAAGGAAGCTGCAGATGCTTACAGTAAAATCTTACCAACTTAATGCTACTTTCTACCATTTTAAGGTTTCTGAAATTCAGTACATACCTTGGCTCAAAAGCACTCTATAATGGGCTAAGCCATTAAACTGAAAAATAGAAAACACCTACCACCAGAAACAAGCATTTGCAATGCAATAGATCTCGCATTTGCGAGACTTTCAGCCATTGTCTTCGTAAATATAAAAGCGAGCGCCATGATGCAACAAAGCACAGCGCCTGAGTTGAAATACATCCTGGGCCCTTCATGTACAATAATAAAAAAAAACTTAATTAACATAGATGCACAGATAGACACATACAAATGTGAAAGCATAGATACAAAGAAACACGCAACACAGACAAATAGGCACACACAGACATGCCCACTTTTGGAAACACAGGCACCTGCAGCCTTCTACACAGATAGATGCAACCATACACACACTCATGCACCATGCAGGCACAAGCACATACAGACGCACGCATAGACATGCACATAAGCAAGGACACACAGTCACTCCTACTTACCTACACATATGTGCACACAGACATGCATGTGCAAATATCCCCGCACACACTCCTGTGTCTGTCTCACCCCTTTGAGATTTCAATAAAATATTGATTTTACACCTCTGAAAAATACAAGCATTTGATGTGCTCTGAAGGGGGCAGCGGGCAGGTGAAAGCAGCATCGATGTAGGGGTGGTTTGGGAGGCAGGAGCAAGTATGGACGAGGGAGGAGGGGAGACGGCTAGCTAGAACATGCACTCAGTGGAGCGCAATAATAAGGAAGTTGACAGACTCCCACAGCTGGGGGGGCCCCAATGTTCATGCCTACAGTGCTGACAAGAAAATAATGTGTGCTCTGTCTAGGAGGGTGTAAATAAGACATTATTTGAAGAGGGCAAAGCCACCTGCCATAAGAAGTCACTTTTGCACAAATCAAAGCGTCTCAACAGGCAATCTTTGAAATCCAGGAGTGAAGACAATTTTAGGAAAGGATTACGGACCGCGAAACCGATGTGTTAAAGGACTAAAAACAAGCGAACAGGAGGTAAAAGCGTGTCTGAGTTTATTTTTTGCATCGCCCTTTCAGTGAGTGAAAGCGTGCTGCAAAAAATAAACACGCGCCACCATTAACAAAGCCCCGTCCCGGCTGCCCACGTCGTGCAGCCTTTGTAAGCAGAACAAGCACGCAAGTGGTGCACGCGCGTGCCACACGCGCGTGCCACCGCGAGCCATCTGTTTTGCATTATCGGCCACGATAATGCAAAACAGATGTCGGCCGTGCGGGTAACAGACACCAATAGGCCGTGGGTGGGGCAAATGCGAGACATGCGCCCGCATTTGCCCAATTGCGTGCTGTCTTTGTTAGAAAGACACATGTAACGCCCCATAGCCAGCAACGATAACAAAACCACACACACGAGCGTGTGGTCAGCTTTCAGAGGCCCCTACATGAAGCCTCTCGCTGCGCGAGCAGTGCTACGCACTGCAACGCTAGGCACGAGACCTAAAAACGATTAGGAAGAAAGACCACCAGGTCCAGCATCTCCTCTAGCTCTATTACAAACAGGATGATCAACAACAAACCGTTTTTTCAGAGTATGAAGACAGATGGACCCCAGGCCAGACCTTGTAGAGCAGGGTGACAAGGAAGAGACTGAAAACCAGAGGGTCACAAGGCAGACCAAACAAATTCCAGCAACTTAGTGTAGGAAGCTGGCTCTGGATTTGGTATACCACTAGGTGGTCATACCGTGCACAGAGTCCAGGAGTTCCCTAAAGTGCTCTATTTGTGGTAGAGTGGGCGAGCAGCCTTCAGAGGAGCGCAAGACATTTATTGCACAACATTGATCAATAAGTGAAACAGAACTGAAAAAGGGAATCCACACCAATTTTATCAAAATAAGCTTAGTTTGTATTTTAAGAACAAGATCTTCACAAAAGGCAAGTACGTTTTTAACTAAAAATACTTTTCACTTTAAAAAGTCGACACTTTCTGAACAGTTCAATGTTATCCTATGGAGGAAAACTATAATGCAGTTTAACAGGTAAGCACAACACTTACAATTCCAGTCTTTGGGCCCAAAGGTCACCAAGGGGCCAAGGGCCGGTGAATATAGAAACTGCACCGTGGGCAGCCGGTGCAGAGGTCAAATTTGGAGTTCAGCGCAATGCATTTCAATGTTACACTGCTTGGAGGTCAGTAAATTGGTTGCAGCGGCCAAGCTTCTGGGGTTAGAACAAGCATGGTGCGCAACAAAGCATCACCAAACATACACCACCCGCAGCACAAGGGCGGCCAATGCGATGCAAAATCAGTGTCGGGTGCCCAATGCGTTTCAATGGAGATTCTTGTTTGGGAAACAGGCTGCAGGTGTTGAACCAGGGGGGTGCAGCCAGAAAACCACCGACGGCAGAGTTAAGATGGGGTCACAGGAGCACTGCTGATCAAGCTCCTCAGAGCCCAGGGGCTGCAGGTGCAGGAGTGCCTTCAAACTTCGGATTTCTTCCTACCGGACCGGTCGCGGTGGGGGAGACCCTTCAGGTTTGCACTGCAGGCGCAGTGGGTGAGGTCAGGAGAGGTCTGGCCAATGCTGGATTCGGGGTTCGGGTGGCTGAGGTGACTTCACTCAGCAGGAGGGCCACTCTCATTCAGGCCGTGGTTGTCTGGCGCAGAGTGGGCAGGAGCCGCAAATCCGGAGTCCTTGTAGTAGGTTTCTTTAGGACAGGGCGGCCGTCCTCAGGAGATTGGACTCTTTTTGAAAGGCAGCAGTCCTCCCAGGGTTTTCAGAGGTTGCTGGCTGCAAGACATGTCGAAGGGTCGTCGAAGCTGGAGACAGGCTAGAAGGGCTGTGGCAAAGGCAGTCGTTGTAATCAGTCTTCTCTGCAGGGATGTCTTCTTTCTTAAGTCATCGCAGATCTGATTTCGAGGTCTGGGGGAACCACCTAAATACTACGCTTAGGGGCATTTTAGGGGAGTAGCAGGTAGGGCCAATGGGCACCTTACCTGGGGTGACTACACCCTTAATGATGCCACGCTCTTGATAGAGGGGGCATAGCCTAGCCCTGATTGGAAGAGTCTCCCCATCTTCAATATGGCAGGGACTGAAAGATGAACTTCACCTCGCCTCCCCCACCCTAGGGGTGGAGTTGTCAGAGGTGGGCACATCTTCTGTTCCAAGTTTTCCCCACCCAAAGTGGGGGTAAAACCAGGGGCTGCCATCTGCTGCTAGCAGCAGAGGCTGTGGTTCCATTGCAAATGTGGCAGGTCTTTAAGCTTCTCCTTTGAGCACTGGCTCATCCTGGGGGGAGGAGGTGTGACCTCTGCCCAGGATGTGCACAGTTTCAGGCCTAGAGAGCAGAATCTCTCTACCCAGGAGTCCAGAAACTGGTTGTGTGTGGCAGACTGCTTAAAGCCAGTCAGAGACCACACCAGGGTTGGTAGGTTGTCAGTGGGCACCTCCCTTCTGAGTACACGGTGTAATAAATCTCATACAGGCAGTGTAGATGTATTACAAGGAGTCATTTAGTACCAAACACTCCTGGTTTCAGTGAAGCAATCGGGGTGCTGAGAAACTCAAGATGTTGAGTTTTCAGCCCATCTACTCTTCAAAGCTTCCATGGCACTTACAATATTTAAGAATCGACTAAAGTATTAGAAGGGCATAGCTTCTCTTTCAGATATGTCCTACCTGGAGTATAGTGCACCCTGCCTTGACTGGAAGGCCTGCTAGAGTGGTGAATTACATATACCTACAAGCAGTGCTGGCTAGCACTGCTCCCAGACAAGATGCCATGTCAACCTTGTTGTTTTTCACCTCACAGGGGCATGCCAGCTGCAAGGGCAGGTGCATGGTCCTAGTGAGGGGGTCCCAGGGGACCCTCTTCAGCTCCCAGACCCTAGGTCCCTAGGGTACCAATTACAAGGTACTTAGAGGGGAGGCAGAAGTACCCATTTCAGATAGATTTTTGGGAAGAAGCACTGGCACAGGGAACCTGGTTGGTCGGGACCCTGTGCACTACAATTGAAACCACATCAAAACTAGGCATAACGTGGGGACTAACCAGTTAATGCAACAGAGATGGTGATTAAGGCATAAGGGAGCAACATACCCAGTGGCGGTAAAGGAGAAGTGCTGCCAAGGAGACTGAAGACAGACACAGCAAGGGGCAGGGTAACACCACAAGATAAAGGGCACTCAGAGTTGGATGTAAGGCATGGGTGAGAGAAGTCAACCATCAACACCCCTCGAGAAAAGAAAAAAAACCTGGAGGTAAAATGAAAGGGTGTATGCTAAATGATCCATCAATGCTGAATGAGTTGTCTGTATTGAACAGGTTACCAACTTCAGTAAGGCTCTTACTGGTGAATACTCTAACGGCAGGTTCCTCACCTTAAGAATAACCCCTCCATGCACCAGACTGGATTCAGCGAATTGTGTCGCAGTGCTTCTGCACGGCGCTAAGTTGGACTGTGCGGCTCTGCGTTTGCTCTATTCTGCCACAGAAGTAAAAGCGGATACACATTTAAGGGCCTGTGTTGCACACTGACAAGTTTCTGATCTTTTCCCTTTCGCAACACTCCGACACGGAACATGAACAATTGTAGGTTACAGTGTCCTGTGTACTAACTTGGGACAGCTTTAGATGTTAAAAGAGCTCACATCACTAAACAGAGAGGTGCAACAGCAGTGAGGAATCTGTGGTTAGATAAGAGTATCCACCAGAAAGATCGCTACAAAAGGTAAGTAAATTGATCTTCTGATGAATACTTCTTATCACAGATTTCTCAGCTTAGAATAGCAATCAAAGCAGTATCACCCTAAGATAGGGGGGTATGTGGAGTGGGCTGATGCCAAAAAGTATTACAGAACTGAGTGGGCAAAGTAGTCTTCCCACTGGACATGGCTGTCAAGGTAGTAGTGGTTCGAGAACATATTCACTGACAACCAAGCTGATGCTTGTGAAATGGGCTCTCTGACACTCCAGAGGCAGCTTCTCGGCCAGTTGATGTGGATCTCAATGCAGATGATTATTCACTTCGAAAAGGTACTCTTCTACACCACCTTCTGCTTCTTTCCTCCAGAGAACCCCACAAAGAGGTAATTGTCTATTCTAAGGTCCTTGATAAGAGCTATGTAAAATTTAAAATAATTTGAGTCCAACCGATCGAGTGTCTCCTCGTTCGAGGGGTGGTGGATAAACAACTCTGGTAGAGTGATGGATTGCTCAATGTGGGAGGGATTCACAACTTTTGGTAAGAAGGCTGCATACATCCACAGCACCAATTTGTCCAGGAAAAAAACGGTGTCAGGTGGGTGAACTGAATGCCTGCAGTTGACTCAAGTGAAAATCCGACATTCACAATAAGGAAAACAATATTCAAGTCCAGAAGACACAGCAAACATCTAAGCATAGGCTCAAAGGGTGCACACATGAATATTAAAACAGAGTTAAGGTCCCATTGTGGCATAAACTGATTGGGAGGGAACATGCGTCAAGCCTTTAATCTCATCACAATAGGTTATTTAAATAAAAATGATTGGTCCGGGCCGCACATTTAACAGCCATAAATCATTGCACATATGGTCGCCCGGACAACCCGGGGATTCATATGGACCAATGGCTTCTACCCAACGGGACCTTCTCCCGAGCGCTGTACTCAGTACCAAGTAAATACCCACTCACCAGCCCCACTGGTCACAGTCAAAATCTAGCACTCTGCGACTAAGTCACTCGGCTGGCAGAACAAGTTAACTCGAGCCACACCTTTGTGGGACTCACAAACACTTGGATACCTGGGGAACTCAAAGGGGTTTGATAAATGGGACCTAATAGGCATCTCCCAAGTTAAAGACCTTTGGTGCGCAGAAGGTGTGAAGTCCTTTCACGCTCTAAAAACCCAGTATGCCCTTGCAGATTCTGAGCTCTATCGATACCTGCAAATCAAGCACTCGCTGCAAACAGCAATTCCTGATTACTCCACTCCGCCAGAAGCCACTCCACTTTAAGATAGACTATTGGATGGCCATCTGCCTGAAAGCCATTTCCCTGACATATCGGAAACTTATCAATAATATTGAAAACCCCCTGTTGAAACTACGAGATAAATGGACAGAGGACGGAATAGAGTTAGATGATGAAACTTGGCAGGAAGCGGTCTCCTCTCCTAAAACAGTGGCTACCCCGGCACGACTAAGACTGGTGCAACTAAAAATCCTCCACAGAATCTACATCACTGGGCCCCAGCTGGTGCACATGAGTGGGCTGACGGATGGCTCCTGTAGGAGGGGATGCACACAATTGGGCACATTCATACATATACTATGGCGCTGTGAGCAGAGCCAGGATTATTGGCGCACGATACACACAATCATGAGCAAAGTGTTGGAGGTAGAAATCAAACCAGAGGCGCCTAGGTGCCTCCTTAATATTTGGGAACCTACAGACCTCAACACTTGTACTACGAAATGGGTCACGCTGGGCTGCATGAGCGCCAAGAGAAACAACCACAGCACTGAAACTGCACTCATCGCCACCACAGACTACATCAGAATGCTCCTCGAAAACGGCAAAACAGCAGCCCTCATTCTCCTGGACCTCTCCGCCGCCTTCGACACCGTCTGCCACCACACCCTACGCGCTCGCCTCTTCGACGCAGGCATCCGAGATAAGGCCCTGGACTGGACCACCTCCTTCCTCACTGACAGAACCTAGAGAGTCCTCCTCCCCCCATTCCAATCCGGAACCACCAAGACCATCTGCGGCGTCCCTCAGGGGTCCTCCCCTAGCCCGACGCTTTTCAACGTCTACATGGCTCCCCTCGCACGCATCGCCAGACTACACGACCTCAACATAATCTCCTACGCCGACGACACCCAGCTGATCCTCTCCCTCACCAAGGATCCCCTCACTGCCAAATCCAAACTGCACCAGGGCATGAAGGCCATCGCCGCCTGGATGGAAGCAAGCCGGCTGAAACTGAACACGGACAAGACGGAGATCCCCATCCTGGGTCCCAACCCCTCGGCATGGGACAACTCCTGGTGGCCCCCCTCCCTGGGAGCCCCCCCCGACACCGACCAACCACGCACGCAACCTAGGAATCATCCTCGACTCTACGCTCAGCATGACCAACCAAGTCAACGCCGTCTCCTCCTGCTTTCACACCCTCCGTATGTTCCGCAAGATCTACAGATGGATCCCGACGAATACTCGGAAAACAGTCACCCACGCCGACTCGACTACGGAAACGCCCTCTACGCCGGAGCCCCAACAAACTCATCAACAGACTCCAGAGAATCCAGAACGCCTTCGCTCGCCTGATCCACGACGTCCCCCGCAGAAACCACATCACCCTAAAACTCATGATCCACGCACACAAAGCACTACACAAGACCGGCCCCGCCTACCTCAACAGCAGACTATTCTTCTACGTACCCAACAGGAATCTCTGCTCCGCCGACCTGTCCCTGGCCACCATCCCACGCATCCACAGAACCACCTCCGGAGGCAGATCCTTCTCCCACCGCGCCGCCAAGACCTGAAACCCTCCCCCTCCACCAGACTGCTGACCTCCCGGCGTTCAGAAGACTGCTCAAGACCTGGCTCTTCGACCACTAGCTGCTTCCCCCCCCAGCGCCTTGAGACCCTAGCGGGTGTGTAGCGCACTCTACAAATTTCCTGATTGATTAATTGAATATTGCGCAGCTCTGGGGAGCCCCACACCCGCCCGCGGTCACAGATTGAGAGTGGGATCTTGACTGGTGTATGCTAAGGGAAAAAACAGTCTATGCGGCCCGATGATGCCCCTGCAAATGGTCCAAGGTCTGGGCCCCCTGGAATGCATATCGTGGCGATATATGTACCCCTCCCCTTGATCCAGATGAGCCCCCATCCCCGTGATTTCCAATAAATTATACTGCTTTATCTGTATGTAACTGTTTTTGCTGTAATCCATTTATTGAATCCATGCATTTGTACCTTCATGTCGAGAATGTTTAATAAGAAAAAAAAAAAAGAAAAAAAGATTGGTCCACAAATATAAAAGACCTAAACGGCAGATAAATGACCTTCTACAGTGCCCCTTCTTGCATGGCCTTCCTGGGCTAAAGCCAAAAGAACATTCAACGGCTTTGCCTGTAAAGGGTGTGTGTTTGGGATGCCACACCAAGTTACAAATGTGCCGTACAGCCCAGCATTAATTGATTTCATGGAGGGTTATCTGGCAGCGAGGATGACATCAGGCAGCAAATGGAACACAGACAATTGCCGCCTCTCAACCTCCATGTATGGAAGTGTAAATTGCATAGATTTGGGTGAAGGACCCAATGCTGAGACAGGATATTCTCGTAAATTGTTAGCCTCAATGGAGGGATGTCAGACACTCATAACTAGAAGTTCCTGGTACCACACGCAACTGGCCCAATCTGGGGCCACCAGATGACCAGGGCCCAATCACTCTTGGTCTTCTTCAGAATTCTGGGCAGTATAGGAAGTGGCAGGAAAGTATATATGTGACCCTTGTTCCATTTCAGCTGGAATGAGTATCTTAACAAGTGCCCTTGCAGAAACTCCAAAGCACATCATTGTTGACAGAGCCCATCTGGATGGTGGGGAAACTATCTAGCCAGAGTTCACCACCACTGGTGGAAGATGCCCTGTGTCACCCCGGGATGCAGATACCACCCGTGGTCTGCCAGACTGCGTCTGCTCTGTTCATCAGCTCTCTCATTCGGGGACCGTGCCAGGTGACTGGCATCCAGAAAGATGCGCTCGGGATCCAACTACCTCCAGCAATGCAAAGTCTCCAGATACGGGACCCAGCAATCCACAAAGTTCGGCCTGTTACAGTACCACATGATGACGGTGTTTTCTGTGAACATGCACCAGCCTCCTCTTGATGGATGGCAGGAAGGCCGTCGAAGCCAGACAAAAGGTCCACAGCTCCAGTTAAAGGATATGGAGATCAGAGTCCTCTAATCTCCACCTCCACAGGTGATCTCCCAATCTGGCAGAGTGATGTGTCCATCACCACTATCAGCTCCTTGTGGGGAAAAATGTTGTGCCACAGGACAAACTGTTTGATCAGCCAGCACTGCAGATCTGGATAGTGTCTGCAAGGCCTTCTTCATCCTGGGCCCACTGGTACTTCAGGTACTTCTGTGGGGCTTGCATGTGCCACCTTGAATAGTTGACAAGGAGGATGGGCATGGCTAGGAGGCCAAGTAGGTCAGAGCCAGCCTCACCCAGACTGAGCCTGAAACTGGGATCACAGTATGAATGTCCAGAACTCGGAGGAGAAAAAGCCCTGAACTCCACTGTGTCCAAGATTATCCCAATGAACGAAAGCCTATGTAAGGGAATCAGGTAGAACTTTGGGAAATTTATGGTGAAATTTAGTGATATCAAAAGATCCACCATTACCCTGAAGTGGTACATGATTGACAGCAGGCTGTACCACGTATCTGGTGTTTCACTCACGAGGCTGGAAGGGTGGAGGCCGTTTTTGCTGCAATATCTGTTTCCAGTAACAAAAGCAGTAAGGAAATGTTTCCAGCCTTGCGGGCCTGGCAGTGCTTCCCCAAGGGTTAGCCAGAGAAAATTGCCAGAGATGCTTTGGGTTCACAGTCTGGTCCTGACAGACGAGCTGCTTTCAGGAGCCAGTCATTAAGGTACTGGGATACAGGGACTCCTGACCCCCAAAGATGGGTAGAGACCACCGCCATCACTTTCGTGAACATGCAATGGATAAAGATGAGGCAGAAGTGAAGCACAGTACACTGAAAATGCTTGTGGCCAACCTTCAACAGCAGGTAACTCCTCAGACTGCTGGACAGGAATACAAAAATATGCATCCTGCAAGTCCAAGGTCATTACCCAGTTTCCAGAGATCAGAGCGGATAGGATCTGGGCCAATATGATCATTTTTAATTTGTTCTTCCACAGGAACACAATTGGAGGACCAAGATAGGATTGAGGCCACCGATCATCTTCGAGACAAGGGGGTAGCAACCCTCATCTTTTTCAGAGTCTGATAACCTCTCTATGGCACATTTATAGAGTAGCAGGCATACTTCTTGTGACAGGATTGGCAAATGGTCTGCAGAAATGTATTATAGTGTGAGAGGAATATTGGGTGGGAATGAGAGAAAAGGTAGGACCCCTTTGAAAACTTTTACCAGACCCTTCTAATGGACGTAATGGATTGCCAACCCAGGATGAAGTGCTGGATCCTGCCTCCTACGTGGTGGTCATGCGCCACTAAAGACCAGCTCAAGTAGTTTGTTGGCTGTTGTAGCAGGGGAAGAGGAGTTTGAGGACTGATGGAGCTGCAGGCCTGTAGAGTCCCCATCCCCAAAATGACTGCTGCATTAGCAGCTGGGAAGGCTATATCTGCTGACATGCTAGTGCCCTAGAAAAGCCTGTAAATTTCATAAACTGGTGCGGAAATTGTTTGGGAGTTGAACAGCCCCAAGAATGTGCTGTCTTTAAAGCATTTCAAAGAGGAGTCTACCCTTTCTCTATAAAGGAGGGACCCATTAAATTTCATATTCATTAGCAAAGCCTGTACATCGCTGGAGAAACCAGTGGATATCGTCCAGGTAGGTCTACGGAGGACAACACTGGTAGCACCCTGTCTGCCAATGCAGTCCATGGCATCCAAACTTGTGGGGATAACATACTTGGCTTTATCATCCCAGTTATGTATGGTCTGAGCAAAAGAGGCCTAAAGGTCCATCAGGACTGCTTGCAAGATGCTGTTGGCCATATACAAAAAAGCATGTGTGTAGAGGCCCAACAAAAGCCCTCGTTCATGAGGCGCAGTGCCATGCTAGCAGAGGAAAATGTTTTGTGTTTACCAACAACATCAATCATTTCGGATTCTCTAGCTGGGGGATTGGTTGGAAAATATTGAGGGTCCACCTTACTGGGTGATGCTATACAATAAAACTCTTAAGAGCAGGATGCTTGGTGAGAAAGTCTGGAGGGGACAGGAGGTTCACTTAAAACTTACAACATTTCCTCTTTGAAGGTCACGATCTGCCGAAGACTGCCCGTGAAACCCTTGTGCATAGGGTCTGACGTAGGAATGTATTCCATAACTGATGAACTTGATGGAGAGTGAACTACATCTTGACACTCTCACACCACCTCTGTGGTGTCTGAGTGGCGGAATAGGGTTGTGTCCTTGCTCCGCTGTGTTATGGTGGTATTTGAACTTGGACTTACAACATGACTCAGTGCAGGAAGTGGAGCAGTTGTGAGATCGAGGACTAGGGCCTCGACTTGGAGCAGGATCTAGTGTTTGGCGACATACAACTTTGCCTACCGATCTCCACTCGCCTTTGGGTGCATTACAGAACACCTGTCACAGGACTTTGGGTCACGCTGAAAGCCCAGGTACCACAGGTACTCCTCGCAAAGATCCGTGACCGACACCCCCTTCCAGCATTTGTGGCATGACTTGGAGTGTGTTTTCAAAGAGAACATTGCTCCTTAGGGCACTATAAAAAGTTTTAGGAGTCGTCTGAAGACAGAGAAAGTAGGAAGTGAAACTCCTGATCCACGACAAAGGTGAAGAAAGAATGGAACGCATATCAGTTCACGGGGTATGGAAATCCTACAAAATCCTCTGGATTAAGTCTAGCACCTGGGGATATTGGGTGAAGAGTCTGCGGTTAGTAGTGTATCAGAAAATAATACTTTAAGGTCTGGTTGATTAGACTCGAACAAATAACAGGTGTTTTACTGTGCTTTACAGTACCTGGGTCTGAGAAGAGATTGAATCATCTGACAAAGGGCAGAGTTAAGGATGAACAAAATGTAGGTTTGAGGGGTAGGTAATGACCAGACGGCGCTCTCCAGAGGTAAACAAAGGTAGCAATTTTCACAGTGTAGACAGTGTTGAAGGGTTCGTTTCAGCAATAGTTACTGAAGGGGGACCAGCGTGCTGGCTTTCATAAGAAGATGTTTTACAGATTTTTAGGGACTGCATTAGATTTTCATTGGCTCAATAACAGATCTGGAGTAAATGTGTTTGGCAGAATATGAGCCTGGAAAGCTGCTCTGTATAGGTTTAAGGGAGGCCGGGATTGTACACACTACTGTTTTCTACCAAATTTAACAGACCATACATGGATAGTTTTATATTTGCGAGGAAAGTGTGGGAGGTAAGCAGAGGACTGTGCAAATGAGCCAATGTCACCGTTGTGAGAAATTGGGAGGAGTGACATAATTCCACAAGGAGCCCATCAGAAGGCACTTCAATCATGACCACTTTATGCATTCATGGTTCTTAATGCTTAAAGAAATAACAACTAGTACAGAACAGACAACGTGTCAAAGAAAGTCTGAGCGTTTATTACAGATTTAGAACAATACCTCAGTAAAGTTGTAGTGAATTTTGGACAAACTTTGGCAAGGTGGGTGTAGAGGAGGGCTAGGAAGAGGGTTGGGGGCGGGGTGTCTCAGGCAGAGGGCAAGACTTGGGCAGGTAGTGGAGGCAAGACTGGTAGAGTCTTTTTGTTTATGACAGTAATACATAAGGTTTTCCCAGTTCTTGTGATGCATGGCAAACTAATGTCAAAAAAGTGCTGATTAACAAACACTGAGACAAATACTTCTAACGTCTAAAAAACCCAAATTGTACCCTTAAATATATGTGCTAATCATATAAGCATTAGAAGTAGATGTAAACGGTAATAGCATCATACATATGCTATATCCACGACAGGGTTCATCTGTCACTTTAACCGTATTTTTAATTTATAGCTTTTACATGGGTATATATATTGCATGTTGAAACAATTATTGAGCGAGAAGTATAGTAGAAATGTACACATGCATAGGGAGCAGGAAGCTTAGGGGCACAGGTAACACTCAAAGGAGACTTGCTGGAGTAAACTGTACTATATAATTTTAATGCTGGGTTTACAAACAATAGACAACACACAACAAGCAGTATTTTGATTCACTTACTGTCCATTTCCATCCTGAATGTCCACAGCTGTCTGAATGTCTGTATTTCCTATCAATAGCCTTAGGCACTCGGAGTGGCCATTTGTGGCTGGCATAAAAACAGAAGGCAGGGGTTTAGTGCAAGTAAGTCCTTGCTTTTTATGAAACAAAATTGTTATTTTCTGTCTGTAACGCTATTTCTGCTGGATGTTCCATCTAATCGCAGATTCCTCGCCTTGTGAAGAGCCCCAACCAGCCAGACTGGATCTGGATTTTTTTTATAGCAATTCCTTTGCGCACCCGTAAATGGTGCTGTGCGGCTCTGCATTGATCAGTCCCACCCTAGAAGTGATGCCTGAGCCATGTTTATCTGCCACCAGAGTTCTTCTTCTTTCTGAACTCTGTCTGCACCGTCAGACTGTGGAGCCATTGGTTGATCAGACTTTACAATGTGCAGATCTCTAAATTGTGACTGTTTAAAGATAGAGGCAAGAATCCACTCCACAGAACGGGGAGGAGGGTGGGCAAGTTAGGAATCTGGGATTAGATAGAGTTTCCACCCGAAAGAGCATTACCAAAGGCAGGTAACTTCTTCTGATGGATACTTTTGAAAAGCAAATTCCTCAACTTGTGAAAAGATACCAAAGCAGTACCTCCTTTGGTGGTGTGTCCATGCAGTGGCTCAGGTCATAAGGTCCTGCAAGGACAAATGGGTAAAATATCCTTCCCGACATACCTGGCGATCAAGGCATTAGTGCTTGCTTTGTGAATGTGGAAACTGCCGCCAAGGCTGCAGACTGACAGATGTCCAGGATCGGCACTCCATGTGCCAAAGCAGTGGAAGCTGCCTTCGCCCTGGTGGAATTGGCTGTCAAGCCGTCCAAGAGCTGCTTCTTAGCCAACGCGTAGCCGAATGTGATGCAGAGGCCTGTCCACCCTGAAATAGGTCTTTTCTGCACTACCTTACCCGTCCTTGCTTGTGCAAACCACACAAAGAGCTGAAAGTTCAACTCGTTGAGACTGATTTAAAAGCTCAAAGTTCTTTTGGGATCCAAATGATGGACTTTCTTCCTCTTTTGTGGGATGAGATGGTCAAAGAATGCTGAAAGCGTGATTCATTGTCAGACATGGAAAGGTGCCACAACCTTGAGCAGGAATGCCGCTTTAGTCCGTAGTACCAACGGAAAAAGGCAGCATATGCTTGCTGGACAAACAGCACTTGCAACTCACTCACGCGACAAGCTGTCATTGCTATGAGAAAGACTATGTCAGAGTTACATGACAGAGTGGAGCTGTACATGGGGTTAAATTAGGTGCACATAAAGTCTGAGGAATCAAATTAAGTTGCCATTCTGAAATTACAATAGGTTTGAGGGGGGAAGGGTGGAGTAACCTTTGCAGAAAACACATCACAACAGACTATTTAAAAGATGGTTGGTCTGGCAAACAAAAACCCCGACAAGGCTAATAAATAACCTTTTACAGTGCCTATAGCAAGGCCTTGCTGGGACAAAGATACCATAAAAAGCAATACATCCAACAATTTGGCCTGTAGTGGCTCTAACAACCAAAAGGTACACCAAGCAACAAACTCCAAACAATAACCTGTGTAAATGTTTTTTCTAGCTGCTAAGATGACATCCACTACCTCGGGATTGAGGTGTAAAGAAGTGAACTGTTGCAGCTCAGTCTTCACACATGGATGTGTAAGCTGTGCAGATTTGGGTGCACAGTACTCCCCTGCTGTGAAGGAAGATCATCCTGAAGCCTGGTCAGTGGACAGATGCTCACGGACAGACGTTCTGTGCACTACACTCTCCTGGTATAATCCGAAACCATTTAGTTGACTTGGGGCCCAATAATTCATGATCCTCAGACCTTTGCGCAGGAGAGGCCGCGGCAGGATTGCCCACTGGAGTCCGAGCTCCACTCTAGACAGAAAGTGCCTTCGAGGAAGAGTCGCTTTGGGGACTCCAATAAGCGAAACCTAGGACACTGCATGTTCTCCAATGGTGGTGAAAAGCTTGATTTTGGGTTCTTTCCTGTGCTGGAAGATTCCCCAGTGCCACCTCCGAGTGCAATTGACATTCGTGATCCGCTAGGCAACGCCAGCTGAGTTTGTCCACCCTGGTGTTCAAAGATTCTGCCAGGTGGTTGGTTACCAAGGTGATGACCTGGCAAATCACTCAGTTCCAGGTGTACAGAGCCCAATGGCACTGGACCATTTCACAACAAGGGCTTGACGAGGTTTAAAGATCTACAAAGATAAACTTCCCTACTTCATAAGTCACAACACAAAAGTAAACCTTTGTGTCTGGAAACACAACTAGCCTTGATGAAGGTACAACACCCAGGAGAATTCCTTTCTTAGGACGGCTTCCCTCACCCACCCATGGTGGCATGCTTCATCATTGGGGAACTTCCTCGCATCGTGATGCCTACTCAGGCTACGGGCTACAACCCCCTCTCTGATGGGGAGGAGCTAAGGGGTGCTTTTTGTACTAATGGAGGTACCATGTGGCACTGAGAACAACCCAAGTGGTTTGGAGGTGGGATACAAAGCAGTACGTTTCCCCCAAAGGCCTGGACGTTATTAGCCAGATCACCTACAGGTTTGAGTGGTCTGCTTTTGCAGAAGCGTATCTTGGTGTGGTTGTTACACCAAACCCCTGCTGAAGCCTCAAAAGGGGAAACACAGCTGGGATACTGTTGCTGGCTGCAGAAAGGCTGTGGCAGTTAGCTGTGATTCTGCTCTCTTTGAAGCTCTCCAGGGCAGGGTCTGCCTTGTCACAAAATAGTCAAATGGCATATCCATCAGGGATGCCTGCAGGTGATTATAAAAGCCTCTGGATCCAAACTACAGGTGGCCACAAAGCAAGCACCACACTGGTACCAGCTGCATTGCCCAAGCTGGCGTTGGTGTTGTTGCTGCATCTTGGCCATCCTTTATAATCTGTCCAAGATTACTCCAGGACTGTGCACAGGATCTTACCAACCATGTTCCATAATGCATGCAAATAGCATCCCAGAAGGCAAATAACATTCATGGAGTGGAGTGTGCGACTGGCAGAAGAGAACATCCACTTTCCGAATCCCTCTATTCTTTTTGATTCTCTAGCAGGAGGTGAAGTACGGAATGGATTTGAGTTGATTCTGCTTTTTGACACCTGGAACAGTAGGCTTTCAGGCACTGGATGTTGAAGGAGAAAATGTGGGTCTACTGGAGCACGTAGGTGTTCTCTACCAAACCTAACTGGCAGGCAAAGGCCGAGCATGTCCCAGGTGCCTATTAGTGTATCCGTAAAGGGGAAGAGTGGTGCTGTTGAAGTCTGTCCAGGTTACAGGAATGCAGTCAGAATATCTGCGTTGACTTTGATAGATGGGAACTGGATGTATAAAAGTCCTGCAGCCCTCTGTATCACCACAGCCAATGAAGCAGATTGTTCAGTGGGGGGCTAAGGTGAGGAATTCAATGCATTGTCTGGGGATGTGTCCAAATCACTAGCATCATCTCCATCACGTTGCTCCACACCTGGAACAAAGTGAACATTTACAGTTCTGGGTAAGGGCAATGTCCCATCTGAATTGGAATGAGGCTGAACCGGGTGCACCTGAGGTTGCGGGGGCACAACTTCCACCGAGTTGTAGCAGCTTTACTTCCATGTCCAAAATAATTACCTGTTTTTCCTCTGGCGCTAACATGCAGGGGGCTGGCAAAAACGTGGGCACTGGGATTGATGTTGGGATGGGCTCAGGCCACCGAAGTCCAGGTTGATCCCACATCTCAGTCATGAGGCACAGACATCGAGAAAGGATCCACCAACTGTAATCCGAGTGGGGGACTCCTTGAATTCTTGGGGCCCATGAGCATGCCAGAGGGAGCTTGAAGGGTGCACAAAGGTGTGCAATATGGCCTCCCTGAAGGCCTCGACCTATGACAGCGTCGACATTGTGACCGGGGAATTCGTGTTAGATTGGGATAAGTTGACGGATTGGTTCTGTGACCGAGATCAAGAGGAATACTCACATCACACAACCTTTTCTGATGAGCAGGCGGAGGAAGGAGTCACACCTGGACTTCATGTGTTTTTTTCTTTGACTTTGATTTATCTGACAACTGAATGTGAAGAGGACCTTTCCTGACAATGGACTTAAGAGCGAAAAACAGGTTTGTGCCCTTGACTTACACGGAGACCAGCCATTATGTGCCTTCTAACAATGTTTGACAATGTAGAGTTCATCATTGCTGTCCAGGATCGCCTTCAGAGTTATCCTGGCACAGTCCAAGCAAGACTTGGAGTTGTGTGATGAGCCCAAGTACCAGAGAAAAACCTGTCGGGGAGGGGGGGGGGGTCTTCAGGGCATAAATCCTGTAGCTTTGGAGGGGACATATACTTACACACTGTGGGAGCAGTTGGATGAAAAAATCCCTGCAAACAGAAAAGTTGGATCCGTATCAGAAGAAATGGAAAGAAAGGAACGTCAGCGCAGATGTGGCTCTGGTGTCACTTCAGAGTAGGTACACAACTGCAAGAAGCCAACTACATGTACGCAAGGGAATTGAAGAAAACAAATCCGGATCCAGTCTAGCGCCTGGGAGTATTCACAAGGTGAGGAATCTGTGGTTACAAGTATCCACCAGAAACAGTTTGATAGGAGCCTTATGTGTGAAGGAGATAATAAATACAGCAGCATGTGCAAAGAGAAGAAAGGTGAGATTCATTCTTTGAAGGAGGTTGTGTATACTTCAGGGAGGCAGGGGAACATGCATTTCCTTGGATAGAGGGGTCTCAGTCATTCAGAGGACGTGGAGTGCTGGAAAGGGTGGGTTTGCCACATGCCTGAAGTAGAACGTGAGTGACTCATGTAGCCTATTATGGACCTAACTTCTGCTTAGCCGGAGCAGACTGAGGAGCTGTGACACAGGGATCAGCAGGCGGACTTATGAATAGGTAAATAGCACAAAATAGGATGACAAGTCCACTCCAGGCACCATAAGATGCTCTATACATCACTTTAAGTTACAAATAACAGTGACAAACTTATTGTGAAAACTTGTAGGTATAGGTAAATCTTCAGCAAATATTTCTAAATATGTTATTTATCAAGATCCTGTTCCCAAGGACTGCTTGGGGGATAGAAGTGTTAATGAGGGTAATGTCTCAGACACTTAAATCAGCAGCAGGTTTTTTAAACTGTAAAATGAATCGCTAAGGTATGCATGCAATCTCAAAGCTACCAGTAAGATCGATGTCAGTAACAGTCTGCAATATTACAAACAGCAGCATGCCACTATCTCAAATGTCACTAAACCAAAGAACAAGTCAGCACCCCCCCCCCTTCTCCCACTCGCTCTAAATCCAACCCAAAGCCTGGACCCCATGACATAATGTACATACACATCCTAAGGTTGTACTGGACACACCTGATAAGTGTCAACAGGCCAGTCAGAGGGTTACAAAGGATGATTTTAAAATAATTTAGACTAGGTCTCTTTCAGTGTAATGGACATATTACTACGCAATGTATGAGCAGCAGCATACCTGCAGCATGAATGGGTGTTCTCTTTACCACATAGTCTTTCACTAGGAGGGAGGCTCCTTGATTAATGAGGACATCCACACATTCAACGTGCCCCTTGAACGCAGCAAGGTCCAGAGGTGTTCTTCCAGTGCTGTTCCTTACATCCAGGTCCAGCAACGACTGCACCAGAACTTCCAGCGCCTGGTGGTGACCGTGATAGGCCTAGAGAAAACAAGGTTAGGGCAGGTCAATGTACCGTTCACTGCTAAGTGCTTAACTACAGTCTCTGATATCAACAGCGTTCAATCAAGACAAAAATCATTAAAAGTAAGTAATGGAAAACATTATTAAGCCGGAGGGTGCAAGCAATTTTGACAGAGCCATGGAAACCCAGCACTGTGCCACTGCTTGCTTTCTTGCTCTATGTAAATCATTGTTCACCAGGCTAAGAGTCCAAATACTTGGCATGCTCGGTGTAGTGTACTTCAGAATACTATTTCACATTGGTTGTAATATGATCATAACATTTTTAAGATAAGATGTTCTACACCAGATGGAATAAAGGGGCAACGAGGATATGAAGACAGCAGGACTTTCAGATCTAGAGGGAACTGTTTCATGTGTAAATAAAGGCTTATAAAAAGGGCAGGGGCATATTCCCCTTTTATCATGGTTGGTCATTCAATTCACTACACATACATTTACTAGGGATACTGTGTATTAAGTGCTATTCCCGATAAACAACTCAGGCTACCACGACATAGAAAAGATCACTTACATTAACATTAGGCAGGACAGTTACAAATTCAAATAATCCCCCATCATCAGATGCGGTGGTATGGAATAAAGTCGACTTTTAAATTATTGACTACATCAAAGTTGAGTTGAAATTGTGTAGTTAATGTTGTGCCGTTCATTATTACCCATGCCAGTTTAAAAGTGCTGAACTTTAAAAGTCATTTTGTGGTGTGTGTGGCTGCAAAAGACCTACTGTGGGCATACCCAGAGCTTATAGGGGCGTATAACCCACTGACGGCCTACCACTCATTGGCTTTACCACTCTTATGTGCTTGCTTCATGTTTGATGGCTTCCCTTGTCCCAGCTTATCCATCTTGTGTGTGCCCCTGTCATGGAGTACAACCTCTGGACCATCTTCTCTTTGCAAAATCCCCCATGCTCTGTGTTGCTTCCTCCGTTGCATGTACATGTGTGTACATAGTTCTTTCAAGAACGGGAATCTAGCCAAAATGCAGCAGAGCACTGTCCATGGTCAAAGGAACGCTTAAATTCAGCGAGTGATAGGAGAGAAGGCGGAGTTAAAGATGTTTCAAGCATTGTGATAGAGGGAGTCCCGATGAATACGGTATCTTCCATATCCTGAGGCTTAAATTGAATACGACTTTGTCTTGGTTTTTCTTTACTATACTTCTTAAGTCTGCATTCTGACGGTGTCCTGTGCCCTGGCTGCGGGTGTGAAGAGAAGAACCACCAGAGATGGCGAGCTAGTCAAGATAAGCGGGGTGCTGGTGGTGACGGCTTTGTAAACTATGCAGCTGGTTTTGAAAATGGTGCAGGCTGGCAAGGGAAGTCAATGGAGTTCCATTAGGATGGAGGGGATATGTTCATATTTCTTCAGGCACTAGATGAGACATGCTACCCTGTGTACAATACCTCTACGAATTGCTGGGGGAGCCTGGGGAGTAGGGCATTAACACCAGTGAAGAGTACAAAGGTTTGAAGAGAGGGTCCAAAGTTGCTCTCAGGAAGAAACAGTTTCACTTTGTTTAAAGGAGCAGGTACCAGGCAGTCTGTTTATTTTTGGCAATGTGTTCCCTAAGGGAGAGGTCAGTGTCCGGCGTGAATCCTTAGTGATTTAGTATTCGGCAAGAGATGGGGTTCGAAGCTGTCATGGTTCAGGTCATTGAGACGGATTTGTATTATATCTGGTCTGTTATTCCTGGCAAATAATAGGAATTCTGTCCTGGTTGGGTTGAGCATCAGGTCGGAGCTGGATATCAAGGTCTGGATGATGTGCAGTGTCTGAGGTTTTGGATGTCTGTAGCAGAGGAGACTTTTAAATGATGTTTGAAACTACTTGTGGATTGAATTTGTGGTTAGTATCTTATCTTGATGTATTTGGAAGTATACTTTCTGTACAGGATGTGGCTTGTACTTAAAACAACCGATGTAGTGATGTGATTGCTGCCAAAAAGGCCAAGGTGGTCCAGTTTGGCCGTATGAATTGGTTAAAAAAAAGGTTGTATTAGAGCAGTGCTTGGATTCTACACTATGCTGATGGTGGAATGAATTATAATGGACAGAATTTTCTTTGTCCCTCCCAGGAGCCTCTTAATAACTTGTGGTGTAGTGCTAACAGTTTGCTATTGACATGTTCCTTGGAATGTGTCACTACACCCGACAAACATAGCTCAAGAGATGCATATCATTGTTCACGATCTAGCAAATGCTTGAAGTATTGGATGCCATTTGTCTCACTAATCACGCCATCTTCAGAATCATGATTTTGTCCAACGCAGGAGGAAGAAAGTTACTTGCCTTGGGTAGTGATCTTTCAGGTGCGTCTACCTGCAGATGCCTCACCTTTTGAATATCCTAAGCCGAATACAGAATCTGTAAAAAAGCTTCCGGTTTCAATCAGTCACCTTGGATATTCAAAAGGTGAGGAATCTACAGATAAATCAGACCAGCCATTTTGACACACGGCATTTGCAAACATCTGGATTTCCGGCATCTAACTACTGCTAAATCTCTTTTAGGAGGTTCAGGTGTTTGAATTCAATATTCACAGGAGCCATGCTGCTACGGAAGGTGGTCTTGGTGCCAAACTAAATTTCTTTCTTTGCATTGTGCATGTAAATAGCAAGATTGTGGTTTCACAGTGAAAGGTCCTGCACTTGTTGATTACCAGGGGTCTCGAGGTCAGTAGACAACTTAGGGTGACTACACCCTTGGTGTGCTCACCCCACGAGGGGGGAGTAGGCGCAATCCCTAACTCTGATTGGAGAGTGCCTGCCATCTGCAAGATGGCGGGCACTGAAGAGTGAGCTTCACCTTCTGGGCTGTTCTAATTTTTCCTGCGGGACTTGCTACGGAAAAGGAGGGGAGACAGGAAGGGGGCCAGCTCCTGAGAGCAGGAAAGGCTGGTGGTCGCATTACAAAGGCAGCAAGGTCTTTGAAGCTCCCCTGCCACCGATGGCTCTTCCGGACATGGGGGAGGTGTGAACTCCTCCGCCCAGGAAAGGCTTTGTTTCTGGGCTCAGGGAGCAAAGGCTCCCACCCCAGGGGTCCAGAAACATGTCTTGTGGTGGCAGGCTGGTGTTTACCAGTCAGGGAACCCACCAGAGCCTGGTCGTTTTTCAGGGGGCATCTCTAAGATGCCCTCTGAATGCATTGTATATTAAATCCCACACTGACATCAATGTGGGCTTATTATGCTGATAAGTTTGCTACCAAACTTCTCAAAATTCAGTAAAGCTATTATGGTGCTGTGGAGTTCGTAATGACAAACTCCCAGACCATATACTCTTTATGGCTTTACTGCACTTACAATGTCTAAGAATGGACTTAAGACACTGTAGGGGTACAGTGCTCATGCAACATTACCCTTACCAGTGGTATACTGCACCCAGCTAGAGTGGTGTCTTATTTATACCATACGCAGTGGGTTGCAGGCAGGTCACACAGGAATGTGAGCCATGTCAACTTGACTTCTCTCTGCACCAAAACACGAGAGTGAGTGAGTGAGTGAGTGAGTGAGTGAGTGAGTGTGTGTGTGTGTGTGTGTGTGTGTGTGTGTGTTAGTTAAGGTACAGGACCTCTAAGGGTGGCACAATATATGCTGCAGCCCTTAGAAGACTTCCCTGGTCACAGTGCCCTTGGTACCCATGGTACGTTTTACAAGGGACTTGCATGTGGCCAGAGAGATGCCAATCAGGAGTACAAAGTTACAGTTTAGGGAAATAACATTTCCTGGGCACCTGATTGGCAGGGCCCCATGGAACATCAAGTCAAAGTGCATCAGAAATCTGGCAAAACTTGTGTGGAGGGGGGGGTTCAGGGGAAGAGGGGGGTTACTGCAACAGAAACCCAGCTTTCTACAAATGCCGACAGATGAAGGACATTCAAACACCTCTGCGGTCTGCCTGCAGAGACAAGAGAGAAGAGCGAAGAAGGGTGACATGGAAGAGCATCACCCACAATTCCACGAGAGGGATCTTTGGAGCTATGGACACGATGGAGGAAAATTGAGGAAGCACTTCCCTTGGTGACATAACATTAGTGGAAAAATGTTTGTTTTTCCATTGATTTAAAGTTATTGAGTGAATAATCTAATTTAGAATCTGGTAGTCATGTTAATGGCTCTCTACAAGAGCCTTCCATAACTCAATTGCTCACTACTAATCGATCAATCTAGGAATAAATGATATTGTCTCCCATGTAATTTCCTTAAAAAAAGATCTACAAGTGCTTGGGAATTTTCTAGAATTTGTGTTCAGTAACTGTCACAACTTTGTTTAAATGCTTGAGTTAAGAAAATTATGGAAGACATAAGCAAGAGTTGTACATTACAGATTGCTCAAAGGGGGCTTCAATCTCCATGGATTAACAAACCTTGCCTCTTCTGCTGGATGAGGCAGCATGAATCAAAGATTTGTATTTTTGTATTATGCAATTTTTTTCTCTTTCCATAGCTTTGGCAACGAGGTCACGCTTTCTTGCACTAACTGCGTCCACATTAGCAGTCCATGACCCAACAATGCACTTTGGCTGCTCATTGATATCAAGCGCTATTATATCTTCAATAGGAAAGGGGATGTGTGGGGGAGGGGGGTCGGTACACTTCATATGCTCCAATGAGCATGATCACTTCATTCTCGATTCTACTGTGGCTTTCTGAATATCTTGTAATGCATATCATTTATTCATCTTCAGTAAAGTCTGACTCTACAAAGTCAGGTGAATCGTAAATGGTCCCTGAAGTGTCTCCAACACATGGATACTGCTGATAAGTATCCTGCCCTGATCAGTCCAGCTACACAGCCTTGGAGAGGGAGTTGTGCCGGAGAAGAAAAGGTTTCTTACCTGTAATCCAAGTTTTCATTCATGGGAAAGTCAGTTAAAATAAGAACTGATTAGCACCCCTCCACCCTCACCGGATCCTGGTGCACTTTGTAAATATATCTAATTGTGTGTTTAATTTTTCCCTTAATTTATGTAGGCCAAATCTTTAAACTTGACATTAAATATTTTTGCAGCCAATAAAATAGGTTATATTCCATCTATTAACTTTTAAAAAGGCAAAAATAGTAGCCGAGCTGGAAAACGAGTATCATTTCCTAAAAACACCTACTTCACGAACCTTTTATTGGAAATGGAGCTGAAGGAGTCTACCCCGCTAACCTTGTGTGCCGATATATTAGCTAAAAGGAAAGCAGCTTTCCAGGAAAGGTGTTGTAAGGAAGCTTTATGGATTAGTTTGCATGGTGTACCCGGAAGACATGACAGTACTATGTTCCACTACCAGGGAGCAGATGGTCTACGTACAGGGGGAAATCTTTAATTCCCTCTAGTTCTAAACACCATTGATTTTGAATAAGAAAAAAAGGCCTTATAAAGGACATTTGGTACTGGCAGTAAAGCTGCCAAATACATTTTAATAGAAGCGAAGTGTACAATTTTTTCCCAACAACTGGCATACACTGATTTTGTGGAAGGATTCCACTCTACCAGGATGACACCAATGACCTCTGGGGAAGGTCAAAGGAGACCAAATGTCATCCCTCAATCTCCAAGCATGCTGCAGGCCCGGGTGCAGTACAATTAGTTTCTGCTGTGAAAGAAGATTCTCCCAAAGCAACATGATCTGAGGACAGATGCTCATGCCCAGGAGTTCCTGATATCTCAACTCCTGCCATAATCCGATGCCACTAGGATGACTTCGGCCTGGTTGTACCTGGTCATCTTCAGAACTTGAGGCAGAAGAGACAGTAGCAGGAAGGCATACAGGAGGACTAAGCTCCACTCTGGTCAGAAGGCATCTTCAAGAAAGCTGCTATGAAAACTCCAATGCGCACAAAGTGCTGACATTGCTCATTTGTGCCCTGCTAAGCGGCAGCAGCTGAATTCGTCCACCCTGGTGTTAAAATGATCCCACCAGGTGGTTTACCTTTAGAGAAATTCCTTGGAAATCCAGCCACTTGCAGCGGTGCAAAGCCTCCTGACACAGGGCCCAAGACCCTGCCCTGCTGGTTGCATTACCCCGTAGAGGTGGTGTACAACAAACACCTACACCAGCCTTCCTCTAATGGGTATGAAGACCTTCAAAGCCACACAAATCATGTTTAACTCCAACAAATTGATGAAGAGTCGGGTCTTCGTCAGAAACCAGAGTCCTCTGATCTCCACCTCTCCCAGATGGCTTTCCTAACAGCAGTAATGCATCCGTGACCTATAGCGGCTCTGGGTGGGGTAAGAAGATGGGTCTGCTACAGACTCAATTGGGTGTTAGTAGCCAATGCTGCAGATCTTTTGCAGGCTCCTTCAAAATCTAAATACAATTGGACAGGTTACCCTGATATTTTGCCCAATGGGATTGGAGGTCGCACTGCAGAGCCCGCAACATGCCACATGGTAGGTTTGGCCTTCGGACCATCCGCCACCTGGTATGGCCAACTGTTATGGATGAGCCTCAGAGCCATCTGAACTGGGGCCAAGAACTGAAACATTGGAACCCTAGGCTGAATTTTCCTGGACTCTTGTACCGGGGGAAAGGCACAAAGCGATACCAGATCAAGAACAACCCTAATGAACTAGCACCTCTGTGAAGGAGTCCAGTATGACTTTGGCACGCTGAATTTGAACCCCACAATGTTAGGATTACCATCCTGTGGAGGTGGTGGACTACTTCCTAGCTCAAGTCTGCCTTTAACAGCCAGTCGAAGTACAGGAAGGCTGGCATTCCGACCTCCGAATGAGTGCGGTGACCTCGTCCGTGAACACCCAAGGACACAGTGAGTCTAACAGGGAGTATTGTAACCTGAAAATTATACTGCCCATCCAAAACAGCAAGTAGTGCCTGTGGGCCTGCAGGACAGGTATAAGGAAATAACGACATGCAGGCCCAACCCCACCACCCATTCTCAGTGTTCTAGGAGATACAGGATCTGGATTACTGTGAGCATTTTTAATTAATCTTTTCAGAGGAAGGCATCGAGAGGGCTCAAATCCAAAATAGGATGAAAGCCTCAGTCGGCACAAGGAAATAGCAGGAGTAACACCAAGCTCCTACTTTAGAAGCTGGAACTATAGCTATTACCTATTAGGCCAAAAGAGCCTTAGCTTCCAGCTGCATATCGCAAAGTTGGTCACCTCTTAGAAGCACAGATGGGGGTGAAAGATGAAGTGGAGTAGAAAGAAAGGAGTAGGTGGAGCTCTGATGGACAAATTTGGAGGATCACTTGTCTGAAGTGAACACTTGCCACCTCGGTCTCCCAAAGGGTGGATCAAAACGGCATCTAAAGGGCATGAGAGTCGTGGCCTAGAAGGCAGCTGCCATTCACAGACTTCAGGACAAGGCTAGTAGAGGAAAACAAATCTATTTTCCAAATGTCTCCATTCTTTTAGATTCACAATCCGGCGGAGTGGAAGGGAAAGCATTGGGATTTACTTTGCTTGTGAATGCCTGCATCACCAAGCTCTCCGGCACCTGAGGTTGTGTAAGAAATGCTGGATGACCAAGTGAAAGACGAGAACAACAAATGACCTGCCCATCAACAGGCTGTCCTGAACATTGTTTCAGCCATATGCCCTAAAGGGAATTCTCGTTTGCCTCATTAAATTGTAACCTGTGCTCTGTAGGGGCCTGACCAGGTTAAAGTACCTTAGTTAACACTTCAGACTTCAAATCCATAGTAGGTAGCTGTAGAACTTCTACCGCCCTTCTCATAACTGCAAAGGAGGCGCTTTGCTCAGTGGCAGGACCAGAAGAGATAAACATCCAGAATCTGGGATAGATATCCAGACTATTGGTATCCTGAAATTCTTCATACCAGTTTTCCTCATCATACTGGGGAACATAGTCGCCTCCTTCATCACAATAGCCATTTTCTGAGTCAGAACCAGTGTATAATTTGGGCCCTAGAACCCGGAAAGGTCAAAGTATCAGACTCTGAAAGACTATCTATTGGATGCATGCCGGTGGGAACCAGGCTCAATCTTGGTCGCTGGGTTTCTGCTTGGAGTCAAATTCACTTTATTTCAGGCACAAATGTGACCATAAAATCACACAAAAAAACACAATTCATCGCTTTTGGGAAATAGATCATATATATAAAAATATCTCATCTATATAAATGTGTTTAAATATATATAAATATATCTATTTATTTGAGTTAAAATGCAATTTAGGTAAAAATAGCAGCGAACAATACTCAGCAAATCTATGAATTGGTCCTGTAACAATACATTACACACTTATCTTTCATAACAGGCGGATATAAAGGTGCAGCGCATAGTGCCAAGATTACAAAATGAGTTCATTCAAGTGCACATAGCTTCCATCATTAAATAAGACTGTACAGTTAAACATTAGTGATTTGCTTCTACTGACTGCACATAAAAAAAAAGAACAAATGTTAACGCAGTTACATGGGGGATATAGTTGTTGCAGATACACAAGGGCTAATCCAGAGGTTCTAATCCCAAGCTTTCAGATAATTGGAACGTTTTTTTTTTTTTAAGGTTGATGAAAAGTATACAAAACAAAGTAAAATGCAAAAGGCTTTGTGGGGAGGATTCATCATATGGATAAAACAAGACGTTTGAGGGTTCAAATTGGCCAAGCGGAACACCATGGAGCCACCTAAAAAATCCCATTCTGAACGTAGTGAGCAGTAGCCTGTCCCAGGAGCCATCAATCCACTCTAGGTAAGGCTCCAGAGAGGGGGTATATCAGTTTTTGCATGGTGGAAGGGTTATTGACAGGGGATGGGCTACCCAGCTTCATTTGTCAAGTTTTGATACAATCAAACCAGGGGATTTTCATGCCCCTCTCACATGCAAGACACTAATTATTGATCTCTATTTAAAGAAACGTGAATTAGCCCAAATAGAACACCACAAAAACAAGGGCGTCACCTTCATGGCATCCTCTGCATACTCCATCCCAAGCGCCTGATGTGCAATAAAGTTAGAGCATGCAGGTGGGACACCAGGAGACGCCCAAGCACCTTATTTTGCTCCTTAAAGTGGTCGACCCAAGCTTCCGGACCGAAGGTGGTGACAACAGTAGGGCTTAGAACATACAGACCAAATCTTGATTGCATCCAGCCAGAAAGCCCTACATTCCCATATCAGTTTGCCCCAAGATTCATCTTAAGTTCCTTGTTCTGTAGTGCTGCCTTACACTCGGTTCTACATCTTTGTATTTTACACAGATCCCTGGGTAACTCCGTTAGGGACTCAGAGCGATATTGATGCCTTCCTACAGGGCTGATTAAACCATTTGGTTTCTAGTCACTAGGGTCTACTGGGCTTCAACAGCATTCTATTAACACCCAAATTCAGCTGGACAAATGTGTGCCCTCGCGCTGTAGGTGGCCGATGGAATAAGGCAGCTGGTCACCAGGGGCAAATGATTCAAACACAATTAGCCAAAAAGGTGTTCATATCAGCATTTCTCCATGCCAAACGCAGGTCCTGGGACTCAGTTAATGAGCAATGCCATGTTCTTGACTCCCACCATCCTCCTAGATAAGCACAGATCTAAACTTAACAGGATTATTGTCACTCTGTACTGGGAACAATTTATGCCCCTGCAACACTAGCCAATAATTCTCAAGTAACAAAAATGTAATTGATAACAAATGACTATTTGCCCCTCTCAAAGGTGGATTTGTGCAAGTAATTGGGGTTGCAGGCTTCATTCACATTAACCTGATCAAATACCTAAATCAGTTGGAGAGTGCTAGGCCTCTCCCGTTCTCTTTATAGGGAGTTGTGCCCTAGGCCAATGTTGGCACCCAAGTTGTGGTAGTCTTTCAGCAGTGTCCGCACCAATTTAGCATTACAATCCCCACCTAAAATAATGGTGTACCCTTTTTGCAAATAAGCAAGTTTAACTTCCAAGTCCATAAAAAAAAAAACATTTACCTTGTCGAACCCAGGAACCCATTATAAAATTTAGAAAAACAATATTTATGTCATTATGCCACATAAAAAGGAGTGTGCCTCAACAAATTGCTTGTTGAAGTACCACAGTTACCACTTTAGACTTCAACTCCATAGTGGGTAGCTGCAGGTCTAGGACATATGCTGCCCTTCTCATAACTGCGAAGGAGGTGCTTTCCTCCGTGGCAGGACGAGAAGGAGATCCAAGTCTAGTGTCTAGAGAAGTATCCAGACCAATGGCAACCTGAAATTCTTCATACCAGTTTTCCTCATACTGGGGAACACAGTCTCCCACTTCATTTCAATAGCCATTGTCTAAGTCAGGGCCAGTGTAAAATGTGGGCACTACCACTCGGGAAGGGTAAAGTATTGGACTCTGAAAGATGATCTGGTGGCAGCATGCCAGTGGGAGCCGGACTCCAACTCAGTGGCGGTGGATTCTGCTTGGAGTCAGTTAGCACTATGGGCTGAACATCCCACTCCAGCATCAAGATCTGCGTCTCTACATAGGGAATCTGTGCAGTGTCTGTTCTGAACCAGATATGAGCTCAAGGAGCACGGAAGGTGCAGAGAACGGAAGTGCCAGCAGAAGTCTGACTGAAGGAGTTGTGGATCCCTGGGGCCCTTAGGCACACAAGAGGGAGCCAGAAAACTGCTGAAAATGGACAGCATGGCTGCTCAGAAGGCTTCTATTTGCTGCAATGTCACAGATGGACCTGGCAACACAGAGTCCAGGACAAGACTTGGACGGAGCTCTGAAGTGAGACAGGGAGGCACACTGATGCCTTCTTTAGAGCCGAAAGTGATTGGAAGTAGAAAATTCCTGCTTCCACTTATGTTTTCTTTTTGAGACTTACCCAAAGACTTCGACCAAGACTATGATCTGCCGCGGGAGAGGCACCGTTATTTTGACTACGACCAGTTGCATTGTGTAGTGTTCTAGTGTTTGGTGATGTAAAGTTTGTCCTCATGGTCCCGTATGGCCTTCGGGTTTATTTGGGAACAGCTGTCTCAGGCCATGGAGTCATGCTCCGACCACAGACACCATAAGCATACTTTGTAAAGCCATAAGCATACTTTGTGAGAGTGTTAGACATCTGTTTGCAACAGTGCCCTGCACAGTTTGAACCCTTTTCCCTTAGGGTGGTGAACGTTTCCCTTGCACAGTGGCATATCTTGGTAAAGTCAGTGGGCTGAAAGACCAAGGAAAAAATCTGGATCGGTGTCTGAAGGTGTGGAAACAAAGGAACGGTCATCAATGCGAATGGGTGGTGGTTAGATGTGGCTCAGCTAATCACTTCCACAGCGGAATGATACCCGCGCACAGACACAGGAGACCACCTATCAGCGCGCAGGAGAACAGCTTTATCCATCTTAATGGAAGAACTTTGTAGTATGAGTGATTGCTGCCAACCACTAATCTCGGGAACTTGCAGTATTTCTTGGTTTTTGGAAGTATGAACATTGAAGATCTATGGAGCATAGCCCATCCCCTCGATGGATGTACAGGTAGACTTGATGAAATACTAGCATCCTGAATGTTTCCTTCATATCCATTTGTTTGCCAGTTTTAGATCCAGAATTGGTCTGAATTAGTTCAACAGGCCTTTCTTTTTTACCAACACAATAAATAAATTCCCATTCCTTTCTGAGAAAGGAGGTACAACCTCCTATTTTACAGGAGCAAATCCACCTTTTATTGATGCCTCTCCAGATGTGTGGAAACTTCTTTGATGGTATAGCTGACGGAGGATTGGTGAAGCGGAGACAGTAGCCTTTCTGAACAATATTCAGAATCCATGTGTCTTTTGTGATGGAACTCCCCCCTCCTACCCAGAGTGCATACCGGAAGAGGGTTAAGTAGAGAATCATTGCTTTGTCCTTGCAGGAAGTGTACCTGCTGTAGCAGACTGGTGACCACCTCTACCTTTTGGTTGGAGCCTTTTGTTAGTGGAAAAGGCCTATGATGCTGCGGTTGGTGACTGTGAGAACACCAGGGTCTGAACCCACTGTGGGTAGCATCGCCTTTCATAAGGTCTGTAAGGTTGTTTCTTATGCTCCTTCTTTACTCCTGACCAACAGCTTTTAAGGTCTGAATGTTGGCTTTCATACAGGCCATTTCATCATCAGCATGACTTCCAAATAAAGTTATGCCAGAGAAAAGCAAATTTCGGATCCGTTGTTGAGATTCTAGGTTGAGGGCCATTGGTCAAGAATATCTTCTTAAAGTCAAAAAATGACAGGCAACAGAGACGAGTCTGCAGCCACACTGATAGCTTGACTGAACAGCATCATGATATCATTCAACATTTCAACAAAGTCTTCTCTGTGATCTTCTGAAAGCTTAAGAAATTCCTGAAAGGAGTCCGATAGGATCTGTCATCTCTGCTCAGAAGAGCAGTAGCACTTGCCGGCTTTATGATGGTAGCCACTGTAGCTCGCATTTTCCATTCTGCAGAATCCAGTTTTCTGCTTTCCTCGTCTGGTGGAAAGTAGATCAGGGAGTTGTGGCATGAATCCCTGTAATGTTAGAAGTCCTTCTAAAGCAGACATACACCAACCGGTTTCTTGGCGCTTGTGCTTTTGCTGTCAAGACCACTACAGAGTCAGGAAGAAGATCCGAACGAAGAAAAAGATGATCTGGATTAGGAGGCCTGTACTCGTTTTTGTAGCCTGGATGACGCAGCCTTAGCTGCAATAGTCGTGTGGAAGAATTCTATTGCCGCCTCCAACAGGCCTGGAAATAAATGGAAGTAGTGCCTTGAGGATGAATGATGGTGTCTCTCAAAATCACAAATGTGGTGGCCTGTAAGTGCTGGCAGAGGGATATTAAGTTTGTTAGCTCCCGGATGAGCACCTGGTTTGCTAACGTAAACTGGGGAGATTCTTGCTGGAGGGGAGTTAGTCAAGGGGGGCGAAAACCTTTTTGGGTCAGTGAATGTTGATAAATGTAGATGAGTAGGAGCATGTTCTAAACCAATGTCTATGCCTAGAGGAATATCTGGAAAATACGTTTATCTTGAGCAACAAGAGTGATGTCTTGATCTCGCTCTTCATCTTTGAGGATATAAGGGTCTAGGCAAAGATTTATATCTCCCTGGTGCCATAGGTGATGATGGAGGGTTCGACCAACGCTCTACCAGAGGAGGAGGAGAAGTAGCAGAAGGAAGAGGTGGATAAGTCGATAGAGAAACTTGGGGTTGTGGAGGTGAAGGCTGCAAAGCAGGAGCTGGAGAATCTGGTGTGACCACCCAGAATGATGGCATAACTAGTGAATATGCTCTGGAGTATTTGAGTTCCATGCTGCAGGCAACCTTCTCACCCTCATCTTTCTTACCTAATTGGCAGATTCGCATATTGAAAAAGAAGAACCAGTGTCTCTCAACGTCTATGTGTGTCTCAGCGTTGATGGGTGCTATGACGTCATGGTGCGTCTAAAACGTTGACCAGTGTTTCTCAGCGTCGATGGGTGCTTCGACATCATGGTCTAAGTCACACCGTCGAGTGTCTTTTGGCCCAGCCCTCATTGGCAAATATGTTGACACAACCTTGACTCAACAATGAAGCCCTTGTTGCGGAATGGGAGAATTACTGTTTTTCAGGTTGATGTCTCTTTTTGGATCTCCCTTTCGTGGAGTCCTTAGAGAAGGGGTAAAACACTCGTAGTGAGCTGGCCGTTTTCTCACTGTGCAATTATCCTGCTTCTTCAGATAGCGCCCTCATGCTGTTTGTGCAGCTGAATCTTCTCCCAGTCACCAGAGCCAGAAAAATAGAACGGAGGTAACTGCTACTGGATAAGCATGATGGGATAATGGATGGCTGTGGGCCCTTATAGATGCAGTGTCAGTTTTCACATTAAAAAAACTGTAGCCTGTATGGCCACATTGTCCTAATTCCGTTAACTTCATTTTCTTTATAAAAGGTTTGCAAATAAGTTTCTTTTTCAGAAAACATTACTCATTTTCTAGTAACTTTTCTATATATAGCCAATTTTATAGGCTGCAAAAATATTACCAGATTTGGCCTTCCGGAAGAAAGGTGAAAATGGACCACGAAAGAAGATATATTTTAAAGAAATGCTCAGTGATCCGCATGTGGGCGGCACTATTGAGTGCATATCATCACCGGAGATCCCCTGAAGAGAATGGTCATTTCCTTGGTCCATGGTAAGCTTTGCCTCCCCTCAATTTTGAACAGATTTTTGTTGGTCGTCCCACATGATGTGACTGCATTATGTGCTATTCACAGTTCTTTTCTAAAACACAGTTGTTTGAAAGGATAGTGCAATGCTACATGTTTCCTTATAGTACTTCTTTTTCAAATGTAACATTGTCAATGTACACACTGTTTATAAAGGCATGGCTTCTTTCCAAAATATTTGTCCCTAACGGACTGTCCATCTTTTTGCAAACAACTCATCTAGATTAAAGTCCTTAAAATAGCACATCACCAGGACAAGGTTCACATCTTTCATAAGCTTTATGGGTTGGTCCTAGGATCACTATCCTGAAGTTTAATTTTGTTTTGAGTCTTTCTATAGGATTAGGAGCCGAATGATTTTGTTAATCCTTTACACGTACAGGTGTCACAAAGCAGAATCAAGAGCCTTTGCTGTTATGGAACATCGAAACAGTAGCAGTTTCACAACTAGATCATGGTAAGCACATTACGGGTTACCACAGGCGCATATCAGGGAAGCCAAAATAATGCAACAGTACAGCCAAACACAACCAACAAATGCAGCCACAAGCTTCCAGCATCACAGCCAGAAGCACACAGTGGTTCAACCAAGCAAACTGCATTACAAGAATATACCACTACTTACAGCTAAGTGCAATGGGCTGAGGGGCGTTCTGGTGTCCGCTTCATTCAGCATGTCTGTCCCGGATGTCTCCATGAGCTGACAAACGCAGTCAAAACACAAAAAAGGTAATTGTTCCTTTCAAGTTCAATTAACCGATTTGTAACAGGGATGGTCTGCATTAGAAGGATGCACTGATTTCTTTGAAACATGAGGGTCTATTCCCAAAGTATAGTTTTTCAGAACACTTATACCAATACTGAATACATTTACAACAGGAATTATTCCACATGTTTCGGTCTGATATTTATAACTAACCGGCTATCCTGGAGCAGTGTAATCTAAGTTGACTGTTGATTAGGTCATGCAGTACCATGAGGTGTTCCCTATCTATTTTATTCAAAGTCTCAAAAGACTATTATTTCTGAGAAAAACAATTTTGAATAATATTATTAGCACACACCAAATCACTTAGAATAGAGGGTCATCACATTGATATGAAATCATCTTTGCTCAAACCTTGGACATCTGGTTCACTACCAAGCTTCACATGTTTTTGAAGTAAAACCTATTAATTAGACTTATTTGCAAACTAGTGGCAAGCTTTGCCATTTGACCAAGGGCCACCGTTTAAAAAACATAACTTTGAGACAGTAAATAAACTCACAACAGTGGCCCTAAACTGGCCACTGTTGAGTCTCTAAGAGGATGCTAAGTGGGCATAGTTGAAAAGTCTCGGAAGACAGCAGTCCTTGATATTCCTAACTCCCTGATCAGTTATTAAACCAACACTAATTTTCAACTATTTAGATTCACAGATTGGAACGTCACAGCACCATCAGTGGACTCTGAGCCTGCCAAGAGTGCAATGCACAGTCCTTGGTCTATGCAATGGGATCAGCAGCCCTGCTAAGAACAATCCTAGGAGCACTATAATTGGGCATATTAGTAAACCTACTGTGAGGGGCAACAGAGTGAACACTAGCCGCACCACTCTCTGGAGCCATCTTGTCTCCCTAGGACATCCCCGAGACAAAGATGGATGTGCACCAGTCTAGGTTTCTGGTTTGAGAAGTACAACACCTGCACAGAGTTGCCAATGCCTATGTTACAGTTCCCAATCCACACAGGGCTCAGGTGGATTTCAAGAGTGGCAGAAGGAGAAAGGTAGCACCCAGGACTCTGTGAGCTGGAAACTAAGCATGGCTGCAGACATGCTTGCCTCATCAAGAACCCAGCAAATGAAAACAAAGTGAATGGGCCAACAGCTGGCTAACTCGAGCACAATGTGAATGGCAGATCAACATGGGTTAAAGAGATGTTAAATAAGGTGCTAAATGAAGATCTGTGCAAGGCTAAAACCGCTGGGTTTCGGCTGAACACGCCAAGGTGATGGAAATGCAAGCTGCGATCAGCCTGTGCACTGATTTTTCTGAAGGATAAAAGCATTGCAACATGGAAGGTAAAATCACAACACTATCGGTGCTTATATAGTGATCACAGTGTAGGGTGAAAGACTGTCACAGAAAGCATTTTGATGTTTGTGTCCATGTAATGACATGGATAGTAAGTGATTAGAAATGCCACTGACAAAAGGAGCAGCGCAAAGATAAAACCTTCTGCTCATGTGTGGACATTGATAAGGCAAATTCAAATATTTCCGAGCCCAAAACTAACTATCTAAACTAATTAAACATTAGCTGTATACAAGTAGACAGTTTTAACAAGCAAAAGTAAATGCACACACACTTACAACGTCCAGAGGAGTTTCCCTTGAAATCTGAAAGGCAAAACCAAAGGATGAATGAACAAATAAATGTACTTCCACTTACAAAGTCCTATATTATACTTTTGCAGACACACATGGAGAATAAAGTCGAGGGAACTAGAAGCTCCGGCTGCTGCCCTAGTTCTCTTTAACCCCCTCCACGCTGATGACGAGCTGGGCTCGTCATGAGGTAGCCTCCTGGTACGCTGATGACGAGCCCAGCTCGTCACGTAACATGCGCTTTTAAAAATCTCCGCGTACGAGCGGAATTCCGCCCGCACGCATGCGGTTAACGTCAGGGGGCTGGCTTTAGCTGGTCATTCAATGTGTTAAATTAATAGGACTTCCAAACACTTACCACAGTCAGCAAGCAGACCACGCAGGTATACAAGTAGAGACTTGGCTATGCCTCAGCATTCTATTTCCTTTTTAAATGCTTTTGGGAACTACTGGATGATAACTCAGTCAAAGCAATAGCTCAACAATCCCCTGCGCTTTTATTTGAAGCCCGAGGACTAGCAACAAACCAGGTGCTAGTAACCATAAATTAAGGAGCGGTCTGAGATTTGTGTGTGCACTTTCATTCCAAAACAATTGAGTTTGCCCATTTCTTTTGGTATTTAGGTATTTAACTTTACATGCGACATGACCAGGGGACACACTTTATGGGAGATGACGCGGGTGCTGCGGTGGCTAACCTTGGCATCATGAGGGAGTGTGATGTCAAGATGAGCAAAAACCTCAGCTTAAATCTTTAACCACCACCTTCTAGACATCCACTTAAGAAAGATGTAGCTATTATAATCCAGGCCTCTTTCTTCAGCTGCGATTGTGCTATATGATTGAAGCCGCATCAGGAGCACATCCTGATCTTTGAATGAATGGAAGATGAGGTTTGTGAAAGGTAGCAGCACACCGCTTTGAATGGGCTACACAACAAATATACTACATAGGTGTTTACTTTTGACTGTCTCCTACAATCATTGGTTGTGGAAGAGAGGAGTTAATATTCTAAACTTGGCTGCTGCAGTATTTGTAATGGGTCAAAATACTGCAACATCTCTGCGCTTCAATAACATTGTTCTTTCTACTTGTTCAAACCACCAAAGCGCCTGCAGAAATCTTCCGAGTTGTCCAATCACAAAGGGCCAACTAGTGGCGGATGCACGAAAAGGGACATACCAATACAATCTACTCTCAAAAAGCAAGGTATCAAGGGTTTCAAAGGTATGATCAAAGCAGCTTCACAGTGGACACAGATATTGTAAACGCTGTAGAAAGAGAAAAATTGCTTCGCTGTCACGTTCGACTCGCAATTTGTGGGTGATTATACAATCATATGCTTTGCATTTTCCAGTTATGTAAAACTGACAAGAGTAGTTTACAATATTTGAAAATCATTCTTCTAGGCACAGAGATCAAACGCATGTTTTTCTCAATGTACCAAAAAATTGCCTTTCAGAAATATTCTATAACCTGCCAACAGTCAGGGGTAATCAAAGTCTTGTAACTAACGAGATCAGAAGCTTTTGTGCTAAGCCGATCATCCAGCAGGCCTCTACATGCAATCTTGTACGCGTCACAGCCTCAGTGCGGATCACTGTGCTAGGCCCAACTAGAACAAAAGGAAGATGCAGTTATTCCCCAGCAAGATGGCTTAGTAAGGTAAATGCTTGCTGATGAATCCCAGCAATATCAACTTCGCCTTCTATCCTGCTGTGGTCAGTCTGCACCATGTTTTAATCCATTACAACAGAACACCCAAAGGCTTGAAGCCTAAAAGGCCCATCAAACGATGCACGTTTCCTCGTGGATGCAGCTCAAACTGTTATGGTTTCATTCTATTGCTCAGCCTTTTCCTGTCAGTGGAAACCCTTCGTGCACTGTACCAAGAGGTTGTGCCTCTTCCAATCCAGTTCATGCAGCACTTCTGTGACCGGAATCCTGGTCCATCTATCACCATTCCTTACTCTATCTTTATGTGCCTGTATGTCTGGAACCTGTTCCCATCGGAGGTCCGGTTTTAAATGTTTGGACAATGAATCCAGAAGTTTGAAGGAGCTGCTTACGTTTTTTCTACTATAATATTCAGAGGATATTCTTCTGCACCTTGTGCGCGCACTGGACACACTGTGAATCTGAAAAGTCACCCCTCAACCTACGAACCTCCAAGAAAGGAGGGCAGATTTCTGCATCCACACCGTAACATAATATCAGGCAATTTACTCGTTACAAGCTACACATTCTCTTGAACAGCAGATGCCCCCACACCTAATCACAGAGGTGCTTACAAGATCTTGTAAAAGGAGCTCTGTTAATATGTTACCATCATCGATTATCTGGTTCTGTTGAATCTTGGGATTTAGATGGGTCCCAATAGCTTACCACCAATTTACCGCAATCGAATGTGTTTGGCCTGCATAGCCTGACTAAGCTTGGTAATGTGGAGGATGATCCACAATCCTTGCCAGCACAGACCACCAGTTTACCACGCCTCCATCAGCACCTGCTGCTGGACGGAGTGACTTTTTCCCATACTTATTTTTATGATATCCTGAAATGTAGCAAGCTTTACTACTAAAATTGCCTTTTTGGACTGCCAAATGCTTAATTACCAGACTATTTGTTTACAAGAAACATGCACAACTACTACTACTATGCATTTTGATGGATTTGAATGCTTTTTAACTTTTACTCTAGGCTCTGAAGGACCGCCCTTTAAAGGGCCTTCCAACGTGGGTGTCTATGGTCCGCGTGGTGACCTCGAATGAGAAAGAATCTAGTAATCTCAGTCCCTTAGAAAGCTGGGTCTTTATGTGTTATATCAAAAATCTAATTTACTGTGTGAGGAATCCAGTGGTTCTCTTATGAGTGGACAGGGGCTTGCTATGCAATTCCAAAGAGTGCTATTTGGGGGTAGTGTGGTCGAGCAGCCTTAGGCGTAACACATTAGAGTGCAAATACACACAATGATTAATACAGGACGCACAACTCAAAGAGAGAACCCACACCAAATTATAAAAATAGCAAGTATCTTTATATATGTTTAGACATCAGAGAAAAATCGTACTTTTTTAAATATAAATTATTTTCACTGTAAAAAAGTGGACAGTGCAATTTGTGAATTCTGTAATGTTATTCTATGGAAGGATAAACACATTCTTCAAACCGGTATAGTACAGCAACTCACAAGACCAATCTCCAGGAGTTAAGAGTGGTGGGCAAGGTCCAAGACAGCACCAGCAGTACATCACCAGCAGCACAAGGGCGATCAGGTGCAGGGCGCAAAACAGCATCGGGAGCCCGATAGGTTTCTATGGAGATCAGTCACAGCGAAAAGAGGCTGCAGGCTCTGGCTGGAAGGCGAGTCGGCTTGAATCAAGTCCTGCGATGCTCAGGGACATAGGGACACCTGGGGTTCTCTTCTCCATGGTCCGGGAGCGACTGATGCAGAGGAGACTTTAGGAGTTGGGTTTTGTTACTGAGAGCAGTTGTGGTCGATGGGGCCTGCGTACAGAGGCTGCAGGTGACGTCTAGTAGCCCACGAGGGGTGAAAACTCAATGGACTCGAGCTCTGATGGGCTGGGGACCTTGTCGACACTGATGGCCCACTTCAACTCTGGGGTTCCAGAGACCTCAGTCTTATTTTGGAGTTTCTGCAGGATGCACAGAACAGTCCCACTGTTCTTCTGGAGGGCTTGGTCTTTACTGAAGGCAGGCAGTCCCCCCAAGTTTTAGAGGCACATAGCTGCAGGAAGAGTCACCTTTGGCAAAGGTCCGACATAGGGCGGCAGACAGGACAGCAGGGCTGGGGCCAAGTCAGGTACGCTCTTCAGTCTTCTGCTTTTGAGGCTCTTCGTGTCCTTCCTTTGTAGGTCATCAGGATCTCCTCTGGTGCCGAGGGCTCCCCTAAATACTCAATTTAAGGGTGTTTTGGGTGAGCAAAGCTCTCAGCGGCTGGATACCCTTGTGGGAGATTAGCCGCACTTTATAAATCCGGTTTGATTGACCCATCTTGCTATTAGTCTATTCCCCGGCTTGATTTATCTGCCAAGTTACTGCGCAGAATTGTAATAGGAAAATGATGCTTAGGACTGCAGAAAATCATAATATAAGACATTCAAGCTTAGTTTTCATGAGGGTCATTATACCCAACAACAGTGGAGTAATTTCTATTTCTTTTGTGCACGGAAGGTCTCCGTCCACCAGCACATTCTTCACCTCTAGACTATCGTAGGTCCCAGACTGTTTTTGAAAACACTGCAATAGCTCGCCTGCAGTGGTAGCTGTAGCTGGCTCCTCCTTTGCATGGTTTGCTGTGCAGATGTGATGTCAATGGAACCATGCAGTAACACCCCGGTGCCCTGACGTCAGTTCCTTATACTTTTCACTCCAAGCACTTAGAGGTAGAGACAAGGGACAGAATCGGCTTGAACATGAATATGCAGTCATCTGATCTAAATTGTAAGCTCATTCATTTTCGGTGACTATCTTTCAGAACTGGGAGGTTGGCGAGATTGTTGAGCAATCTGAAGGTTCATTATCCACCAGAAAGATTACCAAAGCTAAATACCTTTCTTCCGATGGATCCTTCTACCTGCAGATTTCCCATCTCTTGAATACCTACTACAGCAGTACTCCCTCCAAGGTTGTGGGTCCCAAAGAGGCAGAGATGTTTTAAGGCATGGGCCCCTGATAGAGTTAGCTCTGTTCTGCAGAGTCTTGCCCTGATAACCTTGAATAACTCTTCAGCAGATTGTTTTTTATGCCTTTTTCCTTTAATTTATTTTTAATGTGGGTAACGTGGGAGTCTATTAGACATTTTGCAGACTAATGTGTTTATGTTTCAAGCAACATACCTAAAAAAGCGTTTTAGATACAAACAGGATCGCATATATGAGAAATGGGAGGGTATTAGAGATTATTTGCAGTAATATTGGTGAGCTGCTGCTGTGTTACAATTTTGAACACATCTCTATCCATAAATATAGATATAAACACATTAAGAATTTGGACCAGTGTGCCTGTGCATGTGGATCAAAAGTTCTAAGCTGCTCTGAACAGGGCCCCCAAAATATGTTTGGCCTAAATATCCCAACATCCTTAAGATGTCCCTGCAAAGAGGTCAAACCAGGAATAAGGGAAATGGCCTTCCCATCTCACATCTCAATCCAAGCAATAATGCTTCACAAATGTGTAAAGGGAAATCCGTGTCATTCTGAAACACATCTCTCCTATGGACACTACCCTGGTCAAGGGAGAGGTCTTCTCTCTTGTGGAGTAAGCCTAGGTTCCTCCTGGTGGTTCCTTTTTAACAAGGGCAAAACCAATCTAAGTGTAGATGACAATCCATTGTGACGGAGTCCTTTTCTGGACTTCATGCTGTCTGCATATCCAAGAAAGAGCCGATCATCCGATCTGAATTCCTTCATCGGATCGATGTAGAAGCAGACTGCCGTAAAAAGGTGTGGCAGAAGGAAAACTGTGGGAAGTGTAAGTCACTGGCCCATATGCAATGGGGTAAACCCCTTGGACAGGATACCCGCTTTAGTTCTCATACAGTGTGTGTGGGTAGAAACAGGTTAAGGATGGAAGACAGTGCTTGCAACTTACTGCCACATCACGTTGACGTTGAAGTGATGGCCATCAAAAAAACAGTCTAAGCGAATTGGTCACAACCAGAACTGTCTAAGGGGTCAAACGGACTTCTCAGTAGCGTCAGAACAAAAATGAGATTCCGTTGGGGCATGTGAAAAGTACAGTGGGAACATATAGGCTAGCTAACAGCACAAGTCTACGTCGTAAAGTTCTTCTCCTTACCAGTTCAAGACACAGGCGGTGTCCATAGGCAGCAGAATAATGAACAGCGTTGTAACCTTGCTTGTCCCGGATCCCTGGGTTGGCATCATTTCGTAGCAAATATTCCAGGCACCTAGAACAGGCAACAAGGAATATACTTTGAAACAAAATATTATTATCTAACATTAAATGACTGAGATTATGATTTATATATAAACAAAAGTTACAGAGGTGTTAAAGTTAGGTTCAGATTTTACACACATAAAACCATAGAAATTCTGCAGTTATCACAAGTAACTATGATCCATGTTATAAGGTAACTAATTTACGCCCCCACCATGCACAGTTTTCTCAATTGTTTAACTGCAAATGTTGAATGATATTATCAATTATGTCATAGATGTCATAAGTGATGTAATATGTGATGTAATATGTGGGGTAATAAGCAGTGCATGGAGAGGGCATGAGTTATAGTTACCTCAGGGCATGCGTTATAGTTACTGGAGATAACTAACTAGAAATGCTGAATTTCTAAAGGTTGTGTGTTGATGTCAAATATGAATCTAAATTATAAAGTCCCTGTAGCCTTTTTCTTTCAGTGAATTTCTAAAGTTTTTTAAATTCTATTTCCCAACTATAACGCCCCGTAACCTTTGGTTTTTTAGTGAATTTTACAGTTTAAAAAAAATATAAATTGTACTACAATTTTACCCACAAGTTCAATTTACAAATATAAATTTTCACAAGGTTATAAATACATTTTATTCACTTCATGCTTATTTATTTTAAAACTAAAAATGTGTAAAAATGAAGGCAGGTGAGGGGAGGGGGGATGTGGTGAGGGGGCGAGAGGGTGTGGGAGTGTGAGCATGGGTGTGTGGGAGTGTAAGTATGGGTGTGTGGGAGTGTGAGTATGGGTGTGTGTGAGTATGGGTGTGTGTGTGTGTGTGTGTGTGTGGGGGGGTATGGGTGTGTGTGAGTATGGGTGTGTGTGTGTGTGTGTGAGTGTGTGTGTGTGTGTGTGTGTGAGTATGGGTGTGTATGTGTGTGTGTGTGTGTGTGTGTGTGTGTGTGGGTATGGGTGTGTGTGGGTATGGGTGTGTGTGAGTATGGGTGTGTGTGTGTGTGTGTGTGTGAGTGTGTGTGTGTGTGAGTGTGTGTGTGTGTGTGTGAGTATGGGTGTGTGGGTGTATAACTGGGTGTATAAGTGAGTGGGTGTGTGAGTGGGTTTGTAAATGGGTGGGTTAGTGTGTGAGTAGGTGTGTGTATATGGGTGTGTGGGAAAGTGTATAAGTGTGTGTGGATCTGTGAGTGGGTGTATGTGTTTTTTATTGGGGGCTGGATCCGCAAATCCACCTAAATCTGTGAGGATCCTCGCACTCTAAAAAAACGTTTTTGGACAATTTCTTGCCCAGGAGTGGTCCCTTACAGACCCCTCAATCAGTCCCATGGGGTCAGAGTTCCTCTACCACACCGGAGCCCAATAGATTTCAATTGATGCAATGACCACACACCAATTAATTGGTGAATTCCAGAAGAAAAAAGACATGTGACAGTTATTTCTCTACTCATTATCGCCTGCGTGGGTAATCCATGAATTTGTTCAATTACATATTATCCATCATATTGGGAATCACAATAACCTAAGCAACGATAAAAATAAAAATAAAAATTTGGGGGGATTCCAAAACACACATCACAAAATGACAGTGAACATTCGTATGAATAGTGGACGAATAATCATTACATACATTTTCTTTAGGAAGTCATTAATTAGTTTGTATTATTATAGATGAGAAACTGCTTCCAATGTAGTGTACTAAAATATCTGATTGGCACTATTCATCCGAATGTTAGCTGTTCGTGCGATATCAATCAAATGCTTCTTTTCTGGAATTCACCAATTAATTGGCGTGTGGTCATTGCATGAATTAAAATCCTTTGGGCTCAAGTTATTTATTAACAAGATTACAAAGCATTCATCGTGGGAATTGTATTTTAGGTGTCAATTGTGTATTATATCCCGAACTACATCTCCTAAAATGCAGCATCAGGAGCATCAGTGGGAGAGTATATTTAGTGATGGAAAACAAACTTATATGCTGTGAAAAAGACTGAAAGGTTGAAACTAGCTGGCGTCATATTTTCACCTAACACAAATAAATAATTGTCTTTGAGACAGAGTGCAGCATACTTCTGGTTTTAATCTACATCAGAGGGTGTTGGTCACCTCAACGCCAGCACCGACGAGTGAGCCTGCCAGAGCAGTGTTTGACCAGTATTGATTACACTTGGCAGCACCCAGGGCATCGGATTGCAATCTACCTCTTACCAAGGCTTGACTGCCTTAATGCCAGAATTAGAGGATGCTGTTGTAGCGGGAGTCTCCCCTGGTAAGAGTGCTGCGTACCATTGTTTAGTTGAAACATGTATGGGGCTCCACCGTGGTCACATTTATATTTAACCGCCTTTGGACGCCTTCATTACAAAAAAGTGCTTACATGTCAGAGTCCTATGTGCTGTATTTTGCAACCTGGTTTGGCTACATAAGGGGGGAACTGATTTGACTCATTGTGACAGTGATTTAAGAGCAATAATGGATCAAAAGCTGCAAAGCATTTAAGAGAGGCTGCAGCTATGTTTTTTAAGACAACACAATCAAAGTGGCACTGTAAGGGATAATACTGACAGGAACATTACGCCTAAAGATTTGAAACAATTGTTCAAATACAACTTGGGGACCATCTACACAGCAGTTTGAAGGTCACAACAAGATTAATCTTAAGATAGCCCTATGAGGACAGTTATTAAAGACATCTGTATGAGGACTGAAACCAGGAAGCCTCTAGAAATGTACAGAGGGTTAAAAGCTGAAGCAGAGCTGTTCATCTGCTATGAAGCAGGGCCGGATCGGTGGACTGAAATGAAAGGAGTTTGAAGAAAGAGCAAAATCAACCCTCTGAGTGAATGTGTGGGCCAGAGGTGCAGATGGTTTCTAGTCATGGCCACAGTTTACTCAATAGCTCTCTCCAAGAAGAGCTAGCCTGAAAGGGTGGTACAGAGAGGAGAGCAAAAGAAGTTGAGCTGAAGTTTTGCACAGGGAGGCAATCTCGACTCCGAAGACCAGATAAAAATGCATTTGCGGGTGCCATTAGTTCTGGATCCTTCCAATCATCAGGAGTCAGATGGTGCAATCGGTATTTCTCTCCATGAATGAGCTGCGAAGGGAATTAAAAGCCAACTCAATGCCTTACTATTTCCTTCCTAATTTAGCACCTCACATACTGACCGAGGGTAACGAAAGAAGTTACAGGAAGAAGAGCAAATAAATAAGTGTGAAAGGTGGGAGAGCAAAGGAAAAATGCTGGCACATATTGTGCCTTCAAGGATCAGCTCAAAATATATGATCTTTCAGAAAGGCTGTTTCATATCTGAGGAGAAACAAGAGAATTCTGATTTTCAGGTATTCTTCTTCTTAGCATTCAAGATTTCCAAGGTAAAATCTTTGGCTTCAAAATATGAACTCCAGGGATCGGACTCAAGAAAACGAGAAAAGATCTGAAACTTGCGAGTGAGAGATTTGAAACAAGTGATCGATTGTTTCCTGGACACTGGATCAGTAATTTGGATTTTTTTGAAGGTGAAGAAAAGCACAGGGGAAATTCACTATGTTTGGGTCCCTTCCAGTTTTCTGATAAACTGAGACAGCTGATCTCATTTTTCTTTTTCTTTTTTTTTTTTTTAAATCGGCTAGATAGGATTTGACTGGCTACTGAAGAAGCAATGTGGAGTTGTCTGCAGACTGACGGATAAAGTTGCTGCAAGCCTCCAAGTGATCAATGTGCATGTTGAACAAAGATGGGGCACCTTTGTGGACACTAGTCTGTTTTTTCTTGTGATATTTTACCTGTCATTTCACAATAGTTTAGTAAAGAACACAAACCATATAAAATAAAGAATTACAATTCCATTCTATTGTAACTACTCTTAACAAGGACTAATGATTTCTTTTAACTTCATTCAACTTGAAAAGCCAACCGTTAGAAAATATTTTAATTTAGCCTTCAGTGAAGATTGTGTCTAGTTTTAGTGCTATGAATGTAGTTATTTTTAGTTTGAATTGTCAATATCTATGAAAAGTTAACTTGATTTAAAAAAGTGATAAAGTATACAGCATGTAATATTACATTCCTTCTCACATTTGAATGATATTGCTACCCAGCATAATTTCCACTGAAAGTTATCACCATTTAACATAGGGTGGATAGTTCCAACTTCTATTACACTGTAATTACTTAACTATGCTACATTATTATTATTATTAATTATTAAGGTTTTTGTAGAGCGCGCAGTAACCCTGGAGCATCCCGGCGCTAAATCAGACTGACTATGCCAGAATTACTGCATGCAATCTAGGAAATAGGAAAATGTGTTTAATTTGACACAGTCCAACAAGGAACTAAGATGAAATAACATTGTATCATTAATGCCAATCACCCTTCAATGTCAAATCACAGTCATCCAGCAGTGGAAGGAGCAGTTGTATCCATAATCTTTTAGAGACTACTGTTAAATGACCACGTTGTATATTTGACTCTACTTGAATTTAGATGGTGTACACAAAATCAAATGACTAAAATATATCGAGGCTAACCTACAGGCAATCCGGTTACATAATTTATACGAGGACCCGAAGTCTTGTCTGAAAATTTCTAAAAAAAGAATTGAAGTTGTGTTTATTTGATAATTTTGATAGAAAGAGGTATGACCTCAACTGTAACTTGACCACAGTAAGACATTATCTTTTAGCTCCTAGCATAAGTAATATTTCAACTTCATACGAGTCATTTGTAACGAATCTCCAGCATAGATACATATTACTGAGATTCTGATTAAAATACATACCACTTATGCTAGTTATCTTTCTAAAACATATTCCATTGATGCCCTCTCTTCATATCCACATGACAACCTTTCTCCTACGGACGATTTACAATTGTTTTTTTGACTGCAAACTGTATATGAAGGAATAGATATATCCTTCTGCTTATACGCAAATTAAAGATTAGATAATGCCGCCCAGCACTTTATTACTTCCAGCAATTACCAGACCTCTTGGTATGTTTTCGTCTGGCCTGGTTCTTATCTGCTACAAAGACAAGAAGGCAAATTCCATAGTCTGAATTTTATAACTAAGATAAGGGTCAATTTGATTAATTCCTGTTCTTATATTGATGAATTCTTTTTATTGATTATGTTTTTATATTCTTAAGTTGTATTAATAACTCAGTTTTAATAGATGTCTTTTTATTCTGTAATGTTTTTAATATTTAGAATGTATATTTGTACAATACTTTTTATGCCGTTATTTTATGGGCTAAATAATGTTTCTATGCCTGACAGACTGTTGCTGCCATAAACAGGCTGTAAGACCCATGCTATGTGATATGATCACAGCTACATATCTAGAGTATCTACATTAAGTGGAGCTTTCCAGAACATTAAACTGTGTTGCCCTCAACCCCATTATTTCCAAGATTAAGTTAACCTCTCAAGTTTTACTGACTTTGGGGAGGACATATGATTTAGTCTGTTTCATCCTAACTCGAGCCATGATCGCAGGTACCGCAGAGGCCAACACAGTACTACAAATTTAAATAACCAATTAGAGATTTGCTTCAAGTGGTACTGAACTCTGCTGACCCAGCACCCTCCTCCAAGGTGGTGCTTCAATCTCATCAAGGATCACCTATAGCTTGGAAACCATGATTCCTCCACATAAGGTGCTGTTGGTAATACTTCAGATCAGGCAGCCATTCCTATAAGAGAATCAAATACCCCCATGTTCAGAATTACATTTTGCATGACTTCCAGTCCCAATCAAATGCTTCTTCCTGTTGAACATGGGGCCACAAATTAACCTGTGGGTAAATTCCAGACCCATATATTTGTAGGGATGGACTATACACAGGTGTGTAAGGAGAGAATCATGGTCTTTTCTAAGATCGCCTTTAAATTCTTAACTTTTGAGTAGCATCCTTTCAAAATGTTCAAATCTCAGTACAGGTGACCTTTCCTCTACATGTGACACGGCAACAAAGTCACAAAGCCAAGTTACACTCTCCAAGGGAATGCCACCCAGTTGACCACTGGTGCACACATCTGCTATAATTTCATTTTATGCACATGCACAGCTCACACTTTCCTTAATTCTCAATGTCCAGTCTCAAATGAAAGCAGCACACTCACTTGCCATCGGTGTCGGATGCAGCAGCGTAGTGCAAAGGGGAGCAGCCCCGCTCATCGATGTCATTGACACTGGCTCCAGACCCCACAAGAGCGAACAGGCACTGGTAGTTACAATTCACAGCAGCGTAGTGCAGTGGAGATCTTTGCAGGCAATTTGGTAAGAGCAGGAAAAAAACAATAGTTATGTTAGAGCACAGATCCAAACTAAAGTGCAAGCAAGAATGTGAGAGGAACAATTCATGAGCAATATTACTTTTGTATGTGAAATCTCCCTCCAAAAGGATTTAGTTCTTGTTTAGTTTATTCGCTTTAAAGAAGCTATATGCCCCCCACAGTGGAGATGGAGTTGGATGTTGACCTATGTAACAGTGGCTGGAGTTTTTTCATGTGATAAAAGCTTTGACTACCTTTACTATCATGAAGGCAGATAATGACAAAGAAATCTTTGCCATCGTCCAAAGCTTCTTGTCACCGCAGGCGGAGCAAAAAACGATCCCTGTATTCGCCTTACATCCATCGGCCTCACCGGGTCAGTGCGGTCCTGGCTGGAATCTTTCCTAGACTCCTGCTCCCAGCAAGTTTGGATGCCCCCGTACTACTCCTCAGCCAGGGAAGTTCAGACAGGGGTCCCACAGGGCTCAACATTGAGCCCGCTCCTCTTTAACATCTATATGACCCCGCTGATCTTCCTGGCCGAAGAGCTGGGCGCCAAAATTATGGCCTACGCCGATGACACCCAGCTCCTGTTCACCTGGGGCAACTCTATGGTGGAAACAGACGCGGCACAAAAATGCCTTGCTGCCGTATTCACTTGGCTGGCTCAGGCCAAACTAAAATGCAATGAAGGAAAATCCGAAATAATACTATATGGGCAATTCCCTGCCCTGTTCACAGAATCAATATGGCCACCTGATTTCCCAGGTCCCCTTTCGGAGGGCGGGCCAGCCAAGAATCTTGGTATTTGGTTTGATGACGATTTAAGGTTCTCAGAGCATATAAAAAGACTTACGGGCGTCTGCTTTGGGACCCTCAAATCCCTAGGCAGATATTTTCCCCTGCTTCCCCAACCGGCAAAAGAGACGGTCGCCCGAGCCCTCATACTGTCCCGCCTGGACTACGCCAACGCTCTCTATCTGGGCTCCCCCTCATTTCTGGTGAATAAGTTGCAACTTATCCGGAACGCGGCTGCGAGACTTCTGCTGGGCATCCCTAAACGCACCAGCATAAGATCTCAATTGGCCACACTCCACTGGCTGCCAGTGGCCCAAAGAGTCCAGTTTAAGGCCCTGGTTCTAACTCCTAGAGCCCTGCATGAGACTGGCCCCGCCTACCTAAAGAAAAGAGTGGCTTTTTACATCCCCAGCCGATCACTCAGGTCGGCCTCCCAGCGTCTGGTGGCAATCCCCCATTTCTGACGAACCAGGCTGGGCGGTCAACCGTTTTCGGTGAAAGCAGCCACTCTCTGGAACTCCCTCCCACTAACACTCCGCCACACGCGGGACCTAAGATGCTTTAAAAAACTCCTCAAAACCCACCTCTTCAGTCAGGCCTACTAAAATGCTTCTCTCTCGCTGTCTATGTAGTATTGCTCCGCACCAGGATCCTCAAGAGTAATTGTGTGCGCTACAAATACCAATATAACATAACATAACTATCTTTCAGCTGGATCACTGCCTTTCGATTACATTTCATATTTGGCGACAACTGGGTATTCAAGGACAAGTTACTGGCTTGTGGAAATTCCCTCTTTCACATTTATTTGATGCTGATCTACCTTTTGGGATAAAGAAGTTCAATCTTTCTTATGTATTACAGAATCTTATGCTAGATACATGCCAAATGTTGCTAAACATGTTGCATCTGAGAGCTACTAAAAAAATTAATTAACTTCGCTTGTATGGATGGAATCCGGTTAGAAAGAGTTTAAGGATATTAAATCTACTTTGTAGTCAGCACAATCCCTCAAAGGTTCCAGCCAGGGTCGCCATCCCTTGTCATTACCAATGCTTATGAACTTATAAACAGAATCATTCAATACGTTATTAGAATCTGAATGGTTGCTATAAACAACTTTAGCTACAGTGAGACAGTTTTCTAAAATCTTTATTTTGATGGTCCCGCAAATTTCAGCACAGACAGATTCATCTTAATACCACATGCCTGTGTAATCATGAAAACGTTTTCTTTCAATTATTGTTGGATTCTAGTACCATCATGTTTAAAGTAATATATATTAGTGTTGTATATATTGACTACTTGTTTCGAAATGGATCCATTCCACTATATGTGAATTGTTAGTTTACTTCTTCATTTCAGGCACATATTTCTGTTTGATGAATTGCGTAGCGATGGGAAATATCCCAAAATCAATTGGGATTGCAATCTAGAGTGTTCTTTCTTATCGAGATTCATTTCAACCGTATGAACAAATACATTAAAAAGAACCCAGAAACGATTTCACCATGCTGTGAAGTTTTACATTTGAATAATAACTTATGGATGAAGCATACTCAAACAGGAACCCTAGATATGTGCCTGGTGAGAACGTCTCATAAAATGGGTAGCTAAATATTGACACATTGATCTTCACAGTTGAAAGAAGATACCAGACTGCACACTATGAATTGATTCAATACAAGATTGTGATTTATCAAAAGTGTGCTTTCCTTAGAGGTAAATACATTTGAAAATTAGATTTCAAGTAAAGCAACACCAACCTGAGATCCAAAAAGGTAAATATTACTTGTGAGGAAATGGGATATATTAAAGGTGTGGTTGTGGGACCTCACCGTGCAATACACTACCAATCCCCTTAGTTACAATCAAGTTCCGTTTGTTATACCTTAGCTCAACCATGAGTAGCCGTGTATGAGCAGGCAGGCTTACACAAAGGAACAATAGTAAAGCATTTAAACAGCACAAAAAACAATTGACGAAAGAAACAAGACAAGGAATTCCACACACATTTATAAAAATAGATTTGATTTTTATGAATTTTTAGTCACCAAAATGAAAAAGACCTACCAGAGGGTTCTGGGGTTAGGAATTTTACAAGGTACAGTAAATCACAACTTTTCACTTAACTGCAAACAAGCATGTTTCTAAGTTGTAATGAGGATACTTACAGTGACCAACTCCGGTAGGGAGCCAGTCAAGGGAACCATAAAGGTCCACCAAAACAGTTATCTGCTTAACCTCATGTGTGCGCATGACGAGCTCAGCTCGTCATGAGGCACGGTGGCCGTGTGCTCATGATGAGCTGAGCTCGTCATAACTGCGGCAGCGCTTGAACGCGGGGCTAATTCCCCCGCTGTGCTGAGCGTTCCAAAGAAACGGGTGTGGCCGTGACGAGCTCAGCTTGTCATGAGCACAGCGCCACCGTGCTGTGGGACGAGCTGAGATCGTCACGAGCACCGGGGCGTTGTGCGCGCCCCCCAGCACAGCGGGGGAATTAACCCAGCGGCGAAGGGGTTAAGAAAAGCTTTCTTCAGTCCAGTTCCAGTATCAGTAGCTCCTTGCCATTGACTGCTATGAAGTGGTCTTGTCCAAGGGGTACAGCATGCTGAAGATGCTCAAAGATGCTGAAAATGTTGTGCAGTTGACAGGGGTCTTCATGGTGCTACTTCTTGGTCCACTGTCCTGGTGAGGGGATTCCAGCCACACGGGTCGACTTACCTTGAAGTTTTCTACAGGTCAGCAGAAGCCCAGTTGCCCCTGGGGTACGTGTTGTCGATACAGTGAATTTAGCAGTTTCATTCTTTTGGCGATAACTCTCCTTATGGGTGGCCAATCCCCCCTCACCCCCCCGATCCAGCTGACTCAAGTGCAATATTTGAGCATTGGGCCTAGTCTCTTGGGCTTCATGGATGTGAGGAGCGGTGATCCAGGCTACCAATTCATCCCAGCAGGCTCCTTCAGCTTTTGTGGCCCTGTGATGCGAGCATGACGTCGGCCAACTGACTCTTGGAGTCTCTGTTTCAAGCTGGGCTCGGGGAACATCTTCTACACAAGCAGGCACAGTCCTTCACTTTGCTAGCCCAAGGATCAGCAGGTGCAGTCCAGCTTCAGTGAAGCCTCTTCCATGCTGGTTCCATGGTCAACATGGTAGTCGTCCTTCGGTCCTTGTTTTCCAGTTGAGCAAGATATGAGTTCGGAGTGGCAGAATTGCCCCTTTTATCAACAGAAAGTGCCCTTAGGGAGGTCCCAGTCACCAGCCAATGGGCTATCAGGATCCTTCCCGCCTGATGATAACTCAGACAGTGGCTGTATTTAATTCAATCATTCCATCAATCACTTTTTTGTTTTCTTCAGTGTGACGCTTTAGTGGGATGGGTACACGCCCAGACAAGGGTCCTGTGCACAGTGCCACTGGAGCCAAGCTATACCAGACTGATGTGCCCTAGTAAGGGCGAAACCTGTCTTGGGTTGCTTGTGTTTCGGTTCAGCGAGAGCACGACCTGACAGCTGGGGAAGACAGTTCCTATTAGAGAAGGGTCTGGAATTAATCACATGTGTGGGTCCAAAGTAAGGTGACATGGAGTTGAAAATACGATGGAGCCCAGAGTAATTGCCAGTGGCTGAGAATAATTCAAGCATTCCATCCATCATTTTTTGTATACTTCAGTGTGCATAGATTGTGCAAGAGTACTAACCTTGAAAAATAGGGATGCGGTGAAGTGCTTGTTTGGGGGCAAACATATGTTTTTGAACTTTCTACCCCACAAAAGCCATCCTGTTTGCATGGATTTCAGCATAGTAGTATTTTGTGAAAATGTGGATTTATGACCTTGTGAAAGTCAGGCACAAAACACTAATGGAAACATTTGCTAGAAAAGGTGGTGTGGCCCATTTCTTACTGGTCGAATGGGCGTTCGGTTGTTAGCAAGGGACTTTCCACTAGGCTATAGCAAATCTGAATTGTTTGCACTATATTGTAATGGTTTATTTTGACAAGGGAGACCTTCATTCACTGGTGCATGAGCAACAAAAAATTGTCACTTTATTTGTTTTGTTTCTCGGAGGAATTACATAATTGCACTCCATATATCTAGTATATGTAGTGCCTGTTGTGTCTGTGTTTTAGGGTTTTTGAAGAAAACAGGCAGTACTTTGTTTGTGACCAAGGCTGATAGTTGAGGTCGATCTTATGTACTAGTTCAAATGTATGTTTAAAGTGTCATCCGAGCACCATTCAGGTTACAGATTGGTGAGGTAGCCAACTTTAGTAGTGAGATCCTCTTCAATCCCCTCGAGCAACCTTTTTATTACTGGTGTGGTGAAAAGATTCCTTCCCAATATACAATACATGCACCTATAACAGAGAGGTGTAATCGCATAGAAAAATAAGAGTTTAGCTTCCAACAAACGTATCAAGTACCTGATAAAGGCTGTGTCCCCTATTAAATTATGCAGCAGTTCTTTACGGCACCACTGTATACATGTGATTCACTTAGCTGTATAGCATGTGTGTGGTAGGTTGTCTTGACTCCCTTAGTACCTCCATGCACCTGGCTGGAAGGCAGAGGTGGTCAAACTAAGTCCTACAAAGCCAGGCTGCTGTACTGAGGCTAGCTAGTTCTTGATAGAACAACTCCCACCCACTTTGTACCGTTAACCAGGTTTGAAGCATTGGCTATCATTCTACTGCCAGCCGTCTCTGCCACTTCTGAGTACTCATTGAATGAGAGTCATGTTTGCCCCCTAGCACGCCAGAGATACTTTTGGTGGTTGCGGTTTGTTGGGAAGTGGAAACAAGCTTCATGAGGTAGATGGTCGGTATGCAGCTCCTTAACAAGCACTGGGATAACTTACTGTTGGGTGGTTAACTTGAATGTTTGTGTCCTAATGAACTTATTCAGGAATTGAAAGTCTATGAAAGGTGTTAAAGTCAGATTCTGTTAGGGAATCAGGAAGGAATAAATACACTGTGATTTTTGTTCAGTTCTAGGAGGTCCTAATGTTGCTGTTGTAACCGCTTTAGTTCTCCTTTGCAAGCTGTCCCTTTTAACTTGATGTTTGGAGATATTTTTTCAAGTTCTATTAAAAATATGTTTTATAATATTGGAGGTGATTTTTCTTCAATCCTCCTACTCTGCCCAGACTTGCTGAGCAGGGAATCACTTCGAGTCTCCTTTGCCAGGGATACCAGATCCTCTTGTGTACTGGCTCATTCCTCTCCATTTGGCTTCAAAGGTGTGTCTTTTTTGCACAGGATGTTGCCCCTGTGGGCTTGTTCCTCAAGCACTTGCTGCCTGAATGGTCTGGGCTTGAGGTTGCATCTGCTGGAGCCAGGGATTCTCATTGGCTTCCTGGTAAGCGATTTTTCTCTTCCAAATGATCCCCTGCTGCCAACACCTTTGAGGTGTTGTCCTTTTTCATTTGCTGCAAGGTGTTCATCCACCACAGCTCCACATAGGCTCTCCCGTCAACGGAATGCTGGATGATGGCAGGACTTCTGGATTAATAATGGACTCTTAACCAGCTGTATTGCTAGTACACATCTGCCTGCTGGTCGTGTCCGTGAAATCCAGCAAGGACTTGTGGCATGTACTTGGGATGGTTTTGAATTCATGTATTACTTCTTTTGTCCTTTTTTTGCACCGCCCTGCACGTTTTCTATTGCCTCCCATTGCTGGTGTTCAAATTTACAGCTGTAGAAATATGCTGCTGTGTGGCCGCAGACCTCGCTATCATTCAGCTTTCTGCTTCCAGCCTGGGTCTCCTCATCCTGTGGTGGTTCCGTCAATAGTGGAGTATTAGATCTCCTGGCTGTTGACAATGATGAAGTCAGCTGGCACATTAACCTTCTTATACACACAAGCCTGCTGACCATGCACTGGGGCATTGTGGCTTTAAATTAAATGACTAGCACTGTCCTCCTCTGGGCAGAAAATAATATTTTTTTTTTAAACCCACACAAAAAAAAACACAAGAATAGGGACTGTTATAGACCCAAACCACTAGATAATGGAATATATTAGAGCATGTGCACCCAGATAAGATTCACATTGCAAAATCCTTTGGCAGCACACAAAGCTTGGCCCACACCTCCAGGATCCAGAGTCACACAGAAGTGGTGAGAAAACCTACACGATTTAGCACCTGGATAGGGAATGACGTTTATTTCAGATACAAACACGCTGGGAACAGATGCTTTGGGAAAATAATGAACAGTGATAAATATTACAAACAAAAAGTTTGGGAAGAGGAATCAAAGGGTGAGCGGTAAGGTTTCAATTAAAGAAAACGGAAAGAAAAACATATATATATATATATATATATATATATATATATATATATATATATGGTTAAACAAATTGCCCAAGCTTCGAGAGGGAACACGACCGTGCTCAGCCATCCGGCAGTAGTAGTGCAGCCTGCATTCACTCCAACTTGATTATTTTTCGCCGACGCGTTTCGAGGTCCTGAGCCTCTTCTTCATGGGCTGCTCAAGAAAGCACACTGACGCAATGCAATTCAGGCCATTTCCGGTATTTTTATTAACCATGCTCACTCTCTGTTGGTGTTTTGCATATAAGCCGTTAATGATGCATGATGGGTATCTGAGTCCTGAATTGCGTGCATTTGTATTATTTTCTTTCAGTAAGTCCAGTTTTTTGCTTTCTGCTTTAGGGAGCGTTTTCAATTGTTTACAATCCTATAGTAGGAGTTAGAGTCACTCTGCAGGCTCAATTCGCATATTGAGAACGGTGCTTAGAAGGTCTCGATCCGTTCGACACCAAAAGCCTCTATCAGCTGGAATTACGTTTCTTTTCCAACTAAAGATGGTTCCCTTCTCCACGGCAGGACGGCCGTGTGAAATGTGGTTAAACAAATTGCCCAAGCTTCGAGAGGGAACACGACCGTGCTCAGCCATCCGGCAGTAGTAGTGCAGCCTGCATTCACTCCAACTTGATTATTTTTCGCCGACGCGTTTCGAGGTCCTGAGCCTCTTCTTCATGGGCTGCTCAAGAAAGCACACTGACGCAATGCAATTCAGGCCATTTCCGGTATTTTTATTAACCATGCTCACTCTCTGTTGGTGTTTTGCATATAAGCCGTTAATGATGCATGATGGGTATCTGAGTCCTGAATTGCGTGCATTTGTATTATTTTCTTTCAGTAAGTCCAGTTTTTTGCTTTCTGCTTTAGGGAGCGTTTTCAATTGTTTACAATCCTATAGTAGGAGTTAGAGTCACTCTGCAGGCTCAATTCGCATATTGAGAACGGTGCTTAGAAGGTCTCGATCCGTTCGACACCAAAAGCCTCTATCAGCTGGAATTACGTTTCTTTTCCAACTAAAGATGGTTCCCTTCTCCACGGCAGGACGGCCGTGTGAAATGTGGTTAAACAAATTGCCCAAGCTTCGAGAGGGAACACGACCGTGCTCAGCCATCCGGCAGTAGTAGTGCAGCCTGCATTCACTCCAACTTGATTATTTTTCGCCGACGCGTTTCGAGGTCCTGAGCCTCTTCTTCATGGGCTGCTCAAGAAAGCACACTGACGCAATGCAATTCAGGCCATTTCCGGTATTTTTATTAACCATGCTCACTCTCTGTTGGTGTTTTGCATATAAGCCGTTAATGATGCATGATGGGTATCTGAGTCCTGAATTGCGTGCATTTGTATTATTTTCTTTCAGTAAGTCCAGTTTTTTGCTTTCTGCTTTAGGGAGCGTTTTCAATTGTTTACAATCCTATAGTAGGAGTTAGAGTCACTCTGCAGGCTCAATTCGCATATTGAGAACGGTGCTTAGAAGGTCTCGATCCGTTCGACACCAAAAGCCTCTATCAGCTGGAATTACGTTTCTTTTCCAACTAAAGATGGTTCCCTTCTCCACGGCATCATTAACGGCTTATATGCAAAACACCAACAGAGAGTGAGCATGGTTAATAAAAATACCGGAAATGGCCTGAATTGCATTGCGTCAGTGTGCTTTCTTGAGCAGCCCATGAAGAAGAGGCTCAGGACCTCGAAACGCGTCGGCGAAAAATAATCAAGTTGGAGTGAATGCAGGCTGCACTACTACTGCCGGATGGCTGAGCACGGTCGTGTTCCCTCTCGAAGCTTGGGCAATTTGTTTAACCACATTTCACACGGCCGTCCTGCCGTGGAGAAGGGAACCATCTTTAGTTGGAAAAGAAACGTAATTCCAGCTGATAGAGGCTTTTGGTGTCGAACGGATCGAGACCTTCTAAGCACCGTTCTCAATATGCGAATTGAGCCTGCAGAGTGACTCTAACTCCTACTATAGGATTGTAAACAATTGAAAACGCTCCCTAAAGCAGAAAGCAAAAAACTGGACTTACTGAAAGAAAATAATACAAATGCACGCAATTCAGGACTCAGATACCCATCATGCATCATTAACGGCTTATATGCAAAACACCAACAGAGAGTGAGCATGGTTAATAAAAATACCGGAAATGGCCTGAATTGCATTGCGTCAGTGTGCTTTCTTGAGCAGCCCATGAAGAAGAGGCTCAGGACCTCGAAACGCGTCGGCGAAAAATAATCAAGTTGGAGTGAATGCAGGCTGCACTACTACTGCCGGATGGCTGAGCACGGTCGTGTTCCCTCTCGAAGCTTGGGCAATTTGTTTAACCATATATATATATATATATATATATATATATATATATATATATATATATATATATATATATATATATATATATATATATATATATATATATATATATATATATATATATATATATATATATATATATATATATATATATATATATATATATATATATATATATATATATATATATATATATATATATATATATATATATATATATATATATATATATATATATATATATATATATATATATATATATATATATATATATATATATATATATATATATATATATATATATATATATATATATATATATATATATATATATATATATATATATATATATATATATATATATATATATATATATATATATATATATATATATATATATATATATATATATATATATATATATATATATATATATATATATATATATATATATATATATATATATATATATATATATATATATATATATATATATATATATATATATATATATATATATATATATATATATAACGCTCCATGGGGTTGTCCAAGTAGCGGGTAGCACCCAAGCCTGCGTGCGCCTTCCCCAAAGCGTTAGTTGGTATGGGCAGTTGCGTGTTTGAAATAGGCCCGACGCGTTTCGGAAATTTATTTTCCTCATCAGGGGCCAGCAGTAAAGTGCACGACGTCTACCATCTCCCTGTATGAAAACACATATTGTGCTTGTGGGAGATGTAGTCCATATATCCTGGATGGATGCACTCTCAAATTACTGCTCGTTCCAAGGCTCTACCATGAGCCCCAAACTGATGAGGAAAATAAATTTCCGAAACGCGTCGGGCCTATTTCAAACACGCAACTGCCCATACCAACTAACGCTTTGGGGAAGGCGCACGCAGGCTCGGGTGCTACCCGCTACTTGGACAACCCCATGGAGCGTAATATATATATATATATATACATATATATATATACACACACACACACACGTGTATGTATATATGTATGAGATATAAGAGGATGTGGGGGAAGCTCACTTAATGAAAAAAAAGACAAAGGGGGACAACCAGGCTGAGGCAAGGTGGGGGTCTGCTCCTTTTTAAAGAAATTAAATAGTATCAAATTAAGCTCATATTTAATCAGATGCCAGTGTAAAAATCAGCACAATAACAGGATGACCAATATTATTTACTCCAAGATTGATATCCCAAGACTAATTTCTAAATAACAAATGGGTTCAGCATACACAAACAGAGCTTGGCTGGGGAAGATGCTGGCCTAGATACTTTCGACTTGATGGCAAATGAGGGAAACCGAAACATTTTAAAGCATAAATCATATCTGACCTTCCAAACTTGTCTTTCTTGTTAAAGTCAGCTCCCGAGTTCAGTAAAAGATTCAGGCAATCCAAATTCCTAAATAGATAAAAAATATATATTTTTTTTTAAAAAAGAAGCCGTTGATCTTATTCCACCATTGCCACAATATGAAAATGTTTGCATTTCTGAACAAACAAGCTACTTACCTACAGTTATCACTTATCTGGTAAGGACTGTCTAGCTGCAGATTCCTTAACTTAGAATATTCCACAGGCGACAGACTGGATCTGGAAAATCTTGAGCAGTAGTTCTGCGCTCCGGTAGTAGGCGATTGGCTCCAAGTCATCGCTGAAAAGTGACATGCACAGTGCCTATAAAGGCACTCCCCCAATACACTGAATATAGTTGCTTTACATGACATTTACACACTGGAAGGCTGATGGACGAGTGTGCAACCACTAAGGCACTACAAGGGTCACCCTAAATGGACAAATCGGTTAGCAGAATAGGGAAGGTTGGAAGGGTTGGTAAGGAATATATGGCAGATACAGTCTGCCAGATAATGTGTTATCGAAGATGAGCAACTTACTCATCTGCTGGGGACTTCTACCCACAAATTCCTTTCCTTATAGCAGACACTCAAGCAATACCTCACTGGAGGTGGGTCTGTGAACAGATTCCAACCAGGAAGTCCTGGACGACTAAATGGGCCAAGCGCCTGTCAAGACGGATCAGAATGTCCAGGAGTAATGTTTGATAAACATGTGCAGAGATTCCCACGTTGCAGCTTGACACATATCCAGGACTGGAAGTCCGCCGAACGCAGTGGTAGCAGCTTTGGCACTGGTGGAAAGAGCCTGCAAGCTCTCAGAGGGCTGCTTCTCGGCCAGTACATAGCAGATTTCAATGCAGAGTACAATCCATCTGGAGATGGCATGTTTCTGTCCTGCTTTTCCTTTCTTTACCCCAAAGAACTCTACGAAGAGTTGATCCTCCATTGGACGGTCTTATTGGGTCTAGACGGTGGGGTCTCCTTTTCTTTGGAAGGATGAGGCAGAGCAAAGAAAGTCTGCAGAGTGATGGTCTGGCCGAAATGGAAGGGTGTCACCACTTTTGGCAGGAAAGTAGCAAGTATTCTGAAAACTAGTTAATCTGCAAAAAAGTTAGCATATGGAGGGTTCACAGAGAGGGCCTGCAGTTCGCTAATCCCACTGGCTGATGTAATAGGCACTAGAAAGGCTAGTTTGATGGTCAAGAGATGCAGAGGACAGCTACACACAGGAATCCAATTCATTGCCATCCGCCAGTTTCTAAAACCAGTTACCGTCAGGCTCTTCCAAGGGGTTGGGGTAGCCATAATGATCTTCAAATTCTCAACAATCTTACTCCTTTCAGGGCCTGTTGAAAAGAGAGAGCTCTAGATTGGAAGGTTGAGTTCCAGCCGGCAGCTGAGTGGATGTTGGGAACGCCGATCTGTCTTCAGAATGCCAATACCACACATTGTTTTTATATTTAGAAACAATGTATGGGGGGGGGGGCCTCACCCGCCCCCAACTTACCTTAAATACATAGTATTGGCATACGATGTAAATGCATAATTGTGGTAAAAATATGCGCGCTAATAAATGAGAGGCAAAGGCATGCAATGTATTCACCTCGTTGTAAAGGCTGTTTCCCATCCCTAGCACACTGGGAGACAGTCTAAAAAAAGTCATCTAAACGTGGAAAAAAAATACTCAGAAAATGGACTGAGGTAGAGCTCTCTGGATCTGCTCTAATAGCGTAGAAAGAAAAGAACTGATTTCAGCAATTGATGTGGCACCTACATATGCACTGCACAGTCACATCCAGCGTGGACAATGCAAGCAGATTAATTTCACCTACCAGCCTGCCGAGATACTGCTCAAGATTTTCCGGATCCAGACTGATGCCTGGGAAATATTCTAAGGTAAGGAATCTGTGGCAAGAAGTCTCTATCGGATACAAGTTTTACATTAATCAGAATTAAACGAATTCTCAATTAGGACTGGCTAGCTGATTGTCAAGCACGTAAAAAGAACCAATTGGGAAAATCAGGGTATTAAATTTTTTTTTGACATAAACAGGTCGACTTGTTTTTGAAGGCTTAGGTCTCCAACTAGTAGCTCTGTGGCTACTGTAGCTCTCCAGCTACCTTGGAGTAGCTCACCTGTGTGCAGCCCAGCTTATTAAATTAGAAAGCTCTTACTTGATTAAATTAATATACATATAACAAAGATGAGATTATACAACACTAATAATATTAGTAACTCTCAATGCGTTTTATTTAACATAAGTAGCTCTCAGTACAGAAAAGTTTGTAAACCTTTTATTTTGACAACACTCAGGACCTTACTTTTTAATTTTAATATAAGAGATGGGTCCAAATCTAAGCATCATAATATAAACGTGGGTCCAAATCTAAGCATCATAATATAAACGGAAGTCCTTTATATCAGACCAGATTCGGTGGAAGTTGCGGAGGTGTGCTCAGCGGCAAACTGCATTGTTGGGTAGTGTAACAATGGAAAGCAAAAGATTAAAAGACCTTCATCTAAATGTCATGCACAACATAGCTGTGGTGTTCAGCTTCTGCCTTCTGCTCCATCACTATCTGCTTCACTCTGTTTAGACTGTTTCTCTAGAGAGGCAGTGTGGAGGATGCTTTTATGGTACTAGTTCTTATTAAGGCATAACTTGCACATCACTCAGGGACACAAATGTTAATAATGCATTTGGAATATTTAGTCTTTTAAGATTAACCAATTTCTACCAGAAACACTGTATACAGTAGTATGGCAGTACATTACAACAGGTAGGAGGTAGGCAGACCTTTAACAGAAAGGTGTTGAAGAGGATTAGTAGTGTCATTGCATTGCAAACTGTTAAAAAAGATTTAGTTAAATGAAAGCTTAAGTAGGGTCTTGTGGGCACAGAAAGATTCAGCCCAAAGCTCATCTGGGAAGAGGTCGATCCAGTCGATGGGTACCCTAACAACGTAGAAGCAGATGGCCTGTCTACCGGGTAACAAGTACATTAATGTCGACAGCACTCTGAATAGATCGGCGGAACATCTGACACTTTTTGGTTATGTCTGGCTCTGTCCAACTCTATGCAAGGTCCTTAGCCTTGGAATGGGATTAAAGATGCTTGTGGCTAGAAAGCTGGCGAAGATTTACATACTGCAGTGCGCTTATTGAGACATAACAGTAGCAGCCTGGGGTGGTGTGGGGTAGTAATGCGCCATGTACTCACAAAGAAAAACATCAGAAGTTTAGAGACTGCCTGGTGCATTGTGAATAGCCAACTGATCTGGGCAGATGCAGAATGGTTGGAAAATGTTAACAGTGAGTGGTTATGAAAGTTGATGACCGTGTTAAATAAGCCGTAGTATAGGGAGTAGGGGGATGTTCCCCGCATAGACATACAAAGAAGCACAACTGGGGGTACAGGATATGGATAAATGAGGCAAAAAAATGCAGAAAGACCACTAGAAAATAGATTACTTAAAAAACTTCATTCACAATTTCTTTTACATTTTCTTTTTTTAAAGAAAAGGGAGTTGAACGAATAGAAGCAATTGGAGTAATCAGGAAAATGAAGCCTCAGATGCTGAAGCTATGTTAGAAGGAAAACTGACACTGCACCTGAAGGGATCTCAGCAGTCCAGTGTCCCACCAAGCTATTGAGGTGCCAGTTCATTTTTTTTTAAGACTGAGAATACAATTATAGGGAATCCATTAACCAAATGTGTTCCTTCCACCGGGGAGGAGGGAGGGAGGCAGGCTTATGATTCCAATGGAGATTCCTATGAAGGAGAACTAGAATTACAGGTAAGAAACTTTTCCTTCTTCAGGAGATCTCCAGTGATAATCATAAGCACTGAATAGAATAGCAAAACCACCCCCAATAACCTCTTTGGAAGGTAAGAAAGATAAATCAATGAAAAATTAAGCAAACGTTTCGCAATGAGGCTTGTGGTACTTGGGCATCTGTCCTAAAAGCCAAATTGAGGCACAGTGTCTTGTAAATGTGTGAACAGACCTCCAAGGGGCTGTGTGTGGCAGATTTCAAAATGGGAACATTTGTTATTTATGCAGCCGCAGCAGCTTCGCCTCTCTTAGATCGGGCTTACACTTGTGAGGTAAAGTTTTATTCGCTTTCTGACAACATAACATTAAACAAGAAACTGTTCATCTGGACAGAGATTGCTTGGACATGACTAACCCTACACATAAAAGATCATAATTTACAAGCTATTGTTTGGACGTACGCATTTCTTTAGTCTTATAATGACTGCATTTTAGAACTGTAACATAAGTGTGGATAGATCTCTCTGCCAGAGAAGTATGGTTTTGAAAGAATTTTGGTATGATAATGGCTTAATTTACATGAATTTCTGGAACTATTTTAAGTAGGAATTTCGAAAGAGTCCTTATGACTACCCTGTTGCCATGAAACAGTCTGTGATTCATGTGAACATAAGGCCTGTATCTCTCTAACCCATTAAGCCGATATTACAGCTAAAAGAAAAGAGGCTTTCTAGGAAAGATGTTGTAAGGAAGCCTTGGGCTTCGGTTAGAATGGTGAACCCATGAACGTAATAGTTAAATAGCCAATTCCTGGAGAAGGTCTACGTTATGGAGGGGGGGAAACATTTTGAATGCCGTCAAGGAATTTCTTAACCTGTGGGATCCTGAAAAAGATGCTTGTGATGGACTTTTTTTTAATAGGCAGTAATAGGTACCAGGTGAACTTTTATAGGAGATAACTGTAAACTAGATTAGGTCAAATGAGGTAAATATGGGAGTAAAATATTTTTGCTGGCAAGTCTTCGGATCAACATTGTATCCAGAACACCACATTCATAAATCTCTTCCATTTCAAGAAGTGGGCCGCTCTTGTTAAAAGCCATTTAGTTTCTCTTAGAACTTCCATATAATCCTATGGAAGGCTCAAGTGCCCATATTGAGTTAGTTCAGGAGTGGGGCTGACAAACTCAAGGGTGTTAAGCTGGGGTACATCATCTAGCCCCTGAACTTGTCCGGTCTGTATGTCAGCCTTTTGTGCGGTAGTTCTTCTAGGCAAAGATGGTCCATGAACTACCACTTACTTTGTCACTTCGGTGTTCGTAAACTCATTCTGGCTCTTGAGGAGTAAGACTGTTTGAAGATTATTGCTGGAATTATAGGTAATCAGGGGGGAAATTGAGCATAGAGCAATTGCCAGAACAGTCATTCAATAGATCATTCCTCTATCTCCCTCGTTGGTATAAACTCAAGTCAACGTATTTGTTCTCTGTGAGGGCAAAGAGATCCAATAGAGAGAAACCTGAATCACAAAAGATGTTGTGAAAGACAGAATGGTTGAAGACTAACTTGTGGTTTACATGAATGTATTTGTTTAAAGGGTCCGCTTCATTGTTCTGGACTCCTGGGAAAAGGGCTGCAGTGATCCTCAGGTGTCGGGTTCTTAACCAATTCCAGATGGCTTATGCTTCTAGTGACATGGCTCTGGACCTCATCCCTCTCTTCTTGCTCAGATAGTACATTGTTGTTGCATTGTCAGTCTTAACAATGAGGGAGTATGTCCTCTGAGAGGGAAGGACGGTTTTCAGGGCAAAGCGTACAGCTCTCAGTCAGGCAGACTGATGTGGCGTGGCATGTCATTTCCTTCGAGGACCAAATTCTCTGAAGTGCGAGAAGGGCATCAGTCAATATCGTCTGGGACGGAACCTCTTGATGAGAAGTGATTCTTTTAAGGAGGGTCTCTGGACACCGTCATCACTTGACAGGGTGGGCTGCATTGGGAGAAAGAATGATGCTGTGGTTTCATTTGCCTGAGGAATGACAACTGAGCTTACAGGCATTCCAGGAACAATCATGTAGAGGCTGGAGCTTGGGCAAAACATTTGAAGGACACCATGAAGGTCAGTAGTGACAATACAGGCCTCGCTGCCGTATGAGCTGCTTTCAGCAGATTGCAACATTTCAAATGTATAGACAACAGTTATTCCACCAAAAGATACACTTTTGCTTTTAAAATATCCAAGTAATTTGAAATGCTTTCGCTCTACTGCAGTGGCTAACGAACAAGTGAAAGTAAAAACTCATTGTTTTGTTCACGCAGGAGGTTTACCTACTGAAGCCAATTGGTGACCTCTGCCTTTGGGTTTGTGCTTCTGTTGGTAGAAAGGCCTGTGCAGCTGCTGTTGACCTTGAGGTCTCCAAGGAGTGGATGCCATCTGTGGGTAGTATCGCTGATCGTAAATTCAGTTGGAGTGTTTTGCCTGTTTTTTCTCATTTTCCAGAGCTACAACCTTTAAAGTTTCCATTTCAGCTTGCATAAGGTCATTTTATCATCAGTATGACTTCCAAATAAAGTGCCAGGGAAAGGTTACTTTAATATTTGCTGCTGAGCTTCTGGCTTAAGGACCAGTTAATCTTAACCAAGAATATCTCCCTAAAGCCAGACCATGATAGTATCCATGAGCAGCTAAAACAGAGGAGTCTGCAGCTGCACTGATGGCTTGATTGGCAACCATTATGGCCTCATTAGATAGTCAACAAATTGTTGGAGGGAGTCCTATAGCAATCTATCAGACCTGCCCAGAAAAACAGTAGAACTTGCTTTCTTCATGGGGGTAGAGACAAGCCATACATTTTCCGCCCTACTGAATCAAGTTTTCTGCTTTCCTGATCTGGTGGAACCATAGATGGACAAGCAGTGGCCTGAAACATTCACTGCTGACACCCCTACCAAGTAAGTAGAAGAATCAAAACGAAGGAACAGACTATCCTGATCAGGTGGCCTGTACCATTTTTTCGTAGTCTGGGTGGTGCATCTATAGCAGAGTCTGGAGTGACGAATAATTCCTTAACCGATTCTAACAGGTCAGAGAGTAATGTAGCTGTAATGAGTAGCTGCCTTGTGATATACGCTGGTTTAAAAAAAAAAATCACTGACATGGCTACAGTTGGAGCAGGATGGAGACATTGTTAGCTCCTCGAGTAAGCACCTCCTTAAATATGTTAATCGTCTCAGCCAGGGAGATTTTTGCTGTCAGAGAATCTATCAAGGAAGGCGATAACCTTCTCAATTCAGAAGATATGGATGACCAAGAAGAGAAAGAATGTATTCTAGACTGACATCCTAGTCTAGAAGAGGTGGTATGTTTGGAACAGCAAGAGAGGTGTCTTGATCTCAATCTTCACCATAAGCTGTAACAAGGTCTGGATCCAGGAAAAGACGTTTTGGATCTCCTTGGTGCCATTTTTGGTCTTGAGTGTGGTTGAGACCTCAAATGCACTAATGGAGGAGGCGAGGACGAGCACCATGCAATGGAATTACTGGAGAAACTGGATAATGGCAGCTGCGGAGCAGGTTGACAAAAAGGCTGAGATGCAGGAGCAGGAGAGTCTAGTGTGTCTACCAGGAATGTTGGTCTAGGTGGCAAATACAACCTAGACTACTAGAGTCTGATGTAGTGGGTCACCTCGCCTTCATTTTCCTTAACCAGCTACAGATTGTTGGACTGAAAAGAAAGAATGAGAGTGCCTCTACGTTGATTGGTTCTCTCTGCATAAAGTGCCTCCTTTTCTTTGATGTCAACCCAATCCTCAACGGCTAACAAGTTGGCATTGTACCTTGCAATCACGTTAACCTCCTTGACATGGATGTTGGAACGCTGTTTTCTTCCAAAGTAGTGTCTATTTTTGGATCTCCCTCAGAAGGAAGTCCATCAGAGTTGGGGTACCCCACATGTAGAGGATGGATCCTCTCCTCAGTTGTGCAACATACCTGCCCCTTCTGACAATGCCTTATGCAGTCTCGCAGCTCCTTTATTCCGTGCAGATCAATCTAGTCCTGGTGTGTTAGGATGTGCTCGAAAAAGGCACTGCAGTGCTTGCATCTTTCTGGTATGTCATGTCAGAGGCTAATGCGTACATACATTTTAGGAATCAGATTTTGATTTTATCTCACACATGCAGGACACTGAAAATAAAGATGGCATTTGGTGAAAAAAGAAAAATATTTTTGCTCACGAAATGGCACAAACAAGGTGAAAGTAAAAAGAAGCCCAAACTCAGTGCTTCAAGATCCTCTTAGCAGGAGCCAGAAACAATGTGGTTTACAGGGCATGGTGAGACACTGGAGTGTCAGTTTTCATTCCAACTTAGTTGCAACATATATGGCTACACTGTCTTTATTCCTTCAACTCCACTCCCTTTAAAGAAAGGTGTGTTAAAGAGGTTTTGTAGAGTAATCTATTTTGTTGAGCCTTTTCTGTATTTTAGCTTTTTAATGCAAATGCATGGAACTGACCAATATAGCCTATTTTATAGGCGCAAATGGAACACAGACATATATTCAGAGAATCGTTACGGCATCCTGAACGGGAGCATCATTATTCAGTGCTTATGATTATCGATGGAGCTCTCCTGATGGAGAAGTGAAGGGGCTCTTAATGACGAACATTTTGGAGGGGAAATAGGAAGAGTTGCATTTTGATTGGGTGAACTAGACTGGTGGGGTGTGAGCAGGCATAGATGTGGTTTTGGTGGTTGGCCAACTTTGAAAAGTCCAGGGACGATAGGAGGGCTTGCCTATACATTTTCAAGAGTCATCGCAAATCTGGGCCTTGAGGGAACAAGAGCTGGGTGCAAATCAAGGTTGTGGAGCAGAGGTGGGAAAGAAACGGCATGAAGCTATGTTTTGAGAAACAGGTCTGAGCAATTTGGTATGAGAGGATTTGTCTAATCATCTGGATTATGGCACGGTCAGAGAGTATGTTAATGATAGGAGGGGAAGTGAATGAGGCTCAGCGGTTTGTTGTAAAAGTGGATGAAGTGAGTGTTTGCAAGAGAGTGTTCAACATATAACTTGGCTAGGTGATCATGTTTGCGAATCTACATACTTCGATGAAGATGCCCAAGATAATGAGGTGGAAGGCGCCAAGTCCATCATAATATCTTGGTCATTAAAGGAGGATATGGTAGTTCCAGGAGACAATACATTAGAACACTATTTAGTCTGAATGGATGGTGAGACGATGCACATTCTAAAGTATTCTACAGCACAATGTGGCGCAATACACAAGAATGTGGCAGAGGTAAGGTGTGTTGGGGAGGAGCCAGACTGTTCCATCATGGCAACTACTTTGGGTGTGTATGTGTATTGTCAGTGCAGGGCACCAAGTGCATCGGTCTGTGGGATCAATCTACGTTTCTTCATTGGCAGTGCAGTTTAGGAAGTGCCAAGGAAAAGTGGGGGCAATCGGGTAAGTGAGAACTCACAGTAGATGGGAATGTAGGGTACCTTATTGCAGCACACTTGACAGTACTTAAATAAATTTACTCAATATTTGGAGTTGTGTGACGTTAAAAATCAATCAAGTGTGAAGTCTAGGTTGAGTTATCAGATGGTTGATGGGGTTTTTAGAAGAGACAGTCGAGGAGAATGGCTAGTGTGAGGGGAGTGAGGTTGACATGAATAGGATTTTGGAAGACTGGATCCCAGATGCTGTGAGCGGTCATGATGCCAGTAACTCTGGAACGTGAGAGGTAAACGAACAGGAGGATAGTTGTGGTTGGAGGGTGTCTAATGCTTTATTAAAAAAACAGTGAGCACCTCATCTTGTCAGGCAGTAAAAGATATAACAATCTAACATTTTTACCTTGAATATGTGTGTACTAGAATACCCATACAACATTGTGGGGCAGTACATCATGGGTTATACGATTGTGAAAGGTAATTAGTAAAGACAAGTTAAGGATAAGTGTTAATAAAACAGCGTAGCAGCAACAAATACATTGGAAAAAAGAAAAATGGATGTCCACGGAGTGGGTGCAATACATTCCTCCACAATGTAATGTCAACAGGATACAGCAAGTGTGTCTACCAGATGTCTGAAAGACCTATATTTGGTATTGACACACAAACCCCACCAAATATTGTCCAATATAAGACGACCAGCATCGCTCCAGGTCATGAAAACAAACTGCTGTACCTTCTGGGGTGCCTGTGCTTCAGACATTGATCATTCCACATTGCCCAACATCCAGTGTCGACGTCGATCCCATGACATGAATATATACCCCATGAAGCTATGTATGCTCTATTAATCAAACACAACATACCTCATCCCTCTGAGCTATCGCTCACATTTCTAATGCAATGACACAGGAAGAGCATGAAAAAGGCACAAGTGTACACATACCCTCCAGCAGCAGCAGAGTGTAGACAGGTCCTGCCAAAATCATCAGGGGTGTCGATGTCAAAGCCTGTATGATGCAGAAAAACAAACAAGCATGGAATGAAGTCCTCCGATGTACTGCCCGACAGCCTTGCTGTGGCGCATACTGATCATCTACTTACGCCTCAAGATGAAATCAAATCAGAATATTTAATGTGCAAGAGTTGCTTTAAAAAGCTCACATTCTTCTCAGACAAACTAACAAAAGACAAAGCTACAAACATGAATGGAGAAAAAATACAAACATGAATAGGGCCGGTCATAATGATGATGGAAACTTGACGAGGACTTCTAAGCTTTTATTCCCAATGTACAATCATTTTTCCTCCTGTGAAAAATTAGCTTTTTCTTGCAGGCTGTGGCAGAGACGAATATTGTGATTCTCAAATTGAGTCTGAACTCCATGGGTGAATCTCCAAACTGCACTTTGAAGGTGTTGAGAGATCAGTAGCTTACCAACAGTTGGGGGAAAGGGGTCGAAGAAGCCAGAGAGAAGTAATGAAAGAATGCCTACAATGGCACACAAATATGTTGTATTTCCATACTTTTTGTAAAGAGTGTGCGGGCTAATGAACATGGCACCTCAGGAAGGATAATGGAAAGGCTGTCTGCAAGCATCTCTCACTGAGGTTCAATTAATGTTATGTGTATTTGTAAAGAGCACCATCACCTGCGAGAATATCCTCTAAACCAAACACAGGACCATGCAGCCATCACCAAGATATCATTTCCCAACTGCCTCTCGCGCGGACAGATTCTGCATTCTAAACTGATGAGTACGGAACTCTGTGTTTAAAAGGTTATTTGTGGTTGTGTCCGTCCACGAAAGGGTTTATGTTGCAAGCAATGGTATCTTTGACTGAACAAAGAGAAACGACCTAGTACGTTAGCGTGAGATCATACAAGATATTTATTTTGATGTAAGAGTAGCTCAAGTAAACTTCATACAACATCAGGCTATCATAACGGCATGTACTGCTCTCAGACAAGTGAACAGCAAGAACACCTCCGCGGCTGCATTCTGCTTTTAGACAAGTTAACAGCAAGTACACTTCCATTTCAGCATTCTGCTCTCCTGTAGGACCCCACCCTGCAACTCCTCAAGCAGGATCGCTTCTGGCATTTAGAAGGCAAATGCTACTTACCAGTATGCATCTGTTCTTGGCATGTAGGGCTGCTGACATTCATATCTTAGCATAGATCACCGCCTAGTGTTGGGTCCGGATGTTTGCACCTTGTTGTCTTGGAAGAGTCTTCAAAGTATCACGAGATAGGTGACTCTTCCCCCGGACTACAGTGCGCATGGGCATCTTCAGATTGTTTTTCGCCATTGTGGCAAAGATGGAGTATAGGAAAGTAAGAGATGACCATGTAAATGTAAAGAAGATAACCATGCAGCTGTGACAGGTACCGGGGAGGAGGGTGGGCGATATGAATGTCAGCAGCCCAACATGCCAAGAACAGATGCATACTGGTAAGTAGCATTTGCCGTTCGAGGCATGTGGGCTGCTGAATTCATATCTTAGCATAGACTGTATAGCAGTTTCTCCTCTAGCGGTGGCCACCTGTGCCAGCTGCAACAGTTTGGAAAAGAGTTTTAAGGACAGCCTGGCCCACAGCAGCTTGTTGCTTAGCTTGCACATCAACACAGTAGTGTTTAGTGAAAGTGTGTATGGTAGACCATGTTGCTGCCCTACATATGTCTTCTAAGGGAATATTTCCTAGAAAAGCCATGGATGCCCCCATTTTACGCGTTGAGTGGGCTTTTGGGGGAACTGTTAAAGTGCGCTTTGTCTTTTGATAGCATATTTGAATGCATTTAACTATCCATCTGGCTAATCCTGTCTTGGAAATGGGATTACCCTTATGTTGTGGTGAAAATGCGACGAATAGTTGCTTTGTCTTTCTGAATGATTTTGTTCGGTCAACGTAGTATAAGAGAGCTCTTCTAACGTCTAGTGTGTGTAGGGCTCTTTCAGCTACAGATTGCGGGTTTTGAAAGAAAACTGGCAATTCTATGGACTGATTGATGTGGAAAGTGGATATAACTTTTGGCATAAATTTAGGGTTTGTACGAAGCACTACCTTATTGTAGTGTATTTGCATGAGAGGTTCCTGAATGGTTAGTGCCTGTAGCTCACTCACTCGCCTGAGGGAGGTAATAGCAATTATAAAATGCCACCTTCCATGTTAAGAATTGTAGTTCACATGAATGAAGTGGTTCAAAGGGTGGTCCCATGAGTCTGGTAAGTACTATGTTTAAGTTCCAGACCGGAAAAGGTGGATACTTTGGAGGGATAATTATTTTAAGTCCCTCCATAAAAGCTTTGATAGGTGGGATTCTGAAAAGGGAGACGTATTGTCTGTTTTGAAGATATGCTGCTATCGCAGCGAGGTGTAGCCTTATAGATGAGTATGCTAGGTTACACCTTTGAAGATGTAGCAAGTAAGATTACATTTTGGATGGAGGCATCCAATGGATTGATTTGGTTATTAATACAATAAGTAACAAATCTTTTTCATTTAGCTGCGTAACATGCTCTGGTAGTGGGACGCCTTGCTTCTTTGATAATGTTCATACAATCTGGAGGCAAGTTAAGATATTCGAACTCTAAGACTTCAGGAGCCAGATCGCTAGATTCATCTGATTGGGATCTGGGTGCCTGATTTCTCCATGGTTCTGCGTTAGCAGTTGTGGCGAGAGGCACAGTCTTTGGTGAGGAACTACTGAGAGTTCTAGTAGCGTTGTGTACCATGGCGGTCTTGCCCATGTAGGAGCAACCAGGATCATTGTGAGTGACTGTTGCCTTAGCTTGCGTGCCACTAATGGAATCATTGGGGTTGGTGGAAAAGCGTACGCAAATCTGCCTGACCAGTTCATCCATATCGCATTGCCTTGTGACAACGGGTGTGGGAACCTGGCATCGAAGGACGGGCATTTTGAGTTTTCGTTTGTGGCAAACAGATCTATGTCTGGATGTCCCCACTTTTGGAAGAATGGTTGGAGAACTTGAGGATGAATCTCCCATTCGTGTATTTGCTGGCTGTGTCAGCTTAGTAGATTAGCTATCTGGTTGTCTATCCCTGGGAGGTGTTCTGCCAGGAGATAAATGTTCTGAGGAATTGCCCACTTCCATATGGTCTGTGCGAGGTGAGATAGTTGCAGAGAGTGTGAGCCCCCTGTTTTTGGATGTAATACATGGCTGTCATGTTGTCCGTCCGGATTAAGACAGTCTTGTTGCGCAAGTATTTCTGAAAAGCTGTCATTGCTAGCAATACTGCTAGTAGCTCTAAGTGGTTTATACGTAGAGTCTTTTGTTTGGCTGTCCAGAGACCTTGGACTGTATATTGAAGGAGATGGGCTCCCCAACCTGTCAGTGATGCGTCCGCTGTTAATACTACCTGTGGAACCGGCTCTTGGAACAGTCGCCCCTTGGAAAGGTTTTGTGGGTTCCATCAATGCAGAGAGCGGTAAGTGCGGCTGTCTACCAACACTAGGTCTCTTAGTTGTCCTTGAGCTTGGTTCCACTGGCGTGCTAGGCATTCTTGTAAGGGACGCATTTGAAGCAGAGTATGAGGGACGATGAATATGCAGGAGGCCATCATACCTATGAGCTGCATGAACACTCGAGCTAGCAGGGAGTGCTGTGGCTGAAAATTTTGAATGAGAGATTGTATGCTGGCTATCCTGGCAGGGTTTGGATATGCCTTTGCTACTGAGGTGTCTATTGTTGCTCCTAGATATTGCTGGGGTTGAGGGTTGCAGATGTGATTTTGGGTAATTTATTGAAAATCCTAGATTGTGCAGTAGCTGGATTGTCTGAGAGGTATGGCTGGCACACTGTACGTACGAGTTGGCTTTTATGAGCCAATCGTCGAGGTAGGGGAACACATGGATGTGTTGCCTTCTGAGGTGTGCTGTCACTACTGCTAGGCATTTTGGAAACACCCTTGGTGCTGTGGTTACCCCGAAGGGGAGGACTTTGAATTGATAGTGCTGACCTATTTTGAACCTGAGGTATTTCCTGTGATCTGGATGTATGGGTATGTGAAAGTAAGCATCCTTGAGGTCTAATGTTGCGAGGAAGTCGTTTTGCTGGAGTAGCGGGAGTACCTGTTGTAGAGTGATCATATGAAAATGATCTGAGTGAATATATTGGTTCAGAGGTCGGAGGTCCAATATTGGTCTGAGGGAGCCGTCTTTTTTGGGAATGAGTAAGTATAGAGAGTATACCCCTGTCCCTTGATGTTGTAATGGGACTGGCTCTATGGAACCTTTTTCTAGCATGGATTTCACCTCCTGTTGTAACAGCGTGATGTGTTCTTTGGACATTGGACAGTGCTTGGGTGATATGTTGGGTGGAGTAGAAGTGAGTTCCAGGCAGTAACCATACTGGATAATTTGTCTCACCTGCCTGTCTGTATTAATGGCATTCCAGACTGGTAGGAATTGTGTTAATCTTCCTCCGACTGGTGTTAAGTGGTCTGGAGGGAGTGTGAGAAAGTCACTGTTTGGTGGCAGTTGAGGTTCGGATGTTATTATTACCACGTCCTCTGCCCTTGGAATTGTTTACTCTATAACCTCCTCTATTGGAGTCTCTATTAAAGGTGCCTTGTGTAGTGCTTTTGAATGATGAAGATGTTTGGGATGCGTTGCCTCGGTCTGAGCCTCGAAAGGATGAGCGACGAAAAGAGCTTCTGGACTGTTGAAGTGCACCCATGGACTTAGCTGTGTCAGTATCTTTTTTCATCTTTTCTAAGATGGCATCCACCGCAGGGCCAAATAAGAAATCTTGGTTAATGGGTTGATTGAGTATGGTAGATTGCACTTCATTTATAAAACCTGAAATGCGAAGCCAGGCATGCCGGCGTAGCAGTACACAAGTGTTGACAGACCTAGCGGCTGTATCAGCTACATCAAGGGCGCATTTTATGGATGAGTTAGTATTAGGTCGTTTGCTTTTGCCTTATAGGGTTCTGGTAGGTGTTGTAATAATCCCTCCAGTTCGTCATAATGTGCTCTGTCATAGCGTGTTAGGAGAGCTTGTGTATTGGCAATCCTCCAGGTGTTTGCTGCCTCAGAGGCCACTCTTTTCCCTGATGCTTCTAAACTTTTTTGACTCCTTGTCAGGAGGGGGAGCATCACCCGTTGTTTGAGAGTTTGCTCTTTTCCTAGCGTTAGACACAACTAGGGAGTCTAGTGGTAGCTGAGACCTGATATAAGAGGGGTCTGTAGGGGCCGGTTTATATTTTTTTTTCAATGCTTAGATTGAGGACACGCGCCCTGGTTGGGTCTTTAAAGATGTGTGGCGCGTGCTTTAGTACCCCTTTTAGCATAGGGAGTACACGTACATTCTTCTCTGATGCTGGGAAGGTGTTAAATAGGAAATCCTCCTCTATAGGGTCAGTGTGCATGTGTACACCATGATACTGAGCTGCTCTGTCCACTAGTTGGTTAAAAGCGACAGTGCCGTCAGTAGGAGACGGCTTTGTGGGGTATGTAGTGGGATCGGGTATGGGTTGTGTATAATCTGTGTCACCAGGATCATTATGGTCACTCCATGTGTCATCTGGGTTCCCCGGATCGTCAGGTGGTATAAAGTCATCCTGAGGATCTTCTCCCATGTCTTCTTCCTGATCATGATCTGCAAGTGAAGGAGAATATGGACATAAGGCATGTTGGAGTGAAAGGAGGAGGTGTTTAAGGACTTGAAGGGGATGTGCCAAAGTCCTTTTATTTAGGAGGAACTGCAGAAGGGGCTTCAGTGTCCAGTCTTCTTTTGTTTTTATTGTAAACTATATGTCCTGTCTCAGGGTCTATATATAGTCTTTGTTGTGGATCTGGGTGAAAGTTCTTCCTCCTCTGTCCATGGCTGTGGTGCCGAAGATTGTCTTTTTCGGCTGGACGGATTTTTTCGGGTCGAGTTTCTCTTTAGGCTGGACGTCTTTATGATGTGAAGCCTTCTTCGGCTCGCCAGCCTTCTTCGGCTCGGCAACCTTCTTCGGCTCGGCAACCTTCTTCGGCTCGGCAACCTTCTTCGGCTCGGCAACCTTCTTCGGCTCGGCAACCTTCTTCGGCTCGGCAACCTTCTTCGGCTCGGCAACCTTCTTCGGCTCGACAACCTTCTTCGGCTCGACAACCTTCTTCGGTTCAAGTTTTTTTTTTTGTCTCAACGACCTTCTTCGGCTCGACGGGCCCTTTCGGCTCGACGGGCCCTTTCGGCTCGGCGGCTTTCTTTGGCTTGAAGGCCTTCTTGGGCTCGACGGCCTTACTGGGGTCGACGACCTTTTTGGGTTGACTGGCTTTGCTAGGTCCCGGAAGGCTTGGGTGTGGTCTTCGGAGACGAGCCGTAAGGCGGCGCTTCTGAAGCGGCGTTTCGGTCGCAGCTAAGGCTTTTAGGCGATGCTTTGACCGGAGCCTTGTGTGGAGGTGGAGGCGGGGTAGGGGCTTTGGTGCTCACGGTTTGCCCCGGTGTGATCTGGTCATCGGAGTCCGACTGGTCCTCCACAGTGACTATTTCGAGATCTTCAGAGCCCTCTGCCTCTGGGAGTTCATGTTCGTCGTCGAAAATGTTTTCCGGTTCTGGTGCCTGCCGCTGCATTTCTAGTCGAGCAGCTCTTCGGTTCCGGATAGTCTTTTTGGACCGGAACAGAGCACAAGCTGGACAGTGTTCTTCGTTGTGCTCCGGAGATAGGCATCTGTTGCATTCTCTAGGTTTGTCGCTGTGTGGAAATTTGGCTCCACACTCCTGGCATTTTTTTTAAACGGGGTCCTTTCAATCAGCAGGAGGTCCACGTTGTGTCGAAAAAGCCCAACGTCCAGAGTCGACTACCGGAGAGAAATGGAAGTTTTGTCGAGTCAAGGGATACCGAGCGGAAACAATACCGTCGAATGTAGAAGGTTTTAGCGTTAGAAAGTTGGAAAACTTAGGTCTCGAAGTTGGAGCTGTCGAAGTGCATCCAAACCCAATGGCGGAAAAAAACAATCTGTAGATGGAGAAGATGCCCATGCGCACTGTAGTCCAGGGGAGGAGTCACCTATCTCGTGATTCTTCGAAGACTCTTCCAAGACAACAAGGTGCAAACATCCGGACCCAACACTAGGCGGCGATCTATGCTAAGATATGAATTCAGCAGCCCACATGCCTCGAACATAATCTTCTGGTCACTAAAGCAGCTCCAAATGGTGCCAAACATTCACAGCATTTCTATCACATGCATAATGTATACAACTCAACTGTTAGCACAAGACCATGGAACATGTTCTGTATAGAGGCAGTGCAATCACTTATTTCAAAAGCAATGAATTACCTGTCAATAAAGTGATAAAAAAACTGAGGACATACCTGATGACAGTAGCTTTCGACAGCAGTCTGAAAAACCACTCAGTGCAGCCAAGTGCAGCGGGAACATTCCGTGGATGCCGCGTCTTGAAGAGAGCAAAAGATGATCGTGAGTACAGCCAGAGTGGGCAACAAAACCACAAGTTCGAGGTCGACTTCCCTTGCACTAGTAGCACAAGAGCAATAGAGCACACTGACAGTTTGAGTATAGGAGCCGTAACACACCGACAACTAGGGTACACAAGCATTGGCAAAGTCAATAGGTCTTGCCTTTGCAACAGCTATTGGCTGTGCCAATGTGTTTTAGCCATGTTGTACTCCAGCGTGGCTGCTGTTCAGCAGGGCTAAAAGTGAGTGGCGTGAAGTCTCAGAGTGGATTGGCAAAGAGTAGAGCGGGGCAGAGGGCAGCCGCGCAGAGCGGGGCAGAGGGCAGCCGCGCAGAGCGGGGCAGAGGGCAGCCGCGCAGAGCGGGGCAGAGGGCAGCCGCGCAGAGCGGGGCAGAGGGCAGCCGCGCAGAGCGGGGCAGAGGGCAGCCGCGCAGAGCGGGGCAGAGGGCAGCCGCGCAGAGCGGGGCAGAGGGCAGCCGCGCGGGGCAGAGGGCAGCCGCGCGGGGCAGAGGGCAGCCGCGCAGAGCGGGGCAGAGGGCAGCCGCGCAGAGCGGGGCAGAGGGCAGCCGCGCAGAGCGGGGCAGAGGGCAGCCGCGCAGAGCGGGGCAGGGGGCAGCCGCGCAGAGCGGGGCAGGGGGCAGCCGCGCAGAGCGGGGCAGGGGGCAGCCGCGCAGGGCAGGGGGCAGCCGCGCAGAGCGGGGCAGAGGGCAGCCGCGCAGAGCGGGGCAGAGGGCAGCCGCGCAGAGCGGGGCAGAGGGCAGCCGCGCAGAGCGGGGCAGAGGGCAGCCGCGCAGAGCGGGGCAGAGGGCAGCCGCAGAGGGCAGCCGCGCAGAGCAGGGCAGAGGGCAGCCGCGCAGAGCAGGGCAGGGCAGGGGGCAGCCGCGCAGAGCAGGGCAGAGGGCAGCCGCGCAGGGCAGGGGGCAGCCGCGCAGAGCGGGGCAGAGGGCAGCCGCGCAGGGCAGAGGGCAGCCGCGCAGAGCGGGGAAGAGGACAGCCGCGCAGAGCGGGGAAGAGGGCCAGCCGTGCAGAGCGGGGAAGAGGACAGCCGCGCGGGGCAGAGGGCAGCGGCGCAGAGGGCAGCCGCACAGAGCGGGGCAGAGGGCAGCCGCACAGAGTAGAATGGACGGGTGTAGAGTAGAATGGACAAGTGTAGTGTGGAAGTGTGGACTGGTGCAGAGTAGAGTAGAGTGTAGTGGGGCAGAGTAGAGTAGAGTGGCCTGGTGTAGAGTGTTGCAGAGTATAGCAGCATAGAGTGTAGCAGGGCTAAAAGTGAGTGGCGTGAAGTCTCAGATTGGATTGGCAAAGAGTAGAGCGGGGCAGAGGGCAGCTGCGCAGAGCGGGGCAGAGGGCAGCTGCGCAGAGCGGGGCAGAGGCAGCTGCGCAGAGCGGGGCAGAGGGCAGCTGCGCAGAGCGGGGCAGAGGGCAGCAGCGCAGAGCAGGGCAGAGGGCAGCCGCGCAGAGCGGGGCAGAGGGCAGCCGCGCAGAGCGGGGTACAGGGCAGCAGCGCAGAGCGGGGCAGAGGGCAGCAGCGCAGAGCAGGGCAGAGGGCAGCTGCGCAGAGCAGGGCAGAGGGCAGCTGCGCAGAGCAGGGCAGAGGGCAGCTGCGCAGAGCAGGGCAGAGGGCAGCCGCGCAGAGCGGGGTACAGGGCAGCCGCGCAGAGGGCAGCAGCACAGAGCGGGGCAGAGGGCAGCCGCACAGAGTAGAATGGACGGGTGTAGATTAGAATGGACAAGTGTAGTGTGGAAGTGTGGACTGGTGCAGAGTAGAGTGTAGTGGCGCAGAGTAGAGTAGAGTGGCCTGGTGTTGAGTGTTGCAGCGTAGAGTGTTGCAGAGTATAGCAGCATAGAGTGTAGAGGTATAGAATCCAGTGGCATACAATGCAGTGTAGTAGATTAGAGTGTTCCACAGCAGAGTGTGGTGGTGCAGAGTGTAGTTATGCGCTGCTAGAGTGGAGGAATCTGCTGCAGTACTGATACCTTGGTTTGACACTATCATGCCTTCATTAAAAATCTCTTGGAAATCCTGACGCTCATCTCTGGGAAGAGCATCATGAATTGTTGAATGGAGTCCCAAAAACACCTGTTATAGCGTCCTAGGAGAGCAGTGGCTCTAACAGCTCTCATTGAAACTGCAGAGGTTCTGCAGACCTTTCTGCCCACTGAATCTAGTTTCTTGCTGTTTTTAGCAGGAGGTACTGGAGAAGATGGCGCTGTGGCATTAAGTTTTTGGGTTGCTGAAACAATGACCGAGTCTGGATTTGGATCTGTGCAAAGAAAGGCCGGATCTTGATCTGGTGATCTGTATTTCTTTTGCACACGTAATGCAGCAGCCTTCAGACAGCCGGATCAGGAAAAGTTCCATTGTTGGTTCTAAAAGACCTGAAAGCAAAGGGAGTAGTGGTCTAGCTGAGGACCGTGTAATGAAGGGTCTCAAAAATTACAAACATGGATGTTACAGTAGTTGGTAAATCGTAACTCAATTGGTTAGCTCCCTTGAGAAGCACTCCTGGAAAGTGGTAATGTCATCTTTTGGCGATGTTCTTGATGGAGGAGTCTGTTCATGTAGGCAAGGAATATGCTACTTACATACAATTCTGAAGATGTAGGAGGAGATTTGGGGGATCTAGAGGTAGAGTATCTTCTGCCTTGAATAAGAGTGCCTGTGAGACCCTGAACGATGTGGACAGTGGGATCTCGATCTTGACCTAGACCTGGGAGGTCTGGTGTGATGGGAACGAGATCTAGGGTGCCTTGGTGCATGAGTCACTGGCTCAGTAGGATGTGATGGTGCGGAGACTGGCGAAATTGGCAATGCTGGAATCGCTGGTGGAGGAGCAGCAGCAGGTGAAGGTTGAGTGCTGTGGAGGTGGAGTAGATTATATTGGAAATCAAAGCTCTCGAAGAAAGGGCTGGTCTAGACGAGGTGGTCCTCAAATAGTTCTCCTCATTCCTACACAACCGCTCCCAGAGAATCAAAATATTAAGCTTCGATTTTGACCTTCAGCCAGTCATGAGGGGAGTTCCTCCAGGATCAGTGCTCTCCCCTCTACTCTTCAACATTTGCATGGAACCACTCGCCACCCTACTCAGAAATGCTAACATCCCCTTCCACCTGTATGCTGATGATACCCAAATCTACTTGGAAATCTCCTCTGCTAAAGACATCAAAAGACTCAATGAAAAACTAAGGGAAGTGCAACGTTGGCTGTCAAGCAATCACATAAAACTGAACTCAGACAAAACCAAACTACTCCTCATCTCGAACAAAGAAGAGAAACCACAAATGGTCGAGTGGTTAAAAGAGATCGATGCGCTCAACTGAAACTTCACCCTGGCCGACACTTAAATCATTAGGCATCACACTAGACTCGAAACTGGACATGACCAAACATATTAAGATTTCGGCTAAGTGCGCCTTCCTTAACCTGAAGCTACTAAACAAAATAAAACCTTTCATTCCACCCAACGATCTCAAACAAGCCACTCAAGCATTGGTGCTGTCAAGACTGGACTATGGAACCTCAGTCCTCTCAGGAATAGCTAAAACACACCTTGCTCCGCTGAAAACAACTCTCAATGTGGCTGCCAGAATGGTCACTGGAATAAAGAAATTTGACCACATCTCTCCTGCACTCAAAGAATTCAATTGGCTACCAATAGAAATGCGGGCGAACTTCAGAACCCTGCCTCACCCACAAAGCCCTCCACACAGGCAATCCCGAATATCTGGCGTCCAAACTCAAAAAAGCAGGTCAGAACAGGAACCTCAGAAGCTCTAATACCTTACTTCTTATCCCGCTAAAATCACGAAAACAAAAAACCGCGGCTAAGTCCTTCACCAGAAATGAGCCCAAAATATGGAACTCTATCCCTCCCCACATCAGAACTATTCCCTCCTTTGCTAAATTCAAAAGTCAGCTCAAAATCCTTTTCTTCGATCGATCCCATGCGATTAGATCGGGGCAGTGGGAGTGCTGAAAATGACACTGAACCTCTCTCGTTTGCGGGTTAACAAGTCCTTGTAACGGAACTCTTCAACATCTTCTTTACTATGACTCATCCAGAAGGTCTCGCTTTATTGCAATTTGTTCTGCTCTCTTTTGCTCGCTTTATTGTAATATGTTCTGCTCTCGTTTGCTCTGCTCTGTAACTGTTCTGAAAGCTCAGATACCCTCCGGTCAGGCTAGTGCTATATAAAACTTCGTAATGAATATGCTACTTACCAGTATGCATCTGTTCTTGGCATGTAGGGCTGCTAACATTCATATCTTAGCATTAGATCGCCGCCTAGTGTTGGGCTCGGATGATTGCACATTGTTGTCCTGGAAGAGTCTTCGAAGTATCCTGAGATAGGTGGCTCCTCCCCTGGACTACAGTGCGCATGGGCATCGGCTCCATCCCCAGATTGTTTTTCGCCATTGTGGCAGAAGATGGAGTGAAAGTGTAAAGGATGTCCATGCTAATGAATAAATACAATAGTATATCTGCAGCTGCGACAGGCACCGGGGAGGAGGGCGGGCGATATGAATGTTAGCAGCCCTACATGCCAAGAACAGATGCATACTGGTAAGTAGCATATTCAGTTCGAGGCATGTGGGCTGCTAAATTCATATCTTAGCATAGAATACATAGCAGTCCCTCCATCAGCGGCGGTTGCCCGTGCCAGCTGCAGAAACCTGAAAAAGTGTCTTGAGAACAGCCTGTCCTACAGCTGCTTGCTGCTTGGAGTGCACATCAACACAGTAGTGTTTTGTGAAGGTATGTGGTGTGACCCACGTGGCTGCTCTGCAAATATCCTCTAAAGGAATGTTCCCTAGGAAAGCCATGGATGCCCCCAGTTTGCGTGTGGAGTGCGCTCTGGGGGGTATTGTTAAAGTGCGCTTGGCTTTTTGATAACATATCTGGATGCACTTAACAATCCACCTGGCTATCCCTGCTTTGGAAATTGGGTTGCCTTTGTGTTGTGGTGCGAAGGCAACAAAGAGTTGTTTTGTCTTTCTAAAGGGTTGTGTTCTGTCTATGTAGTACATCAACGCCCTCCGTACATCTAAGGTATGGAGCATTCTTTCCGCCACCGTTTGCGGGTTTTGAAAGAATGCTGGTAAGTCAATAGTTTGGTTAAGATGAAACTGTGACACCACCTTAGGAAGGAATTTAGGGTTAGTGCGTAGCACTACCCTATTTGGGTGAATTTGAATGAACGGCTCTTGTATGGTGAGCGCTTGCAGCTCACTGACACGCCTCAGAGACGTAATAGCTATCAGAAAGGCCACTTTCCACGTAAGGAATTGGAGCTCACACGAGTGCAGTGGCTCAAATGGTGGCCCCATCAGTCTGGTGAGAACGACGTTGAGGTTCCACACCGGAGCTGGTGGTGTTCTTGGGGGAATGACTCTCTTCAGACCTTCAAGGAAGGCTTTAATGGCGGGCACTCTGAAGACAGAGAGGTGCTGCCTGTTCTGAAGATAAGCCGCTATGGCTGAGAGATGTATCCTAATGGAAGTGTACGCCAGATTGCACTTGTAGAGATGTAACAGATAGCAGATGATGTTGGGAATAGATGCATCTAGTGGGTTGATGTCATTGGACGTACAGTAGATGACAAAACGCTTCCACTTAGCAGCATAGCATGCTCTAGTAGTTGGTTTCCTTGCCTCCTTGATGATACTCATGCATTCTGGAGGTAGGTTAAGGTATCCAAACTCTAGGACTTCAGGAGCCAGATCGCCAGGTTGAGCTGTCGTGGATCTGGATGCTGAATGTCTCCATGGTTCTGCGTCAAAAGACTGGGCGTGAGGCGCAGTCTTTGATGCGGCACCACTGAGAGTTCGAGGAACGTGGTGTACCAAGCTTGTCGTGCCCACGTTGGAGCAACCAGGACGAGAGTCATGGAGTGCTGTCTTAGCTTTCTTGCGACCAGCGGTATTAGAGGGGCTGGCGGAAAAGCGTATGCAAATTTGCCTGACCAGTTCATCCATATCGCATTCCCCTGCGACTGTGGGTGAGGGAACCTGGCGGCAAAGAGTCGGCATTTTGCGTTCTCCTTTGTTGCGAACAGGTCTATCTCCGGATGACCCCACTGCTGGAAGAACGGGTGGAGAACAGAAGGGTGTATCTCCCACTCGTGCATCTGATGGCTGTATCTGCTGAGCAGATCCGCCATCTGATTGTCCTTGCCCGGGAGGTGTTCTGCCATGAGGAAAATGTTCCTCTGAATGGCCCACTTCCACATGCTCTGAGCCAGATGAGACAGCTGTGGCGAGTGGGTGCCCCCCTGTTTCTGAATGTAGTACATCGCGGTCATGTTGTCCGTCCGGACTAGCACGACCTTGTTGCTCAGATGTACAATGAAGGACTTGAGCGCCATGAAGATTGCCATCAGTTCCAGATAGTTGATGTGCATCTTCTGTTGCTGCGTCGTCCATAGTCCCTGCACTGTGTAAGTGAGCACATGTGCTCCCCAGCCCTGGAGAGATGCGTCCGTCGTCAGGACAATCTGCGGCACGGGCTCGTGGAACAGTCGGCCCTTGCAAAGGTTGTGTGGAGTCCACCAATGCAGAGAGTCGTATGCCCGACTGGTAACCAACACTAGGTCTGTCAATTGCCCACGAGCCTGTGTCCACTGATTCGCTAAGCACTCCTGGAGCGGGCGCATATGTAACCGTGCGTGAGGGACTATGAAGATGCAGGAGGCCATCATGCCAATCAACTGCATGAACACTCTCGCTGGCAGGGAGTGTCTTGGTCGGAATCGTTGGATCAGTGACTGAATGCTGTCGATTCTGACTCGGTTCGGCTGAGCCATGGCTGTCAGGGTGTTGATCGTAGCACCCAGGAACTGCCGGACATGTGCCGGCTGAAGATGCGATTTTGGGTAATTTAGGGAGAAACCCAGATCGTGAAGAAGGTGAATTGTAGTCGACATGTCTGCGGCGCACTGTTGTTCTGACTTGGCTTGTACGAGCCAGTCGTCCAGGTAGGGGTAGACATGGATATTCTGCCTCCTGAGGTGCGCCGCCACTGTCGCTAGACACTTGGTGAACACCCTCGGGGCCGTAGTGACTCCGAAGGGTAGGACTTTGAACTGGTAGTGCCTGCCTTGAATAGTGAACCTGAGGTATTTCCTGTGTGACGGGTGTAGTGGAATGTGGAAATAAGCATCCTTGAGATCTAAGGTCGCTAAGAAGTCTCCCTGGTTTAGCAGGGGAAGAATCTGCTGTAGTGTAAGCATATGGAAATGCTCTGACAGTATGTACAGGTTGAGGGGACGTAGATCGAGAATGGGCCTGAGAGAACCGTCCTTCTTTGGAATAAGGAAGTACAGGGAATATACCCCTGTGCCTTCCTCCCCCACCGGCACGAGCTCGATTGCGCCTTTTTGCAGCATCGCCACCACTTCCTGCTGCAATAAGTGCAAGTGCTCTGCGGACATAGGCCTTTGCCTCGGTGGGATGTTGGGTGGAGTGGATTTCAGCTCTAGGCAATAACCATACTGGATTAGTTGTCGCACCCACCTGTCTGTGGTGATGTTTCTCCAGACGGGCAGGAACTGCTGCAGTCTTCCCCCGACAGGTGTTATGTGGTCGGGGGGCAGTGACAGAAAGTCACTGTTTGCTTGGAGTAGAGGTGCGGGAGCTGTTGTTTCCTCTGCCGCGACCTCTGTTGCTGTTATTCCTATAGCCTCCCTTGTTCTGTTTAGTGAACGAGGATTGCGCCCCACCTTTGGAGAACTGGGATTGTTGACCCATCTGTCCTCTGGTGACTCCACGTGCACCTGAGCGACGAAAATTGCTGCCACGAAACTGTTGGGACTGCAGGGCCCCCATAGACTTAGCAGTTTCCGTGTCCTTCTTTATTTTCTCTAGGGTGGTGTCAACATCCGGACCAAACAGACTATCAGGATTGACTGGCTGATTCAGAATTGTTGTTTGAATATCCTGCTTAAACCCTGAGATGCATAGCCAGGCTTGTCTTCTCAGCATAACGCTAGTGTTGATAGCCCTAGCAGCTGTGTCCGCAGCGTCAAGTGCACACTTGATGGCTGCGTTTGATATTAGCTTTCCTTCCTCAATAAGCATTTTGGTGCCTTCTTGGAACTGTGGGGGCAGGTGTTGTATAACCTGTTCTAGGGTGTCGTAGTGCGCCCTATCATAACGCGCCAGGAGCGCCTGTGTATTTGCGATGCGCCAAAAGTTTGCCGCCTGTGCAGCCACTCTTTTGCCTCCTGCCTCAAGCACTTTGGACTCCTTATCCGGGGGAGGAGCTTCACCCGTTGTCTGGGAGTTGGCACGTTTCCTGGCATTGGCAACCACAAGAGAGTCCAGTGGCAATTGTCCCCGGATGTAGACGGGGTCCGCAGGCGCAGGCCTGTACTTCTTTTCAATGCGAGGGTTGACCACTCTCGCCCTTGTAGGCTCCTTAAAAATGTCCCCAGCATGTTTGAGAACACCTTTCAGCATAGGAAGTGTCTTTACTGTCCTTTCAGATACGGCAAAGGTGTCAAAAAGGAAGTCTTCTTCAACCGGGTCGGCATGCATGTCCACATCATGATTGGCTGCCGCCCGTTCCATTAGTGCATGAAAACCTGCTGAGTCCTCAGTCGGGGATGCACGTGCATTAAAGGTCTGCGGGTCTTGGCCCACACCTTGGGTGTCCTGGTCACCAGTGTCGTCGTAAGAATCTGGTTGGACATCAGGTTCATCGATAGGGAAATTGTACTGGTCATCCTCATCATATTCCTCACCCACAGAGTGTTCTGGGGAGGGAGTAGGGCTCCGTCTTGGAGGAGGCTGAATCGGTTCCGTGAGGCCTGAGGCGTCAAGGGGCACCCTCTTCTTTTTCAACGGGATGACGTAGGGGTCCACCGGCTCCGAAGTGATCTTCCGTTTATAGAGTGTCAGCTTGCCGGTGGCAGCATCGATGAAATGCTCTGAATCGTCTTCCGATTCGAGTACACGACGTGGAAGAGGGTCAGGCAGCGAGGAACCCTGTTTCGGAGCCGATTTCGTCGAAAACGCTTTCGGCGCCTCCTTAGGTGGCAAGAGAAAAAGGAGTTTCCCAGAAGGCTTAGCCGGAGCGTCCTTTTGCGGCTGCGGTGATGGCATCGGAGCCGATGGAGCAAAGGCTTTCTCCCTGATTCTCTGCAGTGACTCCGCAATGGGGGACGGTACACTGCCAGTGGGTTTCGTCGCCGACAAGGATGCTTTGAGCGGTCCCTCGGATCCGACGTCCTCGCGGGCCTTGTGCGCTTTGGGCGCGGAAACCGTCTTCGGCACCTCCGAATCTTGAGGCCGGGGCGCAGACTTCTTGGTCGTAGCCTCTTTGGAGCCGACCTTGGCGGGCTTGGACGGCGCCGGAGCCGCTGATCCGTGCCGACCATCTTTCTTGGGGGCCCCTTCCTCGGGCGTCGGTTTCGATTTTGGAGCATCGGAGTCGACAGTCTTCCTCGGCTTCTGCGGACCGGAGGTCGACGGAGCCGACGGGGTGACGGGCACCGACTTCTTCACAGGCACGGCAGCCATCTTAGGGACACTCGAGTCCTTTGGTTTCAGTTTCGATTTCGGGTCGGCCATTTTAGGTGTTGACGACCCCGACGGTTTCAGTTTCGGTTTCGAAACAGCGTGCCCAGCAAGTGAGTCCGTAGCCGGGCCCGAAGGCGGGGCTGTGGCTTGCGGCAACGGGTCCTGGGTAAGGCCGACAGGCGATCCCGTGTCCCGGTCGGTATCCTCGTAACCTTCGGGGCAGAGCTCGTCCGCAGAGCTATCCGCCGCGGCCCCATAAATCTCATCGTCGTCTCCTACCTCTTCGACGTATTCGAGGACCTGACCCGCGACTCCGTCGTCGTCTCCCGGATCCGCCTCGACCTCCGTCTGTGATGGGGAGATTTGTAGAAGGTGACCCTGGACCTCTTCTTCCGGGTCGCCGAAGATGTTCTCCGGATCTGGGGCCGCTTGCCTAGCTTCCAAGCGCACCGCGCGCCGAAGCTTGAGAGTTTTCTTGGAGCGGAACTGTGCACAGGCCTTGCACTTGCCGTCGTCGTGGTCCGGTGAAAGGCACTTGTTACACACGGGGTGTAGATCGATGTGTGGGTACTTGGACCCACAGAGCGGGCAGTATTTAAACGGGCTCCGCTCCATGTCCGTAAAGGCTTGCTGTCGTGTCGCGATGAGAAGGCCTCAAAGTTTTGAAAGCGAAGAAAACTCCGCTTATTCCGGCTTCAAGAGACGGAAGACTCGAGACCGAGCGCAGACAATACCGACGCAAGAAAATCGAGGCCTTTTGGCCGGTAAAAGATAGTATTACTTGGTTCCGACAGTAAGACGTCGAGACCACATCCGAACCCAATGGCGGAAAAAAACAATCTGGGGATGGAGCCGATGCCCATGCGCACTGTAGTCCAGGGGAGGAGCCACCTATCTCAGGATACTTCGAAGACTCTTCCAGGACAACAATGTGCAATCATCCGAGCCCAACACTAGGCGGCGATCTAATGCTAAGATATGAATTTAGCAGCCCACATGCCTCGAACATAAATTTAAAAAACTCAAGTTGGTGTTGGCAAATCCGAAATGGTCCCTGGAGAGGTGGGCCTGGATGGTGAATAGGCCCTAGAGTACTCTGAATCAGACTTTGAAGTCTGACAACTTCAAGCTGGAATGGGACCAGCATGGAGTTTTGTTGGGATGCAACACTTGGAGCTCTGCACGCTTAGATGGGTTTTGGATTTGACTGGAGTCATGCGTCGAACACAAGCACCAGAGACAGCCCTTGTGGGGATCTGTCGCAGACATCTATTTGTGACAGTCCATACAAGGTTTACACCCTGTAGGTTTTAGGGAGTGACATCTTGTGCGCTGGAATATTTAAGAAAAGTTTCACAGAAGAAAAGGAGAGGAGCTCTGGAACCACATCAGAAGGCATGGAAAGAACGGAACGGGGGTCCACATGCACAATTGGTGCTTAAATGCAGGTCTGGTCTTCACTTCCGGAGCAAAGCAGAGTCGACGCAAAGTTGAAAGGCACCCCCAGCTAGCACTCTTTTGAGCTTTCAGATACAGTTGTGTCTGTAGATGTTCCCAAGTTGAGGAATGTGCCGTTAGAATTATCCACCAGAATTTCCAGATCCAGTCTGCACCCAGGGATATTCAAAAGGTGAGGAACCTGCAGGCAGATGTAGCTATCAGAATGTTACGATTATAATAATTGAACGTTAAGGTAATCCAATTCTGGGTGTAGATTCTCCCACAGTTTTGTGTTAACTGTGCTTAAAGACTCTTAAGAGCAAACTGCTCTCCTTGCCTCCCTGAACAAAACGTTAGAATTCATGTCCCTCTAATTCCCAATGCACATTTCAACATCAAAAACCCTATTTTTCTTTTGCTTAGATTTTTTTTTCTGTACTATTTTGCTGGTTATGGATTACACTTTATTCTGCACAATAATATCAGTATCAATGGTATCACTGAAAGTTATTAAAACTGCACTTAGCACATACTTTGCTTTATTACCATTAAAAAGGGGGAAGAAAGCACTGCCTTTGCATTCCACAATAAGATCTTTCTATTGTCATACCAATCCCAGCAGCATGTAGAGTGCCATTTCTTCCCCCTTGCTTGGGCAGTCTCTGATCTGTCCTTATCCTTCTGTCATCCCATTTCCCCATGTGAACTCACTGTGTCTTTTAGCCGATTTGTTTTCCAATGGATAATGCTGAGCAATTCTTCTATTTGAAGGCCATTTCTAAAAGTCCCCATCACTGGTATCAGTTGATCTGTCTTCTAGTTGGAAGACTGATCACTACTCGGTCTTTTAAATTCGAGAAACTAAATGCAACTTTTTCCAGTTGTCCAGAATCACTTGCGCGCCCTACAGTGATACAACTGGTCTGTTGGAGTTGCTGCTACCATCCTAGTTTCTTCAGTAACTTAGGATATATCACTGAAATCCCTTGCATTTTAAACAAAGCAAGCCTGGTTTAAGATGCCTTTTATGTGATAAACTGAATGGTGCCAAAGCTGCTTCTTCTGCATCTCATCTATGACCCATCACTGTTGCTGGGCATCATATTTTCCAGCTACAAAAATATCCCACTGGAGGCAATTGAAAATGGACACTGAATGGGATTGTATTTTCTAAAGAAGATTTAAGAAATACTATTGCCGTGAGACAATATTTCTGAATACGATACTCTGGCATACAAACACCTCATTTCACCCAGCAAGCTGGAAAAATGTTTTTGTCTCAGAGCTTCACTAATTGGCCATATGCTCCTCTGTACGTTTGTCCTTCTGGCTGCCTTCTCTTTCGAACTTTCTTCCCAGAAACACTTCACCACAAGTTGCTGAGATTCCGTTTTATAATGAAAGGACTACGTTTTCACATCCTTCTGTCTTGCCTTTCCAGCATGGAGCAGGGGTTGCACTGCGGTCTTTATTTTACATCCATTACAACTTCTATCAGATATTCTCCCGCCACAACGAGGCCATCTTAAGGGTTCCCTTCACCATTGCAAAGTGGGCTCTAAAATGCAAACTCACTGCCTGCCTTACTGATTTGGTTTGATGCACGTTTGGTACCCCCAAATACGCTGGATCCTCGACCTGTAGGTCTTATTGTTCCCACTTACAAAACTCATTGTTTTAATGTTAGATTTTAACACTGTGTCTTCCTAAAGTGCCAAGAAGCAGCTGTGGGCGACAAATACAGCACCCGCACCCCTGGCCCTTAGTTAACTTCACACCAAGGACAGTATGCATCACAAAGGGAGCAAGAAGGGGGCACATTCACAACATCACTCACTTGAGTAGTGCACTAGAATAAAGATTTGCTTACTTTGCAGTGTCGGCTCCACTTGTGATGAGTGTGTTGATGAGCAGCTCGTGGCCATATCGAGCTGCTATGTGCAGCGCCGTGTTCCTGTTCTTATCTTCACAGTCTATTTCAGCTCCTGTAATGGATGACAGCGATCAAGTGGCAGTGCAAGCGAGGTATGGAGGAATAACCTACAGGAGGGCACAGTCAAAAGTAGACCTCATGCGTAATAATCAGACTAACATGGAGCAAAGGATTCATTCACTACGAGTGCAAATAAATACCAGTCACTCCACAGTCTCTTTTGGGCTACCAACTTAACATGGTCTTCCTCTAAACATATGGGGGGCCTCCTCAGCAAGGAGATACGTAGGGAGCACTTGGAGAAAGGATTAGAGAAGCAGAGGTTGTCATGCTGCCCCTTCAATGTGTAACCAAGCAGGTCACTGCTTTTATCCTCCTCCACCACAGACCAGCTCCTTACATCTCTACCAACAAATGGTAACACCCTTTGCAATAACAAACATTAAAACACATGTGCGAGTCTGCAGAGTGATACAAGGAGTGACTCCAGTGTGCACATTCTTCACAGACTCAAATGCTGCACACGTTAGAGTAGGAATGGTGTAGGTGGGGTTAGGAGGCCGTTTGAAACGGACTGTAAAGTTCAATCCAATGAGCAAACTGAAGCTGCTTCTACATCCATGGGCAGCTTTTTATCGAACACTTGAGGAACATTTGAACACAGAGGATGGAGTGTGGGATGGAAGGGTAGGGAAAACAACTATCAAACTCGCACGGCGGAATACAAGGGAGCAAGGAGGATGCCCCGAGGGTACTGCTAAAACTATTCCTCACCATGATCTGCACATGCAGACCACTGAAAGACATGATGTTCATCACACAAGTGTGGGTGTCGACAGACGTTTTGCAGATAACACTGCGGAACACACAATTAGAAGTTCACTTGTGCTGTTTGGCCGCAGGTGCCACCTGTAGAACTTCTTTCGGAGGAGGAAGACGTTTGCAGATCCGCAGGACTACAATGCAAGGAGGATCGAGGAACCCGAATAACATCAATATAATGGAAAACGTGTTATCACCTGAAGAGGGGTTTGAGGACAGACATTGGAAGTGTTTCTGAATGACAAGAATGTGAGCACATAAAAAGGGGCCTGAACAAGCAAGGGCCACCCAAGGTGTTTTAAGGTGTTTAAATCAACAGGGCAGTGGAGGACTAAGTTGTCATTTAGCGCGCTTCAACCATCTCCGATTAGCACTAAAAATATGATTTAATCATAAATGGCCAAAACCATGATAGGTTTGTGTCCAGGGAAGATTTTTTAAAAATTTTATTTTGTCCTAGGTACTCCTTTTCTACATTGGCTCGTTTATACTTTCTAAAGGTTCTTTTGCAGTTTTCTCCATAACATGGATAGAGTCCAACAGATTCCCTTAGTGCTGGGCCCTCAGACTTCAGATCCCCACCTGGCATGGTTGCTGTGCAGGAGGCCAGTAGGCCAAGAAGCCTCAGAGCTATCCTCACTGAGACCCAGGTCACAGGTGGACATATTGGGATCATAGACCAATGTAATGGACTCCTGGTTTCAGAGGGAAGGCGCTAAAGTGCATTGTATCCATGATGGCTTCGATAAAAGGATGAGACTTCGGCATGGTTGATTGCGAGTGCAAATAATGTACAGAGGTTGCCCATTGTCTGGAGGGGGAACACGACTGACTGTGGTGACCCCACCTTCAATAGCCAGTCATAGAGGCACAGAAAGATTGGTACATTCCCATCTCCATGCCTCAACCCCTGCCATCATATTTGTGAACACCAGAGGAGCACTAGTGAGGCTAAAATGGAGGGGAAACATCCTTTACAACGCAACTTTTACCACGCAGTGCCTTTACGACGCAACTTTTACAACGCAAACCATTACAACGCATTGCGCTGGGGGGGGGGCGCTCTAGGATTAAGTAAATTAAACTATTCACTATCCAGCACCCCAAAGCGCTGTGCGTTGTAAAGGCATGCGTTGTAAAAACCGCATTGTAAAGGCATGCGTGGTAAAAGCATGCGTTGTAATGTCATACTTCCAAAATTGAGCAAAGCAAACTGAAAATACTTGTATCTCCCCTTGAACCACAGGTAGCACCTGTGAGCCTGCAGGCCGGGGGTATGGAAACAGGTGTCCTGCAGGTCCTACAGTCTGTTGTGGTCCATCTCCAAATGATGGCAAACTCTCATACATCGCTGGGCATCGCAATTAACGTGCCGAAGTAACAGATGACTCCTTTGCAGAGGCTACCTTTTATATGAGCCATTCTGGATATGGATCCGTCAGGCAGTCCCTCAAGAATGACAGGTCTAGGTCATTCGGGCTATGACCGAATGGTGCCTTCATATAATCCTAGTTCTCTCTCAGGGGAATCTCCAATGACATCATGTGCACTGAATAGTCCCACCCATGTGTGTGGACCCTTGTAGCAGTTCTTTCAAGGTCGTATCCACTATGCCTAACTTCGGTAAGGCAAGGAAACAGTGAAAAAGTATACATTTTGCTGCCTTAAAACAGGCTATATTGCCAATCTTAATGTAATACTTTAAAAACTAAAATGAAAAAGCGGTACAATCCTTAAAAGCCTAATTTGTAAAATGAAAAGAGACCTTTCAAAAATGTCCTCCACAAACGCTTTAATTATTTTTAAAATTAAGTGATTGCATGATATATAGCCATGTAGCTGTATAGACTGCAGCACTGGAAACCATGAGAATAGGACACTGCACCTTTAAGCGGCTCTTGCCCTCCAGGGTCCCAACATCCCTGCAGGAGCAGTTTACTCAGTTTTTTTTGACTAGCGAATTAGCAGTATAGAATTATTTTTTTACTTTTGTCTCTTCATTCGGGGAGAAGAGAGGGTTGCTTATGATTTCAATGGAAATTCCCCTGAGAGAGCACTAGGATTACAGGTAAGAAACCATGCCCTGTTTGTCAAGAGATCACCAAGCAATGAAAAGTCTAGAGAGTTCATCCCCAAGAATTCCACAAGGAAGGAGATTAAAAAAAAAAATAGTACAATCAAGCAAATAAATTCCTCCGAGAGGTTTTCCCTACTTGAGCATCAGCCTTAGCATCTAAATCAAGGCAATGTCTTGAGCATCAGCATCTAAATCAAGGCAATGTCTTGAGCATCAGCATCAGCATCTAAATCAAGGCAATGTCTTGAGCATCAGCATCTAAATCAAGGCAATGTCTTGAGCATCAGCATCAGCATCTAAATCAAGGCAATGTCTTGAGCATCAGCATCTAAATCAAGGCAATGTCTTGAGCATCAGCATCAGCATCTAAATCAAGGCAATGTCTTGAGCATCAGCATCAGCATCTAAATCAAGGCAATGTCTTGAGCATCAGCATCTAAATCAAGGCAATGTCTTGAGCATCAGCATCAGCATCTAAATCAAGGCAATGTCTTGAGCATCAGCATCTAAATCAAGGCTAAATCAAGGCAATGTCTTGAGCATCAGCATCTAAATCAAGGCAATGTCTTGAGCATCAGCATCAGCATCTAAATCAAGGCAATGTCTTGAGCATCAGCATCAGCATCTAAATCAAGGCAATGTCTTGAGCATCAGCATCTAAATCAAGGCAATGTCTTGAGCATCAGCATCTAAATCAAGGCAATGTCTTGAGCATCAGCATCTAAATCAAGGCAATGTCTTGTCAATGTGTGAACCGACAAGTCGCAGCTTTGCAAATTTCAGCGAGCAGAATGTTTGAGAGAAACAGCAGTAGCTGCCTTGCTCCTGGTGGAATGGGCTCTAGGTCTACCAAGTAAGGTTTCTGTAGCCTTCTGATAAAGGGTTATGTAGGAGACAATCCTTCTAGACAGGGACTGTTTAGAAGTGGCAAATCAAGTCCATAAAGGACCAAAGTTTACAAAAAGTTGTTTTGACATTCTAAAAGACTTTTTTCTATCAAGACAGAACTTCAAAACTCTCCTAACACAGAGAGCATGGAGAATTCTCTCAGCAGAAGGAGGATTCTGAAAAAATGTGAGCAATGCAATAGTCTGTTTGACATGGAAATGCAAGGCTACATTGGGAAGAAATTTAGGATGGGCCCTCATCACTACGCTGTTGCTATAGAATGCTATGGAACACTGTGTATGGTTTATGTGAACATAGAGCATGTACCTCACTAATTATACGAGTGAAGTGATGGCTACCAAGAAGGATGCTTTCCATGACCATTTCTGGAGAGAAACCTTGTAAATGGGTTTGAAGAATTGCAAAGGGCCAATGAATTGTCCACTCCAAGGGTGGGTCTGCAATGTTTTGGTCAAGTCCTAATGAGAAATCAGTGACCCGAATAATAAAGACTTGTGTGTGAATGTTTTCTTCACATCATATGATAAAGTTTCCCAAAAGCATAAATTTGACGGCTTTGGCCGTGAGACCCGATATCGGCATATAATAGGCACCAACCTTCACGCAGATGTCTTACCGATTTCGTTCAGCTTCCCAGCAAGGTGTGCTGCTAGGAATTGAGAAAGCATCCATGACAGCGGCAATGATAGCGCATTACATGGGGCACGCATCTCGATCGTATTCTATTCAGTGTTGACTCATGAGGGGTCAAAGGGGGGCAATAAGTATACTGCCAGAAGACTATGTACCCACCATAAAATCTCTACTGAATGGAACTAAATTTCCCTTCTGATGGATGCATCTTCCTGCATATTCCTAACCTAAAGAATGAGTCCCACAATAACACTCTGAAGTGAGATTGAGTAGTGCCCATTAACCAAGGAAGCCCTGTGTCACTGCACTGTCAAAGTTCCTGTCGAGGCGTGCTTTGGCTGCGAGGCAGTAATGTATAGCAAACCTATGCAGGTGACATGTGGTCCCCCGAGCAGCAGACAGCCACTGAAATGTTGCTATTGAGAGCTGCGGACAGAACTATGGCACTGGTGGAGGGCATGACTGCCCAGAGGAAGATCACTCTTGGCCAAAGCAAAGAACATTTCGATACATAGGATGACCCAATGTGAAATGGTGTGCGTAGTCATTGCTTCGCCTTTCTTGGCAGGGGTTGCTCTTGCACCCTCTCCAGTGGAGTATGGTCGATGCAGTTGAGAACGCACATCTGGGATCCAGGCTATGCACTTTCTCCTCCTTCTTGGTGGGATGAGGGGGTGTAAGGAAAGCTGGAAGAGGTCAGCCCTATCTTTCCCAGAGACCAGTATCTCCCACCCTAAGTTAAACCATCCATCCTCTAGTAATACTATTGTACCATCAGCCTGTCCTCAGTCCTTCCAATTTGTCACTGCTGTTCATATCTCAGTCATCATTAGTTTGCCCTTCTCAGCAGGTCAACTGCAGATTGCATTACAGCCTCTAACACAACCATATTTTAGAATGCTTGTTACGGGTTTATTTAAAAACTGTAATCCAGTCATTCACAAAGATATGGCAGAGGGTGAGATTGTAGAAGTCACACGCTTGCCATAGAGCTGCAGTTATCCTCTGGGGTTGCCACTTATGTTCTGCGGATGTTTTGTATTGTCATGGTCGATTTAAGGCACTTTTCCAAAACAAAAGCGAAATACGGAAAGTAAACTACTTAGCACTCATCAGATGAATCAGCTTATTAAACTGCCCTAGTCGGCATTCATTGTTTGCAAAGGCAGTTTACGAATATTGACAGAGTTGTCCCATAATAAAAAGTCCTGCCACTTTACAAACACAAATGGGGTTTATGGGAGGGCATCAGATGTCCTAATGGATACCAATCTGGGGAGCTGGATAGCATCAAAAAAGTCAGTGACCTCAAAATGCCAACTCAGTCCCACCCATTGGGCTGAGGTGTCCCAACTATTACTTTGTTTACTTTTAAACAGTACAAGAAAAGAAAGACACAAGGAAGAGGCAACATCAGCATGACATTATGAATAGCACTATTCCCTTGTGGTTACCGTTTTGAATGATGGTTTGCGATCTGCTGAACCTGCCATGGATCGCGGTCATGTGCAATGGCGTCTTCCCATCTTTGCTCTGAAATAAAAAATGAGAATTCGATTAATCTCTTATGGCCCAAAAATAAGTGTCAGACTCCACTACTTCCTAGTTCAGGATAGAATTTATGGGTCAAACAGGTTTTGCTGAGAGAAATGTATTTTCAGCACTGATAAGTTAATGTTATATTTCCCCACTTTTAATGTTTTTCTGAGTCGGAAATAAATGCTCCCAAATGTAACAACTTCAATTTGTAAAAATATATTTTTGAAGAATGTCTGAAAAAGAAGATTAAGGGGCCTCTAAAGTTGATGTTTTCTTTCACTAGTAAATTTGATTTAAACTTCGCTCAATTCTTGTTGAGAACACTTTTCAGCTGACTTGGCGACTGAGGTGTAGCAAGCGCCATCACCCTCATGGATATTTAAAAAACACTTCAGTAGCAATCGATCCAGTAAACTCCAATGGGATGGGATGACCTATTGGCTTTTCCAAAGGGATGGAAACAAAAGCCCAACACTGTCTTTACATGAGGAAGGTCGGGAAAGAGCTGTGATGGCTACAGACTCTGGGCTTCCAGAGCATGCAAGCCGCTCAGTCACTTTCTTGAGTTTCAAGTGTGACAAAGCTCCCCAAGAATGATCAGTGGCTATCCCAGACCTTAGTCCTGTCGTTACGCTCTGTCCATCCCAAAATGACATTGACTGCATGTGTTCTGGGAAAAATGCAGGCACAGTGTTAACCACTGAACATTCCAGAGAGAGTGTCAGCTGACACCAGTGGAAGGACGTTTTATGGCCCATCATAAAAGTGCATTAGTCCTATAGTTTTTCTGGTTTCCATTGAGAAATGCCAAATGCCAGCCAGCAAACATAAGTGCTGTGAACAGACCATAGCAAACACAAGGAGATGATGGACGGAGCGGTGAAACTTTTTCAGACACTCACCCCCCGTCATAGATCAGGGTTGAATCCATCATCATTCTTTAGCTCACTTCACCACCTCAGTTCAGACCCAGCTACACGCAAATCAGTCTTGACCCTGTGCCTCATGGGAACAGTCCAGCCCGAACTGCCAAGCCAGGTCTTACCTGAACCAGAAACATGCATCCTGGGACCAGTCCTAGAATGCTTGTTTCCAGTCCAGGGAGGACCTGGCTTGGCAGTTCGGGACCGGAAACAAGCATCCTGGGACTAGTTTCAGGCTAACAGCCCTCATCAGCCAGGGTAGCTTGAATCCATTGGCAAAGTGAGCAAGGGACCCAGTCCAGGAAGGACCTGGCCTGGCAGTTCGGGTTGGACTGTTTCCATTGGGCTCAGGGTCAAGACTGATTTGTACCTGGCTGGGTCCAAACTGGAATGGCATGGTGAGCAAAAAAACGATGGCTTTAGGCCCAGATCTCTGTACTGGGGTGAATGTATTACATTGTTCTACATTCTGCAGATCAGTTGTTCTTTTTGCATTTGTCACCCCGAGTGGGATAGGTATGCCCAGACGTGGGTCCCGTGCTCTCTATGCCACTGGAGTCAAGCAATCCTGGCTGAAGAGGGGTGAACCCCCGAAACATGTCCTAGGATGCTTGTTTCCAGTCCAGGGAGGACCTTGCCTGGCAGTTTGGGCTGGACTGTTCCCATGAGGCACAGGGTCAGGACTGATTTGCATATGGCTGGGTTCAAACTGGAATGGAATGGGGAGCTAAAAAACGATAGATTTAGGCCCAGATCTCTGTATTGGGGTGAATGTAGGACATTGTTCTGCATTCTGTCCATCAATTGTTCTCTGTGAACAGACCATGACCTGCCATCGCCATGGCTAGGCTGATAGTTCTGTCCCTAGTGATACTCTGCCACGTTATCTTCAGCAATGAACCAAATAATACATGCAGGCAGATAAAAGGACCTGGACTGGGTGGTATTCAAAAGGCATAAGATAATCTTGTGAATGAATACAAATAATAGCAGCGTTAGCTGCATGCAACGAACAGCTCTTCGTGGCATCACTAGCAGATCAAAATAATGGGTGTAGCACATCTGCAAGACCTGTATGTTTACTGAGAACGAGTCAGAAGGAACAGTACAGATGCAGAGAAACACTTTCCTTGAACTCACGGTTAAGAAAAGTATAAAGCTAGTGCCAACTATATGTGACTACATATGAAGCCTATAGGCCAAACTCCTCAAATGCCCATTGATGTGATGTAGACCGCTAAAGGAAATCAAACTACAACCCAGATTCCTTTGGGACAAGTACAATTCACAAACAGTGGACTTATTTGTCAAATACTATCCTGGAGTAGTCACCAATAACAGAGTGACTCCGGGCCAATACTCCTCGTGCAGAGCTCTATTCCTGCCTGCTGTCAATCAATCCATCCAGGATTGTAAAACACAGCTGCATCACTCGTGTGGGTCTCGAAGCGCTGGGAGAATATACTGCATGTTCTCTGGTTGGTTGAACAGACAGGTCTAGAGGTTCTTCCTGAACTGCTGGAGCGATGGTGAGGCTCTGGGGTGCGGGGAGGTTGTTCCAGGTCTTAGCTGCCAGGTGGGAGAAACAGCAGCCTCCACAGTTCATCCGGTGGATGCGTCAGGTGGCTGTTAGGGAGAGGGATTCAGAGCGGAGTTTCTTGGTAGGTTGGTGTAAATTCATTAGATTGTTGAGGTATGCTGGTCGTTCGTTGAGTAGTGCCTTGTAGGCGTGGGCGAGCAGCTTGACCTGTCACCTCTTGGCAACTCGTAGCCAATGTAGTTTCCCATGGTGAGGGATAACATGATACGAGTCTGGAGAGGTTGAGGATTAGTCTTGCTGCTGTGTTCTGGATAGACTTGAGTTTTGTCATGAGTTGGGAGGTTATTCCTACATGTAGGGAGTTGTCGTAGGTTGGTCTGCTAGTGACGAGAGCTTGCGTGACTGTTCGCCTGGTGTTGGGATGGAGTCATTGGAAGACCTTCCTGAGCATGTGGAGGGTGAGGAAGCAATTTTAGGAGATGGCGCTGACCTGCTTCTTTATGGATAGCTGGCTGTTGAGAATGATGCTGAAATTGCGGGCGGGTTAAATGAGTTTGGTGGTTGGGCCCAGCTCAGATGGCCACCATTCGTTGTTGCAGAAATGTTGCTTGCCTTTCCTGAAGAGGAGTACTACTTCTGTCTGGTTGATGTTTAGTTTGAGACAGTTGCTGTTCATCCAGGCTGCCATGTCTTTTATACATCTTCGGAACTTGTCCTTGGTAGCCGTTTGTCAGGGAGAAGATGAGTTGGGTGTCATCAGCATAGGAGATGATGTTGAGTCCGTGGCTCCTGACAATGTTTCTTAGGGGTGTAATGTATAAGTTGAAGAGGGTTGGGCTGAACGATGAGCCTTGAGGTGCACCGCAGGTGATGTTCTTCGGGAGCGAGGAGTAGGGCAGGAGGATGACCTGCGTTCTTCCCGTAAGGTAGGATGCGATCCACTAGAGGGCTGCTCCTTGGATTCCGATTTGCAGAGTCTGTTTTAACAGTGTATGGTGGGATAATGTGTCATAAGCTGATGAAAGGTCGAGGACTGCTGCTTTTTCTCTGTAATCCAACAGCATTCTCATGTAGTACGTAACTGCGACTAGGGCGGTCTCTGTGCAGTGGTCAGCTCTGAAGTATGATTGGGAGCGGTCCAGAAGTTTATGGTCCTCTAGATGTCCAGAGAGCTGGATGTTGATGCGTTTTTCGACCTTTACTGGGAAAGGGAGCAGGGAGATAGGTAGATAGTTCTTAGATTCCCTGGCCCTCAGATGACTTCTTCAACAGCAGCTTCACGTCAGCATGTTTCCATTTTTGGGCGAAGTAGGCAGTGGGGATTGAGGACCTTGGCAAGTTCCTTGCTGATGGGTTGACTACCGAAGGTGAAAGTGTGGTGTAGGCAGGGTTCTGCTGAGGCTCCGGAGTGGATGGATCTCATGATTGACGCCGTTTCCTTCTCCGAGAAGATGTGAGTGTACGTTTTTTTGCGTGATGTGGTCAATTCTTTCTTTGCCGGGGGATTGGGGTGTGAAGTCTTTCTTGGTAGATGATGGTGATTTTGTTGTGAAAAAAAGTCTGCGAGGGTGTTGCAGAGAGATTTTGAGGGTGTGAAGATGTTTTCGGTGGGGTTGGTGAACTTCTGGACTATGTTGAAAAGTTCCTTGCTGTTGTTGGAGTTGTCCTTAATGTGGGCGTCTAGGGCAGTCTTCTTGGTGTTCTATGGGAGGTGCTGGTATCGGTTGAGGGTGGGGGTGTTGGGTGGCTGCGAGATGACAAAGTGGACGCAGTAGTGGTCGGTCTGGCCAGATGAACTCCTTGTGTGGGTGTACTTTACTCTGTTGCTGGCTGAGAAGATAGGGTCAAGCGTGTGCCCTGCGTTGTACATGGGGTCTGCGACCAGCTGTTTGAGTCCGAGCTTGACCTTACTTTCTAGGAGGTTAGGCGTGTTAGCTTCTTCGGAGTTCTCAAGGTAGAAGTTGAGGTCTCCTAGGAAGGTGTACAGATTAGAATTGATGGCGAAAGGGCTGATGAAGTCTGGAATGGCGTTGCAGAAGGCAGGGCGGGGTCCTGGAGGTCTGTATGCGAGTGTGCCTCTGATAGTGTTTTTTTCTGTTGGTTCAGAGTTGGAAGTTGAGGTGCTCCATGAAGGGAATTGAGTCATCTGTGGTGGTAGAGCATTCGAGGTTCTCTTTCTAGATTATGGAGATGCCACCGCCGTTTCTGTTGAATCAGTCCTGGTGTGTGATCTTGTTTTCATCATGAGCGGATGTAGTACTATCTGGTGCAGATGCAGGGTTCAGCCAGGTCTCTGTGACGAAGTCGTCCAGGTCGTAAAGGTGTCCCAGATTTCCAGGTGTCTTCCAAGTGAGCGCACATTGATTAGCAGGCAGATATCGTTCTGGATGTGTGGTCGTCGTCCTTGTTGGTCAGTGTGAGAGAAGTGGACCGGCTGATAGGCGTTGCCTGGGTGGTATACTCAGTGAAGCTGTCCTGGTAGGGGCATGGGCACTGTTGTCCTGGCGCTCAGGGCTCGAAGTTCGTCCGAAAGGAAGAGGTGGCAATTCGTGGGGATTGTTGCACGCACCACGAGCCCTATGCGCATGTCTGCTATGTGGTCACGCTGTGGTCCCCATGCCATAGGGATCAAGGGGAGTGGCAGTGGGCCTCAACGGGGGAAGGGACCTGGCACGACGGAGAGAGGAGCAGGAGGCTGGAGTGGGGGGGGAGGGGAGGGGAGGAGTACTGACCCGAGGAGTGAGATGGAGGGGGCCACGGAGGTTCTGCGGGGCCTCCGGAGAGAGGACAGGTGTCGCGGGCCAAGGTTGCACCGGCCAGTTGGGAGCTCTACAGGGCAGCTAGCTGCTGAGCAAAAGCCGGTGGGGTAGAAGCAGAGTGTGGGTGCAGAAGAGGGGACTTACCTGAAAGCTACGGGGAAAGCGGAGTGGCCCAGCCTGTCTGGGGCATAGACAGGCCTGCCTTTGGCCCTGGTGCTGCTCACACGTGTCCCACAATGCGGTAGTTGGTGTCAGATGAACAAGTTACTTACCTTTGGTTAACCATGTATCTGTCACAGACATGTTAGTTGTAGATTTCTCACCACCCCACCAATCCTCCCCACTCGGAAAACTGATATCTAGGGACAGGGACTTCCTTACAGGGTACTAGTTTTGCAGCACCAGTCGTCAGTGTTGTTCATGGCTCTGCACTTCCGGCATGGAAAGTTGTGTCAGAACTGACGTCAGCGCGTAGGAGAGGCATCGAAGTAGGCACGCAACGTCATCCCGGTGCCCACGACGACCCTCTGAGTCGACCGACGCTACCTACCGGCGCACAGCGGTATTGCTAAAAAAATATCCAGATCCAGACTGAAGCTTGGGGGAAATTCTAAGGTAAGGAATCGACAACTAACAGACTATCAGATGTAGGGCTTCAGCCCATTCCCTTTGAAATAAAATGGTGCCTGTGAACATCAGCTGAGTGTGTCAAACATAGAAAAGGGCACACAGGGGTGAGGGAATCCTATCGCCCGACGCCCGAACCAACTAGAATGTTATGAAGGGCAAGAAGATTTATTGTCTATTTTGCCCGACGGACAAGCAGACATTAAATCACAAAAAAAGAAATGAGCTGTCGGCACTCTGGGGCTCAAGGGCAAATGAAATGCTGTTAGAAATCCTTTAACTGGCTGGAAGACCATGACTGGGCTCTATCTAGCCAGTGATTGCTGGGGGAGTCTTACACTAGACAGTTTTCTAGCACGAGTTCATCACTGCTGCAGCCCGCCTGCTCTTGGAGCCCAGCTGCTGAAGTGCAAGGGCGGGCGCCGAGGCAGGAAACACTTTTGCGGCTGTCTGGGTCCCAGCGCTGCGGGCAGGTCTCTGTCACTGATTGCTGCACCACTCGATCGCCCTGTCCATTGGGATCCGTCCAGGGCAGTCCACTCATCTTTGGTGCGCTGCTGGGCACTTCCTGGGATCGAGAGCGGCAAGTCGTCATCTCTGACAAAGTGAAAACTTCATCAACAGGCGAGTCAATCTGATAATGGGTGTTGCGGAAGTCAGAGCCTTAGGAAAATTATGCTAACTGTGATTCTGCATGGAATGGTCTAGTATCCGTGGGCGTGGGGGCAGGGTCACATGTGTGGCATGTTAATTTACAGTAAGGCAGGAACTTCTACACTGCCATCGCTGATAATTGAGGCGCCTATTGCAACGCAACAATGCCACCAGCGTTGATAACGAGTGAAAACACAACTAATGGAGTCTCTAGTTAGAGACATTGACCTTTATTTTGTCAGTCTGCTTTTATGGACGAGGCCGCATTCGGGGGCTCGGAGCAAACTTTAACACCTGGCAGTCTTACAGAAAAGGCAGCTTCGCAAGTTTATGCGTGCGCTGTAAATAGAAACATTTTTTAAACTGCATCTTTTACTGGGGTTAAACAAAAAGGGTAAATTTGAATAAAAGAAACAGCACATAATGAAGCAGGCAGAAAGTATGTCCGTGTTCCAGGCAATGTTATGTGTGCAGCGTATTTCACACAGCTCACTAAAACGTGGGCCACTCATGGCGTCTGAAAAATCATAATTTCCACATTTTTGCCTGGGGTCTCCGTTCCTAATGCCATCCCCCACAGACTTGCTTGCCTTTTCCTTATTCCATTGCCTCCACCTTCCCTCCACTACTTCTCGCTTAATCAGCGCCCCACTTTATTTCCTAATCTTGCTACAGCAGCAGAGGAAAAGTCTCACATCAGTGTCAATTTTACAGGCTTAATCTGGCAAGAAACCGGTTATTCTCCACGTTTGGGCACATTCCTATACTTCTATTTGGTTGCATTTCTCGGCTCTTGTACCTACTGTAAACCACCACCCACCATGCAAAGTGCTCTGGCAGTTTGTGCCAAATAAACAGAGCCGCTGTGATGTAGCAGCATTGAAGGTCTAAATTATGCAGCAGGGTTGACTGAAATATGTGGCCGCAAAAAATTATAATTATGTAGCAGAAGGCAGCACATTTTTGTTTATCGTATTACTTCATTTTTTTTTACATTAGTATATGTTAACCCTGTCAGTGTAAATGTTTGCCTTATTACTTTCAGATTAACACCCAAATACAGCAATAGCAATGAAAAAGTGACCAGTCACTACTTGTGATGAGCTTTTCACTGTGTGGCAGGATGGGTTACCCTCTTTTTAGAAACTTTTGATCTGGTTCAGCTAGAATCAACATTTTTGTTAAAATATGCAGTTTAGCATCATTATGTGGCAAATTATTAGGAAAACGTCTCAGCTGTAGAATCTCATTATTAGAGCGGCTCTGTTATAAATTACGCATGTACACAGGACCTGCCATCTGTGGGGGACCATCTGTCATTTACAACGATTAAAAATGGAAAAAATTGGAGAACAAAATTCAATATAAAGTAGAAATTATAAGAATGTACACTTGTAGGTTTCACAATCATGTTTTATTGACAACTGCGTGAAAGTGTACAATATACCCACCTTAATTTTATGCAACCGCTGTATTGTTGCATTTTTGTTGCACAGTTACGTCAGCAGTAAAAATGAACCCATACCAGATCCAAGGAAAAGTGACACTGCTACCTGTGTGAGCATTCGTCCTATGTAGACGTAAAGGCTTGTTTTTCTTCTCTACATAATTTGACAAGGAGTGTTTTTCCTGTGTGCCTGACTGTGTGCCTTCTTTATGCATGTGCCCATTTCGAAGTATCCACGCATCATCCCATAGACCATCAGTACTCTCAGCTTCTGAAAAAAACCACACTGATTGCACACGTTGCTGCAACGTTAAAACCTTCTCTTTCAGCAGGCTTCCCAATACTCGTATGTCAGCATCCGCCAACAGAATTCCAGGATTTTCCCAGAAGATAACAGGCACATCTGGGTGGGTAGGTGGGGGGTTGGGGACATTGGAAGGAGAGAAACAAGTGGCAGAGACTCGGATTTGAAAGAAAAAAAGTGACTACTTCACAAATCTAAGTGAGACAAACTTGCACATCTATTGCGGAGCTGCACCTACTCATGTTTAGGGAGCTTACTCTTCTGGTGCCATTACTATAGCACTGCTGTGCACAAGAGAACCCTGTTGCTACTGCCTGTGCTGCAAATGCTCCTTGTGTGGGAGAAGAATGTGGAGATTAAGCAGTGAGTGCACAATAGTATAATCACACCTCACCTGCCCAGGAATGCAAATGGTGTGATTGATTTAACTGCCCATTACGGCCTCTTGTGTATTTGTACTTGTGGATACTGCGTCAGTGGACCACAGCACCTCTGCCATGCAATGTTGGCTGCCCCATGAATCGTTCATAAGCTCTGCCAAAAAGTGCAGTTATTCCCATCCACACGTTTATCATATCATGTTCACATGTGAGTATTTTTAAAGCTGGACAGCTATGAGTTGACCCTAGGATGGCGAACACCAGTCTGTCCTACAGGTACACATTCCGACACAGAGCGCAGACTAGTAATTGACTACATTTCCTGAAGTATATTTGTCATAGACTGTCTTCAGGTACTACAGGAAATTTTGTCAAAGGCATACTGGTTGATAATTGGGTGCAGTGCAAACTGACACATCCACGCACATATTGTACAACAGTTGCATAACAGTTGCATTTAAGGATGCATGACCATGCACTGCATAATTGGTCCTGTGCTTGAAATAATGTTGCACAGTATGTTGCACTGATTACAGTGCAGGTTCTCGCCGATTTATGGAATAGGTGGGGCAAGCAGATATCTTCCCAGGACAAGTAGATTTCTGTAAACGTTTGTCCAGTGGCCAAGTAGATTTTTGACAAATTTCCACACCCCTGGGCACAGATACTTCAAGACAATCAGGCATTCGGCACACACACCAGCACTGCTCAAATGGTGTTGGCGAAGACCAGTGGAATATGTGGTACCATCTGCAAAAGGCAGGTTACACACGCTGTTAAGAGGCCCCCAAGCCCACTGAGCTCTCTCACCAGCATCTTACATGTTTTAGAACTAGTCCCTGGTTAACATTTCTTAATATATTAGGACCCCATGGTCTCAAAGTAGCACTGAAGAAGTCTGTCAAAATCTTCATGAATTGTAAATAGATCACTGAGTTCCTAAATCCGAAGTTAAGATTTTAGAAATACTAACACATGAACAAAATGATGCATCACAGGTTTACTGTTTAAATGAAATGTCAAGGCATATAGCTGGTCTTTCTTCACTTAAATCGTGCATTGGTTTCTCTTTTAAGAAAAACAATGTTTTAACTTTTACGTCATCCCAATTTTAAATCAATTAGGATTATTTATTTGAAAGAAAAAGACTAATGTCCTTCTGGAATGATATTGTTGTTGTATCTACATTATACACACACGCACATATACACACCTTAGAAGACATTGATAACAATATATTATTTTACTTAGTAAAAAAGGAACTAGGTATAGAACTATCTTAGTTTTTTTCCGACAAACTTTGGGTTTGTCATGAATAAGTGGCTCCATTTTATGAGACCTAAAAAAAAAACAAGAGATCAGATGAATGCCATTGAAGCTCACGCAATGTGCACAACTACATTCCAGATTGGGTACATTCTTTTTCACCAACATTTGCAACACTGCATTTAATCGTAGTGTTATTTTATGTTATCTGCATTTGTATAGCGCATGGCTGCCCCATCATCTGGGCATCCCAGCACTAAGCCAAGGTAGTAGCGGACAGAGGGAGAGTAGGCTAAAGATTGGAAAAGAGCCATGTCTTGATCAATTTCCTGAGAACCCAGTGGTCTTGCAAGCCACGGCCAGCGAGGGGGATGGTATTCCAGAGGGCGGGGGCCAGTGCCCTGAAAGAGCGTCCACTGGCTCTAATTCTACGCACCCCCAAGACACAGGCCAGGTGTAGGTCCACCGAGCGCAGTGCCGGGGCGGGGTGTACATTGATCATAAATCGCTCAGGATTTGCTGACCCATACCATGCCAGATCTTATGTGTGGTACATAAACTCTTGAAGTAAATTCTTTGTTCAATGGCTAACTAGTGAAGCCGTCGCAAGAGGGCAGATGCACGACAGTGTTTAGGTAGTGCAAAGAACCCGTTGAAGTCTTTTTCACAGCTTTGTTGGCACCCAGCAGTAGCCCAATGCAATAGTCCAAACGTGATAGCAAGGTGGATTGAACAATCGTCTGTCGAGTAGATGCATCGAATAGCCCCAGAATGGGTTTTAGGCTTTGAAGAAGACCAAAACAAGTGCCTGCCACAGCTTTAGCCTGCAGATCGAACAAAAGGGAGCTGTCCATTAGCACTCCCAGATTCTTGACCACGCTTTTCAGCTGGGGAGGGGTGTCTAGGGCTTTAGGCCACCATTGCTTGCCCAATAGGTGAGTATCTCGTCCCACCAAAAGCACTTCTGGTCTGGTCATCCATTCAGAGATGGCCATAAGGTCAACTTGGAATTTCACCTGGTCGTGTTTAGTATTGCTGGAAAAGGTAAATACCATTTGGGTATCATCAGCATATAAAACCATAGCCATGTTCCGGGCTTTGGCCAGCAAGGCGAGGGGTCGAACATAAATGTTAAAAAGAGTGGGGATTAGGGCTGACCCCTGGGGGATACCACGGCCCAGAGGATGAACATTAGAGGTGTATGGAGGGGCGGAAACTAGGAAGGACCGATCAGTCATAAAGGATGCAAACCAGGCCAAGGCATTGCCATTGACCCCAATCTCCTCTAGCCAATATAGCAGGATCCTATGTGAGAAGGTGACGAAGCCACACTGAGATCCAGTAGGATCAATGCTGCTGTTTTGTCCTCGTTCAGAGCAGATCGTAGCTACTCAGTGACTGCCAGTAGCGCTGATTCTGTACTATGTTACCTTAATGTTGTAGCACACAACATTCCTCACTCACTCCAGAACCACCTGGCCAAGTGTCGGGTAGGTTTCCTGTGTCAAGGCTGACCACATCGCAGGGCTGCTAAAGTGAAGGATATGGGTCACCTGGTTCTTGGTGCCAAGTCCACAGGATAAGGAGTCAAGTCATAGGATCTCCAAAAAAAAGAAACCGGATGACCCGAGCGCCAATTTTCCAGTCCTAGTAATTTGGTTTCCAATGCAAAGAAACCCAATTACTGTGCTCCCTCTCCACTGTGAGCACCAGTTTCTTAGTCCCAGGAATCCTGGCTACTCTGCTTCCAATGCAACGAACCCCGATTCAAGTGTCCCCTGAGCAGTCAAGGCTTTAAGTTGAAGGGTGATGTTACATCAGGGACTCCTACAGAGGCAACAGTAGAGTAAAACCGGATTCAATGTACTAGCTCCACTCATTGTGGGTTCTTTTTTAAACACGAAACACTTAGCTCTGCATCCACTTCCCTGACAGCAATCATGGTTCCTCCAACTCCTGCTTCGCTAGGCAAGCGTCATGCCAGACTGCTGTACGCACAGTGAGGTTAATAGATCTAAGCTCCAATAAGAATAGATTGCCCGTCTCCTAGCACAATCGCTAACCTTAGTAAAACAATGAACGTATTTGAGTGTTTTTTGGGGTTTGTCAATTAGACATCGTTTTGCTGCAGAAACCTGGATAAAAGCTATTTTGCTCCCTGAAATACATCGAGAAGTTCTCCTGGCTCATATGATACAACATCTAAAACTGATAGTCACCGATGAATTGGTGGGCATCTTTTTTGACCAATGAACCCTAAGGCCTTTGGAGTATGAGGGAATCCTGAGGGCTGAACGTCTACCGCTTCATGTTCACAGAAGCACATTTACTCGCTTTCTGGGTCCTTGGACCGCTCACTAGTAATGGAGTCTGAGTTTGGGACAGACTTTGCCTGTCTTATCCCCCCACCAATCCCCCCCAAGTGTACTGCACAAGTGGATTTCTATACTTGAGTAGAGACCCCACCATATGTCTTACTCAAAAGATACCCTCATCTACAAATTCAGCTGGTCACTCATTGGATCTTTATGTCTAATGATTTTATACCCGACTTAGTCTATTTTCAAATTCCCTGGTTTCACAAGAATGGCATTTTGTTTTCATTGAAATACACTAACTCTAGCATTCACATTTCTAGCATGCCTACTTCAGTGTTGAAAGGAATATGTTACTTACCCTGTAAGAATCTGTTTGTCGCATGTAGTGCTGTAGATTCACATGCTCTGCATACTCCTACCAGCTAGTGTTGCGGTCGGACTTTTGCAACTTGTTTTTCATCAAAGACGTCTTTTGAGTCAGGAGATCTCAATGACTCTAGGGCCAATAACTAACCTCTTTCAGCTTAAAACACTTTCTGGTAACCCACTTTAGGACCATTAACCAAGTCATTTTCGTTTATAGCTTACTCCCGCTTGTGCACTTATCCATGAGAAGGAATTAGTTGTGTATTGTGCTCAGCTTCTGCCGCTTGATGTACCAGCAGATTGTCCTAATCCAAATGAGACTGCAAGACGCTGAAGTGCACCTGGTGCTAAAGTTGTTCTATAGAGTAAGTTAAAGATCACATATTCTGAAGCCTACAAAGATCAGTAGTTAAGACTTGCTCGGGCACAATTCTACTCTTTAGGCTCAACAATTGATAGCTAGCATGCCCACTCAAGACACATTCAAACTAGTCCTTGGGTTGCCTATCCCCAGAGGGCCCAAAAGATGCTTTTCCTTCCTTCTCTTTTGTGAATCCTTGTCCACTTTCTTCAAGGACAAATTCCATTCCATCAACAAAGCTTTGTATCATATTGTTCCTTCAAGCCTGCCGGGTCAGACTGCTGATGTTCAGAGCACTTCTTTGGGATTGTAGAACTTGCTAACAATCTAGTCCTCCATATCGTGCAATTAATAAAGACAATCATATCTGATCTCTGGACGACCCTTGCCCTTCTGGGACTCTCCAACTGGAGGACAGCTATCTGGAATCTGAGGAGGTCTCCATTTACCTAGTTCTTTATGACCGATAAAGTCAGTGTGACCTCCAATCGCCCCTTTCGAATCCACCCTCTTAACTACAGACCTATCTCTTTGTTTCCAGTTACTGACAAAATAGGAGAGAGGATGATCTTTACTCAGGTGCCTTATATCATAAAATGTTGTACTGGGCCCGGATGAAGCCAGATTTAAACGATTTCCCTGCACTGAGGTTGCCCTGGCGCCTGTTCAGAATGAGCTCCATGTGATCTAGGATCAGAGTGGGATGGCAGTGCTGGTTGATTCGCCTCTACCTCTTTGCGGCCCTTGAGACTGTGCCCCACTCACTTCTTATAGACAGGCTGACTAGGATCAGAAGAAAGACACCGAGCTGGGTTTTCCTCTTCCCATCGGAACTGAGCCAGATGGTTATTAGGTTTCCTTTTCGATCCTCTACTAAAATGCTGTCCTGTCAAGGGTTCTCAGAGCTATTCTTTAAGACCCACATTGTTTAAAACCTTATGTTGTTCCACTGGCCAAGTGAACAAAATCCACCTTGAATGTGTTGCGGTGACAATACCCAAGTCCTATTCAAACTAAATAGTAACAAGCAGTTGCCGCACAGCTATTTCGGGGCCCATTTGTTTGGCCCTTGCTTACTGAATGAGTACTAATGATCTGAAACTAAAAACAGACAACTGAGGAGGTGGTAATCGTGGGTGGGGGGCTTCCACTCGGTCGCCAGATGCCCCAGACTCTTGTCCTATCCCCCTCTGTGCTAACTCTGGGAGTTTATTCCTATGACACACTGTCATCTTAGCATTTAGCTAATGGCTCTCCCTTTTTTCTTAGGCTAAATACACTGAACAAAAAACTCCTGGTTTCTTGCCGGAGCACACCCATGGCCTTCAGAATGCTATCTGTTCTCCTCTTGGCTACTCCTCAGCACTCAATCAGGGCCCCTCTCTTCCAATATGCATTCTCTTCAGGTGGACAGCCAGCCTCCAACTCAGACCTCCTCGCAGGGCCTCCATCTCCCTTCCTTAACAGATTCAAGTCAGCATGCCCCTTATACTCTGCCATAGCCAGTCTTTTAGTGTTACCCAAAAACCAAGCACGGCAGTCCCAACATCACAGCAACAAAACTTCTCTCATCAGATGTTTTTCGTTTCAGTCTCTAGATGGCAGTGTTGAGCCATCTACAAGCTTGGTTTCACTTATTTCTTTGTCCCCCTTTTTAGATCTCGCCTAGCGTTGCAGCACATGTGCGGCTCACTCTGCGAGATCTAGTGGAAGAGGTATGGCGCAGCAGCCAGGGTGCCCAACTCCAGACCACAGGGTTCACTTCACGGTTCCATTCCTGGCGCCGGTCTTCCCAGCACCATGTGACTCTGGGCAATAGCCCGCTTAATCTTTTCAAGGGCCCCCAGCGCCGGGAACCCACTTCGGAGGTAGCTGTGCGCTTTACAAATTCAAGGTTATTATTATTGTAATCAAGGCGATTTAGGAAGTGAAGTGGAAGCTCTGCCCATGCTTTTTATTGGTGCGAGTCACACTTTATGCTAAACGTCGCTTTCTATTTGAAGTGAGGCTTTTTTGTTCCCTCCATGTCTCCTTTTCGTCTCGCCCATCCGGACTGGATCGTGCACTTGCGGTGTGACATGGTGGGATTTATATGTTGGTTCAGCACTATTTTATACACACATTGTTCAGGACAATGGCAGCTGCGCTGCATTTTCCGGAACGTGACTGTTTGCATTTCACAGCGTTTTCACTTTACCAAAGCGTGGTGTTCATGGTCTGGTATGTGACTTCTTAGATCTTTATGGCGCTTTCACTTTAACAAACAGCGGCACTTCGTTCTACGATATGGGACGTCTTAGATTTCCACAGCGCTTTTATGCCGCGGCAGTCATTGTTTTACGGTGTGGCCATAGTCACGTCTACAGGTTGTTTCCCTCCCAGCATCCTCTTCATGGCCGCTACACACTTTGTATTGTCTTATGTTAAGCTAAGAAACAGTTATCACTTCGCTATGCCCCCCACCTAAATATGGTACGAGTGTTGCATAGCCACGCACCGATAGTTCTTGATGCGTGTGAATGAATAATAAATTTACGCCCAATACCACAATAGCACGCTACAATTGATAGGTGTGCTTGGTTATAACTGAGGGCTCTTCTGCGCCATGAATCAGTTACGATACTCATTGAGCTGCACTGTGCACTCCGGAAACTGCACAAACCATATAACCTTCAGTATGGGATGATTCAAGAGATATGAAGACACGAGACACCGTCACTTCACTACGTTGCAGGCTTGTAACTAGTTTGATTGTGATTATAATTTTTTTCTCCACAGGTCTTTTCTTGATTAACCACTTTTGGGTTATACCTTCATTCTTTTGCCCAGCACCACGAATTTTGCTGCTAAGGCACAGGGAATTGCAGGCACGGCAGGGCGTTAGTGTACCCTGACCACCCTATTCCTTGTTTTTGGTCCTGAAGAAAAACCGGTAATTCCCATTACGGTTTGAAACATGTAGACCCACCACACATTTTCCCAGATACTTTTGGTCATAATTATACCATTAACTGTATCAACACTTATATTTTAATATTGTCCAGTAGCTTTAAGAATAAAGTTTTTTCATATAAGTCATACCAGGACAATTTTTAACTCACCTACATCTTTTTTTCACATTCATCACTCACATACCAGCTCCACTGTAGTTCAGGTGTCGAAGCACACCTTGATGGCACTCGGCCATCAGGGTGGCCCCGATGATGAAGCATGTCACCGACCAGGTCGGTGAGTGAGGGGTTACTAATAAGCAAAGAAGGACTTTCTTCTCTTTGATAGTGAATCATCCCGCAGAAATCGCTCTCTGAGCCTTTTTTCTGGTGATACTCATTATTATTTTTGTTAATTCCGCTACACACTCCCCCACTTTCTCAGCGGGGCAGATCAGGCGCAGTCACAGCCATTCTTTTAAGCTTTGCATTTCATTGCAAGACTAAGGTTGTGGTTTACAGAGGCTGGATACCAGGGCACCAGGGCATTGCACACCCGCGCTTCTTATATTTTCAAGCGGTGCCGTTAATGGAAAAGTGCTGGCAATCACAGGGTTTGAAGGTTCACACAGGGAAGAAGGGTTTTTTGGATGAAAGGTTTATCCTCTAAATGAAAAGGGGATCTCTGTGTGCGTAGCGACAGGGCATCAAGACAATTCGAAGATTGTGTGACTGTACTCGAAACTTGAGACATTGAGTCTGGCCCTGCACTCCTGTCAGCAACGGAGACAGCGGTCCCAGATGTCACTGACGCTCACACATCTAACTACTGAGGCTGCGCTCAAAGGCATGACGCTGATATTAGCCAGCAACCAGGACTCTGCTCTGTTGAGCGATACTCAGGCAGTGCGGTTGCTGCACTGCAAACCGTGGTGACAGTAACAAGCAAAGAGTCAGTGTAAGACTCCCACTCATTAACTAGGCTTGCTCTCGAGGTGCGAGACTCATGCGATGTTCGAATGGCACTGCACCCTGAGGTGTGAGATTCACATGCATAAGGGTTGGGAAATTAAGTCGGTGTATATTTTCTTGCTCTTTCTAAAGAAGCTGGTTTGCCCACGTCTCGTGGCACAATACAGGCAGACGTCACCTTTATTACATGATCCATCTTTCTACACTTTAAGAACATATAAAGTGTGTCTGACGGTATAGTGTATGGAGAGCCATTTGTGATCCTCACTGACCTATCTAGATCTCAGCATGGAACTTGGATCCCCCCATCTGATATGCAGCGGAACAATTGTGCTCGTCCCAGCGCTCGCACTCATGTTTGGCAATCACGCTAGCTGGCCACCAGGTGAAATGTGTGTCACAGCTTTTATGAGTGTGGTGACCTTCCAGGCCCGTGTAACTGGGCTTCTTCTAGGTACATAAAAATAAAAAAAGTCACAACGCGTCTCCTCTTTCCCTCCCCTGCCTCCTGCGCTCTCCAATGCATGTGTCTGGCACCTCAAAGCAAAGCAGAGCAGAGGCTGATGCAGGCACGATGTGCCCCAACCCCCGCTCCGCCGTGGCCAGCAGGAGACCCTGCACCTTCCCCTCCTAGCATTCAAAAGGACAGCAAGCAGAAGCGCAACTAACAAACCTGGGCTGCTGTCAGGTAGGATTTCCGCCTACTCAGAACAAGCATTTGAAATTCAATAGGTCTCGCATTTGCGAGACTTTGAGCTACTGGCATTGTAAATCACAAACCTTTTGTGTGTTGGTTTTGAAAACATAAATCATTTACAATGCAAATAGCTTAAAATTTCGCAGATGCGAGACCTATTGCATTGCAGACTCTTGTTATGCTTTCCCTGTATTGTTTTAGGTCTCATCTACACAATGCATGCGGTCAGAGAAAGTAAAGTCATAGCGCTTTATTGTGTTGGAAGGGGCAGGACAAACTCGACATGGGGGACAATGACTGCGTCGGCTCAACATCCTGCGATTCTGGGCTTTCTGTAACTTTTAGTCATTCTGAAGAGCAGATGTCCTGCTAGACAACATGGTTAAAAGACATTCACATGGCCAATAGCTCAGGCATTGCCGAGATCTATTGGCTTTTTCAATGCTGGTATTATTCAAGGGTTCCCTTTGTAGGTCTTGCTTGCCAGACAGCACAAACTATCTGGTTGCGAAATACCTTTTGTAGGCTTACAGCCTTCTAATTCTTTACCGCTGTTTGGCTTTATTTACAGTCGTTTGCTTGCCTCCTATCCAATGTCTTGTCTTACTCATATTGTGTTTGTTTCTACCCTGGAGGGAGAAACATTAGCAGACGTGTATCCTTCATTTCTTTTCCCTTTTAGGTTAAGAACTCCATGAGTGCGCACATGTTTTCCAGCTTTCTACCGTGTGTGCTTGTGCCCTAGTGTTCAGCATTCTCTCTTCCTCACATGCTGCTCTCTCTCGTATGCATCCACTCCCTAAACCCTGCAGACAGTGTGAGCCATCCGCACTCTTCCGAGGTAGCTCACTGCCCCAGAGTACAGGTTCTACATCCTCTGGCCAGAGGCTACATAATAAAGGAGTCTTAAACCACTCAGTCTTCCACCATACTGTCATACTGTGTGGTTAATTGCAATTAGTGTGCGATTGTGGTGCGACATAGGCCGCGGGTGTAACCCGTTAACACCCACACAATGGCGACAAGGATTAACCATGTGTGATCTCGGCGCAGTCTGCACGAAGCCGGCAGAGCGCTGCTGAGGACGCGGCTTCCCCTTCACTCAAGGTGCAGTAGTCTTGTGGTGCCAATTGCGCTGTACCCCTGGCACAGCGTGGCAAGCAGCTGACCGTCCACGCTGCAGAGGCAACACTCCTGGTGTACCGGCTGTTGGCGCAGACAGACTATAGCATGCTGCGGTGAAGTCCTGCCAGTGAAGCTCAACCACACCTCTGTCACCCGCCAACACCACCGGCACCGTGCTCAGGGACCCAGATGAGGAGAGGGAGGGCCTCAAATACACGCTGTCCAAGTCATTTGGACTACTCCATAATAGTGAAGCTGCTGCCCGGGTGGGGCAGCGTGTAGGACTCCCATGGAAAAAATAAAATAAAAAAAGGTAAGGAAAAAGAGCAGTGAATCACACTGCATACCTGAAAAGGGGTACAAAAGAAAAGAACAGTGAATCAATCTCTGCATATCTGAACATTAAACAGCCCTTGCACGGCTGAAAGTTACAGGAAGCCCAAATTCACAGGATGTTGAGCCAATGCAGTCTCTTTGCCCCCATGTTGAGGATGGTGAGCCAATGTAGTTTCTTTGCCCCATGTTGAGTTCATTTTCCTGCCCCTCCTAAAACAAAAAAGCGCTATGACGTGCATGTGTACTTTCAAGACCAAGGACCCTGAGGGAGTGGGGAGCCCATGCAGTTTGCTGACAAAGCGATGGCTGACTATGCCAACACAGAGTCCCCACAAGGGCTGCGACATGAGCAAATTCCCCAAGAGCATGCACTGGAAGGTGAGTGGCAGCCTTTCAGTGAGCTAGTTGGCCCTGCTAGGGCTGTGCCTCTATGCAAAACATGGGTGGGGAGGGCTGGACAACCATTTAATTTCCACCTGGGAAACTGATGGAGCAGTCAAATGCTCCCTGTTGCTGCACTACACAGGCAAAGAAATCTATAAGTTAACTGAACACCTCCCAAACACTGGCTCAGCGAACCACTACAATGCAGTGGTGAGGGCCCTCAACACGCATAGTGACCCGCACCTAAATCCAGATTTCGAAGATTTTAACTCCACCAAGCTCGCCAGAGCGAGTGAGTTCATTAACGCTTTTTATGCATCCCTCCATGAATCAGCCAGTACGTGCACGGTGGATGACCTGCCGAAAGAGATAAGACACTTCGACGTCTAATCCGGAGACAACTGAACACCAGCTTAGATGATCTTCTCAATGTCTAGAACTCATGACCTGTCTGCGGCCAGGGCCACTGAAATAAACACTGCAATAACAGACACCAGAAAAGGTCGCCAACGTGAAGCTAGAACATGCTGATGCAGTGTACACAAGAGGGAAGACAAACGGACCCAGAGTGCCAGCTCCCCCGCTGACAGGAACCAACTGCAAATACTGAGGCCGTGACGAACACCCACAAGAGGCCTGTCGAGCCCAAGGACGCACCTGTTTAAAGAGCAGCAATATCAACCTATGCAACGGTGTGCCAAGGTGGTCAAAAGGGTAGAGGTGCCCACGGGAGACGGATCCCAACAGGAGCTGCGTGGCAGCAGTCTCCAACTGACCCAGAGCCTCAAGGAGCTACCAGGCAACCGCAGCAGAGCAGGCACTGGCCAGAAGACTCGCAGTTGGAGGACAAAGAGGAAGTCTTACTCATCTCATTTACAGGGGATCTGAAAAGACATTGGAGGCCACAGCCCATATATGTTGTAGCTATTGTTGATTCAGAGGTCAAGGCCCTCATCGACACAGGGGGGGGTCAGTAAATGTGATTGGCATACAGCAATATTGATGCTGCATGCCAAAGCCAACATTATCCATGTCCCACACCAAAATATTCACATGTGAAGGTCAGTCTCCGCTGCCCCTCCAAGGATGCATGACAGTATGCATAAGATCCAATGATCAAGAGATCCTGGCAACGTTCCATGTGGTTGACTGAGAAGCGGACACCTTACTAGCAAGACAACGCAGAGGATTTAGGGCTAGTGTCATCCGCCCCGAAATGTCAAAGCCTACAAAGTAGACAAACTGTTAAGCCAACTTCCCAAACTATTGGGCGGCCTAGAAAGCCTGCGAGACCCGACAGTCAAACTAGACATCGATAGGTCAGTCAAGCCTATAGCACTCTGCCATCACCATGTGTCGTTCCACCTGAGGCCACTGGTTGAGCAAGAACTGGTCCAACTCGAAAGCCTAGGAGTAATCAAAAAAGTATCCGTACCAACACCCTGGGTGTCCCCCATGGTTTTAGCTAAAAGCCAAATCAGCATGGCAAAGTGAGTGTGCATTGACATGCACCTCCCAAATAAGGCCATAAAAAGGGAGCAGCACATCCAAGCACACAATGGAAGATATTAGCGCTGATCTAAACGGAGCCAGGTGGTTCTCAAAATTTGATCTCAATGCAGGTTACCATCAACTGAAATCATCGCTGATCTAAACGGAGTCAAATGGCCGCAAGGTGTAACCTGATAGACGTGTAGGTTAAGTTACACTTTTGAAGGTGCAATAAATATCCGATGATGTGTTGAATAGACACGTCTAAAGGATTATTTTGGTTGTTCTGGCAGTATAGGACAAACCTTTTCCACTTAGCAGCGTAACATGCTCTAGTGGTGGGGCGTCTAGCTTCTTTGATAACGTTCATACATTCTGGGGGAAGGTTGAGGTAACCAAACTATGACCTCAGGAGCCAGATCGCTAGGTTGAGCTGAGCTGGGTCCGGGTGTCTGATCTCTCCATGGTTCTGCGTTAATAGGCGTGGCGATAGGTTTAGTTTTTGGTGTGGTACTACAGACATTTGTAACAGCGTGGTGTACCACGGTTGTCTGGCCCAAGTTGGAGCGATTAGGATGAGCGTTAGGGAATGTTGCTGTAGTTTGCGTACCATTAATGGAAGTAGTGGGAGAGGAGGAAAAGCGTACGTAAATAGTTTTTACCAGTTCATCCATATCGCATTGCCTTTGGACAATGGGTGTGGGTATCTGGCGGCAAAGTTTGGGCATTTTGCGTTTTCTTGGGTGGCCAAAAGGTCTATTTGAGGTTGTCCCCACATTTGAAAGAACGGATGAAGAACTTGTGGATGAAGTTCCCACTCGTGGATTTGCTGAGTTTGTCGACTTAGCAGATCTGCCATAGTGTTTTAACCTCCTGGGACGTGTTGGGCTAATAGGAAGATCTTTAGTGGTATAGCCCATCTCCATATCTGCTGTGCTAACAGAGAGCTGCAGAGTGTGTCCCTCCTTGTTTGTTTATGTAGTACATAGCTGTCATATTGTCTGTGCGGACTAAGACAGCTTTGCCTGACACTTGAGTTTGAAAAGCTTTTAGGGCTAGAAACACAGCTAGTAACTCTAGGTGGTTGATGTGGAGTAGCTTTTGTTGCAGTGTCCACCTGTCTTGCATGGTGTGATGCAGGAGGTGGGCTCCCCAGCCAAAGAGCGATGCGTCCACTGTCATGACTATTTGAGGAACTGGCTCTAGAAACGGTCGCCCTTTGGAAAGGTTTTTGGTGTTCCACCATTGCAGAGAGCGAGGAGTCCGACCGTCTACCAACACTAGGTTTGTCAGTTGACCTTGAGCCTGGTTCCATTGGCGTCCTAGGCACTCTTGAAGTGGACGCATTTGCAATCTTGCGTGAGGTACTACAAATAAGCAAGATGCCATCATTCCTATGAGCTGCATTAACACTCGAGCTGGTAGCGAGTGTTGCGGCTTGAATTTTGTTAGGAGAGTTTGTACGCTTGTTATCCTTGCTGGAGAGGGATACGCTAGTGTTAGTTGGGTGTTTAATGTAGCGCCGAGATACTGTTGCATGTGTGAGGGTTGTAGATGCGACTTGGTGTGATTTACTGTGAATCCCAAGTCGTGAAGTAGTAAAATGGTAGCGTGAGTGTGTTGTACACACTGGCTGTATGAGCTGGCTTTTATCAGCCAGTCGTCCAGATATGGGAAGACATGAATATGCTGTCTTAAGTGTGCTGCTACTACTGCTAGGCATTTATTAAACACCCTTGGCGCTGTTGTGACTCCGAATGGGAGCACCTTGAACTGGTAGTGCTGCCCGTCTAGCACAAATCTGAGATATTCTCTGTGAGCTGCGTGGATGGGAATATGGAAGTAGGCGTCCTTGAGATCTAGAGTGGCAAGGAAGTCATTTAGTACCAGTAGTGGAAGGACCTGTTGAAGTGTGACCATATGGAAATGGTCCGACTGAATGTAAACGTTTAGAGGTCTGAGGTCTAGGATGGGTCTTAGAGATCTGTCCTTTTTTGGTATTAGGAAATATAGTGAGTATACTCTTTTGTTTTTCTGGTGCTCTGGAACTATTTCTATAGCATTTTTCTGCAGGAGGGATATTACCTCTTGTCTGAGCAATGTTAAATGTTCCTGTGACATTGGACGCTGCTTGGGTTGTATGTTTGGGGGGGGGGTAGATTTTAGTTCCAGACAGTAACCTGATTGAATTATTTGTAACACCCACCTGTCTGATGTGATTTTTTCCCAGGCTGGCAGGTATTGTTGGAGTCTTCCCCCGACAGCAGTGAAATGGGACGGGGGAAGGGAGTCATTGGGCGGTGGTAGAGGCAGAGCGGGAGTTGTTATTTTAACCTCTGCCCTTGTTATTGTTACCCCTGTACCCACCCCTTTGGTAGCCTTTGCCATAAGTGGACTGTGTCGGGGCTTTATGAGGTAGAAGCTGTGTCTGAGGAATATCCTCTGGTGGCACCCCTATCGGATGAGCGACGAAAAAAACGCCTGGGAACCTGCGACTGCAGGGTTCCCATAGATTTGGCGGTGTGTGTATCTTTCTTCATTTTTTCAAGAGATACATCCACATTGGGTCCAAATAGGTGTTGCTCATCAAAACGTTGATTAAGAATGGCACTTTGTACCTCAGGTTTGAATCCTGATATACGTAGCCAGGCGTGTCTGCGTAGTAAGACGCTGGTGTTAACTGCTCTAGACTCAGTATCCGCTGCGTCAAGGGCACACCTGATGGAGGTGTTTGTAATTTCTTACCCTCCAGGATGAGTTTGTGTGCTCTATCCTTGTACTTGTCAGGGAGGTGTATCATTAGTGACTAACTCGTCATAATGTGCTCTAATATATCTGGATAGTAATGCCTGTGTGTTAGCGATATGCCACATGTTTGTTGCTTGAGACGCAGTTCTCTTCCCTGATGCATCCAGTAACTTAGACTCTTTATCTGGTGTGGCAGCATCACCTGATGTTTGCGATTTTGCTCTCTTGCGTGCGTTGGAAACTACAAGTGAGTCTAGTGATACTGGCCCTTTAATATATGCCGGGTCTGAAGGGGCAGCTTTATATTTCTTCTCTATACGAGGGTTAATCTGACTGGGTCTTTGAAAACTTCAGAAGCGTGTTTAATTACTCCCTTAAGCATTGGTAAGATGGATGTAGACCGTTGTGCGTTATCAAAGGTATCCATCAGGAAGTCTTCGTCTACAGGGTCTGTATGTATGTCTACCCCGTGATATTGTGCAGCCCTGTGTATCAATTTGTTAAACCATATAGTGTCTTCTGGTGGGGAAGACCTTGAGGGGTATAACTCATCCTGAGGGACATTTGGGACATCTGGAGTGGTATAATCATCCCATGGGTCAGGTGATCCTGTAGGTGTGGCTGGATCAGGCATGTTACCCCCCATATCATCAGAGCTATCATCCCTATGGTCTATAGAGGATGCTGGGGAATGCTGTGGTATGGGAACATGTGGCGATGGCATAGGTGGAGGAGAAGGGGGAGGCAGTCTTAAAGGCGAGGTAGCCATGTCCTTCTTTGCATGCGGAGCTGGAGCTGGTTTGTCCAGTGGTCGCTTCTTTGAGGCCAAAATCAACTGTCCAGTGATTGGGTCTCTAGCCAGAGTCTTTTGAGCAGGGTCTGGATAAGGTAAGTCTTCTGCCGGAGGCCGATCTTTTGGTGCTGGAGAAGGTTTCAGCACCGAAGCGGCTTGCTTTGGTTTTCTGACAATGCCCTTTGTCGGGGGAGCAGGAGTGTTTCTCGGCTCCGAAGGTTTTCTCAGCTCCGATGGTTTTTTCGGTTCCGGGGTTTTTTTGGAATCCGAACTTTGCTTGGTTCCGACCTGGTTTTCGGTGCTGAAGGAGTTGTGGGTTTTAGCACCGATGGTTTGGACGTCGATGTAGCTGGTGTCTATGTCTTTTTCGGTGCCGGTAAGTTGGCGCCGGCACCATGCGAAGGCTGACTCGAGCCCGAGTCGCCTGAAGGCTTAATTGGCTTCTTAGCCAGGCCCGAAGGTGGGGCAGTAGAAGCGGAGTGTCGGTGTGCGCCCGAGGGCGAGGGTGTAACCGGGGCCTTCTTTGGGCGTGTCGACGGTCTTACTTACGACCCGCTGCGCTGGAGTGATGTCCTCGACATTCGAATTTTCTTCCTGTTCGGAACCTCGGTCGACGTCTTGTTGTTCTGGGACGTGGACGCCTTCCTCAAAGATGTCGTCCGGAATGGAAGTTGAAGATCGAGCCATTGTTCTTCTCGCTCTCCGGTCCCGGATAGTCTTTTTGGAGTGGAAAGAGGCACAAGCTGAACAGTCCTTTGCCTCGTGCTCTGGAGAAAGGCAGAGGTTACACACCTCATGAAGGTCGGTGTGGGGAAACTTCGACCCACATTGAGGACACTTCTTGAATGGCGTCCTTTCCATGAGCTGGAGTTGAGGCCTAGTTAGGCCCGAAGGCTGTCGACGACGACTGGAATGGAAGTATTCAACGTTGAAGAATAGCGTTGAGTGGAAAAGCGTTCGAAACTTATTTTCTGAAAGTTGGTGAGGATTGCGCGCCGAAGGAATTCGGTTTCAACACGGAGCGCTGTAAACACATCCGAGCCCGGTGGCGGAAAAAAACAATCTGGGGATGGAGCCGATGACCATGCGCAGTATCATCCAAAGGAGGAGTCACCTATCCCGTGACTTCCAAAGACATTTCTACAACAAAACAAACTGCAAACATCCGGGCCCAACACTAGGTGGCAATCTATGCATAGTGTGCAATCTGCAGCTCATATGCCTCGAACCAAGGTTTTCCACACACCTTGGATTACCCAGATACAAAAGGGAACATGCTACTTACCAGTATGCATCTGTTCTTGGCATGTAGGGCTGCTGACATTCATATCTGTGCATAGATCGCCGCCTAGTGTTGGGTCCGGATGATTGCACTTTGTTGTCCTGGAAGAGTCTTCGAAGTATCACGAGATAGGTGACTCCACCCCTGGACTACAGTGCGCATGGGCATCCTTTCCATGCTCAGATTGTTTTTCGCCATTGTGGCAGAGGTAGAGATAGGAAAGTAAGGGATGTCCATGCTAGAGATAATGCTGCAGCTGCGACAGGCGCCGGGGAGGAGGGCGGGCGATGTGAATGTCAGCAGCCCTTCATGCCAAGAACAGATGCATACTGGTAAGTAGCATATTCCGTTCGAGGCATTTGGGCTGCTGAATTCATATCTGTGCATAGACTGAACAGCAGTATCTCCTCTAGCGGTGGCCACCTGTGCCAGCTGCAGCAGTTTGGAAAAGAGTTTTGAGGACAGCCTGGCCTACAGCAGCTTGCTGTTTTGCTTGCACGTCTACACAGTAGTGTTTAGTGAAAGTGTGTATGGTGGACCATGTGGCTGCCTTACAGATGTCTTCGAGGGGAATATTTCCTAGGAAAGCCATGGATGCCCCCATTTTCCGTGTAGAGTGTGCTCTAGGGGGGAGTGTTAAAGTGCGTTTAGCTTTTAGATAACATATTTGAATGCATTTAACTATCCATCTGGCTATTCCTGACTTTGAAATAGGATTTCCCTTGTGCTGTGGTGCAAAAGCAACAAACAGTTGCTTTGTTTTTCTAAAGGATTTAGTTCTGTCCACATAGTATAGTAGAGCTCTTCGAACGTCTAGTGTGTGCAGGGTTCTTTCAGCTACTGTTTGTGGATTCTGAAAGAATACTGGCAGTTCTATTGCTTGATTAATATGGAAGTTGGATACGACTTTAGGTGTGAATTTAGGGTTTGTTCGAAGAACTACCCTGTTAGCATGTACCTGCATGAAGGGTTCTTGAATTGTCAGTGCTTGCAATTCCCTCACTCTTGTGAGGTGATGGCAACTAAGAATTCGACCTTCCACGTTAGGAATTGCAATTCGCATGAGTGTAGAGGTTCGAAAGGAGGTCCCATGAGTCTGGTAAGCACTATATTTAGATTCCAGACTGGGGAAGGAGGGTGTCTTGGAGGGATCACTCTTTTTAAGCCCTCCATAAATGCTTTAATTGCTGGTACCCTGAACAGCGAAAGGTGTTGCCTGTTCTGAAGGTATGCTGCTATAGCAGCGAGGTGTAGTCGAATGGAAGAGTATGCTAAGTTACATCTTTGTTAATGCAGCAGGTAGCATATAATGTTCTGAATGGAAGCGTCTAATGGGTTGATTTGGTTATTGTTGCAGTAAATAACAAATCTTTTCCATTTTGCTGCATAGCACGCTCGTGTGGTTGGTTTCCTTGCCTCCCTAATGATGTTCATGCAGTCTGGGGGCAAGTTAAGGTAACCGAACTTTAAGACCTCAGGAGCCAGATCGCTAGGTTTATTTGATTGGGATCTGGGTGTCTTATTTCTCCATGTTTCTGAGTCAGAAGATGTGGAGCAAGGCATAGTTTTTGATGAGGAACTACTGAAAGTTCTAGGAACGTTGTGTACCATGGTTGTCTCGCCCATGTAGGAGCAACCAGGATTAGGGTGAGTGAGTGTTGTCGCAGTTTGCGTGCCACCAGCGGGATCAACGGTGCTGAGGGAAAAGCGTACACAAATCTGCCTGACCAGTTCATCCTTATCGCATTGCCCAGTGACAACGGATGTGGGAATCTGGCGACAAAGTACTGGCATTAGGAGTTTTCTTTTGTGGCAAAGAGGTCTACCTCATGGTGACCCCATTCCTCGAAGAATGGTTGGAGAACTTGGGGGTGAATCTCCCATTTGTGTATTTGTTGGCTGCGCCTGCCCAGCAGGTCGGCAATCTGATTGTCCTTCCCTGGGAGGTGTTCTGCTAGGAGAAAGATGTTGTGGAGAAGCGTGGCTGAGTGGTTAGAGGCGGCAGACCCGGAAGCTGAGATCGACCGTGGACCAGGGTTCGATTCTCCGCCTCGGCGGGTCTCGGGCTCAAAAATTCCACGGACTCGACAATTCTCGCTCCGGTGCCTACTCTAATCACGGGGTCACACTCTGCAACTCTGGGCAATAGCTTGCTTAATCTCCACTACACACTCTTGGTACGATTTTGCTTGTATTAGCCAATCGTCCAGATAAGGGTACACATGGACGTGTTGCCTCCTGAGATGCGCTGCTACTGTCGCTAAGCATTTTGTAAAGACTCTTGGAGCCGTGGTAACCCCGAAGGGCAAAACCTTGAATTGGTAGTGCTGCCCTTCTATTGTGAACCTTAGGTATTTTCTGTGGGCTGGATGGACGGGTATGTGGAAGTACGCGTCCTTGATGTCCAGTGTTGCTAGGAAGTCTCCTTTTTGTAGCAACAGGAGCACTTGCTGTAGTGTGATCATATGGAAGTGCTCCGACAGTATGTATTGATTTAGGGGTCTGAGGTCCAATATTGGTCTGAGGGAACCGTCCTTTTTGGGAATAAGGAAGTATAGGGAGTATACTCCTGTCCCTTGCTGGAGGAAAGGGACTGGCTCTATGGCCCCCTGTGAGAAGTTGGCCTGGTAGGGGATGTTTCCAATTCTGGAACCACCTACTACCTGACCAAACAATCCCTTATGGTGTCTGGTTGTAAGTCAACCTTATTAGACAAGCTATCCTAGGGGTAGCATGGACTAAGCAGCCTAAAGGCTTAACTTAAGAGGTCGTGTTAAGCGAGCTGTTTTACCACATACAATCCTGTAATACCAAATGAAAGGACACCACACAAGTATATATTATAAAAATATATGTGTTTATTACTAAAAACAATCCCCAGTATTCTTTATGAATAAAGGGGCACAAGCGTTAAATCAAAAGCACTGTTTAAACATACAAGTTGCACAATTATGGATGAGGGCGGGTGGCCACTCAAACCATATACTAAACAAGTGGTATAAGAGAGGCCACTCGAACAGTGGTTAGGCCTAGGGCCTAGGGAATCGCTGGGAGCAGTCAGGACAAGCAATGCTGAAGTCGGGAATGGCCCTCGGGATTCGGGAGATGTGCGGAAAGCGCACGCATGCACCAATGTTAACCAATGGTGCGTAAAAGTCATAGAGTTAAAGTTTAAGGACACTTCCGCTGAACCTAGAGGAACAAAACTTAACACACAGACCCTAGAGGTGTGCACCAGTGTGGGAACACCGGCGGAGCAAAGTTACCTCACCCACAGGAAGTGGGTGCACAGGGTCGAAGTGGCGTCGGGTTTTGACACGCAGGCTCTTGGTGCTTGGAGCTGAAAGGGCTGCAGGCGGGTTAAAGATGAAGTGTCCGGTGGAGTCCAAGGGTGGACTCAAGTTGTAGAGTACCTGAAAGCAGAGGGGACAGAGTCTGGGTCACTCAGCAGTGACCAGGGTGGAACCAGGATGGAACCAGGCAATGTCGGGCGCAATCAGGTGGTCGTCGAGGAGCTTCTCTCCGCTGTCACGTGGGCTCTGGGGCATCTGCGACGTCCAGGAGCAGGTCACGATCTGTCCCACGCAGGCTCTCACCGTCGGTGCAGTCGGCTTCAAGTTTGGAGCAAACAAGCCTTGGTAAGAGCAATCCACGCAGGATCGGAAGATTGCTTCTCACTCGGACCAGGAAGGTCAGAGTCGGGGCTCCTTTTCAGGGGAGCTGGTGTGGATCTGGAGCAACCAGATTCACGAGTCTTCTTAGGTAGTTCGTCGGCACAGGGACCACTAGCCAGCTGGCAAGTGACCGGGCCAACGTGTTGAGCCAAATAGAGCCAAAGGGCCCCACGCAGCACTCGTCGAGTGTGGAGGGCTGAACTTCGGCTCAGGAGCAGCTCAGGGTGGGGGCTTCTCAAACCCCGGTGCACAGCTTCGAGGGTCACTCGTGGGCTGCACGGTCAGCGTCTCGTGGTCAATTCAAGATGGCGTGCCCCACGCTTCCGGTCGCCTCCACGGGTCTCAGCTCTGCAGGGACTGTGGATCGGGCTGTTGGAAGGCAGGCAAGCTTGATCTCGTCGATCTCAGTCGCTCGAGTTCCGGCGGGAACTGCAACTAAGTAGACGTCGAGGGCTGGATGGTGCCTGCTGCTGCAGGGTGGTCACTCCTTGACCACAAGGGAGATTCTTCGGGCTTCCACGATGAGATGGAGGGCGAAGGGTCCAGAATTGCGTTTCAAATGTTTCTTCCAGGAAATCTGATGTGCATTGGCACTGCTCCCACTCTTATTCCAATCTGGGGGGCGTGATTACCTGCTAGGTCCCCTCCTATGGGTGGGACCCAGGAAGTGGGTGGATACACCCCCTTCCTTTGATCCAGGCCGCCCTGGCACGAGGGCTGGAGTGCCCCAGAACCGGTTTGGCCGGATTATGCAAGGGGCAGCCTTGTGCGCCCCAGGCAGTGTCTGGTTTCTTTCAAACCTCCCTGCTACAATCCACTATCTCCTGTCTGGAGGGCGGTGACACCCTCCTGTGACAGGAAACCCTTTGTCCAGGACCCCTTTGGCTGAGTTTCGGTCAGCTGCAGGGGTCCAGACATTTGTCTGTGGCAGAGGCATCCATTTTGTGGATCTAAGGTCTTTGGAGAAATCAACCGCATTTAAGCAAAGTAACATGTCTTACCCCTCTAGAGGGGTGGAATGCTATCCCCGTCGCCAGAACTGGCGAGGGGATAGTATTCCAAATCGTATGACACCTTACACGACATGTTTTGATAAAGCCAAACCAAAGTTGCTATATAACCGCGAGGATTATAAGGCACTTAAGAGTATATGGTATGGCATTATCCTGAAACAGCTTAGGGAGTTGTTCCCGACAGCTGCAGACAGGCTCAGCTCATGCTAGAGCTCCATCTCACATGAAACCACGCACTCTGCCTCCAGGATTGATGAGGCCTTCCATAGGAGTGGCTCACAGGTTAATATGTGTCCAGATATAGGTTTGGATATAGGTATACTACATCTAAGCAAGGGGTGATTACACCACCTTACCCCAGCTGAGTGATCAGCCAGTTGTGTCAATTTAAGAACCAGCCAGGGGTGGCAAAAGATATGCTGCAGCCCCTGGTAGGCCTTGGTGGCCCCTATGCCCTGGGCACCTATAGTGCATTATACAGGGGCTGACAAGGGGTCCATTTCCAATTGGGGTATGTACCTAGGGTACATGGAATCCATTTTACAGAGAGCGCAGATGGCCTGGGGCCCTGATTAGCAGGGAACCAGGTCAACTAAGTCAAAAAACCAGCTAAACACAGGCAAAAAATCTGGGGTAACCATAGTCAGGTAGCCACCTTCCTACATAACCCCCCCCCAAACGAAAGGAGATAAGGCTATCCTTGGCCAGGTAAGCCTATATTGCCTGAGTGGCCATATAAGGAAGTACCTGCACTAGCATGGGTACCCCCTGTCTCATGGTCCACTAAGCAGTCCCTCACCCTTTGGGTATTAGAGGGTCTCCACCATAGAGAATTACTACCTTGGGTGTGTTTATGCAAAGTTAAAGGCTGGTTTGGATATGGAGTATTGAAGTGAGGCTCTACTAAGTTAGGGCTTGGCTTCCTCCAATTATCTTCCACCATGTGTGCCTTTCTTTCTTTAACTGAGTTGCACTGTGCTCTCAGGGTCAACCTCTGGCTACCTAAAGCTGGAGGCTGGGTCCCTCTGTTTGGCTTGCTGGAGGGACAGTTCAGGTTTGGGCCCTTTGGGTCCCAGGTTTGGCTGTGCCCAACAGAATCCATCTGTGGGAGGTCCCTAACTGTTTTTAAGGGGGCTCCCTCAGGAGTTTTTAAAGTTTTCACCTCACTAGGGCTACTAGTTTTGGTGCCCCTAATCTGTTGATGGGGGTGCTTTATTTGACAGGGGGCCCTCTGGGTCTCACTGTCCTTCTTGTCCTCTGCAGCCCTGGGCTGGCTAAGGCAAGGGAGAGAGGGGCAGGTTACCTGCTCCAGACTGGGTCCCACCTGAGAAGGGTCCACTGACATCAGAGGTTCTGTCAGGCTAGGCCCAACCACCTCTGGGGCAGTTCCTTCATCAGGGGTAAGATCAGTTCCCTGAGGAGGCTGATCCTGTCCTAAAGTCTGGTGAGGGGGAGATTTCTCTTCCTCCTCCATGCTCTCAGTTTGTGTGGAGTTATCCATCATTTCAGGCTTCACAACACACATATCAGTTTGAGTTTGGGCTGTGGCCATCACAGCCCCACCAACCTTTTCAGGAGGAGACTCAGTTTGGGTTTCTGCTGTTATCATAACAGCTTTGCTATTCTGTTCAGGAAGAGCTTTTGCTAAAGATGGGGCAGAGAGTTTCTCAGCCCTACCAACCTTTTCAGGAAGGACATCTTGAATTGGGGCTGTAGCCATTACAGCCCCGCTAACCTTTCCATTGGAATTCACCATTCTAGAATGGGTTTCCTGTTCAACCTCAGCCCAGGCTGAGATCTCCAAATCATTACCAAGTAGGCAGTCTACAGGCAAGTTTGGTGACACTGCCACTCTCTTTGGGCCAATGACACCTCCCCAGCTGAGACTTACTACTGCCATGGGATGATTTGTTTGGATTCCATCAATGTTTGTAACCTGGTATGTGGCACCAGGTAAAAGTTGCTTAGAGGGGACTATGCCATCAGCCACCATGGTGATGCTAGCCCCTGTGTCTCTAAAAGCTTCAACTTTCAAACCATTGATGATGGGTTCTTGTCTATACTTGCTCAAAGTATTTGGGCAAGCAGAGAAGTTGGCAAACCCCATGCCAGTCTCATAAACAAGATCATTGGGTGAGGGGGACCTGGATAGGCCAGGGTCCACCTGAGCTCCAACAGTAAACCCACCCAGATTCCTGGGTGTGCTTCCACTTCCTGGGGGATTACTGCTGACAGTAACAGGAGGTGTTGAAGCTGGCTTTGGAGGTATATTTTCTTTATTGTTATTCTTGGGACAACAGTTGTCTGTTTTGTAATGCCCCACCTGTTTACAGGCATAACAATAAGGCTTTTTCTCAGTTGAAGAAGTGTCTTGGGACCCACCCCCATCCTTGGAGTTTTGGGGCCCTGGGGAAGTCTTTTCTTTATTTTTATCCCCACCCTTATCTTGAGGCTTGGTAGACTCCTTCTTCTGGTTACTGTCCTGATTCTTAGGCCTAATCCTGGTTCTGACCCACTTGTCTGCCTTCTTTCCCAATTCTTGGGGAGAGGTCAGATCAGAGTCCACCAGGTGCTGGTGTAAGAGCTGGTTCTGACAATTACTTAGGATCTGCTCCCTCATAATCAAATTATACAATCCTGTAAAGTCATGTACTTTGCTGCCATGTAGCCAACCCTCCAGAGCCTTAGTTGCACAATCAACAAAATCAGTCCAGTCCTGAGTCTGTGTCTTCTGGGTGTCTCTGAACTTCAACCTGTACTGTTCAGTGGTTAAGCCAAACCCATCTATCAGAACACTCTTCAGGACTTTGTAATTGTTTGCATCCTCATGTCTAACAGTGAGGAGCTTATCTCTCCCTTTCTCTGAAAAGGAGTACCATAAGATTGCTGCCCACTGTTCCTCAGGAACCTGCTGTACCATGCAGGCTCTCTCAAGAGCAGTTATCCACTTGTGGATGTCATCCCCTTCCTTGTAGGGGGGCACAATCTTTGTCAGGTTTCTACTATCATAGGACCTGGGTTTCTCTTTTGGAATATTGCTGCCACCAGTGGCATCTAAGCCACACAATTTCTGCTCTCTTGCCAAGGCAAGTTTAGCTTGAGCTAAGGTAAGTTTAGCTTGACTCAGGGCTACCTCCTCTCTCTCTATCTGGAGTCTGACAGCCCTCATCCTAGCCCTATGCTCAGCTTTCTGAGAAGCAGTCATGCCTCTCTCTGATTCTCTGGAGGCACTAGAAATATGAGAGTCCCCTGAGGGAGATCTCACTCTTCTGTTGCCTGGGAGAATCCCATGGTGGGTTCTGGGGAGGTGCTGGCCCTCTCCATTCCCCAGTAGGTCCAAGTTGGCCTGGCTAAGCCTGGCAACTGGAACCTGGCTACCCTGTTCCTGAACTTCTAAGTCCTCAACATCTGAGTCCTCATCTAAGTCATCATCATCCTCCTCCTCCTGAGGGGGATCAGTTTCAGGGGGGTTCTCTCCATTTCCTGTTTCTAGGGAAGCTTCCTTTGCCTTCTCTAAGTCATCCTGTTCTAGGATTTCTACCAGGATTTGGCAGGTGGGGCTTCTGCCCCTTTTTAACCCTCTTGCTTTGCACAAGGCAATCAAGTCTCTGCGGGTTAGTTTGTCATATCCAAAAGTTGCCTGGGTAGGGTCAACTGTCACAGGAGCAGACCCTGAGGCTTTTCCTGTGTCAGACATGGTTACTAGTGAGGTGTAAGTGGTGCACTTACCTACACTAAGTGTTTTCCTACTGTACCTTGCTAGTTAGTTGTAGTCAGGGTGTGCTAATCCCTTCAACCTACAACTACTAAGTTCAGTAGAACTTAATATGCTAAGCTTTTGATTTATATGTACCTAGAGGTACTTGATGTGATCTTTCAATTTGATATAAAGATTGCAATGGTAAAACAACAGCAAGCTCAAATCCGCACCGCTGCTCACCAATGTGAGAAGTTGGCCTGGTAGGGGATGTTTCCAATTCTGGAACCACCTACTACCTGACCAAACAAACCCTTATGGTGTCTGGTTGTAAGTCAACCTTATTAGACAAGCTATCCTAGGGGTAGCATGGACTAAGCAGCCTAAAGGCTTAACTTAAGAGGTCGTGTTAAGCGAGCTGTTTTACCACATACAATCCTGTAATACCAAATGAAAGGACACCACACAAGTATATATTATAAAAATATATGTGTTTATTACTAAAAACAATCCCCAGTATTCTTTATGAATAAAGGGGCACAAGCGTTAAATCAAAAGCACTGTTTAAACATACAAGTTGCACAATTATGGATGAGGGCGGGTGGCCACTCAAACCATATACTAAACAAGTGGTATAAGAGAGGCCACTCGAACAGTGGTTAGGCCTAGGGCCTAGGGAATCGCTGGGAGCAGTCAGGACAAGCAATGCTGAAGTCGGGAATGGCCCTCGGGATTCGGGAGATGTGCGGAAAGCGCACGCATGCACCAATGTTAACCAATGGTGCGTAAAAGTCATAGAGTTAAAGTTTAAGGACACTTCCGCTGAACCTAGAGGAACAAAACTTAACACACAGACCCTAGAGGTGTGCACCAGTGTGGGAACACCGGCGGAGCAAAGTTACCTCACCCACAGGAAGTGGGTGCACAGGGTCGAAGTGGCGTCGGGTTTTGACACGCAGGCTCTTGGTGCTTGGAGCTGAAAGGGCTGCAGGCGGGTTAAAGATGAAGTGTCCGGTGGAGTCCAAGGGTGGACTCAAGTTGTAGAGTACCTGAAAGCAGAGGGGACAGAGTCTGGGTCACTCAGCAGTGACCAGGGTGGAACCAGGATGGAACCAGGCAATGTCGGGCGCAATCAGGTGGTCGTCGAGGAGCTTCTCTCCGCTGTCACGTGGGCTCTGGAGCATCTGCGACGTCCAGGAGCAGGTCACGATCTGTCCCACGCAGGCTCTCACCGTCGGTGCAGTCGGCTTCAAGTTTGGAGCAAACAAGCCTTGGTAAGAGCAATCCACGCAGGATCGGAAGATTGCTTCTCACTCGGACCAGGAAGGTCAGAGTCGGGGCTCCTTTTCAGGGGAGCTGGTGTGGATCTGGAGCAACCAGATTCACGAGTCTTCTTAGGTAGTTCGTCGGCACAGGGACCACTAGCCAGCTGGCAAGTGACCGGGCCAACGCGTTGAGCCAAATAGAGCCAAAGGGCCCCACGCAGCACTCGTCGAGTGTGGAGGGCTGAACTTCGGCTCAGGAGCAGCTCAGGGTGGGGGCTTCTCAAACCCCGGTGCACAGCTTCGAGGGTCACTCGTGGGCTGCACGGTCAGCGTCTCGTGGTCAATTCAAGATGGCGTGCCCCACGCTTCCGGTCGCCTCCACGGGTCTCAGCTCTGCAGGGACTGTGGATCGGGCTGTTGGAAGGCAGGCAAGCTTGATCTCGTCGATCTCAGTCGCTCGAGTTCCGGCGGGAACTGCAACTAAGTAGACGTCGAGGGCTGGATGGTGCCTGCTGCTGCAGGGTGGTCACTCCTTGACCACAAGGGAGATTCTTCGGGCTTCCACGATGAGATGGAGGGCGAAGGGTCCAGAATTGCGTTTCAAATGTTTCTTCCAGGAAATCTGATGTGCATTGGCACTGCTCCCACTCTTATTCCAATCTGGGGGGCGTGATTACCTGCTAGGTCCCCTCCTATGGGTGGGACCCAGGAAGTGGGTGGATACACCCCCTTCCTTTGATCCAGGCCGCCCTGGCACGAGGGCTGGAGTGCCCCAGAACCGGTTTGGCCGGATTATGCAAGGGGCAGCCTTGTGCGCCCCAGGCAGTGTCTGGTTTCTTTCAAACCTCCCTGCTACAATCCACTATCTCCTGTCTGGAGGGCGGTGACACCCTCCTGTGACAGGAAACCCTTTGTCCAGGACCCCTTTGGCTGAGTTTCGGTCAGCTGCAGGGGTCCAGACATTTGTCTGTGGCAGAGGCATCCATTTTGTGGATCTAAGGTCTTTGGAGAAATCAACCGCATTTAAGCAAAGTAACATGTCTTACCCCTCTAGAGGGGTGGAATGCTATCCCCGTCGCCAGAACTGGCGAGGGGATAGTATTCCAAATCGTATGACACCTTACACGACATGTTTTGATAAAGCCAAACCAAAGTTGCTATATAACCGCGAGGATTATAAGGCACTTAAGAGTATATGGTATGGCATTATCCTGAAACAGCTTAGGGAGTTGTTCCCGACAGCTGCAGACAGGCTCAGCTCATGCTAGAGCTCCATCTCACATGAAACCACGCACTCTGCCTCCAGGATTGATGAGGCCTTCCATAGGAGTGGCTCACAGGTTAATATGTGTCCAGATATAGGTTTAGATATAGGTATACTACATCTAAGCAAGGGGTGATTACACCACCTTACCCCAGCTGAGTGATCAGCCAGTTGTGTCAATTTAAGAACCAGCCAGGGGTGGCAAAAGATATGCTGCAGCCCCTGGTAGGCCTTGGTGGCCCCTATGCCCTGGGCACCTATAGTGCATTATACAGGGGCTGACAAGGGGTCCATTTCCAATTGGGGTATGTACCTAGGGTACATGGAATCCATTTTACAGAGAGCGCAGATGGCCTGGGGCCCTGATTAGCAGGGAACCAGGTCAACTAAGTCAAAAAACCAGCTAAACACAGGCAAAAAATCTGGGGTAACCATAGTCAGGTAGCCACCTTCCTACACCCCCTTTTCCAGCATGCTTTTCACCTCTTGTTGAAGTAGGGTGATGTGTTCTATGGACATAGGACGATGTCTGGGTGGTATGTTTGGTGGCGTAGAAGTCAGTTCTAGGCAATAACCAGACTGGATAATTTCTCTTACCCACCTGTCTGTGGTGATTGTGTGCCAGACAGGTAGGAACTGTTGTAGTCTGCCTTCGACTGGTGTTGAGTGTTCCGGAGGCAGCGTAATGAAGTCACTGTTTTGTGGTGGCGGAGGCTCTGGGGTTTTTGCCTCCCCGCCCTCTTCCCTTAGGATTGTTACCTCTGTAACCACCTCTGTTGGTGTTTTTTGTGAAGGACCTTGTGTGTTACCCTTGTAGGAGGTAAATGTTTGTGAAGCATTTCCTTGTGTTTGCTCTGTATGAGGAGCGCTGAAAGGAGCCCCTATGTTGCAAAAATTGCAGTGCACCCATGGATTTTGCTGTTTCCGTGTCCTTTTTCATTTTGTCCAAGATGGTGTCGACCGCAGGACCAAATAAAAAATCTGGGTTGACGGGTTGGTTGAGAATGGTGGACTGCACCTCATTCTTAAAACCTGAAACCCGCAGCCATGCATGTCTGCGGAGGAGGACACTAGTATTAATGGATCTAGCTGCGGTGTCTGCAGCGTCCAGCGCACATTTAATGGAGGCGTTGGAGATGAACTTGCCCTCCTGAATAATATCATTTGCTTGCGCTTTAAACGGCTCGGGCAAATGTTGCATAAGGCTCTCGAGCTGATCGTAACGTGCCCATTCGTAACGAGCCAGTAGTGCCTGTGTGTTAGCAATTCTCCAAGAACTGGATGCCTGTGCCGCTACCCTTTTGCCCGATGCCTCTAGGATTTTGGACTCTTTATCAGGGGGAGGTGCTTCCCCTGTAGTCTGAGAGTTGGCTCTTTTTCGTGCGTTAGCAACCACTAGGGAGTCTAGTGGCAGCTGGCCCTTGATATAGGTGGGGTCTGTAGGAGCCGGTCTATACTTTTTTTCTATTTTGGGATTGATTACCCGTGCCCTGGCTGTGTCTTTGAACATGTCAGGGGCATGTTTTAGAATTCCCTTCAACCTTGGAAGTGTTTTGACACTTTTCTCTGGAGTAGTGAAAGTGTCAAAGAGGAAGTCCTTTTCCACAGGGTCACTGTGCATGTCCACGTTGTGGAATTGCACTGCCCTGTCTATGAGTTGGTTAAACACTACTATGTCATCAGTGGGTGATGGTTTAGTAGGATAAGTGGGCACATCAGGGATAGGATGTGTATCATAAGGATCTGTTGGCTCCTCCCAAGGTTCCTCTTGATCTGGATCTTGAGGAAAGTCATATAGGGGCTGTGGTTCATACCCTGTGTCCCCCTCATCGTCATCGTGGTTAGAAGGTGAGGTAGGAGCAAGTGGTGTGGAGGGCATAATAGGTTGGAAAGGGAGTGAGGGTCTAGTGGGAGAAGTGCCAAAGTCCTTTTTCTTGAGTGGGATAGGTGAATCAGGTGCAAAGTCCAAAGGTCTTTTTCCTATGCAGGGTGGTAACTTTACCAGTGTCTGGGTTAATGTAAATCTTTGCCTGGTCCTCGGATGGATCTGGGTGGAATAGTTCTTCCTCTAGAGTCCTGGGTTTCGGCTTGGACCTTTTCGGGTCGACAGAGGCAGGTTTGTCGACGACCTTTGGTGTTTTGCTTGATTTTTTCGGCTCGGGCCCCGATTTAGGCTCGACTCGTTTCGGGTCGACGCGAACTTTCGGGTTGACACGTTGTTTGGGCTCCGTAGGCTTCTTTGGGTGAGTGTCTTTCACCGGATCGACGGTCTTTTTTGGATCGACCGGTGTTTTTGGAACTGTTACTTTTTGGTCGAAAGGTTTGTCCGGCTTCGATACGGCACCGGATGCCGGGTCGACGGTTTTCGGAACCGCAGGCTTGGTCGGGACGGCGACCTTCCTTGGTTCGGCGCTCTTTGGCTGTGCTCCCTTGCTCGGCTCAACCAATTTTTTGGGGGTTCAACGGCTTTTGGCTGAGCGGCCTTTGCGGGGTCGACAGTCTTTTTCGGCTCGACGCTCTTTGGCTGTACGGCCTTTTTTGGATCGACGCCCTTCGGGTCGGTGACCTTTTTTGGCTCTGGAACCTTCTTCGGGGCAACGTTACTAGGCCCTGGGGTGTCTGAAGGTTTCGTTTTCGGAACAGAGCCGGAAGGCGGGGCTGTCGAAAGTCTTTTATGATCTTGGCTAAGGCCTCGACCGGAGCCTTTAGTGAGGGGTCAATAGGTGTCGGGGGCAGTGTACTCACGATTTGGCCCGACGGGAGTTCGGAGTAATCCTTGACTGTGAAGATCTCTAGGTCCGAGTCTTGAGCGTCCGGTAGATCCTGGTCATCATCGAAGATGTTGTATTTCTTGCCTAGCGGCACGTCGGATCCGTATGTTTTTTTTCCGACCGGTTTCTTTCCTATGGTCTGGGGAAAGGCACTTGTTGCATACTGAGTGTTTATCAGTATGGGGGAACTTTGAGATGCATTGTGGGAACCTTTTGAAGGGGCTTCTTTCCATCGACAGTCGGTTCACGTGGCGTCGAAAAGGCCCAACGGCCTGCGTCAACGACCGATTCGAGATGGAAGGTTGGATCGAGTAGAGAGGTACTGAACGAGAACAATACCGTCGAAGGCCTTTTGGCCTTTAGAAAAGGTTTGTTTAGATTCAGAGTTGAAGAGAAGGAGTTTGCATCCGAACCCAATGGCGGAAAAAAACAATCTGAGCATGGAAAGGATGCCCATGCGCACTGTGGTCCAGGGGAGGAGTCACCTATCTCGTGATACTTCGAAGACTCTTCCAGGACAACAAAGTGCAATCATTCGGACCCAACACTAGGCGGCGATCTATGCACAGATATGAATTCAGCAGCCCACATGCCTCGAACATTGAATTTCTGCATTTCCTCAGCAGCGGAAGTGTTCCAGGATGCCATAAGAGACACCATCATCGCTGCAAGGCATCATGAATGTGAGTGATGACATTCTAATTTATTCAGCAACCGCAAAGGAACATCACAGGCACCTGCGAGCCACTCTGAAGCGCCTGGGAGAATGCCATGTCAACCTTCAGCCTAGGGATGGTAACACTCAATGCCTACAAAAGTCTTTGGTCTAATTCTACATAAAAGCCAGGTTTGTTTGAACTGTGCCATGGATGGGTCCAAGATTCAAGACCTGCATTTTATGCCTGCCCTGCAGTCTCAGCAGTAACATAACAAATAAAACGTTCATCCAGAAGGGAATCTTGGCGCTGAATATCAAATGTTTATCGTTACCAAACTCAATGTAAATCATTGCTCGGTACACCATCGCTATTTACTTCTTTTACATTTTAAGTTTAGGTTACCAAGAACTGATGAATAGACTTATTCAATATTCTCTCCCTCAAATGAATATGCAAGTTATGTTTTTTCTTGAAACGGGTTTAAATATTTTATCTATGTGCAGTGTAGTAATGGACTTAAGTTATGGATGTTTTTATACTGTTTTATATTGCTGATCCCAGCCGTGGTCTTAATCTTTTGATTAAAGAGCTTTTACGCAAGTAATTTTTTATTTACGGCTCCATCTTGCATCAGTAAATTAAAAACAATGGTGCCTGCACCATTTCATGGGCATGCACACTAATACTGGTGCATGCTCGCGCCTCTGTCAACACGTGTGTGTGCGCCTACGAAATGATGCAGCCTGAGACTCCATCATGGCACCTTTATTTTCCTTTCGGCCAGAGCCACACAGCATCAGCAGACAGCACTGGCCAAGCCAGTACCTCCAGAAGGCAAGATCTACTGGCATTGTCCAAACTCTTCCCTGTCCCATATCCTCATGCTTTCATATTATGGACTATTTCCCCTATTCCACTTTAGTTAACAGTGATTTTTGTCTCCTGATGTTCATTATTCTGTTTTAATTACCCAAGATATTTGTATACCAAATAATTAAGTGGATATTAACATCATGTCGAGGCTCCATATATGTGGAGAACTTGTAAAATATGGCTTCTCTTGGATCTCCATCCATTACTGCAGGATATAGCTCTTTCGCTTCAGGCTCCAAGACAGGAGGCCTTTGGGCAATCGTGCTATATAAATATTAAAAATAAAGCTGCTACACTGCAGAGGCACACAGAGCATGCCATCTGTATGCACAAACTGACAAGTTTAGGATCTTCAGTTTAGTCTGTGTCTTACATGCGGAGTTTAATTTGTACAAGAATAGGTGCTGGGGCACAAAGATTTCCTTTTAAGCTAGTGGCAGGCGCAGCCCAACAATGGGCTTGAAGAATATGAAGGCTAACTAGTCTCGAATCTACCTCACTCCTTTCATCCACAACATTACACTCCTGTCCCTTTATTTCACTACTGCAGGCTACTTTTCATCCCTGCTTTCTTCTTTTGTCCCTGTTCTACCCATCTCTTCACCCTTCAGTCCCTCTTTTCAACCTCTCTCGTTCTGTGGCAAAGTCCGATGATGGCAAATAAGGCCCAATCCTTAAATATAAAGGTTGGTGGACCCCACCGGCTCAACTTAAGCACTGCTTCCATGCAGTGATGGGAGCCCAGTCCCTGAGCACCAGGTTCTGAACTGCAGAGATCGGAACCAGCAGAAGTGCATTCCTGCAGAAGATTCAGGTGAGAGGTTATGATTTCAGAAACACAAATGCACACAGGGGATTCACACCTCCAATCCTAAATGAATCAAAGTCTCAAGCCAAAGCCTCAGGAGCTGCTTCAGACCCACCAGCCCTGGGACCCTGAGCCCTAAGATGTCCACACGAAAGAGAACATCATCTACTCATGTACAAGCAGATGGGTGCACGACATACAAGCAACACTCAGTGGGTATAAAGATCCCACTTAGGGCAGACAGCCCAGATGTTTAACGTAAGCAGCCTCCGCTCACTAAGAGCACCAGGTAAAAATGGTCTATAAAACTGCCAGTGACTGCCTGATTAAGAGGGGCACGGTCTTCGCCAAGCATGAATGGGTTTACAAGTTGGTGTACAAGCCCTCTCCAGTAGACTTCAAGACTTGCTGTGAAGCAAAAGTCATGCTTCAAGTTCCCCGCGAGGAGCATGTCACCCAGCAAAAAGCAGTATAAAATGAGCAATAATTATATGCGGCCAACGGCCCCTCCGGTCACTGGGATGGAAGTGAAATTAGAGTCCCTGCTTTCAGCAACAAGAACCTCTTGGAGGGCGGAAGTACCGAATGGCTTAATCTTGCTCCGGGAACTTCGGTTCCTGAGAATATGTTTAGGACAGAGGTGAGGGAAACCAGTGCTAGGGAGACTGGTGTTGGGCCCAGACCGACCGATGCATTGCTCCCCTCAGAGGTAGTAAAAATGAACAATGAGGTGAGAATCCTCAGTTGGCATCTAGCGGGGATCTCTAAGAAACTAGATATCCCCGACTGGAATCTATTCATCGAAACCTTTGGGATTTGTATCTTCCAAGAGACCTGGAGTGTGGAACCACGTCACAAGGTCGGTTATGCAACATACTTTGTCCCGGCAACCCCTGCCCATAATGGGAAAGGCCGTCCTTTAGGAGGCCTTCTTATTTGGATTAGTATCTCCTTGGGCTGTAGCATCAGACATTTAATATCCAATTCTCCCGATCTACTTAGATTGTCTGTCAGGAGCCCTCGGTAAGGACAGGCCCTGGAGCTATTTAACCTTTATGCTAGAGGCACAAAAGGTGGTTCCCAATCCCCAACCATCTCCTTGCTCGAAGAAGAGCTTAGCAAGTGTCACAAGAGTCCGTATGTCCTGGTCGCGGGGGATTTCAATTGTACTTTTGAGCCCCTTGCGGCTGAGGACATCCTGGGGACTTCCGATGAGGATGTAAGAAGGGGTATTCCTGCCCTGACAATCCCGCCCATCAAGAGATGGTCCATCCATTGAACACCTTAACACTGGAATTCGGCTTAAGGGCAATGAATGGTAGAACACCATCAGACCCTTCTGGTGCCCACACATACAACAGGGTAGACCACTCCTCAAGGATAGATTACATTCTACTCGACTTTGGACTCTGGAGACATTTGCATGACATGGAAGTCTTGCCCACGGCAGATAGCGATCACAATCCGCTATCATTAAGCATAGACTCTCTGTGGCCACTCTTAGACGATGTACCGGTTTCCCCATTAAAATTAACATCAGATATTTGCACCTTGAAGGGAGGGAGGTCACGTAATTGGCATACGGTTGGCCTGGACGAGGGGAAGATACAAAACATAGGGGCCACGATGGCGGCAGCCCTGTCTAAGCTGGATGTTCTCCCCCAGGAATCCCCAGAGGTCCTTGGGCTCTTTTGCAATACTATTAAAACCTTGGGCAACCTATGATAAAAGCAAGCAGACACTCCCATGCAAGGGTGCCCAAGAAACCGAAGGACACCACAGGTTGGTTTACCAAAAAGTGCCGACATATGAAAACAGCACTGGTGAAGGCCGTTAAATCGAAAGATCGACAACTGATCCAGGTTGCTAGGAAAGATTACAGACTGTCTATTAATGAAGCAAAAAGGGATTGGGATGACCAATTTTGGTGTGACCTAAAGGTGGCCAGCGCAGGGAGGGACCCCAGAGGCTTCTGGAATCTGATTAGGACTAGGAACAGGCCTGATAGTTGCCTCATTACGTGCATCATCACTGGGCAAACATGGTTTGATCACTTCTCCCTCCTCTATTCTACCAATTCAAATGATGGGCAAGGGTTGCTTCCATTACCATTTTTGGGCAACTCTGGTGAGAGTGCGGCCATCCACTTTACAGCTAGGGAGGTGGAAGATGTGATCAAATCCTTAGTGTCAAATAAGGCAGCTGGCCCTGATGCGATACCGGGGGACTTGCTTCGCCTGAATCCCAAGGAATGGGGAATGCTTATTTCATCTTTGCTCAACTTTAATCTTGATGGCATGGCTATCCCGGATTCCTGGAAGGGGGCGGAGGTCGTCCCGATTTTTAAAAAGGGCTGTCGGGAGGACCCAGCAAACTACCGGCCCATAAGCCTTATAGATTCTACTCAGTAGGTTGCTGGGAAAGTGATTCTAGGGAAAGTGCTCCAGTGGGAGTTTGAAAATAACATCCTCTCGGAGTTCCAAGCAGGGTTTAGGACAGGCACGGGCACCATTGAGCAGGTCTTTAGACTAATGCTCATATACTGGAAGGTGGTAGTGCTAGGCAAGGGCAGTCTCTATCTCGCCTTTATTGATTTAAAGACTGCCTTTGACCTAGTACCCCGTGACCGCCTATGTGCGGTACTTTCTGATCTGGGGATGCCGGGCTACATTTTGTCCTTGTTGGTGAAGTTGCATACTGGGAACTTTGCCCAGGTGAGGTGGGGTACCCAGGGCCAAAAGACCGAAAAAATTACTGTGAATAGGGGGGTCCGCCAGGGATGTGTCCTTGCCCCCACTCTGTTCTCATTGTATGTGAATGGAGTGGTGGAGCACCTCCTGAGCAAACCATCTGATGCTCCGTCCCTGGCGGGTAAGAAAATACCAACCCTCCTATTCGCCGATGATACCCTCCTCATTTCAAAGTCACCCATGGGCCTACAGAGCCTCTTGGACAATTTCCAGATCTTCTGCACCAGTAGGGGGCTTAAGATGAACACCGATAAAACGAAGTACCTGGTATTGAATCCACCAAAAAAGCTAGGCCAACCCCCTGGAAAGAGTCAGGGAATTTGACTACCTGGGCATCCGCTTGGCTAACTTTATGCAGTGGAGCCCTCACCTCCAAAAACTGTTGTTGGGCCATAAAAGGGTTGTTGGGTCACTTCTTAAAGAGCAGCGCTCGTCTTCCTTTAAACCTATTGCCCCTGTTCTAGAAATTTATAAAGCAAGAGGAGTCAGTGCAGCGCTATATGGGGCTGAACTTTGGGGTTTTTCCAAGATCAATCTCCTCTCCTGCTCTGAAAACAAATTTTTGAAGGAGCTGATGTCCCTCCCCCAGAGCATAACAACGTTACCCCTGCTGTTGGATATGGGCTGCCGCTCGATTAGTGACCAGGCCCATCTCCGACCGCTACTCTTATGGGCTCGCCTATGGAGGGTGCCTGAACTTGCTAGTTATGCGGAAGGACTGTCAGAAATACTGGGTATGCCGGGCTGGTCCAAAATAGGGTGGCTTAGTAATGTCAAAACTCTGCTTGGTGATTTGGGTCTTGCAGACACTTGGCCTTCCAGATGTGCCCTCCCGAAAGCTGCCCTCAAGACTATATACTGGCAGTGGGTAGCCAACAAATCAACTCCAATCCTAAGGAATGCAGAACCTATGTAGTTAAAACCATTATGTAGAGGACTGGCTACCAGACACTACAAAGACGCTTTACGAATATTAATGTCTGATCCCCGTCCGCTGTTTGTCTGTGGTATGGCTAAATATTTGGGCTGGGCATGGTCAATTAGACTTAAGAGGCTAAAAATCATTGTTTAATTGCGGTCATGTATTACAACCATTTTTATTTAATTTATTGGAAAGCTTTTTCATCCGAATTCTTAGCCAATGTTTTTAAATGATGGTGTTTTACTGTTTTCTCTTATAATGCTTTTAAGATATTTTTTTACCGAAATAAAGCTTATTGATGATGATGAACAAGAACCTCTGTTTATGGCTTTTAGGGGGGGAATAAACTCGAGGCTCTTGAGAGGTCAAGTCCAAGTCTGACATTGGCTACCTGCCAATAAGCTGCTCTGCATGTGCTGTACAAGAGCCCCTGAAGGCACCCTTCCACCCCCTTACTGTGACCCTATCCTTACTGGTCATGGCAAAGCTTCATGCACAGAACTGCAATGTATTACTAACCCGGCCTATCCCACTATTGTGCTGAATGCTTGATCCTTCCAGATCCTGCAAACACATTACTTGATGTAGCCCCAAAGGTCCTCGAGTGAAACAGGCAGGGTTCTGTGCCCTGTATCTTACTAAACACATCACAAACACGAGCTGTATCCCTAACTTAGCAACAAGCACAGACAATGCAGGTGCAGCCAGTTTGCGAACCTAGGGTGAGGTCTAACACTACTCTAGGCAAGTTCTAGGGTTAAGCTTCAGCACCCAGCAGAAGACTGTCTCATACCCTATCCTTTCTGTCCTCCCAGCAGCCAAGGTCCTCTAATTCCTGTCCTTCCACGCCCAAAGTTATCTCCTCAGCTGCATAGTGCCGGTATGTAACATATGAGGTCAAAGGTGTGAAGGAAGCCAATCTCCTGCTTTCCATTGGTTCTGTCAGGCTTGCCCTAGTGCGACGCAACAGTGTACCATGGGTTCTAACCCTCGACAGTTGTGTAAAACGTCATCTCGCTTCTGATACTTTTTCGCTACTAAACTTCCAGCACGGATGCCTACAGCTAGCTAGCCACATTGCACCACTGCTCGACAACGCGAGATCCTATTAGCACTGGGAAGAGCACTCCATCAATTAGTTTCCTTCCAAATTCTTTGCGTCTTGTCCACTCATTTCCTCTCAACCAGTCCCAGTTTCCAATCTATCATGTACCATTTCCGCACTTTGAGACAACCTTTTTACAGAAATAACCAAGCCCAATCTCCTGCTCATCTATGCTCCAAATGATGCAGCCACAGATACACTTGGTCTCGCTGTTGATGGGCATGGCAGTGGGGGTGCTATAGCATGCTGCACTGTGGAATAACCTGATATTTCATTTCCATACACAATGCAGGTTTCCATCCCAACCTAACAGAGCTGACCAGTTGAGGGAGGGAGACACCCATTACCTTCTGTAGCTCGTGAACACGACAAGCAGCTAGCACTAAACTAATACGGTTTTGAGTCAGAAACTCTTTACACATTGTAGACACTAATCGATTGATTTTACACGTTGTGGGCAGCAGAGGTAGGTGCAGTTACATATCGCTTCCCAAACCGTAAACTCCTCCAGCTCAATGGCATCCTGATCTACAGGAAAGCTGGAAGCCCACAGGACAAGCTGGTGACTCCAAGTTACTTGTTCAGCTCAGGATTGGGGGTTTTAAGGGCTCAACCCGGTCATCTGATATCAGATGTCCAAGTAGGGCCATGCGAGGCTCCAGCTTTATTCAGAAGGAGCAGGAAATCTTTATCAAAAGGAAGTTATATTACAATGCTCGCATTTCACCCACAAACCATCAGGAAGGTTTACTCAAGCAACGTCCTACTCGTCAGTATATTATACAATAACTACACTCCCAAGTTACTCTCTTCAGAGGGGCGATCAAGAGAACACCTGGAGTGGAATGTTGCCCAAACAGCACAACATGAACAGAGGAAAGCAGCAGGAGGAACAAGGATAACTTGTCACAACAGTGAGAACTCAGCTGAGCTCCACTGAATCAGCCACTCATATCGACAGCAACAGATCTAGATCAAGTAAATACAAAACCAGTCCTTGGGAGGCACCGACATTCCAATCAATCTTCACTACACAATTGGAAAAAACTTCAGAACACATAGGGTGGGGCCTTTAGCCTTACGAGCCTCTTGATTTGTGAAGTTCTCAAAGTGCCCAAAATCAAAGGGCCAGCACGTGTTTGCGCCAACACTAAACTGTTAACACCATGTTAGAAAAGGCCAAGAAACAAAAGCACACAAAGCAAGGTGCTCTACAGACACGAAAGGCTCTCTGCACAGGGGGACAGCGAGCAGACCGGTAAGGCAGGGTGTGCCACGGGCAATGCAGGGTGTGCCACGGGCAAGGCAGGGTGTGCCACGGGCAAGGCAGGGTGTGCCACGGGCAAGGCAGGGTGTGCCACGGGCAAGGCAGGGGGTGCCACGGGCAAGGCAGGGGGTGCCACGGGCAAGGCAGGGGGTGCCACGGGCAAGGCAGGGTGTGCCACAGGCAAGGCAGGGTGTGCCACAGGCAAGGCCCTTTTACCAGGAAGGCTCTGTGTACACAGATTTCAACTTTTTCACATCAACATAAATAATAGAGGAAGAAACTATAAGAGCATTGTTTCTGAGCTTCAACAAACCCAACATGGTTGGCCAGACATGGCCTGGGGCTTCTTACCTTGATATTCACATCGGCTCCATTGCAGACCAGAAGCTCTAGACACAGTGCACCATGAGTTGAGGCTGCAGCAAAGTGCAAAGGAGTGAAGCCCTTCTCGTTGACCTGATTGACATTAGCACCACACTCTATGAATTCATTCACCACAACATCCTGTCCGTTGTAGCAGGCAACATGCAGGGGGGTGTTTCCATAGGCGTTTGGTTCGTTCATCTGTCCAAACAAAAATACAGAAAATAGGTAAACCTATAACGGTGAGGTCTTGTGAAGGTTAGTCAGAGCACTGCAGCATTGTGAAAGAGAAGCTGTTTGACAATGAAGTGAAGAACACTGTAGGGGTCATGCAGGGTTGGTCAGATACAACACAAATGTTCAATTATCTGAAACATTCCAGCAACAATACATCAAGAGTCTGCATACACTGACATACTGCAGACAGACTAACAATATCATTATTTTTGGACTGCCAGAGAGCAGACATAATAATGGGAGGGGGACACCTGTAAACTGCAGCAGTATGGAGGTGTAGGATGTCACTAGTGTTTCCTGACCTCACCTACGGGGCATTTGAGTCGTGGAGGCTCTGGCAAAATGGGGACCAACACAGAATAAGTACATCAGTGTTTTGGTCCAACTCTTTCAGGTGCTACACTGATATGAACCGTTGCTTGGAGCTGAAATGGCACTCCGCAACAGAGGTTTGCATCACAACATGGCTCTGGAAGAGCATGGATCACATCTAAAGCAACACGCACTATACCCAAAGTCTGTAAGTTAAAATGTCACAAGTGGATTGCAGCACCTCTTGTGCGAACACTAACGTGATGGAGCAAAGCAGGTCTTTGAAAACTGCAATTCGATATGGCAAAATAGACCGTTTACCAGGCCAAAACCTTCCCTTTTAATACTGGTAAGTTACCCATAAGGTAGGACAAGGGCGCCCAAAGTGCAAGGTGCATGGTATTTAAGAAGTTGGAAATGTGTACTTCCGTTTTACATGTCCAGGGAGTGTAAAATCTCCAAAGCTGTTCTTTTTAAACTCTGGAAAGGCTGGCTATCCCATAGCACTGGGTTACATTATAAAATCTTATAATGTAGAACGTCGTTTGAAAGTAGCTAGAACCAAGATTCAAGGACTCAAATTAATAGGAATTTATAATCCAATCGGTTGGTAAAGCCGGATTTTAAATTACTATTTAGAGAACGCCAATTTTAGAAAGTCAACATTTTCGTATCTAAATAATAGCCATTCCCAAAATAATCCACAACTGTCACCTGGCAGCCTCCTGGGGGGTCCGAACTGTTCTCAAAAAAAGGGAACAAAAGGGCCTTGGCTGGGAGAAGATGAGAATTGCTCCTGAAAGGATGAACTGGGGTGGTGAGGCTATCAACCTGTACAAGCGTCAAAGGGGCAGCCCCTGTCACAGGCAGATGTAAACTCGCATAGCCCTGCTCAGACATTGTTTCAGTAGCCCAGTGGGCAGGAGGAACCAGTCCCAGAACTGGTTTTGCACAGGTGTTCCTCATTATACAGCACACACCTCAGGGGTTTGACCCTAGCTCTGACCAAGGGAAGAAAGAACAATTTTGCCATGCTGAAGCTTGTCAGAGCAGTGCACTGTGAGATTGTTAAGGGCCTCCCTCTCCGGAAATGTCAAGAGGATAGGGTTACCCCATGGACCTTTTTCCTCATCGGTTAGTGTCACCCCACCCACATTTAGTCATGAAAGTGGCACCACTGGCTACCTTCCTCAGAACATTGCTTAATCTGAGGAAAACGGAAGGGCTGTACCTGCTGGACTAAAGAACTGGAATCCAGATGAAGGACTGAGCCTGCTGTTTTACCTGTGGAGAGAACCCCAAGGGCTGGACCAGCTCCCATATAAATCCTACAAGGTGTGTCGGATAACCTCCTGTTAAGCGTCATGAACATAAAAGCTGCAAGAAGCCTGCAACAAAGAGGAGCACAGCTGACCAGTCCCAACTGAATTTATCCTTGACCCTACTGGCGGCTTATGGGACATTAAGTCCTAACCCACCGACAAAAGCCCAAAAGGTCTGGACCCTTGGCTGGCAAAGTGTACTCCCTCCCCCTCAAAATTGCAAAAGTGGAGACCTTGGTTCTTTTATAAAAAAGTTCAGAAAGTTTGAGGATACCACTGAACCATCATCAAACTGCAGCCGCCGTCGGCACATTGTCGGTCGGATTTAAAATGCTGGTTTTCCTACTAAAAGTAGCTCAACTTCCAGAAAAGTTTGTAAGTCCAAACATGGGAGATTTAATTGAGACCAACACTGAGCAGCTCCCTCAGTCATCAAGTCGTATGTTGGATTCAGCTGGCAGCTGCCCTGGCGATGAGAAAAATCCTCCAGACTAAGTCAGGAGGTAAACCTTTCACTGGGACAAACCTGGCCCCGTATCGGACCTGGGAGCCATCGGAGCGGGCCTTAACTTTGAACTTTGACCCAGTCTAGTGTGACAAGATAACCACGGTTGATGCTTTTTGGTGCTAGTAAACTCTACAAAGGCCAACAGTTATCTCCAGTTCCACTAATACAATTTTTGCCGCTTTGATGTCGATTTGCTCAGAAAAAGTTGAACTATTTTTATAAATTGGAGTGGGATTTTTATTGTATTGTGTTTACAACTAATTATCGGTGTTGGTAATGAAAAATGCTTTGCACTGGTTTTCCTTTCAATTAAGCATCACCTCTCTGTGCCACAGCTACCCACGACTGAGATAAGGTTTTAAATTAAAGTAACCAAACAGTACCCAATACAGAATAGCAAAATTATTTCTTGATGAGGTCTCACAACCACTACAAATAATAATCCACTTTCTCAAAGTAACATAGTTGGGGTGCAGCACCTATCTTGCCGACTGGAACTGCAGGTGGTAAATGAAGCAGGGGGTACAGGGAGTGCTGCAGGAGGTTTGCATACCAAACCTTCCTTTGCCAGTCTGGGGCAATCAGAATATCTTGTTCCAGGTCCTTGCGTAGCTTCCTCAAGAACTAAGTAATCAATGGAAGAAAACAAAAGTAGAAAATTCCACCTCAACCAAAACGCATCCTGAAGTCTCCCTGCAACAGATACTGTCAGGCGTAGAACAGTGTGCATTTCATGAGTGGCAAAGAGCTTCACATGAAGATCACACCTCAGGGAAAGGATTTTTTGGACCACCTCTAACTCAGACTGGAGTGTTCAGAGAACCTGCAAGATGGTTGGCAAACAGACAATTTACGAATGTGTTGCCAAGGCATAGAGTCTCTGTGCTTCCCAGCAGAGAACATGAGACCCCAATTCCACCCTGCATGCTGATCTACCACATCACAGTCATACAGTCCGTCAAGTTCTGGGCAGGATAGCTGCAGGGGAGGGGAGAACGTCTCGTAAGGCCATGCTGTTCAAGCAGGCTGACGTGAAGAACCAACTTCTGTGGAGAAAAGGCCACTTCACCCTAGGATGGATGCATCGGTCATTGCTAAAGTCACTACTGATGGAGGAATAAAAGGAAATCCCTTAAACAAGGTGTTACTTCACTGACCACCATGGCAAGTCTTCAGCGGTGGCCCAAAAGACCTGAAGGTCTCGGACAAAGTCCTTTGTGCTAGAACCACAGTAGACAAAAGGCACCACTTGAGAGCCCTCATATGCCAGCATGGGTATGTGACTAGCAGGATGCAGGAAATCAGCAGACCTAGAAGGCAAAGAGGCATCAGGTCTGGAACAAGAGATCTCGTCCAAAAAATTGCCCTGGATCCTCTAGGAAGGGAAGGTTCTCAAGAATGTTTTGCCCAGTACTGCCCCTCTGGGCATGCTAATGGAAAACCACAGGTCTAACAACAGGGATGCTGGTGCCTGTAAATGGCCCGACACTCGAGCTGTAGCAAACTTGCCTAGAGCAGCCAATAGTCATGTTACAGGACCACTGAGATCCCTCACCTTCGTAGATGTGCTTCAACCACTACCATAACATTGGTGAGGATTTGGGGTACGAATGTTAGCCCAAACAGGCATGCCAAACTGATAGTGTATGGAAACTACCATGAATGCTGGTACTTACAGTGCGACTGAAGGATTGGTCTATGAAAGTACGTGCCTCCAAATGGAGGGATAAATGCAGTCTTCTTCTAGCACAAAAAACAGCAGAGCCTGAGACAGCATCTTGACCCTTTCCTTGCAGAGGTCCAGTATCGAACACAGACCCCATATTTCTTCGAGACCAGGAACTACCAGCAATAGGACTTGTGCCAAGTTCCTGCTCTGGGTCCAACTCCACCACTACTTCCTACAGCAGAGCCGCCACCACCACCGGCCGCAGTATCTGCATGTGATCCTCCAACTGAAGGGTCTGAGGGGGATGGATGTGGGGAGGAGCCTGTTTCCCCTATTATTTGCAAGACTCATTGGTCTGAAGGTATGGCCTTCCAGGAATTGCATGAGTCCTAGCAAGACCAGATTATTGCAATATACTATACCAAAATCTGCTGAAAGGTTACTTAAACAGACTTCAAACTCTACAAAATGCAGCAGCCCGCATGCTTTTGAAAGTCCCCAGATTTCATTCTGCATCCTCAGCCATTCCCAGGCTTCACTGGCTGCCTCTGAAGCAGCGTATAGCCTTTAAAGCTCTATGCATTGCCTATAAGGCTCTTCATGGACAAGGCCCGGTCTATCTGAAGGAGAGATTAATATGGTACAAGCCTGGCAGGACTCTCCGTTCCAGCTTCGCCAGTAATCTGGTTGTTCCTTCCTTTAAACGTTCCTCCTCAGGAGGCAGGAGCGTTGTCGCCTGCACAGCCATGAACTGGATTCAACTGCCTCAGGGAACTCAAAGCCACTGGTTCCCTCTCAGGTTTTAGAAAGTCCTTATAAACCTGGCTATTTAAACAACCAATGTCTTCTGGGCCTCCTTGATCCTGTCATTTTTTTATAACCAATACGCCTCTGGGCATTCATTGCGCCTAACTAGTTACTTCATTATTTCAAGACACTTTCCATTAAACCAGTTGCATGTATTTCTTGAAGGGAAGCTAAAGCGGCTTTCCAGAGGGTGCGGAGGAGGAGCAGGAGGGGAGGGAGACTGTTGCGCTTGCAAGCCTTTCCCCTTGCCTCTGTCCAGAGTAAATCTGCTGCTGGACCGGCTTGAATGGCTGACGCTAGGAAAAGGAGAATTGTTTATAAGAGCCACAAAGTTTTCGGTACTGTCAGTAGCCCCTCAACAAGGATTGAAAATCCAAAAATCAGGCTGTTGATCTCGCTGCCTTGAGCCTTTCTATAGCCAAACAGGCCTGTCCCATCAAAAGGCATGTCTGTTAATGTCACAGCAGCAGGACGCATAGTAGATCTTACCCATGCAAGACTTCTCATGGCTGCCAATGAAGCCATGGCTCTGGTGAACCCAGACTGCTGTGTCCAGGCCTTCCCTTATGATTTGCCTAGAAGGATCTTGTCAGTCTTTCACTACATCTGCAAAACGATTCTTGAGGTGTTCTTGAAGATTCAGCACCTAGCATACCCTACAAGGAGTGGGCATGTGTAGCAGCAAAGAGAAGAGGAATCTGTCAACCGAAGGACTTAACTACATGCTGAGAATATATTCTTACATACTGCTTACAGTTTTTGGGATTTTAGATCTGGTGAAGCTGTAGGGAAAAGACCTATGCTTTGTTGCATGCAAGTGGCCTGCACCGCCAAACTTTCTGATGATGCGTGGACAGAGATAAAGGGTAATAAAGTTTGATGCCACCTACACAGTACATTTGACTTCCTTTCCACAGCCAGTAAGGGCAGATAAATACTTCAGCTGCCTTCCTTAAGGTGACATCGTAAGAGGCCATGTCTGGGGTGGGTGGGCCTCAGAAGGACTGTCTCAGTCATGGGCAGCAAGAGAGTTCAGGCAGGCATTCCTTACTGTATCTGGCCACTTTGACTATCATGTATGCCTCCCTTCTGGGCCTTACTAGGAATGTTTAGGTTTTTCAAAGCGGTGTTTGTGGATCCAAGAGGTGTCAGAGCCGCAGGAAGGCCCGTGGGTAAGAGCTTCTGAGCCCGTTAGGCTCCGGTAAGCACAGGAGGCATTTTCTATGAGGGAACTGTGGGATTGAACGATGCAAATGGAGGATCCACAGACCGCGCCTCAAATAGACCCAGGAGCCCGAAGGCGCAGCACAGGGGATCGCTGCGTATGTGATCAGTACCACAATGGCATAGAGGAACTGAGCCAGGTCCGTCACAAGCAACGGACATTCCAGATCTACTGGCATCAGCACTGCATATGGTAGAGGCTTGTCTCACTTGAACATGTGCTCTGGAATCTGCAGGCAAGAATGCCATATGAAAATATCAAGGGCCGCCAAGTGGCCGCTTTATTTATGTCAGTGACTGAACTGTTGTGTCTTACTTAGGCTGGGTGATGAACTTCGCGGACTTTGGGGAGTTTTCTGCACTCCGCGGAGGTCGCGGAGTGCAGAAAACTCTGCTTCGCGAAGTGCAGGGGATTTCCCCCCCCCCCGATTTCGATCGGTAAGTTTGCGAGCTGCTGCTCTGGTAGAATTGCTACTAGAGCCACAGAAATACCAGCACAAAGTGCAGTTTTCCCTGCACTCCGCCATTTGCGGAACTTCGCAGAATTGTTTTGTAACTTCGCGGAGTTTCGCGTAGCAAAACTCTGCTAACTACGCCCAGGCCTGGTCTTAATAGTGCCACAGTAGCCGCTCTACCAGTCATGAAATGTTTGAGATCAGCGCTCTATGCTCCTGTCAGGAGGAGATGTAAACAAGGACTGGCCCAACTATCACCCAAAGGGACTGATGGGATACAGAGGGCATGCTGTGCCTCAAAGGGAAGCACTCTTTTTCCAGCCTCTAACCCTTCCTTCAAAAATGGTTTGTGGAAGTGTTTTTCACGTCACTAGTATTGTTCTAATTACTTTATTTCTATTTTAAACATAGCTGTTTTTTTAAAGCAAATACCTGAAAATTGGCCAATAAAATACGTTCTGAAACATTTTTATTGTTCAGAAAACATGAACTTTTTAAAAATAGAACAGTTTATTATTTGTAAATACATATGCTGTGTAAACAGTGCACTGGGCCAAATCAGTGCTTAGGACTGGCAATGAAGATCCACTGGTAGACAATTCATGGTTATACTATGGCTGCAACCTCCAGGATCAAGGAAATAGGACCGCAGTCAAGTATTGCGCAATCCAGGGGCTGCCTTATTACTTCCTTTAGTGTGCATTTCGATAGTCCGCACACTGCACGTCACGCCATCATATAGTGCATTCGGCAAACTTTCAAATAGAGTAGTTTAGTTTTTCAGTATAGTTAGGCCTAGTGTGCCAGAGCCCTCGTCAGAAGGCCGCTGCAGCTTGCACCACCCACTGCCAGCGCAACACCCACTGCCACAGTGCCTGTGTGATAATTCAGACCGTTTGAGGTCTCCAAATCTATAAAAATGGCTTGGGTGACTGGTATTAGTTGTTTATATTGTACACTGAATTCATAAATAACTGTTCTGCTTATCTCTAAATAAAACAAACAATGCCACCATGTGGCAGCTGAGATAAGTGCCTGTGTGTTGACAATTGAGTGCCAAGCAACGGAAACCACTGGCTCAAATTAAGCTCTGGTTACCACGGCTGTAGTAGATAGGCCCAGCCTTCTCACCATGTCCAAGCACACAGGTGAAGCATGGAAAAGGACCTCCTGTAAAAACAAGCATGTTTACCAACGTCACTGCTCATCAGTGGCTCCTTGCATTTCTAACTCTTTACGACAAAATGATCCTAGGCTACTCCTGAACCCACATCGACAAGTCCGGTGTTCTTATAACTTCACTGGACAACATGTTTCACATATACCAAACAACTGGAGTTTTGTAAAGATTCAGCTTACAGACTAGTCAGACATGCACTGTACTTCATGTGTTTGTTCCCTGCCGATGGATGACACGGAACCCACGGGCCAGTCTGAGCTGCAGAAACCTGGGGCGCACCCAGCTGGCCTAATACCCCACTACACCTCAGAAGGCTGAAAGCATCAGAGGAGCAAAGTCCACAACAGGTTTACGGCATGACGTTCTACCGCACCCTATTATAAACACTTTTTCTAAAGCCACATTTATTTCAACACCAACACAAAGCAGTGCAATTCCCAGTATGTTTCATGTCTACTTACATCAACGCCGAGGTCTAACAGGTACTTGACGACGCTGATCATTCCACTCGAGGCTGCAGCATGCAGAGGCGTGTAGGACTTCTTGTCTTTGCAGCTCACTTCAGCAGAGTGGGAGATTAGCAGTTTCACTACATCAATGTGACCTGAACACAGACACAAGAAAAGAACAAACCAGGACTAGTTAGTTGGCACTGTAAGACTTGGCATGACCGTTAAAGTCCATCATCTCTTCAGACCTTGCTGAGGGGCACTCCCTTAGGGCTGCCACACCTCTTCCGCTCAAACACGATCTCTCCTCCACACCACTTTCTTGGCCTTTGCGGTCACTGGTTTTTTTTGTGGTGTTTCTCAACGATTCAGACTACCTGTCACTTACCCTTCTGTCGTCACACTGTACCTTGCACTGTCATTCACTCACTCAAATTTCCCACAACATTTTTATATTTTTATCCTGAGAAGACCTCATAACCTGCAATCCACCTACTTAAAGGGACACATTTCCCGTCTTTTCCAATGACAATCTTCTTCACACTTTCTTCTTGTTCTCTGGCAAACAACATCATACCATTCTAAATTTAAAAAAACTATTTTGTGTTAATCTTATCCTGCCAAAACAACAGCAATCCTTGGTCAGTGCAACAGCAATCCTTGGTCAGTGCCACATCCAAGCCAACTCTTGTCCGTTACATTTCCCAGTTTGTCACAATCTGGGAATTCTCTGTATTGGAGCGCAGGCAAACTGGCTGAACACCCACTCTGAGCTTACTGGGAGGTGCTTGTATTTCCACATCTCTTCTGTACGAAGCTGGCTCCATAGTGGATATATCAAAATGAAATATATAGAGTAACGAGTCCAGGGTGTTCCCCTATGAGTGGACAGTGGAATTACTACGGCAATCCCAAAGTGCTGTATTAGGGGGTAGTGTGGTCCAGCAGCCTTAGACTTATCACAGAGGGGTGCAAGACGTCTGAAAACACACACAATGGCCCATAAATGAAACAACTCAAGAAGGAGATCCACACCAATTTATAAAAACAACAAATATCCCTATATATGTATATCATTCAGGTAAGTTTTAGATAGGAATTATTTTCAGTTCAACAAGTTGACATGGCAATTTTTAGAAGCTGCAATGTTATCCCATGGGAGGAAAAAGGTACCTCCAGGAGTGAAGCTGAGAGGTGGACAAATAAGGCAGCAGTAGCAGAACACCACCAGCGGCACTAGGGCGGTCTGATGCAGAGGTGCAAAACAGCATTGGGTGCCCCAATGTTACTCTATGGGTATCAGTCTCCCTGTAAAGAGGCTGTAGACCGACAGGTCAGTCAGGCTGAACCAAAAGGGGGGGGGGGGGGGGCGGTGGTTCCAGTCTCGAAGCTTGGAGATGTAGCAACACCTTTGGGCCTCTTTTCCACGGCCCAGGGCAATGGGTGCAGAGGTGTCTTTAGGCACCTGGTTTTCTAACCTAGAGCAGTTGCAGTAGAGGGGGCCTGCGTGTAAATGCTGAAGGGGATGTCAGAAAATTCACTGGGGGTGAAACCACAGTGGACTGTCTCTAGAGGACCACGTTGACACTGTTGCCCCTTTCAACTTGGGCTTGGAGCGACTGGTGCAGTGGTGTCTTCACACATATGGTTTCTGCAGTAAAAGTCCTCAAAAGAGGCTTTGGATGCCTGAAGATTGTAGGAAAGGAGATCTGCTACTTGGAGAGATCTTGGTTCCTGGGAAGTGCTGGTAGGTTTCCCAGGCATTGGGGTCTCAGCAGCTGCAGGACAAGAAGTAGACTTTTGGTGCAATTGTCGAGGTCAGCAGACAGGCCGTCAAGGTTGACACCAGGTCAATTGCTAGGTCTTCAGTTCTTGCAGGATGCAACTCTTATAGTCTGTCTTGGTCTTTCAGGTCTGCAGGATCTGATTTTCTGGTGCCAGGAGCGCCCTAAATACTGAATTTAGTGGCGTTAAAGGAGTGTAGGCCAATGAGCTACTTACCCGTGTGGTCACTACAACCCCTATATGAACACTCCCTGTGGGAAGTGGGCATAATTTGGTTGAGGAATTATAAGATTGCCACCTCTGAAAAGTTCTGTCCATTTCAGTTAGCCCACCTTAGGGGTGGTATAAACCTGGCAGTGGGCAATTCTACCTGACTAGCAAAATGTACCGCTTGTCCGGATGCCAAAGGCCTATGGACAAAGGAGGTCAGCTTCCTCTCCCATGAGTGTAGCATGATTTGCATGTCAAAGGCGGCAGCTCTTTGAAGCTTTCCGACCCTGGAGTCCTATTCAGCAGGTCATCTTGAGGGAGGGGCTATGAACACCCTCCTTCTGTGCATCCTTTGTTTCTGATCTCCTGAGAGAATAGGCTCTCACCCTGCGAGGTCAGAAATCTATCTCGGATAGCAGACTGGCAGGGACCAGTCAGCCAACACACCAGAGGTTAATGGGTTTTTAGGGGGCACCACTAAGGTGCCTTCTGTGTTTACGTATTCACAAATACACCATTGAAATCAGGGTGGGTTTGTGAATACAAGATGCTTGATACCAAACATTCCTATTTTCAGTGAAACCATAACATAGCTGGTGGTACTCGTTTTCACTAGTGTCCAGCACATGGGTTAAAATGGCTTCTCTGATCACTTGCACTGGCAGCAATGGAACAGGCAAGCACAGGGGCATATCGGCTCATGCAGATATGTCCTCATGTAATATAAGGCACCCTGCCTCGGGGCTGTAAGGCCTGCTGTAGGGGTGAGTTACAAATATTAAACGCAGTGCTGGGGGACAGGGATGTGTGTCATGTCATATTTTCTTTTTTGTCTGCACCAAAACACGCACCCCGCGATGGCACTCCTGCACGAGTTTGGTGAGAGGTCCCCTAGGGTGGCACAATTCGTGCTGCAGCCCTTAGGGACCCCCTTTAGTACCTCAGGTCCTAGGTACCAGGAGTACTATTTATTAGGGACTGCCAATTGGAGGAAACAATTGTTCAGTTTTAGGGAAAGAACACTGGCACTAGGGACCTGATTTCAGGAACCCAGTACACGTCAGTCAAAGTTGCATCAAATACCAGGCAAAAAGTGTGTGTGTGTGTGTGTGGGGGGGGGGGGTGGGGGGGGGGGGGGGTTACAACAGAAAATAATTCTTCAAACATAATAAACAATTATCATACACTATTCCTCCTTATTTCTTTGCCCAATCAGATCTTGGTGAGACCATCAGGGGCTCTGCCTCTAACACACAATTTTAGATATGCCTATCAGTAACTTAAAGTACTAACGATGCAATTAAGAAAAGTCGCAATATACATGAAAGCACCATTTAACTAAATTATTTGATTATCTTGGGGCTTAAGACTGGCAAAATAAGGGACTGGAAATGGATAATTGGTGACAGGCTTTGCCTTACAGCTTGTTGTGACTACATTTCGATGAGCATACACTCAAAAGACTGTCATTTTAACAAATGCCTCAAGTCCTGACGTCTGGAACGGGGTTTGCCAAAGAGTTAAGCAGCATGACAGCCATTCTCTGTTCTACGTAGAACAATCATGTTGGTCTGGAGGTAGGATCTGGAAAAGTACATACCCATGTAAGCAGCCCAGTGTAATGCTCGCCGGTCCTTCTTGTCAAAAGCATTGATATTGGAGCCCCGGGACAATAGCAAATTGATCATCTAGAAAAGAAACAAGAGAAATATAAACAAATCCACCAGCTTATGGTCCATTTTATATTTAAATCTGTTTTTTATTGCATAGTTAAATCAAAACAAGAGCATGTTGAGATGACATTGCTCTAATGCGCGTTATAAGAATACAACTTAAATCCCAATGAGTCACAAAAAAGCACCCTCCCACCCAACCCCGCCCCCCCAAAAGCCTCCCACCACCTAAACTTAGTACCCTCAGCTAAGTGAACTGTTTTTGTGTTTGTTGCGATCGTTTCAAGTTGTGTCAAGTTCAGCGAAGCGAAGTAGCCACAGGTAACGGGGAAGAGTCCATTGTCTAAATTCCTTGGTCAACAAAGTAATGAAGGGCTGCCAGATTGTTCGGAATGTGTCATCTCGCGATGTCAATGATAGGGTGAGTTTTTCCGTCCCCAATATGTCCCATAGGCATCTAAGCCATGCCAGGTGGGTCGGGTAGTGGCAGAACCTCAAAGTGCCAAGATGGTCTGATGCACAGCCCCTAGGGCTATGCAAATCCGATGCCTTATATGGGAAGTTAGGGGAAAAGTGATTGGATAAGCCAACACCAGTACTGTGTACGACGGGAATCTAGGGAGCTGAGTAGAGAAGTGAGTGTCGATATCATTCAAGACTGTAGTCCAGAATGTTGCTAGTTCCGGGCAGTCCCAGAGAAAATGTGTTAGCATTCCCTTAGCCCCACACTGTTACAGCATGCATCACTGCGGGCCAGGTTCCCCATATGTAAGTGCAGTGGTGTATCGGGCCCAGTAGTAAATGTCATGACACTCCTTTGGAGAGAGAACGGCTGAGCTCAGACTCCCAGCGCATTTGCGAAAGTGGTCTATCGCTGGTCTGAGGAGGCTGAAGGAGGACATATAGCTCAGAAATGAGAAGCTTAGCTGTGTTTTTACCCATAATCCACCTCTTGTACAGTGTCAGCAGCCTCTCCGTCCTGGGCGAACCAACTGGGCAGTAATTGGCAAAGGATTTTAGATCTTTCCCAGACTTGGTGAGAAGAGTGATGGTTGCTTCTAGCATGGAGGTCGGGAGGGTGCCTGAATCCACAATCGAATTGGAATCTAGCAGGAATTGGGGCAAGTTCTGGGCAGAAAGTCCTGAAGAATCTGGCGAAAAAAGCCATCTATGCCTGGAGACTTCAGTGGTCCCTGCCTCAAAACGGCAGAGGTAACCTCATCCAGCCAGATGGGTTTGTCTAGGGAAGACACCTGGGCGTCATTCAGTTTGGTCACGGGGGGGGGGGTAACGAAGGTAGTCTGCTATGTCCTCAGGGGAGGCAGGTTGTCTTGAGTATAGTGTTGCGTAAAATTCCCTAAACTGTTCCGCTATAGAGGTGTCGCTCATCAATTCTATCCCATTCGGTCGGAAGAGCAGCCTGTGTTAGCTTGACGTTGGTCTCTTAGCTTTGCAGCCAGGAGTCGACCACTCTTGTTGCTGCTTAAGACGTAACAGGGCAAATTCCGCCCTGTCTATGTCCAATCCGGCTAGTTGTTTTCGGGCAGTCTCCAACTGGCGCCACACCCTGGGGGCTCCAGTACGATTATGAATTTCCTCTATCTCCCTGACCCTCTTCTGAAATCCAGCTCTTTTGAGTTTCCTCTGCCTGTTCTCAGCAGCCAAGAGGGATAAGCTCGCCCCTAACTACTGCCTTCCAGACTATCGGGCGAGATACCTCCTTGTTGTCATCCGCTTCCAGGTAATTGGTGAGGACTTTCTTAATCTTTACCTGTGTTTCGGGTTTCCGCAATAAGGTCTCCCTTAGGCACCATTGCCGCTGTGCCTTTTGTAGGGGAGAACATATCTCTAAACTAGGGCAGAGTGGTCCGAGAGGGTTCTTGGCTCTATCTCGAACGAGCGGAGGAGTTGGTGTAGGTCCTGGGAGCCCAGAAAGTAATCTATTCAGGCGTAAGACTTATGGGCGTGAGAATAAAACACGAAGTCCCTGGTGTTTGGCCCTCCACAAGTCCACCAGCCTGGCCCCTTTCAGCCAAGCAATGCCCTCTCCAGATAGTGACCCGGACCCTCCCTCTCTGTGGACAGAGCGATCAACGTTTTTATCCAGGGCTATGTTAAAGTCGCCCCCTATCAGAACCAGATGGTCCTGCATTGTGAGTATCTCATCTAGCGCCTCCTGAATAAAGTGCTCCTGCCCCTCATTTGGCGCGTACAGGGTGCCCAGTGTTCTTGTTTGCGTACCCAGCCGTTTTTGGAGAACCAGGAGACGACACTTCAGTTCTGCTAATTCAGTGCCTCTGAATGGGCATGAAAATAAGATAGCCAACCCTCCCGCCTTGCACCCCATTGAGGAGAATAGCTTCTGTGGGAAGGATCTGAATTTCAGTCGCTGGGAGTCTCCGGCCAAGAGATGAGTCTCCTGGAGGAGGCAAATATCTGCTCTAGTGTGTTCAAGTTAGGAGAGGATTGCCTTACGCTTGCCAGGGTTGTTCAACCCTTTAACGTTCAGCGAGATAATCTTTAGAGTGTTGCCCGTATTCATAGTGAATGTGTAGGGGCTTGCTGTGTTAGTGTGGCTTGTCCCGTCGTCCCCCCTTCCAAGGTGGCCAGCAGAGTAGAGACCTGAAGCATGTGAGGTGATATCTTAACTACCCCTGCTTGCGTTGCACATCGGTACTTAATAAACAAACATTCAAAACAAAAACACCAAAACACAAAACTTATTGCAGTCTTGAACAATGTCTTTTGGGGGGCCAGGACCGCACGAACGGTCCCTGCCCTCCGACAAGAAGATTTCCTGATGGGGTTCATTGTGGTCTGAGGACATCATTAAAACCACTCCTCTCTCAAACCCGAATAGCGTCCATTTTGTGTCCCCATGGCCATTGGGCAAGCTGTGTTGATTCAGCCGGTCCTTTCCCCACCCCCATACTGTGCACCCGGTGAGGCTATCGAGCACTGCCTTTCTTTCCTGTGCCATGGCCTCGGGACCTGGTTTCGGTGCCTTCTTGCCTCTCCGCCTCCGTCGCTCCCACCGCCCCGCCCTGGCCCCTGCCTCTTCTGCGCTCCCTACCTGGGCCTCTAGTTTCTCGATCTTAAGCAGGTCTCATGCTGCACTAGAAAAGAGGTCACTGGACGAAACTCTCGCCTCTTCTGGAGTGTTATTGCTGACCAGTCTTGGAACAGTTGCAACGAATGTCCCCGGAAAAGAGGTGCGTCGGATCCTCATATGTTTGATTTTCTCAGCTGCACCAGGCGGTCCAGCATCCAGGTTAAATGGAGCCATTGAGGGGGTGTGATGTGCAAGTAAGTTGTGTGCAGTGGGAAGTATCAATACCATCACTTTCTGCCACCCCAGATGCTGCCGGCCTGTCTCCCCTAGAGACCAGGTTGTTGTTGAGCCTGCGCCCACGCTGAGAGGGCCCAGGCTTCTTCTCCATTGTGTGTTTGTGGGGAGAGGGGGAGGGGGCGAGTGGGGTGAGGGGCAGTGGGGGAGGGGGAGACACCAATAGTACCCACAGGACTTTTCAGCTGCTTCGCTGTATCCCTCCTTCTGGCTGGTCCCCCTGTGCTATGTTGTTGGACCCACCAATGTTTCTCTGCTTGAATACTTTGTGTAACAACCTCTAGATCTTTCCAACTTCCGGTGGCTTGTGGCTAGCTGGTGGTGATCCATTCTTGGAATGGTCGCATGGGTAGGCGAGCGTGAGAGATGAGTGGGATGCATGATGCCATCATGCCCGTGAGTTTCATTACCTTCTTCACTGTCCGAGACTGTCCCTTCTGGTAGAGGGCTGTTTCCATGTAGATAGCTTGTATCCGGTTGTGTGGGAGAAGCCTTTGCGTTCTTTGTATTCAGTCTTGCCCTTAGAAAGGTTTTTTTTCCCTTTCTGGGTTTGTTGATTTTTTGTGGTTTATTGAGAAACCTCGACTTTGAAGTGTTTGGATTGTCTTCCGAACGTGATTGTGGCATATTTGTTTCGTGTGTCCCCTTATTAGCCAATCGTCCACATAGGAGTATACATGGATTTTTCCTCTTCTTAGGTAGGCGGTCACTGCGGCCAGACACTTGGTGAACACCTGTGGGGCTGATTTTATTCCGAACTGGAGTACCTTGAATTGGTGGTGTTCTGTTGTGTAGAAACCTTAGGTACTTTCTCTGTTTCTTGTCCATTGGAATATGTAAATAGGCGTCCTTGAGGTCTATTTTTGCTAGGAAATCTCCTTTTTGGATTTGTGCGATTTCTTGATGGGTGCACATTTTGAAGTGTTGCGTCCGTATGAATTTGTTTATAAATCTTAAATGCAAAATTGGCACATACTTCCTTGTTTTGGTACAAGGAAGTATGGTGAGTAGTTTGCTTTGTGCTGTTCCTGTTTTGGTACTGTTTCTATAGCTGGTTTTAAGGAACAGTTCTTTTGATTTCTGCGTTTAGCAGTGTTTATTCTGATTTGGGTAATTATCTCACCCATGGTGGATTTGCAGGTGGTGTCTTTGTTAGCTCCATGCCAAAGCTGACTCTTCCTGTGGTCTTTCTGTTAGAGAAACCTCCTCTTTTGAAAGATCCTCTTTGTTGTAGGGCCCCTATTGCCCTAGCTATGTCATTATGCTTCTTGATCTGTTGAAGGGATTCATCCACTTCCTTGCCAAATAACTCTTGTCCGTTAAGAGGCCTGTTGATAATTGATGTCTGGAATTATGGTTTGAATCCAGAGATCCTGTGCCAGGCATGCCTTCGGAGTATGGTACCCGTACACATTTGTCTGCTTGCGGTATCTGCTGCATCTAGTGCAGATTTTAGGCATGTATTAGCTACATTCTTTCCCTCTTAAACCACCGCTCTTGCTCTTTTCTCGTCCTTCTCTGGGAGTTTGTTTATAAACTCCTCCATTTCATCCCACTGTTGGTGGCTATATCTGTTCAGCAGGGCATTTGAGTTGGCAATGCGCCACTGCCTTGTTACTTCTTTCTTCAGTCTTCTGCCCACCAAGTCCATCTTTTTGCTCTCCTTTTCTGGGGGACGTCCTGTGTTGGAGACTACATTAGCTCACCTTCTGGCTGTTAAGATTATAGAATCTGGCGTAGCATTTCCCTGTATATTTTGGGTCTTTTGAAGAGGGTTTATATTTTTTCTCCATTCTAGGAGTTACCCCTTTGTTAGACGCTGGCTCTTTGAAGGCTTTCTTGCCTTGGTCCAGAATACTCGGTAACATGGGTAGATAGTGTCCCCCTTATTGCAGGAAACATGTATCCCCTTTTTCTCCCTCTATGGGCACCCCAAACTGGTTAGCAGCCTTTTTCACAATTTAATTGTAGGAGGCAATGTCATCTGGGGGAAGATGCCTTTAAGGGATAGTTGCATATCTCCTCTGGACTCTTGGTGTTGAGAACATTCAATTCGTCCTCAAAGTTTTCTTCTTCCTCCGGTACGTTATCGTATTCCTCAGGATCTTCGCCTCGAGGTTCTGGCGCTGGTGGGGCTTGGAGGATAACATCTTCTTTGGCGTCTTCAGCCTCTTCAGAGTAGACTTGTTTCCGGTTCGACGTCCGGAGCCTTAGGGATTCGATACTCCTTTAATGATTCATCGAATTCCCTCTTTCTTTGTAATAGCGCAGCCATCTCTTCCTCGAGTCTTCTTTTCGACTTCGAGGGCCCTTTCAGCGTCGGATGCCAGGGTCTTCCTTTTCTTTTCTGTGTCGACGTTAGTTTTCGGCGTAGAGGCCTTTTTTGCAGGTTCGTTGTAATCGACCCTTGGCCTTGGAGTCTTGTGCGAATCCCCTCTTTGGCAACCCTTGGGTGGGTGCCGTGGGTTTCTTTTGTTCTCGACTGACCTTCGATCGCCTTTTTGTTCTGAGTCGGGGCTGCCTTGGCTGTTTTCGGTTGGTGGCCATTCGGTTCCGACGGATCTTTGGGTCTTACCTTCTCTGTCTTTCTCTTGGACTCCTTAGTCTTCTTCATGGCGTGGCTTTCCTCTGCGTCTTTTTCTATAACTTCGACGTCCGATCCTTCATGTGTGGATTCCGCAGGAGCGGATTGCTCCTCTTCGTCGCTCAAGAAACCCATCTCCCACATGGAAGGTTTCTTCGTTGGGATCGACATCGTGGTGTAGTGGGCCTGTCTCTGATTTCGATGTGTCTCGAGTCTTCGGCAGGATCGCTGCACAGGCCTCAGTCTTTGTCCTGGTGCTCCTTGGGTAGGCAGAGGTTGCACACGGTGTGTGGATGACGCTGTGCGTATTTGTGATGGCACTTAGGGCAGATTTTGAAAGGGGTCTTCTCCATGGCTGCTACCTTGCCATTTGTGGCCCGGAGTGGTCTGCTGCTGTTGAAAGGAAGGGCCACTCTGCCTTTGCCTATGATCTGCATCGGTGATCGATCTCTTCTCATTGATCCTTTCGATGACTATCTTCTTTCTTGAAAAAATTTTTGGGAAAAACTTTTATTCAGAGCTTCCTGTCTTGCTTCCAGAACCAACGGCTGGAAAAAGAATCTGAATATGGCCACCGCGCAAGTCGACCTCCAGGATGCAGTCTGACGTCATAGAGGTGATGTATTTGCCACCAAATGGTGGTCAACAGCAACCAAAACAAGAAACAAAAAAGAAAAAAGCACAAAGACAATTCCAGACCCAACCACTAGATGGCGGAATGATGCACAGCATGTGAATCCAGAAAAAGATTCACGCTGCAAAACTCTTATCAACCTCAGAACGATGAAATGTCGACCTGACAAGCCAGGATTTGAACTTGCGATCATTAGGTAAAACAGATCACTGGATTTGATGCATTAGAACGAGCATGTGCGCCACCTATCCTATTCTCCAGGTCCACATTTAAAATATGTGAAAAATCACATGGGCAGGTAAGTTAGAGTACAGAAATATGGTTATACCACTTTAAGGCACCCAGGCGGCCCCAAACAATACAACGGGCCACGGTGAGAGGTAGCTGTAATAGAATTTCAAGCTGAGGGACCATAGTGGTTCATTTAGCCCTAAGCTTCACGCTCAGATCGAAGAAGTCTGAGTGGAGGACAACATGGAGGCAAAACCTGCAACCGAATTGGAGGAGAGCTGCAGGGGTTGTGGAGCTCCTAATTCACACATCTCTGGCTGAAATGATCTAAAGTGTCTGAAGTGTGGTACCCATCAAACGAGCAAATGAGTATGTAGGAGTAGAATTTACTGAGAACCCTGCAGAGTCGAGAGAGCCTGAAAGTAACACAAAGAGGGCTCCGTACTCCTTGGGGCAGTGAGCACCACGAACCGCTGATTTCAGCAACCGTAGAGGTCAGCACCGTGTAAGATTGCAGGTGTGGCTGCCTGGCATGTGGCTCGTGACATGTTTCATAGGGTCCTGAAGTGGTCTACCCACACTGGGGAAGGCATGCCTTGTGCGCTTCCCTTGTTCCAAGGCTCTCGGCTTGGTTTTTGGGTAGCATCCTTCTTGCAACTGCCACCTGGGAAGCAAGGCTCAAGTGCAAGGGTGGAAGAGTAGTCTGGTAATGGGTCTACTTAAAAAGCTTAGGACTGTAGGACATGTCTCCCCCCCAATAAAGAGCCTCAGATCACAATCTCTGTGCAAACACAACTGAAAAGATTTGGTCCCCTGAGCACAACCTTCACTGTTCCTCCCAAAACCCCAATGAAGGAAGACCGGTTTCACCTCTTGGTGAAAAGGGTCTGCCACACTGCACCCAGAAGTAGAGACTGGCTCAACCCTCCCATCCATCCATTCATCCAGCAGTGGGCTTGAGACTTCCACATCCAGAAGTAAAGACTGGCTCAACCCTCCCATCGATCCAGCAGTGGGCCTCGGACCTCCACATCCAGAAGTAGAGACTGGCTCAACCCTCCCATCGATCCAGCAGTGGGCCTGGGACCTCCACATCCAGAAGTAGAGACTGGCTCAACCCTTCCATCCATCAAGCAGTGGGCTTGGGAATTCCACATCTAGAAGTAGAGCCTGGCTCAACCCTCCCATCCAGCAGTGGGCTTGAGACTTCCACATTCAGAAGTAGAGACTGTCTCAACCCTCCCATCCAGCAGTGGGATTGGGACTTCCACGTCCAGAAGTAGAGACTGGCTCAACCCTGCCATCCAGCAGTGGGCTTGAGACTTCCCAAGTAGAGACTGGCTCAACCCTCCCATCCATCAAGCAGTGGGCTTGGGAATTCCACGTCCAGAAGTAGAGACTGGCTCAACCCTCCCATCCAGCAGTGGGATTGGGACTTCCACGTCCAGAAGTAGAGACTGGCTCAACCCTGCCATCCAGCAGTGGGCTTGGGACTTCCACGTCCAGAAGTAGAGACTGGCTCAACCCTGCCATCCAGCAGTGGGCTTGAGACTTCCACGTCCAGAAGTAGAGACTGGCTCAACCCTCCCATCCATCAAGCAGTGGGCTTGGGAATTCCACATCCAGAAGTAGAGACTGGCTCAACCCTGCCATCCAGCAGTGGGCTTGGGACTTCCACGTCCAGAAGTAGAGACTGGCTCAACCCTCCCATCCAGCAGTGGGATTGGGACTTCCACGTCCAGAAGTAGAGACTGGCTCAACCCTGCCATCCAGCAGTGGGCTTGAGACTTCCACGTCCAGAAGTAGAGACTGGCTCAACCCTCCCATCCATCAAGCAGTGGGCTTGGGAATTCCACATCCAGAAGTAGAGACTGGCTCAACCCTGCCATCCAGCAGTGGGCTTGAGACTTCCACGTCCAGAAGTAGAGACTGGCTCAACCCTCCCATCCAGCAGTGGGCTTGGGACTTCCACATCCAGAAGTAGAGACTGGCTCAACCCTCCCATCCATCAAGCAGTGGGCTTGGGAATTCCACATCCAGAAGTAGAGACTGGCTCAACCCTGCCATCCAGCAGTGGGCTTGAGACTTCCACGTCCAGAAGTAGAGACTGGCTCAACCCTCCCATCCATCAAGCAGTGGGCTTGGGAATTCCACATCCAGAAGTAGAGACTGGCTCAACCCTGCCATCCAGCAGTGGGCTTGAGACTTCCACGTCCAGAAGTAGAGACTGGCTCAACCCTCCCATCAATCCAGCAGTGGGCTTGAGACTTCCACGTCCAGAAGTAGAGACTGGCTCAACCCTCCCATCCATCCAGCAGTGGGCTTGGGAATTCCACATCTAGAAGTAGAGCCTGGCTCAACCCTCCCATCCAGCAGTGGGCTTGGGATTTCCACGTCCAGAAGTAGAGACTGGCTCAACCCTCCCATCCAGCAGGGGGCTTGGGATTTCCACATCCAGAAGTAGAGACTGGCTCAACCCTCCCATCCAGCAGTGGGCTTGGGACCTCCACGTCCAGAAGTAGAGACTGGCTCAACCCTCCCATCCAGCAGGGGGCTTGGGATTTCCACATCCAGAAGTAGAGACTGGCTCAACCCTCCCATCCAGCAGTTGGCTTGGGACTTCCACATTCAGAAGTGGAGACTGGCTCAACCCTCCCATCCAGCAGTGGTCTTGGGACCTCCACGTCCAGAAGTAGAGACTGGCTCAACCCTGCCATCCAGCAGTGGGCTTTAGACTTCCACGTCCAGAAGTAGAGACTGGCTCAACCCTCCCATCAATCCAGCAGTGGGCTTGAGACTTCCACGTCCAGAAGTAGAGACTGGCTCAACCCTCCCATCCATCCAGCAGTGGGCTTGGGACCTCCACGTCCAGAAGTAGGGACTGGCTCAACCCTCCCATCCAGCAGTGGTCTTGGTACTTCCACGTCCAGAAGTAGAGAGTGGCTCAAACCTCCCTTCCAGCAGTGGGCTTTAGACTTCCACGTTCAGAAGTAGAGACTGGCTCCACCCTCCCATCAATCCAGCAGTGGGCTTGAGACTTCCACATCCAGAAGTAGAGACTGGCTCAACCCTCCCATCCATCCAGCAGTGGGCTTGGGACCTCCACGTCCAGCAGTAGGGACTGGCTCAACCCTCCCATCCAGCAGTGGTCTTGGTACTTCCACGTCCAGAAGTAGAGAGTGGCTCAAACCTCCCATCCAGCAGTGGGCTTGGGACCTCCACGTCCAGAAGTAGAGACTGGCTCAACCCTCCCATCCAGCAGTGGTCTTGGGACCTCCACGTCCAGAAGTAGAGACTGGCTCAACCCTCCCATCCAGTAGTGGGCTTGGGACTTCCACATCCAGAAGTAGCGACTGGCTCAACCCTCCCATCCAGCAGTGGGCTTGGGACTTCCACGTTCAGAAGTAGAGACTGTCTCAACCCTCCCATCCAGCAGTGGGCTTGGGACCTCCACGTCCAGAAGTAGAGACTGGGTCAATCCTCCCATCCATTCAGGAGTGGGCTTGGGACTTCCACATCCAGAAGTAGAGACTGGCTCAACCCTCCCATCCAGCAGTGGTCTTGGGACCTCCACGTCCAGAAGTAGAGACTGGCTCAACCCTGCCATCCAGCAGTGGGCTTGAGACTTCCACGTCCAGAAGTAGAGACTGGCTCAACCCTCCCATCCATCAAGCAGTGGGCTTGGGAATTCCACATCCAGAAGTAGAGACTGGCTCAACACTCCCATCCAGCAGTGGGCTTGGGACTTCCACATCCAGAAGTAGAGACTGGGTCAACCCTCCCATCAATCCAGCAGTGGGCTTGAGACTTCCACATCCAGAAGTAGAGACTGGCTCAACCCTCCCATCAATCCAGCAGTGGGCTTGAGACTTCCACGTCCAGAAGTAGAGACTGGCTCAACCCTCCCATCCATCCAGCAGTGGGCTTGGGACCTCCACGTCCAGAAGTAGAGACTGGCTCAACCCTCCCATCCAGCAGTGGTCTCGGGACCTCCACGTCCAGAAGTAGAGACTGGCTCAACCCTCCCATCCAGCAGTGGTCTTGGTACTTCCACGTCCAGAAGTAGAGAGTGGCTCAAATCTCCCATCCAGCAGTGGGCTTGGGACCTCCACGTCCAGAAGCAGAGACTGGCTTAACCCTCCCATCCAGCAGTGGGCTTGGGACCTCCGCGTCCAGAAGTAGAGACTGGCTCACCCTCCCATCCAGTAGTGGGCTTGGGACTTCCACATCCAGAAGTAGAGACTGGCTCAACCCTCCCATCCAGCAGTGGGCTTGGGACTTCCACGTCCAAAAGTAGAGACTAGCTCAACCCTCCCATCCATCAATCCATCCAGCAGTGGCCTTGGGAATTCCACATCCAGAAGTAGAGACTGGCTCAACCCTCCCATCAATCCAGCAGTGGGCTTGAGACTTCCACGTCCAGAAGCAGAGACTGGCTCAACCCTCCCATCCATCCAGCAGTGGGCTTCGGACCTCCACGTCCAGAAGTAGAGACTGGCTCAACCCTCCCATCCAGCAGTGGTCTTGGGACCTCCACGTCCAGAAGTAGAGACTGGCTCAACCCTGCCATCCATTCAGGAGTGGGCTTGGGACTTCCATGTCCAGAAGTAGAGACTGGCTCAACCCTCCCATCCATCCAGCAGTGGGCTTGGGACCTCCACGTCCAGAAGTAGAGACTGGCTCAACCCTTCCATCCAGCAGTGGTCTTGGTACTTCCACGTCGAGAAGTAGAGAGTGGCTCAAATCTCCCATCCAGCAGTGGGCTTGGGACCTCCACGTCCAGAAGCAGAGACTGGCTCAACCCTCCCATCCAGCAGTGGGCTTGGGACCTCCACGTCCAGAAGTAGAGACTGGCTCACCCTCCCATCCAGTAGTGGGCTTGGGACTTCCACATCCAGAAGTAGAGACTGGCTCAACCCTCCCATCCAGCAGTGGGCTTGGGACTTCCACGTCCAAAAGTAGAGACTAGCTCAACCCTCCCATCCATCAATCCATCCAGCAGTGGGCTTGGGACTTCCACATCCAGAAGTAGAGACTGGCTCAACCCTCCCATCCAGCAGTGGGCTTGGGACTTCCACGTCCAAAAGTAGAGACTAGCTCAACCCTCCCATCCATCAATCCATCCAGCAGTGGGCTTGGGACTTCCACGTCCAGAAGTAGAGACTGCCCAACCCTCCCATCCATCCAGCAGTGGGCTTGGGACTTCCACATCCAGAAGTAGAGACTGGCTCAACCATCCCATCCATCAAGCAGTGGGCTTGGGAATTCCACATCTAGAAGTAGAGCCTGGCTCAACCCTCCCATCCAGCAGTGGGCTTGGGACCTCCACGTCCATAAGTAGAGACTGGCTCAACCCTCCCATCCAGCAGTGGGCTTGGGACTTCCACGTCCAGAAGTAGAGCGCGTGGGTGCCTCTCCACGAGCTTGTCTGCCTCTGGCCTCCCACACCTTTCACAGCAATCATTGTCAAGATAGTTTGTACCTGATTTTCTTGGCCAGGGTATAATATAGACGATGTAAGAATTTGTAGTGTACGACTCGGTGCCTACAACTAGAAGAGATCTGTGAAGTCTGAAGGCAGCAATACTCCCATTATTCATCGGAAACTTCCTCACCCAGTTCTGCGGACCATTGTATACGCGCCGAGCTTGAAACATCAGCCTGCTGCATACGTATACTGTTATACAACTTTGACACCAAATGTTTACCATCTGTAGAGCCAAGCAATAAGTGCAGGGGTGCTAGAGTTGCTGGCTCCTGCGGGAAATCAGGGAGAACTGACCGCATACCTGGTCGTAGACGAACATATAAGAAATAGTCCAGAGGAGAGGACCGTTCGTCATGAAAGAAATGATCTGCAGAGCGGATGGTGCCTTCATAAAATAAATCACTCCATGTTGCAATATTGACCCGCACACAGCTTATGAAATCCCTTTTGTTGCAGCAGTGGTATACTAGGATGATAGGTCAATGGTAACAACGGAGAGTATAGCAAGGGAGTATCTGATATATCTATAATGCGATGCCAGGCGTCCACCGTGCCAGTGACTGTAGTAGGTGGCATCGCTCGTGTCCTAGCAGGGGCATGTATTAGACCAGACAGTGGAATAGGGTCCGCAAGTCAATCTTCCGTGGCAACTTGTGGCATGTACCTGGGAGGATGTACCCAATAGTATGCATAGTGTGCTTGTGCACTAAGAAAATAAATCTCAAAGTCTGGTATGTCGAAACCCCCCTGGGCTAGGGCCTTGTCAGTATGGACCTTTGGAGCAGTGGCTGCTTCCCTCCCCCCAAAAGACGCAACAGTTCAGTGCGCAGAGTTATAGGGAATATTCATGAATAAATATAGAAACTGCGGGAGGACAACCATTTTAATAAGAGCGACCCGACCTGCAAGCGAAAGGGGGAGACAAATCCAGCGAGTGACACTGGCTCAACACTCCCATCCAGCAGTGGGCTTGGCACTTCCACATCCAGATGGGGGAGCTTGGCCCAAGTCAACAGTTTTATAGAGTCTTAGAACAAGGAGAACATCTGGACCTTGATGAGCCCAAGGCTCTTGGGTGCCTTACACACGTTCAATAGGCAGTCACAGGACAACAGAGATCATAGAGTTTCAGATGCTTCAAAAAACCACTGGCATGGCATGCACTGCTTAGAGCTGGAGAATTGAGGCATGAGCTACAGGAGCTCATGGACTAAAATGTGTGGGAAAGATCCAAAAAGACTCACAAGCACTGCAGCAAATGTCCACATTCACATTTTTCTGAGTATAAGAGAAGGATTAGTTACTTACCTGTAATCCTAGTTCTCTTCCAGGGGTATACTCATTAAAGTCATAAGCACTGAATTATCTCCGCCCATGAGCGGGAACCCGGAACACAATATATATGTGTAAATATATCAAAAAGTACATAGTACTAAACTAATTATACACATATAAATGTATAATAACCATAATATGCAGCCTAACATATATACCTAGGCTAATAAAGCCAACATTACACGTTCTGAAGCATGAAAATATGCTGTATATAATGCAATAAACAGGCATGAGCCCAAAATGCATTTCATAACCATGAAAAACTTTTATTTTCATCAAAGAACCTGTTGAAAACAGTTATTAGCCTAAAAGGCTGCATATGAAAAATTGTCTGTGTACAGAAAATCAGACTGGCACCCTGCCTTTAAGGCCCCAGAGAATCTGCACACTTTGCCTTTAAGGCCTCTAGGAGAACTCTGTTCCCATCATGCACCACAGGTGACAGTTAGGTCAGTTCTTTTGTACGGTACAGTAAACTTTTAGCAGGAATCTGCACATAAAAACTTCACAATACATAGTGAAAAAACTTCAATGCCACTGCTCACCCGGGGAGGCGGGAGGGTGCTTATGACTTTAATGAGTATACCCCTGGAAGAGAACTAGGATTACAGGTAAGTAACTAATCCTTCTCTTCCAGGGGATACTCATTAATAGTCATAAGCACTGAATAGAGTAGCAAGCTCAAACCCACTAGGAGCGGGCGAACAGATAAATGCATAGCTGCACTTTTAAAAATACAGTGTTTAACTAGAAACAGCAAACAAATTTCTGAGTGATGCTTGACCCACTTGTGCATCAGTCTGCGCATCGGAATCCAAGCAGTAATGGCGTGTAAACGTATGCACTGAACGCCAAGTAGCTGCTTTACATATCTCTGACATAGCCACATTCCTCAGGAGAGCTGTGGTAGCAGCTTTCCCTCTCGTAGAATGAGCCCTAGGTCTACCTGATAAAGACTTGTGGGCTAGCTGATAAGCCAGTAAGATACATGACACTATCCATCTAGAGATGGATCTCTTGGATGCAGCCAAACCAGTATTCGTAGGACCATAGTTCACAAACAAACAGTCCGTGTGTCTCAACGACTTCGTTTTATCCAAGTAAAATTTTAAAACCCTCTTTAGATCTAATGAATGCAAAGTCCGCTCAGCCGGACTCGAAGGGTTTGGAAAGAAAGTAGGCAATGTTATGGATTGGTTAACATGAAAATCCGACACCACCTTTGGCAGAAAAGCAGGATGAGTCCTAAGCACCACTCTGTTTCCATGAAAAACTGTGTACGGTTCCTTGCAACACAGGTGCTGAATTTCGCTCACTCTACGAGCAGAAGTGATGGCCACCAGGAATGCTACTTTCCAAGATAAGTGTTGCAAAGACGCTTTATGTATGGGCTTAAAAGGTGGACCCATCAACTTAGTCAACACCACATTAAGCTCCCAAGGTGGAGAAGGAGACCGGACTGGAGGAAACACCTTCCTTAACCCCTCTAGAAAATCCTTCACCACAGGCATCCGAAAAAACGATATCTGTGTTGGCGATTTTCTATAAGCAGTTATTGAAGCAAGATGGACTTTAATAGAACTAAACTGCAAACCAGACTCAGCAAGGTAAAGAAGATAAGGCAAGATCACCTGTTCTTGACCATGAATAGGGTCAAGACCCTTACTCTGACACCAAAGGTAAAAGCGTTTCCACTTAAATCCATAGGATTGTCTTGTAGAAGGCCGCTTTGCCTCCTTAAGAATGTTCATACACTCCGGATTCAGCTGTAAATGCCCGTACTGGATGACTTCAGGAGCCATGCTGCCAAGCGCAGGGAGGGCAGATTGGGATGAAACACTCGCCCCTCCTGTTTGGACAGAAGATCCAGGCGACAAGGCAATCTCCTGTGTGGCCTGATTGACAACTGAAGGAGATCTGGGAACCACCACTGCCGTGGCCACTCCGGGCAAATCAGTATCATTCTGGAGTTGGTCTTGTACATCCGGTTGATCACTGCTGGTATCAACGGTGTCGGTGGAAAGGCGTACAGCAAATTTTGACACCGGTCTATCAAAAGGGCATTCCCTTGAGACCCTTTCTGGGAGAACCTGGACACGAAGACGGGGCATTTTGTGTTTGCCGCGTCTGCGAACAGATCGATGTCTGGTGTTCCCCAAGCCTGGAAAATGCTGTGCGCGACGTCTTCGTTGAGAACCCAGTCGTGCGCTTCGACGAAGTCTCTGCTGAGGCCATCCGCCTGTGAGTTGAGACTCCCTGGTAGGTGAACTGCTGTTATGGACAGGTCTCGTGCAAGTAACCAATGCCAGATGGTCTGGGCTTCTATGGACAGAGTCCTGGATCTGGTACCCCCCTCTTGTTTAAGTAATACATGGTAGTTGTATTGTCTGTTTGCACCAGGAGGGACCGAGTCTGTAGAGATGGAGCCACAGACTTGAGAGCACGATGGACCGCTCTGAGTTCGAGTAGATTGATGTGATATCCTTTCTCGAAGTCTGACCATAGCCCTTGTACCTGCAGAGGGCCCATATGTGCCCCCCAACCTAGGAGAGAGGCATATGTGATTAGAGTCTGCGTTGGTGGGTCCTGATGAAAAGGAACTCCCTTCATTAAGTGTGCCTTCTTCATCCACCACCGAATGAAATCTCTTGCCGACTGTTGGAGATGAATTCGATCCTCCCAGCATCCCGTCCTCTGTTTCCACTGATCTTCCAGACACTGCTGCAGAGGACGCATCTGCAAACGTGCGTTTGGCACGATGAATATGCACGATGCCATGGACCCCAGGAGAGAGGATACTTGCCGAACTGTCGGACGTGCATACTGGAGGAGAAGCGCGCACTTCGCCTTGATAGATGACCATCTCTCCTCCGAAGGACACACGTTTTCGTTTTCTGTGTCCAGTTGTGCACCCAGGTAGTGGATCTTCTGGGTGGGATTCATTATGGACTTCTTGTAGTTGACTTGCAGACCCAACTTGAACATGAGTTGGAGGCATATTGCTAGATGCTCTTCTAGTAGCGATGGGGATGAACTCTTCAGAAGCCAGTCGTCTAAGTACGGATATATGAAAATCCGTCTCTTTCGAAGCCAAGCCGCAACTACCGCCATACATTTTGAAAATGTTCTGGGAGCGGATCTCAGGCCAAAAGGGAGTACTGAGTACTGGTAATGATGAGCCCCTACTTGGAAACTGAGCAACTTGCGATGTTTTCTGGATACCGGAATATGAAAGTAGGCATCTTTCAGATCGATGGAGCACATCCAATCCCCTTGGTGTAATTGAGGGAAGATCTGATGAAGAGCCAGCATTCGAAATTTCTCCTTCCGAATGAATTTGTTCAATCGTCTCAGATCCAGAATGGGTCTGAACTCCGTAGCTGGACCTTTTTTCTGTACGAGAAAAAAATCGAGAGTACAGGCCTTGACATCCCTGATGAGATGGTACTGGTTCTATGGCGTTTTTCTTCAGAAGGACATTCGCTTCCTGTTGCAAGCGCTTTATATTCCACTGAACCATCTTTAGAGGACGCATGACAGGCGGTGGCTTCTTGAATCTCAAAAGGTACCCGCTTTGAATAATACTCAGCACCCATCTGTCCTTTGTGATTTGCTTCCACTCGTCCAGATACCACACAATACTTCCTCCAACCGGAGTGGCACACGGTTGTGGAGGAAGCATCCGTTCATTGTTTTTGAGGCTGCTTGGTAGCAGAGGATTGCTGCCTGTTTCCATTGCCTCTGCCTCGTCCAGGTCGTCGCTGTTGGTATTGCGACCTCTGTTGATTCTGGCCTTGATTTTGCGAGGACCAATTCGTCTGTTGGCCCCTCTGCTGAAAAGATCTTTTGTCAAAGGGACGAAAATTACCCCGACGTCTAAATTCTTTTTTCTTTTCAAGACCGACGGCCTTCAGAGTGTCCAACTCCACTTTCATTTTAGACATTTCGTCGTCAGCATGAGATCCAAACAGAGTCGAACCATTAAAAGGTAAATTCACCATTTTCCTCGGAGCCTCTGGCTTTAGTCCCGTAAGGCGAAGCCAAGCAGTACGTCTAGCACAAACACCATGTGCATAGCCATGAGCTGACAGATCGGCCGCATCAGCAGCCGCACTTATACTCTGGTTAGCCACCAATCCTCCTTATTCCACTATTTCTAGGAAGTCTTTCTGATCCTCCTTAGGAAGTTTATCTGCAAAACGAGCCACTGAGTCCCAGAGCAGACGATCATAGCGGCCCAATAAGGCTGACGCACTGGCCACTCTCATGACCGAACCGGAGGTGTTGCACATTCTTCTCCCCAAGGAATCCATACTCTTACTATCCTTTTCAGGTGGAGCAGAAGAGGTAGATGCCGCAGAATGTGCTTTTCTGACTGCCGCCACAATAAGTGAATCTGGAGGCGGGTCAGAACGCAAAAATAAAGGATCTTCTGCTGGAGCCCTGTACTTCTTAGCAATCCTAGAAGGACCAGAACCCACTGTGGCCGGAGTTAAGAATGTTCTCATTGCTGGTTCTATCAACCCGGGCACTAACGGCAGAAGAGGCCTACCAGTCGTCTTGTGATGCAGGGTTTCAAAGATGACTGACGTTGCTATTTGAGGAACTGCCATCTTGATCTTGAACTTATTCGTCCCACGACACAACACATCATTAAATGTGCCCAAATCATCCACTGGAGACACTCTGGACGGAGGAGTAGATGAGATTGTGGGAGAATAGTCTCTATATGAAGATCTTAAAGAAGACTTAGACGACATAGAAGATTGTGAAGGAGTTCTACTCCGCCTCTGAGGAGTTGCCGATCGCTGCCTCCTTCGTTCCCTTGAACGTGATTTCTCTCTCACTAAGGACCTCGAGCGTGATCTTCTATGCAGCTCCGTCTGAGGGACCGGAGCCCTCATCCCCATCAGTCCTGCATCTGGACGCATCTTCCAATGTCTCAGGCTTTCCAGTCACCTTGGAGACAAGTTAATAGGCCGCCCTACACGCTCAGGTGAAGCCTCAGGTGACACCTGCACAATATTCAGTCCAGTAGAAGACTTGGAGGCTCTGGAAACTACACTGTGCTCAGAAACCAATGAGCCAGATGGAGTCCGTTGTCTGGGGACCAATTGTCTGTCATCCGACACCTGCCCTGAGGTTGAGCCCAAATGAGCCACCACAGACGAGTCCTGGTGCACTACCTCTTGCCCCACCACAGACCTGTCGTCTTGCTGGTTTCGCGGAGAAGACGTATGTTCTGGACTGATGTCTGACCTCGACAAAGACCTAATTGAGGTCCGAGAGGCCGGTCTGGATAGTCTCGACGCCGACCAGTGTTCAGGTGGGGGAGACCTAGACACTCTATGCTTCGAGCCCGTAGCAAACTTCGACATCGACTTATGTCGCGATGGAGACCTTGATCTTCTCTTTTTAGGTCTCGACGTCGACTCCTTCGACGCCGTCCTTTCTCTCGACGTCGATCTCTTCTTAGACGACGTCGTAAGTCTCTCTCTCTCGACCTCGGTCTATCCTTCGACGTCGAGACACCATCCTTCGACGTCGACACACCATTCTTCGACGTCGACACACCTTCCTTCGACGTCGACACACCATCCTTCGACGTCGACACACCATCCTTCGACGTCGACACACCATCCTTTCGACGTCGGACGCCTCTTCCCTCGACTTCTCACGAGTCTTCGACGTCGACCGTGGCGCCCCCGACGTCGTCTTTACAGCAATCGACACCAGATGTCTCGACGTCGAGAATGATTTCGACGGCGACTGTCTAGACAGTGAACCTTGCCTCACCGGCGTAGTTCTCGACGTCGACGGAGCCCTCTTCGACGTCGACAATGCTGACGGCGATCTGGATCTCGAAGTCGACCGCACCTTTTTTGACGGCGACGCTCCCTGGAGTCGATTTTTCTTAGTTCTACCTTCTGGAGACGCTGATCTTCGACGTTTAGGATAAGAAGATGGCTTAGCAGATGATAATAAGCCCTTGGAACTCTTCTCACCACGGTTTTCTCTCTCCAGAAGGCCCAGCAACCTCATTTTCTCCCTTTCTCTTAAAGTTCTACTAGAAAGGTTGAGGCAGTGATAACAATCTTCCACCTTATGAGAAGCTGGAAGACACACCACACAAACAGAGTGTGGATCCATTTTTGACATCTTCTTCCCACAGGAAGGACATTTGTAAAATAAAGGTGGAATTCTGACTAAAAAATCCCCACCAGTTAGTCAGAACAAGATACAAAACACCACCAAAATACTCTTTTGTTAAAAAAGGTAAGAAAAAAACAACTTCTGACAGAAAAATACTACAAATGAGCAGAGCTCAAGTTCCAGGTTCCTCACAGAACAAGCCGGAAAAAAGAACTAACCTAACTGTCACCTGTGGTGCATGATGGGAAAAGAGTTCTCCTAGAGGCCTTAAAGGCAAAGTGTGCAGATTCTCTGGGGCCTTAAAGGCAGGGTGCCAGTCTGATTTTCTGTATACAGACAATTTTTCATATGCAGCCTTTTAGGCTAATAACTGTTTACAACAGGTTCTTTGATGAAAATAAAAGTTTTTCATGGTTACGAAATGCATTTTGGGCTCATGCCTGTTTATTGCATTATATACAGCATATTTTCATGCTTCAGAACGAGTGTAATGTTGGCTTTATTAGCCTATGTATATATGTTAGGCTGCATATTATGGTTATTATACATTTATATGTGTACAATTAGTTTAGTACTATGTACTTTTTGATATATTTACACATATATATGTATATTGTTATGTGTTCCGGGTTCCCGCTCATGGGCGGAGATAATTCAGTGCTTATGACTATTAATGAGTATACCCTGGAAGAGAAGCAGGCTTCAATCCACACAGTGGAATAAAGGAGCAGGCCATGAGTGCATAAGCCCCGTAAAAGTGGACAGATCATGTGGAAATCTATTTTATCTGCAGTTTACGATACCACCAGTAGGTAGCAGGATACCTGCAATGTAGAGAAGGGAAAGGAGCCCCATTATACAACAATAAGCTTAACTGAGGCCTTGTTAGGCAATGCTGGGTGACTGCTTTGCTTGTAGAGTCTTTCGAGGAGTATTTTAATGTCCATTATTCTATCTGGTGTAAATAAATTTCTTTCTGGGTCTCAGCCAATCCCCTTTTGAAAACCAAGTTGGAGTACACCTCTTCTTTTACTTCCTTCACAAAAACTACCCATTTCTTTGGCTGAACCTAAACAGTTGGTCTAAGGTTCGTTAATGCTGTGTTCTTCCCAGGACCTGTGGAGGTGACATAAGAGCACTACATCTCGGTGGGGGGTTGCATTAACTGCTCCTTCATGGACCCAAGCGTGGTTCCAAAGAAGGTCAGTGGATTCAAAAGGCTTGCTTCATTTGGATCTAAGAGGCACATCTTGAAGCTTCTCACCACCAAGGGGTCCTAACAGAATTTCCCATGATAGCCTATTTAGATGCTACTTTTTGCATCAGTCTGAGGGATAGCCCCTACAGAACTACGTTGCATTTTCCGCTCATGAGGGGGACATGCTCTCATCACTGTTTTCGATTTGTCCGTTCAGAGTCCAGTCTCAACATCTACATGAAGCTTCACTAGCTAATGTTCTTTCCCATAAAAAGGTTAATCTCTTCTCCCTTTAAGCAAGCTGCAGATCTCCATGGGGCGAGGGCGTGGGGGGTGATATGATTTGCAGCCCCGCTGTGCCTCTGCAGAGTCCTGGGTGACCCTATCCAAAAAGCCCAACCCAAAAGAGGAGGGTACCTTTCTGCTTGTGGCACATACATCCAGTCCGAGAATATGACATGGGTCTTGTTAAGGTGCCACTTGGGAGATCAAGTCAAGTGCTTACCTCTTCAGCCTTTCTCCACTAGCAGATGAGTGCCTGCTTCCATTTCTCAACTGCAGTTTAGCTCTGAACTCTCCAGAACTGGGGACTCTGCTCTCTCACCACCTCAATGTGAACAAATCCATCCTCCCAAACCATGTGCCACATTAAGGAAGACCATGTCCCTGCGTGAGGGGGGCTTTCGCCCAGCATTCGGCAGAGCCTCACTTGTCAGAAGTCTCTCTCTCAGTGATTGCAGCCAACTTGTCTCTAAAGTTTAACCCGCCTAAAGCTTTGCCATCACTTGTTTTCCCTCTACAACTCACAATTTTCAGCAGCAGGGCCACAGTGTATACACTGTGAACTCTGCTCGGTTCGCTCTGCGCGGAAGGGTGACTTTCTGTGATGGACCCTGCATCAGGAATGGCTGAAAACATATGGAGCCCGTCTTTTTTGGACCCTGGGGTGTCCATAAGGTCCCAAGATCAGGCAATCCTGTCCTTGGCTTCAGCATTTCTGAAGGCTCTACTGCACCGTCTCTGCGTAGTTTTCTCCATTGGTGAGTAGAAGACTGGTGCATTGCTCCTCCACAGCCTACATTCCTTATTATAACTTTGGGATGCCACTGATATTTGTGAAGAGAAAAACTGCAGATGGACAGTCATTTTATGCACTGCCACCAATGCGTTAACACCATGGCAGGGAATGCACCCGGAGTAAAGTCCAGCGCTTCCAGTTAGAGCAAGGATTTGTACCGTGCACCTTTTTTTTGATTATATAAATGTGTTTCTGACATGCTCTCAATTACATTTGTAAACACTGAATATATTGGTCTACATGGGGTTTCTTATATATACACAAACAGAACTCATTCCTTTGTCAGTTAAATAAAGGACCTGCACTCCAGAGCCCTGGACTGCCAGTACTTTCTTTAATTGACAGAGCAATGATGGATTACGATCACCTAAGTGGCAGCGTGCTATAAAGCACCGCCAATGGTTCAGTGCCCGCAGGCACCTGCTGGATGAAAGGAAAATATTTATGAATTATTGTGAGTTTTATATAGTGCTAGATAGACCCGAAGGTATTAGAGCACTTTACATGGTATGTGAAAACGTTGACAAGAGGTACATCATGAGGTGATTCATAAGAGTCATAGTTTAAAACAGCACCACTGGTTACAGAGTCAAACAAGTGCATCACAAGGATGCATTGAGGAGTGGCATCACTATATACATATATATATATATATACACACACACACACACCTGCGTGCTGCAGACTACTGGTCACACAATGCATTTTATCAACTTGTCACAATGACGCTCACGAAGAGTAAGATGGACACTATGTAATATAAAACCAGTAAGCATGGCACGTTTGAACTGCTAACCAGCTGCCTGTGACCAAGGACTTGATCAGTACGAAACACGACAGGCTTAAAATTAGCATAATTATCCAGATTGTCTATTATTGCGTAATAAAAAGATACTTTGAAGGGGGAGTGCGCGTTCGATCTCAGTGGCGGAGTTGTGAGCTTGGAATACATACACACACACATACATACAAATGCATTTCATTAATTATAAAATAACACTTATAAAAAAGCAACAGGGTATTTGCAATGAGCTCTTTTGCAGGGTTTGGATTCTAGCTAAGCTCGGATGTTGCCACGTTTCCACAAACAGGTCTTGGACATAGGCAGGAAATGGGTATGTGCAGTGTTGGCATTGTACTGGAGTCAGTATACATTCACAAACTGACCTCTTCAAGGGTATTCACCAACTCCCTTTCACCATACACTGGAAAAGGTTAGAATTGTACTCCTGACAAAAAAATGAGTAAACTTCTTCAAGGAGAGGAAAAAGGAGCTGTGTAGAGAAAGTGGATTTGCAAATCGCTCAGATTTTTGCATGGATTCAGAGATGAATTTTACAATTGTTTCTTAGGAGTACGGTTTCCAGGCTTGCTTCTGTAAACCCTTGTGGATATCCAAAAGTCACATCTGCACCAAAGCAAGGACATGTTCATGCAGGTGCACTTCCGTGACTTATTTTGTTAAGAATCAGAAAATTGATTTTCGGTTGCCTAACATGGTTTTACAGATTCTCCATTATTCATCTTTTGCTTACACTGGCATGCATAAAGCAGTTTTTACAAAATGATGACTCAAATTTCATTTAAAGCTGCCCAGTAGTACTTTCGCTTCCCCCCCCCCCACCCCCCCACCCCCCCACCCCAAGTCACAGACGTTTTGTGTACATTTTGAAAGCACAATCTCCAATTTTGCCTTCAGGCTTATATAGGAGTTTGCATACAAAGAGGGAGCATTCTGGAAGCATTATAACTCGACTCAAATTACTACATTTGGCAATGAATATGCTACTTACCAGTATGCATCTGTTCTTGGCATGTAGGGCTGCTAACATTCATATCTAATGCATAGATCGCCGCCTAGTGTTGGGTCCGGATGATTGCACATTGTTGTCCTGGAAGAGTCTTCGAAGTATCACGAGATAGGTGGCTCCTCCCCTGGACTACAGTGCGCATGGGCATCGACTCCATCCCCAGATTGTTTTTAGCCATTGTGGCAGAGATGGAGTGAAATCGTGTAAAGGATGTCCATGCTAATGATGAATGCAAGAGAGTGTCTGCAGCCGCTACGGGCACCGGGGAGGAGGGCGGGCGATATGAATGTTAGCAGCCCTACATGCCAAGAACAGATGCATACTGGTAAGTAGCATATTCAGTTCGAGGCATGTGGGCTGCTAAATTCATATCTAGTGCATAGAATACACCGCAGTCCCTCCATTAAGGGCGGTTGCCCGTGCCAGCTGCAGAAGCTTGAAAAAGTGTCTTGAGAACAGCCTGTCCTACAGCTGCTTGCTGTTTGGAATGCACATCTACGCAGTAATGCTTGGTAAATGTGTGTGGTGTAGACCATGTGGCTGCTCTACAAATGTCTTCTAAAGGAATGTTCCCCAGGAAAGCCATGGAGGCCCCCAATTTGCGTGTGGAGTGCGCCCTTGGGGGTATTGTTAAAGTGCGTTTAGCCTTTTGATAACAGATTTGAATGCATTTAACAATCCATATGGCTATTCCTGCTTTGGAAATGGGGTTGCCTTTGTGTTGTGCTGCGAAGGCAACAAAAAGTTGTTGTGTCTTCCTAAAGGGTTGTGTTCTGTCAATGTAGTACATTAGCGCCCTCCTAACGTCTAATGTATGAAGCATTCTTTCTGCTACCGTTTGTGGGTTTTGGAAAAATGCAGGCAGGTCAATAGTTTGGTTGATATGAAACTGTGACACCACCTTTGGAAGGAATTTGGGGTTAGTGTGGAGCACCACCCTGTTAGAATGTATTTGGATGAATGGCTCTTGGATTGTGAGCGCTTGCAGCTCACTAACACGTCTGAGCGACGTGATAGCAATGAGAAAAGCCACTTTCCACGTTAGAAACTGAAGTTCGCATGAGTGCAGTGGCTCGAAAGGTGGGCCCATCAGCCTAGTGAGGACCACATTGAGGTTCCACACAGGAGCTGGTGGAGTTCTAGGAGGAATGACTCGTTTCAGTCCCTCTAGGAAGGCTTTAATGGCAGGCACCCTGAAAACAGAGAGGTGCTGCCTATTCTGGAGATAAGCCTATATGGCGGATAGATGTATCCGAATGGAAGCGTACGCTAGATTGCATTTGTAAAGATGTAACAAATAGCAGATGATGTTAGGAATGGATGCATCTAGCGGGTTGATATTGTTGTCTGTACAGTAAATGACAAACCGCTTCCATTTTGCAGCATAGCAAGCTCTGGTCGTGGGCTTCCTTGCCTCCCGGATGATGTCCATGCATTCAGGAGGCAGGTTAAGGTAGCCAAATTCTAAGACTTCAGGAGCCAGATCGCCAGATTGAGCTGTTGCGGATCTGGATGCTGAATGTCGCCATGGTTCTGCGTCAAGAGGCTGGGTGTGAGATGCAGCCTTTAATGCGGTACCACGGAAAGTTCTAGAAACGTGGTGTACCATGGTTGGCGTGCCCATGTTGGAGCAACCAGGATGAGAGTCATCGAGTGTTGCTTTAGCTTTCTTGCCACCAGCGGAATGAGAGGTGCTGGGGGAAAAGCGTACGCAAATTTGCCTGACCAGTTCATCCATATCGCATTCCCCTGCGATTCCGGGTGAGGGAACCTGGCGGCAAAGCTTTGGCATTTTGCGTTTTCCCTTGTGGCAAACAGGTCAATCTCTGGAGGACCCCACTGCTGGAAGTACGGGTGGAGTACTGATGGATGTATCTCCCACTCGTGCATTTGATGGCTGTATCTGCTGAGCAGATCCGCCATCTGATTGTCCTTGCCCGGGAGGTGTTCCGCCATGAGGAAAATGTTCCTCTGAATGGCCCACTTCCACATGCTCTGAGCCAGATGAGACAGCTGTGGCGAGTGAGTACCTCCCTGCTTTTGGATGTAGTACATGGCTGTCATGTTGTCCGTCCGGATCAACACGATTTTGTTGCACAGATGTACTTTGAAGGACTTTAGCGCCATGAAGATTGCCATCAATTCCAGGTAGTTGATGTGCAACTTCTGTTGCTGGGTGGACCACAGTCCCTGCACAGTGTAGTGGAGCACATGAGCTCCCCACCCTTGGAGAGATGCGTCCGTCGTTAGGATAATCTGTGGCACTGGCTCTTGGAACGGTCGTCCGTTGCAAAGGTTGTGTGGATTCCACCAATGCAGAGAGTTGTATGCCCGACCGGTCACCAACACTAGGTCTGTCAGTTGTCCCCGAGCCTGTGTACACTGATTTGCCAAGCATTCTTGGAGCGGACGCATGTGCAACCTCACGTGCGGGACTATGAAAATGCAGGAGGCCATCATGCCTATCAACTGCATGAACACTCTCGCTGGCAGGGAGTGTCGCGGTCTGAACCTCTGGATCAGCGACTGAATGCTGTTGATTCTGGCTGGGTTTGGCTGAGCCATAGCAGTCAGGGTGTTTATTGTCGCGCCTAGATACTGCCGCACATGGGCTGGTTGAAGGTGCGACTTTGGGTAGTTTAGCGAGAACCCCAGACTGTGAAGGAGTTGAATAGTGTGGGACATGTCCGCGGCGCACTGCTGTTCCGACTTTGCTTGAACAAGCCAGTCGTCTAGGTACGGGTAGACATGTATGTTTTGCCTCCTGAGGTGCGCCGCCACCGTCGCCAGACACTTTGTAAACACTCTGGGGGCAGTGGTCACCCCAAAGGGTAGGACTTTGAACTGATAGTGCCTGCTTTGAATGGTGAACCTGAGGTATCTTCTGTGGGATGGGTGGAGTGGGATGTGGAAATAAGCATCCTTGAGGTCCAAGGTTGCCAGGAAGTCCCCTTGATTTAGCAGGGGAAGAATTTGTTGCAGTGTCAGCATGTGAAAATGTTCTGACAGTATGCACATGTTGAGGGGGCGTAGATCCAGAATAGGTCTGAGGGATCCGTCCTTTTTTGGGATGAGGAAGTACAGGGAATAGACTCCTGTGCCTTCCTCTTCCACTGGTACGAGCTCGATTGCGCCTTTTTGCAGCATCACCAGAACTTCCTGCTGCAATAAGTGCAAGTTCTCTGCCGACATAGGAGGGTGTCTTGGGGGAATGTTGGGAGGAGTGGATGTTAACTCCAAACAATAACCGTATTGGATAAGTTTTCTCACCCACCTGTCTGTGGTGATGGATGTCCAGACTGGCAGGAACTGCTGGAGTCTCCCCCCGACAGGTGTTGGATGGTCGGGGGGCAGTGACAGAGAGTCACTGTTTGTTGGTGGCAGAGGAACGGGAGTTGTTGTTCCCTCTGCCTCTGCCCTTGGCACTGTTACCCCTGTAACCCCCTCTACCCTGCTTGGGGTACGAGGATTGTGCCCCACCCTTTGAGAAGTGTGATTGTTGACCCAAGTGTCCTCTGGTAACACCACGCGCTCCTGAGCGACGAAAAGTGTTTCCCCTGAATTGTTGTGACTGAAGCGCCCCCATGGACTTAGCAGTCTCGTTGTCCTTCTTAATCTTTTCAAGGGTGGTGTCTACATCTGGGCCAAACAGTCTGTCAGGATTGACGGGCTGGTTGAGTATTGTAGTTTGAATGTCAGGCTTAAATCCAGATATTCGAAGCCAAGCTTGTCGCCTCAACATGACGCTAGTGTTAATTCCCCTAGCCGCTGTATCTGCCACATCAAGTGCACACTTTATTGCAGCGTTTGAGATAAGCTTGCCCTCTTGAATGAGCATTTCGGCTGCTTCCTTATACTCATCAGGTAGGTGTTGAAGGAGCTGTTCTAGGGTGTCGTAATGCGCCCTATCGTATCGCGCCAAGAGTGCCTGTGTGTTTGCTATACGCCATACATTGGCAGCCTGCGCAGCCACCCTTTTGCCGGATGCCTCAAGCACTTTCGACTCCTTGTCTGGGGGAGGAGCTTCACCCGTAGTTTGGGAGTTTGCCCTCTTGCGGGCATTGGCGACCACCAACGAGTCTAGAGGCAACTGTCCTCGAATATATGCAGGATCTCCAGGTGCTGGCCTGTATTTTTTCTCGATACGTGGGTTCACCACTCTTGCCCTGGTAGGTTCCTTAAAGATCTCTGGGGCATGTTTAAGGACACCTTTGAGCATAGGAAGAATTTTAACTGTTCTTTCTGAGACAGAGAAAGTGTCAAACAAAAAATCTTCCTCCACCGGGTCAGCATGCATGTCCACATTATGATTTGCTGCTGCCCGTTAGATTAAAGCATTAAATGCTGCAGAATCCTCTGTTGGAGATGTACGTGCCCCAAAACCCTGTGGATCTTGTACCACGTGCTGTCCACCTTGGTCCCCAGTGTCGTCATATGAGTCCTGCTGAACATCAGGGTCAGTGTCCACTGGGAAATTGTATTGGTCGTCTTCTTCATCATCCTCTCCTCCTGATTGGTTGGGGGAAGGTGATGGACTCCTTCTAGGTGGTGGCAGAATAGGCTCAATAAGGGCAGGAATGTCCTGTGCTGGCCTCTTTTTCTTCAGTGGAATAACATAGGATTCCAGTGGTTGGGAAGTGATCTTCCTTTTGTAAAGGGTCAATTTCCCTGTTTGGGCATCGATGTAATGCTCAGAATGGTCTTCTGAGGCTTGATGTGTATCCGAGCGGCTCGTTTGCGTTGAAGGAGCCGAAGTTTTCGGCACCGATCTCGGTGCAAATGCCTTTGGTGCCACTTTTGGTGTCAGAGTGTAATGAAGCTTGGTTGAGGCCGCTTTCGGAGCCGATGGCGTGGAAGCCGTTGCCGACAAAGTCTTTTCCCGAATACGTTTCAGTGACCTGCTTTGTGAAGGAGGCAGAGGGTTTTGTAACCGACGGCCGTTGTTCGTTGGCGTCGGAGTCCCTCGGTGTCGACGGTATTTGCGTCGACGAATCTTCTGCTGCAATGTGCCGCGGCTCCGTTGTAGGCTTCGGCGCCGACGCCGTTGCTGCAGATCCGGCATCCCTGTGCCGATGCGTAGTGCCTGCGGCCTTCGGGTCGTGGCTTTTAGTCGATTTTGGTTCGACTGGGCGTTTACTTGACGGCGCCGTAGGAGGGTCCAAAGGCGTGTCAACAGACTTAGACGTCCGTGCCGGAGCAACAGAGGTCGACTCTTGATGGACGGCCTTCTTGGAGGATGGGTCCTTGTGCACCTTCTGCGGCGCTGTCGACTCGACAGCCTTCTTCGACTTCTGTGGGCCGGAGGGCGACGGAGTCGATGAAGGAGCAGGCTTCGATAGTTTTTGCTGGACGTCGGCCATTGTAGGTGTTGTCGAATCCGTAGGTTTCGGTTTCGATTTCGGCTGGACGTCGGCCATTTTGGGTGCTGTAGAAACCGAAGGTTTCGGTTTCGATACGTGCAATGGCGGCTCCGCTTAAGTGTCCATGGCCGGGCCAGAAGGCGGGGCCCGGGATAGCGGTGCAGGGTCGTGGGTAAGGCCGAGTGGCGATCCCGTGACCTGAGCCTGAGTAATGTATACCTCGGGGCATAGCTCTTCCTCTGAGCTATCTTCCGCGGCCCCATAAACTTCTTCGTCGTCCCCTACCTCCTCGACGTATTCAAGGTCTTAGCCCTGTCCTGCGACGAGTTCCTCGGGATCGGCCTGGACCTCCGTCGACGGTGGTGAAATCTGGAGATGATGGCTACCACCTTCTTCTGCGGGGTCGTCGAATATGTTGTCGGGTGCCGGTGCCGCTCGCTGTGCCTCGAGGCGCGCCGCGCGCCGATGCTGGAGCGTTTTCTTTGACCTGAATTTAGAGCAGGCCATGCAGTTTTCTTCATTGTGGTCCGGTGAGAGGCATTTATTACAGACCGGATGCACATCGATGTGTGGATATTTGGATCCACAGACGGGGCAGAACTTGAACGGGCTCCGCTCCATGTTAAGTTCGTCGGGGTCTTGCTGCGACGAGAGGGCCTCGATGTCCGAAGAGTTACTTGACTCCGTAGAATTCCGGCTCAGAGAGTCGGACGACGCTCGAGACCGTACGCAAACAATACCGACGCAGGTAACGAAGGCCTTTTGGCCTTAAGAACAAAGTTTATCGGTTCCGACACGGAGACGTCGAAACCACATCCGAACCCAATGGCGGAAAAAAACAATCTGGGGATGGAGTCGATGCCCATGCGCACTGTAGTCCAGGGGAGGAGCCACCTATCTCGTGATACTTCGAAGACTCTTCCAGGACAACAATGTGCAATCATCCGGACCCAACACTAGGCGGCGATCTATGCACTAGATATGAATTTAGCAGCCCACATGCCTCGAACACATGCATACTGGTTTTTATACAGGAATCGCTGTCAGTAACGCAAACTAAGCTTACAGCTCACTGCATTTCAGTGGCAGCCAGCACGTATCAGGGGGTAGGAGTAAGAAAAGAAAAAAAAAAAAAAAAAGAACACAACTTAGCCTATTGCCACATCTCTCCCATGTCATCCATCCTCCGCGTCCGGGACGAACGGGAAGCACCCAGGCTCCACTTAGCCAATTACAACGCTGAGGTTTGCAAGATTGAGTGATCTGGGATTTGGGTGTCTTACTGCTCCTTGATTCTGAGTGAGTAGGTCTTGTCTGTTGGGTAGTAGTTAATGTGGGACTACTGAGAACGCCAGTAAAGTCGTGTTCCATGGTTGCCTGGCCCATGAGGAGCAACTAGGATGAGCATCAGAGATGTCTGCCTTAATTCGTGAATTACAAATGGAAGCAGGGGGAGAGGTGGAAAAGCGTAAGCAAATATCCCTGACCAGTTGATCCATATGGCATTGCCATTGGACTGTGGATGTTGGAATCTGGAGGCAGAGTTTTGTCATTTTGCGCCCTCTGGTGTTGCAGATAGGCCTATGGCTGGTTGTCCCCTTTGTTGGAAGAATGGGTGTAGGACTTGTAAATGGAGTTCCCATTCTTGGACATGTTGGAATGTCCTGCTGAGGAGATCCACCAATGTGTTGTTTACTCCTGGAATGTATTTTGCACACAACTGAATCTCGTGTTGTAGAGCAAACTTTCAAATTTTCTGCACTAAGTTAGTCTAAATATGGATTGAATCTCGATCAAAAACAATATAGACTGTATTCGAAAAGGATCCCAATGACTGTTTCGACAGGAGCGGGGAAGCATACGACTAAAAGAGATGAAGGAAAAAACAAACATTGGAGTCAATGACCATGCGCACTGCAAGCAAGAGGAGGAGTCACTATACCATGTGACTCTAAAGACTTCTTCTAAGAAAAACAAATTTCACATGTCCGAGCCCAACACTAGATGGCGGACTTATGCTAAGTAATTGGGTCTACAGCCACCAAACACTTTTCTAGATGCAAAGGGACAGCATCTTGTAAGTAAAAAAACAACAACAACAAAAAAACACTCCAAGAAGCCTCTAATGAGTTTGCCAATGATGGACACGCAAAAATACAAGCACTAGCAAAGCCAATTTTTACGTGTGAACAAGCAGTGGCAAAGCAAGACCAACTGGCTTTGCCAAGGCTTGCCATTTTCTTGAAGAAAAAAATATTAAACCGTTCTCAAACATACAACCTACAAAAGAAAAAAACATTGTACTTTTAAGAGAGCCAGCAGTTCCACAGTAGGAGAATGAAACATAGGTACTGCTGGTCTGACACTACATTTTAGCAGTGTCCTGAAAGTGATTGGGGGACGGCAAGTGTTTCTGTTCCGACACGGAAGCTTTGGGGAAGCTCATGAGTTCAATAAAGATACTTCATTCACAACCTCAAACACTTTATAGAAGGGCTGGTTCACCCCCTCTAAGGAAGCAGGAGCACAGCTATGCAGATGTAGCAGTGACAAGGAGCCAGACCAGTGGATGATGTGGTCAATTCCCTTGCCTGTGTTAGCGTCCAGGGCATGCGTACAATGCCACTGCAAATAACATGGTGGCGAGTAGCAGGAAGGAATTACAGTCTAAAAATATAGTACAAAGGAAAGAATACTGGCCTATACATCTGGCAAGAAAGACTACCTAATTGAAAGCCAGCCTCAATATGAAAACGCATGTGACTGCCCCTGTTCCACCCGAAGCTCATTTGATTGCTTTTCCGGTGGTACATATATATATATATATAGGGACATTCTTAAGCTATACATTAAGTCTTATGTAGAGGTGTCCTGTCCTAAACAGGAATTAATTAACCCTTCAATGACGTGTGAATAACTGCAGACTTCTTTGCCCAATCATCAACTGTTCAGACATTGTCAAACCTGTGAAAAAGGGGTCAATAAAATAGCATCCTTCTCTGGATGTTTCTGTTGTCTACTGGACAATCCAAAATACCTTCCCACAGTAAATAGGAGCAAAACAATCTGCCACTGAGGCAGTTCAGTTATAGGGCTCCATCAACATTCACCATACCATGGTCTTTTTACAAAAATCCCTCTGGGAGCCCCAATATCTGTCCATACGCTTTCTTGTGGCCCAGTGATCGGAGACAAGGAGGATCATAGGCACTATGCCCTTTGCGTTTCAATTCCCCTCGGTCATCACGATTAGCTCACAGAACGGTAAGGCAGCCATCAAACACCATCCCCCCTCCCCTCCCCTCCCCTCCCCCGGTTCCTCATACTCCTGCGGTGCTATAGTGCACAGCAAGTCTGACATCTTGGCTGCTCTGCCCAACTGTGTACTTGCTGTTTCCAGGGCCCCCTCTCAAAATTCTTTAAATCAAAGTTGAGTCTTGACATTACAGGCCCGAACACACTGAGGGCACCCACCTGACATCAATGGTTGCTAGATGCCAGAGGCTTACTTCCAAAGCACTTTCTGGATGCAGAGCATCAGGAGAAAATGGTGCGGAATCTCTGTGGAACCTTCTGAAACTATAAGAAAGAAGCAAAGAACCTTGATAGGTGATTTCCTAATCTGGCCATCAAACTCGCATGGCAACCAGTGGCACTCTGAAGGGATTCCAACTCCAAGACCTAAAACAGCAGGGAACGTTTGTTTTCTCACAGCCCTCTATGTCAGGACAGAAGAAAAATGTTACTTACCTGTAAGACTATTAAAACAGTATGTTGTAAAATAAAAAAAACATACTATGCAGAGGCCCATCTTTTAATTGAGTGTCTGGCACATTGGAAGTCATTTTTTCCAAGTCTTATTCTGGCTTCATGCATGAAAAGAATGGTTCATGGCCACAGCACGCTGAAGTCCACAATGTACTGGGACAATACTCCACCTTAGTTTATTTCCCTCCATAGGGTTCGGAAAAAAACAAGGTGAGCAAGATCTGCAATAAATACAGACTAATTCCCTACCAATTCTCACTCTGCCACCTGCCTATCACAAAGTGGTACAAAAGGGGGTGGTGATGGATGGAGCATCTGAACCAAACAAGCACTCACACCCAGTCAACAGATCTGGGTTTAATCAATCACCGTTCTTTAGCCAACTCTGCCACCCCAGTTCAGACATGGCCATATGCAAATCAGTCTGACCCTGTGCCTCATGGGAACAGTCCAGAGGCCAGAAACAAGCTTCCGAGGACCGGTTTCTGGCATTTCAGCCGTCTTCAGCCCGGCTTGCTTGAATCCAGTGGCAAAGTGAGCAAGGGACTCACGTCTGAGCATACCCTGCCAACTTATGGGGGCACAGGGTCGGACTGATTTGCATATGGCCATGTTTGAACTGGGGTGGCAGAGTGGGCTAAAGAACGGTGATGGATTAAACCCAGATCTGTTGACTGGGTGTGAGTGTTTGATTTGTTCAGATGCACCGTCCTTCACTACCCCCTTTTGTACCACTTTGTTCGCCATAGGTTGGCAGGGTATGCTCAGACGTGAGTTCCTTGCTCACTTTGCCACTGGATTCAAGCAAGCCGGGCTGAAGACTGCTGAAATGCCAGAAACCGGTCCTCGGAAGCTTGTTTCCGGTCCAGGGAAGGCATGGCTTGGCAGTTCGGGCTGGACTGTTCCCATGAGGCACAGGGTCAGACTGATTTGCATATGGCCATGTCTGAACTGGGGATGGCAGAGTGGGCTAAAGAACGTTGATGGATTAAACCCAGATCTGTTGACTGGGTGTGAGTGTTTGATTGGTTCAGATGCTCCGTCCATCACCACCCCCCTTTTGTACCACTTTGTTCGCCATAAGTTGGCAGGGTATGCTCAGACGTGAGTCCCTTGCTCACTTTGCCATTGGATTCAAGCAAGCCGGGCTGAAGATGGCTGAAATGCCAGAAACCGGTCCTCGGAAGCATGTTTCCGTTCCAGGGAAGGCATGGCTTGGCAGTTCGGGCTGGACTGTTCCCATGAGGCACAGGGTCAGACTGATTTGCATATGGCCATGTCTGAACTGGGGTGGCAGAGTGGGCTAAAGAACGGTGATGGATTAAACCCAGATCTGTTGACTGGGTATGAGTGTGTGATTGGTTCAGATGCTCCGTCCATCACCACCCCCTTTTGTACCACCTGCCTATCACAAGCAGGTTTTTATTTCACCAATTAACAAATAAAGGGGAAAATGGAGAGAAAGAAATAGGTTACTTGCCCAGTAAGCATCTATTCATAGCGTAGAGTGCCATAGATTCATATGCTTAGCAATCCTGCCATCGAGTGTTGGGCTCGGACAATTACAAGTTGTTTTTCTTTGAAGAAGTCTTCGAGCCACGAGGTATAATGAATGACCCCTCTCCAGTGTGTATTGCACATATACCGTGGCTTCTTTGTAAAGTTGTTTTTGGCTCAACGGGTGAGTGTTATAAATATAGGAGCAATGCATTGACAGAATATAAAGAACATGCATATAAAGATAAAAGTGGTAAATGTATTCAATATATCCTCAATACTTATAAGTAATTAAACCAAAACCTTCTGGGGAGGTGGGTGGGTGCATATTTATGAACGGCACTGCACGCTACGAATAGATGCTTACTGGGCAGGTAACATTCCATTCGTAGCACGTGCTAAGCACTGACTGTAAAGCAGTTCTCCCCTTGCGGTGCTACAGACTGGTTGAATCACTTGTTTGAAAAAAATGTAATACTGCTTGAGCCACTCTTGCTTGCTTGTTAGTGAGTACATCAAAAACAATAGTGCTTAGTGAATGAGTGTGGGTTATTCCATACAGCTGCTTTACAAATATATTCTATAGGAATATTTCCTAAAAAAGCCACAGTGGCTCTGTTTTCTTGAAGAATGAGCCTGTGGTGGTACTGTAAGTACTCTTTAGGCATTTTGATAGCAAGTTTGAATACATTGGATTATCCATCTAGCAATCCCTGCTTTGGATATTGGTGTCCCTTGAAGCGGTTTGCTAAAGGCAACAAACATTTGTTGTGTTTTTCTTAACGGATTTGGAAAAAACATTGGTTACTTTATATTTTTATATTTTGGCTGGTAAGAAAAGCGGACACCACTTTGGGCAAAGATTTAGGGTTGGTTCGCAAACTACTCTATTTGCAGAGACCTTAAAGAACGGTTCTTGCAAAGTAAGTTCTTGCAAATCACTTCTTTTTCTGAGAGATGAGATTGCTACTAGAAAAGCCACCTTCCATGTTAAAAACTGTAGTGCACATGAATGAAGTGGTTCAACTGGCGGTGCCATAAGCCTGGCAAGTACAATATTCAGGTCCCAGGTTGAGGACGGCGGAATGGAAGGTGGTATAACTCTTCTGAACCCTTCCATGAATGCTTTAATGAATGATATTTTAAATATAGACATATGTTGTCTATTGTGCATGTAGGCGGTTAGTGCTGGTAAGTGTAGCCTAAAGATGTGCAGGCAAGACCTCTTTGCTACAAATGAAAAAGCCTATAATAAGGTAAAAAAGGCTGCATCGGATTATTTTTACAAAACAAACTCACAAAATGTTTACATTTAGATGCATAACACGATCTAGTTGTAGTTTTACAAGCTTGTTTAAAGTATGCCCATACCTTGTGGTACTTTAAATATCCGAATTCTAAGACTTCAGGAGCCAAATCGCTAGATTGAGCTGTTTGGGATTGGGGTGTATGATTTCCCTTGATCTTGAGCTAAAAGGTGTGGCCATAAAGGTAGTTTATCGTATGGCACTAGAGATAGTTGCAGTAGGGTTGTGAACCATGGCTACCGTGCCCATGTTGGGCTGTTAGAATTGGTGTCAGAGAGGTTTGCGTTAACTTCTGAACTACATATGGAATGAGTGGAACAGGAGGAAAAGCGTACGTAGATACTCCTGGCCAATTCATCCATAGGGCATTGCCCTTGGATAGCGGGTGAGGGAACCTGGATGCAAAGTTTTGGCATTTAGCAGGGAGGCGAGTTGCAAACAGGTCCATTTCCGGTGTCCCCTCACCTTTTTGAAGTAAGAGTAAGAGTGAAGTAGTGTCTGATCGATTTCCCACTCGTACACTTGTTGATGTGTTCTGCTGAGCATATCTGTGAAGTCACTGTCGACCCCAGGCAGGTATTCTGCTAGGAGGTGGATGTTTAGGTAAATTGCCCCTAAACCAGATTCTCTGAGAGGAGATAGCTGTGAGGAATATATCCACCCCATTTTTTAGGTCTTGCCTAGCGTTGAAGCGCAAAGCGCTGCTTGCTCAGCAAGAGATTTTGTGGATGACTGGTTTTCAGAAAAGGACTTGAAGCCCCACCCCTCATTTCCATTGGCTGACACCACCGTTCATGCTAAACGGTGGACTGCCATTGGAAATGAGGGGTTTATGTAGACGCCCTTTCGCCTCCGATCCGGCCTGGGTCGCCTGCTTTGCTGCTGTCGGAAAGCACTGCTTATCTTTATGGGGCCATGTGTTTCTAATTAGAAACACATGGCCCCATAAAGACTAGAGATAAATGCTTTTTTTTTTTTTTTTAAAGAGCTTGGGGAAGGGGCAAAGCGAGAGAAGTGCAGCAGAGTGGACTACGCCGGGACAGTTATGATCCATATTAATTGCAACTAAACCAACTGGACAATCAAGTACTCGATACCAGACTTTAATATTAATATTTAATATTAATATTTTAATATTAATATTAAGACTTTAATTGAACAGAGTAGGGGATAGGCAGGATCCTTGAGGGACACCTAACGATACAGGTACTGGGGAGGACATCAAGTTGTTGCTCTTGAATTTCTGAGACCTGTTGTGAAGAAAGGAGGTGAACCACTGAAGAACAGTCCCGGAAAGACCCATTCTTGTTTAAGAGTTCGAGTAAGTTCTCATGTTTCACAGTGTCGAATGCGGAAGAGAGATCAAGAAGGATGAGGAGGCAAGAATCATTGTGATCTAAAATTTGGAGGGCGTCGTCAATTATGTGAGTCATAGCGGTTTCGGTACTGTGCCCTGCTCGGAAGCCTGATTGATGAGGGTTGAGGAGATCAAACTGTTCTATGTGCTTTGTCAATTGTAGTTGAACGCATTTTTCCAACAGTTTGGCGAGAGTGGGAATGACGGTAGTTGTTTAGATCAGTGGGGTCTGCTGTTGGTTTCTTTAGTAAAGGTGTAACTTGTCCAACTTTGAGGGAGTCGGGTATGGTTCCTTGTTGAAGTGAGCTATTGATAATTTTAGTCCAGAGTGGGAGGAGCAACGGGGTGAAGTCTTTTACAGCGTTAGCAGGAAGAAGGTCATTGAGGTGATTGGATGGTTTCAGGGTGCTGAGTAGACTGTCAATTTCTTCTTCAGAGTACGTGTCAAAGGATGACCATGTCGCATTGTTTTTTGGTTCATTGGGTGTTATGCAGTGGTGTTTGGAGTAGAGGCTAGCGTCAATGAGGAGATCGCTCCTTATGTTGTCAGTTTTATGTTTAAAGAAAGCAGAGAAATCTTCACAGGAAGGTGCATTGCCCAGAGTGTCGACTGCTTGGGGTTGTTCCTTGGATTGAGATCGAATTAGCTGGAACAGTTTTCTTGGACGGTTTTTTGCTTGGTCGAGCTGGAGTCTGAAGAAATCTGACTTTGAGCGTTTTATTTTCCTGAAGTATGCGTTTCTCTTTTTCTTCAGAATTTTTAGGTGCATTGCCGAAGGAACAGATCCCCAGGTGCGCTCTGCCATTCGCATGGCCCGTCTGTCTTCATTGAGACTCCCGTCGTACCAAGGGTTAGAGATCTTGGTGGAGTCTCTTTTCAGTTGCATCGGTGCAGCCTCATTGATTATTGAGGTCATAGCGTTGAGATAGTGGTCAGTTAAGCACTGAACGTCAGTAACGTCGGTAGGGGGAAGTAGGAGATTGCAGCTGTTAGAGGGTACAGAGTTTGGATTGAGTTTCTTCAGGTCTCTTTTCCAAACTTTGGGCTTGGAAGATTGGACCAGGATACGTTTAACTTTTTCATTGATGAAGAATGTAACAGTATGGTGATCTGACCAGTCACAGGGTTGGATTGAATCAAGTTGAATAGTGCCTTCTTTGGAGATGATGAGGTCGAGGATAGAGCCTTTGTCATGGGTCGGGCTGTTGCAAATTTGGGTGAGGTCAGAGGCGTTAAGGTAGTTTTTGAGGCTATTGACCACTGCGTCACTTCCATCATTCCAGTGGAGATTGTAATCGCCAAGGTAAATTTGTGTGTTTTGCCGTCCTGAGTTGATTGAGATTGTGTCCATGAGTTGTTGGGAGAAGGTGAGGTTGTCCCCAGGTGGGTGGTAGATGATGTATAGTGAACAAACAGGTTTGTTTTCACTGATGACATCAAGGCAGATGTATTCACAGGAGGTAAGAGAGGGCGCGGAGACTTTATTAAATGAAAGGTTGCTCTTGTAAATGCATGCGATTCCACCGCCTGTCTTCCTGGGTCTGTCAAGTCTAATGATGCAGTAGTTGGGGCGGGGGGGGGGACTAGGATATCCATGATAGGGGTAGAAGATTCAGTTAACCATGTTTCAGTTAGGATGGCTAGGTCAAGGTTCAGAGAGATGATGAGATCAGCGACCTCCGAGGAGTGTCTTTGGGCTGATCTACAGTTGAGAAGTGTGCATTTGAGTCTGGGGGTGCAGATGGTGGAGGGGGTATCTTGAGTGAGGGGGACTTTTGTGAGGTTGTTGGGGACGGAGCCTCTGTTATGCGTGGGGTGTCTGAGAGTGTTGGAGAAAATCGTAGGAATGGACAGGTGTGTGGTGGCTAAGGGGTTTTGGCGATCAGGGACATATGTGCGGAGTAGGGTGTGTATGTCAAGGTCCGAAAGAGTCATGATGGTGCGTCGAGGGCGGTTGGAGGTATTGCGAGAGGGGATAGAGGACCATTGTTGGGGGTGCGTAGAGTGTGAGGGGGCTACGTTGTTAGGTCGAGAACGGTGTGAGGGGGCTAAGTTGTTAGGTCGGGAAGTGGAGGTGGGAAGGGGGTGTCTGGGGTGTGTGATGAGAAACTCTTTGAGGGTGTGGAGTTCTTCTCTCACTTGGAGGAGGGTGGACATAATCATGTCCAGCGTGGGGTTGGGGGTGGGAATTGATTGAGAATGAGTGTCTGGGTTACTGGGGACGGGGGGGGGAGAGGGGTGGGGGTGTTAGTGAAGTGGTTGGGGTTGGAGTTGGGAGTGTTAGTGAATGTGTTGCTGTTCGGGTAAGTGGGGAGGTTGGGGGGGGTGAGTGAAAGGATTGGTGAAGGTGTTGGTGTTATTGGACAGGGAATCCATGATAGGGGGGGTGAGGCAATTGCGGGACATTTGGAGGCTGGGCGTTGCGGGGGTGACATTGTGGTAGAAGGGTGTGAGAGTGGGGGGGGAGAGGTTGAGGGAGGGGAGAGGGCTAGGAGTGGCGGGAGTGCACAGAGTGGGGGGGGAGAGGTTGAGGGAAGAGTGAGGGCTAGGAGTGGCGGGAGTGCCAAGAGTGGGGGGGGTGATGGGTTGGGAGAGAGTCATGTTGTGTTGGGTGCTGTCAGGTGAGGTTGGTTGTTCTGAGAAGCTAGTCGGAAGAGTGGGGTTCTGGTTAGGTGGGAGTGGGGTAGAGGGGCTGGGGGTGTTGGTGGCGGAGGGGAGAACCGCGGCTGGGATTGAGGATTGTGATGTGTAAGTAGCCGGGAGGTGATAGAGTAGAGTACTGGAGGGAGGGAGGAGGTGCGTGTTAGTGGTAGGAGGTGTTGTGAGGTCGAGGATGTTGGTATTGGGGGCCAGATGGTGCGGGATCTGAGCGTTGGAGATGTATTCTTTGAAAGTGGGGAACAGGTTGTCAAATAGGTCGAGATTTCTGTCTGTGGATTGGATTAAGATAGTACCATTATTATAGATAGTGATGGATGCTCTAGCTGGGTAGAGTTGGGATGGTGTGGTGGATAGCGTTATGCCATGTGCAGTTTTCCTGGTGTTCGATATGGTGAGTAGGGGGAGTAATGCTTTTCTCCATTGTGCTCTGCGTGTAGTGTAGAGAATGATATCGGTGCTCTTAGCTCCATTGATGAGGGAGTAGTAGGTGTCTATAAAGGGGGTTTCAGGGTGGGACTTTAAGCAGTTTTGTTTAAAACGTTTCGCGTTTTTTTTGGAGAGCTCTGGGGGGTAGTTAATTTTGTAAGTGTGTTTGCCCGTGAGTTCCATGTTGGACAAAGGGGAAGAGGCAAGCGAGGGGGGATGTGAGGGTGGGTGTATGAAAGAGCTATGGTGTGCGCGGGGGAGGTGTAGGAGAAGAAGTTAAGAAGTGTGTATGGGGGGTAGAGGATTTGACTAGCCTAAGATGGCCGCTTCGTGAGGCATGGTGAAGAGATGAGGACTAGTCTAAGATGGCCTCCAGGATAGAAAGGTAGCACAGAGTATAGTAGTCCTATGTTTGTTCTTATGTCCTGAAATCAGAGATGCAGACAAGTTTCGAGGAAGTCCTGTTTCTATCTTACTGGGAGGGGTAGGGAGAGGTGAGTCCGATGTCTATTTTGGAGGGCAAGGGGAAGGCAGTGCTTTAAGATTAGCTTTGTGAGGGTCTGGCAATTTGTTGTTGCAGGTTTATGACCCCAGCCATTTTGGGTGAAAAGATCTGTTTTTCCGAGGTAGAAGTGGAGAGCAAATACTACAGTTTTATGGCCCCAGCCATTTTGGGCAGAGTATCACAAAAGTTCAGTCATGTAAAAACAGCTTAAAAGCGGTGCAAAAATGACAATGAAAAACTGAGCAGAATGCACGATACCTTGCCATAGTCCTGGGGTCGTTTTTTGTACCAGATAGTTAATCTGTTGGCTTCAAAACGCCCTTTTTCCACGTTGTCGCTGTGTAGATTTCTCTTTTCCCGTTGTAGGTTCCAAAGAAATAGGGAGCTTCGTTAATGAATGATAGCCGATTGTATTGCTATCAGCGTTGTTTTGATATGTTCGGTGCACTTCCTGGGGGGCGGGGCTATGAGGCGACTTCTCTCCAAGTTTGATCGCTGCGAGGTTCTCCTGGGTGCCGCCAAAGCCGCGATGCAGCTGACCCGCCACCCAGCTCTCCCAGGACGCACTGCAGCCCCACCGCTACTGTTCAGGGGCTCCGCCGCCATCCACCGACATAGATCCCGGTGGGCACTCCGGTGGGAGGGGAGAGGACAGGGGTGACTCCGCCGCGAGCCTTGTGTTTCAGGGCTTGGCGTTCCAGCATCAGGGAAAAGTCCTCCGGGGCATTCGCAATACTCGCCGCCTCCACGTCGGCACTCTTCGCTGGGGCGGCCCAGCCGTTTCGCTCCGCTCTGCAGGCTAGGCGATCATTTGTGACCAACAGCCACGGCAGGGAGGCAGTCAGGGCAGGCTCGCACTCCCCGTCAGGGGCCACGATGAAGATCGGTCCACAGGTGCCCACTCAAGACCAGTGATCGCAGCAGCCCCGGCAAGCAGACACGGCGGGCTCCAACCCGCCGCCGAAGATCCGCTGAGTGTGTCCGGGCCCCAGACCCAGACGGCAGCGCTTCTCCGACGCCTACAGCCTCCCGGTCGATCATTGGTTATTGACCGCGACCAACCTCCTCGGCGACTGCAGCAGCCACAGCACACCCACCGTCCAAGGCTCCGCCGATGATGATGATGATCCGGTGAACGTGGCAGGGGTCCCTGCCGCTTCAGGTACGTGTGTTACACCAATCACTTCAATCCCGTTACTTTCCCGTTAATGTATTACTTGCATTGATGACCTACCTTCCTAACTATGCTCCCTCGTGTACCCACCCCCCTTGCCTATGTAAAGCGCTCTGTTATCTGCAAAGATCTTGTTCGCGTTATATAAAAATGTCAAAATAAATAAATATCTGCGAGAGTCACCCCCAATGCATTGTTCCCAATTAGAGCTTTGTACCACTACTATCCTTGGCCATGCAGATTACCCTAGGGATCATATACGGGATAGCCGCATGCTCTCCACTTGTTCCACCCTTGCCATGCACACCACCGTAACCCAGGAGTCGTAGCGCCATTTTTCGTAAGTATATCCCCATCGGTAACATACCTGCTCACATTCTTCCTGCAGTTGCCGAAGACGAAAAACCTACAAAGATGAAGGTTCCCGCACACTCCATCACAACTTCCGGGCCTCTCCCACCACAGCTGGACGCCACTAAGGGCCTGCTCCACTTGCTCCGCGGTGGGTTCCGGCTGCTTTCCAGGGCCCTCCAGGAGACGAGGGACGGAGAGCTGAGGCTGTTCGCGGGTGACTAGCAGCACCTGGCCCCGCTGCTGTCCCTGTTCCAGCATGCCGGTCAGCGCCCGTGAGCCCAACTGCAGCAGGGAGCGCAGCTCCCTCACCTCCAGCGCACCACCAGACACCAGCAGAAGCTTTCTCTCTTGCCCGTCCCCCGGTAACACCTGGGCGGACATGGCAGCACGCAAGACCCCGGTGTCAATGCGGTCTACAGGGGTGTGGCTGGATAGAGTGCCCCAGAGCAATGTTTTCACTCCCGGACGCAAGTATCATCAACTCTGCCCACTGTGCTTATTTTCCTCTCCCGGTTGCGAGCAGCTCTTGGGAGCCCCTTTACTGGCGCCATATCCCATATAAAACGCATGGTCAGCAGAGTTTACAGGCAATTACAACCTGTGAAAGAGAATCGAGGGGTCTGTGCGTTGGCGGCCTAAAAAACGTGAGAATGGATGCGACTTGGCGAGCACATGGTCTAGGAGAAGAAGGACTGACACTGGCGATGGCACTTATGTTCTCTGTTTTGGCTGTTAAGGAGAACTTTAATTTATCAGCATGTCAGGAGTGGTAGGATAACTTGCGTACAGGTAATATAATGTGGATACTAATGAGGCTGCAGTTTAGACAAACATCTGTTATGTACAGGGGCAAACACTTCATGGAACAACACATGTTTGAGTTCGTCTCGATTTGAAGTTATGTTTTACTCTGTTGGCTTTGGCCAGATAACTACTCGCTTTGTGTGGTGTACTGCATTTCAAGTACCTCTAAACCTTCTGTTTTGGTGGTTTGGTTGAATAGGAGTAGGGCCACTAGAATTTTGTGGTAGGCTCCAACGAAATTTTGCAGCATGGTTGACTAAATTAATTGGCAAGAAAAGACAACTGTGATAGTATAACTTCATTTTTACATTGCACTGAGGATTAAAGGGTCATTTTGCATGTACGTGCCGACTAAATGAAGCAAGTGATCTTTTACCGCTTTGTTTAGTGATCCAAGTTGCGTCTGTAAACAAAACGAAACCCGCATTTACAATGCAATAGGTCTCGCATTGACGCAAATTTTAGCTATTGGCATTGCAAATAACAATGCCGTTTATTTTTGTTTTCTTTTTAAAAACAAATAAAAAGCATTGTAATTTACAATGCCAATAAGCTTAAACTCGCGTAACTTTTTAATATAATGCATTGCAGTCATATGCTCTGCTCGTATGACCGCTATTTTGTTGAACAAGTGAACTTGAAAAGCTTTGAGGACTAGCGGAATTTAAGAAACCACTTTCATTTGATAATACCATTGTATGTGGGGACTATAATGTCTGTTGTCTATTTCAAGAAAATCTCACTGCCTTCTTTTCCCTGTAAACCACTGCCCATGATTGACTTCACATGAGCTGCAGCTCATTGAAAAGCGTCTCGAGTTAGGCTGAATACAAAGTTATTTACATCTTTAATTAAACCAAATCCCCAGGGGCAGCACTTCTGAAGAGATTCTCTTCAAAGGAATTCACAATCTCCCAAGTAAATTGAAATTACCAGTTGCCCTGGTAACAGTTATATCAAGACATTCCAGGATACCCACCTGGGAATCAAGCGACAGCACCCTCTAGAACACTCCAGGCCGAGGCTGAAACCCTCACATTTTCAAGCACAAGTGGGATTAAAACATCCCAAGCTATGCGGGGAGCCTCGATGGGGAGGAGGGTGGGTTGCATGTGAATCTATGAAAGATACCAATATGGACAAGTGTAGCTGTAACACAAGAGTAGAAGCTGTACCTCCACATGGCCACTGAATGCACTGTGATGTAGCTACCAGCTACTCATCCGGAAAAGCACAGAGTGTTGAGGAGCACAAGGGTGGGCAGAAGGTAATCCGTGAATGCAGTAATGCAAGAATGAAAGCCGTACCTCCACATGGCCACCGAAAGCAGCGTGATGCAACGCAGTCCGGCCTGCCCGGTCCGATACACTGATGTTGCTCAGCAGTGGTAGCAGGGCTTCGGCACACTTCACAGCTTTGTTGGCAGCAGCAATGTGCAGGGGTGTCTGCCAATTCTTGTCGCGGGCATTGACGTCGGCTGAGTGCTTTAACAGTACCTGGACGGCTTCCTGAAAGACACAAGCACTTGTGGTTATGGCATGCAATGTCATAAGAACAGTTGAGTGTTTCTGAAGCTCCTAAGGCTATGCATTTCTTCAGAGGAGTCCGGTGACAACCAGCTCCGTATCTGAAGCTTTGCCAACCGTGGGAACATTAGTTTGACTCAGAGGTACAATGTAATATGTGCCACGTGGCTGGCCTTTCATTATTTGCTAAAGAGTGTGTCAGTCTCTGATTTGTTCTATTTCCCACTTATAGAGAAGCAATGGCATCAACATACTTTTTTGTTTTAATTAAAAAAAAAAAACTCATTTAAGATGGAATGGTCTAAGCACAGAGGTTTTGAAAGGGAAATCAGCATTAAATGCCTGTGCGGTCTAATGTGGTCTCTCTACAGACTGGAAGCCCGGTGAGTACCGTAGCACCATGTGAAGGTTTTAAAGCGTGGTAGCTAAATGAATGCAGTACAAGGCAAAGGTCTTTCTCTGGTCCATGCTTGGCTTCAAGCAGCGACAGGCTTTGAAGACCTACAAAGTGCTGCTCACCTACATACTATGGTACTGATATTTGGGCATCCTTCCAATTATCCATTCCAGTGGCATGTTTCTATCCTGCTAGAAAGATTATTGGGTGGAAATGGAAAGTAGGAAGCATTCACTTAAGATAGTGTCCTTCGTTTGAAAGTTCTACACATTTGCCAGCAAGAAGGGGCAGACGTACCGCATGCACTCCATTACCTACAGGTTAACAGTACAAACCGCTGGACACTTCACCAGAGTTATGTATGTGAAAGGGGCCTTTGTGGTGTACAAGGCATTAACGCATAAACGCTTCTGTCCAAATCACTTTTAGTCAATAAAGCAATTGTACAATACCCTGAATCATATCAATGTAAGGAAGTTATAGAGTGCCATATTCAATCACATACACGGAAGGGACCTTTGCTGGGTAGAATGCCATTGTACACCATACGAGAAGAGAAGAAAGCCATGTAGCAGAAAACCCATAATCACATCTGGCTCAGGGAACTCTGAGTTTCAGAAAATCCTAGTACACCACCTAGGTGCCTTCATTTCTCTGAAAGGGATCTCCGTGGTGAAAAAACTTTAGTACACCACGTAGAATCACAAACTTTAAGAAACAGGTTTTCTGTGACTCTAGGCAACAACCCATCACCAAGACAAGCCATATAAAGGGACCGGGAATGTGTGACCTTGTCAAACATTCAAGCTGGTCTTTTAGCTGCACATAGGTTTCTGCTGAAGCATTTAGAATTATGATGTTAATAAGGCATACTGGCATCTATATGCTTGGACCCTCCTTTAAAACCATACAAAACTCCCATTCCTTTGACAAATAGCCTACTCTAAAATACAAAACTCTTCTAACCACAGACCAGTGATAGAGCCACACTGGTATAAACATGAGGAGACTGTGCTTCAAGTTATGCTTAAGCTAAGTTACAAGTGCTTTACAATATGGCTGGAGCACTTCTCTGAACCGCCTATAGAACACCAAAACTCTCCAAATGTACTCCTCTCCATAAACCCACATTCTACCCACTACCCCCAAGGAACAGTGTAGCCTCCATCTACAGGTTTGATTGGACAAATCTGGAGCACTTTGTCAAACCTCACAGCCAACACCAAAACTCTTCCTTTGCAGACTACTAAATAAACCATTCCCAGGCAAGAAAATAAGTAGCCCTAACCCTCATAAAAGCGACTTCGGGACTCGTCAGGGTATATGGCATTATGTAAAGGCTACAATAAAAGTGTCAGGCAGACATTGCTCAAGCCAAGTTTGCTACACCAAAGAGCAAAACTAAGTAAGTAATATTCAGAATCAGTAGTATGTGGTATGGACCATAACCCTCAAGTACAGTACAGCCAAGGGATATTGCATCAATAAGTAGGAACATCCTCTGGTCTACTTGACATGAAATGGGGATTTAAAGAGGGCCACTTAATTGACTAATGCTTTTATGTAGTGATAATTTGCATATAGCCTCTTGTGGAGACATATTGACTTTCCTGTTGACAGAGGGGTGACCTCAAGAGTGCGTTTTTTTTTGCTCCTCAATTGTTCGTCTCATGTATTAAATGAGTGTTTCATCTTGGATGAAAATGGGACGAATACTCCAACGGTGGTGATTTTTAAAGATCCAATACTATATTTTGTAGATGGTAGTGTAGTCACTGCTTAGACTAGTAATGCCCAACAAAGATTATTTAATACATCTCAGAAGTATACCACAGAGAAGAGTCTAAACAACTGCATGGGGACACCTAAATCAATTGAAGTAGGATTCAGGAAACAATTAATTAAACAATGTGTAGGGGTCATCCCACCTAACATGGATATTAACGCTGCTTTTGCAGAGCCTTAGCTTTGTTTGTATGAGGAAAATTTTAACCCTGTGAAAGATGACTTAGAAAATGTTTTGCTAATGTCAACCTTCCAATTTTCAAGATGAAGAAGCCTTAGACAGTGGAATTACTGTTGGCGAAGTGACAGAAGCATTTGACCAGTTGATTCAAGTAATCCCAAATTGTGCTTTACCCTTGAGGAAACACAGTGAGCTATCTGCAAGATGAAAGCCTGCAAGGCCCCAGGTCCGGATAAGATTCCTGGGGACCTACACAAATCTGAGTTAAATGTTTGGGTGCCATATCTAAATAGAGTTTTAACGCCATCTTGGCCGGGGCGCAAATTCTCCACTTGTGGAGGGGTGCAGGAATGGTTCACGTCCACAAGAATGGCCTGAAATTTGGCCAAGCCTATTATTGGCCCAGAAGCTTGATCGACACAGCCCAAAAATATTTTAGCAAACAGATTGTAGACCACCTACATTCTTGGATAGAAGACAATAACGTTTTGTCCCAATTTGAAAGCTGTTTTTTGACCACAAATGAACACTGTGGACCATGTTTTCCGATTCCTAAAGCTCAGATAAAAAACTGAGGAGATCAATGGAGGTAGCCTTTAAGTAGCCTTTGGGGGCCTCAAGGCGGCATTTGATGTGGTTCCCAGAAATAGACTTTGGGTAGTCTTGAGGGATCTGGACCTTCCTCTTAAGATTACTTGAAATCATAATGAGACTCCACACTAGGAACTATGCCCAAATTAGGTTGAGTTCAAATAGAGAAACAATGGACTGCATACCTGTCAAGAAGGGTCAGACAGGGATTCGTCTTTACACCAACTCTTTTCCTGCTATTTATAAGCAACTGTGTTGAGTTCCTGTTGGCCTGTGAAAATGATTCTTGGGTGGCAAAAAGATCCCTGCACTATTGTTTGGGGATGACACCCTTTTGGTGGTGGAAACTTTAAGGGCTTGGAGGCCCTGCTTGATAGATTCAATCTTTTCTGGATAAATAATGGTCTAGCCATCAATTCCAACAAAACTAAATTCATGCCAATACATCTTTACCGAAAATGTCATGGGGTGGTGAGTTTGGAGGGGGGGGGGAATATTGGAAAGAGTAGTAGACTTTGACTAACTGGGTATTCTTTTATCTGGTTCTAGCTCATGGACTAGTCAGCTAAGAGTGTTCTTCTACTGAATCACAGACCAGCCGCCACAATGAGCTTTGCAAAAAATACTGCGTTCCACACGATGTCATTATTATTAGAAATTTTGAGACCGAAAGCTGTGGCTGCTGCCACCTACAGGTCTGAGCTCTGGGGTTATAACAACGCAGATGCTCTATGGGTGGCTGAAAATAAGTTCTTGAGGGCAATGTTAAAACTCCCTAAGAGTGCGCCCCTGGTCTTCTTCAGAGTGGACCTGGATTTTCAACCAATTACTACCCAAGTCTGGCTGAAACCAATCTTGCATTGGCTTCGACTATGGGCGACCCAGAGCTAGATCACCATAGAACTGGGCTGAAAGAAATCCTTGGTTTACCTAGGAGCACTGCTGCATGGCCTTGATTGAAGTATGTAAAAACACATTGTAGAAACTTCTATCTGTGTCAGAGTTCCTCTTAAACCACAAGTATGAACTATAGTTTGGAAAATTTGTTGAGGAGATTGACCCTCCGATCACTAGATCATTGTACATAAGATTAGGCTGGGCACACTACTGCTAGCGTTCTTTACCAGGAACTGGAGTTGTCGTCGAGAGGGCAGTGCACTCTGCCCTGCCTTTAGGGAAATTGATGAAACGGGCGACCATTTTGTTTTTCTGCCTGAAATACTAGAGACAATGAAGGCATTTGATTGTGCCCCTGTACAGATATTTGGAAACATGCTACTACAAGCTGGCCTTGGGGAGCTGTAAATCAGGCACTGGGTCATGCATCGTATGTTCTGTTGCTAAATACCTAGAATCTGCTTGACTTAATTGCTTCACATTTGTAAAACAGCAGCTTCTTCTGATGGAGATAAGAACTAATTAACTATCTGGATAAAAGTATTTGATAGGTTCCATCTTAATGAATAGTTTATGCAACATTGCCATTCAATAATGAACCTTTGCATACTTAATGATTCACTGCTAAGGTAGAACCACTGCTGTCAGGCAAATGGCTTGTTTTTAAGACAATAGCTTTTTAAGTACTTTTATATGTAAAAAAATGTTTTATATGAAATTAATATAATATTGCATTTTACTTTTTTTCTACATTAGGCCCCGATTTTTCCATAAGTCTTGGAACTTGTAAATTTTTTGTGAATCTTATTTGAGATGGTTCTATTGTTTGTATCTAATCAATGAAAAGTATTTTTTATTTTCTGCTACATTTAAGATCTTTGACCATAAAAAAGTAAATTGAAACGAGACAGAAGCATTTGTTAAACCAAAATGTAATAAAGCCCCTGATTCGGATTGATTCAAAGATGAAGTCTATCAAAATTTCTCTGATTAATTCTCCCTGCTTCTAGGCTTTTTTCAAGCAGTACATCCAGGACACACGCCTATCAGCATCTTGCGAGAGGGATTTATAACCGATTCTTAAACAAAAGTTCCCATCACATTCATGTGTTAAATGTTGATACGAAATCTGCTGGTCTTTGGTATAAAAAGAAATTTGATGAACATAATTGAACACATTATTTATCCTAATAAGAAATGGTTTTATGAAACTGCGACACTCTTGCTTAACCACTCTGCGCTACAAAATAACAGTTTACTTCAAAAAGTTGACATTTTGCTCCACTGCAGTTTTTAATAGGGCTGATCGGTACCACTTAAACTTTTCCTTACATACATTTGGATTTGCCAATGACTTTCTAAAGTTTCTTGAAAGCCTTATATATACAGGCCAGACTCTGAAAGAAATGACAAAGTACAATTTAAACAAATTGCGTGGGCTGAAAACGAGCAAAATCTATTAATTATTGCGTGTGTTACAAACAAGCCAGGATGGCTCTCTAGATTCTGGTAATTAAGAGTGTGGTTGGGGGTTTTTATCAATTCACCATTTCCTTTTTTTCTGAGTTCCACTGAGCTGGGTATAATTTATACATTGTTTATATACGCCTGAGGTGTGTAATAGGAATAAGGGACAGATTATTAAAATAATGTGGTTTGCGACTGAATATGGAGTCGTTATATGACGTGATATGTCGACATTAATGTGTGTGACGCAAGTCCAACACTTCAATATGAATGAAATGGTAAGAGCACAGTTAAAAAGAGATTGATTTAAAGTGTAGTTGACTATATAAATGTCAAGTGTCTGTTTTTAAAACCAGAATGCGAATCATGTGTAAAGGCTGTATGTCAGATGCGAAAGAATGGAAATGGGCAGAAATTAATGATCCTTAATTTGGAATTGTGATACTGCAGTATAGATACCAACAGTTGCTACGCGTTGTTAAAAATTCCTTGTTGCTCTGCTCCTACCCAAGTGGTTTGGCACGAGTCCGCGGGCTTAGTGTTTTTGTTGATCAAAAATGAAGTCAAGATATAATGGAATTATGTGACTTGTCACTGTCATTTCAAAAACTGTGAATTTTAGGGGAATTCATTTAAATTGAATGTTAATGACATACTAACTATTGTGTTATCTACAGTTTTGAACTGAAATAAAAAAAATATGGAACACTATAGCTTGATGGTAACCGCAGCACACAAACTCACAGGCGCGCGGACTAATTCTTTTATTAAAAATAGATTAATAAATGCGTGTTTCAAGCTCCTTCAAGAATACATGTGCAGCATTAGTTTTGTAAACAGCACAATTACAACTGAAGCCAGTGAAAAGGTTTTGTTCTCAAGACGTTAGCAGCAATACAAAGCAATCAATAGCACTTTGAGCACATGTGGGAGTCACAGCAAACTAACTAGTCTCATGAACAGAATGCTGGAGAATGAATCCGATCGGTAAACATTCAATTTAAAAAAGAAAATGAGAAACGTTGCAATCGCACTGCATTGGAAAGGATAATCTTGTGTGTACATCCATTTAAGGGAGTCCGGTTTGATTTGGGGGATGGGATGGTTTTACTTGGCTGAGGGATGAACAGTAGACACCAGACAGTCCCACCTAATGGCCCTGTGCTGAAAGTCCTTATACAATTCTCCCCAAAACGTCTCTCTTACTAAATGGTCCCAATACTATAGAGACATATTGGAAAGGAATACACAATGTACTGGGGCTTCTGATGTTACAATGTTTTCTTGGACACAAATACAACTTACAACGGTTTGATTTTAGGAATGGGCTGCTGGGTCCCCTCAAATGGGTGAAGCACCAGCCGCTCCTTTGCCGTTACCGACTTTGCGAGGCTCCATAAGTACGGTTGAAATTGTGCCGGGATCAATCCCACTGTCCCACCGTGAGGTCAACCACACCCCTTCGAGCAGGATCAGCTAACAAACATTCTTCATAGACCTGAACGAGAATTCTAGTTTATGAGACCAAAAGCTACGCACACAATCTGCCAACAATACAAAAAGTAGCATCAATATTTATGCAATTTATCTATCAAATAAAAGATAAAAAGAACAAATTCATACTTGAGCAAAAATTATTTGTAAAAATGTCCCCACCACCTTCTGAGGGATGCCAAGCATCAAATGAAAACATCTTTGCTTCAGCTGCTGTCCGAGAGTCTTCATCAAGACTGGGCACAGATACCTTATCAAGAGAGCCATAAATAGTGAACTGATTAAGACAGATGAGCCAGGTTACCAGTTACACCTAGTCTGCAATTCTATTCCAACTGCTGCTGTTTGGGCAGGTCTGCACTTCAATCTACTCCTAAATGCCCTTTCATGCTCTTTTCACCAGGCTTAGGTAGACTTCCACCTCATCTTTGTTAATCCTTTTTCAATGACAACTTTCACCTCATCCGGAGAGGAAGCAGATGTGTGCAGGGGTACAGAAGCAAAATGTAAATAACTCAAAACTTTAAGATTTAATAGCACAGAACTTGATCAAAGATCTTTTTTCAATATTTAAACAGTCAGTTTCAACTGAGCAAGACATCTTAAGACTCATGTGCACCACGTATTCTGATCTCTGATCGCTAGAGAGCTCCATATGAGTTATACTGAACTTCTTAAAACCCTGAATGGATGTACCTCTACTGCTTGTGAGCGCTCACCCAAAGTTAATGCCATTAAGAGATAGCCTCTGGCTCCTGGATGGCCTGAGCGAGCATGAAGCCGCATTTTGGACACCACGTGGAGCTGTGCTTGGGCCCCAGGCACCAGAAACAGAAGTCATGGGAGTCCGAGAGACATCTTGTTCTGACAAGATTGAGCACGTTTAAACTTGGAGATTTTCAGATTAGACATCCCTGAAAACACTGCAACTAGCAATAACATGGAATTAATGTTCCCAAGGACAGAAACTCCATATTCAGGTTCAAGGGTGTAGAAAAAAAGGGACTGACGTCAGTGCACCAGGTTGGCTTTATACAACTCCATTATCTCAAATCCGGGCTAGATACCAGAATGACAGCGTCACTAATAGATGCCGGAGAGCCATTTCGTGTTTCCTGATTGTTTGGCACCTAGAGAAAAGTCCAGAGTTGAGGAAACTGCAAGCAGAAGAATTCACAAGAAATTGCAAGCTCAAGGAATTCGCTCCGAGAAACTACTGAGGGCTGGCTCTAATCAGTAAGGCTGTGCCGGGAAATGAACTAACGGAACAGGGGTGCCAGTACTGATATGAATAATTTTAATCAACCAATGTACATCCAAAACAAGAAAGGGAATTCAAGAAGGGGAATTTGCTACTCAATAGCTTTTTATTGAAAACATTTTTTGATGTATTTCAAGGTTTAATACATAGTACAAAATGTGATTTTTAAACAAACACGTGGGACATAGGAATATTCAGCATGCATTCAATCATTCATTCAAGAAAACAGGCATATCACAAACGACCAAAAGAGATTCATACACTCTATAAAAGGAAGAAATTTTATGAACAATATCCAATATCAAAAACCCGAAAAAGCAGCCACGGTCTACATATGATTTCCAATGGCAGTGGAATGGGCTATTTTATCGGGTACATTCCTATATGTCAGACAAACTGGTTCAAACTCATTATAAATTAATACTGGAAGGTGATGTACAAAAAGGAGCTCCGGGTTGAACTAATTGAATACCCAGATGCTTACGTAGACCAAATGTGGCAGGGCCTACGCGTTTAGAATCCCACTGAAGTCGTTGGGGATTCTCTTCAGGGCCTACTCCAGAATCAATTTATTTGGGGGTCCTAGACGTGGGCTAAGAAGACTGGCCTTTCATGGGGGGGGTGTCATATCCTATTCGCAACTCAGGGTGTGCGTTCTAATGAAGGGGAAGCCTGTACGACGAAGTGAGGGTTCATCCGCACTAAGGGATCGATAACTGCCCCTAGCAAAACTTGGTTGTATCTCGGGGCAGAAGATGAAACTCGCGGTGAAGATGGAAGGCGGGTGAAGTATTGACGGTCTTAAACACTTTGAGGGACCGGAAACGGTGAATCAATTAATACGCGATGCGGAGAGGCAAACAATACGATCTTGTTGGATCGTCAGCTTTCCCGATCTAGTTACTCGACTGGTTGCCTAGATAGGAGGCGAGCGGGTGAATTCAATTTCAACAGAGCACCCGTGCTTCACGCGAACAGGGGCGTAACAAACTCGCGCCTGGCAAGGGCGTAGCGAAAATTTGGGTCCAAAGCGGCCAAGGAATCAAACGGCGTTCGACTCGGCACTGATCTCTCGCGCATGCGTGGAATTCGCTCAGCATTACACAAAAGTTCTTAACACAGGTTGAGCCTCTACTGTCAATAAGACAACCTGTTCTAATCGTATGGCTGCCATAATGCTGCTCTGTGGAAGTGCTAGCACCATGATCCAGAGCTTACCTCCCAAGGTTGATACAGATTGGGTCAGTTCATCACTGACCAAACTCTTGTTTGTGCATGAATGAAAATGCGGAGTTTTGTGGTACACGTTGCACCCCCTAATATTTTACTCTGACAAATTTCAGTGCGAGGCAGTTGCCAAATTTTTCCTGGGAAAATAAGAAAAGTCTGATTCATGTGGAATTGTGTGCAGTGAACACAGATTCAGCAAGCTCAATCTTATTATGCAAATTAAATCTCTGTAAAGCAGATCTTTACAGCACCCAGTAAATGCAGAACACACCCCACATCTGTATTTATGTGGTGAGGAAAATACCTCAATCTTTACTGGCCCATCCAATTCTTTCCCAGTTCCTGCCTTCTCACTGACTTCTGCTACCAGTTTCTTTGCATTTTCCATGTTTGTGATGTTACAGATTATGTGATGCCACAATAAACAAAGGGTGGTAACTGTCACCTTAGCAGAAGAGAGCAATGTAATACAGTAAGGGGCTCATTCAGGAGTTCTGGAAAACATGAGATGTTTGGATCCAAGGCCTCTTCCTTCAAAGTGAGCGCAAACTAGAGGGAGTTGGGATAAAAGCTAAACGGAGGGGATTTGTGAAAACTGTTTTTTTGGCCTCATATTAACAATGAGCCATTCCAAATCTATGTTAAGTGTATGTCCTAGTCCAAACAATGGAAGCAGGGCGAGTTTCCTTCCAACACATTGCTGTTTTACCCTGAACTTGGGTACCTAACTGATGAACATCAGAACTCTCTGGGAGGAAATGTTCGAAGCGCAGGTCGGTGCCTCCTCAGATAAGCCAGACGGGGTCTCTCGGATCTAAGTGAAGGTGTACACTGTGCCTCGCAGACACATGCACCACAATATGCATTTTATAATTGAGACATGATTTTCTGTTCGCAAAGCCTGGGTTTTTGCGAATTATATAATATGAGTACAAACGCCTTTAGAATTTATGCCCTAAGTATACTATACATATGTATATGCACATAATGTATATCCAGCTTGTACCTTGGCAATGCCTGAAAAACCAACCCATTACCATAAAAAGTATGATAAGATTAAGACATCCGCTCCTATGACAAAGTAATATCATTGAACATTGTCAACGCTAACAGGTCTCACAAATACTTTCAGTGGGCTTGTTCTCTTCTGTCTGGACTCAAAGGAGAACTGATTGGGTTGGTCAGTGCTACGCCAAAGTCCTGAATGAGTCGCTTATGCCTGGTCCACTGCTCTGGGAGAGCAGTCCTGTTCAGATCATTTCCACAGCACATCAGCCCTGTGGGCTGGGCCAACCCACAGTAGAAACTTGGCCTCAATGGATAAGCAGGAGTAGGTTATGTGTATATTTGTAAAGAGCACCATCACCCGCAAAGCTGTCCTGGCGCTTAGCTGGTGTGTGCACCTAGGCCTTCCAATAGTAGATTGGTTAAAAGCCAGGCCCTCAGCTTCTTGCAAAATTCAAAAAGATAGGAGTAGGCACAATGTGGAGTGGGAGCCGGTCCAGTTTGTGGTCGATTATTTTTCGGAGGTTGCTGGCGTGGGTCTTGGTCCAAGTTCAGGCAGCCAACCTTTGGAGTCCCATGATGAGGTGTTCTTACAGTAGATCACTGCTTCGGTCTTAATGGTGTTGAGCTTAAGACAGTTGGCTTTCATCCAGTTAGCGACGGCAGTCATGCAGGTGGTGAACTTGTTTCTCGTGTTGGGGATTTTGTCTGAAAGGGACTAGTGATGGACCCCATCAACAGTTTCATAAACCTTGCTCCCAAAGTACCGCTTTCCAGTAACCAAACAGTGTACTCGTTTTCACTTAATGTGCACAAAGCTCAGTTGCTATACGTTCGGTTTGCACGAAGTAGTTAGAAGGGCATGGAACACTGAGTCTACCTTCCTCCACTGCTGCTAGTGCTCTGCAGTCAACAGATCGCTTGTGCACCTTCCAAGAAGCCTTTGTTGCCCGATGCACAGCTCCATCATATTGGTATTGAGAGGGGCGTTAAGACGGAAGCGCGCTGTCCAAGGAATTCTTTTCCAAGGTAGCCTCCTATTTGGGGAATCTATTCTTAATTTCCCAAGGAGGATGGTGCACTTTTTATGACTCAAACCACTCCCAAGTGACCCTAAGCCATGGACTGGCAGGTACATCTATCAGCTGCAGAAGGACTATGGATGTCACAAAGTAGACGACCGGTCTTACCTCGCTGCAGGAGGCCACGGCTCTGTGCAACGGCGTCAACCATTTGTTGTCTTTGGCGTTAACTCGAGCTCCTGCAAAACAAACAAAAAACACATACTGTAATACAGGCAGATACGAGACGAGGGAGGCCTCTGCACTATACGACTGGCTGAAACCAAGCGTGTGTTACTCACAGAGGTGTTAACTAGGTTTTCTGCACATTTAAAGAGGTGTCAGGATGGGGAGAGCAGAAGCTGCTTAACAATTGCATGAACTCTGAGGAGGTGCAATAAATGTTTTGAGTTGGACTGCACCCATGTGAAAGCGGACATCTATATTTCCTTTAGGTTATTACTTTTCACTAGAAAGGACGTCTATAGACATACAGAAGCAGGGCCATAGCCTGCAAGATATTGTATTCGGAAACCAAGGACAGATCAAACACCTAAACAATTACAAGTTTTAACAAACTTAACATATCCCACATTCTGCACCCCACCCTCAAGAGTGCATGGTAAATATACAGCCATGCTGTGATACCGACGAACAAGGGATATATATCCCTTTAAAGACTTTTATACATAAACAAGTCAAGATTTACAGCCGTGTATTACAGCACAGATAATCATACGTACTGATGTGTCACGTGACTCCTGTAATTCCAGAAGAAGGGGCCTGTGTAGGTGTGAAACATGTAGGCCTGGTGGTAAAATTATTTCAATTTTATAACGAAATAAAGATGGACTTTAAAATCTACACAGAGATACTGACACTGAGCGGCAGCTGTGTGGAGAAATGGGTAGGTAGTAATCTGCCTGGCATTTGTGTGGGAATATACAGATGTTTTGTTTAAGCATTACATTTCTGCAAGGTTCGTAGTGAAATACATTATTTTACAACAATGAATACAAATAGGTAAAATTAAACTGACAAAAAGCGGTCTAACCTTAAATCAGGAGAGAGCACTAAAAGGGAAGAAAGAATGCATTCGACTGCTTCACCCACACAAATGTCAATAACCAACCCACAGCACACCCATCCTAACACCCTAGTCCTGTCCCCCCGCACATTATCACCCCCTCACACTAGAGTGACTTTGTCAGCCATAATCATGAGTTCAATTCCTCCCACAATTGGACTCTCCTCGAATACACAGAGCTGGCAGACTGAGCAGACTTCGAGGTTGTGCTCTTGGCTTCAGATACAGTATGGCCAATTGGGGCCACTCCTCCCAGTCCCCCCTGGTAGACATGTGGCATTCCCAGAAAGGCCCATGTCCGTCACCACAGAAGATCCAAACAGAGAGGTATCCTGATTAGCTGGATCTCCAGTTTTCCATTCCAAAGTGAACCCCCCACCCCCTTTTCTCCCCGGGAGTGTGGCCCTGGGCACTGTTGGAGGAATCGTCCCCAGGGAATGTTTTCTGCTGCTGCTCAGGAACGGATTCCATTGAAGTAAAGTGACCTGGCCTCAAAATCTTGTTTTATGATTTCTGATCCTAGGCTAGCCTCATACCACCACAAACAAAAGAAAGCAATGAAAGGGGGTCTATGAAAGAAGGAAAGGGAAGACTGAAGGACTGGCCCATCACTTCTTGGCTTGAATCACACTCATTTCTGGGCAGATGTGCCAAGTGGGTAAGAAAAAGAGCAGTCAAACTAGGACAAGAGAGCCAATCACTAGATTGGTCTGATCAATTCCCACATGTGGTCATGGGTGAAAGTAGAATGCCAATATCACTCAAACAGACCAAAGGCTGAAGAGGTCCCTCTCCGTATTCATACGCACATGTACTTTTTTTAAACAAATTAATTTAGTTACAAAAGCTTGTAGACCGCCAAAGCTGCAAGGTCACATTTAAAAATCAATTTAATATTTATACAGTTAAAATAAAACAACACATAAAATCTAAAAAATTAACAAAATCGCAGTCGTCAATACAATGCAAGACCTTCCTAAAAATGCCCAACAAGGACTGTCATAGAGCAAATCTTTTTCCCAAACATTCGTCAGAAGGGTAAAACTACATTAAACACCAAGTTGCTACAGTCATCTGTTAAACTCCATGTAACATAATATCCATAGACTAACACTGTGGGGTAAATCCCACACTTAAAAGATACTGTCTTTAACATAGGATTTTACAAAAATAGGTCAGGCCTGGTCATCACTTTTGAACGTAAAAAGAGGAGATGTGGAAATGGGCATACATTGTCCAGATGAAGCAATCCAGCCTATAGCCTTAAGGCCTGACCACTGCAGAGTAAGGCTTGAAAAACACAAGGCAATGCAAAGAAGAAAGCACCTGGCAAGAGATTAATAAAAGAAAAAATCCAAGCAAGCCAGAATACTTGACCAAAAATTACCAACAACAAAGGCATGCAATAAATCCTGATTTTGCTAAAGAAAATATGAATTTTGGACATGTAAGAGGCTGTAGAGAAATCCCACTGTAGGAGGGGAAAGAAATTGCATAGCATAAGTTATTTTCCATCTAATCTTGAGAGCTTAAGCTCACTCATGACACGTGCAGATGTTATCACTACAAGAAAGACTTATGAGAGTCAGAAGACGAAAAGGACAGCTGCACATTAGCTCACAGGGGGTACATAAAGGGATTGTGAGAACCAAATGAAGGCCCCACAGCGGCATCACAAAAGGCTTGCATGGAAACATATGAAGCAGACATTTAAGAAAAAGCATCACAAGTGATTTAATAAGGAAGGCTCGTCCAGTAAACACAAAAAAATGGTGAGAGGGCTGACAACCTTTAGCAGTGCCCACAGCCAACCCTTGCTAGGCTAAAGGCAGTACGAGAAGCAAAACATCAATAACTTTGCCTGTGATGGACAGAATGTACCCAAAAGCCGGGAGCACATCCCATCACCGATGATCAGGTATATGTGCAGTAGGTCTTATCTGAGGGATGTCGACCCATGCTGCGCAACTATGCTTGAATTAGTGAGGCACAATCCGGATACCTTGGATTCAAAGGAGGTAAATACGCGACTGGTGGTACCCACGTCAGAGGACCGCCTCCTGAAACCTATGCCTCTAACCTGTGATTGAGTTACGGCATGTCTATTTTTGCTATGGATCTGCCGCCTTCTTTGCCGACAAGGTCATTCATCCCTGAGCATTACTCTCCTGCATGCACCGTTGCCTTATGAACTTGGGTTGACCCTATTCCTCTGCATGTCTAGTTCTATCCATTTTCACAGCCACAACCAATGTGAGGATATCTTCCTTTTCTCTGCTCACACCATCCATCTTATATCCATTTGTAAAACCGAGAAAGGGACCAATTTTAAATGTGACATCTTCAAAGGGAAAGGGTGTGATTTCTGTCCCCCCATACTTCAATGCTTCAATTTGTGTGCCTTGGAAAATCTTAAAAGACCTATAAGCAATTCTTTAATATAATATCCAAGGCTCTTCAGGGGACTAAGAACTGGACACCAGGTATAACAGAACTCAGCACCAGTGTTGGACTTGGTCCTTTTTGCAGGGTCATCCCTGAACTTTTTGCCTTTCTCCTGTATTTTTTCTGACTGGTTGATGGTGGTTTTATGACTCTGGGCACTTTATCACTGCTATTCAGTGCTAAAGTGCATGTGCTCTCTGTGGTAAACTTGGTAAGATTGGTCTACACCGGCTTTGTATATTTAATTTACATATCAGTCCCTTGAACAGTGAAATCTCATATACCCAGGCAAGAAAAGTAAATACTACTGGAGGGCTGGCAGCGCTGCTTGCGCCACCCACCAAAGTAGCCTTTCAAACCGGTCTCAGGCCTCTGCCACTGCAGGGCCTGCGCATGCAGTTTGCTGCCGGTATGACAAGGCACAAAGTGGTTGCAACATCTGTGACTCCCCTTTTACTACATATCAGTCAACCCTAAGGTGGGCCCTAGCTAGCTCTATAGGCAAAGTGCGGTGTAGGTAAAAGGTAGGACATGTGCCTTAACTGTGTGGCGTGTCCTGGTAGTGACAAACAGCCTATTTGGTTTCTCAGTGCTGTAAGGCTGCCCTCTCATAGGAATGCAGTGGGGAATCCCTGATATGCGCTTCAGTTGTAATTCCTGACATGAGAGGGATAGGGTGATTAAGTTTGGTGTATTTGGAATAGTGGTGAGAAAAGCCGCTTATTGGTGTTAGCGGATTTATTATTACTATTTTCGAAATGGCACTTTTCAGAAGTAAAGTACAATCTAGAGCATAATGTTCTAGACAGGATGTGCACTACCTAAAACCGTGTTTAAGGTAGTGCACATCCTGTCTAGAACATTATGCTCTAGATTGTACTTTCATTTTGAATAGGTGGCAAGGTGGAACCACTTCAGGGAGTGCAGACCACGTGAGAATATTATTGAGTATTGGGCAGATTTTGTGTACTAGTTTAATTTGAGTGCACGCCAGCTGTGGGTAGTACTTTTGATTGTTTCTTCTTTCTACCCAACACAGCTACCAGTAGCACCACTAACATGTCTTTTGAAGATATACTACACCTTACGGAAAACAAAGCAGAAACTAAAGTTTACAGCGCTTCAGAGGCGCAAGAGATTTATGGCCTTATCCGGGAGGCTCGTTCTTTTGATGTGACCAGGTCCGGTTGTTCATCAACGGAGACAATTAGAATAACTGACGCGACGTGAAATGAATCAGCGTTTGCATGCTACAACTTTAGTTCAATATCATAAAGCTAGCAAGATTCCGAGAGGGTTGAGACTACCACTTAAACCAATGATGTTCAAGATGAACAAAAAATGTATGGGCAAGTGGTACTCTATACTAAATAAATGCTCATTAGATCTTATCCTTTTGATAGTGGAAGAACTTTCCAGTGTTCTATTGGTTTGGAGCAAAAAATTCATGAATTGCAAGAAGCTTTAAAAACAAGCATGACAGGAGAAGACTGGTATTCATCTCTAGATGAAATCAACAAACATTTTGACTTTTATGCAAAAGAGATACATGAGCGTAAGGTACGTAAGTTTAGACGAGATACCATAAATTATAAGCTCGATGAAGTATATTATTGGGCGGAGGTTTATGCGCAGAAGCGCACTTACCAGAAACCCGGGAGCACTTAATCGGAAGAGAGTATAGCTTCCATTAGTGACACCCGATTAACTAGACCACCAGTACCATCATCAGTTGACACTACACTTGCAGAGGAACCATAAACTTAGGCCACTAAGTCTTCGTTTTTGGAGATCAGTCCAGCCGCCAACAACCCACCGATAGCACACACCAATATAGAGTAAGGCACAACAAGACCCGTAGAGGTAGCAGGAAGGCACAAAACAAACGGGGGCAGGGCGGAGACAGAAAAACATTAGTGGTTAATATTTCTTCTGTTACACTGTCGAAGGCACAAACAGCGGTATTAAACAAAGGCACATCTTTTGTGCCCACTTTTCACACTTCACTGTTTAATACAGAAGTAGAATTCTATAAGTTCATGAGGTAACGCAGGTTGCGGTACTTTTTTTCCAATCAAAGCTACATGAGCATGGACTCTAGTGAGATGGAATACATGGAGTTCAAACCTAAAAGCACTTTTGTTGCTCCTAGCTCCCATAAGGTTCTTGATACTTTTGAAGTATTGGTGAAAAGGGATTTATCTCTTATCCACTCCATCTAAGAAACATCACAATCGGACACCAGCCAACAGAAAAGCACTAAAAACATTGAGAACCAATGAGTCACTAGTCTACTTTCCAGCAGATAAGGGTGGTCCTCTGGTGGTTATGGATAGTCATTTTTATAAATCTAGAGTAAATGAGATGTTGTCTGATGAATCCACGTATTTACCACTTAGTCAGGATCCTACTTCCGAATTCCAAGGCATTCTTAAAATTCTATTGCATGCTAAGGACATGGGGTGGATTAGTCCCAAGACGTTTGACTTTTTGTATTCTAAGTTTCCACGCAGGCCATTCATATACATGTTACCAAAAATCCACAAGAGTCTTTGAGATCCCCCTTTACGCCCTATTGTGTCAGGATGCATCTCCATTCATGAACCTTTGGGTCATTATTTGTATACGTTTTTGCAAACTTTTGTACAGGCAGGACCTACTTACGTGCAAGACACCACTCATTTTTTGAAATTACGAGGTGATCTGATTTTACCGCCAGGAGAGGAAATTTGGCTAAGGACAGTGGATGTGGTATCTTTATATACCTCAATACCTCATGCAGAGGGCATTGAAGCCATTGAGTGGGCCCTGCTACAGCAGGGTGATATTCTTGCTAAAAGTTTTCCTGTTGGAACTGTTACAGCTTTGTCTTTTTAACGGCTACTTCAAATGGAAAGCTAGGTACTTTCTTCAAACCAATGGTACATCTATGGGTTTTGCAGGGGAGCCCAGCTACTCTAACATTTTTCTTATGAAATTTGAACAGGAGCATGTCCTTAATGACACGTCTTGGACTGATCATCTTATTATATACCGATGGTATATTGATGACTTTTTTATCATGTGGCGAGGAGAGAAACAGGACCTGGAGAGGAAGTTTAATGCACTTTATGATAGCAACCCTAGGATTCAATTCACTTTTGCCTTAAATAGGCGCACTATATCATACTTGGATGTGAATATTGAACGTCAGGACTCTAAGATTGTCACAAAGGTTTTTAAAAAAATCTACTGATTGTAATACATTACTTTTTGACAGCTTTCACCCGGGCTCTCTTAAAAGACATCTTCCATTTTCTCAATTTTTGAGGATTAAGCACATCACTTCAGATCCAGTACAAATCGGAGGGACACTTGAGTCCGCCAAACAAAATTTCTTGGAACGGGGTTACCCGAGGGAAATAGGGGAAGAATCAGTGGCGAGATTAGAAGAGTTTCCTTGATCCACTCTATTACAGAAGAAAGTGAAACCCATAGAGAGAAGAGACGTTTTTGTCCCTACCTTCTCGACTCAATCACCTGCTATACAAAAAGCCATTTGGAACAAATTAGATGTTGCAAACAGAACCCAACTTTGGAGATCTTTACAAAGATCGGCCGATCTTTGCCTACAAACGTTCTAGTAACCTCAGGGGATTACTGAAGAATCGAGACGCACAACACACACCAGCAAAAGGGAATGTTGAAATGCCACAATTGTTCACATTGTAATAACGTAATCATAGGTACATCCATCTCACACCCCTAGACAGAAAAGCCGATTAGGTTACAGTTTTCAGCAACCTGCAATACGCAGAATGTCATCTACATAATACGGTGCCCTTGTGGCATGTATTACGTAGGAAAGACCAAGAGGTCTATACGGACACGTATAACAGAACATAAAAGCAGGATTCGTACGAGAACTTTGAGTTCCCCTTTAACAAGTCATTGGGTTGATGCACATCACACCATAGCACAATTAAGATTCTGTGTGATAGAGGTGGTGCGGGAATACAATGACAGGGACATGTCAAAAGACATCACTCAGAGGAAGACATTCTGGATCAGATACCTGGACACAATGAGCCCAAGGGTTTGAATGATAAAATGGACTTATCATATTTTCTGTAAAGGTATCTTTTCAGTATGAATGGGTAGTTGATACTCACAGTTACTCTAGAAAGTGAGGCGATACTGGTAATTCATAGCACTTCTTTTAATTTCGATTAGGATTGATTGAGTTTGGTTCACTTGTATTGGTTAGTATAATTTTTTTATTGTATTTGTATCTATTGCCATTTTTTCACCATTGGGTAACATGTTTTATACAAATGAAGCATTTGTATTGTGACAAACACTTCAGCCAATGTTTGCTAGTATGAACATCTTCAATGTCATTTTATATATTGTGGAAAGTGTGTGTCTCATATGGCACGTATAGGATGAGGGGCACCTATTCATGAAAATCTTATTTAGGGAATAGTCAAGATGTAAACATCACTCGTGGGTGGCAGCTTGTAGATACCAATTAATGCAAGGGGTACATAAAATCCTCATCTAGTCACTATGCACGAGATTGTTCATCATTAATAGTTCATGCAGGGACTCCATTGATGTAACTATTATGAATGGATTGTGAGCCTGTTCAACCGATTTGTGAATATTTTTTCATGATGATTCACTCAACGTGACATACAGGGGTTTCTTTGATCTAATGAATATACATTGACTGTTACACTGGGGGGGCCAGAAACTGTCGGACACACGCCGTGAGGGCAACGGCCAGCTTGAACTTACCTGTCCCTGCGAGTGGGTTGCCACAGCGCCGCGTGGGCAGCAGCAGCAGTCTCTTCCTTGCACCAGACCGGGACCGGGTGTTAGCGGGAGAACTACACATCCCAGCTGCCCCGGGGCCCGGCGCTCCATCGCTGACGCGAGCACTGCGCCCGGAGGCGCTACAAGCAACAGCCCCCCCTAACGCCTCGCGGGACGCACGCGGGGGGGCGCCGGGCTGAGCCCGGGCAGAGGGCGGGCCGTCTGTGGCCGTCCGGGGACGACCAGGGACGGGACGGGCCACCCCCCTTACTTCTACTTGTGAGTACATCCAAGTAGTATATTGTGACTTAACATTCGAACATTTGATTTTATTTACTCGTCGTGAACTGTCTTCGGATTACCCATTCACCATGTCTATTCAATCCACCCTACCCGATAACTATCTGCTGAAGGTGGTTAACAGAATAAATACGGATAGGAGGAAATCGCTGGGGAAAAGCACTCCGGAAATCCCCCCTTTAATCGAGTCCTTGGACCTCAATGTTGTGGATACTAATACTCCCAGTGAACATGCTACATTAATTGGGGCAGATGAGAACAATACCATTGTAGATAGTACCGAGGTTTTTAGCAATTCCATTGAGGTGGGAGGTGATTTGTGTGATACTTGTGAGGGCACCCCTCAACATTCAATGAGGGCCTCAAGATTAATGAGAGCCTGCAGGAAAACTGTACCTAAAAGGGGAAATTATTATCAAGGTAGAAAACATAAAAAGGATTTAACCCATAAGGATAACCCAGAGGATATAGGTTCACCAATTAAAGAAAGTTGTGTCACCATCGACCCTGTCCAATTAGATTTACTGATGGGTTCTATCGACAAGAAATTTAAAATGATTATTGATCCACTGATTGCTAAAATAGAGGGCCTGTGCGGGGAAGTTCAAAGACTAAGGGATGTGGTTGCTCATCAATCTGTTACCCTGGATAAAACGGTATCAACTTTTAAAGATATATCTACCAAGGATAAGGGGCAACCAGGAAATCTAATTAGCCCTCCTGTTATAGTTAATAACGGGAAACAACCATCTAAAGAACAACCTGTTCCAATTACCATAGTAACAACTTCTGTTGCACAGGATAAGGGTAGACCGCCTCAGCAGCAACAGAGAGCGGGGTCATCAAGTAAAGGACAGGTTAGTCCTAACCAGGTGGTTAGACCAACATTATCTTTAAATGGGGAGCAGTCTGGTCATGTGCCAGCTGCGTTAGCCAATAAAGCCCAAGTGGCTGTCAATGGTGGAACAAGTAGGGTTTCAGCTAGAGTAAATAAGAGCCCTGTGGACCTCCCACCTGATTGCGTACCATACGTTGTAGTTTTAACGAATGTCCCACCAATTACACAGGCCCCTTATACCCAAGAATCGGTAGATTCTCTTAAAAACAAAGCTATTTCTTGGCTTAGTCGGCACTGTGGTTATCCAGTTGGCTACTCAGATCAGATCATCTCTATTAGAAGAGTCAACTGGATAGGTAATACCAGAAAAACATGTGGGGGTGACTGCGTGATTATCAATTTTAAACATCCGCAACATGTTGCGACGGTCCTCTTAAGAGCGGCCTCGATTACGCAGTCAGAGACAGACGTTGTCGCAAGGCCACTGGGATATTTTTACAACCACTTAAACAGGTTGCATTCAGTAAACAGCTGGGAGGGATCCTCGAATAATAATAATTCTTACTCAACTGGAAACAGATTAGGGCAACATACCCCCTGTTTTGCCCCCCAGGACGGCCCATTTGTTGCTCCAATGCATATGATGAACCCGGTACATGGCGGGAAAAGATTTATAACACAAGCGCCTAATTTTCCACCAGTAAGCGATAGTATAATGTCACCACTTAATGGGATGTTCTACCAAGTCCCTACCCAGAACAGGTTTCAGTCACTGAGCTTCCTGGACCAAAACGATTGACATAAGGGTAAATTAGTCCAGGTGAGAGTGGATGCCGGAGAGTTAAAAATGCCCTCAACTGAAAACATTAATACTGTGAATAAGGATTGTATGTTTAATGGGGGTGAAGATGAACATGTAGAGCCTAACGCAGAGCATTTTAATGTAAATAATAACGTGTCCATATTTTCAGATGATATGCCCCTTGTCAGCCTAGAGACGGGTAAGGCAACGTGTCATATGGCTAGCTGGAACATTGCTGGTTTGACGGCCAAAGAGGATATGTTGGGTTGGAATGATTTTATTAGCTTATTTGATATTATCTGTCTACAGGAAACATGGTGTAGAGAATATAGAGGGAGTGATGGCTTTGTTTCCTATGAACTTCCCGCATTGGCCTCACCTCATGGAAGATCTAGAGGAGGTCTGCTAGTTCTGATTTCAGTGAAGTTGCCTGTACTAGTAAAAAAGTATGTAAAAGTGGGGGTTCATTCCCAAATCCTTTGGCTTGTACAAAATGATTGTAGAAATGTTCTGTTGATCAATTTCTACAATAATATATTTGACGGAACTAGGCACACAGTTGTCAATGATTTACACAAAGCAGTGTGTAATTTAGCAGAGAATTTTATTGGTGTTTTTGAATATATTTTTGTGGGGGATTTTAATGTCTCATCTTGCCCCTTATCATCCCAGAATCTATGTGGTGTCTATAATCATTCGGGGGATGCTGAAGTTCATTTCCCCCATCATTTGTACGGGGAAACCCTGAATAATTTTTTGATAGATTATGACATGGTAATCATGGAAAACTTAAAAAATGATATGGGAGAAAGCGTCCCAACTTTCAAAGGGAGGGGGGCTAATACAGTAATTTATTTTATATGCATGTCTACCTACCTAAAACATATGTGCTCTGAAGTCAATGTGGTTGATGTATTGTTGAGCGATCATAACTGCCTTACCATAGAAATTAAGATCTGGAATTCTACCACCACTCCCAATTCGGGTACAATTGTAAATATTGAACCGCACAGAACTAACGGAGTTAGGCTGAGGTGGAAGGGTGGGAAAGCCGAAGAAACATCTGATTCCATCATTAACAGCTGTATGATGGAAATTTCGGCTATTCTCGAACAAGGGGAGTTAGATGGTGCCAGTATCGAGCACTTTCACAGAATTAATGTCACTATCAGTAAGAAGTTCACTAAAGAGGTGGGGCACGTAAATAGACAGAATATGGGATGGTTTGATCACGTTTGTTCTATTGCCCGGAGAGATCTTAAAGAAGCTTTAGCAGCTAAACCCAGAGACAAGTGTTTAGTGATCCAACTTAGGCAGGATTTTAAACTGGTCCTTAAACGCAGAAAGGCTGAGTTACAGCAGGAAGCGTGGGACAATCTAAGCCAAGCAGCAGAACAAAGGAACTGTAACCTGTTCTGGTCTACTGTAAATAGTCCATTATTCAAAGACGAGAAGGTTCCAGTGCTCACATCTAATGTGAGCATAGACTCATGGATCCAACATTTCTCGACCATATTTGATTCTGGCAATAATATAGACCCCCCAGGAAACGGATGGCCTATAGTTGCACTAGATATTACAGTAGAGGAAGTTATGGCCAGCATTACAGCTAGTAAAGGAGGGAAGGCCCAAGGACCCGATGGGGTTCCTATAGACGTATATAAGACAGCCCCGGAGATATGGGGCCCCCTACTGGCAAAGATTTTTAATGCTGCAGTCTGCTCTAAAATACCACCTACTTGGTCAGAATCAATTATAATCCCTATCTATAAGAAGGGAGACCGGGGCGAAGCAAAAAATTACCGTCCAATATCCCTACTGGACTCATCAGTTAAAGTTATGAGTCGTGTTTTATTAGCCAGATTAGAAGAAGGGGCGGAATCGAATGAGATTTTAACTAATAGCCAGTTTGGTTTCAGAAAGGGGCGTGGAACTATAGAGCAGTGCTTAAATTTAGAACTTTTGGTCGGGAAATATACACAGGCCAAGAGTGGGTCGTTGTACTTATGTTTCGCCGACTTAAGCAGTGCCTTTGACATGGTTGACCACGCCCTACTTTGGGCCAAATTGATTGACATGGGAGCCCCCAACAGTATAGTATATTTTCTAGCTCGCCTGTATGAAAAACTTAGCACTAGCGTCCGATATGGGCCCAATGGGGAATGTACAAGTAAATTTAGGATAGGGAGAGGAATCAGGCAGGGGTGTGTTTTAGCACCCCTACTGTTTACTCTCTTTATCAATGAGGTGGATGCTGCCCTACAAGCAGTTACGGCTGACGCCCCTAGAGTGAATAGCCTTAACATCCCAGTGCTACTCTATGCGGACGACGCCGTACTGTTGTCTAGGACACCCCTGGGTCTCCAACGATTGATGGACAGGTTTGTTCTGTTCATCAAAAATAGAAAATTAGTGATCAATAGATCTAAAACCTATGTGATGGAGTGCTCTGGCCGAGCTAAGTCAAAAACAAAAACAAACTCCCATTATTTTATAGAAGGTGAACAGGTTTTAAAAGTAGACAATTTCTGCTATTTGGGGATTAATTTCTCAAAAAATGGTAGCTGGGACATCGAACACAAAGCGGTTAAAACTAAGATGATTAGAAGTGCCAATGGGGTTTTCGTATTCGCAAAGAAATTGGGAAATAGACGTATAGCAGATATGCTAAAAATCTATCAATCTAAATGCCTATCTGCTGCCCTATATGGGGCAGGAGTTTGGGGTGTAACATCTGCCGGGTGCCTACAGATAGAGGAGAACAACTTCCTGAAAAGGCTCCTGTGTCTGCCCAAATCTACTTCTAATACCCTGGTCCACAAGGAAACGGGGTCCCATTTCTTGAATGATTTAATCATGCTAAGACCCTTATTATTGTGGCGATCTGTTTGGTTAAATGAAGGCACCTCACTAAACAGAGCTATCATAGAGGATTGCCTCACCTTGGACCAGCACATGAAGATCCCCTGGATCAAATATAATATTGAAATTTTTCAAACTGTCTTTGGATATGATGTGATCAATGATCGGTTTTGTGTATCCGATAACTCCAAGTCAAATTTGAAGACTATGTTTTTGAATTCCTGTTTAGAGAGGCGTGCCTTGGAGGATTCAAAACTTACTACCTGTAAATTGTATAATGGCTTGAATGAGTTAAGTGGATTACATTCATACTTGACGCAGGTGACTAGAGTCTCACACCAGTTTGTACTCACTAGAATGAGGATGGGAACTGCACACCATCTGGTTGCGTGCCCTAATATAAAAACGCGCCCTGTGGGACCCTGTCCATGTGATCACAAGACAGAACAGAGTACTGTGCACTTTCTTTTTTCTTGTATCATGTACAGTGAATTGCGGAAAATTTATTTAAAGCCTATTCTGAATAGATTTGGAGTAAGAACTATCACAGAATCTATGAAATTGCTTTTTAATATGCATCATCCGGACATTTGCTTTTTTACGGCTATTTTCCTACAGAAGGCTATCAGCGCAAGGAAAAGCATGTGTTTTTAATGACTGTTTTAATATATTTATTCCATCCCGCACTGGATAATTATTGTTACAACTGTATTTTTCTTTATATTTTTTAATCTATGAAATGTTTGTATATGCAACTGTATGTGCTTTAATGGACATGTTTTATGCTCCGAATAAAGCTCTATGAAATGAAATGACTGTTACACTGTCAAAAATGTTTGTGAATATTCTTTGTGACATTGTCAAACATGATTGTGAATATTTGCCATGATGACTCAGATATGTCATTCGTACGGATATTTTATATGCAATATGTTGCAAACATTTGACTATGTTCTACTCTTTTTCTTCTTGATCACACTAGGTCGTAACTAAACACGTCCTCTCCTTCACAAACGTTCACAATGTGTAATGACAGCCATGAGCACTTCATCGGTCATCTTACGGGGAGCACTCATTGCCTCATTGTATTCTCTAGTTGTCACAATTTATTTCATTAGCTATGCATGTTTGATTTATATAACTTCCACTCAAGCATTCGATAAAGCAGCATTCAGACTCTTCCAATATGGCGGTCAACATTTTCAAGAGCAATAACTTTGAGTCCTTTCTTTATTTTCCACCAAACGCACACGCAGCACGTACATGTTTACTTATGCCGTTGGCCTAGAGCGCGGGATTGGAACTTTGGCGTCTGGCGTGGTTTGCATAAGCAGAGTGTGTCGGCATTAACCATAAGTTTCCTTCAATATGGGGGATATTTTTGGCTTATCACACATGCGGTTTCATACGCGGTGTTATAGTAAAGGGCTTTCCTCTTTCCATAGAACCTGTGTCTACCTCACAGTGGTGTTGTGGATTGATTCAGCTATAGCGGTAATATTTGCAGTAAAGAGCTTCCATCAGTTTACAGAACCTTCACCCAAGAAGCAGTAGTTTTGTGGACCGATCGCACTATTAGGAACCTTGTAAGTGTTTCTTCTTACGTTGGGTGAGCCTTCTTATGTGATTATTTGGTTCTCTTTGATTGTGCCTTCCCGTGGTTTACAATTGTGTGCATACATTACTTACAGCATGACATCGTGTGCCAGACTAACATTGAATTCATTTTGCTCAGCACAGAGCATAAAGTATGGCCAATACCGGTGCAAGTGGACGCCTGGTGAGTTTAGTATACTTCACGTTACTCTTGGTTACACTTTGGCTTATTTGCTCGCATATAGGGTCAAGGCCATCACTGAGGATGTTTTATTTTGGTTCCACAGGACTCTTGGTATATTACGATTGACCAGCAGCAGGTCTGGTATCAGACCTTCTTTGGATTCCGATTAGGTAGGTATTCTCCAGATATGCTCGATGGTATAGTGTTCAATTCTTCAATTTTTCATTTAACGCACAGGGTGAAAGGGCACGTTTGGGACTTTAACTCTGTGTGCATCGACGTTTGAGTATCGCCTCACTCTCAGTAATCTGGTGGCCATTCACTAAGCTGTTTACCTTGAGTAAACTTCCCACCGCGTTTTTGACATCACATGTGCCAATAAAAAGAAACGCATCTACAAGACGGATTTGGCTTATGGTCCATATCATTTGAATATTCATGTTGCACAGCCATGTTGCTAATTTATGATCAACATTGTTTTTTCTTTGTGAAAAATGTTTAACACACTTTGATGAATTGTTAATATACACTCATGTAGGAGTGTTTTAGGTAGTGCACATCCTGTCTAGAACATTATGCTCAAGATTGTACTTTCATTTTGAATAGGTGGCAGGGTGGAAACACTTCAGGGAGGGCACACCAAGTAAGAATATTATTGAGTATTGGGCAGATTTTGTGTACTAGTTCAATTTGAGTGCACGCCAGCTGTGGTTAGTACTTTTGACTTTTTAGAAGTAGGCATTTCTGTGTGCTATGTGCGCCTGGTCCACTGCTAGGATGTGTATTGACTGTCTGGCTTTGGAGTGACAGGGGTTGGGGAGGTGCAGTGGCGCCAGAGAGTCTGGATGAGTCCGGGATAGGCTGAATAGGCCTGGTCTACATTTGGAGTGGTGGAAGGAGTAGCACCTGCACCTGAATATGGCTGTGCCTGCCTTCCAAAATGATGGCTCCGGTCCCCCTGTGGTGTGTCTGGAGATAGGGATTACACTTACAATGGGGAGTGTTGTGCACTGTAAGGATATTTTTAAGTGCCCCCCCAGAACTGGTTTGGACTGGGCTCACAGCCCTCTACCATAAGAGAACAAAGATTGTTAGTACTATAAAGATTGGGACTGTGACCCCATGTCGGTTGAGCTTTTTGAACTTGCTTGAAATTTTGAACTAAGACACTGCATGGACTACAGTGTGCCAGGAGGAAAGGACATGGGACTTGAGGAACAGGGATGTGGAATTCCTATAGCCTGACTCCCGGGACATATTGTTTGGGGTCAAGGGCAATACGTTTTCAAGTGTGTTTTGTCCTTGGGACAAGTAGGCCCAACCTCCTACAGCACAAACCCTTTGGCTGCCAGTTTACAGTATCACTTTATGGATCCGGAAAGGGCAATGTCTGCAGGTAAGGTAATATTTGTGTCCATGTTTTAAATGCTGTTCAAGCTTGTATTTATGGTTCATTAATGCAAAGCCTTTATTATTAGGGTGAGCACTAAAAGTAAACGCTGTAAGCTCGGCCTGCACTACTGACGGTGGATTCAGTATAAATGTGAATACATGTTTTCAAAGTTTAGTAATATGAGGCTATCTATAATGCTCCCAGAATGCTCTCTGATTATATGCAAATATTTGCCGAAGCTTCAAAGCAAGAGTGATGATTCTTTGCTTTCAAAATAAAATGTTTAAAAATAAATGCAAGTAGGAAAAAAACATTTTGCTACTGTAAGATTTTAGGTACCATACCTTTGCAGCATCATTTAGCAATATGATGATGTATGCTTGTATTTCCCAAAAAATATTCATAATGGAAAATCAGTGTAACCAGTTTAAATACGATTACCGGAAACAAAAATAAACAAGCATTGGCAAAGCCAGTAGGTCTGAAATTGGTGGTCAGCCTTTTGGTTTTGTCAATGCGTAACTTGTTCAGGCATGGTTTTTATAAAACCGTATCCGTGTGGGAGCTGCTGGGCCCTCACCATTCTAACAAGCATTGGCAAAAGCAAAAATAGTTTTTGGTCTCAAAAAGCACACATTGCCACAGCAGTTCCGGGCACTGAACAAAACGACTTTGTGTGCCAATAAGCTCCTTGTCAAAGAGCAGAATACTGTCACTGACAGTGAAGCCAGCTGATAGACGGAGAGAATAAGAGCGAGAGAGAGACAATTTTATTAAACACAATAGGTCATGGTTAACGCCAGGCCTAATTAGAAGCCCAATTATTAACGAAAGTCTCAAAAGTGCATCCATGGTATATATCCTTGCATTAAGTGCATATATACAGGTTCCATGAATTCACAAGAATTTACAGAAGTAGGTCAAGAAATAGTACACCTAGAAATTATTTGTGAACTGCATTTTAGCATGAGCAGATGTGCATGTGTAGATTGGCTCATGTGAAAATCTTAATGTTTCAAGTTCACTTTTCCTCTAGCCACTTTTTTCCCAACCCTGGAAGAAGTTTTACGTCTGCAACTGTCAGGAGTAAATTTCGAACCTTTTTCAGTAAAAAAAAAAGATTAGAAAAGAGTTGGTGCAAACCCAACACGCACGTTAGTAGGTTTGCACAGACTCAAAAGGGCATTCCAACCCTTGAACTATTTCTTACCAATACCTTCAGCCCAGTATGTAGACCTGCAGAAACGTGGCAGCATAAGGGAATTGCTAGTATGCAACCCTACTATGGTACGAGCCCTGGCATAATTAGAGAGGTTATATCAGAACTCTTATATAATGAGTTTGCTGCTGTAATTTGTCGCCGCATTACATGGCACAAAAGGGACAAGTGGATTCTGTTACAGGGCAAGTAGATTTATGAATCAACCTGCCCCATGGACAAGTAGATATTTTATTAAATTCCACACCCCTGAGGAATCAGAGTAGAAAGAAGGACCACCACTTTGCTTTGGGACCCTTGTGCTAGCCTGCATGGTCGCCCTCTGCTGGTGTGCCCCAGTGCTCTCCCAGATGGTGCTGCTATGCCCCTGGTCCTTACAACCTTGAGAGCTGTATTCCTTTGGGCTTGTGGCCCTGAACCTCAACAGTGGGAGAGAGAGCTGTGCTTTGTTTGTTAGAGCACAAGACTTGGGATTTGACTGCAGTAAAGCCCCATGGTGTGCTCTCGGCAGTCTCCTCATCAGCATGTAGAGCGTTTTATGCCTGCACGAAGCACATGGTGAGTGCTGTGGTAGTGGTGCGCAGCACGTGTTCAGTGCTGCCTGGTCCCTGTTGCTAAGGGCAACAGGAGGGGAGAGCTTGAGGTAGGAAGAGCTCCCCACCCACTTTGTCTGGTGCAAGCCACATATCGGTTTTCAGAAGGTACGAATCAGGAAGTGGGATGCGGAGATAAGCACCCGGAAGCCAGGCAGAGGTCGAGCCTGGTTGTGGAAGGGGCTCCCGAGAGGCAGGAGAGCCCTGTGTGTTGCCTAAACTGCAGATAGTAAGGGCAGAGAAGTCGGGCCGGGCCGCCTATCCCGAAGCACCCGACCCAGACGCATCTGCCAATTTCCACGCTGTCTTTACCTCCAAGCACAGAGAGTAGCGAATCTGCTCTGGTGGAGAGCAAAAGGAGCCCCTCCTGCCAGGGCGTGGTCCAGCAGGAGGAACTATGTGGGATGCGGAGAGCGTCTCGTACATCTCGCTGTAGCGGCCTGGCTGGGCCAGACCAAGGGCCTCTTGTGGCCTGCCAACCATTCTGCCGAACAAAGGTAAGCTAGGAGCAACAACGGCACCGCGAATTGGCAGGCCGGTCCCAGAGTGAAGCTGCAGGCAGGAGACACTATGGAGTCCTCCTGCCGACGTGAGAGAGCACTGCCCCGACTTTGGCAGTGAGGGGGCTCCTGCCGTTTGTGGTCTGTGCGGGTGACACCCCCCCGGTTGTGGACCTACTGGGGTCATTGGGAGTATCATTGGGGGACTGAGTGGAACCTCGACAGAGGTCTTGTGTTCCCCGCATAGACTCACCACATTTGGTTCCAGCTGCTGCACCACAGGTTTGTGGGCAGCTACAGTTCACTATTGGAGACCTTTCTGAGTAGATGAGGCCCTGAGGTGGTTCACTGTTGGGGTGGGGGACCGGATGTCATGGTGGCTGTGAGGATGGTGCACTGCTAATTACATGTATGCATAATGCGTTATATTAAGCACAGTTCCTACCAGTCGTTAATGGTCGCCCTAACTGTAATGACAGTGGCCTGATCGGCCTAGTGATTTATGTATTTCCTGTGAAGTCATGACGAGTGCCAGGGGCACAGTGTAATATATGTGATGGTGTTCTAATTTTTTTATGGATAATACAAAGGCTATTTTTATACAACCTTGTGTGGAGTTTCTTTTGTGGTGTGACTAGTGTGTCACTGCTCTGTGTGTTGTGTTGCGCAAACGCTTTACACATTGCCTCTGGGATAAGCCTGACTGCTCATGCCAGGCTACCAAGGGGGTAAGCAGGGGTTATCTTCAGCGTGTAACTCCATTGCCCTGACTAGAGTGGTGGGTTCTGCCAGGCTTAGGTGCATGCCCTAGCCAACCAGAAACCCCATTTCTAACAACCAGGATACCCTCATGGGTTATAATGCACTTTAAAAATACACATAACATACCCTATCCTGATGGGAGAACAGATATTTATGCCCAGACATTCGAGGTAGCGCACTCTCTTACCCATTTCAGAGCCACTAGGATGAATTTGGCCCAGTCATTTCTTATCTTCTGAACTTTGGGCAGGAGAACCAGTGGGAGATAGGAGTCATGAGCTCCACTGTAAGTGGAATGCATCTCTGAGAGTGAGGCTTTTTGAGAACTCCAGTGTGCCAAAGTGTTGAAATTGCGTGCTCTCAGTGGTGGCAAACAGATCAAGCCAGGGTTCTCCTCATCCCTGGAAGAAGCTCTCCACCACCTCCGGGTATAGCTGCCATTTGTGATCCACTAGGCATTGGTAGGCGAGTTAGTCTGCCCTGGCATTTAAAGATCCAGTCAGGTGGTTCATAACAAGGGAGACGTCCTGCTGACTCAGCCAGCTCCAGAGGCGTAGGACCTCCTGGCACAGTCCCATAAACCACACTCCGCCTTACTTCTTGCAGTATCACAGGGCAGTAGTGTTGTCCATGAAGACTTGAACCAGACTCCCTGTGATGGATGGTAAGAAAGCATTCACAACCAGGTAAATAGCCCCCAACACCAACAGACTGGTTGCTTGTGGAAACCAGCCTCCACATTAGAGTCCTCTTAACTCCAATTCCCTCAGATGACCTCCGAAACCCAACAATGATGCATCAGTCGCCACCATCAGCTCTGGGTGGGGGACGGAGTCGGGTATGCAATATCTCCAATTGCAGATAAGCAGCCACAAGTGCAGGTATTTAGCAGTCTCCTCTGAAACCTGGATAGAATCTGACCAGTTCCATTAATGCTGAGCCAATTGAGACTTTAAATCCCACTGCCGAGCACGTATGTGTCATCTAGCAAAGTAAACAAGCAGGATACAGGAGGCCAAGTAGTCTGAGTCCCTGGACCTAGCTGAAACACTAGAATCATAGACTCAATGTTCTGGACTAATTGAACCAGAAGGAAGGCTTCAAAATTGCACCGTATTAAAGATGGCTCCGATAAACGGAAGCCTCTGCAAAGGAGTCAGGTGTGGCTTCAGCACATTGATCGAGAACTCTAAAGATGTTAGAAGGTTCACTGTCGTTTGGAGATGGTGTACAAATGACTGACTTCAACAGCCAGTCACTGTGTTGTGTTCGATTTTAGATTCCGAATGAATTTCCCGATTCATGCGCTTATATAGGTACATTTCACATTGCCCTTATATAGGCATAGGAATCCAGTCCTTATTTAGGCATAGTCCATGCTACCCAAATACAGGCATGGCTACTTCCATCACTTCATCTACGTCACAACGATTTCTTGGAAAACCAGACTCTTAAGCCGTTAGGGACTTCCCCTTGCTTGGATATTGATTTCTCCAATAACTATTATGCATGAACATTTATTCCTTAGGGGTTCATTCATGACGTTCATATGCCCGACTTTTACCTCAATACTGGCATTCCTAAACACCTTCAAGGTATAAATATACCTTCACTTGCTATGGCAAAGCATGGTGTGGTTCAGTGCAGTTCGACTACCTACTTGCACGACGCAGCTTGCTACAGCAAGTGCCGAAGGAAGCCAACTCTCCAGCTGACGCACGGACTAGAAGCTGTCATCCTCCTGCAGGGAATCCAGCTCCAGTGTTTCTGACTCCCCTTGCGGGGTGTTGGGGAATCGAGTTCCAGGAAAGATATACCAATCTCTCATTCTAAGGGATGGAGCCGATTAGAACCTAGAGAAACCTTTAGCATAGTTTAGTTTTGCCAAGAATTGCCAAAGACAGCACCTACTTCTTCCCTCGTACTAGACCTAGGTCAGGTACACTGGGGTAGGTATATTTTAGAAGCACCAGTTGAGTATTTTAGCCTGTGTTATTTATGTATGTATTTTTATATATGTCATAGCAACAGAATGCTATTACAGTATTATTTTATATTACTGTTTACAATGTACGCATTATACTTCGCATTCTGTCTAACGATTGTAGCAGTTCAAATTCACCTCTCTCGCATGAGAAAGAAGACTGTTCAATAAACCCTTTCATTGAAATGCCCGTGTCTCTATTTCTGTGCAACTCTGTAGAAACGAAGAATGCATGTTTGACTGAGTGAAATAGTTATCTATTGTTTCCACGACTCTGAAGATATCGTTTCGGTTCTAGGGGAAACAAAGTTGTCATGTTTATGCGGTTGTCAGAAACTAATCCCTTCTTTTTCACTCGAGAAAGTTTCGAGTGACCTCTGAGTTAGCTAGCACACACACACTTAAGTTTAGTATACTCGATAGAGACATATTGACCTCAGTCCTATGTCAAATCTATAGTGTATATTATTCCAATGCGCAGAGCCTATTGGGAATATAGGAACTACACTACAATTGAAGTAGGGGGGGGGAAGACTGGTATCCCCAACCTTTCAAATGTACTGCATCACCACCATCACTTTTGTGAACACCCAACGGGCACTGGTAAGGCCGAAGGGGAGCACTGAAAACTAATTCACCTGGCTCACCTTGAATCACAGATAACACAGGTGGGACTAAAAGGGCAAACTAAAGTGGCTTGGTAGCGAAGATAGTAGTGGGTACTGGGCAGTAGGGTGCCCCTCCTGGCCTGTCCCTTGTCCGTTAGATCAACTGGAGAATAAAAAGGGCGGGGGAAATCGATCTGTTGCTGGAGTGCTGGGCATAGATGTCTTTACTTTGAACCTGTTCCGAAAACTGTAAAGAGTGAAATCACTGGGGATACTACCGCCCGGCATAGAAAGGCCTAGGTAGTGCGCTGTGGGTCTGCTTTCCTTGAAGTACTCCAATTCAGAGTCTGCCTTATCCCCAATGAGACTGGTGCCATCAAATGGCATATCCATTAACAGCTGGGCATCACCCCAAAAGCCTGTGGGGCTGATCCACGAGTGGTGTTGAAGAACCACGCTGGTATTGACTGCATTAGTGACCAGGTCAGAATGGATCACATACTTTGTGCGTATTCCGGACATCCTGAATGATCTGGGCTAAATTGCATGAAACTCTTCCAGGACTGTCGGCAAAACCTTGCTGACCATGTCCCACAAATATTGTGACTACCTACCCAGAAGGCAACTAGCATTGACCAAGATAAGGCTAGGCTGGCAGAAGAAAACACCTGAATTCCAAATGCTTTCATATGTTTAGATTATCTGTCAGGGAAGTCGTATAAAAGGAGCTGGGTTGGAGCGTAGGGGATTGGACAACTAGGCTTTCTGGTGTAGGATGCTGTGTGAAGAAGGCAGGATTTCCTGGGGCAGGCCTGTGAAGTCTGGCCACTTGCCTATTGATTAACGAGCAAGGTTATACCCAGGTGCCTATTAATGTGCCAGACTGCACTTTATTCAAAGGAAGGCGCTCAGTAAATGGTGGTCCAGGCTGTAGAGACTTTTGTACATTTGTTGCGACCTCAATAGATTGAAGTGTAGGTCCCAAACTTCAGCTGCATACCGGATCACCACATAAAAAGAGGCCGGCAACAGCTCTTTAATGGGATCTACATTCCATTCCAAAAGCACCACTCAACACTGTTCCTGCGATCATAATACGCTTTGGCCTCAGTCTGCTTCTTCAACGTTGGTATCCAGTGTGTGTAGACCCATTCCTCATGTATGTCAGACAACACTATGCTAGCCGATTGTTACAGCAGGTGGTGCAATAAATAGGACATCACCCTTATGACCACAAAAATATTGCTAAAAGACATGACCAGATAACAATTCTCTGACTACCAACAAGCTCACCTCAATCTATCTAGAACTACAGACGATAAACTGTTCCTGTACTAACAAGGTGAAATGTGCTCCAAAAAAAAGAAAAACAACCACCCTCTCGAAGACCTATCTGGTACAAGTACCACTTGTTAAACACTTGGCATTACACATCTCCTGGGAATCAGCACAGCACATGGCAAAGAGTAAACTCACTGATTACTTTGACAAGTAAGTCCTTTTGCAACGTTCACATCTAAATGACTGAAGGGGCTCAGTCAAATAGATGGACACATACTGCATACAGAAGCACAAAGATATCTTGGAATACACTAGCGTCCCCTTGACAATACTCACAGGGCCAATATTTATTTGCTACAGCTAGAATAATTCAATGTCATCCCCATTAATCTGCCTTGTCACGCATAGTGGAACTCCAACAACTTGCTAGCCTATTTTCTGATCCCAGCCACATACCCTACAGTAGTTTATCCACAGAAAATGTACACAAAGGGTTTGTAATTGTTATCAGGCAGGAGAACAAGTTGCTCTCCTCGATAAGAAAGATGTGAGTGGTTCCACAACGCACAAGCAGGGCAGTTGTCTCAGACGAACGGTAATGCCACTATGCAGCATGTATAATGTGCGGAAGCAAATCCTAGAACTCTCTATTTGGAAAAGAACTAACCCACCAGCACTTCTATGAAGTTATGACACAAATCCTTAGATCTCAAATGTTGAGGATTCAACACTTGCTCTTTTAGAGAGCCAAAGTACTACCGTCTTCTCGGTCCAAATAAACGTAAGCACCCTTCCTCAAAGGATCAGTCCCACTGACAATATTTTCCAATCATTTTGCACAGATCTGTAATAACCAGTGGCAAGATGTGACTCAATCTTTGGTCAGGACTTTCTCCCGATACTCAATTTATGGCTTCAAAACATATACATCCTTTATAATGGTCATACCTTTCTCACTCAAGATGCCCTAAGCCACATACAAGACAGCATCTGTAGTTGTCAGAATCCTGAAAATAATTCTTCTAAATCCACAACTGTTTAACGGTTTAAGGAAATAGTCACTGAAACTGCTTAACATTGACAATAATGAGGCTAGCTTGAAAGGTATTCTACAGAACCGTAACACCAAACGTAGCGAAAGGAGGGTACGAATATTTATTTCACTCTGCTTCCTGATATCCTGAGATCCAGTTTTCTTGTTCATCTTAGGAAGGAGATGCAACTTAATTCATATATTTTCTGGATATTGCACATGTAAATACACAGTAGCATTGCCGATTACACTTGTAGGCGATGACAATCAGCAGAAGTCAAATTTGAGACTAGAAGAGTTCCAGGATCCTTCTTTAGGCATGCTTACTTGAGAACTAATCAATTATCACTGAAGTTTCTCGAATGGCATTTTTCATAGGTTTAAAATCACTCATTACCTTTAGGGTGTGCTCAAAGCCCAAGAATGCCAAATACATAACTTACGCACCAGGGTGGGTAACCCTAATCACAATCAAACCCCAGGCTCCCCACCAGAATAGCCCCAACATGCTGCCAACAATAAGGCTTGGGAAGCATCTCGAATTCTCAGATGTCTCCAATCCATGTGGTCTACGCCTTTCTCTGAAACTATACATGCGCTCTTGAATTTAGGATGTCCTGCACACCTCACACAAATGGCGATAGATAGATATAGATAGATATCAACACCTTTGACGGAGGCCCTCATTAAGGTGGATTTTTTGAAGGTTGATTTACTCTTCTCTGCTTTACAATTTGAAACCTCTTTCTGAGCAAGACAGCGGCCAGTCCAGATTTCGACCTCTGTAGCAGATTCCTACCTTTGGCAAGACCGTGGTTACACGAAACAATGGGATCCTGCATTCATGGTGATGGGAAATCTCTACACGTAGGTTCTGCTGAAAATGCATGCAAGGCTCCTCCACAGCTGCCAAGGATTCACTTGCACGTTGGTCCACAGTGAGAAAGAAGAACAAGTGATGCACAAGGAAGCTTTGACTGCATTATGGCGGTTCCAGGTGGTTATTCATCCTGCAGCTTCTGCACCCGATAGGTTCAAGGTACAAATACACTATGACCCAGGGAAACTCAAGGAGTGCACTAATAATCATCGCTACGAGTCAGGCTTTAAATGAAATATACGACTGGAACGGGGGAGTACACTGTGCCATTAACGACAGACCTAACCAAATGCAGGCAACCCCCATAACCCCAACCACTGAATCTGAAAGGAAAAGCGATAATGTATAGTTGAAAGCAGTCTGTCACAGTACTTGACACGGTGGCTGACTGGAAAAGGGACCACAAAATTGGCAAATATGGAAATAATGCAGCAAACCATACTAGCAAGAGGGAAGGGTGAGAGCCCAATATAGACCCCCACCTTCTAGGAGGCAACGGAGGAACTTGGGGTGCTTGAGCGTCCCTTAGCATTTAAAGAAACAACCTAGAGGGCAGTTCCAGGAAAGACCAAAGAGAACACTGGGATCAGGCAAACCATGAAACGCCATGTACATCAACTACAGAAGCAGGTACATCAAACGCTCCCCATTCACCCGGGCAGGTGAGGAGCGTCGCTCTCGTGAACATGAACAGCATTGGACAATCCATCCTCTCGTGGTGAAGACACGGGGTCAATTCAGGGCTAATATGAAGGTCAAACAAGCCAACATGGGATAAAGACTGCTGATGATGCAGGATGAGAGAAGCGGGAGGGAAAGGATACGACCTTATCAGCTCGATCGTCACATGCAAGGCAGCACACTTCCCACTTGCTGCACAAGCATTTACGATTCTGCTGATCAATCTTTACTCCATGTTACAATAAAAAATATATCTTTGAGAACCCATGATACACACAGGGTATGAGAGCACTGCCAGGGCGCACAGGGCTTGTGGGAGGAGCTAGAAAATCCAATGATCATCTTTGAGCACACCAAAATAAAACAGCGAGTGTGGGCAACCTTTAATTTTATTGCATACGAGAACAGCCCCTATACCCACAGGGTGGGTGGGCATTCACTATAACACATAGGATATCTGAGTATCTCTATAACACCCAGGGGGTTTGAGAGCACCTCTGATACACAAAGATCTCCTCTGAGCACAGACTTTGAGCAGGTCGATTATACATAGGGGCTGTAAGCGGAACATATGGGGTGGGAATATAGGGTGTACTTTATTCTGTGTTTGTTGGTAAGGGGTGAGAGAGCAGTCTGTGCGAGCTTGCACATCCGCACTCCACATTAAATTTCCATTCCTCTACAAAACAGCAGCAGGCCTGTGCTTTTGAAGAACAAGACTGCACCAGCCGGAGGGGCTACTTAAGTATGTGCAGAGTAAAACCAGCAGCAACTGAAAGAAGTGATCAGCAGCTGAAAGTCCCTGGAGGCAGCGCATCTGACCTACAAATTATGCAGCTGAGCGCATAAGAGGGAAGCGGTCTGGATAAGTCAGACGCGGATCCCTTTTAGGGCTGACATTACAATGCAGCTGGAGTCAAACCTTGTGTGGAACTGAAGAAGCGTGAGTGACCGAGGGGCTTCGACTCTGCACACGCGGACTCCCTACAACTTGACTACGCAGTAGTTGTGGGCATCGGATGAAAAGGTGTCATTGTAATGGACTGGTACCTCGCGGAAAGGCTTATGCTCAATACAGGAGGACTCCGTTGGTTACGGTGACACGTCAATAACTGCGGCTATGAGCCAGATCTGTTTATTTAGAATGTTACGACAAAGGTAGTAGGCCTGACATTTACTTTGAAAAAACAGATGTTTAAGCGAATGGGCATTCAAGGCTGGATTGCTGTACATTGTGCTAAAGCCTGTCAACATGTAATTTGTTACTGAAACCTCACAGATTACCCTGGCAGGCAACAGTGTTGGTGTCTCCCTCCAACACCCCCTTGGGTAGAGAATCTACACTGAGATGCTCATTCTCAACCCTATTAGGATTGGGGTCTATATGGTTTGAAGAACTCCAGCTTTATTCATATTTGCAATCTTTATGACTTTACGCCTCATAGTTTCCTTGTGGGGAATCTTATGTTCAAGCCAATGATATGGCAGCGAACAGGGAAAGGTTAGATCAGAGCCATAGCTCAGATACGTTTATGCGGTACGGTAACCGACATCAGGCGGCTGCAGTCGGGACAAGCCTTGAACCCGGGCATCCTACCGGCACCGATGGAGTCGTTCGACTCGAAACGGATCCAAAAAGGATCGAAAAAGCTTAGTCAAAAAGTGACTAAAGGGTACTACTCTCTCCGGACCTGCGCTTGCTGGTGTGGAAAAAAGAAGAACTGACGCCAGCGCGCGAGGGTGGCGTCTAAGTGCTCCAGCAACGCCATCCCGGCACCAACGACAGACGCGGAGCCGCAGACGACGCCTACCGACGACACCTACCGACGCGCAGGGGTACTGCTACGCAAAATTTTCCGGATCCAGTCTGACGCCTGGGGATATTCTAAGGTAAGGAATCTAATACGTGGGAGAGGTGTGGCGCCGCGGCCAGGGCGACTGATGCTGGAATCTGGGGACCACGGTTCGATCCCCGGCTCCGGCGGCAGGTTAGCCCAGCACCATGTGACTCTGGGCAATAGCTCACTTAATCTTCCCGACGGCCCCCAGCGCCTAGAGACCCTTACGGGTGATTGTGCGCTTTACAAATGTGGACTTTACTTTACTTAATACTAACCTGTTTCTTTCAGATACGCCTTATAGGCTGGCATGGTATTATTCTTCGTTAAAGCCTGGACAGAGGTATTTTGTTGCATGGAATCTCATAGAATACGATCGTAGGAAAAAGTTTTGGTGTCTTCTTCTGACAAAGCGTTCTTGTCTGCTCTCCCAGGAGGGGATATTTTTTGCCAATTGTGATCTTGTACAAATTTAGACTTTTTTTTATACTGCATGCCTGATGGTTGCCTTGTGCAAAACTTATTCTTACCGTTGTATATAGTTTGGCTAACTAAACTTGTGCATACATATTTGTAATTTCATAGCTACGCGCCTGATAGTTGTTCGCCTGAGTTGGTTATGGTGACAAGACAACAAAGGCTATACACTTGATTGGTTAACTGAGAAAAATGATGGCAGGTGTCAGATCTAATCTGTTTACTAAGAAAAGTTACAGGAAAGGCAGTAGGACTGACGTACTCATTGTGAAAAAGCATTTGTTAAAGCCAAAAAGCTTTGAAGCGTATATTGCTGTTACACGGTGTTAAGAAAGCCTGTAGACCGGTATTTTACAGCATTTAAATCTCTCAGATTATCTTAGAATGAAAGGGTGTTGGTAAACCCATTTGACAAACCCTTGAGACAGAAGATTTGTGCTGCGATAATCCTTGCTAGACGCTTTTAGAAAAGCCTGACGGATACAGTGGTCTGCCAGTCTTGTACTGAAAATAACCATAACACATAATACAACATATACATACAGAGGGCCCTGGGTCAGCCCTCTTCTCCCATTGGTCTGTTCATTCATTAGGGGTCTGCCCATGAAAGCATGCAGCGTGGGGCAACGGGTCAGCCAACTTCAGTCCTGGCTGTACTGTGAGTGATGACATTTTGCCTAATCATGTGTGCATCCCCTGAAATGGAGTGTGTGTCAGGGCCCAGTCAGTCCTTTTGTGGTAAATAAATAAATAATACCCTATTTTTGACTAGACATATATCATAACAGATAGCTCAATAAATAAGAGTCAAGATTCGAGGTAGTAGGAGTTTTGCAGGTTTAATACAGCATAAGGACAGGAACAAGACAACCTGCATAGGAATAGGATGACAGGGCCCAGCAGCTGCTGGGGCTGGGATGAGCGCGCTGGCTCTTAATAACAATACATGAGCATATATACATAACGCAAACACATAGCATTACATTGCAGTAGGCGTAGCAGTGGGTGGAACAGAAGGCGTGACGCGTAGCAGTCGCGAAAGATAAGGGTACAAAGGAGGTGTAACAGGGCGTATACATAGACATGTGATCCAGACGTAACAGAATATGTCATGAAATGGGCGGAAACATAGGAGGGGGCTACCTAAGGAGCCGGGACCTCTAACCTGGTGGTGCGCGCAAACTGGCAATGACGTATTACTAGGAGAAGCTGGGGGCTATGAACTCTGTGCTAGGAGCAGAGACTAAAGTCTGGAGGGTCGGAGCGACATGTACCTAAACCCTATCTAGTATCTGATGTTTAGGGAACATGTTGATATAAACTAGAAGTCATGAGGGGAAAAGCTAACTGACTCTAAGACTAGAGCATGCATTTATTCTTCATATAGTGCGTGATGAAGAATATTAAATGACCATTAAATACAGTATTTCTCTTAACACGGAGCCGCATAGGCTAGACAATGACGGAAACTATTGATGCGATTCAGTAGCTTAGGAATGCAGAGAAGGAGGACTGAACTGATAACTGGAATCATAACATACTCTTGGCAGACTCAGAGGCAGAGCCAAGCTGCACCGGGCACTGCGAGGCAGGAAGTAAGTGAAAGGTCGAGGATACAGGTGGGGGCTGGATCGCTCCTCAGCGAGGCTTCAGGAGACAGGAGCTGAATCTGATGTCCGGGCCCTGTTGAGGCCTGGAAACGGGGACTTTATAATGAAATAACGTGCACACTGAGAAGCGTGGCAACATTACTTTACATAAGCCTGATATTCGTAGTATTCACGGGGACTGGAAAATGGCATACCAGAGGTGGACACAACTATAATTGCGTCTTGAATCGGACATGGGGAATACATATGCATATTTAATCATGCACACATAACATATGATGGATGACACGTAGGGACACAGAACATGACAAAATTTACTTTTCCACATTCCCTCCTTGTCACTACGTTTCCATCAGGAAACATCAATATTCATGATACCATCTATCATTTCATACAGTACCATTTGTTCATCTCGAATTGTCTTGGAACGAGATTTAGAACGGGGCTTGGGACTAGGAATACAAGAGGTAGCACACATGCCGCAAATCGCAGGGCCACATTGTATACAGAGGCAGCAGCTGAATATGATCGCTACTGCTATACCTAGAAGGGACAGGACTTTCCATCCCCAGGCGGAAATTATATTCCAGAACCAACCGGACCATGTCCAGGTGCCTGGATCTTGGTGTAATAGATGGGCAATTTTATGAAGTCTGGTTATAGCTGAATAAACAGACGGCGCGTTATTTGGAATGAAAATGCAGCAACTAGATCCGATAAGTCTACAGGCCCCGCCCCCTATCGGCCAGTATGACGTCAAGGACGAGACGATTCTGGAGCACAACAATTCTCATAAAGGATTGCTCTTCGGTTAAGTTACCTAGAGCGGAGGCAGTCTCATCTACTACTGCTTCAAGGGTTCTTGTTAACCTACGAATTAGCTTACTATTTACAACTGTACCTAAATAAGGGAACACACCTTTATCAATATCAATGAATTGCTCTGCAGCAGTTTCAGTATAATCGACAATCGGGAGGTTTCTCTTGTGTCTGGTATGTACTAGGTAGGAATTCCTATGGTAGTCAGGTGGGGCTAGAAAAACAGGTGGCAGTAGGAAGGCAATGTAACAGGTTCCCTCCCAATCGAGGGGCAGACGAACATATGCAGTTTGACCACAAACAAAATAAGAATGACGTGAAGCTTTAAAAATAGATTTCTCACTGTCACTATACTTGATAATAGTAGTACAATCACTATATCCTACGTGTACAGAACCATAATTACGGACACATAATTCGCCTTTGACTGGTAATACTGAAATAGCAGGTGAGTCTGGAGTAGTATCAGACTGAACATTCAGGACCATAAAATTCGAAGAATAGTTACCTAAATTATACACTTCATTTTCTGGATCTAAACCTGTTCTGTGGGGGAAACCTTGCTTGTCTGGGAAACATGTACTGTTAAGAAAAGACATATCTGTTGAGGATAACGTTAACGTGGACCATGCTCCACACGAACCATTATGTGAAAAAGGATAAGAAAACAGTGGCAGAACTCCCTTCGACGTCTGGAAAGGGGGGAGTCGACCACACACCCAACAATTAGTGGCATTGCTGGTCTGGTGTGAATAATGTAACATGCGGATAAATGTATTGTTACGCATAGCGAGGCGGTATGAATATTCGTGAGGAGGCAGATCACTAAACGTGTGCTCTACTGTAACATTAGAAGGCTTATTTACATGTGAAACTGGAAAACACAGGAAAAATGCGTAACTAGTGCAGGAAATCATTATGCTGATGAATAATATGAAACTTAGAAAAACGATACATCGGTTTGAGTTTTGACTAACTCTCTCACTATGGGGGTCTATTTTATACATGTCAGAAACAGTCTAACCGTTTCACCTAGGGGAGGACTTAGACAATCAAACTGACTGACTTATTTTACTAGACCTTAGCTTTTGCTTATACTCCTGCTGCGGAGTTTTCTCTACCAAGGGAGGGGTTGTATCAATGTCATTTGCGGGACAGTCCTTAGGAACAATGTTTTGACAAGTCTTGATATCCTGGGAAATGTTCTTGGAGACCGGTTTCAGTCCTTTAAAAAGTTTAACATGAGAAAGGTGCACCCAGCCGCGGCGTCCTTCCAACTTCACGGCTGTACGGGTGGTGAGGAGGACCTGTCGGGGCTCTTTCCAACGAGGCTCCAGCGGACTTGATCTGTCAAAGTTCCGGACGAGCACCATCGAACCTGGAACGATTTCATGCGGTGCCACCTCGGTATTGTCTGGAAATGCGGCAGCAACCTGTGAACGACATGAGTTGAGGGCAGACATCAAGGAAGCTAGGTAATCTGTCAGCATATTACATGAAACATCAGTAATACTTCGGGGTCTAGGAGTACCCCACATGTTAGGGGGGCGGCCGAAAATGACCTCATACGGGGACAGACCTGATCTGGAATGTGCGACCATGCGCATATAAAACAAAGCGACTGGCAGAGCTACTAGCCAGTCCACACCCTTATCTTTACATATTTTGGCAATTCGAATTTTCAGAGTTTGATTATGTCTCTCTACTAGACCGGCTGCTTCAGGATGGCGTACACAATGAAACTTCCACTGGTACCCTAACAACAGGGAAACGTGCTTCATCAGTTCAGATGAGAATGGCTGACCGTTATCAGAATATACGACTCTAGGGAGTCCATATCGAGGGAAGAATTCACGAACCAACTGTTTGGCAGTGGTCGCGGCTGTGTAATCTGGGACTGGATATGCTTCTGTCCATCTGGACAAAGCGCATACAACTACAAGGACATACTTGAAACCTCGACATCGCTCCATCTGAATATAATCCATCTGGAGGACTTCAAAAGGGTGGTCAGGAGGCTGGAATCCCCCTTGTTCCACCGGGACACTTTTACCTGGATTAAACTGACAACATATCATACAGGTACGGACTTTCTGCTTAGCTGCAGCTCGTAAATGCTTGTTGAACCAAATGTTCTGGATACTGTCTAACATTGCTTTTTCCCCTAAATGTGCTGGACTATGTGCGGTATTAATAATGACTTGAACCATAGAGTCGGGGAGAAACCATGTGGCTCTACCCTTCGTTAACCATCCTTGATCTGTCTGGACCCCTCCTTGTTCGGACCATTTCTTGATTTCATCGGGAGTAGCATGTAACTGGATATCTATGACATCTTGTGTAGGGTCCTTAACTGTCATACATGTAGTCAGATCTGGAGTGTGTGTCATGTTAACTGGAATGTCTGGAGTCTGTGCTGTAAGCTTGGCTGTGCGATCTGCTAGATCATTACCTTGGGAAATAATGTCAGTAACTTTCGTATGTGCTTTGCATTTCATGATAGCAATGGATGTCGGTAAATGTATGGCATCTAACAGAGCTTGAATAAGGAGACCATGCTGAATCTTGGTTCCATGAGAAGTCATGAAACCTCTCTCCTGCCAGAGCACTCCAAAGTCGTGTACAACTCCAAATGCGTAACGTGAATCTGTGTAAACATTAACTTTCAGGTTCTTGGCGTGTATGCAGGCTTGTGTCAGAGCAACTAGCTCTGCTGCTTGAGCGGACAGGGTATCAATACGGTGTGTTTCAATAACTTCAGTGTCAGTAGTCACTGCATACGCGGCGACTAGTTCTCCTGTACTAGTTCTCATACATGAACCATCCACATAAAGTGTCAGGTCAGGGTCTGGTAACGGAATATCTGTCAGATCTTGTCTTGGCTTCGTCGTAATGTTAACTACTTCCACGCAATCATGTTTGGCTGAATTTGAATTAACTGATGGTAATAGTGTAGCAGGATTCAGGATGTTGCAGCGTCTAATTTCTATGTGTGGCTGAAACAGTGTCAATTCATAACCTGTTAAACGTGCAATTGTCAAGTGCTGTGTTTGTGTTCGATTTAAAAGAACTTCCACGGAGTGTGGGACTTGTACTGTCAAGGAATGTCCTAAAAGTATGGAATCACTTTGTCTGATAGCTAGGGCTGTGGCTGCAACTGACTTGAGGCACGCAGGCAACGCCTGGGCGACTGGATCTAGTGTGCTAGAAAAATAAGCACAGGGCTTGTATTGTCCTGCTTGATCTTGTGTAAGAACAGATAATGCTGTACCTTCACGTTCTGTGACGAAAAGTGTAAAAGGCTTACTGTAGTTCGGTGTGGCTAGAACTGGAGCTTGGCATAAAGCTTTCTTTAACTCGTCAAAACTAAGTGTATGTTCAGATGTCCAAGGGAGGACAGTCGATACGGCTGCCTCCTGTGTCGTTAACTGTATCAGTGGCTTGGCTAGAAATGCATACTGAGGAATCCATTGTCTGCAATAAGAAGTAAGGCCAATAAAAGCACGTACCTCCTTCTGGGTTCTGGGCTGGGGAAGACTCGCTATTAACTGGATACGGTCTGGTGTCAACTGCCTACCCCTCTTGGACAGTAAGTGTCCTAAGTAGACCACTTGCTGGACACAGAATTGAAGCTTCGAAGGGGACACCTTGTGCCCCATCTCGGCTAGGAAATACAGAACCGTCAGTGACGCTCGCTCGCAGTCACGTTCAGAACGAGCTGTGATCAGTAGATCATCGACATACTGGAGCAGGGCAGTGTCAGTTGGCATGTGAACATTGTCTAGTTGTCTCTTGAGTGCTTGACTGTAAATACTAGGGCTTTCTGTGAAACCTTGAGGAGCGCGTGTAAACATATAGCTCCTTCCATTTAAACAAAATCCGAAAAGAAACTGGCTGTCTGGATGAATAGGAACACTAAAAAATGCGTTCTTGAGGTCTATTACTGTGAAGAACGTGGCTTCGGAATCAATGGCTGTCAATAGGGAAGAGATATCTGGGACAACTGGGTACTGAGGAATAATACATTTATTAAGTTCTCGTAAATCAATCACTAATCGATATACTGGGGGTGCATTTGGATCAGTACGTTTCATGACTGGAATGATCGGAGAGTTGCATACATTGGAGTCAGTTTCTACAACTACTCCTTGAGCCATGAGCTCGTCAATAATTTTGGATAAGGCTGCTACAGCCTCAGGTGGCAATCTATACTGCCTGATTCGTGGTAACACTACACCTGGTTTGAGAGTCACACGATGGGGTGTGATTTGCATGTAACCTACATCAGTTGGACCTTGCGCCCATAAATGCTGCGGGACATTAGACAGTCTGGAATCAAAATCTCGTAATACATAGTGACCCTTAAAGTCACGTAGGAACAGACGTATTCCCTCCGGGGAACAACATATAACGGCACCTAACTCTTTCAGTGTTTTAATGCCTAATAGATTTTCTGGACATGACTTAGTAAGTAACAGATCAGTAGTGCGGGACAATGGACCTACTTCTAGAGTGACTGGCTTTGAAATCTCATTAACGATAGGCTTTCCTGAAAATCCAAGGGAAACATTTCTTGAGCCTGAGAGCGGAGCCCCTGGAACTTCGGCGTGACTGATGGTGGTCCTACTTGCCCCTGTATCAATCAAAAACTTTCTGTCTTTCCCTAATACTTGACTGTGAACATAGGGACCCTCTTGATCTACAGGTATCTCGATGAGAGGCAAGCCTACCTCCCTCTCTAGGCTGTTTCATGAATATGGCTGGTACTCTGGATACTCAGACTGTGCATACTGGTACATCTGCTGTGTAACATGCTGTGTTGCAGCAATAGGCTGCGGTGCTGTAACTGTCTGTGGTGCATTCTGTGACTGAGGAGTCTGTGAAACTTGTTCTTGTCTAGGCGGACGTGGTCTTTCTTTAGTCTTACCAGTAGCTATGTTATGTTTCAGAACTGCACACTCATTTATAAAATGACCTGGCTGTTTACAATAATTGCAGTTCCCTTTAACGGGAGCTGCAGGATGACTGGCTTGATTCGGACCCCTCTTCTGACTGTCTTGAGGAACAGATTGTGCAACTAGTACTTTCATTTTCGTGTCTTTCACACGTTTTCTCTCATGTTCTTGCTCTTCCCTGATTCTATTCTGGTGGTACTGAAGCATCTGGAGCATCTGGGACGGAGTATTTGCTTGCCAGGTGCTTTCGACTTTCAGAACTCGGTTTTTAACTTGTGAGCTTGAATTCTCGACTAATTTAGTAACGAAAAGGTGAGGGTATGACTCACTACTTGTCTTGAGGCCACTGTTGATACTAAAGCACTTTTCAAACCTAGAATAAAAATCACTAATATCTTCATCTTGTTTCTGTTTACAGGCTGAGATTGCATCCCAGTCTTCTTTTCTCGTTGTTAATAATCTGGGTAAAACTTGAATTAATAATTCTGGTAATTCTTTACATTTCTCTCCTAGACCAGTACCTGGTACACGTATCTTATCTTCTGCTTCTAGGACTGCCCAATCTATCTTTTTCTCTCCCACCTCCCATTCTTTTTCCTTTAGCTTTTCATACACCCCTGCGGGCAACAGAACCTTTAACATTTTAATGATATCTGGGTAAGTGTATTCTCCCATACGGAGCATGTCTTTTAATTCTCTATGGAACCCTGCTGGATCTTTGTCATGACAGGGAATTAATTTCTTCATTTCGAGGAGTTCCATCTTTGTGATCGGAGTGTATACAAACACTCGCTGCATTTCGCCACCCGTTCCTCTGACTGGGTGGACTTCTCGTAACGGATTCTGTCTGTCTATGTAGAATGATTTACTTTCTGGGGGTGAAACATGGACAAAATGCGGGTTCAAGAATGTTCTATATTTATGACGTTGTTCTAGAATGACACTAATTAAATCGGTACCTAGACCTCTCCATCTATACTGGAGTAACTCGTTCAGGATATCATGTAACGGGCCTGGATCAGAATGTTGACCCTCATACAGAGTAATGAGGTGCTGAATCATATACATACCCACCAGTCGCTGCTCGGCTGGGGGCATTTTCAGGAACATTTGTGCCACTATTTCGTCTGGAAAAGTGGTAGAATCAGTAATCCATCGGACTGCTGACCGAACTATTTCCTGTTCATGCATGGTACTTAACTCACTATAACCGATTCGTGATTTCAGAATGTGATCGGTAGCTTGAAATACTTGTTCTAGGGAACCTTGTTCTGGTGCTGGATGATGGAAAATAGACTTGTGTTCTAGACGTAAATGGCGATCTGGAAATCTAGGTTTTCCTACATACGCTATTCTGGCAGTATTCTCGTCGTCTTCCTCTTCAGGATCAGAGGTACTTTCTTTCTCGCTTACTTGTGCGGCTTTACGCTGTTCGTGTATCTTTATTATTTCTCTACGGATTTTCTTGTACATACTTTCCATGGCACCAATGGTATTGTGCTTTCCTTCGGCTATATTATCACTCCACTTTGTTAGAGTTTTCATTTCTTCCGGGTCTTTAGACGGGTAATCTTGTTCTCTTATTAGACAGTTAATTAAGAACTTTAATATCATGCGCTGAATCTCGGCTTTCCTTTGAGACATGGCATCACTAATACTTTGTGGGTCATCCCCTGTACGGATGAAACGATATATCCTGTCTAGATCTTCTTTCATATTCGGCAGGGTGACTAGATACTCGGTCACTCTCCTTACGCGTACGGAATATAAAACCATATTAAACTCGCCTGGAACTGGGTCATAGACACATTCGCCAAGGGTTTGCCTGATTTCTGCAACAGACTTATTACTCTTGGGAGTACGCTGTGATGCTTGAGCATGTAATTCGAGTGCTGATAAACGCTTGTATGGCGGCGGAGTTTGAGGAAGACCTCCTCCTGCGGCCCCTAAACTAGAATCATCAACTGATGCTTTTCGTCCTGGCAGGGTCGGTAATTGTAACGTGGGCTGGACTTGTATGGCGGGCTGACCCGGGGGGGCTGTTAAGGGCACCCCGGTGTCTGGAGGAGCAGGAATTACCTGATTTACAGGGACTGGCGGAGCGCGAACAGGATTTGCATATTCGGGGACTGTGTCGTCCAGATAGGACGAAATAAAAAATATCAGCTGCGGTCGGTTTGTGACGTAGCTTGGTCGGAACTAACGGTGGCGGGAAATTACTGGATGCCTCTGGGGTCGCTTTTGGCAAGCCCTCAGCAAGAAGAGGATACATACCCTTGATGAGGGCATTCCTCTGTCTGTCTAATTGCTCAGTTCTAACTCGTTCACCTATCTCGATTAATTCTCTTTCTTGGGCTCGTTCTTGGGATTCTCTACTTAGTTCTGACTTTCTGATTTCTTTTTCGGTTCTCTTATGAGCTTCTTTGCGCCATAGCTCGATGGCATCTTTCTGTGACTGTCTGGCTTTCTTTTTCCATAATGCTTCTTCTACTCGCATGATGCATTCGGCATCCCATGTACCCGATACGGGCCATCTATACTTTTCTTCTAACTGTTTGGTATACTCTACCCATAAATCTAGATACAATATGGCACTTATGCCATGTTTCTGATACATAAAGTGACCTGGACTGTCCCTAGGCGGGACGGGAACTGCTGCTTCCAGCAGACCCTTTCTAGTCTTTAACTGACGTAACTTGGAAAATATGGGCATGACTGAACTGTAATCTAGACACAATACAATACACAATAAACACGATACTTATTTCCCATTCATACCACGACATTAGAATACATGAAAAACATTTAAAATAACAGTTCGGACAGAATACTACCTGGAAATACTGAGAACAGAACACATGAATTTTCTCGAGAACAGAAACTGACTAGAACAGAAACTAGATGCACTGCTGAAACAGTACGAAACTTACCGGTCTCTTAAAGAGACACGTCAGGACCCGCATCCACCGAAGTGGACACTTCGTTTGTGGGACTGTGTACCACCAACCCACAGACCAGAGTCAATTAAATTGACCCTGTCTAGATACCACCCCAGTAACGGTACTCACCGGGCAGCAAGAACGGAAGGCCTCGGACTGGACTGGACTGCTACGACGACGAACTTCGGACTTCAGTTACGGGTGGACCTCCGGATACCTCGGACCTTGGACTCTTGGCTTGGGCTCTGGTCGGGACTCGCCGCGTTCCTCCACCGTCTCGTCTGGATGCTGGACCGCCTCCTCCGTCTCCTCCGTGGGCCTGAGGGATACTTGAGCAGAAATATCTGCCACTGCGCAGAAGAGTTCCGTCACGACTGCAGAGGGTCAGGGGGTCGGCGTGGCTTCACCGACGCGTGGGGAAAGGGCAAGTCCCTATTCGGGCGCCATTATGTGGTAAATAAATAAATAATACCCTATTTTTGACTAGACATATATCATAACAGATAGCTCAATAAATAAGAGTCAAGATTCGAGGTAGTAGGAGTTTTGCAGGTTTAATACAGCATAAGGACAGGAACAAGACAACCTGCATAGGAATAGGATGACAGGGCCCAGCAGCTGCTGGGGCTGGGATGAGCGCGCTGGCTCTTAATAACAATACATGAGCATATATACATAACGCAAACACATAGCATTACATTGCAGTAGGCGTAGCAGTGGGTGGAACAGAAGGCGTGACGCGTAGCAGTCGCGAAAGATAAGGGTACAAAGGAGGTGTAACAGGGCGTATACATAGACATGTGATCCAGACGTAACAGAATATGTCATGAAATGGGCGGAAACATAGGAGGGGGCTACCTAAGGAGCCGGGACCTCTAACCTGGTGGTGCGCGCAAACTGGCAATGACGTATTACTAGGAGAAGCTGGGGGCTATGAACTCTGTGCTAGGAGCAGAGACTAAAGTCTGGAGGGTCGGAGCGACATGTACCTAAACCCTATCTAGTATCTGATGTTTAGGGAACATGTTGATATAAACTAGAAGTCATGAGGGGAAAAGCTAACTGACTCTAAGACTAGAGCATGCATTTATTCTTCATATAGTGCGTGATGAAGAATATTAAATGACCATTAAATACAGTATTTCTCTTAACACGGAGCCGCATAGGCTAGACAATGACGGAAACTATTGATGCGATTCAGTAGCTTAGGAATGCAGAGAAGGAGGACTGAACTGATAACTGGAATCATAACATACTCTTGGCAGACTCAGAGGCAGAGCCAAGCTGCACCGGGCACTGCGAGGCAGGAAGTAAGTGAAAGGTCGAGGATACAGGTGGGGGCTGGATCGCTCCTCAGCGAGGCTTCAGGAGACAGGAGCTGAATCTGATGTCCGGGCCCTGTTGAGGCCTGGAAACGGGGACTTTATAATGAAATAACGTGCACACTGAGAAGCGTGGCAACATTACTTTACATAAGCCTGATATTCGTAGTATTCACGGGGACTGGAAAATGGCATACCAGAGGTGGACACAACTATAATTGCGTCTTGAATCGGACATGGGGAATACATATGCATATTTAATCATGCACACATAACATATGATGGATGACACGTAGGGACACAGAACATGACAAAATTTACTTTTCCACACTTTAGTTTTCCATTTTCGCATTATACAGGACCCCTTTCATTTCTGGAGTCTCTTGCAGCTTTTTAGGTCTCGGCTAGCCGCGCGAAGCGCGTCTCCGCCGAGCCCCTTTTGTCGGCATGTGTGCTTCCCAGGAGACAGTCCTGGCCGCGCGCATCGCCTTGGAGGCGATTTGAAAGTGACACGCGCACGAGCGCTGCGGCCAGGCGCTGTCTCCTGGGAAGCACACACGCATGCGCATACACACACAAGTGGCCACATACATACAGAGAGATTCCCCCCCCACACACATACACACACGCGCATACAAGCTGCATTCCCTCCATGTCACTCGCTAACTCCTTCTCCTTCCGTTTTTATCACCCTTTGAACTGTGCACTCCCGCCTACATATCTGGCCGCTTACCCTCGATGCCCATGTTGCAACTTTCATACAGCCTCCCCCACACACATACACACGCGCACGCACACAGACACACGAGTGCTGCCCCCCCACCCCCCCCTCGCACACAGACACACACATGGGTGCCCCGCCCGTAACGCCTCAGCTAGAGACGCCTTCACGGGCCGGACAGAGCCCCACCGGGAGGAGAGCCGCTAGATTGCCCCAGGAGCCCCGCCTACGCCCGGACAACAGACAGCACCCCCGACGGCCCGCAGAGCCCCTCGGAGGCCCCGCTCCAGCGCCGCATCTCTTCAACGCTGCCACGAGCCGGACCTACCTCCGGGCCTCTGCTGAGCCCTGCCGGTCCACAGCTGTTCCCCGCATTGTCCGCGGCATCCCGGACCCAGGTACTGTTTAGTGTGTGCTCGAGGGCGCCGTCACGGACTCGAAGGTCCGCCCCTCATGAGATCTGTTTGCTGACTGTTAACCCCTTGCAGGGCACACACGGAGCTCAACACTTCGAGAACTGTTGTGGTTAACGTTCCTGCTAGAGAGAAAGAGATTGAAGTTTTGTCTAGTGTCAGTTTTGACCTGCCATAATGTAGCACAGTCTAGGGTTAATGTGCGTGCTGTGAAAATGCGTACTCTGCGGATCAAAGATCTGTATTTTAACAGAACCAGAAGTTTGTTTTTTATTTTTTTATTCTGAAACTTTTTCTTTTAAGGTGAAGTCCCTGTGCCAGGCCGGCAGCTCCTCTGGGTGGCGCCGGGTGACCAGGACCTGAAATGAGCCCTTCTTTTGGGCGCTCCCGCGGCAGCGCCATCTTTCATCGTCTGCCAAGGTGAGGTCTGGCCCGTGGCGCAGGCCTGTCATTTCCTCCACGTCTGGGCGAGACTTCCGGTGTGGTTTCCCAGCGGTGCGGTGCGGCCCTGCCCTGCGGCCACCCGGCCAGGGCGGCGGAATAATGGGCACCGGCGCCCCCTCATCACGGGGCGGGGAGCGTGATCAAAAGAATCCATGCAGGCTTGCGCCCCCTGGTGGCTGCAGGACCTCATGCGACACCGCAGTATGCCCATCCGAAGCTTGGCACCTTGGCTGTGAGCTGGTTCACCCATCCCACAGGCTGGCACTGCCTGCTGGGCATGGAAGCTGACAGGACGTATGGTGAACGCATGCATTCCTATTTGGCCTCATGCGTACACCGCAGTATGCCCATCCGAAGCTTGGCACCTTGGCTGTGAGCTGGTTCACCCATCCCACAGGCTGGCACTGCCTGCTGGGCATGGCAGCTGACAGGACGTATGGTGAACGCATGCATTCCTATTTGGCCTCATGCGTACACCGCAGTGTGCCCATCCAAAGCTTGGCACCTTGGCTGTGTGCTGGTTCACCCATCCCAAAGGCTGGCACTGCCTGCTGGGCATGGAAGCTGACAGGACGTATGGTGAACGCATGCATTCCTATTTGGCCTCATGCGTACACCGCAGTATGCCCATCCGAAGCTTGGCACCTTGGCTGTGAGCTGGTTCACCCATCCCACAGGCTGGCACTGCCTGCTGGGCATGGCAGCTGACAGGACGTATGGTGAACGCATGCATTCCTATTTGGCCTCATGCATACACCGCAGTGTGCCCATCCAAAGCTTGGCACCTTGGCTGTGTGCTGGTTCACCCATCCCAAAGGCTGGCACTGCCTGCTGGGCATGGAAGCTGACAGGACGTATGGTGAACGCATGCATTCCTCTTTGACTGTTCCCTGTGGCCCTACCTTCAGGCAAAGGAGTGCTAAGGTGGGCTAGCCCCCGCCCTGACACCGCGTCACCCACCAGGTGCACAGGAATGCGGAATCAATGGTCTGGTTAAAGTGAACACGTGACCAGCCCAACCACATCCCGGAAGCAGCTGGCAGCCTTCCATCTTAATTCGTGCACATTTTCACGGCGGTGCCAAGTTTTTACCAAACTTTGCGAAGTATATGGGAACGTTGCAACTTCTTCTCGAGGTCAAGTTTTTTCACTTTGACACTTCCGCAAGCACCTCTTGACTTTGGTACCAATTTATGGCACTCACGTCATAATTAACGCCAACAAACGGTTCTGAATAAATCGTTCTCAGCGTACAATGGTGTTCTTTTTTTACGTACAGCTCGGTGCTTTAGTTACTCAGCCAATCGATAATCTTGCATTCTGGGATTTGTAGTCCTGATATTACAGCAAGTTAAACAATGTTATAAATCTCAGCAAGCAACCAAAAACCTGGACTGGATCTGGGACACTAAAGAGTTCTGTAGAATATGCTCAGCGGGAGGTAAAGATGCTGCTTGTCGATGAGAGGTACTAAGCCTTGTGGACTTGAACCTTTAGTAACACCAATACAGACTTAGCTAAAAATTGTATGCAACCCATTGTCATATACAATGCCAATAACTCAAACTTTAATGCTGCGAGACCTATTGCATTGCAAATGCTTGTTAAACAATGCTACCAGGCAGGCTGTTAGCTGCTCACATCTCCAGAAATCTACTGCATTTCCAGAGGCAACTGCTTCTAAACTGGGCTGCCAGCCTGTAATAAGATTTTCCCTTAGCTTATAACTCTTTTACCATTCAAAGGTGGCCACCACATGTAGAAATATTATGTCAGCCATCTGAAATAGGAAAGGTAACACTATGAACAATACCATTCCAAGATGGCCACCCAGTACAATGTTTACTGAAGGCATGGTTTTATGAATAGTATACAACAGTTCCACTGATCAAAGATGCCCAAATGTTGCTTATAAATGTGTCAGCCATGTTGGAAAACTAGGTACAGTAGAATTCAATAAGCAACAATGGAGTACCACCCCCTGGGAGAAAAACAGAAAAAAAATATTTTCTGTGTCTAGAGCGTAAAGCTCAGGTTAGCACAGTCTGCCCCAACCCGTTCAAGGACAAAGCCTGTCCTTGAAGAAGACCCCTCACTCACCAACCTAGTTGGTGACATGCTTCATCATCGGGGTCCCACCCCATAGGCCGAATGCCCATAGGGTGTGCTGCGACACCTGATTACAGTGGAGCAGGTTTTTTTTATATTTATATGTGCAGAAAGTTACAGTGAAACGTGTGTTAAAAAAGGGGCCAATCTACTCACAAGATTTTATTCTTGAGTGTTTGGACCCTTATAAAACAGTGTGGCACCTGTGCCTAACTAGGAAGGCTTTGGTGTCTCAAGAAGTGTGTTAATTAAGAATAGCGAGGTGTGCTATGTGATTTATACAAGTTAGGTCTACATGTTTCAACCATTCAAAATTATTGGTTTTCGTCAGGACCGTGGTGGTTAAACGGGGTGATCCGCACACGCTAAGGTGCGTCCAGCCCACGCTTAACTAAAGACCAAAAATGATGGTCTAGTGTAAAAAAGTGTCTTTATCCTGGGTCAGGAAAAAAACCTGCAAGAAAGAAATTGTTGTATAGGGTTGGGATTACATACTGGGGATGACAAAAGACAAGGGTACACATTTAACAATTAAGGTGTTAAGTGAAATCGCCCAAGTAAGGTGACACAGGCACACCTTATTGATCAGCACGTACCCGTGGTCTATCAGCAATGATAGACTAATGTGCTTCCAACGGTAAATTACCGGAGCGTAGAACCACTCGACATTTTGTGGATATAGTGGACTAATGGTATGGCAAAGGTGGTGGGAGGGAAAGTGAGGGAGAGTGATCGGCAATCATAATGCGGCGTTTGGCAAGTTCAAGCATTGCAACTGGTGTGCGACGGCTAAGTGATCGTGCCGCTTTTAAGCGGGAGGTGTAATTGACCTATGTACAAAACTTGTGTATTGTTCGATTCAGCTTACACTTGAAGCGGTAATTGTCGCTTCATGGGCATCGGAGTATCCAAGACGGCAAGTTTCCGTCACCTGGAAAGTTTTGGAAACAAGGACAGGGCTACAATTAGTAAACCGTCCTAGCTTGGTGCCTCGAGATCGGTATGAAAACGGTGTGTGGCGGTGATCGCCATACACATCCTTCGAGGACAGCACTTACTTGCGGCTTCTGCTCGTCTGGAGTTTTAAACCTACTTTGCCATTTACTAAGGATGCCCCGTGGAGTGATCAGTTCGCTCTGCGGTGCTCGGGAAGTAAGCTTCACGCTACTTCCTGGGTGGGCGGGGCGCCAGGTCAGGGCCCTCCGGTGGGCCAATCAGAGCTGGTCTCAGGGGCGGTGTCGGCTACAGAGCCGGTGACGTAGCCGCTGACGTGTCTTGTTGTGAAACCAAGGCAACCGCGCTAGTTAGGACGGTGCCGTTTATGCAGAAATTGAGATCAAGAGTGGAAATTATTAACAGAACAAAGGTGGAATTCAGAGGAAAGAATGCAGTGGCCGTCTTTCTGGGTATGAATATAGACAGACTCTTAATTGTACAGACTACACGTCATGACAATCTTCATAGGGATTCCATTTGTACACGAGTAATTCAGTAGGTTTAAAGTGTTCGTAGTCAAGGAGGTTTTAGCCCAAAGCTGTATTCCAGGGGATATTATCATTTAGGCCGATTTTGTGTGTAGAAAGTCTATAGACCCACCTCTGTTCCTTTTCATAGAGGCGTTGATTCAAATTGGCTCCTGGTTGGACTTGTTCAATGATGGTCCATTGTATTTGATCTGAGTTGTGGCCAGCCAGCAGGTAATGTTCCGTTAGCTTGGTGTTGGTTTTTTTGCACCTGATAGTGCTTCTATGTTCACCAATACGTATTTTTATCTTCCTACTGGTCATACCTATGTAATGTAGGTTGCAGGGACATGTCAATCTGTACACAACATTCTCGCTATTACAGTTTGTATGTCCTCTTATCGTCCAGGTTTTTGTACCTTCCAGCTGTAGGGTCTTAGTATTGGAAGTGAACGGGCAAACACTGCAACTCCCACATTTGTAGTGGCCAGTCACGTTGGGTAGCCCCCAGGCATTGAGGACCGTGTCATTTTGTACTGCATTTTTCTTTGGTCTGGTATTCACTACCGCATCTTTTAGGCTGCGTGCCCTTTTATATGAGAAAGAGGTTTTTCCCATCTCAGGTTGCCAGTATTGAGTATACTCCCGTGTTTCCCTATAATTTTAGTTACTTCGTTAGAGATGGTGTTATACGTGGTAACACAGGTTAGGGGGATATTCTCCACTGGTTTTGGCTGGCAATCCAAAAGAACAGCTCTCGGTTGGTTACGAGCGCGTTTCTGGCTTTTCTGTAGAATCTTGTTAGGGTATCCCCGGGTCTTTAGTTTCTGAGTTAGATCTTGGGCCTACTCGTGTACAAATGGAATCCCTATGAAGATTGTCATGACGTGTAGTCTGTACAATAACGAGTCTGTCTATATTCATACCCAGAAAGACGGCCACTGCATTCTTTCCTCTGAATTCCACCTTTGTTCTGTTAATAATTTCCACTCTTGATCTCAATTTCTGCATAAACGGCACCGTCCTAACTAGCGCGGTTGCCTTGGTTTCACAACAAGACACGTCAGCGGCTACGTCACCGGCTCTGTAGCCGACACCGCCCCTGAGACCAGCTCTGATTGGCCCACCGGAGGGCCCTGACCTGGCGCCCCGCCCACCCAGGAAGTAGCGTGAAGCTTACTTCCCGAGCACCGCAGAGGGAACTGATCACTCCACGGGGCATCCTGAGTAAATGGCCAAGTAGGTTTAAAACTCCAGACGAGCAGAAGCCGCAAGTAAGTGCTGTCCTCGAAGGATGTGTATGGCGATTCCCGCCACACACCGTTTTCATACCGATCTCGAGGCACCAAGCTAGGACGGTTTACTAATTGTAGCCCTGTCCTTGTTTCCAAAACTTTCCAGGTGACGGAAACTTGCCGTCTTGGATACTCCGATGCCCATGAAGCGACAATTACCGCTTCAAGTGTAAGCTGAATCGAACAATACACAAGTTTTGTACATAGGTCAATTGCACCTCCCGCTTAAAAGCGGCACGATCACTTAGCCGTCGCACACCAGTTGCAATGCTTGAACTTGCCAAACGCCGCATTATGATTGCCGATCACTCTCCCTCACTTTCCCTCCCACCACCTTTGCCATACCATTAGTCCACTATATCCACAAAATGTCGAGCGGTTCTACGCTCCGGTAATTTACCGTTGGAAGCACATTAGTCTATCATTGCTGATAGACCACGGGTACGTGCTGATCAATAAGGTGTGCCTGTGTCACCTTACTTGGGCGATTTCACTTAACACCTTAATTGTTAAATGTGTACCCTTGTCTTTTGTCATCCCCAGTATGTAATCCCAACCCTATACAACAATTTCTTTCTTGCAGGTTTTTTTCCTGACCCAGGATAAAGACACTTTTTTACACTAGACCATCATTTTTGGTCTTTAGTTAAGCGTGGGCTGGACGCACCTTAGCTTGTGCGGACCACCCCGTTTAACCACCACGGTCCTGACGAAAACCAATAATTTTGAATGGTTGAAACATGTAGACCTAACTTGTATAAATCACATAGCACACCTCGCTATTCTTAATTAACACACTTCTTGAGACACCAAAGCCTTCCTAGTTAGGCACAGGTGCCACACTGTTTTATAAGGGTCCAAACACTCAAGAATAAAATCTTGTTGTGAGTAGATTGGCCCCTTTTTTAACACACGTTTCACTGTAACTTTCTGCACATATAAATATAAAAAAAACCTGCTCCACTGTAATCAGGTGCCGCAGCACACCCTATGGGCATTCGGCCTATGGGGTGGGACCCCGATGATGAAGCATGTCACCAACTAGGTTGGTGAGTGAGGGGTCTTCTTCAAGGACAGGCTTTGTCCTTGAACGGGTTGGGGCAGACTGTGCTAACCTGAGCTTTACGCTCTAGACACAGAAAATAATTTTTTTCTGTTTTTCTCCCAGGGGGTACTCCTCCATTGTTGCTTATTACTAACCCCGGGGACCAGGAGTTCCCTCCACACATAGCTAGTGTAAATCCCTCACTCTCTCTATTGGTCTATATACAGTAGAATTCAACCCAGATCGCTGACTGGGGTTGAGTGTCTGAAAAGTTTCAGCGTTCTGTCCATCATCTTCTTGTGTTTAAATTTTTTAATTGCAATGATGTACCCAAAATGTTGGGGCGTTGCCATGATTTCGGTTTTTTACTTTTATTCTTGTAATTTATCTTGCACACCCATGCTGAATTTGGGTACGGGTTTACTCTGGACACATAAGCGAGTGAATGCAAGAATCTGACAGTGGGAGGATGAATGGATGCGCAAGTGCAAAGATGAGTGACAGACGGCATATACGACTCGAGTATCTGAACTCTTAGTGGTGACAAGGCACAGTCAGTTATAAGACAAACCTACTAGAATAGCGAATGCTTTTTCAAAAATGTGAAGAAAACCCACGTTTAATGTTTATCTTGCAGCAGTAGCATCTGGAATGGTGAAAATAGATAGTTCCCTAGTTCACCTTGTCAAATGCTCACTTGGTTCCACCCACCTACTTTTCAATAATTTGTCGCTTCACTTTGCGAATGCTAGCAGACGTGAGGAGTAAGCACCTTCCTGTTACCAGAGGTCCCACATCAGAAGGTTTTCAAGTGTTGATGCTTTCGATGTACCAGGAGTATGTGCAGCTAGATTTCAAAGGGTATGGATTAACTGCAGGGTATAACAGACACTACCTGATAGGGCTTTTAGGATTTCCAAATAGCCACAACAGTGCCCTCAAAGTATCGCAGATCTGTTTTGTAACTACTGTTCACTCCCCAGAGCCAGGAAATGATGCAAGATGGCAAAGAGCTTTTCAGACAGACACTCTGGGCCCAAGGATTGGCTGCCTGCCTGTGCCCATCTAAGGACAAATTAAGTCGGATCCGGTTCAGAGGTTTTCTAACCAGATCCTGTGTTTACATGAGACAGGGCTCACACAAATGCCTAAACTTCACCTCAGGGTCAAGAAGATGTCTCACTCAGGGCAGTTTATCGACTGCCATTCAAATAAAATTGGTTAAATATGGCATGGGGAAGAAGCGACTAACCAAATTATAATGATTGTCACCTGAACCAAATCGTGCTTCTCTTGGCAAGTTGATCAGTGCACGTATTTCACAAAGTGTTCCAGGGGAGCAACAGGCATGGGTGTACAGAAGCGTGGGCAGAGGCTGGTGCGGCCCCTTCAATAATACTGATACCGCTGGCACAGATGTAGTGCCAGCACAGTGGTGAGAGCTACAATTTTATAAAAAATGGACTACTGAAATGGGTTGTACCTTAATGAGCAGAACCAACACCTGAATAAATTGCAAAGCCTCACAAGCTATCCGTAATCTACACTGGCTCCATACCAGTTAATGCACCAAGTTCAATGCTCTCTGCATTGCTTACAATTCACTGCAGGGAGGTGGGTCAGACTACTTTAAGTATAGTTTAAAAAAATATGAGCCATCCAGAAGTCTGCGCTCCTCCAGAGCAAACAATCTTACTATTCTCAGGATCAAAAGGACCAACTGGGGAGGCAGCAGCTTAGCACTTTTCCCTGTCAGACTGTGGAATGCCCCCCCTCCCACCCCTCCCCCACCAATATCAGAGCCTACCTTATTAGCTTTCAGTAAGGCACTAAAAACATGGCTTTTTGTTTAAATGAGTTGCTGAATCCTAGTCTACTTTTGCTGAGCTTGCGCCAAGACACCTCCGGGTATTAGTGCACTCAAAAAGTTCCATTAACATAACTTAGCCCTCACATTTGAGACATATTACAGAAGCGGGTGCAGAGGCAAACAGGTCCTTAGTGGGTGAACTGACAGTATGCCACAAAAAAAAAAAGAGGTACAGTGTCAGAGTGCCTCCTGAGATCAGCCTCTGGAATGAGCAAGAGGAGGGGACCCATAGAGACCCCAGAGATCCCCATATAGGTGGGTGCAGTCAGTCACTGCACCCACCGGCAGGGGGATTTCTGTCCCCACCTCAAAGTGCATGTGGTTGCTGCCTGTCCTGTGAAGTGGAGCAGCTTGTAAGAAGCCATTCAATCTATCACTGAACGCACTACCATGGGGGCAGCGTGAGTTTGCAGCTGCCCTGAAGGCATCACACTCATATTGGGATTCACAATCAGTCTGCCCTAACTACACCCCTCTGAAAGGTGTGCAGTGACGCAAACGGGGCAGTGCATCGTGTGTTTATTCTAGGGCCAGGAGTAGGCTTATTTTACAAAACCTGGGCGCAGGAGGGAACCTCCTGAGTCACAAGCAAACACGTATGGCCTAAGCATGAAACATCAAACACACAAAAGGCGATGGGAGGAAAGCTTGCAATAAGTCTAGCCACTGGAAATTGCTCGGGAAAGCATTCTTGCTCATTATTTGCTGGATCAAGACTGATTTCCATAAGGCTGGGTCCACATTGATGCGGCATGGTGGGTGAAAAACAATGGACTCGGATGCGGCCCAAGTAATTACCAGTGGCTGAGAATAATTCAAGCATTTCACCCATCACTGTCTTGTATACTAAACACAAACTGACACTTTCTAAGCCATGTGGCTTCAATTAATCATGGGCAGGGTTCTGACAGGCTAACCTCATGGAATCAGAATGCCACTGGACCATCACAAGATCCATAAACATGGGAACTTGCGTAGGTCCCTTGAGATGGACCTAGAATACCACTGAGGCGCTGAAGGCCATCCATTAGAGGTACAGAGTACCACTGTGGGGGGTCTGCCCCAGGGCTACAATGCATTAGCAAAGGGTCTGACGTGGGGCTACCATCCATTAGTGATGCATTGTACCACTGTAGAGGATCTGACGTGGGGCTACTATCCATTAGTGATGCATAGTACCACTGGGGAGTGTCCGACGTGAGGCTACCATCCATTAGTGATGCGTAGTACCACTGTGGAGGATCTGAAGTGCGGCTAGCATCCATTAGTGATGCGTAGTACCACTGTGGAGGGTCTGACGTGCAGATACCATCCTTTAGTGATGCATAGTACCACTGGGGAGGATCTGACCTGGGCTTACCATCCATTAGTGATGCACAGTACCACTGTGGAGGGTCTGAGTGGGGCTACCATCCATTAGTGATGCATAGTACCACTGGGGAGGATCTCACGTGGGGCTACCATCCATTAGTGATGCACAGTACCACTGGGGAGGATCTCACGTGGGGCTACCATCCATTAGTGATGCACAGTACCACTGGGGAGGATCTCACGTGGGGCTACCATCCATTAGTGATGCATAGTACCACTGTGGAGGGTCTGAGTGGGGCTACCATCCATTAGTGATGCATAGTACCACTCTGGAGGATCTGAGTGGGGCTACCGTCCATTAGTGATGCATAGTACCACTGTGGAGGGTCTGACGTGGGGCTACCATCCATTAGTGATGCATAGTACCACTCTGGAGGATCTGAGTGGGGCTACCGTCCATTAGTGATGCATAGTACCACTGTGGAGGGTCTGAGTGGGGCTACCATCCATTAGTGATGCATAGTACCACTCTGGGGGATCTGACGTGGGGCTACCATCCATTAGTGATGCATAGTACCACTGTGGAGGGTCTGAGTGGGGCTACCGTCCATTAGTGATGCATAGTACCACTCTGGGGGATCTGACGTGGGGCTACCATCCATTAGTGATGCATAGTACCACTCTGGATGGTCTGAGTGGGGCTACCATCCATTAGTGATGCATGGTACCACTGTGAAGGGTCTGAGTGGGGCTACCATCCATTGGTGATGCACAGTACCACTGCGGAGGGTCTGACGTGGGGCTATCATCCATTAGTGATGCATAGTACCACTGTGGAGGGACTGAATGGGGCTACCATCCATTAGTGATGCATAGTACCACTCTGAAGGATCTGACGTGGGGCTCCCATTCAATAGTGATGCATAGTACCACTGTGGAGGGTCTGACATGGGACTACCATCCATTAGTGATGCATAGTATCACTCTGGAGGATCGGACGTGGGGCTACCATCAATTAGTGATGCATAGTACCACTGCGGAGGGTCTGACGTGGGGCTACCATCCATTAGTGATGCATAGTACCACTGTGGAGGGTCTGAATGGGGCTACCATCCATTAGTGATGCATAGTACCACTGCGGAGGGACTGAATGGGGCTACCATCCATTAGTGATGCATAGTACCACTGTGGAGGGACTGAATGGGGCTATCATCCATTAGTGATGCATAGTACCACTCTGGAGGATCTGACGTGGGGCTACCATCCATTAGTGATGCATAGTACCACTCTGGAGGAACTGACGTGGGGCTACCATCCATTAGTGATATCGAGTAGGACTGTGGAGGGTCTGGAGTGAGACTACCGTCCATTAGTGTTGCACAGTACCACTCTGGAGGGTCAGAGTGGGGCTACCATCCATTAGTGATGCATAGTACCACTCTGGGGGATCTGACGTGGGGCTACCATCCATTAGTGATGCATAGTACCACTCTGGATGGTCTGAGTGGGGCTACCATCCATTAGTGATGCATGGTACCACTGTGAAGGGTCTGAGTGGGGCTACCATCCATTGGTGATGCACAGTACCACTGCGGAGGGTCTGACGTGGGGCTATCATCCATTAGTGATGCATAGTACCACTGTGGAGGGACTGAATGGGGCTACCATCCATTAGTGATGCATAGTACCACTCTGGAGGATCTGACGTGGGGCTCCCATTCAATAGTGATGCATAGTACCACTGTGGAGGGACTGAATGGGGCTACCATCCATTAGTGATGCATAGTACCACTGTGGAGGGTCTGAATGGGGCTACCATCCATTAGTGATGCATAGTACCACTGTGGAGGGACTGAATGGGGCTACCATCCATTAGTGATGCATAGTACCACTGTGGAGGGACTGAATGGGGCTATCATCCATTAGTGATGCATAGTACCACTCTGGAGGATCTGACGTGGGGCTACCATCCATTAGTGATGCATAGTACCACTCTGGAGGAACTGACGTGGGGCTACCATCCATTAGTGATATCGAGTAGGACTGTGGAGGGTCTGGAGTGAGACTACCGTCCATTAGTGTTGCACAGTACCACTCTGGAGGGTCTGACGTGGGGCTACCACATCCATTAGTGATGCATAGTACCACTGCGGAGGGTCTGAAGTGCGGCTACCATCCATTAGTGATACAGCATGCCATTGAGGGGAGACAGAGGGGCTTCCATTCCTTAGGGATACATTGCACCACTGTTGGGAGGGTGGAGGCTGCAGAGGGAATAAAACCCCAAAAAGAATCAGGAATTGCAAAGATGCCTTCCATCTCAGCACAGCAAGTAGCTGCTCGTCCTAGGCTCCGCGCACTCTTGAACTGCTGCAGATTTCGATCAGTCTTCCTACGAGCCCTCGCACACATTTGCCTGCCACAATGAAAAGCAGATGAAGCTTTGCCAAATGGATGTCAATGTCAAGTTCTACTAAAACGTGCTGCCTGACTAGTGCGAAGAATAGAATCCCCAGCATGGAAGCGCTCTCGAACCCTCACAGGCATTTACCAAAGGCCCCATTCAAGTGAACTGCAGATCCCTTTACGAGCACTGGACGGACACCGCTCTGTGCTCAAACCAACAGGACAACCACACTCTTATTCCCCTGTGCTTTCATCCTCTGGCCAGTTCTCAAACTAGGCCTGCAACAAACGTATGATTAGTCGTTTTTGCCTCTTTAAATTGTAAATTTAGAGTTATCCGATGATGCACATCTCTAGACATTGAAACAGAAGTTCCTTACAAGTGCTGGTTTGTGAGCTGCGTAGACACCCAAGACTGCTTGTAATCCATTCTGCTGAGTCCCTCTGAATGCTGTACTTTGTGATAGTTAGCGATGGCCAAATAATATGGCACAGACGTGATCATGAAAAAGTCCTGCTCACTGCCTCCCGAACACCTAGGAAGCATTGCTAGCACCATCTGGACCAGCATACCTGAACAGCCGACTCAAATTCCACACACCCCAAAGGACCCTATGATCAGCCCAGCTCTCCTATGCCGTGGTCCCCCACACCAGAAAGACCAGATCGGGAGGCCGCTCCTTCTCCTTCTGCGCAGCCAGAGCCTGGAAAAACCTTCCGCTCCACCTCAGACATACATCACTCCCCATCTTCTCAAGAAACATCAAAACCTGGCTCTTCGACAGACCCCCTCCTTGATGGACTGGAACCTGCGACCCCTCTCTCTCCCCCCACCCCCACCCCAGCGCCTTGAGACCCTTACGGGTAAGTAGTCGCGCTTAACAAACACCTGATTGATCCTTGACCTTTCGTTGGAACATTTTTAGGCATCACAATATAGAGAATCATTTCGGAGACATGTAAGGCAGCACACTATGTTTTAACAAATAAAGGTAAAACCTACCAGACAAAATGAGGAGTTCAATAATTTCGGCGTCCCCCAGGTGGGCAGCAGCATGTAATGGGGTCCTCTTTTCATTATCCTGGGGAGAAAACATGGAGAAGTCAGAAATACCTAGTGCAGGAACCCGCACCACAAAACTTCCTTTCAATAAACAGCAATTATGAACCCATACATAAAATGAACATGTGAGGCTCACAATAAAAGAAGGAGAAGGAGCACACAGCACTTCCACCAATCGGCGATGAGACAAACTAAGGAAATGATAGCAAAGGATCAATGAGCACAGCACTGACTTCAGCCAATCCACTGCAAGGGCAAGTAAAGAAACATATTCTATGTCAGGAGCACAGGCTTCGGATTATGCTTCTCTTTCTTTACTAATGAAAACACAGCAGCCAACTACACATACCATGAGTCATTGCTCTTTCATCAGTACCGCTCCACCAATCAGGACCCTCAAGCACCTATAATACCTGGACAGCAGGGACGCTGCCTGTGCCGGTGTACCTCATTGCAGGCCCAACCTTCACATGTGTGCTGGTACCAGAGGACAGGAGGGTGCCCATGCCCAGTGGTGACCTGCCTGCGCCGGTGTGCCTCATTGCAGGCCCAACCTTCACATATGTGCTGGTACCGGCGGACAGGAGGGTACCCATGCCCAGTGGGACTCTGCCAGCGCCGGTCTACCTCATTGCAGGCCCTACCTTCACATGTGTGCTGGTACCAGAGGACAGGAGGGTGCCCATGCCCAGTAGGACCCTGCCTGCACCGGTGTACCTCATTGCAGGCCCAACCTTCACATGTGTGCTGGTACCGGAGGACAGGAGGGTGCCCATGCCCAGTAGGACCCTGCCTGCACCGGTGTACCTCATTGCAGGCCCAACCTTCACATGTGTGCTGGTACCGGAGGACAGTGGGGTGCCCATGCCCAGTAGGACCCTGCCTGCGCCGGTGTACCTCATTGCTGGCCCAACCTTCACATGTGTGCTGGTACCGGAGGACAGGGGGGTGCCTATGCCCAGTGGTGACCTGCCAGCGCCGGTCTACCTCATTGCGGGCCCAACCTTCACATATGTGCTGGTACCGGCGGACAGGAGGGTGCCTATGTCCAGTGGGACCTTGCCTGCGCCGGTGTACCTCATTGCTGGCCCAACCTTCACATGTGTGATGGTACCAGAGGACAGGAGGGTGCCTATGCCCAGTGGGACCCTGCCTGCGCCGATGTGCCTCATTGCTGGCCCAACCTTCACATATGTGCTGGTACCGGAGGACAGGGGGGGGTGTCCATGCCCAGTGGGACCCTGCCTGCGCCGGTGTGCCTCATTGCTGGCCCAACCTTTACATGTGTGCTGGGAATGGAGGGTGCCTATGCCCAGTGGGACACTGCCTACGCCGGTGTGCCTCATTGCTGGCCCAGCCCTCACATCCGTGATGGTACTGGAGGACAGGAGGGTGCCCATGCCCAGTAGGACCCTGACTGCACCGGTGTACCTCATTGCAGGCCCAACCTTCACATGTGTGCTGGTACCGAAGGACGGGGGGGGTGTCCATGCCCAGTGGGACCCTGCCTGCGCCGGTGTACCTCGTTGCGGGCCCAACCGTTACATGTGTGCTGGTACTGGAGGACAGGAGGGTGCCTATGCCCAGTGGGACCCTGCCTGCGCCGGTGTATTTCATTGCTGGCCCAACCTTCACATATGTGCTGGTACCGGAGGACAGGAGGGTGCCTATGCCCAGTGGGACCCTGCCTGCGCCGGTGTATTTCATTGCTGGCCCAACCTTCACATGTGTGCTGGTACCAGAGGACAGGAGGGTGCCTATGCCCAGTGGGACCCTGCCTGCGCCGGTGTACCTCATTGCGGGCCCAACCTTCACATGTGTGATGGTACCGGAGGACAGGAGGGTGCCTATGCCCAGTGGTGACCTGCCAGCGCCGGTCTACCTCATTGCGGGCCCAACCTTCACATATGTGCTGGTACCGGCGGACAGGAGGGTGCCTATGCCCAGTAGGACCCTGCCTGCACCGGTGTACCTCATTGCGGGCCCAACCTTCACATGTGTGATGGTACCGGAGGACAGGAGGGTGCCTATGCCCAGTGGTGACCTGCCAGCGCCGGTCTACCTCATTGCGGGCCCAGCCTTCACATCTGTGCTGGTACCAGAGGACAGGAGGGTGCCTATGCCCAGTGGGACCCTGCCTGCGCCGGTGTACCTCATTGCAGGCCCAACCTTCACATGTGTGCTGGTACCGGAGGACAGGGGGGTGCCCATGCCCAGAGGGACCCTGCCTGCGCCGGTCTACCTCATTGCGGGCCCAGCCTTCACATATGTGCTGGTACCGGAAGACAGGGGGGGGTGTCCATGCCCAGTGGGACCCTGCCTGCGCCGGTGTACCTCGTTGCTGGCCCAACCTTCACATGTGTGATGGTACTGGAGGACAGGAGGGTGCCTATGCCCAGTGGTGACCTGCCAGCGCCGGTCTACCTCATTGCGGGCCCAACCTTCACATATGTGCTGGTACCGGAGGACAGGGGGGTGCCTATGCCCAGTAGGACCCTGCCTGCACCGGTCTACCTCATCGCTGGCCCAGCCTTCACATCTGTGCTGGTACCAGAGGACAGGAGGGAGCCTATGCATAGTGGGACCTTGCCTGCGCCGGTGTACCTCATCGCTGGCCCAGCCTTCACATCTGTGCTGGTACCAGAGGACAGGAGGGAGCCTATGCATAGTGGAACCCTGCCTGCACTGGTGTACTTCGTTGCTGGCCTAACTTTCACATGTGTGCTGGTACCCAAGGACAGGGGGGGGTGCATGCCCAGTGGGAGACCTGCCTGTGCCGGTGTACCTCATTGCTGGTCCAACCTTCACATGTGTGCTGGAGGACAGAGGGAGGGGGAGGGTGGGGGGGTAACACCACTCAGCAGTCAGGCTAGCTTGAATCCAGTGGCGAAGCAAGCAACGGACACACATCTGGGCATACCCTTAGCCACTTAGGGCGCACATAGTAACATCACAAAATAAAACATGCTTGTTCCCAGTCCAAGGAGGATCTGGTCTGGCAGTTCGGGCTGGGCTTTTCTTATGAGGAGCAGGATCAAGATTGATTTGCATATGGCTGGGTCAAAACTGGAATCTCAGTACTGGGAGTCAATGTTTGACATTGATCCAGCAATCAGCCCTTCAATTTTCTTTTTGAAATCACAATGCTGATCACCATCCACAATGTAATATGAATCAGCACCCCACACGTAATGCCTTCACAATGCGGATCAGCACCCCACGACGTTATGCCTTCACAATGCGGATCCCATGCTGGCCCAAGGCATTTCAATCAATCATTCAGTACTTGTCAAGCGCGACTACTCGTCCGTGAGGGTCTCAAGGTGCTGGGGCATAGGGGGCTGCAGGTCTGACTGGTCTTGAGATCCTTACTGAATTGGGTCAGCAACAAGGTTTGCCTGAGGAGGAGGCAGGTGTTCCAGGTTTTGGCGGCAAGGTAAGAAAAGGATCCTCCTCCGGTCCTGGTCTTGCGGATCTGAGGTACGGTGGCAAGGGTCAGTTGGGCAGAACGGAGGTGTCTGGTGGGTAGGTGGAATGAGAGGCGGTGGTTCAGTTATGCAGGTCTGACTTCAAAGAAGTCGGAAATGTGAAACACGTCTTCCATGGTGATGGGGAATGCCCCGCTCTAATGCAGTGTGTGGTAGTCCAAAATACTCCACCCCGGGGAGGGGCCTTGCTCCCTGAAAGGGCGACCACTGCTTTCCCTTCAGTACTGCCCTGTGCCATCTGCCCAAGGGGGCCTGATCACTCGGGGGGGGGGGGGGGGCTAGTTTCTCGAACCCGCTGGCACATTCACTTGTCAAAAGTGGGCACGAAAGCCTGGGAGGCAGAAGGGACCCCCACGGAGACAGCGGTGTGGTGAAAGGGTACAAAACTCAAGGACACTCGCGTCCCATTCTCTCATGTGGACATCCGCGCCAGTACGTGTCCGTTTGCGTAGATGGTGCGCATGTGAGCAGTGGGACCCCACTGAAGGGTGACTTATGGCGAGTGACACCAAGTGTGAGAACTGGACACCGAGGGAAACAGAAGGCAGCGGTGGGCGAAACCAAAAGCCTAGTTTAACATGTGTGGGAGCAGCCGCCTCGACATCAATATGGGGCTTACCCTGAAGTGGGGAGGAGCCTGGCAGGCCCATGCTGGGATGCAAACAATGCTACAGAGGCTGAGAAGACCTTTCAAAGGGCCGAGTGCTCAGCACAGAGACCTGAAAGTAACCAGACGTGCCACGGCGACTCCGCCGTTCAGCCTTCAGAGGTCTAGAAATTAAAGTGCGGGCGACAATGACACCTGGCATTAGTGGTGCACGCCAGGTCAGTGGGTAATCGGTTCTTATTAGGACGCTACGCCATCTCCTTAATGTCCTGAAAGCTGTTGTCTTGCCGACCGCCTTCCCGCCTTTCTTCACAGCTGGATTACTGGCTGTGTGAGGATGTGATGTTGAATTTCACAAATGCGCTGAAAATAGACCAGATGCGTGACTCAGCCCTTCGCACCATGACACTGCGATGGGTGCAGCTGGGAGGGACGTGCTAGAAGGGGGGGGGGGAGATGTGGGTGCTGATGCAAATGTCACAGGCATCTGCTGCATGCATGTTCCACCCTGCCATTTGCAAAATGTCATTGGCTTCATTACACTCTGGGTGGGTGGTCCCTGCCTCGGCATCTGCTCATTAACCCCAGGTGACACCATAACTCCACGTGTAATGCGCCCCTCAGAACTTTCACTCACTGGCAAAGTATGACGACATCACAAGGAAAGGCCATTAGTTGCTTGAGTTTTGGCTTCGAATTCAGGCTTGCTTAAGACTAGATTGTCTCTGCGACCAGCTGTTGGTGGGAGGGTGGCTTCGCTTCAATAATAAAAAAAATGTAAAAAAAATTCAGCAACCCTTAGTACTGAGTAAGATCTCACATGATGAAAATCAAATAAGGTGTAAGCAAAACATTAAAGAATAATTGCCCGTGCCTTAGGGGACACACACTTGCATTCTAGTGAGGAATCTCTGTACTAAGTAACCATTTTATAATTTCAAATAACTGTAAATTGAAGCTTGTTGGTAGACAACACATTTATGTACAGTATATCTCCATGGTAACTATATGGTGGTATCTATTATGAAGGATAGGATGTGGGTACCCTCCAATTCATCAGAACCCAGAAAAGTCTTGAAAAATGCTGAGAAAAGTGATACACTGGTTGAAACATGTCGACATGAAAGTTGTGAACATGCAGATGGTCAACAATCTTCTCCAGAACAGTTAGGTATTGTTTAAAAGGGAGCCTTGCATAGCTCTGCAGGAGTAAAATCTCCCCATAACTTCGAAGGAAGCAGGGCGATTGTTGGGAAGGTTAGGGGTCCGCTTTTTTTTTTTTTTTAAGGTCACATGACTATGCATATACTCCTTCGGTGCAATAAATGATCGCATGACAAGAATGAGCATGGTTGTGGAACACCCTTGAATAACACCTCTGCTCTTTACTACTCATGGTAAAGAACAGTTCATTTGTATCAATTCATATGAAGTTACAATTGACCAGGAGCCAAACTGTTGCCCACTTGAGTGTAGGGATAGAAGTTCTCTCCATGGCGTGGAAAAGCTGCACTGTATTTCACATTTTTTTCAGGAATGCTTTTGTCTTTTCCACACGGAAGCCCTAGGCATTGACAAGCCAGATTGGAAACAAACAGTCAAGAATTTCTAAACTATAAATACTTTCTTTACTAAGATCTCCATGCTGACACGAGACAGAAGGATATAGATTTTCTCCGCTCCATGGAATCGCTGGGGCTAATTCGATTGGTTAGTGACCTCTCTTGCTGTGCTAGAGATCCAAATGGTTTAATTTCTGGTCAGCCGAGATTCATTACTATAACTTGTAGAAGTGGAATGGGTCATCGCCTAATTCAGTTATGGATAAAATATCCAGCAGGACCAAATCAGATCCTAAATGCTATTATAATACGATGAAAACAAAAATCTGATCAAGGACCATGAAACTTAACTTCATTATCAATTTAAGATTTACATTTGGGGGAGCTCAAACTGAATTTAATGGCACCTTCACTACATCGCAATGCAGCACAGACATTTTAAACCTCAACCAATACATCCTGGCAACAACAGGTGGACAGAGCAAGTCAACATTGGAAAATAAAAGAACATACAAACAGAACGTTGTTGGCACAGAATCACTTGGGGCAGAACTCCACTTCCAAAGGAAAATTTAAGAACTGGAAGTCATAACCATAAAGGCCAAATCCTGCTTTCTAATGCAGGCAAGGCCTCAACAACTGATTTGATGTTTTGAATAAGTTTATTAAACAAGATTGCCTGTCACAGCTTCCTTCACACTCACAAGAATCAAAAATGCAATCCATGCCAACAATTACTGTAGCTTCCCCCACTCTAGAACCTGCTCAGAAGCAACATCTCATCAAAGACACTCACTTATTGGTCCTCCTTTATTACTTTAGCCTTAGAACCGGCCGTAGCGGGTTATACCGGCTATTAAAGGTCCGCTTAAAGGCCAGAGCAAAAGGCTCGGGCCTTTTACAAGGGAGCAGGACTTTAATATCCGGTATAGTCCAGCTATGAAGGCTATAAGAACATTTTGCCACTAGAGGGCAGAATGTTCTAGCAAATAAAACAAAAGCCTATCAGAGCCCGAGGGGGAGGCCTTTGTGAAAACAGTGGAATGTTGCTTTGCGGGCCTTCACCGGCCCGTTGAAACACGACTCCATTGTCTTCAATGGAGTGCTCCACATTCAAATGTTCTAATACAGTTTTAAAGTTAAGCTAATGTTGAATTTTCTCACACAAATTATATTAGGGCTCGTTGTCAGATCTGTGCATAATTGGTATTTTGAACTCTCTCATTCCATCACCAATTACAACCATCCTTTTTTGTTAGGTCTCTCCTAGGCAGCACATGAACTATCTGGTCTCTTAAAGACATGCTGTATCTAAGATATGGGCTTGAAAAAACACCCCTATTTTTTATTGGTTCCTGTGGCTGCGCTTTAAAAATGCTGGCTTTTCATTGGTGAATACACTTAGTAGTCCCTTCTTTTGGACTTTTGTATTCTCCCATGAGGACTGGCCCTCTTACATGTGTTCTTATTGTTCAGGTTATTTATACTTAGCGAGAACTCTTTTTAGTTGGCCTGCGTAACTGTTCTGTTTACTTGTGAAATGAAACTTTGGTCGCTTTATTTCCTTGCTGTGTGCCTCCCCCTCACTTCTCCCACAACACTACTCACAGGCCCCACCACAACCCCTCTGAGGCCACGGCGGTTTTGATCATTTGGTTAATTTATGCAATCTACCCCCACCCCCTTGCACAATACTACACTGCTTGCCCACCCCTGAGATCGCGGCTTTGAATTCTTAGGTTATTTTAAATTAGTAGCTTTTATTTATATAGTGCACCTAGCCATGCTGCTAAACGCTGAGCCAACAGCAGACTCGAACACTGATCCCCAGCATCCCAGTTGGCAACTCTCACCACTGAGTCATATCCTTTCACTACCCATGTCGCAGGGTGCAGTACAATATGCGGGCAAAAGAGGTCAGAAGGAACACCCAGTCAGCCTATGATACTGCACCCTCAACACTGCTTGAACTTCTTGGCGGGCTCTTTCTTTGCATCTGCTCTTTTCGTTCCATTTTCCAGGATTTGTGTTTTATAGGGGAAAGAATGTGGCATAACGGCCAGCATTGCCAACATTGGAGCAAGGAAACCAGGTTCTGGTCACGGAGCTGGCTCAACATCCTGTGATTCTGGGGAAATCACTTAATCTGTGGCACTTTGTTTGAATATTGTTGAAACATCCCGTAGAAAAATGAAAGCGAGGTATGATGCTGCAGCAAAATAGACAAATTTAGACAAACCTCTTCACGGCTGTCCAGTTACAGTGGGAAAGCGGTTATTAAAATTCACAGCACCACAGAGACTCGCCCCATAATGTTTTGCAGGACCTTTTATTTAGAAAGTCATGCTGCCCGTCTCTTCACCTGTGGTGGTCCTAGGATGATGGGACCACCACCAAAGTGTTCAGCACCACATGTTCTTGTTCTTCAGATCATCTTCTGGCTCCTCACCGTAGGTTTGGAGGAGGGGAGGGGGCGGGGGCGGGCACCTGAAATTATCACCGCCACAGCTTTTTTTTTAGACATTTAAATTATTCCATGGCTGGAGCTTTTGCTCTACAGCTGGAAGGGTGATTTCAAATAGGGTTCATTTGTATTTGTGAACACATCATTGATTCAGTTTGTATTATCCTTCAGAAAAGAATCTAAATCTTGCATGCAACATATGTATGTCACGGACTATACATAGAAGCTTAAATCCTGCCATCCAAAATCTAGTGGCAAACTCAACACCATAACGCACAGCAGCTCGCTTATTTCAGGTGCGGCTAAACATAATGGGTTGTGTTGTTTGGAATTCCAACTGTATTATCAGGGAGTACTTTTTCATAGTCATTTTTGTTTTGCTTTTCAGCTTTGCTTTATTTCAGGTTTTTTTTTTTTACTCTCTATAGAGTATTTTTGAAATGCAAGGTGAAAGTCAAGTCACTGCTTCCTACAGGCAATTAGAATGGTTTACTGTACATACTTTTTTCAGCCAGCATATTACTCTTAAGTCCTCTCCATCATAACCTGTTTCCCATTTTATGGTATTCCAGCGCCGCAAGGTCAGACGAATGGCAACAGCGCTAAGCAAATAACATCACACCAATGCATTAAAACGCAAACTGCATGATAACATCAAGGTTAAATAAAGGCGATTCATGGGTGTCAGAGGGTCAATGTTCCTAAAAGTGGGGTCAAAGGCCCTCGTTACCTCACAATAACAACCATAAAAACAAGCATTTACAATGCAACGGTTTCGCCTTTGCCAAAGTTAGAGCTATTGGCATTGTAAATGACAAAATTTTTATTTATGTGTTGGTTTTGAAAACAGATAAATAAATGGCATTGTCATTTACATTGCCAACAGCTTAATCTCTTGCAAATGTAAGACCTATTGTACCCTACTGGATTTCACTGAAGAAATTCAGAGTCTGGTCTGCAGGTGTCACGTGACAGACGGCCAATTGACAGCTGAGGGGGTTAAACCATGCTGGGGTGGCACATTAAGGCGACGCTTGCTGTCCGTGCTTGTGAGGAGGTAGTGCACCTGTTGAGGGAGAGAGAGTGTGTTTGCATATGTGCGTGCATGCATGTGTGTGCATGCATGTGTGTGTGTGTGAATAAGCACTTCCAAGATTTAGTGGGACTAGAGTTTTTATCTACAAATCATTGTTTTCAGCTGTGTTCTAATGGAATCAAAACAACACTACACCCCCCATAATGCATAGTGTGATCACATAAAAGTACAGAACTGGAAAGAGTGTCCATAATGACCAGCTAGACGGTTGTCACCCTAAGAAGGATGTGCTTCAGTCTCCAGTGCCACGGGCGAGTGGAAACACACACTGTGCTGGTGGAGAAGTAGAACAAGTACAAGTGTCCATAGAAGAGAAGTAGAGGGGATGCACTCTCCACTCTCTATCCACTCTGCACTCCCTATGCACTCTCCACTCCCTATGCACTCTCCACTCTGCACTCCCTATGCACTCTCCACTCCCTATGCACTCTCCACTCCCTATGCACTCTCCACTCTGCACTCCCTATGCACTCTGCACTCCCTATCCACTCTGCACTCCCTATGCACTCTCCACTCTGCACTCCCTATGCACTCTCCACTCTGCACTCCCTATGCACTCTCCACTCTGCACTCTCCACTCACTATGCACTCTCCACTCCCTATGCACTCTCCACTCCCTATGCACTCTCCACTCCCTATGCACTCTGCACTCCCTATGCACTCTCCACTCCCTATGCACTCTGCACTCCCTATGCACTCTCCACTCCCTATGCACTCTGCACTCCCTATGCACTCTGCACTCCCTATGCACTCCCTATGCACTCTCCACTCCCTATGCACTCTGCACTCTCCACTCCCTATGCACTCTCCACTCCCTATGCACTCCCTATGCACTCTCCACTCCCTATGCACTCCCTATGCACTCTCCACTCCCTATGCACTCCCTATGCACTCTCCACTCCCTATGCACTCCCTATGCACTCTCCACTCCCTATGCACTCCCTATGCACTCTCCACTCCCTATGCACTCTGCACTCCCTATGCACTCTCCACTCCCTATGCACTCTGCACTCCCTATGCACTCTGCACTCCCTATGCACTCCCTATGCACTCTGCACTCCCTATGCACTCTGCACTCCCTATGCACTCCCTATGCACTCTGCACTCCCTATGCACTCTGCACTCCCTATGCACTCTGCACTCCCTATGCACTCTCCACTCCCTATGCACTCCCTATGCACTCTCCACTCCCTATGCACTCCCTATGCACTCTCCACTCCCTATGCACTCCCTATGCACTCTCCACTCCCTATGCACTCCCTATGCACTCTCCACTCCCTATGCACTCCCTATGCACTCTCCACTCCCTATGCACTCCCTATGCACTCTCCACTCCCTATGCACTCCCTATGCACTCTCCACTCCCTATGCACTCCCTATGCACTCTCCACTCTGCACTCCCTATGCACTCTCCACTCCCTATCCACTCTGCACTCCCTATCCACTCTGCACTCCCTATCCACTCTGCACTCCCTATCCACTCTGCACTCCCTATCCACTCTGCACTCCCTATCCACTCTGCACTCCCTATCCACTCTGCACTCCCTATCCACTCTGCACTCCCTATCCACTCTGCACTCCCTATCCACTCTGCACTCCCTATCCACTCTGCACTCCCTATCCACTCTGCACTCCCTATCCACTCTGCACTCCCTATCCACTCTGCACTCCCTATCCACTCTGCACTCCCTATCCACTCTGCACTCCCTATCCACTCTGCACTCCCTATCCACTCTGCACTCCCTATCCACTCTGCACTCCCTATCCACTCTGCACTCCCTATCCACTCTGCACTCCCTATCCACTCTGCACTCCCTATCCACTCTGCACTCCCTATCCACTCTGCACTCCCTATCCACTCTGCACTCCCTATCCACTCTGCACTCCCTATCCACTCTGCACTCCCTATCCACTCTGCACTCCCTATCCACTCTGCACTCCCTATCCACTCTGCACTCCCTATGCACTCTGCACTCCCTATGCACTCTGCACTCCCTATGCACTCTGCACTCCCTATGCACTCTGCACTCCCTATGCACTCTGCACTCCCTATGCACTCTCCACTCTGCACTCCCTATGCACTCTCCACTCTGCACTCCCTATGCACTCTCCACTCTGCACTCCCTATGCACTCTCCACTCTGCACTCCCTATGCACTCTCCACTCTGCACTCCCTATGCACTCTCCACTCTGCACTCCCTATGCACTCTCCACTCTGCACTCCCTATGCACTCTCCACTCTGCACTCCCTATGCACTCTCCACTCCCTATGCACTCTCCACTCCCTATGCACTCTCCACTCCCTATGCACTCTCCACTCCCTATGCACTCTCCACTCCCTATGCACTCTCCACTCCCTATGCACTCTCCACTCCCTATGCACTCTCCACTCCCTATGCACTCTCCACTCCCTATGCACTCTCCACTCTGCACTCCCTATGCACTCTCCACTCTGCACTCCCTATGCACTCTGCACTCCCTATGCACTCTGCACTCCCTATGCACTCTGCACTCCCTATGCACTCTGCACTCCCTATGCACTCTGCACTCTCCACTCCCTATGCACTCTGCACTCTCCACTCCCTATGCACTCTCCACTCTGCACTCCCTATGCCCTATGCACTCTGCACTCCCTATGCACTCTGCACTCCCTATGCACTCTGCACTCCCTATGCACTCTGCACTCCCTATGCACTCTGCACTCCCTATGCACTCTGCACTCCCTATGCACTCTCCACTCTGCACTCCCTATGCACTCTCCACTCTGCACTCCCTATGCACTCTGCACTCCCTATGCACTCTCCACTCTGCACTCCCTATGCACTCTGCACTCCCTATGCACTCTGCACTCCATATGCACTCTGCACTCTCCACTCCCTATGCACTCTGCACTCCCTATGCACTCTCCACTCCCTATGCACTCTCCACTCCCTATGCACTCCCCACTCCCTATGCACTCTGCACTCCCTATGCACTCTGCACTCCCTATGCACTCTCCACTCTCCACTCCCTATGCACTCTCCACTCCCTATGCACTCTCCACTCTCCACTCCCTATGCACTCTCCACTCTCCACTCCCTATGCACTCTCCACTCTCCACTCCCTATGCACTCTCCACTCCCTATGCACTCTCCACTCCCTATGCACTCTCCACTCCCTATGCACTCTCCACTCCCTATGCACTCTCCACTCTGCACTCCCTATGCACTCTGCACTCCCTATCCACTCTGCACTCCCTATCCACTCTGCACTCCCTATCCACTCTGCACTCCCTATCCACTCTCCACTCTGCACTCCCTATGCACTCTCCACTCTGCACTCCCTATGCACTCTCCACTCTGCACTCCCTATGCACTCTCCACTCACTATGCACTCTCCACTCCCTATGCACTCTCCACTCCCTATGCACTCTCCACTCCCTATCCACTCTCCACTCCCTATGCACTCTCCACTCCCTATGCACTCTGCACTCCCTATGCACTCTGCACTCCCTATGCACTCCCTATGCACTCTCCACTCCCTATGCACTCTGCACTCCCTATGCACTCTCCACTCTGCACTCCCTATGCACTCTGCACTCCCTATGCACTCCCTATGCACTCTGCACTCCCTATGCACTCTGCACTCCCTATGCACTCTGCACTCCCTATGCACTCTCCACTCTGCACTCCCTATGCACTCTGCACTCCCTATGCACTCTCCACTCTGCACTCCCTATGCACTCTCCACTCTGCACTCCCTATGCACTCTGCACTCCCTAAGCACTCTGCACTCCCTAAGCACTCTGCACTCTCCACTCCCTATGCACTCTCCACTCCCTATGCACTCCCTATGCACTCTCCACTCTGCACTCCCTATGCACTCTCCACTCCCTATGCACTCTCCACTCCCTATGCACTCTCCACTCCCTATGCACTCTCCACTCCCTATGCACTCTCCACTCCCTATACACTCTCCACTCCCTATACACTCTCCACTCCCCATACACTCTGCAGTCCCTATGCACTCTCCACTCTGCACTCCCTATGCACTCTCCACTCTGCACTCCCTATGCACTCTCCACTCCCTATGCACTCTGCAGTCCCTATGCACTCTCCACTCTGCAGTCCCTATGCACTCTCCACTCTGCACTCCCTATGCACTCTCCACTCCCTATGCACTCTCCACTCCCTATGCACTCTCCACTCCCTATGCACTCTCCACTCTGCACTCCCTATGCACTCTCCACTCTGCACTCCCTATGCACTCTCCACTCTGCACTCCCTATGCACTCTGCACCCCCTATGCACTCTCCACTCTGCACTCCCTATGCACTCTCCACTCTGCACTCCCTATGCACTCTGCACTCCCTATGCACTCTGCACTCCATATGCACTCTGCACTCTCCACTCCCTATGCACTCTGCACTCCCTATGCACTCCCTATGCACTCTGCACTCTGCACTCCCTATGCACTCTGCACTCTGCACTCCCTATGCACTCTCCACTCTCCACTCCCTATGCACTCTCCACTCTCCACTCCCTATGCACTCTCCACTCTCCACTCCCTATGCACTCTCCACTCTCCACTCCCTATGCACTCTCCACTCTCCACTCCCTATGCACTCTCCACTCTCCACTCCCTATGCACTCTCCACTCCCTATGCACTCTCCACTCCCTATGCACTCTCCACTCCCTATGCACTCTCCACTCCCTATGCACTCTCCACTCCCTATGCACTCTCCACTCCCTATGCACTCTCCACTCCCTATGCACTCTCCACTCCCTATGCACTCTCCACTCCCTATGCACTCTCCACTCCCTATGCACTCTCCACTCCCTATGCACTCTCCACTCCCTATGCACTCTCCACTCCCCACTCTGCACTCCCTATGCACTCTGCAGTCCCTATGCACTCTCCACTCTGCACTCCCTATGCACTCTCCACTCCCTATGCACTCTGCACTCCCTATGCACTCTGCACTCTGCACTCCCTATGCACTCTCCACTCTGCACTCCCTATGCACTCTGCACTCCCTATGCACTCTCCACTCTGCACTCCCTATGCACTCTCCACTCTGCACTCCCTATGCACTCTGCACTCCCTATGCACTCTCCACTCTGCACTCCCTATGCACTCTCCACTCCCTATGCACTCTGCACTCCATATGCACTCTGCACTCTCCACTCCCTATGCACTCTCCACTCCCTATGCACTCTCCACTCCCTATGCACTCTCCACTCCCTATGCACTCTCCACTCCCTATGCACTCTCCACTCCCTATGCACTCTCCACTCCCTATGCACTCTGCACTCTCCACTCCCTATGCACTCTGCACTCTCCACTCCCTATGCACTCTCCACTCCCTATGCACTCTCCACTCCCTATGCACTCTGCACTCTCCACTCCCTATGCACTCTGCACTCTCCACTCCCTATGCACTCTGCACTCTCCACTCCCTATGCACTCTCCACTCCCTATGCACTCTGCACTCTCCACTCCCTATGCACTCTCCACTCCCTATGCACTCTGCACTCTCCACTCCCTATGCACTCTCCACTCCCTATGCACTCTCCACTCCCTATGCACTCTCCACTCCCTATGCACTCTCCACTCCCTATGCACTCTCCACTCCCTATGCACTCTCCACTCCCTATGCACTCTGCACTCTGCACTCCCTATGCACTCTCCACTCTCCACTCCCTATGCACTCTCCACTCTGCACTCCCTATGCACTCTCCACTCTGCACTCCCTATGCACTCTCCACTCTGCACTCCCTATGCACTCTGCACTCCCTATGCACTCTGCACTCCCTATGCACTCTGCACTCCCTATGCACTCTGCACTCCCTATGCACTCTGCACTCCCTATGCACTCTGCACTCCCTATGCACTCTGCACTCCCTATGCACTCTGCACTCTCCACTCCCTATGCACTCTGCACTCCCTATGCACTCTCCACTCCCTATGCACTCCCCACTCCCTATGCACTCTGCACTCCCTATGCACTCTGCACTCTGCACTCCCTATGCACTCTCCACTCTCCACTCCCTATGCACTCTCCACTCTGCACTCCCTATGCACTCTGCACTCCCTATGCACTCTCCACTCTGCACTCCCTATGCACTCTCCACTCTGCACTCCCTATGCACTCTGCACTCCCTATGCACTCTCCACTCTGCACTCCCTATGCACTCTGCACTCCCTATGCACTCTGCACTCCATATGCACTCTGCACTCCATATGCACTCTGCACTCTCCACTCCCTATGCACTCCCTATGCACTCTCCACTCCCTATGCACTCTCCACTCCCTATGCACTCTCCACTCCCTATGCACTCTCCACTCCCTATGCACTCCCCACTCCCTATGCACTCTGCACTCCCTATGCACTCTGCACTCTGCACTCCCTATGCACTCTGCACTCCCTATGCACTCTCCACTCTGCACTCCCTATGCACTCTCCACTCTGCACTCCCTATGCACTCTCCACTCCCTATGCACTCCCCACTCCCTATGCACTCTGCACTCCCTATGCACTCTCCACTCTCCACTCCCTATGCACTCTCCACTCTCCACTCCCTATGCACTCTCCACTCTGCACTCCCTATGCACTCTGCACTCCCTATGCACTCTGCACTCCATATGCACTCTGCACTCTCCACTCCCTATGCACTCTCCACTCCCTATGCACTCTCCACTCCCTATGCACTCTCCACTCCCTATGCACTCTCCACTCCCTATGCACTCTCCACTCCCTATGCACTCTCCACTCCCTATGCACTCTCCACTCCCTATGCACTCTCCACTCTGCACTCCCTATGCACTCTCCACTCTGCACTCCCTATGCACTCTCCACTCTGCACTCCCTATGCACTCTCCACTCTGCACTCCCTATGCACTCTCCACTCCCTATGCACTCCCCACTCCCTATGCACTCTGCACTCCCTATGCACTCTCCACTCCCTATGCACTCTGCACTCTGCACTCCCTATGCACTCTCCACTCTGCACTCCCTATGCACTCTGCACTCCCTATGCACTCTGCACTCCATATGCACTCTGCACTCCCTATGCACTCTCCACTCCCTATGCACTCTCCACTCCCTATGCACTCTCCACTCCCTATGCACTCTCCACTCCCTATGCACTCCCCACTCCCTATGCACTCTCCACTCTGCACTCCCTATGCACTCTGCACTCCCTATGCACTCTGCACTCCCTATGCACTCTGCACTCCCTATGCACTCTGCACTCCCTATGCACTCTGCACTCCCTATGCACTCTGCACTCCCTATGCACTCTGCACTCCCTATGCACTCTGCACTCTCCACTCCCTATGCACTCTGCACTCTCCACTCCCTATGCACTCTGCACTCTCCACTCCCTATGCACTCTCCACTCTGCACTCCCTATGCACTCTCCACTCCCTATGCACTCTCCACTCCCTATGCACTCTCCACTCCCTATGCACTCTCCACTCCCTATGCACTCTCCACTCCCTATGCACTCTCCACTCCCCACTCTGCACTCCCTATGCACTCTGCAGTCCCTATGCACTCTCCACTCTGCACTCCCTATGCACTCTGCAGTCCCTATGCACTCTCCACTCTGCACTCCCTATGCACTCTCCACTCCCTATGCACTCTGCACTCCCTATGCACTCTCCACTCTGCACTCCCTATGCACTCTCCACTCTGCACTCCCTATGCACTCTCCACTCTGCATTCCCTATGCACTCTCCACTCCCTATGCACTCTCCACTCCCTATGCACTCTCCACTCCCTATGCACTCTCCACTCCCTATGCACTCTCCACTCCCTATGCACTCTCCACTCCCTATGCACTCTCCATGCACTCTGCACTCCCTATGCACTCTCCACTCCCTATGCACTCTCTATGATGCTCTTCAGCGCTTTGCAGTGCGGTTAGGATATGAAGCGCTATATAAATTCAACTGTAATGCATTACGAAAAATGCCAAACCATGAAAAAACTCCCTGTTGCAAATCTTATGAGCAGTTTTACAAGTGTCTCACGAGGGGCACGAGATGCTTAGCCCATACGAGTCTATTTAGGCCGTTTGGGTACTGAACACCCGCAGTTTTAAGGACATTATTAAAACGGACTGTAAAGTCGAACTGAAAGAATGAAAAGTTATGCATGCTGCAACAAAGGGGATCAGCCGAGCAATTTCACATCAGACAAACCACTGCGGAGTCCTCACTACAAATAAAGGGGCAAAAACTACTTTTAGCGCCCATGCACTTGATGAACAGCCAGATCGTGGCCTGTGTCTTCATCATGTATTTCTAACTAACGTACACTGAATTCACGTGCTCCACCACTAAAAAACAAGCACTCACCTGGGCTTCCTCGCATGGAATGACCAAAACAAACACAGAAGGAAAAAAAACGAAGCTCCGCCCACCGCCGCGATGACGACATCGCAGAGGCGGAGAGGGAAAAAATCGCGGGAACGCCCCCGAATCTGGTCCGGCCTTGACGGACAGATCCGGCTCCCAATGGCTAGCCTCCATTTATGGAGCTAGCCAATGGGAGGTGGGGGACGTTCCGATAGCCAATATGGTAAACAAAAGATTTCACCTGCGCGAACTGCTTGCGCAGATCGCCAGGTCGAAACCTAACAAGAGCTGCAGCGAAAGTGAAAGCAACTACGCTGTGTTTATTTAGTAACATGATCCACGACGTGACCTGCAGCTGCACCCTGCGCGCCGCTGCTTGCTCCCGAAACCCAAACACTGTGGAAGTGAACATTTGAAGAAGAGGTGGGACATGCACTCACCTTTGGGAATTTGCGTGCTATCCTTATTTAAAGCCACACGCAAAGCCCAATCAAATGTGTGGACGGAGTCACACCCACACGGAGAAGTTTTGTGGAAGTTTGGAGTGCTCACAAGCAGCCTCCCATAGAGCAGCGCATGCGCGCAGTGCTAGGCTAGCCTTAAAAATGAAAATTATGATGTACTACTGTCACAAACCTTGCCATATTAGGTTACATAATTTGCCTTTTCCTGCTACATTATTCAGTCAACCTTGCCGCATGATCCTCTCCTCCACTGCCGCAGAATTCTAGCGACCCTGCCTTGGAGGCATTTAAGTACTTTTTCTGAACGTTGACATCTCATGATTCCGGACCAGAGAATCTGGCCTTCCGGAAGAAACTCTCCCAAGAAAGAAGCTGGTGGTTCCCTCACTGTCCCTACAAGTGCCCACATAGCAGACATTCATAGACCTACATAAACACACACTCATATTCACACATACATACACACATATTATATACAGGAGAGGGCAGGACATATAAGCCTTGATGCACGCCCGTATCCTGAAACATTTGCACCTGGCGCTGATGAAGGCAGAACTACGCCGAAATGCATTCGCCATTGAGGGTGACAGAGAGCAACCACGTCCTGTGTAGCTGAGCCGAATAAAGCGCTTCCGAAAATTTCCCCTGCTGTGGCCTTTCTCTTTCTTGAAGGAGTTTGTTTTGAACATATATATATATATAAGTACACTTGTAGGTTTCACAATCATGTTTTATTGACAACTGCGTGAAAGTGTACAATATACCCACCTTAATTTTATGCAACCGCTGTATTGTTGCATTTTTGTTGCACAGTTACGTCAGCAGTAAAAATGAACCCATACCAGATCCAAGGAAAAGTGACACTGCTACCTGTGTGAGCATTCGTCCTATGTAGACGTAAAGGCTTGTTTTTCTTCTCTACATAATTTGACAAGGAGTGTTTTTCCTGTGTGCCTGACTGTGTGCCTTCTTTATGCATGTGCCCATTTCGAAGTATCCACGCATCATCCCATAGACCATCAGTACTCTCAGCTTCTGAAAAAAACCACACTGATTGCACACGTTGCTGCAACGTTAAAACCTTCTCTTTCAGCAGGCTTCCCAATACTCGTATGTCAGCATCCGCCAACAGAATTCCAGGATTTTCCCAGAAGATAACAGGCACATCTGGGTGGGTAGGTGGGGGGTTGGGGACATTGGAAGGAGAGAAACAAGTGGCAGAGACTCGGATTTGAAAGAAAAAAAGTGACTACTTCACAAATCTAAGTGAGACAAACTTGCACATCTATTGCGGAGCTGCACCTACTCATGTTTAGGGAGCTTACTCTTCTGGTGCCATTACTATAGCACTGCTGTGCACAAGAGAACCCTGTTGCTACTGCCTGTGCTGCAAATGCTCCTTGTGTGGGAGAAGAATGTGGAGATTAAGCAGTGAGTGCACAATAGTATAATCACACCTCACCTGCCCAGGAATGCAAATGGTGTGATTGATTTAACTGCCCATTACGGCCTCTTGTGTATTTGTACTTGTGGATACTGCGTCAGTGGACCACAGCACCTCTGCCATGCAATGTTGGCTGCCCCATGAATCGTTCATAAGCTCTGCCAAAAAGTGCAGTTATTCCCATCCACACGTTTATCATATCATGTTCACATGTGAGTATTTTTAAAGCTGGACAGCTATGAGTTGACCCTAGGATGGCGAACACCAGTCTGTCCTACAGGTACACATTCCGACACAGAGCGCAGACTAGTAATTGACTACATTTCCTGAAGTATATTTGTCATAGACTGTCTTCAGGTACTACAGGAAATTTTGTCAAAGGCATACTGGTTGATAATTGGGTGCAGTGCAAACTGACACATCCACGCACATATTGTACAACAGTTGCATAACAGTTGCATTTAAGGATGCATGACCATGCACTGCATAATTGGTCCTGTGCTTGAAATAATGTTGCACAGTATGTTGCACTGATTACAGTGCAGGTTCTCGCCGATTTATGGAATAGGTGGGGCAAGCAGATATCTTCCCAGGACAAGTAGATTTCTGTAAACGTTTGTCCAGTGGCCAAGTAGATTTTTGACAAATTTCCACACCCCTGAATACAACCGGAGTCTAAAGCGTACCTTTACTACTTGAGAATACAACCAGAGTCTAAAGCTTACCTTTACTACTTAAGAATACGACCGGAGTCTAAAGCTTACCTTTACTACTTAAGAATACAACCGGAGTCTAAAGCGTACCTTTACTACTTGAGAATACAACCAGAGTCTAAAGCTTACCTTTACTACTTAAGAATACGACCGGAGTCTAAAGCTTACCTTTACTACTTAAGAATACGACCGGAGTCTAAAGCTTACCTTTACTACTTGAGAATACAACCGGAGTCTAAAGCGTACCTTTACTACTTGAGAATACAACCGGAGTCTAAAGCTTACCTTTACTACTTAAGAATACAACCGGAGTCTAAAGCGTACCTTTACTACTTGAGAATACAACCAGAGTCTAAAGCTTACCTTTACTACTTAAGAATACGACCGGAGTCTAAAGCGTACCTTTACTACTTAAGAATACGACCGGAGTCTAAAGCTTACCGTTACTACTTAAGAATACAACCGGAGTCTAAAGCGTACCTTTACTACTTGAGAATACAACCAGAGTCTAAAGCTTACCTTTACTACTTAAGAATACGACCGGAGTCTAAAGCGTACCTTTACTACTTAAGAATACAACCGGAGTCTAAAGCGTACCTTTACTACTTGAGAATACGACCGAGTCTAAAGCTTACCTTTACTACTTAAGAATACAACCGGAGTCTAAAGCGTACCTTTACTACTTGAGAATACAACCAGAGTCTAAAGCTTACCTTTACTACTTAAGAATACGACCGGAGTCTAAAGCGTACCTTTACTACTTAAGAATACGACCGGAGTCTAAAGCTTACCTTTACTACTTAAGAATACAACCGGAGTCTAAAGCGTACCTTTACTACTTGAGAATACAACCAGAGTCTAAAGCTTACCTTTACTACTTAAGAATACGACCGGAGTCTAAAGCGTACCTTTACTACTTAAGAATACAACCGGAGTCTAAAGCGTACCTTTACTACTTGAGAATACGACCGAGTCTAAAGCTTACCTTTACTACTTAAGAATACAACCGGAGTCTAAAGCGTACCTTTACTACTTGAGAATACAACCAGAGTCTAAAGCTTACCTTTACTACTTAAGAATACGACCGGAGTCTAAAGCGTACCTTTACTACTTAAGAATACGACCGGAGTCTAAAGCTTACCTTTACTACTTAAGAATACAACCGGAGTCTAAAGCGTACCTTTACTACTTGAGAATACAACCAGAGTCTAAAGCTTACCTTTACTACTTAAGAATACGACCGGAGTCTAAAGCTTACCTTCACTACTTGAGAATTCAGAACAGAATCTAAAGCTTAACATTACTACTTAGGGGTAAACTTTACACTTGGTCCAGATTCTTTACTACACAAGTCAAATGGGCATATTAGTATAATTTTCATTTGTTTAAGTATGACTATGACTTGCTGATTTCTTTGTTAATTTCATCAATTGCTAAATACAAAAGCAATCTTTGGTAAACTTATGTCAATCATAATATTGATCCACCCTCTTCCAAGCATTGAAAAAGCATGTAAGGCTGGCCTGCCACTCATGAAGGTTGTAAGGCATGCACAGAAGTCCTACGCCTTTCACCACGTTGTCTTTTTTCACCATAAAAATACTTTCAGCTAATAATGAAAGTGGGAGGGGTTTAGAAGGAAATTCAAGAAGATGCCTCCTCGCGTAAATGAGAAAAAGCAAGTATTGCGTCTGAATAAAGGAATGAGGATGGAAGGGTAGCGGGTAGGCCACATCATCGCTCAGTCTTTCATGCTCACATGCAAGCCTGACCAGGGACTGAGCAGTGACTGAACTAGGGCCCGCCCCACAGGACTTCATGTGAGTTTGCTAGATAAGATGGAATCGAAGCCTCAGAGGTTGTGTGGCTTCTGCTCAAGCTGCCAACCTTACATGCTCTTCCGCTCTCTTCCTTGGTCTCGAGGTGTTTTTGTTTGGCTGCAGGCAGTATCCCTGCCTGCAAGAAGTGCACGGCTGCGACCACCTCCTATTCTTCCCCGTTTGAAGTCATCTTCGCCTTCACTGCTGCGGGGCCTTCTCGATGATACCCTTTTGGTGCTCACGCCTACAGCAGCCGCTGCCCCTCAACAAGACTAGTGCTGTGACGCTGCATATGCGAGTTATACTCCTACGGATAAGTATAATGTGTGCCTCTCTCATGCCTCTTCCATTACACTCCTAGACCCTGCCCCAGGTCAAAATTAAAGCAACTCTGGTCATTCAGGCCCGACACATAAGCACTTCCGGTCAAGGATCACAACACATGCGCGACAACCATGTACCCCCTCATGGGGCAGGAAATGTGCTTCAGTGCCCGGCTTAGAACTTTAAAGTGGTATGTAAATGCAGTAATACATATGGGTATAAACACTGCTGGGGTCAAAGATGAGGGCAAATCAAAGGACGGGGCCAAACTGGAATCCATGGAGCTCCGGGGAGCAGCCACTACTTGTGCGACCGAGGGGCACCAATCCTTTAAAGTAAGATCCTAAATGTTCCCACCACTCTGTGATTTCACAGTTTATGTTCCCAAACACGTGTTTCTGCCCAGTGGAAGGCCCCTAGCAAAGCTGGACCAGTCACCTTCCTGTTGCTTATTGATATATTTGGGTCTTAAATGAGTTCTAGTGAGGTGCAACCAATGCAGAGGCAGTGTTCACAAGTTACAAAATGACGAAATAATCAAGTAACACTACTACAAAATGTACCACATTATGCATCACAGTTTGCATTTTCTTGACGCATAATGTACTCAAGCCTGCCACATAATTCGGCCCTTTCATGCCGCACACACTACCAGTGGCAATGCTTATGAGCGTGGGGAACTGCTAACACCAGAGCGGGCAAGGCTTCCGTATTCAGAGTTTGCTCCTGGCCATTTCTAGCCTTTATAAGATTCTGGAAGGGCCTGGAGCTAGCGCCTGAACAGAAATCTGGGGGAAGTCTCTGCATTCGTTTCACCCTGCCAGGACTCTCCTTTTTCAATTAAAGATCCTTTATGAAGAGTTTCGACAGCGCTATAGAACTTTTGAAGCTTTTTCTTTATCGGTTATTTATAACTTTATATATCAAAGTTGGAAAATTACACTTTTGTTGCCCATTTGTTTTACTGGCCTTGAAATGTAAATCCACCCCAGGTGGGCAAAATCCTGCAAGAGGTGCCCTACCAATAGAGGGTTAGTGAGGAGACAGGTGGCTTCTCCGAAAGGCTGACAGGCCTCCATCAATGTCAGGGAATACTGGATAGGGTTGTCCGGCATGTGACAGAATCTGTCCCAGCCTTTTTCCTTTCATGGAACGCAGAGTTTATAAAACCCTCCTTCTTTCATAGGACACGTAAAAATAACGTGTGCTTTTTTTCCATGCAAAACTCTACCATGTTCAGATTACTGCAAGCGCCCCAGGTGTATCAGGTGTTTTATAAATAATCATTAGAAAAACTACAAGTGGCATAGGGCAAGATGGTGCTTGATTCTATTCTATAAGCGAAACTGCTGGCCCAGTATGCATTAAAAAATCATTCCCTAGTTTTACAACGTTGCTTCTCCAGCTCAGTTTTAAAAACGTTCTATAGCAGGAGAAAAATTGGTCCTTAGTGACTTTCTGACCCTTGAGGTGATGGAGGTAGTCTTCAATTCAGGGATGCTGTGAAAGGTGAGATGGCGGAAGAAAGCTACAACAATGATGAAAACTGGCTCTAGTGATGTTTGCCTCAATAAGAAACTTGTTTTTAATGGTTGAAGCAAAGACAGCCAGGCATAGAGGAGGGAGCCAGACACTCAGAGGAAGGAATCTGTTAACTTGGTGCAGAGGCAGCACTGTAGAAGCCAGCAAGACTCAAAGGAACAGAGCACGTGTGTCTGTGGAAGCCGACGATACCCAGGAACTGGTGGGACTACAAGAGGTAGTTCACTGAAGAATTCAACTATAGAAGCACTGGGTGTGGGTCGGACTTTGGAGTTATGCCTGTCATCCTTTGGAAGGGTACTGTCTAGATTGCACTGCTGGGTGGATGATGGAACAAACCCGTTTTTTGGTTGTCATCTTATTAACGGGGTTGTTGATAACACCCATCTTTACCGCTCACACCTAATCCATTTGTGACTTTCTGGAGCAGGGCTGGACAGATGGAGACGAGTAATTCCATACTGAATTGGATTCTGACGAGGGGCGTTGCTGAGTTATTCAGAGGCATGGGGCTCCTTTCGCTGTATGCACGGTTGTTTTTTTTATTTAAAAGGTTTTGATGAAAAAAAGATTGTTAATTTGTTCCCAAAATCCCCAAAGGAGAACTCCAGGCCCCGTGTAAATGTTTCTTTAAATACTCTGCACTAGTGACCAGTCACAGTGTGTGCACAGATGTCAGCCCAGTAAGGATGGAAGTGGACGTCTCATTCACTGACTATCCATACACAACTGAACAGCAGAGTCTATCACAACACTCCCACTGCAGCAAAAGGCAGACCACGCAATATCCCTTCAGAATATGGCATAGAGTCGAAGACAGTAACATGGACACTCGCGTGGCCAGCTACGTGCATTAGATCTCAAAATAGAAACGTGACTTCATAGACATGTCCATATTGGACAGATGTTGCCAGTGCCTCAATAGCAGAGCTCTTAGAAACTTGTTGATTTTGCCTCCCTGCCCCATGCATCTACATGGCTTGCCACAGCCCTCCCAGATCAAGAATCATGGAGCAGGACCTGTATCACCTTTGAACAAACAAATAGAAAACTGGTGAATGTGCTCACGGAAGCACTCTGATCAGAATGTGAAAGCTTTGCAGGGTCAAAAGTATCATAACCAGGTGCTATTAGCGCCAGTCACTCCAATTCAAAAGTATCATCATACCAAAAGAGGCAAGTGTTTAAATTGCTGCCTCCAAGAGATGCGTTCAAGCCCAGCTATTATTCTCCCTAATTCAGGCAAATATTCCTTTTCGAAAAAAATGCACAGGAATAGATGCACTGTAATCTATCTTCACACTTACCAGCAGGGCCCTTGTGGAATATCCAGATAAGAACTCACAGAAATAAATGTTTTTTTTCCATTCCCTAAGAAAGTGTTCTACACCCAGCTTCCAAAAGTAGGGATCAAAGTACCCCACTTCAGAAACTTCATTCCAAGTCTCGCCAACATTCAAGGTCTAAAGTGGTGGCATCTACTTTAAGCAGAGTATTCCGCATTATGCATTCGCCCCTCAGAAGTCTGGTATCTTGCTGGTGAAGACCAACTTGGAGCCTTATTTAGACCTGGTGGGCTGCACTCTGCTCCCCACAGCAGCTGACGGAAGTACTCACTGCCCAGCAGACTACAGTCCATCATATTTAGAGATCCCCACTGATCTGCAGGGGACCCGCCACCACAGCAGGCCCCGTTGAAAGCAATGTAGCTTCCCTGTGCGGGCGCCATGTTCCATGCACTCGCACAGCAAAGCTGCTTTTCTGTTTTACAAATACAACCCCCCGAAAAGGAGTAATTTTTGTCAAAAAGAAAACAAAAACAAAGGACACGGACACACTCCAGGTTTTCTCCCAGTGATTTGGGGTTCAGTTCTATGCTTTCATGTTAGTAACTGCCAGGCTTTCTCTGGAGATCATGTACAGGAGAAAAGTGCAGGTGGTCGCTCTCAGGCACTTACAGCCTGCTGTCTCTCGTGCCATCAGTCTACGGTTTCTGCAAGCAGAAACACAACAGTTCACCCAATTCTAAATACAGCTGCGGAAAAAAGAGCTTGGCACTAAATAAAACACAGCTACATGCTAGATTTGTACAATTATGCACTATATTCCAGAACTTATGTAATTACATGAAAGCAAAAAATGAGGACACCATTTCAAAGGACAATGGAATGTAAAACCCTAAAATAAGAGCCTTAGTAGTGGCCAATACATTTTACTTCTGTGAGTGGCAGTTTCCTGCATACATGGACTGCAAATAGGGCATCGTCTCATCGGAGTAACTGATCTGTAGGCACATAATCCATGATCACCCTCTTGGTGTGACGTGAAATACTGCAAAGGATACCTGAAGTGGTTTTAGGTCGAGCCTGGGCAGCGCATGCGCTGCGCTGCAAGGCATGTTGTATTAGAGTATGGACCTGAAGCTCTGCCCACACTCCATCCACATTTTTAATTGGCTTGTATCAAAGTCCTTTGTAAATGCTGGCTTCTGATTTGGTAATCGGCATGCGAGTCCCTCCTTCGTACCGCCTAGTAACCTCCCATGAGGACTGGCCCTTTTACTTCAATTACACGGTATGTCTTATTTAGTCTGTAAGCACTATTTTCTTTCATGGGTGTTTCCTACTGCAGGCACAAAATGCTTTCCTGCAACATTCAGAGCGAAACCACACTTTCACTTTCCAAGCAGCCCGGTACAATGGCGGCCGCTTCTTTGAAATAAAATAGGTCTTGCATTGACAAGAGTTTGAGCCATTGGCATTGTAAATGACAATGCCTTTTATTTAGGTATAATTATCAAAACAGACTAAATAAAAGGCATGCTCATTTACAATGCCAATAGCTTAAAGTTTTGCAAATGTGAGACCTAATGTATTGCAAATGCTTGTTACATAAAGCTACCCATGGCGTTTTGGTAACTGTGGGTTTCTGTCCTATAACAATTAAGCACTTATTTAGCAGTTTCACATTTTCCACGTGCCTGAGACCAGCACCGAATGTAGGACACAATTTTATTTTATTTTTTTAAAGGCCTTATTATAGCAACACATTACCATAGGATAGGTTTTTCAGCTATTCATGGCTACCGTTGCTCAATGTTTAATTTTACAAATTTTAAAAAGATCCAATGAAAGGCAAACATGCTTGACATTCAGGTTTAAAACCCGATATGCTATTGATTATTTTAAGAGCATGCAGACAGATCAATAAAAACGTAAATGTCAGGCTGCAGTTTGTAAGTACCAACTGTTTCTCCAGTGGTTGACGAACACCCACTGGGTGAATTTGCACATTTCGGGTCATTGAAGTTTGTCTTTATTGATCATGTGCATGTTATTGAAAAGTAAAACTGTAAAACATTTATTAAAAGATAATCAAAAAAGGTGTTCCCATTATCATTTAGCAGTGATTCATTTGCAAAACAGTAAGTGCCAGAGCCCCAAGTTTTGCTCAGAAGCCCTTGGCCAGTGCTACAAGTGTCAGTGGTGCCAAGTACCAAGGCTGCAAATACAGACTTGATTCCATCCATTGCCTCTTGCATCCAACACCAGACACCCCCTACATACCACTACTATGAGCCCCAAAATAACCCTTTCTAGACTCTTCCCTACTCTACCCCTCCGTGCATCATCTCACACCTCTTACTATTCCGATGCTCCAAAACAAGCCTTTCTAAATCCTTCCTTCTGACTCTTCCCTCTCCACCTCCCTTGTACTCATCCCAAGCCTCCTCTCACGAGCGCCAAATCATCCTTCTATTATCCTTTTCAGTCAAAATAACAGACTAACATATCCACCACTCAAATGAATTCATATTTCAATACACTAATTCAACACTAATCCTTATTGGGTTCCGGAGTAGCATGCTACTCGCCAAAAAAAGTGATTCAACAGGGGTAGCAAGCACTATATAAATGCAAACCTTTTTCTCTCTTCTATCCCTCCACTATCCTTCTCAATCCAAATAACTGACTAACATATCCACCACTCAAATTACTTTTGTTTCACTATACTAATTCACCACTAATCCTTTATGGGTTATGGAGTCGTGTGCTACTCGCCGAAAAAGCGTTTGGACGCCTCATCAGGGTTATTAAGCGCTATATAAAAGCTATTGCAATACAATACCTCTTTATTTCACTGTTCTAGGTTCTTTTCATCCCTGCTTCTCCTTTTGTCACTGTTTTTCCATCATCCTTCTCTCTTTCCCCCTTGTGTTTTTTACTGTCTCTTCTCTGGAGGCAAGTTTGATTGGGAAAAATAAGTGCAGGCCCGGAAAATGAGTGTCGGTGGTTCCCATCTGCAACCACCAGCTCAAATTAAGAAATGCCATTTACCAAAATGGGGTAACCTGTCCAAACCCATACCTAAACTGAGGTTACAATTTGGAGCACAGATGTCACACTTTTCAATCTACATTACCTTCAAAGCTAACACACACACAAGTGAGTACAAGACGCTCCCTCACTTAGGAAGCATTGGTGTGTAGAAGTTACGTTTGCAGTGGTGGGCGTAATAGTCTGTGCCCAGCTCTGAGTTGGGAGGAAGGAATTTCTTATAAATTAGGTGTATTAAGTATTTAATGTTAGGTAAATTACGCCACCTTTTTTTTTCCAGATGAGAACACAAAAGTCATGTTCAACTGATACTAAAGTCAAATTTAAACAATTTTAGCCACGTCAGTGCTAAGGGGTTTTCCCCTCCTGCGCTGCAGATTCAGATTTGCCATTGTTCATGACAAGGTCAACTCGTCATAAGCACAGCTCCACTGGTACTGCATGACGAGTTGACCTTGTCATGAGCATGGAACAGGTTGTGCAATTTTCTTTTGCTACTTTTACGGAAAGCGAGAATAGAATGTTTTTAGGCAACACCATTGTCCACAGATGAGGCAACGGAGGTGTTCGAAGCTGAATCACTCTGCCCAGGATCACACATATGATTAAGAATTGAGGAATATAACCCATGTCTGCCAGTACCACAGCAAGTATTCAGCACCACTACAGCAAAGCTCTCTAGCTCATTAATAAAAGGACTTTAGGATCACACCATAGGGTCAACAATAGAGGTAGGCGAGCCACTGAAGTCTTGAGCATGAGCCTAGCTCAGCTTCAGATCCTCTTGGACACTCAAGCTCAATACTAGCTGCGCCTTCATGTAGCTTCTCCCTACCAGCTACGCTCATCCACCAAGAATTAAAGACAACGAACCCATCTTTGGTGGAAAACCGGAGAAATAATTACCCATTCAGTGACTGAATTCCACAATGGGAAACAAAACACGTGGGATCAATGCCGGATTTTCAGCTTGACCAAACTGTGTGATCTTAAGCAAATTTAAGCAAAGCTCCTTTTCCTAGATGAAATGCAAATACTTCTGTTTAAGATGTGGCGTGTATAAAAAGTTTGGGGTTTGATTCCACACCCTACAGCGCTGCTTCAGCTAGCCTTAGAGCCTCGCTCTCATAGGGTGCACACACCATTATCTTGCATCTTAGTAACTCATTGCATTGTCGTTAAAGCGAGGGGGATAGAATATTAGCGAGGGGGTAGAATATTTCTGAGTTCACGTTTAATCACTTCATAAAAACCTGTCAACACTTCAGCATGTTCATGTTTTTATTGTTGAAGAGAGTGCACATTTGTACGTGGCTTTTGTTTTCAGATTAAAGCCGAAGTGTGCTCATGGCCTGGCTCCGCTCTCTGTTAATGAGACGGGACAGGCTCCCACCGGGCCTCACGGGAGCCACGCATTCCTGACGGTTTGTAAACAGGAGTGGAGTCTGGCCTCCTTCACTGTGGCTGTGAGGCGAGCCCTCGTGGCCGGCCGTGGAGTCTGGCCTCCTTCACTGTGGCTGTGAGGCGAGCCCTCGTGGCCGGCCGTGGAGTCTGGCCTCCTTCACTGTGGCTGTGAGGCGAGCCCTCGTGGCCGGCCGTGGAGTCTGGCCTCCTTCACTGTGGCTGTGAGGCGAGCCCTCGTGGTGGGGCTTGACGCCAGGCCCCCCCTCCTTGACGCACCGTGTCCACACGCAGCCGCGGCGCGCGAGGGGTTAACACCGCGCGGTGACGCAGCCACCACTCGCTGGCACGCGGCCAGCCGCGCTTCGCGGGACTCCAGAGAGGTCTGGAATGTTCCCACCTCAGCGCGGCGAGCGGAAGTGCTTCCGTATCGCGTGACGAGAGGTCCTCCTCCCGCGTGAGCGGCGCGCGTGCTTCTGGTGTCACGGCTCACGAGGACACCCCTCAGTCACACACACCACCACAGAGGGACGCGCGCGCCTCCGTCTCCCAGGGCGCACACAGGCTACACACACTGGAGAAGCAGCCGTGGGAAACCAGCACACATACACTTACAACCGACATCTGGCCGCGGGCGGTCCGAGGCAGAGCTGAAACAGAGTTCGGGTGCTTCCCGGCGGAAATAGCGGCCACCTGTTGGCGCCTGAACATAGCTGCCAAGGTTTCAGATTGCTATGTGTGACATATTCATAATTTCAGTGTAATTATGAGTGACATTCAAAGACTATGTGTGACACTTTTTCGCATGCAAATATCAAGCAATGAAGAGTAAGGAAACAGAACTATCATAAAATACACCCGTTTGAGCGCCTAGAAACTCTAAGAAGATCTTAAAAGTGCTGCAAGCACCAGGGGCCTTATTTATGAAGGCCTTGCGCCACTGGTGCGTCACTTTTAAAATGGGAAAAAGTGACGCACCGGCGGCGCAGGGCCTTCATAAATAAGGCCCCAGAAATGGAACATGATAGTACTGTTAAACAAGACTAGGTTGGACACTTGGGCGTGTTGTCGGGTGGGTCTGCAGAAAATCAATTCAAACAGATCCTGCCTATGCCAACTGGGCTACCTGGTTGGCTTCTCTCTGGCAATCAATTAAATGTAGAGCCGAGCAGCTGCAGTCTCGACTTAAGGCTCTCTGTGCCACGGAGTATTATTAGTAATGAATATTTCATTTGCACAAATGCACATAAATAATCCCAACTAAAGTCCCATAAAGATCTGTTCTACAATGCATGCAAGTCCTTACTATGTGAATAACTAGTTGCAATGGAGCCACTACAAGGCAACACAATAATTATTTCTCCTTTTGCAATAAGAGCCAATGTCCAAGTAATGACGTGCAATATAACCAGCTTTTTGATTTAAGTTTCAGTGTGAACATCACTGTCATGATATATTCGTGATAAAATGTGTGATTTGCTAAACTAGCATAATTGTAAAGGAGTTCAAATCACTTATTTCCAACCGGGGCTCCAAAGAAATTCACCTGCTATGGAATATGATGTTCTTCCTATAGATGCCTGAAGAAGATATGTGACACTTCCTCTTAATCGTGAAATGTATTATGTTACTGTTATTTAGGCATTTATTTTTTGATTTAGCAAGTGCGAAGAATATACTCATAAAGCTAAAACTTGGAAATCTGAATTCTGCATCCTTTCCTTTCGAACTGTGGCTTTGATTTCAGCTGGATCCACTGATGTACGGCTGCTCATGCTTTCATTTATGTGTGTTCTCACACTGAAATCCAAGCTAATGCTTCGTGTGTGCAAATCATACTCAGCATTTGCACAGTTGTATTCACGAAATCAAATGCGCATGGATTTTTATCATTTTAGTATCAGTCTGGGGCATGTAAACACCAGTCATGCCAGTAGAAAACCAGACCGGTTGCAACACTAGCTAGAATTGAAATTACTTTGGGAACCCATAACGCCTGACACTTTCTTTTCGGCTGCTGGAGATCCACAATGGGAGTTTGTAAGGCCAGTATCATAGAAGTTGTGGCATACAATGAATTCTAATTTTGAGCCGTAGGTGCAGCTGTTCCTCATCAATCAAGAATACATGCTGCAAGTGCATCAACCTGTCCAGTCAGCCTTTTCAGAGCGCAGCACCGGTCACAAGAGCAGGGCTTTGTGCAGACCACAAATCCCACATAGACTGTACTAAAAATGAAACCACCAGAGGGGCTCAACTTCCACCCTGAACAAGGACTAGTCAACCAGAGGAGAGATCTAAACTTCAACGTGCTGCTCCAAGGCCTTCCGTGGCCAACTGGAGGTGATACGCCAGAGACGCAAAAGTCAGCAGGTATGGGAAAGTATCAGGCGGAGGGGTACAGTCATCTACTTCTGGCACCCCAGTGCCTTGGGTACTTATTTCTGCAGTCAAAAGAACCAACCAAGTAATCTGGGCTCTCCAAAGGCAGCTCGAGCGAGCAGTGAAATGCATACTCCAAGAGTGAGCAGAAGGTTTGGAACCATAAAGAGAAGAGAGAGTAATCAGACTACATCTAGCGAGGGCTACACCGTTTTAAAAGTATGGAGTATGGAATTCATTTATCTACGTTAGGGTATTGAAGTAAGATGCAAAACAAACATGAAAGCCCTAGCCCCTCTGGTGGAGTTGTGACCCTAGATCTTAAATGTGTTTATAGCACTTATGAAGAAAGGCCCTATAGCACAATCAGCAATGGAGTGTATGGGCAAGGTTTTCTGTTGCGGTGAGATGACAAGGCCTTTGTAATCACTAGATCTTATCGTACCTTTTTGGTCATCAGTCTTGTTCAATGAAACCTGGGTGCCAGATGGATCTTGCAAGCTATGATGGGTCTGCCTTGGTCCTAATCTGGGTAGGGTCTCTGTCCAACACAACAGGGTGGGCACAATGATGCTGTGGCACCCATACCCAAGTCAAATAAAAAGTAAAAGTTTACCTGAGATTCTAAAGCAAAGAAGGGCTGTTACTGAATGCATGAGGAAAGCGGAAAAAGACTGAAGGCAACAGAGGCGACAGCAACCTTAAGACTGTAGTACGAGTTTGCCCTTTGTAGGGAACGCGGTCTTCATACCAGATCAAGAAAGCCTTTGCTGTCAACAAGGTATGCAGTGCGTTTCTTATCCCTAAGAAACTCTAGACTATGTTGCTCTGCCTTCCATGCTCAGTGACATTAGAGAGTTGGGTTTAGATGACATTTTAACTATGTGAGAAATGTTTATTTTATTCTCGTTATTCATAACGTGTTTTGTTGCTGTTTTATTGTGCGTAGTTGTTTTAGATGTACTGAAAAACAGATTGTTCTTGCAGTAGTAAGTCATTTTAATTTGAGTGTCCATTCTTCTTAGTGCGAGTGTGTGTCTGAGTGTTTTATTTTGAATAATGAAATAGGTTTGTTGCAGTTACCACGCTGCCCGATCCCTTCCCAGAAATGGTTACTAACAGAAAAGCAATGCCTCCAATTTCAATTACATACGGAGTAGGGTTTTGCCTTTCACATTCATCGCTTTTGCACTGAACCATGTTCACCTGCGCCTCCCACACCTTGCAAACCTACACCAAAGTCATAGTTTATACAACACCATGAGCTAGTCCTTCAGCACCAGGATGCCCTGCTTGGTGATAGTTGCACTCTATAAAAAGCTGATCACCACAAAGTCTTTGTATCATGATCGGATGATGGATAAGGCTGGTCCAGGAAGCTTAGCTAGAGCTCCTGAGCAGGTTCTGTCCTGAAGTCCATCCTTCACACAGCTGGCCCTTGGCTCTCATCCTCTCACTCAGCACTGCTGCAAGGGCATTTCTCCAGCAGGGGAGCAGCCTCAAACAAACCAGCAATGAAATGTCCTGTGTTTAGCAAGTTCCCTCACTCAAGGAGGCCCAGGGTTAGTACATAACTGCCACGCTATCCTGCCCAACAGTCAGCGAGCACCATCGGTCTCAAAATCAACAAGCTAAGCAAGCATTGGCAAAATCAATAGGTTTTGCCTTGGAGACCATTGGCTATGTCAATGCTTGTTTCTAATGCTGCAGCAGCATCAGCAAAACAAGTATTGGCATGGTGAATGGGTCTCGCCTTTGGGACCCATTGGCTTTTGACAGAACCGTGCCGCATTGGGATACACTGGGCAGCATCTTTACTTGGATGACAAGCACCTAAAGCTCATTTGTTTTAGACATGCGCTAAATACATTTACTGACTATCCCGCTCAATACAAATGCTATTTAAAAAAAATCGAATATGAGCATTTTGAAATATTCGGTCAGTTACACATCATAAAGTAATTAACAAGTGTTCGTATGTGACGGTGTGGAGTTATATTTAGTGCATATGGTGTAGTGGCAGTGGGTACCACGAGTCTTAGGCGGCATCTTAACTCTAGTTAGGGCTTTATTTTTATGGCCAACCAGCAGAGCGGGTGTCCATTTTGTCTGCTTGCACCAGGGCACCTGGTACCCTTACTGCCCTAGCAACGCCAGAGTGCATTAAAACAAGGCTTACTGAATGTCGTGACTGACTCGGGGAACTGTGCCCTAACGTGCTGTTACTATTTCTATGTGGAATTGCTTCAGTTATTGGGCATGACAAATTATCTCAAAGACAGTTGTGTCTGAAACTTAAAAAAAAAAAAATGCATGACAAGGTATGTGAGGATTTGCATGAAGTTTTTATTAGCACTAACGCAGCGTCTTGATTTGGTGAGCGGCATACAATCGCAACACAATACATAAAATACCACACAAAGAGGGCAAAACAACCCTTAGATTTGTTCTAATTGTTGTAAATCTCATGCAACAAATTAAAAATGGCTCTGATATTTGAAAGCACACAGGTGGCACAGTTTGTTTCTCTGTTACAAGTTTGCGGTTTAATGACATGCTGCTGACACTACGTTTTTAAAGACATTCCTTTAGTGTTGATGGTCAGATAAGAGTGAGATTGGCTATTAATCCGGCTTACACACGTTTACGTGCAGCCTTTAACCTCGCTAATGGCCCGCTTAAGCAACTTATTTTTGCAGTTTTATATTACACACCAGTGCCACGAATAATTATTCTGCTTAAAGTGTGCTGTTTGATGACGTGCTGCTGAGACTACGTTTTTTAAAAAGACATTCCTTTAGTGTTAATGCTCAGATAAGAGGGAGATTGGTTATTGATCCTGCTTAGACCTGCCCACATGCAGCATTCAACCTCACCGATAGCCCTGTTAAGCAGTTTCTTTTTGTAGTTTATAGCGCGAACTGGACCAGAGGTATTGGAGCGCTTTACACGAGCACCAGTTACATTACACAAAGGACACAAGCTTACATCACGCAGCTTTAGGAGTCCAGTTTTTTCAGAAGTAAAGCAGGATACAGTAGTTTCCTTGGTTGGAGCTAGAAGAATGTTGGCAATTTCAGGGAGTATAAAACTCAAAAAGTAAAATTAATTGGAATTCCAAATACATTTTTTAAAAAGCTCACATTGGATGTTTGTGTTTTGGGCTGAATGCAAAAACAAGATTTACTATACTGCCGAAAACATGAAGAGCACATGATAAACTATGGAGCGGGGTGTCTGGGAGCACTATCGGGCGGAGAGTGGCCAGTAAGATGTGCGATGGCAAGCGGAACCATAAACAGGTTCTTGCACTCACCCAAACGCCCTGAAATTGCACAGCTCTGATACCTTAGTCTCTTTTTTTAAGGTCCGCAGATGTAAGTGTGAGTTAACTGCATGGTCGGTGCGTTCCAGTGTGGGCTGGGAGGAGCTGGCGCCATGTTGGAATGAGAGTCACTGGTGCTGCGAGGCAGCATTGGCAGTTTTGGCAATAGGGAAAATCATTAGGAATAAAGAACAAGTTACTTACCTTCGGTAACGATATATCTGTAAGAAACAGTAGTTAGTATTAGATTCCTTACCTTAGAATATCCCCAGGCGTCAGTCTGGATCCGGAAACTTTTGCGTAGCAGTACCCATGCGCGTCGGTAGGCATCGTCTGCAGGAGTCTCCTGCGGCTCCGCGTCTGTCGTCGGCGTCGTTATGACGTCGCTGGAGTATATAGACGCCGCCTCCGCGCGCTGACGTCAGTTATTTGTACATAGCTTTTCCGCGCCAGAACACGCAGAGCCATGCGAGAACCAACACTGGTGCCATTTGAAACTAGGGCCCTGAAAGGGATGTCCTTAACCCTAGGTATCAGTTCGCAGAACGGGGAGGATGGGCGGGGCCGGTAAGGAATCTAATACTAACTACTGTTTCTTACAGATATATCGTTACCGAAGGTAAGTAACTTGTTCATCTGAAAGAAACAGGTTAGTATTAGATTCCTTACCTTAGAATAGATACCCCAGCAATACCAACCCCGGTGGTGGGTCTGCGAACCGATACAATCCTACACCAGAAAGTCCTGGAGGACCGAACGGCCAAAGAAGCCATCCCTCCGGACTTGACTGTCCAGGCAGTAGTGCCTCGCAAAAGTGTGCAGCGAGGCCCACGTAGCCGCCTGGCAAATGTCCTGCAAAGGGACTCCCCGGCCCAGGGCAGTAGTAGCCGCCGTGGCCCGAGTGGAATGGGCCCTCAGCCCAACAGGAGGCTCCTTCCGAGCCAAAGAGTAGCACGCTTTGATGCACAGAACGACCCACCGAGAGATGGTCCGTTTATGTACCGCCCGTCCCTTCTTCGCACCCACGAAGCCAACAAACAGTTGGTCATCCACCCGGAACTGGCGTGTGCGATCCATATAAAATGAAAGCGCACGTTTTGGGTCCAGACGATGGAGCCGCTCTTCATCCTTTGAAGGATGCGGAGGTGGGAAGAAGGAGGGTAAGGTGATGGACTGCCCGATGTGAAAAGCAGAGACTACTTTGGGCAGGAAAGAAGGTCTAGTTCTCAGAACCACCTTGTCAGGATGAATGGACATGAAAGGAGGTTTGACAGAAAGAGCCTGGAGCTCACTCACTCTCCTGGCAGAGGTGATGGCAACCAGGAAGGCCGTATTTAAAGTCAGGAGACGGAGAGGACAGGAATGAAGTGGCTCGAAGGGAGCACACATCAAGAAGGTCAGAACCAGGTTCAAGTCCCACTGAGGTATCACAAACGGGACAGGTGGATACATGTGTGTGATGCCCTTCAAGAATCTCGTTACAATAGGGGACCTGAACAAAGAAGGTTGATCAGGCAGCCTCAGAAAGGCCGAAAGGGCAGAAAGGTAGCCCTTGATACTGCCCAGAGCAGAGCCCTGCTGGGCAAGAGAGAGAAGAAAGAGGAGAACCTCGGAAAGAGGGGCAGAAAGAGGATCCACAGCCTTTGCTGTGCACCATGCCACAAATCTGTTCCACCGGCAGGCGTATACCGACTTCGTGGAGGGACGCCTGGCTGCCAGAATCACATCACAGACTTCAGGAGGCAAGTCGAATGGCCTCAACTGTCGCCGCTCAATCTCCACGCATGGAGGTGGAGGCTGGACAGGTTCGGGTGGAGGACTGTCCCCTGCTGCTGCGACAGAAGGTCCTCCTGAAGGGGCAGGTGGATCGGGGGACCGACTGACATGCTGAGTAGCTCGGGATACCAGTACCTTCGAGCCCAGTCCGGAGCCACAAGGATGACTTGGGCCCGGGCGCGCCTGATCTTCTTCAGCACTCTGGGCAGAAGTGGTATAGGCGGAAAGGCGTATAACAGACCGCAACTCCACTCGCGCCGAAAGGCGTCGCCGTGCGAGTGCCGTCTTGGAAACTCCAACGCGCAGAACTGATGACATTGCGCGTTCTCTTCTGTGGCGAATAGATCTAACCAAGGCTCTCCCCATCGCAGAAAGAGGCCTTGCGCCACATCCGAGTTCAGACGCCATTCGTAATCCATCGAGCACCGACGGCTGAGTTCGTCCGCCCTGGCGTTCAAAGAACCGGCCTGGTGTTGAACCGTCAGTCACGCCCTGACGTTCCAGCCATTGCCAGAGACGCAGGGCCTCCTGGCAAAGGGTCCACGACCCCACCCGCCTTGTTTGTTGCAGTACCACATGGCGGTGGTGTTGTCCGTGAACACCTGCACTACACTCCCGTTGACAAAGGGGAGGAATGCCTTCAGTGCTAGACGAATCGCCCGTAACTCCAACAGGTTTATATGGAGCCGGGACTCCGCCGGAGACCAGATGCCTCTGATCTCTGCCTCTCCCAAGTGGCCTCCCCAGCCCTGGAGGGACGCGTCCGTCACAACAACGTGCTCCGGCTGGGGAAGGGAGAGGGGTCTGCCTCTGACCCAATCGCGGTCCGTAAGCCACCACTGCAGTTGTCTCGCAGTGCCCTCCGAGATCAAGACATGGTCGGACAAGTTGCCCTGATGCTGGGTCCACTGAAACTTCAGGACCCACTGCAGAGCCCGCATCCGCCACCGGGCGTGATGCACCAGAAGGATGCAGGAAGCCATCAGCCCCAGTAGCCGCAGCGTCAACCTGACCGAAACCCGGGATAACAGCTGGAAGATGGGAATCAAAGCCTGTATATCCTGGACCCGCCGTTCCGGTGGATAGACCCGAAACTGCGCCGAGTCGAGAAACGCTCCGATGAAAAGGAGCTTTTGGGAGGGACACAGGTGTGATTTCGGCACATTGATGGAAAACCCCAGCCCATGCAGGAGTTCTGCCGTCATCTGAAGGTGGTGGACGACTGTCTGGGGCGAGCCCGCCTTCAACAACCAGTCGTGGACTGACCTCGCCGCTGTCCCCGACCGCTACCACGGCGGTTCCCACGGCCGCCGCCGCGTTGAGAAGTCTGTTGCGGCGCGTGGCTGGCAGCACGTGTGGGACCGCCCCTTCCGTGGCCACGAAAGGAGCGAAACGAACCCGTTTGCTGGCGCTGGGTCGAGAGACCCAAGAACTTGGCCGTGACCCTGGAGTCCTTGAAGCGTTCCAGCGCGTGGTCCGCTTTGTCGCCAAACAGGCGACTGCCATCAAACGGCATGTCCATCAATGCATTCTGGACATCTGCCGAGAAATTGGCGGACCTCAGCCAGGCGTGGCGACGAATCGCCACCGTCGTGGACATCGCTCTGCCCAGTGAGTCGGTCGTATCAAGACCACACCTTATGGAGTATCTCGCTGCGTCTCGGCCTTCAATCATAGCCTTGCCGAGCTTAGACCGTACCTCCAGCGGGCATTCAGGCAGCAGTTCCGCGACCGTATCCCACAGAGAGTGGGAGTAGCGGCCTAAGAGGCATGCGGTGTTGCAAGACCGCAGTCCCAGACTCAGGGACGAAAAGACCTTCTTACCATACTGGTCGTACCTCTTAGATTCCCGGTCGGGCGGGGCCGACGGGAATGCGAACTGGGAAGTTGAGGCCTGGATCACCAGGCTCTCAGGGGTGGGATGGGTGGACAAGAACTTTGGGTCATCCGTACACGGACGGTGGCGTCTGGCCACGTTCCTATCAACAGGCGAACCTGAAGCGGGCCTGGACCACGTGCCCAAAAGAACGTCAGTTAAGGCCTCATTGAACGGCAGCAGTGGCTCCTGTGGGCATGACTGCGTTTTGAGTACCTCAGTGAGGAGGTTAGTCCTCACGGCCGCGACGGGGAGCTCAAGGTGTAAGGCCTTGGCAGCCCTCATCAACACCACTGAATAAGCTGCCCCCTCCTCCGTAGCCACGGTAGGAGGCGAGACAAAGCCAGGGTTGGGGGAGTCATCCAGACCACTGGCGTCACCCAAGTCACCTGTCCAGTCCACATCGTACTGACACTCGCGGGTCAGAGGGTCCTCAGACCCCTCCCATTCCTCTCCGTAATCTACCTCCTCACCCTATTCGGAGTCAACAATGTAGACCGGCTCCCCGGGGTCAACAGACCCCCTCGGCGCCGGACTCTGCGTCGGCCGACGCCGGTCCGACTCCGCGTCCGGAGTCGGAGAGGGAATGGGGGCGGCGCCGCCCGGAGCCGGCGACGGAGCCCCGGCACCGGCCGGAGCCGGCGACGGAGCCCCGGCGCCGCGCGGGGGCGGCACCGTGGGTTGCCCCGATGGAATCGGCGCCGGAGAGGCCGGTGGACCAGCCGGCGTCGACCCTGAAGGCCCCTGCGGCGCCGGGGCCGGAGCCGCCGGCGGCGTCGGGGCCGGAGCACCCGACGGCGTCGGGGCAGGAGCACCCGAACCGCCAGGGCCCCCGGACGGGACCACCGGGCCCGCAGGCGCCGTAGGCCCCGTCGGAGGAGACAGTGCCCTCATGGCCATGAGGAACTCCTCTATCTCCTCGGGCGTCGCGCCTTGCCCAGGCACCGTAGGGTATGGAGCAGGCCGCGCCGGCGACTCACGCGGAGCCGCGGGGGTGGGGCCACCCGAACCCCCGGCCGCGTCGGGGGGGAGTCGGGGGTACGATGACGACGCCCCGACTTCTTGTGCTTCCTACCTGAGGAACCAGATGAATGGTGACGACTCTCGGAGCGCTCGTGACGGCTCCGCGACCGCTCCCTCGATCGCTCCCTAGACCTCCGTCCGGACCGGGACCGCTCACGACGCGGGGCGACACCCGGAGCTCGAGTAGCTTGCGGGACCGCTCCCGTCTAGCTTTACTCGTCAAGGCCCGGCAATCGACACAGGCGTCCACGTCGTGGTCTGGGCCCAGGCACCGGAGGCAGAGTCGGTGATGGTCCGTGACCGACATCGTGCGGTCACACCCGTCACAATTCTTAAAACCGGGCATCCTACCGGCACCTTAAGAGTAAGGATAAGATTCAAAAACTTTGGTCAAAAGACCGGAGTACTGCTCTTCGGATCTGCGCTAACTGGCGCGGAAAAAAGAAGAACTGACGTCAGCGCGCGGAGGCGGCGTCTATATACTCCAGCGACGTCATCACGGCGCACGACGCCGACGACGGACGCGGAGCCGCAGGAGACGCCTGCAGACGACGCCTACCGACGCGCAGGGGTACTGCTACGCAAAAGTTTCCGGATCCAGACTGACGCCTGGGGATATTCTAAGGTAAGGAATCTAATACTAACCTGTTTCTTTCAGATAGCAGTTACAGCAGTTTCCTTCCGAAGCGCTAGAAGAATGTTGGCGATTTCAGGGAAATATGAGGAGGTACACAATTTACAGGCAACAGCAAACAAGGGCAGGAAACTAAGTACTAACTCCATCCATAGTTATTGGAGCAATTTGTATGAGCCCAGTTACATTACACAAGAAAACATTCAAATTTGTAGGCACATGAAGATTAAGCGTATTGCACATGCTCAAGCGGCAGCAATGGGAAAAGCAGGGTCTGGGGAAGGAGGGGGATTTAGAGGGAGATACATTAAGTGAGCTATGGGAGATGAAATACAATGCAAGCATTGACGGGCGCCAAAGCTCAACACGTACCGAAGACAGGCAAACAATGTAAGATGAGCAGGAAACAAAAAGAAAAGAATAGTCCAACAGAATGAACAAACACCGAAGTGTAAAGATATCAGTACTTTGACGCTGCTTTGTGGGAGGAAACAAAACACAACAAGCATTTACAATGCAACGGTTTTGCCTTTGCAAAAGTTAGAGCTATTGGCATTGTAAATGACAACTTTTTTATTTATGTGTTGGTTTTGAAAACAGATAAATAAATGGCATTGTCATTTTCAATGGCAATAGCTTAATCTCTCGCAAATGCCACACACACCCATAGAGAGCCCCCCCACACGCACACAGAGCACCCCCACACACACCCACACAGAGCCCCCCACACACACCCACACAGAGCCCCCCCACACACCCACAGAGCCCCCCCACACACCCACACAGCCCCCCAACACAGAGCCACACAGAGCCCCCCACACAGAGCCACACAGAGCCCCCCACACTGCGAGCCCCCCCACACACCCACACAGAGCCCCCCAACACAGAGCCCCCCCACACACATCCACACAGAGGCCCCCCCACACACCCACACAGAGGCCCCCCCACACACCCACACAGAGCCCCCCACACTGCGAGCCCCCCCACACACCCACACAGAGCCCCCCCACACATCGAGCCCCACAAAGCACATATTACTGTAACTATTTGAGGAGATAATAGGTGCAGTAACAGCAAATTTCACAGCGCCTTATTCTGGGACAATCTTACCAACAACTGAAAGACCTGAGGGGCATTTTTTTTTGCTTTCTTAACGGCCCATCATTACAATTACTGAGCACTTTACTAACCTGGGTCATCAAAACTAGTAGCAGAGCTCAATTTATCCCGTTTATTGCAGTCGATGGGGCAGCTGGATACCACCGCCTGTGTTTTTGCTGGCTGCCGCTTTTTTTTTTTTTTATCTTACTGATTCAAAAGTACCTGCTGCTGCAGAGTTCCTTGTGGGACCAGCACTAAAAAGTAAAAGTACCTGGTGATTAATGTCCCTGCAGAAGTGAAACCAGAGTTATGTCTAGGGGCAGTTTGGATTCACCAAGTAGCGCAGAGGGTTAATGTGCCTGCTGAACAGTACGTGCACAATGCAGATTAAAGAACTGGGTTACCGCTTTTGCGACAGAGAAGGAGGTCGTAGGGGTGGGGGGAGGGCAAATAGACTGTGGCACTAGGCCCACCAGCTATAAATCCGGCCCTGACCACCAGTTCGTCTATGCATGGCACTGGAAACAGCAACAGGGTTTATTTGACGCCAACCCCTTGTCCACCCACCGAATTGAAATCTGGTGTGAAGGTTTCGTCCTACACAGAGGTGTCATCCCAACCACAGGAAATACAAGCAAGTGTAAGCACAACATGAAGTACAGCGAAATATTATTAGCAAAGCGCCTTCAGGCTTGGGGTTGGCACTATTTGTTATATATATAGTTTGTAGCTATAAGGCAAGGGAGAGAGGTGGAAGAAAGTGCTGTACAACGACAGAGGAGGTTTAGGCGCAAAGTGCCAAATGTATGGTTATTAACTTTTTTTTTTCTGAAAGCATAGAGATGCTTGAAGCTCATCGAAGCAGCATTTTGGCGCTCTGCAGGACACCTATTATTGCTATATGTGCCAGCAAATGGATCCTGCCACACAGTTTGTTCAGTTAGATAGCTTTCTGGGTTGGGCGCTCACTGCAGAGATCTGCGCGCAAACTGCGATCCCTAAACGTATACAGTTTGGGTGCGGATAAAAGGAGTACCGCTGGGTTAGGCAATAATAACAGGTGTGGTGTAAAGCGCCAAGATATACTTCTGCTTGAAGACTGAGCTATGCTCGAAGCAGAAGGGGTGGATGCATCTTAAGAGAAGCTGCAAACCCTGCTTGTGGGGGTGAAAGAAGAGAGCCATGATCTGTTTGTGTCTGAGGGCGGGGTGCATAGACCCTTTCTCCTTGCACTTTGGCTCGTGATGTTGCAGAAGTGACATCACTGGGGCCTCTGTGAATAGGGTTCACAGGCTCACACCACAACAACGCCGTGGGGCGCTTGGTCAACTTGACACCTGCGGATAGAGTGCACCTGAGTTCTAATCCCAGCTCCCCTCACATCTATCACCTCGTGTGATCGTGGTCAAATCACCCAATCTGCTTCGAACAGGATCTGTGCTGATTTTATGCTATAAAGGCATTGCTTCGTCACCGGTGCCAACTGAAAGATGGCTTCAGCTGCTGGTCACGGCAGCCGTGCTCGCCTGGCACTTACTGGCAACGACGGGCATAACTTATATACAACAGCCCTTACATGCCCGAGGAGAGCCGGCAGTTAAGAATGGATGCTAGTATTGGCATGGCGTGAGAGGTGGCGATACCTCTGCCCGACATTAGCGCTGGAGACTGAGAGAGTGAGGAGTTGGCAGCCGGGAGCTACGCTACACCGAGGCTCCCCTCCGGAAGTGTGGGCCCGGTGGAAGTGAGCGGCGTGGAAAGTGCGAGTCAGCCAGCCAGCCACAGCGCTAAAACATATAAGGTACCGGGGAGTTGCACAGAGACATTCCCCCCCAGTCACCGGTCCCTGGGAGTTGTGTGGCTGCTGCTAAAAAGCAGGACAGCATGAAGGGCCCGGAGCGCGACTCGAGGCAGTGCTGGTTCGCGCAGCGTTGATACTGCTAAGCTCGTGACGAGTGGGATAGAGACATTTGAAGCTGTGAGCGGGGCCCGCGAGTGCAATACATAGCGGGGGGCTCGCTGACTCACCCCACGAGCAACTGCACATGCACTTCCGAGCGGGAGGGGGGGCAGGAAGCGGGAGGGGGGCGGGAATGGACCCGAGCCGAGCTCCAGAAACTAATCGACATGAGACGCGGGAGGTGGGGGCTCACGGACAGCGGGAGGGGGGAGGGAACGGCAGCACTCACCTCGACTTCCTCCAGCGGCGGTCGGCCGCGTAGTGGGAAAAACAAACAATTTTTTTTTTTAAACGAAACTCCGCCCACCGCCGCGATGTCGACATCGCAGAGGCGGAGAGGGAAAAAATGTCGGGAACGCCCCCGAATCTGGTCCGGCCTTGACGGACAGATCCGGCTCCCAATGGCTAGCCTCCATTTATGGAGCTAGCCAATGGGAGGAGGGGGCGAGGAGGGGGCGGATACCCGACCCCACAGAGAAACATAAGGATTTTGCTAGCGCATGCGTACTTCGTACGCATTGCCAAGCAAAACCTAAAAAAGTTGAGAATATTACTCCAAAATTGGCCGAAAGTAGGATATTTACACAAAAGCATGCTTTTTTTGATTAGGTGTAAACCTGTTCAGCAGTTTTATAGAAATTAGGGTTTAAAAAATAGTGATATCTAGTGCAGCAAGAAACCCACAGTAATACAACAAAACAGAGGATTTTGATTGGTCAGTCCTGCATGATCAAGTGCTCTAATTGGCTGACTATAAATGAGGAACAATTTTGTGGTTGCCATTACAGAACTCAGATACTCAGTCCACAAGTCCTGAAAAACAAAATTTAAAAATCATAGAAGGGAAACGGGTAGGGATATCCTGATTCCTGACTCCCTAGTCCTTGTAGGGAATCCCTGAGGCAAACTGAGGAAATTAAATAAAAAAGTGGGGGGGTCTGTGACCCATTGGCCGCTTCTGGGGGTGTTTTCTGGCCGCAGATGTGCATGGCGAAGGGCAGGCTGCCCACGGGTGATTGGATACAGGGACTGGCCACATGCCAGGTGACCAACTCTGCCCACTTGGGGTTTGACCACAGAAGTATCATAAAATTGTGTTAATTTACATTTAAAACCATATAATTGATTGGAAAAAAAACAGATTAAGTGGAGTTATATGTAAGTAAGGGAGTAAGATGGTAATTAACGTTAAAAAAAGTTTGTAATGCACTGAAAAAAAGGGTTCAGTGGAGTTGAAGGTAGGTCTTCTAATAATGAAAAACGTTTTTAAAACAAAAACAAAATGAAGTTTGCCAGTTACATTTAAATCACCTAAGTATAACTTGTACAGCTATGATGCACTGCTATAGCATCAAATATTACATCACTGAGGACACCTCAAATCTATGTGAGTGCAAGTTATACTTCAATCATTTATGTATAAAGGGGGAATTTCAGTGATTTGTGTGCTTAAAACTTTTTAATATTTGAAGACCTACATATAAATCCACTTTAACCTTTTTTTTTTCTTTGAAAAAAATATATATGTAGGCCTTGACTTCCTTAGTGCCCTGGTTAGTGCGTTCTAAAGCTTCATAAACATGCAAGTAATTTGTGCATACCCGGACACACTGACAGGTGGTCCCCTGGAGGTGGCAGGCACCGGGCAGCTGACTCAGACCTACTGGCTCCGATGCCAGGACATGAATGGCTGCCCTGCCCCTGGATGGAATCGAGAATTTCCCTTTTCTTGGAGAACACAAGAAAGTGAAGCGCCATGTTGGAGAGCGACTTCTTTCTGGATGAACTCAAATGGCATGTGAGGGAAGGCGCACTGCTTGCATTGCAGCCCTTGAGCTAATAATGGGCGTTTCAGAGGGAGATCTGTGAGATACAGGGCATGCTCGCCTCCGAGCCCTGGCATAAGCACCCACCTGCCTGGACTAGAGGTCACTCGAGCCTGGTCTCAGCTTATACTCGACTCCAAAGCCTTCCAGTGCGCTCACATGGCGGGATTGAAGGATAGCTGCAGCCAGCACCCCAATCCATTGAGCTACCGCCGGAGAATGTACAAGCGGGGATGCACGCATGTACTGAGCTCTGGAAACAGGTCGGGTACCTTCCTGAGGTAGACTTAAAGGAACTCTGCAAGGACGCCTGTGAGCCAGCGGTGCTGGGTGACACCTCCCAGCCCCCCCTCTGCCCCCGGTCTCTGACCTAATGCTGTCAGTTACAGATGACGTGTGTGAATACAGAGAGGGCCAACTCAATCCCCCTACCTTCCAAGGTCGGTAAACTGAGAACCTCCAAGTTACAAGTTAGGCAATAGTAGCGCCTGTTTTTCGCGGCACTTGGAGCCGATATGCGTGCGTTATATATACGCTACACAAACACAACCAATCATGAATTATCAATATACAGAGAGTGCCATTTCCTTCCCTAATGAGCGTCAACCGCCGGGTGCGAAGCACCAGGTCACCCTTGCACCGGGCAGCCCACGGGTAGACAGCGCGCGTGCTGGAGGGTCGGTGTTAACAAGCAGGTATGGCCGTCTTAAAGGAATCATATTAGGCATATACTCCCAATGACTGCCTGAGATGTGTCTCCGTCTTATCCCAGTCAGGACGGTCGTACTCACTGATCTTCACTCTCTATTTTGAGTTGAAATGTGGTAGCATTTTTACTTTCACTCATATATGGATCCCGATCGAATACTACTTCTGTCTTCTGCTTTATAAGTTATCTTTTACAATTATCATTTGTAATGTACCTATTCGAAAGCAACATATTATTCGCTATCTCAGTTCTGTACAGAGATACTCTGTCTTTTCGAATGGTCTCTAGATCTGAAAGATGTACATTTCAGCGCCCTAACAACCGAGGTGGTTTACTTTGGCGCTTCATTAAAAAGTATATAGATGCGAATGAATGAATGCGTCCAAGGGAGAAAAGCCTGCAACCCGTGCGTGTGTCAGCCCATCTCGAGCAGGCCCCCTTGTCTGAGAGAGAATGACAGTAAGCATGTACTGCGGAGCAGAGCGGCGCAGGTTGCAGCCCCCACACCTCCCATTCCCAGGCGTTTGGGGTGGGCGCGCGGACAGGAAACGCTCCTATTAGGCCACTTCCCACCACACACCGCCGCGCTTCCCAAAAGTCCCCCGGCGCACGTGGTGTTCATTTTAACGCCGCTTTTCATAGCGCACTGAGGGACAGTGGGGGGGGGGGGGTGGGAGGAGCGAGAGAAGGGGCGGAGAGATGGAGGTGTGTCGGAAATCAAGTGAGGGGGAGAGGGAGTGAAGTAGAGCCAGGAATGAAGAGGCCGCACCTCCCTGCCCCCACCTGGGTCCTGCAGCTCCTGCCATTCTGAGACCCGGGGCCCCCCCCCCCCCCACACACACACACGGGTGCGTGCGCCCTTGAGGTTCTAGTGCACATGGAAAGGGTGTGTGTTTCTGCCCAGCCTGCACCTTCCTGCCCTTTCCTGGGTCGTGCAGCTCCTGCCAGTCTGCGACCCGGGGGCAGCGGTCCTCTGAGCCCCCCCCCCCCCCCCCCCCACACACACACACTCATGTGCGTGCGCCCGTGAGGTGTTGGCGCACAGGTAATGGTGTGTGTTCCTGCCCAGCCCGGTTGTGATTCAGAGCCAGTGACGGAGCTGACGGGACCGGCTCTGGGAGGGGGACACGAGGCCCAGGGTTTCCGGGAGCAGGGAGCGCCCCGAGGCGTAGTTAACACCCGCATCATCCGCCCAGGCGCTATCCCTTATCAGCCAGGACTGAGCCGAAAACCTGCCACCTACCCGCGTCATTTATCCACCCGCTGCGAGTTCACGATTCACTGTTTCCAATTATTATCCGTTGCCTTCGCACGTTCATTCATGCGCCGTCTACCCTCTGATATCAATCAAGACTTGTTCGTGCCCAGATGAGATATAGGCTGTTTTCTTTTTAAACGACATATGTCTTCTCGTCGAAGTTCAGTTTAGTGGGGTATACAGAGGGAACCTGCAACACAGAGCAGCCCCTGTTTCTTGTAAGTGAGTTTGTTGCAATATATATGTTCTAATCCCGGCATCTCCTCCTAACCAAAATGGTGTGATCCTCAGCAACTCGCCCCGTCTCTTTGTCAAAGTTTATTTGAACGATATAAAAAATGGAATGGGTTGTAAGCATGAAACTCTATGTGAATGAACGTGTTGTCAAAGCACCCAGAAGTCATTGAGTTCACGGCGTTGTGCTAAGCGAGTCCTCCCCCGAGTCACTGCACAGATGTTCAAATGTGTACTGTAGGTCTATGCGGTTATTGTCGGGATCCACAATTTCCCACTCTGAGGGGGCATTGGAATGAGGTGGGGCGGAAGTACTGAAACACGAAACTTAAGACAGACCTCGACAGAGCCCTGTCTGTATTGTAATATTAGGGAAGGGGCGAGAAATAAGCTCGTAGGGTCTACGGATTGTTTATTTGTAGTAATCTGCCCGGAAGAACGTCCAACAGGGATTGGAAACACGTATTTTTGGCTAGAGACCCCACCCACCACTTCGGTGGGGGACAATGGGACTGGCCGGCACGGAGAGGGGGGCTTCGCATGGGGTGTCAGAGGGGCACGTGTACCCTGAGCATCAGCAGCTGTGCAGAACAACACTAGAGTGGCATGTTCTATGAAAGGCAGCGAGTGGCACATGCGTAGCGAGGCTGGCCATCAGCAGTTGTGCCAGGGGCAATGCCAGGGTCGTTTTGAGGTACAGCGGGTGAGAATTCGAGTGGGGGCACACTTGGGTGATGGCTGGCGGTGCCTTTAGTGTGTTGGTAAAGGGAGTGAGGCTTGCCATGGCCGGGCACAAGTGGCTGACACCAGGAGCGGTGCCAGGCCCTCCCAGGGTGCCAGTGAGGTGAGGAGGGGAGGGGACTCTGACACTGCCCCTTCCGCCTCCAGAGACGAGGCTGCGGTGTTCTTAGTCGACTCTCAGTACAATAAACCCTCCGAGAGACGTCGATGGCAGTCGTACTCCCTTCCACTTACCAGGGGCCCGGTGCATTTCCAGTGCATACACTGCAATTTTAGGTACGGCTGCGTGCACAAGATCAGACGATGTGTGGTCTAGTACTGAAGGCGAGACCAGCTAATGCCAGCTTTGCAATACATGTTCGCAAATAATGCGATATTTTTCTCGCGAACTGTCGGGGGGGGCGATGGAAAGCTGACTTTGGCAACCTTGTTTGGCATTTGGCAACTCTGCTTGTGCCCGTCCGAAACTGGTAACCCACACGAACACCAGCAGCGAGTGTGCCCTGCGTTTCTCCTGTAACCTTAGTACACGCCGATCCTGCTCCTCAGTGCCACACTAACAATAGAGCGCCTTCGGGTGACAGTCCAAGAAGCGGCCACAGCTCCTTGAAGCCAGACCGGGACGTGCTATATGGTTCAGGCCGTCGCTTTCCTGTCTTCGAGGGAGGGGCAGCGAGGCAGGGACTGAGGTGCTGGGTATGGGGGTGCAGGGCACCCACTCCGCGTCCCACGTGAAAGTATTTTTCTGACTCAGGTTCCCGTAGGACGTCGAAGTCACGAATAGGGTTTCCGAGAGTTAAAAGGCGATGAAAATAGGGATCATTATAATAACACGGTGCTTAAATAGAATCCTCTGGTTTGAGGAATCTACTGCAGATATTTAGACTGCTGCAGTGAGGAACTCTACGGGTGGTAAATAAATATTTGCTTTATGGTTTAGTACCGTCTACAGCGTTTCCAGCGGGCGCACTAAGGAATGTTATAAAAATGACCCACAACTATTTTGTATATGCAACTATAAATTCTATATTATAAAAAATATAAGCTCGTGACGAGTGGGATAGAGACATTTGAAGCTGTGAGCGGGGCCCGCGAGGGCAATACATAGCGGGGGGCTCGCTGACTCACCCCACGAGCAACTGCACATGCACTTCCGAGCGGGAGGGGGGGCAGGAAGCGGGAGGGGGGCGGGAATGGACCCGAGCCGAGCTCCAGAAACGAATTGACATGAGAGGTGGGGGGGGGGGGGGGCTCACGGACAGCGGGAGGGGGGAGGGAACGGCAGCACTCACCTCGACTTCCTACAGCGGCGGTCGGCTGCGTAATGGGACAAACAAAATAAAAAAAAAACGAAACTCCGCCCACCGCCGCGATGACGACATCGCAGAGGCGGAGAGGGAAAAAATTTCGGGAACGCCCCCGAATCTGGTCCGGCCTTTGACGGACAGATCCGGCTCCCAATGGCTAGCCTCCATTTATGGAGCTAGCCAATGGGAGGAGGGGGCAGATACCCGACCCCACATAGAGGATTAGAGGATATCATTAGATTTTGCTAGCGCATGCGTACTTCGTACGCATGCATCGCTAGTCAAAACCTAAAAAGGAGGGTTCGTCATGGCCACACCCGTTTCAATAGAACGCGCAGCACAGCAAAGGAATTAGCCCAGCGTGCGAGCGTTCTAACGGTCATGACTAGCTCAGCTCGTCATGAGCAGCACACGGAAACCGTGGCTGATGACGAGCTGAGCTCGTCACGAGCATGGGATGGGTTAAAAACTCGATGATCGGGATTGCCCTAATGGAACGTGGAGTGCCTGGCTTGAAATTACATAAAAACATTGTTTGTTTAACCGGCATTGGCAGATCGAAAAGTATGGAGGCATGCTCCAAAAGATCGTGGAATCCACTGATGTCTGCAGGAGGAGAATCCGCAGAAGGTGGGATAGAGGATGGTGGCATTGGGGCTATATAGTCATCTGATTCATCATCGGCATCTGCGTCAGTGTAGATTTCACCTTCCTCCATCTGTTGCTGGTCCGCATCCTGGATGTCCTCCTTGATGATTATTGGAGGCAAAACCCTTTTTCCTGGTGGATTTGGGAGTACTTTGGCCAGGGAGATAACTAGGAGCCTCTTGTGGAGGCAGAGGCCTTTGAGGAGCATTAGCATCTGGGAAGCATCTATAATAACATACAATCATAAGACGTAGATCTGAAACTGGAACGTTCACTGATGGTTCTCTAAAATAATGGCGTTCCTCCTCCCGATCATCATATGGATAGTGCTCTTGAAAGGAATCAGGTTGCTGCATAGAAGGATCTTTATCTGTAAAAGAATATTCCCCTGCAAGGTAAAAAGATGGATCATGTCCTCAATGTCATCATCTGCATCTTAGCACTTGACCCTTAACTGCGATGGCCTGTATGCAGGGCCAAACAAACCTTTATCTTCCGACTCTTTAAAGTTTAAAAGGTGAGCTGGGGGCAAAGGGGAAATCTTAGAGAAATCCTGTATTTGCTTGGGCTGAAGGAAGCTAGCTTTTCCCTCTGTCGACAGGCTCACCCTTTGTGCCATCGCCGAGTTGTCTGCGACACAGTCGACACCGCATGGAAGTTTTTAGCTTACAGGGCAGTCATCACCGGAGTAGTTGATGGACCAGTGGTCGGCGGTGAAACACTTGTCGACTGCAAGGTCTCGTTGACTACGAAGATGTTGTCACCGTTTGAAGCAATCCTGCTGCATTCGACGTCTTGACCGTCGTATTAGCTGTTGCCAACAAGACCGTCAACGGTGCGAAAAGCTCAGGTTTTCTTATGGAGCCTGGAATTGAGTCGACGGACGAGATGACTGGTCTCTAATAGGAGTCAGAGGAGCAGGAGCTGGAACTGAAGAGGATTTTGAAGCCTCCGCCTGAGGTTTTTTGTGGTGTTTCACCTCAGATTTATCCTGAGACTTGGATCTTTTTAAGTCCCCCATGATGGGAAGAGGAGCGGTCTTCTTTTTTGCTTTCTGGAGGAAGAATGAGCTTTTTCCTCAGGTTCAAACTCAGAGTCTGAGGCAGCCTTCTTCAGGAACCAGAGGAGTAGCCTACCCTCCTTGTTCTTGAAGGTTTTGGCTGAAAAAGTGCAGCAGTATTTGCATTCCCTGGGTTTGTGGTCAGGGTGAGGTAATATAGGCACTGTTTGTGGGTGACTTCAGAGAACAGCTTACACTTCTCACAGGTCTTACAGGGCCTAAAAAACAATTGTTAGGCTCTGGCATCTTAAGGAGGAAAGAAAATATATATTCCAGAAATACCGTGAAAGTAGCAGAAGCTGGAACTGGAGGTCAAAAATTGATAGAACACTGAGGCGCTCAAAGAGACTCACACGACGTGAAGTGAGAAATCTGAGGTATGGTGCCTCTGTCGGGGAAGGGTACTCTGAGGTCTCTACTGTGATTGGCTGAACTTTGGAGGTTATAAAATAAGGTTGAAATGTTACTAAAGTGGGGTTTCTGTTCTATGGAGAACTATGGTTCCGTTTCAGTTCTGCTATTTCTACTGTTACTGTGGGTCTCCCACCACGACAACGGCGAAGATTCAAGCATGTGAATCTATAAAAGATACAATACTGGAGAAGTGTTGATATAAGGACACTGACTGCGCATACCTACAGAATGACGGACGCCATTTTCTTTTTTTTATCTACTGTTTGGATGGTGGGACCCCACTTAGAATGGTAAAGAAAAAAAATTAAAATTTTAAGTACGCAAAAGTGCTTTTTGTCCAGCGGCACACCCGGCAGCATATGGCAGCTGCAGACCATTCCCCAAAAATATAAAGTACAAAAAATAAATGAATACATGAGTGCAAGTGGTGGGGGGGGGGGGCAAAGGGCAAGTGGTGGTGGGGGGCAAAGGGAAAGTGGGTTGGGGTGTGTGGACAGAGGAACAAAAGGGAGTGGGTGGAGAGGTTCGAGCGAGCAAGGAGAGGCAAAAGAGTATTGGAGATGCACAAGAGTGCTTGTTAGGACACAAAGCAAACAGGAGCTGCCGGGCCGTTAAAAAATACGTTTAACAAGACGCAACTGTGGGGGGACCAGAGGAGGTAATGAAGGAGGATAAGCAGCACACAGAGTAACAACACACATGCACTCTCATGGAGTGCTGAACAAAAAAGAAATAAGTAGTTCCCCAAAGTTAAGCAGGGGAAGGGCACAAACCAGTACATTAAAAGTATGACAGTAAGGGCCATGCTCCAGAGGGGAGAACCTCAATATTTGTAGTTACATCATAGCATCTCCTGAGGCCAAAAGAAATAACCCTATGTGTTCTAACGTGGAAATTTGAGGAGTTGAGCCAGTGTTGGGACGCATCTTAGAAATGTGATGTGTGTCTTCACTTTTGCAAAGATGTCTGCAGCCAGGTCCAAAGCACCCTTCAGGGTCAGAAAGGCGCCTTCTACATCACATCAGTTTCTGGTGAGGAATGGTGCAGCTTCCTAAAATCCAAATACGTGGCCCTCCTGCCTAAGTTTCAACATTACAGTTTTGGGATTTCTGAAGCTGGAGGCACCCAAATCAAGACTACCATCAAATGACAATCTTGAGTTATAGATAAGAGTGTATACAATAAACTACTATTGAGTTAGGAGGAGGGGCAGCATTTGTGTGGAGACCAAGGATTAGGTTGTAGAGACCTTGGGCACTGGACATAATCAGGTGAAAAGAAGCCACAGGACACCAGACAGTAGCTGGGAACTTAGAAGGTTGTGGTGATCCAAAGACGGTCTCCTAGCTAGGATACAGCTGTATTTATTTATTCAAAGTTTTATATAGCGCGAACAAGATCCTTACAGATATCAGAGCGCTTCACAAAGACAGGGTAGGGGAATGAAACAGAGGTAATGGGAGCAGTATAAAGGTCATTAACATGGTAGGATAATAATAACATACATAAAGCATATCAATATACAATCAGGTAAACAAGTAATATAAGACGGCACAAGTCATTGAACCCACTACAGAGGTGTTCAGGTACACATTGGGTGTGTGGATGGCTTATACCAATGTTTTAGTATAGAGAGAACACTGAGTGGGGGCAACGGGAGAGTGAACCAGTAGACCAACGTGTATCCTATATTGGTCGGTAGTAAGGGAGTAGCGTAGTAGTGTCCCCATCAAGTAGAAGTATAGTGCCAAAGGACTAGGTGAACAGTGCTACAAAGCAATGCAGAGTCTCTGATTCAGCACCTATAAGGTTCAGGAGATCTTGGCCAGAAGGATGGTTTTCACCTCTTTCTTGAAGAGTGCAGTGGAGGAGATAAGCCTGGTTTCAGGAGGGAGCGCATTCCAGATCCTGGGTGCCATCCCCGAGAAGGAGCGCTTGTATGTTTTCTCTTTCCGGAATCTACGAGGTTTCAGGAGTAGATTTTTTGTACTTCTATTGGATCTCGAACCTCCTGATATAGACAGCTTTTGAGCGAGGTAGTTGGGTGCATTGTGGTGCACGGCCGCGTGTGTCATAACTGCAATTTTTAGCTGTATTCTGGCTTCAAAAGGCAGCCATTTTAGAGATTTTAAGTCTGGGGATATATGCGAATGTTTTCTTGATCCAGTAATGAGTCTCGCGGCAGCGTTCAGGGAGGCTCTTAAGGGTGCTGTTGTGGATAGCGGGAGTCCGCTGAGGGCCACAATTCCGTAGTCTATTCGAGGGATGACTAAAGCTTGTACAGCAGTTTGGAAGTCTTCGGCAGGGAGGAAGGGTTTAATTTTCCTCAGTGTGTTGATTTGGAAATTAGCTGCTTTTGTGGCTTTGCTAACGTGCTGCTGCATGTTGAGCTTGGCGTCGAGTGTGATGCCTAGGGATTTCGCAGAATCCACGATGGTAGGTTGGACATTGAGTGCTGTTAGGTTATTGAGCCAGGTTTGGGTGGTGGCAATTTTCGCCGGGGGTGAGATGAGTAGGAACTCAGTTTTCAGAGCATTTAGTTTGAGGTGATTATCGGCCAGCCAAGATTGAGTGTTAATAAGCGTGGAATTCAGATGTTTGATATCTTCCGGGGATTGTAGCTTTAGGTAAAGTTGTGTGTCGTCGGCGTACATATGGAATTGGACATTGGAGGCTTGGAGCAAGGTGGCGAGCGGTTCCATGACGAGGTTGAACAGTGTGGGGGAGAGGGAGGATCCTTGTGGAACACCTAGATCTGCAGGCACAGGTGTAGATAGCACATTGTCGATCTTGAACTTCTGAGACCGGTTGTGAAGGAAGGACGAGAACCATTTGAGAACAGTTCCCGAAAGACCCATTCTAGTGCTTAGCAGCTCCAGCAAGTTCTCATGTTTGACCGTGTCAAAAGCTGACGAGAGGTCAAGAAGGATGAGGAGGCAGGACTCATTGCGATCAAGAATTTGGAGGGCGTCATCAATTATGTGAGTCATAGCTGTTTCCGTGCTATGTTTTGCTCGGAAGCCTGATTGATGAGGGTTGAGGAGGTCAAATTGGTCAATGTGTTTTGTTAGTTGGAGTTGGACACATTTCTCCAGCAGTTTGGCCAGGGTGGGGATATTGGTGATGGGCCGGTAATTGTTTAGGTCAGACAGATCAGCTGTAGGTTTCTTGAGTATAGGCGTGACTTGCCCCACCTTGAGGGAGTCTGGAATGAGGCCTTGTTGCAAGGAGCTGTTGATGATTTTGGTCCAGAGAGGGAGGAGCAAGGGGATGAAGTCTTTTACAGCATTAGCAGGTAGAGGGTCTGTGAGGTGATTAGAGGGCTTCAAGGTGCAGAGCAGTTTGTGTACTGCTTCTTCCGAGTAGGTATCGAAGTACAGCCAAGATGCCTTGTTTTTAGGTTGAGTGTTAGCCATTCTGGTGTGGTTGGTATTACAAAGCTTCATCGCCACAACCAACATGACTCTGTAGAAAAGGTGGCTAATGGATGATGCTGCATAGGAGAGGCACAGAGGTGATGAGAAGCGAAGAATGGTGTGTTCACAAGACGGCAAGCGCTGCAGAAGATCCGGATTATGGCCTGCAGTTCATTGTAGAGAGCATTAGTATAACCACTCAGAGGTACAGAAACTGAATGATTTGCTACACATGTAGAAGTAAAATAATGAGCTAGATAGGTACAAGTCCCTGTAAGACACTACAGACTCAAGATCATACCCACACATTGCTATCACACAAGATACATCTGAACCCAGTCTTCGCACATTACCCAAATGGCAACAACTCCTCCACATAATACTGCTATCCATCTTTTCTTCTTTTAGTCTCCTGTTGATCCTAATATTGGTTGCTTCCCTCCTTTCATTTTTCATTTCATTTTTCACTTCCCTTTTTCTGTCCCTAAACTGAACTACTTTTGTACCTACAATGCCACATATATAGAACAAAAGAAAACGCAAGCAGTCTAGAAATCTCTCGTGTAATGAGTATGGTTATGAATACTTAATAATTTTGACTTCCTTGATTTAATTCTAGACATACTCTCCTGTTTCTGTACACCGTTTTATACTGTAACCGCTTCTTTATTCCGAAAACAAATGTGAGCAAAAAAAGTGAATTACTATTCTGGCTCAAATTCGTAAAACCACTGTAATTCCCTAGTGGCATAATGCATCATTCGCCATAACTCATGCCACCTGCCATGCTCAAAACGCCAATTTGGCAAAGGTACAAAAACAAACAAAATTGTGATCAAGAGAACATGGCGCCATGGCTGGTAGGGAGAGTCCTGAAAGCTTGCAAATAAATTATTCAAGTTGCCCAATTACAATATCCTGGCAAAACATAACTTTCAACTGTTAACTGCCCCTCTGCCCCACCACCCCCATTTCATCTTTGGAGAAAAGGGATGCCTTTTACCATCTCTCAACAGCAGCAAACACAGGAGGGTGAAAGTAGACAAGAGGAGAAACGGGGACCAGCATCACCAGGCAGACCGGGAGGCCTGCATTGTAACATACCCACGGAAACCCTTCAACGCAAGCATTGAAATGAAAATGAGATTTGTAAAGCGCTCTAATACCCTGAGGTGTCCAGGCGCTGAGCTCATTGTTGGAGGCAGAAGGATTTGCTTTAACGGAATAAGGAGCGGGAGGAGCCAACACAGACAGAAACGGGTCACAAAAAGCCAATGGCTCCAAGTGGCAGTCCCAAACATCACTGTATATATTAGAATGACAGGTGTGTTTGACAGCTACGCTGACTGTACCCACACCAAAAATAGGAGGGTCTTCCCTTTAGAAACCTGCTCCGGTATTGCCTGCAGTGGTAGTAATTCCCGGCTAGCTCGGAAGGAGAGAGTACGAATGGCCAAGTACAGGGCAGAGGCTGTCTGCCACTCGGGCAGTGCTCCATCTCGGCGAGCGGCCTGGTTTTTGCAACTTGTTTAAATAGATCAACTGGATACATGCCACACTTGCCTAGAGAAATGCTCTGGAACCCACTTCCTGGACCACCAACATGATAGGGCCTCCATAAAATAAAGGATGCAACAGCCAACCCGGCCACTAACCAGAGAAGACACCAGCAATGCCCTGCGCCAACATCCTGACATAACTAGAATTAAATTCAAGGCCCTGAACTCAAGAATGAAATATTTGATGGATTCTGCTGCGCCGGCCCACCCCTCCGCCACTGTGAGATCAAATCTATCCGCAGCAGAAATTTGCTGCAAAGCTCCCGCAGTTCACAGCCACCACTATGTCGACATAGGCACCAACAGGTTCACGTGGAGCAAATCATAGGAAGAGCCCTCACAAGCACACCAGGACCCCAAAAAAAACCATACCCAGCTTCTCTCCTTCCCCAACTTCAGGAAAACTACAAACATGTCCCTTGTCAAAGACCAAAAACACCCAGAGCCGCCAGCCAATGTACAACGAATATAATGCAGCAAGATTGTACTTCTGCAGCAACAGAAGCTGGATATCCACGGTCTCTCCAGGACGATTGAGTCTATAGATAGCCTAATGCAATAAATGTACAGATTCATCCTTCTCACCGCCTCCTCTCAGAAAATGACCGTTTCAAAATAGGGGATCTGGAAAAATGTAGGGGAAGTCAAAAGAGGGACCTACTTTTTGCAAACTCTCCCGGATGCACCGAGGCTCCCGGTTGAGTCGCGGAGAGGGATCACCACCCAGGCCGCCCACGGAGGAGGCTAGGAAGTGCCCTCAGGAGACGAGGATTAATGCTTCTTCCGCAGACATAAGTAAACATTTCCTCCCAGAGTCCCCCTCTGCTGCCAAGGATGCCCGGTCCTCCAGCCCTGGGACAAAGAGCCCTTTGTTGGGCTGAGACAGCCGTGCTCAGGCCCAGCGCCTGGCGCGGGCTGTGCCTTCCTCATGGGTGCCCTAGGCTTGGAGGAAGGAAGGCCGGTGCCCTCCAGTGCAGCCAGTGTTAGATCTGAAAGCAGAGCTGCAGCTCAGACCATGTGATGCCCTTCACAAAGAGAGCTGGGCTCTGGCCTTGTACAGCCCCCGAACTACACAAACCCTACAAGTCTCGACTGGCCAGATGTTGCCATTTGACAAGACACAAATGCAGAAACTTTTGATGGATTCTTCACAATCAACATAGAAAGTAATTGCAAAACATTAAAATAGGAATATGGCAAAGGCTCACAATTACAAAATCCACTAAAACCAAATAAGTAGTCCTGCACAAAAAAGCACAACAAAACCACCTCCTTAACATCGAGAGGTCACGAGTGTTAAGGAATACCACAAAAAGTGTCACTACATGAAAACAAACGTGAAACAAAATGACAGGTGATAAAAACAGAAGCGGGGTGACGGTGAAAATGCATTAAGTAACACATGACCCCACTGGGTAGCTGCAAGGTATGGGAAGGGGTGTAGATGGGGTGAGGGAGCATGGTGGAAGTACATTCGGAAGACAGTAACCTATCTTATCACAACTTCACACAGAAATAGAAGTTCCTTATTTGTCAATAAGAAGTCAGCCAGGGAGAGAGTCAAACCAAAGCCAAGAAGCGTGACCGTTATAGGGTGCTATCAGGGCACATTTACTGCTGCGCAATAACTCCCAAGTCGCTGTCTATCTATACATCCATCCATCGAACAGTCATTAACTAAGAGCTACCTTGGAGCGCCAGTTGGGCCACAGTATAGCGTTGCCCAGTATGACTGAGGTAAAGGCTGAAGAACACTAGAAAAATAATTTGATGCAGAGACCATCCTTGGAGGGCAAGTCCAAGCTGATAGAGTAGAAAGATGTGCACAATTGAACCTCGGTGTTGGAATCTATACCCCTCCTTCCCCCATATACTCACCAATATGTGTTTGCGGCAGGAACCCACCTGGTGATTGTCCAATTAACTAAAAAGCAACGTCAACAGCTCATTCATTCAATGAAAAAGGTGTTGGTATCTCGCATGACCTTGCAGGGATCAGGGAACTGTACAACAATGCTCGTGTATGTGGGTGATTCTGACAGCTCAGAGGAGATGGAAACTTGGCAGTCCAGATGCCAAGACATGTTTCGATGAGCAGCCTTCTGATACGGAGTCGAGAGGGCTGGCAGCAGGTGTGCCTCCATCGAAAGAACTTTACGCTCCCAGAAGACTTGCTTGCAGTAGGCAACAAGACAAGTATCCTCTTTCCTTGGTCTGTCATCTCTACCAGGTAGACAGGAGTCAACAGCTGAAAGTTGTGAGGTTAACACATCGGGGTTACATAAACTCCGCTTTTATGAGAAGTCAGGGATTCCTCTCAAGAAGCCTGGTGAAGTCTGGATATTCAACTCTGGTAGCAGGCTTTATTTACAACACTTCTCCTGGGAGAAGGGTTTAATATACACCTACTAACACGAAAGTGATGAACTCTGAATTTAACGGAAGCCGTCACTGGCCAGACTTACCACACAGGGACAGCTGATGGAAATACAAAGCTTCCCAAGAGGAAAAGAGGTTGAGAGGCTGCTGTCACCGTCTGTGACAGAAGTGCAAGCCAACAGATCAGGTTAAAAGGAAGCAGTGGTCGAATGGTTGTGTTTAACGCTGATTTTTCCACAAAGTATTGAATTATTAAGTCTCTAGTCCCTGTGGAGCTTTGCTTCAGGAAATGCTCTGCTCCATGTTCCAGAGAGGCCATGACATGTTCAGGCACGGATCAGACTTTACTACAGCAAATCATCCGCACCTTCATAGGAGACGATATCGAGCGTGGATTCCCTGGAAGCTGTAGGTGTGACCGCCACCACAGGTCAGAGGTATAAAGGATGGGCCTCTCTGGGGACCCAGAGATCCTAATGACCACTCTGAAGTGATACAGCTTGGCTCCTTTCTAGACTAGTGCATGGCAGCGGGCAGATGTATTGGGATGGCCTGCCCTTCGAGGACAACCTGCTGTATCTAAAGCGAAGTCACGGATACAACCTTACACCGACCAGGCCACCCATGCAACTAGTAATCCTGGCTCTGAACTTGTGAGAGGTGGAAGATCGAGTGCATCAGAATGTAGTCAAATCCAGAGGCTGGCCCACACACACGCCTGCCTCCCAGCCACAGAAGGGCGGGTCCAAAATGCTAATAAATGTAAAGAGACTAAAAAGAAATACACTCAGACCACAGCACGGTGTGAAGGTCTGGACATTAAACATGCCGCTACTCTTCTCCACCACCTTCTCCTTTCACCATATCTTTGGCTACCCAGCTCTGAATGTATGGATGAGAAATAGTCCACCATTCTATTCTTCTCAGGTCAGGGTTGTGACAACGCAGATTACGATAAACCAGTGGGAGATAAGAGGGGTTCTTTGCTCAGCTCTGCAGCAGACACCGTGGCATGCTGCAACCATGCAGGAATTTGAAGATGAATCCCAAAATTCGAATCATTTCTCGCTCTGCTGCCGACTGCACCGCTTGCATTTAATGCCAACAGCAGAAAGCGAATATGTACCATAGCAGAATCTGCAGGGCTGCTCTGCAGTGATCTTGGTAGCCAAGTTCACACAGGAGTGCTAGTGAAGATCTGCAGAAGGGCGGACAGCTTCCCACCCCAGAGGTGGGAGTAGCGGGGACATGGGATTTCCATGGCACAGTCGGCCCTTGCCACACAGATCCCTTCCCAACCCCACAGGCATTCTATGAAGACAAGAGTTTTGTGGGTGTGTGAGAAATTAAACACTTTTTCGGGGAAATTTCGTGGGACATTTGCGAACATACACTTTTAGCCAGTCATGTGGGTTGCAGATCCCACTATAGTCACATGAGATTCCAGAACTAATTATTTCTTTCACTATGTCGGTATTTCAAGGAACGCAAACGCACGACTAAGAAGAACCTTCGAAACTAGTTCCAAGGAGACAGGGACCCAGGACTATCCAGAGGAAGTCCCTTGCTGGACTCGAGGAGCCCCGAACACTTGAGTGGGAAGGTGCAGGCAGTGCAAGAAACACGCACAATCTACCAAAACAAAGTTTTCAATCCCAGAGAGAACATTTCATACGTTCAACAGTTCTTAACCTCCAGAACAGATCCAACACAACGATCATTAAAATAAATGTTGTGGAATTGTACTTTCGAATACAGCCTCGTAGGGTCAACCAACGAAAAGGACAGCTCAGACCTTTCAGCACTCGTCTGAGGGATGGTGGTCGCGTAAGAACACCCCGACAGGTTGGGACTTGATTGGGGGTTCCAAAGGTTTGCAGAAACCGGAGGACCCTAAACTGAAATCGAAAGTCACCGTCTCAGCTCCTACTTTCCATTTGGGGTGCGTACAACTTAAATACAGGACCTGGTCCTGCCCATAAAAGTTCCAAGATCCTTGTCCGGCCGAAAGCAACGTGCTCCAACTGCACTGGTTAAACTACAAACATCTAGTTTATTAATAATTCAGGTAAGACTAATGTTCTTATTGCCAAATCACACGAGCTTGCTAAAAGCCAGTCAAGCTTTTTTTAATGAATTTTAACTCTTTCAAATTTTCCTTCCTGGGTGGTACAATTTTGAGGAAACATTCATTATGCCACATCACAATTCAAAATTCGTTTTTCAACACCATTGTGTAAAAGCATTGTCGATAACCCATTTACTCAATGAGCAGCTTTCTGCTAAAGCTTCATCCAGAACATATCAAAGAGTGGTTACTGTGCTCATGTAGATACAAATTAAATGAGGGGAGATATCATCCTATAGCCACATAAAAACTCTGCAATTTTCAGGTATAGCACAATAAAAAATTAGTAATATAGCCAAACGGTTGGAACGGGAGAGAGCTACCAATTCTTTACATTAATATTCATGCATTACATTTTAAAAATGGTGAGTGCACTTATGCTCTAGGAGGGAAGCATTTAGAAAATCAGAGTGCCTGCTCTACTGAAATAACCAGCCTTCGCCAGGTGCCATTTCCTAATTGTGAGAAAATGCAAACAGCAGCAGCTGACATGAAGGAAAACAAGACACTAAAGCAGCAAGTACATCTTGGAAAAATATGCAATCAATTAATTCAAAATCATTCATAATTTTCTCTCCAAAAGTTCAATTCATTTACTTCTGCAAAAACATTACTTCATCTGTGAGGGAGTACATTAAAAGGGAGCTATTTCGGGGGCGTGGCTAGCAGCCGAGCATGGCGGCAGCTTAACAGCGGAGCTCCGTGAGTGAGGCGATCTCCCTCGTCAATCCGCCGCACTGATCCGTTTTACTTTTTCACTCCAGTGGGGCTGACCGGGTCCGGAGCCGGGCGGAATCCCGCAGAGGCGTCTAGAGGGCTGACGGACACCCAGAACTGACGGTGAACGGTCCGGCGCGGCGAGGCCTGCGCAAGGAGGAGAGCCGCGACCTGCCCTGGAACTGCAGTCCAGGCGGAAGTGAGGCGACGGCGGGACTCGGGCGCAGGAAGTGGTCGGTGCCCGGGACCTGGAAACGCCGCAGCGGAAGAAGGTAGCGGAGGCACACCGGCGCCCAGCGACAGGCGCAGAAGACTTACCGGCGCCACGTAAGGATCTTGGGGAGGCGCCGGACTGAGGCAGTGACGCCCGAGTACCCAGACCGTCCAGGGGCGGAGGTAGGAGAGCCGGCGGCCAACGCACGGTGGGGAGTGCGGGGCAGCATTGGGACCTCCCCCCTCCCCCCCCCCGCAATATACCTGGTGCAAGGTGGCGGAGACCCGGCGCAAACAGGAGGAGCCTGGTGGGGGCCGATAGTCTGCCGGAACCACGCGTGGGCATCCCGCGCCACGGACACACGCCCAGTTTGAACCCCCCAGTGGCGCCCCCCCCCAGCGGGCGACTGCAGGGGTGAGGAGGAGCGTGGGGATGGCCACGAGAGACGGGGGCAACTGGACCTACGCTGGGGCACCCCAATAACTGGTGAACTGGGGCAGTTCAGGACTTGGTTGGGGAGGCGCTGCACACCCCGCAGACGAGACTGAGATCCAGTGCAGCCTGGAGTGGCGGACGGGTCGCAGAGACGACCGGGAGCGGGGGCGCCGCCGGGATCCAGGCTGCCTCCCCCCCTTGAAGTGATCCTGACCTCAAGTGGCCACGGGACAACTGCGGCCGGATAGATTTGTGGAGGCTGGGAGGGGGACCATCGCCTGCACCTGGCGGACGGAGCATGAAGACACGACGTCCACACGATCCAGAAGTGGGGCGGCCACGAGACAAGCCATGTCAGGGAGAGGCCCCAAAAGCAACGCCGTTCAGGCAAGACTGGACAAATTCGCTTACGATAAGAGCACCCAGCCACCGGTGGAATCCCGTACTTCGTCGGGCGGGCCCCGAGAAGGGGAGGGCACGAAGAAGCCGACGCTGGAGGATGTGATGCGTGCCCTGGCACAGGTACAAACCACAGTGGGCTCCACTGCTACGGAAGGCACCCTGATCAGGGCCGACCTCCACAAGATGTCTGAAAGAGTAAAGCAGGTGGAGGTGGTGACGAAGTCCCTGGTGGAGGATGTCTCGGAATTACAGCTTGCAATGGAGAAAATGGCGGCCGAAAACAAATTCCTCAGAGACAAGACGGACGATCAGGAAGGGCGCTCGAGGAGGAACAACGTCCGAATTTTGGGAGTGCCGGAGTCGGAAGGAAAGGGGGCGACCGACCTATTTGTGGAAGATCTGATCAAGAAGCACCTGCAGCCGAAGGGCCTCTCTAGCTTCTTCTCGGTGGAGAGGGCCCATAGAGTGCCTGGTGGAACGCCCAAGCCGGGGGCGACCCCTCGGCCTATCCTGGCAAGACTCTTCAACTTCCGAGACCGGGACGCCATCCTGCAGGCGGCGAGGGTTTCCCCACCTGTCCGTATTCAAAACTCGACCGTCGCCTTCTTCCCGGATTACACTGCTGAGGTGGCACGCAGAAGGAAGACCTTCTTGGAGGTCAAGAAAGCGCTGAGGGCGAGGGAACTGCCATACTCCATGATCTTCCCGGCACGTCTCCGAGTGGAAGCAGAGGGCAAGGCCTGGTTCTTTGAGTCGCCGGAGGCAGCGCAGGACTGGTTGGAGGGTTGGAGATCCGCGAACCACTCTCGTCGCACGAAGAGACAGGACCGGACACACAGGAACGACAGGCCTCCTGAATCGCGGTCACCCGGAAGGGAAGGAGGAAATGCCTCACCGACGTTGGACAGTCAGGGCGCAGAAGGAGGGGTGGAAAGCTAATTCTACAAGAGACGCTGGCTGACTGCCCGTTCGGATGTACTCTAGCGGGAGGACAAGCCTGAGTGCTGGGCCTGGAGGACTCACAGGAGGGCAGGGATGTCGCCTGCTCCGAAAGATTCTCCACCCCAGCGCGCAAGTACACTGTTGAAGGGACGGGTTAAGCACTCTGCTAAGTTGGGGAGGCGGGCGGTTGTAAGTCCGTTAGGCAGGGAGGAGGGTGGGGGGTAGGGGTTGTTTCTATGTTATAGTAGTTCCGCGAGCGAGGTCTAACGTTCCACTGGTACAAATACACACCCTGGGTATGGCACTGAGCGGGCGCACCCTGGGCCGGGGGTCCGGCTCCCGCGCTTCATATAGCAAAACACGCAATGCAGGACACACAATCACGAGCAGCTGAGGAGGAGTCGCAGCGAGCCTGAGTAACGCCGCTCAAGCTCATGTCCTGGAATGTGCGAGGGTTGGGGGACAAGATCAAAAGAGGGTTGGTGCTGAATGCGGTTAGGAGGCTGGGGCCAGCCTTGGTGCTCCTCCAGGAGACGCACCTTACAGGGTCTGCGACAAAGGCGCTTGATAGAAAAGGTTATAGGATGGTGGCGCATTCAGAATTCTCCACAGGTTCGAGGGGAGTGGGCATTCTGTTGAAGAAATCGGCGCAGTTTATTACACTTAGCACCAAGGTGGATGAGCAGGGGTGTTTCGCGGCGCTCCAGGGCCAATGGGAGGGGAGGCTACTGAATGTGGTATCCGTGTATGTCCCTCCGGCACTACACTCGGTCATGCTTCCAGAGCTGGGTAAATTCCTGTTAGGCCTGCCTGAGGGAGACACGATAATAGGGGGAGACTTCAATGCAATACTCGACCCCACTGCAGATAGAGTGCCCGTGATGACACGTGCGGCCGGTCCCTCCCAGTTGCAGAAGTACATGACGGCACTGGGACTGATCGACGTATGGCGATATTTACACCCTGCAGCGAGGCAATACACTTACCATTCCACGGTGCACAATAGTCTGACGCGGATTGACTACTTCATGGCGCTGGGTGGGGGTTTACCACATATTGACACTGCTGAGATACACCCAAGGGGGATTTCGGACCACTCACCCATCACACTCGAGCTCTCCACGCAGGAACGAAAGCGTAAAAGGATATACCCAATCCACGCATCATACCTAGCCATCCCTAAGGTTAGTAAGACACTTAAAACGACGACGTCCCACTACTTTCGGGAGAACACGGAGTCAGTGGAGTCAGCGGCCACCCTCTGGGAAGCATATAAGACGGTGCTACGGGGTCAGGCCATTGCCACTATAACGGGGTACTTAAGGGAGAAACATCGTGAACGGTCGGAATTGGAACTGGCACTGCAGGGGGCAACAGCAACACACGAGGCAGGTCCCACGCCAGACACCGCCCAGACGGTTCTCATGCATCAACAAAAGCTTAGGGAACATATTAAATTGCAGACGTTGTCACAGATCACCGACACGGCCCATAGAATATACGACATAGGGGACAAGGCGGGGAGAATGTTGGCATGGCTAGACAAGAGGGGAGGCAGCGCCAGAGGAATACAGCGCATTCGCGATAAACAAGGGCAGTTATGCACGTGCCCTGAGGAAATAGTCGAGACACTAGCTGACTACTTTGAAGGGGTGTACACGCCGGCAGGCACAGTGACAGCAGATATGGCGAGGGCAGCGCTGGAGACTATTCCCATACCCGCGCTCTCCCCGGAGGAGGGGGCGGAACTAGAAGCGGCTATCACGAAGGAGGAGGTCCAAAGGGCGATCCACGCAGTCAGGCCGGGGAAGGCAACGGGGCCTAATGGAGTCCCGATAGAGTGGTTTCAGGCCGCAGCGGATGGGCTTAGTGGACCCCTGCTGGCTATGTACCACGACAGCCTGGAACGGGCCCTGCTTCCGGAAGATCAGAGGGTGGCGGCCATAATAGCAATCCCCAAGCCCGGTAAGGTACCGGAGGAGTGCGGGTCTTACCGCCCCATCTCCCTGCTTAACGCCGAGCTTAAGATCTTGGCCAAACTCCTCGCCACTCGGTTGATGGCCGTCCTGCCCCACCTAATACACCCAGACCAGTCGGGCTTTATGCCCCACAGAAACACCGCTCTCAACCTACGTAGGGTACATAACGTACTGGCGAAGGCCGACACGCTGACAGAAAAAGCGGTGATCCTGGCACTGGACGCCAAAATGGCGTTTGATATGGTGGAGTGGGAGTACCTGTTCGAAGTCCTGGGGCGTATGGGGTTCGGACCGAAATTCGTGGCCTGGATTCGTCTGCTGTACACCGAGCCATTGGCGCACGTGGTCGCTGGCGGCCATATCTCCCGGACGTTCCGATTAGGACGAGGCACTCGTCAAGGCTGCCCGCTCTCGCCGTTGCTTTTTGCAATAGCATTGGAACCCCTAGCGACCCTGATAAGATCCACCCCATTGCTAAGGGGGATTGTTTGGGCTGAGGGTTGGGAGGACAGACTGTCACTGTACGCAGACGACATGTTGGTGTACTTATCGGAACCAGAAAGCGGAGTGCCGGCATTACTGCACATTTGTGACGAGCAGGGGAAGGTGTCGGGGTATACTCTGAATTGGACCAAGTCGGAGCTGTATGTACTGAAGGGCCCGTCCCCCGATCTGGGAGACAGGTGCCCTCTCAAAATGGCGGGGTCCTCGTTCCGATACCTGGGGGTCCATGTTACGAGGGATCCTGCGGAATTCTTCCGTAAGAATCTATCGCCACCCCTTGAACGCCTTAAACAGGATGTTAAATTCTGGGCGGCGCTACCGCTGACTTTGCTGGGTAGAGCGGCACTCTACAAGATGATGTCACTGCCCCGGTTCCTATACATTCTGGAGAATACCCCTTACCCGGTCCACGATAGGTATTTCAGGAAGGTGGCCGCGGTGGTTGCAGGTCTGATGTGGAGTAACCGCCCGGCACGGATAGCTCAGGCCAAACTACATAGGGGGTGGTATGATGGAGGGATAGCGCTACCAAACCTGCAGCTCTATTATTGGGCCGCCCAATTGAAATCCATCAACCAGTGGCTGCATGCTCCCCAGAACGACCCGGCATACCGGGCGGACAGACTCCAGCTGGGCACCAGCACCATCCTGGCCCCACTTTATGACCTGCGTAAGGCGCGTACACTCATCGGACCCACAAAGCTCGCTGTGTCGCTGTGGCATAGGGCACAGGCAAAACTGGGATGGAAAGGGACTATCACAAGACTGACCCCTTTATGGGACTTGAGGGCACTGGGTAATCTGAGGAGTAGTAAGGGCTTTACAGCGTGGGACAACATAGGCATTTCCACAGTGGGAGACTTATGGGAGGGGGGTACTGTGATCCCCTTCGACCAACTGCGACAGCAGTACGAGATGGGGCCCACGGAGCAATATCGGTACATACAGGTGAGACATGCTTTACTAACCGCCATTCCCGGCGGCACGACACTACCGGAAGCCTCACCCTTAGAGGATAGGCTGCTTACGGACTTCATGCTGGAGCGAGCAACCTCCCTCACGTATCGCAAACTAGTCAATAACCTGACGGACCCGACCGTAGCACTAAAAGCCAAATGGGTGGAGGAGGTAGGGGACATGGACGAGTCGGAATGGAATGAGGCATTGGCGGCACCCAGGGAGGTGGGCATATCAGCGAGATTTCGCCTTGTACAACTGAAAATTTTACACAGGGTGTACTACACACGTACATTGCTCCACGCAATCCACAGAACACAAAACCCGTACTGCCTGCGCGGTTGCGGGGAGGAAGGGACACTGTTCCACATTTTATGGGAATGCCCCCGCATTCAGGAGTTTTGGAGACAGATCATGAGGACCATTTCGCAAACTTTAGAGGTGTCCCTGACTCCGGACCCTCGGAGATGTCTACTTAACGTATGGGAGCCCACAGACCTCACCAGACACGGGCGACAATGGGCCACATTGGGTATGGTGATCGCCAAAAGGGACATAGCACAGAAGTGGGGGGCGGAAACCACCCCGACGCTACCACAGTGGTGCGCGACCATGGACAGGGTCATGTTGGTGGAAAGAACAATATATACCCTTAGAGCGTGCCCGCGTAAGTGGAACAAGATATGGCTCCCGTGGAATGCATTTAGGGGGGACCTGTGTGACCCACTGGAAGAGGAGGAATCACTGACTTCCGATGAGGAGGGAGAGGATGACCCATTAGAGTAAGGGGAGAGGAGATAGGCCACATTCCACAGGAGGGAGGACACACATGCAGCTGGGAGGTGTGGGGGGGGACATAAGGCAGCGGGGGCAAGGGGGAGAACACTGCACACGGTGGGGGGATCAGAAGGCACACAGATATTGGGCAAGCACGCGCTGGTACGGGGGAGCCTGTTCGGGACTAGACGGGGGCACAATTCACAAAGCCAGGAACATAGGGGACCGCAAGTGGTAACTGCTAGTTGGTTAAACGTTCAATGTTTTAAGAAACAAAAAAAAATGGACCTCTACGATTCGAATTGAGCGGTAGTCAAACCCACAGGAGTGATAGTGAACTGCCGCCGCGCCCCAGGGATGGCGGCTGAAAGGCTGTGTAAAAATTGAACAAAGTATCTGACAACTTGATGGCGGCCTGCCCCGGGGTTGTTGGCTAGACGCTGTGTATTGTGTTTGTTTTGGACAATAAAGGTCTTTAAAAAAAAAAAAAAAAAAAAAAAAGGGAGCTATTTCCAGAGGTCCACTAGGACCTCTGCTCCCCTACCAACTATAAAAATTATCTACACTTCAAGGTCCAGGGACGGGCCAGCAGGAGTGATGCTGACAGCGCTCGCTCCTTGTATCCCAAGGGCTTTATGAGGATCTCCATTTCCATCTGAGGGACACCGCCAACGCTTCAAACATGGAGGGAGAGGTCGCCAGGGAAGTTCTTGGCTCCCTTGTGATGTATGAGGTCACCTTCTTTAGTGACAAGCCGACAGTGGTTTATCCCTATTACAGCTACCCTGGGCGCTAGGCCGTCAGTCGCATGACACTCCAGAGGGACACGTTCCTTGAATGCCAACAGTCAGAAGGGGACAGGGAACCCAACAGCGGCCTCCAACACCCATCTCTTAAGCTTCCGGCAACCTGAGGATCAGGACATGCTGCAGCTGGTGGCCTCCCTGCCAGGCGCCACAGCGTACACAAGTAAACGTTTGTAAATATCAGCTTCGGCACAGCGCGTTCTAGTGCTGAGAGTAGAAACAACATGTCTGGTAGGGGGCCAAATAAGTGGCCGATCAGCTTCAACAAGGGAAGGCCTAGAAATACAACCCTAATAAACACCCTCCAAAGGGCTACAAAGTACTAAGTGACAGCTTGGTTATCGAATGCGGTCAGGATTGCCGCCTGCTCCCGCTGAAGGTAGCCACAGCTATCTGCTCCACCTGTATCGCCGACTCTGGTAAGCCACGGTCCAGATTATTGCTTAACACTGGTATCAAGGAGACCGCTCAGTGACACCGGGAGCCCCTGCTAGGTTGGTGAGCAAAACAGAGTGCCAATGCAACGCAAGAGCGGACGACCTCAGTTTGCAAGCGGCAACAGTTCAGAATTGCATGTCCAATGTGGATATAAATCCCTGGGCAGAATTATACGCCATCAGAGGCAAGCGGCCGTAGAATAAAAGGGACGGTCACACTGAGAACAGCATCATATTCTGGTATCCCCCACTGGTCCCTTGTCAAATATGAAACCCACCTGGACCATCGGGAGGGGGAAGATGGCACTGCCAACCTATCAAGAGCCACATATTCACTAGCAAATAGGGTATCATGTAAACAATCAAAGATACCTCACAAAATACAATTTCTCATGTAGAACCTTTGCTTTAGGAATGAAATACTGATCGTATTTTGTACAGTTGTTTATATAAGGTTTTGGAAGTCTACATTTTGGACTTGGTTTCTGAAGCCTACGGTTTCCCATGGAACGGCTCACGAGGAGTCCAGTCTGCCACGTGATCAGCCTTGGGCTCGGAAACCCAACACTAATGTTAGAAGCTGGTGTGGACAAGACCAAAGGAAGCGGACGGGCAAATCTCTGCTAAGACGGCAACACTCAGACCTGCTGATGTGGCAACCATCGCCCTTGTCAGAGGAATCCAGCCAGAACAGCGCAGTTACTGAAGCTCTGCTTGGACAGCACAATCTATCCTTTCACAGGAGAGCCATACACAACAACTGCCTGGTCCATGTGACCGCTTTCATTCAGCACATACAACATAACCTCTTTATGCAGCTGTGAAAAGCGAGATACACACATAGGCACAAGACAACAATCAGATACAAGGTAATCACTGGGGACAATCTGCTACTACTCCACTACTGACAAAGCAGCCGATATCCACCAGAGCCTCAGTGGAGGGACCTGGGGTAGTCTGAACCCCAATATCCAACAACTAAAAGCATCTGCAGTCACTGACCTTGCCATGTAATCAAAGTATCAGAAAATGTCCGTCACGCAAAAAGCACAAAGTCACCCCTCTCTGTATCAACAGCGCCACCATATATATACGCCACACTAAGAGCCCAACACCACCCTCTAAACAGCTCTCCCCAAATGCCCCATCCAGAAGCAGTGCACAACTTTCCTGTTCATTTTCCCTTGAGCATGTTCAGCGACCTCACTAGGGCAGTCGGAGAAAATCGCCCACTCTTGTCCTTTGCAGTTTTCTAGGGCAGAAGACCAAGAGTTCAATGCTCAGCAACTCTATGCACAGTAATTTTATCATGTGCCTCTTAATGCCTGGACTCAATGCGGAACGCAGAAGCAACACCTTTGGTCTTTATCAGAAGACATGATTTTTAACGGGAGCACAGAGGAGAGCCATCTAATTTGAGCATATTCACCCAGATTTTAGTTAACTTTTGACACCTGGGTTTCTGACTTACTCTACATTTGACAGATCTGCTTGAGGCCCACTAAATAGACCTCACAGACTGGTGCACTACTTTACTTTACGTCTGCCTTTCAGCGCAGCTCTACAACATGGGCATCGCTTTCTCCGTACAAGCCGCCAGGCTCTGGAACTCGCTACCATCCAGCATTAGAATTACCCAGGTGAGTATACACTACTGAAGGCAGTTGAAAACATGCCCTTTCCTAGATAACTGCATCACCCACACCCCAGAAGCACAACCCAGAAAGTGCAATATTTTAGGTTTTCTCTTCTTCCTTTTCGGCCGAAACGCGTTATTGTTTTTTGTACAATAAAAAGGTCTGTTTATCGGATTAGTGTGCCGAATCCTTTGTCCAGTGGACTGGATTTGTTAAAAAAAATAAAAATACTTGCCAGCATACTGTTCCAGGCAATGCCATCTGGACCAGCTGCAGAAACTTCAACGTGCTATATGTCACCATATTATAGGCCTAGCGAGAAGAAAACTATCAGCCCACAGGTTGGACTAAGGGACCTCCCCTACAATATCATTTGTTACCCCAATGTCTGTTACACCGCCTGCCATGACATTTATTATGCATGCATTTAGGTTTCATCTGGCCAGTAAGGAGAGTTTTCTACATATTAATCAGAATACAGCACTGTCACTTAATCATACTAAATGTTGTCCTCATTGCCCACTTAAAGAATGAGGTAAAACCGCACTGAACACCCAGACCTTACCTGAAAGTTGACATCCTCCTTCTTAAATATAAGTGCCCGGATTTCGTCAGGGTCCCCACTGAATATGGCCTGCACCAGCGGAGGCTGCAAGAGAAAAGGTTAAAAAAATTAAGAAATGTCATGATTGGCGAACATCAGTCACGTAGACACAGTAAACAAGATGCCACAGGACACCTGGTTTGGTATCGCTTTAGTGTTAAAGTGACAGTGGGCAGTAAAATCGGCCCATTCATCACAGCTGCACGTCACAATCTATTATTTCACAGCGCGTCATTCTGCATTTAAATACTTATGTTTTGGGTGAATATAAATAATTTTCAAGAAAAAAAACGAAGTTAAAAAGGGTGGAGTGGTCATTTTCACGTTAGCAATCTACAAATACAACGGACAAAGACATGTAAGACATGCTAAACATTTTTTTTTTATTAAAGACTGCCCAAGGGAAAACACAAAATAGGAGGAAATGGCTGAAAGAGTGGAACTCCTAAAAAGCCAACAAAGGGTACAACCCATCCATTATAAACCAGAAAAAAAACGAAAAAAAAAAAATCACATAGGGAAGAGGCCTCACCATTCATAAGACCTCCTGGTCCTGTATCAAGGTACGCACAAACACTCCGCTCACAGAAGCCACTTAACTCTCCACATATAGGTAGGTCAACTTCCATTTTCTCTTCAGGTCTCCGGCACTGAACAAGGCCTTCTCCAACAAACTCTCAGACTTCACCACCTCATCCGACTCACCCATGGCACCTTCCTCAGCAATCTATACCACTCAAGCAGCGCAAGCAGGATTAAAAAACAGACATCCTCAGCCCCATTGACGTACTCAACATGGTTATTTTATTTATATGGCTTTCTACCCGCAACCAGGCAATGATGCACTTTTCGGCAAGTAGCACACTACTCCTGAACCCAAAGTAGATTAGTGGTGGATTACTATAGGGGAATTTAAGTTGTGACGCATAAACAAGTCTCTACTCCGCAAGCTCCAGACGATACAGAACACCTCCGCCAGATTCGTGCTCGGCATCCCTCGACACTAGCACCTCAGCCAACACCTATGGAAGCTCCACTGGCTCACTGTGGAGAAGACTCACTTTATAGATTCTCACCCACGCCTACACAACACTGGACCCCAATACCTCAACGACCGAATCACCCTCCACGTACCCAAAAGAAAGCTACAATGAGCCAACCTAGTCCTCGCCAAAACCCCACGCATCCACCGAGCCAAAGCAGGGGGAAGATCCTTTTCCTACATTGCGGCCAAGACCAGGAACATGCTCCCGATCCACATCAGACGCACCCCCTCCCTGATCACCTTCAGGAAGACTCAAGACCTGGCTCCCCGGCTGAATGAACAACTTGACAACCCTTCCCCCCACCCCTTGAGACCCTCACGGGTGAGTAGTGCGCTTACAATACCCGGATTGATTGATTTCGAGCGGTGGACATGTGAGTCTGTTAGATGGAATGAAAATGATAAAGGAGGAATAGAGAAAGGAGGAGTCTAGAAAGTGTTTTTTGGGAGACCACAGTTGTAAAATAAGGTTTGGGATGAGTCAAAGGAAGACAGACAAGGTAAGTAATAAAGTGTTATTAGGGACATAATAGTACAATGAGGTTTGGGAAAAGTCAGAGTGGAGGTAGAGGATATACTGAAAGAGGCATAAGATGAGAAAGTAGTTAATTGGAGAGAGCTGAATGTATTTCTTTTATTGTTTTATTCTATATTTTCTACAGTAGGAGTAAAGTAATAAATCTTAGACACATAACTACGTAAAAGGTATACATGTATTTGAAAAATAATAAAGAGATAAATGTGCATGTATGGATAAATAGTTAGAAAACTCAGACTTTAAAGTGTTGCTCTACATAAAGCTAATGTATGTATTTAATTTTTTGGTGGGGAAGGGTGGAATTATGTTCATTTTTTTAAATGTATATTTACATATTTTTATTTTATGTTTTCACCAATATTTCAATAGTAAAGAACTTTGATAAAATTGCTAGGATCATATTTATACATTGTGATAAAATAAGCATATGATCAATTAACTTCTATGTAAAGTATGCAGTGACTGAAATACACGTTATGCATAAAATTATATATATCGAAGACCTTGCACTTGCGTGAGTGAAGAAACAAGTCACTCCAGCCGGTATGCCACAATGCAAAGCGTTATGACCACACGAGGGGAGAGGGTGGGGGGGTGTGTGTCTACATCTAGCTCTACACTACACACACACACACACAAAGAAACATACATATAAGCAAATTACATACGTATACACACACAGGCATATGTTGTACATTTGTATTTTGAGTATGGTGATCCTGTAGGAAAGTACGAACTCGTGATTAGTCTTCTGAAAATAAAAATGGTTATCCATATAACTTATGTTTGGGGATAGCGAATTCTATAGTTTAGCTGATTAGGAATGTTAAAGAACGTCATCCAAAGGTAAAACTCCAAAAGTTGACTTTTTGGATTCTTGACTTCACCAATCATCCAAAGCAAACCTCCCATACACCTGGAAGGACCAGGCTCAACATTACCCACATCAAGGTAAACTCAAGAGGAAAAAAAACATCTCACTCAAAGACCTCTCCATAGACAATCTAAATCCATACTAATAATAAAGAGAGAGACCAAACCTTTGAGGCGGGTAAGCTCCGGAACCACTGCGCCAACTCGAACACCGCATACAGCATTGGAAAGATGAGGCAAAGCAGATGGACATAGGCTATACACCAGCGCAAAATGTAGTTTGGAAGGGACAAAGCGCGTTGTGGGACAAAGTAGTCCGTTGGATGTAGCACCACCTCTGAGGTGGGCATGTGCGTTCAGCATTGTATGACGTTTGAAGCGTGAGAATAGCCTTCTATCACATAGAAAATATGTGGCGTCTGAGTACGTCGTCGGATGGCGTACACACGCTGAACGTCGGCGCCTTAATCAGCGGATGCAGAGGCACATGAGCATCGCTGGGGCGCATTATCACATTGAACGGAGACATTTGGAACACGCACAGCATCGCGGTGCCGCATTTGTACACTGTGAGGCCAAGGGACTTGACAGCAGGCACACACGCTGAATGTTGGCGCAGTAATCAGCGGATGCAGAGGCACATATCGCTGGGGCGAAAGGGGAGCAAGGACGACTGAGTCACGGGACTGTGAGGTGCGCAGGAGCACAAAAGGGAAAACGTTCCTAGATGAGCCACTAACGGCCACAAGTTCAGCTGCAAGGAACACCCAGCAGTAGCGTGTCTGCACGGATCAAAAACAAAGGTAACAAACAATTTCTAAAATTACGACAAATAGCGTGTTATTCTTGAGAACAACTACATGCTTTAGGACCTACTTACCCTACAGCCTTAACGAATGTGGTATACCATGAGGTTTTGAAATAAAATATACATACCTATTCTAACCATTGCAGACATTTTTGTCATACCCGGACAACGTCGGGACGGGACGCTAGTCTTAAAATAATTTTGTACCCTGCCATCCAAAATAGACATCCTTCTAGAGGGAGGACTTCAGTGTATGTCTGGAAAACCATGTGAACACCTATGCTTCAACTGAACATGCAGGTGAAAGCAAAATCTTTTAGCGTCCTGGTATCCTGAAGTTCTCATGGACAACAAACACTTCATCAACACACAGGAAAGTAATGAAAGCATAACAGAACTTGATGCTATTGAAATCTACCCATGCAACAGGCAAACAATGTATCACCCATATCCAAGATCCAAGTACGATCAACGAAGCTGCCGACGGAAGCAGAATGCTGTTGAGATAATCGGGCATTTCGTTAACCTCCTGCTGACTCTCCTATCCCATAATCAGACTACTTCAATGCCACAAACTTTAAAACCCCTGAACCCTATAGACCATGCCAATATCCTCACTTTCCTTAATGCCATCACCAACGAAGACGTCTTTCACTAGTCCTTCATCAAAAGCCTCTGCTGAAGCCATCTCATCCCTACTCACCTTTCTTCATGAATTCCTCACATAAGGCCTTTTCCTAAAAGCTTTCAAAGCAGGCCAGATACCCCCACCATCTTGATCACCTCGCCAACTACAGCGCCACCACTTACCTACCATTCATCGTCAAAAGGGCTGAGGTTACAAGCAGTTGTGCTAAACTACTGGGCAATTTGAAGGATTACTATGAAAGCTGTTTATCTACGGCATCACTTTATGAAAAATGTTTAGTGAATACAAGAATTAAAAAAAAACACAATCGTGGAGAATCTGTATGAATCCAACATTAATGTCAACTTGTGAAAAGCAAGAATTGGCAAAGCCTGGTCTGGTGCTGGCAGCCAGCCTTGGACTTTGCCAGGGACTGTTTTGTCCTGGTGTTTACAAAACGTTATCGTTGTGAAAGTTACCAGGTCCTCATCTATCTAAAATATTGGCTAAAAGCAAAAATAGTTTTTGGTCTAAAAAGACATTGTCATGGTAGCGCCTGACGCTTAGGTGAGCTGCTTTGAGGGTGTATGCTCGTTCCCCTTGTAACAGGACCGAATGCTGCCACTCAGTGACGTCATATAGGGCACTAGTGGGTGCCCCACTGTCCCTTGCTGTATGCCATGGAGGGCGGAGGAGGGAAGATAGGTGGCTGAAAGCCCCTACAAGTAAGTACAATAAATAGATCATTTCAGTAAAATCAGAAGGCCTTGCCTCAAATGAGCCAGACCTAAACATACATTCCAGGCCCCGTCCTTAAAGAAAGTTACTGCTCCATGACCTTGAACTGGTGCGGATTTATACCTTTCAAGGCTTCTCAAGAATTACTCAGGTAGACCTGGAAACCTCACTTCAAGTGAACGTTCGCCCACTCCATTCCTGCAAAAATCAGCAAAGCAAGTGCAAATCAATGGCACCTGTTTCCTCCATGAAGAAAATATTTCCCTCGTCCTCACACAACCTTTATTTATTTATTTTAATGGAGGGTGCCTTTCCCATCTCAGAAAAGGTTATAATCCTACCCAAGTCACAAATACATAGTTGAGTTTTCTTTTAGGGTGTTGAAAGTTGAACATTTAAGTTTTCAGGGTGCACTGGAACTACTACTTCCTGCATCTGAGTAATTCTGCTCACGGCATAAGTGTTGTGCGAGTAAAGTGTGTGCCAAGCTTGCACGCATGAACAGCTCTGCGAATCCGGCCCATGACACGGACTCTGGCTAGAGCCTGCAGAGGCCTCTGATTGTAAAACCTAAACCAGCCATTGATGTGCTCACAATCATGGTGAAACGTGAAACGGAGGCACGGGGAGGTGATTTACACACATGGTCAAGTGAGCCCTCAGGAGTCAGACTCAAATATAGTCTGGGTTTATTTACAGAAACATTCTCTGAACTCGACCCACTGATCACAGCTGTCCAGACGGAGTCCATTCATAAACAGAGCCTGTGGAAATTCATTCATAAAAAGAGTAGAACTCCTCACAAGCCGGGTGCAAATGTGGCATCAACCGGTCCTTCCCAAGACCCAAATCCTCGCATAACCAGAGAGGTCATTATCAGAGCTCGGACACGAGGGGGACGCTGTCCCATTTGGTCACCTCATTGTACGTCACCGAAAGGGTCCTCTGCATTTCTAGAGAAGGCAACTAAAAGTTCGGGGTATACGTCCCGTCGACAAGTATTTGACAGAATTCCACCCCAGCCTTGTGCTAGTCCTGAGGAATGAAACTAGTTATGGGCGGATTTTGCGAATTCGTGGTATGCGAAAACGCGCGAAAGCGTACTTGCGGTTCGCAAAATACGCGAACTTTCGCGAGATTACGGATTTTTTTTGCGAGTTCGGGAAAGCGAGCTGTTCAAATTTCCCGCCGGATGTCAGCTGCGCATATTTGCGATTCTTTACTCTTGCCATATGTGATCGCAGGCCCTTAGGACGTATTCACGATCTCAAAGTCTCGCAGTGCAAGATGGCGGGACTCCATGACATACTCGCAGTCGAAAAGTCTTGCAAGATCACGCAGCCAGATCCAAAATGTCACAGTGCACGCAAACCGGGAGGAAAACAACTCGGCAAACTCAATCACGGTAAGTCAATGCCGCTCGGGCTAATCTGTATTTTTGAAGCACAAACAACCAAAAAAAAATCGCCAACTCGCAAATTGTTTGGCAATTTCACGCGGATCTCGAAGTTACCAAATATTCGCAAACTCCACGAACGGAACTAATTTCCAGCCCATGCTTAAATGAAACACTCATCTCCCCGTTAAACCACTAATGTGGCATCATCACTTCCGCTCCACGTCACATGAGCCAATGATGTGGTCTCACCCCTATCCTTCCACTTCCGCTCTGCCACAACCTCAGAATTAGCCAGAGTAACATTTTAATTAAGCCGGTGAAACTTGAATTACCCAATGTCACATGTTCACCCGCAGGAAACTCCTTCTTGCAGATAAAACGATGCATCGGGACTTGTTCCGCTCACACCAGTGGCTTGGTGTGGTGTGTCGAAAACAAGTTACACGAATGAGCTCCTAGCAAACCACATCCATATCATTTTGTAAAAATCTAAAAGTTTCATTTTGTTAAAAATAAATAAACACAATTGCGTACATCTCTTCTGAGAATGGGGCCCCTCCGTCCTGCTATCCCTACAGAGGGAACTCCCCTTGCCTCGTCTGCTTCACACACTGACCAGACTTTACACAGAATGGATGATGCAAGAGGGAAAGTGATTTAAAGTGCTTCCAGGAAAGTGCGAGTGAGTGTGCGTGCACGTGCTCAATAGGAATTGTGAGAATGAGGGTGAGTTTGCATGTATAAAAAGAGCGAAGGCCTGAATTTGAATGTGAATCAGTGCAGGTGAAACTGAGCTGTGAAAGAGTGAGAAAGATGGGTCAGTTACATTACGCATGAAGACAAATGTAAATATAACCGAGAGGACGTTAGTTCTAAACTGTGAACGCGCGCTTGAATGAAGAGAAGTTAATGTATTAGGAGCGCAAAGGTGTGTCATGGGGTGTGCTGGGAGTCAATGTCATGTGAAAATGAAGTGACAAAGCGTGAGAGAGTCCGTGAACTGTGCGAGTGTCAATGAACAGGTGCAAGTCACTTTTTTGTGAGTATGTGAAGGAGTGCGAAAGTGTATGAAGAAAAGGTCATTGTAAAGAGACAGATGGACACAGAAAATAGTCCACAGGCTACGGCCCCACCGAGCGTGTCCCCGCACAAAGGGCCTACCTAGCTTTCCAGGACCCCTGGCGACCTTGGCTTAGGATTTGCGCTCGCACAAAGAGCCATCTAACCCAGTCCATGGTCCTGCCACAGACTCAGATCAGCCTGTCCGCACTGCCCTGGCACAGACCCTGCCCAGCCTGGCCGCCTCTTCACACACCCGACAGACCCTGCCCAGCCTGGCCTACTCTTCACACACACCAGCACAGACCATGTCGGCCTGCTTTTCACACACCAGCACAGACCATGTCGGCCTGCTTTTCACACACCAGCACAGACCATGCCAGCCTGCTTTTCACACACCAGCACAGACCATGCCAGCCTGCTTTTCACACACCGGCACAGACCATGCCAGCCTGCTTTTCACACACCAGCACAGACCATGCCAGCCTGCTTTTCACACACCAGCACAGACCATGCCAGCCTGCTTTTCACACACCAGCACAGACCATGCCAGCCTGCTTTTCACACACCAGCACAGACCATGCCAGCCTGCTTTTCACACACCGGCACAGACCATGCCAGCCTGCTTTTCACACACCTGGCACAGACCATGCCAGCCTGCTCTTCACACACCAGCACAGACCATGCCAGCCTGCTTTTCACACACCAGCACAGACCATGCCAGCCTGCTTTTCACACACCAGCACAGACCATGCCAGCCTGCTTTTCACACACCTGGCACAGACCATGCCAGCCTGCTTTTCACACACCAGCACAGACCATGCCAGCCTGCTTTTCACACACCTGGCACAGACCATGCCAGCCTGCTTTTCACACACCAGCACAGACCATGCCAGCCTGCTTTTCACACACCTGGCACAGACCCTGTCAGCCTGCTTTTCACACACCAGCACAGACCATGCCAGCCTGCTTTTCACACACCTGGCACAGACCATGCCAGCCTGCTTTTCACACACCTGGCACAGACCATGCCAGCCTGCTCTTCACACACCTGGCACAGACCATGCCAGCCTGCTTTTCACACACCAGCACAGACCATGCCAGCCTGCTTTTCACACACCAGCACAGACCATGCCAGCCTGCTTTTCACACACCAGCACAGACCATGCCAGCCTGCTTTTCACACACCTGGCACAGACCATGCCAGCCTGCTCTTCACACACCTGGCACAGAACATGCCAGCCTGCTTTTCACACACCTGGCACAGAACATGCCAGCCTGCTTTTCACACACCTGGCACAGACCATGCCAGCCTGCTTTTCACACACCAGCACAGACCTTGCACAGCCTGCTCTTCACACACCTGGCACAGACCGTGCCCAGCCTACTCTTCACACACACCAGCACAGACCATGTCGGCCTGCTTTTCACACACCAGCACAGACCATGCCAGCCTGCTTTTCACACACCAGCACAGACCATGCCAGCCTGCTTTTCAAACACCAGCACAGACCATGCCAGCCTGCTTTTCACACACCGCCACAGACCATGCCAGCCTGCTCTTCACACACATTGCACAGACCGTGCCCAGCCTGCTTTTCACACACCAGCACAGACCATGCCAGCCTGCTTTTCACACACCAGCACAGACCATGCCAGCCTGCTTTTCACACACCAGCACAGACCATGCCAGCCTGCTTTTCACACACCTGGCACAGACCATGCCAGCCTGCTCTTCACACACCTGGCACAGAACATGCCAGCCTGCTTTTCACACACCTGGCACAGAACATGCCAGCCTGCTTTTCACACACCTGGCACAGACCACGCCAGCCTGCTTTTCACACACCAGCACAGACCATGCCAGCCTGCTTTTCACACACGTGGCACAGACCCTGCCCAGCCTGCTTTTCACACACATGGCACAGACCTTGCCCAGCCTGCTTTTCACACACCTGGCACAGACCGTGCTCTTCACACACGTGGCACAGACCCTGCTCAGCCTGCTCTTCACACACCTGGCACAGACCCTGCTCAGCCTGCTCTTCACACACCTGGCACAGACCCTGCTCAGCCTGCTCTTCACACACCTGGCACAGACCCTGCTCAGCCTGCTCTTCACACACCTGGCAGAGAACATGCCAGCCTGCTTTTCACACACCTGGCACAGACCATGCCAGCCTGCTCTTCACACACCTGGCACAGAACATGCCAGCCTGCTCTTCACACACCTGGCACAGACCATGCCAGCCTGCTTTTCACACACCTGGCACAGACCATGCCAGCCTGCTTTTCACACACCTGGCACAGACCATGCCAGCCTGCTTTTCACACACCTGGCACAGACCATGCCAGCCTGCTTTTCACACACCTGGCACAGACCATGCCAGCCTGCTTTTCACACACCAGCACAGACCATGCCAGCCTGCTTTTCACACACCTGGTACAGACCATGCCAGCCTGCTTTTCACACACCGGCACAGACCATGCCAGCCTGCTTTTCACACACCTGGCACAGACCATGCCAGCCTGCTTTTCACACACCTGGCACAGACCATGCCAGCCTGTTTTTCACACACCAGCACAGACCATGCCAGCCTGCTTTTCACACACCTGGCACAGACCATGCCAGCCTGCTTTTCACACACCTGGCACAGACCATGCCAGCCTGCTTTTCACACACCTGGCACAGACCATGCCAGCCTGCTTTTCACACACCAGCACAGACCATGCCAGCCTGCTTTTCACACACCTGGCACAGACCCTGCTCAGCCTGCTCTTCACACACCTGGCACAGACCCTGCTGAGCGCCCCACCTGCGCTGCGCACCCCTTACCATCAAGTCTCCCGCCAGGGGCGGCGGGGGGCGGCGGTGGCACACGCCCTCCCGGGGCGGCCTGGGCGCGAGGGCTGCGGAGGGGTCGTCCTCTTCCACATCCTCCAGCACCACGATGCACACGCGGCTCATTCGCGGGCCTCACCGCCGCTCATCGCTGGCCGGGGGCAGCCGCGGTCACCTCAGGAGGGCGCGCGACTTCCAGGCCCGTGGCCGTGGCACAGGCAGCGGTGCCAGCCTTCTCCAGGGAGGGCACCACGAGGGAGGCTCCAGGCACTCACCGCGGGCCTCACGGCGACCTCCCCTGCACCCGGCTAAAATTAACGCTCACTTCAGGGCCGCTTTTGTCTCCAGACGCTATTTTTAGGGCGCCAAATTGAGTGCACGCTGCTCCTTTCGACCTCCGACCAGAAGCAATTTACGAGGCACAGGTGACTCGAGCCCCGTGGCAACTCCAAAGACAGCGCCTAGCGCCTGCGGGCGGCAGCGAGAAACCAACGAGGCGTTTTCATGTGCTGGGGAGGATCAGTGGCCGGGCAGGAGGGTGAAAGTGCAGTTCCGCGCTGGGGAAGCCATGCTTGGCATTCACGGATGGTGCTCAGTCAGTGGTGGTGATGGTGAACAGTACCCACTGGTGGTCGTCAAACCCCTTTAGTGCGAGCTCAGCATCGGTCACCATTCAAGGGCAGCTCAGGGGGTCTCGGTGAGGCTGTGAAGGCAGAGGCCAGGGGGCGCAGGGTGAAGGCCAGCTCAGGATCGCCCCCTGGTCGAAAACAAGCCCACCGGCGCTTGGTGCAAAGTGTAAACTGCGACCTGAAGAGCTGCAGAGGGTCCCAGCGTCGGCGATGGAGGTAGAAGACGTATCCAGACGGGGAGAGGAGGGCGAAGGCCAGCAGCAGAGCAGGTGGGCCAGAGAGCACCCCCGTGGCTTCACAGGCCCCACCACCAAGGGAAAGATGCCCACTCATCCACGGGAAGAGCAGGGGCCAGGATCCATTCTCCTAGATCACAAGGCGCAGGCGCTCCTCCCGCAGGAAGGATGAAGGCTCGCTCGCTCTCTGCAGAACACACAGGACACTTATCCGAGGTACAGGCTCGTTCTCCCTCTTCCAGGACAGATCTCCTCACCGACAGAAGACGCAGGACATTTCTCCAAGTCACACGTCCACTCGTCCTCCTCCAGAAGAGAGAGTTCTCCCGCCAGAAGATAGAAGTTAGTCCTCCAGATGCAGACTAGCGCCCCAATGCCCCTGAAGGAGATGCCAGCCTGTCCTCTCGCCTCCAGAGGATGCAGACTGGTCCTCCAGATGCAGGCTAGCGCCCCAATGCCCCCGCAGGAGATGCCAGCCTCCCTCTCGCCTCCACAAGATGCAGACTAGTTCTCCAGGTGCAGGCTAGCGCCCCCCTGTAGGAGATGCCAGCCTGTCCTCGCCTCCAGAAGCTGCGGTTTTCTTCACCGGGCTTCAGATGTACAGGATGCCGGATCACTTCTCCAACCTCGGGGAGACGCGGGCTGGCACCCTGCTTCTGAAGGCAAGCGAGGCTGGCACCCTGCTCCTGAAGGCAAGCGAGGCTGGCACCCTGCTCCTGAAGGCAAGCGAGGAGCGCTGCGGTGCGGGCAGGATGCGCCCGGGGCCGGCTCTCTTTGGAGCGGCTGCGGCGGAGGGGAGCTGGGGACAGACCCTCCGAGGCGGGAGCGCAGGGCACCGGGCGCAGCGCGGATCGGAGAGGCTGGCAGCCCGGGGCAGGAGGGTGGCAGGGCACCGGGCGCAGTGCGGATCGGAGAGGCTGGCAGCCGGGGCCGGACGGTGCCCAGGGCAGCGGAGGGTCCGCGGAGGCGCCGTGTGGGTCCCGGAGCCGGCGGCGCACTGCGCACTCTGCAGCACGGAGAGCCTGGCAGCAGATCCGCCTGAGCTCCGGCAGTGCAGGGGGCGGGGAGGGGGCGGGGAAGGGGCGGCGGGCGGCGCTGTGCAAGCGGCTCTGCGGCGGGGGACGAGTCAGCAGCTCTGCCCAGCATCCCTGCCCTGGAGGCCGAGGGCAACCCTGCGCTCTGCGGAGGCGCCGGGGCTGAGGGGTGCCCAGCCAGAGAGGGCCCCTAGGGGTGCCAGCATCCCTGCACCGGAGGCCGCAGAGAACCCTGCGCGCTGCGGAGACGCCGGGACTGGGGTAACCCGCCTGCAAGGGGGGCGCGCCCCGAGGATCTGAGGGTGTTCCCAGCCAGAGCGGGAGTGCCCAGCCAGAGAGGGTCCGAGGGTGCCAGTTACCCTGTGTGCGGAGAGGAAAACGCACCAGACCCTGCGTCTCGGTAATCATCCGAAAGAGTGCCAGTTACCCTGTGTGCGGAGAGGAAAACGCACCAGACCCTGCGTCTCGGTCATCATCAGAAAGGGTGCCTGTTACCCTGTGTGCGGAGAGGAAAACGCACCAGACCCTGCGTCTCGGTCATCATCAGAAAGGGTGCCTGTTACCCTGTGTGCGGAGAGGAAAGCGCACCATACCCTGCGTCTCGGTCATCATCAGAAAGAGTGCCAGTTACCCTGTGTGCGGAGAGGAAAACGCACCAGACCCTGCGTCTCGGTCATCATCAGAAAGGGTGCCAGTTACCCTGTGTGCGGAGAGGAAAACGCACCAGACCCTGCGTCTCGGTCATCATCAGAAAGGGTGCCTGTTACCCTGTGTGCGGAGAGGAAAACGCACCAGACCCTGCGTCTCGGTCATCATCAGAAAGGGTGCCTGTTACCCTGTGTGCGGAGAGGAAAACGCACCAGACCCTGCGTCTCGGTCATCATCAGAAAGGGTGCCTGTTACCCTGTGTGCGGAGAGGAAAGCGCACCATACCCTGCGTCTCGGTCATCATCAGAAAGAGTGCCAGTTACCCTGTGTGCGGAGAGGAAAGCGCACCATACCCTGCGTCTCGGTCATCATCAGAAAGAGTGCCAGTTACCCTGTGTGCGGAGAGGAAAACGCACCATACCCTGCGTCTCGGTCATCATCAGAAAGGGTGCCTGTTACCCTGTGTGCGGAGAGGAAAGCGCACCATACCCTGCGTCTCGGTCATCATCAGAAAGAGTGCCAGTTACCCTGTGTGCGGAGAGGAAAACGCACCAGACCCTGCGTCTCGGTCATCATCAGAAAGAGTGCCAGTTACCCTGTGTGCGGAGAGGAAAACGCACCAGACCCTGCGTCTCGGTCATCATCAGAAAGGGTGCCTGTTACCCTGTGTGCGGAGAGGAAAGCGCACCATACCCTGCGTCTCGGTAATCATCCGAAAGAGTGCCAGTTACCCTGTGTGCGGAGAGGAAAGCGCACCATACCCTGCGTCTCGGTCATCACCAGAAAAGGTGCCTGTTACCCTGTGTGCATAGAGGAAAGCGCACCATACCCTGCGTCTCGGTCATCACCAGAAAAGGTGCCTGTTACCCTGTGTGCATAGAGGAAAGCGCACCATACCCTGCGTCTGTTATCATCCGAAAGGGTGCCTGTTACCCTGTGTGCAGAGAGGAAAACGCACCAGACCCTGCGTCTCGGTCATCACCAGAAAAGGTGCCTGTTACCCTGTGTGCATAGAGGAAAGCGCACCATACCCTGCGTCTCGGTCATCACCAGAAAAGGTGCCTGTTACCCTGTGTGCATAGAGGAAAGCGCACCATATCCTGCGTCTCGATCATCATCCGAAAGGGTGCCTGTTACCCTGTGTGCGGAGAGGAATGCGCCCCATACCCTGCGTCTGTTATCATCCGAAAGGGTGCCTGTTACCATGTGTGCGGAGAGGAAAGCCTGCCCGTCGAGGCAACCCCTTGAAAACAGGTGTCGCTCTGACACGAACGTAGGATTCACTCGGAAGCTTTGCTTCCCAGGGTCCTTGCTGCCGGGCATTAAATACATTAATAATAGGAATACTGACGGCAGACTCCGTCTTGAACCATGCCAGTGCTCCAGGTGGCCCATAGGTGGCCTTTGCAGTCCCTCGGCTCAGCACTGCAGGCAGGAGCAGGCACCGATGCAATGCCATGGACTCGGCCTCACGACCAGGAACCCCAGCAGAAGGTGCAGCTTCCAAGGTGGAACCCCCAGGGTCACCACAGCTGTCACTGCAGGCAAAGGAACCCCCAGGGACACCACAGCTGTCACCGCAGGCAAGGGAACCCCCAGGGACACCACCGCTGTCACTGCAGGCAAAGGAACCCCCAGGGACACCACAGCTGTCACTGCAGGCAAGGGAACCCCCAGGGACACCACAGCTGTCACTGCAGGCAAAGGAACCCCCAGGGACACCACAGCTGTCACTGCAGGCAAAGGAACCCCCAGGGACACCACAGCTGTCACTGCAGGCAAGGGAACCCCCAGGGACACCACAGCTGTCACTGCAGGCAAGGGAACCCCCAGGGACACCACAGCTCTCACTGCAGACAAGGGTATGGGAACCCCCAGGGACACCACAGCTGTCACTGCGGGCAAGGGAACCCCCAGGGACACCACAGCTGTCACTGCAGGCAAGGGAACCCCCAGGGACACCACAGCTGTCACTGCGGGCAAGGGAACCCCCAGGGACACCACAGCTGTCACTGCGGGCAAGGGAACCCCCAGGGACACCACAGCTGTCACTGCGGGCAAGGGAACCCCCAGGGACACCACAGCTGTCAGTGCAGGCAAGGGAACCCCCAGGGACACCACAGCGGTCACTGCAGGCAAAGGAACCCCAGGGACACCACAGCTGTCACTGCAGGCAAGGGTATGGGAACCCCTAGGGACACCACAGCTGTCACTGCAGGCAAGGGTATGGGAACCCCCAGGGACACCACAGCTGTCACTGCAGGCAAAGGAACCCCCAGGGACACCACAGCGGTCACTGCGGGCAAAGGAACCCCCAGGGACACCACAGCTGTCACTGCAGGCAAGGGAACCCAAAGGGACACCACAGCTGTCACTGCGGGCAAGGGAACCCCCAGGGACACCACAGCTATCACTGCAGGCAAGGGTATGGGAACCCCCAGGGACACCACAGCTGTCAGTGCAGGCAAGGGAACCCCCAGGGACACCACAGCTATCACTGCAGGCAAGGGTATGGGAACCCCCAGGGACACCACAGCGGTCACTGCAGGCAAGGGAACCCCCAGGGACACCACAGCTGTCACTGCAGACAAGGGTATGGGAACCCCCAGGGACACCACAGCGGTCACTGCAGGCAAGGGAACCCCCAGGGACACCACAGCTGTCACGAGTATGGGAACCCCCAGGGACACCACAGCTGTCACTGCAGACAAGGGTATGGGAACCCCCAGGGACACCACAGCTATCACTGCAGACAAGGGTATGGGAACCCCCAGGGACACCACAGCGGTCACTGCAGGCAAAGGAACCCCCAGGGACACCACAGCTGTCACTGCAGGCAAAGGAACCCCCAGGGACACCACAGCTGTCACTGCAGACAAGGGTATGGGAACCCCCAGGGACACCACAGCTGTCAGTGCAGGCAAGGGAACCCCCAGGGACACCACAGCTGTCACTGCAGGCAAGGGAACCCCCAGGGACACCACAGCTGTCACTGCAGGCAAGGGAACCCCCAGGGACACCACAGCTGTCACGAGTATGGGAACCCCCAGGGACACCACAGCGGTCACTGCAGGCAAGGGTATGGGAACCCCCAGGGACACCACAGCGGTCACTGCAGACAAGGGTATGGGAACCCCCAGGGACACCACAGCGGTCACTGCAGGCAAGGGAACCCCCAGGGACACCACAGCTATCACTGCAGACAAGGGTATGGGAACCCCCAGGGACACCACAGCTGTCACTGCAGACAAGGGTATGGGAACCCCCAGGGACACCACAGCGGTCACTGCAGGCAAGGGAACCCCCAGGGACACCACAGCTGTCACTGCAGACAAGGGTATGGGAACCCCCAGGGACACCACAGCGGTCACTGCAGGCAAGGGAACCCCCAGGGACACCACAGCTGTCACTGCAGACAAGGGTATGGGAACCCCCAGGGACACCACAGCTATAGCTGCAGACAAGGGTATGGGAACCCCCAGGGACACCACAGCTATCACTGCAGACAAGGGAACCCCCAGGGACACCACAGCGGTCACTGCAGGCAAAGGAACCCCCAGGGACACCACAGCTGTCACTGCAGGCAAGGGAACCCCCAGGGACACCACAGCTGTCACTGCAGGCAAAGGAACCCCCAGGGACACCACAGCTGTCACTGCAGACAAGGGTATGGGAACCCCCAGGGACACCACAGCTGTCAGTGCAGGCAAGGGAACCCCCAGGGACACCACAGCTGTCACTGCAGGCAAGGGAACCCCCAGGGACACCACAGCTGTCACTGCAGACAAGGGAACCCCACGGACACCACAGCTGTCACTGCAGGCAAAGGAACCCCCAGGGACACCACAGCTGTCACTGCAGGCAAAGGAACCCCAGGGACACCACAGCTGTCACTGCAGGCAAGGGAACCCACAGGGACACCACAGCTATCACTGCAGACAAGGTTATGGGAACCCCCAGGGACACCACAGCTGTCACTGCAGGCAAGGGAACCCCCAGGGACACCACAGCGGTCACTGCAGGCAAGGGAACCCCAGGGACACCACAGCGGTCACTGCAGGCAAGGGAACCCCCCAGGGACACCACAGCGGTGACTGCAGGCAAAGGAACCCCCAGGGACACCACAGCTGTCACTGCAGGCAAGGGAACCCCCAGGGACACCACAGCTGTCACTGCAGGCAAGGGAACCCCCAGGGACACCACAGCGGTCACTGCAGGCAAGGGAACCCCCAGGGACACCACAGCTATCACTGCAGACAAGGGTATGGGAACCCCCAGGGACACCACAGCTGTCACTGCAGGCAATGGAACCCCCAGGGACACCACAGCTGTCCCTGCAGGCAAGGGTATGGGAACCCCCGGGACACCACAGCTGTCACTGCAGGCAAAGGAACCCCCAGGGACACCACAGCTGTCACTGCAGGCAAGGGAACCCACAGGGACACCACAGCTATCACTGCAGACAAGGGTATGGGAACCCCCAGGGACACCACAGCTGTCACTGCAGGCAAGGGAACCGCCAGGGACACCACAGCTGTCACTGCAGGCGAAGGAACCCCCAAGGACACCACAGCTGTCACTGCGGGCAAGGGAACCCCCAGGGACACCACAGCTGTCACTGCAGGCGAACGAACCCCCAGGGACACCACAGGTGTCACTGCAGGCAAGGGAACCCCCAGCTCTCACTGCAGGCAAGGGAACCCCCAGGGACACCACAGCGGTCACTGCAGGCAAGGGTATGGGAACCCCCAGGGACACCACAGCTCTCACTGCAGGCAAGGGAACCCCCAGGGACACCACAGCGGTCACTGCAGGCAAGGGTATGGGAACCCCCAGGGACACCACAGCTCTCACTGCAGGCAAGGGAACCCCCAGGGACACCACAGCGGTCACTGCAGGCAAGGGAACCCCCAGGGACACCACAGCTGTCACTGCAGGCAAAGGAACCCCCAGGGACACCACAGCTGTCACTGCAGGCAAGGGAACCCCCAGGGACACCACAGCGGTCACTGCAGGCAATGGAACCCCCAGGGACACCACAGCGGTCACTGCAGGCAATGGAACCCCCAGGGACGCCGCAGCTGTCACTGCGGGCAAGGGAACCCCCAGGGACACCACAGCTGTCACTGCAGGCAATGGAACCGCCAGGGACACCACAGCTATCACTGCAGGCAAGGGTATGGGAACCCCCAGGGACACCACAGCTATCACTGCAGACAAGGGAACCCCCAGGGACACCACAGCTGTCACTGCGGGCAAGGGAACCCCCAGGGACACCACAGCTGTCACTGCAGGCAAAAGAACCCCCAGGGACACCACAGCTATCACTGCAGACAAGGGTATGGGAACCCCCAGGGACACCACAGCTGTCACTGCAGGCAAGGGAACCCCCAGGGACACCACAGCTGTCACTGCGGGCAAGGGAACCCCCAGGGACACCACAGCTGTCACTGCAGGCAAAGGAACCCCCAGGGACACCACAGCTATCACTGCAGACAAGGGTATGGGAACCCCCAGGGACACCACAGCTGTCACTGCAGGCAAGGGAACCCCCAGGGACACCACAGCTGTCACTGCAGACAAGGGTATGGGAACCCCCAGGGACACCACAGCTGTCACTGCAGGCAAGGGTATGGGAACCCCCAGGGACACCACAGCTATCACTGCAGACAAGGGTATGGGAACCCCACGGACACCACAGCTGTCACTGCAGGCAATGGAACCCCCAGGGACACCACAGCTGTCCCTGCAGGCAAGGGTATGGGAACCCCCAGGGACACCACAGCTCTCACTGCAGGCAAGGGAACCCCCAGGGACACCACAGCGGTCACTGCAGGAAAGGGAACCCCCAGGGACACCACAGCTGTCACTGCAGGCAAAGGAACCCCCAGGGACACCACAGCTGTCACTGCAGGCAAGGGAACCCCCAGGGACACCACAGCGGTCACTGCAGGCAATGGAACCCCCAGGGACACCACAGCGGTCACTGCAGGCAATGGAACCCCCAGGGACGCCGCAGCTGTCACTGCGGGCAAGGGAACCCCCAGGGACACCACAGCTGTCACTGCAGGCAATGGAACCGCCAGGGACACCACAGCTATCACTGCAGGCAAGGGTATGGGAACCCCCAGGGACACCACAGCTATCACTGCAGACAAGGGAACCCCCAGGGACACCACAGCTGTCACTGCGGGCAAGGGAACCCCCAGGGACACCACAGCTGTCACTGCAGGCAAAGGAACCCCCAGGGACACCACAGCTGTCACTGCAGGCAAAGGAACCCCCAGGGACACCACAGCTATCACTGCAGACAAGGGTATGGGAACCCCCAGGGACACCACAGCTGTCACTGCAGGCAAGGGAACCCCCAGGGACACCACAGCTGTCACTGCAGACAAGGGTATGGGAACCCCCAGGGACACCACAGCTGTCACTGCAGGCAAGGGAACCCCCAGGGACACCACAGCTGTCACTGCAGGCAAGGGAACCCCCAGGGACACCACAGCTGTCACTGCAGGCAAGGGAACCCCCAGGGACACCACAGCTGTCACTGCAGGCAAGGGAACCCCCAGGGACACCACAGCTGTCACTGCAGGCAAGGGAACCCCCAGGGACACCACAGCTGTCACTGCAGGAAAGGGAACCCCCAGGGACACCACAGCGGTCACTGCAGGCAAGGGAACCCCCAGGGACACCACAGCGGTCACTGCAGGCAAGGTAACCCCCAGGGACACCACAGCGGTCACTGCAGGCTAGGGAACCCCCAGGGACACCACAGCGGTCACTGCAGGCAAGGGAACCCCCAGGGACACCACAGCGGTCACTGCAGGCAAAGGAACCCCCAGGGACACCACAGCTGTCACTGCAGACAAGGGAACCCCCAGGGACACCAAAGCTGTCACCACAGGCAAGGGAACCCTCAGGGACACCACAGCTGTCACTGCAGGCAAGGGAACCCCCAGGGACACCACAGCGGTCACTGCAGGCAAGGGAACCCCCAGGGACACCACAGCGGTCACTGCAGGCAAGGGAACCCCCAGGGACGCCGCAGCTCTAAGTGCAGGCAAGGGAACCCCCAGGGACACCTCAGCTGTCACTGCAGGCAAGGGTATGGGAACCCACAGGGACACCACCGCTGTCACTACAGAGAGAGTCTAGGGAAACCACAGCTGTCACCGCAGGCAAGGCAACCCCCAGGGACACCACATCTGTCACTGCAGGCAAGGGTATGGGAACCCCCGGGACACCACAGCTGTCACTGCAGGCAAGGGAACCCCCAGGGACACCACAGCTGTCACTGCACACAAGGGTATGTGAACCCCCAGGGACACCACAGCTGTCACTGCAGACAAGGGAACCCCCAGGGACACATCAGCTGTCACTGCAGAGAGGCTAGGGAAACCACAGCTGTCACTGCAGGCAAAGGAACCCCCGGGGACACCACAGCTGTCACTGCAGGCAAGGGAATCCCCAGGGACACTACAGGTGTTACTGCAGGCCAGGGAACCCCCAGGGACACCACAGCTGTCACCGCAGGCAAGGGAACCCCCAGGGACACCACAGTGGTCACTGCAGGCAAGGGAACCCACAGGGACACCGCAGCTGTCACAGCAGGTAAGGGAACCCCCACGGACACCACAGCTGTCACTGCAGGCAAGGGAACCCCCACGGACACCAAAGCTGTCACTGCAGGCAAGGGAACCCCCACGGACACCACAGCTGTCACCACAGGCAAGGGAACCCCACGGACACCACAGCGGTCACTGCAGGCAAAGGAACCCCCAGGGACACCACAGCTGTCACTGCAGGCAAGGGAACCCCCAGGGACACCACAGCTGTCACTGCAGGCAAGGGAACCCCCACGGACACCACAGCTCTCACTGCAGGCAAGGGAACCCCCAGGGACACCACAGCGGTCACTGCAGGCAAGGGAACCCCCAGGGACACCACAGCTGTCACTGCAGGCAAGGGTATGGGAACCCCACGGACACCACAGCTGTCACTGCAGGCAATGGAAACCCCAGGGACACCACAGCTGTCACTGCAGGCAAGGGTATGGGAACCCCCGGGACACAACAGCGGTCACTGCAGGCAAAGGAACCCCCAGGGACACCACAGCTGTCACTGCAGGCAAGGGAACCCCCAGGAACACCACAGCTGTCACTGCAGGCAAGGGTATGGGACACCCACGGACACCACAGCTGTCACTGCAGGCAATGGAACCCCCAGGGACACCACAGCTGTCCCTGCAGGCAAGGGTATGGGAACCCCCGGGACACCACAGCTGTCACTGCAGGCAAGGGAACCCCCACGGACACCACAGCTGTCACTGCAGGCAAGGGAACCCCCACGGACACCACAGCTGTCACTGCAGGCAAGGGAACCCCCACGGACACCACAGCTGTCACTGCAGGCAAGGGAACCCCCAGGGACACCACAGCTGTCACCACAGGTAAGGGAACCCCACGGACACCACAGCTGTCACTGCAGTCCAGGGAACCCCCAGGGATACCACAGCTGTCACTGCAGGCAAGGGAACCCCCAGGGACACCACAGCTGTCACTACAGAGAGGCTAGGGAAACCACAGCTGTCACTCCAGGCAAGGGTATGGGAACCCCTCGGGACACCACAGCTGTCACTGCAGGCAAAGGAACCCCCAGGGACACCACAGCTGTCACTGCAGGCAAGGGAACCCTCAGGGAAACCAAAGCTGTCACTGCAGGCAAGGGAACCCCCAGGAAAACCACAGCTGTCACTGCAGGCAAGGGTATGGGAACCCCCAGGGACACCACAGCTGTCACTGCAGGCAAGGGAACCCCCAGGGACACCACAGCTGTCACCGCAGGCAAGGGAACCCCCAGGGACACCACAGCGGTCACTGCAGGCAAGGGAACCCCCAGGGACACCACAGCTGTCACTACAGAGAGGCTAGGGAAACCACAGCTGTCACTCCAGGCAAGGGTATGGGAACCCCTCGGGACACCACAGCTGTCACTGCAGGCAAAGGAACCCCCAGGGACACCACAGCTGTCACTGCAGGCAAGGGAACCCTCAGGGAAACCACAGCTGTCACTGCAGGCAAGGGAACCCCCAGGAAAACCACAGCTGTCACTGCAGGCAAGGGTATGGGAATCCCCAGGGACACCACAGCTGTCACTGCAGGCAAAGGAACCCCCAGGGACACCACAGCTGTCACTGCAGGCAAGGGAACCCCCAGGGACACCACAGCTGTCACTGCAGGCAATGGAACCCCACGGACACCACAGCTGTCACTGCAGGCAAGGGAACCCCCAGGAAAACCACAGCTGTCACTGCAGGCAAGGGTATGGGAACCCCCAGGGACACCACAGCTGTCACTGCAGGCAAGGGTATGGGAACCCCTAGGGACACCACAGCTGTCACTGCAGGCAAAGGAACCCCCAGGGACACCACAGCTGTCACTGCAGGCAAGGGAACCCCCAGGGACACCACAGCTGTCACCACAGGCAAGGGAACCCCACGGACACCACAGCTGTCACTGCAGGCAATGGAACCCCCAGGGACACCACAGCTGTCACTGCAGACCAGAGAACCCCCAGGGACGCCACAGCTGTCACCGCAGACCAGGGAACCCCAGGGACACCACAGCTGTCACTACAGAGAGGCTAGGGAAACCACAGCTGTCACTGCAGGCAAGGGTATGGGAACCCCTCGGGACACCACAGCTGTCACTGCAGGCAAGGGAACCCCCAGGAAAACCACAGCTGTCACTGCAGGCAAGGGTATGGGAACCCCCAGGGACACCACAGCTGTCACTGCAGGCAAGGGTATGGGAACCCCCAGGGAAACCACAGCTGTCACTGTAGGCAAAGGACACCACAGCTGTCACAGCAGGTAAGGGAACCCCCAGGAAAACCACAGCGGTCACTGCAGGCAAGGGAATCCCCAGGGACACCACAGCGGTCACTGCAGACAAGGGTATGGGAACCCTCAGGGAAACCACAGCTGTCACTGCAGGCAAAGGAACCCCCAGGGACACCACAGCTGTCACTGCAGGCAAAGGAACCCCCAGGGACACCACAGCTGTCACTGCAGGCAAGGGAACCCCCAGGAACACCACAGCTGTCATTGCAGCCAAGGGAACCCCCAGGAAAACTACAACTGTCACTGCAGGCAAGGGTGTGGGAACCCCCAGGGACACCACAGCTGTCACTACAAACAAGGGTATGGGAACCCCCAGGGACACCACAGCTGTCACTGCAGGCAAGGGTATGGGAACCCCTCGGGACACCACAGCTGTCACTGCAGGCAAAGGAACCCCCAGGGACACCACAGCTGTCACTGCAGGCAAGGGAACCCCCAGGGACACCTCAGCTGTCACTGCAGGCAAGGGTATGGAAACTCACAGGGACACCACAGCTCTCACTGCAGGCAAGGGAACCCCCAGGGACACCACAGCGGTCACTGCAGGCAAGGGAAACCCCAGGGACACCACAGCTGTCACTGCAGGCAAGGGTATGGGAACCCCACGGACACCACAGCTGTCACTGCAGGCAATGGAAACCCCAGGGACACCACAGCTGTCACTGCAGGCAAGGGTATGGGAACCCCCGGGACACAACAGCGGTCACTGCAGGCAAAGGAACCCCCAGGGACACCACAGCTGTCACTGCAGGCAAGGGAACCCCCAGGAACACCACAGCTGTCACTGCAGGCAAGGGTATGGGACACCCACGGACACCACAGCTGTCACTGCAGGCAATGGAACCCCCAGGGACACCACAGCTGTCCCTGCAGGCAAGGGTATGGGAACCCCCGGGACACCACAGCTGTCACTGCAGGCAAGGGAACCCCCACGGACACCACAGCTGTCACTGCAGGCAAGGGAACCCCCACGGACACCACAGCTGTCACTGCAGGCAAGGGAACCCCCACGGACACCACAGCTGTCACTGCAGGCAAGGGAACCCCCAGGGACACCACAGCTGTCACCACAGGTAAGGGAACCCCACGGACACCACAGCTGTCACTGCAGTCCAGGGAACCCCCAGGGATACCACAGCTGTCACTGCAGGCAAGGGAACCCCCAGGGACACCACAGCTGTCACTACAGAGAGGCTAGGGAAACCACAGCTGTCACTCCAGGCAAGGGTATGGGAACCCCTCGGGACACCACAGCTGTCACTGCAGGCAAAGGAACCCCCAGGGACACCACAGCTGTCACTGCAGGCAAGGGAACCCTCAGGGAAACCAAAGCTGTCACTGCAGGCAAGGGAACCCCCAGGAAAACCACAGCTGTCACTGCAGGCAAGGGTATGGGAACCCCCAGGGACACCACAGCTGTCACTGCAGGCAAGGGTATGGGAACCCCCAGGGACACCACAGCTGTCACTGCAGGCAAGGGAACCCCCAGGGACACCACAGCTGTCACCGCAGGCAAGGGAACCCCCAGGGACACCACAGCGGTCACTGCAGGCAAGGGAACCCCCAGGGACACCACAGCTGTCACTACAGAGAGGCTAGGGAAACCACAGCTGTCACTCCAGGCAAGGGTATGGGAACCCCTCGGGACACCACAGCTGTCACTGCAGGCAAAGGAACCCCCAGGGACACCACAGCTGTCACTGCAGGCAAGGGAACCCTCAGGGAAACCACAGCTGTCACTGCAGGCAAGGGAACCCCCAGGAAAACCACAGCTGTCACTGCAGGCAAGGGTATGGGAATCCCCAGGGACACCACAGCTGTCACTGCAGGCAAAGGAACCCCCAGGGACACCACAGCTGTCACTGCAGGCAAGGGAACCCCCAGGGACACCACAGCTGTCACTGCAGGCAATGGAACCCCACGGACACCACAGCTGTCACTGCAGGCAAGGGAACCCCCAGGAAAACCACAGCTGTCACTGCAGGCAAGGGTATGGGAACCCCCAGGGACACCACAGCTGTCACTGCAGGCAAGGGTATGGGAACCCCTAGGGACACCACAGCTGTCACTGCAGGCAAAGGAACCCCCAGGGACACCACAGCTGTCACTGCAGGCAAGGGAACCCCCAGGGACACCACAGCTGTCACCACAGGCAAGGGAACCACACGGACACCACAGCTGTCACTGCAGGCAATGGAACCCCCAGGGACACCACAGCTGTCACTGCAGACCAGAGAACCCCCAGGGACGCCACAGCTGTCACCGCAGACCAGGGAACCCCAGGGACACCACAGCTGTCACTACAGAGAGGCTAGGGAAACCACAGCTGTCACTGCAGGCAAGGGTATGGGAACCCCTCGGGACACCACAGCTGTCACTGCAGGCAAGGGAACCCCCAGGAAAACCACAGCTGTCACTGCAGGCAAGGGTATGGGAACCCCCAGGGACACCACAGCTGTCACTGCAGGCAAGGGTATGGGAACCCCCAGGGAAACCACAGCTGTCACTGTAGGCAAAGGACACCACAGCTGTCACAGCAGGTAAGGGAACCCCCAGGAAAACCACAGCGGTCACTGCAGGCAAGGGAATCCCCAGGGACACCACAGCGGTCACTGCAGACAAGGGTATGGGAACCCTCAGGGAAACCACAGCTGTCACTGCAGGCAAAGGAACCCCCAGGGACACCACAGCTGTCACTGCAGGCAAAGGAACCCCCAGGGACACCACAGCTGTCACTGCAGGCAAGGGAACCCCCAGGAACACCACAGCTGTCATTGCAGCCAAGGGAACCCCCAGGAAAACTACAACTGTCACTGCAGGCAAGGGTGTGGGAACCCCCAGGGACACCACAGCTGTCACTGCAAACAAGGGTATGGGAACCCCCAGGGACACCACAGCTGTCACTGCAAACAAGGGTATGGGAACCCCCAGGGACACCACAGCTGTCACTGCAGGCAAGGGTATGGGAACCCCTCGGGACACCACAGCTGTCACTGCAGGCAAAGGAACCCCCAGGGACACCACAGCTGTCACTGCAGGCAAGGGAACCCCCAGGGACACCTCAGCTGTCACTGCAGGCAAGGGTATGGAAACCCACAGGGACACCACAGCTGTCACTGCAGGCAAGGGTATGGAAAACCACAGGGACACCACAGCTGTCACTGCAGGCAAGGGAACCCCCAGGGACACCACAGCAGTCACTGCAGGAAATGGAACCCCCAGGGACACCACAGCTGTCACTGCAGGCAAGGGTACCCCCAGGGACACCACAGCTGTCACTGCAGGCAAGGGTATGGGAACCCCCAGGGACACCACAGCTGTCACCGCAGGCAAGGGAACCCCCAGGGACACCACAGCTGTCACTGCAGGCAAGGAAACCCACAGGGACACCACAGCTGTCACTGCAGGCAAGGGTATGGAAACCCACAGGGACACCACAGCTGTCACTACAGAGAGTCTAGGGAAACCACAGCTGTCACCGCAGGCAAGGGAACCCCCAGGGACACCACAGGTGTCACTGCAGGCAAGGGTATGGGAACCCCCGGGACACCACAGCTGTCACTGCAGGCAAGGGTATGGGAACCCCCGGGACACCACAGCTGTCACTGCAGGCAAGGGTATGGGAACCCCCGGGGACACCACAGCGGTCACTGCAGGCAAGGGAATCCCCAGGGACACCACAGCGGTCACTGCAGGCAAGGGAATCCCCAGGGACACCACAGCTGTCACTGCAGGCAAGGGAACCCCCAGGGACACCACAGCTGTCACCGCAGGCAAGGGAACCCCCAGGGACACCACAGCTGTCACTGCAGGCAAGGGAACCCCCAGGGACACCACAGCTGTCACTGCAGGCAAGGGAACCCCCAGGGACACCACAGCTGTCACTGCAGGCAAGGGAACCCCCAGGGACACCACAGCGGTCACTGCAGGCAAAGGAACCCCCAGGGACACCACAGCTGTCACCGCAGGCAAGGGAACCCCCAGGGACACCACAGCTGTCACCGCAGGCAAGGGAACCCCCAGGGACACCACAGGTGTCACCGCAGGCAAGGGTATGGGAACCCACAGGGACACCACAGCTGTCACTACAGAGAGAGTCTAGGGAAACCACAGCTGTCACCGCAGGCAAGGGAACCCCCAGGGACACCACAGGTGTCACCGCAGGCAAGGGAACCCCCAGGGACACCACAGGTGTCACCGCAGGCAAGGGTATGGGAACCCCCAGGGACACCACAGCTGTCACTGCAGACCAGGGAACCCCCAGGGACACCACAGCTGTCACTGCAGGCAAGGGAACCCCCAGGGACACCACAGCTGTCACTGCAGACAAGGGTACCCCCACGGACACCACAGCTGTCACCGCAGACAAGGGAACCCACAGGGACACCACAGCTGTCACCGCAGACAAGGGAACCCCCAGGGACACCACAGGTGTTACCGCAGGCAAGGCAACCCCCAGGGAAAACACAGCTGTCACTGCAGGCAAGGGAACCCCCAGGGACGCCGCAGCTCTCAGTGCAGGCAAAGGAACCCCCAGGGACACCACAGCTGTCACCGCAGACAAGGGTATGGGAACCCACGGGACACCACAGCTGTCACTGCAGGCAGGGGCCAGGGGTACCACTGATGTCGCCGCAGGCAAGGGCCAGGGATACCACTGTTGTCGCCGCATGCAAGGGCCAGGGATACCACTGTTGTCGCCGCAGGCAAGGGCCAGGGATACCACCGTTGTTGCCGCAGGCAAGGGCCAGGGATACCACTGATGTCGTAGGCAAGGGCCAGGGATACCACCAATGTCGCCGCAGGCAAGGGCCAGGGATACCACTGATGTCGCAGTCCAGGGCCAGGGATACCACTGATGTCGCAGGCAAGGGCCAGGGATACCACTGATGTCGCCGCAGGCAAGGGCCAGGGATACCACGGATGTCGCCGCAGCCAAGGGCCAGGGATACCACTGATGTCGCCGCAGGCAAGGGCCAGGGGTACCACTGTTGTTGCCGGAGGCAAGGGCCAGGGAGACCACTGATGTCGCCGCAGGCAAGGGCCATGGATACCACTGTTGTCGCCGCAGGCAAGGGCCAGGGATACCACTGATGTCGCCGCAGGCAAGGGCCAGGGATACCACGGATGTCGCCGCAGGCAAGGGCCAGGGATACCACGGATGTCGCCGCAGGCAAGGGCCAGGGATACCACTGATGTCGCCGCAGGCAAGGGCCAGGGATACCACTGATGTCGCCGCAGGCAAGGGCCAGGGATACCACTGATGTCGCAGTCAAGGGCCAGGGATACCACGGATGTCGCCGCAGGCAAGGGCCAGGGATACCACGGATGTCGCCGCAGGCAAGGGAGAGGGATACCACTGATGTCGCAGGCAAGGGCCAGGGATACCACTGATGTCGCCGCAGGCAAGCGCCAGGTATACTACCGTCGTTGCCGCAGTCAAGCGCCAGGGATACCACCGTCGTTGCCGCAGTCAAGGGCCAGGGATACCACTGTTGTTGCCGCAGTCAAGGGCCAGGGATACCACTGATGTCGCCGCAGTCAAGGGCCAGGGATACCACTGATGTCGCAGGCAAGGGCCAGGGATACCACTGATGATACCACGGATGTCGCCACAGTCAAGGGCCAGGGATACCACGGATGTCGCCGCAGGCAAGGGCCAGGGATACCACGGATGTCGCCGCAGGCAAGGGCCAGGGATACCACGGATGTCGCCGCAGGCAAGGGCCAGGGATACCACTGATGTCGCAGGCAAGGGCCAGGGCTACCACTGTCGTCGCCGCAGGCAAGGGCCAGGGAGACCACTGATGTCGCCGCAGGCAAGGGCCAGGGGTACCAATGTCGCCGCAGGCAAGGGCCAGGGATACCACGGATGTCGCCGCAGGCAAGGGCCAGGGATACCACTGTTGTTGCCGGAGGCAAGGGCCAGGGATACCACGGATGTCGCCGCAGGCAAGGGATACCACGGATGTCGCAGGCAAGGGCCAGGGATACCACTGATGTCGCAGGCAAGGGCCAGGGAGACCACTGATGTCGCAGGCAAGGGCCAGGGATACCACGGATGTCGCCGCAGGCAAGGGCCAGGGATACCACGGATGTCGCCGCAGGCAAGGGCCAGGGATACCACCGATGTCGCCGCAGGCAAGGGCCAGGGATACCACTGATGTCGCCGCAGGCAAGGGCCAGGGATACCACGGATGTCGCCGCAGGCAAGGGCCAGGGATACCACGGATGTCGCCGCAGGCAAGGGCCAGGGATACCACCGATGTCGCCGCAGTCCAGGGCCAGGGATACCACGGATGTCGCCGCAGGCAAGGGCCAGGGATACCACGGATGTCGCCGCAGGCAAGGGCCAGGGATACCACCGATGTCGCCGCAGTCCAGGGCCAGGGATACCACTGATGTCGCCGCAGGCAAGGGCCAGGGATACCACGGATGTCGCCGCAGGCAAGGGCCAGGGATACCACGGATGTCGCCGCAGGCAAGGGCCAGGGATACCACCGATGTCGCCGCAGTCCAGGGCCAGGGATACAGACTCGTGGCGACGACACAAGGCCTGATACTTCTAGGAACTTCGCAACCAAGCAAAGTAACAAAAGTGATATTTTTAAAAAAATGCTGCGCCTTTTGCCAAACTCCAATGGAAACACTTCATCCACTTCCATTGGAAGAGGTCTGAACGGATGATTTTGGAGCGAGGGTCACAAGGCGCACAACTATGTGCATCTGTGGATACTACCGTCGTTGCCGCAGTCAAGCGCCAGGGATACCACCGTCGTTGCCGCAGTCAAGGGCCAGGGATACCACTGTTGTTGCCGCAGTCAAGGGCCAGGGATACCACTGATGTCGCCGCAGTCAAGGGCCAGGGATACCACTGATGTCGCAGGCAAGGGCCAGGGATACCACGGATGTCGCCGCAGTCAAGGGCCAGGGATACCACGGATGTCGCCGCAGGCAAGGGCCAGGGATACCACGGATGTCGCCGCAGGCAAGGGCCAGGGATACCACTGATGTCGCAGGCAAGGGCCAGGGAGACCACTGATGTCGCAGGCAAGGGCCAGGGATACCACGGATGTCGCCGCAGGCAAGGGCCAGGGATACCACGGATGTCGCCGCAGGCAAGGGCCAGGGATACCACGGATGTCGCAGGCAAGGGCCAGGGATACCACTGATGTCGCAGGCAAGGGCCAGGGAGACCACTGATGTCGCAGGCAAGGGCCAGGGATACCACGGATGTCGCCGCAGGCAAGGGCCAGGGATACCACGGATGTCGCCGCAGGCAAGGGCCAGGGATACCACAGATGTCGCAGGCAAGGGCCAGGGATACCACGGATGTCGCCGCAGGCAAGGGCCAGGGATACCACCGATGTCGCCGCAGGCAGGTGACCGGGATTTCACAGATCTCACCACAGCTTACTGCAGACTGCGACTAGGAAGCGCAAAGGGAAACCGGGCTCAGAAACATCACACGGAGCATATCAGCGGTTTGTCAAAATGAAGGCCATTGTAAAAAAGTCTAATAAAATAAAAGTATTTCCCAAGTTCTGCTTCCAGAAAGATGTTTTCATGCACTTAGAAAAACAAATATTGATCCAGACTCGTACCTGCAACACAAGGCCTGATACTTCTAGGAACTTCGCAACCAAGCAAAGTAACAAAAGTGATATTTTTAAAAAAATGCTGCGCCTTTTGCCAAACTCCAATGGAAACACTTCATCCACTTCCATTGGAAGAGGTCTGAACGGATGATTTTGGAGCGAGGGTCACAAGGCGCACAACTATGTGCATCTGTGGATGAACGTGGATGAAGGTGCCACCAAACACCTCACATCCTCTCCCACTCCAAGACCAGTCCTCTGGGAAAGGGGCTCCGAGTAGAATCAAATACAGACCTAGAGCCGACAAGTCTTGGTTCAGCTGGAAGAGAAGTGAAGCACACTGAAAACCTACACATCGCACAGACCCCAAACGAAAATCTACACATCGCACAGACCCCAAACCCCAAAAGAAAATCTACCCATCGCACAGACCCCAAACCCCAAAAGAAAATCTACACATCGCACAGACCCCAAACGACAATCTACCCATCACAGACCCCAACTCCCAAAAGAAAATCTACACATCGCACAGACCCCAAACGAAAATCTACATATCGCACAGACCCCATCTCCCAAAAGAAAATCTACACATCGCACAGACCGCAAACGAAAATCTACATATCGCACAGACCCCATCTCCCAAAAGAAAATCTACATATCGCACAGACCCCAACACACAAAAGAAAATCTACCCATCGCACAGACCCCAACCCCCAAAAGAAAATCTACACATCACACAGAGCTCAACTCCCAAAAGAAAATCTACACATCACACAGAGCTCAACTCCCAAAAGAAAATCTACACATCACACAGAGCTCAACTCCCAAAAGAAAATCTACACATCGCAGACCCCAAACGAAAATAAACCATTGCAGACCCCAACTCCCAAAAGAAATCTACACATCGCACAGACCCCAACACACAAAAGAAAATCTACCCATCGCACAGACCCCAAACGAAAATCTACCCATCGCAGACCCCATCTCCCAAAAGAAAATCTACCCATCGCAGACCCCAACTCCCAAAAGAAAATCTACACATCGCACAGACCCCAAACGAAAATCTACCTATCGCACAGACCCCAACTCCCAAAAGAAAATCTACCCATCGCACAGACCCCAAACGAAAATCTACCCATCGCACAGACCCCATCTCCCAAAAGAAAATCTACATATCGCACAGACCCCAACACACAAAAGAAAATCTACTCATCGCACAGACCCCATCTCCCAAAAGAAAATCTACACATCGCACAGACCCCAAACGAAAATCTACCCATCGCACAGACCCCATCTCCCAAAAGAAAATCTACCCATCGCAGACCCCATCTCCCAAAAGAAAATCTACCCATCGCAGACCCCAACTCCCAAAAGAAAATCTACCCATCGCAGAGATCAACTCCCAAAAGAAAATCTACACATCGCACAGACCCCAAACGAAAATCTACCTATCGCACAGACCCCAACTCCCAAAAGAAAATCTACCCATCGCACAGACCCCAAACGAAAATCTACCCATCGCACAGACCCCATCTCCCAAAAGAAAATCTACCCATCGCACAGACCCCAAACGAAAATCTACCCATCGCACAGACCCCATCTCCCAAAAGAAAATCTACTCATCGCACAGACCCCAACACACAAAAGAAAATCTACCCATCGCACAGACCCCAACCCCCAAAAGAAAATCTACACATCACACAGAGCTCAACTCCCAAAAGAAAATCTACACATCACACAGACCCCAACCCCCAAAAGAAAATCTACACATTGCAGACCCCAAACGAAAATAAACCATTGCAGACCCCAACTCCCAAAAGAAATCTACACATCGCACAGACCCCAACACACAAAAGAAAATCTACCCATCGCACAGACCCCAACTCCCAAAAGAAATCTACACATCGCACAGACCCCAACACACAAAAGAAAATCTACCTATCGCACAGACCCCAACTCCCAAAAGAAAATCTACCCATCGCACATACCCCAAACGAAAATCTACCAATCGCACAGACCCCATCTCCCAAAAGAAAATCTACCCATCGCACAGACCCCAAACGAAAATCTACCAATCGCACAGACCCCATCTCTCAAAAGAAAATCTACCCATCGCAGACCCCAACTCCCAAAAGAAAATCTACACATCGCACAGACCCCAAACGAAAATCTACCAATCGCACAGACCCCATCTCCCAAAAGAAAATCTACACATCGCACAGACCCCAAACGAAAATCTACCCATCGCACAGACCCCATCTCCCAAAAGAAAATCTACACATCGCACAGACCAACACACAAAAGAAAATCTACTGATCGCACAGACCCCAACACACAAAAGAAAATCTACCCATCGCACAGACCTCTAACCCCCAAAAGAAAATCTACCCATCTCACAGACCCCAACCCCCAAAAGAAAATCTACACATCACACAGAGCTCAACTCCCAAAAGAAAATCTACCCATCGCAGACCCCAACCCCCAAAAGAAAATCTACACATCGCAGACCCTAAACGAAAATAAACCATCGCGGACCCCAACTCCCAAAAGAAATCTACACATCGCACAGACCCCAACACACAAAAGAAAATCTACCTATCGCACAGACCCCAACTCCCAAAAGGAAATCAACCCATCGCACAGACCCCATCTCCCAAAAGAAAATCTACACATCACACAGACCCCAAACGAAAATCTACCAATCGCACAGACCCCATCTCCCAAAAGAAAATCTACACATCGCACAGACCCCAAACGAAAATCTACCAATCGCACAGACCCCATCTCCCAAAAGAAAATCTACACATCGCACAGACCCCAAACGAAAATCTACCAATCGCACAGACCCCATCTCCCAAAAGAAAATCTACACATCGCGCAGACCCCAACCCCCAAAAGAAAATCTACACATCGCACAGATGCCAAACGAAAATCTACCAATCGCACAGACCCCATCTCCCAAAAGAAAATCTACCCATCGCACAGACCCCAAACGAAAATCTACCAATCGCACAGACCCCATCTCCCAAAAGAAAATCTACACATCGCACAGACCCCAAACGAAAATCTACCAATCGCACAGACCCCATCTCCCAAAAGAAAATCTACCCATCGCACAGACCCCATCTCCCAAAAGAAAATCTACACATCGCACAGACCCCAACACACAAAAGAAAATCTACACATCGCACAGACCCCAAACGAAAATCTACACATCGCACAGACCCCAAACTCCCAAAAGAAAATCTACACATCGCATAGACCCCAACTCCCAAAAGAAAATCTGCACATCGCACAGACCCCAAACGAAAATCTACACATCGCACAGACCCCAAACTCCCAAAAGAAAATCTACACATCGCATAGACCCCAACTCCCAAAAGAAAATCTGCACATCGCGAATAAACAAAAGGTCGCAAGAAAGCCCACTGGCCAGAAGACGCACTGCATGTGGGACTCTGCAGGCAGGTGGACTGCCATCTTGGCTCTGCTCAGGAGGATTACAATTCTAGCTGTACCTCAGTAACAAGCCAAGGGATAGAGACCCCATTGTGCTTGTTCACTGTAGGGTCCCTGGTTTCCTAGCTATGCCAATGGCCAGAGCATTTAACTCTTCTATCCCCTGAGCAACAGAGCTGTTTGTCAAAGACCAGCGTCTCTCAAAGATGGCGGCTATGACCGTACAAGCCTCTGGAGACTCTAGCGGGGAACTACTTACTGACACCTACAGCTCTACGGCTGCCTGTCCAATGACTGCACAAACCTCTGGAGACTCTACAAGGGAACTACTTACTGACAGAGATACCTCAAACACCTACAGCTCCACGGCTGCCTGTCCAATGACTGCACAAACCTCTGGAGACTCTACAAGGGAACTACTTACTGACAGAGATACCTCAAACACCTACAGCTCCACGGCTGCCTGTCCAATGACTGCACAAACCTCTGGAGACTCTACAAGGGAACTACTTACTGACAGAGATACCTCAAACACCTACAGCTCCACGGCTGCCTGTCCAATGACTGCACAAACCTCTGGAGACTCTACAGGGTACGAGTATGAAAAGTATTTCTATAGCGCCTGACTACCCGGAGGCCTCGTAGCGCTTAAACAAAGGAAGCAGAGTAACATCGAACTAACCTTTAAGGGAACATTCTAAACAGATGGGTCTTTAGGCACTTGCGACAGGTCAGCATGTTGTTGTTCCCCCGCATAACTTGGGGAAGGGAGTTCCACAACCCAGCGTCAGTGAAGGAGAAAGAACGTCCATCCCATCTCACCTTCCTTATTTTCTTGATGGTGGCCAGATACAGGGAACCAGAACGAAGAGTCCTAGGTGGCAGGTAGTGTGTTAGTAAAGGGTGTAAGATGGATGGGCCGGTTTTCCACATGGCTTTATGGGCCAGGCACATTGCCTTAAATTGTATTCGGGCAGCGATGGGTAGCCAGTGTAACTGTTGCAGGGCTGGCCTTGCTGATTGCCGCCGTGGAACCTGCAAGAGCATCCGTGCTGCACAGTTCTGAACTACCTGTAGTTTATTTAATGTAGCTTGAGGTGCTCCCAAGTACAAAATGTTTCCGTAGTCCAGCCGGGACAATATGAGGGCCTGGACCATAATCCTTCTAGCCTCAAATGGAAGGAGGGGAATGATTTTCGGAGCAATCTCAGCAGGTTGATGAAAGCATAGTGGCCCGATATCCAAAATTAGGGGCGTTGTGAAGCCAAATGCCTAAACTCTTTATTTGGAGCTTTGGGGATGGTGCGGGGCCCTAAGCATGGCGGCCACGTTGGGGCAGATATAGTAGGTGAAGGGTTTCTCAACACCAGGATTTCTGTCTTATCCCCATTAAGGCGGAGGGAGGAACAACTGCCTCAAGGCAGGGAGCCAGAGTGCTGGACGAGCCCTTATTGGGGTATAAAGATACCACTAACTGGGTATCGTCTGCATAGCTCACGATCTTTATGCCGAATGGGCGGATGATACCTGCCAGCGGCCTCATATAGACATTAAAGAGCGTCGGACTTAAGGCCTAGCCCTGTGGGACCCCGCATCCAAGAGGCAAGCTGGAAGAAACAGCGTCTCCTTCAAAGACCTGAAAGTGACTGTCAGTAAGGAAGGATAGGAACCATGCCAGCGCAGCGCCTCTCACACCTACATTTTTTAGTCGGTCGGCTAAGATCTTATGATTAACCGTATCAAACGCTGCACTGAGATCTAAGAGGATGATTCCAGCCACCCCTCCCTCATCCACCAGCTTCCTTGCCTCCTCTGTTACCATTAACAGGGCGGTCTCCGTCCCGTGGTTAGGACGGAAGCCGGTCTGTGTGGTATCCAACAGGTTATTGGATTCAAGATGGTTAACCAAGATGTTATTAATATGTTTCTCCAACAATTTGCTCATCCAAGGTAGAAGCGAAATTGGGTGGCAGTTGGAGAGGTTTAGTGGGTCCAGGCTGGGCTTTTTCAATAAGGCCTTGACCTTCGCACACTTCCATTGGACAGGGACTGAGCTTGATGTAATAGAGGAGTTTAGAACCTCAAGAATTGTTGTGCGAACAGAGTGAAGGACCGCCATCAGATGTTGAGGAGGGGCAGGGTCCGACGGGGAACCTGAGGACACCTTTCCTATACACTTATCTAATGTGTCTGCGTCCAGAGGACAAAATTGTTCCAACAACGGGACTGGAACTGAACCAGTTGACTCAATTTCCTCTGGCTAAGAGAGAAACCTGTATAGATGGCTAGAATCTTTTGTTGGAAGAACACCGCTAATTTGTTGCAGCGGATCAGGGCCCCTTCCCTCGGTGGAGGTTTCTGAGGCAGCGCAATCAGGGATTTCGCTATCCTAAAGATCTCCTTAGGAGAATTGGCAGCTGCCCTGATTTTAGTATCATAGAAGAGGGCCTGTGCAGCTTTAATTTCCGTTTTGTATAGTTTGACTGCTTTCGTATAGGCTTCCTTCTTAGGCTGTGAGAAGTCTCGTCTCCAGACCCTTTCTAATTTCCGGCAGGATTGTTTTAGAACCCTGAGTTCGGGACAGAACCAAGGGGCTATGCTTTTCCTACTTTGTTTTTGGATGATGGTTTTAGGAAGAACTTTATCGAGAGAGTCCTGAATCCACTTGTTAAAGTTATTGTTTGCTGCATCGATGTTGGTTCCCTTAGAGGGTTGTGAGGCCTCTAAGGCGGACTTCCAATTTGCCAGCGGGAGTCTGGACCATTTCCTGCCCCAGGCTAACGTAGGATCCTGGTCGCGAGGAGTGGACCTCGTACCCCAAAATAAAGGAATTAGCAAGTGGTCCGACCAAGGAAGGGAAATAGGATTCCCTGTACTCAGATTATCTAGGTTGCTGAAAATAGGGTCTAAGAGATGACCTTTATCATGCATTGGAAGGAAGCCCTTTTGATGGAGGTCTATCGCCCGAAGGCTTGAAAGGAGGTAGTTGGCTGTGGGATCTGATTGATCATCTAAGTGTATATTAAAATCTTCTAGTGCTGTGAAATTTGCCATGGCCAGAGCGGATTCAGCAACTGCATCGATAAATTTAGGGACAAATTGTTTTAGCGCTTCTGGAGGGCGATAAATCAGAAGGCCAGAGAGAGTATCAACGGATGAGAATTCAATCGAAAACGACATACTTTCGCAGTCGTTGATAGACTAGGGTAGATGTCGACATTTATAGGAGTCCTTAAAGATAATTGCTAGGCCTCCGCCTCTACCCGATGCCCGATCGGCTCTACATATCCCGTAACCTGGGGGCAGAGCTCGAATGATATCAGGGTCACTCCCAGTCTGCAGCCAGGTTTCGGTTAGGAACAGGGCGTCTAATTTATACTCCTCAATCAATAGTGCTATTTCAATGCAATGTTTAGGCAAAGACCTGCAATTCAGGAGAGCCAGTTTCCGTAATGTGGTGGTTAGAGGGTCTTGGTCTAGATGGTCAAAAGATTTAAAGTGCTGGTGACAGAATCGACAATATAGTGGGCGAATAGCGGGATTTAGAGTGTGGCTGCATTCAGTTTTGTTTCCCGGTCTTAGCCCATGTAGGCTAAGCGAATCATACTTTATGGAGCATACCGAGCGAGGACCAGGGTCTGTGGCCCCTGGGCCCGATCGGGCGCCGACGGGCGCAGACGGGCTCGCCTACAGGGGAACGGCTTACTGACAGAGACCTCGCAGGGATACAGCTCGAGGCTTCAGACTGAGTGAAGCCTAAGAGGACTCTCTTCTAGGCACTATCAGTAGTTTCAGACAGCTGCAGCTCCATGCTGCCTGTCCAATGACTATGCAAACCTGGGGACTCTGGGAACTGCCTCCACCAAGGATACCTCGCGTACCTCATGCCTCAAGCCTATCCGCTGACTCTGCAGCTTAGGAGCTTGTAGGAGAAGTACAGGAGGCCAAAGAGGCTGGGCAGGGAACCCCTTCGAATCCGAGAGACTCGAGAAGATTCCGAAAGCAGACACGTGTCGAGCACCGACCTGCGAGCATCACTGCGGAAGAAAGTTACCAAGGAAACGCCATGTTTACCCTGAGAAACCACCGGCCGTTCCCCGGCGCTGGCCACATCCGACGGCGTTGAAGCCGCCAATGACCGCACACGGCCAGAGTTTGAAAACTGAAAACAAAAAATGCAGCTTCCGTTTCACAGAGGAGAGCCATCTGGGGCTTCCGACGACAGCTATGATTCACGGAGGGGGCCCCGAGGGGTGGGGGCGAACACTCATATAGCGGATGAGTCACTGGACATTCCCTACCGCACGAGGGACCCATTCACAGAGCAGCGGCCATGCCTTTCATTAATCACATTCCCACAGCACTGGGACGGCTGCCAAGCGCCCAAACATGCTCAGAGCGCTTCAGCCCTGGAGCGATGGCGGCGAGGGACATCCCAGGCCCACCGGTGGAAACAGCATGAAGAGAGCGTTCCCTCCAGATCTACAAGATGGAGGCTGGGCCTTCAGGCAATCAACAACATGTGGACGCGCTGACTCAGGGCAGAGCTTTCAAATCTCAGCAGAACTTCACTCCTGTATCTAATGAGAGATGGCGGCGAGGGACATCTCGGGCCCACCAATGGACACAGCATGGAGAGAGCATTCCCTCCAGATCTACAAGACGGAAGCTTCAAGCAATCACAAACACGTGGACGGACCGACTCTAGGGCAAAGCTTTCAAATCTCAGCAGAACTTCACTCCTGCATCTAATGAGAGATGGCGGCGAGGGACATCTCGGGCCCACCAATGGACACAGCATGGAGAGAGCGTTCCCTCCAGATGTGCAAGACGGAAGCTTCAAGCAATCACAAACACGTGGACGGACCGACTCTAGGGCAAAGCTTTCAAATCTCAGCAGAACTTCACTCCTGTATCTAATGAGAGATGGCGGCGAGGGACATCTCGGGCCCACCAATGGACACAGCATGGAGAGAGCATTCCCTCCAGATCTACAAGACGGAAGCTTCAAGCAATCACAAACACGTGGACGGACCAACTCTAGGGCAAAGCTTTCAAATCTCAGCAGAACTTCACTCCTGCATCTAATGAGAGATGGCGGCGAGGGACATCTCGGGCCCACCAATGGACACAGCATGGAGAGAGCGTTCCCTCCAGATGTGCAAGACGGAAGCTTCAAGCAATCACAAACACGTGGACGGACCGACTCTAGGGCAAAGCTTTCAAATCTCAGCAGAACTTCACTCCTGTATCTAATGAGAGATGGCGGCGAGGGACATCTCGGGCCCACCAATGGACACAGCATGGAGAGAGCATTCCCTCCAGATCTACAAGACGGAAGCTTCAAGCAATCACAAACACGTGGACGGACCAACTCTAGGGCAAAGCTTTCAAATCTCAGCAGAACTTCTCTCCTGTATCTAATGAGAGATGGCGGCAAGGGACATCTCGGGCCCACCAATGGAAACAGCATGGAGAGAGCATTCCCTCCAGATCTACAAGACGGAAGCTTCAAGCAATCACAAACACGTGGACGGACCGACTCTAGGGCAAAGTTTTCAAATCTCAGAAGAACTTCACTCCTGTATCTAATGAGAGATGGCGGCAAGGGACATCTCGGGCCCACCAATGGACACAGCATGGAGAGAGTGTGAGAAGTTGGCCTGGTAGGGGATGTTTCCAATTCTGGAACCACCTACTACCTGACCAACCAATCCCTTATGGTGTCTGGTTGTAAGTCAACCTTATTAGACAAGCTATCCTAGGGGTAGCATGGACTAAGCAGCCTAAAGGCTTAACTTAAGAGGTCGTGTTAAGCGAGCTGTTTTACCACATACAATCCTGTAATACCAAATGAAAGGACACCACACAAGTATATATTATAAAAATATATGTGTTTATTACTAAAAACAATCCCCAGTATTCTTTATGAATAAAGGGGCACAAGCGTTAAATCAAAAAGCACTGTTTAAACATACAAGTTGCACAATTATGGATGAGGGCGGGGGGCCACTCAAACCATATACTAAACAAGTGGTATAAGAGAGGCCACTCGAACAGTGGTTAGGCCTAGGGCCTAGGGAATCGCTGGGAGCAGTCAGGACAAGCAATGCTGAAGTCGGGAATGGCCCTCGGGATTCGGGAGATGTGCGGAAAGCGCACGCATGCACCAATGTTAACCAATGGTGCGTAAAAGTCAAATAGTTAAAGTTTAAGGACACTTCCGCTGAACCTAGAGGAACAAAACTTAACACACAGACCCTAGAGGTGTGCACCAGTGTGGGAACACCGGCGGAGCAAAGTTACCTCACCCACAGGAAGTGGGTGCACAGGGTCGAAGTGGCGTCGGGTTTTGACACGCAGGCTCTTGGTGCTTGAAGCTGAAAGGGCTGCAGGCAGGGTGAAGACGAAGTGTCCGGTGGAGTCCAAGGGTGGACTCAAGTTGTAGAGTACCTGAAAGCAGAGGGGACAGAGTCTGGGTCACTCAGCAGTGACCAGGGTGGAACCAGGACGGAACCAGGCAATGTCGGGCGCAATCAGGTGGTCGTCGAGGCGCTTCTCTTCGCTGTCACGTGGGCTCTGGGGCATCTGCGACGTCCAGGAGCAGGTCACGATCTGTCCCACGCAGGCTCTCACCGTCGGTGCAGTCGGCTTCCGGTTTGGAGCACACAAGCCTTGGTAAGAGCAATCCACGCGGGATTGGAAGATGGCGTCTCACTCGGACCAGGAAGGTCAGAGTCGGGGCTCCCTTTCAGGGGAGCTGGTGTGGATCTGGAGCAACCAGAATCACGAGTCTTCTTTTGTAGTTCGTCGGCACAGGGACCACAAGCCAGCTGGCAAGTGACCGGGCCAACGCGTTGAGCCAAATCGTGCCAAAGGGCCCCACGCAGCACTCGTCGAGTGTGGAGGGCTGAACTTCGGCTCAGGAGTAGCTCAGGGTGGGGGCTTCTCAAACCCCGGTGTACAGCTTCGAGGGTCACTCGTGGGCTGCACGGTCAGCGTCTCGTGGTCACTTCAAGATGGCGTGCCCCACGCTTCCGGTCGCCTCCACGGGTCTCAGCTTTGCAGGGACTGTGGATCGGGCTGTTAGAAGCTGGGCAGGCTTGATCTCGTCGATCTCAGTCGCTCGAGTTCCGGCGGGAACTGCAACTAAGTAGACGTCGAGGGCTGGATGGTGCCTGCGGCTGCAGGGTGGTCACTCCTTGACCACAAGGGAGATTCTTCGGGCTTCCACGTTGAGATGGAGGGCGAAGGGTCCAGAATATCGTTTCAAATGTTTCTTCCAGGAAATCTGATGTGCATTGGCACTGCTCCCACTCTTATTCGAATCTGGTGGGCGTGATTACCTGCTAGGTCCCCTCCTATGGGTGGGACCCAGGAAGTGGGTGGATACACCCCCTTCCTTTGATCCAGGCCGCCCTGGCACGAGGGCTGGAGTGCCCCAGAACCGGTTTGGCCGGATTATGCAAGGGGCAGCCTTGTGCGCCCCAGGCAGTGTCTGGTTTCTTTCAAACCTCCCTGCTACAATACACTATCTCCTGTCTGGAGGGCGGTGACACCCTCCTGTGACAGGAAACCCTTTGTCCAGGACCCCCTTGACTGGGTTTCGGTCAGCTCCAGGGGTCCAGACATTTGTCTGTGGCAGAGGCATCCATTTTGTGGATCTTAAGGCCTTTGGAGAAATCAACCGCATTAAAGTGAAGTAACATGTCTTACCCCTCTAGAGGGGTGGAATGCCATCCCCGTCGCCAGAACTGGCGAGGGGATGGTATTCCAAAGCGTATGACACCTTACACGACATGTTTTGATAAAGCCAAACCAAAGTTGCTAAATAACCGCGAGGATTATAAGGCACTTAATAGTATATGGTATGGCATTATCCTGAAACAGCTTAGGGATTTGTTCCCGACGGCTGCAGACAGGCTCAGCTCATGCTAGAGCTCCATCTCACATAAAAACCATGCACCCAGCCTCCAGGATTGGTGAGGCCTGTCTATAGGAGTGGCTCACAGGTTTACATGTGTCCAGATATAGGTTTAGACATAGGTATACTATATCTAAGCAAGGGGTGTGTACACCACCTTACCCCAGCTGAGTGATCAGCCAGTTGTGTCAATTTAAGAACCAGCCAGGGGTGGCAAAAGATATGCTGCAGCCCCTGGTAGGCCTTAGTGGCTCCTGTGCCCTGTGCACCTATAGTGCATTCTACAGGGGCTGACAAGGAGTCCATTTCCAATTGGTATGTACCTAGGGTACATGGAATCCATTTTACAGAGAGAGCAGATGGCCTGGGGCCCTGATTAGCAGGGAACCAGGTCAACTAAGTCAAAAAACCAGCTAAACACAGGCAAAAAATCTGGGGTAACCATAGTCAGGTAGCCACCTTCCTACATAACCCCCCCCCAAACGAAAGGAGATAAGGCTATCCTTGGCCAGGTAAGCCTATATTGCCTGAGTGGCCATATAAGGAAGTACCTGCACTAGCATGGGTACCCCCTGTCTCATGGTCCACTAAGCAGTCCCTCACCCTTTGGGTATTAGAGGGTCTCCACCATAGGGAATCACTACCTTGGGTGTGTTTATGCAAAGTTAAAGGCTGGTTTGGATATGGAGTATTGAAGCGAGGCTCTACTGATTTAGGGCTTAGCTCCCTCCAATTATCTTCCACCATGTGTGCCTTTCTCTCTTTAACTGAGTTGCACTGTGCTCTCAGGGTCAACCTCTGGCTACCTAAAGCTGGAGGCTGGGTCCCTCTGTTTGGCTTGCTGGAGGGACAGTTCAGGTTTGGGCCCTTTGGGTCCCAGGTTTGGCTGTGCCCAACAGAATCCATCTGTGGGAGGTCCCTAACTGTTTTTAAGGGGGCTCCCTTAGGAGTTTTTAAAGTTTTCACCTTACTAGGGCTACTAGTTTTGGTGCACCTAATCTTTTGATGGGGGTGCTTTATTTGACAGGGGGCCCTCTGGGTCTCACTGTCCTTCTTGTCCTCTGCAGCCCTGGGCTGGCTAAGGCAAGGTAGAGAGGGGCAGGTTACCTGCTCCAGACTGGGTCCCACCTGGGAAGGGTCCACCGCCATCAGAGGCTCTGTCAGGCCAGGCCTAACAACCTCTGGGGCAGTTCCTTCATCAGGGGTAAGATCAGTTCCCTGAGGAGGCTGATCCTGTCCTAAAGTCTGGTGAGGGGGAGATTTCTCTTCCTCCTCCATGCTCTCAGTTTGTGTGGAGTTATCCATCATTTCGGGCTTCACAACACACATATCAGTTTGAGTTTGGGCTGTGGCCATCACAGCCCCACCAACCTTTTCAGGAGGAGACTCAGTTTGGGTTTCTGCTGTTATCATAACAGCTTTGCTATTCTGTTCAGGAAGAGCTTTTGCTAAAGATGGGGCAGAGAGTTTCTCAGCCCTACCAACCTTTTCAGGAAGGACATCTTGATTTGGGGCTGTAGCCATTACAGCCCCACTAACCTTTCCATTGGAATTCACCATTCTAGAATGGGTTTCCTGTTCAACCTCAGCCCAGGCTGAGATTTCTAAATCATTCCCCAGTAGACAGTCTACAGGCAAGTTTGGGGACACTGCCACTCTCTTTGGGCCAGTGACACCTCCCCAGCTGAGACTTACTACTGCCATGGGATGATTTGTTTGGATGCCATCAATGTTTATTACCTGGTATGTGGCACCAGGTAAAAGTTGCTTAGAGGGGACTATGCCATCAGCCACCATGGTGATGCTAGCCCCTGTGTCTCTAAAAGCTTCAACTCTTAAACCATTGATGATGGGTTCTTGTCTATACTTACTCAAAGTATTTGGGCAAGCAGAGAAGTTGGCAAACCCCATGCCAGTCTCATAAACAAGATCATTGGGTGATGGGGACCTGGATAGGCCAGGGTCCACCTGATTTCCAAAAGTAAACCCACCCAGATTCCTGGATGTGCTCCCACTTCCTGGGGGATTACTGCTGACAGTAACAGGAGGTGTTGAAGCTGGCTTTGGAGGTATATTTTCTTTATTGTTATTCTTGGGACAACAGTTATCTGTTTTGTAATGCCCCACCTGTTTACAGGCATAACAATAAGGCTTTTTCTCAGTTGAAGAAGTGTCTTGGGACCCACCCCCATCCTTGGAGTTTTGGGGCCCTGGGGAAGTCTTTTCTTTACTTTTATCCCCACCCTTATCTTGAGGCTTGGTAGACTCCTTCTTCTGGTTACTGTCCTGATTCTTAGGCCTAATCCTGGTTCTGACCCATTTGTCTGCCTTCTTTCCCAATTCTTGGGGAGAGGTCAGATCAGAGTCTACCAGGTGCTGGTGTAAGAGCTGGTTCTGACAATTACTTAGGATCTGCTCCCTCATAATCAAATTATACAATCCTGTAAAGTCATGTACTTTGCTGCCATGTAGCCAACCCTCCAGAGCCTTAGTAGCACAATCTACAAAATCAGTCCAGTCCTGAGTCTGTGTCTTCTGGGTGTCTCTGAACTTCAACCTGTACTGTTCAGTGGTTAAGCCAAACCCATCTATCAGAACACTCTTCAGGACTTTGTAATTGTTTGCATCCTCATGTCTAACAGTGAGGAGCTTATCTCTCCCTTTCTCTGAAAAGGAGTACCATAAGATTGCTGCCCACTGTTCCTCAGGAACCTGCTGTACCATGCAGGCTCTCTCAAGAGCAGTCATCCATTTGTGGATGTCATCCCCTTCCTTGTAGGGGGGCACAATCTTTGTCAGGTTTCTACTATCATAGGACCTGGGTTTCTCTTTTGGAATATTGCTGCCACCAGTGGCATCTAAGCCACACAATTTCTGCTCTCTTGCCAAGGCAAGTTTAGCTTGAGCTAAGGTAAGCTTAGCTTGACTCAGGGCTACCTCCTCTCTCTCTATCTGGAGTCTGACAGCCCTCATTCTAGTCCTATGCTCAGCTTTTTGAGAAGCACTCATGCCTCTCTCTGATTCTCTGGAGGCACTAGAAAGATGAGAGTCCCCTGAGGGAGATCTCACTCTTCTGTTGCCTGGGAGAATCATATGTTGGGTTCTGGGGAGGTGCTGGCCCTCTCCATTCCCCAGTAGGTCCAAGTTGGCCTGGCTAAGCCTACCAACTGGAACCTGGCTACCCTGATCCTGTACTCCTAAGTCCTCAACCTCTGAGTCCTCATCCAAGTCATCATCATCCTCCTCTTCAAGGGGATCAACTACAGGGGGGTTCTCTCCATTTCCTGTTTCTAGGGAAGCTTCCTTTGCCTTCTCTAAGTCATCCTGTTCTAGGATTTCTACCAGGATTTGGCAGGTGGGGCTTCTGCCCCTTTTTAACCCTCTTGCTTTGCACAAGGCAATCAAGTCTCTGCGGGTTAGTTTGTCATATCCAAAAGTTGCCTGGGTAGGGTCAACTGTCACAGGAGCAGACCCTGAGGCTTTTCCTGTGTCAGACATGGTTACTAGTGAGGTGTAAGTGGTGCACTTACCTACACTAAGTGTTTTCCTACTGTACCTTGCTAGTTAGTTGTAGTCAGGGGTGTGCTACTCCCTCCAACCTACAACTACTAAGTTCAGTAGAACTTAATATGCTAAGCTTTTGATTTTATATGTACCTAGAGGTACTTGATGTGATCTTTCAATTTGATATAAAGATTGCAATGGTAAAACAACAGCAAGCTCAAATCCGCACCGCTGCTCACCAATGTGAGAAGTTGGCCTGGTAGGGGATGTTTCCAATTCTGGAACCACCTACTACCTGACCAACCAATCCCTTATGGTGTCTGGTTGTAAGTCAACCTTATTAGACAAGCTATCCTAGGGGTAGCATGGACTAAGCAGCCTAAAGGCTTAACTTAAGAGGTCGTGTTAAGCGAGCTGTTTTACCACATACAATCCTGTAATACCAAATGAAAGGACACCACACAAGTATATATTATAAAAATATATGTGTTTATTACTAAAAACAATCCCCAGTATTCTTTATGAATAAAGGGGCACAAGCGTTAAATCAAAAAGCACTGTTTAAACATACAAGTTGCACAATTATGGATGAGGGCGGGGGGCCACTCAAACCATATACTAAACAAGTGGTATAAGAGAGGCCACTCGAACAGTGGTTAGGCCTAGGGCCTAGGGAATCGCTGGGAGCAGTCAGGACAAGCAATGCTGAAGTCGGGAATGGCCCTCGGGATTCGGGAGATGTGCGGAAAGCGCACGCATGCACCAATGTTAACCAATGGTGCGTAAAAGTCAAATAGTTAAAGTTTAAGGACACTTCCGCTGAACCTAGAGGAACAAAACTTAACACACAGACCCTAGAGGTGTGCACCAGTGTGGGAACACCGGCGGAGCAAAGTTACCTCACCCACAGGAAGTGGGTGCACAGGGTCGAAGTGGCGTCGGGTTTTGACACGCAGGCTCTTGGTGCTTGAAGCTGAAAGGGCTGCAGGCAGGGTGAAGACGAAGTGTCCGGTGGAGTCCAAGGGTGGACTCAAGTTGTAGAGTACCTGAAAGCAGAGGGGACAGAGTCTGGGTCACTCAGCAGTGACCAGGGTGGAACCAGGACGGAACCAGGCAATGTCGGGCGCAATCAGGTGGTCGTCGAGGCGCTTCTCTTCGCTGTCACGTGGGCTCTGGGGCATCTGCGACGTCCAGGAGCAGGTCACGATCTGTCCCACGCAGGCTCTCACCGTCGGTGCAGTCGGCTTCCGGTTTGGAGCAAACAAGCCTTGGTAAGAGCAATCCACGCGGGATTGGAAGATGGCGTCTCACTCGGACCAGGAAGGTCAGAGTCGGGGCTCCCTTTCAGGGGAGCTGGTGTGGATCTGGAGCAACCAGAATCACGAGTCTTCTTTTGTAGTTCGTCGGCACAGGGACCACAAGCCAGCTGGCAAGTGACCGGGCCAACGCGTTGAGCCAAATCGTGCCAAAGGGCCCCACGCAGCACTCGTCGAGTGTGGAGGGCTGAACTTCGGCTCAGGAGTAGCTCAGGGTGGGGGCTTCTCAAACCCCGGTGTACAGCTTCGAGGGTCACTCGTGGGCTGCACGGTCAGCGTCTCGTGGTCACTTCAAGATGGCGTGCCCCACGCTTCCGGTCGCCTCCACGGGTCTCAGCTTTGCAGGGACTGTGGATCGGGCTGTTAGAAGCTGGGCAGGCTTGATCTCGTCGATCTCAGTCGCTCGAGTTCCGGCGGGAACTGCAACTAAGTAGACGTCGAGGGCTGGATGGTGCCTGCGGCTGCAGGGTGGTCACTCCTTGACCACAAGGGAGATTCTTCGGGCTTCCACGTTGAGATGGAGGGCGAAGGGTCCAGAATATCGTTTCAAATGTTTCTTCCAGGAAATCTGATGTGCATTGGCACTGCTCCCACTCTTATTCGAATCTGGTGGGCGTGATTACCTGCTAGGTCCCCTCCTATGGGTGGGACCCAGGAAGTGGGTGGATACACCCCCTTCCTTTGATCCAGGCCGCCCTGGCACGAGGGCTGGAGTGCCCCAGAACCGGTTTGGCCGGATTATGCAAGGGGCAGCCTTGTGCGCCCCAGGCAGTGTCTGGTTTCTTTCAAACCTCCCTGCTACAATACACTATCTCCTGTCTGGAGGGCGGTGACACCCTCCTGTGACAGGAAACCCTTTGTCCAGGACCCCCTTGACTGGGTTTCGGTCAGCTCCAGGGGTCCAGACATTTGTCTGTGGCAGAGGCATCCATTTTGTGGATCTTAAGGCCTTTGGAGAAATCAACCGCATTAAAGTGAAGTAACATGTCTTACCCCTCTAGAGGGGTGGAATGCCATCCCCGTCGCCAGAACTGGCGAGGGGATGGTATTCCAAAGCGTATGACACCTTACACGACATGTTTTGATAAAGCCAAACCAAAGTTGCTAAATAACCGCGAGGATTATAAGGCACTTAATAGTATATGGTATGGCATTATCCTGAAACAGCTTAGGGATTTGTTCCCGACGGCTGCAGACAGGCTCAGCTCATGCTAGAGCTCCATCTCACATAAAAACCATGCACCCAGCCTCCAGGATTGGTGAGGCCTGTCTATAGGAGTGGCTCACAGGTTTACATGTGTCCAGATATAGGTTTAGACATAGGTATACTATATCTAAGCAAGGGGTGTGTACACCACCTTACCCCAGCTGAGTGATCAGCCAGTTGTGTCAATTTAAGAACCAGCCAGGGGTGGCAAAAGATATGCTGCAGCCCCTGGTAGGCCTTAGTGGCTCCTGTGCCCTGTGCACCTATAGTGCATTCTACAGGGGCTGACAAGGAGTCCATTTCCAATTGGTATGTACCTAGGGTACATGGAATCCATTTTACAGAGAGAGCAGATGGCCTGGGGCCCTGATTAGCAGGGAACCAGGTCAACTAAGTCAAAAAACCAGCTAAACACAGGCAAAAAATCTGGGGTAACCATAGTCAGGTAGCCACCTTCCTACAGAGAGCATTCCCTCCAGATCTACAAGACGGAAGCTTCAAGCAATTACAAACACGTGGACGGACCGACTCATAGGGCAAAGCTTTCAAATCTCAGCAGAACTTCACTCCTGCATCTAATGAGAGATGGCGGCGAGGGACATCTCGGGCCCACCAATGGACACAGCATGGAGAGAGCGTTCCCTCCAGATGTGCAAGACGGAAGCTTCAAGCAATCACAAACACGTGGACGGACCGACTCATAGGACAAAGCTTTCAAATCTCAGCAGAACTTCACTCCTGCATCTAATGAGAGATGGCGGCAAGGGACATCTCAGGACCACCGATGGACACAGCATGAAGAGAGCATTCCCTCCAGATCTACAAGATGGAGGCTGGGCCTTCAGGCAATCACCAACATGGGGACGCGCAGACTCCGGGCAAAGCTTGAAAAGCATGGACATCCCAGAACCTCGCTCCTGCATTGAGCGAGAGATGGCAGCGAGGGACATCGAAGGCCCATCAATGTAAACAGCATGGAGGGAGTGTTACCGCCAGATGTGCAAGACGGAAGCTTCAATAAATCACCAACATGTGGACGGACTGACTCATAGGGCAAAGCTTGGAAATCTCAGCAGAACTTCTCAACTTCACTCCTGCATCTAATGAGAGATGGCGGCGAGGGACATCTCAGGACCACCGATGGACACAGCATGAAGAGAGCATTCCCTCCAGATGTGCAAGATGGACGCTGGGCCTTCAGACAATCACAAACATGTGGACGCGCTGACACAGGGCAGATCTTGGACATCTCAGGCCCACCAGTGGCAGCAACATGGAGAGAGCGTTACCTCCAGATGTTCAAGATGGAAGCTGGGCATTCAGGCAACATGTGGACGGACTGACTCCTAGGACAAAGCTTGGACATCTATTCTGCTAGATGCCAAGCGATTGGTCCAGAGACACAGCCAAGATCCTCTCGGATCCAGAGGGAAGCTCTCTAAGGCAACAGGTTTCAGTATCAGGGGCAGAATCTACTCCACATACAGACCATCACTGCCTTGACTCTTCCAGCCACAAACATGTGGCCCTATATTCGACGTTACATTCAAAGTTAACTTTCATAACTCAATTGCTTCTTTTCTGCAGCTACAAAGGCAGCAAGATATAGAGCAGTCGCTTTCCATAGAACCCTACACAGAGGGAAGGCAGTCTGACAACAGAAACCTGCACTGCACAAGGCAGCCACAGGCAGTGAGACCTCGGTTAGTAGAACCCAGCAGCCAAGTTCTGAGCTGGGATGGGGCAGTGAGATAAATAACGGTGATGGATCAAGCCCTGATCTTTGGACTGGGTAAGAGTGGTCTGCTTAATTCAGGCACTCTGTTCATCACCACCCCCTTTTCTGAACCAGCAGTTTATAAGGCAGCCAGAAGCAGGGGCGGTCCGTAACAGGTACCCTGAGAGGCACCCAGACGCAGCGCTGTCTGAGACTAGAACCCTACGAAGTAGCCGGAGACAGGGCAGACTGTGACTAGAACCCTACAAGGCAGCCAGCGGCAGGGCGGTCTGTCACTAGAACCCTCAAGGCAGCCAGCGGCAATGCGGTCTGTCACTAGAACCCTCAAGGCAGCCAGAGGCAGGGTGGTCTGTCACTAGAACCCTCAAGGCAGCCAGAGGCAGGGTGGTCTGTCACTAGAACCCTCAAGGCAGCCAGAGGCAGGGTGGTCTCAGTTACTAGAACCCTACAAGGCAATCAGAGGCAGGGTGGTCTGTCACTAGAACCCTACAAGGCAGCCAGAGGCAGGGCGGTCTGTCACTAGAACCCTACAAGGCAGCCAGAGGCAGGGCGGTCTGTCACTAGAACCCTACGAGGCAGCCAGAGGCAGGGTGGTCTGTCACTAGGACCCTACGAGGCAGCCAGAGGCAGAGTGGTTTCCGTCATTAGAACCCTCAAGGCAGCAAAAGGCAGGGTGGTCTGTCACTAGAAGCCTACGAGGCAGCCAGAGGCAGGGTGGTCTGTCACTAGCACCCTACGAGGTAGCCAGAGGCAGGGCGGTCTGTCACTAGCACCCTACGAGGCAGCCAGAGGCAGGGTGGTTTCCGTCATTAGAACCCTCAAGGCAGACAGAGGCAGGGCGGTCGCTCACTAGAACCCTCAAGGCAGCCAGAGGCAGGGCGGTCTGTCACTAGAACCCTACAAGGCAACCAGAGGCAGGGTGGTCGGTCACTAAAACCCTACAAGGCAGCCAGAGGCAGGGCGGTCGGTCACTAGAACCCTACAAGGCAATCAGAGGCAGGGTGGTCTGTCACTAGAACCCTACAAGGCAGCCAGAGGCAGGGTGGTTTCCGTCATTAGAACACTCAAGGCAGCCAGAGGCAGGGTGGTCTCAGTTACTAGAACCCTACAAGGCAGCCAGAGGCAGGGCGGTATCAGTTACTAGAACCCTACAAGGCAGCCAGAGGCAGGGTGGTCTCAGTTACTAGAACCCTACAAGGCAGCCAGAGGCAGGGCGGTCGGTCACTAGAACCCTACAAGGCAGTCCGAGGCAGGGTGGTCTCAGTTACTAGAACCCTACAAGGCAGCCAGAGGCAGGGCGGTATCAGTTACTAGAACCCTACAAGGCAGCAAGAGGCAGGGCGGTCTGTCACTAGAACCCTACAAGGCAGCCAGAGGCAGGGCGGTCGGTCACTAGAACCCTACAAGGCAGTCCGAGGCAGGGTGGTCTCAGTTACTAGAACCCTACAAGGCAGCCAGAGGCAGGGTGGTCTCAGTTATTAGAACCCTACGAGGCAGCCAGAGGCAGGGCGGTCGGTCACTAGTACCCTACGAGGCAGCCAGAGGCAGGGCGGTCTGTCACTAGCACCCTACAAGGCAACCAGAGGCAGGGCGGTCTGTCACTAGCACCCTACGAGGCAGCCAGAGGCAGGGCGGTCCGTCACTAGAACCCTACAAGGCAGCCAGAGGCAGCACGGTCTGTCACTAGCACCCTACGAGGCAGCTAGAGGCAGGGCGGTCTGTCACTAGCACCCTACAAGGCAGCCAGAGGCAGGGTGGTTTCCGTCATTAGAACCCTCAAGGCAGCCAGAGTCAGGGTGGTCTCAGTTACTAGAACCCTACGACGCAGCAAGAGGCAGGGCGGTCTATCACTAGAACCCTACAAGGCAGTCCGAGGCAGGGCGGTATCAGTTACTAGAACCCTACAAGGCAGTCCGAGGCAGGGCGGTATCAGTTACTAGAACCCTACAAGGCAGTCCGAGGCAGGGCGGTATCAGTTACTAGAACCCTACAAGGCAGCCAGAGGCAGGGTGGTCTCAGTTACTAGAACCCTACAAGGCAGCTAGAGGCAGAGCGGTCTGTCACTAGAACCCTACAAGGCAGGCAGAGGCAGAACGGTCTGTCACTAGCACCCTACGAGGCAGCCAGAGGCAGGGCTGTCTATCACTAGAACCCTACGAGGCAACCAGAGGCAGGGCGGTCTGTCACTAGAACCATACAAGGCAGGCAGAGACAGAACGGTCTGTCACTAGCGCCCTACGAGGCAGCCAGAGGCAGGGCGGTCTGTCACTAGCAGCCTACGAGGCAGCCAGAGGCAGGGTGGTCTGTCACTAGCACCCTACGAGGCAGCCAGAGGCAGGGCGGTCTGTCACTAGCACCCTACGAGGCAGCCAGAGGCAGGGTGGTCCGTCACTAGAACCCTACAAGGCAGCCAGAGGCAGGGTGGTTTCCGTCATTAGAACCCTCAAGGCAGCCAGAGGCAGGGTGGTTTCAGTTACTAGAACCCTACGACGCAGCAAGAGGCAGGGCGGTCTATCACTAGAACCCTACAAGGCAGTCCGAGGCAGGGCGGTATCAGTTACTAGAACCCTACAAGGCAGTCCGAGGCAGGGCGGTATCAGTTACTAGAACCCTACAAGGCAGTCCGAGGCAGGGCGGTATTAGTTACTAGAACCCTACAAGGCAGCCAGAGGCAGGGCGGTATCAGTTACTAGAACCCTACAAGGCAGCCAGAGGCAGGGCGGTATCAGTTACTAGAACCCTACAAGGCAGCCAGAGGCAGGGCGGTCGGTCACTAGAACCCTACAAGGCAGTCCGAGGCAGGGTGGTCTCAGTTACTAGAACCCTACAAGGCAGCCAGAGGCAGGGTGGTCTCAGTTATTAGAACCCTACGAGGCAGCCAGAGGCAGGGCGGTCGGTCACTAGTACCCTACGAGGCAGCCAGAGGCAGGGCGGTCTGTCACTAGCACCCTACAAGGCAACCAGAGGCAGGGCGGTCTGTCACTAGCACCCTACAAGGCAGCCAGAGGCAGGGCGGTCCGTTACTAGAACCCTACAAGGCAGCCAGAGGCAGCACGGTCTGTCACTAGCACCCTACGAGGCAGCTAGAGGCAGGGCGGTCTGTCACTAGCACCCTACAAGGCAGCCAGAGGCAGGGTGGTTTCCGTCATTAGAACCCTCAAGGCAGCCAGAGTCAGGGTGGTCTCAGTTACTAGAACCCTACGACGCAGCAAGAGGCAGGGCGGTCTATCACTAGAACCCTACAAGGCAGTCCGAGGCAGGGCGGTATCAGTTACTAGAACCCTACAAGGCAGTCCGAGGCAGGGCGGTATCAGTTACTAGAACCCTACAAGGCAGTCCGAGGCAGGGCGGTATCAGTTACTAGAACCCTACAAGGCAGCCAGAGGCAGGGTGGTCTCAGTTACTAGAACCCTACAAGGCAGCTAGAGGCAGAGCGGTCTGTCACTAGAACCCTACAAGGCAGGCAGAGGCAGAACGGTCTGTCACTAGCACCCTACGAGGCAGCCAGAGGCAGGGCTGTCTATCACTAGAACCCTACGAGGCAACCAGAGGCAGGGCGGTCTGTCACTAGAACCATACAAGGCAGGCAGAGGCAGAACGGTCTGTCACTAGCGCCCTACGAGGCAGCCAGAGGCAGGGCGGTCTGTCACTAGCAGCCTACGAGGCAGCCAGAGGCAGGGTGGTCTGTCACTAGCACCCTACGAGGCAGCCAGAGGCAGGGCGGTCTGTCACTAGCACCCTACGAGGCAGCCAGAGGCAGGGTGGTCCGTCACTAGAACCCTACAAGGCAGCCAGAGGCAGGGTGGTTTCCGTCATTAGAACCCTCAAGGCAGCCAGAGGCAGGGTGGTTTCAGTTACTAGAACCCTACGACGCAGCAAGAGGCAGGGCGGTCTATCACTAGAACCCTACAAGGCAGTCCGAGGCAGGGCGGTATCAGTTACTAGAACCCTACAAGGCAGTCCGAGGCAGGGCGGTATCAGTTACTAGAACCCTACAAGGCAGTCCGAGGCAGGGCGGTATTAGTTACTAGAACCCTACAAGGCAGCCAGAGGCAGGGCGGTATCAGTTACTAGAACCCTACAAGGCAGCTAGAGGCAGAGCGGTCTGTCACTAGAACCCTACAAGGCAGCTAGAGGCAGAGCGGTCTGTCACTAGAACCCTACAAGGCAGCCAGAGGCAGAGGCAGAACGGTCTGTCACTAGCACCCTACGAGGCAACCAGAGGCAGGGCGGTCTGTCACTAGCACCCTACAAGGCAGCCAGAGGCAGGGCGGTCCGTCACTAGAACCTTACAAGGCAGCCAGAGGCAGGGTGGTCTGTCACTAGCAGCCTACAAGTCAGCCAGAGGCAGGGCGGTCTATCACTAGAACCCTACGAGGCAGCCAGAGGCAGGGCGGTCTGTCACTAGAACCCTACAAGGCAGGCAGAGGCAGGGCGGTCGGTCACTAGAACCCTCAAGGCAGCCAGCGGCAGGGCGGTCTGTCACTAGAACCCTCAAGGCAGCCAGAGGCAGGGCGGTCTATCACTAGAACCCTACGAGGCAGCCAGAGGCAGGGCGGTCTGTCACTAGAACCCTATGAGGCAGCCAGAGGCAGGGCGGTCTGTCACGAGCTCCCTACGAGGCAGCCAGAGGCAGGGCGGTCTGTCACTAGAACCCTACAAGGCAGGCAGAGGCAGAACGGTCTGTCACTAGCGCCCTACGAGGCAGCCAGAGGCAGGGCGGTCTGCCACTAGCACCCTACGAGGCAGCCAGAGGCAGGGCGTGCTGTCACTAGCACCCTACGAGGCAGCCTGAGGCAGGGCGGTCTGTCACTAGAACCCTACGAGAGGACTTGGGGCAGCCAGGGGGACGGGAGTGAGGTAGGGGGACGGGAGTGAGGTGGGGCAGCCATGGAGGAGGTGAGGTGGGGCAGCCAGGGGGATGAGGTGGGGGCAGCAGCCAGGGGGGGTGAGGTGGGGGCAGCCAGGGGGGGTGAGGTGGGGCAGCCAGGGGGGTGAGGTGGGAGCAGCCAGGGGGGGTGAGGTGGGAGCAGCCAGGGGGGGGTGAGGTGGGGGCCGCCAGGGGGGGTGGGGGGAGGTGGGAGCCGCCAGGGAGGAGGTGAGGGGGAGGTAGCCAGTGGGGGGGGGGGACGTGGGGGCCGCCAGGGGGGGTGGGGGGAGGTGGGGGCCGCCAGGGAGGAGGTGAGGGGGAGGTAGCCAGTGGGGGGGGGGGGACGTGGGGGCCGCCAGGGAGGAGGGGACGTGGGGGCCGCCAGGGAGGAGGTGAGGTGGGGGCCGCCAGGGAGCAGGTGAGGTGGGGCAGCCAGGGGGGGTGAGGTGGGGGCAGTCGGGGAGGGGGGGGGGGTGAGGTGTGTGCAGCCACGGGGGGTGAGGTGGGGGCAGCCAGGGAGGGGGGGTGAGGTGGGGGCAGCCAGGGAGGGGGGGTGAGGTGGGGGCAGCCAGGGAGGGGGGGTGAGGTGGGTGCAGCCAGGGAGGGGGGGTGAGGTGGGTGCAGCCAGGGAGGGGGGGTGAGGTGGGTGCAGCCAGGGAGGGGGGGTGAGGTGGGTGCAGCCAGGGAGGGGGGGTGAGGTGGGTGCAGCCAGGGAGGGGGGGTGAGGTGGGTGCAGCCAGGGAGGGGGGGGGTGAGGTGGGTGCAGCCAGGGAGGGGGGGTGAGGTGGGTGCAGCCAGGGAGGGGGGGGTGAGGTGGGTGCAGCCAGGGAGGGGGGGGGTGAGGTGGGTGCAGCCAGGGGGGGTGAGGTGGGGGCAGCTAAGGGTGGGGGCAGCTATGTGGGGGGGGCGGAAGGGGGGGGCGTGGAGATGCTGAGAGCAAGAGGGGCCGATCACTCGAGTTACTCTGATGAGAATTCAACTTCCGACCACAGAGTACCAACCTCTCATGCTCCGAGAGACGCACATGGAGAGACCGCGCCATTATGGGAGAGGATGTGGCCTAATGGCCCGAGCTACCGACGTTGAAACTGGGGGACAAGGTCCGGGCGTCGGATCAACGTCCTGTGATTCTGGGAAAATCACTTCATCTCTCGCGCCTACCAAAAATGGATGTGTCCTTATGTAAGTAACTGTGCTCATGTAAAGCGGTCAAATATCTTTGGGTTGGGTTCGCGCTATATAAATCTGCAACAAAAACCTGCAAAAAAAATATGTACACACTGACGTCTATTGACTCGAACATGCTGGGTGCACGCAGAGGGTCACACCAGGCACATTGACCTGCTGAGCTGTGCTTATTCTGCATTTGAAGCTGCAAACACGGGAAGCGCGTTTCTGTCTGCTATTTATAAACGAAAAAAGAAACAACGTTGTTTCTAAAACACAATTGTACAATTTGCGGCACAGATGCTGGTGCTTTACTGTCCGAAGCCCCACACCACCACCGTGGGCGTTACACTGGCAGTGCCCGCAACACGTATGACTGCGGCAAGAATTCACACAATGGACTTCGGTAACACAATGCACAGGTGACATGGTGCAATACGGAATGCAGCTTTAACGCAGGACCAAGAAGAGGACATGGCGCACAGGTTTGGATGGGGCTAGCATAAGGCCAGGCTTTACATGCATGTACAGAACTGTAATCTTCTGCAAACTACATTATTTGGAGTAATGGTGGCCAGTGCTTTGCATTCTGATAACCACACATAGGCCTTCAAGTTCAAACACATTCCGCATTTACATACAAAATATACCACACATGCACAGAACATAAGCAGTGTAATGTGCCCCCAAGACAGTGCCAAACACATCCACATTAGAGAGACTGATGGCCCAGAAGCTAGACAGACCGAAGGGGGGAGAGGCGTAGACGAGAGAGGCAATGTCCCTTGATACACCACTCCGATTGGACTGCTGCATGGCATGAATAGAGAATCAGACCAATGAGACACGGCCTGACTAAATACCACAAGATGGCTGCTAAATGACTCCAAAAGAATCAATCAATCAATCAATCAATCAATCAGAGTATTTGTAAAGCGCGCTACTTACCCGTGAGGGTCTCAAGGCGCAAGGGGGTTGGGGTTGCCGCTACTGCTCGAAGAGCCAGGTCTTGAGGAGTCTTCTGAAGGCGAGTAGGTCTTGGGTCTGCCGTAGGAAGGTAGGGAGGGTGTTCCAGGTCTTGGCGGCGAGGTAGGAGTCGGATCTGCCCCCAGAGGTTGTTCGTTGGATGCGGGCGACAGCGACGAGGGCGAGGCTGGCGGAGCGGAGCTGGCGAGTCGGGGTATAGAAACTGAGTCTGCTGTTCAGGTAGGCTGGTCTGGCGTTGTGGAGTGCTTGGTGTGCGTGGGTGAGGAGCTTGAAGGTGATCCTCTTGTCGACAGTGAGCAAGTGTAGGTCTTTCAGGTGGGGGGTGATATAGCTGCAGCGGGGGACGTTGATGATCAGTCGGGCGGAGGCGTTTTGGATGTGTTGTAGTCGTCGTAGAAGACCAGACGTCAGAAAACAGATTTGTAGAGCAACAAAATGAAGCCTTTGCAACTGGATTTAAGAAACTTGTTTTGGAGGTTTGTCTTTTCTTCTGCAGGCCGTGTTCTGCAGCAAGAGTAAGATGGAAGGCTAGCCTTGCTTCTTCCTAGCAGGGGAACCCCCAGCGCACTCTTCCTTTCCCTGGACTTCAGTGGCTTCAAAGAGCCTGAAGGGGATGGGGGCTCCCTCAGTTTCAAACACTGCTGTACTGTAAGGAGATTGGAGCAGGACCCAGATGGACATAGAGCAGAAGCGAGAAGTCCAGTAAAAGAAGAAAGTGAAGCAAGCGTGGAGTCAAGACATTTGCTAACATGCAAACAGTCTGGCTGACAACAGTAAGTCTACAGTGAGGAGAACTGAGTGCCTGTTTAGGTCTTGTCTAAAACGGACAGGTACTAAGCGTGCTTTGTATCAGTCCACTGCTCATCACTAGTAACCCTGGGCGTAGTACTACGCTAGCGGAGCATGCGTAGTTTGCACTACTACGCAAATTGCACGTAGCACAGTGCAAAAACGCGCAGCGTAGCGGGCATTTTTTGCTTGCTCGCGGTCCTAAACGTCAAAGTTGCCGACCACGAGCGAGCAAAATCAACATCCCGGCAAGAATTTCCTCATTCGCGATCAGCAACATCAAGTTGCCGATCGCGAGCGTGGAAAATAAACCTCCTGGCGAGTTTCAACGCGGGGAGGTCCGGTTTCTCATTGCGAGTGGTTGCGTATGCTCGGGACCGCTTGCGATGAGAAACTACCAGTCCGCATTGAGAAAGCTGCTGCTCGAGCGCAAATCTACCTGAGCGGCAGAAAACGACCGCTTGCACTGTGCAAGATGCAGTTTGCAATGATTGCACAGTGCCGGATGCTTGTCCGCACTGTGCAATCAGTGCGAACAGCATTTCCTTACCACACTACGCAGTTCGTGTAGCTACGTGTAGTGTGCGTAGTGCGAAGTGCACTTGGCGTAGTTACGCATAGCGCTACTACGCAAACTACGCCCAGGGTTAATCACTAGTTGGCTGCTTGCCAATCTTACTAGCTATCTAATGTTTCTATGGCTTTCCTTGCTTTTACACAAAGTCTCAAAAAATAGATCCCTTTGGGAATTCTATGTTGCACACACCACTCTTTGCTTGTATGCTCAACACGCAAAACCCATATATCAACTTCTCACAGTTCATTCGTCCAACAGGAGCTGCATGTAGTAGCCAATTGATCAAAAGTAAAATATGTTTATTTATTCACCCATACATTGCAAATTCATTATAGCTCAATTTAAAAATAGATCTAACACAAGTCAATAACTTTCAATTTAAAAACAAAAGTGCGTGAAAATGTAAAAAAATAATCAATATTCATATTTCCAATAAAAAAATATTTTGTAGGAGTAAATTTCACAAATCATACTTTCCCTAAAAAGGGCAGGTTATTTTTAAAAGTAACCCACAAGCAATGCGTTTCGGTGGTCTCACAAGTCCAACCACCTTCTTCAGGCTTTTAAAAATAACAACACCACAGCACTTTGAATATCTATAAGACGCAAAATAAATATATATATATATATATATATATATATATATATATATATATATATATATATATATATATATATATATATATATATATATATATATATCTATAGCTTCAAGAGATATGGGGAACATCAAAACACGCGACGCAAAGAGCTGGTTGCCCTAATCAGATTAAAACACTTACAACATATGCATCATATTAGGGTCTTATGGGAAAGGGCACTTTCTGAAACAGCAGACAGGCAGACAGAGCAGAAGCCCTACTAACCAGACAAGAAATGGTAGAGCATAAAAAAAAATATATGTTAATCCCAATTCGCGTATCTACTCTTTGGAGTGGAAACACACGAATCTCACATCTTTGACCCTGCCCCGATCATTCCCTAAAGACAAACTACAGAAAATCACGACCGGCCATAATATGGTTATGAGAAAAGCTGCATGGCAATGGCATGTTCCTTCCTGGAGTCCTTGTAGGGTGCAGGCCAGAGAGGGGCATCTGAAGAGGACCATCAGCACTGGGGGAGTTGCACCAACAAGTCTTGAGTAGAAGTACTATTGAGGACAGTCTGAGGCCTGGGCAGTGGCTGAGGATGAAGCAGGGCGAACACAAGGGCTGCCCTCGGTGATGCAGAAAGGATGACAGGGTACATATGCATGATGAATTACTCCATGAAGTCAGTTGCTTAAAGCGTACGGTTTACCTAGGACCTACCTCGGCCGAACAAAGGTTTGTGTTTGCTTGAGTCCTGAAGGGCTTCTACCTGCGTTATTAACAAGCATTTACAATGCAATAGGTCTCGCAGCATTAAAGTTTGAGTTATTGGCATTGTGTAGGACAATGCGTTGCATAAAATATTTAGCAAACTTTGAACTGGTGAGCAGTGAGAGTGTGTGCAAGAGTATGCTGTTGCTCACAGCGGTCACACCTGAGCACGGGGCTGACGCAGGTATTCACACAGCTCTGATGATGCACCTCAGCACTGGGCTGACGCAGTTATTATTCACACAGCTCTGATGATGCACCTCAGCACAGGGCTCACAGCTGTTATTATTCACACAGCTCTGATGATGCACCTCACGCACGGGCTCACAGAAAGTAGGGTGAACTGTTTTCCTTATATTAAAAAAGTATGAAGAAGTCGTGCCTCTGAGATCCCAACAGGAGCACCATATCACCCTGGTGAATGTGATTAGGGTCCCACAGAGTACCCCATCTCTTACAAACTGGGCTTCGCCGGAGATGAACCCGCACACCCTGCGGCAATGCATCTGTTTGAAGTCCCTTCCTGCTAGCCTTTATTATTTCAGTCCAACCTTGCAAAGAACCACTACGTGAGTTTTCCATTCATGCACTGGAAATCAAAAGGTCCGCTTCTGCGGTAGAATAGCCAACTGGCCAGTTAGGGCTATATTTCGCCAGTCCCACCTACATTGGCCAGGCTGGTACATGGAAGTATCGGGAACGCTATTACAACTGACCGCGGTGGGGTGCGGAGGAATGAAATTAATGTATTGCATTCGAGCTCCTTCTCCTTTTATTGTCCTTGCAAGGTACGTTAAGCTATATTGTCTCTTGTGACTGTGAAACGTTGTTTTGTATGGGTTGTTGTTACTCTATGCTATAGTAAAACACGTTTTGCTTTGTAACCTGGTTTTTCTTTACCCAAGGAAGTGAGCGCAGTGGGCGGTGCTGGCCCAGCCATAGTGGCAAGGGCCTAGATCCTGGTGCTGTGTGAGTGGCCGCTAAATGGGGCGTGGGTCACACTGCTACAGGTGGGGTCAGTTGCGTGGGGCTGCAGTGTGCACAGAGGGCCGGGGGAGGGGGCGTGGTGCAGGAAGGCGCGGTTACCTGGGTGTGGAAGGTCGTGCCGCCTTCCCGCATCCCCCCCTGCTCGCGGCCACCCCGGGCCTCTTCCCGTGCTTGTGGCGGTGTTGTTGAGCTCCCTCCCGCTTGCCCTGGCCCGGGAGAGAGGCCTCGGTGGGAGAGGAGCTGCTGCGGCCGGGCGGCGGAAGGGACTTGGCGAAGAAGTTGAAGAGGGTGCTCTGACGGGACATGGCGGGGGCTGCGCTCCGGCTCCGCTGTGGCTGCACACGGGATCTGACTGGGGAGCGCGGAGCGGCACTGGCGGGAAACCAGCAGCGAGGAGGAGGGTTCCCTCAGAGCAGCACAGCCAATAGCGTCAGCCTGCATGTCATAGTCCCGGTCGCACAGCCAATCAATGCCCGGTAACCCAATGCCTCATATGCGCGTAGGGAGCCCAAGGAACATATTTCAGTCAGGCGCAACATCATCACCACTTGGAGGCTGCAGAAGTCCGGAGTGCCGGTAAGTGGGCTTTAGTTGTAGGGGGGGGGGGGGGTCTTGGTGCGCTTGTGTGTGTGTGTGTGTGTGTGTGTGTGTGTGTGCGCGCGCGTGTGTGTGTGCGGCGGCGGGGGGGTGTCTCTGTAAGTGTGCGTGCGTGTATGTGCGCTCGTGTGTGTGTCTCTGTGTGTACGCATGCGTATGTGAAACGAGGACGAGGGGGATGTGTGGCCTGCTCTATGGAGCGCGCGTTCTTGTGCGCGTGGCCCGTTCAAATCGCTTTCTTGGAGAGGAGATGCGCGCGGCCAGGTCCCGTCTCCTGGAAAGCTGCCTCGCTGACAATAGGTCTCTGGCGAGACCACGCTTTCGTGCGGTTAACGCCACGAGACCTAAAAAGGAAGGTTTGGCTTTTGTGTCTGAAAGGATTATGTTCTGCGAATTCTGTAACATTTTCTAAATAGAATAGACTAAGGACTGGAAACCATGTGTTCTGGTTAAAGGTAGGTCTGGCGGCTTACTCCATATCACAAAGTGGTTCCTATCGAGCAGTTGAGCTGGTTTCCATTTCTTGAGGATTCTCTTTGCATCACTGTGGAAGAGTCATCAAAAAGCAACTTCTTTTGAGAGACATCAAAGTGGACAAAGGTCAGACAACTTACTGCATGACAACTTAGGTGCACACAAAAGACAGAATTAAAGCTTGTGCTATTGACACAAATGGTTTGCTTATTTTGAAATTACTTATTACCAATTGATGTTGATTTTGGCAATACTCATGTGAAAAAGAATTTTGAAAGGGGCGAGCAATATTGTTTTTCATAGCGGCCCGACTCAGAGGGCCCAACTGAGTATTTGGTGTCCTGTTTTTTAATTTTGGCCCTAGCCGCACACTAATCTGGTGTGTGTCCGAAGGCCTATACTTCTGACACAGGTGATGTCCTGGACCTCAAGGGTGCACCAATCCTGCAGGAAGTGCAATAATCTAGGGTAAACCAGGAGCAGATAACCTCTGAGCCAAGGGGATGTCCATCCAACGAAACTCAAACTCAAGAAGGACCTACGTGCTCCTTGATTGGAGCACACTCTCTCCTGCGGAGAGGCTTGCACTGTGGTATTGCCCGGGGGTTGTGCGTAAGTGGAATTTGCCGCTGCAAAACTGAAGTTGTGTCCAAGCAGCTTGCAGCACTGTCCTAAAATTGTACTGCTGCAATCCTTTAGTTGTAAACGAGAGCACTAGGCACTCTGAAGCTGTGCTTAAAGCAGACTGTGCTGCTGCGACAGCCTGTAGTGTGGCTGAGCAGACCAGGATACAGTGACGACTGAACCAGAGCAGGCTGTGCTGCTAACCCAGCAACACGAATAAAGCCAGGATTGTGCCGTCTGCCTCATGGAGGTCCTGGGACTTATTGCCCATGGCTTATCCCTCAATATACCGAAGTGACTAACCAGAGACTAGCACCAAATCTGGAGCTTGCACAGACTCTGGGAGGGGGCATTCGCTGCTGCTCCCTGCTTCCCCACGCCAAGGCACTGCTGGTATCTGGCACAACGTGGAAGATTCACATTATTGCTCTGTTGGGATACTGTGGAGTACTGAGCTTGGAACACGCCAGAGCTACCTACCTGAGAAGTCTGTTACTGCTTGCTATCGGTGCCGCTATAGTCCAGAGCTAAAAAGACTGTACTTAGACCAGTCTGCAAAGCAGTAGTAGGATGGGGCCCAGGACGGAGGCAGAAGCACCCAGCTCCCATGCAAGAGGCCCAGTAGCCCCCCACGCAAGAGACCCAGTAGCCCCCCACGCAAGAGACCCAGTAGCCCCCCACGCAAGAGACCCAGTAGCCCCCCACGCAAGAGACCCAGTAGCCCCCCACGCAAGAGACCCAGTAGCCCCCCACGCAAGAGACCCAGTAGCCCCCCACGCAAGAGACCCAGTAGCCCCACAAGCAAGAGACCCAGTAGCCCCACAAGCAAGAGACCCAGTAGCCCCACAAGCAAGAGACCCAGTAGCCCCCCACGCAAGAGACCCAGTAGCCCCCCACGCAAGAGACCCAGTAGCCCCCCACGCAAGAGACCCAGTAGCCCCCCAAGCAAGAGACCCAGTAGCCCCCCAAGCAAGAGACCCAGTAGCCCCCCAAGCAAGAGACCCAGTAGCCCCCCACGCAAGAGACCCAGTAGCCCCCCACGCAAGAGACCCAGTAGCCCCCCACGCAAGAGACCCAGTAGCCCCCCAAGCAAGAGACCCAGTAGCCCCCCAAGCAAGAGACCCAGTAGCCCCCCAAGCAAGAGACCCAGTAGCCCCCCACGCAAGAGACCTAGTAGCCACCAAGCAAGTGACCCAGTAGCCCCCCACGCAATCAATCAATCAATCAATCATGCCATTTGTATAGCGCACTACTCACCGGGGAGGGTCTCAAGGCGCTTGGGGGAGGGGTATGCTACTGCTCGAACAGCCAGGTCTTGAGTTGCTTTCTGAAGGAGAGATGGTCTTGGGTCAGCCGAAGGTGGATGGGGAGGGAGTTCCAAGTCTTGGCAGCCAGGTAAGAGAAGGATCTTCCTCCGGCGGTGGCTCTTCGGATGCATGGCACGGCTGCGAGGGCGAGGCTGGTGGACCGTAGCTGGCGGGTGGGCGTGTAGAAGGTCAGGCGGTCGTTGAGGTTCTTGGGGCCCAGGTCGTGGAGAGACTTGTGTGCGTGGGTGAGGACCCGGAACGTGATCCTCTCGTCGACGGGGAGCCAGTGCAGGTTCCTCAGGTGGCTGGAGATGTGGCTGCGTCGGGGGACATCGAGGATGAGTCGGGCGGAGGCGTTCTGGATGCGCTGGAGTCTTTTCTGTAGCTTGGCTGTGGTTCCGGCGTAGAGGGCGTTTCCGTAGTCCAGTCGGCTGGTGACGAGTGCCTGGGTGACAGTCTTCCTGGTCTCGGTCGGGATCCAGCGGAAGATCTTGCGAAGCATACGCAGGGTGTTGAAGCACGATGAGGAGACGGCGTTGACTTGTCTGGTCATCGAGTGGCAGGGGTCCAGGATGAAGCCCAGGTTGCGTGCGTGGTCGGTTGGCTTGGGTGCGGTGCCCAGGGCTGGGGGCCACCAGGAGTCGTCCCAGGCGGAGGGCGAAGATCCCAGGATGAGGACTTCTGTCTTGTCCGAGTTCAGTTTCAGGCGGCTGTCCTTCATCCACTCGGCGACGTCTTTCATCCCTTCGTGTAGGCAGGTTCTGGCGGTGTCGGAGTCTCTGGTGAGGGAGAGGATGAGGTGGGTGTCGTCGGCGTAAGATGATGTTGAGGTTGTGCTGGCGTGCGATGGCTGCGAGAGGTTTCATGTAGATGTTGAAGAGGGTGGGGCTGAGTGAAGATCCTTGCGGGACGCCGCAGATGACTTCGGTGGCCTCGGAGCGAAACGGGGGGAGGCGGACTCTTTGTGTTCTTCCGGCGAGGAACGAGATGATCCACTCCAGTGCCTTCTCTTGGATACCGATGTTGCTGAGGCGCTGGACTAGGGTGCTGAGGCGCTGGACTAGGGTGCGGTGGCAGACCGTGTCGAACGCAGCGGAGAGGTCCAGGAGGATGAGGGCCACTGTTTCCCCCTTGTCGAGCAGGGTCCGGATGTCGTCGGTGGCTGCGATGAGGGCGTTCTCAGTGCTGTGGTTGGCTCTGAAGCCGGACTGCGATGGGTCGAGGGATCCGTTCGTCTCGAGGAAGGCGGTCAGCTGTCGGTTGACGATCTTCTCGATGACTTTAGCAGGAAAAGGGAGGAGCGAGATGGGGCGGAAATTTTTGAGATCCGTGGGGTCCGCTGTAGGTTTCTTCAGGAGGGCGCTGATCTCGGCGTGCTTCCAGCTCTCCGGGAAGGTGGCGGTGTTGGAGGCGTTGATGTTCCGGAGTTGGGATGCGATGGTGGAGTCGACCTTGTTGAAGACGTGGTGTGGGCAGGGGTCGGTCGGTGATCCGGAGTGGATGGTGTTCATCGTGCGGGCTGTGTCTCGGTGGTCACCGTGGTCCAGGTGCGAAGGGTGGCGGTGGGGGGCGTTGGTTCGACGGTTGGGTGCGTGGGTGGGGCGCCGAAGCTTTTGTGGATGTCGGCGATCTTGCGGTGGAAGAACGAGGCGAGGGAGTCGCAGAGGTCTTGTGACGGAGTGATGTCGTTGGTGCCGGTGCTGGGGTTGGAGAACTCCTGGACGATAGTGAAGAGCTCTTTGCTGTCATGGGCGTTGTTGTCCAGTCGTTCCTTCAGGGATTTCTTCTTGGTGGTGCGGATGAGCTGGTGGTGCTTGCGGGTAGCGTGTTTGAGGGCGGTCATGTTGTCGGTGGTCCGGTCGAGGAGCCAGGCTTTCTCGAGGGTGCGGCAGGTCTTCTTGGAGTCCTTGAGGTCGTCGGTGAACCAGGATGCCTTCTTGCTTCTGGGTCTGCTGGGAGGGTTCTTTAGTGGCGCGAGGTCGTCGGCGCAGGCGGTCAGCCACTGTGTGAAGTTGCGGGCTGCTTCGTTGGGGTCCGTTGTGTTGGCGGGTGGGCTCTGGCTGAGGGAGGTGGTGAGCTGGTCTGCGGTGATCTTGCTCCAATTCCTGTGGGGTACCTGTTGCGGGTGGTGGTGGGTCGTGGATCTTTTGAAGCTGAAGTGGACGCAGCTGTGGTCGGTCCAGTGGAGTCCGGTGGCGTGGCTGAAGGTGATGTACTTGCTGGAAGAGAAGACGGGATCAAGTGTGTGGCCGGCGTAGTGGGTGGGGGTGTTGACCAGTTGCTTGAGTCCGAGGTTGGCGAGGTTTTCCAGCAGGGCGGTGGTGTTGCGGTCCTTGTTGTTCTCCAGGTGGAAGTTGAGGTCCCCGAGGAGGATGTAGTCGGTGGAGGGGAGGGCGTGCGGGCTGATGAAGTCTGTGATGTCTTCGCTGAATTGTGTGCGTGGTCCCGGGGGTCTGTAGACGAGGGTGCCTCTGAGGGTCGTCTTAGGGTCGGTGTGAATCTGGAAGTGGAGATGTTCGGCTGCGGCGAAGGAGTCGTTGGCGTCGGTCGTGATGCGGATGGTGTTCCTGTGGATGATGGCGATGCCACCTCCGGTCTGGTTGATGCGGTCCCTCCTGATGATCTTGTACCCGTCCGGGATTGCGATGGCGATGTCGGGTGCAGAGGAGGCGTTCATCCAGGTTTCCGTGAGGAAGGCGACGTCCGGTGATGTAGCGTCGAGGAGGTTCCAGAGTTCCACGCAAGAGACCCAGTAGCCCCCAAGCAAGAGACCCAGTAGCCCCCAAGCAAGAGACCCAGTAGCCCCCCACGCAAGAGACCCAGTAGCCCCCCACGCAAGAGACCCAGTAGCCCCCCACGCAAGAGACCCAGTAGCCCCCCACGCAAGAGACCCAGTAGCCCCCCACGCAAGAGACCCAGTAGCCCCCCACGCAAGAGACCCAGTAGCCCCCCACGCAAGAGACCCAGTAGCCCCCCACGCAAGAGACCCAATAGCCCCCCACGCAAGAGACCCAATAGCCCCCCACGCAAGAGACCCAATAGCCCCCCACGCAAGAGACCCAGTGGCCCCTGGCACCTAAAAGCCCTCACTTGACTCACGCCGCTTGCTCCCTGCACTCCCCCCAAAGCGGGGTCCAAGAAGCCTCAAGTATTCAGCACCTGTACAAAGTTCCTGCACACATCAGGCAGCTCGATATACTCACATGCAGATGCCTGCAGTCATTCATAAAAACTGGGCGATGATCCACACTCTTTGGAGCGCATTTCAGACTCTTGATCGTTCTCCAAAGGAAACATTGGCAAGGACAGACCAATATAACAGCTCTGCGACAAACGGCTATGTTCCCACTACAGCTGAGCTGCTCTGCTGCCAGATTCCGGCCTTTTGCAACATTATACAATGGGAATAGCAACAAACAGCTGACCATTTAACTCCCCAAAAGACAGCAGAGGCCACCAGATTCCAGGAATCTAACATAGGAAATCTACCAAGCTGGGAAATAAAGCTGCAGGGGTGGACTTCAGTGGGGGCCCCAAAATTTAGATGCAGAAAAGAAGACTGCAGTCTGAGCACCGAGGACAGATGCAAGGAGATCTCCCTAGAACAGCTTCTAGCATATGAAAATGTGGCCTCGAGGAAAGCACTTACTTGCCGGGATCAGAGACTCCTACTCGAACGTGGGAGGCCTGAGCTTGAGAGGAGATGGACAGCCTGGCCATGGGACTTTGCTGATGCCTGCCTTTGTTGGAAGAAGCTAGAACCAATCAAAAGTTATTGAGAGGTGGAATGAAATCATGAGCTAAACACAGTCAACCCCACACTGGGCAAAATAGCCCCACGATGGACGTGGCTTCAAATTAATGTTTCATCTGTAGTCCTCCTGACCCACATCGTGTCCCAGACGACAGCAGAGCTCTATTATGTTAGCACACACTAGTGCAGCCCGGAGCGTGCCGCAGAGCGCTCGCCATAAAACAGCTTGGAGGCTGTGCTACAGCCCGGTGCGTGCCGCAGAGCGCTCGCCATAAAGAGGCTTGGAGGCCGTGCTACAGCCCGGAGCGTGCCGCAGAGCGCTCGCCATAACGAGGCTTGGAGGCAGTGCTACAGCCCAGAGCGTGCCGCAAAGCGCTCGCCATAAAGAGGCTTGGAGGCAGTGCTACAGCCCAGAGCGTGCCGCAAAGCGCTCGCCATAAAGAGGCTTGGAGGCCATGCTACAGCCCGGAGCGTGCCGCAGAGCGCTCGCCATAAAGAGACTTACAGGCAGTGCTACAGCCCAGAGCGTGCCGCTGAGCCCCCGCCATAAAGAAGCTTGGAGGTCGTGCTACAGCCCGAGCGTTCCGCTCAGAAGCGGCTTGGAGGCAGTACTACAGCCCAGAGCGTGCCGCAAAGCGCTCGCCATAAAGAGGCTTGGAGGCAGTGCTACAGCCCAGAGCGTGACGCAAATCGCTCGCCATAAAGAGGCTTGGAGGCAGTGCTACAGCCCAGAGCGTGACGCAAATCGCTCGCCATAAAGAGGCTAGGAGGTCGTGCTACAGCCCGAGCGTTCCGCTCAGAGCTCGCCATACAGAGGCTTGGAGGCAGTGCTACAGCCCGGAGCGTGCCGCAGAGCACTCGCCATAAAGAGGCTTACAGGCCGTGCTACAGCCCAGAGCATGCTGCAGAGCGCTCGCCATAAAGAGCCTTACAGGCCGTGCTACAGCCCAGAGCATGCCGCAGAGCGCTTGCCATAAAGCGGCTTACAGGCCGTGCATAAAGGATAGTCAACTGACCACTCTACAATAACTTAGGATAACAAAACGTGTATTTGTAAAGCACTGGTTCACCCGCAGGCAGACTGGTGCTGAATAACAGACATTTATTGTTACACAATTCAATGGTACTCATTTTATTGGTAAAAAGAAGAGGGGCCCCTTGCAACCATAGGGATAGGGCATTGTACAGTGACAAAAAACTTGTTTCCCTTTGGGTAACTTGTTCCACTCTTAGTCCACAATCAAGCTGTCACATGCAGACCAAACATACCCCTCACTTGACTCACTTATCCTCCTTCGAAGTGATTGAACCATATAAAACAAGAAATAACACCAACCTCTATACTGAAAAAAATTATTTCATACATTTATTTATCTTAAAAAAGGGTTTCGGGTTCCAGAAGGAAACACAATCCCTATACAGATTAGGAAAAAGGGGTTTTCTTTGACAAGTAAAAACAAATCAAACATCATAAAACAGAGTATGAAAAAAATAGACAAATGTAATGTGTCTTCAGATATTACACATCCATCATATGAAAGTATCCAGGGCACGGAGTTCAGTAATTGTACACTTGTTACTCTACACCGTGCCTTGTGTTGATGGAATGCGTATAGGAATAAAGGCGTCGACGCGAGAGAAAGACTATTATAATGCAAAAGGGGATCAGGGATGGGACAAACCTAGATTTCAAAAACCAATCTATACCAGGGGAGGCAACAAGAGAATTACTTTTTCTGATACCTCCTGCTCAAGTAGCGAAGAAGAGGAACATCCTACTGAAAATAGAAATAGGTTGGGTTTTAACCAAGATTGTCATCATTTTTTAGGCCAGCACCAGAAGCGAGAGCTGCGAGATTCGGGAACCTTCAGGAACACCAATCGAGTAGAACAAGGAAGGAATTATCCCCCTGAAAACAAGGAATCGCCGATATTGGCGGTAGATAAAATCCCTATTATAAATTTATCTAAAAAAAATGTTGACAGTTGCCAAGACTGAGGTCCTTGAGAGAGGATTTAGCTTTGCACCAGCAACAGCCCCCAATAAATTTGAATTTGATAAAGATCTTAAATCTTTTTTTAGAAAAATAAGATTAAAGGATTTTCTTACTGATAAAGAACCCCGACCAAGAAATAATGCGACTGGATTTCGAGTCAAATCTTCCTTTACTCCTACGTTAGGGCAAGTGAGTAGCAAAATGGCCACCTTTGAGAAAACAGTGTAAATAGAAATCAAAAATCTGTTTGAACGCCAGTCTAAAGTTAATCATAACCTCTCCATAGAACACAAAAATGCCCTCAAAGTACTTAAAGAGGATGCACGGATTTTTATCAATCCTGCCGACAATGGCGGAGGAGTGGTTATTTTTTATCAAAACGATGATGACACCAAAATGATGAGCTTACTAAACATACGAGAACATTACAAACTGGTATCCCACTCTAAGAACATCCAATTGAAGAAAGAGGTACAGGATTTGTTAGATAGGGCATTGGCAGAAGATTGGATTAGTGAGGATGAAGAAAAGTTCTTACGCAATCTGGATCTGTTTTTTTCATACTCATTTTATTGACCTCAGTATTGTCTATTTACCATTTTCTCACAGTTAACTTGCCGAGCCATCCTGTGGACTTTAGCATCACTATTCTTGTGTCTGCTCTTCCTTTTAAGATAATTCTGTTACAACGCTATAGCGACACAGTGACAAATTACCCAGTGTGTGCAGCTGTGGTCACATTCTGCTTTCCCCGGAGCTGTTAACCCCTTCGGCGCTGATGACAAAGCCAGCTCGTCATCAGCGTTACCTGCGCTGCGCGGATGACGAGCTGGCTTTGTCATAAACAAGCCATTTTTGAATTTCCCGCGTACAGCGGGAAAACGCGGTAGCGCGCAAGCGGTTAAACAACAATTATAAACTGGAGACCGTTTTCTGCTGCAGCAGTTTCAATACAAAAATGAGAAATTATGTAGTTTCTTGCTTCCTTCTCAAATTAAAATGGAATCTCTCCAAGCTCATGGCGTGAGGGTTGCGCTTGAAGAAGGCGCCACGCTGGGGGTACACATTCACCACTGAAGGTTTCACAGAGCTGCTGAGTTCTGCATATTGTGGCCCTTGTCTCAGACAGCTTGCACCCCCCTGGCCCTATGGCTCACAGCCTGTGCCTTCCTCCTGGCCGCTGCCTCAGCTGCTGCGTTCTATGCACACTAAGCCCCTGTGTCTCAGATATAGTTGGTGCCCTCTGCACATAGCTGCTCCTAGTTCAGTTAGATCCTGGCCCTGTGCCACAGAGGGTTGAGTTTTAACGGGGTTAACCCATAAAACTACCCGACCTAGGTCATGATAACAGTACGTTCGAGAAGGGGTCGAAGTAGTACCTATACATTTAAACACACAAATCACCACAAAACAGTTCCAATTCTGTTCACCAGGAACAAAGGTTTTTTATTTTATAAGTGAAACATTCATTAGATGCTCTTGTAATTCAAAGCATTAATGTTAATCCATGTATCTACTTAAGTATACTCCTATTGCATGTCATATTTTCAGTGCTCACAGTGTAACAGAGAAAAAGAGAGAAGGTTTTTTGGGTAATGGGGGTGAAAGGATGAGTGAGGGACAGGGTAAAGGTGTTGTGACATAGGCACAGTTGCATTTATATACAGTAGAACCTTTACAGCCTAATATCGGTCCATAGTTCCCCTATATTCATAACACATAGGTACATATGAATGGATTTCTTCTATTCCTATGCGTTTGAGGGTGTGTGGTAGTCTACGTTTCGACCCCTGTTGGATGAAGGGTTGTTAGTTCCTCAAGGTGGTGTATGGAGCACTTGGGGAAGGAACTATCAATGAACGGTCCTAGTGGGCAGTCAACTGCCCCTTGGTATTCTAATGATAATCATCTGAGGTAATTAATCTCCCGGTTCGTGTTGCTGAGAAGTCAACAGGACCGAGTCTATGGATGAAGGACAAGGAATGTGGATTCACTGTAATGAACGATAATCATCTGGGGTAATTATTCTCCCAATGGATGTTCCTGAAAAGTCAACAGGACAGAGTATTAGCAGCTATTGATCTGTGAGGAGTCCGGGTCCAGCGTCCGAAAGTGTAATCTTGCCGGTCCCAGGTTCTTTTCCCCGGCTCTGATCCTCCTCGCTTAGCACAGCCACCTACACTCAGCCAGGGCTGTCCTGCAGGCCTTTGCAGACGGCGGCCACTGGCTCCTGGTCTCACCGGGTCAGCCAGTCCTCAGTGTAGAGGTCCAGCGTGCCTTTGTAGATGGCAGCCGCTGGCTCCTGGTCTCACAGGGTCATCCAGGCCTCTGTGTACATGTGCAACGTGCCTTTGTAGATGGCGGACACCGGCTCCTGGTCTCACAGGGTCAGCCAGTCCTCAGTGTAGAGGTCCAGCGTGCCTTTGTAGATGGCGGCCACTGGCTCCTGGTCTCACAGGGTCAGCCAGTCCTCAGTGTAGAGGTCCAACGTGCCTTTGCTGACGGCGGCCACTGGCTCCTGGTCTCACAGGGTCAGCCAGTCCTCAGTGTAGAGGTCCAGCGTGCCTTTGTAGATGGCGGCCACTGGCTCCTGGTCTCACCGGGTCAGCCAGTCCTCAGTGTAGAGGTCCAGCGTGCCTTTGTAGATGGCGGCCACTGGCTCCTTGTCTCACAGGGTCAGCCAGTCCTCAGTGTAGAGGTCCAACGTGCCTTTGCTGACGGCGGCCACTGGCTCCTGGTCTCACAGGGTCAGCCAGTCCTCAGTGTAGAGGTCCAGCGTGCCTTTGTAGATGGCAGCCGCTGGCTCCTGGCCTCACAGGGTCATCCAGGCCTCTGTGTACAGGTCCAACGTGCCTTTGTGGATGGCAGCCGCTGGCTCCTGGCCTCACGGGGTCATCCAGGCCTCTGTGTACAGGTCCAACGTGCCTTTGTAGATGGCGGACACCGGCTCCTGGTCTCACAGGGTCAGCCAGTCCTCAGTGTAGAGGTCCAGCGTGCCTTTGCTGACGGCGGCCACTGGCTCCTGGTCTCACAGGGTCAGCCAGTCCTCAGTGTAGAGGTCCAGCGTGCCTTTGTAGATGGCGGCCACTGGCTCCTGGTCTCACCGGGTCAGCCAGTCCTCAGTGTAGAGGTCCAGCGTGCCTTTGTAGATGGCGGCCACTGGCTCCTTGTCTCACAGGGTCAGCCAGTCCTCAGTGTAGAGGTCCAACGTGCCTTTGCTGACGGCGGCCACTGGCTCCTGGTCTCACAGGGTCAGCCAGTCCTCAGTGTAGAGGTCCAGCGTGCCTTTGTAGATGGCAGCCGCTGGCTCCTGGCCTCACAGGGTCATCCAGGCCTCTGTGTACAGGTCCAACGTGCCTTTGTGGATGGCAGCCGCTGGCTCCTGGCCTCACGGGGTCATCCAGGCCTCTGTGTACAGGTCCAACGTGCCTTTGTAGATGGCGGACACCGGCTCCTGGCCTCACAGGGTCAGCCAGTCCTCAGTGTAGAGGTCCAGGGTGCCTTTGCAGACGGCGGCCGCTGGCTCCTGGTCTCACAGGGTCAGCCAGTCCTCAGTGTAGAGGTCCAGGGTGCCTTTGCAGACGGCGGCCGCTGGCTCCTGGTCTCACAGGGTCAGCCAGTCCTCAGTGTAGAGGTCCAGCGTGCCTTTGTAGGTGGCAGCCGCTGGCTCCTGGTCTCACAGGGTCAGCCAGTCCTCAGTGTAGAGGTCCAGCGTGCCTTTGTAGGTGGCAGCCGCTGGCTCCTAGTCTCACAGGGTCAATCAGGCCTCAGTGTAGAGGTCCAGCATGCCTTTGTAGATGGCAGCCGCTGGCTCCTAGTCTCACAGGGTCAATCAGGCCTCAGTGTAGAGGTCCAGAGTGCCTTTGTAGATGGCAGCCGCTGGCTCCTGGCCTCACAGGGTCATCCTGGCCTCTGTGTACAGGTCAAACGTGCCTTTGTAGATGGCGGACACCGGCTCCTGGCCGCACAGGGTCAGCTAGGCCCCTGTGATGAGGTCCAGCATAGGCTCCTGGTCGCACAAGGTCAGCCAGGCCTCCTTGTAGAGTTCCAGCATGACTTTGCAGACGGCGGCCACCGGTCAGCCACTCGGTGCCCCACTGCAGATGGATGCTCCTGTGGTATACCCTGGCCCTGTGTCTCTCGGATACAGCCTGTGCACCCCACTGCAGATGGATGCTCCTGTTGGATACCCTGGCCCGGTGTCGCTCACAGCCCGTGCCCCTCTGCGGATGGATGCTCCTGAGGTACACCCTGGCAGTGTGTCTCTCAGAGACACACCGTGCCCCACTGCAGCCGGATACTCCTTGGGTATACCCTGGCCCTGTATGTCTCAGATACCCTGTACCCCACTGCAGATTGATGCTCTTGGGGTATACCCTGGCCCTGTGTGTCTCAGACACCCTGTGCCCGCTGCGGATGGATGCTCCTGGGTATACCCTGGCCCTGTGCCCTCTGTGGATGGATGCTCCTGGTTATACCCTGGCCCTGTGTCTCTCAGCCTCAGAGGCACCCTGTGCCCACTGCGGATGGATGCTCCTGGGTATACCCTGGCTGTGCCCTCTGCGCATGGATGCTGTTGGGGTATACCCTGGCCCTGTGTCTCTCAGACGCCCTGTGCCCACTGCAGATGGATGCTCCTGGGTGTACCCTGGCCCTGTGTCTCTCAGACGCCCTGTGCCCACTGTGGATGGATGCTCCTGGGTATACCCTGGCCCTGTCTCTCTCAGACGCCCTGTGCCCACTGCGGATGGATGCTTCTGGGTATACCCTGGCCCTGTGTCTCTCAGACGCCCTGTGCCCACTGTGGATGGATGCTCCTGGGTATACCCTGGCCCTGTCTCTCTCAGACGCCCTGTGCCCACTGCGGATGGATGCTTCTGGGTATACCCTGGCCCTGTGTCTCTCAGACGCCCTGTGCCCCACTGCAGATGGATACTCCTGGGTATACCCTGGCCCTGTGCTCCACTGCGGATGGATGCTCCTGGGTATACCCTGGCCCTGTCTCTCTCAGACGCCCTGTGCCCACTGCGGATGGATGCTTCTGGGTATACCCTGGCCCTGTGTCTCTCAGACGCCCTGTGCCCCACTGCAGATGGATGCTCCTGGGTATACCCTGGCTGTGCCCCACTGCAGATGGATGCTCCTGGGTATACCCTGGCCCTGTCTCTCTCAGACGCCCTGTGCCCCACTGCGGATGGATGCTCCTGGGTGTACCCTGGCCCTGTGTCTCTCAGACGCCCTGTGCCCGCTGTGGATGGATGCTCCTGGGTATACCCTGGCCCTGTCTCTCTCAGACGCCCTGTGCCCACTGCGGATGGATGCTTCTGGGTATACCCTGGCCCTGTGTCTCTCAGACGCCCTGTGCCCCACTGCAGATGGATGCTCCTGGGTATACCCTGGCCCAGTCTCTCTCAGACGCCCTGTGCCCCACTGCGGATGGATGCTCCTGGGTATACCCTGGCCCTGTGTCTCTCAGACGTCCTGTGCCCACTGCGGATGGATGCTCCTGGGTATACCCTGGCCCTGTGCTCCACTGCGGATGGATGCTCCTGGGTATACCCTGGCCCTGTGCCCTCTGTGGATGGATGCTCCTGGGTATACCCTGGCCCTGTGCTCCACTGCGGATGGATGCTCCTGGGTATACCCTGGCCCTGTGCCCTCTGCGCATGGATGCTCTTGGGGTGTACCCTGGCCCTGTGCCCACTGCGGATGGATGCTCCTGGGTATACCCTGGCCCTGTGTCTCTCAGACGCCCTGTGCCCACTGCGGATGGATGCTCCTGGGGTGTACCCTGGCCCTGTGCTCCAGTGCGGATGGATGCTCCTGGGTATACCCTGGCCCTGTGCTTCACTGCGGATGGATGCTCCTGGGTATACCCTGGCCCTGTGTCTCTCAGACGCCCTGTGCCCACTGCGGATGGATGCTCCTGGGTATACCCTGGCCCTGTGCCCTCTGCGCATGGATGCTCCTGGGTATACCCTGGCCCTGTGTCTCTCAGACGCCCTGTGCCCACTGCGGAAGGATGCTCCTGGGTATACCCTGGCCCTGTGCCCTCTGTGGATGGATGCTCCTGGTTATACCCTGGCCCTGTGCTCCACTGCGGATGGATGCTCCTGGGTATACCCTGGCCCTGTGCCCTCTGCGCATGGATGCTCTTGGGGTGTACCCTGGCCCTGTGCCCACTGCAGATGGATGCTCCTGGGTATACCCTGGCCCTGTGTGTCTCAGACGCCCTGTGCCCCACTGCAGATGGATGCTCCTGGGTATACCCTGGCCCCGTCTCTCTCAGACGCCCTGTGCCCCACTGCGGATGGATGCTCCTGGGTATACCCTGGCCCTGTGTCTCTCAGACGCCCTGTGCCCACTGCGGATGGATGCTCCTGGGGTGTACCCTGGCCCTGTGTCTCTCAGACGCCCTGTGCCCACTGCGGATGGATGCTCCTGGGTATACCCTGGCCCTGTGCTCCACTGCGGATGGATGCTCCTGGGGTGTACCCTGGCCCTGTGCTCCACTGCGGATGGATGCTCTTGGGGTATACCCTGGCCCTGTGCCCACTGCGGATGGATGCTCCTAGGTATACCCTGGCCCTGTGTCTCTCAGACGCCCTGTGCCCCACTGCGGATGGATGCTCCTGGGTGTACCCTGGCCCTGTGCCCACTGTGGATGGATGCTCCTGGGTATACCCTGGCCCTGAGCCCTCTGTGGATGGATGCTTCTGGGTATACCCTGGCCCTGTGCCCTCTGTGGAAGGATGCTCCTGGGTATACCCTGGCCCTGTGCCCCACTGCGGAAGGATGCTCCTGGGTATACCCTGGCCCTGTGCCCTCTGTGGAAGGATGCTCCTGGGTATACCCTGGCCCTGTGTCTCTCAGACGCCCTGTGCCCACTGAGGATGGATGCTCCTGGGTGTACCCTGGCCCTGTGTCTCTCAGACGCCCTGTGCCCCACTGCGGATGGATGCTCCTGGGTGTACCCTGGCCCTGTGCCCACTGTGGATGGATGCTCCTGGGTATACCCTGGCCCTGTGTCTCTCAGACCCCCTGTGCCCACTGCGGAAGGATGCTCCTGGGTATACCCTGGCCCTGTGCCCTCTGTGGATGGATGCTTCTGGGTATACCCTGGCCCTGTGCTCCACTGCGGATGGATGCTCCTGGGTATACCCTGGCCCTGTGCCCTCTGCGCATGGATGCTCTTGGGGTGTACCCTGGCCCTGTGCCCACTGCAGATGGATGCTCCTGGGTATACCCTGGCCCTGTGTGTCTCAGACGCCCTGTGCACCACTGCAGATGGATGCTCCTGGGTATACCCTGGCCCTCTCTCTCTCAGACGCCCTGTGCCCCACTGCGGATGGATGCTCCTGGGTATACCCTGGCCCTGTGTCTCTCAGACGCCCTGTGCCCACTGCGGATGGATGCTCCTGGGTTTACCCTGGCCCTGTGCTCCACTGCGGATGGATGCTCCTGGGGTGTACCCTGGCCCTGTGTCTCTCAGACGCCCTGTGCCCACTGTGGATGGATGCTCCTGGGTATACCCTGGCCCTGTGCCCACTGCGGATGGATGCTCCTGGGTATACCCTGGCCCTGTGTCTCTCAGACGCCCTGTGCCCCACTGCGGAAGGATGCTCCTGGGTATACCCTGGCCCTGTGCCCTCTGTGGATGGATGCTTCTGGGTATACCCTGGCCCTGTGCCCTCTGTGGAAGGATGCTCCTGGGTATACCCTGGCCCTGTGCCCCACTGCGGAAGGATGCTCCTGGGTATACCCTGGCCCTGTGCCCTCTGTGGATGGATGCTCCTGGGTATACCCTGGCCCTGTGTCTCTCAGACGCCCTGTGCCCACTGAGGATGGATGCTCCTGGGTGTACCCTGGCCCTGTGTCTCTCAGACGCCCTGTGCCCCACTGCGGATGGATGCTCCTGGGTGTACCCTGGCCCTGTGCCCACTGCGGATGGATGCTCCTGGGTATACCCTGGCCCTGTGTCTCTCAGACGCCCTGTGCCCCACTGCGGAAGGATGCTCCTGGGTATACCCTGGCCCTGTGCCCTCTGTGGATGGATGCTTCTGGGTATACCCTGGCCCTGTGCCCTCTGTGGAAGGATGCTCCTGGGTATACCCTGGCCCTGTGCCCCACTGCGGAAGGATGCTCCTGGGTATACCCTGGCCCTGTGCCCTCTGTGGATGGATGCTCCTGGGTATACCCTGGCCCTGTGTCTCTCAGACACCCTGTGCCCTCTGCGCATGGATGCTCTTGGGGTATACCCTGGCCCTGTGTCTCTCAGACGCCCTGTGCCCACTGCGGATGGATGCTCCTGAGGTATACCCTGGCCCTGTGTCTCTCTGACACCCTGTGCCCTCTGCGCATGGATGCTCTTGGGGTATACCCTGGCCCTGTGTCTCTCAGATGCCCTGTGCCCACTGCGGATGGATGCTCCTGGGTGTACCCTGGCCCTGTGCCCACTGTGGATGGATGCTCCTGGGTATACCCTGGCCCTGTGCCCACTGGATGGATGCTCCTGGGTATACCCTGGCTCTGTGCCACACAGACTGCGCACCCCACTGCAGATACAGATTCTCAGAGGCCTGCCTGCAGACGGCTGCCAGTGAGGTAAGCATCATCCATCACCTTCATAATCCTGTCAGCAGGCACAAGAGGCCCGTTTATTCCTCGACCTGCCACCCTGTCGTTTTACAAACTCATAAAAAGCTCTCCATCCGGGGCCTGCATGCAGCACGTCCCAGATGACAGCCATTCGCTTTGCTGCTGCTTTAAACATTAGTCGACTTACAAAATTCGAAGCATTGCTCGAGTCGACGCTCTTGGAACCCAGGCTCCATGTGCAGAGATGCAGCCAAAGTAAAAGGACATATGCCGAAGGACTGAACCGCAAGAGGAACCTGAAGACTGAACCCAGAAACCAGGCTCCAGAAAAGACTGGTCTGCCCAAAGAGCAGAGTCCTAGAGGCTGGCCACCAAAGCCAATAGCGCCCTCCTACAAGACGTATGGACCACTCTGCGGCATGGCGATCTCCATAGACCGATTCAGAAAGTACATGGAACTCAGACTGCCCTCGGGCAAGACCGGTCTCAGCCCTACTGTTCGAATGGAAACCAGGGATGATTGGAGGAGAAAGAGCCCGATTCTACAGTGAGTACGAGCCCTAGTAACACCAACTAAAATGGAATGTATTGTCCAATATAGGTACAGCAAAAAGTCCTAAGTAAGGAAACATTCATTTATACGAGACCAAGGTCCATTTCCAACCAAGCATAGGATTTCAAACTCATGTCTTATAAAAAAAAAATATATATATATAATTTTTCTTTTTTAAAAGCCGGTCGATCAGGGCCTGTTGTAGGCACCATACGCAGAATCTTTTCCTCTTAAATAGATAGTCGGCCCTGGTTGCCAGACTGCAAGCTTCTCTCGAAACGCACATGCAGGCCTGAGAAGTTCAAATAAAAGCCTGGTTCCAGAATTTGTACATACGTTAAGCTCAAAATCAGAATAGGTCAGAATATTTGGCCTTTCAGCCTGGTCCCGGCTCTCTTTTGAAATGTTAACTGAATGAATTTCTAAGGCTTCTGTTGTAGTGCTCTAGAAACAGTGACACCGTCTGCTTTTAAGGACACCATTGCTGTACCGCACATTTTCGGACAATTAAGCCTTTCAATTACGGATTTACTTTTCCTGACACATTAAAATCTCAGCAAGCATGCCCTGTTCTAACTGCGGAGACAATCAAGTTCCGTTTGGATTAGATCTAAGAAAACTTAGCTCCTGCTGAAGTGTTTTTTTTTTTTGTTTTTTGTTTTTTAAAACAGGCTAGGAACGTCCAATTGAGTTACGTGAGCGGTGTACACATTTTCTTCTGGGAGTTGCAGGAAAAAAGTCTGAAAGGCAGCACGGGCATATTCTAGTTTGTCACCTCTGTTGCAAGAATTCCATAATGTCTGCAAATGTTGAGAGTGATGAAATGCTGAGTTTTGTAGCTCCTCTGGCCAACATGTTGTGAGATGTGGTAATGTCATTCACGGATGACATTCCCTATAGTGACTTAGGACAGGATTGGCATGTGGGATGTGAACGTGACTACGAGTCGCTCGTTCTATACTCCTGGAAGCGGTTGGTGTTCTCTTCCTCCTATTCTCAGGAACCCGATCCACCACCTTTGGTGCCCAACATCTGATGCCGATTTGTGAAGAGGTTGATCAGGCAAAGGCAGAAGAGAAAACGACACTGAGGCAGGGGTTGGTGTTGAATCGCGAGGAGTCGCAGAAGTCTCAATGAAGAATATAGACTTATGGTTCCAGCACAGCCAGAAACCTGGGTAGCTTCTGTAGTAGCTGCAGTGGTGTCCGCATCTGATCACGTCAGTATTATATTCAGAGGTAGTACTTGGAGCGAGAAATACCCTGTTGAACATGGCGAAAACAGAACCATCTTCATCATCAAATTCCTTGGCATCAATACTGAGAGAGGTTATGTCAAGTGATGTTTGAAATGATCCGAAAGCGGATGAACAGACTGGCGGGGGTACCTCCTTTTCATCAATGACTTCACAGCAGGGCAATATTCGCCAGCGAAGACGTGGTCTTTGTGCTTCGGTTCAACACGAGGGCAATCAACATTAATGGGTAATGTCATGAGTGTTGAGAACGCAGGTGATTTTCATGTGCTGTTCTCGCCCTGGATCTCCTGCCAGAAGAGACAAGATGGGTCACAGAATGGGAACATTTCAAGGTGTCTTGAGCTCCTTTTGTGACTCCTTGTTTTTAGGGCCTCCAATTCTCCTTGGCTGTAGATGCCCAGGCAATGTTTCAACTTAGGGTTTTGTCTGATAGAATATCTTTGTGAATATCGCATGGACAGAATAGTGTGCCAAAAATAGAGGGCCAAAATATGAAGAAGGTAAGTGCAAATAGGCATGTGAGGGTTTACTATTATTAACTCCACATCTGTGTACCTTGAAGGGATATATAGTGTCAAAGTACATATATGTGGAACTATAGTAAAACTTAACTTTCCCGTAGAAGCTTACCTTCACAATATTTTTGCCTTCGATATTCTTAAAACTATATTTTGTCGAAACACCGAATGTACTTCATTAGTTGGTTAGAAATTCACATTCTTCAGTCGAATGTGTCGACAGAAGCACATACCAAGTCTGAGCAGTAGGGAGCTTTCTTCCTTCCAAAGGAGGGCATTTATAAACAAAGAAATGTCGAAAACATTGGCAAGAACAAGGGAAACATTCAGTAGAATTGATGGCATACATTACAAGATCAAGTAAAAAGAAAAAAAAGCTAGAAAATCCTAAAAAAAAAAAAAGCAATAAAAAAAAAAAAAGGTCCTATTCGTGTTCTGAGATCATTCTCAGATGAGACTTCAACAACTGAGGCGATGCAGCCACATTCAGTGCAAGCCGTGAGGGACTACGGAAGCTGCCGGGCGAAGGAGCAGAATCCTTTTCAGATTTCTGATGAATGTTGCGTATCTCTCTGCATTTTCCTTCATTTCTCTCTGCATTTTGCTTCATTTCTATTTGTTTTCCCTTCTTTTCTGGAAGAAGCGAGATTAGGCTCCAATGTTTTAAGTAGTTTCCTAGTTTAATTGCAAAAGAAAAAGGATTAAGTGTTTTTAAAATGCACCCACAGTAAGGCAGCTAGATCTTTATTTCTGAATTTATAACCGCCTATTGGACACCATTTTGAGTTGGTTTTATAGGTGGTAAAAGTATACCAGCACACACGCAGATGTTCTACTGTGTATGGCTATTAAATAAGATCCCACCATGTAGAAGAACTGTACAAAGTTGGGGACGTTATTTTATGTTACGTTATACGAGACTTATAACGCGCTCAATTACTCATGAGTGTCCTGGCGAGCTATGAGCTGCAGACTGGCGGGGGGAGGAAAATTATATAACCTGATTAAAAAGATGAGTTTTGAGAAGTTTCTTAAATCGACAAAAGTCCTGGGTGTGGCGCAGAGAAACAGGAAGACTATTCCAGAGAGTAGCTACCTTGACCGTGAGTGACTGACCTCCCATCCTGGAACGACGGAAGCGGGGAATGGCCTTCAGACGGTGGGAAGCAGATCGTAGGGATCGATGAGGGGTGTAAAAGGCCACCTGTTATCTAATTTAGGAGGGTCCTGAGTCATGCAACGCTCTATGGCTAAAGTGAGGGCCTTAAACTGCACCCGCTGGACCACGGGCAGCCAGTGAAGGTCACGCAAGTGTGCCCTTATGCTAGATCTCTTAGAGATGTTAAATAAGAGTCTAGCCACCGCGTTTTGGATCATTTAAAGTTTGTTCACCAAGTATGCCGGGATGCCAATAAAAAGCGCATTGGCGTAGTCCAAACTTGACAAGATAAGTGCTAGTGCCACCATTTCCTTCGCTGGCTGAGGGAGCATAGGGAAGAATCTACTTAGCGACTTGAGTGTACCAAAACAGACACCAGTTAGCCTCTTGATGTGTTTAGAGAACCGGAGATCCTTCCCAAACCAAACTCCCAAATTCTTAGCCGGACCACCCTCAGAAAGTGGGCGGAGGAAATCTGGGGGCCACAAGGCTTCTGTGAAAAGCGGTGGAAATTGACCATACAGCAGTATCTCTGATTTCCCCTTGTTGCACTTGAGTTTATCCTGTGCCAGCCATGTAAACACGCGGCAAGGCAGCTCTGTGCGGCCCCCTTACACAGGTCGGAGCCGTTCCAAGTAAATAGAAGCTGGGTGTCATCAGCATAAGTCATTATTTTAGCACCAAGTTCTTCAGCCAGAGAGATCAATGGAGTCAAATAGATATTAAAGAGCAAGGGGCTCAAAGTCGAGCCCTGGGGGACTCCAGTCGAGACCTCCCTGGCAGAGGATGAAAAAGGAGGCATCCAGACCTGCTGAGTACGGGCATCCAAAAAAGATTCCAGCCCCAGAGATGCCAATGGCAGAGAGGCGGGCAAGAAGAAGCTGGTGAGGTACCGTGTCAAAGGCGGCAGAGAGGTGCAATACAATCAGAGCCGCTCTGCCGCCCCCGTCCAGGCACTCCCTAATTGCCTCGGCCATCTCCACCAGCGCTGTCTCTGTGCTGTAAGATGTTCTGAAGCCTGACTGGGCCGGATGCAGAGCCCCAGATGTTTCCACAAAGGTTTCCAGTTGGTGGAAAGCTACCTTTTCGCAGACTTTGGCCAGTGCTGGCAGTAAGGAAATCGGGCGATAATTGGCAGGTACAGAGGGGTCCGCTGTCGGTTTCTTGAGAAGAGGGAGAAGCTTAGCTTGCTTCCATTGTCCTGGTACAGTCGTCAACTGAAGTGGCCAGTTGACCATGGTAGTAGCTTAATCGCACACAATATCTGCACCCCCCGCCAGGACTCTGGCCGGACACGGGTTAGAGGGAGAGCCTGACTTGAGGGATTTGAGAATAGCAAGGATGTCAGACTTCTCGGCCAGGGCAAACTGCGTGAATAGTGAGTTAAGAGACGTACAGAGAGGGGGCACTAGGGGGAACTCTACAGTGCCACTGAAGAAGCCAAGCTATCTTGGATTAAATGAATTTTATTAATAAAGAACGCGGAAAGCTCCTCACACCATCCAGAGGAGGCTGGGATGACCTTATGCTCCGCGCAAGGCGACATAAAACTTTTGACAATAGAGAAAATCTCTTTACTATTATTATTGGCCTTCATTATTCTTTCACCGTAAAAATCGCTTTTAGCTTTCCTAACAGCTGTGTAGTAAATTCTCTGTGCCGTGCGCAGATCAGATTTAGCTACTGGACAGTAGGCGACCCGCCACTGGCGTTCCAGCTTCTTACAGCCTAGTTTCGCCTCTTTAAGGAGAAGGGAATACCAAGGCTGAGAGGGGGAAGGCCGGTGAGTCTTAGTAGGCAAAGGTTTGCACGAGGAATTTACTCCCTGGCTAATCCAGGTGTTAAACCGGTCGACCGCACCCTCAAGGTCAGCAGCGGGGTCTTACCTGGGAATGAGTAAGGGCCTCTATTAACACAGGAATGTTAATCTTGCGAGTGGGAGGGCCAAGTGGCCAGGATGGGAGGCGGGAAGATTTCCCCATGTCCCAAGAAAAAGTTATCAGCGAGTGATCAGACCATGTAACAGGCAGTGGATCTTCAACATGCAGTTCAAAATTAGAACATACCAAATCGATCAAGTGGCCCCTTGAGTGAGTTGGTTTAGTGACCCACTGAGTCAAGGCCAAAAGGTCCAACAGAGCCGCGGGTTCAGGGGCCTCCGGGGTATCTAAATGGATGTTAAAATCACCCAGGAGGAGGAATTTGGAAAAACGCAGAACCGTAGGGCAATGGCATCCCCAGAGTCTTTAGGAAAGCACCAAGTGGGCCAGGGGGGCGGTAGATCAGTGTGCCCCCCAGCGTAAAATGAGGCGATAAGGTGAAGGAAAAATCCAGAGACTCACCCTCCATCAAGTCCACAGAGGTTTCACATGCAAAGGCCCAGGTTTCCCTGAAAACCACAGCAGTACCCCCCCTCTCCCTGTCGTGCGACCCGCACGTGCTAAATGGTACCCCCGGGGGATTGCAAGCTCAACCACCGGCTCACACGACTCCGAGCCATGTTTCGTTGATGAACAATATATCAAGCTTATTGTCCACAATTAGCTCATGAATATTGGCAGCATGTCTGACCATCGAGCGTTAGACAGTCGAAAGCCTGTACCCCCCACATTGCTGCAGAACTAGCAATTCCAGTCATAAACAAGCCATTTAAAAAAATGAAACTCGAAGAAGGCGCACAAACTGCTCAATTCTATTGAACAGTCAGTCCTTGGGAAAGAAATAGCTTCCGAGTCTGTTCAGATTGTTAGTTTTCGTTGGTTTCATTTGTGCATCAATCTGCGTTTGCATTTAATGTTTAGTTATTCAGGCTACAGCGCGAAACAGAAACCTTGCGTGGGGCGGGACTTCCGTGGGGCGGGACTTCCGTCTTCGGAAGCCCGCGCCCACAGAGAGAAGCAGTGCTGGTGACGCGGGGCTCCCATGGCCAAGGGGGAGCCCCGCGGAGGCTGCAGAAGTGTAGAATGGCGGTAAGTGGGGTTTAGTGGGGGGGGTGCGCTTGTATGTATGTATGCGGCGGTGAGGGGGGAGGGGTCTCTGTATGTGTGTGTGCGTGCGTGTGTGTAGGTGTGCTCGTGTGTGTCTCTGTGTGCGCATGCGTGCAGGGAGAGGTGTGCCTATAATGTTTGCGCTTCCCAGGAGACAGCCACGGCGAGCGCGTTCGCGCGCGCGTGGCCTGCGCCGAACGCCTTTTGCGAAATGCGCGCGGCCAGGTGCTGTCTCCTGGGAAGCACAGTCAGCGACAAAAAATCTCCTGGCGGACAGAGCGCTGACGCGCTGTTAAACGCCAGGAGACCTAAAAAAACACAGTTTACATTCATTCATGGCTGCAGAGCACTGTAAATTCAATCATTTCATTAAGTAATTAACAATCTGAAGCTCCTCCATTCATTATAAACAGCCCAGGCACCGCATATGGAAGACTCCATCTGCCTAGATCCTGCAAACAAGATTGCATTTTTGTTCTGGAATCATTTGAAAAGGCACTGGTACAGGACTTCCCAAGTACATCCTTTACCTGCCACGAAAGACCCTAGTGAAGATTGTAGCTCATTTGCCTAGTGAACTAGTCTGTAAGAAAACTAGGCTGTGGTACTGATGTCCACACTGAAGGCGGCTTGCTCCCAGAGCCTGCTGGGAAGGTTTCAGCAGTTCGGGTTTGCAATCCTGGAATATTGCAGAAAGTAGCAAACATACTCCTGAAACCTGCTTACCACTACACAGAGTGCTTTGTAGGCTTAAATAACTACTGAATAGTGCATACCAGAAGCACAGGCTGCAGAGCAAGGCGACATACTGCATTTTATACTACAGCCCATAGCAGTGTAGCCAGAAGCTCTGCATGGAAGGTGTCCACAAATACAAAATGTGAGACCAAGTTATGATCCCAGGAAAGGCAAGGTTTCCACAATCAAGGAAAAAACTTGCACTTTCATGTAAACAATACAGAGAACATGTACATTACATTAAGTTGCAGCCCGTCGCATGTAGTGTGGATGCACCACGGATGTGCCAGGCATGTGATTAACATTCAAGACACCAAGCAACTTACGAATGGGCGACGCTTTCGCACGATGGTCAGTGCAGTGTCTAAAGTCCTAAAATGAGCACAAGAAACAGCGAATGAGTTCGTATAATCCTAGCAAACAATCTTACGGGATTGGGGCATAAAAATAAGAATGGCACAACAATCCTAGACCAGGTATCGATGAAGGACACAAGCCCTATCCTTTGAACATTAAACAGTACAATAATAGGTTAGACGGTGCAGTAAGTGAAGTGACCTGGACACTTGAACTTGTGGCTGCGGTACACCACGAGTGCTCAAAACAGGCCTCTATCACATTAACTTCAACAGCAATAATGGGGGTTCATTCCACTGAGCAGATCACACACACGAGGCCTGCCATTTCAACGCTAAGTGATGAAGGTACAGGATCACTCAATGGAAGCCAACTGTGGTGGTGAACAGGCAAAGCACAAACATGGGCTCAACTATTTAGCACACAGATGAAGAGATATGGCCATGGCTCTACTGTACAACACACACGGCCTACCTTTTCAACACGCAGTGATCTGACCACAAGAGCCTACAGTACTCCATGGGAGCTGGCAGTGATGATGAATCGGCAGAGACTACAATTTAGCAAACAGAGGAAAGGAGATGGGCCCTGGGTCCACTGTTTGGCTCACACACACCCCCGCCCAGCCCCCCACCATTTAGAGGTGATCGGCGGAATGCGTTATTAAAGCCCATGGAATTGGTGGAATTTGGCAACTGAACATTACTGTTCTAACGCAGATTTTCTACCAAATTCCACCCATCACCGTGTGACAGAATTTCATGTTTTTTTTTATGTGACTGAGGAATGCCGTAGAGTGAAAATCCACGAGTTCCACCCACCCACCGAGGGAGAGAGAAGGCCAAAGCTACACTGCAGAGCTCACATTCAGAATACTTCTTTACTTACAAGTGCTGGCCTGGAGATGGTAGAGGAGCTTGAGGCCCAGATGCCAGCTCTTTGAAAGATACTGCAGTGCATACTGGGTGTAGGAAAGAACTGAAGTACCCAGCTGCGGTGCAGAGATCAGAGTTATTTCAGATATTTCGAGGCAAGACACAGGATTTTGCGAAAGCCGAGACTGCACACATTCTCTTTGCTTCTTTTCTTTCTTGCTTAATAGCTGGAGCTGACCTTTTCACAGTCAAAAGGCACCACATGCCTGACTGCAATGGGAAAGGCTGGACTCTCCACGTTCATTATTGTGCTGGCAGAGCAGCCTGTTCTGCTGCTTTCCCAGCCTCATTAGAGAGGGCGCAGGGTCGACACAAGCCGGGAGGCTCACCATGCTGCAGGCTGGAACCACTGTCTGGAGAGGGAGGCGAAGGAAAAGGACAGAAGCTGCATTTATACTGAAAATCCTCTGCACTGGGCAGAAAGAAGTGTTCCAGCAAGCATTGTTTAAAAGAATGCATCTCAACTATGGGCGGAACAGGACCAGGGCACGTCATCTTAGCAGCATGTGTAGCGCACTCTAACGTTTCTACACTCTCGAGGCGCTTTCGGAATAGCTTACGTAAATGTGTCATTATTGGTTCTGCTGAGAGACATTTGAGAATTGCAATGAAGACAATAGTTTTGTAAGCGCGGTAACATTTTAAAAGTGAAATAGTTAAGATGAGGATAAGTGACTATAGGGTTCTACCCTGCAGGAATATGGGTGTCTAGTTAGCTATAGGGGTCCAGAAGAGTATTTCTCGCTCACCACATCCTAATGGCTGCTAGGTGTATCAATCTGCTGCACACTAAGTGTAAAGTGAGGGCCATTTAACATCGCAAAGTTACACTGACATCACATTTTATTTTCACATTCTAACCACTAAATCATCACTACAAACCAAGATTACCAACCCACCACCGTATTACCAGCCTAGCACGGTAGTGTAGTCCCAAAAGTACCCTGTCATTCAGGACCTACGACGTTTACAGATAACCTATACCGTGGGTTTGGTGGCAGAATTACTCCGTACACCCCTACCGCATATGTTAGCCTATGGTTTGCATTAGCTAGCTCGCAGTGCCACCAGAATCTCCTATTATCAGAGAGATTCGTTTTTTGGCAACCTCAGAACACAATAACCTCAGTCTCGTGGAAACAATACATTACGATGCACCCAGTCACTAGTGCCGGTTTGTTTTTACTCTCAGAGAGATACAGAGCAGAAACAGTCGAACGTGTTTACAATAAGAATTCATTATACAGTAGTTCTTCTCGTATAGAATATGTGCGCTGTTACGATTGTAACAGTAGCAGAGATATAGAACCAGCAGTACAGTGAATAAGAAGGAATAGTATCGTTCTACCATTTTGCAACAGTCATTAACCAATACATGAATATAAAATGCATTTATAAAATAAAGTGCATACTCCTAAGGTGCCTGACTAGATGTACCTAAGTGTACCTAGCATGTGAGTAGGTGCTATATAGCCCAAGAGCCCATAAGCCTAAGAGCCAAGAATCCCACTCGGCTTTAGTCAAACCCCCATACCTGAATAGAGAGAGTGTGGGACTTCGGCCTCGACTTGAGCTGGATATCCCGAAAGGGATCTTTAGACCACTGTCAGCTGGAGCGATGGCATGCCGGAGCTGCAGAGTCTCTGGTCAGTGTGTCGTCCTTGAAGTCGCGGTTCCTTCCTGCCTTCTGATAGTAAGAGGTGATGTATTTATTTAGTTTATGTACGTGTTACCCATTGATCAGTATGTGGATGACGTTGGGGATTAAACCTAGTGCGTCGATGGGAGAGGTGTAGTGTACCTCCTGGAGAGTGTACTCATCAATTATTCATATGTGCTAAGGATGACGTATTAGCAATATCGATAGGGAAAAACCCACCCTCAGCATGGAACTAGGTGAAAGGTTTAGTCCATAAAAGGCTGCAGACCTTATAAGGTGTGATGTCCTTGTAAGGCAGTCTGTCCTTATTTGGTGTTATGCCCTGATAAGGCTCGTTAATATGAAATAACGGGAGAGGATGTAGGGAAAGTGTACGATGTTCCCTGGGACTATATTAGGGTACCGATATGAAATATAACAGCCCAACAAATGCCACTCCCAGCTCATGCACCTCAACACAACTGCCACCGCCTTGGTCTCTCGACCCGCTCACAACAACACTGCACAGCCATCCCACCAGCACCCAGTGACCCAGCTCCCGGACACGGCCCAACACTGAAGTACTACTCTCTGTATGCTAACAATGCCACATGAAAATACTGCTTGCTACCCTCAAACTACAACACCCCCGCGAACAATGTTGCACCTCAAAGCACCAAGCATCTGCCTCAGCGCCACTCTTCCCCTACAAACTGCGGTAGGTACGTAACTGCAGCCTGTAAAGCACTACATAAATTAACACAGTCCTAGTCTTACATTGATATATCAATAAAGAGATATCATTGGTAATGCTCGATAAGCTAAATCTCTTGCCAGCCCATGAACAACAAGGAAAACAGAAACTAAATGCGTAAGGCCAACACAGGACACCATCAAGAGTTCTATGAAACTTCAACAAAAAAAAACAGTGCCAAAATTCCCAAAACACCAGCATGCAGTAAATCATAACCGGTCACAGTAACAGAAGAAAGCAGCAGCTGATGTAGGCAACATAAGGAAAATAAATGTTCAGCAGAGAGCTACAGGTACAGAGGAGAGACCTGGCAAAGTAAATGAAGAAAAAAGAAAAACAGACTTGTAAACCCCAGTGAAGTGAAAAAAGACTTGCAGACCTCATATGGCCACAGGTTTGCGGATAAATATTCTGAAAAGATGGTGCCCCATGCTTTCAAAGCCCTTCACAATGAAGGACCAGTATACATCAATCAACAAATGCCTGGCCTTCCACCAACAGACCAAGCAGACCCCTTCCATCTGCCTCCCTCTTCATCAGAGACCCCTCCCCATCCTCCATCCCGAATCCGCCGCACCAATAGCGGAGGATGCACTTTCTTGCACCCGGCGGCCAAGGCATAGAATGACATTTCCCTGCACCTCAGGAGCACCCCTCACTCCAGCAGTTCAGGAAAGAACTCAAGACCTGGATGTTCGAATGAATAAACCAACACACAGCAGTCATGAGGGCAGGTGATTTGCTATGATTAATACATGTTTGACTGATTGTTAGAAAGCAAGAACACTTCCTTTGGATGCATGGGTAATGTGTCAAATGTAAACATCAAAGGAGTAAGGAAAAAAATGCTAAACAATATTTCGAGAAACACTTTTAGCCCAAGAATATGGTTCTTTTAAAACAATAACAAAGACACCAGTAGCCCCAGGATAATACTTTAAAGTTTTCATTTTGCAAGTAGGAAAAATAGGGCACTATCAAGTTGCTCTTTTAATATAGTAATTCATTGGCATCTATTTCTTGGTTAAAACCTTAATTACCCACGTAAAATAGTTTTTTAAAGGTGAGCAATACAAGTATGGTTTTTAAGGTTCCCCGGTTTCATTTTCAACATTTTGCCCCTGCTGCAAACCTCAGTATTAATACCGACCTCAGCAGCACGAGTCTGTTCTGTTCAGTATGACACGTATGAACGCAGTACAACGCTCATGTGTGGCAGGAAGCCTTCTGCACCACTGCAAGTTTCTGAAACGTAGACCCAGGTTGGCTCTCCACTAAACAGCAAATGATGAATCTAGTGATAGGAACCGGTCAAATACTACTACAACACCACCATCTAGTGGCCAACTCGCAAACCTGCTCTTAAAGCTTATCCAAAGGAACAATGTTCTTTCTCCAAAGGACAGTCATTTTCAATTGTATTCTGGTGTGCAGCATATAATTAATAAGCACTGGCAAATCCATTAGGTCCGCCCTTGAAACCTTCCGGCTTTGCAATCCTTTTCGCTAGATAGCTGCCACCGGAGGGTGTCAAAGTTTGCATCTGTGGCATTTGGACTGTCGGTGTCATTTTTATGCATAACTGGTCATTCTTTAGTAAGTCAAAAACGTCAGTGGGGTGATTTAATCATCGATAAATCCCAGTGTCCACTATCTACTCCCGTGATTTGTAGTTTTTATGTTCCATTTACAGCTCCAACACAATGAAATCATTGCAAATAAAGGGTTCAAAAGTAGAAAGTCGACGTACATATCAAGATTCTGCTTTCCTATTTAACTCATAACATACATGTCAGCATACACCTCGTCTGAGATGGTGACGTCACGTCTTTGCATTCAAGTACATTTCTTAGTGTGTTATAAAATAAGTTAATGTTCTAGACCAATTATAAAAACTACACTTTACTAGCCCATAATGTGGAGGAAATTATGAAATAGTACAAGCTAAAAATATAAATATTTTATTACGCTCTAAGCTAAAATATGCCTTTAAGTATCCATCTCCTGAAACACTGCTGCAGAGTGGAGCAGCGTGGAGTGGCATAACGTAGAGTGGCATAAAGTAGAGCGGCATTAGAATCCTCCTCCTCATTGGGTCATCACACTAGCTGAAGGGAGTGTGCTTCAAAGGCCCCGTAGAGCTGGGGAAGAGAGGCACAGAAAGAGGAGGAGAGCAGCCCCTCCCTAGTGAAAGTCAACAAAAGGACTGAGCGGAGGACACTGGACGACAGAGCGTGTGGTCAACGAAGCAAGGGACGTCAGGTGGTGGAAATAAAATAGTTCCCCATGAACTGCAAAACATGTTCTGACGTCAGTGGTGAACAGATACATCATCCACTCAGAACATTGTGTTCCCAAAATGCCCTGGGTGGGACAAACACAAGAATAGGAAGAAAGCTCTTCAAATAGGCAAGTGAGATCGGCAACAAAGCCATCCAATCGCGAAGGGGCTGACCCAAAGCTCACTACGTTTGTAAGGTTTTGGAAACAATAGGGTATGACAAACAGCAACAACTGCCCTCAGCACAGACATAAAACAGCAGAATATCCTAAATATGGAGATCTTCACAATGCGTACACTTCAATACCAAAGTCCAAATAAAATGTCATGCTATTCTTTTATTGTATATGAGACAACAAATGCCAGGGGCCTAGCTTATAAGTATCAAGGAGTAACCATGGAAGCAATATTGCCCACATTTCTGTTCTCAATAAAGCCAGGAAAAAAAGCCAGTTTCCACAATGACACAGGAACAGTGTTTTCACCCCTGAAACTTGGACAGGACAACACAGAGAACAAAACAATCTCGAGCAGACAAATACTTTATTTTTAATTATGTGATCTCAAAGAAAAATGTTCTAAAGAAGTAACATGGGCCTGGTCCATTAGCCAATAATGAAACCATGATGGGGGACTACAATGTTTTTTTTGCAGAACAGCGCCAGAGAGACTTCCATCATAATACAAGATAAGCAACCTTTTACGAAAGACAACACACCAGTACCATGGTGGTCCCTGAGGGAAGGGCTAAACTGCAGCCTCCGTGATTGAAATGATGCTTTTGGAAGGTGTTACTATTGTGTAATGTCAGGAGAAATACACTGATTAGCTGGCAGTTGCAAAGGACAGAGTGGCTGCCACACAGTGTTGAGGTCTCAAGCTAAGGTTGGCGTGCAGACTAAAAGAGGATTTACTGGGTAAGATGGGGAAAAGAGGGAAAGCCATGTATAGATTTATACATTATTCAAACAGCCCGCAAGGGCACTGCACTCTAGAATTTGCCTAGAGAATATTCCTCGGTTATGAGAAGACAATCACTCAAAAGCTCAATAAAAGGAGCCTACATAGCGCTCCAACAACCAACAATTCCCACCAGTAGGAAATCACATCTGTGATAATCCCCCAACTCTCATTTGTAGCACACCACAGGTCCGAGAACATCGCTCTTGGCCTCACACACAAAGCACTATAGTACCACTGCAAGCCAAGAAAAAACTGAAAAATGTCACCAGACCTAGGACTAATAATTTACCAGGATTAACTGCAATGTGCTGAACTATAAACTTGTCTCAAATTGTGTGATCCTAGGCAAATATTTTATTTCAGAGTCACCTTTTTCTTCATTACCACACATCGGAGCACCTTCAAATGCGAGTTGATCATGTCTACTGTACTAAAACCCCTTTATTTTAATGAGACTATAATCTTTTGCTAAACTTATAAAAGAAAATCTACATATAAGGTACACAGGACTCCCTTCTTTGTTCACTAATAGCACTGTCATCAAGGCAGGACAGGAATGTTTCTCAATTCATATTTAAAATCTCTCACTCGTAATAAATACATTACATTACTAAAGCATGATGTGGTAGCACGCTCACTTTAAAACCGACAGTTTCCATTGAAACAGTCACAAACATTCCCACTCTCAAGCAGTTTCACTGATCAAATCAATACAGTGTAGAAACAATGTGTGAAAATTGCATATCAGCAAATATTTATCATCTGCATATCACCAAGTAAAGAATTATGGTTGGTTTGATCCTATATATGTTTCCCTCTCACTTCAGAAATACAAAAAGTGATTTTCTAGATCCTGAAATATATTTTGAAATGTGTACAACTCATAAGCTATTTAAATTTTGTGCATCCAGCAGGATTGTGAGAGTTCACTTAACAAAATCCTCTAACTTTACGTCAGAGAAAAAATATAAACACCTATATCCAGAATAAAATAAGCAGTAACTTGTATGAAGACATAAGCTGACATCTGACCTCTGCCTTTGAAAGCACAGCAAAAGCATATTTATTGCGCATTCTCTTTCTATCTGCACAAAAAAACTTCTTTGCCAGCTTGAGCTCTCCAAACCGTGCCAGAAGGCCCTAAAAGTAGCTTGCCCCGCTAAAATCGGACTCACCATAGCAAGAGGCCAACTAGATTTCTCGAGGTCTGCAATAAAGGATGAGACGGGACACCAAGGCATTCATAAATCCACTACTTCTCACCTTTAAATGCCTACAGCATTGACAGCAGTAGTGGGATGACAGTTCTTTGAATAAAAAAGTGTACAACCCCCACACACCACCCCAAAAAAAAGTGGGATGGGGAGTGGCAGAGGAAGTAATGGATGCGCATGGGAGCATGCAACATGGAGAGAGCAGGCAGGTTTAAAAAGGAGCATCATACTGGGAGCGAGAGCAGTTCCCAGATTTGAAGCTGTGGATGGATACAGGTCATTCAATCACAAGTATAATAAAGACGCTATGCTCCAGCGGCGGGACAAACAAGAAGAGGAAAGAAAGCCACTGAAGCGGACAAGAAAGGCAACCAATGGTAAGCAAAAGACTAACCCAAAGCTCAATGTAAATATGGACTTTGTCCCCTACAGGTCTTTCAATAACAGACAGCTAAAGACTATGTCTATGTGAGACATAAAAAGGAGGTGGAAGGCAGCCAGTCTGGGGTAAACAAAAAAAAAGTGCACAAGTTTTAATAACTCAAGCCCTAAAGTAACTAACAACTCATGTCGGGGGCATGAGTTAGTTACTTTGGGGCCCCAATTATAGACATTCATTTATTATTTACTGTTACGTGCAAAGAGCACACCAAAATGCCCTGCGAGGGATTTAAAAAATATTATATTTCTTCTTGTGTGTGGTACCCCAAGCATTTATTAAGGTTTTGGAGGGCTGCAGGGAGCACAGCAGCCCCCCAGAAACAGGAAAGTATATTTTCTGGGCCGCTGAATCCATGACCCCAGGAGAGCTTTCCATGGTATTTTTGAAAAGCTTTCCGAACTAGCACTGGGTAGACCTTCAGCCATGTTCAATAGGTCCACTCTGGGGATGGCAAAATAGATGCTGCAGTCCACAGGTTGCATGTTTAAATTGACTTACCAATGATAGACACATTTGTCTGCAAGTCCATAGTGTAAAAAAATGCACCCTGGGCCTGGAACTTAAATGTCAAAAATGGTCTGGGTGTGGGGAGGTGTTGGACCTTAGCTTGCATGAAGGCCAATTAGAGGGAACAAAGTAACTTCGATAACTTGGATGGAGATCTGCACTTTCACAAGTAAATGTAACGAGAACTGGAGGACGCAGCCTTTGATCCCTAGTCAGGTCTGCATCAAACCCAATGAGAGGGAAGCTACACCCAAAAGTGGTGTAGGATAGACAAAGGGGAGGTGTGCTAATTTTCCTGGCCACACCTCTCGGTGAAAACACAGACTCCACACGAGTGGAAAAAGGGTTTCTCAATCTTGAACTTTGAGTGTGAGTGGCATTGTGGGATTGGTTGCAGTAGGGCAAACAGGTCCTGCTGAAATCAGTAGGTATGCCCCTGTGAACGTTTACAATAGTAGAGTCACAACCCCACACACCAGCTTGTGCCAATCGTGAAAGTGGCACCCTATGCACCTTCCTCAGAACACTTTGACATGCGGAATATCAGAAGAGTACTAGACCTGCTTTCTCTGACCCGAGTGAAGCCCTCGAAGACTGTATCAGCTCCTTCTTGTAGCAAGGACAAAGTAGTGGATTTCAAGTGTTAGTTGGCTTACCTCCTGGCTTGTTAAAAAAAAGGCCTTCAAAAGGCATTTTCTCTTAAGTGCTCTGCTGGCCAGGGGCAACTGGAGCTGGATTGGACTTTGCTGGTTTACCTCTGTTTGACACCCTGTAAGTCTATAGGTGCCTTTCCTGATGTCCTAGGAGCCTTACAACAATAATGCTGCGTTTGTTTGGGCACCACAAGAAAGTCTGGACACTTTTGAAAACTTTCCTTCCAAAGCATTAACAGGCCCTGCCGGAAAAAATATCCCACTAGCAGTTCCACAAGGCCAGATTGGATTTCCACTTTGTTTCACTCAAAGGTCTCTGCACCTCAGAAACAACGACGAAGTACCATTCTGTGTTGGGATTTGGGTATTTTATTACCATTGGCACTTTGCCTTTAATGGTGCTACTTTTATTTAAAACATTTTTTACTGTTTGGTGTTTTGACTTTATTACTGTATAAATACATTCACATTTGCCCGAGTTAAGCATCTCTCACTGATATAGCGACCAGGGAGTTGAAGTCAAGTATCTTTAATGATATTGAGGGTTCACTCTGGCAAGGAGTGTTATTATTCCATGAGGGGGGCCATTGGCCACCCCAGACAACAATCTGTCTGACGCAGACCTTATGTGATCTACTGAGCGGGAGGCATTGGACCCACACAATTGTTTGACCAGTACAGATTTGACTGCACCGGTACTGTGAGCTTCGACTAAAGAGTTTGAGATTGGTACACTGAAAACAGATGCCAGCTACTATAGGTAGGATTGGTTTATAAAGAACAATTATGACAAAGGTAGTATGCCGGACCATTAATTTTCAAAAGCATTTGTTAAAGTCAATAGACGCTTAAGGGATGATTGCCATTACAATGCGTTAAATACAGTCGACCGATACTTTGTTACATGAAATCTCCCAGATTAGAGTAGGCAAGGGTTTGGCTGGTGGCTACTCAGTCTGACAAACCCTTGGCATTCAAGATTTCCAACGAGGTCACCCTGGCTAGGCAGAGGGGTTGTATACCGTTTTGCCAAGCGTAATTTTGTATAGGTTTGCAATTTTAGGAGTACATGCCTGACTGTTGCCATTTTATGAGCAATACCTTAGTTGGTTATGGCGATGCCAATGATGAAGGCAATTAGCTTGCCTGGTTTCTTAGGAAAAAGCTATGCCAGATGCTACAGCACTTATTTGTTATGAACATTTACAAGAAAGGTAGCAGGCATGGCTTAATGTGAAATGCATTAAATAATGACAATGGACCTTTAAGGGTGAATTATTACTGCACTGTGCTGAACAGTCAAACCCTCCTCCCAATTATCCTCTCCTACTTGACACTACCCAGCAGCTTCTTTAGACTATAGCCAGCTGTACAAGACAAGATAATGGCTATAAGAAATGCTAACCTCTAAATTCAGACTCATCCACTTTCCAAGCACTATACTTCCCGCATAGGTAATAAGTAAATAGAGCTGGCCAACAGATTTTCAGGGATAATCCTGGTTGTATGCTAGAAATATGGTATGGCTCTTCTGTAACTGCACAATATTTTGTAGGTCCCACTCGTTTCTTCATGAAATGTCAACAAAAATATGAACTACAGAAATGACTGAATGTACCAAAAAAGTAGAAGTTTTTGATTGATTCTTATTTATCGAGATCACATTGCAGGCATGCAAGTCTTGAGGAAAATTAATTTTTTTGATGGAGTATCAGAACGCTGTGACATGTCTGAAACATGCAGGGAGCCCTCATTTATAGGTCAGGGAATCATATTTCCCTTATTACAGCGAACTGGAAAAATCCTCCAAAAAGAGAACTCTATTCCGAAGTCAATACTTTTCCAATTAGGCGGGAAACTCTTGAAATTCTGATTTAATCATCAAAGTTGGACATTAGTTTCTTCGGGGAACGTGAGAAGTGGCATTAGGAGCAAAAGCCACAAGCAAGACATTTAGCAAAAACATGAATTTCACAAAGCATATGTACTTTTGTAGGATCAGAAATGTGCCACACCAAACACATTAATTTTAAAATAGGGAAAAATATTGGATATATTATGTTCTGCAGATTTGGTGTCTGTAAGGGGAGTGGATTTTTAGTTAATTAATTTGATAAAAGTCATAACGCAATGGGCCCATTATCAGAATACATTTGAGACAATGTAAAATACTTTTGTTGGGGAGGAGATTTCTAGGTTTTGTTAATACACAAAGAGCAACAAACCCCCTTTTACCACAGGGCAATAAAACATGAGTGAATACGTAAGCTTTTAGAAGTTTTGATACAATTAGGGCACTGTTGCCAATGTGTGCATCAGTCTCAAAGAAAAGAATCTAGGTCACTGCTTAAAAATGAAACTGCACTGTAGAAATGCATTTTATTCTGTGAATCACCCGAGGGAACTCTTCCTATGAGCACTTATGATAATTTTCAAAATGTAATCAGCCAAGAAAGAGAACAGTAGCTCTTGGAGAAGGAATTCAAAGCTCAAAATGACCTATAGTAAAAAAAACAAATGTGAATTTTGAAGGAAACAAAAACACACAATATAAAAAGGTCTGACGAGGAAGCACAGAAAGAAACCACAAATAGGAAAAGTCAAATGGAAAATGTATGCGCTCAACCAATAAAGCTGTACATACAGCCCAAGAAGGGAAGAAACAAATGAATGATAACAATGAGACAATAAAAAGACGGCAAAAAGAAACGACCACCTAATCTCATCAAAAAAAAGCACTCCGGGCAGAAGCCAAATTTATAAACTCAGACTTAACTTGTGTCAGAGAGAAGGGACGATTTATACTTTACTTGCTTAAAGGCAAGAGGACAGTGTACAGATAAGATGTGCAGAAATGGTCTGGTAGACAGCAAAGGGCCTGGTCTACCAGGCGGCCAGTACAGTGCTGGCTCCACAGCAAAGGACAGAGGCAAAACTACAGAGACATCCTACATACATGGCTGAGCTCTCAAATAGAGACCACTGGAAGGAGCAGACCAGTCACACCCAAGTCTGGTAACATGCAAAGCAGAAGAGGGACGTATTCAGGAGCAGAAACATTAGAAAAGAAACAAAGGGGAGACTGCTAAGAGCCTGAAGAGAAAAAAAGCCGAAAAATAAACGGTTATTGAAAGTTGTCCCAAGGAACATTCACCTGGAACTAAAATCTCGATACAGAATCAAAGTGGAAGAAAAAAGTGCTTTGACAAACAGAAATAGCAATGAATAGAAGGAAGTTTACACCACGAAGGCTGCGAGGAGGAAAGGGAATGCGTGGTGCCTTATAATCCACTCCTGACTCTCCGTCTCCTAAATACAGCTCTCGCAGAAGATACTTGCTCTTGTGCTGGTCTTCAGGACATACAAATGTAAATCAATTCCAACTTTAAGTTACATTTAGAAACGAAGAAGTAGCTAAGCACAGCTAACCAACATGTATTTGGTAGAAAACCTTTAAGACAAGTTATCCCTAATAAAACACTGATGGGTCACGAAATTGTTCTGACAAGCAGCTCAAAGATACAGAAACTAAATGGAGACCTAAACCTAGATGCAAAAAGGTTTGCTATTATTCCAGAGGCATGGTGGGAAGGCTAGGGCCAGGGCTCAACGCTACACAATGCTAATGACCACACCACAACAGGCATCAGCCTGTGCTCATGTCCATGAATGTAGGTTAGAAAAGTTAACCTTATAATATGGATCCCTCCTCAGCAAGGCAATTAACCCACAGAAGCTCCAGAAAGTATTGTGTGAAGGTTCAGTTGTAAACTTTTGCTGTGTTGCATCCTCCCTGTATTGTTAGGACACCCCCACCTCACCGATATCTGAGCTCCTGAATGGCGTGGAGGGCAGATTTTAATTAGGAGAAAAGAAAAGAATTGGAATTTAGATCGCGACTTCAAATAAATGATGACACTGAACTGGACAGGTTTCTCAAATGCAACTTCAACCCCTGGCCAAACGTTAAGACTTTCAGCATTCAGGAAAGAACAAGCTCTGTGCCCAGCAGCTTCTTTAATATCGTTGTTCGATCCTGGAAATCTAGAAAATGACACTACATAAGGAGGATCAATCACATTGTACATTTACAGAATGCATGGCCATTTGGATTTTATTTAGCCTATATTAATGATGGCATAAAAATAGAATTTTAAACAGTGCTCAGAGTTAGGATGTCATTTATGTGCTCATTTGGATTCAGAAGTAAGAATGGAGTTCAAAAGGTTTTGACAATTTCTGTGTGAGCCCTTGAGCTAAGGGGAACTTCTGGTAACAAGTACTACAGTGAGCACCATTATTAAATACCAATCAGCCCAAAATAAGACAATCTGAAACAATGTTGGGAAGTTTGTGAAAACCAAGCCGGCTGCACAAGGCTGCACCAGATTGTGAACAGCCTCCTGACTCCATTAAACTTTTTACGGATGTTGAAGTGCTGGCAGGTATCCAATTCATTTCCAAGCTGTGACACCACCTCAAAGTGCTGCTGCTGGAAATCCTCTCAATGAGGTCCTTTCATCGCTGGAGCTTTCCTGTAGGCGAGCCTTCAACCGACGCCAGAACACGAGCGGTCCATCAGCGATATTAAAGTAGAAGTATGAAACGGTATTTATAGAAGGTCTGTGTAGCCAATAAGCAACAGAGCGCTGAAGTTCAGGCGAACGAGCGCTGAAGTGCAACTGTAATGGTTCCTCAACACAGGGAGTACAAGTGACTTAAAACCAAACCATCTACTTGGGAGGGGTCACAATAGAGAAATCCTGAGGACTTGAACCTGCCTCCTGGGTTCGGTGCTATACTACCTTGCATGCTTATCTCTATGCTAGCAGCTCCCTAGAGTTCATAAAACTCCCAAGACTGCTGTTGAAGCGGTGATCACTTTGAGTGCTACTGAGGAGGTTGCCTATGTCCGAGCTTACCTTATGGTCTGGCATGAGTAAAGTGACCCAAAGTGACTTTGGCACAGACCTGGAATGTTTGAACGTGCCAAAATCCACCCAGTTCTGTTTTACAGCTCTTCGTTGAGCCAGTTTCAGCAGTCTCTTTGCATTCTCACGAGGACCTTGTGGCTGTGCCTATTGGTGTTCGTTAACTTATGCCGACAGTAGAAGATGGCCACATTTTCAGATCCAGCCTCTCTCAAGTGAACGGTCTCTCTGCACGGTGTGTACTGGTAGACAGCGTCCTTATGAATCACCCACTATAACAAACTCCAGTGTAGACACTGCCAACATCATGACTGGCTCTCAATTTGCAAATCAAAAAAGGGGGGGGCAGGGGGGTGGGCGGGAAGAGTTACTGCTCATGACCGAAAGAGAAAGAATGAGTATCTAGTTCTTGGACAGAACGTGGAGGACAGTCAAGATGGTTTCTTGTTGCCCTCACACCCCCCAAGGGATGCCATGCTTCATCATTAAGCGAGTGCTCCCAGTCAAGCCGGCGCTGCAATGCACTACGGGTCCCCCAGAGGGTCGCTTTGGTAAATATCTTTGTTATTTACACCATTTGACGAGTACGAGGGATGTCCTGGTGCAGTGAAGTGTTAGTGATAGAGTGAGTTAAAAGTTACTAGTGGAAATCACTTCAATCTTCAATATATGGATTCCTCTGTCAGGTTAAAAAACCTTGATAATTTGGTACTACTAGAGGGATTACAACGAGCCCTCGTAGCTTAGTTTGTTTTCTTTGCTAGGACCAAACATGGGTCAACATGTTTCGCGCCACTATTGGTCAAAATGATCTGTGGCACTTCTTCAGGACCTGAAACAAGGGTGAGTTACCTAAACCACACTATGTTCGTTAGAAAGTAGTCCCCTGAGTGGTGGTACCTACTTGTCTTGTCATTCAATTGGTTGTCCGACCTAGAAAGAGACAAAGGGACAGTGCACGTAGCAATAAAAAAATGGGACCAGTGTGTTCGTCTGGAGCTAGAGTAGACACCAGACGTAGACAAATATACAGATACGTACAGATACACAGAAAACACAACATAGATTTAGTTATCAGCAAGTAATATATCATGAGCCGTTTTTTTTAATCACATTGTATCATGATGTATGGTTGAAACCAGTGAAGGTCTGTCTTTTGGAAAGACCAAAGTGTATTATCATGCACACAATATAATATAAAATAAATTGTAAAAGACAATGTTAGAAAAATAGAACATTCTTTAATAAAGAAACGAATACCAAAACAACAAAAATGCAATCAGTAGAACCAGAGATATAAAATGATAAAGAGTTTAGTGAAAGTAGAGCTAAAAAGCCCAAAAGCGCCAACTGTGGCTATCTGGTTGCGCCAGACTGGGAAAAAGTCACAAGTTCAAGTCGACCGCGATGGTGCGCGGACTGGCTACCGGGACCCGGTTAGGCCGGATGAACAAAGTACCTTATAACCGGTTTGCAGAGCGTTGTGAGGATGCGCGAATATGCATCACGCAGCCAAAGGGATACTTCAGTTACAAAATGCGGCAAGGCAAAGATGCGGGAGTCTGCGTTGTTGAGGATTTCATAGGCAGGGCTTGTGATGCAAAGGCCGGCGTCAAGCGATGTGGGGAGCAGTCAGGCGAGATGTCAGTTCCTAGGAACTGCAAGGCTGCTATGCTGAGTCCGGCGTTGCAGTCCAGGCTGCTGTTGACAAGTGATGCGAGGACCTGAGCCGAGGATGCCTTGCGCAGCAGCTGTTACAATGGGCCGGATGCTATGAGGAACTTAACAGGTCCAATCCATGCAGCAGAGGAGATGCATCAGTTCTGCTGGACACAGAGGCTGGCAGAGTACTAAAGCCTACTTCCAAGGGTGCAGGACTGGTGTGGCACCACTTGGCAAGGTAAACTCTCAAATGGCAAAATCTAAGTGCAGGTGCAAGTTGTTGGAAGCATATTGAGTCCTGGAGGCTTCAGATCAGGATGCCAGACAACTAGCCCTTGGATTTACTCTGTTTATTGTGCTCAAGAGATGCAGTTCCTGCCATCACCCAAGCAAGACAACAGCAGGACAGAAGTCCTGCAGAGCAGCAGTCCTTCCTGGCAGAGTATCCATAGGTCAAAAAGTGTAAGTAAGAGATTTGTGTCTGAGCTCCAGTATTTATACCCAGCTGTGCCTCTGAAGTGGGGAGAAGTTTCTACATGCCTTTGAAGTGCCCAGGTGCCCTGTGTGTCTGGCATTGGCTTCAGACTAACTACAGGGGGGTATGCAGCCCTTTGTGAGGAGACACAGCATATTCAGGTGCAAGTAGTGCTGGGTCCAGCTCCTCCCTCCCATCCTGCGAGTGATGGCCCATCCAGTCATACTTAAGTTCCTTATTGAGTATGGCTGCCTAGGAGGAATACACAAAGACCAACTGTCAACTACAACCCAGTCATGAGACCCAGAGACAGGCTGTAGGCACCAAATGGTCAATGCAAGAAAATACCAACGGTCTAAAAGCGGCATACTAAAAATTGTAATTTGAAATGAGACTTCACCATGAGTTAGGATTTTTCATTACAATTCCAGAGACACCGAACATGAAATGGTTCCCTGGTCCCATTTAGAAATTACACTTAAACATTTTTTAGAAGGTTTCTACAATGCTCTCCTATGGGAGAGGTAGGTCTTGCAGCAGTGAAAACTAATTTAAGAGTTTTTCGCAACTAGGACATGCAAACCTCAAAAGAGCATGTCCAACTTTTTAAATACACTGCACACTGCTCTTGGGTCTGCTCAGAGCCTACCGAAGGGGTAACATATGTATTAAAAGGGAAAGTTTGGGCCTGGCAGATTGTTTATTTTGCCAGGTCAAAATGGCAGTGTAAAACTGCACACGAACAGGCTGCAATGGCAGGTCTGAGACATGTTTAAAGTGCTACTTACGTGGCTGGTACAATCAGTGCTGCAGGCCCACTAGTAGCATTTAATTTACATGCCATGGCACAGGTAGTGCTACTTTACATGGGGTTTAAAAGTAAATTAAGTATGCTAACTGGGTATCACCCGTTCTAACAGATCCTTTCCATTCACAATCTTGGTTGATACCTTTTTTGCCACTTATATCTTTCAGTAATTTATGCCCCCATTTACAGGAATGTTCATGCAGCGCTTCAGCTATACGGTACTCCAGCACCTCTAGGCTGGTCCCTTTGGCATAAGCCACTACTCGCTCCAGGCTTCCTCTGCCATCCAGCTCTTTACTATAAATAGGTAAGCTTCTACAATCATTATAAACACCTCTACCGCATCCTCTGCGCACCCAGTATAATTAATTCATTTTTACTGCCATTTAGGGCTGACATGGACGCCCTTTCCTTCTAATTCAAGAAGGTAGCACCCTCCTGAATAATCTCCAAGGGTAGTATAACGAATGTATTTCCATACTGAGCTCTTCCAGCCCAGACTCGCCCTCCTAAGATTCTTATACATATGTTTTTTTAATTTACAGATACCGTGTGCAGAAGCCTCGTCCTGATGACCCCCTCACATTGCCTTAGGACTTAGGTTGAAATGTTGATGACCGACCTATATAGACTCATATATATTGAATGAAGTAATTTTAAGGAGTCATATCTTGTGATGCACATTCTTTCTTGCTCCCTTATCACTGCACCCCTCTTTACTAAATTGTGAGCACTGGATCTTAATTAAAACACCAAAAGAATGATAAATGTATGCAATAAAATAATGAACTCTGATACAGTATTATATATATATATATATATATATATATATATATATATATATATATATATATATATATATATATATAACCTACTGGCGGTCGCCAGTAGGTATATATAGTTAAGACCTAGTTACCATAGGAAATTCTGAACATTCTATTGGGAATAACTTTGGCGCCGATTTGAGGGATCCGTTTGTAATTTTCCTTAAGTTTGCCTCGCTCTGCTCCTTCCCTGAAAGTTTCGGGGGGGATTCGTCAAGCGGGGGCCGAGAAAAAAAAGGGGGGGTCCCAAAACCTGTTTTCCCCATGTTAATTTCCATAGGGACATTCTGACACGGCTACAGCTCGAACGGCTGAACGGAATTACAACAGATTTGGCAAAACGGTATGGACTGGTATGCAGCAGTGCCTTTTGTAGGTTTGGTGTAAATCCCTCCAGTAGTTTTTGAGAAAATTGATTTTGAAATTTTTAAAATGTCATTTTCTATGGGACCTTTAGACACAACTACAGCCCGAACGGCTGAACGGAATTACACCAAACTAGGCAAAATGGTAGGGACATGTATGCAGTAGTGCCTTTTCTATATTTGGTGAAAATCCCTCCAGTAGTTGTTGAGAAAATTGAATTTGAGTAAATTATATATCTATATGCGCTCAACATTCTATTGGGAATAACTTTGGCGCCGATTGAGGAATCGGCGTGTAATTTTCAGGAAGTTTGGCCAGCTTCGCTCCGCTCCTTCCCTGAAAGTTTCGGGGGGGATTAGTCAACCGGGGGCCGAAAGGGGGGGTCCCAAAACGTGTTTCTCATGTTAATTTCCATAGGGACCTTTAGACACTGCTACAGCCCGAACGGCTGAATGGAATTACACCAAACTTGGCAAAATGGTAGGACCTGGTATGCAGATGTGCCTTTGCTATGTTTGGTGAGAATCCCTCCAGTAGTTCTTGAGAAAATTGAATTTGAAATTTTTCAAATGGCATTTTCTATGGAACCTTTAGACACGGCTACAGCCTGAACGGCTGAATGGAATTACACCGAACTTGGCAAAATGGTAGGGACAGGTATGCAGTAGTGCCTTTTCTATATTTGGTGAAAATCCCTCCAGTAGTTGTTGAGAAAATTGAATTTGAGCAAATTATATATCTATATGCGTTCACCGTACGCGTACCCTTACTTGCGCGAGCGAGTTTCTGATTGGCTGGCAGTCGACTGTCCACATTCTAAACTGTCCAAACCAGGAAGTGTTGGCCACCATCTTGTTTTTCAGGATAACTGAGGCACAAGAGAGCCCAAAACAAGTGGAAAACACGACAAGGGGGCAGGGTAGAGACCCCCCAACCCTCTAGCCCTTCTCAGGGGGTCCCAAAAATACCCCCAAGGGTAAAAAAAAAAAAAGAAAATCATGGGGTACGTACCGTGGGTGTACCCCGCGATTTTGAAAAACAATGTTTTGCTTCTGGGACCCGAGAAGGGTTAGGGGGCCAGGGGGTCTATACCCTGCCCCCTTTTCACGTTTTCCACTCTTGTTTTGTGCTCTCTTGTGCCTCACTTCTCCTGAGAAACAAGATGGCTGCTCAGGTGGTCCCAGAAGGATAATAACATATATAAACGTTATCCGCTAATAGAATTTGCATTTAAAAAACCTTGCAAATTCACTGAAAAAAAATATAGGTTTCAGGCCTTATATAGTTATTAATTAGCATTTTAAAAACCATTGAAATTGCTCCTATATAGTAAGTTGTGCTAACTATATTTCGCGCACTCGCAATCCACTGCTGATGATGTCACATATTACATCATTCATGACATGGTCAGTGACATCACTGATGACAATGGTTTTTTAAATGCTAATTCCTAACTATATAAGGCCTGAAACCTATGGTTTTTTAAGTGAATATATATCCGAAGTAGGCAACACGCCGAAATGCATCATGCCATACGAAAGCGGTCATTAAAGCGTTCCCGAAAGCTCCCTTTGTGTCCTCTGGCTTTCTTCACGGAGGGGTCTGATTTTTTATATATATATATATATATATATATATATATATATACATACATACATACATACATACATACATATATATATATATATATATATATATATATATATATATATATATATATACACACACATATATACACACACATATATCTATATATATATATATTACCTACTGGCGATAGCCAGTAGGTATATATAGTTAGGATTTTTTCTCTATGGGATTTCTGAAAATTCTATGTCTAATAACTTTGGCGTTTGTGGACGGAATTGGCTGAAATTATCAGGAAAATGGCACATTTTGTTTCTGAGCAGCCCCTGAAAATTTGGGGGGGTTTCGTCAAGCGGGGGCCGAGAAAAAAGGGGGGTCCCAAAACGTGTTTTTAACATTGAGTTTTCCATAGGGCGGTTGGACTCACTTTTAGCTCGAACGGCTGAATGGATTTCCACAAAACTTGGCAAAATTGTAGGGACTGGTAGCCCGATGTGCCTTTGCTATGTCTCAAGATATATGCTCCAGTGGTTTTTACGAAAATTAACTTTGAAAAATATATATTGGGCTACATTGGGCTATATATATGTTGGAGCCCAATGTAGCCCAATGTAGCCCAAAGATGGCCACCAGAGACAAAAGAGCCCAAATGTAGCCCAAATATCAGCCAGATGTAGCCCAACTATAGCCCAGTGACAGAATGTCCTAGAGTGTTCTAAAGAACAACTAGAGCGCTAACAGTCTTACTTATGACAAAAGTATGGCACACCTGAAGTCATCTTGATTGGAATAAAGTGTTAACACTTAATATATTACCTACTGGCGGTCGCCAGTAGGTATATATAGTTAGGATTTTTTCTCTATGGGATTTCTGAAAATTCTATGTCTAATAACTTTGGCGTTTGTGGACGGAATTGGCTGACATTTTCAGGACAATGGCACATTTTGTTTCTGAGCAGCCCCTGAAAATTTGGGGGGGTTTTGTCAAGCGGGGGCCGAGAAAAAAGGGGGGTCCCAAAACGTGTTTTTAACATTGAGTTTTCCATAGGGCGGTTGGACTCACTTTTAGCTCGAACGGCTGAATGGATTTCCACAAAGCTTGGCAAAATTGTAGGGACTGGTAGCCCGATGTGCCTTTGCTATGTCTCAAGATATATGCTCCAGTGGTTTTTACGAACATTAACTTTGAAAAATATATATTGGGCTACATTGGGCTATATATATGTTGGAGCCCAATGTAGCCCAAAGATGGCCACCAGAGACAAAAGAGCCCAAATGTAGCCCAACTATAACCCAGTGACAGAATGTCCCAGAGTGTTCTAAAGAACAACTAGAGCGCTAACAGTCTTACTTATGACAAAAGTATGGCTCACCTGAAGTCATCTTGATTGGAATAAAGTGTTAACACTTAAAACATTTAATTTGCAAAGGAACAAAATGAGGGGTTCCATTTTGCCATAGAAATGTGTGTGTATGTATATATATATATATATATATATATATATATATATATATTACCTACTGGCAGTCGCCAGTAGGTATATATAGTTAGAATTTTCAGAAATCCCTATTCAAAAAAATCCTATGTTGAATAACTTTGGCGTTGATGGACAGAATTGGCTGAAATTTTCAGGAAAATGGCACATTTTGTTTCTGAGCGTCCCCTGAAAGTTTGGGGGGGGGGTTTTGTCAAGCGGGGGCCGAGAAAAAAGGGGGGTCCCAAAACGTGTTTTTAACATTGAGTTTTCCATAGGGCGGTTGGACTCACTTTTAGCTCGAACGGCTGAATGGATTTCTATGAAACTTGGCAAAATTGTAGAGACTGTTTGCCCGATGTGCCTTTGCTAGGTCTCAAGATATGTGCTCCAGTGGATTTTGAGAAATTAACGTTCAAAAAAATATATATATCTGTGACAGCGTCCCGGTTAGCGCCCCGGTTCGCGTACCAGACGCGTAACGGAACTTCGCGAGGAGAAGCGGATTGGCTCTCCGGTGACTCCCAACATTCTAAACAGTCCGGAGCGGCCGCCATCTTGTCTCTCGGTAGGATCAAGAGACAAGAGGTGGAAATAAACGAAGGGGGAAATGAATGAAAGGGGCAAGGTAGACCCCTCCTGACCCCCTAGGAGTGATGTGGGGGCTATTAAAGGGCCCTGCGGGGCAAAAGAATAAAATACATTTTTTTTCGATTTTTCGCGGTGGAAGCGCTACCCGGTACGCGAACCGGGTAGCTCACCGGTAGCGTAACGGGAGTCCGCCATCTTGTGTTTCGGATGAATTTAGTCACAAGATGGAGGATAAACAATGTTGGGAATGGGTATAAGGGGGCACGGGAGACATATCCTGACCCCCTAGGTTTTCTGAGGGTGGCTGAGGAGGCCCATATATGTTTAAAAAAAAAGCGTCCGGACCGCGCACCGGGTAGCCTTCCGGAAAGCGTAACAAGGGGAAAACCAAGGGAAATAGTAAAATAATATTTTAGAGTGCTTTGAGGTAGGGTAGCTCTGAATAGAGCTGTTGTGTTGTGTGGGTGATGTAAGTACCAACATGTAGGTACCAATGAAGAGTCTAAAATTCAATGTACACCGTCTCCTCTGTAGATATTTTGTATGTTCTAATATGGGTTATTTAAATGTAAATGTGTGGAAAAGTACTTCATGCTTTAAAGCAATTGTATTTTTGAACTGATTGTTCTTTCCTCTTAATCCTCCTCTTTGTTTTTTTTTCCCCACACTCTTCTTCAACATGATAGTTGATAAAATCGTTCCCTCAAAAAATTTATATACATAAAAAAATTATATTAATTACATATAAAATATATTTTTCCTTTAAAAGAAGAATACATTTTACAGCTTTTGATATTTGCTATTAAAAAACCATTGAAATTCACTGAAAAAACCATAGGTTATAGACCATATATAGTTAGGAATTAGCATTATCAAAACCTTGAAAATTCACTGAAAAAACCATAGGTTATAGACCATATATAGTTAGGAATTAGCATTTACAAAACCTTATTTTACTCACACAAAACCATTGAAATTCGCATATATAGTTAGTTGCACTAACTATATATCGCGCACCCGCAATCCACTGCTGATCATGTCACATATTACATCATTCATGACATGGTCAGTCCTCGTGCTCAAAGACTAAATGTAGGGCACTTAGCCCACAATTACTAGCCCAAAAACTGAAACACATTTATAATTGTGTAATAAAAATGCAAAACAATGTAAATAATAATGCATAATGAATGCCAAACTGCATGATCCATAATGCACCAGGACAAGCACTACAAGCTATATAATTGTAAGTGAAGTAGGACAACTGTTAACACTGCCGTGAAAAGGAACCATCTGGTTCGAAACGCGTAGGCTTGCACAGTGTCTAAATAAATATCTTATTCCAAAGTGCAGGAGTGCTGGTTTTCATTTCGTGAAAAATTCTCCACGGGATCCGGTCCTGGTCCCGAACCAAGCACCAACTTGCAAAGCTGTTCCCTCTGCGACAGGATCGCTCGTGGTAAATATATATATATATATATATATATATATATATATACACACACATATATACACACACATATATACACACACACTATATATATATATATATATATATATATATATATATATATATATATATATACACACACATATATACACACACATATATATATACACATACATATATATACACTGTTATTTAACATAAAAACAGGTAAATATAAAGTGATTACATTAACAATGATGAAACACCACTCTAAAATGGCGCTGATTATGGTCAGTTGACCAGTAGTCCTTCCTTTAATGAGGTCAATGTGTTTAAAAACATGTTGATGTCCGGTGGCTACCGACATCGAAAAAGGCTGTGTGTCGAAACGCGAGGGCGTCTGTCTTTGTCCGTTTGAAATGAAGCAATCCTGGGGAAAAAAATAAATAAAAAAAAAAAATCGAAATTTCCGTGAGTGCGGGTAATTCTTTGTTTACGTGGAGAATTGAGCAGAACACACACACACACATATACATATACATATACATATACATATATATATATATATAACCTACTGGCGGTCGCCAGTAGGTATATATAGTTAGGATTTTTTTGAATAGGGATTTCTGAAAATTCTATGTTGAATAACTTTGGCGTTGGACGGAATTGGCTGAAATTTCCGGAAAATGGCACATTTTGTTTCTGAGCGTCCCCTGAAAGTTTGGGGGGGTTTCGTCAAGCGGGGGCCGAGAAAAAAGGGGGGTCCCAAAACGTGTTTTTAACATTGAGTTTTCCATAGGGCGGTTGGACTCACTTTTAGCTCGAACGGCTGAATGGATTTCCACAAAACTTGGCAAAATTGTAGGGACTGGTAGCCCGATGTGCCTTTGCTATGTCTCAAGATATGTGCTCCAGTGGATTTTGAGAAATTCCTGTCGCTTTGGTGGAGCTCTGCGAAGTGTCGTGCCACAGGGTACGACTTATCTTTATTCGCAATTGCCCGCATGTGTTCAAGGATTCACATCTTTGTAGGTTTGATAGTACTACCTATATAGCGTTTTCCGCATGGGCAGAGGAGGCAGTAGATTGTGTAGTCAGAGTTACAATTAAGTAATTTTTTAATTATTCTCTCCGGCTCATTTTCATCGGTTCTGCCTGGGTATGTTTTAATTGTTTTACTATTTTTGCAGGCCTTGCAGCCTCGACATGGGAAAAATCCTTTTGAAGTGGAGAGTTGCAAAGTCTTTTTGTTGGACGTAAAATGACTATGTACAAGATGGTCCGCCAGTGATTGGCTGCGCTTATAAGTTATCACTGGTCGCTCTGGAAGGACTTTTTTCATTATTTCATCAGTGCCCAGGATATGCCAATTTTTTTGAAATATGTGCATGATCTTTCCTGACTTCACATTGAAGGTTGTAATCATTCTGAGGATCTCATCTTGTTTTTGTACAGGTTTAACTACCAAAAGTTCCTCTCTCCGAATTTTCATGGATTTCTCCTCAGCAACATTGAATATGTTGTGGGAGTATCCTCTGATCTGGAATCTTTTTTTGGCCTCCTCCTTCGCCTGAATGTACTCCTCCTCGTCCGAGCAGTTTCTTTTTAGGCGTAGGAGTTCGCCAAAGGGTACGTTTGCAATAAGACAATTGGGATGATGGCTTGCTGCATGCAAAACAGCATTCCCTGCTGTAGGTTTTCTATACAAACGGGTTTGAATCTTTCCCCTATTGACATAAACTTCCAGATCTAGGTAGTAAACACTGGTGTCACTTATCGTACTGGTAAATTTGAGATTCCACACGTTGTCGTTTAACGCAGCAATATACTCCTCAGCCGAGGTTCTACTACCGCGCCAGACGACAAAAAGGTCATCTATATATCTTGTCCATAGCAGGATATTGTCTGTCCACTGGTCATTAGCCTCCCCCCAGGCCTCGTGCTTCTCCCACCAGCCGACGAACAGGTTCGCGTAGCTGGGAGAGAAGCACGAGCCCATAGATGTCCCTCTAATCTGCCTGTATAGCTGCCCTGCGAATAGAAATATATTGTTATACAAACAGAATCTTATCATTTGTATTAACATTTCATTGTGTTCCCGGAATTGGTCATGTTTTTTATCCAGGAACCACTTCGCTGCTGCCAGACCGTTTTCGTGAGCTATGCAGGTATAGAGGTTAACAACATCAAGAGTCATTAGTAGGAAACCAGGCTCCCAGGCGATATTGTCAATTAACCGCAAAAAGTCTTGTGTGTCCCTTACATATGAGGGAAGTTCTTTCACAATTGTGCAATATATCTATCGATAAATCTGGATGCATTCTCCAATAGACTGCCTATTGAGGAGACGATCGGCCGTCCTGGTGGTCTTAATGGATTTTTATGGACCTTTGGCAGGTGGTAGAACGTTGGTAAAATGGGTGCTTCACATTGCAGATATAAGAATTCGTCCATATTGAGCATACCTTGTTGTTTCCAGTCTACCAGCAATTTCTGGAAATCCATGGTGCTTTTGACGTATTCTGCCCTGTTAATTGTCATATAACAGTCCGTGTCCCTTAGTTGTCTGAGAGCCTCCTGTTGATAATGTTCTTTTGTAAAGATCACCATGTTTCCACCCTTATCAGAGGGTTTAATCTCAATGGATTCATCGTTCCGCAAGGATTTAATTGCTTCCCATTCTTTGCGTGTTATATTTGAGTTCTTGACATTCATTTTCTCTTTGGCCAGCTTTTCAAGGTCCATCAGAATTGCATCACTGAAGATATCAATCGCATCATTTTGGGTTTTAGGGAGCTTTTTCGATTTATTTTTCAAGTTACTCGGGTCTCTGATCTGTTTGCTCCCACTTTGTGAGGATTGTGTGCTGTCACTTTCATTGTTTGATGTCAGAGATACTGAGTTATTCATTGTATCAAGTAGTTGTGTTAAGGTTCCGGTTAAAGTGTCATTCTCGTTAGTTTGTGCTTCTGTATTTGGAGATTTGATCGGATGCATTGCGAAAATCTTCTGGAATTTCAGCTTTCTAATATATCTGAAAAGATCTATTTTGGTATCGACGAGATTGAAGTCGTTAGATGGACAGAAACTGAGGCCTTTTTTGAGTACATTCTCCTCTCCCTTGGTTAGTTCTCTTGTGGAGAGGTTAATGATGGTTTGATCTTCTGTTTCTTTTACCATTTCGCGCGTCTGGAGGCGCTCCTCGTTACTCTTGGTGAGGCGGCGGCCGCATTTCCCCCTCTTGCCCCTCCTTGTTTTCCTCTTTGATTTCGTGCTGGGGGGTGGTTTCGTTGTTGTGGCCTCTGTCTCGTTTCTTTGATAATCTGAAATTCGTCGAAAAAAACATTTTCCTTTTGTGCATCTCTAGCTTTCTCTCTGTTTGCTTGAGCCTCCGCACCTTCTTCATCTGAGATCTCTACTTCTGATTCAGAGGTTTCTGCACTTGTTGGTCCGGAAATACCTTGCGCCAAGCGTTTCCTCCTAGCATCAAATTTTCGAGCAAACGTCAGAATTCTCCCCGACATGTAGTCTTGCTCGTCTCTTTGAAATTTATTTTGTTTCCTCTTCCTGATTCCAAGTTCATATTCTTTTACTCTTTTTAACATTGTTGATCTTAAGTCATCACTTGTTTTCGTGTCTTTTTCCTTTGCGATCGTTTCTTCCAAGTCTGCTATTTCTTTAAGACAGTCATCTCTGTCTAACCATGCGTATTTAATAAGCATCCTTACCATCCCTTTTGCAGATTCCGACGTGTATTCTGCCCATTCTTTCAATAGGGCTGGGTTTGGCCTTTCATATGATGGTACTGTGAAAATACGCAAACCTCTTGGAATACGGTCGCAGTCCACGTAACGTTGAAGGGAGGTGGTTTCCCACCATTTCCTTACTTCTCTCTCCATCAGTTTTTCCAGCCTTTGATACAAAATCTTTAAATTGCTGGGAGGTGCAGTTGTCATTGCTGCAGTAGTCGCTTTTGCCGATTTGTCTTTTGTTGATTTAAACATCATTTCGGCTGCTGACTGCCTTTCCTGCAAAAGTTCTCCTGTGTTCGACATTGTTGTTGATTCAAAGTGTCTCAATGCGTGACGCTTTATCTTTCAAATAGCGGGGCGGTGTTTTTAAATATACACTCTTTTTCGGGGCTAGCGATGTTAATAGCGATATGTCTACGGGACAGATGCTCACAGGAAAAATGTTTATACGCGTTGCCGCTTCACTCACCAGTCCGAAGTGGGTCACTCGGATCGTCCGCCGAAGGCTCAGCAGGCACACCCCAGCTCCCCGCTCTTCCTGTAGGTCTGCAGTATATTCCAATTCCGTGTTTTTTTCAAGATTGAGCAACCAATTCTGCTCGATCTCTCTGTTAGATACTTGTAGCCTCGGGGCTGACGGCCATCATGATTTGTAACACCGAGTCTCCACCGCCGTCGCTCCTCGTAGTCCCGGGTGCTTGGTCAGCGGTGGTGAGCCGCTATATATTTTCGCACAATCCACTCCAATCAGGCTAGAAAAATGACCAGCACGCTGATATCGTAGTGATGCTTTTTAATTCAAGCCCCTAACCCCCACAACAGACACGTTTAGCCAACAGGCTTCGTCAGTGTTAACCAGTGCATTAATACAAGGCGCCATTTAAAGCCACTTTCCACATTTCCATCAACAACATAAATGACGGTTCGTTTGTAATTCAGAAGACAAATATAGCGGCCATCTTTTAGTATGCAAATAAGCAAGTAGATTCGTATTTCTCAAACGGCGCTATGTACAATAAAGTGCTTGAGTGCAAATTAAAAACAATTGTAGCAACAAGTTATTCTTTCATTATTTATGCGTATCTTTTGAGACCAGTTAGTTGAGCACTTCAACATAAGGCTAAGAGTTGGTAATATTCTATTTGGCATCATATCCATTTTTTTCACTCTTGCCTAGCTAGAAGAAATTGTTGCCCTGGGGACTAAATAACAATGAAGAGATGTGGGTACACCTATAGATTTGTAATGATTCAGTAACAGCATTGATAACATCTTAGAATGCAATAATTTAATCCTGTGAATACGTGCCTGTGTAATATAAATTTGAGCACGTTAACTGTTCCTTGGACTTAGATTGCCCATTCAGGGCTCAATTTAGTAATGTCCTTACTAGGAATTCAGATAGGCCCATTCACCCGCAATCCACTGCTGATCATGTCACATATTACATCATTCATGACATGGTCAGTGACATCACTGATGACATCACTGATGACATCTCAAATGACATCACTGATGACATCACTGATGACAACATCCAGTGACTGTATGTTTCTGTAAAGTTAAAATTTGTCTTACATATTGAAGAATGAGTGGATGTATAAGTGTCTGGATGAAGGATTTAGTAGGTGCATGACTGACTGTATGAGTGAGTGATTAAATGTGTCTCACTGAGTGCATGGGTTAGTGACTAAACTGTCTTAATTTGTGCATCATTATGTCTGTTGTTCTGTAAACTGCTGCATGTGTTGATCAGTAGCTATATGAGTAACTATATGGGTTATTGATTGGTTGCCCAAGTATTTGTATGGGAGACTGAGTGTGTGTGTGGGTGGCTGGGAGGTGTACGACTGTGCATAGATGTGTGAGCAGTTGATTCACTAGATGTATGGGTTCAAAAGTGCATGTGGAAACAGCTGTATGGGCGGTTGACTGTGTGCATGAGTGTATTGGTGCGTGAATGGATATCTCAGTGCTACATGTCAAAGTAAGTACAGTAAGTACATTCCTCGACGCCCTTGACCTCACCCAAATATGCAACAGCCCGACCCACGAGAAAGGCTCCATCATCGACCTCATCATCTCCAAAGAGGACTCTATCCAACTCAAATCTATCCAACCCTGTGACTGGTCAGATCATCACATTGTCACGTTCTTCATCAACGAAAAAGTCAAATCTAACCCGGTTCAATCCATCAAGCCCAAAGTCTGGAAAAGAGACCTGAAAAAACTCAACCCAAACTCTCTAACCCCCAACAGCTGCAATATATTACTTCCTCCCACTGGCGTTACGGATGTCCAATCCTTGACGGATCACTATCTCAACGCTATGACCTCCTTAGTTAACGAAGCTGCACCTATGCAGCTAAAAAGAGTATCGACAAAAAAGTCCAATCCTTGGTACGACGGGAGTCTCAATGACGATAGACGGGACATGCGAATGGCAGAGCGCACTTGGAGATCAGCTCCCTCCGCACTGCACTTAAAAACGCTGAAGAAAAAGAGAAATGCCTACTTCAGGAAAAGAAAACGCTCAAAAACAGATTTCTTCAGCCGTCAGCTCGACCAAGCCAAAAATCGTCCGAGAAAGCTGTTTGAACTAATCAGAACACAATCCAAGGAACAACCCCAACCACTCAGCACCCTGGGCGAAGCACCCTCCTGCGAAGCCTTCGCTTCTTTCTTTATCCAAAAAACAGACAACATAAAGAACGATCTCCTCATTGACGCAAGTCTCTACCCCAAACCCCTCTGCACAGCACCCACTGAACTAAAAAACCATGCTACATGGTCATCCTTTGCCACCTACTCGGAAGAAGAAATTGGTAGACTGCTCAGAACTGTGAAACCAGCCAACCACCTCACGGACCCCCTTCCTGCCAACGCGGTCAAAGACCTGACCCCGTCGCTCCTCCCACTCTGGACTAAAATCATCAACAGCTCACTTCAACAAGGGACCATCCCCGACTCCTTCAAAGTTGGACAAGTCACACCTCTACTAAAGAAACCTACAGCCGACCCCTCTGATCTAAATAATTACCGTCCCATTACCAATATTCCGACTCTTGCCAAATTGCTGGAAAAATGCGCACAAACTCAATTGACTAGACACATTAATCAGTTTGATCTACTCAACCCTCATCAATCAGGCTTCAGAGCAGACCACAGTACAGAAACGGCTATGATTCACATAATTGACGACGCTCTCCAAATCCTGGATCAAAACGATACCTGCCTCCTTATCCTTCTTGATCTCTCTTCTGCATTTGACACCGTCAAACATGAGAACTTACTCGAGCTCTTAAACACAAGAATGGGTATATCTGGAACTGTGCTCAAGTGGTTCACGTCCTTTCTACACAACAGAACGCAGAAATTCAAGAGTAACAACTTGATGTCTTCTCCAATACCGGTATCGCTAGGCGTCCCACAAGGATCCTCCCTATCCCCAACTTTGTTTAACCTAGTGATGGAACCTCTCACCACCTTGCTACAAGCATGCAATGTTCAATTCCACATGTACGCCAATGACACACAACTTTATCTCAAATTACAATCACCCAAAGACATTATGCTCTTGAACTCAACGATCAGAAGCACCCAATCATGGCTGGCCGCTAATCATCTCAAACTCAATGCTCTTAAAACAGAGTTCCTCTTGATATCACCTCCTGCGAAGATCACTACCACCCAAATCTGGCTTAAACACCTAACCGCACTCAATGTGCATCCCACCAACGTGGACTCAGCAAAATCTCTAGGCATAACACTTGACACCAACCTCAACATGCAGGAACACATCAACAAAGCAACTAAGGGGGCGAACTACCAGATTAATATCTTAAGGAAAATCAAACCCTTCCTTCCAGCCAAAGATTTCCAAACTGCGGTACAAGCTCTAGTCATCCCTCGAATAGATTACGGCAGCATTGCCCTCTGTGGTCTCCCCCTAACTACCACGGCACCCACAAGAGCTTCTCTAAACGCCGCAGCGAGACTCATCACCGGATCAAAAAAACACTCACACATTTTACCTGACCTGAGAGCCCTGAATTGGCTGCCTTTTGAAGCCAGAATACATCTGAAAATCGCCTGCATCACGCACAAGGCTGTCCACCTGAGCTCACCCGGATATCTCACCCAGAAGCTGACGATTTCCGGAGGCTCTAGAAACACTAGAGGCACAAACAATCTCCTGCTAAAGCCCCAAAGATTCCGCAAGGAAAAAACGTATAAACGCTCCTTCTCAGGAATGGCACCCAGGATTTGGAACTCACTCACCCCTGAAATCAGGCTCATCTCCTCTACCATACTTTTTAAGAGAGAAGTAAAAGCTATCCTCTTGGCTAAATACACTTGAATTATTACTGGGGATGATTCTACAGTCGCTGTACCAATCAGTTCTACTGATCTTTTTTGCATTTTTGTATGACTCGTGTTATTGACCTGCCTGAGTGTTTACGCTATCAACTACTTGTACTTGTTTCATTATTGATGTATCTGGCTGACTATGCTCCCACATGTACCTTCCCCACCCCTATTGTTATTTACCCTCACGCTGTTCCTTTCGTCTGTAAAGCGCTCTGATATCTGCAAAGATCTTGTTCGCGCTATATAAAACTTTCAAAATAAATAAAAAAAAATAATATATGTAAAACACAGTACATGTGAGAGTTGACATATATAAATAACTGTGCATAAGAGCCAGTGAATGTGTGAGTGGCTGTATGGATCATTGTGAACTTGTATCAGGGATTGTATAAGAGTGTAAATATGTGTTAGTATATGTTTGAATAAGTAAGGTGTGTATAACTGTATAGTTGAGGAAATGGAGGTGTGATTGATTATTTGCATGACTGACTAGGTGTGTGAGTAACTCCATGGATGAGTGACAGTCTGTGTCTGTTTACACCGAGTGTATCTAAGGTTATATTAGAGTCTGAAGAGGTTCATCGTATTATCACATGAATGATGTCATCAGTGATGTCATCAGTGATGTCATCAGTGATGTCAAATGAGATGTCAAATGAGATGTCATCAGTGATGTCAAATGAGATGTCATCAGTGATGTCAAATGAGATGTCAAATGAGATGTCAAATGAGATGTCAAATGAGATGTCAAATGAGATGTCAAATGAGATGTCAAATGAGATGTCAAATGAGATGTCAAATGAGATGTCAAATGAGATGTCAAATGAGATGTCAAATGAGATGTCAAATGAGATGTCATCAGTGATGTCATCAGTGATGTCATCAGTGATGTCATCAGTGATGTCATCAGTGATGTCATCAGTGATGTCACTGACCATGTCATGAATGATGTAATATGTGACATGATCAGCAGTGGATTGCGGGTGCGCGATATATAGTTAGTGCAACTAACTATATATGCGAATTTCAATGGTTTTGTGTGAGTAAAATAAGGTTTTGTAAATGCTAATTCCTAACTATATATGGTCTATAACCTATGGTTTTTTCAGTGACTATATATATATATATATACACATATTGAAATTCACTGAAAAAACCATAGGTTTCAGGCCTTATATAGTTTGGAATTAGCATTTAAAAAGCCTTGCAAATTCACTGAAAAAAACATAGGTTTCAGGCCATATATAGTTAGGAATTAGGCACAAGAAAGCAGAAAACAAACGTGTAGGACACAAAAAGGGGGCAGGGTAGAAACACCCCGACTCCTTAGGGCTGCTCAGGTGGTCCCACTAGGATATTAATATATTTAAACGTTACCCGCTAATAGAATTAGCATTTAAAAAACCTTTGAAATTCACTGAACAAACCATAGGTTTCAGGCCTTATATAGTTAGGAATTAGCATTTAAAAAACCTTGCAAATTCACTGAAAAAAACATAGGTTTCAGGCCTTATATAGTTAGGAATTAGCATTAAAAAAGTCTGAATATATAAAAACGTTATCCGCTAATAGAATTAGCATTTAAAAAACCTTGCAAATTCACTGAAAAAAACCATAGGTTTCAGGTCATATATAGTTAGGTATTAGCATTTAAAAAACCATTGAAATTCACTCAAAAAACTTAGTTTTAGTGGTGTTATAGTTAGCTGGACATTTTACTCATACAAAACCATTGAAATTGCTCCTATATAGTTAGTTGGACTAACTATATTTCGCGCACCCGCAATCCACTGCTGATGATGTCACATATTACATCATTCATGACATGGTCAGTGACATCACTGATGACATCACTGATGACATCTCAAATGACTTCACTGATGACATCACTGATGACATCATCCAGTGACTGTGTGTTTCTGTAAAGTTTAAATATGTTTTACATATTGAACAATGAGTAGATGTATAAGTGTCTGGATTAAGGATTTAGTAGGTGCGTGACTGACTGTATGAGTGAGTGATTAAATGGGTCTTACTGAATGCATGGGTTAGTGACTAAACTGTCTGAATCCCTGCAACGGCTAGCCTTCCTCACCCGCCTACGCATCCTGCTCCTATAGATCTCAACTTCTCTCTCTGTGTAACCTCTCCTTGCAGTCCCAATGTCTAACCTCCCCCACCCCATTTACTTATCCCACATGAATGAAGCCAGTCTAATAATCTCACCCAACTCATATTAATGTATCGCTCCCCCCCAACCCCACCCGAAACTCAAGAAAATGGGTTGGTTTCCGGAGAGCACAGGACTAACAAATAACCAACGCATTTACACCAATAATTAGTAATCGTTTTGTGCAGTTCCGCAGCTCGCTAGACCCGAGAGCCCTGTGTGTACCGAGTGAAATCTGCGCCTAACTTTAACGCCCATCCCTGTAGCCTTGGTTTTTTTCCCTGTGAATTTCTACGTGTTTTTTTTTTTTACCATCCTTGTAACCTTTGATTTTTCAGAGGTTCACTGGCAGCACCAATTAACAGGAACGCGTTTTTCGGTTGTCTTTGCAGCCTTTATCAACCTTAAAGTGCACCATTTTTTCTCACATTTAAAATTTCCCCACAGGTGTTGCTTAATTACATTAACATGGAAGAAATACTCCCGTTTTCATGATCTTCTCGGTTTTTAAATGTCCCAGTGCTATTGTTGAGCAATCACCCGTGGTAAAGCATATTTAAAAATCATACTTAGCAGTTCGTACAATACAAAATTTAAAACAAAAATGTCATGTTTTCAATTCCATTGCTGACAACATGTGTGCTGCACTTTCTGTAAATACCATCAGTAACTTCACTGCTCTGTTCACTTTGCTGCTTATTAAGGTGCTGGCACGCATTCACACTATTATATTAATTTGTTATGTTTAAAACAGTGAAGTTACTGATGTTTTTTTACAGAAAGTGCAGCACCCCACCCGTGCAAAACACGGGACAAGCCAGATATTCAATTGAGACCAAAGGCTTTAGTCCTACTTTTATTTCTGACCTGCCCAGGCTTTTGCTACTCAAAACCTGGTCTCCCTCTGGCAGGTATGTTTATGGCCTGTAAAACGAGCCTCTTGCCACTGAAGGTAAATGGGGAAAAATAAAGGTTCTCTATTCCATTCCTAGTGTTCTAAGCAGCCAATAGTAACGGGGTTGGCTCATTTCCATGCTGTAAAGTAAGGGGGCAGTAGAAGAATGCAGATCAGACCAACGTCAGCAAGTTAGTGCTAACTATATCATCTACCATGTGGAAGTCTCTGGCCTCCAGATGAAACGAGGGTTTTCCCAACAGGCTTGTACATTTAAAAGGCTGCTAGGCCTGGGGAAGAGTCAGTCACAGGAGCAGCTGGCCTACCAACATCACTTAGAGTGCATGTACAATTAAAACCTCTCGCTTTCTTTTATAAACAAGTGACTTGGTTTCTATATAAGACCAGCGTTGGGCTTTTCACGAGAACGCATGATACGACAGTTGGACAGCTCAGCGGAGTTAAGCACCTACTGCGAAGAGGCTTGTATAAACCTGCAAGTCACAGGTTTGAGTCCCAGAGGGCACCGTGCTGAGAGGATACATTACGCACCCTCAAGCTAGCGAATATTACAACCTCTTATTTAATTACAAAACTGCGGTTACCTATGCTTAGCCTGTGGATAAAATGTTGAATTAACTTAAGCCAAAATGGTTAGCAAAAACAAGAATACGAGGTGGGAGGGTTGGGGCGGCACCTAACAAAATACAGTCGGACATAACCAAAATTAAACTCAGTAGAACAAAACACAGCTCATGAACACACTGGAAATAACCGAAAAAGAATGTGAAGAGCCAAGCATAGTTCAACAAAAGAGGACTCTTAAAGAGCAGATAACAGCCAATAATTAACACCAGAAAATGTAATGTCCACAGAACGAGGGAGTGAATGCCTTGAACTAACTCTTGCAAAAAGAACAATTGATGGACAGAATGCAGAACAATGTCATACATTCAACCCAGTACAAAGATCTGGGCCTAAATCCGTTGTATTTTTCGCTCACCATGCCATTCCAGTTTGGACCCAGCCATATGCAAATCAGTCTTGACACTGCGCCCAATGGTAACAGTCCAGCCCGAACTGCCATGCAGGTCCTTCCCGAACTGGAAACAAGCATCCGAGGTACTGGTTTCGGGCTCTCAGCCCTCATCAGCCAAGATAGCTTCATTCCAGTGGCATGGAGAGCACGGAACCCCCATCTGGGCAAACCCATCCCACTCTGGGTGACAAATTCCATTCCAGGGAGGACCTGGCTTGGCAGTTCGGTCTGGACGTTTACAACGAGGCACAGGTTCAAGACTGATCTGCATATGGCTGGGTCTAAACTGGAGTGGCATGGTGAACAAAAGAACGATGGATTTAACCCAGATGTCTTGACTGGGGGCGAATGTATGATTTATTCAGCATTCCATCCATCATTAGTTTGCGTAGCACTTGAACTCTTGACATAACTGAAGGAAGACAAAAACAGTAAGTTAGTAAACACCGTGTGTGACCAGTGCAGAGGATCCGTGCCAGAGAGGTGTGTACCATGTTGTAGTATCCTGTGTGTCTCACTTCCCTGTATGTCTGAGCCAGTGTTAATAAACACCGTACCAGGCCAACACAGAATACCAGTGCCTGAAAGGTGTGTACCATGTTATAGTATCCTTTGTCTTACTCTATTCCCTGTATGTCTGAGCCGATGCCTGTAAGTCAATGATGCAAAAGAATGGTGGTGTGCGGTTCGCAATAGAAGCGAAGAGACTGTGACACTTAGATGGAGCCATGGTAGGACCTACTTGCTGCTTCTGTAACCCAAGGACTTAACCTCGACTATAGAACTTACGGCCTACTTGAAAAGCTTCAGACTCTTATATGAAGACTCAACGCTGCAACTTCAACAAACATGATCTCTGCAGCTCACCATTAGACAGGACACTGCTGCATTGCACAAGTCTTTTGAATCTTCACCAGAGTGTTTCTACGGCCTTTACTCGACTTTTTTCCCCCAAATATTTGTTTGTCCAGCATGGACAAACACACATTTAGATGGTAGGAAGAACACACTGGGAGCGGCCATCAGGGGAGATTCTAAGGACATCAACTGCAGCGATTGCACATTCTGAATAGGTCGTCCCAAAAAGTTCCATCACTTGGTTCCCAAAGACTAAAACCTATAGTGACATTGCGACTTACGTTTGGATGAAGGAACCACAAGCTGGGAAAGGTATGCTAAAAACACTAAACCACTGGGTCAGTGTCAGGGAATCTTCCATCTGTTCTGTAGCAAGAAAGATTACCCCATTCCATAGAGACACTTAAAATTCAGCATCAAACTCACCATTTGACTAAGCAGGTAACCAATGGCCAGATGTTTTGTGAAGGTGACAAGCGCCTGAAGGATCCAGACAGATCTATCACTCTGGCTCAGCACGAGGTCTTCTTAGACACGCAAACCCAAAAATGAACAGAGCCTTCACGTGCCTTCTGCCTGCCACCCACACGCTACCCTTGTGTGTTAAGCATTAAAGCATTAACTTCGGATGTCAAAAAGGAGAGTGAGAGAGATGCCCATCCAGTGGCTGAATTGCACAAAGTGAAACCAGAAAACCTAGGATCAATCCCGGCCTCCAAACTGAGTGATGCTAGGCTGTTATTTCATTTGACAGCTCCTCCATTTTCGTCATTATTGCCAAAGAGAGCATGTTCAAGCATACGATTACAGGATGTTTTCTGTACAAAACCCTCCAGTATTTTAATTATAATGCTGTTTATGTATATTAAGAATCGAGAAAATATATAGGATGCAAATGACAACTGACCTGCCTCTAGGTGGGGCTACTGAAATTATCCGGCAGTGGAGGACCAAATTATGTGGCAGAGTCGACTACAGTATGCAGTAAGAAAAGGCTAATTATGCAGCGTAATACAGCACGTGTATCGATAGTATTAACCTTTTGGGGGAATTTTTTCACATCTTAACTCTATTTGGGCAAACGTTTCACCTTATTTACCAGTTTGACAATTAAATACAGCACTTGGCAACAGAAAGGTGACCACTCAACCTTTGCGAAGAGCAAACACGTCGCTGCATTTTTTATAACTTTTCATTTTGAGCTAGAAACATTTTCTTTTATTGTAATCGGCGGATAATGCAGCAGATGATGGATTGTGTGCAAATTGATATGTGTGCAAATTGATATTTATGTATAACACATTACAGTTTGATTTATTCCACCCTACTACTTTGTTGTGGGCTCTCCTTTTTCTCTCCCCCCCTGGTGATTTAATTCACCGTTTTGAATTGTCCTTTTTAGAATCGACTCCAGTTTGTCAGCAGACGACAGCGCTGCAGCAACGACGACGACGCTGCTTGCACCATGACCTGCTAGCACCGTGACCTGCTAGCACCGTGACCTGCTAGCACCGTGACGAGCACCACCTTAATCTCGCACTAAGAGTCGCTACTCGCACCGCGACCCGAGGGCAACGCACGCCGCACCGCTGCACTCGCACAGCAGCACCGATGCCTGCCGACGCAGGCGCTCCTGATTCCAACAGAAAGGCGCTCGCTCTGCAACACGAGTGACTTCAAGGGCCTCGATGCCCTGCATTTCTAACAGGTATTGTTTTGCAGGTCTTCCCGACACCGTAGCTGGCCCACAACCAGCTCTGGCTACAAGAGGCCTCGGTTCTACCACCTGCACATCCACGGAGCTTTCCAAACCCGGAGCTGCTTCCTGTCTGGTCTAATCTAAGAACAGCTCTGTGGCAGCTCCCTGGTCCTTTGTTTCTGAGTTCAATCCATTTACTTTCACAGAGGAGTTAAAGTTTGATACACAATCTCACGGTCGAATTCTTCGCCCCGTCGAGATGGCGCCTCCGAGATCTTATAAATGAAAAGCTGTCCGTTCACCCCACCGTAGGGCACTCACTGAAAGTTCAGATGCTAAGGGTGCTCTGGAGCCCGAGGCAGCAGCTGAAGGTGTACTTTAAACTTCCAGAATGTTACCTTCTCTCTAAATGGTAAATGAGTGCCCACCCTTCCTAGAGAGGCCAGTTGTGCCAGCGTATGTTACCAGATGTGGTGGCTACAAACCAAACAAGAGTGTGCGAGCAGAGATGCGCGGACAGAGCAGATGCTGCTGGCCAGAGCTGCCCTCTACTCCATGTTGCAGCGGTTGCCAAGCAACGATGCAAATGCAAGAAGTAGCAGCAGGGGTTGCCGGGCAACAGCATCAGATTCAGGAAGGAGGCACGTCACTGTGAATTAGAGAACCCAGAGAGCCATGCATGCCAGGGGCAAAGCCTGCCACCGTGCATATGGCCCAAGTGGCATCATGTCACTGAGCGCGCCTGGAAGCCTCCGCGGTGCTCATCACTTCCTACAGGTGCCCACTCGCTTCTTCCTTTGGCTCCGTCATCTCCTACAACGAACTGGGCCAACTGGCACACTGGACGTCCATCTCTACGTCCCTCAGATGTGTTTGACATACGTGACTTATAAGCGTGAAATCCATCGTGGGCACAACCATGGAGGAAAATGGAGGTCAGTGCAAAGGGAGGGCCGGCGGGTCGACGGGGGCCTGGTACATTCTCTCTGAAATAAAGACAAGATGGAAGGGCTCTCGTACTGGCAAAAGCGGCCCCGGAAGGAGGATCGAACCGGAAGTGGTACTCCTCTCAACACAAAAATGGAAATAAGAACAGGGAGGAGCCCTGGGAGGTGGGGAGCGCACAGCCCCACTGAAAATGTGCAACAGTCAAGCCTACCACTGCCCGCTTGCACGGCACCTGATCTCAGAGGGTGCCAGCGAGTGGGCACTGTGCCAAGGACTGGCACTGGAGTTTAGGAGCAGCGTAAGAGGGGCAGGCTTCATACTTCACGATGTGCATGTCCTTGTTAACAAACTGTATCAACAATCAAATGCAGATGTCCGCCATGCTTCAAGCGCATTAAATAGGAAACATTTCAACCTCAAGACATGTGCCTGGCGACAGTAGCACCCTACTACCGAAATAACTCCGATCTATGTGCGTTAACAGAGGAACTGACAATCTGTCTTCTACAGAGTTTATTCTACAACTGTACGATAGTAATTGCCACATAATTTAACTACCACCTCCCAGGACCTGAAAAGACTAAGGGCCAAAACCCCTGCTACGGCCCTGCTGGTCCTCACCGCTCAGGAACACAGGGAATTTCAAAAACATCAAATCCATATTAAAATGTCGGTAGCCTGTAAACATTTATGACAAAGCAAAGTTGTTTTGCTTGGAACGGATGTATTATCAAAAATATGTTGCTGACCAATTCTTTCAGCCCCAAGTTCCAGAATCTTTATTCTGAGAAACCATTATCTGTTGTTCACATGTACAAAGGTCACACTCCAAACACTGCTCCACAGGAAACAAAGATTCAACGAAATTAGGAATCTTAAAAACAAAAACAAGTCAAAACGTGTGTTTTCTGTTCAGTTCTTGACTTGCACAAATGCCTGGCCATATTAAAGTTGGTCTGATGCTACACATCAAACTAAAGTTACAATTAACAGTGTCCTCCACTGAATAGTCACACATGAGGAGAAGTACTGACAGAAACACAGGTTCAGGAAACACGGAGAGGGGATGTAGCGCCATGACATCAGAGATTTAGGCTCACTATTTGCTACTTGCTTACATTGCCTCACCTTGGCAGGTCTTTCAAAGCAAACACAAGGAGATGATGGACGGAGCGCTGAAACTTTTCAGACACTCACCGCAGTCACAGATCTGGGTTGAATCCATCATCGTTCTTTAGGTCGCTTCGCCACCCCAGTTCAGACCGAGCTCTATGCAAATCAGCCTTGGCCCTGGCCTCATGGGAACAGCCCAGACCAAACTGCCAAGACAGGTCTTCCCTGGACCAGTCTTTCAATGTATAGGTCTACCAAAATTGGGGCTATAAAGAAAGAAGGCGCAACAATATATTTATAAATACTTAAACTGCATAGCATAAGATTGGACACCAGAAGGCTTAAAAAATACTTGCCAGAAAGCCGGACTAACCAGGGTGCAAGAGGAGTACTCTTGGCGTGCTCGTGGGGTGGACAGTCCACTGCCCGGCACAGAGACCATACAACAGAGGCTCACGAGGGTCTCTTAACAGACAGGAATCAGACTCCTGAGCAAGAGAGTGGACTCAACACAATCAACGCGGCTAATACACAATAATCACTGATAATGCATCTAACCTACAGATCCACTGTTCACTCCACACAGAGAGAAAAAGACAAAGGTGCTCCGTATCCCAATGGACACATTTAGACAACGACAGGAAAAAGCGTGAGCATGTATGTATCAATCATATTGCCAAAACCCACAATCAACAAGCCTAAAAACTGTCTGGTTTACTGCGGACATCTGAACACGGACAGCGAAGGTTGTGCGGCCTGTGTAGGGGTTTCTGAATTGGAGAAATACAGATTTGTTGAGCCTCTTTCCCCAGGGATAAAACAGATTAAATATTTATCTCGTCCCCTCGGTGAGAGGGGGGTCTACACACTTGCTGGGAAAGGTCTCCGGCCCAGAACAGAGTAGGATGGACACTAATGGTGTGTTATAGGCTCTAAACTGGGGGAAAAGATGGGGTGGGCGGAATTTGAGATGTCGCACTACGCAAAGCTCCGCGAAATGGTAAAAAATCTCAATGAGAGCGTACAAATCCCGCAAACACGCGGAATTGCTTGTTCTGCCCTTTTGCAATGCTTTTTTCCTGTTCGCAAACTAAGTTTGCGTGCTGGGGGGAAATATCTTGCAAACACACATTTTGAAAGCATGAACAAGCAAAAAATTCTGCAAAGCCGCGGATAGTGGAATTTTTGGGCAATTCCACGTTCTCTGCGAAATTACCCAAATTCCGCGAGCGGAACGGAATTTACCACCCAGGCCGAGAAAAAAGTTCACTGCCTATGGAGTTCCATGAGTCTTTTTAGGTTGTACAGCGCGTAGGTCCTTGAAGCTCTGCCCACTCTGCCCATATTTTTCATTCACTTGCGTCATTGCCCACAGTAAACTGTGGCTGTTATTGGTCAATAGGCTTAGTAGTCCCTCCTTAGAACCGCCATGCCTCCGATCACTATTTTCTCAAATAGCTTTGTCCTGCCTGCTGTTGCAGGCAGGGAATGCACTCTCTCAACACTTTTTTATACAACAAACGCATTTGCAATGCAATAGGTCTCGCATTTGCGAGAGTATAAGCTATTGGCATTGTAAAGAACTATGCCTTTTATTTAACAGTTTTAAAAACAAAATATAAATAAAATGCATTGTCATTTACAATGCCAATAGCTCAAACTCTCGTAAATGCGAGACTTATTGCATTGCAAATGCTTGTTTTTGTGTGTAGACTATGGCCAGAACAGAAGACTGCTTTCCTCGCTGTAACGAGATAACCGATTGGATATACATGCCAATCTTGGGTCTTAGAGTTGATTGTTGTACAATTGGTTGATTGTAGACAGTTTCTCTGGGGCTCACTGCCTTCCCTCACCCTCCTTTCAGGTAATGGAACATTAGACTCCTGAGATCTACTGTTTAGCACGTTTACAATATTTGATCGTAAAGTTATGTTGAGGATTGGTCCCTGCGAGCCCATCTGGGTAGGTTGGCACATGACTGGGTACTGCTTGTCAAGTCCACTGGTACTGTATTTTAAAGTGCAGTGAGGGAGAACCCCAGACTCACGACTGGCTGAAGTTTAGAAATCACAAATACCACACATAAGAGGTCATATAAAGAAGACCAAAATGCAAGTACGTACACCACTGGATGATCCTCCTCAATCGTCGTTATGCAAACGGTACCCACATCAAACGTTTATTAGTAGGTTTGTGAACCAACCAATTCTGCTGTGTGTTGAAATAAAAGCCCAGTTCTAGTAGCCAGTCCCAAATCCACTGGTCAATTCTTCTTTGCAGAGGAAGATCACAATGAACAATAAAGGCCACATAAGCATCTCCAAGACCAAAAGCTAACAATGCCTAACCGCAACTAATAAACAAAACTAATTACAGCAATTCCAAAAACCAGACCGTCTTTCCGAGTTAAATAATAGATCTTACCATTAGCATTCCCAACAAGAAGTATGGTATGCACCCCAAGTGGATGATGGACACATTCTGTCATGCTGGAATTCAAATCATGGGGCCTGTGGAATGGGCACACCTCAACCAACAACCAACCTTAACTGCAAACTCACACTTTAAGAATTTATAAAAGTGAAAACTGATGGCCCAGGAGGATCAGGCAGCCTGCTGAGCCCGCCTCTTTCCTGTGCACATGTAAGACCCCACCTATCTTAGCAAGTGCCAAGAAGCAGTCTTTTTCAATTCAATCACTTGTTATTTTCTCTACGTTTCTATGAATACTTTCCGGTGTTACTCATGAACTCCGTTCCAGTACCATTCCTTCACATCTAATTAAAAAAGTATTGGTTGTTTGAAATAACTTTTCCGTACTGCACTTGTCTTTCTGGTCACTCACAGATCTTGGTCTGCCTGTCCTGACCTAGCATCACCAGCAGAAACAAACTGCATAAAGTGGTTATTAATCATTTACAAGCTTACACAACTTGAATGCATTCAGGAACAAAATGCTCCAGGGATAGAGGAAAGCTGGATATGGGCCAACGACAGGAGCAGTGCCTTGGTGAATGTGCAACCTGCGGGTACATGACCTGTCCTTAATTACCGCTTCATTGTTAGGCTTGACGTGACAGACTGTCCTAACATTGTTAGAAAAGGGAAAGCAATAGCATGCTGTGCTACCGAACAAAGAGCAGGGGCCCTTCTAGGTTCACCCCACCATGATCAACATGTAGAATGTAAGTTTGCAACGATACAGAGGGGGTCAGGGTATTTATCGATAGAACGCCAATGTCTACACTGCCGTCAAGGCATGGGATGCATGTTAAAGGGGCTGTTTCAAGCTGTAACAATAAAAAATGTTACATGGATTAAAATAGGAAGGGATTTATTTTAACACGAAAAAGTGTGTAATCAAAAACAGCCTGCGGTGGAATATTACAAACTTTCATAGTACAATTCTTCCAAAAGGAGGGGAATTACACCATGAAAGTTTGCAATCCAATCCAATCCAAAAATTCTTTATTTCGGTCCTTTAGACCATAAAAGATACATTGCATATTACATTTTAAACATCCATATTAAAAACACATTACAATTATAAAAACACATTTCATAAAAATGATTTCCATGTTGTTCCAAACGTGAATGAGGATTAGAAAACACAATTCATATCGGCATTTGTGCATTTAATAATTTTTTTCCTCATCTGCCACATAGCCATAATAAATTTAGCAGTTGCAAAAACTATGTGGGGCAGAGTACTAGTTTTTAATATTCTGTACGCATACAGGTGACTCCTAAATCCCAAGTTCCTGCATAAGGGCACCAGCCAATATTTCCTTGGTCTATTATATGCTGGGCAGAAAAACAAAAGGTGAATTTCCTCCTCATCATGAGTATTGCAACCTGGGCAAATTTTATCGTCCCCCTGTAGCCATTTGCAAATGAAGGTTTTGATGGGCAGAGTGCCTAGCCTCGACTGTATAAACAATTTTCTCGCTAAAATGGGGAAAATAATGTCCATAAAACCTTCGAATTCGTAAGAATTTTTGGATTCCAAAAAGCGATCAGTTAAGGTGCCGTTGTTAGGTGCGGACAGCAGAAGAGCTAGTCTTTTCTCTTTGAAAATTTGGACCAATCTTTTACGGGAAACCCTTTGACAACCTTGTTCGGGATCCTCCCATAGCTCAGGCAATTTCATGCGATACAGTTCTTTCTTAATAAAAGCCAGCCATGGGATTCTATCGCGCTGGTTCAAGTCCATTACATGGGTGAGATCGAGCCTATAGTGTGCGAGCTCGCTGGTGGACCAGAGCCTATGCCAGAATCTTAATGGCTTGGACTCCAGCTCTTCAGCGATGGAGGGTAAACACACGTCTAATCTTAAGGGGAGGAGGGGTGTGCCACGAGGGAGGACCAAAAGGCGTCTAAGGAAGTTATTTTCCACTCTGGCAAGATCTGCCCCTGCTTTGTACCCCCATAGCTCGCTGCCATAGGATGCGGCCGCTTTGGCTTGGGTTTTGTACATTTCTAATGCCGGGCTTATAGGTTTAATGGTTGAGGTGTTTGCAACCTTCAAAATTGCGCCTGAAAGTTGGGAGAGCTTTAACCGAGATCTTACTATTCACTCAATGTCCTGTGGGGAGGAGAGCGGGGGGGGGGGGGATTAAGATGTATATTGGGGGAGTGGGGTTAGAGATTTAAGATGAACAATAAAAACCAAATGAGGTTTGCAATAAAGTATTAGACACTGAATAGTTGCATGTATAAAAAAGTTGACAAAGCTGGAAAAATAAACAAAAGAAAACTAAGAATAAAGTCAAGGCCCTTCTTTCCACTCAATTTCTATGGCAGCATTAAATGTCATGCACTACCATACTCGCTTGGAGCTCTAACCGGCTCTACGATTGTTTCAATGGTGCCTGCTCTCCACTGTGAACCCATACTCAATGTTAATGTACTCCCTTCTTTTATGAAATGTTTAATTGAAAAGCGTCATAACACCAATTGGGTGACTGTAGGGTATAAAAATGCCTCAAGTAAATAGAAATCGAAAATGCTGCGTAGAAAAATTAACTTACAAAATAAAAGACGACCACCTTGGCAAAGAAGGGTGGGAGGAGCCCAATGTGAAGAACTCCACAGGCGGAAGAGTAAGTGGTGCATAGGAACACACGAGCGGTGCAGAGCCTTATCATGCAGGGAAACATGAGCTAAGAAAATCTAGAAAAGGGAAGAAGGAACGAATTGGAAGGAGTGCCGGTGTCTGTAGTTTTCCAGATAAGGAAGAAGAAATAGAGAACCTGGCATGGGAAATGTAGGTGGGTGAAAATAAGAGTGGGTAAGAAGGAGGACAAAGAACAGGAGGTAAAAGATTGCAAAAAAATGAGATTGAAGCAGGGGGCAAAAGAAAACGACAATGTAGGAGAAAGATTAAATTCAGGGTGAATTATCCCCTTTGCAAATATTTAATTAAAAACATATTTTTTTTAAACACCTCCTACAAAAAAGAAATTAGCCTTAAAAAATGTAATGGTACAACATTATTACCTCTGCATTTTTGACACCCAGATATACCGGATGTCCGCGACTTTTTGGACACAACTTGTTTTGCAACTGCATTTTTAAAGTACTTTTTCGAAGGGGCTTCTTCATAAATCAAGAATACACCTAAAAATACACAGAAATGTGTAACCATGGAATAGAACCGACAATATGAAAATCCACCCTGGAACACAAATGCTTCATTCCCAATGATGGCTTTCAGCGATATTTGTCTGAAACACTGATCTATTTCCTGGCTCCAAGGGATCCCCTAGCCAGACTGCATGCCACCAGTTCAGTGAGAAATAAGCTGTACATGAAATATCGCTCACTCAGTCCCCAGGGCACGTGCAACGAATCCTTCAAGTCTAGACTCAACAGAACAGTTAGTTATTACGGAGAAGCGCATTCATATAGATAAACTACTTCTCTTATACTGATATGCCTAATACAGATAACTAGTCTGTTCTGGGCCCAACACCACAGCAAGAAGAGATTGTTGCTCTCCAAAAATTGTTTCTGGGGCCCACAGAACCACCATCCGAAAACCCGGAGAGGCTGGCCTGCCCTTCTACTCACTGGTTGGACGTTTGAAAGTGCGTTCCTCCTTCCCAGGCACACAGGAGCACTGAAGTGGCAGAGGGCAACCAGTGTGTGTTGTACTAAACAATGAAATGAATGCATGCAAGTAGAGACATAATGGATTCGCAGGGTTTTGCAAAGCGTGCCTGGTGTCCGCAAAGACAGAATAAAAACACATATGCCTAGTATAAACCTTCTGGTACTAAGGAGGCGATCCTTCCCCCCCCCCAGCAACCCCCTCCGCACGCCCCTCCCCCAAGCACCTGAATCACAGTAATCTTCAATGCTCAGCGCCTGGCAAGCTTCATTTATAACCATCGTTTAAGTACAGATAGGAAATAAAGAGTGCATGTCAAACAACTGCAGTACACCCATTACTATCACCTATAGTGCAGGCTAGACTGGGTTGAAAGCGAGCAAGAACCATTCTACAAATTGTCATTAAAACTGAAAGCTGCAATACACTCTGAAAATAAACCAAAAACAAATGTAAGAGCTTTAAATAAACAAACAGAAAAATAGACTTGGTGGGAAAAGCACATTGGAAACCAATTTTCTTTTAGTAACCAAAGGAAAAAGGCAAACCCTATGCTGACATTTGCAACCACAAACAAGTAAATCCACCCACTGCAGCCCTGCTTGGGACGTCCACCAGTACGTCTTAGCACGCCACATCAACCAAGGGAACAATTACCCATCTGCACATAAAATAAAGACCCCCCAGCAACTCTCAACTGGGCTCCCCACCTGTTACAGAGAGGAAAGCGGGCTTTGTGTTCACAACTTGGGCGACTGCCAACCAACAGAACGACGACAGGCGTGGGCACAAACTACTCACCAGAAGCTCATGCGGCACTATAAGCAGAACCACACAGTGAGAGTCCAAAGGCACTGGTCCTGTGAAGCACATTACTCACCGGGCCTATGGACTGCTGCTTCAGAAGAGTCTTTGTACTGGTGAGGCAAAAAGTGTGCCCTGCAAAGCAGCCTGTGTATATGCCTCAGTGTGCACAGGAGCAGAGCTAAGCGTGTATACAAAAACATAACTGCACACTTCAATGTGCTGTAATGGGAAAGCATGTGCTCAAATATGCATGCTAGCATGGATGGATACAGGGGTGTTGGTTCAGCATGGTGTGTGATGATGGGGCTGAATGTCATATAGCTGTATTGCGTTTGTATGGGGAGCAAAGTATGCTATCAGAGCAGTTTGTCTAAGACGTGTTCTGCTGTGTGTGAGAGGAGTTGAAGGTTTACTAGCACATAAGTGTGTGAGCCAGGAATGCAAGTCATGGCAATGGGGTTGAGCAAAGTAAATTAAAGATGTTGCATGTGAGCAAGAAAAAGGATGCATGCTAGCATGGAGGAGTGCATGTAAAGCAAGCAGGTATTTTTGCAAAGAGAAAGGTAAACCACAGCTTTTAGAGCAGACAGGTTGCCATCATGTTTGCGGGGGAAGGGGGAGCAGTTATATCGACATGGACTGGGTGTATGTGTGCGCAAGGAGAAGAAGACATTCTAGCAGGACGGTCTGCGTAAATACAGGGAGGTATGCTAATTGGGGATTGAGTGCGTGCTGCAGAAATTATTTATATGGATGCCACTGGAAGAGTGTTTGTTTGCTAATACCTTTGGCACCGTTAGACACATCGTCACAAATCTTTCCAAAAACAAATTCATCTACATCAGCTACTAACTGGAAAGTTTCAGAGTGATGCATCAAATAAATAAATCAATAAAGCCCTCAGGGTTTGGGGGGGAAGAACAGTTGTCCGAACCAAGAAGATGAGCATCACCTGCCCCAAATTCTCTGAAATCACTCCTGATGTGGAGACTCTCCTGCTAGTCAACTCATCAGCATAAAACTGTTCCAGCCCCCTTGCAGACTGGCAGAGTTAGGACCAACTCCTTTATTTGCCGGTCTTCCAGCTTTCTTATTTAACGCCGCTGTGCGTTTGTTCCAATTGCCGCCATTGGTCAAGATCACAGTTTTCAAATGCTTGTTTAACTTTGAATGGGTCCCAAAACTTAGGCAACCCCTTGCAAACTCGGCCATGTTTAATCTTGACCAAGTCCCCCACACACCCCATTGTCGTCCAATCTGGTGTCCTCCACAGTAAGCTTCTCCTGACATTAATCAGTAAGCCATGCAGGATTGAGCTTCGTGCCCGACTTCCTCCCATGCATTTTCTCAAAAGGAGAAACGCCAGTAACCCCAAGCGTAGTGGTAAGATGAGCCCACACCACATAATTCACCATTGCTCTAACATCCATCCCACTTCACTTTAATTAGTCTTTATTCGATATATTTCAATCATAAAAGACAATTTCCAAAACAAAATGCGTTGTTTTTTATCCCACCCCATCCCCCCACCCCACAGAAATACAGAATCCACATCAGTTAATATAATAAATAAGCAAAAAAAGCAAAATATTAAAAATCTTCCTATCTCATGCTATTTACACTACTACTATATATACTACTTACATCTTTACACAATCTTACAACATCCTATTTACATTTTTGCCTAATCTTAAAATATCCAGCTAAGTTCATTAGAATCCAATCAAACAAGGATAAAAAACAACAACTATATGTTGGAAATTACATATTTTATCACGTAAAATGTAACTTAAGAGAAACTAAAATAAGTGCAGACTGTGCGGCATCGAATAGAGATCCTAACTTATTCCAAACAGATTTTGCGTGCCCGAATTATCCACATCCAGTGAAGGAACTTTGCCATAGCTATAACAACAGGCTGGGAGGGATCTGTTCTTAAAATCCTGACAGCCTCATTTGACGTCTTTATACCTAGCTGGATGCAAATTGGTTTGAGCCATGATTGTCTCGGTATTCTATATTCGGGGCAGGCAAATAACACATGACCAATGTTTTCATTATGGTCCGGACAGAAGGGGCACCTTGGAGTTTGTGCTTTATACCATTTCGCTGTTAGGGCATTCAGTGGGAGTGTCCCCACCCTCATCTGATGGTACCTCTTCCGATCCCCTGGGACCGTAATCCAATCCCAGTATAATTCTAGGGCCGGCGAGTGTTTGAGCTCCAAATAGTCATATGTAAAAGAACGGTCAATGTGATTCCTAAAGCACTTAATCTCCACCATACTCCAGTAGAGTTCACGAAGTATCTTTTTTGATGGAAAGACACTATTTAGTGGATCATCCCACATTTGGGATAGGCCCAATGCCCTATATAGAAGCTTAGCCTCTTTCAACCAGACTATCTTATTAGCAGTATCTAGGGATCTCACCTCCAGGAAGCCTTGGGCATACTGAGAGAGCTCCGGAGTTGTCCATAACCTTCTCCAGTAGGCCACAATTCTATACTTGGCTATGTCACTAAAGCTGTAGATTCCCAGATCATACTTTAAAGGTATCAATGGGGTTGACATTGGTAGCCCAGTAATGTTGCGGAGAAATTTATTCTGTGCAACCGTCAGCTTATTCAGATTACTGGACCCCCATAATTCTGCTCCATAAAGAACAGCTGCTCCCACCTTAGCATTGTAGATTTTTAAGACAGGTCTAATTGGTTTAGTGTGAGATGAAAAAAGCTCCTTTGTGAGAGCTCCTGCAAGTTGAGCATGCTTTGTGTCTAGTTCGTTAGTATGGTGTTTCCAATCTAGATTGTAAGCCAGATTGATGCCAAGATACTTAAAGACCTGGGTCTGCTCAAGCTGAACCCCATCCATAATAACTCTGCCTCTAATGTGTTTTCGTTTGTGCATAACCATAAACTTGGTTTTGCTGGTGTTAATTACAAGGCCATGATCCTTGCAGAAACCTTCAAACACCCTGATGGCCTTTTGTAGCCCCTGCTGCGTCTTTGATATCAGCAAGGTGTCATCCGCAAACATCAACAGGGGGATCGGCCTTCCTGCCAACCTAGGGGCATCCGTGGGCTTTTGTTCAAAATAGCCGATCACCCTGTTGATGTAAAGCGAGAAGAGAGTTGGTGCCAACACGCACCCTTGACGTACCCCCCTCGCTATAGGGAACTTCTCAGTAGTACTACCCCGCTGATTCCATCGGACTTGTGCGAAACTATTTTCATGCATCCTAATCAATAAAGACAGGATTTCTATTGGAATGCCTTGATCGTGTAAGATATTCCACAGTTTGTGGCGGGGAACTAAATCAAAAGCTGATTTTAAATCAACAAAAGCTGCAAAAAGCATCCCGCCTTCTAATAAAACTGTGCGCCAATATAATAAAACAAATCTAAAAATTTGATCAATAGTGCTGGTATGACTACGAAAACCAGCCTGCAGGGGAGATAGTATATCATTGTCATCTATCCACCCATGGATTCGCTGTAATAATAGTCTTGCCACAACTTTTTGCATACATGCAATCAGGCTGATAGGCCTATAATTGCCTGGATCCGAGCATGCCCCCTTTTTAAAGATGGGGATAATCTCGGCTCCCTTCCAGGTCTCAGGGATAGGCGAGCCCTTTGCGATAGCATTGGCTAACAGCTGAATATAGGTGGCCCATAGATCCTTGTCATGCATAAACAAATCTGCAGGGATAAAATCTAGGCCCGGAGCTCTGGCTTTAGGTATACAGCTCAGAGTTTTTAAGATATCATCTTTTGAAAAGACTAAAGGGCTCTCGAGGATATCTTCAAAAGCTAGACATTCCTCTTCGACTTCATCCTCAGCAGAAAAGTGGGTAGAAAAATGGGATACCCAGGCTTCTGGTAGCACATGGTTAATGGGTTCTCCTCTACTAGAGCCCCTTCCCCATTTGACGATATTCCAGAAGGGTGTCATGGATCTTTCCCTACTGGCATCAAGTAGGTCCCTCCAGTAGCCTTCCTCCCACTCCCTTTTTGCACTAAGTTGCACTTTTTTGTACATAACTCGTGCCTCCCTTATTTTAGTTTTGTCTCGAGATTTTACCGCATCTGACAATAGTCTATAGGCAGTCCTGCAGGACTTGTCATACCACTGATCCTCCTTTCTAATTGGTCTACGTGGCTTTTTCTTAGCTTTCTTTAGAAAAAATGATTTTAAATTGTTAAAAAATTTATCGTGGATCCTGCTAATTTCAGCTATCGGGGTATTATTTTCAAGTGTATCCTGGACTTCTTGAATGGCCAAAATTGTAAAGTCCCTTATGGCTACCATGCTTTCCTCATTAGCTGCACAAATTGCCCATCTAATGTGTCTTTGGTCGTTAGTGAGGTTTATCTGGACAGTTTCCCTCTCCTCCTCATTTGCCATCAGATCGAACAATTTAAAGGTTAGAATCAGTGGATCATGGTCGCTTTCCACCCTAGTCTCAACCCTCATATCAAGAACTTTCCCCCAATTCTCTTTATTAATTAATATATAATCAATACGGCTTTGCGTAGTTCCATTAGAGAAAGTAGGGGCGCCCTGCTTGTCCGATGGCGTTCTTCCATTAGTGGCCCTCAACCCAGACTCGACACATAATACCTTTAACTGTAATGCAGCCTCAGTCCATCTTTTGATGGGTATCAGGGAAAGCTGTGGGATTTCCCAAATGAAGTCCTCTTCGGTAGTGAGGTCAACATCCTGGTTGTCAAGTGGTTCAAAACAACAATTAAAATCACCACCAATAATGATATCAGCATTCAAACAGTGTTGATTTAATAGTATATCCAATATCTCGACCGCCTTGGTGGATTTGCCACCCGGTAGGCCCCTTGAGTAAATATTAAAAATAAAAATGTCCCTACTTGGCGGTCGCTGTAGTTTGACCAGTAATATATCAGGACTATTGGTATCTATTTGTAACACTGTGTAGTCATTCTTCTGCTTGATCCATGTAACCAAGCCACCTTTTGCCCTTCCCCTTGAACACGGGGTGGCTGGAGTAAAATAATGTAAATATCCCTGGATTGGATCCGGTTCTATCTGCCAGGTCTCCTGCAAAAGGATTATATCCTTAGAATCCAGGAAATTTAGCAGATCCTGTGATAAAATCTTGTTTTTTAGCCCTGCCACATTCCATGACAACAAGGTACTTTGTATGTCAACATTGTCACTGATAGGTTTTGTAATGTTGGTTAAACCTTTACCATGTCGCTGAGTAAAAAGATATTCACATGCATTACCTTCTATAGTACCCAATTCAGGGGAGAGAATCTCATATGACTCAAGTATATCATTATTTAAAGTGAGTTTGGGACATTCAATACACTGTTCAACATTAATCACATTACCAGATTCGACCTGAGTGCTACTTCCATTGCTCAGAACATCAGCTAATCCAGTATTTAAACGGGTGCCCATTTCCCTAGCCTCATAAGTGACAACAGGAATTAGAAAATTTTCAAGACTATTACCCAGTCAATCACAGTCATTTAGCCCTGATAAAGCATCATATCTATTACCTAGAACCATACCCCAGTCTTTTTGGGGAACACCTTGACCTCTGTTGTTTCTCACAGTGTTCCACATAGGTCCGGGGGTCCTAGGAAAAGTCACATTCTCTTGCTCTCCGTAAAAGAATTTTAACGTAAGGGGAACAACAGATCCTGCTCTTCTTTGGGGGGGATTGATATGTTTTAGAAGATTAGGCAGAACACCTGGATGGAAAAAAGTCACTAAAACACAATCTCCCTTAAATACTTTCGGTCGATTTCCAATCCACGCCACCCTCTTAGTGGATTTAATCTCAGACGCAAGTTGATGTTTACCTCCTGGTGCCATTTGCATATTGTTTGTTAACCAATGGAGGGCTTTGCTGGACAAAGATTCCGATGTTTCAGGTTGTGCATCTGCTGGCGAGGGAACATTTGCCAGAACCAGGACCACAGGAGACGCTTCCTCAATAAATTGGAGGGGATCTGTTTCCTGACAGTTTAATGGCAAGTTTTTCGGTCCTGATACCCCGGCAATGTTTGGAGGTCGAGTGATAGGATGAGTTTCATTCCCGACTGTGCTTTCTGGGAGCATAGGACTTATCTCCTTTTCTATAGGGCTCTTTGCCTTGGATTCAATTGATTTTACCATTTGTGTCACTAAAGTATTGACCGTCTCAGCCCCTTCCACAGCTTTAACTTGAAGAGTAGTCATCTTTTTTACCTCCGCATTCAATTTATCGATCTTAGCGATCAAAGGCTTTATGATAGTTTGGATTTTGGAATCAATAATGTCTGCTATTTTCTGAAGCAAATCATCTTCGTTATAGCTTTTTCCATGATTGCTTTTATCAAGGACATTATTATCACCATCATCTAAAGTTTTTGACTTGTTTTGACCTGTTGGAGAAACATTTTTCCTCCTATTACTGGAACGTAGCCCCATCCGTTTTTGATGAGTTCTCCTGTTTTTCCTTGTAGGTCGAGTTTCCTGTTCAGGAGAAAGTAAATCATCAGCATTATGCACCAGGATCTCATGGTCATGATCAGTGTTTACTCCTTGGTCTAGTTGTAAAGCATTAGCGGCATCATCCAGATTGAGACTAATCTGATCGTCCAAATTTGGAGTAGGATGAACCGTAATGTCTATTAGGTTTGGGGTATCATCCAGTACTAGAGAACCTGAATGTTGAGGACTTTGAATTGGGCTTAGTAACTGTAAGTCAGGCGACTGACTTAATCCCAATGATTCTCTTCTGTCTTTATTTATTTTGGTAATGACTTGAAGCATGTAGTTTTCAATGGGCTTAGAGTTGACTGTAGGCTTAGAGCTAGCAGGAGGCTGTTTTTTAGAATTCTTTTTAGACATATTAAGAATATGTAGTCAATTGACCAGGGATTATATAAGCTTTACCTGTACACACCGGGTACTTGTATAAATCCTTACGTGATGACACTATGTAGGAAAGTCAGTAAAGAAAAAGATTTGCTTACTTGCTTGTGTTGGAGACGTTAGAGGGGTTGCCCAGTCCAGTCCCGGCCAGTCTAGGACTGTCTAAGACTGTCCCGCCCTTGTCCCGGGCTTCTCCCGGGCGCTCCCGCGCGCGACTCGCGAGTGCGAGGGGCGTTCCGCTCTTTCAAGCGCCTCCGGGCGCTCGTGCGGCGTCACTTCCGCCGCCGGGGCACCTGGGAGTTGTTGTTCTGGAGCGCTATGTGGCTGAGCGCTGGTAACGCTGGCCGTTTCCCTCACGGCGTCGGTAGAGCGCTGGAGCGCTATAGCGGAAGGCTATCTGCTTACTGCTGACCTCGATGGCCGTTCACCTCACGGCTTAGGAAAAAGAAAGTGTCCCGCCGGAGCTCTGGGCGCTCCGCTCTTTCAAGCGCCTCCGGGCGCTCGTGCGGCGTCACTTCCGCCGCCGGGGCACCTGGGAGTTGTTGTTCTGGAGCGCTATGTGGCTGAGCGCTGGTAACGCTGGCCGTTTCCCTCACGGCGTCGGTAGAGCGCTGGAGCGCTATAGCGGAAGGCTATCTGCTTACTGCTGACCTCGATGGCCGTTCACCTCACGGCTTAGGAAAAAGAAAGTGTCCCGCCGGAGCTCTGGGCGCTCCGCTCTTTCAAGCGCCTCCGGGCGCTCGTGCGGCGTCACTTCCGCCGCCGGGGCACCTGGGAGTTGTTGTTCTGGAGCGCTATGTGGCTGAGCGCTGGTAACGCTGGCCGTTTCCCTCACGGCGTCGGTAGAGCGCTGGAGCGCTATAGCGGAAGGCTATCTGCTTACTGCTGACCTCGATGGCCGTTCACCTCACGGCTTAGGAAAAAGAAAGTGTCCCGCCGGAGCTCTGGGCGCTCCGCTCTTTCAAGCGCCTCCGGGCGCTCGTGCGGCGTCACTTCCGCCGCCGGGGCACCTGGGAGTTGTTGTTCTGGAGCGCTATGTGGCTGAGCGCTGGTAACGCTGGCCGTTTCCCTCACGGCGTCGGTAGAGCGCTGGAGCGCTATAGCGGAAGGCTATCTGCTTACTGCTGACCTCGATGGCCGTTCACCTCACGGCTGTGAGGATCCTTTGAACTTGGAATAAGATATGTGCATTCTCGCTTGTTGAAAGTGTTTTCGATCCAGGATTTCTGGGACACATAGGCAGGCTCGTGCTTCTGACAGCTTGGGCACGCGCTTGGTCTCGCGCTTTCCCTCTCACCATCCCACTTTGGAGAGCCATTGAGATGGTCCCTTTGACCAAGCGGTTGGCACGCTCAGCCATGCCATTGGCCTGGGTATTCCAAAGTGCAGTGCGATGGTGAGCGATGCCACACTTGGCCAAGATAGATTTCATTTCAAGAGAGACAAATTGCGTTCCATTGTCAGTGGCAAGAATACGAGGCATGACCTCCTACATGAACACTTCCTTCAAAATCTCCACTGTACACCTAGTGGTCACATCCCGCATAAATTTGACCACCAACTACTTTGAGTGTACATCCACTGACACAATGGCATTTTTCATGCCTTCCTCCAACACCTGCATAGGCCCTCAATATGTTTTTGTGCTCTAAGCACTCTGGTCTTTAGCCTCTTTTCACTCTCCTTACACACTGCACACTCCATTAGCCAGGTCGCAATCTGCTCATCCATAAAGGGCCACCAAAAGTTCTCCCTCACTCTTTTCTTCATCATGGTTTGATCCAAGTGCCCCTCATGAGCTAATTTAATGATTTTGCATCTCAAACCCTCAGGTGGTACAAACTTGTCGTTTCTCATCAAAACATTGGCATCACTTAAGGTGAACCCTAACAAAAGGTCTCACAGAAGGGGAAACTGTGTTCTCCCTACGCTCTCCATGTATCACCATTTCTTTGACCTTCTTCAAGACCACATCGCAATCCATGCACAAACACCATTCATCAGCATAGAAAGAGCCTCTTCCACATCACCTAATGAAGCCACAGCCCTTCCTGATCCACAGCAGACCCACAGTGATCTTTTACAACAGAGCGCTCCACAGACAAACGGGAAAGGCAGTCGGCTTGAGCATTCTTCCATCCTGGAATGTGGGCAACGTTGTAGCGATACTCTTGCTGTATGGACGCCAATCTAGCTGAACCCTTAACAGCACCACCTGTACTCAGAACTTTTATTAAGAATTTATGATCAGAGCGTATGCAAAAATGTATACCCCATAAAGAGGTCCTAAAATGTTCCACAGACCAGGCAGCCGCTAGGACCTCACACTCTGTGACAGACTTGTTGGTTTCGCAATGCGTCAAAGAGCACGAAGAGAACGCCACAGTTTATTCTGAACCCGCACACAGCTGGGACAAAACATCCCCCAAACCATGCACCTGGCATCAACAGTTAATAATGTCTTAAGTTGTGTCAAAAGGTGCACAACCCCACATTAAAGTGCACCCTTTTCTTAACAATCTAAGACCTACAGTTGTTAGCGAAATTGGGTACAAATTTGGCATAGTATTCAATTAAGCCCATAAATGACCGTAACTGATCTTTATCACATAGTATGGGTACCAACTTGATCACTTCTAACAGATAAATTTTAGGTCAGACTCCCTGACCTGAAACGGTGTGGCCTAGGTATTCAATTTCCTCTACAAGGAACTTGCATTTCTCCTTCCTTAAAGTAAGAACTGACCCTTTAAGACTGCCCAACACTTACCTCAAGATGTTATTATGTTCTTGAATGATTTAACTGAGGACAAGAATATCATCTTGGAAAAACTTTACGTTTTCCACCCCTCTGAAAAACTCCGCCATGATCATTTGGAATAGGCTGGCGGCCAAGGATAACCCAAATGGCATTCTCTTAAATCGAGATGGTGATATAAGCAGTACGGTCCCTGGAATCCTCATGCAGCCTAATCTGGTGATAGGCATTTTTTAGATGAGTTTTGAAAAGTGCTTTCCCCTCCTTAAGCAACAACAACTCATTTATATTAGGGAGAGGAAATGTATAAGTTACAAAATGCTGGTTCAAACTGCAGAGTTTTACACAAAGCCTGAGCTTACCATCACACTTCTTGGTTAATACTACTGGGGAAATCCATTTGGACGCTTCCACAGGCTCTATGACACCATCTTTCAGCATATTTTCGAGCAGCTCCTTGACTTCCCCTCTTACAACCACTAGTACTCTCCTTAATTTGTGTTTCACCAGAATGGCCCCCTTTTCCACCACAATTCTAGGTGTTTACCCTCTCATTTCTCTCAGCTTTTCATCACTGAACACATCCCTCATTTCACTCAACGCTTCACCAATGAAAATATCCATCACAGACAACACCTGCCGGGAGCATGTAGATCAATACCAATATGCAAGTCAAATTGATCCCCCACCTCAAAATGGGTGAACGATCTTCGGCCACATAGATTTTTCCTACAATTTGTCGTTATTGAAACACAATGGGAAACGAAAAGTATCCCAACGCTTCTATTTTACCCCCTGGTATCCCCTAGGATTAATATCCTTGGGAAGAAGAGTAACATGAGGCCGCTTTCTTTCCCACATCTTATTGGATACATTGGCATATAAAGAGCCAGAGCCCACCATCAGATCCACCAGTTTGTCCAAAACCGGGAACGGTGCCTTAGGTCGAATCCTCCTAACATTTTCTTCAGAGCAAGGAAGCACCACCAATACCCAATCTTCCATTCTCATCTTCCCAACTAAAGTAATCAGTGACAGCCACACTAGATTTTGCAGGCTCTTTACAAACCTGGACATCATGTCCTCTACGCCCACATTTCCTACAGTCATTGTTTGAAGCAAAACACCACTTGGATTCACTGGAATGATATGTGCTTCCTCTCCTGAAGCAGCCTCTAGATCTAGACCCTCTGTGTGCCTCATTATTAAATTTACTGGTAGTAGCTTTACATGTCTCTTCCTTCATCCCGACTCCAGTAATCTCTCCTTCCACAGTCTTTTTTCTACTAATTTGCTACATGCACTGCTCAGACTCTTCCACTACCTTGGCAATGGAGATGGCATCCTTCAGAGAAGGATTCTTTTCTGCCCAAAGACGCTCGTGTTTTCTTACTTAAACACTGGACTATAAGATGATCTCGGACTAACTCATCAGTCATTTACCCAAATGTATATTTTAAAAGACAGCTCTCGTAATCCTGACACAAAGGCATCCAGAGATTCACATGGCTTTTGAAGTGTAGCGTAAAATTTGTATCGTGAAATAATGATATTTTCCTCCTTGGCAACCCTTTTTTACAATCGGAATTTGGCTTCTTGGAACACAACCTCAACAGGCTGATTGTCATTGCTTAACATCTGGGATAAATATTTGAAAATATGATGCGCTTCCAAGCCAATGGTGCCCACCAAAAACGGTTTCTTACACTCAGGAGTGAATTCCAATCCATCAGTAGCAATGTAGTTATCAAATAGGTCTAGCCATTCTTCCCACTGCATGGAAGGTTGACTCGGTTGTGCCAGAAAATGGGGTGGAATCACTATTGAGGAATTTGCAAGAATTTAAGAGCAGAGGGCAATGAGAGGGTAAAGTTCAGATAGCACTGAAATGCCAAAGAGCTTTCCTCAGAAACCAAGTAAGCCTATTCCTATTAAAGACTGCATCAAGACTTTTCCTCTAATGTGTCATGTGATCAGTGACACTCGTTCCTCACAGCAGAGCCATCCCCCAAACAGCACGAAGCCTCCTCCACACAAGCGTGAAGAAAAGCACAGGTAGGCACTCAGAAGAGCAGCACAATTGAGCAGGACAGTCTCGGCGGAGGGCACGTTATTTATTTGGTCACTTCTTTAAAAGTGGGCAGGCGCTACAAGAAATAAAGTGACATGCCGAGCGCACACAACGAAAAAGAAAAACTCTTGTAAGCTGGTACCCGCTGACCGCGCTCCCAGCACGGCTGTTACTCAGCTGCATCCCAACCACAGGCGGCCCCGGAAATTCTCTCATTCCAGTCAGGCGCACATATCGGAACAAGGCGCACCGGCTTCCGGTGCCTCTCAACCACAGACAGCCAAAGGAATTCCCTCAATCCAGTCAAGCGCACTTATCTGTTGTAGTGGCGCTGACCTCAGATGCCTCCAGACGCCCCGCTGACTCGAAGGGAGCGCTCCAAGTTCTTGCTTCACAGACTGTAGCCGCCTGGGCCGTGGAGCTCCTTGCTCCAACTCCTTTCCACGACGTGATCTGATGTCACAGTCACAACTTAAGGTTGGCGATCGTCGCCATAATGTCGAAGTGACTACACCACACACGTTGAAAATGCTGAAAAGGTTTATCTCAAAGACGCGTGTTTACACCACACACGTTGAAAAGGCTCCGTAAACAGAGGGAGGCCCTCTGGAAAGGCTCCGTAAACAGAGGGAGGCCCTCTGGAAAGGCTCCGTAAACAGAGGGAGGCCCTCTGGAAAGGCTCCGTAAACAGAGGGAGGCCCTCCTGGAAAGGCTCCGTAAACAGAGGGAGGCCCTCCTGGAAAGGCTCCGTAAACAGAGGGAGGCCCTCCTGGAAAGGCTCCGTAAACAGAGGGAGGCCCTCTGGAAAGGCTCCGTAAACAGAGGGAGGCCCTCTGGAAAGGCTCCGTAAACAGAGGGAGGCCCTCTGGAAAGGCTCCGTAAACAGAGGGAGGCCCTCTGGAAAGGCTCCGTAAACAGAGGGAGGCCAGCTGGAAAGGCTCCGTAAACAGAGGGAGGCCAGCTGGAAAGGCTCCGTAAACAGAGGGAGGCCAGCTGGAAAGGCTCCGTAAACAGAGGGAGGCCAGCTGGAAAGGCTCCGTAAACAGAGGGAGGCCAGCTGGAAAGGCTCCGTAAACAGAGGGAGGCCCGCTGGAAAGGCTCCGTAAACAGAGGGAGGCCCGCTGGAAAGGCTCCGTAAACAGAGGGAGGCCCGTTGGAAAGGCTCCGTAAACAGAGGGAGGCCCGTTGGAAAGGCTCCGTAAACAGCGGAAGGCCCTTTGGAAAGGCTCCATAAATAGAGGGAGGCCTATCGGCATGGCTCTGTAAATAGAGAAAGGCATGGCTGTGTAAACAGAGGGAGGTAAGTTGGCATGGAGAGGAATACATCTTAGGAAAACTGTGTAAACAACAGTAGTTATGCATGCTAGCAGAGCTGTGTAAATGGGTGAGGGTTATGGTATTGGGTCTTTGTAAATATTATAAGGCACCCAAGCCTGCAGTTAAAATAGCAGGAAAAAGGGGTATCCTAAAGGGGAATCCTAACGGGCTATACAACCATCAGGATAAAAGTAAACTACTGCTGGGTTGATGATGAAGAAATGGTAGCGGGGTTGTATAAATAGAAGGAACTTCTGTAATGCTAGCAGCGTTGTGCTGAAGTCTGAAGCCTGTCTCAGCTCGAGGTCCTGTTGGTCGAGCTTTCATGTGGCACCTGCCTGTCACTCACCCTTTACCCAAGATGTGGTATTAGGGCCAGAGTTGCTGACTTTGGGGAGCCAGGTTGGAGTCTGAGTCAGTTCAACATTCTGTAATTCAGGGCATATTACTTAATGTGCACGCTCCTATAACCAACGAATGGGACCTTGAGTAATGTAACGAGAGAGACAGCGCCACACCTCTTCCACAATATATAAGAACTGCAGTAAATGTGAGGCAAAAGCAAAGCCGTAATATAAGGAAAGACAAATGGCTACCCATTTACTGACTGGTTTCTACAAAGTGAAGCCAGAACATCTGGATAAATTGCGACTTCACTGCTTAAATTAAACGATCTTTTTAAAATATTTGATTTTACCAAAACTCATTAGTCATTAATAATACTACAGCATCGTAGACTGTGTGCAAGAAGAGAGCAGTGTAGATGGCTGTGGATAGGACTCGACCTCAAGAACACTACAGCTGAGTGTCAGAGAGAGCAGTGTGGCTTGGGCTGGAGTTCAAGAACAATGCAGCATCACACAGACAAGTGTGCAGGGAGAGAGTAGTGTAAGATGCCTCGGATGGGGCTGGGCCTAAAAAATCTTACAGCATCACACAGACAAGTGTGCAGGGAAAGAGAAGTGTAAGATGCCTCGGATGGGGCTGGGCCTAAAAAATCTTACAGCATCACACAGACAAGTGTGCAGGGAGAGAGTAGTGTAAGATGTCTGCGCATGGGGCTGGGCCTCAAAAACGCTACAGCATCACACAGAAAAGTGTGCAGGGAAAGAGAAGTGTAAGATGCCTCGGATGGGGCTGGGCCTAAAAAATCCTACAGCATCACACAGCCGAGTGTGCAGAAAGAGAGACATATAGATGGGTGCGGAAAGGTCTGGAGTTAAATGACACTACACCATGTCAAAACTGAGTGGGGGGGGTGAGTGGCTGGGGTGGTGCGTGAATTTTAAGAACCTTTAAGTTTCACAAGTCTGAGTATGAAGGGGGAGAGCTGTGTGGAAGTCTGGGCGCGGGCTGAAGCTCCCAAATACAACAGCATCAGAGAGCTAAGTGTGCAGCCTCAGAGCGGCCTATTATTTTTGAAACTGCCTGCTAACAAGTTCGAATCTGGAGAGGTAGAGCTCTGCATGTGGTGTGGGCAGGGTGAGTTTCGGGAACAGCACGATATGATCACAAAGATACCAGGAGAGTGTGCGTGCTTGCAAAGCGTCACCACTATCTGAAGAGGGCGATACTACAAGGCAGGCAGGTTTATAAATAACCCCATGGTAGCAGCTGGTAGACGAATCAGTACAACAGCTAGAGGCCCCCAAGCTACTGACAGCGCAATGCACAGACACCACAGGCCACACGCCACCAACAAGCCTTCCATAGAACGGCCATATGTATCTATCATATCAACACTGGCACAGGGCGCCCTCACCAAGGTCACATCGCCCCCTCTCAGCCATCAGTGAGGGCCCCCCTGGGCACCATTCCTCGCCTGCTTGCACTGGAGCTTTGAACGGCGCATGTCACCCAAAGCCACTTCCCAGACCGTGTTCACTTGTGGTTCCAGGGGCCACATCTCCAATTCCAAGCAGTCCGATACAACTGAGCGAAATGTACATTATTTTGCTGCATGCTCTACTTCTATACACTAGTTTGGCACTGCAGCGCCCCATCAGGCACCTCTCGTGTTACCAACCATCTATTTAACCATATCAACGGCAAATACAAAGACATACAAGAATCACTGGCATTCAAAAATAAATCCAGCTAAATCGAGGTGTTGACACCCTGGAGACTCCGAGGATAACATGTAACAAACGGGAATGCCTTTCAGCTGGAATCTGGTGCAAAAGGGAAGTTTATGTCCAAATCCGGGTCCCAGCGTTTAAATTATGTTCTTGAAGGCGACAGGGGTTGGTTCTGGGATGAACGAAGTGTACTGATACCCACATGAGACCTCCGCTACCCTGAATGATCTACCCCGCGCTACTCCTGGCGGGCTTTAAGCAGCACACTGAGATACCATTTCTGGCCACAGGTCATAAAAAGTAGTGACGCGAAGAAGAGTGAAATGACAACAGCCACAATAAGGGAGAATGTATGTGCGTGTGACCGGATTAATACATAACGTCACAAAACTACACCGACAATAAATAAAAAATACATACGCCGATACTGTCCTATTTTGCTCTGGGCACCATGTAATATGCCATCCGCCTGGATATTCCGTTTCTTTACTGTGGGTACCGCATGCCACATACCCCAAGTATAGCGTCCCTTCTCGCCATCTGTACACTAGATACTAGATTCCGGACCAGTCTTGCTCATGGTTCCCACATGCTTGCCCTGTGCATCCTATCCTGGTCCACTCCAGCAGCCCTGGTCGTCTCCATGGATACTGCCCTCCCTCTACCCGCTGGTACCCTGCTTGTACCATCCTCAGCAGCGTGCCCTTCAGGGGCACTGAGCCACATCTCCTCCCAAAGATCCTGCACCCAGATGTCAATGTATTGTTCTTTGTAATGGGCACCGTGACCCCTTATGTCGGATACTCTGAACCATAATCCTGGGTACTGCACATACCCTCGCCCCACGGAGCCCACACACTCTTGCCATTTACACCCTGCCCAATCCGGGAGCTCTGGGGGTCCCAATGAACACTACATTCTCGCCTCATGCTGGTCTTAACCCTGCCCGGAGCGCCCCCTCAACCTGTCCAGTGTGCCTCTTCCCACACTGCCCTCAACCTGTCCAGTGTCTCTCCTCCCACACTGCCCTCAACCTGCCCAGTGTCCCCCCTCCCACACTGCCCTCCACCTGCCCAGTGTGCCTCCTTCCACACTGCCCTCCACCTGCCCAGAGTGCCTCCCTCCCCCAATGCCCTCCACCTGCCCAGTGTGCCCGCCTCCCACACTGCCCTCCGCCTGCCCAGTGTGCCCCTTCAACACTGCCCTCCACCTGCCCAGTGTCCCCCCTCCCACACTGCCCTCTACCTGCCCAGTGTCCCCCCTCCCACACTGCCCTCTACCTGCCCAGTGAGCCCCCTTCCACACTACCCTCAACCTGCCCAGTGTGCCTCCTCCCACACTGCCCTATACCTGCCAGTGTCTTTTCTCCCACACTGCCCTCTACTTGTCCAGTGTGCCTCTTCCCACACTGCCCTCAACCTGTCAAGTGTCTCTCTTCCCACACTGCCCTCCACCTGTCCGGTGTGTCTCCTCCCACACTGCCCTCTACCTGGCCGGTGTACCCCCTTCCACACTGCCCTCCACGCTGCCCTCTACCTGCCCAGTGTGCCCCCTTCCACACTGCCCTCTACCTGCCCAGTGTGTCTCCTCCCACACTGCCCTCCACCTGCCCAGTGTGCCCCTTCAACACTGCCCTCCACCTGCCCAGTGTCCCCCCTCCCACACTGCCCTCTACCTGCCCAGTGTGCCCCCTCCCACACTGCCCTCTACCTGCCCAGTGTGCCCCCTCCCACACTGCCCTCTACCTGCCCAGTGTGTCTCCTCCCACACTGCCCTCCACCTGCCCAGTGTGCCTCCTCCCACACTGCCCTCTACCTGCCCAGTGTGCCCCCTCCCACACTGCCCTCCACGCTGCCCTCTACCTGCCCAGTGTGCCCCCTTCCACACTGCCCTCTACCTGCCCAGTGTGTCTCCTCCCACACTGCCCTCCACCTGCCCAGTGCCCCTTCAACACTGCCCTCCACCTGCCCAGTGTCCCCCCTCCCACACTGCCCTCTACCTGCCCAGTGTGCCCCCTCCCACACTGCCCTCTACCTGCCCAGTGTGTCTCCTCCCACACTGCCCTCTACCTGCCCAGTGTGCCCCCTCCCACACTGCCCTCTACCTGCCCAGTGTGTCTCCTCCCACACTGCCCTCTACCTGCCCAGTGTCCCCCCTCCCACACTGCCCTCTACCTGCCCAGTGTGCCCCCTCCCACACTGCCCTCTACCTGCCCAGTGTGTCTCCTCCCACACTGCCCTCTACCTGCCCAGTGTGCCCCCTCCCACACTGCCCTCTACCTGCCCAGTGTGCCCCCTCCCACACTGCCCTCTACCTGCCCAGTGTGCCCCCTCCCACACTGCCCTCTACCTGCCCAGTGTGCCCCCTCCCACACTGCCCTCTACCTGCCCAGTGTGCCCCCTCCCACACTGCCCTCTACCTGCCCAGTGTGCCCCCTCCCACACTGCCCTCTACCTGCCCAGTGTGCCCCCTCCCACACTGCCCTCTACCTGCCCAGTGTGCCCCCTCCCACACTGCCCTCTACCTGCCCAGTGTGCCCCCTCCCACACTGCCCTCAACCTGTCCACTGTCTCTCCTCCCACACTGCCCTCTACCTGCCCAGTGTGCCCCCTCCCACACTGCCCTCTACCTGCCCAGTGTGTCTCCTCCCACACTGCCCTCTGGGCCTCCCTCGGGCTCTGATCCCAGCTCGCCCCGAGGCTCCCCGGTGTCCTGTATATCTGGTGCCCTCTGTGCCCTGCTGGACACTGTGACCCTCTATCCGCAGGTACCCGGGGTCGGCACCGCGTCACCCTCCAGCCCCTGCCACCCCTCGCACTGTCATCATCTCCCAGTGCCCCCACCCCCTCCTCCCTCACCTGCCCATGGACCTGGCAGGTAGGTACGACCTCCACCCGCCCCCTCGCCCGCCGCCGCCTCTCACCTGGTCTCGGATCTTCATGAACACCATGGCCGCTCGTGTGGCCGCCCCCCGCGCCTCAAGGCCCCCGCGCTGCCGCTGCCGCCGCCTCCATGCCCCGGGCCCGGTGCCGCCGCCTCTCCGCAGCCAGCGCTCAGTCCTTCGTTGCTTTCTACCGCCAGCGCCACAACAGCCGCCGCCCCCACGTCGCTCCACTCTCAGCCCGCCGCCCATTGGCCAACGCCGGGCCTCGCTCTCATTGGCCCGCTACAAAACCACCGCTCATTGGTTAGCACCGATACCACCGTCTCCTTGGAAAAGGGGCAACGACTAAGTGAAGGCACCGCTGAGTAAAACATGCTGTGATTGGTCAAGTAGCTGTCAATAACGACGTCTGCGAAGACCGGGCAATGTCATGGAAATTAAAGAAAGACTTCTGCCGCGGCTGTAACCCGTGCCTTCGGTTACAGCTCGTTTCAGAATGGCTGCGTTATTTTATATTATGGTTTTTTAATGTAGCGCTTTACAATTTATAGTAGTGAAACCCATGTTAGTGGTGTAGCCATATGCTTCTTTTATCCTATTGATTTATTTTATTTTATTTGTTTTTATTTTCTGCGTTTGTATATAGAGCGGACTTTACCCGAAGCTGTCCGAGCGCTTCACAATAGGAACAGTAATGATACATGAGGAGAAAATTACAGGACAATAAATTACACAAAAACAAACGTTAAGTTACATGAGGCAAAAGTGACAATTGTGAGCAAACAAAATACAAGAGGTAGCAAACAGTGCATTACAGGAGGAAAAAGTGGCATGCGTGCAGGTTACAAAAGCGTACAAAGTACAAGTAGAGGTATAGTGCTGCAATAAATGGCAGCCAATCAAACACAAGAACAAACGTTACGTAGGCAGTGGTGGCACTTGTGCAAGTATTGAAAGCAAACAAAATGTGAGAGGTAGCAAACAGTGTGTTACAAGAGAAAAGAGATGTGTGCATGTTACAAAAGAGTACCAAACACAGGTAAAAGGGTAATATTGCAATAAATGGCCGACACTTATTGAAAACATAGAAACATAGAAAACATCCCTGAGCTCCTCCCTCTCAGAGAGGGAGTTGTAGCCCGTGCCGTGACTGGGCATCACAGCCCAATTATAAAACATGCCACCACAGCTGGGTGAGGGATTTCGACCTTTTAAAGGGATATCCCTTTGTGGCTTGGTCTCTCCTATGACAGTAGTTTTGTTTTTCAGACCCAAAGGTTCCTTGAGCGTGATAAAAGTTAGGAGAGACCCACGCTGCAGAGGGTCACATTGACCCCAGCAGGGCTGCAGCTGTCATCAGCAAATTCATGGCTGCATCTGCCATGATCATCATCTTGGTCTGATCAGGACTACAAGTCCCATTTGCCCAGTTGGGTTGTATCTGCCATCAGCCGGATGACAGCTGCATCTGTTGTGACATTTGCATTGGCTCAGTTATGGCCGCAATGACCATCATTGGTCTGGACATGGCTAGCATAGTACTCGCTGCCAGCATCAACCACAGCAGCCGCAATAGCACCTGTGGCAGAGTTGCTGCATCCCAGGACTAGGCTGGGCTCACACTTGACTAGAGACATGGTCTACGCCTGGCTTGACTGGCAGCCTTGGACTATCTTCACTCTTTGCAGAGGAGCGGTCCAGTCTGCTCTAAAGGTACAGAAAAAAAGACTATTGCCTACCTGCTACACTTCCAGGAAGTAAGAAATGAGAAAACCAGGAACTGAGTGCGCATTTGACTCCTGGAGGAAAATTAAGACTGCACTTGATCCTGATTCAGCTGTTTTCTGACTACTAGAGGTGGGGCCAACCTAAGCGGGGTCATCCAGGTGGGACTAGACTGTGTAGGGCGGGAGGACGCTCCTTCCGAGTCTTGGCTGCAAAGCTGCGGAACTCTTTACCGCCCCACATTCGCGAAATTGATCAGCTGCTGAAATTCAGGAGAGCCATCAAAACGCATTTGTTCCCTCATCCTTTTTAGGTTCTTGTGTTTCCTCCCTTATACTGCTGTGTTGTGTTTGGGTACCCTTCCAGAAGCGCCGGGACGCCCCTTGGCTGGGGCATCTGTGCGCTATAGAAGTGTTATTAACATAAAATGACCTAACATAACTAGCAAGGAAAACCGGTGGGTGGTAAACCACAAGGGAGGTACGGGCCCAGGATTACTACCCTGTACACTAAGCCAGGTTGTGTAGTGCGTAGTACTGCTGTATGATTAAAAGTACTTTCATTTTCTTAAAACGCTAAGCACTATGCTGGACATTGAAATTATTACTAGCCTGATTTAAAGTTTGTTGGGCAGGGTACTCCATATCAAATGCAACAGAGTATCCTTTTTGCTAAAAACGTGGTCCGCCTGCCTCATTTGGGGAAGGGAGGACCATATTGTCTTTTTTTTCTGTCAGTCACCGCCTTAAAGTAGTGAGAGACAGAAAAAGAACAATAATGACCCCCACTCCATGGAAGACAACTTCCAGGGCGGAGTGAACTTTTTGTTTTTCAGAAACAACCCTGCTTTGGGGGTTTGTTTCAGAAAAACAAAACATTTTGGAAATGTTTGGCGAATGGCTGTCAAAATCAACAGCGTCCCTCCGCCAAATGGTTTGTACTCTGGAAGTAATCGTCTTGATGGTGGTTCTTTTCAAAAGACTGAAACAACTTTTACAACGCACTACCATTACAACAAAACTTTTACAACGCAACATCCATTACAATGCATGCATTTACAATGCAACAATTACAACGCATGACACTACAACGCACACTACTACAACGCATGTCATTACAACGCAGTCTTTACAACACATACCATTACAACGCATAACATTACAACACATACTACCCCTACACTATCCAACACTTACCCTACTGTTGCACCCCCTGGAGTTAAAATAGTAATTTCTACCCCTACACTATCCAACACTTACACTACTGTTGCATCCCCTGAAGTTAGAATAGTAATTTTTACCCCTACACTATCCAACACATACCCTACTGTTGCACCCCCTGGAGTTAGAATAGTAATTATTACCCCTACACTATCCAATACTTACCTTACATGCAAAGTAATGTTATGCGTTGTAATGGTATGTGTTGTAAAGGTAGTATGCGATGTAAGGGAATGCGTTGTAAAGGTAGTTTTTAAAAGTTCGTTGTAAATGCATGCGTTGTAAAGGAATGCGTTGTAAAGGATGTTGCGTTGTAAAAAATGCGTTGTAAAGGTAGGCGTTGTAAAAGTATGCGTTGTAACGTCATACATCCACTGAGACAACTGCTGGACCAGCAGTCATCTCTAAATTTGGCAGGCAGTAGCCAGTCAGGGAGGCTATTGCCTGCCACTGTTAAATCTATTTAAAGATAAAATGCAGAATGTCAAAGCATGCCCGTTCATTTTGTCGTCACCAAGTGAATGTAATATAAAGTGGAGGAAATGGAAGAAGGTGTTTGTATATTATGCTAGAGTGTGTGGGACTTTAGGTTCTAAAAGGAAAACATTGCTTTTATGAAACTGGGTCCCGAAGGAAATGAGGTGTGTGACCACCTCCCAGAGCTCTCACCTGAAGATGCAATGCTCTAAATGAAGATAAGGTTTCACAATTTTGAAGAACTACCACTTTGTGAATTAGACTGAGGAGTCTGTGGAAAATTATGTGTCTGATCTAAGAAAGTTGACATCCACCTGCAAGATTGGGGGTAATCTGGAAGAGAGGAGACCTGTTTATATTGTAATGTATTACTAAAAAAGTGAGAGGCAAGTCATTGCTAAATTATGAGCCACCTTTAACTGAAGTGCTTGAAACTTGAATATTGTATGTCGTGTATACAAAATATTAAAGGACATGGTGCTTAAAGAAACTGTGCAATAGGTCAAGTCCAAGTAAAATGAGCCACATGCACAGAAATTCCAAGGAAATTAGAGAAATGTCATAGGAATTTGGAGGAGGAAGACAATTTTGTGCCTAATTTCCTGAAGTATTTTGAAACTGGCAAGGCTGTTTACAAAGGTATGAGCACAAGACTAAGCTAAGAGGGGGGCACATCCCAAGTAAGCAAGGTGAGAATCGTACCGATCATGGTAAAGCATGCAATAAAGGGAGGATTGAGAAGAGGTGATCAAATGTTTGGTCCCAGTGGCCCCAGTGTTTGTGGCCCAAAAACTGGCAGGTGAAGTTAGACTAAGCCTTGATCTCTGAGAATTGAACAAGGAAGTGGTAGTATATAATTACACTCTGCAAAAACATTACGGGGATGACGATGATGGTGAAAGGAGGAAAGACCTTGCGTCAGCATACCGTCAAGTCAAATTGAATGGAGACTCAAACAATCTGACTGCATTTGTTACTTTTAGGTTTTTGAGAACACCCTTTGGCCTGAATCTTAGCGGCCACTGCATTTCAAAAGTCAATGGAAATTATGCTAAAAGGAATTAGTTCATGAGGCTATATCAGGATGGGAATAGGACACTTTACCCCACAATTTTTACTCCGCATGGCTTTAACCCGCCTTTGTTACTCCGCAATAACTTTTACAACACATGGCTTTACAACGTATTTCGTTACAACGCATTCCCCATTCCAACGCAATTACTATCCTAACTCCAGGGGGCGTTACTTTGGTGAATGCGTTGTAACAGTAGTGCCTTGGAAAAACTTGAAACATGTTACCAAGATATGGCAAAGATGTCCCAAGAACTTAATATTTTAGGGAAGAGAGTGCAAGGCAACATGCTTGGCCATGAAGATGATAGAGACAATAGGCCAAAATTGTGGCCCAATGTCACTCTTCATGGTTAACGCAGGCAGGTGATTCTATAGAGGCATCTCGGTGTAGGAGAGAAATACTAGCCACAAACCTCACACCTCTGCCACAACCACTTGCACCATCTCCACCTGCACCAGCTCAACCACCCATAACACAAACCCAATCTCAATCAGTCTCGCCACCAGTATTTCATGGACAGAGTAGTAGGGGGAATGCCCCAAAATGTTAAAATATAAAAAATTACAACTAACACAATCACTGTAAACATTTTAGACAAACAAAAATATGGGCCTTTTTTTAATAAAAAACATGTGTCTAACTTTCATCATGTTTACGGCTAGATCCTGGATGCTGCCTGTTGAACATCTGGAAGCCTACAGACCTCAACCGAGCGTTACAGACATGGGCCACACTGGGATTAGCACTAGCGAAAAGGAATATTGCAAGAAACTGGGGGTCAGGAACAGCCCCCACACGAACACAGTGGGAAAATGATATGGACACGGCAATGGTGGCAGGAAGAGCAGTCTATCTACATAGGGGATGCCCCAAAAAATGGTCTAGGATATGGGGGAAATGGAACGAATCACGTGGAAATATTTGTGAGCCAACACAATCTACCACAGACCCTGACACTAACCCATAGACTCATACAGTAAGCTTATGGCTCACATACGGGAGGACCCAGTGATACTTGAATGTATGCATCAATTGTAGATTGCAATCTTGACAGTTGTGTACGGTTTTACTATATGATTGCTTATCACTGGCCAGGTTGCCTTTAAACGCAGATGGGAGGCAAAGTGGGGGTGGGGCTGTGAGATGGGAAAGGTCGAAATTAAGCCACAAAAACTATATTACAATGATAGAATGTGAATGCGAAGAACCAACCCTTATCAATGATGTTGTCTATGGAGAAGTTGCTGTTAACAATTGTTTCTTGACATGCTGAATGTATCATCCTGATGAAACTCTTAATAAAACATTTATTAAAAAAAATAAAAAAAGATAGGAAAGTGTTATATGTGTTCTGATCCTTGATTACCTTGAACGTGTAATGCATTAAAAAAGTCATTCTAATATAGAAAGCATCTTCTATCTAAAACATTTAATTTGTTTGACATACAATTCATTATTCAGAAAAAAATAAACAGCGAGAAAGACATTATTGAATGAGATTAAATTTTTTGATACATTAAAAAATGTTTTTACAGCCATTTTTCAGGGGAAATGATAAACTATCGTTGAGAAAGGCCAAAACGACATAAATTTGAGTCTTACAGCAGAGGAATTCCTTATTAGAAGACAAAATAACTCTAACGAAATGGCACCACGCATGGACAGTAGTCAACTCTTACACCCACCAAAAACCACAGGGATATTTAGCCTCACATTACAGTCAACATTTAAAAAAAGCTTTTTTAGCTTATCGAATTGGCATGCACTACTCAAAGGACTTAAGGCCCTCTTGGAAACATCAAGTCGAAAGTTCAAACTGTAGATTGTGAGGATACCAGAAGGAAACTTTGACGCATCTGTTATGTGCATGTCCAGCCCTACTAGTTCTGAGAAGATGGCACCTACGGGCCATCTTCATCACATTAAAGATCCGCACCTGCCGGCAAGCAGTGACAAGTTGGCTAGGAGGCACATCATCCATCTTGGCATGTCGGGGAGTCAAATTTATGACCAAGGTAACAAAGCCGATGCAAGAAATTGAACTGATAAAGGCGTCTAATGCCCAGCACAAATAGTGGACCAAGGAAGGAAGTTTGTGGTGGCAGAAAGGACAATACCCACAATTTTGCTAATGAACTTAATGTATTTTAATGGAAGAAATATGACCAGTGTTGTCCCGACCTGGGACAGAATATTTAATCTCTTATCGTTTTAAAATTGTAATTTTTTATCTTGTTCGAATATTGTAACGATTTTTATTAATCAAACAATAAAATGAAATTGAATTGAATTGACATAAATTTGAGTCTTACAGCAGAGGAACAATGCTAATGTGGAGGGGGGAAGGCAAATAATTAAATTGTCAGAAAATATCTGTATACAAAGAGGAACAACACAAGTCAATGGTCCATAAACAGTGCAAAAACAAGAGTCCCCTGTCTTAAATTATTATAAAGTCATTCCCCTAAGCCAGAGAGGAAGTCTCATTCATGTTTCTGGTTTGGGAAAAAAGTCTCTGGCCATCCTCGCTTGCTGTCTTCACCAGAGCAATGTTGAATTCCTCCTCTGATGTGGACGTCCAATGGATGGCAGAGGCAGGACCAGACACCCCACAGAAAGAAGGAAACGCAGGGGATGCAGGGCTGACAGATGGACAGGGTGATGGGACAACAGAGGTGGGAGGGGGGCCGGGGGGGTTGGGGATGTAGACCATCTACCAAGGAGGTCATGAGGCCACATAATGTTCAGAGCTGTTCAGTGATCATCTCTCTGAGTATCTTGACCTCTCCCACTAAGTACTGGATATCCTGGAAGATCACTCCCTGATTCTCTCTGACATGCCTTAGGGCCTCCTTGAGAGCAGCCAAGGACACATATTCGGGAAGAAAGAAGTGGGCTGCACAAGAGGGCTGTGAAATGTTGGGGGCGGAAGTGTCCCTCAACTGTTTGTATTCTTCTGGGAGGAAGAGATGAGACCTGTGTAGGGGGTGTATACCCCGATGGAATGGGGACCTCTGGAGTTAAGGATGGACTGGGTGCAGGGCCAGGTGATGCTGGGGTCTACTCTTCATACACCACAGATTGTTGCTCAAGGCCAAGTCGGGACCCAAGATCTGCTGGTGGTGTCCACAAACCCCAGGTCTCCAGTTGCCTCTTCAACCTTCTCCTGGGGCGGAATTATACAAAAGTCCTGGGGGCACAACAGGGATTTGCGCCCACTTTGCATGCCCCCAGGGTCCTTTGGTATTCCAGAAGGGCTTGCAGGCGCTTGTGCGGCCCCTTCTGTAATATAGATAGGCTGGTGCACATGTAGCTATCATCAGAGGGCATTCCCTCATTTGCATGGGGGCGTGGGAATCTCTTTGCCTCTGCACCTGTGCTTTATTATATATGCGCAGACGCAAAGATAAAAAAGCTGTCAAGTGGTGCGCTGCCAGTGAGCCACGTAAAAAATGGCACACTGTCAGAGCGGCCCCTGATGGCAGCCCTCTGGAGGGGGTGAAGAGGGTCCTATGTACTCCTCAGACATCTCCTTGCAGGCGGCTGCAGTCACTCACTGCACCCACCTACAAGTGGATCTCTCACCCCTCTTAAAAGTGCAGGTGATTGCAGCCGGATCACTGACAGAATATCGACTGAAAGAATATCGACTACCCAAAATATCGTTGACAAAATATCGACAGTCAAAATATCGAGTTCCAATCTACAAACAGGTAAGTACAAAAATATCGAGTACAAAATATCGTTTACAAAAATATCGTTGTAAAAAATATCGACTTTACTAAAAACAATGTTTAATTACATTAATATAAAAAATTAATTACTAAAATATAATTAACAATACTTAAAATAACTTTTAATAATTAAATAATTATGAAAGTAAAAAAACAAAAAAAATTCATCATATTTCTTAAAACATATATATATAGTAACAAAATTTAATTAAATAATAGGCAATATTGTATATGTACCCCAAAAACCCAAAACTTACCCTGAACCCTAAAAATACCCCTTTACCCAAAAACTGAAAACTGACCCTGAACCCTAAAAATACCCCTTTACCCAAAAACTGAAAACTGACCCTGAACCCTAAAAATACCCCTTTACCCAAAAACTGAAAACTGACCCTGAACCCTAAAAATACCCCTTTACCCAAAAACTGAAAACTGACCCTGAACCCTAAAAATACCCCTTTGCCCAAAAACTGAAAACTGACCCTGAACCCTAAAAATACCCCTTTACCCAAAAACTGAAAACTGACCCTGAACCCTAAAAATACCCCTTTGCCCAAAAACTGAAAACTGACCCTGAACCCTAAAAATACCCCTTTGCCCAAAAACTGAAAACTGACCCTGAACCCTAAAAATACCCCTTTGCCCAAAAACTGAAAACTGACCCTGAACCCTAAAAATACCCCTTTGCCCAAAAACTGAAAACTGACCCTGAACCCTAAAAATACCCCTTTACCCAAAAACTGAAAACTGACCCTGAACCCTAAAAATACCCCTTTACCCAAAAACTGAAAACTGACCCTGAACCCTAAAAATACCCCTTTGCCCAAAAACTGAAAACTGACCCTGAACCCTAAAAATACCCCTTTAATTTAACATAATTAGCAATTAATCAATTAAATTAAAGTAATTGCCAATTACATTTTAATTAATTAAAAAATATTTTTTAATTTACAATTATTTAAATATTACTACCAATTATTAAATTTACATATTTAATTAATTATAATTAAATTACTTCCCACCCTATTCCCCTATAAACCCACAACCCGCTACAGAAAATACATTATTTTAATTTACATAATTAGCAATTAATCAATTAAATTAAATTAATTACCAATTTAATTGTAAATAATTAACATATATTATTTAATTACCAATTAATTAATTATTACTACCAATTAATACATTTACATATTTAATTTATTATAATTAAATTACTTCCCACCCTATTCCCCTATAAACCCACAACCCGCTACAGAATAAAATTACACAATAATTTAAAAAAATTATTAATTAAAAATAATAATTTAAAAAAATGACACTTTTCACATATAATATAACATAAAACACTATAAATAATTAAATATTATTTACAAAACTATATTTTTTACTATCTAGATTATATACTTGGATATTTTCACTGTCTATATTATTTACAGTCGATATTACTTCACTTACCTTAAAAACGATATTTTGACTGTCGATATTCTGTCTAGTCGATATTTTCTCCAAACGATATTTACAACTCGATATTCTTTCCAGTCGATATTTTGGAGTCGATATTATGTCTGTGCACCATTGCAGCCTGCACAGTGAAACACGGAGCCGCTTTGAAGCAGCCACTTGAATGCGCTGCCCCCAGGTCAGCATGACTTAGCGGTTGCCCTGGGACAGGGCATTCAATCTAATACAGCGCACTCTCCTTATTTGTGCTGAGAGCACCTTTCGAAAGGTACGCCCGGCCTTAACAGGGAAAACATCCTATGTGTCTCCAGATGGGCACACTACCCCTGCTGATGGTGGTTTCCTCCTCCTCTCTGGTGGTGGAATCTATTTGTGCCCAATTCCTAGTCGAGGATCTTCTCTCTTGTTCCGGGTTCTGCTGACATGCACCTTTGTTAGCCAGGTCTGCTGAAAAGAAATGTGAGAAAATAGAGATATTTTAATTCTAATATTCAATAATGCATATCAGCATAGTACAAGAGCTGACATTGTGGAGTCTTTAACAAACTTGCTGCTATCCTAAGCTTTGATACTAATACTTATGCCCTTCAAATTAGTTAGAAAACTAATTTGCTATCTCTTGAATGAGCATTCATAGGAGGTGACACGTATGTGATCCGTGATCCATTAGACTGCGCATATGCGCAGGCACGCAGCCTTGCTCGACATCGCGGATGTTTGCTGCTGCGAGTGCTTGGAGATGGAATTTCGATTTGCCCTGACCCACGAATACGGAGTTAAAAAGTAGTGACATTTTCGCCCTTTCCATTCCGACAATCAAGCGTACCTTTGAACCTCTAAGTGGGCGCCCTTATTTATTTGAGGGCACGTCATGTGTGCACCAGACGAGGAAGCCGTCCCGTCCCTTAGGATTGTTTAATCCCCTGTAAATTAAGCTCTAAGTACCCTTGTCCTGATGAAGCCATAAGTGACAACTGGCGGAAACGCGACCGCGACTGCGTCGACATCATTGTGATAAGGAGTCCCCATAAATTTGCATTGTTTGTTTGATTTCATGCGCCCTGATAAATATATTTTGTTTAAGAGAATCTATATCTCAGGCGCTGCAAGGATTTCCTTTTTTGATGTGTATCACTCTAAGTTAGGAGTGGATATTGTGAGACGTTTATTTTTATTTTTGTAGGGTACACTGTTGTATATGTAGTGTATATATTGTAAATGTGAGATGTATATATATTGTATGTTTTATGATTTAATATAACCTTGTTCTTGTGTGCCACCCTGTCCTGTGACACGTATACATGTCCTTATAACTTGTGAAATTTGATTTGATTGCAAATATTTGTAAATAACAGGATAATTAAATATATCTTGTTTAAGAATTAAATGCTGAATTGATCCCTTAGTACCATTTTTTTCCTACTTTTTCATCTTTTTGATGTCCCTTGCTCAGGTATGGGAGGGTGATTTGGGCAGAACCCCTTTATAATGTTCTAGCCTTGCTTCTTCCAGCGCCCAGACTCTCTCTAGGAGGCACTCACCGCTCCCAACACCAAAGTACATCACATGAGGGAGGCATGAAAACCCCTTTGACTCTCTTCTTGTGTGACAGGCAGCGCTCCAGGAGGCAGAGCACAACCATTAAAGACAAAGGGGCTGCTGCTTTCATTTACGACTGGAGTCTGTCAGGAGACCGACGCCGGGCTCTGTGGCTGTATATCACACCGCAAAGAGAGGGTGAAGAGGAGGCTTTGGGGACAGAGCTGCTGACTTTGGAACTGGAGAATCAGGTTCAAGTCTCGGTGCTCACGCAAATTGCTCCAATACTTTCAGGTCAAATATGAACAGGGTTGAGTCGGGGTACCACGCGGGTGGACGGCGTCCCCCCACTTATTTTACCATGGGGACGCCATCCCCCCTGCCAAACAGCAGGACTTTACTCCTTGGCCTCTCTGGGACGATGAGCTCGGCTTCTTTCGTGACGTCACTTCCTGTCGTGACGTCACTTCCGGTGACAGCGTCTTCCCACTTCTTTTTTTACGACTTGTGCCCTGAATATGAACTATATCAACTGCAAAAAAATAAACATTCAGCGTAAGGAATGGGCAAATACTTTTTCACTCATCCACCTTTTTGTTCATCATCATCAGTTCAGGCTGTGCACAGTACAAAACATCTCGTGTTTGATTCAATCGCTGATAAAGTTGCTCCATCTATAATTAGAATCTAGGCCACACATACGGCTCACATGATCTCTGACTTGGCTTTTAGTTGACTAATAGCATTGTCATCAATGTGGGGGCAGGAATGTTTCTCAGTTCATGTTTAAAAACTCTCACTTTTACTTAATACTTCTCAATGCAGAGATATAATCTGATGTACTAAGGTGAAACCCTTCCGCATTTTTTTACACATTTTGAGACACCTTATCATATTCTAACATGATCTGTGCTGCTTGATTGGCATGTTGCATATTTACAAGGGCCAGCGTGTGAGAGGGATCTTAAGGATCACTGACATAATATCGAGGGACATAATATCGACTATCAAAAATATCGTTGACAAAATATCGACAGACAGAATATCGACTTTGTATCTACAAACAGGTAAGTACAAAAATATTGAATAAAAAATATCGTTTACTAAAAATAGTTTATAAAAATATCGACTTTATTAAAAACAATGTTAAATTAAATTAATATTAAAAATTAATTACTAAAATATACTTAAAAATACTTAAATTACCTTATAATATTTAAATAATTAACGAAAGTTATAAAAAAAACTTTTTACAATCATATTTGTTAAAACGTATATATATATAGTAACATAATATAACTAAATAATAATCAATATTATTACCGTAGGATAGCAGAAGTGTAAAAATTACTATTCCCACTCCAGAGAGTGCAACAGTAGGGAAAGCGTTGGATAGCGTAGGGGGAAAAACTACTATTCCCACTCCAGTGGGTGCAACAGTAGGGAAAGAGTTGGATAGCTTAGGGGTAAAAATTACTATTCTAACTTCAAAGAGTGCAACAGTAGGGAAAGCGTTGGATAGCGTAGGGGTAAAAATTACTATTCCCACTCCAAAGAGTGCAACAGTAGGGAAATCATTGGATAGCGTAGGGGTTAAAATTACTATTCCCACTCCAAAGAGTGCAACAGTAGGGAAAGCGTTGGATAGCGTAGAGGTAAAAATTACTATTCCCACTCCAGTGGGTGCAACAGTAGGGAAAGCGTTGGCTAGCGTAGAGGTAAAAATTACTATTCCCACTCCAGTGGGTGCAACAGTAGGGAAAGCGTTGGATAGCGTAGGGGTAATAATTACTATTCCCACTCCAGTGAGTGCAACAGTAGGGAAAGCGTTGGATAGCGTAGGGTTAAAAATTACTATTCCCACTCCAAAGAGTGCAACAGTAGGGAAAGCGTTGGATAGTGTAGGGGTTAAAATTACTATTCACACTCCAAAGAGTGCAACAGTAGGGAAAGCATTGGATAGCGTAGGGGTTAAAATTACTATTCCCACTCCAAAGAGTGCAACAGTAGGGAAAGCGTTGGATAGCGTAGAGGTAAAAATTACTATTCCCACTCCAGTGAGTGCAACAGTAGGGAAAGCATTGGATAGCTTAGGGGTTAAAATTACTATTCCCACTCCAAAGAGTGCAACAGTAGGGAAAGCATTGGATAGCGTAGGGGTTAAAATTACTATTCTCACTCCAAAGAGTGCAACAGTAGGGAAAGCGTTGGATAGCGTAGAGGTAAAAATTACTATTCCCACTCCAGTGGGTGCAACAGTAGGGAAAGCGTTGGATAGCGTGGGGGTAAAAATTACTATTCCTACTCCAGTGAGTGCAACAGTATGGAAAGCGTTGGATAGCGTACAGGTAAAAATTACTATTCCCACTCCAGTGGGTGCAACAGTAGGGAAAGCGTTGGATAGCGTAGAGGTAAAAATTACTATTCCCACTCCAAAGAGTGCAACAATAGGGAAAGCGTTGGATAGCGTAGGGGTAAAAATTACTATTCCCACTCCAGAGAGTGCAACAGTAGGGAAAGTAAATACTTCATATATTATTTTAAAAAATATAAAGTAATATCTATAAAAAATGTATTTAAAGTAATTATCAATTTAATATAATATAACAATTATTCAATTAAAATTACAAATTAAAATTATTTATTACTATTAGTTACCTGTTATTCCAAATTAATTACAAATTAACAATTAATTAATTAACAATTAAAATTATTTAACAATTAATTCAAATTAAATACAATTAAATAAATTAAATTATTTAATTAATTATAAATAAATTACTTCCCACCCTATTCCCCTATAAACCCACAACCCGCTACAGAAAGTCAATTAGTAAAATTAACATAATTATCAATTAATCAATTAAATAAAATTAATTGCCAATTAAAATGTAATTAACTACCCATAAAAAATTATTTAACAATTAATTCTAAAAAAATACCAATAAATATTTTCACATATTTAATTAATTATAATTAAATTACTTCCCACCCAATTCCCCTATAAAACCACAACCCGCTACAGAAAATAAATTAGTAAAATTAACATAATTAGCAATTAAACAATTAATTAAAATTAATTGGCAATTAAAATTTAATTAATTACCAAATATAAATTAATGAACACTTAATTAAAAATGAATACCAAGAAATAAATTTACATATTTAATTAATTATAATTAAATTACTTCCCACCCTATTCCCCTATAAACCCACAACCCGCTACAGCATTAAATTATGCAAAAATAAAAAAAAACAAATTTCATTATTTAAAAGTAATTGTAACATAAATACACAATTATCACACATATAATAACATAAAAAAACACTATAAAAAATTTGATACTATTAAAAATTCGATAATTTTATTCACCTATATTATATACTTTGATATTTTAACTCTCTATATTTTTAACATTCGATATTACATTACTTACCTTAAAACGATATTTTTGATGTCTATATTCTCTCCATTCAATATTTTGTAGTCGATATTATGTCTGTTTACCATATTCATTGCCACTTGAATTTTACGGCAAGGGCCACTGGAATTATGTGGCAGAAGAGGACCAAATTATGCAGTAGGGTTGAATTCTGCGTCAAGCAAAAGTAAAGTAAAGTCCACATTTGTAAAGCACACAATCACCCGTAAGGGTCTCTAGGCGCTGGGGGCCGTCGGGAAGATTAAGCGAGCTATTGCCCAGAGTCACATGGTGCTGGGCTAACCTGCCGCCGGAGCCGGGGATCGAACCGAGGTCCCCAGATTCCAGCGTCAGTCGCCCTGGCCGCGGCGCCACACCTCTTCCTTGCAATGGCAATGGCAAATTATGTTGCCTAAAATACCACATTTTGTGATAGTATCATTTTGTCATTTTTACAGATGGTAACAATGTCTGGGCAAATGTCTCACCTCATTAGTACCAATTTAACACCCAAAGACAACAATTAGCAAAAGAAAGGTGGCCACTCAACCTTTGTAAAGCGTCTTTCACTTCGCAGCACTAAGGGTAATTGCAGTTTTAGTAACTTTTGATCCATTCAAGCTATAAACCATTTTTTGGGTTAAAATATGCAGATTATAAAGCAGATAATGGATTATGTGGCACATGCCGCAAATCGATAGTTATGCGGAAAACGCTCGAGCTACAAAATTGCATAATTCCAGTAGCCCTGACCTTAGCACACGGGCGTTTTTTCAAACATAGGCTTTGGACTGGAAGGGAATCCTTCCAGTACAAAAACTATCCTTGAAGACTATTCACACTGTTTTATGCTGTACAGTGCATCACACATGCACAGATTGAAAAATATGTTTGGCACGTCCCTCCGTGATGCCACAGATGCAGAGCTGCCACTGCGAGAGTGGCGCGTGGTGTCGGGTGCGGAGCCCGGTTCCGTACATCCAACAGTCTCCAGTCAAAAGAATGCATGGGCACTCAAAGTAGTTTAAGGCACTTTAATGTACAAAATACAGCCCAGCAGGGATGGATTTCGTCCAATTTTTTTATGCGATTTTATATAGCGCGATCATTACCCGAAGGCGTCAGAGCGCTTTACATAAGAATCAGTTGCAATACATAAGGACTTAGGATTACATGAGTTACATCAAAGATGCAAACAGAAAAAAATTGGAAATGGAGAAGTGGTAAAGTCACACAAGGAAGAGATACAAGCAGAAAAAAATGCAAATGTACAAGTTGTAGAGTCACACAAGGAAGAGATAAAAACAGAAAAAATTGCAAATGTACAAGTTGAGCTTGAAAAATATGGAGACTTTTAAAAGTTGCTCAACTGTTACGCCGGCCTCAAAGAGATAATTTTGGGGCTCAAATTCCTGTCTATAAATGTTAATAGATAAGGAGTTACTTCAAAACCCATGGGTAATTACATGGAAATGCCAATGTACCAGCCATGCTATGCCCCCTTGATACAAAGTAGTGCAGTGTAGGGCATAGTGCTACTTTGTGTTACCGTAGGCAACTTTCCCACGTAAATCATGATTTGCGTTTGGAAATAAATCCCACCTCAACACTGTGTGCTGGGTTTGTATTACCTTTGTGATGCAAACTCACTCAAAGTGTTAGTAATTCTTGAGCAGAATCTCTAAGGAGTTACTTGTCTATATTATTAGAACGATTTGCATTATTAAACGAATTCAAGGATTCTAGCTGACCAAGGCAGACCAAATGTTGCTGTGATATGTAGAATTAGAAGGCAATGAAGAAGCCAAAGGCAAGAGGCCTCTGAATCATGAGAGAAAAATGGTTTGCACCTGGCATTGAGCATGACAACTTTCTGCAGACATGTTCCAGATTGTAAAGAAGATATTAACTCCTTATAACAGCTATTATTCATGTATTTTTCTTACAGAGTGCAACATCATAACATTTGCAAACCTTTAACATTTCAGGGGGGACTAAAAATGTAGCTGTGCCAATTCACTTAACTGCACATTTTTGGCAAAATGGTTGGTCAATTTTCACTCGCTTTGCGGCACCTCATATTTATCTGCAGCGATGTTCACAGAAGCATGTTTGAAGCATGTGTATGAACTTCATGTCCCTCACCCAACACCTCCTGTATAGGCCACACTACATCCAGCATCCTTATCAACCATGCATCCCAAAAGAGTGCCCAGGATCACAATGTAAATTAGAATACATCATAGCTTTTTCCAGAGTATTAAACACTATGTAATTACAAGGAGACCAAACAACCACACGAGTGTTCCTGTTCTAAAGCCATCACAAGTGGTGAGGTGTGGAGCTGGGCTCTTAGTGCAGCAAGGGTGGAGGCAGCTGGCGGCACCTGGCCTGGCCAAGGCCCCCTGCCCATTACATTTTTACAAAAATGTAAAAGCATACAATACATGAATTGTAATTGCAGATGCATAAATCATTGCCATGAAGAGTGTCAGTGTTTCAAAGGAGCAGCAAAATTAGTATTAACTGGGGCAGCATTCCTAGCAGCATCACAAGCCATCTGGTTGACCCCCACATTTGAGGGTTTAGATAGGAAATGTGCACATAAACCAACATTGAATACTGAACGTTCATCATGGTGTGAGCAGAAGAGTCCAATTTTAGCAAATCAGAGTACAGAAAATTAGAACACCAAAGTGCCTTACCACCTACACATTATCTCACTACATGAATATTGATTCAGCCCCACATGCTAATGCCATCCGGGAATGACAAACTAGTTGCAAAACAACAGTGAACTATTGTGAATTAATATAATGCAGTGGGCAAGCAGAAGAAACCTTAAAGTTTGTAACATTACTGAGCCCATGTTAGAGAGACTTCATCAAGACAATATCATTTGGAAATAAACAAGCATAACTTTGTTTGACTGCGCGCAACAGAAATAATAAACAGTGAACACGCAGGGTGAAACATTCATATTAAACGATATGGCGTAGAGGCCTAGTTGGCATAAGTTGTGAAAAGGTACTTTAACAGGTCACTGCAAAATGATTTCAAAGGCAATAGCATCAGGAAATTGTACACATGTCATTTTGAACTGTAGAGCTATATTATGCACATTGCTAACAATGCACAATTTTATAAATGCACAAAAACATTTACAAACTCCCCCCTGATTATTGTATAAGCACAAAAAGCCACAATAAACTATAATGCAGTCTGCATCACTTTCTGCTTCTTATGATTTGACCCATCCAACATCTCCAGTTGATTATACACTTGGTCTTGGGTATTTTCCATTTCAATTTCATCCCACTTTCTCTTAGACTATCTCTCTTTCTTTTTATGCCCAAAATTTAGAAACAGTAACTCAGAAAATGTGTTCAGGTGAAACTGAATAATTGCACAAATCAACACAATATTTACTGCAGATAGTATGGTATAAACATATCTCCACCCAAACTATCAATTCACTTGCCAACCTTGCTAAAACCGTTTCGAATTTCACTACCCAAAAACCTCCTGGTTCCCAAAAGCTATACTCTTCTAAAGCTTGGACCTCACAAGAAATATTAGTTATATATTTGAGACCTAGGCCTTAATAACCATACTATTATTTGGGGTGAAGGGACAACACTCTCTCACCTTCAAAACCCCACAGACACCACCTTCCTTCGCAAAAAGGATATCTAGGGATAATGGTTTTTGCATATTCATTGCACACATAACAATTAATTCTGCAATTATTTGTGTTAGCACACCAGCAAGGTTAGAAGCGAACTGATCCACAAGAGTAGATAATCTTCTAATTTTCACATCATTCACAGCCACTCCAGTAGATGGGCTCATAGTCCCTAATACATCAAGAACATTCTCTGCCCAAAACCATGCTTCTCCCTCTTCTAACTAACAGCATCACTCATCTCATTCATAATGATAAACTCTAGAAAATACTAAAGCCAGGTAGCTAGAAACCACCCAATTATGTTGGAGATTAAAATAGGCACACATAATAAATTCCTGTAAGAATTGGTTCTTCATCATCCAGGAAATCACCACTGATAACATAACTTCTTTCACTCTCACTTTTCCCCACAAAATCTATTGATATACCTCCTGTAGGTTCATGATGCACCATACGCAATTCACCATTATCTCATGCTCCATTCTCAACCATGTTTGCAAATTCGAAAATCTAAATTTCTCTTCAGTCTGAATCTGTTCTCTAAATTTCTCTTCATCCTTCCAGTCTCTCCAAATCTTTACTCTCCTTTTATTATATTCTTTAGCAAAGTCTTGCTCCTATTTACTCAAACTACACACATATTCCCTTTTAGTCTGCTTAGTGTTCAGGTTTGGTTGTGCAACTGTATTCAAATATTTACCATAAGTTACCCTGTCCCCAATATCATCACATACAGGAAGACCCTCCAGTGAAGCAAGGAAGTCTGATAAGTACCATGGTAGAAACTCTTACTTATTAAATATACTAACATCAACATTACAAGAAAGGCTACATAAAATAGGTAGTTGTAAATGCGTTGCACCCTCACCTGCAGAAGAAGGGTGAAAAGTACAAACCATACAGTTCATGATCCCCATAAGGTCAACATATTCACCCAACATATTTGCTTAGAAATTATACCTAAACACACTAACTAAACTTTCCCTGTGTCATTATGTTGTGTTCAGTTTTATAATGTACTGGAGTCAAATCAACCTGTGTGACAACATATTCAACAAGAGAAATTAGGCACGAAAATAGGCAGAATAAGGTTATTCCTATCACTATCAGTGAAATCATGCGAACAATTATACAGCATTAGCCGTGTGACAGTTATATTAAGATAAAAAATTAAACTAATTAATGAGTCAAAAAGTAGTCTTCAAGAAACTTTTTTTCAAAACAACAATAAATCTTTTTTTCTTCTTTCTTCTTTTTTTCAAACAATCAAAAACAAAAATCAGACTGCAACTTTTTTTTACTCTATTCATTAGCTCAGTTCATATATTCAATACTCTTATTTTTTCACGTGGATACTTTCTTGCAAAGTTCAAATCTTTAAATTAAAAATGTAATGACCATCACGATTTGTGAAAAATCAAAATAGCTCTTTGTCTAGATGTTTTAGGAAATGAATGGCAACAGTTTATTGAATTGTAGTCCTCCACATCTAACTCTCCTCCTTTTTCTTCCGACACAGAGGCAAGATACACCCATTCAGGTGACGTGTACTTCATGTTTTGGAGTTCTCTTTCTTATTGGTCTTTTGACAATAGGCAATTCACCATCACTGTTCTCAGAATCAATTTAATTTATTTATGGGTCTATTATTTTTTCAATTAATTTTCTCTACAACACCAGATGATTGAGGACAATAACTACAATGTAACATTTGCTCTATCTGAAGCGCTATACAAGCCAATTTAAAGATTTCATTTTTAAATGAGTTCCTCGTCCTGTCTCAAAAGAATTTTCTGAAAGTCCCGGTCAGCGAATCCCTTCTTACATGTGACCCTGCAAATAGTGGTCCTAGGACACCAGGAGTACATTTTTATATTCAGGAGTTATTCAAACATCATTAAAGGTCTTTTTACAACCTGCTAGTCCCCATTTCTGTCTTTCATCCTCCGGTGCCACCTCATGGAGATTTCTGAATTCGCCTAATGGGGTTTGTATTGAGTGTAACAGAAAAGAATTCACATAGTTTACATCTTCTGCAGTATTTGCACTGTGTTCATGTCATTCAGGGTCTTTCACTGTGGTTTGCTCATCTGATCTCAGAGTTGCATGTGCACGTGTGCAATAGTTGCCCACTTGGCCAGCATACTTGTTTCCTACAATGTCATCACCGTCCTTACAGATTGTTGCGTTGCTCCTAAAAGATCACAAGGATTAGGACCATTCTGGTGAGAGTACCAGAACATGTCATAAAACCCCTTTGTGACCACAGCTGCCATAAATCATGTACCACTCCAAATACATACTTGCTATCCGTGTAAATTATCACACACAAATCAACTCCACCAGGGCATCGAACCCTGTCTAGCATATCCTATGCAAATGTTGTGGTCCTGGTCAGGTACACCAAAGTAGGACTACAACATCTTATCAATACACTGCATGGATATGTTGAGGAGAACCTTCTCAAAGTCAACATTGACAAAACCAAAATACTGTCAATAACCGGGAATAAAAAGTCCCACTCGTGGTTCCTTGGTACAAGGGAAATCGCAAATTGCTCCGAATATAAATATCTTGGCGTCATAGTTGACAGGGGAGGCCGTTTTTCAAACCATCTTGAGGCCACCAAGAGGAAAGGCATGCTGATTGCGACAACACTTAGACAACTCAAAACCTAACTGACCGGGCCTACCTTTCTGCCACTGCTTCATGTTGCTCAAGTTAAAATTCAGTCATCAATTACCTATGGCAGCGAAGCACTAAGATGCGCTGATGCGAAATTGCTGGACACTATTATTACAAAAGCGTACAGAGTCCTCTTAAACTTACCATCCTATACTTCACAAGCCCGGATCCAGTTAGAACTAGGACTAACAAAACAACTGCTTGCAAGGCGAGGATCGTATATTAAGTGTTGGTACAAAATAAAGAATTCACATGAGAACACACTGAACCACCTGCTTTGGCAAGATTTGCGTAGCAGTTCCACTGCTCCGGCAAAGAAATACTTAGAGGAGTCGCTGGTTACCACAGGACTAAAAGAACTATGGGAAATCTCCCTACTGCATGCACAATTTAAGCATGCAGTAAATAAGGGCATAAAGAGACTTTCCTTTATAGAGGACAAAGCCACCTTTTCCCATAGGCGCCACGCCTGGAGGATTCTGAGCACCTATAAATCACCCGGGTTACAGGCTTACTTTGGACTGGGGTATTGCAGGAACTCAAAAGAAGCCTTCCTAAAACACAGGCAAGGAATCCTACCAGCCATACCTCATCTACAACCATGGCTGAGAAGTAACTGCGGGACAACATGTATGTTATGTGGTGCAGGGAAAGAAGATACGGAACACCTGCTATGTTCCTGCACGAAGTTAAAAGACGAAAGAGTAGCTCACTTAAAAACCACTCTTAACGAATACAGTATACGCACAAGGAGACAAGCAGCCGTTGCATGCTTCGACCCAAGACTCCCGTTATTAAATGGGATGTTTGTAAAAAAAATGTAATAAGTTGTGCTCAAACAATCCAACATAGACATTGGCGGTTTAGAAAAATAAGGAATTATGGACAGTTCTCAAACCCTGATTTTATAACTACTGCATTTTCTTAACAAATAAAGATCTTTCCTTTTTTCTTTTAAATATTTGTATTGATGAAATGTGTATCTAAATGTACTTTTGTAATGGTTTTAATTAATCAGAAACAATAAACATTTTACTTACTTACAATAGTAACTCCACCACTTGTGCTGAAGTTACGTTAGGCAGGTACGATGTTTCAATAATTACTGAAATAGAGCAGACTGCGGAAGCAGATTTTAATGGCCCAGATGGTCTATCAGACAAGATCCATCTACAAACAAAGTGAGATCAGCCATTTCAAAAGGAACATCTTTGATACCAGTCTTGACCTGTTCTTGTTTGTTATATGATTCTTTAACCTCACGCTGGTGTCGTACGCTGACGACACGCAGCTGGTCATCACTCTAACTGAGGGCCCCTCTATTTCAGCAGCGAAATTTAGAGATGGCTTAGCGGCAGTTGCGCAATGGATGACACGCAACTGCCTACAATTGAACGCTGGGAAAACAGAGGTGCTGCTCCTGGGAAAAAATCCCGGCTACTGGAGTGAACATTGGTGGCCGTCCCTACTTGGCCCCATTCCTTCGCCTAAATCTGTGGTGAAGAATCTGGGTGTCTGGCTGGACTCCTCCCTCAATTTCCAGACCCACACAAAGAAAGTGGCAGCTACGTGTGTGGGTCTGCTGAGGAGTCTCTATCCGATACTTGGCTTCTTCGACCCCAAAACACGCCAACTGATAGTTCAATCAATCATCTTGGATCGATTGGATTATGCCAATGTTCTTTATTTAGGCCTCAATAAAGCAGAGATTGCACGGCTGCAACGGGTACAAAACTCAGCAGCCAGGGCTGTGGTGGGCCTTCCCCGCAGGTGCTCTGCTAGAACTACCATCCAGAAGCTACACTGGCTGCGTATTGAGTCTCGAGTTCGATTCAAGACTCTCACCACTGCTTTTAAAATTCTCAGATCAGATTGTCTTGGACTCCTTCGCCCACTCCTGGCATCCTACACCCCCCAGCGCGCCCTACGCTCCTCAGGACAACACCTTGTGGTTGTCCCTCGAACCAGGCTTGGCAGAATGGGTGGCCGTTCTTTCAAGGTTTTGGGGGCGAAACTTTGGAATTCCTTGCCACTTTACATTCGCTCCATGACAAATCTGATGGCCTTTCGCAAAGCAATCAAAACATATTTGTTTTCCCTGACTTAATCCCCCTGTTGTGTCACTCCCTCCCCTCCTCCCCTCAGGTATCTGTTATGGTTCAGCGCCGGGACGCCTCGTTGCTGGGGCAGCTGTTTTGCGCTTAATAAAATATTAACATAACATAACATAACATAACATTCACGCAGTCGTGTTCTAGTTCATTATCATTGTCATTGTTTTCATTGCTGTCTGAAGCAGGTAGCAGAGTTCAGAGAATTACACCTTCTGATTGAGATGGTCTCAGCTGCCAGTATGATTTGCTCATACTTTGTACGGTGACTGTTTTTCAGGTGTTGAGTTTGTTGTGCAAGTCAGCAAAATTTTAGCAGAATGAGGAAAAACACAATGAATGCAGGTCCCATTAAAATCCCTACACTTTGTTCAACTGTAATGCAGCTGCAACCACCTTCAAACTGTCAGACTCCTCCTTCCAGAATCTACGGGATTGTGCCGATGCTATAAGGGGACCACCTCTCACTGGCCCCAGAGTCTGAAGTATGAATACACAGACTACTGGGATAATCAAGCGAGGGAAGGAAAGAATGGGAACAGCAAGGAGGGAGACCTGTGAAAGACAACAAGAGACACAAGGAACATACTATAAGTATCTGTGGATCACAACGCTACCTTGTTCCCTAGTCCCCCCCTCCTGATAGGAACATTTACTATTCTGCTCTCCTACCTGTAAAGGAAAATACTGTTGTCTTTCAATGCAAGGAGAGAGTAGGGTGATACCAGGCTTTTACAAAACTGTAATGGGAAACAAAAGAACACATTGGAACTACAGACTCTATTTCTAACAATATATATAATAGTCTTTGTTCTACAACATACCCAAGACAGTCTGTGCAATAATCCGTAGTTTGTAAAGTTCCACCGATATGATAACCTTATGCTCCTCTCTCCTGTGATAGGATAAATATAAAGGATTGTAGACAGAAATCAAATTTCAACAGCAGACAAGGTTACTGCCTCTTAACTATGTCTGCACCACGATATTGTCGCAGATATCCGTCATATTCCCAGCAACTCTGCTAGGATGGCCAAGATATATTGTGCAGAACTGTACCAGGTAATAGTTTCCCCGCAAGAGACTAGGAATCAATGTCTTCAATGGGGAAACTCAATAGCACCACAACTGTTCCCCACAACAAGACGGCGGAATGCCTGTCTTCTCAAACGGGGAAGCGTGAACTCGCTCAGCCGAGAGAGTTCACCGAAACTGAATTCCTAGTTCCGGCAACAACGGTTTCATGCAGGGCGTGCCTCTCGCCAAATAACAGAAGTGCACCCAACGATAAAGGGAGTACAGCGTAACCCTTCCAGGACCAAAGAAATGCGAGATAGCATATAACAAAGAGCTCTTACCGCCTCCTCAAAGTTGCTACATACCGACCAGGAACTTCGAAGAGAATTATCGGCAGCGATGCAATCCCCAGAAAGAGTTTTGTTTCCTCTGCTGCGTGTCTCTCGGTGCACGTACAACGTGCGTACTGAGCATGCTGGGAAACTTAGTTTTTTGCCTCATACTTCAGGGTGTAGCGCGATTTGAGTCAGCGCTTACCGGACAGTCCGAATCCTGACACAAACAACCAGTAAGAGCTACAGCTACTGAATCTAGCAGAGCAGGAAAAATAAGCAACAGGTCTCATTACCCCGTGTTTTGGGTTAGAATTGAAAGCAAGCAACCACTCTTCTCATAACAGGAAAACAAAAATCCCTTATCGTAATCATGCATTCCGAGGGCTGGTGCACTACACAATTTTTCTCTTAATTCTCGGATGGTCTTCATGCGTTTGTCATCAAATGGTACTGGTTCTTTGATGTCACTGTGAGTCAGCCATATTAAAGGTTTCGCAGTCAGGGAACAGTTTGGAATTCACTGATGACAGTAATGAACAACATAAAGCAAGTCCCAGCCAAGTAAATTAGCAAGACTCGATTCATACAATATGAACTGATGACTGTTCTCCATTTACCCTATTTTAACTGGAACACCTGCCGTAACCTGAATAACAATCTGTTTATTGATAATGCCTACAACTTGGACTTCTTTTTCCAAGAGGGGCAGGTTTGGAACCTCCACAAAACACACTATAGAGTAGGTAGCACCAGTATTGATAAAAAATGATACAATGTGGCCATTCACCACATTATCTACATATGGACCACTCTGTTCTCCCTTTAAGACTGCACCACATCTGCAATTCTCACTCCCCCTCCAGGTACCGTCATTGTGAATTAGTCAATGGTTAGAACGGAGGAAAATCATTGCTCAGATTTAAAGTGTTCTGTTGATATCCTAGATTCTGGAATAAATGGCATCTTGTTTCTCATGTTTTGTTGCATCACTGGAGTGATGGGCCCTGATTTTGCACATTCTGCATCGGTGTTGGTTGGGCTGGGGCACAATTTGGCATCTGAGTTGTGTTTCACTGCATCTGGGGGACAAAATCACTAAATATTCGATCTGGATTCTGTCTGCACTCGCACTTCCAGTGTCCTGTTTTACCACAGAAATGACAAGCAGTGATCTTCTTTAGCACATTAATCTTTGCATTCACTCCAAAATTATTTACACTCCCTCTATCACAACCATGTATCTTCAGCATCTCGTTCCTCACTCCAACACCTTGCATGGAATGTACAACACTCATTCCACATATCTTAGGCTGCATAGAATCCAAATTAATACCAGTTGCCAGATTTCTGTTGTTTCTTTGAATCTGCACTGTATGTTGAATCATCAACTCATCTTTAATCTTTTTCTGCTTTGCATCAAACAGTCACTGCAACATTTAGCATACTGCTCGATGCTCTGGATCTGCCAACACATCACACTCTGCTGAATATGAGAACTAAGCTCCGGTTGCAAACCCAAAACCAAACCTGACACGAATCTGCTAACAACTTCTTTCTCAAGCTCTTCAACTCCACTGTACTTGCTATAAATTGCATACTCCTTTCATAATAAGTATGCACCGACTCTTTTGGCTCTTGTGTAGATCTCAATATTTTTTTTCCAATTTACTTCTGACTCAGGCACTTTCTTTTTCAAATGTTCTATCAATGACTACATTTTCAACAACCAACTCAGCTGGAGCATTGTTTAGTGGAACTACACATGCCTCCTCAGTCGACCAAGCAATATAGCCTTACGCTCCATCCATAAATCACTATGAACAACAATCTCAAATAATGTACCCTAATCAATCCAAAGCATCTTCAAAATTGTTACCAAATTACAAACTTCTTTATATCACTTGTCAGGTTCCTTTCTCAGGGCCATGTTTATGAAAATGCAATGCAGGATGTCCCTTTGCAGCACTGCGTTACAGGGAAAGGGCAGGAATGTGCTCTATTTATCACAATAGGGCACCTTCCTGTCTTTTCCCAGTCCTGACGCACAATGTGCTGATTAACACCAACTCCAGCACCTTTGAACCATGGTGCAAGGGTGCCTGTGTTGCAAGCAGGATTGTTTTTCTGCAGGAAGGGACACCTTCCTGCACAAAAGCAATCCACTGAGGCATGTTCCTCTTTCTACGTGTGCTGCATAATGCCACGTGACTATAACACTGATAAAACACCTCTGCAGCAGTCTCATCCATCCGCGATGGTCCACAAGCTGGAAGTGACTCCTGTGCGAGACCAACTCCTTCCCTTGTTGAAGGGTAAGTGGGCCCTCGGAGCAGCGGATGGCGTTTGCGTCGTCCACAGATCGCCATGAATTGTTCTACCAAGATGACATAATCTGAAATCGAAGGACTCTGATTTAATATTAAGCGAGTGGCCCAAGCCACGCCAAGCCAGCCTTGCTTAGCTATGGTAACATAACTGTGACCCTGGCTTGGCAGAGACAGTCTATGGTATGGCTAGGACATGCAGGTGGCACCGTGCCAGGGCCTGAAAAGGGTGTGGATGGCCAGAGGTGCCAGAATAAGTGTGGCTGAAAGTGACGTGGATGGAAGACGCTACAAGGAATTCCTGGAACTACTTCCTCCTGAGCCCTAGGACATTGCAAGGGGACTGTCTGGGCAACAGACTAGCAGATCCTCCCATCTGGGAGATACTGGAGGGATTTAATCTCTCAAGTATGAGGGGAAGGCTCTTGTTGAGCAGTTTCAAGATCCTTGCAAACCTTGGCGATGGTGTGGTCTCCTACCTGCAGGGCATTGGCCTCCGACTCCATCATCTGGGCCTGCCACCTGTCCTGGCCACGGGCGCTCATGAGTGGAAGACGGGGCCAGGCCCTCCCTCTCCATCGCTGGAGGCCACCTACGCCTCTGGTGTCAAACGATGTACTGAGGGTTAGGGGGGAAGGGGGTTAAGACAGTGAAAGTGCTCCCTCTCTCTCTCTCTCTCTCCCTCTCTCCCTCTCTCCTCTCTCTCTCTCTCCCTCTCTCTCTCTCTCTCTCTCGCTCTCTCTCTCTCTCCTCTCTCTCTCTCTCTCTCTCTCTCTCTCTCCCTCTCTCCCTCTCTCCTCTCTCTCTCTCTCTCTCCCCCTTTCTCTCTCTCCTTCTCTCTCTCCCTCCCTCTCTCCTCTTTCTCTCTCTTTCTCTCGCTCTCTCCTCTCTCTCTCTCTCCCTCTATCTCTCTCTCTCTCTCTCTCCCTCACTCTCTCTCTCTCTCTCCCTCTCTCTCTCTCTCCCTCTCTCTTTCTCTTTCTCTCTTTCTCTCTGTCTCTCGTTCTTTCTTTCTCTTTCTTTCTCTCTTTTTCTCTCTCTTTCTCTTTCTCTCTCTTTCTCTCTTTCTCTTTCTCTGTTTCTCTGTTTCTCTTTCTCTCTCTTTCTTTCTCTCTCGTTCTCTCTTTCTCTTTCTTTTTCTCTCTCTCTTATTCCCTCTCTCTCTCTTTCTCTTTCTCTCGCTCTTTCTCTCTCTCTCTCTCTCTCTCTCTTTCTCCCTTTCTCTTTCTCTCTCTCTCTCTCGCTCTCTCTCTCTCTCTCTCTCTCTCTCTCTCTCTCTCTCTCCCCCCTCTCTCTTTCTCCCTCCCTCTCTCCCTCTCTCCTTTCTCCTCTCTCTCTCTCTCTCTCTCTCTCCCTCTCCCCCTCTCTCCTCTCTCTCTCTCTCTCCTCCCCCCCTCTCTCTCTCTTCTCTCTCTCTCTCTCTTCCTCCCTTCATCCCTCCCTCTCTTTCTCGCTCCAAGGGCTCCTGCCCAACAATGAAACAGAAGCTAAGGCTTAAACAATATGAGTGATTACCCAGTCCAATGACTCTCCTTTTATCGGCATCAGAAAGACAAGCATTTACAATGCAACGGTTTCGCCTTTGGAAAAGTTTGAGCTATCGGCATTGTGAATTACAAACTTTTTATTTATGTGTTGGTTTTGAAAACAGATAAATAAATGGCATTGTCATTTACAATGGCAATAGCTTAATCTCTCGCAAATGCGATTTGTATTGCATTTTCAATGCAATAGGTCACGTATTTAAGCAAGTTTATGCTATTGACATTGCAAATAATTCGTTTTATTTATGTTTCAAAAACCAAAACATAAATAAAAGGTCTCACACTGCTGTCTCTCACACTGCTGACTCTGCCTTGAACACACCCACTGCTGTCTCTCTCACACACACTGCTGTCTTTCTTACAGACACTGCTGTCTCTCATACACAATGTCTCTCACACTGAAGGTGTGGGTTGTTTCCAGCTCATCCCGGCTCCCCAGGTTTAAAAAAAAAAAATCTGATACGATATAAAGGGCTTTAATGCTTTTGGGTCAAGTTCCCGATATAAAAAAAAATGAACAAAAAAAAAAGTTGCATTACCACCTAAACAGAAAACTCGCTACTACTAATATATGAGGAGGACACTACCAATTCTAGTAAACAAAAAAAACACCAACGCTCCAATTTAAACAGAAAATACACCCCCCCCTTGCATGCAAATAGAAAACATACACGCTAATACAGCACACTTCCACTTATACGTAAACAGAGCACACACTACAGCTTGTATTTAACCAGAACACACACCACTTGATTGTGAACAGAAAACACACAACCACCAGAATGTAAAACAGAAAACACACAACCACCAGAATGTAAAACAGAAAACACACAACCACCAGAACGTAAACAAAATAAATACTGCCAATTGCGGCTAAACAGAAAACCCTACCATTTGACTGTGAACAGAAAACACTACCACTTGCACGTAAATAGAGGAAACACTACCACTGGCAACAAAATACAGAAAACACTACAACTCGCTTGATTGCCAACAGCAATCCTGAGGGCCCCGGGATTAAACACGTGCCAAGTTAGTGCTGGGTGAGTGACTGAGCGCAAAGATGGAAAAGTGAGGGGATAGATGGGCTGCTGGACTAGTGGGTGAGAGTATGAATGGATGAACAAGGTCTAATAAGTACAACTAGGAAGGAATATTAGGAAGGAAGGAAGGAAGGAGGGCTGGGGACGGCAGCAGCAGGTCAGCCGCCGCACGGGGGCAGAGACTACAGTGCAGGCCATGACAGTAAAATAGAGGCAGGAGTAGGACAACTCATGTCATTGAGAATCAGAAGCAGCAGCACGCCAAACTGAGGCAGCAGCACGCCGCCCGAGATAGAAGTGCAAAGACCGCAGCACAGTGCGTGCTCACTGAAATAGAAGCAGCACAGCCTGACTTTAGGCACAGGCGACACATTACAAAAATACAGACATTTAAAATACAGGGAGTACAAGCTAAAGCCTGACGACACTAAGCCCACGGATATCTGCACAGTGAGTGACCCAGGCACCACAAAGCAGTTCGCGGCGACTGTAACCAACGGAAATCTGTACAGTGAGCCGCACTAAAAGACAGAGGGACTGAGGGAGTAAGGTGCCTCATAGTGAAACTCAGAAGCAGTAACGCACTGCGTCACACAAAGCTCGAGGACAGTGGCACAAGGACTGTCACGGAAAGAGGCCGCATGGCAGTGCATCATGCACGCCGGTAAAACAGGCTGAACCTAGTCTGCCAATAAAATTCAGGCATATCAACACAACATCTGACACTAAAACCTAAGGGCAGCAGCGCCCGGCACCTAGTACCCAATGGCATCATCGTCTAACACTAAGCTCACAGACAACCCATCACCTAGGCCTAAGGCACAAATGTATAAAGACATTTTCTCCCACTAAAAACGATATCAGAAGAGTAAAAAGACCGACCAGATGGGAAGATAAAAGTTATCTACACAATACACAGCCCAGTGTTTGGGCAGCACACACTGCCCCATCAAAAGCTCCACACGTCGTGTTATGTAATCCCTCTAGTGCAGCCCCTTTCCATACAGCAGTGGGACCCGAATTCGGTCAAATCCGTCTTTTCTGGATCGGGAGCAGCGCAGATTGTCAGAAGTACAGTCTTTGGCCTCTTTGCTGAGACTACAGAGGCTTGACTCCGCACTTCGCGTGTGCCCGCAAAACCTCTTACCACCAAGGCTTATCTTCTTTAGCAGGGACGACTACAGGCGAATCGCTTCACTGCCTTCGATATAAAGGTTTCAGTCACTCATTTATTCGAGTGCAAATGAATTACATCTTTTAGTCATTTGAGTAAAAAGCCACGTGCCTAGATAATTGTGTTTACCTATGTGTGGATGTCAGACGTCTTTAGCGCCGAATGCTAAATAGTGCTGCTTTTAGGCGCTAACAGAGCTACTACCCCCCTGTACTGAGCTAACTGACTGTGCTGTTGAAGACTGTAGTGACTACGAGTTAATGGTGATAAAAAGTGCTTGCAGGGCTAGATCAGAGCCATTCTCCGGCCAGTGTCTCCATAACCTCATAGTCTGTTGGGTTGGGGCAGAGTCAGTCGTCAAGCCGCGCTCCTGCCGGCCATTAGCCCCCAGCCAGACCGGCCACCCAGGGTAAGCTATGGCCAAGACTCGAGGGCAGATTAACTGCAGAAATGACAGGAGTGAATAAACCCCATCAGGAGACGGGGGGGAGAAGGAATCCGGGAGGCAGGCGAGGCATTCACCAGGAAGAAAAGACATTCATTGACCAGGCGCCGCAGGAAGCAGGGCGATCTGCAGACACAGCAGCCACCCGCAGTCTTAAGTGTCACCTTAAAATAGATAGATTTTCTTTTCGGTGGGGAGAGGGTGCAGAGGGGGACAACAAGGGGGTGGGGAGAATCAAACTCCACAGGTGGGATGGAGAAAGGTTTTGTTGGCGGGCTCCTCCCCGAGGGGGCAGGGACTCGAGCTGGGAGGCCGGGGCTCGGCGAGGAATAAAAAGACACATGGCGCTTGGAGCGCGGTAGAGGGTACAGCGTCCACGCCGAGTCGCCTTCTCCCAGGAAGCAGCCAGCGGGCACGGCTGCGGGCAGCACAGACCGGTGACTGTAGCACCGCAGCACGGAGATCAGACGGGGGAGCGGCCCGCACTGCAGAGGCACAGGTCCTCGCCCTGCCGCAGACAGGGGCTGGTGCTCGGGTGATTGAAAGGGTGCCCACAGAGGGATATCAGGGTGCTGCGCCCACAGACCCCCGCCACAGGGCACGAGAAGCCAGCCCTAGGAGGCACCTCCCCGGGCGCACCTGCCACCAGCCCTCGGCCTCGCACAGCCCCGGACCCATCCTGAAAACTTCAACGGGAAATGGAAGATGAAGCACTCGGAGAACTTCGATGAGCTACTCAAGGCGCTAGGTGAGTGCACGCGGGAGTGGGGAGACCTCCCCTGAGTGGAGATGGGGTGTTGGGTGAGCCTTCGGGGGCGTCAGTCCTGCGTGAACAGTAGGTGGGCGCAATGGCAGTGGGTGAATTATCCTATCGGTCAGTATGTGGGCGACGACACAGCCCTCTCTTGCTGTGGGCGAGTGAGTTCTCCAGGTGAGTCGGCGGTGCAGTTGGTGAGTCATGGACATGGATGGGTGAGTTCTCCAGTTGTTGTGGGTGAGTCCCGTGGGAGGTGCGGGTATGTGCTGGTGCTGTGCTGCGTCCTATGGGAATGGGTGGTTGAGTTCTGTCGGTGCTGTGTGTGAGGCGTTTGGGAGTGGGAGTATGGGTTAAATTGGTACTTTGGGGTAAGTCCCAGTCCCTTGCGAGTGGGACGCTACGTTCTGGTGCCGTGGGGAGTCCAATGGAGAGGGTGGACGAAGACTCCTGTTGCTGTGGGTGAGTCCCGTGGGAGTGGGTGGATGGGTTCTATCGGAGCTGTGGGTGAGTTTCATTGGAGTGGGTGGGTGAGTCCTGACGCTGAGTGGGTGATGGAGTTTTATCGGATTTGTGGGTGAGTCCATTAGGAGTGGGAGGATGAGTTCTGGTGCCGTGGGGGAGTCCCCTGGGGGTGGGTGGATGGATTCTCCTCGTGCTCTGTGCGAGTCCCGTGGGAGTGGGTGGATGGGTTCCAGTCGTCTGCTTGTGTCCGCACCCAACATCCAGCACAATGGCTGCGGAGGGGTTGGGGGGATTTGGTGGGGAAGCGCTGGAATGAGAGGCTGGGGGCATTAAAAAGAAAAGTTTAAAAAAAAAAAGAAAACTTACCTGACTGCCGACTTCAGAGTCTCTCTCTTGCCTGTTTTCGCTGATGGGCACAGCTGACTCGAGTTGCACGAACGGGAGGGGGGCGGGCGACGGGAGGGGACACGGACGACGGGAGGGGGGCGGGAGAGAACACGGACGACGGGAGGGGGGCGGGAGAGAACACGGACGACGGGAGGGGACACGGACGACGGGAGGGGGGCGGGAGAGGACACGGGCTGCGGGAGTGGACGGCGGGAGGGGGCGGGAGTGGACACGGACGGCGGGAGGGGGCGGGAGGGGGCGGGAGTGGACACGGACGGCGGGAGGGGGCGGGAGGGGGTGGGAGTGGACACGGACGGCGGGAGGGGGCGGGAGAGGACACGGACGGCGGGAAACGTGCACAGGACAGCAAGGGGGCGGAAAGGCACACGGAGGGGGCGGGAATGGACAGCGCATCTGAATTCACTTTCAGTGAAAGGGGAGGGAACGGCAAAAAACGTAACTCCGCCCTGGGAAAAAATCTCCGGAACGCCCCCGAATCTGGTCCAGCCTTGATGGACAGATCCGGCACCCAATGGCTAGCCTCCATTTATGGAGCTAACCAATGAGAGCCGGGGGACGTTCCAGGAGTCCTTATTGACGACATAGGATTTCATTTGGGGGTTGGCAGTAATTCCTGCATCGCCAAAGAACAGTGCGGGCAAGGAAATCAACCATGTTCTGCCAATGTTGTGCCCAAAATGAAAAGTGTGTTATAGATAAGCAGTGCTGTGAAAAAGGTGATGCTTAAAAATGACTACCTAGACTGCGTGGATAACCTGATAGCAGAAAGTATAGGTGTCATGATTAAAAAACACGCCTAGTAGCGAGATAGTGGAGCTACATAGTGGCGTTGTGTGGAATGGTCAACTAGTTTCAGCTGTTAAGAGAAGTGCTCCAGCTTTCATCAGGACCTTAAATTAAGTGCGCTACTGCCAGATTGACTACAGGGTGTACAAGTATTAGGAAGCACAGGTTGCATCAAAATACTATATAAATGAGGACGTATCACCCAGACTTGGAGACTCTGTGTTCTCTGCAGACAGGAAAGGAATGTTCTACCTGTCGAATAAGTAGAAGATAACAAGTACATGTTACCACACAGTCAACCACATAACTCCACACACACAAAAAAGACAATCACCACCACTTGCATGAACAAATTGCGTCCTGCATTTGTAGATACGCAAACTAGCTGTATCTGGTTAAGCATATTAGCTACATCACAAGGAGGCATTTCCTCTAAGTGATACTTACCCAACACTAGTTCTAGGTCGCTTCCCCTACCGTTGTGGGAGAGTTTTCCCTTCGGCGCCAATCATTTTTTGAATTCGACCCTCCTCTTGGATGGCATTGGCTGATACATCAGTTAGCTTGATTATTTAAACCTTTTCAGGCTCCCCCCTCGGTCACCTTCATTTCCGCTCGTTTTCGAGCCGAGGTACCGACGGATAGGTGAGTTTCCAAGGAGCTGATTAGACAGCTAAACGGGTAGTGGTGTAGTTTAAGCTTTTCATTACTACTACAGGCAGTGGCTTCCTTGTGAGTGGTTGGGCATACCAATGATTGTTGTGATGGCTACCTCTCATTAGTTTGAGACTCAGGGGATGCACTTTACTTTTTATTTGGTAACATCACCTTGTAGCAACTTCATAGAGCTATCGAGAACACCACTCAAAGTGCATACTAATGATTATTGTGATGGCTACTTTTTATTAGATTGAGACTCAGGGGATGCACTTTACTGTTTGATTTGGTAGCATTACCTTGTAGTAACTTCATAGAGCTATCCAGTACATCACTCGAAGTACGCTATATGGTCAATATTGGCATAATCTCTAGCCCACCTCGTTTAGGGTCTATATCTTGTGCACTAATGAACTATGAATGAACTATGGGTATGATTAGTACTGACAGAGTTTGTTAAGGACTGGACAGTAAGGGGCCATCGACATGCTTTTTAGGTTTGTGTACTGAACTAGCGGGTTGGACACGTTTGAACTGTTGCTTATTGTGTCCTTCCCTCTTTTCTCTTTTTCTACACATTAGAGCGGGGCCTCCATTTCCCGAGCGGTTGCCGGGTAAGGTGAGGCTTTTACCCACACAAGGCTGGGTAAGTATCACTTAGAGGAAATGCCTCCTTGTGATGTAGCTAATATGCTTAACCAGATACAGCTAATTTGCGTATCTACAAATGCAGGACGCAATTTGTTCATGCAAGTGGTGGTGATTGTCTTTTTTGTGTGTGTGGAGTTATGTGGTTGACTGTGTGGTAACATGTACTTGTTATCTTCTACTTATTCGACAGGTAGAACATTCCTTTCCTGTCTGCAGAGAACACAGAGTCTCCAAGTCTGGGTGATACGTCCTCATTTATATAGTATTTTGATGCAACCTGTGCTTCCTAATACTTGTACACCCTGTAGTCAATCTGGCAGTAGCGCACTTAATTTAAGGTCCTGATGAAAGCTGGAGCACTTCTCTTAACAGCTGAAACTAGTTGACCATTCCACACAACGCCACTATGTAGCTCCACTATCTCGCTACTAGGCGTGTTTTTTAATCATGACACCTATACTTTCTGCTATCAGGTTATCCACGCAGTCTAGGTAGTCATTTTTAAGCATCACCTTTTTCACAGCACTGCTTATCTATAACACACTTTTCATTTTGGGCACAACATTGGCAGAACATGGTTGATTTCCTTGCCCGCACTGTTCTTTGGCGATGCAGGAATTACTGCCAACCCCCAAATGATGATATACCGCCTATTGGGTGGTCTGATGGGACGTTTCTAGCCCATTGAAACTTAACATCTCTAGCCACATGGTTTTCCGTGTGATTCCTACACACCATTTAGGACAGCACTCCACACCTAGACCTGGTCTTCTTTCTTCTGTGTTAGACGTTTATTTGGGGCATAAGTTGACAGGTCTTTAAATTATATCCCCTTTGACCCTCCCCACTTCTGTTTTTCAGCATTTAGAGCAACTTCTTAGTTGCGGGTCTTTTTCTGAGATGTAAACGGACTTGCTGTTTACACTATTTAAGCTCACCTAGATTGCACTTTTGTGACCCCCCTGCCCCCCTTCCCATACCTGTCTTAGTTGTACCCTCCAGCTTAGGCACTTGGAACAGCATCCAGAGCCATGATCCCTACATCTATTAGCGATTGTACATTAATAACCTTCTCAGTTAGACCCCGTTTCATGTACAGTCATGTTATGCAACACTATTCCCAGCTGCCTGTCAGTATGGTACTATACACCACCTTTTTCGACATTAGCGGTGTATTTTTGTGGGACACATATAAATACAAATGTCCTTAGGCACTATCAGTATTGGCCCACTATACCCCTATCATTACGCTGTGTACTACCGATCCTCATTGACTACCATACATTTGCCGCGGGACACCAGCTCAGCTCCACGCATGCGCATTACCAGATGGTCACTTTACCCCTTGCGCATGCGCGGCTGGAACAACACTAGTTCTAGGTCGCTTCCCCTACCGTTGTGGGAGAGTTTTCCCTTCGGCGCCAATCATTTTTTGAATTTGACCCTCCTCTTGGATGGCATTGGCTGATACATCAGTTAGCTTGATTATTTAAACCTTTTCAGGCTCCCCCCTCGGTCACCTTCATTTCCGCTCGTTTTCGAGCCGAGGTACCGACGGATAGGTGAGTTTCCAAGGAGCTGATTAGACAGCTAAACGGGTAGTGGTGTAGTTTAAGCTTTTCATTACTACTACAGGCAGTGGCTTCCTTGTGAGTGGTTGGGCATACCAATGATTGTTGTGATGGCTACCTCTCATTAGTTTGAGACTCAGGGGATGCACTTTACTTTTTATTTGGTAACATCACCTTGTAGCAACTTCATAGAGCTATCGAGAACACCACTCAAAGTGCATACTAATGATTATTGTGATGGCTACTTTTTATTAGATTGAGACTCAGGGGATGCACTTTACTGTTTGATTTGGTAGCATTACCTTGTAGTAACTTCATAGAGCTATCCAGTACATCACTCGAAGTACGCTATATGGTCAATATTGGCATAATCTCTAGCCCACCTCGTTTAGGGTCTATATCTTGTGCACTAATGAACTATGAAAGAACTATGGGTATGATTAGTACTGACAGAGTTTGTTAAGGACTGGACAGTAAGGGGCCATCGACATGCTTTTTAGGTTTGTGTACTGAACTAGCGGGTTGGACACGTTTGAACTGTTTCTTATTGTGTCCTTCCCTCTTTTCTCTTTTTCTACACATTAGAGCGGGGCCTCCATTTCCCGAGCGGTTGCCGGGTAAGGTGAGGCTTTTACCCACACAAGGCTGGGTAAGTATCACTTAGAGGAAATGCCTCCTTGTGATGTAGCTAATATGCTTAACCAGATACAGCTAATTTGCGTATCTACAAATGCAGGACGCAATTTGTTCATGCAAGTGGTGGTGATTGTCTTTTTTGTGTGTGTGGAGTTATGTGGTTGACTGTGTGGTAACATGTACTTGTTATCTTCTACTTATTCGACAGGTAGAACATTCCTTTCCTGTCTGCAGAGAACACAGAGTCTCCAAGTCTGGGTGATACGTCCTCATTTATATAGTATTTTGATGCAACCTGTGCTTCCTAATACTTGTACACCCTGTAGTCAATCTGGCAGTAGCGCACTTAATTTAAGGTCCTGATGAAAGCTGGAGCACTTCTCTTAACAGCTGAAACTAGTTGACCATTCCACACAACGCCACTATGTAGCTCCACTATCTCGCTACTAGGCGTGTTTTTTAATCATGACACCTATACTTTCTGCTATCAGGTTATCCACGCAGTCTAGGTAGTCATTTTTAAGCATCACCTTTTTCACAGCACTGCTTATCTATAACACACTTTTCATTTTGGGCACAACATTGGCAGAACATGGTTGATTTCCTTGCCCGCACTGTTCTTTGGCGATGCAGGAATTACTGCCAACCCCCAAATGATGATATACCGCCTATTGGGTGGTCTGATGGGACGTTTCTAGCCCATTGAAACTTAACATCTCTAGCCACATGGTTTTCCGTGTGATTCCTACACACCATTTAGGACAGCACTCCACACCTAGACCTGGTCTTCTTTCTTCTGTGTTAGACGTTTATTTGGGGCATAAGTTGACAGGTCTTTAAATTATATCCCCTTTGACCCTCCCCACTTCTGTTTTTCAGCATTTAGAGCAACTTCTTAGTTGCGGGTCTTTTTCTGAGATGTAAACGGACTTGCTGTTTACACTATTTAAGCTCACCTAGATTGCACTTTTGTGACCCCCCTGCCCCCCTTCCCATACCTGTCTTAGTTGTACCCTCCAGCTTAGGCACTTGGAACAGCATCCAGAGCCATGATCCCTACATCTATTAGCGATTGTACATTAATAACCTTCTCAGTTAGACCCCGTTTCATGTACAGTCATGTTATGCAACACTATTCCCAGCTGCCTGTCAGTATGGTACTATACACCACCTTTTTCGACATTAGCGGTGTATTTTTGTGGGACACATATAAATACAAATGTCCTTAGGCACTATCAGTATTGGCCCACTATACCCCTATCATTACGCTGTGTACTACCGATCCTCATTGACTACCATACATTTGCCGCGGGACACCAGCTCAGCTCCACGCATGCGCATTACCAGATGGTCACTTTACCCCTTGCGCATGCGCGGCTGGAACAACACTAGTTCTAGGTCGCTTCCCCTACCGTTGTGGGAGAGTTTTCCCTTTGGCGCCAATCATTTTTTGAATTTGACCCTCCTCTTGGATGGCATTGGCTGATACATCAGTTAGCTTGATTATTTAAACCTTTTCAGGCTCCCCCCTCGGTCACCTTCATTTCCGCTCGTTTTCGAGCCGAGGTACCGACGGATAGGTGAGTTTCCAAGGAGCTGATTAGACAGCTAAACGGGTAGTGGTGTAGTTTAAGCTTTTCATTACTACTACAGGCAGTGGCTTCCTTGTGAGTGGTTGGGCATACCAATGATTGTTGTGATGGCTACCTCTCATTAGTTTGAGACTCAGGGGATGCACTTTACTTTTTATTTGGTAACATCACCTTGTAGCAACTTCATAGAGCTATCGAGAACACCACTCAAAGTGCATACTAATGATTATTGTGATGGCTACTTTTTATTAGATTGAGACTCAGGGGATGCACTTTACTGTTTGATTTGGTAGCATTACCTTGTAGTAACTTCATAGAGCTATCCAGTACATCACTCGAAGTACGCTATATGGTCAATATTGGCATAATCTCTAGCCCACCTCGTTTAGGGTCTATATCTTGTGCACTAATGAACTATGAATGAACTATGGGTATGATTAGTACTGACAGAGTTTGTTAAGGACTGGACAGTAAGGGGCCATCGACATGCTTTTTAGGTTTGTGTACTGAACTAGCGGGTTGGACACGTTTGAACTGTTGCTTATTGTGTCCTTCCCTCTTTTCTCTTTTTCTACACATTAGAGCGGGGCCTCCATTTCCCGAGCGGTTGCCGGGTAAGGTGAGGCTTTTACCCACACAAGGCTGGGTAAGTATCACTTAGAGGAAATGCCTCCTTGTGATGTAGCTAATATGCTTAACCAGATACAGCTAATTTGCGTATCTACAAATGCAGGACGCAATTTGTTCATGCAAGTGGTGGTGATTGTCTTTTTTGTGTGTGTGGAGTTATGTGGTTGACTGTGTGGTAACATGTACTTGTTATCTTCTACTTATTCGACAGGTAGAACATTCCTTTCCTGTCTGCAGAGAACACAGAGTCTCCAAGTCTGGGTGATACGTCCTCATTTATATAGTATTTTGATGCAACCTGTGCTTCCTAATACTTGTACACCCTGTAGTCAATCTGGCAGTAGCGCACTTAATTTAAGGTCCTGATGAAAGCTGGAGCACTTCTCTTAACAGCCGAAACTAGTTGACCATTCCACACAACGCCACTATGTAGCTCCACTATCTCGCTACTAGGCGTGTTTTTTAATCATGACACCTATACTTTCTGCTATCAGGTTATCCACGCAGTCTAGGTAGTCATTTTTAAGCATCACCTTTTTCACAGCACTGCTTATCTATAACACACTTTTCATTTTGGGCACAACATTGGCAGAACATGGTTGATTTCCTTGCCCGCACTGTTCTTTGGCGATGCAGGAATTACTGCCAACCCCCAAATGATGATATACCGCCTATTGGGTGGTCTGATGGGACGTTTCTAGCCCATTGAAACTTAACATCTCTAGCCACATGGTTTTCCGTGTGATTCCTACACACCATTTAGGACAGCACTCCACACCTAGACCTGGTCTTCTTTCTTCTGTGTTAGACGTTTATTTGGGGCATAAGTTGACAGGTCTTTAAATTATATCCCCTTTGACCCTCCCCACTTCTGTTTTTCAGCATTTAGAGCAACTTCTTAGTTGCGGGTCTTTTTCTGAGATGTAAACGGACTTGCTGTTTACACTATTTAAGCTCACCTAGATTGCACTTTTGTGACCCCCCTGCCCCCCTTCCCATACCTGTCTTAGTTGTACCCTCCAGCTTAGGCACTTGGAACAGCATCCAGAGCCATGATCCCTACATCTATTAGCGATTGTACATTAATAACCTTCTCAGTTAGACCCCGTTTCATGTACAGTCATGTTATGCAACACTATTCCCAGCTGCCTGTCAGTATGGTACTATACACCACCTTTTTCGACATTAGCGGTGTATTTTTGTGGGACACATATAAATACAAATGTCCTTAGGCACTATCAGTATTGGCCCACTATACCCCTATCATTACGCTGTGTACTACCGATCCTCATTGACTACCATACATTTGCCGCGGGACACCAGCTCAGCTCCACGCATGCGCATTACCAGATGGTCACTTTACCCCTTGCGCATGCGCGGCTGGAACAACACTAGTTCTAGGTCGCTTCCCCTACCGTTGTGGGAGAGTTTTCCCTTCGGCGCCAATCATTTTTTGAATTTGACCCTCCTCTTGGATGGCATTGGCTGATACATCAGTTAGCTTGATTATTTAAACCTTTTCAGGCTCCCCCCTCGGTCACCTTCATTTCCGCTCGTTTTCGAGCCGAGGTACCGACGGATAGGTGAGTTTCCAAGGAGCTGATTAGACAGCTAAACGGGTAGTGGTGTAGTTTAAGCTTTTCATTACTACTACAGGCAGTGGCTTCCTTGTGAGTGGTTGGGCATACCAATGATTGTTGTGATGGCTACCTCTCATTAGTTTGAGACTCAGGGGATGCACTTTACTTTTTATTTGGTAACATCACCTTGTAGCAACTTCATAGAGCTATCGAGAACACCACTCAAAGTGCATACTAATGATTATTGTGATGGCTACTTTTTATTAGATTGAGACTCAGGGGATGCACTTTACTGTTTGATTTGGTAGCATTACCTTGTAGTAACTTCATAGAGCTATCCAGTACATCACTCGAAGTACGCTATATGGTCAATATTGGCATAATCTCTAGCCCACCTCGTTTAGGGTCTATATCTTGTGCACTAATGAACTATGAATGAACTATGGGTATGATTAGTACTGACAGAGTTTGTTAAGGACTGGACAGTAAGGGGCCATCGACATGCTTTTTAGGTTTGTGTACTGAACTAGCGGGTTGGACACGTTTGAACTGTTGCTTATTGTGTCCTTCCCTCTTTTCTCTTTTTCTACACATTAGAGCGGGGCCTCCATTTCCCGAGCGGTTGCCGGGTAAGGTGAGGCTTTTACCCACACAAGGCTGGGTAAGTATCACTTAGAGGAAATGCCTCCTTGTGATGTAGCTAATATGCTTAACCAGATACAGCTAATTTGCGTATCTACAAATGCAGGACGCAATTTGTTCATGCAAGTGGTGGTGATTGTCTTTTTTGTGTGTGTGGAGTTATGTGGTTGACTGTGTGGTAACATGTACTTGTTATCTTCTACTTATTCGACAGGTAGAACATTCCTTTCCTGTCTGCAGAGAACACAGAGTCTCCAAGTCTGGGTGATACGTCCTCATTTATATAGTATTTTGATGCAACCTGTGCTTCCTAATACTTGTACATCCTGTAGTCAATTTGGCAGTAGCGCACTTAATTTAAGGTCCTGATGAAAGCTGGAGCACTTCTCTTAACAGCTGAAACTAGTTGACCATTCCACACAACGCCACTATGTAGCTCCACTATCTCGCTACTAGGCGTGTTTTTTAATCATGACACCTATACTTTCTGCTATCAGGTTATCCACGCAGTCTAGGTAGTCATTTTTAAGCATCACCTTTTTCACAGCACTGCTTATCTATAACACACTTTTCATTTTGGGCACAACATTGGCAGAACATGGTTGATTTCCTTGCCCGCACTGTTCTTTGGCGATGCAGGAATTACTGCCAACCCCCAAATGATGATATACCGCCTATTGGGTGGTCTGATGGGACGTTTCTAGCCCATTGAAACTTAACATCTCTAGCCACATGGTTTTCCGTGTGATTCCTACACACCATTTAGGACAGCACTCCACACCTAGACCTGGTCTTCTTTCTTCTGTGTTAGACGTTTATTTGGGGCATAAGTTGACAGGTCTTTAAATTATATCCCCTTTGACCCTCCCCACTTCTGTTTTTCAGCATTTAGAGCAACTTCTTAGTTGCGGGTCTTTTTCTGAGATGTAAACGGACTTGCTGTTTACACTATTTAAGCTCACCTAGATTGCACTTTTGTGACCCCCCTGCCCCCCTTCCCATACCTGTCTTAGTTGTACCCTCCAGCTTAGGCACTTGGAACAGCATCCAGAGCCATGATCCCTACATCTATTAGCGATTGTACATTAATAACCTTCTCAGTTAGACCCCGTTTCATGTACAGTCATGTTATGCAACACTATTCCCAGCTGCCTGTCAGTATGGTACTATACACCACCTTTTTCGACATTAGCGGTGTATTTTTGTGGGACACATATAAATACAAATGTCCTTAGGCACTATCAGTATTGGCCCACTATACCCCTATCATTACGCTGTGTACTACCGATCCTCATTGACTACCATACATTTGCCGCGGGACACCAGCTCAGCTCCACGCATGCGCATTACCAGATGGTCACTTTACCCCTTGCGCATGCGCGGCTGGAACAACACTAGTTCTAGGTCGCTTCCCCTACCGTTGTGGGAGAGTTTTCCCTTCGGCGCCAATCATTTTTTGAATTTGACCCTCCTCTTGGATGGCATTGGCTGATACATCAGTTAGCTTGATTATTTAAACCTTTTCAGGCTCCCCCCTCGGTCACCTTCATTTCCGCTCGTTTTCGAGCCGAGGTACCGACGGATAGGTGAGTTTCCAAGGAGCTGATTAGACAGCTAAACGGGTAGTGGTGTAGTTTAAGCTTTTCATTACTACTACAGGCAGTGGCTTCCTTGTGAGTGGTTGGGCATACCAATGATTGTTGTGATGGCTACCTCTCATTAGTTTGAGACTCAGGGGATGCACTTTACTTTTTATTTGGTAACATCACCTTGTAGCAACTTCATAGAGCTATCGAGAACACCACTCAAAGTGCATACTAATGATTATTGTGATGGCTACTTTTTATTAGATTGAGACTCAGGGGATGCACTTTACTGTTTGATTTGGTAGCATTACCTTGTAGTAACTTCATAGAGCTATCCAGTACATCACTCGAAGTACGCTATATGGTCAATATTGGCATAATCTCTAGCCCACCTCGTTTAGGGTCTATATCTTGTGCACTAATGAACTATGAATGAACTATGGGTATGATTAGTACTGACAGAGTTTGTTAAGGACTGGACAGTAAGGGGCCATCGACATGCTTTTTAGGTTTGTGTACTGAACTAGCGGGTTGGACACGTTTGAACTGTTGCTTATTGTGTCCTTCCCTCTTTTCTCTTTTTCTACACATTAGAGCGGGGCCTCCATTTCCCGAGCGGTTGCCGGGTAAGGTGAGGCTTTTACCCACACAAGGCTGGGTAAGTATCACTTAGAGGAAATGCCTCCTTGTGATGTAGCTAATATGCTTAACCAGATACAGCTAGTTTGCGTATCTACAAATGCAGGACGCAATTTGTTCATGCAAGTGGTGGTGATTGTCTTTTTTGTGTGTGTGGAGTTATGTGGTTGACTGTGTGGTAACATGTACTTGTTATCTTCTACTTATTCGACAGGTAGAACATTCCTTTCCTGTCTGCAGAGAACACAGAGTCTCCAAGTCTGGGTGATACGTCCTCATTTATATAGTATTTTGATGCAACCTGTGCTTCCTAATACTTGTACACCCTGTAGTCAATCTGGCAGTAGCGCACTTAATTTAAGGTCCTGATGAAAGCTGGAGCACTTCTCTTAACAGCTGAAACTAGTTGACCATTCCACACAACGCCACTATGTAGCTCCACTATCTCGCTACTAGGCGTGTTTTTTAATCATGACACCTATACTTTCTGCTATCAGGTTATCCACGCAGTCTAGGTAGTCATTTTTAAGCATCACCTTTTTCACAGCACTGCTTATCTATAACACACTTTTCATTTTGGGCACAACATTGGCAGAACATGGTTGATTTCCTTGCCCGCACTGTTCTTTGGCGATGCAGGAATTACTGCCAACCCCCAAATGATGATATACCGCCTATTGGGTGGTCTGATGGGACGTTTCTAGCCCATTGAAACTTAACATCTCTAGCCACATGGTTTTCCGTGTGATTCCTACACACCATTTAGGACAGCACTCCACACCTAGACCTGGTCTTCTTTCTTCTGTGTTAGACGTTTATTTGGGGCATAAGTTGACAGGTCTTTAAATTATATCCCCTTTGACCCTCCCCACTTCTGTTTTTCGACATAGGATTTCACCTGCGCTGAAGAGCTGCGCAGAGCGCAGCCTTCGGCAGGCGAAACCCAATAAAGGACTGGTGGCATGAAGGTGTGTCAATTGCAACTTGCACACAGAACCCTGCAAAGGGGACTCATCCCACTGAAGTGTTTGATGAAACTGTTTGGAAAATCCTTGAGGCGAGCTTTAAACTTTACTGCACTCAAAGACACCCCAAAATGTGAAAGGCTCCCTGTCCTGGTCCGTGGGGGGGAGGGGGGGGGAGTAGTATGGACCGGCGCAGCCCAGGCGTGTCCATCGCTTCTTCGCTAGAGTCCTGGGTGTCCGTGACGCGCATGCCCCGGGGGCTACTGCCCCCCTCCCCTCATCTAATGTGATTAATACCTGTAATCAGTGCTTTAAATGGGCCGGTACTCGCCGCTACTGAGTACCAGCCCTTTTTATTTTTAAACTCCTGAGTACCAGTACTTTTTAATTGCCACGGAGCGTACCGCTACTCATGACTGGTAGGCTCAGTGGTACTTGTGCTGCTGAGGATGTGGCTGTCTGAACGCCACTCTCAGGCAAAGCGCCTTCGTAGTCCTGTGCCGAGCCGCGGATGTACGTTAGTACAACGCGATCTTTTAGATCGCGGTACTTTACAACGCTGCCATTACAACGCAAGTCGTTACAACGACTTGCGTTGGTGTGCGTGGATTGTGGAATATTATGATTTTATATTCTAACACCAGCCTACGTAACAGTAGGGAAGTTGTTGGTGTAACACCGCGTTGTAAACGATGTTTCCCCCGAGGCGTTGCTGAATTATTCAGCAGCGGCTCATTTACATTTTGTTAACGTGGCAGGGGAGCACGCTCAGTATCACGCTGTGAGTGACAGGGGAGCAAGCTCAGTATCACACTGTGAGTGACAGGGTCCCCTCACACCCTGCACTGTCAATCACAGGTGTGAAATTGCTCGGGCACTTAAAGTCCAGACAACTGCCTGAGAGTCTGCAAGAAGAAAGCCGTGGGAGGTAGGAATTGCAAACCACGTCTTTAATTCTGTTGTGAGCCTTTTGTGTCAGTGAATGTCTGCTTTTGTGTGAGAGTGCCGAAGCGACAGAGAGCAACGGGACATTAAGTGAAGGTATTTTAAAGAAAATGTGAGGAATGTTTTGTGTGCGCATGTCTGCTTGTTCTTGTGCCTGTGTGTGAGCTCATGCTCATGGGCAAGAGAATGTATGCATGCTGTACCTAATAAAACAAATAAGAACTGAACCTGCAAATATAAAAACAACACAAACTAAAGCATAACACATTGTTTGGACTTACCCACTTTATGTTCATACATTTTTCATGTGTTTTGGAGTGTGCTGAAACTGCTGTAACTGACGTGTCCCTTTAAATGCAGTGGGCGGCTTACACAGTTGAAAGGGGCCTAGTAGGAGACCGGTTATTAATTGTCTACATATGCCATGCCCTTGTGCAGAGGTAATTTGCACATGCAGGCAATTTGATACTATTGATAAGTGTAATTTAAGGGCAAAATGGTGACTTGATAGATGGCAGTAGTGTCTTTATATAATCATTCCCCACCCTCAGCTCCGCCCCTTGCCACGTCCCCTAGCTCAATTTGATGAGTATCTACACTTAATTTTTCCCCATTTAAAGCACTGCGTGTAATTAAATGTGCGCACTGCTGATGCCAACATGAAGAGATCTCTGTGTGACCCCCGCCCCAGGGGCCTTTAGCTAAATGTAAATCAATGCACCGCGGTTTAATGATGAACGCGCGGCCCGGCCGCGTGCGGAAGCAGCATTCTGCTGTGTTTGGGGAGGGGGGTTGGGGTGTGTATGTGTGTTTGAGGATTAGAGTGTGTGAGTGTGTGTGTTTGAGGATTAGATTGTGTGTGTGTGTGTGTCTGTGTTTGAGGATTAGATTGTGTGTGTTTGAGGATTAGATTGTGTGTGTGTGTGTGTGTTGAGGGTTTGATGTGTGTATGTTTTGAGGGTTCTGTGAATGTGTGTGTGCACAACAAGGGGCTCTATGCAGCTTTATTCCACAGTGGCTGCTTACACCGTGTACATCCACAGGGCTCTATGCAGCTGTAACCCACACTGCTAGCTTACACAGTGTACAACCGCAGGGCTCTATGCAGCTGTAACCCACACTGCTAGCTTACACAGTGTACAACCAGAGGGCTCCATGCAGCTGTAACCCACACTGCTAGCTTACACTGTGTACAACCACAGGGCTCCATGCAGCTGTAACCCACACTGCTAGCTTACACAGTGTACAACCACAGGGCTCTATGCAGCTGTAACCCACACTGCTAGCTTACACAGTGTACAACCACAGGGCTCTATGCAGCTGTAACCCACACTGCTTGCTTACACCATGCACAACCAGAGGGCTCTATGCAGCTGTAACCCACACTGCTTGCTTACACTGTGTACAACCACAGGGCTCCATGCAGCTGTAACCCACACTGCTAGCTTACACAGTGTACAACCACAGGGCTCTATGCAGCTGTAACCCACACTGCTAGCTTACACAGTGTACAACCGCAGGGCTCTATGCAGCTGTAACCCACACTGCTAGCTTACATAGTGTACAACCGCAGGGCTCTATGCAGCTGTAACCCACACTGCTAGCTTACACAGTGTACAACCGCAGGGCTCTATGCAGCTGTAACCCACACTGCTACCTTACATAGTGTACAACCGCAGGGCTCTATGCAGCTGTAACCCACACTGCTAGCTTACACCGTGTACAACGCAGGGCTCTATGCAGCTGTAACCCACACTGCTTGCTTACACCATGCACAACCAGAGGGCTCTATGCAGCTGTAACCCACACTGCTTGCTTACACCATGCACAACCACAGGGCTCTATGCAGCTGTAACCCACACTGCCAGCTTACACCGTGTACAACGCAGGGCTCTATGCAGCTGTAACCCACACTGCTAGCTTACACAGTGTACAACCACAGGGCTCTATGCAGCTGTAACCCACACTGATTGCTTACACCATGCACAACCACAGGGCTCTATGCAGCTGTAACCCACACTGCTAGCTTACACCGTGTACAACGCAGGGCTCTATGCAGCTGTAACCCACACTGCTAGCTTACACAGTGTACAACCACAGGGCTCTATGCAGCTGTAACCCACACTGCTAGCTTACACAGTGTACAACCACAGGGCTCTATGCAGCTGTAACCCACACTGCCAGCTTACACAGTGTACAACCAAAGGGCTCTATGCAGCTGTAACCCACACTGCTAGCTTACACAGTGTACAACCACAGGGCTCTATGCAGCTGTAACCCACACTGCTAGCTTACACCGTGTACAACGCAGGGCTCTATGCAGCTGTAACCCACACTGCTAGCTTACACAGTGTACAACCACAGGGCTCTATGCAGCTGTAACCCACACTGCTAGCTTACACAGTGTACAACGCAGGGCTCTATGCAGCTGTAACCCACACTGCTAGCTTACACAGTGTACAACCACAGGGCTCTATGCAGCTGTAACCCACACTGCTAGCTTACACCGTGTACATCCACAGGGCTCTATGCAGCTGTAACCCACACTGCTAGCTTACACAGTGTACAACCACAGGGCTCTATGCAGCTGTAACCCACACTGCTAGCTTACACCGTGTACATCCACAGGGCTCTATGCAGCTGTAACCCACACTGCTACCTTACATAGTGTACAACCGCAGGGCTCTATGCAGCTGTAACCCACACTGCTAGCTTACACAGTTTACAACCACAGGGCTCTATGCAGCTGTAACCCACACTGCTAGCTTACACAGTTTACAACCACAGGGCTCTATGCAGCTGTAACCCACACTGCTAGCTTACATAGTGTACAACCGCAGGGCTCTATGCAGCTGTAACCCACACTGCTTGCTTACACCATGCACAACCACAGGGCTCTATGCAGCTGTAACCCACACTGCTAGTTTACATAGTGTACAACCGCAGCGCTCTATGCAGCTGTAACCCACACTGCTAGCTTACACAGTTTACAACCACAGGGCTCTAAGCAGCTGTAACCCACACTGCTAGCTTACACAGTTTACAACCACAGGGCTCTATGCAGCTGTAACCCACACTGCTAGCTTACATAGTGTACAACCGCAGGGCTCTATACAGCGTCACCCAAGCTGCCTGCTTACATAGTGTACAAACACATGGCTCTATGCAGCTGTAACCCACACTGCTTGCTTACACCATGCACAACCACAGGGCTCTATGCAGCTGTAACCCACACTGCTAGCTTACATAGTGTACAACCGCAGGGCTCTATACAGCGTCACCCAAGCTGCCTGCTTACATAGTGTACAAACACATGGCTCTATGCAGCTGTAACCCACACTGCTTGCTTACACCATGCACAACCACAGGGCTCTATGCAGCTGTAACCCACACTGCTAGCTTACAAAGTGTACAACCACAGGGCTCTATGCAGCTTTAACCCAGGCTGCCTGCTTACATACTGTACAGCCACAGGGTTGTATGCAGCTGTAACCCACACTGCTTGCTTACATAGTGCACAACCACAGGGCTCTATGCAGGTTTAACCCAAGCTGACTGCGTGGATAGTGTGCAGCCACAGAGCCCTATGCATCTACAGCCCAGACTGCTTGCTTACATACTGTACAACCACAGGCCTCTATACAGCGTCACCCAAGCTGCCTGCTTACATAGTGTACAAACACATGGCTCTATGCAGCGGTAACCCACACTGCTTGCTTACACCATGCACAACCAGAGGGCTCTATGCAGCTGTAACCCACACTGCTAGCTTACATAGTGTACAACCGCAGGGCTCTATGCAGCTGTAACCCACACTGCTAGCTTACACAGTGAACAACCACAGGGCTCTATGCAGCTGTAACCCACACTGCTTGCTTACACCATGCACAACCAGAGGGCTCTATGCAGCTGTAACCCACACTGCTAGCTTACATAGTGTACAACCGCAGGGCTCTATGCAGCTGTAACCCACACTGCTAGCTTACACAGTGTACAACCACAGGGCTCTATGCAGCTGTAACCCACACTGCTAGCTTACACAGTGTACAACCACAGGGCTCTTTGCAGCTGTAACCCACACTGCTTGCTTACACCATGCACAACCAGAGGGCTCTATGCAGCTGTAACCCACACTTCTTGCTTACACCATGCACAATCACAGGGCTCTATGCAGCTTTAACCCAGGCTGCCTGCTTACATAGTGTACAACCGCAGGGCTCTATGCAGCTGTAACCCACACTGCTAGCTTACACAGTTTACAACCACAGGGCTCTATGCAGCTGTAACCCACACTGCTTGCTTACACAGTGTACAACCACAGGGCTCTATGCAGCTGCAACCCACACTGCTAGCATACACAGTTTACAACCACAGGGCTCTAAGCAGCTGTAACCCACACTGCTAGCTTACATAGTGTACAACCGCAGGGCTCTATGCAGCTGTAACCCACACTGCTAGCTTACACAGTGTACAACCACAGGGCTCTATGCAGCTGTAACCCACACTGCTTGCTTACACCATGCACAACCAGAGGGCTCTATGCAGCTGTAACCCACACTGCTTGCTTACACCATGCACAGCCACAGGGCTCTATGCAGCTTTAACCCAGGCTGCCTGCTTACATAGTGTACAACCGCAGGGCTCTATGCAGCTGTAACCCACACTGCTAGCTTACACAGTTTACAACCACAGGGCTCTATGCAGCTGTAACCCAAACTACTAGCTTACACAGTGTACAACCACAGGGCTATATGCAGCTGTAACCCACACTGCTTGCTTACACCATGCACAACCAGAGGGCTCTATGCAGCTGTAACCCACACTGCTTGCTTACACCATGCACAACCACAGGGCTCTATGCAGATGTAACCCACATTGCTAGCTTACACAGTGTACAACCACAGGGCTCTATGCAGCTGTAACCCACACTGCTAGCTTACACAGTGTACAACCACAGGGCTGCTCTATGCAGCTGTAACCCACACTGCTAGCTTACACAGTGTACAACCACAGGGCTCTATGCTGCTGCAACCCACACTGCTAGCTTACACAGTTTACAACCACAGGGCTCTATGCAGCTGTAACCCACACTGCTAGCTTGCACAGTTTACAACCACAGGGCTCTATGCAGCTGTAACCCACACTGCTTGCGTACACAGTTTACAACCACAGGGCTCTATGCAGCTGTAACCCACACTGCTTGCTTACACAGTTTACAACCACAGGGCTCTATGCAGCTGTAACCCACACTTCTTGCTTACACAGTTTACAACCACAGGGCTCTATGCAGCTGTAACCCACACTGCTAGCTTACATAGTGTACAACCGCAGGGCTCTATGCAGCTGTAACCCACACTGCTAGCTTACACAGTGTACAACCACAGGGCTCTATGCAGCTGTAACCCACACTGCTTGCTTACACCATGCACAACCAGAGGGCTCTATGCAGCTGTAACCCACACTGCTTGCTTACACCATGCACAACCACAGGGCTCTATGCAGCTTTAACCCAGGCTGCCTGCTTACATAGTGTACAACCGCAGGGCTCTATGCAGCTGTAACCCACACTGCTAGCTTACACAGTTTACAACCACAGGGCTCTATGCAGCTGTAACCCAAACTGCTAGCTTACACAGTGTACAACCACAGGGCTCTATGCAGCTGTAACCCACACTGCTTGCTTACACCATGCACAACCAGAGGGCTCTATGCAGCTGTAACCCACACTGCTTGCTTACACCATGCACAACCACAGGGCTCTATGCAGCTGTAACACACACTGCTAGCTTACACAGTGTACAACCACATGGCTCTATGCAGCTGTAACCCACACTGCTAGCTTACACAATGTACAACCACAGGGCTCTATGCAGCTGTAACCCACACTGCTAGCTTACACAGTGTACAACCACAGGGCTCTATGCTGCTGTAACCCACACTGCTAGCTTACACAGATTACAACCACAGGGATCTATGCAGCTGTAACCCACACTGCTAGCTTACACAGTTTACAACCACAGGGCTCTATGCAGCTGTAACCCACACTGCTTGCTTACACAGTTTACAACCACAGGGCTCTATGCAACTGTAACCCACACTGCTTGCTTACACAGTTTACAACCACAGGGCTCTATGCAGCTGTAACCCACACTGCTTGCTTACACAGTTTACAACCACAGGGCTCTATGCAGCTGTAACCCACACTGCTTGCTTACACAGTGTACAACCACAGGGCTCTATGCAGCTGTAACCCACACTGCTTACTTACACAGTTTACAACCACAGGGCTCTATGCAGCTGTAACCCACACTGCTTGCTTACAAAGTTTACAACCACAGGGCTCTATGCAGCTGTAACCCACACTGCTAGCTTACACAGTGTACAACCACAGGGCTCTATGCAGCTGTAACCCACACTGCTTGCTTACACCATGCACAACCAGAGGGCTCTATGCAGCTGTAACCCACACTGCTAGCTTACATAGTGTACAACCGCAGGGCTCTATGCAGCTGTAACCCACACTGCTAGCTTACACAGTGTACAACCACAGGGCTCTATGCAGCTGTAACCCACACTGCTAGCTTACATAGTGTACAACCGCAGGGCTCTATGCAGCTGTAACCCACACTGCTAGCTTACACAGTGAACAACCACAGGGCTCTATGCAGCTGTAACCCACACTGCTTGCTTACACCATGCACAACCAGAGGGCTCTATGCAGCTGTAACCCACACTGCTAGCTTACATAGTGTACAACCGCAGGCTCTATGCAGCTGTAACCCACACTGCTAGCTTACACAGTGTACAACCACAGGGCTCCATGCAGCTGTAACCCACACTGCTAGCTTACACAGTGTACAACCACAGGGCTCTATGCAGCTGTAACCCACACTGCTTGCTTACACCATGCACAACCAGAGGGCTCTATGCAGCTGTAACCCACACTGCTTGCTTACACCATGCACAATCACAGGGCTCTATGTAGCTTTAACCCAGGCTGCCTGCTTACATAGTGTACAACCGCAGGGCTCTATGCAGCTGTAACCCACACTGCTAGCTTACACAGTTTACAACCACAGGGCTCTATGCAGCTGTAACCCACACTGCTTGCTTACACAGTGTACAACCACAGGGCTCTATGCAGCTGTAACCCACACTGCTAGCTTACACAGTTTACAACCACAGGGCTCTATGCAGCTGTAACCCACACTGCTAGCTTACATAGTGTACAACCGCAGGGCTCTATGCAGCTGTAACCCACACTGCTAGCTTACACCGTGTACAACCACAGGGCTCTATGCAGCTGTAACCCACACTGCTTGCTTACACCATGCACAACCAGAGGGCTCTATGCAGCTGTAACCCACACTGCTTGCTTACACCATGCACAACCACAGGGCTCTATGCAGCTTTAACCCAGGCTGCCTGCTTACATAGTGTACAACCGCAGGGCTCTATGCAGCTGTAACCCACACTGCTAGCTTACACAGTTTACAACCACAGGGCTCTATGCAGCTGTAACCCACACTGCTAGCTTACACAGTGTACAACCACAGGGCTCTATGCAGCTGTAACCCACACTGCTTGCTTACACCATGCACAACCAGAGGGCTCTATGCAGCTGTAACCCACACTGCTTGCTTACACCATGCACAATCACAGGGCTCTATGCAGCTTTAACCCAGGCTGCCTGCTTACATAGTGTACAACCGCAGGGCTCTATGCAGCTGTAACCCACACTGCTAGCTTACACAGTTTACAACCACAGGGCTCTATGCAGCTGTAACCCACACTGCTTGCTTACACAGTGTACAACCACAGGGCTCTATGCAGCTGCAACCCACACTGCTAGCTTACACAGTTTACAACCACAGGGCTCTATGCAGCTGTAACCCACACTGCTAGCTTACATAGTGTACAACCGCAGGGCTCTATGCAGCTGTAACCCACACTGCTAGCTTACACAGTGTACAACCACAGGGCTCTATGCAGCTGTAACCCACACTGCTTGCTTACACCATGCACAACCAGAGGGCTCTATGCAGCTGTAACCCACACTGCTTGCTTACACCATGCACAGCCACAGGGCTCTATGCAGCTTTAACCCAGGCTGCCTGCTTACATAGTGTACAACCGCAGGGCTCTATGCAGCTGTAACCCACACTGCTAGCTTACACAGTTTACAACCACAGGGCTCTATGCAGCTGTAACCCAAACTACTAGCTTACACAGTGTACAACCACAGGGCTATATGCAGCTGTAACCCACACTGCTTGCTTACACCATGCACAAACAGAGGGCTCTATGCAGCTGTAACCCACACTGCTTGCTTACACCATGCACAACCACAGGGCTCTATGCAGCTGTAACCCACACTGCTAGCTTACACAGTGTACAACCACAGGGCTCTATGCAGCTGTAACCCACACTGCTAGCTTACACAGTGTACAACCACAGGGCTCTATGCAGCTGTTACCCACACTGCTAGCTTACACAGTGTACAACCACAGGGCTCTATGCTGCTGTAACCCACACTGCTAGCTTACACAGTTTACAACCACAGGGCTCTATGCAGCTGTAACCCACACTGCTAGCTTGCACAGTTTACAACCACAGGGCTCTATGCAGCTGTAACCCACACTGCTTGCGTACACAGTTTACAACCACAGGGCTCTATGCAGCTGTAACCCACACTGCTTGCTTACACAGTTTACAACCACAGGGCTCTATGCAGCTGTAACCCACACTGCTTGCTTACACAGTTTACAACCACAGGGCTCTATGCAGCTGTAACCCACACTGCTTGCTTACACCATGCACAACCAGAGGGCTCTATGCAGCTGTAACCCACACTGCTTGCTTACACCATGCACAACCACAGGGCTCTATGCAGCTTTAACCCAGGCTGCCTGCTTACATAGTGTACAACCGCAGGGCTCTATGCAGCTGTAACCCACACTGCTAGCTTACACAGTTTACAACCACAGGGCTCTATGCAGCTGTAACCCAAACTGCTAGCTTACACAGTGTACAACCACAGGGCTCTATGCAGCTGTAACCCACACTGCTTGCTTACACCATGCACAACCAGAGGGCTCTATGCAGCTGTAACCCACACTGCTTGCTTACACCATGCACAACCACAGGGCTCTATGCAGCTGTAACCCACACTGCTAGCTTACACAGTGTACAACCACATGGCTCTATGCAGCTGTAACCCACACTGCTAGCTTACACAGTGTACAACCACAGGGCTCTATGCAGCTGTAACCCACACTGCTAGCTTACACAGTGTACAACCACAGGGCTCTATGCTGCTGTAACCCACACTGCTAGCTTACACAGTTTACAACCACAGGGCTCTATGCAGTTGTAACCCACACTGCTAGCTTACACAGTTTACAACCACAGGGCTCTATGCAGCTGTAACCCACACTGCTTGCTTACACAGTTTACAACCACAGGGCTCTATGCAACTGTAACCCACACTGCTTGCTTACACAGTTTACAACCACAGGGCTCTATGCAGCTGTAACCCACACTGCTTGCTTACACAGTTTACAACCACAGGGCTCTATGCAGCTGTAACCCACACTGCTTGCTTACACAGTGTACAACGACAGGGCTCTATGCAGCTGTAACCCACACTGCTTACTTACACAGTTTACAACCACAGGGCTCTATGCAGCTGTAACCCACACTGCTTGCTTACAAAGTTTACAACCACAGGGCTCTATGCAGCTGTAACCCACACTGCTAGCTTACACAGTGTACAACCACAGGGCTCTATGCAGCTGTAACCCACACTGCTTGCTTACACCATGCACAACCAGAGGGCTCTATGCAGCTGTAACCCACACTGCTAGCTTACATAGTGTACAACCGCAGGGTTCTATGCAGCTGTAACCCACACTGCTAGCTTACACAGTGTACAACCACAGGGCTCTATGCAGCTGTAACCCACACTGCTAGCTTACATAGTGTACAACCGCAGGGCTCTATGCAGCTGTAACCCACACTGCTAGCTTACACAGTGAACAACCACAGGGCTCTGTGCAGCTGTAACCCACACTGCTTGCTTACACCATGCACAACCAGAGGGCTCTATGCAGCTGTAACCCACACTGCTAGCTTACATAGTGTACAACCGCAGGCTCTATGCAGCTGTAACCCACACTGCTAGCTTACACAGTGTACAACCACAGGGCTCCATGCAGCTGTAACCCACACTGCTAGCTTACACAGTGTACAACCACAGGGCTCTATGCAGCTGTAACCCACACTGCTTGCTTACACCATGCACAACCAGAGGGCTCTATGCAGCTGTAACCCACACTGCTTGCTTACACCATGCACAATCACAGGGCTCTATGTAGCTTTAACCCAGGCTGCCTGCTTACATAGTGTACAACCGCAGGGCTCTATGCAGCTGTAACCCACACTGCTAGCTTACACAGTTTACAACCACAGGGCTCTATGCAGCTGTAACCCACACTGCTTGCTTACACAGTGTACAACCACAGGGCTCTATGCAGCTGTAACCCACACTGCTAGCTTACACAGTTTACAACCACAGGGCTCTATGCAGCTGTAACCCACACTGCTAGCTTACATAGTGTACAACCGCAGGGCTCTATGCAGCTGTAACCCACACTGCTAGATTACACCGTGTACAACCACAGGGCTCTATGCAGCTGTAACCCACACTGCTTGCTTACACCATGCACAACCAGAGGGCTCTATGCAGCTGTAACCCACACTGCTTGCTTACACCATGCACAACCACAGGGCTCTATGCAGCTTTAACCCAGGCTGCCTGCTTACATAGTGTACAACCGCAGGGCTCTATGCAGCTGTAACCCACACTGCTAGCTTACACAGTTTACAACCACAGGGCTCTATGCAGCTGTAACCCAAACTGCTAGCTTACACAGTGTACAACCACAGGGCTCTATGCAGCTGTAACCCACACTGCTTGCTTACACCATGCACAACCAGAGGGCTCTATGCAGCTGTTACCCACACTGCTTGCTTACACCATGCACAACCACAGGGCTCTATGCAGCTGTAACCCACACTGCTAGCTTACACAGTGTACAACCACAGGGCTCTATGCAGCTGTAACCCACACTGCTAGCTTACACAGTGTACAACCACAGGGCTCTATGCAGCTGTAACCCACACTGCTAGCTTACATAGTGTACAACCACAGGGCTCTATGCAGCTGTAACCCACACTGCTAGCTTACACAGTGTACAACCACAGGGCTCTATGCAGCTGTAACCCACACTGCTAGCTTACACAGTGTACAACCACAGGGCTCTATGCAGCTGTAACCCACACTGCTAGCTTACACAGTTTACAACCACAGGGCTCTATGCAGCTGTAACCCACACTGCTAGCTTACACAGTTTACAACCACAGGGCTCTATGCAGCTGTAACTCACACTGCTAGCTTACACAGTTTACAACCACAGGGCTCTATGCAGCTGTAACCCACACTGCCAGCTTACACAGTTTACAACCACAGGGCTCTGTGCAGCTGTAACCCACACTGCTAGCTTACACAGTGTACAACCACAGGGCTCTATGCAGCTGTAACCCACACTGCTTGCTTACACCATGCACAACCAGAGGGCTCTATGCAGCTGTTACCCACACTGCTTGCTTACACCATGCACAACCACAGGGCTCTATGCAGCTGTAACCCACACTGCTAGCTTACACAGTGTACAACCACAGGGCTCTATGCAGCTGTAACCCACACTGCTAGCTTACACAGTGTACAACCACAGGGCTCTATGCAGCTGTAACCCACACTGCTAGCTTACATAGTGTACAACCACAGGGCTCTATGCAGCTGTAACCCACACTGCTAGCTTACACAGTGTACAACCACAGGGCTCTATGCAGCTGTAACCCACACTGCTAGCTTACACAGTGTACAACCACAGGGCTCTATGCAGCTGTAACCCACACTGCTAGCTTACACAGTTTACAACCACAGGGCTCTATGCAGCTGTAACCCACACTGCTTGCTTACACCATGCACAACCAGAGGGCTCTATGCAGCTGTAACCCACACTGCTTGCTTACACCATGCACAACCACAGGGCTCTATGCAGCTGTAACCCACACTGCTAGCTTACACAGTGTACAACCACAGGGCTCTATGCAGCTGTAACCCACACTGCTAGCTTACACAGTGTAGAACCACAGGGCTCTATGCAGCTGTAACCCACACTGCTAGCTTACACAGTGTACAACCACAGGGCTCTATGCAGCTGTAACCCACACTGCTAGCTTACACAGTTTACAACCACAGGGCTCTATGCAGCTGTAACTCACACTGCTAGCTTACACCGTGTACATCCACAGGGCTCTATGCAGCTGTAACCCACACTGCCAGCTTACACAGTTTACAACCACAGGGCTCTATGCAGCTTTAACCCACACTGCTAGCTTACATAGTGTTCAAGCATAGTGCTCCACGCAACCATAATCCAGACTGCGCTCCTACATACTGCACAATCATAGTGATAACGGCAGCCATAATTCACCTGGTAAATCAGAATATTATCTCTACATCTATGTAATCCACCCAGACCAGTATGCCATCTATGCTCGTGGCTGCAGGTGGGGGCATCAACATTCATTTTGGGGACCAGGACTTACTTTTCAGCATCAAACTTTGACCCAGAGCAAGACAGAGAAACACATGAAAAGGGGGAAAGAAGGAAGAAGAAAAAGATAGGAAAGAGCAACAAAGGAAGAAAGCAGGGATGAAAAAAAATACAACAGAATAATAGAGAAACATAAAATGAAGGGTGGTATAAGAAAGCGCCATGAGGTGGAAAGAAGACGAGGTGCCACATGTATCAAAGTTCCATTTTGCATTCCCTAAATAGCGAATTTTAGGTAATCGCTATTTAGGGAGTGCAAAATGATATGCAAGAAATGTTACTTCATTCGTTCCAATGGGCCTAAAGGCCTATTGGTGCAAATGGTTTTGCATTATATAATTTGCGACTACCTATTTGGTAATTCCAAATTAGAAAATGCAAAACCAAGGCTGCCTAGGGACTGATGGCCCTACTACACGGCACTTTGAAAAATGCATTTTAAAAAATGACACATGCTTAACATCAACTTGGAGTCCATGGTAGTAGCATTTCCTGAATGGCCAGTTTGCATTTAGGAAATGCCTAATACATGTGCTGAGGAATTGCAAATTGCGATTCCGTATTTTGAGTTGTAATTTTAGGAAATTGTGATTACCAAAAGTGCACTGCCAAAGCCTTTCATACATCTTGAAAGGCTATTTTGCATTTGCAAATTCTCAAATGTAGTGCAAATGCAAAATAGGTTGGTACATATGGCCCCAGGCAACTATACAACTCAATAAAGAAACATAGCGGTCCATCTGTGATGTGGTACGCCAGTCCAGGTTTTTTTCTTTGGATTCTGGGGCTTGTGGTCTTGTTTATTCCGTTATGAGATGGGACAACAAGTCCCAGAATTCAAAGAAAAAACCCTGGTCACTAGCAGTGCATCACGCATGAATGTGTAAAACTTGGCAGCCATGTATAGGCTCTTCAGTTTGGCAGGGAGCTTATTTATTAACCCCTTCTGTGCGCGTAAAATTTCTGCGCTGTGTGGGAGTTTTCATTAGTGGGCGGGGATTCGGACAGCCGGGAGGCGCCCTGAGCACACGCTCACAGTGACGCGTGACGGCTCCCGGCCGTCACGAGCATGGAAGAGGTTAAGCCAAGTTACAGTTTCCAATAAATTGTAAATAAATGTTGACCCGGTGAGAACCAGGCATCTTATGGCTCAGGCTGCTCATCTAACTGTGACTCCTGTCCCTAAGACCCTCAACGACATACCCACATTCCGCTCTTACCCAAGGCCACTGGAATTATGCGATTGTGCAGCTGCTGTGTTTTCTGCATGATTATAGATTTGCCGCATTTGCCATATAATCTATCACCTGCTGCATAATCTGCCGGTTTTAACAAAAATAAAATTTGCTTCTGGCTCAAACGTTGAAAAGTTTCTAAAAACTCAATGACATGTGCTTGGCTTGCAGTGGAAGGCCCTGTGCAGAGGTTGACTGGCCACCTTTCTGTTGCTTATTGCTATATTTGGGAGTTAAACTGATAATAAGGAGGTGCAACCAATGTCCAGGCAGTGTTCACAAGTGTAAAGAACAAAAAGACAAAATAATGAAGCAATACTATCTCAAAATGTGCCACATTACGCCGCATAATCGGAAAACCCCAGCATCCAAGGGGGTTCCTAAGAAAATCTCTAAGACCTGCATTTATTTTTATCGTGATACAAAAGAGGATGATGGACGGAGCGTTTGAGTAAATCAAACACCCACCCCCAGTCAACTGATCTGGGTTTAATCCATCACCATTCTTTAGCTCGCTCAGCCACCCCCGTTCAGACATGGCCATATGCAAATCAGTCTGACCCTGTGCCTCATGGGAACAGTCCAGCCCGAACGGCCAAGCCATGTCTTCCATGGACCGGAAACAAGCATCCTGGGACCGGTTTCGGATTCATAATCCTCATCAGCCAGGCTATCTTGAATCCAGTGGTAGAGTGAGCAAGGGACTCACGTCTGAGCATACCCTGCCACACTTAGGGCGAACAAAGCGATACCAAAGGGGATGATGGACGGAGCGTTTGAGCAAATCAAACACACACACCTAGTCAACTGATCTGGGTTTAATCCATCACCATTCTTTAGCTCACTCATTATAACAATTTAATCATTGGTGCTGCTATGTACAAAGGCTTTCCAGGTTGTAATTCTGTTGGTAGAGGGTGTGTTGTTTATTTCGACACAGAATGGTGTTTTCGCAACCCTGAATAAACCCGAAGGTTAATCTGTTGCTCCACTGAGAGATTTTTATCGGTTATTAATCATAAACTTTATTGATTTATGCTAATAATGACGCCTAAGATTTGGTCATTACTCATAACTACTCTTGCGTCTACTTTGACCCCATGTACTGGCTTACTCCATACAAAGGTGGAACTTGTGAAATGCATGCACTATAAATGATTAGATGTTGCCACCTAGTGACAAGTGGCAGTACAACAGCTATGCCCTTGGCATTCCCTTGCTTGCTGTCAGCTTTGACTTAGTTAAACCATTACCCTGCCACGTCACATGTAGGCTAGAAAGAAGTAGTAGCTGCTATCCAAGGCCTGTCTCTTAATAATAAAATGATTATTGTTTGATTAATAAAAATCGTTACAATATTACTTAGTGCAGTTGAACGCTAGAACAAAAATAAACTTTCGGGACGTCATCTTCTCAGAGAAAGAGCTTTAATTTCTAAAGTGAACCACAAGCTTGGATATACCACAAGGTGGTGAGCAGCACACATGGATGGGGTTGAACATCGTATTTAATAGACTTTGGTCCTGATTATGAGTATAGGTGCTATTTATCACACCTGGTAAATAACAATACCAGGTGGTTCGCTATTTATCGAGTGCGATAAATAACTCCTGTTACAAGTTTCTGGGGAATAACATGCAGATTTCAATGTTTAAGACGCCAAAATCCACATGATACAGCAATTTCTACACGCTTTTTCCCAGTCAAATTTAACTAAGGGTGAGGTATGCAATGCACCCCATAATTTTCGGATATGTTAAATACCTCCCAACTCATAATTCCGACCCGTGCTCAAACAGGGGTTCACTCATGCGTCGGAATACACGACCCACTCATAATCAGACCCTTACTGGTTCAGTACACATTCTTTCCAGATTTATGCAACATATGAAGTCTGTTGTGGTTTTTAACACACCTGGCACTGCCTTAGCCCTCCGTGACCTCAGGGGGCATGAAGGCAGCAGAGTCCTGTAGTTTCCTTCTAATCGTTGCCATTACGGAGCCCATCAGTAGCAAAATGGAAATGGCAGAGTTGTGTTGTATTGCAATTGTATGTATGTAGTGCTTACTATCCCTAATCAGCCATTGAAGCGCTTGGAGGCGAGTAGAATGCGACTCAGGAACCCAAGCTTAGTGATTAATTTGGAGGCTTTTTTAAAGTAACTTTAGCATTATATTCTCAGAAAAAAACCTTCAAAGCTTTTCCTAGTTAGCATGTGATCACTTGCAAAGGTCTTGAGGGGGGTTGTTAGTTCACGTGCTTAGTTGATGGTGTACATAGATTGGGTAGAGGAGGACCAGGGTATTGACAGATTTTAGACACACAATTCCCAGTTTGTGAGAAGAACAGGGCTATCGGTGGGCACTTGGGCAGTTCCCACAAGTGCTTATAGAAAAGGAATCAGAGGGAATACAGTTTTGTGTAGAACTTGAATAAGGGGAGCAGGGCATGCAGAATATGATAGGAATTCAATGGCCATAATCAATATAATGTTTGTTTTGCGCAGGATTTATGCACTGTACTGGCAGAAGTTCATATAATTTCATGCATGCGTTGGTGGGCGGTTCCTGAAGATGGGATACAGAGTCTGCCTTGTGATGTCTTAGATATTCATGGTGATAGTACGTAATATTCTTTCTACTTCCTTAAGGGCCTTTTTTATAAGGTCTTGCGACAGTTTTGCACTTCCGTTGCGTCACTTTTTGTAATGTATCGGCAGCGTAAAACCTGCCTCCTGTGGCACTCTATTTACAAAGTGACGTATCTTAGCCGATGCGTCACTTTGTAAACCCCTTTGCTACATTATACCTGCATCAGGTATAACGTATGTAAGGTCGGCGTTCCCACACAAGTACGCCTCGTAGAAGTGACACAGTGAAATCTATGAGATTTCACTGCACCACATCTAGGGTGCAAATGCATCAATATCTTACGCCTGCCTCACAGCAAGCGTACGACTGACGCAAGCCCTTTCACATGGGACTTGCCCCATCTGAAAGGACACATTGCTGGAGGTGTGTCACTTTTGTGACACACCCAGCAATGCGTCACTTTTATTTATGCGTCACTACAGATATTTCAGAAATACTGACGTATCTGTAACTCCTTGCGACATGATGCGTTATACAGTAAATATGACGCATCCATCATGTCGCAAGGAGGGCGCAACGAAAAGTGACGCATCGCTGCTTTCACACAGTGATGCGTCACTTCTCATAACTGAAGCCCTAAGTATTTTGGTGAATTGTCATCCATGGGCATAAACAATCTGCATTTTCATTACAGCATCATTCGCCTAAAGCAGCTCCATCGTTTGTGGTATGTAAGAAAGAAAAACGCATTTCTTGTGAGGCTTTACACTTCCCTCAAATAAATTTTCCAACCATTTTTGGAGGTTGTGAAGATGACTGGTGCAGGTTCCAGAGCAAAAATGTATGTAAACTTTTCTGTATTTCTGTATTCTTTTTGAATGTGTCAGTATTGACTCTTTTTCCTTTTGCAGATTTCGTCTTGCATTTTGCTTTTTTAGTTTATATTTCTTAGGAGAAAAATATTGTTTCAAGCTGATTTTTCCACTTTTTTTTTTAAAGAAACTTGACATATAAATACTGTCCAAGTAGCTAAAATACTGAAGTACTGGCTGATATCAAAACCTACTTCTTACATATACTATAAGGGGTGTGAGCGAGTGGTGTCGGCTCTGCAGTGTTGATTGATGCTCCAGGTGAAGGTTGGTTTGTTAACGATTGTGCCAACAGTTTTTCTCTTTTGAAGGAGGGGGGCTCAAGAAGGAACTTTTCCACATTCCGAAAAGGTCTTGAGCCTCCAGACAGTTTGAGTTTATTCGCCAGATGGCGAGGGGAGGAAGAGTGCACAGCTTTGTGGGTGATGCACACCGTTTTGTAGATAGCTCTAGCCTCGATGGGAAGCTATCGGAGAGAAGACAGGGTAGGAGTGATGTGGTCACTTCTTTTGGACCCTGTAAGGAAGCGAGCTGCTGAATGGAGGACGGATTTGAGGGGGGAGAGGTGAGATTTGGGAAGGCCAGTGTGGGCACTGTCCGGGTGACACCTGTTGGAATTTGTTCCTTTGAGTTCGAATCATGGAAACTGCTCCTTGATGAATTTAGAGACAGACACACACCTCAGTATGATTTTTCAGAGACCCAAACACATGACAGTTCCTTATTTGTGCTCTGCACCTTGTCTTAACTTCAAGTCCCTTTTGAGCGATCACTTGTTGCACTCTGGCGCCCTCTTGTGACATTTTGTAGTGGTGCCTTCAGTGACCGTAATCCTGCATTGCTTCGCAGAAGAATACTTATTTGTTATTTTCTTGACAATGATTACAGCCCTCTTTTGAATTTGCCTAGCAGCTCCTTTTCCTCTTGAGATTTGGCTACAACATGTCTAGGGTTACCATGTCAATCTATCTCTCTAGGATGCAGAGTACACAGCCCTGGGCTTTTCATTTAACAAATCAGTGAATTCTGGGAGTTGTAGTCTCGGTTCACTTTAACTGAATCCATTGGACTAACACACTTTAGAACAATAGCTTGTAAAAGGAAAGTCTAGGATTGGAAAACCTACAGTGATTTCGAGCCTTGTGCTAACTCTAAGCATATCTTTATACTCCCTGTCCTGCAGTGCTTAATTTGAGGTGGGGCTCAATGAAACTCGGTAAACGGTAATGTTTGGAAACCCGCACGTATTTTTCCTTAACAGTCTTTGGGCCATATTATCAAGAAAAGGCGATACTTTATCGCCGCTTTTATCGGCAGGAAACTGCCGCTAAAGCAGCGATAATAGGCAGGTTCACACCAGAACCTGGGCTTCTATGGGAATTCACAAGGGCATATTATTAAGCCCATTATCGCCTCTTTAGCGGCAGTTTCCTGCCGATAAAAGCGGCGATAATGTATCGCCCTTTCTTGATAATATGGCCCTTTGTTACAAAGGAAGAGAGAGAACAACACAAAAAGCGGAGAGAAGAAGGAACTGGACGACAGAAAAACTGTTACAAAGAAAGAAGGAAGAAGGAGAAAAAATCTGCACGAGTGAGGTCAAGGGTCAGGGAGTGTCTGGCGGTGGATTAAAGAGGCATGAGGTGGAATCAAGACAACGCCACCTTGAAATTTGGCGACCCGGACCCTTTCTTAGCGCCGGCTGTGGGCTTCTGAACCCGTCTGGGCTCTGGCACTTAGCGCCATATGTACAACCACATTTTCCCATAGATACAGAATGGGTGAATCCCTTTGGTACCTCTGGCCGTTATTCTTTTACAAAGAAGGGGGCATATCATCAACGGGCAGCGAAAATTATCGCTGGCCGTATTTAGTGTTAAGAAAATTAACGCCGCCTATCGCCGGATTCTATCGCCAGGTGAGAGCACTATCAGCAACGTGCATCGCCGAGATGATAGAAATCCAGGCAATATCGGCGATAAGGGGCAATTACCTGCAATACAAAAAAGAGTTAGACGATAACATTGCTGATAGGGAGTTGTGGACGCAAGATAATAATCCACCTCCCATTACAAACAAAGCCAAGTCAGAAAATTAGCAGGCGTAAGAAACCTGCGATAGAGCCGGTTAGCACTAGTTCAAATGTCGCTAGGCCGGTTAGCGATTACATTGATGATAGGGAGAATGCCTGTTAGCGATTAAAATCACTGTAGTTCACACGGGAACGCCTACCTCGCATTTCAATAGCGATGCAAGGCGCGGCGATAAGATTATAGGCGCTAAGGCATGCATTCACGCGTTAGGGTGTCCATGCCGATAGGGCGTTTACATTATCGACGCTTTTTGCCCGAAAAGGGACGCAAAAGCGGCAATAATGTTAACCCCGGGCCCTTGATGATATGCCCCTAAGGCCTGCTCTCGTGGCATCCTGTGGTCTCCCACAGATTTCGAGCATCTATCGCGATGTTGTACATCCCAGGTAAGGTGTGAAGGTCAAGATGAGAGTTTGCACACAGACAAGCTGCACTGACCTTATTTAAAAGGGAGAATCTTCTTTCATTTACCTGCCAAGTGGATCCATGTCAAATGAGACAACTGCCACCAGTCCTAGCCTCGAATACACGAGTATGTCGTCTATGTAGACGACGACGTACACATCCAGGATGTCTCTTAGCACGTCGTTCAGGAAGTACTGAAACGCCGCAGGGGCATTACAAAGCCCGAAGGGCATCACTTTGTATTCGAATAGGCCGAACCTCGTTTTGAAGGCCGTCTTCCATTCGTCCCCACAACGCATGCGGACAAGGTGGTACGCCCCTTTCAAGTCCAGCTTGGTGTACACCCATGCGCTTTTGACTAGCTCCAGAAGTACGTTTATGAGAGGCAGGGGGTATCTGTTCTTGACGGTTATGGCGTTCAAAGCCCTAAAGTCCACGCAAGCGCGCAGTTCTCCGTTGGCTTTTGGGATAAAGAAAAGAGGGGATGCCGCCGGTGATCTTGATGGCCTTATGAACCCCAGCCTTAGCATTGTATCTAAATAGGAACGGAGGTGGTTGTTCTCGGGCACGGACAAAGCATACAGCCTCCCACTAGGGATGTTGGCCCCAGGGACCAAATCGATCTGACAGTCATAGACCCTATGTGGAGGAAGCGTCTCAGCTTGCTTATCAAAGACGTCCCGGTATTCCTGATATGCTCTTGGGAGAGTCACTTCTTTCTCGGCTGCCGTGGCCACCGCATACCCCTGTGTCTTCTCCGTTAATGGGCACTCTGAGGACCATCCGCAGAACCTGGAACACTAAGGGGAGTCCATCCGTATTGTCTGGGTTTCCCAGTCGATGGAAGGGTTATGTTTCTTCAGCCATGGTAACCCTAGGCTGACTCCATACTGCGGTGCACAGATGACATTGAAGTCCATGACCTCCTTGTGTTGTGTTCCGTAACACACCTCCATATTCCCCGTGTGGTGACTGATGGGCCCTGTAACCAACCTGCGCCCATCCACCGCATAAACATCATCTGGGACCGAACATGGTAGGAGCGGGGCCCCGATACGTTCTGCCTCCTTCTCATCCATAAACAACCCCGTGGCTCCTGAGTCTACCATTGCTGAGACAGAGACCCACTCCTCCTGCACTCTTAAGCGTAGAGGAATGAATAGATGTCTGGGACTGGTCAATTTGCGCCGCTGTATGGAAGGGATGTATCCATGACTCCAGGAATCCCCTTCTTTGTTCCAGGAGCCCGTTAGTTTTCCGCCCCCTTTTCCACTGTCGCTGTGGACAGTCGGCTGGGGCGTGGACGACCTGTTCTTGGTTTCGCTGGACACTCTCGGACGTAGTGCCCCTTCTTTCCGCAGTACAAACAAAGGCCCTGTTTTCTGCGGGACTCTTTCTCTGTTGCCGTTAGGCTGGCTCTGACAGCCCCTATATCCATGGGCTCATTCCGAGGAGCCGGAAGTGGTTCGGTGGACCCAGGATGGCCCCAAGTGGATCAGGGCTTATCCTTCTTTGGCCCACCACCACGGCGTTCGCTTAGCCGATGTTCTAGGCGCAGTGCCAGGCTGATCAGGTCTTCGCAATGCGCTGGTTGGGGGTCAATCTGCGCGATCACGTCCTTCAGTTCTTCACTCAGTCCCTGGTGGAAGAGCGCTGTCTGTTTGGTCGGTGGCCATTTGGTCTCTGCTACAAGACGCCTGAACGCGTTCAGATACTGGACGAGACCTGTGGACCCCTGTTTCAACTGTAGTAATTCTCTGTCTGCGGTGTACGAATCTGCTCTCCTGTCGGACACCTTGACAAATTCCTCCTGAAAGGCTTCCCAATCGTACAGGAGTGGGTCATCCCTGCTCACCAAAGTCACGGCCCATTGCGCCGCGTTTCCTGCCAAATATGAAATCATGAAGGCCACCCTCGCCTGGTTTGTTGGAAATGACTTAGGCTTACAGGAGAAATGTAGAGCCACCTGTGTTATGAACACCTGAACTGTAGAGAGGTCCCTGCTGTATCTTTCTGGTGTGGCCAGTGGTATGGCGACCGGCATTTCCACCACTACCGCAGCTTGTTGGCCTGTGCTAGGAGCCCCTGCATTGAAGGGATTCCACTGCAAATGGTCCATCCTAGCCCTCAAGTCAGCAGTTTCCTGACGGGACGTAGCTAGCTCGGTCTGTACGTCAAGCAAAGCTGCCAACACATCGTCCATTGCTGCCATGGTTCCTTACTCAACCAGGAGGTGGATTAGAGTTCGTTAGGTCGGATATTATGTAACCCCCTGGGTACCCCGGGGTTGAGAAAAGAAGAACCCTCTGGACTTCAGGTCGTGTACAGACACAAACAGGCTTGTTGTTTTGGGGCAAACCAAGTTTAATCACACAAGGTTTGTACAACTAAACTCGGCAAAGCAATAAGTCAAGTGCTGGGGAGAAGCCGATGTTGTGGGCTACAATCCTCTCCGTCCAACCGTCCTCTGCACGAATGCCGGTCCCGGCATTCCCCAACAGAGGACACCGTGCTAAGAAGTGGCCAGCAATGCCACTCGAACTTTGTTGGTGTGGGAGAGCTCCACTTCTGTTCTTATATCGTCCTCCGCATTGATGTCAGTCCCGACACCATCCAACGGAGGGCAACCGCGAAAGTATAAGGGAAAACAAAGGTCCGTAGCCGACTCGATAATCCTTGAGCGTGACCTGAAAACGACCGTCAGCAGGAGGTCCAATCCCGCTCGTTCGATAACCCTCGAACGGGGACTGTTACACTTAGCGTGTCTATACGCGGGGTCAGCGCGCTCGATAACCCTCGAGCGGGGACTGAGTCACAGCGTGTTCCAGAGCACGAGTTCGAACTGCTCGAAACCCTCGAGCGGGGACTGGGGTAAGTGTTGCGACTAAGTGCGAGTCCAAGAGCTCGAAACCCTCGAGCGGGGACTGGGGTCAGTGGCGCGACTAAGCGCGGGTCCAAGAGCTTGAAACCCTCGAGCGGGGACTGGGGTCAGTGGCGCGACTAAGTGCGGGTCCAAGAGCTCGAAACCCTCAAGCGGGGACTGGGGTCATTGGCGCGACTAAGCGCGGGTCCAAGAGCTCGAAACCCTCGAGCGGGGACTGGGGTCATGCACGTCAGTCTCGGCAAAGAGCCGCTCCTCCTAACAAAGTCTCACCTAGGTAGAAGCGCAGGTTCCCACTGTGGACACGGACTATCCGACGGCTGCATCTGCTTCCGCTGTTCGTTATATGCCGGCTCTTCCGCCTGTGTGCATCGCGCATGCTCCGCGCTAAGCATGCTGGGTAGGATAGTTCCGGGCGTGTTTGATTTGGGGGTTGTAGTTCGGTTAGCGAACCGGCATCGCTATCGTTCCGTTCTATCCATTCTGTGTCCTAACAGGTTGACTGTAGTCACTGGACTACTCGTGGTACAGCAGGTCCGAACAGTGAAACAGGGTCTTAATTCTATGATTGAGGATGTCACAAGTTAAAGTCTGTGATGATTTCGGTTTACCCCCTCCTATCAGGTGCAACCAACTCTAGGTCCCAACAGTGGAACGGTGTTTTGATGTTAGAACTGCATCTGAGAGTAAAGATGGAGGTACTGCCTTCGATCAGCTGCAACCAACTCTGGGTCCCAACAGTGGAACGGTGTCTTGATCCCACAATGGAGGATGTTAGAACTGCATCTGAGAGTGGAGACGAAGGTACTCCCTTCAACCAGGTGCAACCAACTCTAGGTCCCAACAGTGGAACGGTGTCTTGATCCTAGAATGGACGATATCTGATACAACCTTTTGCTTGGTTTTCACATAACTGTCTCTGTTGAGGTGCATCACACTTTGTGCTTCTGTAGTTAACTGCTGCACATGGTTATGGGGCTTGCTTAACTGCTGTCGCTGGAATAGACCGCGGTATAGCAGGTCCGAACAGTGAAACCGGGTCTTGATTCTATGATTGAGGATGTCAGAAGTTAAAGTTTGCGATGATTTCTGTGTACCCCCTCCGATGAGGTGCATCAAACATTAGGTACCAACTGTGGAACGGTGTCTTGATCCCACAATGGATGATGTTAGAACTGCATCTGAGAGTGCAGATGAAGGTACTCCATTTGAGGAGATGCCGTTTTGTACCTCGTGGCGTGTGGGAATGCAAGTGTTGCACTTCTCGGCATGTGGCAGTAGCAGTGTTTTACTTCTTGGCATGTCAGGGGTGGCAGTGTTTTACTTCTCAGCGTGTGGGAGTGGCAGTGTTCTACTTATCGGTGTGTGGGAGTGGCAGTGTTGTACCTCTTGGCGTGTGGGAGTGGCAGTGTTGTTCCTCTTGGCATGTGGGAATGGACGTGTTGCACTTCTCAGCATGTGGGAGTGGCAGTGATTTACTTCTCTGCATGTCAGGGGTGGCAGTGTTTTACTTCTCAGCGTGGGGGAGTGGCAGTGTTCTACTGATCGGTGTGTGGGAGTGGCATTGTTGTACCTCTTGGTGTGTGGGAGTGGCAGACTTGTACCTCTTGGCATGTGGGAGTGGTAGTGTTGTACCTCTTGGCATGTGGGGGTGGCAGTGTTGTACCTCTTGGCATGTGGGAGTGGCAGTGTTGCACTTTTCGGCATGTGAGAGTAGCAGTGTTTTACTTCTTGGCATTTGGGAGAGGCAGTGTTTTGCTTCTCTGCATGTAGGAGTGGCAGTGTTTTACTTCTCAGCGAGTGGGAGTGACAGTGTTTTACTTCTAGGCATTTAGGAGTGGCAGTGTTTTACTTGGCATGTGGGAGTGGCAGTGTTTTGCTTCTTGGCATGTGGGAGTGGCAGTGTTTTACTTCTCAGCCAGAAGGAGTGGTAGTATTTTACTTCTTGGCGTGTGGGAGAGGCAGTGTCTTACTTCTTGGCATGTGGGAGTGGCAGTGTTTTACTTCTCGGCAAGTTGGAGTGGCAGTGTTTTACTTCTTGGCATGTGGGAGTGGCAGTGTTGCACTTCTTGGCATTTGGGAGTGGCAGTGTTTTACTTGGCACGTGGGAGTGGCAGTGTTTTACTTATTGGCATGTGAGCATGGCAGTATTTTACTTCTCAGCGTGTGGGAGTGGCAGTGTTTTACTTCTTGTCATGTGGGATAGGCAGTGTTTTACTTCTTGGCATTTGGGAGTGGCAGTGTTTTACGTCTTGGCATGTGAGAGTGGCAGTGTTTTACTTCTCAGCGTGTGGGAGTGACAGTGTTTTACTTCTTGGCATGTGGGAGAGGCAGTGTTTTACTTCTCGGCGTGGGGTGTGGCAGTGTTTTACTTCTTGGCATGTGGGAGTGGCAGTGTTTTACTTCTTGGCATGTGGGAGTGGCAGTGTTTTACTTCTCGGCATGTGGAAGTGGCAGTGTTTTACTTCTCGGCATTTGGGAGTGACAGTGTTTTACTTATTGGCATGTGGGAGTGGCAGTGTTGTACTTCTTGGCATGTGGGAGTGGCAGAGTTTTACTTCTCGGCATTTGGGAGTGGCAGTGTATTACTTCTCGGCGTGTGGGAGTTGCAGTGTTTTACTTCTCGGCGTGTGGGAGTGGCAGTGTTTTACTTCTCGGCATGTGGGAGTGGCAGTGTTTTACTTCTCGGCGTGTGGGAGTGGCAGTGCTTTACTTCTTGGCATGTGGAAATGGCAGTGTTTTACTTCTCAGCATGTGGGAGTGGCAGTGTTTTACTTCTTGGCATGTGGGAGTGGCAGTGTTTTACTTCTCAGCGTGTGGGAGTGACAGTGTTTTACTTCTCGGCATTTGGGAGTGGCAGTGTTTTACTTGTTGGCATGTGGGAGTGGCAGTGTTGTACTTCTTGGCATGTGGGAGTGGCAGTGTTGTATTTCTTGGCATGTGGGAGTGGCAGTGTTTTACTTCTCGGCATTTGGGAGTGGCAGTGTTTTACTTCTTGGCATGTGGGAGTGGCAGTGTTTTACTTCTCAGCGTGTGGGAGTGGCAGTGTTTTACTTCTCTGCATTTGGGAGTGGCAGTGTTTTACTTCCTGGCATGTGGGAGTGGCAGTGTTGTACTTCTTGGCATGTGGGAGTGGCAGTGTTTTACTTCTCTGCATTTGGGAGTGGCAGTGTTTTACTTCTCGGTGTGTGGGAGTGGCAGTGTTTTACTTCTTGGCATGTGGGAGTGCCAGTGTTTTACTTCTTGGCATTTGGAAGTGGCAGTGTTTTACTTGGCATGTGGGAGTGGCAGTGTTTTACTTCTTGGCATGTGAGAGTGGCAGTGTTTTACTTCTCATCGTGTGGGAGTGGCAGTGTTTTACTTCTTGGCATGTGGGAGAGGCAGTGTTTTACTTCTCGGCGTGTGGGTGTGGTTGTGTTTTACTTCTTGGCATGTGGAAGTGGCAGTGTTTTACTTCTTGGCATGTGGGAGTGGCAGTGTTTTACTTCTCGGCATGTGGGAGTGGTATTGTTTTACTTCTTGGCATTTGGAAGTGGCAGTGTTTTACTTCTTGGCATGTGGGAGTGGCAGTGTTGTACTTCTTGGCATGTGGGAGTGGCAGAGTTTTACTTCTCGGCATTTGGGGGTGGCAGTGTTTTACTTCTCAGCATTTGGGAGTGGTAGTGTTTTACTTCTCGGCGTGTGGGAGTGGCAGTGTTTTACTTCTCGGCGTGTGGGAGTGGCAGTGTTTTACTTGGTAAGTAGACATAATATCGAAATTTAAATATCGATGTGACAGAATATCGATGTTTTAATATCGATGGTAATATATATCGGAATATTTAATATCGAGTACCAAAATATAATTTTTAGTATGTGTTTTTTAATATCGAAAGTAAAAATATAGTATGATAAAATATCGTTGTGTTAAAATATCGATAATGTATAGTTTTTAGTAATGTGTTTAATTATGTTAATATATTTTGTTTGTATTCAAAATTTGTAATTTTAAGGTGTTTATAAATTTTCATTTGTTCATGTTTGTTCAAAAATCATATATAGTTTTAGGAGCGGGATGTTATATGTATATTAAATTAAAAAAAAATTAAAAAATTGTTAAAAAATATTTTTAAAAAAGATTTTTTAAATTAAAAAATATATATTATAGAGTTATAGTGTTTATAGTGGATAAGGGTTGTTTTTTTTTAGAAAAAGTTAAATTTTTAAGAAAAAAAAAATTAAATTAGAAAAAATATTTTTACATTTTTTTTTAAATTAGAACAAATATTTTTTTAATTTAGGATTGAATTGTGTTATAGTGTAATGGTGGGGAGTGTTTTACAAATGTATATTTAATTTAAAAAAATAATAATTTAAAAAAATAAAAAAATAATTTAAATTCAAAATATACCTAATGTGTTTTTATTGAGTACTTAAAGGGCTATTGGTATTTTATTGAGTTTAGAGATAGTTGTATTGGGGAAAATTCTTTTTTTAGATCAAAATTGTATTATCTGCTCCAAAATGTAATCTAAAACTTGTGACTTGATGTATTTTTATAATGAATTGTGTTGTGAATCTTTTATGGCAATCCAGCCGAACTAAAGAAATAAATAAATTTAAAAAAAAATTCAAAATAAATATGATTGAGTTGTAGTGTTTATAGTGGATAAGGGTTGTATTTTTTTAAAAAAATTAAAAAATGTAGGTTAAAATTGTTGTGTTTATAGTGTAAGGGTGGTGAATGATGAAATAATATTTTTTTACATTTTACACATTTTCAAAAATGTTAAATAATTTTTATAATGAAATAATAATTAAATAATTAGTAAAAAATATGATTGAGTTGTAGTGTTTATAGTGGATAAGGGTTGCATAATTTTGGAAATAGTTAATTTTTAATGAAATAATTTTTTTAAAAATGAATTATTTTTTAAATATATTAAAATTGATAAATATGTATTTTAAAATTAGTATTGAGTTGTTGTGTTTTTATTGTATAAGGGTTGTGTGTGTTTGTAAAAAGTATATACTATAGCAACATTTGTAATATTTTAAAAATTGAAATTAGAAAATAAATATTATTTATTAGAAATAATATTTTTTTATTTAGGATTGAGTTGTACTGTTTATAGTGGTTAAGGGTTGTGTTTGTTTAGAAAAAGTCTATATTATAGTTAAAACATAAATATTTTGAAAATGACAAATGTATAATTGATAAAATATTTAAAAATTGAAAAAAAATTGTTTAAAAAATGTATTACATTTATTTAGTATATTATATAATTTTATTATAAAAAATGTATTTGGTATTATTATAAATATTTATTTTTTGGCAAGCAGTTACCCCACATTAATGTTGATTGGAGTGGGAATAGTAAATTATAATTAATTAGTGTCCTGCACCTACCCAAAATTAATGTAGACTGGCGTGGGAATAGTAAATTATAATTAATTAGTGTCCAGCACGTACCTCGAATTTATGTAGACTGGAGTGGGAATAGTAAATTATATTTAAGTAGGGTCCAGCACTTACCCCAAGTTAATGTAGATTGGAGTGGGAATAGTAAATTATATTTAATTAGTGTCCAGCACCTATCTCAAATTAATGTAGACTGGAGTGGGAATAGTAAATTATATTTAATTGGTGTCCAGCACTTACCCCAAGTAAATGTATATTGGAGTGGGAATAGTAAATTATATTTAATTACTGTCCAGCACCTACCTCAAATTAATGTAGACTTGAGTGGGAATAGTTAAATATATTAAATGAGTGTCCAGTACGTACTCCCAATTTATGTAGACTGGAGTGGGAATAGTAAATTATATTTAATTAGTGTCCAAAACCTACCCAAAATTAATGTTGACTGGAGTGGGAATAGTAAATTATATTTAATTAGTGTCCAGCACTTACCTCAAATTAATGTAGACTGGAGTGGGAATAGTAAATTATATTTAATTAGTGTCCAGCACCTACCCCAAATTAATGTAGACTGGTGTAGGAATAGTAAATTATATTTAATTAGTGTCCAGCACCTACACCAAATTAATGTAGACTGGAGTGGGAATAGTAAATTATATTTAATTATTGTCCAGCACTTACCCCAAATTAATGTAGACTGGAGTGGGAATAGTAAATTATATTTACTTAGTGTCTAGCACCTACCCCTAGTTAATGTAGACTGGAGTGGGAATAGTAAATTATATTTAATTAGTGTCCAGCACGTACCCCAAATTGATGTAGACTGAAGTGGGAATAGTAAATTATATTTAATTAGTGTCCAGCACCAACCCAAATTAATGTAGATTGGGGTGTTAATAGTAAAATATATTTAATTAGTGTCCAGCACTTACCCCAAATTAATGTAGACTGAAGTGGGAATAGTAAATTATATTTAATTAGTGTCCAGCACCAACCCAAATTAATGTAGATTGGGGTGTTAATAGTAAAATATATTTAATTAGTGTCCAGCACGTACCCCAAATTGATGTAGACCGAAGTGGGAATAGTAAATTATATTTAATTAGTGTCCAGCACCAACCCAAATTAATGTAGATTGGGGTGTTAATAGTAAAATATATTTAATTAGTGTCCAGCACCTACCCCAAATTAATGTAGACTGGTGTAGGAATAGTAAATTATATTTAATTAGTGTCCAGCATCTACCAGAATTTAATGTATACTGGAGTTGGAATATTTAATTATATTTAATTAGTGCCCAGCACCTACCCCAAATTAATGTAGACTGGTGTAGGAATAGTAAATTATATTTAATTAGTGTCCAGCACCTACCCCAAATTAATGTAGACTGGAGTGGGAATAGTAAATTATATTTAATTAGTGTCTAGCACCTACCCCAAGTTAATGTAGACTGGAGTGGGAATAGTAAATTATATTTAATTAGTGTCCAGCACCTACCCCAAGTTAATGTAGACTGGAGTGGGAATAGTAAATTATATTTAATTAGTATCCAGCACATACCCCAAATTAATGTATACTGGAGTAGGAATAGCAAATTATATTTAATTAGTGTCCAGCACCTACCCCCAAATTAATGTAGACTGGAGTGGGAATAGTAAATTATATTTAATTAGTATCCAGCACATACCCCAAATTAATGTATACTGGAGTAGGAATAGTAAATTATATTTAATTAGTGTCCAGCACCTACCCCAAATTAATGTAGACTGGAGTGGGAATAGTATATAGTTTATGAGAATAAATACATTTCATACAATTTGTGTTTAGTTGCAATTTATTATTTTATTAACATGACAAAAAATAAACAAAAGAATTAGTATGACATTTTTATTTGATACTAATATATTTAGTCATATATTTGTTAAAATATTTTATGGGTAATTTTTAATTTTTAAATTTTGATTGTAATACTTTATTTTATTACAAAAACATCTTTCATGTACATGTAGGTATTGTTTGTAATTATAAAAAAAGTACAATATTTTCACAAAATATATACCATTTTTATATTGTCATACCTGTTGGTTATAATTAATATTTTTCTATGAATATTAATAAAAAAACTAATTATAATACATTTTGAAACAATATATTTAAAAGAAGAAAATATTTTAACAGTTTTATTTATATACATTTTGAAAAAAATTTAAAACATTTTTGTACAATTTTTCCAGATTTTATGAATTATAATAATAAATATTATGGGGCCCATTAAGATGTCGGGCGGATTGCCACCGCCAGCCTGGCGGGGGCAATCCGCCCGACCTCCTCACTAGTTTTCTTCCCCGCACTATTAGTATGGCGGGGGGGACCTCGGCGGACGGCAAGACCGTCCGCCGCTTTTCCGCCCCGGTCGCCTTGCGTCCGGGGAGGAAAAGGAATAATATGGTGGCGGTGTCTATCAGACACCGCCAGCCATATTAACATGGGCATTTTACAATGCCTTTCCGTGGTGGCAATGCTGCCACGGAAAGGCATGCGGTCTTCACTCTGGGGGCCCCCTGTGGGCCCCTAGAGTGAAGGAGGGGTGGGGGTTGCACACAGGGGGTACCTGTGGTACCCCCCCGCATTTGCATATGCAATGCGGTAGGCTCCGCGCGGTGCCTGCTGCATTGCGTATGCAAATGTATGCATTTATTCATAGCATTGTGGCGGGCGGTGCAGAGTGCACCGCCCGCCACAATGTTATGAATGCGGGATGCGGCCGCCACCGTGGCGGCTGCATCCTAATGCCAAACACAGGACCCCCGACCTACTGGCGGTCCCATTCCACAAGAGGATGACGGGCGGACAAAGTCCGCCCATCATCCTAATGGACCCCTATGTATTTTATAATATTTATTTTTATAATTTTACAAAATATGTAGATTTTATTAAAGTATTTTAATACAAGTAAAAAATCACAATTTTTTTAACATAGTATTCATTTTTTATTTAATAAAGGAAAATCTTTAAAAATTAAAAATATGTTTGTTATGTTAATCTTTTTATTTAGTTTTGGGTCATTTATTTTGTAACCGCTTTAGGTCGTTTTGTGTCATTTGGATGAAGACAAGCTCGCGGTTGGGAGACACTTCACGTCGCTGAAGGTAAGGTTTGTTTTATATTTTTTAAGTGTGTTTTTAATTAATTTTGATAGTAGTTCGGTACTATTTAGTGTGGTTAGAAGTAAGTTAGTTGTATTAGGCATTTGGATATGTGGTATTTACATATGGTGTATGTACGTACTTTTTGGCGTTGTATAGGCTTGTTTGTAGAGTTGGTGTTTCTATGTTTAATGTTTATTAACTCCTTAAGAGCGTTGTAAATCCCTCCCCAGTGCTGTGCTGTCCATTGGAACTAGTGCTGAATGGACGTCCAACGGTCGCACGCAGCACTGGGGAGGTAGTGGCCGTGACGACCGTTGGCCGACGGCAGCAATTAAGGGGTTAAGTGAAATCTAATGTTAGTATTACTGTTAGTAGGAGTTTATGTGTTGTTTTGTGTGGGTGGGAATGTATGTTTTATGTATTTTTTTTGCAGGAGTTCGTGATGTCGGAACGAGTCTTTTTTTTTTAAAAGAAGTGTTTGTTAGTTTTATTAACTAATGGATTTTTAACACTTCTTTAAATTTTTCGGTTTTCCTGGAGCGTTTGTTGTATTTTTTTACATTTTTCGGGATTTTTATGGTTGTTCGAACGACTTTCGGAAATTAGATTATTCAGTTTTGGAACAGTTGGATTTTTTCATTTTTTTTTTTGGGCACACTTTTTCTTAACTGGATTGTTTTGGTGGAAATGGAATCTACAGTCTTTGGGATATGTTTGGTAAGTGTTTTAAAGTTTATTTATTGTGGGTGGGTAATGTTATTATGATTGTTGTTATGTTTTATTTATTTCCAAAATTATTAATGTGTTTATATATATTTTGAAAAATATAATATATATTGAACACATTAATTACTTTTGAGATAAAATATATTATTGTGATTTACATTGTATTGTTTGTATTTTTTTAAGTTATGATTTGTTAGTTAGAGTAATTTAGAGTAGTGTTTTGGCTATTATGTTTAGGTATTCTATGCCTTTAGTGCTAGGGTACAGCTTTACTTGTTGCTCTAGGTATTTGCGCATTTGCTTGGTTTGTTTAGATGTTTTTGGAGTTAGTTCAGTAATGGAGTGTTCCATTCTGAATTATTGATAACTTTGTTCTTTTTGGAGGCATTTGATAAATTTTTCTAAAGTTGGTTTAGTTCTGCCTGTTGATTGGAGGAAGGCATTGTACCAGCCTTCAACAGCGTTGTTTGTTTTAGATTCCCCGTTTAAGGTTTAGGGTGGTAAAAAATTCAGCTCCTTCTGTCATTTTGTTGTTTGTTAATCTATAAGAAATATATGTTATAGTTATTTGAAATATAGAAGTATGCATATTAAATAAAATGTAAAAACATTTCTATTGTGCATGTTTACCTTTTTGCCAATTTAGGGGTCCATTAGGATATCGGGCGGATTGCCTCCGCCAGGGTGGCTGTGGCCACCGCCAACCTGGTGGAGGCAATCAGCCCGACAACCACTCTCGTTTTCCCCTCCGCCAGATTAGGATGGCAGAGGGGACAGCGGTGGACGGAAAGACCGTCCGCCGCTTTACCGGGCGGTAATAGATTAATATGGTGGCGGTGTCCAATGGACACCGCCAGCCATATTACGATGGCAAAATGTGTGGGCCTTTCCGCGGCGGCAATGCCGCCATGGAAAGGCATGCGGAGATTGCTGTGGGAGCCCCCTGTATGGCCCCCAGGTTGGTGCCACTGTTGGGGGGGCACATGGGGGTACCTATGGTACCCCCCCACATTTACATATGCAAAGTGGCAGGCACCGCGCGGTGCCTGCCGCTTTGCATGTGTGAATGCGTCAACTTATGTTTTACATTGTGGCGGGCGGTGCAGAGAGCACCGCCCGCCACAATGTAAAACATATAGGATGTGCCCGCCACTGTGGCGAGCACATCCTAATACCCCCAACGGGACCCCCACCCTTATGGCGGGTGGTCCCAATCTCCGTTAGGGTGGCGGGCGGACATCCTAATGGACCCCTTAGTCTTTGATTTTGATGTTCTTTACTGTTTAGTTGTGGTCTGTATTTTCTGTGTTTTCTTTACTTGAAAACCAAAATGCATTTATTTGTGTTAATTGTTCTGATATATGTTTTAGGTTGTAATTACAGTTTTTGCCTATACATTCTAGTTTAGATTTATGTAATGTTTTTATAAAAGTCTTTGAACATACTTACTTTGTTAGTTGTATCTTGGTTTTCTCTGTCCTGTTGTCTGTTCTTTGTCAGTAGAGTATTCTGTAGTGGTGCTAGAAAATAAAAAGTAGATATGCATCAGTAATTGGATAATGTTTGTTATTTTTTACAATTTAGCAGTTAGTTTCAGTGAGTTCATGTTATTTACTTGATGTTCTTGTAGTTGAAGTCGAGTGTATCCAATGTTTAGTTGTGGCCTGTATTTTCTGTATTTTCTTTATCTGTAAAAATAATGCATTTATCTGTGTTAATTGTGTTGATATAATATTTTCGGTTGCAGTTGCATTTTATGCTATAAGTTTTAGTTTAGATTTATTTTATATTGTTATAAAAATCGTTGGACATACTTACTTTGTTAGTTGTATCTTGGTTTTCTGAGTTCTGTTGTCTATTCTTTGTTAGTAGAGTATTCTGTAGTAGTAGGAGATCAAACAAATAGATATGTATTAGTTATTGGATCATGGTTTTTTTTAACGTTTTAGCAGTTAGATTCATTTACTTTATTTAAGTTACTTACTTTTACTCCTCTGAATTGTAGGTTGAATCTTGGTGTTCTTGTAGGTGTAGTCGAATTTATCCACAGTATTTTCTCCAGTCGTATTTTTTCCAGGTGGTTTGTGTTTAGTGTTTAATGGTTTATATAGTGGTTTGGAGTTAGTAATTAGATTGCTATTGGTCAATTTATATTAGCAGTGTTTTTATTGGTTAGTTTGTATTTTTGAAATTATGCTTGGGTATTTATTTTCCATATAAGGCAAACGCTAATTAATATTTTGGTGAGATAATTTTATATATTTTTTTTTAATAGTTTTAGTTACATTTGTATTGAATGTAATATATTTTAATTGTGAAATGTAAATATATTTATAGTTTGTTATGAGAGATGTTTAAATTTGTATTAATAGTATTTTTTATGTTAAAAAGTGTTATTATATATTAGTAAATATTTTCGATGTTTCTAATTTAACGATATTTTTGTTGATAATTTAACTCTCGATTTTTTTTCTTAGTGTGTATAATTTTTGATAGTCGATATTTAAATATTACGATATGTATGTTGTTGATATTAGTGAGATCGATGTGTATGTAGGTCGATATTTAATTTTCGATATTTTTGTAAGTTTTTAGTTATGTATAGGATGTCGATATTAATGCCTCCGATATTTTTGTGTATATATTTTTGTAGGACGATATTGTGTCTTTCGATATTATGTCAGTGATTCGTTTTACTTCTCTGCGTGTGGGAGTGGCAGTGTTTTACTTCTCGGCGTGTGGGAGTGGCAGTGTTTTACTTCTTGGCATAAGGGAGTGGTAGTGTTTTACTTCTTGGCATTTGGGAGTGGCAGTGTTTTACTTCTTGGCATGTGGGAGTGGTAGTGTTGTACTTCTTGGCATGTGGGAGTGGCAGAGTTTTACTTCTCAGCATGTGGGAGTGGCAGTGTTTTACTTCTCGCCGTGTGTGAGTGGCAGTGTTTTACTTCTCTCCGTGTGGGAGTGGCAGTGTTTTACTTCTCAGCGTGCGGGAGTGGCAGTGCTTTACTTCTTGGCATGTGGGAGTGGCAGTGTTTTAGTTCTCGGTGTGTGGGAGTGGCAGTGTTTTACTTCTCAGCATGTGGGAGTGGCAGTGTTGTACTTCTCAGCGTGTGGGAGTGGCAGTGCTTTAGTTCTCGGTGTGTGGGAGTGGCAGTGTTTTACTTCTCGGTGTGTGGGAGTGGCAGTGTTTTACTTCTCTGCGTGTGGGAGTGGCAGTGTTTTACTTCTTGGCATGTGGGAGTGGCAGTGTTTTAGTTCTCGGTGTGTGGGAGTGGCAGTGTTTTACTTCTCAGCGTGCGGGAGTGGCAGTGTTTTACTTCTTGGCATGTGGGAGTGGCAGTGTTTTAGTTCTCGGTGTGTGGGAGTGGCAGTGTTTTACTTCTCAGCGTGTGGGAGTGGCAGTGCTTTAGTTCTCGGTGTGTGGGAGTGGCAGTGTTTTACTTCTCAGTGTGTGGGAGTGGCAGTGTTTTACTTCTCTGCGTGTGGGAGTGGCAGTGTTTTACTTCTTGGCATGTGGGAGTGGCAGTGTTTTACTTCTCAGCGTGTGGGAGTGGCAGTGCTTTAGTTCTCGGTGTGTGGTAGTGGCAGTGTTTTACTTCTCAGTGTGTGGGAGTGGCAGTGTTTTACTTCTCAGCATGTGGGAGTGGCAGAGTTTTACTTCTCTGCATGTGGGAGTGGCAGTGTTTTACTTCTCGGCGTGTGGGAGTGGCAGTGTTTTACTTCTTGGCATGTGGGAGTGGCAGTGTTTTAGTTCTCGGTGTGTGGGAGTGGCAGTGTTTTACTTCTCAGCGTGTGGGAGTGGCAGTGCTTTAGTTCTCGGTGTGTGGGAGTGGCAGTGTTTTACTTCTCAGTGTGTGGGAGTGGCAGTGTTTTACTTCTCTGCGTGTGGGAGTGGCAGTGTTTTACTTCTTGGCATGTGGGAGTGGCAGTGTTTTACTTCTCAGCGTGTGGGAGTGGCAGTGCTTTAGTTCTCGGTGTGTGGGAGTGGCAGTGTTTTACTTCTCAGTGTGTGGGAGTGGCAGTGTTTTACTTCTCAGCATGTGGGAGTGGCAGAGTTTTACTTCTCTGCGTGTGGGAGTGGCAGTGTTTTACTTCTTGGCATGTGGGAGTGGCAGTGTTTTACTTCTCAGCGTGCGGGAGTGGCAGTGTTTTACTTCTCAGCGTGTGGGAGTGGCAGTTTTTTACTTCTCTGCGTGTGGGAGTGGCAGTGTTTTACTTCTTGGCATGTGGGAGTGGCAGTGTTTTACTTCTCAGCGTGCGGGAGTGGCAGTGTTTTACTTCTCAGCGTGTGGGAGTGGCAGTGCTTTAGTTCTCGGTGTGTGGGAGTGGCAGTGTTTTACTTCTCAGTGTGTGGGAGTGGCAGTGTTTTACTTCTCGGCGTGTGGGAGTGGTAGTGTTTTACTTCTCGGAATGTAGGAGTGGCAGTGTTTTTCTTCTTGGCGTGTGGGAGTGGCACTGTTTTACTTCTCGGCGTGTGGGAGTGGCAGTGTTTTACTTCTCGGCTTGTTGGAGTGGCAGTGTTTTACTTCTCGTTGTGTGGGAGTGGCAGTGTTTTACTTCTTGGCATGTGGGAGTGGCAGTGTTTTACTTCTCAGCGTGCGGGAGTGGCAGTGTTTTACTTCTCAGCGTGCGGGAGTGGCAGTGTTTTACTTCTCAGCGTGCGGGAGTGGCAGTGTTTTACTTCTCAGCGTGTGGGAGTGGCAGTGTTTTACTTCTCAGCGTGCGGGAGTGGCAGTGTTTTACTTCTCTGCGTGTGGGAGTGGCAGTGTTTTACTTCTCGGCGTGTGGGAGTGGCAGTGTTTTACTTCTCGGCGTGTGGGAGTGGCAGTGTTTTACTTCTTGGTGTGTGGGAGTGGCAGTGTTTTACTTCTCAGTGTGTGGGAGTGGCAGTGTTTTACTTCTCGGCGTGTGGGAGTGGCAGTGTTTTACTTCTCGGAATGTAGGAGTGGCAGTGTTTTTCTTCTTGGCGTGTGGGAGTGGCACTGTTTTACTTCTCGGCGTGTGGGAGTGGCAGTGTTTTACTTCTCGGCTTGTTGGAGTGGCAGTGTTTTACTTCTCGGCGTGTGGGAGTGGCAGTGTTTTACTTCTTGGCATGTGGGAGTGGCAGTGTTTTACTTCTCAGCGTGCGGGAGTGGCAGTGTTTTACTTCTCAGCGTGCGGGAGTGGCAGTGTTTTACTTCTCAGCGTGCGGGAGTGGCAGTGTTTTACTTCTCAGCGTGTGGGAGTGGCAGTGTTTTACTTCTCAGCGTGCGGGAGTGGCAGTGTTTTACTTCTCAGCGTGCGGGAGTGGCAGTGTTTTACTTCTCGGCGTGTGAGAGTGGCAGTGTTTTACTTCTCAGCGTGCGGGAGTGGCAGTGTTTTACTTCTCGGCGTGTGGGAGTGGCAGTGTTTTACTTCTTGGCATGTGGGAGTGGCAGTGTTTTACTTCTCAGCGTGTGGGAGTGGCAGTGTTGCTTTGCCCATTGAGAGTACATAACAGCAAGTACCAGAAAGTAATAAAACACTAGGTAAACTACTCACACTTGACTTAGTAATACTAGTCAAGTGCTCCCATCATGCCTTGAGTGCCGTCTTTAGCCAACACTGGCTTTCAGCCAACAGCCTTGCATTCTGGATGTTTAAGACAAGGCTTATAACTATTAAAAGAAATCAGCAAATCCCAGAATGCAAAGTGCTGTTAGATAAACAGCCTGGCCTGGATGAGGGTGTCACACATGGCATGGGCCCACATCGCCTTCATGCTTGGGAGAACCAGTGATGTTTAATCTCTTTTTAGCTTTGGAACATTTGTCTTCTCTGCTGTGTGTTTTGAAGAGCTTTGAGAGAGTGCAGGTGTGTGCAGAAATGTTATCATTCCGTTCATGCTGTGATCGGACCTCAGGGACTCCCCCGATGGGGCTTTCCAGCCCCTCCCTCCCTCCCTCAGATCTGTTCCCCTCTGACCTGTCTCTCCACATCTCTGCGGCCTGATACAAGGGGCAGGTTTATCAACCTTGGCACAGGAGCAAGGTCGCAAAAAGTGACCTAAACCGGAGGAAAGTATTGATAGAGTATTTGTTTTCACTCCTCCAGGTTGGCAGAGGTGAGAGAGACTTGCATTCCTGTGCCTTTCAAGCTCTCCCACCTGCACCTTCCAACAGAGGGAAGGGTCACTCACCCTCCCCCTCCCCCACCCAGTCTCTGCTTCCGAGTTTGAACCCTCCTCTAGAACTTAGATGCCCCTCCTTCTCCTGCCCCACCAGGCACCCATGATCAGGTATGGCTCCACCGGTCCATCCATGGAGCCCCTGGGGAGGCGTGACTCTATGACCACCGGGAGCCTCCTGACGACAGAGGCCTCTTCCCCGGGTACCCACTCACAAGGTAAGGCTCATCACGACCGGGCATCCTGCAGAGTGAAGGCTACACCCCCTCAAGCCCCCCTAAAAGGCAAGGCTTCTAACAACTGGGTACTTATGCAGAAGATAAGACTATGACACCTGACACGTATGCAGACAATAAGACTGTGGCATCTGAGCATTTATGCAGACGATATGGCTGTGTTATCTGGGCACGTGTGCAGAAGATGAGGCTGTGACACCTGGGACTTATGCAGAAGATGAGGCTCTGACACCTGGGACTTATGCAGAAGATGAGGCTCTGACACCTGGGACTTATGCCGACAATAAGACTGTGGCACCTGGGCATTTATGCAGATGATGAGGCTGTGTTACCTGGGCACGTGTGCAGAAGATGAGACTGTGTTACCTGGGACTTATGCCGAAGATGAGTCATGACACCTGGGCACTTGTGCCGAAGATGAGGCTGTGACACCAGGGCACTTTTGCAGAAGGTGAGGCTGTGGCACCAGGGACTTATGCTGAAGATGAGTCAGTAACCACTGGGCACTTGTGCATAAGATGAAGCTTTGAAACCTGTGCACTTGTGTAGAAGATGAGACTGGGATATCCGGGCACTTGTGCAGGAGATGTGACTGTGACACCAGGGACTTATGCGGAAGATAAGACTGTGACACCTGACACTTATGCAGAAGATAAGATTGTGACACCAGGGCACTTATGCAGAAGATGAGGCTGTGACACCTGGCACTTATGCAGAAGATGAGGCTGGGACACCAGGACACTTGTGCAGAAGATGAGGCTGGGACACCAGGGCACTTGAGCAGCAGATGAGGCTGGGACACCAGGGCACTTGCGCAGAAGATGAGGCGGTGACACCAGGGCACTTGCGCAGAAGATGAGGCGGTGACACCAGGGCACTTGTGCAGAAGATAAGGCTGTGACACCGGGGCACTTGAGCAGAAAGTGAGGCTGGGACACCAGGGCGCTTGTGCAGAAGGTGAGGCTGTGACACCAGGGAACTTGTGCAGAAGATGAGGCTGTGACACCAGGGCACTTGAGCAGAAGATGAGGCTGTGACACCAGGGCGCTTGTGCAGAAGATGAGGCTGTGGCACCAGGGCACTTGTGCTGAAGATGAGGCTGGGATACCAGGGCACTTGAGCAGAAGATGAGGCTGGGACACCAGGACACTTGTGCAGAAGATAAGGCTGTGACACCAGGGCACTTGTGAAGAAGATGAGGCTGGGACACTCGGGCACTTGTGCAGAAGATGAGGCTGGGACACCAGGGCACTTGCCCAGAAGATGAGGCTGTGACACCAGGGCACTTGTGCAGAAGATGAGGCTGGGACACCGGGGCACTTGTGCAGAAGATGAGTGTGACACCAGGGCACGTGTGCAGAAGATGAGGCTGGGACACATGGGCACTTGTGCAGAAGATGAGGCTGGGACACGTGGGCACTTGTGCGAAAATGAGGCTGTGACACCATAGCACTTGTGCAGAAGATGAGACTGGGACATCGGGGCACTTGTGCAGAAGATGAGTGTGACACCAGGGCAGGTGTGCAGAAGATGAGGCTGGGACACGTGGGCACTTGTGCAGAAGATCAGTGTGACACCAGGGCACTTGTGCAGAAGATGAGGCTGGGACACGTGGGCACTTGTGCAGAAGATGAGTGTGACGCCAGGGCACGTGTGCAGAAGATGAGGCTGGGACACGTGGGCACTTGTGCAGAAGATGAAGCTGTGGCACCAGGGCACTTGTGCAGAAGATGAGGCTGTGTCACCAGGGCACTTGTGCAGAAGATGAGGCTGTGGCACCAGGGCACTTGTGCAGAAGATGAAGCTGTGACACCAGGGCACTTGTTCAGGAGATGAAGCTGTGACAACAGGGCACTTGTGCAGAAGATGAGGCTGGGACACCAGGGCACTTGTGCAGAAGGTGAGGCTGGGACACCAGGGCACTTGTGCAGAAGATGAGTGTGACACCAGGGCACGTGTGCAGAAGATGAGGCTGGGACACATGGGCACTTGTGCAGTAGATGATGCTGTGACACCAGGGCACTTGTGCAGAAGATGAGTGTGACACCAGAGCACGTGTGCAGAAGACGAGGCTGGGACATGTGGTCACTTGTGCAGAAGATGAGTGTGACACCAGGGCACTTGTGCAGAAGATGAGCGTGACACCAGGGCACGTGTGCAGAAGATGAGGCTGGGACACGTGGGCACTTGTGCAGAAGATGAGGCTGTGACACCAGGGCACTTGTGCAGAAGATGAGGCTGGGACACCGGGGCACTTGTGCAGAAGATGAGTGTGACACCAGGGCACGTGTGCAGAAGATGAGGCTGGGACACGTGGGCACTTGTGCAGAAGATGAGTGTGACACCAGGGCACTTGTGCAGAAGATGAGCGTGACACCAGGGCACATGTGCAGAAGATGAGGCTGGGACACGTGGGCACTTGTGCAGAAGATGAGGCTGTGACACCAGGGCACTTGTGCAGAAGATGAGGTTGGGACACCGGGGCACTTGTACAGAAGATGAGTGTGACACCAGGGCACGTGTGCAGAAGAGGAGGCTGGGACACGTGGGCACCTGTGCAGAAGATGTGTATGACACCAGGGCACTTGTGCAGAAGATGAGGCTGGGACAAGTGGGCACTTGTGCAGAAGATGAGTGTGACACCAGGGCACGTGTGCAGAAGATGAGGCTGGGACACGTGGGCACTTGTGCAGAAGATGAGGCTGTGGCACCAGGGCACTTGTGCAGAAGATGAGGCTGTGGCACCAGGGCACTTGTGCAGAAGATGAGGCTGTGGCACCAGGGCACTTGTGCAGAAGATGAGTGTGAACCCGGGCACGTGTGCAGAAGATGAGGCTGGGACAAGTGGGCACTTGTGCAGAAGATGAGTGTGACACCAGGGCACTTGTGCAGAAGATGAGTGTGACACCGGGGCACTTGAGCAGAAGATGAGGCTGTGACACCAGGGCACTTGTGCAGAAGGTGAAGCTGTGGCACCAGGGCACTTGTGCAGAAGATGAGCGTGACACCAAGGCACGTGTGCAGAAGATGAGGCTGGGACAAGTGGGCACTTGTGCAGAAGATGAGTGTGACACCAGGGCACTTGTGCAGAAGATGAGTGTGACACCAGGGCACTTGTGCAGACGATGAGGCTGGGACACGTGGGCACTTGTGCAGAAGATGAGGCTGGGACATGTGGGCACTTGTGCAGAAGATGAGGCTGGGACACCTGGGTACTTGTGCAGAAGATGAGGCTGTGACACCAGGGCACTTGTGCAGAAGATGAGTCTGGGACACGTGGGCACTTGTGCAGAAGATGAGTGTGGCACCAGGGCACGTGTGCAGAAGATGAGGCTGGGACACGTGGGCACTTGTGCAGTAGATGAGTGTGACACCAGGGCACTTGTGCAGAAGATGAGGCTGGGACACGTGGGCACTTGTGCAGAAGATGAATGTGACACCAGGGCACTTGTGCAGACGATGAGGCTGGGTCACGTGGGCACTTGTGCAGAAGATGAGGCTGGGACACCAGGGCACGTGTGCAGAAGATGAGGCTGGGACACGTGGGCACTTGTGCAGAAGATGAGTGTGACACCAGGGCACTTGTGCAGACAGTGTGGCTGGGACACCAGGGCACTTGTGCAGAAGATGAGGCTTTGACACCAGGGCACGTGTGCAGAAGATGAGGCTGGGACACCAGGGCACTTGTGCAGAAGATGAGGCTGTGGCACCAGGGCACTTGTGCAGAAGATGAGTGTGAACCCGGCACGTGTGCAGAAGATGAGGCTGGGACAAGTGGGCACTTGTGCAGAAGATGTGTATGACACCAGGGCACTTGTGCAGAGGATGAGGCTGGGACAAGTGGGCACTTGTGCAGAAGATGAGTGTGACACCAGGGCACGTGTGCAGAAGATGAGGCTGGGACACGTGGGCACTTGTGCAGAAGATGAGGCTGTGGCACCAGGGCACTTGTGCAGAAGATGAGGCTGTGGCACCAGGGCACTTGTGCAGAAGATGAGGCTGTGGCACCAGGGCACTTGTGCAGAAGATGAGTGTGAACCCGGGCACGTGTGCAGAAGATGAGGCTGGGACAAGTGGGCACTTGTGCAGAAGATGAGTGTGACACCAGGGCACTTGTGCAGAAGATGAGTGTGACACCAGGGCACTTGTGCAGAAGATGAGTGTGACACCGGGGCACTTGAGCAGAAGATGAGGCTGTGACACCAGGGCACTTGCGCAGAAGGTGAAGCTGTGGCACCAGGGCACTTGTGCAGAAGATGAGTGTGACACCAGGGCACGTGTGCAGAAGATGAGGCTGGGACAAGTGGGCACTTGTGCAGAAGATGAGTGTGACACCAGGGCACTTGTGCAGAAGATGAGTGTGACACCAGGGCACTTGTGCAGACGATGAGGCTGGGACACGTGGGCACTTGTGCAGAAGATGAGGCTGGGACATGTGGGCACTTGTGCAGAAGATGAGGCTGGGACACCTGGGTACTTGTGCAGATGATGAGGCTGTGACACCAGGGCACTTGTGCAGAAGATGAGTCTGGGACACGTGGGCACTTGTGCAGAAGATGAGTGTGACACCAGGGCACGTGTGCAGAAGATGAGGCTGGGACACGTGGGCACTTGTGCAGAAGATGAGTGTGACACCAGGGCACTTGTGCAGAAGATGAGGCTGGGACACGTGGGCACTTGTGCAGAAGATGAATGTGACACCAGGGCACTTGTGCAGACGATGAGGCTGGGACACGTGGGCACTTGTGCAGAAGATGAAGCTGTGGCACCAGGGCACTTGTGCAGAATATGAGGCTGTGTCACCAGGGCACTTGTGCAGAAGATGAGGCTGTGGCACCAGGGCACTTGTGCAGAAGGTGTGGCTGGGACACCAGGGCACTTGTGCAGAAGATGAGGCTGTGACACCAGGGCACGTGTGCAGAAGATGAGGCTGGGACACCAGGGCACTTGTGCAGAAGATGAGGCTGTGGCACCAGGGCACTTGTGCAGAAGATGAGTGTGAACCCGGCACGTGTGCAGAAGATGAGGCTGGGACAAGTGGGCACTTGTGCAGAAGATGAGTGTGACACCAGGGCACTTGTGCAGAAGATGAGTGTGACACCAGGGCACTTGTGCAGAAGATGAGTGTGACACCGGGGCACTTGAGCAGAAGATGAGGCTGTGACACCAGGGCACTTGTGCAGAAGGTGAAGCTGTGGCACCAGGGCACTTGTGCAGAAGATGAGTGTGACACCAGGGCACGTGTGCAGAAGATGAGGCTGGGACAAGTGGGCACTTGTGCAGAAGATGAGTGTGACACCAGGGCACTTGTGCAGAAGATGAGTGTGACACCAGGGCACTTGTGCAGACGATGAGGCTGGGACACGTGGGCACTTGTGCAGAAGATGAGGCTGGGACATGTGGGCACTTGTGCAGAAGATGAGGCTGGGACACCTGGGTACTTGTGCAGAAGATGAGGATGTGACACCAGGGCACTTGTGCAGAAGATGAGTCTGGGATACGTGGGCACTTGTGCAGAAGATGAGTGTGACACCAGGGCACGTGTGCAGAAGATGAGGCTGGGACACGTGGGCACTTGTGCAGAAGATGAGTGTGACACCAGGGCACTTGTGCAGAAGATGAGGCTGGGACACGTGGGCACTTGTGCAGAAGATGAATGTGACACCACGGCACTTGTGCAGACGATGAGGCTGGGACACGTGGGCACTTGTGCAGAAGATGAGGCTGGGACACCAGGGCACGTGTGCAGAAGATGAGGCTGGGACACGTGGGCACTTGTGCAGAAGATGAGTGTGACACCAGGGCACTTGTGCAGAAGGTGTGGCTGGGACACCAGGGCACTTGTGCAGAAGATGAGGCTGTGACACCAGGGCACGTGTGCAGAAGATGAGGCTGGGACACCAGGGCACTTGTACAGAAGGTGAGGCTGTGGCACCAGGGCACTTGCGCAGAAGATGAGGCTGGGACACCAGGGCACGTGTGCAGAAGATGAGGCTGGGTCACCAGGGCACTTGTGCAGAAGATGAGTGTGACACCAGGGCACTTGCGCAGAAGATGAGGCTGTGGCACCAGGGCACTTGTGCTAAAGATGAGGCTGGGGCACGTGGGCACTTGTGCAGAAAATGAGGCTATGGCACCAGGGCCTGTCATGTTCTCCATGTGCGCCGGGAGGTACACCATACACGGGACACAGGTTAGTTGCACGTTTCTTTATTGGCATCTCGCATTACTGCTAGTTAGCCTCTCAGGCAGCTGCTGGTCCGCACGTCCGTCCCGTCCATGTCCTAGTCATTGTCCTCACTCCTTCCTCTGACGTCACCGGATCCGGTGTCCGGTGACCTGGTCACTCTGCCCACAGGGTCCTAACGCCCTACTGTCCGTCGCCCACAATGTCAGGTCACGACACCTCCCCCCTTGTTGCAAACAAATCTTTGTGACACATTTACTATAGTCCTCATTCACAGTTATATTGATGGAGGTGAACGAACGAGAGAAAGAGAGAGAGAGATAGAGAGAGAGAGAGAGAGAGAGAGAGAGAGAGAGAGAGAGTACTTGTCATTCTACATTTCTTCAATGAGTCTCTGTTGTTTACTGCATGCCCTTCGTGAATCTAGTGTCTCCATCGCTTCCTTGTCCTCTATCTTCTACCTTCCATGTGGCTGCAGTTGTCGCTGCCATTTCTTCTTTCTCCGCCTTCTTTGTCCTTGAAATGCTATCTCTTTCTTGTTATTCGTTGTTTGTCGTAGACAGCCGTTATCATCCATCCTTTCACTTTCGTCACCGCCAGTGACTCTTTGGAGAACTTGTTGTCTTATCATCTATATTATTTCTGTCTCAACACCTTTGGTCCTGGCCCTGAGGTGCCTCTTGCCTTTATTTCCTTGGTGGCGCTTGTCCGCTCTGCTCATTGCATGTCTTTGTCCTTTCTTTTTGCTGCTCTTTCTCCTGCGGTATGTCTTTTCGTTTTGCTCCTTTTTACCCCTATTTTTTTTTGGCTCTCCTTGTCCTTTTAGCCATTTCTCTGCTCTCCTTGTCCTTTTTGCCTTTTCTAGGCTCTCCTTGTCCTTTTCTCTTGTGTCCCTTTTGTGTCCTTTTTTCTTCTTCTTCTTCTGTTATTCTCCTTTTCTTTTAGCCTTTTCTAGGCTCTCCTTGTCCTTTTAGCCTTTTCTAGGCTCTCCTTGTCCTTTTCTCTTGTGTCCCTTTTGTGTCCTTTTTTTCTTCTTCTTCTTCTGTTATTCTCCTTTCCTTTTAGCCTTTTCTAGGCTCTCCTTGTCCTTTTAGCCTTTTCTAGGCTCTCCTTGTCCTTTTAGCCTTTTCTAGGCTCTCCTTGTCCTTTTCTCTTGTGTCCCTTTTGTGTCCTTTTCTTCTTCTTCTTCTTCTGTTATTCTCCTTTTCTTTTAGCCTTTTCTAGGCTCTCCTTGTCCTTTTAGCCTTTTCTAGGCTCTCCTTGTCCTTTTAGCCTTTTCTAGGCTCTCCTTGTCCTTTTCTCTTGTGTCCCTTTTGTGTCCTTTTTTTCTTCTTCTTCTTCTGTTATTCTCCTTTTCTTTTAGCCTTTTCTAGGCTCTCCTTGTCCTTTTCTCTTGTGTCTCTTTTGTATCCTTTTTCCTTCTTCTTCTTCTGTTATCCTCCTTTCCTTTTAGCCTTTTCTAGGCTCTCCTTGTCCTTTTCTCTTGTGTCCCTTTTGTGTCCTTTTTCTTCTTCTTCTTCTGTTATTCTCCTTTTCTTTTAGCCTTTTCTAGGCTCTCCTTGTCCTTTTAGCCTTTTCTAGGCTCTCCTTGTCCTTTTCTCTTGTGTCCCTTTCTTTTTTTTTTTTCTTCTTCCTCCTTGTCCTTTTTTTGTTGTTGTCTTTGTGTCTCCTTTTTCTCTCTTTTTCTTTTATGTTCTCCTTTTCTCTTTCCTGTTTCTTTGGTCCCTTCTTTCCTCGTTATTTTACTCCTTTTTCTTCTTTCTTCTTTTCTTTATTGCCTTGTAACTTCTCCTCTGCTCTTTCTTTGTCCTTGTGCAATCTTTGTCCTTTTATTTCTCTTTGTTGTTCTGCTTTCTTTCCTTTTGTTTTCTTTTCTTTGTTGTGTCTCTTTTCTGTCTTTTATTTAGCCTTCTCTGTCTTCTTCCACTCTCTTGTTCTTCTTTCTTATATGTGTATATATTCTTTCCTTCTTTCTCTTTCTCTATTTGTCCTTTTGCTATTCTCTGGTAATCTCTTTTCTTATTACACCATCATCTTCCTTTGCCTTATTGCTCTTTTGCCTTTTATTTATCCTTTATTCTTCAATCAAGACATTCATTTCCTTTGTCTCCCTTTTCAGACCTTTTCCGTGCTTGTCTTCCTTTTCTTCTTTATCTTCTTTTTCTTCCTGTCTTTTCTTCTTGCTCGCGTTCTCCTTAATTCACCTTGTCTTATGTTCCGTGCTTATCTTCCTTTTCTTCTTTATCTTCTTTTTCTTCCTGTCTTTTCTTCTTGCTCGCGTTCTCCTTAATTCACCTTGTCTTATGTTCTTCTTCTTCTTTGCCCTTTGCCTGGCTTTGAAATGGCTGCTCTCCTTTTTCCTATGACCTTTCCTTGAATGTCCCCTTCAAAATGTCCCTTTGGTCGTCTTTGTCCTTTCTTGTCCTTAATATGCCCCTTTATTCTCCTTATTTCTGCCTTTGTTTTATTTATTTTTACTTCTCGTCGTCTTTCCTTTCTCATTTCCTTCTTTTCCGACGTTATTTGGCCTTAAAATGGCCGCTCCATTATTGTCTATCTTTCTTTCCTGATCTAAGATGGCCGCCGCTTTTTCGCAATTTCGCCGTCCTAATCGCATTGCCTGTACTTAAGATGGCCGCCACCGCTGTTCTCACTGCCCATTGGCTCAGCTTGCCTCCTTCCAATATGGCCGCCGAGACTCTCCATATTCTCGCGATGGCTCGCGCCAGCCTTTCCAATTTATTCCTTTTCTCCTCAGCGCTTACCGCATCATCTTCACCGGTGGCAGTCGGGGTGAGCTCCCGCCTCGCTGCTCAACGGGCAGACTTTCTCGTGTCTCCTACCCTTCCAGGGTGGGCTCCTTGTGTGTCTCCAGCCTTCCCACGCGTCGTTCGTCACTTTCCCTCGTCGCCAGTTGTCATGTTCTCCATGTGCGCCGGGAGGTACACCATACACGGGACACAGGTTAGTTGCACGTTTCTTTATTGGCATCTCGCATTACTGCTAGTTAGCCTCTCGGGCAGCTGCTGGTCCGCACGTCCGTCCCCGTCCATGTCCTAGTCATTGTCCTCACTCCTTCCTCTGACGTCACCGGATCCGGTGTCCGGTGACCTGGTCATTCTGCCCACAGGGTCCTAACGCCCTACTGTCCGTCGCCCACACTGTCAGGTCACGACAGGGCACTTGTGCAGAAAATGAGGATGGGACACCGGGGCACTTGTACAGAAGGTGAGGCTGGGACACCGGGGCACTTGTGCAGAAGGTGAGGCTGGGACACCGGGCACTTGTGCAGAAGGTGAGGCTGGGACACCGGGGCACTTGTGCAGAAGGTGAGGCTGGGACACCGGGCACTTGTGCAGAAGGTGAGGCTGGGACACCGGGGCACTTGTGCAGAAGGTGAGGCTGGGACACCGGGCACTTGTACAGAAGGTGAGGCTGGGACACCGGGGCACTTGTGCAGAAGGTGAGGCTGGGACACCGGGCACTTGTGCAGAAGGTGAGGCTGGGACACCGGGGCACTTGTGCAGAAGGTGAGGCTGGGACACCGGGCACTTGTACAGAAGGTGAGGCTGGGACACCGGGGCACTTGTGCAGAAGGTGAGGCTGGGACACCGGGCACTTGTGCAGAAGGTGAGGCTGGGACACCGGGGCACTTGTGCAGAAGGTGAGGCTGGGACACCGGGGCACTTGTGCAGAAGATGATGCTGTGACACCAGGGCACTTGTGCAGAAAATGAGGCTGTGGCACCAGGGCACTTGTGCACTTGAGCCTGGGCCGTGACACCAGAGCCCCAGGCTCCATCCGGGCATTGCTATGAAGCCACTGAGGGGTGACTGGGCTGCAGACCTCAGGCCGGTTCCCTTGCCTCGCAGGTGGTCGCCCATCAGCCCCCTCGTGCACCATGTTTGTGATACCTGTAGACCGCCCCTCATACACTGCCAGGAGCGTCCTCTGTCTCATCACCCCTGTCTGGAGGGCACCGCCGCTGCTGAGTGATGATACGGAAGGGATCGCAGCCTCCAGGTCAGTGGGTGGAACCCAGGCATTTCATCCTTGTTAAGTGCCCTGCCTCATCACCCCTGAGCTCTGCCTGTAGGGCACCGTCGCAGCTGAGTGATGAGAAGGGAGAGAGCTCAGCCTCCAGGACAGTGGATGGAACCCAGGCCTGGCAGACTCCGCCTTTCATCCTTGTTAAGTGCCCTGCCTCATCACCCCTGAGCTCTGCCTGTAGGGCACCTCGCAGCTGAGTGATGAGAAGGGAGAGAGCTCAGCCTCCAGGACAGTGGATGGAACCCAGGCCTGGTAGACTCCGCCTTTCATCCTTGTTAAGTGCCTAGACGCTCACGTGGGTGCTTGAGATGTGACTGACTCTGGCCTTGCTGTCACCTCTGAGCTCTGCCTGTAGGACACCGCCGCAGCTGAGTGATGATACGAGAGAGATCTCAGCCTCCAGGTCCTTGGATGGACCCCAGGCCTGGGAGACTCAGCCTTTCATCCTTCTTAAGTGCCCTGTCTCATCACCCCTGAGCTCTGCCTGTAGGACACCCCCGCAGCTGAATAATGACACAGAAGGGATCTCAGCCTCCAGGTCAGTGGATGGAACCCAGGCCTGGCAGACTCCGCCTTTCATCCTTGTTAAGTGTCTGGACACTCACGAAGTAGCTCGAGATGTGACTGACTGCCGCCCTACTGTCCCCTCTTTGTGACTAGCTCAGCCCCAGCCCTGCCAGCCTGTCTGAAGCACTGGCATGCTTGCTCGTTTCCTCTGGCCCTGGCCGCCTTTGCCTGCAGACTCCCTTTTGGTCGTTTCCTTCTCAGCTTCCACCCTGGTGGTCTCATACTCTCCTTCACTACAGCAGATTCTGGGGCTCTGGCAGCCAGTACAGTGGTGGTGGGGGTGGGGGGGGGGGGCAGAGGCTTCACATGGATTTACTTGTACTCCACAAATGCAGTGCATGATAACACTTGCTGCAGCGACAGTAGGCGCACTCCTGCCTGGCCTGAGCCTCTGGTCCTCGGTGGTGGTGGGGTCGCCGGCTGGTGTGAATGTTGGAGCAGGTTTGGGGGTCTCTGCATGAGCTCCATGTCCCTGCCTTCATGAGTCCTCTACACCGGTCAGAGAGCTGCTGCTGCCTCTGTTTGTGGGGAACATCTGGATGTGTTAAAATATCACAGCCTCCCACGGCGTCATGAGGGGGACTGCATAGGTGAGCATAAATGTAATATTCCTAACATCACAGCCATGTACTTTAAAGACATATAAATTGCCAACATACATTCTAAAAGAGTTAAGTATAGTAAATCCATCCTTCCTTGTGGATACTTACACAACATTTTGGTCCTCAATTTTGAGCTGCAATATTTTAGCAGGTCAGTATTCCCCCTTGACCTTCAGGTGGATGCATGACTTCACAACGCATGCTTTTACCCCGCGCTGCCATTACAACGCAGTTTTTACAACGCAAGTCGTTAGAACGACTTGCGTTGGGGGGCGCTGGATAGTGAAAAGTTTAATTTTCTATTCCAACTCCAGTCCCCGTGGATAGTAGGGAAGGTGTTGGATAGTAAATTAAACTATTCCCTATCCTACAGCGCCCCCCGGCGCAAGTCGTTGTAACAACTTGCGTTGTAATAGCTGTGTCGTAATGGTAGTGCGGAGTAAAAGTTGCGTTGTAAAGGATGTTCCCCCTGGTGCATTATTCAGTCTTTTCGGTTTCATTTCATCTTACATTTAAGTGTACATAACATTTCACCTGCTGCCTGTATTTTTGTTCAAGTTGGTTTGGACTGCTGGCATTCGTTCCTTGGTTCTGGACTGGTCCATTATTATTCTGTTTTTTTCAGGTTCAAGTCATCTTGCATTTAAGTTTTGTAAAACGCTTCGGATTACAGCTCTAGAGTCAATCCGATATATTAGCATCTCACATTAATTAACTAGAAGCCGCTAAACGGTCCGGACTGGAAATAGGAGCAATTAGAACTGAATTAGACTTAACCATAATTTAAAAAAGATAAACTCTATGGGGCAGATTTATGCGTCACTTTTTCCCATGTTAAAAATGACGCACCGGCGGCGCAAGGCCTTCATAAATCTGCCCCTATAACAATAGACCGGCTTTAATAAACTTTAACTGGCAAATGTGGGACCGTTTATCACAAGCCTTGGCTGTTAAATGTCTGTGTCCACACGGATGGCTCAGCGAGCTGTCCCAGGCACGGGGGAGGGGGGTGGGGGTCGGACTGGCGCCCTGGTTACAGGTTCCGGGCTAAATTCAGATTCCTGTGTGAACAGAAGTTTGTACACATTGGAATCACGAGTTGTGTGATAGAATAGAAGCCTGGTGAAATTTACGGAGCGAAAAAGCTATGAAAACAGGCAAAACATGACCTTTACCAGACAGGGGGCGCACAACCAGGACTGTCGAGGGAACCTCGGGGCTCCTGGTTACCTGATTGGCTTCATACCCTGGGGGATCACATTGTGCTGGTAAATATGTATTTTTTATCCTGTCTTTTACAATATTTCTTTATTGTAAAGTTGTTATACCTTTTTATTGATAGTTGCATGTCTGATAGTGAACGTGGCATCCGCAGTCTTTACATTCCCCTGGTCCTGCTGGGGCTCAGACCCTGGGGTGGGCTTGGGTGAGCACAGACTGCCCACCCTGCCCCCTGGCTGCCCCCTGGGCACCAGGCCCCCATCGGGGCGGGGCGGATAGGCAGATACAGAGGGCACATACGTCGAAGTGGGGGCAGTGAGAGGTGGTGCACAGTGAGGCTCTGTGCGATGGATGAACCGAGAAACACAAAAGAATCACACAACATATATATTATAGTTCACAGCAGATATGTTTACAAGGTTGTTAAGTTCTGTGTCTGTGACCAACTTTAAAGTTTATAAGTGAAGTTTCAATCATTCAATCAGAGTACTTGTAAAGCGCGCTACTTACCCGTGAGGGTATCAAGGCGCTGAGGGGGGGGGGGGGGGGGGGTGCTGGTACTGCTCGAAGAGCCAGGTCTTGAGGAGTCTTTTGAAGGCGAGTAGGTCTTGGGTCTGCCGTGGGAGGGTAGGGAGGGTGTTCCAGGTCTTGGCGGCGAGGTAGGAGAAGGATCTGCTGCCGGAGGTCGTTTGTTGGATGCGGGCGACAGCGGCGAGGGTGAGGCTTGCCCTCGCCGCTATTTAAAAATAAAGTTATATGTGCAGTCTATAGCAGGCCTCTGAGATCTTCATTTGCATTAAAGTAGGCCTGCACCCCCTACTGAAACAGAAATATACTATTGAGTTAAAACACAGGCTTCTAAGCTCAATAGAGACCAAAAACCAGAAGCTTGGGATGAGAGCAGATGGCTTCCTACAGGGCTTGTATTCCTTCCTCACACTGCTTTCCATTCTTCGGTGGTGGGAGTTGGGTTTTAAGACTGGTTTGTCAGCGCCAAGAGGCGGTTCAGTTTGTGGCGAGCACTATTCCTGTAGCCCATAATGTAAGTGATATATGTCCAGCATGCCAACATCTGGCCTCTGCCCCCACAGGTGCCTCCAGCAGTGGTATGGGACCCTCCTGCCCACCGCCAGTGTGGTCATCTCTTTCCGCGACGAGGCGTGGCCGGTGCTTCGAAGGACCATCCGCAGCGTGCTGGACACCGCGCCGCGACATCTCCTGCACGAGCTCGTTCTGGTCGATGATCTCAGCCAACCAGGTACACATGTAGGCCCTGTGATTGACATGCATGCTTAAAAGTGTGTTTGCGTGTACATGTAGAGCGTGCATGCATACTAACACACTCTCAGAGCTCCATTTTAACATGGCCCATATGTCATGCGGGAACAACGTTTACAACGCAACTTTTACAACGCACTTCCATTACAACAAAACTTTTACAACGTAACATCCATTACAACGCATGTCATTACAACGCAACCATTACAACGCATGACACTACATCGCATACCATTACAACGCATACCATTACAACGCATACCATTACAACGCATAGTACCCCTACACTATCCAACACTTACCCTACTGTTGCACCCCCTGGAGTTAGAATAGTAATTTTTACCCCTACACTATCCAACACCTACCCTACTGTTGCACCCCCCCTGGAGTTAGAATAGTAGCTTTTACCCCTATACTATCCAATACTTACCATACATGCAATGTAATGTTATGCGTTGTAATGGTATGCATTGTAAAGGTAGTATGCGTTGTAATGGAATGCGTTGTAATGGTAGTTTATGGAAATTTGTTGTAATGGCATGCGTTGTAATGGAATGCGTTGTAATGGATGTTGCGTTGTAAAAGATGCGTTGTAATGGCATGCATTGTAAAAAAATGCGTTGTAACGTCATACAACCCTGTCATGCAGGCACCAATACACACAAGCCAGCATTACTGCCCACAGTTCAAGTCATGCATAACTCTGCTCACCAGGGGACACCTGCGGAGGACAGAATGAGGGGCATTGGGGCAAAAACGTGGCTTAGATCAAGAGGCACAGGATTACGTGTGGCCAGGACGGTCACCCGCGTCCAGGCCATCACCGACACTGTTTTCAGTCCTGGACTTTCATTTGATAACCTAATGCACTGCGGATGATGATGAGAGCTTCTTTCGCTTCCATCGACCTAGTCAGACGAACACACCTGAAAAGAAGAGTTTGCAGGTGAGAAGTTCAGGACTGGACACAGTGCCCTAAATGATCTTGCGGTGGTCACCCTCTGCAGGCAGGAGGCACAGAGCGATGAGAATCAGAGGAGACATATTTAAATGCCCCAGCATAGCAGAGATGCCCCTCATCAGAGACCTGTGTGATGCACCTCTTAAAAGGACTAGAATAGTGTTTCCCAAACTGTGGGTTGCCACCCACTTTTGGGTGGCCAGCCAATATTTGGGGGATCACTAAAGTCAGCAGTAAATAAAGATGCCTTAAATTCTGTGTTTATCTTTCATATTTGGTGCTTTAAAGATAGAGGTTGAATAACAGGCTGTGTCCACTGACAGATCCCTGCCTGTGGGACTGGTGTTTACTTTTCTTTCACCAACTGCAAAGTGAGAGGAGATTTTAAAGTGAATTATGTGACAATCTTGTTGGAGTAGAGGAAAGTGTGAAGTCATTTTTTTGTGAGGGCCTCCGCCACAAGTGTGGAGACTCCCCCACGACTGCGGGGCCTCTGCCACGAGTGCGGCGACTCCTCCAAGACTGCGGGGCCTCTGCCACGAGTTCTGCGGCTCCCCCACGACTGTGGGCCTCTGCCACAAGTGCGTCGACTCCCCCACGACTGCGGGGCCTCTGCCACGAGTGCGGCGACTCCTCCAAGACTGCGGGGCCTCTGCCACGAGTTCTGCGGCTCCCCCACGACTGCGGGGCCTCTGCCACAAGTGCGTCGACTCCCCCACGACTGCGGGGACTCTGCCACGAGTGCGGTGACTCCCCCAAGACTGCGGGGCCTCTGCCACAAGTGCGGCGACTCCCCCACGACTGCGGGGCCTCTGCCACGAGTGCAGCGACTCCCCCACGACTGTGGGGCCTCTGCCATGAGTGTGAAGACTCCCCCACGACTGCAGGGCCTCTGCCACGAGTGTGGAGACTCCCCCACGACTGCGGGGCCTCTGCCACGAGTGTGGCGACTCCCCCACGACTGCGGACCTCTGCCACGAGTGTGGAGACTCCCCCACGACTGCGGGGCCTCTGCCACGAGTGCAGCGACTCTCCCACAACTGCGGGGCCATTGCCACGAGTGTGGAGACTCCCCCACGACTGCGGGGCCTCTGCCACGAGTGTGGAGACTCCCCCATGACTGCGGGGCCTCTGCCACGAGTGCGGAGACTCCCCCACGACTGTGGGGCCTCTGCCACGAGTGCGGTGACTGCCCACAACTGCGGGGCCTCTGCCACGAGTGCGGTGACTCCCCACGACTGCGGGGCCTCTGCCACGAGTGCGAAGACTCCCTACGACTGCGGGGCCTCTGCCACGAGTGCGGAGACTCCCTACGACTGCGGGGCCTTTGCCACAAGTGTGGAGACTCCCCCATGACTGCGGCGCCTCTGCCACGAGTGCGGCGACTCCCCCACGACTGCGGGGCCTTTGCCACGAGTGTGGAGACTCCCCCACGACTGCGGGGCCTCTGCCACGAGTATGGAGACTCCCCCACGACTGCAGGGCCTTTGCCACGAGTGTGGAGACTCCCCCACGACTGCGGGGCCTTTGCCCCGAGTGTGGAGACTCTCCACGACTACAGGGCCTTTGCAACGAGTGTGGAGACTCCCCCACGACTGCGGGGCCTCTGCCACGAGTGTGGAGACTCCCCACGACTACAGGGCCTTTGCCACGAGTGTGGAGACTCCCCCACGACTGCGGGGCCTCTGCCACGAGTGTGGAGACTCCCCCACGACTGCAGGGCCTTTGCCACGAGTGCGGCGACTCCCCCACGACTGCGAGGCCTCTGCCACGAGTGTGGAGACTCCCCCACGACTGCAGGGCCTTTGCCACGAGTGCGGTGACTCCCCCACGACTGCAAGGCCTCTGCCACGAGTGTGGAGACTCCCCCACGACTGCGGGGCCTCTGCCTCGAGTGCGGAGACTCACCACGACTGCGGGGCCTCTGCCACGAGTGCGGAGACTCCCTACGACTGCGGGGCCTCTGCCACGAGTGCGGAGACTCCCTACGACTGCGGGGCCTTTGCCACGAGTGTGGAGACTCCCCCATGACTGCGGCGCCTCTGCCACGAGTGCGGCGACTCCCCCACGACTGCGGGGCCTTTGCCACGAGTGTGGAGACTCGCCCACGACTGCGGGGCCCCTGCCACGAGTATGGAGACTCCCCCACGACTGCAGGGCCTTTGCCACGAGTGTGGAGACTCCCCCACGACTGCGGGGCCTTTGCCACGAGTGTGGAGACTCCCCATGACTACAGGGCCTTTGCCACGAGTGTGGAGACTCCCCCACGACTGCGGGGCCTCTGCCACGAGTGTGGAGACTCCCCACGACTACAGGGCCTTTGTCACGAGTGTGGAGACTCCCCCACGACTGCGGGGCCTCTGCCACGAGTGTGGAGACTCCCCCACGACTGCAGGGCCTTTGCCACGAGTGCGGCGACTCCCCCACGACTGCGAGGCCTCTGCCACGAGTGTGGAGACTCCCCCACGACTGCAGGGCCTTTGCCACGAGTGCGGTGACTCCCCCACGACTGCAAGGCCTCTGCCACGAGTGTGGAGACTCCCCCACGACTGCGGGGCCTCTGCCACTAGTGTGGAGACTCCCCCACGACTGCAGGGCCTTTGCCACGAGTGCGGTGACTCCCCCACGACTGCGAGGCCTCTGCCACGAGTGCGGAGACTCCCTACGACTGCGAGGCCTCTGCCACGAGTGTGGAGACTCCCCCACGACTGCAGGGCCTTTGCCACGAGTGCGGTGACTCCCCCACGACTGCAAGGCCTCTGCCACGAGTGTGGAGACTCCCCCACGACTGCGGGGCCTCTGCCACTAGTGCGGCGACTCCCTCAAGACTGCGGGACCTCTCCCACGAGTGCGGCAACTCCTCAATGACTGCGGGGCCTCTGCCACGAGTGAGGCGACTCCTCTATGACTGCGGGGCTTCTGCCACAAGTGTGGCGACTCCGCCACGACTGCGGGTCCTCTACCAGGAGTGCAGAAACCCTCTGTGAAAAAGGCTCTCAGATTTTAAATGGACCAAAACAAATCAAGTCACTTTTCTTGGTGATGCGCAAATGATAAATATTCACAGAGGGCCGATTTCCACACATTATCATTTGCGTTGTGTAGTTTTATCAGCAAAGGAGTGTCTGTGCAAAGTCAGTGGCCACTTCAATAGAAGGTGTGATGTGTGTAAATGACAGTGACCTCCACACAATGCTTCAGGTACATTAAAAAATCACCCGTCTCATGTCCATTAAAGGTAGGTGGGTCGCAAACGTTTGACTTCTAAAAAGTGGGTCATGGTCCTAAAACGCTTGGGCCTCCTGGACTAGATGATTCATCCCACAAAGGCCCTGGGCGTGGAGCACCAGAGCCTTCAAGTGATGTGCAGTTGAGGTACACAGCACTATGTGCATTCTGGAGGCCAGCCAATATTTGGGGGATCACTAAAGTCAGCAGTAAATAAAGATGCCTTAAATTCTGTGTTTATCTTTCATATTTGGTGCTTTAAAGATAGAGGTTGAATAACAGGCTGTGTCCACTGACAGATCCCTGCCTGTGGGACTGGTGTTTACTTTTCTTTCACCAACTGCAAAGTGAGAGGAGATTTTAAAGTGAATTATGTGACAATCTTGTTGGAGTAGAGGAAAGTGTGAAGTCATTTTTTTGTGAGGGCCTCCGCCACAAGTGTGGAGACTCCCCCACGACTGCGGGGCCTCTGCCACGAGTGCGGCGACTCCTCCAAGACTGCGGGGCCTCTGCCACGAGTTCTGCGGCTCCCCCACGACTGTGGGCCTCTGCCACAAGTGCGTCGACTCCCCCACGACTGCGGGGCCTCTGCCACGAGTGCGGCGACTCCTCCAAGACTGCGGGGCCTCTGCCACGAGTTCTGCGGCTCCCCCACGACTGCGGGGCCTCTGCCACAAGTGCGTCGACTCCCCCACGACTGCGGGGACTCTGCCACGAGTGCGGTGACTCCCCCAAGACTGCGGGGCCTCTGCCACAAGTGCGGCGACTCCCCCACGACTGCGGGGCCTCTGCCACGAGTGCAGCGACTCCCCCACGACTGTGGGGCCTCTGCCATGAGTGTGAAGACTCCCCCACGACTGCAGGGCCTCTGCCACGAGTGTGGAGACTCCCCCACGACTGCGGGGCCTCTGCCACGAGTGTGGCGACTCCCCCACGACTGCGGACCTCTGCCACGAGTGTGGAGACTCCCCCACGACTGCGGGGCCTCTGCCACGAGTGCAGCGACTCTCCCACAACTGCGGGGCCATTGCCACGAGTGTGGAGACTCCCCCACGACTGCGGGGCCTCTGCCACGAGTGTGGAGACTCCCCCATGACTGCGGGGCCTCTGCCACGAGTGCGGAGACTCCCCCACGACTGTGGGGCCTCTGCCACGAGTGCGGTGACTGCCCACAACTGCGGGGCCTCTGCCACGAGTGCGGTGACTCCCCACGACTGCGGGGCCTCTGCCACGAGTGCGAAGACTCCCTACGACTGCGGGGCCTCTGCCACGAGTGCGGAGACTCCCTACGACTGCGGGGCCTTTGCCACAAGTGTGGAGACTCCCCCATGACTGCGGCGCCTCTGCCACGAGTGCGGCGACTCCCCCACGACTGCGGGGCCTTTGCCACGAGTGTGGAGACTCCCCCACGACTGCGGGGCCTCTGCCACGAGTATGGAGACTCCCCCACGACTGCAGGGCCTTTGCCACGAGTGTGGAGACTCCCCCACGACTGCGGGGCCTTTGCCCCGAGTGTGGAGACTCTCCACGACTACAGGGCCTTTGCAACGAGTGTGGAGACTCCCCCACGACTGCGGGGCCTCTGCCACGAGTGTGGAGACTCCCCACGACTACAGGGCCTTTGCCACGAGTGTGGAGACTCCCCCACGACTGCGGGGCCTCTGCCACGAGTGTGGAGACTCCCCCACGACTGCAGGGCCTTTGCCACGAGTGCGGCGACTCCCCCACGACTGCGAGGCCTCTGCCACGAGTGTGGAGACTCCCCCACGACTGCAGGGCCTTTGCCACGAGTGCGGTGACTCCCCCACGACTGCAAGGCCTCTGCCACGAGTGTGGAGACTCCCCCACGACTGCGGGGCCTCTGCCTCGAGTGCGGAGACTCACCACGACTGCGGGGCCTCTGCCACGAGTGCGGAGACTCCCTACGACTGCGGGGCCTCTGCCACGAGTGCGGAGACTCCCTACGACTGCGGGGCCTTTGCCACGAGTGTGGAGACTCCCCCATGACTGCGGCGCCTCTGCCACGAGTGCGGCGACTCCCCCACGACTGCGGGGCCTTTGCCACGAGTGTGGAGACTCGCCCACGACTGCGGGGCCCCTGCCACGAGTATGGAGACTCCCCCACGACTGCAGGGCCTTTGCCACGAGTGTGGAGACTCCCCCACGACTGCGGGGCCTTTGCCACGAGTGTGGAGACTCCCCATGACTACAGGGCCTTTGCCACGAGTGTGGAGACTCCCCCACGACTGCGGGGCCTCTGCCACGAGTGTGGAGACTCCCCACGACTACAGGGCCTTTGTCACGAGTGTGGAGACTCCCCCACGACTGCGGGGCCTCTGCCACGAGTGTGGAGACTCCCCCACGACTGCAGGGCCTTTGCCACGAGTGCGGCGACTCCCCCACGACTGCGAGGCCTCTGCCACGAGTGTGGAGACTCCCCCACGACTGCAGGGCCTTTGCCACGAGTGCGGTGACTCCCCCACGACTGCAAGGCCTCTGCCACGAGTGTGGAGACTCCCCCACGACTGCGGGGCCTCTGCCACTAGTGTGGAGACTCCCCCACGACTGCAGGGCCTTTGCCACGAGTGCGGTGACTCCCCCACGACTGCGAGGCCTCTGCCACGAGTGCGGAGACTCCCTACGACTGCAAGGCCTCTGCCACGAGTGTGGAGACTCCCCCACGACTGCAGGGCCTTTGCCACGAGTGCGGTGACTCCCCCACGACTGCAAGGCCTCTGCCACGAGTGTGGAGACTCCCCCACGACTGCGGGGCCTCTGCCACTAGTGCGGCGACTCCCTCAAGACTGCGGGACCTCTCCCACGAGTGCGGCAACTCCTCAATGACTGCGGGGCCTCTGCCACGAGTGAGGCGACTCCTCTATGACTGCGGGGCTTCTGCCACAAGTGTGGCGACTCCGCCACGACTGCGGGTCCTCTACCAGGAGTGCAGAAACCCTCTGTGAAAAAGGCTCTCAGATTTTAAATGGACCAAAACAAATCAAGTCACTTTTCTTGGTGATGCGCAAATGATAAATATTCACAGAGGGCCGATTTCCACACATTATCATTTGCGTTGTGTAGTTTTATCAGCAAAGGAGTGTCTGTGCAAAGTCAGTGGCCACTTCAATAGAAGGTGTGATGTGTGTAAATGACAGTGACCTCCACACAATGCTTCAGGTACATTAAAAAATCACCCGTCTCATGTCCATTAAAGGTAGGTGGGTCGCAAACGTTTGACTTCTAAAAAGTGGGTCATGGTCCTAAAACGCTTGGGCCTCCTGGACTAGATGATTCATCCCACAAAGGCCCTGGGCGTGGAGCACCAGAGCCTTCAAGTGATGTGCAGTTGAGGTACACAGCACTATGTGCATTCTGGAGGCATGGTGTGATGTTTAATAGGGGGTGTAATGGGACGCACAATCTGGGCGCATGTCGATGTACAGCACAGAGATGATACTGCTGTGGCTCATCTTTAACTAATCCTGGGTTTTCGGCCTCCAGCAAGATGCATGCTGGGATGTCAATCCCATTTTATAACAGTAAAAGCAAGACGACAAGGCCCAGAACCGAATCTTAAGACAGACTTAAGACATAATCCTAACTTTACTACTACTTAATGCCTTCTGTGAATACCAAAATGGTAGTAAGTTTTAGGATTTTGTCTTAAGTTAGTTCTGTGAATCGGGCCCAGAGTTCTTTGTTCCACAGAGGAAGTGAGCCATACCACCAATCTCTATTGATGGAGTCGAGCTAAAAGTCATGAATGAGGGACAGTATCACCAGCCGCCAATAAATCCAGCAGAATCAGGACGAAAGCCCTGGGCTGAAGCGGACCGGTCTAGCCTTCCACTTGTTGCTTTTTTGGACATATTCATGTTTTTATGGTCATGGATAAACCATGGTTATTTACTGTTCATCAACAATCAAACCTCCATCATCTTTGACTAGCTTTGACCAGGTTTGGTCCATGCTTTTGGTTCTGATGTTGGATGTCCTTCTCCTGTCCTCCTGTAGGTCCTCTGAAGCTGGCCCTGAGCAGGTACGTCTCCGGAGTAGAAGGTGTGAGACTCATCAGAAGCAACAGGAGACTTGGGGTCCTTGGGGGACGCATGCTGGGAGCAGCAAGGTCTACGGGCCAGGTCCTCGTCTTCATGGACTCTGCCTGCCGATGCCACCCGGGTTGGCTGGAGCCACTGCTCAGCAGGATCGCCCAGGACAGGTGACGCCACCTCCAGTATACCACCTTCTTAATAACTTGAAAGTGCTTTAAATTGATTAAATATATTATGTGAAAAGCCCAAAGTAGGCATGACGTCCTATCTTTTCTGCTCCACTTCATCCTCTCAGGATTTGATACTAAAATCATGCAGTGCGAAAATATTTCTAAGGTTGAGAGGTCTCTCAGCAGTTGTTATTTCCGTCTCAGCAGTCTCCTTCCCTTTTTTTGTTGTTGTCCTCATTGCCCAGGTATAACGGAGGTTTACTCCTGGATCACCTCTGAAGTAAGTGACACCGACCAGTGATCTTATTTACCGGGACGGAGCACTCTACACCTTGCCATCCTTACTCGCCCGTCGGTGACTATTTAGTCAAATCCTTTATAAGCCACCATCAGAGTATTTTGGCAACATGGTCTGGAGGCCTAATCATCGGACTATTATATAAGTGATTCTACCTAGTTCTCATAAGGAATCCAGAAATCGTTCCGCTCGCTTTTACGTACTCTGTCTAATACATTAATATACTGTATTGAGGCCAACCATTCTATTTTATTAGGAGGAGTAACTTTGACCCAATTCTTGCATATTTCCCTGCGAGCAATTAGTATAAAGAAGAATATAAATGTTTTGGTATTTATTATCAATGATTCATAATTATCGGGAAGCCCAAAAAAGTATCCTTCCTGCTACACAAGAGCCTGAGACGGGACAGGGGAGAGGATGTGCTCCCCCCCCCTACCCCCACCCTCCCCCCTCCTTACACCCCAACCCCCCCCCCCCCACCCCCAGGTCACACTGTCTTACTGGTGGGAAGAAGGCAAGAGTGGGAGATAGAAGCTGCACAGCTGTGTGTCTCCAGGTCATGAGGCGCCTAGACTGGAAGCCTCTTAGCCTTGAGGCACTTCCGCTGCCTCCCAAGGCCATGCTCACATGGTCCTTGCATCGATCATCATTTTGTCTTCGGCATAGTGCCATTAATCCTTCAGAAAACTCCAGCCCTGCAGTCTGCATCTCTTAGGGTGCTCCATGTTAGAGGGAGCAGAGGGTAATCTGCTTAGATTTATGATATACTACTCTATGTGATGCTGGAAAGGATCATAGCGGGCTGCTAAAAGATGAGCTTGTGAATCCAGAAGAGATTTGTGGTGGCGCGAGGCTCTTGAGAGAGAATTCAAGCCTTGGCAGTCAGGACAGAGAAGGCAGAATCGCCCAATGGACGGCCAAAGCAAGAAATCATGTGTGGTGCAAACTTAAGGTGCTTGTGGGGCGGTATAACGTAAACTAAAAACAGTAGATATCTTTACGGCAAAGGCATGACGCCTTAAAGAGGCACCGCTTTTATAGGAAGCTGCCATAGCAGCTAGAGCCCAGGACCTGTCATTCCAGCAGGAGCCCAGGACGTGTCATACCAGCAGGAGCCCAGGACCTTCCATACCAACAGGAGCCTGGAACCTGCAATAGCAGCAGGAGCCCGGGGCCTTCCTTACCAGCAGGAGCCCAGGATCTACCATAGCAGCAGGAGCCCGGGACCTTCCATACCAGCAGGAGCCTGGAACCTGCCTTACATAGGAGCCCCGGACCTGCCATACCAGCAGGAGCCCAGGACCTGTCATACCAGCAGGAGCCCAAGACCTTCCATACTAGCAGGAGCCCAGGACCTTCCATACCAACAGGAGCCCAGGACCTGCCATCCCAGCAGGAGCCCAGGACCTGTCATACCAGCAGGAGCCCAGGACGTGCCATACCAGCAGGAGCCCAGGACGTGTCATACCAGCAGGAGCCCAGGACCTTCCTTACCAGCAGGAGCCCAGGACCTTCCTTACCAGCAGGAGCCCAGGACGTGCCATACCAGCAGGAGCCCAGGACGTGTCATACCAGCAGGAGCCCAGGACCTGCCTTACCAGCAGGAGCCCAAGACCTTCCATACCAGCAGGAGCCCAGGACCTGCCTTACCAGCAGGAGCCCGGGACCTGCCATACCAGTATGAGCCCAGGACCTGCCATACCAGCAGGAGCCCAGGACCGTCCATACCAGCAGGAGCCCAGGACGTGTCATACCAGCAGGAGCCCAGGACCTGCCATACAAGCAGGAGCCCAGGACCTGTCTTACCAGCAGGAGCCCAGGACCTGCCATCCCAGCAGGAGCCCAGGACATGTCTTACCAGCAGGAGCCCAGGACGTTCCATACCAGCATGAGCCCAGGACCTGCCTTACCAGCAGGAGCCCAGGACCTTCCATACTAGCAGGAGCCCGGGACCTGCCATCCCAGCAGGAGCCCAGGACGTGTCATATCAGCAGGAGCCCAGAATCTGCCTTACCAGCAGGAGGCCAAGACCTGTCTTACCAGCAGGAGCCCAGGACCTGCCATCCCAGCAGGAGCCCAGGACCTGTCTTACCAGCAGAAGCCAAGGACGTTCCATACCAGCATTAGCCCAGGACCTGCCTTACTTGCAGGAGCCCAGGACCTGCCATTCCTGCAGCAGCCCAGGACCTGCCATACCAGCAGGAGCCCGGGGCGTGTCATACCAGCAGGAGCCCAGGACCTGCCATTCCTGCAGGAGCCCAGGACCTTACAAACCAGCAGGAGCCCAGAATCTGCCATAGCAGCAGGAGCCCAGGACGTGTCATACCAGCAGGAGCCCTGGACGTGTCATACCAGCAGGAGCTTAGGACCTGCCATACCAGCAGGAGTCCAGGACCTGCCATACCAGCAGGAGCTTAGGACCTGCCTTACCAGCAGGAGCCCAGGACGTGTCATACCAGCAGGAGACCGGGACGTGTCATACCAGCAGGAGCCCAGGACCTGCCATTCCTGCAGGAGCCCAGGACCTTCCAAACCAGCAGGAGCCCAGAATCTGCCATAGCAGCAGGAGCCCATGACGTGTCATACCAGCAGGAGCCCAGGACGTGTCATACCAGCAGGAGCCCAAAACCTGCCATTCCTGCAGGAGCCCAGGACCTGCCATACCAGCAGGAGCTTAGGACCTGCCATACCAGCAGGAGTCCAGGACCTGCCATACCAGCAGGAGCTTAGGACCTGCCTTACCAGCAGGAGCCCAGGACGTGTCATACCAGCAGGAGCCCGGGACGTGTCATACCAGCAGGAGCCCAGGACCTGCCATTCCTGCTGGAGCCCAGGACCTTCCAAACCAGCAGGAGCCCAGAATCTGCCATAGCAGCAGGAGCCCAGGACGTGTCATACCAGCAGGAGCCCAGGACGTGTCATACCAGCAGGAGCCCAAAATCTGCCTTACCAGCAGGAGCCCAGGACCTGCCTTACCAGCAGGAGCCCAGGATCTTCTATACCAGCAGGAGCCCAGGACCTGCCTTACCAGCAGGAGCCCAGGACCTGCCTTACCAGCAGGAGCCCAGGACCTGCCTTACCAGCAGAGGCCCGGGGTCTGCATACCAGCAGGAGCCCAGGACCTTCCATAGCAGCAGGAGCCCAGGACCTTCCATACCAGCAGGAGCCCAGGACCTGCCTTACCAGCAGAAGCCCAGGACCTGCCATAGCAGCAGGAGCACAGGACCTGCCTTACCAACAGAAGCCCAGGACCTGCCATAGCAGCAGGAGCCCAGGACCTTCCATAACATCAGGAGCCCAGGACCTTTCTTACCAGCAGGAGCCCAGGACGTTCCATACCAGCGGGAGCCCAGGACGTTCCATACCAGCAGGAGCCCAGGACGTTCCATACCAGCAGGAGCCCAGGACCTGCCATACCAGCAGGAGCCCAGGACCTCCCATACCAGCAGGAGCCCAGGACCTGTCTTACCAGCAGGAGCCCAGGACGTTCCATACCAGCGGGAGCCCAGGACCTCCCATACCAGCGGTCGCCCAGGACGTTCCATACCAGCAGGAGCCCAGGACCTGCCATTCAAGCAGGGGCCTGGAACCTTCCATACCAGCAGGAGCCCAGGACCTTCCATACCAGCAGGAGCCCAGGACCTTCCAAACCAGCAGGAGCCCAGAATCTGCCATAGCAGCAGGAGCCCAGGACGTGTCATACCAGCAGGAGCCCAGGACGTGTCATACCAGCAGGAGCCCAGAATCTGCCTTACCAGCAGGAGCCCAGGACCTGCCTTACCAGCAGGAGCCCAGGACCTTCTATACCAGCAGGAGCCCAGGACCTGCCTCACCAGCAGGAGCCCAGAACCTTCCATACCAGCATGAGCCCGGGACATGCCATCCCAGCAGGAGCCCAGGACGTGTCATACCAGCAGGAGCCCAGAATCTGCCTTACCAGCAGGAGCCCAGGACCTGTCTTACCAGCAGGAGCCCAGGACCTGCCATCCCAGCAGGAGCCCAGGACCTGTCTTACCAGCAGGAGCCCAGGACCTGTCTTACCAGCAGGAGCCCAGGACCTGTCTTACCAGCAGAAGCCCAGGACCTGTCTTACCAGCAGGAGCCCAGGACGTTCCATACCAGCAGGAGCCCAGGACCTGTCTTACCAGCCTGAGCCCAGTACGTTCCATACCAGCAGGAGCCCAGGACCTCCCATACCAGCAGGAGCCCAGGACCTGCCATCCCAGCAGGAGCCCATGACCTGCCTTACCAACAGGAGCCCAGGACCTGCCATACCAGCAGGAGCCCAGGACCTTCCATACCAACAGGAGCCCAGGACCTGCCATCCCAGCAGGAGCCCAGGACCTGCCTTACCAGCAGGAGCCCAGGACCGTCCATACCAGCAGGAGCCCAGGACCTGCCATACCAGCAGGAGCCCAGGAACTGCCTTACCAGCAGGAGCCCAGGACCTGCCTTACCAGCAGGAGCCCAGGACCTGCCTTACCAGCAGGAGCCCAGGACCTGCCTTACCAGCAGGAGCCCAGGACCTTCCATACCAACAGGAGCCCAGGACCTGCTTACCAGCAGGAGCCCAGGACCTGCCTTACCAACAGGAGCCCAGGACCTGCCATACCAGAAGGAGCCCAGGACCTTCCATACCAACAGGAGCCCAGGACCTGCCATCCCAGCAGGAGCCCAGGACCTGTCTTACCAGCAGGAGCCCAGGACGTTCCATACCAGCAGGAGCCCAGGACCTGCCATACCAGCGGGAGCCCAGGACCTGTCTTACCAGCAGGAGCCCAGGACGTTCCATACCAGCAGGAGCCCAGGACCTGCCATTCCAACAGGAGCCTGGAACCTTCCATACCTGCAGGAGCCCAGGACCTTCCATACCAGCAGGAGCCCAGGACCTGCCATACCAGCAGGAGCCTAGGACCTGCCATACCAACAGGAGCCCAGGACCTGCCATCCCAGCAGGAGCCCAGGACCTGTCTTACCAGCAGGAGCCCAGGACGTTCCATACCAGCAGGAGCCCAGGACCTTCCATACCAGCAGGAGCCCAGGACCTGTCTTACCAGCAGGAGCCCAGGACGTTCCATACCAGCAGGAGCCCAGGACCTGCCATTCCAGCAGGAGCCTGGAACCTTCCATACCTGCAGGAGCCCAGGACCTTCCATACCAGCAGGAGCCCAGCCTCTCCTATACCAGCAGGAGCCCAGGACCTGCCATAGCAGCAGGAGCCCAGGACCTGACATAGCAGCAGGAGCCCAGGACCTGCCATTCCAGCAGGAGCCTGGAACCTTCCATACCTGCAGGAGCCCAGGACCTTCCATACCAGCAGGAGCCCAGGACCTGCCATTGCAGCAGGAGCCCAGGACCTGCCATACCAGCAGGAGCCCAGGACCTGCCATACCAGTAGGAGCCCTGGACCTTCTATACCAGCAGGAGCCCTGGACCTTCTATACCAGCAGGAGCCCTGGACCTTCTATACCAGCAGGAGCCCTGGACCTACTATACCAGCAGGAGCCCAGGACCTGTCTTACCAGCAGGAGCCCAGGACCTGCCATACCAGCAAGAGCCCAGGACCTGCCATTGCAGCAGGAGCCCTGGACCACTATACCAGCAGGAGCCCAGGACCTGCCATAGCAGCAGGAGCCCAGGACCTGCCATAGCAGCAGGAGCCCAGGACCTGCCATACCAGCAGGAGCCAAGGACCTTCCATACCAGCAGGAGCCCAGGACCTGCCATACCAGCAGGAGCCCAGGACCTTCCATACCAGCAGAAGCCCAGGACCTGCCATTGCAGCAGGAGCCCAGGACCTTCCATACCAACAGGAGCCCAGGACCTTCCATACCAGCGGGAGCCCAGGACCTCCCATACCAGCAGGAGCCCAGGACGTTCCATACCAGCAGGAGCCCAGGGCCTGCCATACCAGCAGGAGCCCAGGACCCCCCATACCAGCAGGAGCCCAGGACGTTCCATACCAGCAGGAGCCCAGGACCTGTCTTACCAGCAGGAGCCCAGGACGTTCCATACCAGCGGGAGCCCAGGACCTCCCATACCAGCGGTCGCCCAGGACGTTCCATACCAGCAGGAGCCCAGGACCTGCCATTCAAGCAGGGGCCTGGAACCTTCCATACCAGCAGGAGCCCAGGACCTTCCATACCAGCAGGAGCCCAGGACCTTCCAAACCAGCAGGAGCCCAGAATCTGCCATAGCAGCAGGAGCCCAGGACGTGTCATACCAGCAGGAGCCCAGAATCTGCCTTACCAGCAGGAGCCCAGGACCTGCCTTACCAGCAGGAGCCCAGGACCTTCTATACCAGCAGGAGCCCAGGACCTGCCTCACCAGCAGGAGCCCAGAACCTTCCATACCAGCAGGAGCCCGGGACATGCCATCCCAGCAGGAGCCCAGGACGTGTCATACCAGCAGGAGCCCAGAATCTGCCTTACCAGCAGGAGCCCAGGACCTGTCTTACCAGCAGGAGCCCAGGACCTGCCATCCCAGCAGGAGCCCAGGACCTGTCTTACCAGCAGGAGCCCAGGACCTGTCTTACCAGCAGAAGCCCAGGACCTGTCTTACCAGCAGGAGCCCAGGACGTTCCATACCAGCAGGAGCCCAGGACCTGTCTTACCAGCCTGAGCCCAGTACGTTCCATACCAGCAGGAGCCCAGGACCTCCCATACCAGCAGGAGCCCAGGACCTGCCATCCCAGCAGGAGCCCATGACCTGCCTTACCAACAGGAGCCCAGGACCTGCCATACCAGCAGGATCCCAGGACCTTCCATACCAACAGGAGCCCAGGACCTGCCATCCCAGCAGGAGCCCAGGACCTGCCTTACCAGCAGGAGCCCAGGACCGTCCATACCAGCAGGAGCCCAGGAACTGCCATACCAGCAGGAGCCCAGGAACTGCCTTACCAGCAGGAGCCCAGGACCTGCCTTACCAGCCGGAGCCCAGGACCTGCCTTACCAGCAGGAGCCCAGGACCTGCCTTACCAGCAGGAGCCCAGGACCTTCCATACCAACAGGAGCCCAGGACCTGCTTACCAGCAGGAGCCCAGGACCTGCCTTACCAACAGGAGCCCAGGACCTGCCATACCAGAAGGAGCCCAGGACCTTCCATACCAACAGGAGCCCAGGACCTGCCATCCCAGCAGGAGCCCAGGACCTGTCTTACCAGCAGGAGCCCAGGACGTTCCATACCAGCAGGAGCCCAGGACCTGCCATACCAGCGGGAGCCAAGGACCTGTCTTACCAGCAGGAGCCCAGGACGTTCCATACCAGCAGGAGCCCAGGACCTGCCATTCCAGCAGGAGCCTGGAACCTTCCATACCTGCAGGAGCCCAGGACCTTCCATACCAGCAGGAGCCCAGGACCTGCCATACCAGCAGGAGCCTAGGACCTGCCATACCAACAGGAGCCCAGGACCTGCCATCCCAGCAGGAGCCCAGGACCTGTCTTACCAGCAGGAGCCCAGGACGTTCCATACCAGCAGGAGCCCAGGACCTTCCATACCAGCAGGAGCCCAGGACCTGTCTTACCAGCAGGAGCCCAGGACGTTCCATACCAGCAGGAGCCCAGGACCTGCCATTCCAGCAGGAGCCTGGAACCTTCCATACCTGCAGGAGCCCAGGACCTTCCATACCAGCAGGAGCCCAGCCTCTCCTATACCAGCAGGAGCCCAGGACCTGCCATAGCAGCAGGAGCCCAGGACCTGACATAGCAGCAGGAGCCCAGGACCTGCCATTCCAGCAGGAGCCTGGAACCTTCCATACCTGCAGGAGCCCAGGACCTTCCATACCAGCAGGATCCCAGGACCTGCCATTGCAGCAGGAGCCCAGGACCTGCCATACCAGCAGGAGCCCAGGACCTGTCTTACCAGCAGGAGCCCAGGACGTTCCATACCAGCAGGAGCCCAGGACCTGTCTTACCAGCCTGAGCCCAGTACGTTCCATACCAGCAGGAGCCCAGGACCTCCCATACCAGCAGGAGCCCAGGACCTGCCATCCCAGCAGGAGCCCATGACCTGCCTTACCAACAGGAGCCCAGGACCTGCCATACCAGCAGGATCCCAGGACCTTCCATACCAACAGGAGCCCAGGACCTGCCATCCCAGCAGGAGCCCAGGACCTGCCTTACCAGCAGGAGCCCAGGACCGTCCATACCAGCAGGAGCCCAGGACCTGCCATACCAGCAGGAGCCCAGGAACTGCCTTACCAGCAGGAGCCCAGGACCTGCCTTACCAGCAGGAGCCCAGGACCTGCCTTACCAGCAGGAGCCCAGGACCTGCCTTACCAGCAGGAGCCCAGGACCTTCCATACCAACAGGAGCCCAGGACCTGCTTACCAGCAGGAGCCCAGGACCTGCCTTACCAACAGGAGCCCAGGACCTGCCATACCAGAAGGAGCCCAGGACCTTCCATACCAACAGGAGCCCAGGACCTGCCATCCCAGCAGGAGCCCAGGACCTGTCTTACCAGCAGGAGCCCAGGACGTTCCATACCAGCAGGAGCCCAGGACCTGCCATACCAGCGGGAGCCCAGGACCTGTCTTACCAGCAGGAGCCCAGGACGTTCCATACCAGCAGGAGCCCAGGACCTGCCATTCCAGCAGGAGCCTGGAACGTTCCATACCTGCAGGAGCCCAGGACCTTCCATACCAGCAGGAGCCCAGGACCTGCCATACCAGCAGGAGCCTAGGACCTGCCATACCAACAGGAGCCCAGGACCTGCCATCCCAGCAGGAGCCCAGGACCTGCCATCCCAGCAGGAGCCCAGGACCTGTCTTACCAGCAGGAGCCCAGGACGTTCCATACCAGCAGGAGCCCAGGACCTTCCATACCAGCAGGAGCCCAGGACCTGTCTTACCAGCAGGAGCCCAGGACGTTCCATACCAGCAGGAGCCCAGGACCTGCCATTCCAGCAGGAGCCTGGAACCTTCCATACCTGCAGGAGCCCAGGACCTTCCATACCAGCAGGAGCCCAGCCTCTCCTATACCAGCAGGAGCCCAGGACCTGCCATAGCAGCAGGAGCCCAGGACCTGACATAGCAGCAGGAGCCCAGGACCTGCCATTCCAGCAGGAGCCTGGAACCTTCCATACCTGCAGGAGCCCAGGACCTTCCATACCAGCAGGATCCCAGGACCTGCCATTGCAGCAGGAGCCCAGGACCTGCCATACCAGCAGGAGCCCAGGACCTGCCATACCAGCAGGAGCCCTGGACCTTCTATACCAGCAGGAGCCCTGAACCTTCTATACCAGCAGGAGCCCTGGACCTACTATACCAGCAGGAGCCCAGGACCTGTCTTACCAGCAGGAGCCCAGGACCTGCCATACCAGCAGGAGCCCAGGACCTGCCATTGCAGCAGGAGCCCTGGACCACTATACCAGCAGGAGCCCAGGACGTGCCATAGCAGCAGGAGCCCAGGACCTGCCATAGCAGCAGGAGCCCAGGACCTGCCATACCAGCAGGAGCCCAGGACCTTCCATACCAGCAGGAGCCCAGGACCTGCCATACCAGCAGGAGCCCAGGACCTTCCATACCAGCAGAAGCCCAGGACCTGCCATTGCAGCAGGAGCCCAGGACCTTCCATACCAACAGGAGCCCAGGACCTTCTATACCAGCAGGAGCCCAGGACCTGCCATACCAACAGGAGCCCTGGACCTTCTATACCAGCAGGAGCCCTGGACCTACTATACCAGCAGGAGCCCAGGACCTGTCTTACCAGCAGGAGCCCAGGACCTGCCATACCAGCAGGAGCCCAGGACCTGCCATTGCAGCAGGAGCCCTGGACCTACTATACCAGCAGGAGCCCAGGACCTGCCATAGCAGCAGGAGCCCAGGACCTGCCATAGCAGCAGGAGCCCAGGACCTTCCATACCAGCAGGAGCCCAGGACCTGCCATACCAGCAGGAGCCCAGGACCTGCCATTGCAGCAGGAGCCCTGGACCTACTATACCAGCAGGAGCCCAGGACCTGCCATAGCAGCAGGAGCCCAGGACCTGCCATACCAGCAGGAGCCCAGGACCTTCCATACCAGCAGAAGCCCAGGACCTGCCATTGCAGCAGGAGCACCTATACTGTGCTTTTCCATCACTTCACAGAGGGCGCACAGGGCGCCACAATCCACCGCACAACACCAGGCCAAGGAAAGATTAACCAGTAAGCAGGATCTCCCCAAGTGGGGCAATAGCTCGCCACGAGAGGAGGACGGGTCAGGTGTAGTTTGTTCCATGCAGTAGGAATGAAGAGTCTGATTCACAAAGGTAAAGTTACACTTTTGGAAGCTCCTTAGAAGGAAGGAATCGTATCCGAACCAGTGGGGTTGCCCCTGTGTCTGGAATGGTTTATGCACTGCAGCTAGTTACATGCAGCAGGTTACAACCCTATATTAACGAATATCCTTGACTCTTAGATGGAAAGACCAGGAAACACGTGCCAGGGAATGTCCAGCTCTGACTGAACAAGTGCATGACTCATCAAGCCATCTGAATGTGGGAAAAAAGAACTGATGAAACTACATCTACCATAATGCATTGCGGAAAGGATGATGCTACATGGTGAGTGTGCATTACCCACCTGTGCAACTCTCCACAAATGTTTAATCGCCTTTGATCTGAATGGGCACCTCCTCAGAGACTCAGAGGGGTGAGGGGTGCCAGGGAGGAGTCTGATAAGAGAGAGCAGCTCTCTGTCGTGACTAGTTCTCGACTCTCTCATCAGGTGCTAGGAATGCTGTCTCCCTTACCTCAGGAATGGATGAGGGCGACAGATGGAAGGATAAAACCCAGACGAGCTTTACTGCTGGAGGCGTGGAAGTGAAAAGATGAAAAATAAGACCTCTTGCGTGTGAAACAAATACACAAAGACTGACACTAGCCCTGCCCGACACACTACCAAAAACTTCACATGTGACTGACTCCGTTCCAGCCCTGTTGGCTCTATCAAAGGCCAAGTCTCTGATACATGTCTGGCACCCACGCTTTTCAGAAGATGCAGCACACATGGTGTGAGAAGTTGGCCTGATGTGCAGTGCTCACTATTCTAGTGGTCACTATATATCAGTCCAAACAACCCTTATTGATGATTGGTTGTAAGTCAACCTTATAGACCAGCTATCCTAGTAGCATGGATACGAGCAGTCTAAGGCTAAGACTCTAGAGGGCGTGTTAAGCCAGCTGTTTTACCATCACATTACCCCTTGAACACCCAGTGAAAGGACACCACACAAGTGTTATGAAAATAAACAATGTATTTATTAGAATCACAACAACCCTGTACTCTTTATGAGGACAGGGTGCTAAGCACACAACAAAACTCTTACGAAAATACTTTTAAGTTAGCACGTTACACAAATGCCCGAGGGGCACGAAAAACCATATACTTTAAAAGTGGAATGCGAATTACTAGCAGGTAAGTAACAGTTCTAATAGGCTTTGGAATCGCTAGGACTGGACTAGGGAATCGTTAGATTACTACTAGGAGACCCAGGGGACTCGGGTGCAGAGTGTGCACTCTCACGCGGGATGCGGGACAAAGTCTATGGAGGCTAGTAAAGGCAAAGTTAGTGTTCACGGGCGAACCCGACCTGGTAGGAAGAAAACGACAGTGGATCCTGACCCTAGGATAGTGAGGCTATGCTGGGACACCGAAGTGCCGAAGTTACCTAGCCCAGGGGCTGCAGCTGCATAGGTCTGAAAAGACGTCGGGGATCTCGTTGCCGGACCAGGAGCCTGGAAGGAAGAAGTTGCTGGCAGGCGACCAGTGAAGGAAAGTTCGATGGATCCAAGCCTGGATCAAGGAAGAAGAAACCTGAAAGCAGAGGGGACCAAGTTCTTGAATCACTAGCCAGTGATTCAGTGGGCACCAGGATGGCACCGGGCGAAGTCACCGCAGTCAGGTGAGTGGGCGCTGCTGGGCTCTGCAGTCTCTCGGACCAGGAGGCGTTGTCGGCGACCAGGATGGAGGTGCGAGCTGTCCCACGAAGGATGAAGTCGTTGGCGTCGAAGTTACCCAGGATTGGGCAACAAGCCTTGGCTAATTCAAGCCCACGCGGTGGACTCAAAATGGCGTCTTGAGTGGACCAGGAGGGTCCGGGGTGCTCCTCTTCTGGAAGGGAGCAAGGGCCAGTCTGGAGCAACCAGACCAGCAGCAGAAATGTCGTCGGGCGTCGTCAGGAAGGCCACAAGCCAGCGGGCTAGTAGCCAAACAACGCGGTGAGCAGTAAAAAGCAGAAGGGCCCCACGCAGATCGTGGAGATGCTGGGGGGCTGCTCTTCGGTGCTGGAGCTGCTCAGGGTGGGGGCTTCTCGGACCCCAAAGCACTCACCAGGAAATTACTCGGTGGGCTTGCTGTGCAGAAGTCGTGCAGTCTTGGCGATGGCCGGTCCCTCGAGGTCTCGTCGCACCCACGGTTCTCAGCTGGGCTGTAGAGGTGGGTAGAGGTCAGAGGTGCCAGGGAAGCCGGGTCTCGTCGAGCTGGGCAGTCGGATTCCGGAGGAAGGACGTGCAGCAGACCGCAGTGTTCTTAGATGGTGCCTGCGGATGCAGGGTGACTACTCCTTAGCCACAAGGGAGAATCTTGAGGAAGAAATCGTGAAGTCCTTTCGTGGAAAGTGGTATCTTGATTCCAAAGATGATCTGATTTGGAAGGGGGCCAGTCTCTACCTTTATCCTGTAAAAGGGGGCTGGCACGCGACTAGGTCCTGCCCTATGGGTGGGACCAGGAGGGGGGTGGTTACACCCACTTCCTTGGCGGGCTTTTCCCCAGGCCAGGGGCTGGAGTGCCCCTGGAACTGGTTCCAGCCGGCCTATGCACAGTGAGCACCGGGGTGCCACTTGCAGTCACCTTCCTCTAAAGCCCTGCCTACCTACAATACACAAAACCCTGTCTGGGACGGTGCTGGCACCGCCCCTGGCAGGAAACACTTTGTCCTTATCTCCTGCTCTGGGAGGACTCCCAGCAGCAGGAGGGCAGACTTGTGTCTCGGTGGCAGCATCCATTTTGTGGATGCTAAGGCTCTGTCTGACTTTTAACCGGGTTATAGGTTACAGGCATGTCGTGTCCCTCTAGAAGGGTGGAATGCTAACCCCGTCGCCAGAATTGGCGAGGGGTTAGTATTCCAATTCGTATGACACCTTACTCGACATGTTTTGATAAAGCGATACCAGAGTTGGCATATAACCGCGAGGATTATAATGCACTTAAGAGTATATGGTATGCGATATCATGGAAACGGCTAAGGGATGGATCCCGAAAGCCGCAGACAGGCTCAGCTCATGCCAGAGCACCATCTCACACGATTCCAAGCACTCTACCTTCAGGATTGTTAAGGCCTGCCATAGGAGTGACTGATAGGAGATCTGTGTGTCCATTTTAGGGTTAGATATAGGTATACTATATCTAAAGCAAAGGGTGATTACACCACCTTGCCCCAGCTGTCAAGCAGCCAGTTGTGTCAGATTTGGATGGCCAGCCAGGGGTGGCATAATACATGCTGCAGCCCCTGGTAGGCCCTGGGTACACCTATGCCCTGGGTACCTAAGGTACACTGTACAGGGACTGATAAGGTGACTCAGTATCCAATTTAGATATGTACCTAAGGTACATGGAATCCATTTTACAGAGAGAGCAGTGGGCCTGAGGTCCTGAATAGCAGGGCCTCAGGTCAACTAAGTCAGAAAACCAGCAAAACACCAGGCAAAAAGTTGGGGGCAACCATAGTCAGGGATTTACCTTCCTACATAACCCCCCCCCAAACGAAAGGAGATAAGGCTATCCTTGCCAGGTAAGCCTATATTGCCTGAGTGGCCATATAAGGAAGTACCAGCACTGGCATGGTCACCCCCTATCTCATGGTCCACTAAGCAATCCCTCACCCTAAGGGTGTCTGAGGGTCTCCACCATAGGGAATCTCTACCTGTGGTGTGTTTTGTCAAAGAAAAAGGCTGGTGCTGAAATGGAGTACTGAAGTGAGGCTCCACTAACTTTGGGCTCAGCTTCCTCCAATCACTATCCACCATAGAGGCCTTTCTTTCCAAGACTGAGTTGTTTTGGGCTCTCAGGGTCAACCTCTGGCTACCTACAGCTGGAGGTTGGGTCCCTCTGTTTGGCTTACTGGAGGGACAGGTCAGGTTTGGGGCCCTCAGGTCCCAAGTTTGGCTGTGCCCAACAGTGTCCATCTGTGGGAGGTCCCTAACTAATTTTAAGGGGGATCCCTCAGGAGTATGTTTTATTTTCACTTGGCTAGGATTACTAGCTTCAGTGCCCTTAATCTGTTGATTGGGAAGTTCTTTTGGACAGGGGGCCCTTTGGGGTCCACCACTGGCCTCCCTGACCTCTACAGCCCTGGGCTGACTGAGGCAGGGTAGAGAGGGGCAGGTTACCTGCTCCAGACTGGGTCCCACCTTGGAAGGGTCCACTGACATCAGGGGTTCTGCCAGGCTAGGCCTGACTACCTCTGTGGCAGTTTCTTCACAAGGGGTCAGATCAGTTCCCTGAGGAGGCTGATCCTTTCCTAAAGTCTGGTGGGAGGGAGATTTCTCTTCCTCCTCAATGCTCTCTGTCTGAGTGGAGTGATCCATAGTTTCAGGCTTCACAACACTATCATCTGTCTGAGTTTGAGCTGTGGCCATCACAACTCTCCCAACCTTTTCAGGAGGGGGCTCAGTTTGGGTGTGGGCTGTTACCATGACAGCCTTGACAACCTGTTCTGGGAAGGAAGTTGTCTGAGATTGGGTTGTGACTGGCACAACCCTCCTGACCTGTTCAGGGAGGATATCTTGGACTGGGGCTGTGGCTACCACTGCCCCACTACCCTTACCATGGATGTTCACCATTCTAGAATGGGTCTCTTGCTCTACTTCAGCCCAGGCTGAGAGCTCTAAATCATTCCCCAGTAGGCAATCTACAGGCAAGTTTGGTGACACTGCCACTCTCTTGTGGCCAGTGACACCTCCCCAGCTGAGATTGACCACTGCCATGGGATGATCTCTCTGTACTCCATCAATATTGGTCACCTGGTATGTGGCACCAGGTAAAAGTTGCCTTGAGGGGACTAGACTCTTAGTCACCATAGTGATGCTAGCCCCTGTATCTCTATAGGCCTCAACTTTTATACCATTGATGAGGGGCTCCTGTCTGTACTTGCCCAAAGTGTTGGGACAAGTTGTGAAGTTGGCAAACCCCATGCCAGTCTCACAGACAAGAGTATCTAAGTTTGGGGACCTGGTTAGGCCAGAGTCCCCAGGAACTCCCAAAGTAAATGCACCCAAATTCTTGGGGGCACTCCCACCACCTGGGGGATTACTACTAGTAGTAACAGGAGGTTTGGGAATGTTACTTGGGGGTATGTTTTCCTTATTGTTATTCTTTGGGCAACTGCTGTCAGTTTTTAAATGACCCACCTGTTTACAGGGATAACAATAAGGTTTCTTCTGGTTGTTGGAAGGATTCTGGGACCCACCCCCCTCAGAGGATTTTTGGGGCCCTGATGTGGTTTGATCTGTAGATTTATTCCCACCCTTCTCTTGAGGCTTGGTTGATTCCTTTTTCTGGTCACCACCTTGGTTCTTGGGCCTAATCCTGGTTCTGACCCATTTGTCTGCCCTCTTACCCAATTCTTGTGGAGAGGTCAGATCAGAGTCTACCAGGTGCTGGTGTAATAACTGGTTCTGACAATTATTTAAGACTTGCTCTCTCATAATTAGATTATACAATCCCTTGAAATCAGTAACCTTACTACCCAGTAGCCAGCCTTCCAAAGCCTTAGTGGCACAATCAACAAAGTCTGACCAGTCCTGAGACTGAGTTTTCTGGGTGTCTCTGAACAGCAACCTGTACTGCTCAGTGGTTAAACCAAACCCATCAACCAGTGCATTTTTCAGGACCTGGTAATTGTTAGCATCCTCCACTCTTGTAGTGAGGAGCTTATCTCTACCTTTACCATCAAAGGAGAGCCACAGTATAGCTGCCCACTGACTCTGGGGAATGCCCTGCACAGTGCAGGCCCTCTCCAGAGCAGCCATCCATTTCTGGATGTCATCCCCTTGCTTAAAGGGGGGCACTATTTTAGTCAGGTGTTTAGTATCTAAACCCTTCTCTTTATCTCTTGGGAGATTGCTGCCACCAGTGGGAGCTAGCCCACTCATCTGCTGCTCTCTTGCCAGGGCAAGCTTCTCTTTGGCCAGGGCAATTTCTTCCCTTTCAATCCTCAGTTCAGCTTGTCTCATCCTAGCTTCATGCTCCTTTCTCTGAGGGGAAGTAAATCTCCTCTGTGGAGGATTCCTTCTCCCCTGAGAAGAGGCATTAGAGTGCAGAGATCTATTGGAGTCCCTAGAAAGAGATCTATCTCTCCTAACTCCAAGGTTAGGCCCACTTCGGGTCAGTACTGGGGGGCCCCCAGATCCTAGCCCAAGTAAGTCTAAGTTGGTCCTAGTTAGCCTTCTGACTACCTCAAGACCCTTGTCTACCTCATCCCCAGAGAGTACCTCCTGATCCTCCTCCTCAACTGCTGAATCAGTGTTGTGGAGATCTGGATCCCCAGAGGTTCCCTCTAAGGCTGGCATGTTCTCATGTAACTGAGAAAGCTTTCTGGCATCATATGTCTCTAAGAGACCTATCAGAAAGGAAGTGGTGGGGTTAGACCCCTGCTTCAGTTTTCTGGAGACACAGATCTGTCTCATCTCATGAAAGCTGAGAGCTGCATATCTTGAAGTGACCTGTGGAGGGTCAACACTGACCAGGGGAGTCTCAGTAGAGTCCCCCTGAGTCGACATGCTTTTCTAGTGAGGTGTAAGTGGTGCACTTACCTACACTATATGTTTGCCTACTGATCCCTTGCTAGAGTTGTAGTTTAGGGTGTGCTAGGCCCTAGGAGCTACAACAGCTGGTTCAGTAGAACTCAGAGTATTCTAAGCTAAGTTATATGTACCTTTAGTACTTATGTGATCTTTCACAAGATATTCTTAGGATATGTGTGGTAAAACAACAGCAAGCTCAAATCCCAACCGCTGCTCACCAATGTGAGAAGTTGGCCTGATGTGCAGTGCTCACTATTCTAGTGGTCACTATATATCAGTCCAAACAACCCTTATTGATGATTGGTTGTAAGTCAACCTTATAGACCAGCTATCCTAGTAGCATGGATACGAGCAGTCTAAGGCTAAGACTCTAGAGGGCGTGTTAAGCCAGCTGTTTTACCATCACATTACCCCTTGAACACCCAGTGAAAGGACACCACACAAGTGTTATGAAAATAAACAATGTATTTATTAGAATCACAACAACCCTGTACTCTTTATGAGGACAGGGTGCTAAGCACACAACAAAACTCTTACGAAAATACTTTTAAGTTAGCACGTTACACAAATGCCCGAGGGGCACGAAAAACCATATACTTTAAAAGTGGAATGCGAATTACTAGCAGGTAAGTAACAGTTCTAATAGGCTTTGGAATCGCTAGGACTGGACTAGGGAATCGTTAGATTACTACTAGGAGACCCAGGGGACTCGGGTGCAGAGTGTGCACTCTCACGCGGGATGCGGGACAAAGTCTATGGAGGCTAGTAAAGGCAAAGTTAGTGTTCACGGGCGAACCCGACCTGGTAGGAAGAAAACGACAGTGGATCCTGACCCTAGGATAGTGAGGCTATGCTGGGACACCGAAGTGCCGAAGTTACCTAGCCCAGGGGCTGCAGCTGCATAGGTCTGAAAAGACGTCGGGGATCTCGTTGCCGGACCAGGAGCCTGGAAGGAAGAAGTTGCTGGCAGGCGACCAGTGAAGGAAAGTTCGATGGATCCAAGCCTGGATCAAGGAAGAAGAAACCTGAAAGCAGAGGGGACCAAGTTCTTGAATCACTAGCCAGTGATTCAGTGGGCACCAGGATGGCACCGGGCGAAGTCACCGCAGTCAGGTGAGTGGGCGCTGCTGGGCTCTGCAGTCTCTCGGACCAGGAGGCGTTGTCGGCGACCAGGATGGAGGTGCGAGCTGTCCCACGAAGGATGAAGTCGTTGGCGTCGAAGTTACCCAGGATTGGGCAACAAGCCTTGGCTAATTCAAGCCCACGCGGTGGACTCAAAATGGCGTCTTGAGTGGACCAGGAGGGTCCGGGGTGCTCCTCTTCTGGAAGGGAGCAAGGGCCAGTCTGGAGCAACCAGACCAGCAGCAGAAATGTCGTCGGGCGTCGTCAGGAAGGCCACAAGCCAGCGGGCTAGTAGCCAAACAACGCGGTGAGCAGTAAAAAGCAGAAGGGCCCCACGCAGATCGTGGAGATGCTGGGGGGCTGCTCTTCGGTGCTGGAGCTGCGCAGGGTGGGGGCTTCTCGGACCCCAAAGCACTCACCAGGAAATTACTCGGTGGGCTTGCTGTGCAGAAGTCGTGCAGTCTTGGCGATGGCCGGTCCCTCGAGGTCTCGTCGCACCCACGGTTCTCAGCTGGGCTGTAGAGGTGGGTAGAGGTCAGAGGTGCCAGGGAAGCCGGGTCTCGTCGAGCTGGGCAGTCGGATTCCGGAGGAAGGACGTGCAGCAGACCGCAGTGTTCTTAGATGGTGCCTGCGGATGCAGGGTGACTACTCCTTAGCCACAAGGGAGAATCTTGAGGAAGAAATCGTGAAGTCCTTTCGTGGAAAGTGGTATCTTGATTCCAAAGATGATCTGATTTGGAAGGGGGCCAGTCTCTACCTTTATCCTGTAAAAGGGGGCTGGCACGCGACTAGGTCCTGCCCTATGGGTGGGACCAGGAGGGGGGTGGTTACACCCACTTCCTTGGCGGGCTTTTCCCCAGGCCAGGGGCTGGAGTGCCCCTGGAACTGGTTCCAGCCGGCCTATGCACAGTGAGCACCGGGGTGCCACTTGCAGTCACCTTCCTCTAAAGCCCTGCCTACCTACAATACACAAAACCCTGTCTGGGACGGTGCTGGCACCGCCCCTGGCAGGAAACACTTTGTCCTTATCTCCTGCTCTGGGAGGACTCCCAGCAGCAGGAGGGCAGACTTGTGTCTCGGTGGCAGCATCCATTTTGTGGATGCTAAGGCTCTGTCTGACTTTTAACCGGGTTATAGGTTACAGGCATGTCGTGTCCCTCTAGAAGGGTGGAATGCTAACCCCGTCGCCAGAATTGGCGAGGGGTTAGTATTCCAATTCGTATGACACCTTACTCGACATGTTTTGATAAAGCGATACCAGAGTTGGCATATAACCGCGAGGATTATAATGCACTTAAGAGTATATGGTATGCGATATCATGGAAACGGCTAAGGGATGGATCCCGAAAGCCGCAGACAGGCTCAGCTCATGCCAGAGCACCATCTCACACGATTCCAAGCACTCTACCTTCAGGATTGTTAAGGCCTGCCATAGGAGTGACTGATAGGAGATCTGTGTGTCCATTTTAGGGTTAGATATAGGTATACTATATCTAAAGCAAAGGGTGATTACACCACCTTGCCCCAGCTGTCAAGCAGCCAGTTGTGTCAGATTTGGATGGCCAGCCAGGGGTGGCATAATACATGCTGCAGCCCCTGGTAGGCCCTGGGTACACCTATGCCCTGGGTACCTAAGGTACACTGTACAGGGACTGATAAGGTGACTCAGTATCCAATTTAGATATGTACCTAAGGTACATGGAATCCATTTTACAGAGAGAGCAGTGGGCCTGAGGTCCTGAATAGCAGGGCCTCAGGTCAACTAAGTCAGAAAACCAGCAAAACACCAGGCAAAAAGTTGGGGGCAACCATAGTCAGGGATTTACCTTCCTACACATGGAAAGAGGAAAAACAAGGAGACCATGGTGCAAGGGGGTCTGTGTTGTTGGCACAATTGTTTTGGAGCAGGAAGAGGCCCCTTCCTGCACAAAAACAATCCTGAAATGCAGTTTCCTCAGTCGGTGTGCTGCAAAATGCAGCACACATGGAAAGAGGAAAATACGGGGAGAAAAGTCAACCTTTCCCCTTATTACACCTGCTCTAGGGAGGCGCAAGGTTTTGACACGGCTCCAGGTTTGGTTTGCTTGATGTTGTAAATCTGGGGCAGAGTCATATTCCATGGGTGTTGAGTGGAAACACCCACAGCAACATCCATGGAACACTACTTTCACGCAGACTAAGGCGAGGCAGCGACTTGTGCTGCTTTGCCTTACTCCATATCTACAAGGCTAGGGAAAGCCATGCAGGGCTGCTTTATGTCGCCTTGTGGATATGTCGCCATCAGAATGATAAGCGTGGCTCAAATCCACCCGAGTGACTTACCGCACTCACCAGACTCTCTCTCTTCTCTCCCCTTCCATAACTACTTCCACCTCGACCCGCTACCATAGGTGGGGCTCCACGTCCCCGACCCTTCGACACCTGCTGCAGCAGCACCCTTGTCTTCAAGTCTTTGGCTTTCTTTTCCTGTCTGTCTTTGTTCTCGTTCTCTCTATGTTCATAATACTGAGCCATACTCAGAATACCAGAGTGGGTGGACGTCGTCCACGTACTCTCCGATGCCTGCAATCTAGCCGCTATTTCTGGTAACAAGTTAGTTACGAACCTATTCACGAAAAGTCGCAAGCCCCCATCCTGAGAGAGATCCTGACCACTAAAATCCAAAAAGGCTTCCTCGAAACGAGTGAAGAAATCCGAAACCGCTTCGTCCTTTTTTTGTCTACATGCAGTCAACTTATCCCAATCCACCTTCTTTGGAGGAATAAGAGAGTGCATACATTTTATTATTCACCCCGGTAATGCTAAGATTTCAAGTTTCGGTTTTTCCCCTGGCGTCCGTTCCTTGTCCCAGTCCTTAAATTCCTCCCAAGTACCTCCCAATTCCTCCGCATGATCTGTACCCTTCACCTGCCTCCACACTTCCACCGGAACCAGTAATCCAAAGAACAATTCTATGTCAGCTAAAGTCATGACCGTCGAGGAAGCTGCTTCCGTCAATTCTTTGTAATAAGTAGTCGGGTTTTTTCTAGAGTCGGGCAACTGCGCCTTCAGCGCCAACACCTCGCTCCGTTTCCAAGGCGTGTTCCTGGAAATGAGCCTCTACACGAGCTCTGGTCACAATTTTAGTTACTGGGTCTACCACTTCAGGCACTTCAGGATGGAAAATAGGGTGAACTTCGCGCATTGGATGCGCTCCAAAGAAATATGGCCCTCCTGCTGACGGCAATTCATTTCTATATTCCAGCAAAGTCCGCACATTCTGTAACACATCCCTCATGCTAGTATTAGCCCTATAGGCTCTGTCCTTAATGTCATAAAGAACCTGGGGTGCCGTTCCACCATAACCCTGCTCCCAAAACGAGATTAGCGTCGTTGACATATGCCATAAAGCATGCTGCTGCATCAGAGGCTCATAATCCTTCATTGTGGACCAGATGTCTTCCAGTACGTAAATAGGACTCCTAGCCCACTGACAAGCCTGATTGTTAGACCTGGCACCTTGGCGTGAGTTTCCCTTCCACTTTTTGCTGTTGTGCCTCCAATGTTTTGATGGTGTCTGCTACTCAGGGCACTGCGCCACGGCCAACCCGTGCCGCAGTGCAAGTGCTCCCTACTGTAAAGTGTACATGTGATTGATGTCCATGATTGGTTCATTGGATTTACTGTTAGTCCCTAGTAAAGTGCACCAGGAGTGCCAGGGCTTGTGAATGCCAATACTGCTAGTGGGCCTGCAGCGCTGGTTGCGCCACCCACAGAAGCAGCCTTAAAATGTGTCTAGGGTCTGCCATTGCAGAACCTGCGTGCAGTCTGGTACTGTCACCCTGGCTGGGCAAGTGCACACACTTGCCAGCCCCCAAACCTTCCCTTAAACTTCATATTAGTCACCCCTCTGGTAGGCCTGAGGGCAGGGTGCATTGTGAGTATAAGGTAGAACATGCCCTGATGTGTGTGGCATGCTCTAATAGTGAATTACTGCCAAATTCGTTTTTTCACTATTGTAAGGCTACCTGTTCCCTTCTAGGCCAGATGGGCTGCTGGAATTATTACACTCTATAATCCCAGCAGGCTCAGGGAACATGGTAGAGAGTCGTGTTTAGTATGCCTGGACTCAGAATAATAAAATACTTCTTTTAGTAAAGTTTATTTTAATATCCTGGGTTTGCAAATGCTACTTTTAGAAAGTTAGCATTTGCTGGCCTAACCATTTCAGCCCGCCTCTGCTTGGATGTGGATCTGACTGTCTGGTGTGTGTGAGTGACAGGGCTGGGAGTTGACAGGTAGTGATTAGCAGGAGGACCCCTTAATGGGTGGTGGGAGTTTCCCCTGAATGATGCATCAGGCTGTGCCCCTGCCACCACAATGCTGGCTCCGCCCTCCTGGGGAGCGACTGATGACTCAGCCTGCACCTGGCCCAGGAAGGACCGAAGCTTGTAAACAAAGTGCTCAGGCCACTCCTGCCCTCTCAATGCCGGCTCCGCCCCCCTGGGGAGCGGCTGATGTGCCTGCCCTCACACTGAATGCAGAAGTCATAAGTACCCACAACAAGTACTCAGAGACTGGAGCAGTTATGCCGAGGCCCCCCTGGCTTGCTAGAACAAAAGAAACTGGGTATAAAAGTAGGAGCCCTGCTCCTTGTAAATTAGATCCTGTTTGCGCTACAGAAGAAACTCTGCCCGAAGAGAAGGACCTGGAAGGACTACAAGGAGGAGTGCTGACTCTGGCCTGTGTCTGGTGCCTTGCTGCCAAAGGAGAGGAAAAGAAGAGACTACAAGAGACTTTTGCTTTTATTGAACTTTGTGCCAAACTCTGCTAAAGATCTCCAAGGGCTTGCCTGTGAACTTGCCCCCTGACCAGCGCTCCAGGAACAGTGAGCGCTACCCCCTGACAGCGGAACCACTACAAGGCGCTGATTCCCTTTTGCGAGCCTCTCCAGGAAAAGCAGAGCGCGCTCTGATAATCGCGCTTTCTAGCACCACTCTGGGAGCTGCCCACGCTCTGAACAAAGTAACTGCCGCCTGCCTGGCCCAGAAGCAACGTGAGGACCAGCCCGGCTGATCTAAACACCGTGACTGGCCCCGAGCGGCAGCTCGCATCGTGAAGAGAGGGTGGCGCCCGGTGCCTGCTTGCACCCCTTCGAGTCTTGTGCCCCTGAACGCGCCGCCGCTGACACAGCTGTTGCGTGGGGTGCCTGATCGTCGCCTGGAACCAAAGAGGCCTGCCCCGAGGATCACCGCCCTCTGTGTGTGCCCTCCCGTCAGGAAATCCGGAGGCGCTTGTCCAGAGCAGCCCGGCCCGCGCCGCACCGCCAACCCCCGAGCCAGAGCCGAGCCGCCGCTCGCTCCTGACCTCGGACGGAAGACAACGCAACGCGGACTACAGCGCTGACCTGCGCCCAGCCGACTCCCCAGCGAAGGTACTGTTTCTCTCCCTCTGTCCGCCCAGCCTCGGAGCTGCGTGTGGAGCGCTCCCAGGGCCCCCGCTCTCTCCCCCTGTCAGCCGCGCCGCCGCCCGGCGAGGCAGGCACTGATTCCCCGGCCGCCGCTCCCCGCCAGAAGCGTGTGAGGAGGCCGACCGGGCCCGTATGTTGATCACGGAGTAGCGAAGGGGCACAGAGAGGCCACGGGCAGCTGGGGGAATCCTGGTTAACAATCAGAAAGGAGAAAAGTATCGTGAGGAGCCTGGAATCCCCGTTTTGGGGGAAATAAGCCGAATAAGAACTATTTGTAAGAAACCCTAAAGAAAGATCTGTGACATTGATAAAAGAGTAACTGGTACCTGCTTTGAAAAGTAACCAAGACTGTATTTACAAGCCTGCTTGAGATTTATATAAAGAGATATATTTTCACAAATACAGTTTGGTGTCATTGTGTGGTGGGTTGGTTGTGATGGTGTAATATTGCAAATGTTTAACCCTACATGCCCCAGAGATTAGCCTAAGACTGCTTAAGCCACACTACCTAGAGGGTAAGCAGAGGTTGTCTTGAAGGTAACCCTCAGCCCTGACGAGGAAGAGAGAGGCCCTGCTTGTCGCCAGTGTTGCACTGCGCCAACCAGAGACTCCCCCTTCCTACATTGGACGCAGCGGTGAGGATTCGCGAATTTACATTTGCAGTGTTTTACCTTAGCTACTGACCATTGCATAGTGATTACAGTCCAGTAACTTAGCCACAGACTTTTTGATTTTTTGATTTTGCTAAAGAAGAAGATCCCTAGTGTTGCAAACATGCCTGGCACAAACAGCATTGATGGAGGAGAGTCCATAGCCTCTAGTGCGCAGGGGCTAGAATGGGACGCATCAAAGCTGGATGACTACACAAAGAAGCAGTTGAGTTATTTTTGCAGGAAACTCAAGGTTCCACACGCAGGATGCAGAAACAAACCTGAGTTCTACAAGGCCATGAGAGCCTGGATTGAATCTAGGAAGGCACCTGAGGATCAGAATGCACCTGTGGATCCTGTGGGTCTGGAAAAACCAGACAGCGTTCTTAGCTTTGGCAGAGGCCTGTCGCCAGAGGAGCTGGCAGACAGACAGGCAACCAGGGATCATGAGATCAAGATGGCAGAATTGAATTTGAAGGGCCAAATGGAGCTTGAAAGCAAAAAAATGGCTCTGGAAGAAAGAAAACTCCAGTTTGAGTTTGATATGAAAATGAGGGAGATGAGTCTAAAAGAGAAAGCCTTGGATCGTCCTCCCTCTGGTGGCAGCACAACGCCGGTGCAGGTAGAGTCAAGAGTGCACATCCCCAAAGATGTAGTTAAAGAGTTCTTTAAGGGGGATGACATAGGACAGTGGTTTAGGGCATATGAGGTAGCCATGCTTTCCCACCGGGTCCCTGAGAAGGATTGGGGAGCGGGGTTATGGGGAAGGTTCCTTAGCGAAGGAAGGGACACCCTGCTAGATTTGCCCACTGAAGACCAGAGATCCTATCCCCATATGAAAGAAGCTTTAATGACCAGGTATGGGCTTACCCCTGAAATGTATAGGCAGAAGTTTAGGGGGTGTAATAAGCGGCCTGGGAATACGTATGTGGAGTTTGTGACTTTTTTTTGCAGAGCACTGGATGGTTGGGTGAAGGGTAACAAAGTGAATGATTTTCAAGGTCTCTTTGATTTAATTGCATGGGAGCACTTGTCTGATCAATGTTTTCCTGAGTTACGCCAGCACCTGATTGATAGCAAGTTGTCCAACCCGAGGAAACTTGCTGAGGAGGCGGACCGCTGGCTCAGCACCAGGGTCCACAAGGGTCCAGTGGGAGACTCCGCCAAGGGTGGGCAGGGTCCCCAGCAGAAGAGTGGGGGGGACAAGGGAAAACAGAAAGGGTTCCAAAAAGGCCCCCAAAGTAATCCCCAAGGGGACCAGCAGAAAGGTTCTCAGCCTCCCCCACCCCCTAAGCAGAATGGGGCCCCGACAGGTCGACCTGTTCCCAAGGGGCCCTTCAATTGTTACAAATGTGGTGACCCGGGGCACATAGCCAGTGACCCCAAGTGTCGCCTGTTTGGAAAACCAGCACCCACTGGTGCTCCGCCCCGACAAGTGACCAGTGTTCACTTAGGAGAAGAAGTGATGGTCCCGGGGGGTGGAGATCCTGTTCAGATGACCCTAGTCTCACTAGGAGACAGTGAGATGGTCCCTACAAGCTACCTGCCCTCTAACACTAAAAAATATGGGCAGGTGGTTACCATCAATGGTAAGAAAGCTGAGGCTCTTAGAGACACAGGAGCCAGTGTGACTGCAGTGAGGCATCACCTGGTGTCTCAAGAGCAGGTTGTACCCCATGCCTACTGTAGGGTTGTCAACGCTGACAATTCAGAGAGTCAGTGTCCGATGGCTCAAGTTCCCTTCGAGTGGGGGGGGGTCTCTGGTACTCTGCAGGTCTGTGTGAGGAAAACCATGCCTGTTGACTGTTTGCTAGGGAATGACTTGGAGGACTCCCCTTGGGAAAAGGTGGAGAAAACGACTCACCTGAAGATGGTGGGTCTACCTGACTGGGCGTGCGTGACCACCCGGTCAATGGCAGCCAGTAGGGGTGATCAAGAGGTCCTGGGGCCTGACGGAGAGGCCCAGGAACCGGCCTTAGGGAGAAGGCGCAGGGTGCGCGGGAAACCGGCCCCTGAAGTTCCCACGGTCCAGGAGGAAGCAGACCTTGAGGGGGATGCCCTGGAGCCTACTGGGGAACAGATTGCCGAACTGGGGGACCTGACTGAGCTGACCCATTGGCAGCAAGAAGGAGGCCCCTCCAGGGAGGAATTCTGCAGGGAGCAGAAAGAATGCCCTTCTCTCGTGGGTATGCGGCAGCAGGCTGCAGACCAGGCCAATGGTGTTCAGGCCAAAACACATTATGTGTACTGGGAGAATGACCTCCTGTACTCCGAGCCTAAGGCTGCTGAACCTGGGTCAGCCCGTGTGCTGGTGGTACCCCAGAAGTTCAGAGCCTTCCTACTGGGACTGGCTCATGATGTGCCTTTAGCAGGACATTTGGGGATGGACAAGACCTATGACAGGCTTGTCACCCACTTCTACTGGCCCCAAATGCACAAGAGCTCAGATGCTCATTGTAGGACCTGTCCAACTTGCCAGGCAAGTGGGAAGAGCGGAGGGAAGAACAAGGCTCCCCTCCAACCCTTCCCTGTGGTCAGTACGCCATTCCAACGAGTGGGTATTGATATTGTTGGGCCTCTGGACCCCAAGACAGCCATGGGCAACAGGTTCATCCTGGTCTTGGTGGATCATGCCACCCGGTACCCTGAAGCCATCCCTCTGAGGACAGTGACGGCCCCCGTGGTGGGGCGTGCACTAATGGGAATTTTCTCCAGAGTGGGGTTCCCTCTAGAGGTGGTGAGCGACAGGGGGACCAACTTTATATCCAAGTATATGAAGTCCCTTTGGCAAGAGTGTGGTGTAACCTACAAGTTCACCACACCTTACCATCCCCAAGGAAATGGGTTGGTTGAAAGATTCAACCGAACCCTGAAGGGCATGATCATGGGCCTGGAAGGTCCAATGAGGCGTAAGTGGGACGTCCTCTTACCATGCCTGCTCTTTGCATACCGCGAGGTGCCACAGAAGTCTCTAGGGTTCAGCCCCTTTGAGCTGCTGTATGGCCACCCCGTGAGAGGACCACTGAGTTTGGTAAAGGAAGGCTGGGAGCAATCTCCCAGGAAACCTCCCCAGAATGTATATAGCTACATGCTGGCCTTCAGAAACCAAACCAGGCGCTTCAGACAACTTGCTGAGGCAAATCTGGAAGCAAGCCAGGAGGAGATGAAGCGGTGGTACGACCAGAATGCCACTCTGGTAGAGCTTCAGCCTGGACAGGAGGTGTATGTCTTGGCCCCAGTGGAACCCTGTGCACTTCAGGATAAGTGGACAGGCCCATTTGAGGTTGTGGAGCGCAAGAGCTCAGTGACATACTTGGTGGACATGAAGACGCCCAGGAATCCTTTAAGGGTCTTACATGTCAACCGCCTCAAGCCCCACTTGAAAAGGTCCGAAGTGGGCATGCTGTTGGCCACTGATGATGGAATGGAAGAGGAGTCTGAGCCTCTTCCTGACCTCTTAGTGGCCTGTGAGAAGGATGGGTCAGTGGATGGAGTTAACCTCTCACCCACCCTGACCCCTGAGCAACAGGAAGACTGCCGCCAGTTGCTGGGGCAGTTTCCAGACCTGTTCTCCCTGGTTCCTAGTGTCACAGATTGGTGCGTCCATGATGTGGACACAGGAGACAGCTTACCTGTGAAGCATAAGGCTTACAGGGTAACTGACAGGGTCCGGGCCTGCATCAAGGAGGAGGTCTCCAAGATGCTTGCTCTTAGGGTGGTTGAGTCTTCCAGCAGTCCTTGGTCCAGCCCCGTGGTCTTGGTCCCAAAGGCTGCTGCGCCGGGAGCCACGCCTGAACTCCGGTTCTGTGTGGACTACAGAGGACTCAATTCAGTCACCAAGACTGACGCGCACCCTATCCCCAGAGCTGATGAGCTCATTGATCGGCTAGGGGCTGCCCGGTTCCTCAGCACGTTTGATTTAACGTCTGGGTACTGGCAGATCGCCTTGACCGATGGGGCAAAGGAGAGGTCAGCATTCTCCACACCAGATGGGCATTTCCAGTTCCGGGTTATGCCATTTGGGATGAAGAATGCCCCTGCCACCTTTCAGAGGCTGGTCAACCAGGTGTTGGTTGGGCTGGATGAGTTCAGTGCCGCCTACCTGGATGACATCGCAGTGTTCAGTGGCACCTGGCCAGAACACCTGCGGCACCTCTGGGAAGTGTTGATGGCGCTGCGCAAGGCAGGCCTCACAATCAAGGCAAGCAAGTGCCAGATTGGGCAGGGTTCAGTGGTGTACTTGGGACACCAAGTGGGGAGTGGCAAGGTGGCACCCTTGCAACCCAAAATTGAGACCATCCTGGCTTGGGAACCCCCCAAGACCCAGACTGCAGTGAGAGCCTTCCTGGGGCTCACTGGGTATTACAGGAGGTTTGTCAAGGGCTATGGCACTATTGTGACCCCCTTGACAGAACTGACTTCTAAGAAGCAGCCCAGGAATGTGATTTGGACTGACACCTGTCAGAAGGCTTTTGACACCCTGAAGACTGCCATGTGCACGGCGCCCGTGCTCCTGGCTCCTGATTTCTCCAAGGAATTCATAGTGCAAACAGACGCTTCAGAGCATGGTGTAGGGGCTGTTCTCTCACAGATGACTGAGGAGGGCTGGGACCAACCCGTAGCCTTCATCAGTAGGAGGTTACTTCCACGGGAAAGTAGGTGGAGTGCAATAGAGCGAGAAGCATTTGCTGTGGTCTGGGCGCTGAAGAAGCTAAGACCCTACTTGTTTGGGTCTCACTTCCGGGTTCAGACAGACCACAGGCCCCTCAGATGGTTGATGCAAATGAGGGGTGAGAACCCAAAACTGTTGAGGTGGTCCATCTCCCTACAGGGTATGGACTTCACGGTGGAACACCGCCCTGGCACAGATCACGCCAACGCGGATGGTCTGTCCAGATTTTTCCGCCTTAGTGATGAGGAACTCCCTGGGGAAGGGTAGTTCTCCCCACATTTCAGCTGGAGGGGACACGTGTTAGACCTGGCACCTTGGCGTGAGTTTCCCTTCCACTTTTTGCTGTTGTGCCTCCAATGTTTTGATGGTGTCTGCTACTCAGGGCACTGCGCCACGGCCAACCCGTGCCGCAGTGCAAGTGCTCCCTACTGTAAAGTGTACATGTGATTGATGTCCATGATTGGTTCATTGGATTTACTGTTAGTCCCTAGTAAAGTGCACCAGGAGTGCCAGGGCTTGTGAATGCCAATACTGCTAGTGGGCCTGCAGCGCTGGTTGCGCCACCCACAGAAGCAGCCTTAAAATGTGTCTAGGGTCTGCCATTGCAGAACCTGCGTGCAGTCTGGTACTGTCACCCTGGCTGGGCAAGTGCACACACTTGCCAGCCCCCAAACCTTCCCTTAAACTTCATATTAGTCACCCCTCTGGTAGGCCTGAGGGCAGGGTGCATTGTGAGTATAAGGTAGAACATGCCCTGATGTGTGTGGCATGCTCTAATAGTGAATTACTGCCAAATTCGTTTTTTCACTATTGTAAGGCTACCTGTTCCCTTCTAGGCCAGATGGGCTGCTGGAATTATTACACTCTATAATCCCAGCAGGCTCAGGGAACATGGTAGAGAGTCGTGTTTAGTATGCCTGGACTCAGAATAATAAAATACTTCTTTTAGTAAAGTTTATTTTAATATCCTGGGTTTGCAAATGCTACTTTTAGAAAGTTAGCATTTGCTGGCCTAACCATTTCAGCCCGCCTCTGCTTGGATGTGGATCTGACTGTCTGGTGTGTGTGAGTGACAGGGCTGGGAGTTGACAGGTAGTGATTAGCAGGAGGACCCCTTAATGGGTGGTGGGAGTTTCCCCTGAATGATGCATCAGGCTGTGCCCCTGCCACCACAATGCTGGCTCCGCCCTCCTGGGGAGCGACTGATGACTCAGCCTGCACCTGGCCCAGGAAGGACCGAAGCTTGTAAACAAAGTGCTCAGGCCACTCCTGCCCTCTCAATGCCGGCTCCGCCCCCCTGGGGAGCGGCTGATGTGCCTGCCCTCACACTGAATGCAGAAGTCATAAGTACCCACAACAAGTACTCAGAGACTGGAGCAGTTATGCCGAGGCCCCCCTGGCTTGCTAGAACAAAAGAAACTGGGTATAAAAGTAGGAGCCCTGCTCCTTGTAAATTAGATCCTGTTTGCGCTACAGAAGAAACTCTGCCCGAAGAGAAGGACCTGGAAGGACTACAAGGAGGAGTGCTGACTCTGGCCTGTGTCTGGTGCCTTGCTGCCAAAGGAGAGGAAAAGAAGAGACTACAAGAGACTTTTGCTTTTATTGAACTTTGTGCCAAACTCTGCTAAAGATCTCCAAGGGCTTGCCTGTGAACTTGCCCCCTGACCAGCGCTCCAGGAACAGTGAGCGCTACCCCCTGACAGCGGAACCACTACAAGGCGCTGATTCCCTTTTGCGAGCCTCTCCAGGAAAAGCAGAGCGCGCTCTGATAATCGCGCTTTCTAGCACCACTCTGGGAGCTGCCCACGCTCTGAACAAAGTAACTGCCGCCTGCCTGGCCCAGAAGCAACGTGAGGACCAGCCCGGCTGATCTAAACACCGTGACTGGCCCCGAGCGGCAGCTCGCATCGTGAAGAGAGGGTGGCGCCCGGTGCCTGCTTGCACCCCTTCGAGTCTTGTGCCCCTGAACGCGCCGCCGCTGACACAGCTGTTGCGTGGGGTGCCTGATCGTCGCCTGGAACCAAAGAGGCCTGCCCCGAGGATCACCGCCCTCTGTGTGTGCCCTCCCGTCAGGAAATCCGGAGGCGCTTGTCCAGAGCAGCCCGGCCCGCGCCGCACCGCCAACCCCCGAGCCAGAGCCGAGCCGCCGCTCGCTCCTGACCTCGGACGGAAGACAACGCAACGCGGACTACAGCGCTGACCTGCGCCCAGCCGACTCCCCAGCGAAGGTACTGTTTCTCTCCCTCTGTCCGCCCAGCCTCGGAGCTGCGTGTGGAGCGCTCCCAGGGCCCCCGCTCTCTCCCCCTGTCAGCCGCGCCGCCGCCCGGCGAGGCAGGCACTGATTCCCCGGCCGCCGCTCCCCGCCAGAAGCGTGTGAGGAGGCCGACCGGGCCCGTATGTTGATCACGGAGTAGCGAAGGGGCACAGAGAGGCCACGGGCAGCTGGGGGAATCCTGGTTAACAATCAGAAAGGAGAAAAGTATCGTGAGGAGCCTGGAATCCCCGTTTTGGGGGAAATAAGCCGAATAAGAACTATTTGTAAGAAACCCTAAAGAAAGAACTGTGACATTGATAAAAGAGTAACTGGTACCTGCTTTGAAAAGTAACCAAGACTGTATTTACAAGCCTGCTTGAGATTTATATAAAGAGATATATTTTCACAAATACAGTTTGGTGTCATTGTGTGGTGGGTTGGTTGTGATGGTGTAATATTGCAAATGTTTAACCCTACATGCCCCAGAGATTAGCCTAAGACTGCTTAAGCCACACTACCTAGAGGGTAAGCAGAGGTTGTCTTGAAGGTAACCCTCAGCCCTGACGAGGAAGAGAGAGGCCCTGCTTGTCGCCAGTGTTGCACTGCGCCAACCAGAGACTCCCCCTTCCTACACTGATTAGCCACTATAGTTTTTTTCATCCAACCCAACAGTAGAGCGTGTAAGCAATTTACGTACTTGGGTAAGTATCCCACTTCTGGCACCTCGAGTCGGGGTCGTCAACTCACCTTGGGGGGTAGCGCTAGCAGAAACAGTGGGAAGTGCAGAAGAGATCACAGAGGGGGCAGGTGGGCTCGCCGCAAAGAAAGAAACCAAGGGCGTAGAGGTGACAGAAGACAATGCTTGTTCAACATCTCTCAACAAAGTAGGGGCCGAAACAGAGGAAGTGGGGGTGCCGAACCGTTTGTGGAACTGAAACCACCGCAGGGGAAGCAGAACCTGTCAACACGGGGTACAATGATTGCGGAGCATACGGGGGAGGGGGCCGAACATTCAAAATGTCCTCCATCTCATCTTGCTCTTCCTCTCTTACTACATAGCTTTTATCAGTCTGTAACCTTTGAAGTCTGTCTGCGTGCTCAATCTGTATCTCATTCTCTTTCTTAGTATATTCTCTCGCCTTTTGTGCCATCGTCTGCGCTGCTCTCTTCTGAGCCACCTTCTCCTCTCTCATCTGTCGTTCCCTTACTTCTTTTTGCCACATCCTCAAGGAATCTAACATACTCTGGCGGCTACACTTAGCAAATAATCTGTCCTGCAAATAATCTAGTTTTGCCACATCGAAAGAACCAGTCAACGGCCATTGCAAATCTACGTTACCCTTGGTATACTTGTGCCACAAAGTATTAAACAAAATAGGAGTCAATCCATGTTTAACATACATCTCGAAATTAGGTGAGCCCTCCACTGGGGCGGGTTGGCTCTCAGCCAATCTAGTGTCCGAGGCGCCGCAGCAGCACCCGAGGCACCGTAGCTTACTGAAACACGGCATCTTCACCCACTCAATCACACACCAACACAAAATTCACACTCACCCTCTCACCGACACCCAGACCGCACAATCACTACTAAGCACACACACATATATTCACGCTTCCTATGCGTCAAATCCCTGCCAAACATGTGTTACCAAAATGGGACAAGGCCCGTCGACCAAGTCCTGGGGAACCTGGACCCTACCGCAGACCGAACAGTACACTCACTGTTCCGAGATTGGGGAACACATCCGCCACCCGTGCGGCACTACAGATCGCTGCGCACTTTACCACGAGAGACCCGGGACCCGCTCTCAACAAACCACACACACTAGGGGTTCGGGTGAGTCCCAGAATCCGCCCACAATGAGCCACGCCTCGACCGCAGTACCACCCGGTCGGATGACCGCAAACAAACGTCCATCCAACCTCCGCCAAGTCTGTCAGAGCACCACTCGCATTCTGAGTTCCCCGGAGCACACTAGCCCCAGGAGCACACGGGCTCCTCCAACCACTAGAGACACGCCGGTCTCGGAGACACACCAGTCTCTTGGAGCGTCCCAGCTCCCTCAATCAACAGTCGGACCACACACCTTCTATACGCGGTACCGACCTCTACCGTTCTCCACCGCCGGCTGCTGGGACCAACACGGTCAGCTCCAAAGTTCCGCCTTCCGGACCCCGGCGTAAGATCATGAACCGGGACCTCTCCTGATCAGCAGGGTGGGGCAGCGCTGTGAGAACCAAGCTCAGCATCAAATGGGTACCCGGACCCACCGTGCCGACCAGAGGGTCCCCGGCCTTCTGCTACCCACTTATGGGTGAGAAAGATCCTTATCGCAGGGTCCCTTTTCGGGCGCCATCTGATAAGCGCGGCTCAAATCCACCCGAGTGACTTACCGCACTCACCTATAATTACCAAGTAAGAAGTCAGCCGTACAGTGGAGAAGAATAAACAAAGTATTTTATTAGGCCACAAACTCCCATATGAGAGTGCCCTGTCCGACCTCACCCCTAGGAGTGCGCCGAGAGGACTGACTCATCTCATCACCGCAATACATTATAACATGGTATAGCAAAGTAAAACACGCCCATACTGGAAAAGTACTGGTCCCCGGAGAGGGTAAACAATGGCCTCACACAAGAGGCATCTGCACCTGCAATAGCAACATTTGGTTATCTCTGCCCAAGGCCGCGGAGCCGGGCCTCAGCATCTCCAGCGCATGAGAACATTACTGATTAGGGTTTTTTTGTTATTAGTTTCGGTCACAGTTAGCTAAGAAACGAAAACTGCTGCGTTCAGGGTTTTTCCTATTCCTACGGGAGGGGGAGTGAGAGAGTGCGACTCGCACGCAGAGAGAAGCACCCCAAAATGGTGGTACACAAGCTAAGCTAAGAAAACTGAATAACATCACACGCATAAATGAATAATGAGATGGAGAATATAAACGTAAATGCATAAATGAATACATCATTAGTTAAACACATTATGCTAACTCATAAATGTAAATGTAAGTGGGCGGGGCATCAGAAAATGAAACCTATCAAGAACATCACAAAAACTACCACTCCGGCGGTGCACAGGGCTTATAAATAAGCCTCTAGGTTTACGGAATGCAAATTAGGAGCTAGCTGGAGCTTTTCTCAAAGTTGAGAAAGAAGGAGACACGTCACCTTGGTGAGAAGACTGTCACATTTTTTGTTGTGTGTCCAGGGGAGGATTGTTTCAGGGTGCACTTCTTTTAGAACCCAGGTACACCAAGACACAAGAGGGATTTACTTCTCATATCTTGCGTTTCCTCTAAAACGTTTGAGTTTGTGTGTGAGCTGTTTCAGGGTGGACATGTGACGCGCTTTATAGGTAGTAGATTATGTCTTGTAAAGACTGCCATAGTCAAGGCACTTCAAAGAGGCATTTCAAGGAGCCACGTGCAGGGGTGGTGTGTGCGAAATACTTACCTAACCCCTTCCCGCAGACTGGTGAACACACAGTCAATCCATCCCACGGTCTGATCCACTCACAGTCAAACCTTCTCCTCAACTGGTGCAGGTGTGGGCGCGGGGGACCCCGCAATTTTGACACCCCAAAATGTACCTACACAGAATACCCACAATACTGATGAATGAGAGATGGGGATGAACTCAATTTCATGAGGCAAAGTGTTCCTGAGGTAAGGCACCTCCCAACACATCAAAAATATTAGAAATACAATACATTAAGAAATAAGAAAAACTGAGTTCTAGATCAATGGAATAGGTAAAGGGTTTTCTTACAAAATTCAAAAGTAATACAATAAAGAGTCAATGCCATGAAGGCACGCAGTAAATAGGGCAATTCAGAGAAAAGCATGATTGCATATTGTGAGAAATAAACATTTTAAATAGATTAATGTCCCTCTATAGTCAGGGTCACTGGAATTATGCAGAACAAGAGGACCGTATAATGCTGAAAGGTTGACAAAATCAAGTGGTCAAGATGGCCGCAGCGTAGGAGCTCACTTCGAGAGCTCCTAGGGTTCGGGATAACTTTTTAAAGTTAAAATCCCTGATTTAACCCCCCCTCACCCTGAGCACGCAGAGACAGCAGTTCTAGAGGTTAATACATAGATACCTCGACCTACCCTGGAGGGTTGCCTGGAAGACTGCCCTCACTGGACATCGTTACGGCCACCATCTAAGGCTGTTAAGGGCGCCCGAGAACACAACGGGATGACCCCTCCTGAGCCCGTAGATCGCCGCACACCGAAGAGGACAGCAGATGTCGCCTGATATCACCGGACATGGAGGAGCGGATCGCCACGGTGCCCACCGCGTACACGGCTGTGTAGCGCCCGATGGAAATTGATTGGCGGCTCCTGGATGCCATCCGCGATATTGCCGGGGTGTCCTCGACTCTGCCCAAGGACCAGGATGAAGAACGCAGCCTGAGTGAAGAGGCGCGCCCAACGCGGTAAGAAGAGGAACGAGGAGGGATCAGCGCTAAGATGCGTAGCGGCAAGCGACTGGGATAAGAGACAGGATCGCAGGCAGAGCGGTTTTGCACTGGAAAGGATTTAAAGGGACCCTGCGCCCCTGAACGGAATACAAGCGGGGATTGAAACAAATTATTTTGAAAGAGCTGAAAGTGAAACTGTAGGAAACTCCCGAAGCGGCGTGCCTGACCCTAAAATGGCAGCCGCTTAGGACAACTTGTCCATATACTTCTAAGAGAAGGATATGTAGCTCTTACTGCACTGCACAAAAAGAGAGTACATCAAAATGGCACTACTTCAGAGGCAGTAGAAAGAGGACTGACGAATTTTAAATTTAATGGACAGAGAGAAAGGAGCCAACTCCAGATCCCAAACAGAGGATGAAACGAGAAAGAGGACTAAATTAAAAGAGTAGAAAGAGAGAAAGTACTCAGCCCATAGTAAAACAACTAAAACGGCGGACATCTTTAAAGATCTAATTGAACTTCATTGATCTAATATGTTATGAAGATAGCATACTCTAATGGAATACAGAAGAAACTTCTGAGAGGAGGAATCGATAACAAGAATATATCAAGTAACCACAATTACTAAGATAAGCATAATTGTTATATTACGGGATACAGCTATTTAATCCTATTGTTATAATACTTAATATTACCGTGATAATTATTAGCCGGTAATTAACACAAGATATTTACAATACCACTTGGAAGAAGGAATTCATTGCCTTCAACGCCAATACATATCACAAGATGGAAGACAATTATCTGAAACGAATAGGCATAAATGTTTACAACATACAATACCCTACATATCTCTCCAAAAATGCAGCCAAAAAATGTAAACATAACCTCATGAGGAGAAACCCTGCCACATTGATCGCTGACACTTCATTCTGTATGGATAAAGGGATCATTTTAAAAGATATGATTTTCTTCACTAGAAGAAGGGCTAAATGGCGAAATACCATCACAAACCTGCTAAATATTAAAACCTCTACCAACATCCCTCATGGAACGAAATTCATGACCACAGCATCCGCTACACTCCCGACATTTGCATAACTATCTTTCAGAATGGTATAGTGATGATCCAAGCCTCTAACGATGATCTGGAAAAATGCGACTACATCTTCTCCACCCTAAAAAGAAATGTAGAGAACTCGAACCCACCCTTTCACCAGGGCAGCTCAGAAGACAACCCCCTCCCACTAGACAATCCCTCTACAAGTAACTCTACAAGTAACGCAACAACTAGAGACCAACTGGAACCAGAACAAACCACACAAATACAACACCAGAAGACGCCAACAGACAACCTAAGCAAAGACGAAAACAACACTATAATTATTACTCCAACCAGAGAACAACAGGAACCGGTACAAACAAATATCCCATCAAATAACCTACGGGAACAAGACCCTCAATCGGGAGCCATAGACGAGATAGAAAAATCATCAAGCGAGAATAAATCAGAGAGAACACAAGTTACATATAACAACAAACATAGCAGCGGTTCAACAAAGTATGATAGATCGGCTAACCCAGAAAATGAGAGAGATAATAATCGACTGAAGGGAAAGAGCAAGAAATCAACGACACATGGCTCCAAACGGAAAATCAGGAACAGAAATAATGAAACTGGGAACTTACGGAAGAATATTCACACGTCGACACCCAAGGTCATGAGAAAAATCTGCGAAATCCAAACACAAATCAGCAATCTAGCAGAAGACTTACAAAACACCAAGAAAGGATTGAAAAACTATGTGATATCTCTAAGAAGACTCAGAATGAAGTAGAACTTATCAAAGAGTTAGTCAATACGCCCATTACGTTAAATAATAAGAAATCTCTACCACTGACAGACCGACAAAACAGACCAATTAGGAACCAAAACCATCTAACCGAAGAAGACATAACATCACTACTCCAGGAATATGAATCATCAAAGCCCATGATAACACAAGAAATAAAAAGAGTGGCGATAGACATAAACAGAAAATCCACTAGGAAGGTAAGGGAATTGAACTTCAACAACTTACAACAAATCCAAATATCCTCAGATCCGTTAAACATGACCACAACCAGATCGGAGAATTCTCTAAAAAGTCTGCTGCTCAACTGTTGATCTGCGGCGAAACATGCTTCGGACATAGCTGACATCATCATCAATCAAGAAATAGACATAACAATCCTGACTGAAACCTGGTTATCTGAATCCTCATCGCCAGTCATGGACCTTCTGGTACCACCGCAATACAATATATTAAGACTAGATAGGCAGATAAGGACAGGGGGAGGTATTGCCTGTATCTTTAGGTCAAATTTAGAAGTTAGCCAATTTCAATCTGACCCCCTCGAATCATGCGAATACCTAGGGCTCAACATAAGATCAGCAAACAAACAGATCTGCAAGTTACATGCCCTATATCATCCACCAGGAAACAATATGATATTCATTGACCAAATGATGGAAATCATCACTGCTAACGCCAACTCTGACATCAATAATATATTTTTAGGTGACTTCAATCTTCGTTGGAACGACAACAACGACAAACAGGTCAACGCCTTTAAAGAATTTTTAAATGATCTGAAACTATCCCAAGCATGTCTTCAACCAACGCACTCAAAAGGAGCTACACTGGATTGGATTATCTCGAAGAACAAGGACATCTCAATTCTCTCCAATGAACAGTGCGACTGGTCAGATCACCATGCCATAACCTTCCGAATACAATCACGGGAAAAAATAACAAGCATTAGAAATGCAATCGGGCTCGGATTTATTTGAGTTTGAGCTAATGGCATTGTAAATGCCAATGTCTTTTTGCCATGTGTTATGGAGTGTGTGCATGTGGTGTGTAGTGGAAGTATGTTGGTTGAATTGTAATTTTACCAATGGTGGCATGCTGTGCTTTATATGAATATGTTTAAAAGTAAAGTGTACCATACTGCGATTGCTTGGTGGAAAAGTGCACTGCCGGCTGGAGGTGTGTGTGCCTGGTGGAAGGGTGCACTGACGGCTGGTGGGTGTGTGCTTGGTTAAAGCGTGCACAGATGGATGATGGTTGTTGGTGTTTGTGCATGGTGAAAGCATTCATTGACGGCTGGGGGTGTGTTGTTGTGTGTGTTGTTTTCTGTGTGCTGGTGAGTGTGTGGTGGTGAGTCTGTGGGGGTGAGCCTGGGGAGTGAGTGTGGTGGTGAGTGTGTTGTGTTGAGTGGTGACAAGTGTGTGGTGTTGAGAGACTGAGGTGTGTGGTTTGTGTGTGCGTTATGTGTGTGTGGTGTATGTGTGTGTGGTGTTTTCTGCACACTCACACACTGCCCCGTAACATTCACACACTGCTCACCCGCACACTCCGAATGTCACCCTGCATAGTCACACACTGTTTACCCTGCACACTCATTCTGCACACTCACACAATGTGCACCCTGACACACTGTCTCTGCAGTCACTCTGCACTCACTGTCACTCTGCACTCACTGTCACTCTGCACTCACTGTCACTCTGCACTCACTGTCACTCTGCAGTCACTCTGCACTCACTGTCACTCTGCACTCACTGTCACTCTGCACTCACTGTCACTCTGCACTCACTGTCACTCTGCACTCACTGTCACTCTGCACTCACTGTCACTCTGCACTCACTGTCACTCTGCACTCACTGTCACTCTGCACTCACTGTCACTCTGCACTCACTCTGCACTCACTGTCACTCTGCACTCACTCTGCACTCACTCTACAGTCACTCTGCACTCACTCTACAGTCACTCTACAGTCACTCTGCACTCACTCTACAGTCACTCTGCACTCTACAGTCACTCTGCACTCACTGTCACTCTGCACTCACTGTCACTCTGCTGTCACTCTGCACTCACTGTCACTCTGCTGTCACTCTGCACTCACTGTCACTCTGCTGTCACTCTGCACTCACTGTCACTCTGCACTCACTGTCACTCACTGTCACTCTGCACTCACTGTCACTCTGCACTCACTGTCACTCTGCTGTCACTCTGCACTCACTGTCACTCTGCACTCTACAGTCACTCTGCACTCTACAGTCACTCTGCACTCTACAGTCACTCTGCACTCTACTGTTACTCTGCACTCTACTGTCACTCTGCACTCTACTGTCACTCTGCACTCACTGTCACTCTGCTGTCACTGTCACTCTGCTGTCACTCTGCACTCACTGTCACTCTGCTGTCACTCTGCACTCACTGTCACTCTGCTGTCACTCTGCACTCACTGTAACTCTGCTGTCACTCTGCACTCACTGTCACTCTGCTGTCACTCTGCACTCACTGTCACTCTGCTGTCACTCTGCACTCACTGTCACTCTGCTGTCACTCTGCACTCACTGTCACTCTGCTGTCACTCTGCACTCACTGTCACTCTGCACTCACTGTCACTCTGCACTCACTGTCACTCTGCACTCACTGTCACTCTGCTGTCACTCTGCACTCACTGTCACTCTGCACTCACTGTCACTCTGCACTCACTGTCACTCTGCACTCACTGTCACTCTGCACTCATTGTCACTCTGCACTCACTGTCACTCTGCACTCACCGCCACTCTGCACCGCCACTCTGCACCGCCACTCTGCACCGCCACTCTGCACTCTGCACCGCCACTCTGCACTCTGCACCGCCACTCTGCACTCTGCACCGCCATTCTGCACCGCCACTCTGCACCTGCACTCTGCACCGCCACTCTGCACCGCCGCACCGCCACTCTGCACCGCCACTCTGCACCGCCACTCTGCACCGCCACTCTGCACCGCCACTCTGCACTCTGCACCGCCACTCTGCACCGCCACTCTGCACTCTGCACCGCCACTCTGCACCGCCACTCTGCACCGCCACTCTGCACTCTGCACCGCCGCACCGCCACTCTGCACCGCCACTCTGCACCGCCTCTCTGCACCGCCACTCTGCACCGCCACTCTGCACCGCCACTCTGCACTCTGCACCGCCACTCTGCACCCCCCCTCTGCACCCCCACTCTGCACTCTGCACCGCCACTCTGCACTCTGCACCGCCACTCTGCACTCTGCACCGCCACTCTGCACTCTGCACCGCCACTCTGCACCGCCACTCTGCACAGCCACTCTGCACAGCCACTCTGCACCGCCACTCTGCACCGCCACTCTGCACTCTGCACCGCCACTCTGCACCGCCACTCTGCACTCTGCACCGCCACTCTGCACCGCCACTCTGCACCACCACTCTGCACCGCCACTCTGCACCGCCACTCTGCACCGCCACTCTGCACTCTGCACCGCCACTCTGCACCGCCACTTTGCACCGCCACTCTGCACCGCCACTTTGCACCGCCACTCTGCACCGCCACTCTGCACCGCCACTCTGCACCGCCACTCTGCACCGCCACTCTGCACCGCCACTCTGCACTCTGCACCGCCACTCTGCACCGCTGCACTCACTGTCACTCTGCACTCACTGTCACTCTGCACTCACTGTCACTCTGCACTCACTGTCACTCTGCACTCACTGTCACTCTGCACTCACTGTCACTCTGCACTCACTGTCACTCTGCACTCACTCTACAGTCACTCTGCACTCACTCTACAGTCACTCTACAGTCACTCTGCACTCACTCTACAGTCACTCTGCACTCTACAGTCACTCTGCACTCACTGTCACTCTGCACTCACTGTCACTCTGCACTCACTGTCACTCTGCTGTCACTCTGCACTCACTGTCACTCTGCTGTCACTCTGCACTCACTGTCACTCTGCTGTCACTCTGCACTCACTGTCACTCTGCACTCACTGTCACTCACTGTCACTCTGCATTCACTGTCACTCTGCACTCACTGTCACTCTGCTGTCACTCTGCACTCACTGTCACTCTGCACTCTACAGTCACTCTGCACTCTACAGTCACTCTGCACTCTACAGTCACTCTGCACTCTACAGTCACTCTGCACTCTACTGTTACTCTGCACTCTACTGTCACTCTGCACTCTACTGTCACTCTGCACTCACTGTCACTCTGCTGTCACTGTCACTCTGCTGTCACTCTGCACTCACTGTCACTCTGCTGTCACTCTGCACTCACTGTCACTCTGCTGTCACTCTGCACTCACTGTAACTCTGCTGTCACTCTGCACTCACTGTCACTCTGCTGTCACTCTGCACTCACTGTCACTCTGCTGTCACTCTGCACTCACTGTCACTCTGCTGTCACTCTGCACTCACTGTCACTCTGCACTCACTGTCACTCTGCACTCACTGTCACTCTGCTGTCACTCTGCACTCACTGTCACTCTGCACTCACTGTCACTCTGCACTCACTGTCACTCTGCACTCACTGTCACTCTGCACTCATTGTCACTCTGCACTCACTGCCACTCTGCACTCACCGCCACTCTGCACCACCACTCTGCACCGCCACTCTGCACCGCCACTCTGCACTCTGCACCGCCACTCTGCACTCTGCACCGCCACTCTGCACTCTGCACCGCCATTCTGCACCGCCACTCTGCACCTGCACTCTGCACCGCCACTCTGCACCGCCACTCTGCACCGCCACTCTGCATAGCCACTCTGCATCGCCACTCTGCACCGCCACTCTGCACTCTGCACCGCCACTCTGCACCGCCACTCTGCACTCTGCACCGCCACTCTGCACCGCCACTCTGCACCGCCACTCTGCACTCTGCACCGCCGCACCGCCACTCTGCACCGCCACTCTGCACCGCCTCTCTGCACCGCCACTCTGCACCGCCACTCTGCACCGCCACTCTGCACTCTGCACCGCCACTCTGCACCCCCACTCTGCACCCCCACTCTGCACTCTGCACCGCCACTCTGCACTCTGCACCGCCACTCTGCACTCTGCACCGCCACTCTGCACTCTGCACCGCCACTCTGCACCGCCACTCTGCACAGCCACTCTGCACAGCCACTCTGCACCGCCACTCTGCACCGCCACTCTGCACTCTGCACCGCCACTCTGCACCGCCACTCTGCACTCTGCACCGCCACTCTGCACCGCCACTCTGCACCGCCACTCTGCACCGCCACTCTGCACCGCCACTCTGCACTCTGCACCGCCACTCTGCACCGCCACTTTGCACCGCCACTCTGCACCGCCACTTTGCACCGCCACTCTGCACCGCCACTCTGCACTCTGCACCGCCACTCTGCACCGCCACTCTGCACCGCCACTCTGCACCGCCACTCTGCACTCTGCACCGCTACTCTGCACCGCCACTCTGCACCGCCACTCTGCACCGCCACTCTGCACCGCCACTCTGCACCGCTGCACCGCCACTCTGCACCGCCACTCTGCACCGCCACTCTGCACCGCCACTCTGCACTCTGCACCGCCACTCTGCACCCCCACTCTGCACCGCCACTCTGCACTCTGCACCGCCATTCTGCACCGCCACTCTGCACCGCCACTCTGCACCGCCACTCTGCACTCTGCACCGCCACTCTGCACCGCCACTCTGCACCGCCGCACCGCCACTCTGCACCGCCACTCTGCACCGCCGCTCTGCACCACCACTCTGCACCGCCACTCTGCACTGCTGCACCGCCACTCTGCACCGCCACTCTGCACCGCCACTCTGCACCGCCACTCTGCACCGCCACTCTGCACTCTGCACCGCCACTCTGCACCGCCACTCTGCACCGCCACTCTGCACCGCCACTCTGCACCGCCACTCTGCACCGCCACTCTGCACTCTGCACCGCCACTCTGCACCGCCACTCTGCGCCGCCACTCTGCGCCGCCACTCTGCACCGCCACTCTGCACCGCCACTCTGCACCGCCACTCTGCACCGCCACTCTGCACCCCCACTCTGCACCGCCACTCTGCACCGCCACTCTGCACCGCCACTCTGCACCGCCACTCTGCACTCTGCACCGCCACTCTGCACTCTGCACCGCCACTCTGCACCGCCACTCTGCACCGCCACTCTGCACCGCCACTCTGCACTCTGCACCGCCACTCTGCACTCTGCACCGCCACTCTGCACCGCCCTACCGCCACTCTGCACCGCCACTCTGCACCGCCACTCTGCACCGCCACTCTGCACCGCCACTCTGCACTGCCACTCTGCACCCCCACTCTGCACCCCCACTCTGCACTCTGCACCGCCACTCTGCACCGCCACTCTGCACTCTGCACCGCCACTCTGCACCGCCACTCTGCACCGCCACTCTGCACTCTGCACCGCCACTCTGCACCGCCACTCTGCACCGCCGCACCGCCACTCTGCACCGCCACTCTGCACCGCCACTCTGCACCGCCACTCTGCACTGCTGCACCGCCACTCTGCACCGCCACTCTGCACCGCCACTCTGCACCGCCACTCTGCACCGCCACTCTGCACTCTGCACCGCCACTCTGCACCGCCACTCTGCACCGCCACTCTGCACTGCCACTCTGCACCGCTGCACCGCCACTCTGCACCGCCACTCTGCGCCGCCACTCTGCGCCGCCACTCTGCGCCGCCACTCTGCGCCGCCACTCTGCACCGCCACTCTGCACCCCCACTCTGCACCGCCACTCTGCACCGCCACTCTGCACTCTGCACCGCCACTCTGCACTCTGCACCGCCACTCTGCACCGCCACTCTGCACCGCCACTCTGCACCGCCACTCTGCACTCTGCACCGCCACTCTGCACCGCCACTCTGCACTCTGCACCGCCACTCTGCACCGCCCTACCGCCACTCTGCACCGCCACTCTGCACCGCCACTCTGCACCGCCACTCTGCACCCCCACTCTGCACCCCCACTCTGCACTCTGCACGCCACTCTGCACCGCCACTCTGCACTCTGCACCGCCACTCTGCACTCTGCACCGCCACTCTGCACCGCCACTCTGCACCGCCGCACCGCCACTCTGCACCGCCACTCTGCACCGCCACTCTGCACCGCCACTCTGCACTCCGCACCGCCACTCTGCACCGCCACTCTGCACCGCCACTCTGCACCGCCACTCTGCACCGCCACTCTGCACCCCCACTCTGCACCGCCACTCTGCACCGCCACTCTGCACCGCCACTCTGCACTCTGCACCGCCACTCTGCACTCTGCACCGCCACTCTGCACTCTGCACCGCCACTCTGCACCGCCACTCTGCACCGCCACTCTGCACCGCCACTCTGCACTCTGCACCGCCACTCTGCACCGCCACTCTGCACTCTGCACCGCCACTCTGCACCGCCCTACCGCCACTCTGCACCGCCACTCTGCACCGCCACTCTGCACCGCCACTCTGCACCGCCACTCTGCACCGCCACTCTGCACCCCCACTCTGCACCCCCACTCTGCACTCTGCACCGCCACTCTGCACCGCCACTCTGCACTCTGCACCGCCACTCTGCACCGCCACTCTGCACCGCCACTCTGCACTCTGCACCGCCACTCTGCACCGCCACTCTGCACCGCCGCACTGCCACTCTGCACCGCCGCACCGCCACTCTGCACCGCCACTCTGCACCGCCACTCTGCACCGCCACTCTGCACCGCCACTCTGCACTGCTGCACCGCCACTCTGCACCGCTACTCTGCACCGCCACTCTGCACTGCCACTCTGCACCGCCACTCTGCACTCTGCACTGCCACTCTGCACCGCCACTCTGCACCGCCACTCTGCACCGCCACTCTGCACCGCCACTCTGCACCGCCACTCTGCACCGCTGCACCGCCACTCTGCACCGCCACTCTGCGCCGCCACTCTGCGCCGCCACTCTGAGCCGCCACTCTGCACCGCCACTCTGCACCCCCACTCTGCACCCCCACTCTGCACTCTGCACACCACTCTGCACCGCCACTCTGCACTCTGCACCGCCACTCTGCACTCTGCACCGCCACTCTGCACCGCCACTCTGCACCGCCGCACCGCCACTCTGCACCGCCACTCTGCACCGCCACTCTGCACCGCCACTCTGCACCGCCACTCTGCACCGCCACTCTGCACCGCCACTCTGCACCGCCACTCTACACCGCCACTCTGCACCGCCACTCTGCACCCCCACTCTGCACCGCCACTCTGCACCGCCACTCTGCACCGCCACTCTGCACTCTGCACCGCCACTCTGCACTCTGCACCGCCACTCTGCACCGCCACTCTGCACCGCCACTCTGCACTCTGCACCGCCACTCTGCACCGCCACTCTGCACTCTGCACCGCCACTCTGCACCGCCCTACCGCCACTCTGCACCGCCACTCTGCACCGCCACTCTGCACCGCCACTCTGCACCGCCACTCTGCACCGCCACTCTGCACCCCCACTCTGCACCCCCACTCTGCACTCTGCACCGCCACTCTGCACCGCCACTCTGCACTCTGCACCGCCACTCTGCACCGCCACTCTGCACCGCCACTCTGCACCGCCACTCTGCACCGCCGCACCGCCACTCTGCACCGCCACTCTGCACCGCCACTCTGCACCGCCACTCTGCACTGCTGCACCGCCACTCTGCACCGCCACTCTGCACCGCCACTCTGCACTCTGCACCGCCACTCTGCACCGCCACTCTGCACCGCCACTCTGCACCGCCAGTCTGCACCGCCACTCTGCACCGCTGCACCGCCACTCTGCACCGCCACTCTGCGCCGCCACTCTGCGCCGCCACTCTGCGCCGCCACTCTGCACCGCCACTCTGCACCGCCACTCTGCACCGCCACTCTGCACCGCCACTCTGCACCCCCACTCTGCACCGCCACTCTGCACCGCCACTCTGCACCGCCACTCTGCACTCTGCACCGCCACTCTGCCCTCTGCACCGCCACTCTGCACCGCCACTCTGCACCGCCACTCTGCACCGCCACTCTGCACTCTGCACCGCCACTCTGCACCGCCACTCTGCACTCTGCACCGCCACTCTGCACCGCCCTACCGCCACTCTGCACCGCCACTCTGCACCGCCACTCTGCACCGCCACTCTGCACCCCCACTCTGCACCCCCACTCTGCACTCTGCACGCCACTCTGCACCGCCACTCTGCACTCTGCACCGCCACTCTGCACTCTGCACCGCCACTCTGCACCGCCACTCTGCACCGCCGCACCGCCACTCTGCACCGCCACTCTGCACCGCCACTCTGCACCGCCACTCTGCACTCCGCACCGCCACTCTGCACCGCCACTCTGCACCGCCACTCTGCACCGCCACTCTGCACCGCCACTCTGCACCGCCACTCTGCACCGCCACTTTGCACCGCCACTCTGTACCGCCACTCTGCACTCTGCACCGCCACTCTGCACCGCCACTCTGCACTCTGCACCGCCACTCTGCACCGCCACTCTGCACCGCCACTCTACACTCTGCACCGCCGCACCGCCACTCTGCACCGCCACTTTGCACCGCCACTTTGCACCGCCACTCTGCACCGCCACTCTGCACCGCCACTCTGCACCGCCACTCTGCACTCTGCACCGCCACTCTGCACCCCCACTCTGCACCCCCACTCTGCACCGCCACTCTGCACCGCCACTCTGCACTCTGCACCGCCAGTCTGCACTCTGCACCGCCACTCTGCACTCTGCACCGCCACTCTGCACCGCCACTCTGCACCGCCACTCTGCACCGCCACTCTGCACCGCCACTCTGCACCGCCACTCTGCACTCTGCACCGCCACTCTGCACCGCCACTCTGCACCGCCGTACCGCCACTCTGCACCGCCACTCTGCACCGCCACTCTGCACCGCCACTCTGCACCGCCACTCTGCACCGCCATTCTGCACTCTGCACCGCCACTCTGCACCGCCACTCTGCACCGCCACTTTGCACCGCCACTCTGCACCGCCACTTTGCACCGCCACTCTGCACTGCCACTCTGCACTCTGCACCGCCACTCTGCACCGCCACTCTGCACTCTGCACCGCCACTCTGCACCGCCACTCTGCACCGCCACTCTGCACCGCCACTCTGCACTCTGCACCGCCACTCTGCACCGCCACTCTGCACCGCCACTCTGCACCGCTGCACCGCCACTCTGCACCACCACTCTGCACCGCCACTCTGCACCGCCACTCTGCACCACCACTCTGCACCGCCACTCTGCACTCTGCACCGCCACTCTGCACCGCCACTCTGCACTCTGCACCGCCACTCTGCACCGCCACTCTGCACTCTGCACCGCCACTCTGCACCGCTACTCTGCACTGCCGCACTGCCACTCTGCACCGCCACTCTGCACCGCCACTCTGCACCGCCACTCTGCACCGCTGCACCGCCACTCTGCACCGCCACTCTGCACAGCCACTCTGCACCGCCACTCTGCACCGCCACTCTGCACCGCCACTCTGCACTCTGCACCGCCACTCTGCGCCGCCACTCTGCGCCGCCACTCTGCGCCACCACTCTGCACCACCACTCTGCACCGCCACTCTGCACCGCCACTCTGCACCACCACTCTGCACCGCCACTCTGCACCGCCACTCTGCACCGCCACTCTGCACCGCCACTCTGCACCGCCACTCTGCACTCTGCACCGCCACTCTGCACTCTGCACCGCCACTCTGCACCGCCACTCTGCACCGCCACTCTGCACTCTGCACCGCCACTCTGCACCGCCACTCTGCACTCTGCACCGCCACTCTGCACCGCCACTCTGCACCGCCACTCTGCACCGCCACTCTGCACCCCCACTCTGCACTCCGCACCACCACTCTGCACCGCCACTCTGCACTCTGCACCGCCACTCTGCACTCTGCACCGCCACTCTGCACCGCCACTCTGCACCGCCGCACAGCCACTCTGCACCGCCACTCTGCACCGCCACTCTGCACCGCCACTCTGCACTCTGCACCGCCACTCTGCACCGCCACTTTGCACTGCCACTCTGCACCGCCACTCTGCACTCTGCACCGCCACTCTGCACCGCCACTTTGCACCGCCACTCTGCACCGCCACTCTGCACTCTGCACCGCCACTCTGCACCGCCACTCTGCACTCTGCACCGCCACTCTGCACCGCCACTCTGCACCGCCACTCTGCACTCTGCACCGCCACTCTGCACCGCCACTCTGCACCGCCACTCTGCACCGCCACTCTGCACCGCCACTCTGCACCGCCACTCTGCAACGCCACTCTGCAACGCCACTCTGCACCGCCGCAACGCCACTCTGCACCGCCACTCTGCACCGCCACTCTGCACCGCCACTCTGCACCGCCACTCTGCACTCTGCACCGCCACTCTGCACTGCCACTCTGCACCGCCACTCTGCACCGCCGCTCTGCACCGCCACTCTGCACTCTGCACCGCCACTCTGCACCGCCGCACCGCCACTCTGCACCGCCACTCTGCACGGCCACTCTGCGCCGCCACTCTGTGCCGCCACTCTGCACCGCCACTCTGCACCCCCACTCTGCACCACCACTCTGCACCACCACTCTGCACCACCACTCTGCACCGCCACTCTGCACCGCCACTCTGCACCGCCACTCTGCACCGCCACTCTGCACTCTGCACCGCCACTCTGCACCGCCACTCTGCACCGCCACTCTGCACCGCCGCACCGCCACTCTGCACCGCCACTCTGCACCGCCACTCTGCACCGCCACTCTGCACCACCACTCTGCACCGCCACTCTGCACCGCCACTCTGCACCCCCACTCTGCACCCCCACTCTGCACTCTGCACCGCCACTCTGCACCGCCACTCTGCACCGCCGCACCGCCACTCTGCACCGCCACTCTGCACCGCCACTCTGCACCCCCACTCTGCACCCCCACTCTGCACCCCCACTCTGCACCGCCACTCTGCACCCCCACTCTGCACTCTGCACCGCCACTCTGCACTCTGCACTGCCACTCCGCACTCTGCACCGCCACTCTGCACCGCCACTCTGCACTCTGCACCGCCACTCTGCACTCTCAAACTGCACTCTCAACTCTCAATCTCCACTCTGCACTCTCAAACACCACTCTCAATCTGCACTCTCATACTGCACTCTCATACTGCACTCTCATACTGCACTCTCATACTGCACTCTCAAACTGCACTCTCAAACTGCACTCTCAAACTGCACTCTCAAACTGCACTCTCAAACTGCACTCTCAAACTGCACTCTCAATCTGCACTCTCAATCTGCACTCTCAACTCTCAAACTGCACTCTCAACTCTCAAACTGCACTCTCACAATTGTCATATACACGTATGTGAGTGTGACAGGAGCAAGGCGGTCATGTTTTCTGCCCCCAAGACCACTGTAATCAGATGCTTTACTGTCTGCTAGAATAGTGCAACTACTCCATATAAACAGTCCTGAAGAATTCCAGTTAGACTTCTGAAAGCGGAAACCTGTTGACAGACAGCCTTTAGAGCGAAAGACAGTTCCCCCCAGCTTATCCCAGATTTGCTGCTTTTATGAACACTACACATAAACTTTGAGAATGCTATTAGGCTTTCAACGTCTTGCCCCTTATTAAAAAATATTATAGTATGCCACTTGTAGTATGTCATTGCTCTGCATTGTGCTGCTTTGGCATTTCATCTTGAAAAAATACTTTTGGATTGTCTTAAGGTATGTAAAAAAAAAATACACAAACCTTGAACACCTAAAGAGTGATATTTAAAGAGGAATGAAAGTGAATCTCTGAACTATATGAAACCAGTCAAAAGGTTCCGATCTCCCACTTCCGATAGAGTCTTGCTTTTAGAAAAAAGATTTTGTAAAACATTGTCAGGAGTCTCAAACAGAAAGCAAACAGTTCTAAAAGGCGCTGCCTGCCAGCTTGCTATTCATTACCTCAGCTCCGAAAACAAAAGCTGCTGCAAAGAAACACATAATAAACTCGAGAGAACAATTCCATTCACACCGGCCACGGACCATTCCAGAAAAAAAATGAAACTGAGATTAAAAGAACAGCCCATGACAGAACGTCAGACTCTTGTTCTTGAACTAATGAAGCCCTTTCCCGGCCTGGCATGGAGCAGCTGCGCGCTGAGCGCTGCTGAATGGTGAACGCGCCCGGCCATCTGGATTCACTTACGGAGGCACCCTGACAGCTCCTATTTATAATTAATGTACTTCTTTGCGCGCACACGCACGAAAAATGCTACACATGCCCGACGAAAACGACATTTAGCCTATCACTTCAAGCCTATTAAAACGACACCACAACGAAGACGAATCACTGGCCAGATGACATACCACACTAAGGAATGTGTGGAATGTGTCTCGCCAAAGCCCTAGGAGATACTTTTTTTTTTTCTTTAACATTAGGATCTCGAAACTCCTCCCACTTTCAGTGGGCGGAGGCCGAGCCCTAAAAACGACTCAAACTACCAAAATAAAAAAATGGATCCGAGATACCAGAGACGCTAATATGGACCTGCTATCCGAAAGTTGCAAGAGAGACCTGAACCCACCTGACAACTTGAAAAATGTGATCGACCTAACGAACCATTACAATACCAGAGTAACGAAAATAGTCAATGACACCATTCCACTCAAATTAAAAAGAGTTACAGAAAAGAATAAAAATCCTTGGTTCAATGGAATGCTGAATGAAGAAAGACGTACCTTGAGACGAGCAGAGAGAAAATGGAGACAACACCCTTCCTCCCCTACACTGAAAACTCTCAGAAAAATCAGAAATGATTATAACAAGAAGATCCTCAACACAAAAAAGGAATTTATCAGAACTGAATTGGATAACGCCAAAAACAGACCACGTAAACTATTCGAAATCATAAAACAACAATCCAACAAACTAGCAAAATCTGTCCAAGAGGTCACTAAAACACAGCTAAGTTCCGATGAATTTTCTACCTTCTTCATCAACAAAGCCAATAAGTTGGAAGAAGAGCTTAAGACCGCCGCGAATAACATCAAAGACATCACGCCTACACCACCTTCCGTTCCAAACTATGAGAACAGGACAACCAAAAACAAGGCACAATGGAACACCTTCAAATTATTAGACCAGAATGAAATTGCTAAAACACTTGCATCCACAAAACCCAATAACCATTTTAAGGACCCTATACCATCGAAATGCCTGAAAGAAATCAGCCATAATATGATTCCAATATGGACAGACATTATAAACGCCTCACTCTCACAGGGATTCCTGCCAGAATGCCTGAAGACGGGACAAGTAGTCCCGATCATTAAAAAACCAACAGTGGACCCAACAGATCCAAACAACTACCGCCCAGTAACCAACATCCCTTTTCTCGCAAAACTCATAGAGAAATGTGTACAGAATCAACTGAGTAAACATATCGACAATTACTCTTTACTTATGACTGCCAATCGGGATTAAGAGCTAATCATAGCACGGAAACAGCAATCCTTCACATTGTCGATGATGCACTGCAAGCTCTTGATCGAAATCAATCCTGTCTACTCATCCTCCTAGACTTGTCAGCAGCATTTGACACAGTTAACCATGAAAAATTACTGAACAGACTTCAAGAAAGGATGGGAATGTCTGGCACGGTATTGAAATGGTTCGAATCATTTCTAAAGAACAGAACACAGAGATTCCTAGTAAACCAAACACTATCGCCTTCATGCCCAAACACACTCGGAGTACTGCAAGGATCCACATTATCTCCTTCTCTGTTTAACTTATACATCGAACCTCTCACAGAAATTCTACAGAATTCAAAAATATCCTATCACATGTATGCAGATGACACGCAACTTTACATCAAGATCGTCAGCCTGGAAGACATAACTACAATGAATGATGCCCTCAAAACATCGCTGAATTGGTTAACCAACAATCATCTCAAGCTCAACGCTAACAAAACCGAATTCTTACTCATCTCACCACAAAAAAATCAATCCTTAGTCAAAGAATGGTCCTAAAGGATTACAGCATTAAATTGCATCCCAACTCTAGTTGACTTGGCGAAATCCCTCGGAATCACACTGGACGAGAACATGGATATGAAAACCCACATTAATTCTATGGCAAAAAATGCCCGTTTCCATTTGAACTATTTGAGAAAGATGAAATCTTTTTTAACGGAGACAGACCTGAAATTGGCGGTGCAATCGCTGGTCATATCTAGGATCGAATATGGTTGTACTACACTTCCTGGCCTACCAAAAATTTCAACTGCACCCTTAAAAGCATGCCTCAATGCTGCGGCAAGACTTATTACAGGATCGAGGAAATTTGACCACATCAAACCTCACCTGAAGGCCTTAAACTGGTTACCGTACGAGGCCAGAGTACAGGTGAAAATGGTATGTATCACCCACAAAGCGATTCACCACAACACACCTAAATATCTCGCCCACAAAATAGAAATCACAGGAAGAAACAGACTTGTCAGGAGTTCCAATTATCTGCTCCTGAAACCACCTATCTTTAAGAAGAAAAAAACATATGAAAGGACTTTCTCAGGCGTAGCTCCCAAGATTTGGAACTCCCTTCCTGCAAACATCAGGAAAATTAGAAACACAACAACATTCAAGAAAGAAATTAAGAACTTTTTTATGAGCAAGTGTTAGACCTGGCACCTTGGCGTGAGTTTCCCTTCCACTTTTTGCTGTTGTGCCTCGAATGTTTTGATGGTGTCTGCTACTCAGGGCACTGCGCCACGGCCAACCCGTGCCGCAGTGCAAGTGCTCCCTACTGTAAAGTGTACATGTGATTGATGTCCATGATTGGTTCATTGGATTTACTGTTAGTCCCTAGTAAAGTGCACTAGGAGTGCCAGGGCTTGTGAATGCCAATACTGCTAGTGGGCCTGCAGCGCTGGTTGCGCCACCCACAGAAGCAGCCTTAAAATGTGTCTAGGGTCTGCCATTGCAGAACCTGCGTGCAGTCTGGTACTGTCACCCTGGCTGGGCAAGTGCACACACTTGCCAGCCCCTAAACCTTCCCTTAAACTTCATATTAGTCACCCCTATGGTAGGCCTGAGGGCAGGGTGCATTGTAAGTATAAGGTAGAACATGCCCTGATGTGTGTGGCATGTTCTAATAGTGAATTACTGCCAAATTCGTTTTTCACTAGTGTAAGGCTACCTGTTCCCTTCTAGGCCAGATGGGCTGCTGGAATTATTACACTCTATAATCCCAGCAGGCTCAGGGAACATGGTAGAAATTCATGTTTAGTATGCCTGGACTCAGAATAATAAAATACTTCTTTTAGTAAAGTTTATTTTAATATCCTGTGTTTGCAAATGCTACTTTTAGAAAGTTAGCATTTGCTTGCCTAACCATTTCAGCCCGCCTCTGCTTGGATGTGGATCTGACTGTCTGGTGTGTGTGAGTGACAGGGCTGGGAGTTGACAGGTAGTGATTAGCAGGAGGACCCCTTAGTGGGTGGTGGGAGTTTCCCCTGAATGATGCATCAGGCTGTGCTCTGCCTCCACAATGCTGGCTCCGCCCTCCTGGGGAGCGACTGATGACTCAGCCTGCACCTGGCCCAGGAAGGACCGAAGCTTGTCAACAAAGTACTCAGGCCACTCCTGCCCTCTCAATGCCGGCTCCGCCCCCCTGGGGAGCGGCTGATGTGCCTGCCCTCACACTGAATACAGAAGTCATAAGTACCCACAACAAGTACTCAGAGACTGAAGCAGTTATGCAGAGGCCCCCCTGGCCAGTGAGAACAAAAGAAACTGTGTATAAAAGTAGGAGCCTTGCTCCTTGTAAATTAGATCCAGTTTGCGCAAAGAAGAAGCTCTGCCTGAAGAGAAGGACCCTGGAAGCTGCAAGGAGAAGTACTGACTCTGACCCCAAGAGACTGGCCTGTAGTGGGTGCCTTGCTGCTGAAGGAGAGCAGGAGAAGAAAGACTGAAAGACTTTGCTTTTATCCATCTTGTGCTAAAACTTTGACCAAGATCTCCAAGGGCTTGCTGTGAACTTGCCCCCTGACCAGCGCCCCAGGAACAGTGGGCGCTACCCTGTCCCCCTGGAGGAAGGAGCTGCTGTGAGCCAGCAACCTGATCGACACAGCTGCTGAAGGAAAGAGGAGCGCGCCGTGAAAGAATCCCTGCGCCCCTCCTACGAGGCCCTTGGCACCCCGTCCCGCCGAGCACCGCATCTGCTAACTGGCCGGCACCAGGTGACACCGAAAGGCCCAGCCTCGCTGGCCTAATCACCGTCCCTACCGCCTGCCTAACTGCGAAGCACCGCAAGAACGGACTTAGCCAAGGATCTGCTGTGACCTGAGAGGCTTGTGTGCGCCTCACGCTGCTACCCGGGGCTCTGCCCCCCTTTTCCAGGACCTGAGGTGTGTCGCCGTCTACCCGACCCGCGCCGCAACGCCAACCTCCGAGCCAGAGCCGAGCCGCCGCTCGCTCCAACCTCGGGAGGAAGACACCGCGACGTGGACCACCGAGCCGGCCTGCACCCGACCCCTTCAAAAAGACAAAGGTACTGTTTCCCGTCCCGCGGTGCGAGCCGCTGTCCCACCTCGCTCGCACCGCCATCTGCTTCAGCCGACTCCCCGGAGCCGCGCAGTGAGCACTCCCCGGGCCCCCGCTCTCTCCCCTGACAGCCGTGCAGCGCGCTCGTCAGGCTGACAGTGACTCCCCGGCCGCCGATCCCGCTAGAGGCGTGAGATTGGGCAGACCGGGTCCGATCGTTGGCACGGAGAGGCCCTGGCTGATTGAAATTCTTGCTGGAGGAACGTACCAGGACTAGGGAAGAGTCCGCAACCCTTTTTAAGCACCAGAACAATTCTTTTAACGCTGATACAAAGACCTGTGGCATAATCAGAGAGTAACTGGAACCATTTTCTTAAACTACGCAAAGACTGTGTTTACAAGCCTGATCTAAAGATATATATAAAGAAGATATTTTTACAGAAATACAGTCTAGTGTCATTGTGTGGTGGGTTGATGGTCATTGTGTGTGATGTTGCAAATGTTTAACCCTATGTACTCCAGAGTTTAGCCTAGACTGCTTGCGCCACACTACCTAAAGGGCGAGTAGGGGTTATTTCTGGGAGTAATCCTTTGCCCTGACTTAGAGGAGAGGGTCCCTGCTTGTCGCAAGTACAAACCTGCGCCAACCAGAGACCCCCAATTCTAACATTGGTCGCAGCGGTGAGGATCTCGAATTTACATTTGCAGTGTCCATACATTGACTAGTGACCATTGCACAGTGATTTCAATCCAGTAACTGAGCCACAGATTTCTTTTTAAGTGACTTTGCTCTGCTAGAAGAAGATCCCTGTTTGTCTAAAGCCATGCCTGGAACCAACAGCGTAGAGAAAACCGCGTCTGTGACCTCTGAGGTGTTGGAAATAGAATGGGATGTGTCAAAACTGGAGGAATACAAGAAAGATGAGCTCGTCTTCTTTGCCAAGAGATTCAAGGTTCCACGTGCAGGGTGCAAGAACAAGACGGATTACTACAAAGCCCTGAAAGCCTGGATTGAATCTAGGAATGCACCTGAGGATCAGGAGTTACCTGATGAGACTGGTGTACCTGACAAGGAAGGCAGCGTCCATAGCTTTGGCAGAGGCCTGTCGCCAGAGGAGCTGGCAGACAGAAAAGAAACCAGGAATCATGAAATGAAGCTGGCAGAATTAAACGTGAAGAGCCAACTGGAGCTGGAGAGCAAACGGATGGCTCTGGAAGAGCGAAAACTCCAGTTGGAGTTTGATGTGAAAATGAGGGAGATGAGTCTAAAAGAGAAAGCCTTGGATCATCCTCCCTCTGGTGGCAGCACAACGCCGGTGCAGGTAGAGTCAAGAGTGCACATCCCCAAAGATGTAGTTAAAGAGTTCTTTAAGGGGGATGACATAGGACAGTGGTTTAGGGCATATGAGGTAGCCATGCTTTCCCACCGGGTCCCTGAGAAGGATTGGGGAGCGGGGTTATGGGGAAGGTTCCTTAGCGAAGGAAGGGACACCCTGCTAGATTTGCCCACTGAAGACCAGAGATCCTATCCCCATATGAAAGAAGCTTTAATGACCAGGTATGGGCTTACCCCTGAAATGTATAGGCAGAAGTTTAGGGGGTGTAATAAGCGGCCTGGGAATACGTATGTGGAGTTTGTGACTTTTTTTTGCAGAGCACTGGATGGTTGGGTGAAGGGTAACAAAGTGAATGATTTTCAAGGTCTCTTTGATTTAATTGCATGGGAGCACTTGTCTGATCAATGTTTTCCTGAGTTACGCCAGCACCTGATTGATAGCAAGTTGTCCAACCCGAGGAAACTTGCTGAGGAGGCGGACCGCTGGCTCAGCACCAGGGTCCACAAGGGTCCAGTGGGAGACTCCGCCAAGGGTGGGCAGGGTCCCCAGCAGAAGAGTGGGGGGGACAAGGGAAAACAGAAAGGGTTCCAAAAAGGCCCCCAAAGTAATCCCCAAGGGGACCAGCAGAAAGGTTCTCAGCCTCCCCCACCCCCTAAGCAGGATGGGGCCCCGACAGGTCGACCTGTTCCAAAGGGGCCCTTCAATTGTTACAAATGTGGTGACCCGGGGCACATAGCCCGTGACCCCAAGTGTCGCCTGTTTGGCAAACCAGCACCCACTGGTGCTCCGCCCCGACAAGTGACCAGTGTTCACTTAGGAGGAGAAGTGGTGGTCCCGGGGGGTGGAGATCCTGTTCAGATGACCCTAGTCTCACTAGGAGACAGTGAGATGGTCCCTACAAGCTACCTGCCCTCTAACACTAAAAAATATGGGCAGGTGGTTACCATCAATGGCAAGAAAGCTGAGGCTCTTAGAGACACAGGAGCCAGTGTGACTGCAGTGAGGCATCACCTGGTGTCTCAAGAGCAGGTTGTACCCCATGCCTACTGTAGGGTTGTCAACGCTGACAATTCAGAGAGTCAGTGTCCGATGGCTCAAGTTCCCTTCGAGTGGGGGGGGGTCGCTGGTACTCTGCAGGTCTGTGTGAGGAAAACCATGCCTGTTGACTGTTTGCTGGGGAATGACTTGGAGGACTCCCCTTGGGAAAAGGTGGAGAAAACGACTCACCTGAAGATGGTGGGTCTACCTGACTGGGCGTGCGTGACCACCCGGTCAATGGCAGCCAGTAGGGGTGATCAAGAGGTCCTGGGGCCTGACGGAGAGGCCCAGGAACCGGCCTTAGGGAGAAGGCGCAGGGCGCGCGGGAAACCAGCCCCTGAAGTTCCCACGGTCCAGGAGGAAGCAGACCTTGAGGGGGATGCCCTGGAGCCTACTGGGGAACAGATTGCCGAACTGGGGGACCTGCCTGAGCTGACCCATTGGCAGCAAGAGGGAGGCCCCTCCAGGGAGGAATTCTGCAGGGAGCAGAAAGAATGCCCTTCTCTCGTGGGTATGCGGCAGCAGGCTGCAGACCAGGCCAATGGTGTTCAGGCCAAAACACATTATGTGTACTGGGAGAATGACCTCCTGTACTCAGAGCCTAAGGCTGCTGAACCTGGGTCAGCCCGTGTGCTGGTGGTACCCCAGAAGTTCAGAGCCTTCCTACTGGGACTGGCTCATGATGTGCCTTTAGCAGGACATTTGGGGATGGACAAGACCTATGACAGGCTTGTCACCCACTTCTACTGGCCCCAAATGCACAAGAGCTCAGATGCTCATTGTAGGACCTGTCCAACTTGCCAGGCAAGTGGGAAGTGCGGAGGGAAGAACAAGGCTCCCCTCCAACCCTTCCCTGTGGTCAGTACGCCATTCCAACGAGTGGGTATTGATATTGTTGGGCCTCTGGACCCCAAGACAGCCATGGGCAACAGGTTCATCCTGGTCTTGGTGGATCATGCCACCCGGTACCCTGAAGCCATCCCTCTGAGGACAGTGACGGCCCCCGTGGTGGGGCGTGCACTAATGGGAATTTTCTCCAGAGTGGGGTTCCCTCTAGAGGTGGTGAGCGACAGAGGGACCAACTTCATATCCAAGTATATGAAGTCCCTTTGGCAAGAGTGTGGTGTAACCTACAAGTTCACCACACCTTACCATCCCCAAGGAAATGGGTTGGTTGAAAGATTCAACCGAACCCTGAAGGGCATGATCATGGGCCTGGAAGGTCCAATGAGGCGTAAGTGGGACGTCCTCTTACCATGCCTGCTCTTTGCATACCGCGAGGTGCCACAGAAGTCTCTAGGGTTCAGCCCCTTTGAGCTGCTGTATGGTCACCCCGTGAGAGGACCACTGAGTTTGGTAAAGGAAGGCTGGGAGCAATCTCCCAGGAAACCTCCCCAGAATGTATATAGCTACATGCTGGCCTTCAGAAACCAAACCAGGCGCTTCAGACAACTTGCTGAGGCAAATCTGGAAGCAAGCCAGGAGGAGATGAAGCGGTGGTACGACCAGAATGCCACTCTGGTAGAGCTTCAGCCTGGACAGGAGGTGTATGTCTTGGCCCCAGTGGAACCCTGTGCACTTCAGGATAAGTGGACAGGCCCATTTGAGGTTGTGGAGCGCAAGAGCTCAGTGACATACTTGGTGGACATGAAGACGCCCAGGAATCCTTTAAGGGTCTTACATGTCAACCGCCTCAAGCCCCACTTGAAAAGGTCCGAAGTGGGCATGCTGTTGGCCACTGATGATGGAATGGAAGAGGAGTCTGAGCCTCTTCCTGACCTCTTAGTGGCCTGTGAGAAGGATGGGTCAGTGGATGGAGTTAACCTCTCACCCACCCTGACCCCTGAGCAACAGGAAGACTGCCGCCAGTTGTTGGGGCAGTTTCCAGACCTGTTCTCCCTGGTTCCTAGTGTCACAGATTGGTGCGTCCATGATGTGGACACAGGGGACAGCTTACCTGTGAAGCATAAGGCTTACAGGGTAACTGACAGGGTACGGGCCTGCATCAAGGAGGAGGTCTCCAAGATGCTTGCTCTTAGGGTGGTTGAGTCTTCCAGCAGTCCTTGGTCCAGCCCCGTGGTCTTGGTCCCAAAGGCTGCTGCGCCGGGAGCCACACCTGAACTCCGGTTCTGTGTGGACTACAGAGGACTCAATTCAGTCACCAAGACTGACGCGCACCCTATCCCCAGAGCTGATGAGCTCATTGATCGGCTGGGGGCTGCCCGGTTCCTCAGCACGTTTGATTTAACGTCTGGGTACTGGCAGATCGCCTTGACCGATGGGGCAAAGGAGAGGTCAGCATTCTCCACACCAGATGGGCATTTCCAGTTCCGGGTGATGCCATTTGGGATGAAGAATGCCCCTGCCACCTTTCAGAGGTTGGTCAACCAGGTGTTGGTCGGGCTGGACGAGTTCAGTGCCGCCTACCTGGATGACATCGCAGTGTTCAGCGGCACCTGGCCAGAACACCTGCGGCACCTCTGGGAAGTGTTGATGGCGCTGCGCAAGGCAGGCCTCACAATCAAGGCAAGCAAGTGCCAGATTGGGCAGGGTTCCGTGGTGTACTTGGGACACCAAGTGGGGAGTGGCAAGGTGGCACCCTTGCAACCCAAAATTGAGACCATCCTGGCTTGGGAACCCCCCAAGACCCAGACAGCAGTGAGAGCCTTCCTGGGGCTCACTGGGTATTACAGGAGGTTTGTCAAGGGCTATGGCACTATTGTGACCCCCTTGACAGAACTGACTTCTAAGAAGCAGCCCAGGAATGTGATTTGGACTGACACCTGTCAGAAGGCTTTTGACACCCTGAAGACTGCCATGTGCACGGCGCCCGTGCTCCTGGCTCCTGATTTCTCCAAGGAATTCATAGTGCAAACAGACGCTTCAGAGCATGGTGTAGGGGCTGTTCTCTCACAGATGACTGAGGAGGGCTGGGACCAACCCGTAGCCTTCATCAGTAGGAGGTTACTTCCACGGGAAAGTAGGTGGAGTGCAATAGAGCGAGAAGCATTTGCTGTGGTCTGGGCGCTGAAGAAGCTAAGACCCTACTTGTTTGGGTCTCACTTCCGGGTTCAGACGGACCACAGGCCCCTCAGATGGTTGATGCAAATGAGGGGTGAGAACCCAAAACTGTTGAGGTGGTCCATCTCCCTACAGGGTATGGACTTCACGGTGGAACACCGCCCTGGCACAGATCACGCCAACGCTGATGGTCTGTCCAGATTTTTCCGCCTTAGTGATGAGGAACTCCCTGGGGAAGGGTAGTTCTCCCCACATTTCAGCTGGAGGGGACACGTGTTAGACCTGGCACCTTGGCGTGAGTTTCCCTTCCACTTTTTGCTGTTGTGCCTCGAATGTTTTGATGGTGTCTGCTACTCAGGGCACTGCGCCACGGCCAACCCGTGCCGCAGTGCAAGTGCTCCCTACTGTAAAGTGTACATGTGATTGATGTCCATGATTGGTTCATTGGATTTACTGTTAGTCCCTAGTAAAGTGCACTAGGAGTGCCAGGGCTTGTGAATGCCAATACTGCTAGTGGGCCTGCAGCGCTGGTTGCGCCACCCACAGAAGCAGCCTTAAAATGTGTCTAGGGTCTGCCATTGCAGAACCTGCGTGCAGTCTGGTACTGTCACCCTGGCTGGGCAAGTGCACACACTTGCCAGCCCCTAAACCTTCCCTTAACTTCATATTAGTCACCCCTATGGTAGGCCTGAGGGCAGGGTGCATTGTAAGTATAAGGTAGAACATGCCCTGATGTGTGTGGCATGTTCTAATAGTGAATTACTGCCAAATTCGTTTTTCACTAGTGTAAGGCTACCTGTTCCCTTCTAGGCCAGATGGGCTGCTGGAATTATTACACTCTATAATCCCAGCAGGCTCAGGGAACATGGTAGAAATTCATGTTTAGTATGCCTGGACTCAGAATAATAAAATACTTCTTTTAGTAAAGTTTATTTTAATATCCTGTGTTTGCAAATGCTACTTTTAGAAAGTTAGCATTTGCTTGCCTAACCATTTCAGCCCGCCTCTGCTTGGATGTGGATCTGACTGTCTGGTGTGTGTGAGTGACAGGGCTGGGAGTTGACAGGTAGTGATTAGCAGGAGGACCCCTTAGTGGGTGGTGGGAGTTTCCCCTGAATGATGCATCAGGCTGTGCTCTGCCTCCACAATGCTGGCTCCGCCCTCCTGGGGAGCGACTGATGACTCAGCCTGCACCTGGCCCAGGAAGGACCGAAGCTTGTCAACAAAGTACTCAGGCCACTCCTGCCCTCTCAATGCCGGCTCCGCCCCCCTGGGGAGCGGCTGATGTGCCTGCCCTCACACTGAATACAGAAGTCATAAGTACCCACAACAAGTACTCAGAGACTGAAGCAGTTATGCAGAGGCCCCCCTGGCCAGTGAGAACAAAAGAAACTGTGTATAAAAGTAGGAGCCTTGCTCCTTGTAAATTAGATCCAGTTTGCGCAAAGAAGAAGCTCTGCCTGAAGAGAAGGACCCTGGAAGCTGCAAGGAGAAGTACTGACTCTGACCCCAAGAGACTGGCCTGTAGTGGGTGCCTTGCTGCTGAAGGAGAGCAGGAGAAGAAAGACTGAAAGACTTTGCTTTTATCCATCTTGTGCTAAAACTTTGACCAAGATCTCCAAGGGCTTGCTGTGAACTTGCCCCCTGACCAGCGCCCCAGGAACAGTGGGCGCTACCCTGTCCCCCTGGAGGAAGGAGCTGCTGTGAGCCAGCAACCTGATCGACACAGCTGCTGAAGGAAAGAGGAGCGCGCCGTGAAAGAATCCCTGCGCCCCTCCTACGAGGCCCTTGGCACCCCGTCCCGCCGAGCACCGCATCTGCTAACTGGCCGGCACCAGGTGACACCGAAAGGCCCAGCCTCGCTGGCCTAATCACCGTCCCTACCGCCTGCCTAACTGCGAAGCACCGCAAGAACGGACTTAGCCAAGGATCTGCTGTGACCTGAGAGGCTTGTGTGCGCCTCACGCTGCTACCCGGGGCTCTGCCCCCCTTTTCCAGGACCTGAGGTGTGTCGCCGTCTACCCGACCCGCGCCGCAACGCCAACCTCCGAGCCAGAGCCGAGCCGCCGCTCGCTCCAACCTCGGGAGGAAGACACCGCGACGTGGACCACCGAGCCGGCCTGCACCCGACCCCTTCAAAAAGACAAAGGTACTGTTTCCCGTCCCGCGGTGCGAGCCGCTGTCCCACCTCGCTCGCACCGCCATCTGCTTCAGCCGACTCCCCGGAGCCGCGCAGTGAGCACTCCCCGGGCCCCCGCTCTCTCCCCTGACAGCCGTGCAGCGCGCTCGTCAGGCTGACAGTGACTCCCCGGCCGCCGATCCCGCTAGAGGCGTGAGATTGGGCAGACCGGGTCCGATCGTTGGCACGGAGAGGCCCTGGCTGATTGAAATTCTTGCTGGAGGAACGTACCAGGACTAGGGAAGAGTCCGCAACCCTTTTTAAGCACCAGAACAATTCTTTTAACGCTGATACAAAGACCTGTGGCATAATCAGAGAGTAACTGGAACCATTTTCTTAAACTACGCAAAGACTGTGTTTACAAGCCTGATCTAAAGATATATATAAAGAAGATATTTTTACAGAAATACAGTCTAGTGTCATTGTGTGGTGGGTTGATGGTCATTGTGTGTGATGTTGCAAATGTTTAACCCTATGTACTCCAGAGTTTAGCCTAGACTGCTTGCGCCACACTACCTAAAGGGCGAGTAGGGGTTATTTCTGGGAGTAATCCTTTGCCCTGACTTAGAGGAGAGGGTCCCTGCTTGTCGCAAGTACAAACCTGCGCCAACCAGAGACCCCCAATTCTAACAGCAAGTTCCTCCCATAATCAAGTTTTGCACAATTGAAGACTTGTCATGAACGTTAGACATTCATCTCAAGCTCATCTCAAGCTCAACGCTATATGTACAATCTATCTGTAACCTATACCTTATGATGTTAAGCGCTCTGATACCCATGGGTCATGTCCGCGCTATAGAAAACTGTTAATAGATAAATAAATAAATAAATAAATAAATGTAGCAAGAAAAGGCAAATTATGCATCATAATGTGGCACATTTTGTTACAGTACTATTTCATTATTTTGTAATGTTTACACTTGTTAACATTGTCTGGGCAAAGATTTTACCTGATTAGTACCGGTTTAACACCCAAATATAGCAATAAGCAGCCGAAAGGTGACCAGTCAACCTTTGCGAGGGCCTTCCACTGCACGGAGACACCTTGCCTTATTTTTAGTGACTTTTGATCTGTTTGAGCTAGAAACAAACTTTTTTTTTGCTAAAATCTACAGATTATGCATCAGATGATGGATTATGTGGCAAATGCAGAAATCCATAACTATGCAGAAACAGCCATAAATTCAGATATTTCCAGTGGCCCTGCTAAAAGTTCATAATCTACTGAAATAAAGTGCAGCTCTGCCAAGTACCACGCATTTTGGGTTATTATAACACATTTTAGAAATATTCTCGCATCCCCACGAGGAGAGTCATTCGTCACACTATGCAGCTGTGAGATGACCACATGCCCATAAATTCCACAGACCTGAGGGTCCCAGAATCTGCCCTCCACCCCTGGCTACATGGGATTCATTGGAAGTGTAATAGGAAAATGGATCATAGATTATGTAAACAAGGACGCAGGTGTCACTCAGAGCGGGTGGAAATATGTGTCCTGGCATTTGATTGGGTCATCTGCTTTTCCAGTGACTGGTTCCTGAGGCGAGGGGGCGCTCTACCTGCATGGGCGGAGTGTCTGCCTTGATTTGTAAAACCTACAGTGGATTCCAGCAGTCCCACCGGAGAAGTGTGTGTGGACTGCGGAGTACTGGAATCTGTCAGCTATGCAGTGCTTAATTTGAGCAGGTGGTTGCCAGTGGGGGCCACTGGCACTTGTTTTTAGGGACCAGTTTCCGCATCATACATTTACCGAGAGCAACAGAGGGAACTACACACAGATCAGAAAGACAGAAGAAGAGAAAAACGGAAAACCCGTCCCAAAGGGAGGAATCAGGAACCTACAAGAGTGAGATAAAGGGGCAGGGAGTGCCGGACAGTGGATTTAAAAGGACTAAGGTGGGGTTAAGGCTACCAGCCTTGGTATTCGGCACACTGATGTTTAATTGCACTAGCTGTGGGGCTTCTGAGCAAAGTTTCATGCATAGGCACCCCATCATTTACAAATTAAGCACTGCAGCTCGGTATTCCGGAAGTGACTGTACCACAGCCAGGTGGGTTAGAAACTCCACATCCCTAACTGCTCCACCACCCTAGGGCTTGATATGGGAGCTCTTCACCACTGTAGACAACTGTTGACGAGGTGTGACGGTACATAGATCTGAGTGTACTCAACCTCAGACTCCGAGTGCATATGCCAGACAGTGGCGGCTGGTAAGTTTAGGAGGGAAAAGGGGGGTGGGATAGAGAAGCACACATACACACTCACTCACACCCACGCATTCACACGAGCACACCCAGACCCACAATGTTCACAACACTCGCAGACAAATATTCATACATACACGCACCAAATATTAAAAAAAGACATCACACCTGCAGTTCTGCCTGGCAGGTCCCAGAAGGGTTGGGACTGTTCCCTTCTTTCAGAGAGGAGGCAGCAGTACCTACCAGTGACAGAGTGGGATGGGGTCAGTGAGAGTTGCTGACCCACCACACTCTGTGACTCTCTGTATCTGATTGACACTCAGCTCTGGGCATTTCAGGGCTTAAAACTGAAGCGCCGAGGTTGGCGGCAAGCAGTGACATCCACTTCGTGACAAGGGGGAGGCCAAAAGGACCCTTTCTGAGCTTAGGAAGTCACGCCCACAGGGCTGTGACATCCTCAGCCCAGCAAAGTTCAGCTCAGGCAGCCAGGAGCCTGCGCATTTAGAGCATGTCTGGCTCATGGCTGCCTCACCTGAAAATAAAGAATGTCTCTCAGGATGACCTTTGTTCAGCCTCATAGATACTCTTCTTGATGGGCAAAAGGTAAGGGGGCGTGGCCCTGATGGAGCGAGATAGAAAACAAAATTTTGTTTGAACTCGCGAAGTCACATTTCCATAACATGAATAATAATATTAATGATTTGTGATATGTCGTGCTAATACAACTTAGATTAAACTTTACACATGGGGGGACTAACATGTGTGCTCATAAACGTGCATAATTGTTGCATCTTTTTGTTCGTGCAAAATAATAAAATAATTTATTGTTTTCGTTTTTGTCGTTACTAACTGCTGCAAACTTAAAAGAAGCATGTGCTTATTTTGCTCTTCCTTGTCTATGTGATGTCATTTCTACTATTCTAGGTGCACATAAGTCTCATGGATTAATGAAGACTGGTAGATATAAACGCTGCTTTATTTGTTTGCATTTGCTAGGTAACATTTGACTAATCGGGTGGGTTAATTAATTAGTAAATCCTGGGGTGGATACAGAATCTACATTATTTCTTACATTAATACTTTTCTTGTGTTTGTTTTATACTAGAAAGCATAAGTTGCCTGCTTTTGGGCCTAGTTTGCTCGAGTTGCTAGAAGCTGAAATTTACTTCTGCAAAAGTCACGAGACGCCCATTCTGAAATAAAGTGTTCGTCAAAAGCTGCATTCACAAAGCAAAAACTGATGTGCTGTCATCATTCTGTCGGACGTGGCCAAGGTCGAAAAAGAACATTTTGTCAGACTTAACTTGGCATCCGCGGAAGTCAATGGACGCAGCGAGAACATTATTGTACATTTGTTGCAAACCTAGGAAGCTCCTGGTTGCATTCGGAAAAGACAATGGTCCTTAAGAAAAGTGACCTAATGGAAGATTTGAAATGTGGGTGACATGTCACTTGTCACTCTCAGCCAATGGGACGTCGAAGATTTCTGAAAACTTTCCTTTCCGTAGTTTAGTTAGCGTAGAAAGGTATAAAAAGTCATGCCCCTAGGGATGGGCTGGCTGCTGCTTTCTGACTTTCCGATGAGGGTGAAGTGCTGTCGGACATTGCGTGGAGCACGTAAGAATCCTCAAAGAACTTTACTTTAATTTCTATCTATTTAGCTCAGCTAGGGACTTAGGTTTTAGAAATGCTAAACTTTTAATAATTCTCTTAAACTTTGATTTATTTGCTTAAACTGCTTTTTCTCATGATTCTTTACAAATATGTTTACTCTAATGCTAATAAATTACATTTATAAAACTACCAATTGAAATACCATAATTTAGTAAATAAAATCTTACTTTTGACAAACAAGCTGGTCTTGATTATTCAGAAGTGTAGGTTACTATTAGCTAGATCACGTCGCCAATGGTGGTCGTTTAAATAGTCAGGATTTGTTATAATGACAATATTCTTTCAGCAAATGTATATTATTGTATATAGTTTGTAAATTAGGTGTATAAAGATTTAGTCCGACCACCTGATTCAGTAGGCCCAAAATATGTCAGGTTTATAAATGGGTCCATGATTTAGTATAGAATTTTGTTTATAGGTTATGAAGTTGGGTAGCGTTGTTTATGATATATTTTCTATAGGCCGCTGGATCAATTCTCTGGTAGCAGAAATTGATGGTTGCTAAGGGTAACCAAGGTAATATGTTGGTTGCTAAGGGTTACTAAGGTGTTATGGTATGGAAATAGGAACGATGTTTTAACACATGTTAAATTTGTTATTCGTGCTATCTGTAAGCTATACCGGTATAGATTGTGTGGCGAGAAATTAGTCACGCAAATCATCTGTTCTGTTTGTAGTGATATCGCCGAGTATCACAAGAGGTATCGCCGTGTACCATAGTGTTGTCGCCGAGCAGCACAGTTTTAGGGCTAGGTGTGAATCTTGTATAGTGAGGGTTTTCTAAGAAATTAGAGTAGCATGAGAATAGGGACAAAGCGCCTTCCATAAAACTCACTGTGATAAAAGTATTAGTTATATCCGAGCTTGAGTGAAGGGTAAAGTAGCGTCGGTGCATGATTATCTATAAACAGGTTAGAGTCCTGTACGGGTACATGTTTTATATCTAAAAACAGGTGAGAGCCCTGTACGGATGACGTCGTTATTTTGCTAACTGTGCATGATTTCTATAAACAGGTGAGAGTCCTGTACGGATTTCATGTGTGTTCGAAATTAGGGAATTTTTCCGTGTGAAAGTGTGAGTTTGATTTGTATTTTATGTTCAAGTGGAAATCTTAGAACTGTCACTTCGCGGTGCGTTCAGAGGGAAGCGAGTTCATAATTATACGTGTTAGAAGGGTGGGGTAAGGGTTACTCTACCGACAATTGAAAATTATCCTTAGTGTGAATAGCGCCGTCTATTCCGAAGTGTGGATACTTGAATGTATGTAAACTATCCTAAATAGTGAAACAAACAGATGAGTCCTTATTGTCATTGTTAATAATTAATTTACACTGAAAAGTGTTCTTAAAATGGCGCTGTGAAAAGATTTTGTGAAGGAGGGGTAAGCGCCAGGAGTGAGAAACGAGAAACCGCAGCTGCTGTGTACGTAACAGAGCCGCGCTGGGATTGGGTGACCTACGTCACAAACTGTACTCTGATTGGCTCGTGAGTCTCTGACGATCTGTAAGCTAATTGGTTATTCAGGAAAACTCCATTTTATTGGTTGAGCTGAAAAGTGACGTAGCTCAACTGTCATTGGCTTGTTGGTGTGTTTCGCGCACGGATTGGTTGTTTTGCGGAACATCCCGGAAATATTTTACGAACGATTTTGCGAATTATATTTAACTCTTAAAAATGAGTTATCATTTTAAACATGTTGAGAAAAAGCCAACATTATTTCAGAAGTTTAAAAATTTATTTTCACCTGACAAGAAAATCGAAACGCGAGGTGGTAAACTACTTCATAAGTATAAAACACCTGCAGCGTACATGGAAGGTGAATATGGATATCATACTGTCTTATGGTTTGATAGTTGGAAACGCTATACTAAGAACGACGGTGTTTTAACTTGGCCTGATGATGGTTCATTTAATGTAAAAGTCTTGAGAAATTTACGAGAGAAAATGAATGCTCTTGTTCCAAAACCGAGACCAACTCAATTTGAAGCTTTAGTTGAGTGGGAAGATGAGATGTATCAGTTACAAAGAGAAGCTAGTGGAATTAAAAGACCGTCTAAAAATCCACCTTGGAGAAGGGATACTCATGAAGACAGATTGCGAATGTGGAGACAGGGAAACATGAGTGAAGGATTGTATTTAATTCAGGAAATGGTAATGGGTACTCCTGCTGGGAAATCTATGGAGAGTGAATCTGAAGATGCAGTTATGGAAGAAATATATACTACAGCTAGAAAGAATCAACCTTTGAGACCTCCTAGATCATGGTCTACTCCGGTGGTTTCTACAGAAACTTCACCGAGTGCACCTCCAATTAGTGAAGCTCCTAAACTTTATCCAAATAATTGTGAAATCATTGAAACTCCTAGAAGACCAGAATTTGATAATGCTCGAAATGAAGGTAGACATTTTACAATGGCTCCAAGGGCAAGAGAAGCTCCAAAAGATTATACAAGAGAGACAAGAAATGTTGAAGATGTCGATTCTAATGAATATTTAAGATCTAAAGAAGAATTAATTAGAAGAATGACCAAAGGCATGGAAGTTGTGACAGTTCCAGTAACGATTGGTCCTGTTCAGCCTGTATTTGACCAAAAAGAATCAAGCAAAACAGGTTTAAATATTCCTTTAAATGCAGAAATTCAAAGAGTAGCTGAAAAATTTTATTCAGACATATCTGAAATAAACTCTTCTAGATCAAGAATGCCTGATTTAACTTTTAATGAGGATTTATCTCCAAAAACACCAATGGGTGCTATTTCAGATGTAGGGAGTCCTGAAGTCAGGGTAACTACACCAAAACTTGATGTGGCCAAATTAAAAGCAAATATCGAAGAATTAATAATCGGAACAATCGGTCCAGATAGTTTAAATTACTATCGAGATGATGAACTACTGTTCATTTGTAAAAGCATTCAGTGGAAAACAAAAAATAAATATGATCAATTAGAAGACCTAGCAGCGGAACTTGAAATCGATGTGAGTAAACAAAAGAATTTTGCAAAACATTACAGATTAGACTTTTCAGAAAGTGACATTGAGAGTTTGAACTCAATGGGAAGAATACTACATATAAAAGATTTGATCGTTTATATCAAAAAGCTAGGAGAACTGAATAAGTGGAGAGTAAAATGGACGAAAAAGAAGGAAGATGAAAGATTGGAAAAATTGTCAAAACAATTTCCAATGAGAGAGATTGCAGGTGGAGGATATGTTCATGTCCCTTGGTCAAGACAGGACATTCTGCTATTTACAAATGACTTTCCAAAATTGAGGGAAAAACCAGTTGAGTGGTATAGACAAGTGGATAGATTTATCAAAGTGTCAAAAGTTCTGTGGATTGATTTAGATGGATTTTTTGACATTGTCGTTCCATCAGATCTTTGGACAGAATGCAAAATATCGATTAGTTGGCCAAAAACAGAACCTGAGCGAATCAAAGAAACAGGTGCTCCTAATCCTCTTGTAATGGATTTTTATGAAAAGGTAATTGTTTGGATGAAAAACAAAATTCCACCCAAAGAAGTTGATTGGGTTAAAATAGAAAGGACAGAACAGGAAACAAAAGAATCAGTTCATTCTTTTTATGAAAGACTACTGTTAATCTTTAAACAATACAGTGGTTATGAAAAACTAGATGAAAAAGATATGAGTCATTTTGTCTATAGATTTGTTTATGGACTAAAACCTGAAATTGGAGACATGATCAGAAATAGCATTGTAGGATGGCAATCACTTTCTGTGGATGATATTCTGAGAAAAGCTAAATATTGCAGTGATGAATTAGAAGTGAGACAGAAGAAGCTCAAGGAAAAAGCAATGTGGGCTCAGGTAAAAGTGGCTGAGCAACAGATTGCCAGCATGGGTAATAAGAACACTAATTTTGTTCAAACTGGAAATACAAACCAGATACAAGGAAAGTTTAAAGGTAATAATTTCCCAAAGAAATTTAGCCCAAAGATTGAGGAGTTGAAACAAAGATTACCTTGTTTTAATTGTGGCGAAATTGGACATTGGAGAGACGAGTGTCCTCATCCTCCTAAAAACTTAAAGAATCCCTTATTGAATCCACAGATGCAGAATGGTGTTGACCTGCAGCGACAGCTACAGATGCAACAGGGGTTAAACGAGTTAAACATACAACAACAGTTGCAGCAACAGCAACAGGTGAATAATCGTCAGGATCAATTGCCACAACCACCTTTTCCGAATTGTGGGGGAGTTCAAAAATATAATCCAAATGTAGGATTTCAGGGAAATGAACAGGTAATAAAACCACAAAAACAGCAAAAGCAGCAAAGAGTTCAAATGCAAAATGCTTCACAACAGTTTTTATTAGCAGAAAGTCAGGACAGTGATTCTGATGATTATTGCTGACGGTGCCCGGGAGAGGAGGAAGAGTGTGTTGTTGGAGCCACTCTTGAGGTTGACCAGTCTGGTCCTTTTGTAAACGGGAAAGTTAATGATGTAGACATCACTTTTCTAGTGGACACTGGTGCTACCCGTTCTACTGTTAGATCAGTGGAAATTGAAAACCTACCTCTCTCTGGGGATACCATCCAAGTTGTCGGAGTAAGTAATCAGCAAATTAAAACTGACTTAACTGATCCAGTTCCAGTTGAAATTGGAAATTATAGAGACAAACACAGATTTGTGGTTTGTAATAGTAGTCCAGTGAATCTATTGGGCAGAGACATCCTATGTAAAATGAATTGTAGAATATATTGTTCTCCTGATGGAGTTGAGTTACAAACAATGGAGGAAGATGGTTTGTACAGAATGACAATGATGATGATGGAAGCAGAAGAAACAAAATTGTTTCCTGCAATGGAAAAGAAAGATTTGCCTGGAGAGCTCAGAGAAACAGTGAAATCTGAAATATGGGATTTTACTGGGAATGAAATGGGTCTAATGAAAAACATAGATCCAGTAAAAATTACTTTGAAACAGGGAATAGAGTTTCCAAATATTCCACAGTATAAAATGAAAACAGAAACAATTGAAGGGATTACACCTATTATTGAAAAATTCATTAAACAAGGTGTATTAAAGGAAATGGAGAGTAGTCCTTGTAATTCACCAATTATGGGAGTTAAAAAGTCAAATGGAACATTTAGAATCGTACAAGATTTGAGAAAGGTTAATCAAATTGTCGTTCCATGTTGTCCCGTGGTTCCAAATCCAGCAGTAATTCTGTACCAAATCCCACATGATGCTGAATGGTACACAGTCATTGATCTTTGCAATGCTTTCTTTACGGTTCCTTTACATCCAGACAGTTATGAAATCTTTGCTTTCAGATTCCAAGGTAAGACCCTCGGATGGTGTAGAATCCCTCAGGGCTATACAGAGAGTCCTTCAATCTTTAATGAACTGTTAAAAAGATCATTAGAAAACCTAGACTTACCTGGTAGGTCTACGTTAGTACAGTATATTGATGATTTGTTGATAGCTGCTAAGACAAGAGAAAATTGTGTGACAGACACAATAATTCTGTTAAATCACCTTGCAGAAGAGGGACATAAAGTGTCCCCAGCAAAACTACAGTTTTGCAAACAAGAAGTAAAATATCTTGGTCACAGAATTGCAAAGGGAAAAAGACAAGTAACAATTGAGAGAATAAAAATGATTCAAGCAATGTTACCTCCAAGAACACAGAGACAAGTCAGAATGTTCTTGGGAATGGTTGGTTACTGTCGACAATGGATAAGTGGATTCTCAGTAATTGCAAAACCACTACAAAGACTGACAAAGTCAGATGTAAAGGATCCAATTATTCTCAATGATGCTGAGATGGATTCTTTTGAAAACCTGAAAAAGAGCTTATGCCAAGCTCCTGCTTTAGGTATGCCAAATTATGAGAAAGATTTTGAACTGTATTGCAGTGAGAGAGAAGGATGTGCATTATCCGTGTTGATTCAGAGACATGGAAATCTAAAGAAACCTATTGCATACTTCTCTGCAGTTCTTGATCCTATTGCAAAAGCATTACCAGGTTGCTTAAAAGCAGTTGCAGCTACAAGTATTAGTCTTGAACAAAGTGAGGGAATCATTATGGGATTTCCTGTGAAAGTTTTTGTGCCTCATTCAGTAGAAATATTGCTGACAAGAGGTAAGACTCAGCATTTAACAAGTAGCAGATTGACAAAGTATGAGAAAATCATACTAGGGGCAGATAATGTTTCGATTTCAAGGTGTTTGAATCTGAATCCTTCTACATTATTGCCTGATTCTGAAATCGTTGATGACATTGAATCAGAACATGAATGTTTAGATGTCATGGAATTCTGCACAAAACCAAGAAAAGACATCAAAGACAGACCTTTGTCTGAATCGGATTTTGTCTACTTTGTAGATGGCTCATGCTTAAGATCCGAAGGAGGTGTCTTAAAGGCTTCATATTCAGTTTGTACAGTTAAAGATGTCGAAGAAGCATCATGTCTTGAAGGAGTTCGTTCAGCACAAGTGGCTGAATTGATTGCTTTGATTCGTGCATGTGAAATATCAAAAGATATAAGAGTTACCATCATTACTGATAGTCAGTATGGGTATGGAGTTGTGCATGATTATGGACAACTCTGGTCACAGAGAGGATACATGACATCAGCAGGGTCACCAATTAAAAATGCAGTTTTCATTAGGAGATTAATTGAAGCAATACAATTGCCGAAAGAAATCGCTATTGTCAAGTGTGCAGCACACACTAAAGGAGTTGATTATATCTCCAAGGGCAATGCCTTTGCAGATGAAACGGCTAAATTCTGTGCAAGAAAAAATTATTCATACAATCGGGAAAGGAGTAAAGAAACTGATTCAAATTCATTAATGCTAACAACAGTTGTAGAAACATGGCATGAGATTAGAGATTTACAAAATGAAGCAGATGATGAAGAGAAAGACTTGTGGTTAAGATCAGATTGTAGACCACGTGAAGAAGATGGAGTGTGGGTTTACAAAGATGGTAGAGTGGTCTTACCAAATTGCTTGATTGCAGACATGGCCAGATTATATCATGGTCCAGCACATCTGGGAAGAGATTCTATGATTAGACTTTTCCGAGAAACATGGTTCAATACTAAGTTCAGAACAATTGCAGAATCTTTTTGTCAAAGGTGTTTGTCATGCCAACAAATGAATCCAAACAGAAAATCAGTGGTGGGGACAGGAATAATTGGTCGAGAGGGTGGTCCCTTTACCAGGCTACAAATGGATTTCATCGAAATGCCCTTACACAATTGTTTGAAATATGTGCTTGTAATTGTTTGTTTATTTTCAAGATGGGTAGAGGCTTTCCCTACACGACATTGTGATTCAATTACAGTGGCAAAACTGATGCTCAGAGAAATCATCCCAAGGTACGGTTTTCCAGTCACTATTGAGAGTGATGGAGGAAGCCATTTTGATAACAAACTGATGAAATTAATTTGCGAAGCTTTGAGCATTGAGCAGAAAATACATTGTGCATACAGACCAGAGGCATCTGGGGTGGTTGAACAAATTAATGGAACAATTAAAAACAGAATTGGAAAAATGTGTCTTGAAACAGGTGTAAAGTGGACTGATGCTCTTCCACTTGTTTTGATGTCATTAAGAAGTACACCAGATAAAAAGACAGGTTTGAGTCCTCATGAAATTTTAATGGGAAGAGTTATGAGGCAAGCTTTTGTACCTGTGGGTAAACTGTTGAGCATAAATGACAGTGCTATTTTGGATTACTGTAAAAGGTTATCTGATATGGTAACTTCTGTGTCTAATCAGGTGGGAACTGAAGCACAATCAAATGAAAAAGTTTTGACACATGATCTGAGACCTGGCGATTGGGTCAGAACGAAAGTACATCGGAGAAGAAATTGTCTAGCTCCTAGATGGCAGAAACCTAGGCAAATAATTTTGATCACTACTAATGCTGTAAAGTGCAGAGGATTGAAACGCTGGATTCATCCTAGTCATACTATTCCAGTACCAACTCCTGAGAGTTCTGATGTTGAAAGTGATACCACAGATGATTCTGATTCTGAAGCAGAAGGCGAAACAGAAGGTGAAATAAATCCAGATTCTGAAGATCGACAAGAAAGTCGACATCTGGAAACTGTGCCAGTAAATGGAAATTTGACAAGAAAAGACTTGGAAATCATTGAAATAGATTCTGAAGGTGAAGAGAATCTGTTAAAGGGAAAGATAACTGAGGATTCGGTTGTCTCCATCGAAGACAAAGAAGCAAAACAAAAAGAAGTTTCGAACCAGGAGAGTATCGAAAGGCAGAAAACAAGCTCTGAAGTAAGGAACAGAAATCCAAAATCTGGGAAGTTGGGGGTAATTGAAGAAGAGGAGGAAGACGAATTACCAAGTACCAGTGATGGCAAACAAAGTTGAGTTCCTGAAGGAGTGAAATTGCCGAATAGAGAAGTTCCTGAGTCAATTGAAATTTCAGACTACGAAACTGAAGAAAGAAACGTGGATGGTGAAAGTGGAAACGGAAAGAAAAGGACTTGGAAGTCAGAATCAAATAATTCTGAACCAAGGGAAAAGTACGTGAGAAAAGCAGACTACTGGCCTGGTGGAAGATTGAGAGTCAGGTTAATCAAGAAACCAAAAGAGCAAGTTGAAGAAATCAGTAGTCAAAAGAGTCCTGGAAAGGAAGTTGGAGTTGGAAGGAAAATTGAAGTGGTGTCGAGAAAAGGAAAAAGAATAATAAGACCAAACCAGAAATACAAGTCTCCTGAGTGGACTTATTTAGTTATTCCACCTGTTATTGACATATATGATAGTAGTGAAGAAGAAGACGAAATCCAAAAAATTAGTGACAATGATTGAAGTACAGAAATATTAAATTGGCAAAAGGCTGAAGAAATTTTGTTAGTTGACACAAGGTCGAAGAAAAACTGTTTAGTTGAAGAAAACTTATGTATGACATAAGGTCGAAGAAATCTTGTTTAGGGTTTAAAAAAAAAAAAAATATATATATTTTAAAAGGGGGGTGTAAATATAAATTTAGATTTTAAAATTTTTGTTTTATTTTGTTTTAAATTGAGGCTAAACTAACCAAAAATGCCTTATGTTAAGGAGAACACTTCAAAGTGTTCTGTTTTTAAGAGATGCTGTAAGATGACTCTGGTGTGTCTGCTCATTTTAATTCTGCTCTGGTTAGTTTTAGCTGTGATTATCCCTTTAGAGATGAATAGAGAATTACACAAAGTCAACATAACAAGCAAAGCTTTGGTTAGCCAAACTAAACATAGTGCAGCTGCAAAAGTTATTGATCATCAGCCTAACTTTCATCAAGATAAATCAATTAGTGATTTTTCAAGCAATACATTCACAAAACTTTTGAGTGAATATGTTAAGGTAATGGATGCAAAAGACTGCTACGTCTGCGTTAAGTTACCTGCTTCTGTTTCTGAGGGAGTAACATATAATATGCTTCCTCTAACTTATGGTGTAACATGTAGTGTGTTAACTAGCTTATTTTATCAAACAGGACGCTTAGAATATTATTATTCAGATTTTGACGAGATTTTCGCAAATATAAAGATTGAAAATGCTTTAAATAAGCATAAGAAAGCAAAACAAATGAGAGAATTTTTCCTTGTTACTAATGAACTTACATATGAGTATGCTTATAAGAATAATCTAACTTGCAAATTAAGCACTGAAGGAAAGAAATTTTTGAATATGGTTGAGGAGAGAAGAGCAATTTACAAAAGGAATGAATTAGTCAAGCAGACTATGTCTAGATTCTGGCAGAAAGAGTATGAAAAGTTAAATGGCAAAATGCTTGAAAATGTTGCAATTCACATAGACAAACCAGTTAGTGGAAAGCTTTGCATTAGAAGAGATAACACACTTTTTGATAATTACTTTGTAGGTGCAAGTAACTGTGAAGATACTTATCAGATTATGGGAGGTTGGGGATTCAAAGGTGGAAAAGATCCAATCTTTCCTGGAATTTATTTTGTTTGTGGTGACAAAGCCTACTACAACCTTCCAGACCACTGGTATGGAACTTGTTATGTGGGAATTGTTTTTCCTAAAGTGTTTCATGTTGACAGAGATTCAGAAGGATTGTTTAAAATTCATAATTATGTAAATAGAGTTAAAAGAGAAACTTTTACTGAAGTTCTGGGAGATATTTTTCAAGCAGTAATACCTTTTGTTGGTATAACCCTAAATGCAGGGAGAATCAGAAAATTGTCCACTATAGTTGATAGATTGTCAACTGATACGGCTGATGGATTCCAATTAGTGAATGTTGAAGTTATTGCAATTAGATCCATGGTAATTCAAGATCGCCTTGCTTTAGACATACTCCTAGCAAAAGAGGGAGGAGTCTGTGGCATCTTACATGTGCAACATTGTTGCACATATATACCTGATGAAAGTAAGAATATTGAAATGTACATCAAGAATATTACACAAATGCATTCGGAAATAATTCCTTTAGAAGAAGATGATTTTACAGAGAAACTTTCAAAACGATTTCAAGCAATTAGAAATTGGTTTCATGACATTGGAAGTTCAATTCTTGGCAAGATTTTGGCACCTTTGATTATAATAGTATTCATTTTTATTTTGACCAAAATAGGTTGTTTGTTGCATAAAAGAAAGAAGCAGTTGAAAGAGAAGAAAAGGATCTATAAACTTAGAAAAGAAGAAGAAAGGGAGATTGAGTTACAGGAATTACATAGAGAACGTTATGCAAATTGTGAGGATTTTGCAGATACTGGTTTTTAGAATTTACTGACACAAATGAATTTGAATCATTTTCTCGGAAGTTTAAATTACCAAAATTTTGGGTGCTGGTGTGGTGATTTGTTAATCACCAGATGAGGGAGTTGATGGAGCGAGATAGAAAACAAAATTTTGTTTGAACTCGCGAAGTCACATTTCCATAACATGAATAATAATATTAATGATTTGTGATATGTCGTGCTAATACAACTTAGATTAAACTTTACACATGGGGGGACTAACATGTGTGCTCATAAACGTGCATAATTGTTGCATCTTTTTGTTCGTGCAAAATAATAAAATAATTTATTGTTTTCGTTTTTGTCATTACTAACTGCTGCAAACTTAAAAGAAGCATGTGCTTATTTTGCTCTTCCTTGTCTATGTGATGTCATTTCTACTATTCTAGGTGCACATAAGTCTCATGGATTAATGAAGACTGGTAGATATAAACGCTGCTTTATTTGTTTGCATTTGCTAGGTAACATTTGACTAATCGGGTGGGTTAATTAATTAGTAAATCCTGGGGTGGATACAGAATCTACATTATTTCTTACATTAATACTTTTCTTGTGTTTGTTTTATACTAGAAAGCATAAGTTGCCTGCTTTTGGGCCTAGTTTGCTCGAGTTGCTAGAAGCTGAAATTTACTTCTGCAAAAGTCACGAGACGCCCATTCTGAAATAAAGTGTTCGTCAAAAGCTGCATTCACAAAGCAAAAACTGATGTGCTGTCATCATTCTGTCGGACGTGGCCAAGGTCGAAAAAGAACATTTTGTCAGACTTAACTTGGCATCCGCGGAAGTCAATGGACGCAGCGAGAACATTATTGTACATTTGTTGCAAACCTAGGAAGCTCCTGGTTGCATTCGGAAAAGACAATGGTCCTTAAGAAAAGTGACCTAATGGAAGATTTGAAATGTGGGTGACATGTCACTTGTCACTCTCAGCCAATGGGACGTCGAAGATTTCTGAAAACTTTCCTTTCCGTAGTTTAGTTAGCGTAGAAAGGTATAAAAAGTCATGCCCCTAGGGATGGGCTGGCTGCTGCTTTCTGACTTTCCGATGAGGGTGAAGTGCTGTCGGACATTGCGTGGAGCACGTAAGAATCCTCAAAGAACTTTACTTTAATTTCTATCTATTTAGCTCAGCTAGGGACTTAGGTTTTAGAAATGCTAAACTTTTAATAATTCTCTTAAACTTTGATTTATTTGCTTAAACTGCTTTTTCTCATGATTCTTTACAAATATGTTTACTCTAATGCTAATAAATTACATTTATAAAACTACCAATTGAAATACCATAATTTAGTAAATAAAATCTTACTTTTGACAAACAAGCTGGTCTTGATTATTCAGAAGTGTAGGTTACTATTAGCTAGATCACGTCGCCAATGGTGGTCGTTTAAATAGTCAGGATTTGTTATAATGACAATATTCTTTCAGCAAATGTATATTATTGTATATAGTTTGTAAATTAGGTGTATATAGATTTAATCCGACCACCTGATTCAGTAGGCCCAAAATATGTCAGGTTTATAAATGGGTCCATGATTTAGTATAGAATTTTGTTTATAGGTTATGAAGTTGGGTAGCGTTGTTTATGATATATTTTCTATAGGCCGCTGGATCAGCCCCATAGCCAATATGGACGTGCCACGGTTGACGCCAGACGGCGGCGAAATGCTGCCCCCTATGCAGCCCGTTGTCCCTCAAGAACACAGACACTCGGCAGCAAAGGCGCATCTCTGATAGCGCTTCAGACTGTCTCTCAACGAGGCACTAGAAGAGCAGCTCGCAGTTTTATGAATGAACAGCCTCTATGCCAGGGCTCGAGTCGGGGTACCACGCGGGTGGACGGCGTCCCCCCACTTATTTTACCGGGGGGACGCCATCCCCCCGGTCAAACAGCTGGACTTCACTCTTTAACCTCTCTGGGACGAGGAGCTCGGCACCTTTTGTGACGTCACTTCCTGTCGTGACGTCACTTCCGGTGACAGCGTCCCCCCCACTTCTTTTTTTACGACTTGTGCCCTGCCCTATGCACATCTGCATTTCATGACACACAGCACAAAAAGTGAGTGAGCGTGGGCTTGAAACAGAGTAACATTTATATAGCAGAGGACACCTCGGAGGCCCCCTCCCTGACTAAAGGCGTCATCACATTTCAACTGGGCCCCAAAAAAAGACACACTCAAACTTTGAGTCCAGTGAGAAGGGAGTGTCACTCAGATGTAGGGCACTGGGTGGAAGGACATGAGGGACCTGTCACTAGAAATTGGTGAAGTGAAAGTATGGATCAGACAGAGGGAAAATAACAAAGGGTCTGAAAGGAGGTTTAAAAGCACAGGGAGTGGTGTAGTATGTGAAGCAGAGGGTTGGGGAGCTCCCTGAGGAAGGAGAAGGCTGGAGAAACTCTCATACCTAAATTAATAACTCAAAGTTGAAATGAGGATTGGCTGAAGTTGAAATGCTGATCCAACAGAAATATATCACTGAAAAGCCTTGCCAGTGGCATGAGAGGGGCACCGTGACCCACAAAACAACCAACCGGACTGGATCTCCGCGTGCTGCTTGGGAGAGCAAAATACAGCACTATTCCAGGGGGTCCCTCAGGCTTCTGGGTCCTGGACTGCACCACTCATAGCAGCTCCTCTGAGCATTGCCCTCAGCAGCTATGCTGGAATGCGAGAGAAAGGAATTGGTTATATTATGCAATACAATTAAGATTAAGGGCCGCAGGTACAAAGGTTTTTTTCGTTATCAAACAACCTGATTCGCAGAATTTGTCCGTTTCCGAATGAAAAAAAGGCCTTTTTCAATGTACAAAGGCCCAATTTGCAATCTGGTAACCTATTACTGAATTGCAAATTAGGTTTTTGATTCAGTATTAGGAGGAGCACTTTAAGGGCGTCCCTTCCTATTACCGAATCGCAGTGGTATGTGTGAATGTTTTGAGACCGAAATGCGATTGCAAAACATTTACATTTTACCACCTACGTCAAGTTTTTACAAACATTTGCAAAGGGGAAGGGGTCCCTTAGGGACCCCTTCCCCTTTGCAAATGTTTGTAAAAACTTTTTTTTTTAAATGAAAAGAAAACATTTCCTTTTTCTTTTTGAAATGCATCCCGTTTTCCGCTAAGGAAAACGGACTGCATTTAAAAAATTGCTTATTGTAAAGCAATCACAGACATGTTGGTCCGCGGACCCCAGCAGGCCCCCATTCCTGTGATTTTAGTGATTCCCATTGGGTCGCAAACGGAGACCTACCTCATGAATAAGAATGAGGTAGGTCTATTTGTGACCCCATTAGGAATCTCAAAATGTTGTACATGGGTGTTTTCGATTACCAAATAGCGAATTTGCTATTTGGTAATCGCAAACCATTCCCTACGTACACCGGGCCATAAATAAGGCAGAAGTTTTAGTTTGAGAGCTGCTAAATGAGAGAATGCAGTTGTTTATACTATCATGGTGGGGAAGGTACACTTGGAAGCAATTGGTGGGTGGGTAACCAACCTCATTTACAACTGTTGAGAGAGCAGCAAAAAACTGTCATGCGCAGCACATGGGAATGTCACGCATGAACACACCTCAAACATGGCAGTGTCACACAAAAGTAAAATGAAAACCAGATAGCCCTGAAACTATGGTTCCTTTTTCAGGAGCTGTGTTGTGTCTCCCGCCCTAGACGTCGTGAATCCGAGGACAGGGGACTACCGTCGAACCAGCGCCCTCCAGCGTGGCGTCTTCGACTGGAACCTCGATGTTCAATGGGGAGAGGTTCCGGAGGATGGGGAGACTGGTGCCAGGCACCCCACTAGTCCTGTCAGGTACATACGGTGAATCTTACAACATTCTTTGCTAACAGGAAGCCCCATTCATAGCTGATGTCACAACTTTAGGGCCACGCTAAGGCTTTGCAGTGGCCGTCGCATCTGTCTGTGTTAACGCTCTTATTGTGCGAATCATGGGCCAGATTTACGATGCTTTTTCAGGCTCGTAAATGGCCTGAATTGTAGAATCAGGCTGTTTTCACCTGAAAAAAGCATAATTAAATATACAACGCCCTATTCGCGATTTGGTAAGCTATTACCAAATCGCAAAAATTGGGTTTGCGATTCGCTATTAGGAAGTGTTGTTTCAAGGGCATCCGTTTCTAATAGCCAGTCACACTGGTATGTGAGAATGTTTTGCGACCAGAATGCGGTCGCAAAACATTTGCAGTCAACACCAACTTCAAGTTGGTGGTCTGCCATTCGCAAACAGACCCTTTACCCTTTGTGTATGGGGGTGCTAAAAAAAATTCAGGTAGGCAGTGTCATGGGACCACCGTCTGCCCTTAAAAAATAATAAGGAAACTTTTTTTTTTTTTTTTAAACACATCCCTTTAAGGAAAACAAGCTGCATTGGGAAAAAAGTAGCTTTATTTAAAAATCAAACACAGACATGGTGATCAGCTGTCCCCAGCAGGCCACCATCCCTGTGATTGTAGACATTCACAATGGGTAGCAAATTGCAAACTGTCTGATAAATATTGATGAGGCAGGTCCATTTGCGACTCACCGCAAACAGTGGCGGCTGGCAGGGAACTCGGGTGGCGGGCTGGAGGACGGGGGATTGGGGGACAAAAAAACGCACTTACCTTTCCTCAGCTTCGGTCCCGGAAGCAGGAAGCACACAGGCTCCCCTGACCTTATCCCAATGCTGCAATGCAGCGTTGTGATTGGTCTGATTTCTGTGGTTCAGCGCTCAGATGGGGACGGGGGACCTGGGCATGTTCCCCACCAGGCTGTGTATTGCAGGCAGCCTGGTGGGGAACAGGCAAAGTGCGCAAGATGGCCGGCCAAACAGTCATGAGTACTTAGAGTGCACAAACCACTCTTCCCCCTGCTCTGGCCAGCACGGCCCCACCCTAACCTAGCCCCACAGCGCAAAAAAATAAAATTATAATAACGATGATATTATAATTTTATTTTTCCTTTTTTCTGCACTGAGAGCAGGGGGGCGACGCTAATAATGTCAAACACACTGCTGTACATCGCAGTTTGTGATTTCTTAATAGCGAATCGTTAAAATTCGCTATTAGGAAATTGCATGTACACAATTTTGTACATCTAACCCCATATTTGCAATTTGAAATGTTTGAACAGCATCTTTACCTGGGGTACCAAGGCGCTCCCTGTATCCGTATTAAGGGGCCGATTATGATCGCGGACGGACTTTCGTCCGTCCGCGATCACTGAGGAGGAGGGAACGTCCGCATGGGCTGCGGCGTTCCCTCCTGTGCGATTAGGATGTGACCGCCACCCTGGCGGTCACATCCTCTATTACTAACATTGCGGCGGGTGCGGCTTCAAGCTGCACCCGCAGCAATGTAAAAAATGCAGGTGTTGCATTTGTATGCAGAAAGAGGCAGGCACCGCGCGGTGCCTGCTGCTTTCCGCATACAAATGCAGGGGGGTACCATAGGTACCCCCCATGTGCACCCCTCACCCCCTTCACCTAGGGGGCCCGCAACGGGCCCCCCAGTGAAGTTACACATGCTTTTCCACGGCGGAAAAGCCGCCGCGGAAAAGCATGTTTCACATCCCATCCTAATCTGGCTGACGGTGTCTGAGAGACACCGTCACCATATTACAGCTTTTCCGCCGCGGTTGTAAGCCAACCGCGGCGGAAAAGCAGCGGACGGAAACCAGGACCCACCATCCATCCTAATGTGGCGGTGGGTCTTTGGTGGGTCCGCAGCGGATTTTCCCCATCCGCCGGCCCAGAGGATGCGGAAAATCCGCTATCCTAATAAGCCCCTAAGACTCGAGCAGAAATTAAACCGTCAAACTAATGGAAAGGAAAGAACCAGCTATTTACGACTTTTTAAAATGTCAATATGTGAAAGTTCTGACGAGCAGATAGTGGAAGCCGTATCCGAAAAAGATGACAAATTAGCCTTTAGCGCCATCTTGTGGAATGAGCCATTTTACCTGCCTTATCATTGATAATATGGCAGCTTTATAAAATATATCTGTTACATCACAAGAGTGGGACTGGGAGGAAAGTGGGCTCTCTCACATACCCCCAGGAGCGGCTCCTCCGTTATGGCGGAGGAGCGTCGCCCCACTAGGTTGCAGCTGAGGCAAACTCTTCAAACATAAAATGATAATAAACCAATTTTATTATCATTTTGTTTTTCTTCTTGCCTGCAGCTGCGGGCGAGCATGTCATAGGGCGGGCCTATGCACTCTGTGTCCAACAGCAGTGGGGAAGATGTGTCTTAGGACAGTTAAACCGTCATGCGCACTTAGCATTTCTCCACCCAGCTGTGTTGTACAGCTGGGTGGAGAAAAGTCACAAGCTCCTAGTCCCTCTCTGAGCACCGAACCACGTTGATCAGACCAATCCCAGTGCTACTTTCATGCTGGGAATGACATTCTCAGCATGAAAGCAGCACCAGGAATTGGCATCTGAGAGCCTGTGCAGTGTGATCAGCCCAGGACCGGACGAATTTGCTAGATCTTATTAGATATGCATCATAAAGAACACATGAGTTATTGCACTCCCAGAGTGCATTTTCCAAACCCATCAAAGTGGTGAGGCTCAATAAAGGAAGTGTGATCGCTCAGGATGGTAAAGGTTAGAGTCTGAGGAGGATGTAAGGTAATGTACCATGTTTCTAGAATAAAGTGTTGAGGGATTCTGCACACACACAGAACTATGCCAGGAATATGGGACCTCGGTGTACTGGGGCTATGCCTACCTCCTACCTCCTTTGTACCCACGAGCCCGTGACCGACTAGCTATAGTGTCTCACTCCCTCTCCTATCCAAATACAGAGAAGCAAATGATTTAGATAACTCAGAACACAACACTCCCTGATCTCTCAGGAATCGTGGTGACAAGACTCACCTTTTCACTCACACTCTTGCACCTATCCACAATGAGATCTGACTGAGACACGAATATAGTTTAAAATATTAATTTTGACTAACGTGCTCTTACATGCAGTATGCGTGCCACAACAAACAGGAAAATGCATAACAATAATACAGTTAGCATTGTAGCCACTCCATAGGTTATGAAGGTAGATGTCATTGTATAAAGACAATGGAGAAAAAGAACTGTAGTGCCTAAACTCCCATCCCTTGGATAGAATATGTATTATTATTTAATAGAAGATCTTTGGGTTTTGTGAACAGACCCCATACCTTAGAGCATAGGGGAGATTTCTACGTCGAAGCTGGGCCTTGCTCTTCTCCCTGGAAAGGTCCCTCTACAAGTGTGTTCCCCAAACCCTGCATCCCTGTATTATCAAAACACAAGTATTCCGCCGCAGCTGCCACGGTATGTTTTGTCTAGGTGCTAAGGCCTGACCAGAACAGAATAACAAGGGGCATCGTTTATCGACCTTGCTCACGGTGTTCAGACTAAACTCCAGGAAACAGCAAAGAAGGAACACAGCAGACAGTTCTCACGCGAAAGGCATAAACAGAGTCACGCAAAAATTAAGTTATGTAGTAACGTGTGCAAAAGCAGCATCATGGCGGCACTAGCCATGCTAACTTAGAGACGCAGTTAATGGCATCTGCTGATGCTGGCCCCCACTGTAGTAAAGAAGGCACTCCTTACGGCTCCTCTGTGTGGCATCTTTCCTCCATCCGTCAGTCTGGGTACCAGAATCAGGGCTGCTGTTCTACAGACAATGCCCCTTTCATTCCTTTAATACTGAATTGCTGACTGCTTGTAATTTCTACTCTGCCTAGGAGCCCCGTGGCACCCGGGGGTGTCCTAGCAGTGGACAGACACTACTTCCAGAACATTGGAGGCTACAATACTGGTCTATCCACCTGGGGGGCAGAAAACCTGGAGCTGTCACTCAGGGTAAGTTTGTGAGCTGATATCACAAGATTACAAACCACAGCAATGCATGCAGGGGGAACAAGCATAGCCTGTCCTTGTATTGGTGTATTATCTGGCATCTTAAGACCCCAATCTGGGCGGCTTTTGGTGACATGGATGTCACAGAGTGATAGTTCTGTGAATGCAGCCAGTGCAGGTAGGCGCAGTGGGGAGGTGGACCTGGCGGGCGCTGTGGGGGGATGTCGACAGACGGCGGAATAGGGCAAAATAAATAAATAAATAACTCCTATTCCGTTGTCTGTCGACACTCATACAGCGCCCTCCACACCACGTTTACCTGCACCGGCTGCTATCCTGGCTCTTGCTCCTGCTGTACTGATCTCACCAGCTGGCACATTTACCAGCAGAGCTATCCCTCATTATCCACTGAGCTTAAAACCGATGCACCCAACAAAAGAAATACTTCTTATGGTCTTGCAGATTTTTTAAAAGGGATGCATAGACAGCACTTCCACCCTACAGCACACACAGCTCTGGCAGCCAAGCTCTACATAGCAGAGACGTCACTTATGGTATAGTGACCCCCACTGGCTGGTGTAATGTACAGCAGAGGGAAGCAGCACCTCAATACGTCATTGAAAGCAGGTAAGTACATATATGAATATTTATTGACACTTTGTAGGGCACACAGAATAGGATGAGGGGTGGGTAGACTGGTGCACCACCCGCCAGATGATGTCGGAAGCTGATCCCCTGAGCAGCTTCTGCGCATCACCACTGATGCACTCAGGGGCCTATTTACTAGCCCCCTCCGCCGCAGAAGCGTTACCTTTATTGATGCTACAGTGGCGCAAACCTTGAAATCATATCTTTGAGGCCTCATAGATATGGAGTAAGGCAAGGCAGCACAAATCACTGCGTTACCGTACTCTGTGCTCAGGAGGCTTTCCATGGGCTTTAAGGTGGGTGTTCTCATGCAACACCCGTGGATTTTGATGCTTCCACAGATCAACAAAACCATATAAACTTGTCAAAGCGCCAAAACTTTATGGCTCCTGAGGAGAGGTGTTATGTGAGAAATTACTTTATTTTCTTTGTTTATCCCTCTTTCAGTGTGTGTTGGAGCACTCATAGAAAGAGGAAAACACCTCTCAGGATTGTTTTTGTGCATAAAGGCCCTGAACAAAAACAATCCTTGGTGCAAGGGGGCCTGCGTTGCCGCTAGACTGCTGAAATGGCGCCAGCACAGGGAGAAAGGACAGGAATGCATCGTGTTAGATAATTATGGTAGATTTGTGCCCTTTCACTTTGGTGAAGGCTGCTCTACGCCAATTATAATAGCTGTGGTACAGGTGGAGAATTGTAGGATGATGGTGCTCCAAACAAAGCCACAAAAAATATTAGCTGAATTCAAAATGAATGTGGTGCTAATGAGGTAGGGCGAACTACCCTATTCCCTAATATGCAGTCATAGACAACATAATATTGCACAAGTCAATCTCTACTACACGCTCAAAAGTATATAGTCAAACGACATCAATTCAGTCATCTTCGTCTTTTTGTTCTTTATCGATTCTTTATCCAGTGAGTTGTATCACCTTCTAGCCAGTTGTGCAGCTTTCTAGCCAACACATGTTTCGGCACCTTAATGGGACGATATCTCGGGACTTCCTCAGGGCTAATCTTTTGAATTTCCTTATATCTGGTTGTAATTTCGACCCGAAAGTCATCTGCAATTTATCGTACCAAAATCAGTGAACTAAGCTTAACGAAGACAACTTGACGTGTGGGGACAAGCAGGCTCTGTATTTGGAGCACATGCTAAGGGAAAAAATTTAGATGCAATTTGCATAACATTGATTTTGGAATGATTAATTGCAGAACACTGTTTGTTTAAATTGATATGATTTGACTACATACTTTGAGCGTGTGCTGGAGGTTGAAAATCACAGAAAAGAGCACATTATTCTCAGGCAACTATTTGACTTCCATTTGCAACATGAACTTTTCTAAGTTAGGTGATGTTTTTCCTTGAGAATCAGCATTAGCAAACATAAACTTTCTTGAAATAAATACATACAAATAGATTTTACTCCTGATGGGTTCCTTTGAAGGCCTTCATCTGAAGTCAGAGATTAATGTTGGCCACCCTGTGACTCCATAGCTCTGAGATGGGACACAGGTTCACCCCTACTTACCTCCTCACCATGTCCCTCCATGGATGTTCTTCCAGGTCTGGTTGTGCGGCGGGTCGGTGGAGATCGTACCCTGCTCACGAGTGGGGCGAGTACCCCAGGACCGCGAACCCCAAACCTTCTCTGACCACCAGGCAGCCTTGAGGAGCAAGATGTGGGTCACGGAGACCTGGCTGGACACCTACAGGGAGATCTTCTACAAGAACAACAGCGAGGCCTCCCTCCTGCGCAAGTTAAGCCGGGAAACACCGTCTGCTTTTCATTTTTTCAATTTTTGACTAATTTTGAACACTATATATCACTTTACTATTTAACTGCACAATTTTATCTGTGAATGTCAACACCTTTGAGTTCAAGATACTAACATAGTTCTATGGTCGTACTCCTTGCTGGTCACAAGAAGTGCACATGGTAAGAAGGCCTGGTAATGTTGTCTTTGCTAGGGAGCCTCTCCTGCCCTGTGCCGCATCCCATCGCCTTGTCCCACTCTGCTGGATGTGGTGTCCTGGGACCTGACTTTATACCTGGTTACCTTTGAGACTTATTGGAGACACATAGGGGCTCCCTGTACCTTCATCAAAACTTCTTGACCACCTCTTGATAGCTCCAATTATTTCAGCCACCGTAACATCCCAAAAGTTTCTCCCTCTGGCCGGACAGCTTTCTGACTGCGACCACTAGTTTCCTCAACAGACCATGTCAACTTCTTCCAGTCTATCATATAACCTTATTGCCCGCTGCTGGGGGCTATACCGGTTGTTAAAGGCCCTGAATCAGATTTATAGGCCTGAGTGGCAGGAGAGGAGTATCACAAGGGAGAGGGCATTTAACAACTGAAGGGCTATGAAGCTTTTAGAATATTTCACCCTCTGAGGGTAGAATGTTATAAATGAAAAAGGGAGAAACAGAAAGACATACATTGGAATGTTGGAGCAGAAGGGTCATATACCAGTCATTATAACACCTGGCCCGCTTCATTGTCGCCAATGGAGCTGCAAGCCTTCCAGTGTTCTAATGACCCTTAAGCACCCTGGAGATGTACCTTCTACCATGAGCTGCCGGCTTCAAGGTAAAGATCCAGTGCCTTGGGAGAACAAGTAAAGGGAAAGCGAAAATATCCTGTTTTAAAATACTGGGTACAAAGTCCATAAGGTGGTCCTATGGCACTTGTGAGCCAAGGGAGGTACTCAAGGTACTGGTGAACCTTTAAGAAATGTTACTCTGCAGCTGCTGAGAAGAACCTCTACCAGGTCTGATTTTCCCAGTTGTGCACCAAACATGTCTTTTTCCAAGCAGTATGAGCATAAGTCTTCTGAAGAACTCAAACGTATCCAAAGAGGAGGTCATGCCGCATCCAAGATTTACAAATTACTCAGCAGTACATCAAAGCCATTAAACTCTTCCCTTGTAGTAAATGGTCAACATATTTTTCTGGTAAGGGCATGTCACCACCCAGAAATGAATCCTGGGACTAGGTCTGTCCCTATTTACTCAAAGATAACCTTCGTGACGGAGTAACCCTGTACGCCAAGATTGTAATCAGACCTTAAGTTTTCAGGATCTAGGCATTGGTAGAAATATACATGGATTGCTGCCTCTTTATTTATTTTCACTGCATTCTTAGCATTGCAGTGAGGTGGGACCATATTAGTCCTAGTTCAAATTCATGAGAATGTTAACCCATTTTTTCCCACTTCCTTTTCTTGTGAGTTCACTATAGACACCACTACCACTTCTCATTATCTTATTCTCGAACACCGGTCATTACCTCACTCGGCTCATCTCCTTTATTGTATGTTGCTAAAAACTCAATAAAATATTTGGAACAAAAGAAAAGGTCTTCTTAACTACATTAAACAACAAGCATTTGCAATGCAATAGGTCTCGCATTAGGAAAGTGTGAGCTATTGGTATTGTAAATGACAATTTTTTTTTAATATGTGTTGGCTTTTAAAATATATAAATTAATAGCATCGTTATTCACAAAGCCAATAGCCATATGTCCTGGATATGACTGTAACATGCATTGCTGCTGTCAGGACTGTACTTGAGCTGCACAAGAGGCCAGCTTGCCCTGCTGCAATCTATGCTGTAAATATACGATATGAATATGAGCTGCTGCTGTCAGGATTGCACCAGATTTCTGCGTGACAGGAGCTTGCCCTGCTGCCATCTACGCTATAAATGTCCTGCATGTGAAGCTAACATGCACTGCTGCTGCCGACACTGCACTTGATCTGTGTGAGAGAGCAGCTAGCACTTTGCTACCCAAGCTGTAGCGCTTTTGTGTTAGTAAAGCTTCAGAAAATGTTCAATGTACTAAAGCCCAAACTAATGGCTTTGTCAATGCTAGTTTACGCTGCTCCCAGTTGCAAGGGATTACTTACAATTGACTACAGGTAAGCCAAAGGCTGGGAGTACCTAATATCGATGCCATCATCAAAACTGTTGAAGGTCTTTAACCCCTTGCACGCTGATGACGGAACCGCTCCGTCATCAGCTGCGGGTGCGCTGTGCTGATGACGGAGCGGTTCCGTCATGGCCCGCTCGCCGCTCATGCGCGGCGCGAATTCCGCGCCTGCGCTGAGCGTTCTATTGAGCGGGGCGGGCCATGACGGAACCGCTCCGTCACAAGCACAGCCCAACCGCGGCTGATGACGGAGCGGTTCCGTCACCAGCATGCGGGGCCACGCGGCCGCCCCGCCCCCTTAGCACTGTGGCGGAATAGCGGCCGCAGTGAAGGGGTTAAATGATCAATTACCACTGTGACACACATTTTATTTTCACCTCCATTAAGACAGATTCCAGGATTGTAACTCACGCTGTGAAACTGCTGCGCTTGGCTCAAATTTCAGACTGAGCTGCATTTAGCAACGAGGGATGATGTAACGGAAGCAATATAGTTTTTACCAGATTCTCAAGAATGAAACGGGAGTTATGAGAAATGGAGTGGGAGCAGTAGTTTTTTTTTCAAAACTTGGCAGAATGCCTTTGCTAATAGAGAGGTTAAATAAGTGGGTAAGAAGTGCTGCCAGAATCTAGGGATCTTTCTCGACTCTTACATGTGTGTGTCCCTCACTCACAGGTAAAGGTTAGGAATGTAGAGGAGATCATGGTGCCGGTTTTATCAAAAATCGCTGAAACGCGAAATGGTCTTTAGGTGGAGGTAGAACACTACTCTACAGTGTGCTATGTAATGTACGCTCTATTAGACAACCATATGAGAGTCCGCATCTATGCAGGGTGCAAAGAGGGAAATAACTGAACATTGAAATATTGCATGTGTGTGCCTAGACGTAATTTAGCGATGAAACTGCAGGTGTACGACTGACACATCCGAGAGTCGTTACTTTCTCTGCATAGTGACAGTTCTGTGCGCAAGTGAGGGGCGAATATGCATTAGTGTGTATTGTTATGCCCTATTATGTTCAGCATATTTACGTGTGCTATTTTCTAGCTCAGCTTACGTTTCCCATGTGTGGCAGAAAACATCAGAGTATGAATCAGCCACAAGGGCCATGAGTTACCAGAAGCCGAAGGGCAAGTTCTACAAAAAAACAAAGCGCTTGGCACACGGCGTGAAACTTCAGCAGGCAGACTGCAAGGAAGTGATCAAGTCCGTGAAGGTTTGGAGGGCGGGACCGGGCAGGATGGGAAATGCTACGATTGTTAAGAGTAAAATCGCACTGTAATGCGTTGAAACTAAAAAAACACAAGCACTGTAAAAACAAACAAGCATTGCTCATTTAACGCTATAGTCCGGAAGCAACATGGAAGCTTTGGAGGGGGGACTGGGTGGTATGGAGACAGCCGCTATTGTTAAAAGTGAAAGGGATGTAATTAGAGGGGAGGAGGGGGGAGGAGAAGTGGAGAACTGAGGCCGAGCAACAGATGGCTTTAAAGTGGACGCGCTCGAGGACTAGAGTTGGAGAGAAATGAGGGAGAAAGAGCGAGAGAGAGAGAGAGAAAGAGAGAGGAGGGGGTGAGGGGGGATACGAACAGAGAACGGAAAGAAAACCAGGAAAGTAAAGAGGAGGGGAAGAGAGTGGAGTCAGGAAAGAAGCTTTTAGGGGCGGGACTGCGGATCCCTTTGAAGAATGGCCTTGCGGTCTTGAACAGGGATGTAATTAGAGGGGAGGAGGGGGGAGGAGAACTGAAGAACTGAGGCCGAGCAACAGATGGCTTTAAAGTGGACGCGCTCGAGGCAGGCGGATGGAAAGCGCGTGCAGTAGGGGGCGGAGCAGATCCCTAGAGTTGCATCAGGAAAGCAGCAGGCGGATGCGCGTTCACGATCATATGCACTTGAGGAAAACCGCCGGCTGGTTTAGCTTTCCTGATGCAACACTAAAATTCGATCCTATCCATTCCTGCGGAATGGGACAGGCTCGACCTAAAAATGAGTTCAGGCTGGGTTGATGCATCTTTCTAAAGTGAATCCTTGTCTTGACTAACCTGAAATCTAACCTTTGTGATCTGTCAAGTGATCACATACACACAAAACATACCACGAAGATGGACATGAACGATGAAGAAGGAAGGCAATCGTGCAGGGAAAACATGGCGCCCGCGTGCTGAGCCGCAGCGCACGCCTTCGCCAGAAAACCTCAGTTTCTCTCTCCCCCTTTATGCCGCCTTTCTAACAGTGCGGGGGTATCGATGCTGGAACGTGATGGGATCATATATCTCACCTTGTTTGTTGCCACACTGTGCTGATTCGCCTCTGAATGCACCTTAAAGATCTGGCTTCCGCTCTCACTCCTGGTTTCTCCCTGCCGCAGCGCTGGGAGTTCGCAGCCGTGGAGTTGAGGCGGGGCCGCAGAGCGGCAGCCCGCGGTCTCCTGTGGGGAAGTCCTGGCAGAGTCAGCACAAGCACAGGTGGGAGCGGCGTGAATCAAAGCAAGCTTGCTGCTGGTGTGCCGAGTATAGGCGATTTCTTTACCGCTGCGGTCATCTCTTCGGACATCTCAGCTGCAACTGAGTCCTCGGTGGAAGGACTGAGTGCAGTTCTCGACGTTGGATCTAGGAAAGGAGAGAGTGGCAGTGGCATCTGTAAGAGGTGACAAGGGGGGCACACGCCGGTCTGGCTCAGGGGGTGTGGCAGGTGACGGGAGCTTTCCAGCGGAAGGTAAAAGCGCAAAGAAACAGGCTAAAGGTAAGCCCAAAAGAGGCAGGGGGAGGGGCGGAAAGGCCATTCATGCCCCCCAAGTTACAGCAATAGAAGATACTAGTGAGACCCACATAGGGGGCCCTGTAAGGGGAGCAGAAAGTAGGGCCAAGCTAGCTGAGACTGTCGAAGGGGGGAATTTAAAGCAGAGAGCAGGCCCTAAAAAAGCTCACGGAGAGGTCAGATCATCGCGTATCACTCCTTCACTGTGCTCCTTTTTTAAAGTATTACCTCAGGTCTTAAATATCCAACAAATCTATCAAGAGACGCCCTCTGCAATAAAACCTTCTGATCTCTTAGCTCTAAGCCGCCAGTCACCTACTAAGAAGGCTCCCTACTCACCGGTGTCACTTGTGTTCCGAGCAGTCTCCTCCGCCGACAGCCCCGAAAAATCCCAGATGGCAGGGGTAGTTGAGGTAGCCGAGTCAGCCAGCCTCCAGCAGGTGCAGGAGAACTGTGTGCTAGATACCTTATCATCGCCAGACCAAGTCGAGGCTTCGACATTCGGTCAGTTTGAGTTAGGCGAGATATCTAACACACCCATGGCTCAAACTCTAGCAGTTTTTGTATCATCACCAGAGATTGGAGTGTCTGTGAGTAGGGGCGATACTGTCCTAGCCTGCCCTTCAATTGAGACGCTGTTGGTCTCTTTGAAGACTTTAGACGCGGTCACAGTCTAGTCGTCACAAGGACGCTAGGCGTGTACTTAAGCAGGGAAAATCTAGGAAGTAGCCCTGTTTGCTTTTGCTGAGCGCGCTGCACTGGTGTTTTCTGCATTGCTGGCCTTATTGTAGGCTTTTTAATACTTCTGTTTTTGTTATCTTGGTTATATCATTATTTGCCTTTTGCCCCCTTTTAACTTCACTCCCCACTCACCCGCAGTATAATTGTATCAAGCACCGCTGTTTGGCCGGTCCCTTTCCCGGCACTCCCGATCCAGTTGCTTTTTGGCGGCCATATTGGGGGGGGGTAGAGGTACGCCCGGCGGCACCTTTAGACGCGGTCACGGTCTAGTCGTCACAAGGACGCTAGGCATGTACTTAAGCAGGTCACATTGACGCACAGCGGAATCGTGCTGCGGGATCGCCGGATCTCTGCAGGAGTTATGCCAGAGTTCTGCCCGTCTGCGCCCGTCCGCGCTGAGGACGGGCCCTGTTGGGGGATGACGTCTCTTCGGTAGTCTCTCAGGTATCCCGTTTTTATTCTCTTGCTGAACTGACGGCCTTGAAACCTTCTCCCTTATCCTGTCACCATAAATCTACCCCCGAGATCTTGTTAAATTCTTCTATTTGCCGTACGTGTTCTAGTGACTCCCTTCCCATTTCGGCTACTGGAAGTATACAAGCCTCCTCCATCAATGGGGCCCCCCTATATTCGGAAAGGTTTTTTTTAATTAATTCCCGATCGCTCATTAAAAACAACATTGCTTTCCATGACTTTGTCTTGGCTAGGAACCCATCGTGGGTCTTTATAACGGAAACCTGGGCCTCGGATTCGTCGGGTCCGGACCTTCTGAATGCAATCCCGGAAGGCTACGCGCTACATAGATTCGATAGAGTAAAACGTAGAGGGGGAGGACTGGCGATTCTCTATAAATCCTCTTTTGTCTGTCGCATAAAGGTCCTTTCTGAGCCCTCCGACTCCTTCCAGGCCATGCACTTTTGCATTTCCTCCTCTCCTTCGGTTTCCTTTGCGGGTCTTCTTATTTATAGACCCCCTGGTCCCAGATCCAATTTTAGTCATGATCTGTTCAGAATTCTGGAGCCTTACTTTGGTAAATCTCACTTTACTATTCTAGGGGATTTAAATTTCCATCTAGACGACCAGAGTTCGAAAGATACTCTCTCTTTGACGGACCCTCTTGTGGCATGTGGTCTTCTTCAGCTGGTAAACAGACCTACCCATTTGACAGGGCATATCCTGGACGGGGTGTTTTCCAACGACCCTAGGCTTTCCTCGGGCCCCCCCGTACCATTGGTTTGGTCAGATCATTTGGCCGTTCCCTTAGAGCTGATTTCCTTTCTAGGACCTCCGACCTCTCAGGTCTCCGCTAATCGAGTCCCCAAGAGGTGCCTTAGGAATATCACTAATGAGGCACTTGCCCCTCTAATAGGATCCGTGACCCTTTTGGCCACCAGAGATGCCGGTGCTGCTGCACAGGAACTCGACAATTGGACCCCTGCCCTTTAAAAGTCCTGAAGGATTGTAGGGATTCCCTGTTACCACCATTATTGGAGGTGATGAATTGCGCTATCCTTCAGGGTATTTTTCCGGCAGTTTGGAAAAAGGCAATTGTTAAGCCCCTTCTTAAAAAGCCTACCCTGGACCCAGAAAACCTCAAAAATGTTAGACCTATCTCCCTGCTCCCAGCCCCTGCTAAGATGCTGGAATCTCACCTTAATTCACATCTCACCGCTTTTCTTGATTCCTCTGGCTACCTGGACCAGTCCCAACATGGGTTCAGGAAATCACACAGTACAGAATCTGCACTTACTGTGGTGATGAATAATATCCGAACTAAGGTTGATCAAGGACAGTCCACCCTGCTTGTCCTTTTAGATCTGACGGCAGCCTTTGATACCCTGTCTCCCTCGACTTTAACAGCTCGTCTGAGGGAGATAGGGTTGCAGGGCTCAGCGCTGAGCCTGCTGTCCTCCTTTTTAGAACTTAGGGAGCAGAGGGTCAAGCTTGGAGAGTTCCTCTCCCCTGCCAAACCGTTGCAATGTGGGGTTCCTCAAGTGTCGGCGTTAAGTCCGACCCTATTTAACATCTATGTGGCCCCACTTGCTAGGTTAGTTAAATCGCAGGGGATGGAGGTTGTATCATATGCAGATGATACACAGATTATGGTGTCCTTGGCCCATTCAGTCAGCACCGCTGCGTCCAGCTTCAGGAACTGCATGCAAGTAGTTGCAGAATGGATGATTCAAAATTCCCTGAAACTGAATGGCGATAAAACTGAGGTGTTGATCTTTGGCAAGGACCAGGATGTCTGGTCCAGTGAGTGGTGGCCCCCATTGTTGGGAGCTTGTCCTACCCCATCGCCCTCTGCCAGGAATCTTGGTGTCATTTTTGACACCTGGTTGACTATGAATCTTCAGGTAAATAGAACTGTGGCTACCTGTTGGGGAGTTATCAGGATTCTCAGGAGAATCGTCCATTATCTCTCCCCCCAGGCACGTAAGCAGACTGTAGTCGCGCTGGTGTCTTCCCGGCTGGATTACTGCAACGCTTTGTATGCAGAAATCAATAAGGGCCTTATTCAACGCCTTCAGAGCGTGCAGAACGCTGCGGCGAGATTTGTGTTGGATGTTCCCAAGTCTTTTTCTGCCACCTTAGTTAGGAAGAATCTCCATTGGCTCCCGATTCAGCACAGAATTGTTTTTAAAACTCTATGTCTGACTTTTGGAGCACTTCGGGCAAGTCCCTCTGATGCCTTAGGCTCCTTGCTAACTTGCTATTCTCCAAGCAGGAGCCTTCGCTCCTCCAACTTGAATCTTCTGTGTATTCCGCGCATCATGAAAGTCAGATGGGGAGGCAGGGCTTTTGCCACCGTGGCCCCCCGAATGTGGAATGCCCTCCCCGCTGACATTAAGGCACAACCATCACTGTCCCTTTTTAGAAAAGCATTAAAAACGTGGTGTTTCATTAAGGCCTACCAGTAAGCTTGCTTTGTGGATATTTAGATATTTGGACTAGGCGCCTTGACGCCCTATGGGCTTAGTAGCGCATTATAAGTCGGGTTTCATTCATTCATTCATTCACATAAGGATGGGATTCTCAGTCTCAGCTGAAAACCAAACGGAGATTAGGGCTGCCTGCGACATCTTGGAAAAAAAGGTTGACCGGCTAAATGAGAGAACAGAGTCATTGGAAGGATCCGTTGAGGAGCTTAAGGCGAATTTGGGATCTGCCGAGCTAAAAATACAATCACTACGAAGAGATGGAAATTAGATCCGTGAGAGGGTTGAGTCCTTGGAGAACCACTCAAGGAGAAATAACCTCTGGCTCTTGAAGGTTCCAGAGGGAAAAGAGGGGAGTGACATTAAAACTTTTGTGGTGAGCCTTTTAAAGGGTGCATTAAATCTGGAGGAGACAGCGGATACCCTTGAGAAGGACATCCAAAGGATTCATAGGGACCCTTTCCGCCTAAAGCCTGGCAGATCTAAGCCCAGAAAAATCCTGATAAATTTCCTTACTTATGCACTCAAGGAAAATTTTTTAAATCTTGCCCTAAAACCTAAAACGGTAAAAGGCCCGGATTTCCAGTTTGACATTTGTTCGGACCTATCGAAGTCTACGCTGGATCGGCAGTGGGAGCTGGGGCAAAGGATGGAAACATTCAGAGCCTTGAGTGCCACAGTCCAGACAGCTGTTCCCTTGGGGCTTACCCATTAGGTATTTTTTAATTACCCTTTACCTCTGTTATGTATGCATAGATGTGTTTGAATGATATAGTTGTCTGTTGAATTTAGGATTGATGAATAGTGTATGTCCAAGAGAATCTTCCTTTACACTTCATTGTGTCTAGACAATGGCTGCCTCGTCCTTAGTGCTTGCCATCCCCAATGGGTGCTCTGGATGTGCTGTTGGAGTATCACTGTCTTGTATTTGCATTTGTGTTTTCAGATATAATCCCTCTTCGTTATACCTGCAGTTTGACAGTCGCAGACTTGTGTTTGGTGTTTGCTCTCTCTATGCTATGCCTACAGTTGGTGCCTGCATGTCACTCAAACTCTCTCTCAATAATCCCTCTTTTCCATGTCTGCAGTTGGGTTTATGCTACTTAGTGCGTGCGTTTTTGCTCTCTCTACTAATCCCTCTTTGCGCACCTGCAACTGAACTGTTGCTGACTGCTTTGTGTTTTGCTCTCACTAATAATTCTTCTTTGCTATATCTGCGTTTGTACAATTGCTGCCTTGTGTTTGGTTTCTGTACTCTTGAATAATCCCCCTTTGCAATGCCTGCAGTTGGATGGTTGTTTCCTTGGGTTCGGATTTGCTCTCTCTAATAATGCCTCATTGCTTTGCCTGCAGTTAGACGGTTGGTGCCTTGTGTTTTAAGTTTATGCTCTGTAAATACTCCCTCCTTTCCATGTCTGCATTTGGGTGGGTGCTGCCCTGTGTTTGTTTTATTCATTCTCTAATAATCCCTCTTTGCTATACCTGCAATTGGACAGTTGCAGAATTGTTTGTTTTGAGCTCTCTCTTCTAAACCCTCTTTGTGTACCTGCAACTGAACTGTAGATGATTGGTTTGGTTTTGTTCTCTCTAATTCTTCTTTGCTGTGCCTATTTTGGGATGGTTGCTGCCTTGTGTTTGGTGTTCTCTCTCTAATCGTGACTCTTTGCTATGTCTGCAATTGTACGGTTCCTGCTTTGGTTTTGTTTTCTCTCTCTCTCTAATCATGACTCTGCTATGTCTGCAGTTGTACGGTTCCTGCCTTGTGTTTGGTTTTCTCTCTCTAATCATGCCTCTTTGCTAAGTCTGGAGTTGGTCAGTTCCTGCCTTGTGTTTGGTTTTCTCTCTCTAATCATGACTCTTTGCTATGTCTGCAGTCATACGGTTCCTGCCTTGTGTTTGATTTTCTCTCTCTAATCATGACTCTTTGCTGTGTCTGCTGCTGGATGGCTCCTGCCTTGTGTTTGGTTTTCTCTCTTTACTCATGACTCTTTGCTATGTCTTCAGTTGTACGGTTCCTGCCTTGTGTTTGGTTTTCCCTCTCTAATCATGACTCTTTGCTATGTCTGCAGTTGTACGGTTCCTGCCTTGTGTTTGGTTTTCGCTCTCTAATCGTGACTCTTTGCTATGTCTGCAGTTGTACGGTTCCTGCCTTGTGTTTGGTTTTCGCTCTCTAATCGTGACTCTTTGCTATGTCTGCAGTCGTACGGTTCCTGCCTTGTGTTTGGTTTTCGCTCTCTAATCATGACTCTTTGCTATGTCTGCAGTTGTACGGTTCCTGCTTTGTGTTTGGTTTTTGCTCTCTAATCGTGACTCTTTACTATGTCTGCAGTCGTACTGTTCCTGCCTTGTGTTTGGTTTTCGCTCTCTAATCGTGACTCTTTGCTATGTCTGCAGGTGTACGGTTCCTGCCTTGCGTTTGGTTTTCTCTCTCTAATCGTGACTCTTTGCTATGTCTGCATTGTACGGTTCCTGCCTTGTGTTTGAATTTCTCTCTCTAATCATGACTCTTTTCTACGTCTGCAGTTGCTGCCTTGTGTGTGGGTTTCTCTCTCTAATCATGACTCTTTGCTATGTCTGCTGTTGGATGGTTCCTGCCTTGTGTTTGGGTTTCTCTCTCTACTCATGACTCTTTGCTATGTCTTCAGTTGTACAGTTCCTGCCTTGTGTTTGGTTTTCTAACTCTAATCATGACTCTTTGCTATGTCTGCAGTTGTACGGTTTCTACCTTGTGTTTGGTTTTCTCTCTCTATTCATGACTCTTTGCTATGTCTTCAGTTGTACGGTTCCTGCCTTGTGTTTGGTTTTCTCTCTCTAATCATGACTCTTTGCTATGTCAGCAGTTGTTCAGGTCCTGCCTTGTGTTTGGTTTTTCCTCTCTAATAACGACTCTTTGCTGTCTGCAGTTGTACGGTTCCTGCCTTGTGTTTGGTTTTCTCTCTCTAGTCATGACTCTTTGCTATGTCTGCATTGTACGGTTTCTGCCTTGTGTTTGGTTTTCTCTCTCTAATCATGACTCTTTGCTATGTCTTCAGTTGTACGGTTCCTGCCTTGTGTTTGGTTTTCCCTCTCTAATCATGACTCTTTGCTATGTCTGCAGTTGTACTGTTCCTGCCTTGTGTTTGGTTTTCGCTCTCTAATCGGGACTCTTTGCTATGTCTGCTGTTGGATGGTTCCTGCCTTGTGTTTGGTTTTCTCTCTCTAATCATGACTCTTTGCTATGTCTGCATTGTACGGTTCCTGCCTTGTGTTTGGTTTTCTCTCTCTGATCATGATGCTTTCCTATGTCTGCAGTTGTACGGTTCCTGCCTTTTGTTTGGTTTTCTCTCTCTGATCATGGCGCTTTCCTATGTCTGCAGTTGTACGGTTCCTGCCTTGTGTTTGGTTTTCGCCCTCTAATCGTGACTCTTTGCTATGTCCGCAGTTGTAAGGTTGCTGCCTTGTGTTTTGTTTTCTCTCTCTGATCATGACTCTTTGCTATGTCTGCAGTTGTACAGTTCCTGCCTTTTGTTTGGTTTTCTCTCTCTGATCATGACTCTTTGCTATGTCTGCGGTTGTACGGTTCCTGCCTTGTGTTTGGTTTTCTCTCTCTGATTATGACTCTTTGCTATGTCTGCAGTCGTACGGTTGCTGCTTTCTGTTTGGTTCTCTCTCTCTAATCATGACTCTTTGCTATGTCTGCAGTCGGACAGTTCCTGCCTTGTGTTTGGTTTTCGCTCTCTAATCATGACTTTTTGCTATGTCTGCAGTTGCACGGTTCCTGTCTTGTGTTTGGTTTTCTCTCTCTAATCATGACTCTTTGTTATGTCTGCATTGTACGGTTTCTGCCTTGTGTTTGGTTTTCGCTCTCTAATCGTGACTCTTTGCTATGTCTGCAGTCGTACGGTTTCTGCCTTGTGTTTGGTTTTCGCTCTCTAATCATGACTCTTTGCTATGTCTGCAGTTGTACGGTTCCTGCCTTGCGTTTGGTTTTTGCTCTCTAATCATGACTCTTTGCTATGTCGGCAGTTGTACGGTTCCTGCCTTGCGTTTGGTTTTCTCTCTCTAATCGTGACTCTTTGCTATCTCTGCAGTTGTACGGTTCCTGCCTTGCGTTCGGTTTTCTCTCTCTCATCGTGACTCTTTGCTATGTCTGCATTGTACGGTTCCTGCCTTGTGTTTGGATTTCTCTCTCTAATCATGACTCTTTGCTATGTCTGCAGTTGTACTGTTCCTGCCTTGTGTTTGGTTTTCGCTCTCTAATCGTGACTCTTTGCTATGTCCGCAGTTGTAAGGTTCCTGCCTTGTGTTTGGTTTTCTCTCTCTAATCATGACTCTTTGCTATGTCTGCAGTTCCTGCCTTGTGTTTGGTTTTCTCTCTCTAATCATGACTCTTTGCTGTGTCTGCTGCTGGATGGTTCCTGCCTTGTGTTTGGTTTTCTCTCTTTACTCATGACTCTTTGCTATGTCTTCAGTTGTACGGTTCCTGACTTGTGTTTGGTTTTCGCTCTCTAATCGTGACTCTTTGCTATGTCTGCAGGTGTACGGTTCCTGCCTTGTGTTTGGTTTTCGCCCTCTAATCATGACTCTTTGCTATGTCTGCAGTTGTACTGTTCCTGCCTTGTGTTTGGTTTTCGCTCTCTAATCGTGACTCTTTGCTATGTCTGCAGGTGTACGGTTCCTGCCTTGCGTTTGGTTTTCTCTCTCTAATCATGACTCTTTGCTATGTCCGCAGTTGTAAGGTTTCTGCCTTGTGCTTGGTTTTCTCTCTCTAATCGTGACTCTTTGCTATGTCTGCATTGTACGGTTCCTGCCTTGTGTTTGGTTTTCTCTCTCTAATCATGACTCTTTGCTATGTCTGCATTGTACGGTTCCTGCCTTGTGTTTGGTTTTCTCTCTCTAATCATGACTCTTTGCTATGTCTGCAGTTGTACGGTTCCTGCCTTGTGTTTGGTGTTCTCTCTCTAATCATGACTCTTTGCTATGTCTGCAGTTGTACAGTTCCTGCCTTGTGTTTGGTTTTCGCTCTCTAATCGTGACTCTTTGCGATGTCCGCAGTTGTAAGGTTTCTGCCTTGTGCTTGGTTTTCTCTCTCTAATCATGACTCTTTTCTATGTCTGCAGTTCTTGCCTTGTGTTTGGGTTTCTCTCTCTACTCATGACTCTTTGCTATGTCTTCAGTTGTACAATTCCTGCCTTGTGTTTGGTTTTCTATCTCTAATCATGACTCTTTGCTATGTCTGCAGTTGTACGGTTCCTGCCTTGTGTTTGGTTTTCTCTCTCTTAATCATGACTCTTTGCTATGTCAGCAGTTGTACGGGTCCTGCCTTGTGTTTGGTTTTCCCTCTCTAATAACGACTCTTTGCTGTCTGCAGTTGTACGGTTCCTGCCTTGTGTTTGGTTTTCTCTCTCTAGTCATGACTCTTTGCTATGTCTGCAGTTGTACGGTTTCTGCCTTGTGTTTGGTTTTCTCTCTCTAATCATGACTCTTTGCTATGTCTTCAGTTGTACGGTTCCTGCCTTGTGTTTGGTTTTCCCTCTCTAATCATGACTCTTTGCTATGTCTGCAGTTGTACTGTTCCTGCCTTGTGTTTGGTTTTCGCGCTCTAAAAATGACTATTTGCTATGTCTGCAGTTGTACTGTTCCTGCCTTGTGTTTGGTTTTCGCTCTCTAATCGTGACTCTTTGCTATGTCTGCATTGTACGGTTCCTGCCTTGTGTTTGGTTTTCTCTCTCTGATCATGATGCTTTCCTATGTCTGCAGTTGTACGGTTCCTGCCTTTTGTTTGGTTTTCTCTCTCTGATCACAACTCTTTGCTATGTCTGCAGTTGCACGGTTCCTGCCTTGTGTTTGGTTTTCTCTCTCTGATCATGACGCTTTCCTATGTCTGCAGTTGTACGGTTCCTGCCTTTTGTTTGGTTTTCTCTCTCTACTCATGACTCTTTGCTATGTCTGCAGTTGCACGGTTCCTGCCTTGTGTTTGTTTTTCGCTCTCTAATCGTGACTCTTCGCTATGTCTGCTGTTGGATGGTTCCTGCCTTGTGTTTGGTTTTCTCTCTCTAATCGTGACTCTGTGCTATGTCTGCAGTCGCACGGTTCCTGCCTTGTGTTTGGTTTTCTCTCTCTAATCATGACTCTTTCCTATGTCTGCAGTTGTACGGTTCCTGCCTTTTGTTTGGTTTTCTCTCTCTACTCATGACTCTTTGCTATGTCTGCATTTGCACGGTTCCTGCCTTGTGTTTGTTTTTCGCTCTCTAATCGTGACTCTTCGCTATGTCTGCTGTTGGATGGTTCCTGCCTTGTGTTTGGTTTTCTCTCTCTAATCGTGACTCTGTGCTATGTCTGCAGTCGCACGGTTCCTGCCTTGTGTTTGGTTTTCGCTCTCTAATCGTGACTCTTTGCTGTGTCTGCTGTTGGATGGTTCCTGCCTTGTGGTTGGTTTTCTCTCTCTAATCATGATGCTTTCCTATGTCTGCAGTTGTACGGTTCCTGCCTTTTGTTTGGTTTTCTCTCTCTGATCACAACTCTTTGCTATGTCTGCAGTTGCACGGTTCCTGCCTTGTGTTTGGTTTTCTCTCTCTGATCATGACGCTTTCCTATGTCTGCAGTTGTACGGTTCCTGCCTTTTGTTTGGTTTTCTCTCTCTACTCATGACTCTTTGCTATGTCTGCAGTTGCACGGTTCCTGCCTTGTGTTTGTTTTTCGCTCTCTAATCGTGACTCTTCGCTATGTCTGCTGTTGGATGGTTCCTGCCTTGTGTTTGGTTTTCTCTCTCTAATCGTGACTCTGTGCTATGTCTGCAGTCGCACGGTTCCTGCCTTGTGTTTGGTTTTCTCTCTCTAATCATGACTCTTTGCTATGTCTGCAGTTGCACGGTTCCTGCCTTGTGTTTGGTTTTCTCTCTCTAATCATGACTCTTTGCTATGTCTGCAGTTGCACGGTTCCTGCCTTGTGTTTGGTTTTCTCTCTCTAATCATGACTCTTTGCTATTTCAGCAGTTCCTGCCTTGTGTTTGCTCTCTCTTGTAATGTCGCTTTTCTGTCTGCAATTTGAAAGTTTCTGCTTTATGTCTGGTTTTTGCTCTCTCTAATGGTGCCTCTTTGTGATACCTGAAGGAGAATTGCTGCCTTCTGTTGAGTTTTTCATTTCCCTTCAATTGCTTGACATCTTATCTGCACCATTTCTCTCCTCCAGGTGGACCCACAGGCTGCGGACTGGGCTCAGCACCAGCAGCTCCTGAAGAGGCCAGGCTGCAGGCCCTTCAGGTGGTTTCTGTCCACCATTCTCCCTGAGCTGAGGCCTCCTGAGAACAGGATCTGACCTCTGCAAGGTGAGGCAGACCCAGCCAGCTGCTCCACACTATAGATGCTGGTCCTGCGGTGTGTACTTTTACTCCAGACCTTCAGGGTTTCCTCCTGAGGAATACAAGGTCTTTACCATGTATTGCCTCGTGGGTGATACAAAGCAGCTTGAAGGTAGATCTTCTAGCAGCTGGTAGCCAGTGGAGAGCATTCATGCGAGATCTGGGCTCATTCCTTTACATATGGGAGTAGTCCAACAGAAGCAGGATCAGTCCTTTTCATTGGCTTCAGGTACTGTAAATCACATCTTAGATCTGGCCAGATTAGTGTTTCTCACTCACCCTCGTGCTATTGGGTGTTTGGTGAAACACTCTACCTCCTAGAAAGTTCTTGTTCTTTAATGCTTAAGGGACTATTTTACATCAAGTACTCTGACCATCATACTTCTGTCACAGACAATTCTGAATCGCATACATGCTTAGCATACATAATCTCCTATGCAGACAACACTCAACTGATCCTCTCACTCGCCGAAGACCCCTCTAATACCAAAACCAACATCTGAGACGCCATGAACATCGTAGCAAAATGGATGAGAGACAACTGTCTCTAACTCAACTAAGACAAAACTGAAGAACTGATGTTCGGGAAGAACACCTCCACAAGGGACCATAGCTGGTGGCCCGCAGAACTCAGACTTACACCCACACCGACCGACCATGCACGCAACCTCAGCATCATCCTCGACAGCCAACTGACCATGAAACGGCAAGTCAACGCAGTCGCCTCCTCCTGCTTCCACACACTGTGCATGCTCGGCAGAATCTTCAGATGGATCTCAACCAACACCAGAAAGACCATCACTCAGATCCTCATAATCAGCCGCTTCGACTACTACAACACCCTTTGCGCCAGCATTTTCACACAGCTCCTCAGAAGACTCCAAGCCATACAGAACGCTGCAGCCAAACTCATCCTGGACCTCCCCAAACGAAACCAGGTCACCCCACCTGACAGACCTCCACTGGCTCCCCATTCAGAAGAGATGCCAGGTAAAGATCCAAAGAGGGCTTGGTAGACACCTACAAGGCCCTCCATGACCTAGGACCTCCCTGCATCAGCCACTGTCTGAACTTCTACCAACCCTCTAGACACCTGTGCTCCTCTTCACTCACCCTCGCTAGGAGAAGGCGCAGCGGTGGCTGCGCCTTCTTCTACATCACTGCCAATACCTGTAACGACTTTCCCCTCCAGCTTCATACCGCCCCATCCCTGGTATACTTCAGAATGAGACTCAACACCTGGCTCTTCAACAGAGACACGGCGCTCAGATACCCCCAGGGGTGACAGTGTTGGGCTTTAAAGATGCTGTTTAATTGATTGAAAACAATTTTTTCTTTTACTGCAGCAAGCATTTTTGAATACTTCTGCCATGACTTCGGTATGTGCCTGACTCTAACATGGCCTCCTAGTTGCTTTTTATCATACAGCAAATACAACACCACCATAACCAATTCCACAACCACCAATTCTACCAATACCACAACATCACCAATACCCACCAAGACCACTAGACATCTCTAACTATACTGCCACCAGTACAGACAGAAGCCGTACCATCATAAAAACCACCAGCATCAATACCACCAACCATCACCGATGCCACACCACCATCACTATCACAACCACCAGTACAGACAGCCGCAGTACCATCACAAATACCACCACCATTACCACCAACTACCAAAACCACCACCAATAGCACACCGTAACCACAATATACCATCCCAAAATAACACTGCCAATACCAGCACCACTAGGCCAGGTTTTAATGTGCTATTACATGGAAACGCCATTTCTGCATGCCTGTGTTTTGCATGTCTATCTACTTAAATCCAGGCCTGTTGACTTTGCCATTGCTTGTTTTAAATGTTTCTACACCTATCTGCCATGTCCCTTGCACATCCAACACAGCCATAGACTGACGGTTCAAGGAACAAATGTGGCTGTTTGTCGAGGATGGATTCTGATAATGTCTATTGAATCATGTTCGACATTTTCTAAGGAAAAGTCGACTCCTCCCGATAGCCGTGGTGCTACCCTGCACTTAATAGTACATAGGAAGTCTCTTATTTAATCCTTCCCCCACGAAGGAAGGAGAAAAACACAAATAAAATATAATGGGGCGTTGCAATGTTCTCTGACATCTTGAGTCAGCTTGTATTACTCTATTCGGATAATGTTCTTCTGTTTTCAAAGACTATTTCTGAGAGCTGGTGAGTCCGATTCTGGCAAGGAATCGGCAACATCATTTGTACTGTTGACCGTGAAATTTGGGCTTGAGAAAAAACAGCTGAATGTGTTGGATTTACATTGAATGCTTCTGGCGTTTCCATGGATCCCAAGATGGTTTCCGCCATTTTGGATTGGCCGTCGCCTTCTAATGCTCCATGTGCAGAGTGTGTCATCTTATCCTTCCCAAGGATGTGCCAAAGTTTAGTATCCCATTCATATATGCCTGGGCGGTCGCAATACCCTTCTTCACCAGACGCAGCTGCTTTGCACAGTCAGTGGGATGACCAATGTGGACAGTCCCTTACGACGACCCCATTTTATAGATTGTCGCTGATTTTTGATCCTTTGTAGCTGGAGATTCTGCTGGATTTCTCCTGGACATGACACATGACTCTTCCTCCTCTTCAATGTTTGGTGCCTTTCTATCCATCTCTGCATTAATCTTTATCTACAATCAAGAGCTGTAAGTCTGCCAAGGGGGCTTTTGACTCTTTGTGCTTTTCCCTCTGAACTGGGGCCCTCTTAAGAAGACCTTGATCCTTCTTAGGTACAAAGAACAAAGGTGCCGGAGCAGGTGATGAAGATGATGCAATAGTCTATTCCCACAATTCTCCTGCAACTAGACCAAAGAGTAAATATGGCCAAAAGGAGCAATAGCACCGGGTTCGATTGATGTAGTGTAATCCCCTCTGCATGTAATTCCATATGTAGGGAATGAGAGCAAACTTTAGGCTGAGAAGAAACTGTAGGATAATCCTTGGACTACAGTAAATGTAAATGTGTATAGTATTTATATAGCGCACTTCTACCCAGAGGCCTCGTAGCGCTGTACTCATACCGCTGTGGAACCCTTCCTGGCTTTCCCTGTGAGGTGTCCACTCCTGGGCACCCCCAAGGTGAAGCCAGGCATCCGAGCGCTGCTGGGGCCGTTGTGAAGATTAAGCAAGCTATTGCCCAGAGTCACAGAGTGGGACCCATGATTAGAATAGGCACCGAGGCGAGAATTATCAAGTCCGAGGAAATTGAGCCCACGACCCGCCTCGGTGGGTATTGAACCCTGGTCCCGGGCTAGACCTCTGCATCAGGGTCTGCCGCTCTAACCATTGAGCCACACTTATCCACGTAGCACTGCCATGGGATTGGCCACCATCCCATTGGATATAGAACCCATAATCTCATCTCTGGGGACCAGCAGCTTTCAGAAGCATAACACGGGCCCTGGCACAACTGGGATGAGAAACAGAGAGCTGGGGTAGACTAATTCACATGTGGGTAACATCTCAGTAACAAAGAGATTCCAAAAATGAATGCCTAACTGTGCTATTTCCCGCTTTGTGTGTCCACAGGTCTCTCGCCAGCAACAGTCAGGGACTGCATCTTCCAGGATTCTGAGTGCATGGACGCGCTCAAAAAGAGGACGCCATGCCCGCGGAGTGGGACGCGCGCGGCGAAGCGCCCGTGCCGTGCCCGTGGCAAAGCTCGAGAATTGTAATTATTCTCCTGGTGGTGACGCACATTGCTAACCCAATCATGAGTAATCCTGCAGTGAGTAAATGTAAGGGATATTTACAACAAGGGGTGGTGAGGGACAGAGTCTCTGAATTAAGCAGAATACTCTCACCCAGTCAAGAGATCAGGGCTAGATCCAACACCGTTTTTTAGCTCATTGCACCATCCCAGTTTCAGAACCTGGCTGTATGCAAATTAGTCTGTCCCTGGCCCAGTGCATCAGGGGAACAGGGCAGACCAGACTACAAAAGCCAATTCTTACACTGGGAAGGAAACAAGCTTCCGGGGACCGGTTTCTGGCATTACAGCCGTCTTCGGCCCGGCTTGCTTGAATCCTGATGGTGCAATGAGCAAGGGACTCATGTCTGAGTATACCCTTCCACGCTTAGGGTGGACAAAAATATTTACAACAAGGGGTGGTGAGGGACAGAGTCTCTGAATTAAGCAGAATACTCTCACCCAGTCAAGAGATCAGGGCTAGATCCAACACCGTTTTTTAGCTCATTGCACCATCCCAGTTTCAGAACCTGGCTGTATGCAAATTAGTCTGTCCCTGGCCCAGTGCATCAGGGGAACAGGGCAGACCAGACTACAAAAGCCAATTCTTACACTGGGAAGGAAACAAGCTTCCGGGGACCGGTTTCTGGCATTACAGCCGTCTTCGGCCCGGCTTGCTTGAATCCTGATGGTGCAATGAGCAAGGGACTCATGTCTGAGTATACCCTTCCACGCTTAGGGTGGACAAAAATATTTACAACAAGGGGTGGTGAGGGACAGAGTCTCTGAATTAAGCAGAATACTCTCACCCAGTCAAGAGATCAGGGCTAGATCCAACACCGTTTCTTAGCTCATTGCACCATCCCAGTTTCAGAACCTGGCTGTATGCAAATTAGTCTGTCCCTGGCCCAGTGCATCAGGGGAACAGGGCAGACCAGACTACAAAAGCCAATTCTTACACTGGGAAGGAAACAAGCTTCCGGGGACCGGTTTCTGGCATTACAGCCGTCTTCGGCCCGGCTTGCTTGAATCCTGATGGTGCAATGAGCAAGGGACTCATGTCTGAGTATACCCTTCCACGCTTAGGGTGGACAAAAATATTTACAACAAGGGGTGGTGAGGGACAGAGTCTCTGAATTAAGCAGAATACTCTCACCCAGTCAAGAGATCAGGGCTAGATCCAACACCGTTTTTTAGCTCATTGCACCATCCCAGTTTCAGAACCTGGCTGTATGCAAATTAGTCTGTCCCTGGCCCAGTGCATCAGGGGAACAGGGCAGACCAGACTACAAAAGCCAATTCTTACACTGGGAAGGAAACAAGCTTCCGGGGACCGGTTTCTGGCATTACAGCCGTCTTCGGCCCGGCTTGCTTGAATCCTGATGGTGCAATGAGCAAGGGACTCATGTCTGAGTATACCCTTCCACGCTTAGGGTGGACAAAAATATTTACAACAAGGGGTGGTGAGGGACAGAGTCTCTGAATTAAGCAGAATACTCTCACCCAGACAAGAGATCAGGGCTAGATCCAACACCGTTTTTTAGCTCATTGCACCATCCCAGTTTCAGAACCTGGCTGTATGCAAATTAGTCTGTCCCTGGCCCAGTGCATCAGGGGAACAGGGCAGACCAGACTACAAAAGCCAATTCTTACACTGGGAAGGAAACAAGCTTCCGGGGACCGGTTTCTGGCATTTCAGCCGTCTTCGGCCCGGCTTGCTTGAATCCTGATGGTGCAATGAGCAAGGGACTCATGTCTGAGTATACCCTTCCACGCTTAGGGTGGACAAAAATATTTACAACAAGGGGTGGTGAGGGACAGAGTCTCTGAGAATTGGCTTTTGTAGTCTGCAATGAGCTAAAAAACGGTGTTTGATCTAGCCCTGATCTCTTGACTGGGTGAGAGTATTCTGCTTAATTCAGAGACTCTGTCCATCACCACCCCTTGTTGTAAATATTTTTGTCCACCCTAAGCGTGGAAGGGTATACTCAGATGTGAGTCCCTTGCTCATTGCACCATCAGGATTCAAGCAAGCCGGGCCGAAGACGGCTGAAATGCCAGAAACCGGTCCCCGGAAGCTTGTTTCCTTCCCAGTGTAAGAATTGGCTTTTGTAGTCTGGTCTGCCCTGTTCCCATGATGCACTGGGCCAGGGACAGACTAATTTGCATACAGCCATGTTCTGAAACTGGGATGGTGCAATGAGCTAAAAAACGGTGTTGGATCTAGCCCTGATCTCTTGACTGGGTGAGAGTATTCTGCTTAATTCAGAGACTCTGTCCATCACCGCCCCTTGTTGTAAATGTAAGGGAGCCAAGGATACATTGGATGCCTTCATCACGAGGGCGGAAACATTCCTTTGCCATGAGATTGAACTAACGGAGACACGGCTTACTTTAGATCCTTCATCTTTGCAGAGGCGTTCCTCACTAGGCATGCATATCCCGGGATGTATAATTCAACATCAAATTTGTCCACTTCCCATCATTCAAGGGACGGCACAGGTTACCCCGGATACTTCGGTCCCCCTACATGATGAATTAATAGCACCACATATGGAAACTCCCGGTGGGTTTAGTATATCCTCTAGGACCCGGACTTCCAATCTCCCTTTAGTGGGCACGAAAGCAAAGGCACCTGTGAGCCGCAAGTATGGTGTGGGTCCCCAGAAGCCAAAACAAAAAAAGGGGCCTCGTGCAACCATGTGGTGGAGACCTGTTCCATTGGAACACAGACTATGGATGTCCTCCCCTCAACGCCGTTCTTTATTCGGGAGGATAAAACTGTTTCACAATATCGACATCTGCACTATTTGCCAGTTTGTGTCCAACAGCGATTAATCACTGTGGCTGCATCATTGAACATGGCTATTTGTTCTCTTGATAATATTGTGAAACTTATGCTTTAAGACATAAGCCTAATGTTGTCCAATGGTTGATTGATGTGATTTGCACTCTATTTTTCTCCTTTATCCTCACTCTAATCACGAATACCCACACCCTCTTCCCTTACCCCCTAGAGGCACGGTAACTTTGATATTGTTGGAATAATGATATATATGTATAATCAGTGTGATTAAATAACACTGATTATTGTTTACAATACATATTTGTCTCTATTAATTTTTACTATTGTGTATGTTGGCTTTGAAGAATTGTGCACTGGGAGAACTTTGTACGATATAAATGTGAAGCGCCCACCCGGACCTAACAAATGCTGTGTAACTTGAAGTAAAAGATACACAATTGATGGACGGAATGCAGAACAAATCAAAACATTCAACCCCTGTCAATAGATCTGGGTTGAATCCATCATTCTTTTGCTCACCATGCCACCCCAGTTTAGACCTGGCCATATGCAAATCAGTCTTGACCCTGTGCCTCATGGGAACAGTCCAGCCCGAACTGCCAAGCCAGGTCCTCCCTGTACTGGAAACAAGTATCCTAGGACCGGTTTCGGGGTTTCACCCCTCTTCATCCAGGATAGCCAGTGGATCCCCCCACCCAGCATCACCCAACATTACGCAAAAAAGATCAGGGCGTACAATGTCCAACACCTTCCTGGGCCTGTGATGAAGACCCCAGCCCGTAGGATCTGAAGCGACCCAACAGGGAGCCACCACCTCCGACATCGCCCTGCTGCTGAAGGAGAACAGGAGAGGATATGTCCATATGCCAAGGCAACCTCAGTCCGCAGAGCCCGACTGGCCCTGGGCTCGCCAATTGGAGCGGGATCTGTGGCGCCTCACAGCAGTGTCCCTTCCCTGCTGACCACTCCGATGTGAGCCCTGCGAGGAGTCCAAGTCCATATGAATCAGCGAGTGTGGCTTGAGGTTATGCTTCTCATCCGTCCACGCGAATACCTCCTCCGGGGTGTCAAAGAAGAAAGTCTTGGCACTGTAGATCACTTTCATCTGGGCAAGAAACAACAGTGCATAGGATAAGTTCAGCTCTCTGAGCCATCTCTTGGCCGCCACAAAGGATTGACGCTGCTGCTGGACCGTCTGGTATAGTCAGGGAAGACCATGATGGAGTGAGAATAAAAGGTCATTTTGTCTTTATGGAGCCAGGCATACCAAAGGATGGCATCTCGATAGGCATAGTTGAGGAGCCGGGCGATCACCGGCCTCAAGCGCTCCCAGGGAGGCAGCTTCTTGATCAGAGGGTGGTGGGCCCTCTCGATCACAAAGCAGGGAGACATGGCCTCTGGTGGCAGCAGCACTTTAAGACAGCCCGAAAGGAAGTCATCCATTGATGTCCCCTCACAGCCTTCCGGAAAACCCATCAGGCGAATATTGTTGCGGCAGGCCCTAACCACCGCATCTTCAACCCGCGATGCCAGCTCCTGGGAGACCACGGCGAGTTTGTCTACTTTCTTCTGAAGGATGGATACAGTGTCTTCTACTGTGGAGACCCTTGTCTCTGCATCCGTGATTCGGTCCACCGCCATCTGAAGATCCTGATGAAGAAACAACACCTCGGAGCCGACAGCCCCGATCTGGGCGACTGGTTGATCCTTCCCAGCGGGTGTGGTGGTGTAGTGATCCATGGTGTTCTGTTTGGAGGCCACCGCACCATGCTTGTCCTTGCCCATGGCAACCGGAGGAGCGGACCGAAGGGGCCCGCACTGGGTTGGCCACCGCAGAGAGTAGATAAGTAGGGGGAGGCCGATAGAGGATGGCAGGTAGTCAGTAGTGGCGAGAGTCACTCAACTCCAGGTCCGAGCTCAGGGTGCCTTCCCTGCGCCTCCAGCATTTGCACCCACAGGGAGCCCTGAGCGGTATGCAGGAGAAGCCCTCCAAGGCCCCAGGCGATCCAGGAAGGGCCTGCCTCCAGAGCCCAGGCGGAGCACAATGGAGTCCCTCCTGGGGAGAGCGCAACAGCTGATGGTGTAGTCTGGACACACACAGCCCCAAATCCCCAGGCCCCACGTCGCACCACCCCTTCCCAGGAAGTGGGCGCTGGGGGTAGCAACGGGGCACCACACAACAGAATCTGGGCCACTCACCGCCAAGGCTCCGAATCCACGTGCGGCATCAGCACACAAGCAGAGAGGCAGATGCTCAGCGATGTCCACACAGGCAGGGCACGGATAGTCACCGCCGCAGACCCAGGCCTCATGGTGCACCCCCACATGGTTTCACCCACAGTAGGGGGATCCGTAGCCCCAGGACAGGATGATCGGTCCCAGATGGCGCACAGGGCAGTCTAGGCGATGCCAGCAGCCCCCAAGCACCTGGCCCGACCGGAGCCAACCCAGTCCACAGCCTCCCCAACGTAGGCGCCGGTGCTTACAGAGGCGGGGGAAGGGCCACCACGATGACGTCGCTGCGGCGTTGTGGGCCATCCGCCTGATCCACTCACCCACAGCCGTTCCACAGGGTCCGGATGGTGTCACACACCTACCCGGGGCAGCACAGAGCAGGGCAGCCGCCTCCGCAGTGGTCACTCCCAGTGGCCGCCGCAAGCAGCAGTCACGGCTTCACCCACCTAGCCCGATGCCCAGCGTGTGGCTGCCACCGATCGGGCGCAGCTCCGGGTCCTCTCTGCTCTCCACCACTGCCAAACTCTGCCAAAGGGGTCTCGGTATGCTCCGCGGTGAATGACCTCCGGTAGCGGCAACAGGGGTCAGGATGCAGCAGGATAATGGCCTTGAGAAGGAGCAAACTTGCGGAGCTCTAAGGAGACGTGTCTCCCATGTTCGGCTCCATAGCCACTCCCCCGGATAGTGTTTGTGTAAAAGGATCCCTACCTGGCTGATGATATCAGCAACATAATGAAAGTTTTTAAATAGTGTAAAGGATCAACATTATTTTTAACCTCTTCGGTGCTCATGACAGTTCCCGGCCATCATGAGTCACGGTAGGCGTGTGCTTATGATGGCTGGAAGCTGTCAGAACGTTGCCGCTCACCCACGTGATGTTAATTCCCTCCTGTGTGAGAGAATTAATCAGTGGGTGGAGTTCTGACTGCTCCCGGCCGTCATGAGCACATGCCCACAGTGAAAAGGCCCATAGGAATGAATGGGGAGTTATTCCTTATTTGCGATTAGCAATTTGGATGCGATTTCAAGGGTGCCAGGGGTGTCCAAAGGACACCCTGTAGCACCCCTGAAAAGCAAATGTAGCCAGATGTTGCGCACACACATGTCCAAAGGACATGTGTGTGTGTAACATACCACTCAGAAGTTTGCTATAGTCTGAGTTTTTGCTATTTACCACGAAGTCTGACTTCGTGGTAAATAGCGGCCAGAAATTGCGAATTCGCAAATTGAAAATGGTTGATGAATTGCATTTAAGGAATCTCAAATAGAGATTCCTTAAATGCAATTCCTCGCAAATATGCGATTTCGCAATTAGCAATTTTTGCATTTGGGATGATGAATCCCAAATGCAAAAATCGCAGAAATCGCAGAATCTGGCCCTTTGCGAGCCGTTTTCGGCTTGATGAATCTATTCATTTGTCTTTAATCCTCACATCTCACTTGAGTTTCTATTTTCTCTTCTAGTGGGTGATTGTTTCCTCTGGAAACGAGGCCGGTCCTTGCAGTGGTTCATGCGGTCCTGGTTTCACCTGGTTGCAGCCCGAGGATGTGAAGATCCGCACTGGGTGGGTCCTCAGCGGTTGGACCCACAGTGCCAGGCCCTTGGGTGAGCTTTCTGCCACTACCCCAGCTTCCATGGACCAAGCTGCCCTCTCCTGTGGAAAAGTAAATTTTGCCATGTTCTGTGTCCCTACTCATCCATCATATGTTATGTGTGCATGACCAATATGCATATGTTATTCCCCATGTCCGATTAATGACGCAATTCCAGTTGTGTCCACCTCTAGTATGCTAGTTTCCAGTCCTCGTGAATACTACGAATATCAGGCCTATGTAAAGCTATGTTGCCACGTTTCTCAGTATGCACGTTATTCCATTATAAAGCCCCCGTTTCCAGGCCTCAAAAGGGCCCGGACATCAGATTCAGCTCCTGTCTCCTGAAAGCCTCGCTGAGGAGCGATACAGCCCCCACCTGTATCCTCGACCCTTCACTTACTCCCTGCCTCGCAGTGCCCGGTGCAGCTTGGTTCTGCCTCTGAGTCTGCCAAAAGTATGTTATAGTTCCAGCTATCAGTTCAGTCCTCCTTCTCTGCATTCCTAAGCTACTGAACTGCATCAATAGTTTCCGTCATTGTCTAGCCTATTCGGCTCCACGTTAGAGAAATACTGTATTAATGGTCATTTAATATTCTTCATCACGCACTACATATAGAATAATGCATGGTCCAGTCTTAGAGTCAAGTTAGCTTTTCCCCTCATGACTTCTAGTTTATATCCACATGTTCCCTAAACACCAGATACCAGATAGGGTTTAGGTACATGTCGCTCCGACCCTCCAGACTTTAGTCTCTGCTCCTAGCACAGAGTTCGTAGCCCCCAGCTTCTCCTAGTAATACGTCATTGCCAGTTTTCGCGCACCATTAGGTTAGAGGTCCCGGCTCCTTAGGTAGCCCCCTCCTATGTTTCCGCCCATTCATGACATATTCTGTTACGTTTGCACCACATGTCTATGTACACGCCCAGTTACACCTACCTTTACTGTTATCTCTCGCGACTGCTACGCGTCACGCCTTCTGCTCCACCCACTGTTACGCCTACTGCAATGTAATGCTATGTGTTTGCGCTATGTATATAAGTCAATGTATTGTTATTAAAAGTTAGCGCGCTCATCCCAGATCAAGCCCCGGCAGCTGCTGGGCCCCAGTTGTCCTGCTGGGCCCTGTCACCTCTGTTCCTATGCAGGTTGTCCTGATCCTGTCCTTATGCTGTAATAAACCTGCAGAAACTCCTACTACCTCGAATCTTGACTCTTATTTTATTGAGCTATCTGTTATTCATTCATTCATTCAAAAATAGATCCGGTATTATTTATTTATATACCACATAATGGCGCCCGAATAGGGACTTGCCCTTTCCCCACGCCGACCCCCTGACCCTCTGCAGTCGTGACGGAACTCTTCTGCGCAGTGGCAGATATTTCTGCTCAAGTATCCCTCAGGCCCACGGAGGAGACGGAGGAGGCGGTCCAGCATCCAAACGAGACGGTGGAGGAACGCGGCGAGTCCCGACCAGAGCCCAAGCCGAGAGTCCAAGGTCCGAGGTATCCGGAGGCCCACCCGTAACTGAAGTCCGAAGTCCGAAGTTCGTCGTCGTAGCAGTCCAGTCCCGTCCGAGGCCTTCCGTTCCGTGCTGCCCGGTGAGTACCATTGCTGGGGTAGTATCTAGACAGGGTCAGTCTAAATTGACTCCTGGTCCGTGGGTTGGTGGTGCCCAGACTCACAAACGAAGTGTTCACCTAGGTGGATACAGGTCTTGATGCGTCCCTTTATGGGACCGGTATGTTCCGTACTGTTACAGCAGTGCATCCAGTAACTCTAGTCTGTTCCGTTCTCGAGAAAATCTGTTCTGTTTCTGTTCTCAGTATTTTCAGGTAGTATTCTGTCCGAACTGTTATGTTATGATGTTGTTCAATGTATTTCCAATATCGTGGTATGCCTGAATTGTTTTCCCAATTGTTATTGTTCTTTGTGTATTGTATTGTGTTTCGATTCAAGTTTACAATGCCGCTCCTTTCCAAGTTACGACAGTTAAAAACTAGAAAGGGTTTATTAGAAGAAGCAGTTCCTGTCCCGCCTAGGGACAGTCCAGGTCATTTTATGTATCAGAAACATGGCATAAGCGCCATATTGTATCTAGATTTATGGGTAGAGTATACCAAACAGTTAGAAGAAAAGTATAGATGGCCCGTATCGGGTACATGGGATGCCGAATGTATCATGCGAGTAGAAGAAGCATTATGGAAAAAGAAAGCCAGACAGTCACAGAAAGATGCCATCGAGTTATGGCGTAAAGAAGCGCATAGAAGAACCGAAAAGGAAGTCAGAAAGTCGGAGTTAAGTAGAGAATCCCAGGAACGAGCCCAAGAAAGAGAATTAATCGAGATAGGTGAACAAGTCAAAGCCGAACAGTCAGACAGACAGAGGCATGCCCTTATTAAGGGTATGTATCCTCTTCTTGCCGAGGGCTTGCCAAAAGCGACCCCAGAGGCATCCAGTAATTTCCCGCCGCCATTAGTTCCGACCAAGCTACGTCACAAACAGACCGCAGCTGATATTTTTATTTCGTCCTATTTGGACGACACAGTCCCAGAATATGCAAATCCTGTTCGCGCTCCGCCAGTCCCTGTAAATCAGGCACTTCCCGCTCTTCCAGACACCGGAGTACCTGCTACGGTACCCCCGGTCCAGCCAGCGTTTCAACTTCCCGCTCCGCCACGAAGAATGTCAGTCGACGATTCTAGTCTAGGGGCCGCAGGAGGAGGTCCTCCTCAAACCCCGCCGCCACACAAGCGTTTAACGTTAGCCGAATTACATGCACAAGCATCACAGCGTACGCCTAGATATCAGTCTGTTGCAGAAATAAGAAAATCCCTTGCCGAATGTTGCTATGATCCAGTCCCAGGCGAGGATAATATGGTTTTATATTCATTCCGCGTAAGAAAAGTGACCGAGTATCTAGTCACCTTACCGAATATGAAAGAAGATCTAGACAGAATATATCGTTTCATCCGTACAGGGGATGATCCAGAAAGTATTGGCGAGATTATGTCTCAAAGAAAAGCCGAGATTCAGCTCATGATATTAAAGTTCCTGATCAATTGTCTAATAAGAGAACAAGATTACCCGTCTAAAGATTCCGCCGAGATGAAAATCCTGACAAGGTGGAGTGATAATATAGCCGAGGGTAAGCACAAGACCGTCGGTGCTATGGAGAGTATGTACAAGAAAATTCGTAAAGAAATAATAAGGTTACACGACCAGCGTAAAGCAGCACAAGTAAGCGAGAAAGAAAGTATCTCTGATCCCGAAGAAGAGGAAGACGAGAATCCCGCCAGAATAGCGTATGTAGGAAAATCTAGATTTCCAGATCGCCATTTACGCCTAGAACACAAGTCTATTTGTCATCATTCAGCACCAGAACAAGGTTCTCTAGAACAAGTATTTCAAGCTACCGATCACATTCTGAAATCACGAATCGGTTATAGTGAATTAAGTACCATGCATGAACAAGAACTAGCCCGATCAGCAGTCCGATGGATTACTGATTCTACCACTTTTCCAGACGAAATAGTGGCACAAATGTTTCTGAAATTGCCCCCAGCCGAGCAACGACTGGTGGGTATGTATATGGTCCAGTACCTCATTACTCTGTATGAGTGTCAACACTCTGATCCAGGCCCGTTACACGATATCCTGAACGAGTTACTCCAGTATAGATGGAGAGGTCTAGGTACCGATTTAATTAGTGTCATTCTAGAACAGCGCCACAAATATATAGCGGGGGTGTCCCACTTGTGGGACACCCCCGCGCCGCACGGCCACCAGCTGCTGCGTGTGCCCCTCTGCCCCGTTGTGCCTGACTGCCGAGCCGCCGGCCGCCTTGCGTCTCCCTGTGCGCTCTGCTCCAGCTGTTTTGCCGTAATTTGTGCTTGTCTTTTTTTCCCCCGTAAGTTTTGCCTGTTTTGCCGTAATTTGTGCTTGTCTTTTTTTCCCCCGTAAGTTTTGCCTGTTTTGCCGTAATCTGTGCTTGTTTCTCTTTTCCCCCGTAAGTTTTGCCTGTTTTGCCGTAATTTGTGCTTGTTTTCTTTTCCCCCGTAAGTTTTGCCTGTTTTGCCGTAATTTGTGCTTGTTTTCTGTGACATTGTATTTTCTGTGCTAACGTCTACCCTTTTCCCGCCGCCCTCGCCGCTCTCCCTCCCCGCTTCCCGCCACCGCCAGTTACCCCGCCCCTTTCTCTTTTGTTCCCTCCCCGCTCCCGCCTCCCAGCTGCTCCGCCCACCCGCGCACTTGGCCTTATATGGCGACCGTGCGACGCAGGTGAGTGTGACCCACTTGTGGGACACCCCCGCGCCGCACGGCCACCAGCTGCTGCGTGTGCCCCTCTGCCCCGTTGTGCCTGACTGCCGAGCCGCCGGCCGCCTTGCGTCTCCCTGTGCGCTCTGCTCCAGCTGTTTTGCCGTAATTTGTGCTTGTCTTTTTTCCCCCGTAAGTTTTGCCTGTTTTGCCGTAATTTGTGCTTGTCTTTTTTTCCCCCGTAAGTTTTGCCTGTTTTGCCGTAATTTGTGCTTGTTTTCTGTGACATTGTATTTTCTGTGCTAACGTCTACCCTTTTCCCGCCGCCCTCGCCGCTCTCCCTCCCCGCTTCCCGCCACCGCCAGTTACCCCGCCCCTTTCTCTTTTGTTCCCTCCCCGCTCCCGCCTCCCAGCTGCTCCGCCCACCCGCGCACTTCGCCTTATATGGCGACCATGCGAACGCGCAGCGGTCACGCGCAGCGGGTGCGCCGATTGTGCGCCGAAGGCGCGCCAAAGGTAAGCCCGTCTGCGCCCGTCCGCGACCGGATCGCGACCAGCGCCAGGACCCCTGGTCCCCACCGACGGAAGCCGACCCGACGAACCTACAACGCCGCGGACCTCCTCGCACTCAACGCCGGCCGCACCCCAGGATGTCACCAAGCCGCCCCGAAGCACACCCACGGACCCTTCAGCTGCCACGCCTGCAGGTTCACCTGCATCCGGACCTGCCCTGCACCAGCACTCGCCAAGCCGAACATCAGCAGCAACCACCTCAAGTGCTTCCTGCTCAACACCCGCTCCGTCCACAGACACGCCGTAGAACTCTGGAACCTCCTCGACACCACCGCCCCTGACGTTGCCTTCCTCACCGAGACCTGGATGAACGCCTCCTCAGCCCCAGACATCGCCATCGCCATCCCGGAGGGCTACAAGATCATCCGGAGGGACCGCACCGCCAACCTGACGGGAGGAGGCATTGCCATCATCCACAGAGACACCATCCGCATCACGACCAACACCGACGACACCCTAACCACCGCTGAACACCTGCATTTCCAGATCCACACCGACCCGAAGACCACCCTCAGAGGCACCCTGATCTACCGACCCCCGGGACCACGCACACGATTCAGCGAGGACATCACCGACTTCGTCAGCCCGCATGCCCTCCCCTCCGCCGACTACATCCTCCTGGGGGACCTCAACTTCCACCTGGAGAACAACAGCGACCGCAACACCATCAGCCTGCTCGACAACCTCGCCAACCTCGGACTCAAGCAACTGGTGACCTCCCCCACCCATCTCGCCGGACACACACTCGACGCCGTCTTCTCATCCAGCAAAGACGTCACCTTCAGCCACGCAACAGGACTCCACTGGACGGACCACAGCTGCGTCCACTTCACCTTCAAAAGAACGACGATCCACCACCACCAGCAACAGGCTGCCCGAAGAAGCTGGAACAAGATCACAGCCGACCAGCTCACCGCTTCCCTGAGCCAGCACCCTCCCGCCAGCTCAGCGAACCCCAGCCAGGCCGCCGACAACCTCACGATGTGGATCAACAACTGCGCAGACGAACTCGCCCCTCTGAGAACCCCACCCAGCGGACCCTGCAGCAGAAAAACACCATGGTTCACCGACGAACTCAAGAGCTCCAAGAAGAACTGTCGAGCCCTCGAGAAAGTCTGGAGAAGGGAACCAACCACGGACAACATGACCACCCTCAAGCACGCCACCCGGAAACACCACCAACTGATCCGCGCCACCAAGAAAAATACATACAAGGACCGGCTGGACAACAACGCACACAACTGCAAGGAACTCTTCAACATCGTGAAAGAGCTCTCCAACCCTAACGCCGCAAACAACGACATCACCCCGTCGCAAGACCTCTGCAACTCCCTCGCGTCCTACTTCCACAACAAGATCGCGGACATACACAACAGCTTCAGCAACCAACCAACGGAAGCCACAACCGCAACAACGCCACCCACCACCACCCTCCGCACCTGGACTCCGATCAGCACCGAAGACACCATCCGCACAATGAACTCCATCCACTCCGGATCTCCGACCGACCCCTGCCCTCACCACGTCTTCAACAAGGCCGACGCTGTCATCGCACCCCACCTGCGGGACATCATCAACACCTCCTTCAACACCGCCACCTTCCCGGAGAGCTGGAAGCACGCCGAACTCAGCGCCCTTCTCAAGAAACCCACAGCAGACCCCACCGACCTCAAGAACTACCGTCCCATCTCGCTCCTCCCGTTCCCGGCCAAAGTCATCGAGAAGACCGTCAACAAACAACTGGCCGCCTTCCTCGAGACGAATGGATCCCTCGACCCCTCACAGTCTGGCTTCCGAGCGAACCACAGCACCGAGACCGCCCTCATCGCCGCCACCGATGACCTTCGAACTCTGATGGACAACGGGGAAACAGCGGCCCTCATCCTCCTGGACCTCTCCGCGGCTTTCGACACTGTCTGCCACCGCACCCTAGTACAGCGCCTCGGCAACATCGGAATCCAGGACAAGGCACTGGAATGGATCACCTCCTTCCTCGACGGAAGAACACAGAGAGGCCGTCTACCACCGTACAAGTCAGAGGCCACCGAAGTCATCTGCGGCGTACCCCAGGGATCCTCGCTGAGCCCAACCCTCTTCAACGTCTACATGAGCCCCCTCGCGACCATCGCACGCCAACACAACCTGAACATCATCTCCTACGCCGATGACACCCAGCTGATCCTCTCCCTGACCAACGACCCCGACGCCGCCAGAGCCAACCTGCACGAAGGGATGAGAGAGGTAGCCGAATGGATGACGACCAGCCGCCTGAAACTGAACTCAGACAAGACGGAGGTCCTCATCCTGGGCTCCTCGCCCTCCGCCTGGGACGACTCCTGGTGGCCCCCCGCCCTGGGCACCGCACCCAAACCGACGGACCACGCACGCAACCTGGGCTTCATCCTGGACTCCTCCCTCTCCATGACCAGACAAGTCAACGCCGTCTCCTCGTCATGCTTCAACATCCTGCGCATGCTACGGAAGATCTTCCGGTGGATCCCCACCGAGACCAGGAAGACTGTCACCCAGGCCCTCGTCACTAGCCGACTGGACTACGGCAACGCCCTCTACGCCGGAACCACCGCCAAGCTCCAGAAGAGACTCCAGCGGATCCAGAACGCCTCAGCCAGACTCATCCTCGACATCCCACGAAACAGCCACATCTCCGGACACCTGAGAGACCTGCACTGGCTCCCGGTCAACAAGAGAATCACCTTCCGCCTCCTCACCCACGCGCACAAAGCCCTACATGACCAAGGCCCGAGCTACCTCAACAACAGGATCAACTTCTACACTCCCACGCGCCTCCTCAGATCAACCAGCCACGCCCTCGCCGCCGTCCCCCGCATCCGAAGAGCGACAACAGGAGGAAGGTCCTTCTCCCACCTGGCTGCCAAGACCTGGAACTCACTCCCGTCCGACCTGCGCCTGACCCAAGACCACCTCTCCTTCAGGAAGAAGCTCAAGACCTGGCTGTTCGAGCAGTAACGGCACCCCCCCCCTCCCAGCGCCTTGAGACCCTACGGGTGAGTAGTGCGCTATATAAATGACTTGATTGATTGATTGATTGATTGAACGTTCCTGAACCCGCATTTTGTTCATGTCTCACCCCCAGAAAGTAAATCATTCTACATAGACAGACAGAATCCGTTACGAGAAGTCCACCCAGTCCAAGGGGCGGGTGGCGTAATGCAACGAGTGTTTGTATACACTCCAATATCAAAGATGGAACTTCTTGAAATGAAGAAATTAATTCCCTGTCATGACAAAGATCCAGCAGGGTTCCATAGAGAATTAAAAGACATGCTCCGTATGGGAGAATACACTTACCCAGATATCATTAAAATGTTAAAAGTCCTGCTGCCCGCAGGGGTATATGAAAAGTTAAAAGAAAAAGAATGGGAGGTGGGAGAGAAAAAGATCGATTGGGCAGCTCTAGAAGCTGAAGACAAGGCACGAGTACCAGGTACCGGTCTCGGAGATAAATGTAAAGAATTACCAGAATTACTGATTCAAGTTTTACCCAGATTATTGACAACTAGGAAGGAAGACTGGGATGCAATCTCAGCCTGTAAACAGAAACAAGATGAAGATATTAGTGATTTTTATTCTAGATTTGAGAAATGTTTCAGTATCAATAGTGGTCTCAAGACAAGTAGTGAGTCATACCCTCATCTTTTTGTTACCAAATTAGTCGAGAATTCAAGTCCACAAATTAAAAATCGAGTTTTGAAAGTCGAAAGCACCTGGCAAGCAAATACTCCGTCCCAGATGCTCCAGATGCTTCAGTATCACCAGAATAGAATTAGGGAAGAGCAAGAACACGAGAGAAAACGTATAAAAGATACGAAAATGAAAGTGCTAGTTGCACAATCTGTTCCTCAAGACAGTCAGAAGAGGGGTCCGAATCAAGCCAGTCATCCTGCAGCTCCCGTTAAAGGGAACTGCAATTATTGTAAACAGCCAGGTCATTTTATAAACGAGTGTGCAGTTCTGAAACATAACATAGCTACTGGTAAGACTAAAGAAAGACCACGTCCGCCTAGACAAGAACAAGTTTCACAGATTCCTCAGTCACAGAATGCACAACAGACAGTTCCCGCACCGCAGCCTATTGCTGCAACACAGCACGTTACATCGCAGATGTATCAGTATGCACAGTCTGAGTATCCAGAGTACCAGCCATATTCATGAAACAGCCTAGAGAGGGAGGTAGGCTTGCCTCTCATCGAGATACCTGTAGATCAAGAAGGTCCCTATGTTCACAGTCAAGTATTAGGGAAAGACAGAAAGTTTTTGATCGATACAGGGGCAAGTAGGACCACAATTAGTCACGCCGAAGTTCCAGGGGCTCCGCTCTCAGGCTCAAGAAATGTTTCCCTTGGATTTTCAGGAAAGCCAATAGTTAATGAGATATCAAAGCCAGTCACTCTAGAAGTAGGTCCATTGTCCCGCACTACTGATCTGTTACTTACTAAGTCATGTCCAGAAAATCTGTTAGGCATTAAGACACTGAAAGAGTTAGGTGCAGTTATTTGCTGTTCCCCAGAGGGAATACGTCTGTTCCTACGTGACTTTAAGGGTCACTATGTATTACGAGATTTTGATTCCAGATTGTCTAATGTTCCGCAGCATTTATGGGCGCAAGGTCCAACTGATGTAGGTTACATGCAAATCACACCCCATCGTGTGACTCTCAAACCAGGTGTAGTGTTACCACGAATCAGACAGTACAGATTGCCACCTGAGGCTGTAGCAGCCTTATCCAAAATTATTGACGAGCTCATGGCTCAAGGAGTAGTTGTAGAAACTGACTCCAATGTATGTAATTCTCCGATCATTCCAGTCATGAAACGTACTGATCCAAGAGCACCCCCAGTATATCGATTAGTGATTGATTTACGAGAGCTTAACAAATGTATTATTCCTCAGTACCCAGTTGTCCCAGATATTTCTTCCCTGTTAACTGCTATTGATTACGAAGCCATGTTTTTCACTGTCATAGACCTTAAGAATGCATTTTTTAGTGTTCCAATTCATCCAGACAGCCAGTTTCTTTTCGGATTTTGTTTAAATGGAAGGAGCTATATGTTTACACGCGCTCCTCAAGGTTTCACAGAAAGCCCTAGTATTTACAGTCAAGCACTCAAGCGACAACTAGACAACATTCACATGCCAACTGACACTGCCCTGCTCCAGTATGTCGATGATCTACTGATCACAGCCCGTTCTGAACGTGACTGCGAGCGAGCGTCACTGACAGTTTTGTATTTCCTTGCCGAGATGGGGCACAAGGTGTCACCTTCGAAGCTTCAATTCTGTGTCCAGCAAGTGGTATACTTAGGACACTTGCTGTCCAAGAGGGGTAGGCAGTTGACACCCGACCGTATCCAGTTAATAGCGAGTCTTCCCCAGCCCAGAACCCAGAAGGAGGTACGTGCCTTTATCGGCCTTACTTCTTATTGTAGACAATGGATTCCTCAGTATGCATTTCTAGCCAAGCCACTGATACAGTTAACGACACAGGAGGCAGCCGTATCGACTGTCCTCCCTTGGACATCTGACCATACACTTAGTTTCAACGAGTTAAAGAAAGCCCTATGTCAAGCTCCAGTTCTAGCTACACCGAACTACAGTAAGCCTTTTACACTTTTCGTTACTGAACGCGAAGGTACAGCATTATCTGTTCTCACACAAGATCAAGCAGGACAATACAAGCCCTGTGCTTATTTTTCGAGCACATTAGATCCAGTCGCCCAGGCGTTGCCTGCGTGCCTCAAGTCAGTTGCAGCCACAGCACTAGCTATCAGACAAAGTGATTCCATAGTTTTAGGACACTCCCTGACAGTACAAGTTCCACACTCCGTAGAAGTTCTTTTAAACAGAACACAAACACAGCACTTGACAATTGCACGTTTAACAGGTTATGAATTGACACTGTTCCAGCCACACATAGAAATTAGACGCTGCAACGTCCTGAATCCTGCTACACTGTTACCATCAGTTAATTCAAATCCAGACACACATGACTGTGTGGAAGTAGTTAACATTACGACAAAGCCAAGACAAGACCTGACAGACATTCCGTTACCAGATCCTGACCTGACACTTTATGTGGATGGTTCATGTATGAGAACTAGTACAGGAGAACTAGTCGCCGCGTATGCAGTGACTACTGACACCGAAGTTATTGAAACACACCGTATTGATACCCTGTCCGCTCAAGCAGCAGAGCTAGTCGCTCTGACACAAGCCTGTATACACGCCAAGAACCTGAAAGTTAATGTTTACACAGATTCACGTTACGCATTCGGAGTTGTACACGACTTCGGAGTGCTCTGGCAGGAGAGAGGTTTCATGACTTCTCATGGAACCAAGATTCAGCATGGTCTCCTTATTCAAGCCCTGTTAGATGCCATACATTTACCGACATCTATTGCTATCATGAAGTGCAAAGCACATACGAAAGTTACTGACATTATTTCTCAAGGTAATGATCTAGCAGATCGCACAGCCAAGCTTACAGCACAGACTCCAGACATTCCAGTTAACATGACACATACTCCAGATCCGACTACATGCATGACAGTTAAGGACCCTACACAAGACGTCATAGATATACAGTTACACGCTACTCCCGATGAAATCAAGAAATGGTCTGAACAAGGAGGGGTCCAGACAGATCAAGGATGGTTAACGAAGGGTAGAGCCACATGGTTTCTCCCCGATTCTATGGTTCAAGTCATTATCAATACCGCACATAGTCCAGCACATTTAGGAGAAAAAGCTATGTTAGACAGTATCCAGAACATTTGGTTCAACAAGCATTTACGAGCTGCAGCCAAGCAGAAAGTCCGTACCTGTATGATATGTTGTCAGTTTAATCCAGGTAAAAGTGTCCCGGTGGAACAAGGTGGTTTCCAGCCCCCTGACCACCCTTTTGAGGTCCTCCAGATGGATTATATTCAGATGGAGCGATGTCGAGGTTTCAAGTATGTCCTTGTAGTTGTATGCGCTTTGTCCAGATGGACAGAAGCATATCCAGTCCCAGATTACACAGCCGCGACCACTGCCAAGCAGTTGGTTCGTGAATTCTTCCCTAGATACGGACTCCCTAGAGTCGTATATTCTGATAACGGTCAGCCATTCTCCTCAGAGTTAATGAAGCACGTTTCCCTTTTGTTAGGATACCAGTGGAAGTTCCATTGTGTACGCCATCCTGAAGCAGCCGGTCTAGTCGAGAGACATAATCAGACCCTGAAAATCCGTATTGCCAAAGTTTGTAAAGAAAAAGGTGTGGACTGGCTAGTAGCTCTGCCAGTCGCTTTGTTTTATATGCGCATGGTCGCACATTCCAGATCAGGTCTGTCCCCGTATGAGGTCGTATTCGGCCGCCCCCCTAACATGTGGGGTACTCCTAGACCCCGAAGTATTACCGATGTTTCATGTAATATGCTGACAGATTACCTAGCTTCCTTGATGTCTGCCCTCAACTCATGTCGTTCACAGGTTGCCGCCGCATTTCCAGACAATACCGAGGTGGCACCGCACGAGATCGTTCCAGGCTCCTTGGTGATGATCAGAAATTTTGACAGATCAAGTCCGCTGGAACCACGTTGGAAGGAGCCACGTCAGGTCCTCTTGACCACCCGTACTGCCGTCAAGTTGGAAGGCAGGAAGGGGTGGGTCCATCTTTCTCATGTAAAACTTTTCAATGGATTGAAACCCGTCTCCAAGAACATTTCCCAGGATTCTCAGGATTTTAAAAACTGTCAAGATATTGTTTTAAAGGACTGTCCCGCAAAAGACATTACTACAACCCCTCCCTGGTTAGAGAAAACTCCGCAGCAGGAGTATAAGTTAAAGCTCAGGTCTAGTAAAATAAGTCAGTCAGTTTGATTGTATAAGTCCTCCCCTAGGTGAAACGGTTAGATTGTTTCTGACATGAATAAAATAGACCCCCATAGTGAGAGAGTCAGTAATAACTCAATTCAATGTATCGTTTTTCTGAGTTTCATATTATTCATCAGCATTTTGATTTCCTGCACCAGCTATGCGTTCTATCTGTATTTTCCAGTTCCTCATGTAAATATGTCTGCTAATGCTACAGTAGAGCACACGTTTAGTGATCTGCCTCCTCACGAATATTCTTACCGCCTCGCTATGCGTAACAACACATTTATCCGTATGTTACATTATTCACACCAGACCAGCAATGCCACTAATTGTTGGGTGTGTGGTCGACTCCCCCCTTTCCAGACACCGAAGGGAGTTCTGCCACTCTTTCCTTATCCATTCTCACATAATGGTTCGTGTGGAGCATGGTCCACGTTAACGTCATCCTCAACAGATATGTCTTTTCTTAACAGTACATGTTTCCCAGACAAGCAAGGTCTCCCCCACAGAACAGGTTTAGATCTAGAAAATGAAGTATATAATTTAGGTAATTATTCGTCGAATTTCATGGTCCTGAATGTTCAGTCTGATACTACTCCAGACTTACCTGCTATTTCAGTACTACCTGTCAAAGGCGAATTATGTGTCCGTAGTTATGGTTCCATACATGTAGGTCATAGTGAATGTACTACTGTTATCCAGTATAGTGACAGTGGGAAATCTGTTTTCAAAGCTTCACGTCATTCTTATTTTATTTGTGGTCAAACTGCATATGTTCGTCTGCCCCTCGATTGGGAGGGAACCTGTTACATTGCCTTCCTACTGCCACCTGTTTTCCTAGCCCCATCTGATTATCACCGAAACACACATCTAGTACACATTAGACATAGAAGGGAGTCCCCAATTGTCGATTATACTGAAACTACTCTAGAACAGTATACAGATTTCAATAAAGGTTTCTTCTTCTTTGTAGGACCTGTCCAGAATAGTAAACTGATCCGTAGGTTAACAAGAACCCTTGAAGCTGTAGTAAATGAGACTGCCTCTGCTCTAGGTAACTTAACCGAAGAACAATCTGCTATGAGATTTGTCGTTTTGCAAAATCGTCTCGTCCTTGACGTCATACTGGCCGATAGGGGCGGGGCCTGTAGAGTCATCGGATCTAGTTGCTGTATTTTCATTCCAAATAACGCGCCGTCTGTTTATTCAGCTATAATCAGACTCCATAAAATTGCCCATCTGTTACACCAAGATCCAGGCACCTGGACATGGTCCGGTTGGTTCTGGAATATAATTTCCGCATGGGGATGGAAAGTCCTGTCCTTTCTAGGTATTGCAGTAGCGATCATATTTAGCTGCTGCCTCTGTATACAATGTGGCCCTGCGATTTGCAGCATGTGTGCTACCTCTTGTATTCCTAGTCCCAAGCCCCGTTCTAAATCCCGTTCCAAGACAATTCGAGACGAGCAAATGGTACTGTATGAAATGATAGATGGTATCATGAAAATTGATGTTTCCTGATGGAAACGTAGTGACAAGGAGGGAATGTGGAAAAGTAAATTTTGCCATGTTCTGTGTCCCTACTCATCCATCATATGTTATGTGTGCATGACCAATATGCATATGTTATTCCCCATGTCCGATTAATGACGCAATTCCAGTTGTGTCCACCTCTAGTATGCTAGTTTCCAGTCCTCGTGAATACTACGAATATCAGGCCTATGTAAAGCTATGTTGCCACGTTTCTCAGTATGCACGTTATTCCATTATAAAGCCCCCGTTTCCAGGCCTCAAAAGGGCCCGGACATCAGATTCAGCTCCTGTCTCCTGAAAGCCTCGCTGAGGAGCGATACAGCCCCCACCTGTATCCTCGACCCTTCACTTACTCCCTGCCTCGCAGTGCCCGGTGCAGCTTGGTTCTGCCTCTGAGTCTGCCAAAAGTATGTTATAGTTCCAGCTATCAGTTCAGTCCTCCTTCTCTGCATTCCTAAGCTACTGAACTGCATCAATAGTTTCCGTCATTGTCTAGCCTATTCGGCTCCACGTTAGAGAAATACTGTATTAATGGTCATTTAATATTCTTCATCACGCACTACATATAGAATAATGCATGGTCCAGTCTTAGAGTCAAGTTAGCTTTTCCCCTCATGACTTCTAGTTTATATCCACATGTTCCCTAAACACCAGATACCAGATAGGGTTTAGGTACATGTCGCTCCGACCCTCCAGACTTTAGTCTCTGCTCCTAGCACAGAGTTCGTAGCCCCCAGCTTCTCCTAGTAATACGTCATTGCCAGTTTTCGCGCACCATTAGGTTAGAGGTCCCGGCTCCTTAGGTAGCCCCCTCCTATGTTTCCGCCCATTCATGACATATTCTGTTACGTTTGCACCACATGTCTATGTACACGCCCAGTTACACCTACCTTTACTGTTATCTCTCGCGACTGCTACGCGTCACGCCTTCTGCTCCACCCACTGTTACGCCTACTGCAATGTAATGCTATGTGTTTGCGCTATGTATATAAGTCAATGTATTGTTATTAAAAGTTAGCGCGCTCATCCCAGATCAAGCCCCGGCAGCTGCTGGGCCCCAGTTGTCCTGCTGGGCCCTGTCACCTCTGTTCCTATGCAGGTTGTCCTGATCCTGTCCTTATGCTGTAATAAACCTGCAGAAACTCCTACTACCTCGAATCTTGACTCTTATTTTATTGAGCTATCTGTTATTCATTCATTCATTCAAAAATAGATCCGGTATTATTTATTTATATACCACACTCCTGAGAGTTTATTTCAGAGTTATGTGACCGTTTCCTCCATAAGCTTCACTATTAGTTATTTTTGAAACTCTCTCATCCAAAGTGCACTGCACCTTTCCCCCTGTTTGTCTGTCCCTGGATTCTGTGGTGTTGTCTTCTATAAACCCATTCAAGATCTTTGTAAATACTTGTACCCAGGTAAGGGAGCATTCAATGTAACAGAGCTACAGCAGGCTTCTTATGATACTTACAGCATTCTTGAAGAGTCTCTTAGGACATGTCCATTTACATGAATACAAAATTATGAATTGAAAAACTAAAGGAATGCAGGTGTTCTTAATGGATTTTGGTACATTGGTCAAAAGGGTCTCGAATCCACCGAAAGGCTACATCTCCCACCTGCTTTTTGAATATTTTACAGTGTAGAAATAACAATTTGGAGAAACACAGGATCCCAAGAAAGAAAATTGGAGCTATTTGTTTGCTTGTGGAAACTGCAGGTGGACATTAAGAAATCGGATGCTGAGGAGGAGCTACGCTAGCGACCAAGATGGCCGCATAGGCTCCCGGCTCCGCCGACCTCCGCCGGAAGCTCATGAATCCTGACTCCCATCCTGAATTCCCACCGGACTCCCATGCAGCTGAAGTGTGCCTGATTCTAAAGGTGCAATCCCGGAATTTCTAGCTGCTCGGACGACGAAGATACATCGTGCGCCATTCTTGGCCTAACTCAGAGTTGCAGCCAGGGCCTCGAGTTATAACCCGGCCGGGTTGGAGTTGAACAACATCGGCCGCGGGACGTGGGTGGTTCCGGTCTCCCGAAGTGGCATCTTTCTTTTCCGTTTTGGATGGTGACCTGGTGGCAGCTTTCTCCTACAACTACGGCAGCTTTCCATATCGACTGCTTTGACCGGGGATCCGCTGCCCGGATGCCCCGTTGAGCTCCCGGGGTTGATGGGCTTGGTTCCTCGTTGTCGGCGACGGCACTGCGATCGTGCTGTGGTGGCACCCACAGTTGTCATCTACATTGCTTCTGCCTGGTGCCCCGGAGAAGTCGACCTCCGGGGTTCAGATACCCGCCCGGTCGCCCACTGAGGGGCGATGGAACGGGCCGAAACTACACCGTCGCTGCGCAATGTAATGGGCGCCATTAGGGAGATCCACAAACGAGTCACCGCCACCTTCCAAAGGATGGTCTTAACGGTTGACCACATCTGTCGGAGACCGGATTCCGACCCTTTGTTGGTCGTGAGCCGAGATGCCTTACCCGCGGAGCAAGCTCCGATTGCTACCGAGGACCCTGTGCGGACGTCGGACTTGGGAATTTCTTGCGACCCTAAGATGGAGGCGAGCGAGCCCGAAAGTACTGGTTGTGTGTTCTGCCCTCTGTCGATACCGCCCGAGATGGATGTGACTATTTCTGTACTTCAGTGTGTCTTCTCCACGGACTATTGGATTCATACCTCGCCTCTTTCAGAGAATGCTCAAAAACGCTTTGCTGACTTATCGTTGGTGGGCAGTGGACCTGCTTTGACTTTTGAACTTTGTCAGCGTTTCTCCTGGTATCACCCCTTCTGTGGCGACTTTGAGCCGTTTCTGTCTTTGGATGTTCTTGTTGTGATGGCGGTTCGTATGGTCAGGGCTCGCATGAAGAACCGTAGCGGCCTGGTCGTACTTGATGGGGTCTGCGTAATGGATCGTCAGGGCCAGGGCTGACTTTGCAATGTTTTCTTTTGGCTTTGCCGGGTTGTGTCTGTGGGAGCGAGGGCCGGATGGGATTCTGATTGTCTGGGTATTGTGTAACTGCTATGTTCGAAATGGGATGTGCTGCCTCTGTGGTGCTGGGGGCCGGGCGGGACGGTCCTTTCTCTGTTTGTGGCTCCCCTATTGAATTTTTATTGCTCTGCTATAACTTGCTTATCGCTGCGGTAGGGGATGTCTGCTTCTGGTGGGGGGATGGGAATCTGGGAGCCCGTATCGTTTTGTACCATATCTCCTCCTCCAGCTTTTCCCTTCCTTGGGGTGTAGTTTAGAGGGCGACAGGCACGCTGCTAGTGGGGTTAGGTCGTAGCCATCGGCAGGGGTGTAGGGTGGGGGGTTGTGGAGGGTTTTTTTTATTTTTCCTTTATTTTTTTCTATGACCTTTCTATTCCCTTTTCCTTTCTTCACAAGAAATGTGGCATACGCTCCTGATCTTTTGTCCATCATATCTGGGTGTCACACGTCCGATCCGTATATCCTGTATTCCTGGTGGGCGGGTGCTGTTGCGATGTAATGTGGTCCTTAGCATCTTATTGTTTTGCTTTAGCTTTAAGCTGGTATTGATCCCTTTTTTCGATGCCTATGATTGTGGTGTATTTCTTCAACTTGTTGGCCTGTCCCCAGCTGGATTGTATTTCACCAAATGACACCTGATATGTATATTTTCTTTCTTGTGTTATAATCAATAAAAATATATATATAAAAAAAAAAGAAATCGGATGCTTTACAAAGTTCTCGGACTCGGTACAGTTCTTTCACAGTCTCATCATTTCAGAACTGAAGGATTGTCACATTATATTTAACCCTTTGCATGCTGATGACGGAACCGCTCCGTCATCAGCTGCGGGTGCGCTGTGCTGATGACGGAGCAGTTCCGTTATGGCCCGCCCGGCACGCATGCGCGGCGCGAATTCCGCGCCTGCGCTGAGCGTTCTATTGAGCGGGGCGGGCCATGACGGAACCGCTCCGTCACAAGCACAGCGCAACCGACGCTGGTGACGGAGCGGTTCCGTCACCAGCATGCGCCCGCCGTATTTCCGCCCCGCCCCCTTAGCACTGCGGCGGAATAGCCGCCGCAGTGAAGGGGTTAAGTCTCCCTGATTTTTACAGATAATTACGGCCACAAAACATTCATTTTCTTGTCTGTACTTATATTTAAATGTGCATACAAACGGAAAATGGGTTGCTTTTTGAGTAATTCTAAATACTGTCTGCCATGACTGCCCAGTCAATAGATGTGTGGAGTGATAGGTAAGAGGGTTAAAAAGAAAGGAATTGTATTACAAGAGGTTTTAACAGCAGTACATATGCACAAGGTTAATACTGAAATTTGCATAATTTCATATAAGTTCTCTGATTTATCTTCTGCGGGTGTTCAACAGCACTGAAACCTGGCAGACATTCAAGCATGAGTGCATATTTATTGGTTAAATAAATGTAGAAATATACTCATTTAAGCATAGTTTTCACACAAAACCCAAAATAAATGTGGATAAATACAGACAGAAATGGCAACAAAATAAATACCATAAACCCAGGAGCCCTAATGTATACTAAAAGAAGTGATAGTTGTTTCTTATGCAACTAACAACCATTGACACAGCCAATAGTCCTGGCTTGTTTGTAGGTGTAATGTGACTTATATTTTATATCTGGATGCGAGGACAGAAGCAGCAAAATACAAGTCAATGGGCACACTAAGCTAAGCACAGATATTTTGCTCAGTGTTTTAAGCCACACCCTTAATTCTATTGGCCCCGCCCCTTTTAGAGACACCCCCCAGTTTTTTCATCCCACTTAAAACCCTGGTGTTAGGTTCAAAGGATGACAACTAATGCCAGCTGATCTATAATGTGATTTATTGCACATTGCAACGCCCCAAAGACTAGACCTGTCCAATCTACAAATCCAGACACATCACATTCAGATTTACTCGCAGCAGAAGAAGCGCACATCGTTGAGGGCGGTGTCGTCCACAAAGGCCCCACCGTAGGGCTCCATCTTGGTTTCGATGCCACAGATGCCACCGCGTGGACAGTCGCTGCTCCAGCCACCATACTGTCCGAAGTCTCCCACCTCCCCTTCAACGATGGCGCCCGAGGTGCAGCGGAACTTGATGGTGTTGGCGGCGGTGTCGTCCAGAGCACCCTGGGGTTCCTCCACCTTCAACTGGAAGGATTTCAGGTATCCAGCCGGGCACCACGTCACCCGCGACCATTTGCCAAAGCTGGAAAGAGGCACAATAGAACATTTCATGAGCAGTCACCATGTGGGGTTCAGCAACAGAGCTTTGAGGACCAAAAACATTGGACATCTGGATCAGAGCATTGCACAACTGGGTCAGAGCACTGCACATCTGGATCAGAGCATATCACATCTAGATCAAAGCATTGCACATCTGGATCAGAGCATTGCACATCTGGATCCCAAGCATAACACACCTGGATCAAAAGCATAGCAAATCTGGATCGGAGAACAGCACATTTGTATCAAAGCATATCCCATCTGGATCAGAGAACAGCACATTTGTATCAGAGCATGTCACATCTGGATCAAAGCATAGCACATCTGGATCAGAGAACAGCACATTTGTATGAGAGCATATCACATCTGGATCAGAGAACAGCACATTTGTATCAGAGCATGTCACATCTGAATCAAAGCATAGCACATCTGGATCAGAGCATAGCACAACTGGATCAGAGAACAGCACATTTGTATCAGAGCATATCACATCTGGATCAAAGCATAGCACATCTGGATCAGAGCATAGCACATCTGGATAAGAGAACAGCACATTTGTATCAGAGCATATCAAATCTGGATCAAAGCATAGCACATCTGGATCAGAGAACTGCACATTTGTATCAGAGCATATCACATCTGGATCAAAGCATAGCACATCTGGATCAGAGCACAGCACATTTGTATCAGAGCATATCACATCTGGATCAAAGCATAGAACATCTGCATCAGAGCACAGCACATTTGTATCAAAGCATAGCACATCTGGATCAAAGCATAGCACATCTGGATCAAAGCATAGCACATCTGGATCAGTACATAGTACATCAGGATCTCAAGATTAACACATCTGAATCACAGCATAGCACATGTGGATTACGGGCATAGCACATCTGGATCAGAGCATAGCACATCTGGACTTTAAAAACAAAGAATGGTTACCAAGACACTTTGATGTTTTCTAATAGTATTCTCTCTCTATCTTCTGCTCCAACTTTAATAAATAATTTATCTTTATTTCACATTTACTTTACATTTTAAACTAAATCTAAATTCCTTTTTATCTTATCAACTTATAATTACCAGTAGGTACAATATTGCGTATGTTTATATAGACCTTTTTGTATTTTCTATCAAAAATTTAATTGCTAGTATTGACACTGCTTGTTGCTGTGAATAATGGAATTATGTATGTATATGTATTGTATTGAATTCAATAAATCTTTAATCGGTAGATAAAATCACCATAAAAGAATGCAGTTCCATAATAATAAGATCAGTTGCATAGATAACAATTAGATCAGACAGGGCAGTTACTTTTAAAAACAAGAAGCGCATAAAACAATTAATCAGGTCGTTTCCCTCGATGCCCAGACAGCCCGTAAAAAGGATAAACAGCGAAAGTCACCCACTCCGTGGGTAGCGTCTTTAAATACATCAAGGCGGGCCTAGCCTGTTTAAAATGCAATGATTTCAACAAAGGGATTAAAAATGTTTTCTCGGTTAACTGAAGTAAAAGCAGAACATTATAAAACAGAGCAAATTCTGCAGCGACATATTGCCGCAGCCGCAGGGTACCCTTCCCTCAGGGTGAATCCACCCACATGGGGAAGTTAAAAAATGATGCAATTGATTAAACCTAAACCATCCCAGGAAAAACCTGATGTGCTGTGAGCGAACCAAGCCCAGGTATGCCTCCAACCCCTGGACAGTTTTTAGAAGCATGTGGCCCCTAACTGTTGGCTTCTGAAGTTCTAAGCTTTCTCTCTCCAAACGGGAGTGTTCCAGGAACAATCTTTTAACAGTTACCAACTCGTGGGCAGTAGGAACAGTTGGATTCATAAAAATATCAGGCCTACCTAGAGAGACAAGCATTTGCATAGCCAATAGCTCCTGCCTTTGGGCCCTTATAAGTGTTTAGGTATTCAGCACAATATCCTTGGTGCAACAACATCAAGTGTTGCATGGCTAAACACTTATAAGGTCCCAAAGGCGAGACCTATGTGGTGGTGGTGGTGGTGGCGGACGTGGTGGTGGTGGACGTGCTGGATGTGGTGGTGGATGTGGTAGTCATGGTGGTGGATGTGGTGGTGGTGGACGTGGCGGTGGTGGACATGGTGGTGGTGGTGGACGTGGTGGTGGTGATGGATGTGGTGGTGGTGGTGGACGTGGTGGTGGTGGTGGACGTGGTGGTTGTGGACCTGGTGGTGATGGATGTGGTGGTGGTGGACGTGGTGGTGCTGGATGTGGTGGTGGTGGATGAGGTGATGGTGGGCGTGGTGGATGTGGTGGTGGTGGTGTACGTGGTGGTTGTGGATGTGGTTGTGGATGTGGTGGTGGTGGTGGACATGGTGGTGGATGTGGTGGTGGACGTTGTGGACATGGTGGTGATGGTGATGCTGGATGTGGTGGTGGTGCATGTGGTGGTGGTAGTGGACGTGGTGTTGGTGGATGTGGTGGTGGATGTGGAGGTGGTGGGGGTGGATGTGGTGGGGGATGTGGTGGTGGACGTGGTGGTGGACATGGTGGTGGATGTGGTGGTGGTGGATGTGGTGGTGGTGGACATGGTGGATGTGGTGGTGGACGTGGTGGTGGATGTGGTGGTGGTGGATGGGGTGGTGGATGTGGTGGACGTGGTGGACGTGTTGGTGGTGGATGTAGTGGTTGTGGACGTGGTGGTGGTGGTGGAGGTGGTGGATGTGGAGGTGGTGGACGTGGTGATGGTGGGTGTGGTGGATGTGGTGGTGGTGGTGTACGTGGTGGTTGTGGATGTGGTTGTGGATGTGGTGGTGGTGGTGGACATGGTGGTGGATGTGGTGGTGGACGTTGTGGACATGGTGGTGATGGTGATGCTGGATGTGGTGGTGGTGCATGTGGTGGTGGTAGTGGACGTGGTGTTGGTGGATGTGGTGGTGGATGTGGAGGTGGTGGGGGTGGATGTGGTGGGGGATGTGGTGGGGGATGTGGTGGTGGACGTGGTGGTGGACATGGTGGTGGATGTGGTGGTGGTGGATGTGGTGGTGGTGGACATGGTGGATGTGGTGGTGGACGTGGTGGTGGATGTGGTGGTGGTGGATGGGGTGGTGGATGTGGTGGACGTGGTGGTGGTGGACGTGTTGGTGGTGGATGTAGTGGTTGTGGACGTGGTGGTGGTGGTGGAGGTGGAGGTGGTGGATGTGGTGGACGTGGTGGTGGTGGACATGGTGGTGCTGGATGTAGTGGTGGTGGAAGAGGTGGTGGTGGACGTGGTGGATGTGGTGGTGGTTGTGGTGGTGGTGGTGATGGACGTGGGTGGTGGTGGTGGTGGACATGTTGGTGGACGTGGTGGTGGACGTGGTGGACATGGTGGTGATGGTGATGCTGGATGTGGTGGTGGTGGTGAATGTGGTGGTGAGAGTGGACGTGGTGTTGGTGAATGTGGTGGTGGACGTGGTGGTGGATGTAGTGGTGGTGGATGTGGTGGGGGATGTGGTGGTGGACGTGGTGGTGGATGTGGTGGTGGACATGGTGGTGGATGTGGTGGTGGTGGATGTGGTGGTGGACGTGGTGGTGGTGGACATGATGGTGATGGTGGACGTGATGGTGGACGTTATGGTGGACATGCTGGTGGTGGAGGTGGTGGTGGATGTGGTGGTGGATGTGGTGGTGGACGTGGTGGACATGGTCGTGGTGGTGGAAGTGGTGGTGGTGGATGTGGTGGTGATGGCCACCTCACATTAAATATTGTGAAAGAATCCCTTGTTCGTAAAACATGTTTACTAGCGTCAGAAGAGAAGCGGGAAAACTTCCGCAGGCCCCACATGTGCTATAGGCTGTGGGCGCTAGTGGCATGTGTCATTATAATCGCAGCCTTCTTTATGAAACATTCCATGCCGCCAAGCAACGCTTGCAGCTGATTGGCTGTGGGCACAAGCGTGCATAAGCTTCCTCTCCCTCTCTCCACACCTCCCTCATCCGTGCCCTCCGCCTCTGGTGAGGAAGAGAGAGGGGAGGAAGGAGCCTGAAAGGCTCGGAGGAAAGATTCTAGAAAGAGGGGTGACTTGAAGGGAGAGACAAAAGGTGTAGAGAGAGAGGTAGGGGGTCGGGAGTGTAGAGAGCCAGGCGGGCTCTACCCTACAATGTAGCAACACTCATGCATCCACTCCACCCCTCAGGGCGGGCACGCCCCGAGGGTATAATAAACCCCGGGGAAGATCGCTCGTGGTCTTCCCGGCAACCTGAGCCCAGAGTGTCTGTCCAGTCATTTACGCTAATGCCCCCACGTGACAAGGCCCTGACCCCATCACCACATTGGCGACGAGGCCGGACTGCCCTGCGCGTGCAGGATAAGACGAGGAGTGTCGGCGCATCACGGAGCCCGCTCCCGCTCTGCTCCGGTCCGCGGCCTGCCCACGCGCCTTCCCGTCGGAAGCGCTTTCAGCTGGCAGGGCCGGGACCGCGGAGCGCCCAGGGTGAGTGCGCGATCATTGCCCCCCCTGCGAGCGCCTCTCGGCCTACCTGGCTGGTTGTCCGGGCGACGGCTGCCTGTGTCGAGGCATACGCCGGACCGTGATTCCGGCTGCAGAGGCCGGTGAGGCTCCGCGCCACGCCTCCGGCCCGCCTCATGTGCACCACGCACCTGTAAGTGCGTCAGGCGACGCTCTCCCCGCTCCTGAGCCTCTCCCTCAGGCGACGCTCTCCACGCTCCTGTGTCTCCACGCTCCGGAGTCCCTCCTCTCGTCGGCTGCTCCAGGCCCAGCGCGAAGAGTGCGAAGGGCGCGAACGAGCGCGAGGCGGCCCCCGGTGGCTGCCAGTGGTAGTGCACGCGCCACCATCTCCACGTGGCTTCGCCTGAGGAACGGCGCGAAGAGCGCAGACGAGCTTGTCAACCCCACACAAGGTGCAGACTGAGCCCCAATGGGTGTCACAGATAGCAAATAAAGTTCAAATCAGCATACAATAGCCAAATATAAAAGGAAAAAGAAATAAATTAAGAAATAAATAAATAAAGAACGCACCATGTCCCAGGAGGAGGGAGCCCCAGCGTTGCAGGATGGTGCACCAGCACAGGCTGCACAGCCTCCACCACCTGTCCAAGCAGGAAACATCCCAGCACAGGCCCAAGCCGCAACACCCGGTCCGCAGACTGGCCACCATGCCCATTCAGGCGCGGCGCCGTTGCCGCCATTCAGTGAAGCGTCTGACCCGGCCACTGCGGCGGTGAGATGGAAGGCGTGGGTTCGCAGGCTGAACCATTATTTCAAGGGCACCAGGGAGACAGATGGCGAGGTCAAGAGGTCCCTCTTGATCCTATATGGCGGAGCAGAGATAGACGAGCTCTTTGAGACGCTCCCCAACACAGGAGGTGACAGCGACTACGAGGCCGCGGTGGCCGCGCTAAATAAACACTTTGACCCCCAGCTAAACAACGATTTCGAAAAGTTTAAATTCAAACGGGCGTGGCAAACGGGCTCCGAGTCGGTAGACATGTTCTACGCACGGCTACGCCGGCTGGCGAACACCTGCCCGTTCACGGACCCGCGTGAGGAAATTCGGGATCAAATCATTGTGGGGTGCCGTTCAAAGCTGCTCAGGAAACTAATCCTGCGCCAACCAGGGATTTCGCTCGATGAGATCCTGATTCTCGCAAGGTCGCATGAGCTGTCAGACGTGAGGGCTGAGGAGATGGAGGCGGCGCTGTACACCCCGGTAGCTACCCCCGCACAGACCAAGCCAGTGCAGATCAAAACGGAGAGAGTGGAAGCAATCCACCGGAAACCTGCAGCGAGTGGCCGCATCAGGTGACTACGACAAGGAATTTGTGCGGGTACTGTGGAGAGGCCCACTCCGCCACCGCAGCGTGTGCAGCGAAAGGGCGCACGTGCTCCAAATGCGGCAGGATGAACCACTTCGCGAAGGTATGCCGAGGCGGAAAGTACAGACCGGCAGGGACAAGGCCGAGGAACATACAGAGGAGAATTCATCAAATGTCGCTTGAAGAGGATGCCGACCCGCCACCAGACAGCCATGCTCAAGAACGGCCTCAGTGGTACGAGGATGATGAAGACGACGAAGTCTACGTCGTCTCATACGTAGGCAGAGCATCCGCAGCGTCCACGCGGAGAAGACCCCCACCGATGTGTTCAGTCAAGGTGGATGGCACGACAGTACAAGCACTCATAGACACTGGGGCATCCGTGAATGTTATGGACTCCGAGCAGTACAACCAAATGATGCCGAGGCCCGAACTGGTACCGTCCCAAGCGAGAATATACACGTATGGAGGAACAGAGCCCATGCCGCTGCGCGGAGTGATCACGACAACAATCAGACAAGGGGAATACTCCACCGTAGCTAAGTTCCACGTCACGGAAGGAAAGAAAGGCACGCTACTAAGCTGCCACACCGCCGAGGACCTCGGATTAGTGTTTTTCGCTAACCAGGTGCACCAGTCACATGCAGAGTTCTTGATGGAGGAGTTTCCAGAACTGTTCCGAGGACTAGGGAAACTCAAGAACAAGAAGTTCAAACTACACATAGATAAGTCTGTGCGACCGACAGCCCTAAGGCACCGGCGTGTCCCGTTCAACCTGCGGCCGCAGGTGGAGGAGGAGCTGAGGAAGCTTGAAGAACTCGGTGTAATCGAGAAGGTGACCGGGCCCACACCGTGGGTCTCTCCACTCGTCGTGGCGCCCAAGCCCAAGCAACCTGGAGCTATACGGCTGTGCGTGGATATGCGTCTGCCAAATGTAGCGGTGAGGAGGGAAAGGCATATCACCCCTACCATGGATGACATCATAGCGGACCTCAACGGCGCCAAATGGTTCTCCAAACTCGATTTAAACGCAGGTTACCACCAGCTGGAGCTTGAGCCAGACAGCCGCTACATTACAACCTTCTCCACACACGTCGGGCTAAGGAGGTATAAACGACTAAGCTTCGGAGTGTCCTCGGCAGCTGAAGTATTTCAGAATGCAATCAGAGAGGTGCTATCCGGACTGAGTGGGGTCATCAACTTGAGCGATGACATCCTGGTGTACTCTGGATCGCTTGAAGAACATCACGTACACCTGAGAGCGACCCTCAAAAGGCTATCAGAACAAGGCCTGACCCTCCACAAGTCCAAATGTGCCTTCTACCAGGACTCGGTGGACTTCTTCGGTTACATCTTCACCCGAGAAGGCCTGAAGGTTGACCCCAGGAAGGCCGAGGCCATCCGGGCTGCCAGCACCCCGCAAAACCCCACAGAAGTCAGGAGTTTCCTCGGGATGGCAACGTATTGCGGGAGGTTCATCCCCAACCTTGCAGACCTGGCCGAGCCACTGAGGCTACTCACCCGCCATGACCATAAGTGGGACTGGACAGTGGCGGCGAACACGGCGTTCCAAGCAATAAAGAACAGCCTCCTGGACACCACAGTGATGGCGTATTTCCAGCCAAAGAGGAAGACTGAACTAGTGGTCGACGCAAGCCCGGTGAGCCTGGGAGCGGTGCTCCTTCAAGAATACGGAGCTGATGTCTGGAAACCGGTGGCGTATGCCAGCAAGGCTCTCTCGGACACCGAGACCCGCTATGCACAGATCGAAAGAGAAGCCCTGGCCATCAAATGGGCGTGTCAACACTTTCACTTGTACCTATGCGGCCAGGAATTCCGGGTGATAACGGACCACAAGCCCCTTGTGCCCCTATTTGCAGGATCAGCGAGGCTGGCCCCTCCAAGGATCGAGAGGTGGGCCGTCCAGCTACAGGGCTATAACTTCAAAGTCATCTTCCGCCCGGGGGTCAACAACCCAGCGGACTACCTGTCGAGACACCCGGACTGCACCAAACCAGCCACTCGACTAGAGGAAAGTCAAGAAGCGGACGCCTTTGTGCACTTGATATCAGAAAACGCGTGTCCAGAGACAATGACACTGAAAGAAATTGGGGAAGCAACGGAAAGAGACGAAACACTATGCCGAGTCAAGCACGCGCTCAGGGGAAACCAATGGGCGCACTTCCTGGATGGAATACATGGGCTCAGGCCGGAGGTCAGTCATGCCCGCCAGCAAATGTAGCAGATCAAGAATGAACTGAGTGTCGGGGATGAAGGTGTAGTCCTGCGAGGGCATCTAATAGTGATACCGGAAGACCTCCATCCCAGGATTCTGTCCCTCGCTCACGTCGGGCATCAAGGAATGGCCAAAACAAAGGCCAGGCTGCGGTGCCGAGTCTGGTTCCCGGCGATGGACCTCAAAGTAGAAGAGATGGTGAGGGCCTGCCACGCGTGTCTAATCACCGGAGGAGATCCCGCACCTGCCCCTGTTATAACGGAGCCCTCCCCGACGCTGCCCTGGACCAACCTGAGCCTGGACTTCGGGAGTTTCCCGGATGGTCGCCATACTCTGGTACTAGTGGACTCTTTCTCCAAGTTCCCGGTGGTGGAGGTGATCCCCTCCACAGCTTTTCCCCAAATCAAACGGAATCTAGACAAGATCTTCGCAACCATGGGATTGCCGGAGGAAATTAAAACGGACAACGGTCCTCCCTTTCAAGGCCGAGACTTCCAAGCCTACTTGGACGCCCTCCAAATCAAACATCGGAAAATCACCCCCTTGTGGCCGCAGGCCAATGGAGAGGTGGAGAGACTTATGAGGACCATTAATAGAGCCCTGAGGATTGCCGTAAGTCAAGGAGAAGATCCGGAATCAGCTCTAGACCGATTCCTGGGAGCCTACCGACAAACGCCTCACAGCACAACCAAATGTGCCCCGGCCCATTTACTGTTCAAAAAGGCCCCCAGGGACATCATCCCGTCCGCAAGCACGTGGACACCACCTGAGCGAGATGGGGACGCCATTCAGTCCAGAAGAGATGTAACCAACCAGAAGGCTAGTGCGGCCAGACGTGCGAAGACATCAAATCTACAGGAAGGGGACACAGTAGTGGTCCATGACCGACACCCCGGATGGAAGTATAGGACCCCCTATGAACCGGACCTGTGGACCGTTGAAAGGATCAGAGGAACCATGGTGACTGTCAAGAAAGGTGAACAAAGAGTCACACGAAATGTGTCATGCTTTAAACCAGCGAGGGGAAGAACAGAGGAACAAGGCGAGGAAGAAGAGGTCGGGCCACGACACGCCGGTCTGTCTCCAACAGCCTCATCATCAGTGAGAGGATCCGACGATCAAACGTCGGTCGAAGACCAAAGGAGAAGCCAAGATCCGTTGCCATTGCCGTGCGCATTGGCCGACAATTCCCCGACCTGCGGAGCGCAAGGAGAGGTGTCCCCGGCTGGGGACACTCAATCACCAAAGGGCCGAAGCCAAAGATACAACCTTCGGCCAAACCCTGGCCCAAGCCACAAGCTACGGGACTTTGTGTGTACCTCCCCCTGAAGACCAAGAACTGGTGATGAAGCAGACTGAAATGAAGGAGGGATGTAGAGAGCCAGGCGGGCTCTACCCTACAATGTAGCAACACTCATGCATCCACTCCACCCCTCAGGGCGGGCACGCCCCGAGGGTATAATAAACCCCGGGGAAGATCGCTCGTGGTCTTCCCGGCAACCTGAGCCCAGAGTGTCTGTCCAGTCATTTACGCTAATGCCCCCACGTGACAAGGCCCTGACCCCATCACCACAGGGAGGTGGAGAGAAAGAGAGTAGTCAAAAACAGGAAGTAAGAGAGCTGAGAAAACGAGAGAAGGTAGAGAAAGGAAGGGTAAAGAGACAGATGTATTGAAGTACGTTGTATCGGAGAACAGGAGAGTGGGTGGGAAGGGGTGGGGAGAAGCGGGTAGCTGGGAGGCGATGTACAGGGAAAGTCAAAAGGAGAGATCATTAGGGGTAGAAAGGAAACAACCCGGAATAGACGGAAGAGAGGGAGAGGTAGAGTTAAAAAGAGGCCCGATACAGAGGCATGACTGTGCTATACACAGGGAGGAAAGAGGTGGTGAGGTACATAGAGGATAGAAAGAAAGATGAGGCACACAAATATTATGTGGGAAAAAAAGAGATGCAGTAGAGAGAGGAGTGACGTAGAGTGAGAGAGAGGATGAGGGTGGAGGTGATGTAGGTAAACCGAGAGAAAGAATAAGAAAGGCACGGTAGGGATAGAGATGAGCGAGTCATTGAATGCTCGAGCCGGGCCCGAGCCTGACCCTTGGCTCTGGCGCAGCTCAAGCCCAAAACGAGGAAGAGCTTTCACGGAAGGCCGTAAGACTTAGTGATTACAAATGCCGCCCATGTAACATGGGGAGCACTGTCCGAACCCGGCTTGGACTCAGCATCCTGTCAAATCAAATCAAAAATAACTTTATTCGGTTTTCAATATGAAAGCCACAAAAGTACAAATATACACAGTAAATAACCATTAAAAACATTTAAGAATTCATAATATGTTAAAATTAATCTTTCTTATACTAGACAATGCCTTTATTAAAGTCCATATTTAAGGCAGTTTTTGTGTTTCTCATAAGTTCGTACGATGTTTAAGGCACACTCTAAGGTAATGTGCCACAGATTTTGACACTAAAGTGTTTTCCAAAAACTGCAATGCCAAGTATGCTGGGCGGCATCTTCTCACCTTCATTACTTTTAAGATTGGTAGGATCCACCTTTTACGAAATGATGTATAAAATGTACAAAAGAAAAGGACATGAATTGTGGACTGAGAGGAAGTAGAGTCACAAGGGCACATTGTAGTATTGTGTGTCCAGATGTTCTGAGTAGGAAATGAAACCATAATATGAAAAAGATTAAACCTGAAACGGGTGAGAAGTAGTTTTTCGAATTGGGTCAGGTCATGCTGCAGATATGGTTGTATAGAAGGAACGGTTTGTATCATTAGGCAGTTTTGTACTGATGGTTTACTTATTTCTGTCATCAGTCGTGATTGGGTTAAATGAGACAGACATATATTTTTTAGATCTTTTTTCGCTATATCTGTTACTGACTGCGGATCGTCAAAGAACCTCGAAAAACCAATGTCTGCAAGAAAAGATTTTACATACCATAACCACATTATCTTTTCCATATGCTCTAGTTTCATACAGTCCTCAATGATTGCTCTTGTGAGCTGGCATTCTTCCGTAGCCCATATTCTGCGCCATAACATTATGGGCTGGATCTTGATGAGATCTGAGATATGATCTACTCCGAGTTCCAAATGGCATCCAAATGTGGTCGTGCTCTTTGGAACAGCTAATAAGAACTTGAGGAAAGAGTTTTCAATTTTCTGAATTTGTTCTACGTTTGCTATTCCCCAAACTCCTGCTCCGAAGATGGCCGTGCTAATGCATTTTGCATTGTAGATCTTTATCATCTCTACCAGGGTTTTTTTTCCTAGGCGAAGAGAGAAAGCTTTTAGGGCGCCCACTGTTCTTATGAGTGATAGCTTACGAGAAGTGATTACTTCTTTCCATTTGAACTCCTCGTCAATGGTGATGCCAAGATATGGATAAGTTTTAGTTCTTTCAGGGGCAGATTGTCCACCAGGATTGTCTTCACCTTTTTCCCCTTGTTGCCGGCATGCATCACAAAGGTTTTTTTAATGTTGACTTTTAAATTGAGGTTAGTCATAAAAGTACAGTAGTTGTTTAAAGCTCGCTGTAGCTGAATCGGAGTTCGGGCGAGGATCACCGCATCGTCGGCGTATAACAATTCTGGGATTGGTCGCCGGCCTGCAGTTGGAAAATCTTTTGCTCCCTGTAGCATTGCCTCCTCAAGTCCATTAGTGTAAAGGTTAAATAAGAAGGGGGCCAGCACGCACCCCTGCCTGACCCCCTTCTGTATTGGAAAGCTATCTGTGAGTTGGCCTTCCAGTCCATATCTTACTTTTCCCGTGGCGCCAGAGTATAACTCACGTAGAAAATCCACGATTGCGGGCTCAATCCCCATTTCCAACATTATTAGCCATAGTTTGGAATGTTCTACACAGTCAAAAGCTGCCGTGAGGTCGACATAGACCATGTGCAGACTAGCTTTTTTTACTGTTGTGTATTTTGTGGCCAATAAGGTTAGATTCAGGACTTGGTCCACGGTACTCAGACCCACCCTAAACCCATATTGAAGATCTGAAAGTAGCCCATGTTCTTTGGACCACTCCTGGAGACGATCAAGAAGTATCCTCCCCGCCATCTTTCCCGCTGAGTCCAAAAGCGAAATGGGTCGATAACAGGAAGGACTGTCTCTGTTGCCTTTCTTGAAAATAGGAACTAAGATTGATGTTGACCAGGAGTTAGGGAGGTTAATTTCCTTCGCTGCTTTCAGTACCTTTGTTAGAAAAGGGGACCAGAAATCAGGGAAAGGTTTGTAAAGGTCCATGGGAACGGAGTCTGGTCCTGGCGCTTTGCCATTTTTTGCTGACTTAATGGCTTTCTTTGTCTCATTGATGGTGAAGTGTATTTCTAACGGGTAATTCACCGGTGATAGGACGGGTAGAGGGGCTGGGTCTCCTAATTTTACTTCTCCAAAAACCCCTGAAAAATACTGTACCCAATCCTCCGCATTTATTGCAATGTCTAAGGAGGGACCCTCATTGCTCCCGGCTAAGAATGGCGTCTTAACTATTCTCCAAAAGGCTAGACTATCTTTTTGAGTACTACTATCTACGAGTTGTGTCCAGAGGTTGCATTGTATCTCTTTTTTCCTTTGTTTAAGTGCATGCGCATATAGTTTCCTTAGTTGCACTATCTCTTCCCTGTTTCGATCTTTCTTTGCTAGGGCTTTCTTTAGGTTCGAATAGGCTTTTGTACACTGGCTATTAAACCATCATTTTCTTAGTGTGTTATTTTGTTTTCTTGGTTTGGTTAATTCGTTTCCTATAATTTTCACTGTTGCATTGTAACCGTTCAGAATTTCAGCTGCAGTAGCAATAGGGTTTAGGCAATTATCGATATGGGTCCTGCATTTTTCAATTATTCTTTTGTTGATTATTTCTTGATTTAGGTTACCCCACTTTAGGGTAAAGCCGTTCAGTCTGTTTAGTGTGAGTGTTTCTTGATGCAATAGAGCAAAATAGTCCTTTACTTGGTTCTTTTGATGATCAGGCTCAGAGTAGGTTAGTTTAAGTGGATAATGGTCACTGAGTGCGTTGTTATTCACTTCAAAGTGCTTTATCCGTGTTGCGTTGTTGGTAGAAACTAAGATGTAATCAATTAATGTTTGAGCGCCTCTTCCATGAAAAGTTGGTGAAAATTGGGTTGTCGGTGTCATTATTATATTGGCAAACCCTAAATCTAGCTCAATCATGATGGTCTGCATGTTATTTCCTTCCTCCGTGTGAGAAAAGTGAATTAGAAGATTGTCCTGGTCATCTGTGATCCCGCATGTGGTTACGTTACTTTTACTGCATAAGTGTAGATTAAAATCTCCACCCCAGATTATTGAGTGTGTAACTTTGGCGTATTTAATTTTTTGCATGTTTGTTACGTCGCTGATTTCGCTTAGAGTTTTGGATAGTTCCGTCAGGCTCATATTGTTATAGAAGTTTATTATTGTGTAGATAACTTGATTAGTTACTTTAATGTTAATCACTTGATAATTCTGATGAAGTGCTATGGGCGTTGTTTCCTGACAGGGCCAAAGGTTCGAGATGTATGTTATTAGGCCCCCTTTGCTTCTCCCTGAGTGTGATTTTGTTGCGTGGGAGAAGTATGTTCTGTATCCCACCAAGTGGACTGGATCGTTCAGCCACGTCTCCTGGAGACAGATTAAATCATTTGTGTGGACCAAGTCCAGAAAAGTTTTCTCCAGGTGCTTGGTTGCTAGACCCGCCACATTCCAGAATAACAGGTTCCTCTCGACGTTAGTTGTATTGTTATTAGGTTGGTTCAACAAAGGGGGGGGGGGTACTTCGTTTACCATTGGGTTTGGAGGGTCTACATTCAGGGCTGCCTCAGACAGTCGGTTATTTGAAGGAGGTAATGGCGTTTTCCGTAGGCATCCTGTCAATCCGGCACAGCTCCCCATTTCATGTTTAAAAAATAGAAAGTGTCAAGTAGTCTGTGACTGTGGCAAAGCACTCCTATTTCCGTGGGAAAGTTTGTGCTATGTGACATAGCTAACAAGCCCGGGAGTAGTGTGCGCTCTCCAAAGGAATTTTTTTAAAGCATGGCGAAGGTGCATGCGTGCGCACGCAGCCTGTTCTTTTTCAAAGCACATACTCATGCTTGTGGCACGCCGCTGCGCACTCCCGCAAGGCGTATGCCGCCACAAGCACGAGTATGTACTTTGAAAGAGAGCTGCACAACGGCTAAATGTCTCCTATGCAGCGCATGCGTGCTGCGTAGGCGAGACCTAAAAAAGGAAGCTTTAACATGAGCAATCCATGGTATACTAATTACCAGGTCCGAGACAGACAATCCTCAAGAATCAACCGACTCAACTTCAGCTCCTCCCTCCTCCAAATCTTAATCCAGCACAATAGTGGCCTTAGGGCGTCTAGGTACGAGACACAGTCAAGCCCCAATTCCACATGCACAGGAAACACAGTAGTGGACTGGGGGACCTGGGCCAATTTGCACAAGAAGTTGTTCTCCATAGTCTGAATCTGATCCACCTTAGTGTACCCCCAAACTTCGCTGCCATAGTGCAGCTCTGCAATACACTTTGCTTGATACATTTTTTAAAGAACCCATGGTGCCCTGGACCCAAAATTCTCGGCAAAACTAAAAACCACCCCCATAGTTTTTAAGAACTCTGATCTTTTGGCATCCACCAGGGGTTTCCAACACTTTTTAATGTCAAATAATACTCCAAGATTTGGCCAAGGCAAAATTGGATACCTTGAAGGTCTTGCTATTTGTGGATTTTGGGCCGACTACCATTAGATAGGACATTGAGAAATTAACCGAGAGGTCCAGGAGTCCCATAAAAGACACATACTTGCCCAGCAGTAAGTCCAACCCCTGTGTAGTCCAAGCCATCAGGACCCCATCGTCCGCATATAGCAAAACGGGTTTAAATCTGTTCCTAATCCTAAACAAGTCGGCAGAGACCGATAGGAGCGGATTATAACCTGTTCACATACAAAGTGAACAAAAAAGGTGCAAGTATGCACCCCTGGTGAACCCCACAGCTTGTTGAAAATGATCGTGTACATGCTGCTCTTTGAGAAAAAAGCATTGAGGTTTGATGAATGCAGACCAGATAATAATGCTACAATGCTAGGATTGACCCCCAAATCCCTGAGCAAATCCCACAATTTTGCATGGTTCACCCTGTCAATAGCAGACGTCAGGTCCATAAATGCGAGAAGTGGAGATTCAGACCGAGCCACCATATATTTGTTGATAATTAAATGAAAGTTGAGGCATTGGTCTGCAGTGAACCTTCCCGCCCTAAATCCATCCTGGACATCACTCAAGGTATTGTTCTCTTCTGCCCAGTCAGATAGCCTAATATGAATATGTATATTTCATGAAAAACTAAAGGTTAAGGATAAGTTATAGTTAGGAAAACGTAATTTCTTCTTTGTATTCAAAACCAACTTAAACGTACACAAACATTAGAAAATCTAAAATTAGAGGTATAACTTACATTTATAATTTACTCACCTCTTTCAAATTACTACAAGTCATATTTATAACTTACATTTATAATTTATGCACCACCTTCAAATTACTATAATCACGCACCTCACTGAGCCATTATTGCCCCCTCCCATTAAAATAATACCCAGCCCTGGGGGGTGGGATCCCCAGGGCCTAACAAGGCTCAGGGAGGGGGCTGCGTGCCCCCACTCCCCTTTTAGCATATATGTATGTACCTAGGGGATGGGGTTCCAGGGACTAAAGAGTCTCTGGGAAAGAGAGGTGCCCAGCCCCCCTCCCCTCTAATAAAAAAGAAGGTTAATTTCAGTGGTTTTTATATCTTAAAACTGAACATTTCACCTAACTATAATGTTACTTCAACTTTTGTTTTTTTCAGTGAATTTCAACGTTTAAAAAAAAGAAGTAAAGTAATATTTAATTGCAATACATTAATCCAACCTCTGCTGCACACGGTCACACGCAGCCGACCCCATGCTGTGTAGGGCATTCGGTCATCCATGGCGGAGGTTGTCCTCGGCCAGGCCCTGTGGCCAACCCCCAAAGGTGGCCAACCCCACACTGCGCATGGCAGTCGGCCGTGTGTGGCAGGGGTTGGCCACAGGGCCTAGCCCTGGGGAAAACAGGGCCTTTTTTTTAAGAGGAGGGGTAATCCATTCCCTAGGGCCACTAATAAAAATTAAGGGGAGTGGGACATTCAACCCCCCTCACCAGTCCAATTTTGGTCCCGGGATTCCCATCCGGGGGCCTGACACATATATCTGTGGGAGAGTGGGTATGTGGCTACCCTTCCCGTGCTACTTTTGGGCCCTAGGGACCCTATTCCTGGGGCTCTGGGAACATATTTAAGGGGTAGGGGGCCTGAATACCCCCTCCATGGGCCGATTTTAGCCCCGGGGACCTCACCCCCCTGGGCCCGGCTACATCTGTTAAGGGGGGCACTTGCTCCCCTCCTTGGCCGCACTAGGCCCCAGGGACCCCATCTCCTGAGGCCCAGCACATATTTTAGGGGGAGGGTGCATGGAGCCCCCCTTCCCAGGCCACTTTTGGTCTCGGGGACCACATCTCCTGGGGACCTCCAACATATTTAAGGCAGATTTGGACCCTGGGGACCCCATTCCCCGGGGCCCGGCCGCATATCTGAAAGGGGGGGGTTCACACGGCCCCCCTCTATGGGCTGATTTTGGACCCGGAGACCCCATCCCCCGGGGCCTGGCCACATCTCGAAAGTGCGAGGGGGTTATGCCGGCCCCCACTCCCTGGCCTGGAGCTCAGCCAGCAAAGGGTAGGTGTCCTGGTATCCACCCAGGGACCCACTACACTTTCGGCCAGCATTGTTCCAGGCCACAAGGAGCAGGTGAAAATGATGATCCTTCCTGGCGGGAGCAATCTTTTCATCAGTTTTCTTGCGCGCTTCACTGCGGGCAGGGAAACAGATGAAAAGTCCGCTCCCAGCTGGCGGGAGCATTTTTCAAGCTGCAGCTCGCTGGGAGCGCACTTGATGTCTGCTCCCGCTTGGAGGGAGATTAGATAATGCTTGCGCCAAGTGAGAGCAAACACAGGTCTTCCTGCCCTTGCCAGTGTGAGCAGGGAAATTTCTATGTCCCAGGGGTGGGCTCCCCATAGCGTGAGCTGGCCCTGGGGAATGGGGCCTTAACAGCTCAAGGAGGGGAGTCACGTCTCCCCATTGTAGATGCTGCCGGGCCCTGGGCGATGGGGTCCTCTGGGCCAAAATTGGCCCGGGGAGGTAGGGCCACTTGCCCCTTCCCCCTTTACAACATGACTGGGCCTCAGGGGATGGGGTCCTAGACTCGCTAGGATTCAGCAGGTGCTTCTGAAGAGCGGTTTAGAAGTCCTCGGGTACTAAGTTAGGTGGACTGTCTAGGATTTAGCAAGTGCTTCTGAAGAGATGTAAAGAAGACGTTGGGTACTAAGTTAGGTGAACTCCCTAGGATTCAACAGGTGCTTCAGAAGAGCGGTTTAGAAGTCCTCAGGTACTAGGTTAGGTGAACTCCCTAGGATTCAGCAGGTGCTTCAGACGAGCGGTTTAGAAGTCCTCGGCTAGGTTAGGTGAACTCCCTAGGATTCAGCAGGTGCTTCTGAAGAGCGGTTTAGAAGTCTTCGGGTACTAGGTTAGGTGAACTCCCTAGGATTCAACAGGTGCTTCTGAAGAGAGGTTTAGAAGGCCTTGGTTACTAGGTTAGGTGAACTCCCTGGGATTCAACAGGTGCTTCCGAAGAGCGGTTTAGAAGTCCTCGTGTACTAGGTTAGGTGAACTCCCTAGGATTCAACAGGTGCTTCAGAAGAGTGGTTTAGAAGTCCTCGTGTACTAGGTTAGGTGAACTCCCTAGGATTCAGCAGGTGCTTCAGAAGAGTGGTTTAGAAGACCTCGGATACTAGGTTAGGTGAACTCCCTAGGATTCAGCAGGTGCTTCAGACGAGCGGTTTAGAAGTCTTCGTGTACTAGGTTAGGTGAACTCCCTAGGATTCAGCAGGTGCTTCAGAAGAGCGGTTTTGAAGACCTCGGATACTAGGTTAGGTGAACTCCCTAGGATTCAGCTGGTGCTTCTGAAGAGTGGTTTAGAAGTCCTCGTGTACTAGGTTAGGTGAACTCCCTAGGATTCAGCAGGTGCTTCAGAAGAGCGGTTTAGAAGTCCTCGTGTACTAGGTTAGGTGAACTCCCTAGGATTCAGCAGGTGCTTCTGAAGAGAGGTTTAGAAGTCCTCGTGTACTAGGTTAGGTGAACTCCCTAGGATTCAACAGGTGCTGCTGAAGAGCGGTTTATAAGAACTCAGGTACTAGGTTAGGTGAACTCCCTAGGATTCAGCAGGTGCTTCAGACGAGCGGTTTGGAAGTCCTCGTGTACTAGGTTAGGTGAACTCCCTAGGATTCAGCAGGTGCTTCTGAAGAGCGGTTTAGAAGACTTCGGGTACTAGGTTAGGTGAACTCCCTAGGATTCAACAGGTGCTTCTGAAGAGAGGTTTAGAAGGCCTTGGTTACTAGGTTAGGTGAACTCCCTAGGATTCAACAGGTGCTTCAGAAGAGCGGTTTAGAAGTCTTCGGGTACTAGGTTACGTGAACTCCCTAGGATTCAACAGGTGCTTCTGAAGAGCGGGTTAGAAGTCCTCGGCTAGGTTAAGTGAACTCCCTAGGATTCAGCAGGTGCTTCTGAAGAGCGGTTTATAAGACCTCAGGTACTAGGTTAGGTGAACTCCCTAGGATTCAGCAGGTGCTTCAGACGAGCGGTTTAGAAGTCCTTGTGTACTAGGTTAGGTGAACTCCCTAGGATTCAGCAGGTGCTTCTGAAGAGCGGTTTAGAAGTCTTCGGGTACAAGGTTAGGTGAACTCCCTAGGATTCAACAGGTGCTTCTGAAGAGAGGTTTAGAAAGCCTTGATTACTAGGTTAGGTGAACTCCCTGGGATTCAACAGGTGCTTCAGAAGAGCGGTTTAGAAGTCCTCGTGTACTAGGTTAGGTGAACTCCCTAGGATTCAGCAGGTGCTTCTGAAGAGCGGTTTAGAAGTCTTCGGGTACTAGGTTAGGTGAACTCCCTAGGATTCAGCAGGTGCTTCTGAAGAGCGGTTTAGAAGTCTTCGTGTACTAGGTTAGGTGAACTCCCTGGGATTCAACAGGTGCTTCTGAAGAGCGGTTTATAAGACCTCAGGTACAAGGTTAGGTGAACTCCCTAGGATTCAGCAGGTGCTTCAGACGAGCGGTTTAGAAGTCCTCGGCTAGGTTAGGTGAACTCCCTAGGATTCAGCAGGTGCTCCTGAAGAGCGGTTTAGAAGTCTTCGGGTACTAGGTTAGGTGAACTCCCTAGGATTCAACAGGTGCTTCTGAAGAGAGGTTTAGAAGGCCTTGGTTACTAGGTTAGGTGAACTCCCTAGGATTCAACAGGTGCTTCAGAAGCGTGGTTTAGAAGTCTTCGGGTACTAGGTTAGGTGAACTCCCTAGGATTCAGCAGGTGCTTCAGACGAGCGGTTTAGAAGTCCTCGTGTACTAGGTTAGGTGAACTCCCTAGGATTCAGCAGGTGCTTCTGAAGAGCGGTTTAGAAGTCTTCGGGTACTAGGTTAGGTGAACTCCCTAGGATTCAACAGGTGCTTCTGAAGAGAGGTTTAGAAGGCCTTGGTTACTAGGTTAGGTGAACTCCCTAGGATTCAACAGGTGCTTCAGAAGAGCGGTTTCGAAGTCTTCGGGTACTAGGTTACGTGAACTCCCTAGGATTCAACAGGTGCTTCTGAAGAGCGGGTTAGAAGTCCTCGGCTAGGTTAAGTGAACTCCCTAGGATTCAGCAGGTGCTTCTGAAGAGCGGTTTATAAGACCTCAGGTACTAGGTTAGGTGAACTCCCTAGGATTCAGCAGGTGCTTCAGACGAGCGGTTTAGAAGTCCTCGTGTACTAGGTTAGGTGAACTCCCTAGGATTCAGCAGGTGCTTCTGAAGAGCGGTTTAGAAGTCTTCGGGTACAAGGTTAGGTGAACTCCCTAGGATTCAACAGGTGCTTCTGAAGAGAGGTTTAGAAAGCCTTGATTACTAGGTTAGGTGAACTCCCTGGGATTCAACAGGTGCTTCAGAAGAGCGGTTTAGAAGTCCTCGTGTACTAGGTTAGGTGAACTCCCTAGGATTCAGCAGGTGCTTCTGAAGAGCGGTTTAGAAGTCTTCGTGTACTAGGTTAGGTGAACTCCCTGGGATTCAACAGGTGCTTCTGAAGAGCGGTTTATAAGACCTCAGGTACAAGGTTAGGTGAACTCCCTAGGATTCAGCAGGTGCTTCAGACGAGCGGTTTAGAAGTCCTCGGCTAGGTTAGGTGAACTCCCTAGGATTCAGCAGGTGCTCCTGAAGAGCGGTTTAGAAGTCTTCGGGTACTAGGTTAGGTGAACTCCCTAGGATTCAACAGGTGCTTCTGAAGAGAGGTTTAGAAGGCCTTGGTTACTAGGTTAGGTGAACTCCCTAGGATTCAACAGGTGCTTCAGAAGCGTGGTTTAGAAGTCTTCGGGTACTAGGTTAGGTGAACTCCCTAGGATTCAGCAGGTGCTTCAGACGAGCGGTTTAGAAGTCCTCGTGTACTAGGTTAGGTGAACTCCCTAGGATTCAGCAGGTGCTTCTGAAGAGCGGTTTAGAAGTCTTCGGGTACTAGGTTGGGTGAACTCCCTAGGATTCAACAGGTGCTTCTGAAGAGAGGTTTAGAAGGCCTTGGTTACTAGGTTAGGTGAACTCCCTGGGATTCAACAGGTGCTTCAGAAGAGCGGTTTATAAGACCTCAGGTACCAGGTTAGGTGAACTTCCTAGGGTTTAACAGGTTCTTCGGAAGAGCGGTTTAGAAGACCTCGGGTATTAGGTTAGTTGAACTCTCTAGGATTCAACAGGTGCTTCTGAAGAGAGGTTTAGAAGGCCTTGGTTACTAGGTTAGGTGAACTCCCTAGGATTCAACAGGTGCTTCAGAAGAGCGGTTTAGAAGTCTTCGGGTACTAGGTTAGGTGGACTCCCTAGGATTCAGCAGGTGCTTCTGAAGAGCGGTTTAGAAGACCTCGGATACTAGGTTAGGTGAACTCCCTAGGATTCAGCAGGTGCTTCAGACGAGCGGTTTAGAAGTCCTCGTGTACTAGGTTAGGTGAACTCCCTAGGATTCAGCAGGTGCTTCAGAAGAGCGTTTTGAAGACCTCGGATACTAGGTTAGGTGAACTCCCTAGGATTCAGCTGGTGCTTCTGAAGAGTGGTTTAGAAGTCCTCGTGTACTAGGTTAGGTGAACTCCCTAGGATTCAGCAGGTGCTTCAGAAGAGCGGTTTAGAAGTCCTCGTGTACTAGGTTAGGTGAACTCCCTAGGATTCAGCAGGTGCTTCTGAAGAGAGGTTTAGAAGTCCTCGTGTACAAGGTTAGGTGAACTCCCTAGGATTCAGCAGGTGCTTCAGAAGAGCGGTTTAGAAGTCTTCGTGTACTAGGTTAGGTGAACTCCCTAGGATTCAACAGGTGCTGCTGAAGAGCGGTTTATAAGACCTCAGGTACTAGGTTAGGTGAACTCCCTAGGATTCAGCAGGTGCTTCAGACGAGCGGTTTGGAAGTCCTCGTGTACTAGGTTAGGTGAACTCCCTAGGATTCAGCAGGTGCTTCTGAAGAGCGGTTTAGAAGTCTTCGGGCACTAGGTTACGTGAACTCCCTAGGATTCAACAGGTGCTTCTGAAGAGCGGGTTAGAAGTCCTCGGCTAGGTTAAGTGAACTCCCTAGGATTCAGCAGGTGCTTCTGAAGAGCGGTTTATAAGACCTCAGGTACTAGGTTAGGTGAACTCCCTAGGATTCAGCAGGTGCTTCAGACGAGCGGTTTAGAAGTCCTCGTGTACTAGGTTAGGTGAACTCCCTAGGATTCAGCAGGTGCTTCTGAAGAGCGGTTTAGAAGTCTTCGGGTACAAGGTTAGGTGAACTCCCTAGGATTCAACAGGTGCTTCTGAAGAGAGGTTTAGAAAGCCTTGATTACTAGGTTAGGTGAACTCCCTGGGATTCAACAGGTGCTTCAGAAGAGCGGTTTAGAAGTCCTCGTGTACTAGGTTAGGTGAACTCCCTAGGATTCAGCAGGTGCTTCTGAAGAGCGGTTTAGAAGTCTTCGGGTACTAGGTTAGGTGAACTCCCTAGGATTCAGCAGGTGCTTCTGAAGAGCGGTTTAGAAGTCTTCGTGTACTAGGTTAGGTGAACTCCCTGGGATTCAACAGGTGCTTCTGAAGAGCGGTTTATAAGACCTCAGGTACAAGGTTAGGTGAACTCCCTAGGATTCAGCAGGTGCTTCAGACGAGCGGTTTAGAAGTCCTCGGCTAGGTTAGGTGAACTCCCTAGGATTCAGCCGGTGCTCCTGAAGAGCGGTTTAGAAGTCTTCGGGTACTAGGTTAGGTGAACTCCCTAGGATTCAACAGGTGCTTCTGAAGAGAGGTTTAGAAGGCCTTGGTTACTAGGTTAGGTGAACTCCCTAGGATTCAACAGGTGCTTCAGAAGAGTGGTTTAGAAGTCTTCGGGTACTAGGTTAGGTGAACTCCCTAGGATTCAGCAGGTGCTTCAGACGAGCGGTTTAGAAGTCCTCGTGTACTAGGTTAGGTGAACTCCCTAGGATTCAGCAGGTGCTTCTGAAGAGCGGTTTAGAAGTCTTCGGGTACTAGGTTGGGTGAACTCCCTAGGATTCAACAGGTGCTTCTGAAGAGAGGTTTAGAAAGCCTTGATTACTAGGTTAGGTGAACTCCCTGGGATTCAACAGGTGCTTCAGAAGAGCGGTTTAGAAGTCCTCGTGTACTAGGTTAGGTGAACTCCCTAGGATTCAGCAGGTGCTTCTGAAGAGCGGTTTAGAAGTCTTCGGGTACTAGGTTAGGTGAACTCCCTAGGATTCAGCAGGTGCTTCTGAAGAGCGGTTTAGAAGTCTTCGTGTACTAGGTTAGGTGAACTCCCTGGGATTCAACAGGTGCTTCTGAAGAGCGGTTTATAAGACCTCAGGTACAAGGTTAGGTGAACTCCCTAGGATTCAACAGGTGCTTCTGAAGAGAGGTTTAGAAAGCCTTGATTACTAGGTTAGGTGAACTCCCTGGGATTCAACAGGTGCTTCAGAAGAGCGGTTTAGAAGTCCTCGTGTACTAGGTTAGGTGAACTCCCTAGGATTCAGCAGGTGCTTCTGAAGAGCGGTTTAGAAGTCTTCGGGTACTAGGTTAGGTGAACTCCCTAGGATTCAGCAGGTGCTCCTGAAGAGCGGTTTAGAAGTCTTCGGGTACTAGGTTAGGTGAACTCCCTAGGATTCAACAGGTGCTTCTGAAGAGAGGTTTAGAAGGCCTTGGTTACTAGGTTAGGTGAACTCCCTAGGATTCAACAGGTGCTTCAGAAGAGTGGTTTAGAAGTCTTCGGGTACTAGGTTAGGGGAACTCCCTAGGATTCAGCAGGTGCTTCAGACGAGCGGTTTAGAAGTCCTCGTGTACTAGGTTAGGTGAACTCCCTAGGATTCAGCAGGTGCTTCTGAAGAGCGGTTTAGAAGTCTTCGGGTACTAGGTTGGGTGAACTCCCTAGGATTCAACAGGTGCTTCTGAAGAGAGGTTTAGAAGGCCTTGGTTACTAGGTTAGGTGAACTCCCTGGGATTCAACAGGTGCTTCAGAAGAGCGGTTTATAAGACCTCAGGTACCAGGTTAGGTGAACTTCCTAGGGTTTAACAGGTTCTTCGGAAGAGCGGTTTAGAAGACCTCGGGTATTAGGTTAGTTGAACTTCCTAGGGTTTAACAGGTTCTTCTGAAGAGCGGTTTAGAAGACCTCGGGTACTAGGTTAGGTGAACTCCCTAGGATTCAGCAGGTGCTTCTGAAGAGCGGTTTAGAAGTCTTCGGGTACTAGGTTGGGTGAACTCCCTAGGATTCAACAGGTGCTTCTGAAGAGAGGTTTAGAAGGCCTTGGTTACTAGGTTAGGTGAACTCCCTGGGATTCAACAGGTGCTTCAGAAGAGCGGTTTATAAGACCTCAGGTACCAGGTTAGGTGAACTTCCTAGGGTTTAACAGGTTCTTCGGAAGAGCGGTTTAGAAGACCTCGGGTATTAGGTTAGTTGAACTTCCTAGGGTTTAACAGGTTCTTCTGAAGAGCGGTTTAGAAGACCTCGGGTACTAGGTTAGATGGACTGTCTAGGATTCAAAAGGTGCTCCTGAAGAGCCTACGTGAGATATGGGACAAGAGTTATGCATTCCCAAATAAACTAACGTCTGCTATAGCTGCTTGTATGCAGAAAAAAAGTGGGAAATGTTCCATCCTAGAAGAAATTAAAACAAAGGTACAAGTGTATAAGGAGTGTCACCTATCAGTCATACAGGCTGACAGTCCAGACAGCATTCACAGTATGCCAATAGAGGTACTTCAACATAACGTACGTCAATCAAAGCTGCTTACATCAAACTGAAAGACTACAACTGAAGGTTCACTACTTACAAAAGGACTCAACTAGGCAGAAGAGACTTCAGCTTACTTCAGCTGAGTTGGTTACTTCATCCATGGACATTTATTTCAACCTAGTAGACTTCCTTCAACCCAAGAGCTTTACTTCATCCTTACAGTCCTACTGTGAACAAAGAGACTTACTCTCCAACCGCAGACTCGACGGTGTAGGCCACCCCGTCTTGACTGGTGCAGAAGAGTCGGATACCGTTGAGGGCGGTGTCGTCACTTGCAGAGACGTACTCCTCCAGCTGAAATACAGCAACACAAATGCATCATCACTGTTCAAAGGGACATTGCATAGATCAGGACAAACAAGAGAGTGGACACAGGTCCACTGCTGGCCGCCCTCCATAACAACAGAAAGCATGGACAACAGGCCACGACTCAGCAGAAAGGATGCGGTACCTCTACTGGGGCTGTATTGCTGTAGTACCTCTTAGGGGGCAGCTGCTGGCCTGCTGAGCAGGGCTCCTGTACCTCTCATGGGTCTGCAGTCCCCTCTGAGCAGGGCAGCAGTACGAATATATATGCCTTTACAAAGCATGCTTTAGATCACATGCCGTTACAACGTGGACGTTACGACTGCGTTGTTATAATGCGAACCATTACATCGCAAGTTGTTACAACGGCTTGCTGCAGGGGGCGAGCTGGACTTAGGAACAGTATCATTTACTATTCCTAATCCAGTTTGTGCAACAACAGGGAAGGTGTTGGATTATAAATCCAACACCTTCTGCCCCCTACAGCAATGTCGTTGTAACAACTTGCGATGTAATGGTTCGCGTTGTAACAATGAGGTTGTTGTAACGGCATGCGATCTAAAGCATGCGTTGTAAACGCTGTGTCCCAGCTGTACCGACACTGGGGCTGTACCTCCCTTCTAAGCAGGACTGCTGTGCCCCTCATGGGGCTGCAACCCCTCTGAGCAGGGCTGCTGTACCTCTACTGGGACTTCACCTTCCACCTGAGCAGGGCTGCTGTACCTCTACTGGGGCTGCACCTTCCACCTGAGCAGGGCTGCTGTACCTCTAATGGGGCTGCACCCCCCTTCTGAGCAGGGATGCTCTACCTCGACTGGGGCTGCACCCTGTTCTAAGCAGGGTTTCTGCACCTCTAATGGGCTGCACCCCCTTTTGAAAAGGGTTTCTGTACCTCTCCTGGGGCTGCACCCCCCTCTGATCAGGGCTGCTGTGTCTCTACTGGGGCTGTACCTCCCTTATGAGCAGGACTGCTGTACCTCCACTGGGGCCTCCCTTCTAAGCAGGACTGCTGTGCCCCTCATTGGGCTGCACCCCCTCTTAGCAGGGCTGCTGTACCTTTAATAGGACTGCACCCCCTCCTAAGCAAGGCTCATGTACCTCTGCTGTACCTGTGCCTGCACTTTCTCCATTTCTAGATGCACAGTGCTGCTGAGCGCCTGCACTTTCTCCATTTTTAGATGCACAGTGCTGCTGAGTGCCTGCACTTTCTCCATTTCTAGATGCACAGTGCTGCTGAGCGCCTGCACTTTCTCCATTTCTAAATTCGCAGTGCTGCTGAGCGCCTACACTGTCTCCATTTCTAGATGCAGTGCTGCTGAGTGCCTGCACTTTCTCAATTTCTAGATGCACAGTGCTGCTAAGTGTCTCCACTTTCTCAATTTTTGGATGCACAGTGCTGCTGAGTGCCTGCACATTCTCCATTTCTAGATGCACAGTGCTGCTGAGTGCCTGCACTTTCTCCATTTTTAGATGCACAGTACTGTTGAGTGCCTGCACTTTCTCCATTTCTAGATGCACCGTACTGCTGAGTGCCTGCACTTTCTCCATTTCTAGATTCAGTGCTGCTGAGTGCTTGCACTTTCTCCATTCTTAGATGCACAGTGCTGCTGAGCGCCTGCACTTTCTCCATTTCTAAATTCGCAGTGCTGCTGAGCGCCTACACTGTCTCCATTTCTAGATGCAGTGCTGCTGAGTGTCTGCACTTTCTCAATTTCTGGATGCACAGTGCTGCTGAGTGCCTGCACTTTCTCCATTTCTAGATGCACAGTGCTGCTGAGCGCCTGCACTTTCTCCATTTTTAGATGCACAGTACTGCTGAGTGCCTGCACTTTCTCCATTTCTAGATGCACCGTACTGCTGAGTGCCTGCACTTTCTTCATTTCTAGATGCACAGTGCTGCTGAGTGTCTGCACTTTCTCAATTTCTAGATTCAGTGCTGCTGAGTGCTTGCACTTTCTCCATTCTTAGATGCACAGTGCTGCTGAGTGCCTGCACTTTCTCCATTTCTAGATGCACAGTGCTGCTGAGTGCCTGCACTTTCTCCATTTCTAGATGCACAGTGCTGCTGAGTGCCTGCACTTTCTCCATTTCTAGATGCACAGTGCTGCTGAGTGCCTGCACTTTCTCCATTTCTAGATGCACCGTACTGCTGAGTGCCTGCACTTTCTCCATTTCTAGATGCACAATGTTGCTGAGTGCCTGCACTTTCTACATACACACTGCTGCTGAGTGCCGGCACTTTCTACATTTCTAGATACACACTGCTGCTGAGTGCCTGCACTTTCTACATTTCTACATACACACTGCTGCTGAGTGCCTGCACTTTCTACATTTCTAGATTGATAGTGCTGCAGCCCCTGTGGCTCGGAAGTGACGGAGGGCCACATCAGACAGTACCTGTACACTGTACCCGGTGGCGTAGGACCCCTCGGGGCACATGTCTATCCAGGTCCAGGACCCCCAGGGGCCGCCGTTGGTCACACTGATGCTGGTGTAGTACTGTCTTCCTGCGAAGGTGCCATTGGCCTTGATCTCGGAGCCATGGGCGGCCTGGAGGCAGAAGGCAAGGGCACACAGGAGTCCCGGGAGCCACAACATCATTCACAGAGGCAGAGACAGGGGAGGCCAGAAGCTTCCCTCCCCGGGAACCACCGCCTTTTATGCACCTGCTCCAGCCCCCCTGCCTTGTGTACACAGTGCTGGAGGGACGACAGGTGGCCCGTTGGCCCCTGTGGAGAAAAGGTTCAGATGCCAGCCGGCCAATAAGGGGAAAATTGGGCTGTAGGGATGGTTCCCACACTGCACTGGACGAACATAAACAAACGTAGGGCCCGATCCACAGAACTAACTTAAGACAAAATCCTAAACTTACTACCATTTTGGTATTCACAGAAGGCACTTACTCATTTTGGTATTCACGGAAGGCACTTACTCATTTTGGTATTCACAGATGGCACTTACTCATTTCGGTATTCACAGAAGGCACTTACTCATTTCGGTATTCACAGAAGGCACTTACTCATTTTGGTATTCACGGAAGGCACTTACTCATTTTGGTATTCACAGAAGGCACTTACTCATTTCGGTATTCACAGAAGGCACTTACTCATTTCGGTATTCACAGAAGTTAGGAGTCCTAATTTTAGAACTCCTTAATGCCTTCTGTGAATACCGAAAGTCTTAAAGTTAGGATTTTTCTCAGTTTAGAAACTTTAAGACTCCTAACTTCTGTGAATACCAAAACGAGTAAGTGCCTTCTGTGAATACCGAAATGAGTAAGTGCCTTCTGTGCATACCAAAATGAGTAAGTGCCTTCTGTGAATACCAAAATGAGTAAGTGCCTTCTGTGAATACCAAAATGAGTAAGTGCCTTCTGTGAATACCAAAATGGTAGTAAGATTAGGATTTTGTCTTAGTTAGTTCTGTGAATCGGGCCCAAACAGCTTTTGTATAGTGCCACACAGTCACCCCTAGGGGTCTCTGGGCGCTCCCATCCAAAAGCCAAGTCTGGAGTTTCTTCGTGAAGTCTGCCAGCGAGGGTGCTATTCGGAGGGGGAGGGGCAGGTCGTTCCAGGTCTTGAGGGCGATGTAGGAGAAGGCCCAGCCCCCGCTGCACCTGCGTCAGATGCGGGGAGTGAGTGGGAGGGCAAGTGAGGCGGAGCGCAGGTGTCTTGTGGGCAGATGGAAGTTCAGTTGATGGAGAGACGCACCTCCTGCTTTTTATGCAGGTTTTTATTTTCCTGCGTCAGTTTACTCTTGCATGGTGCACACTCTGAAATGAGTCACTTCTCGGGGCCGGAGTGAGTTCAGACTGTGTGTGGGTGTTTATAACGGGCGTGATTGACAGCTCTGATGGAAGGCCCTGGCTCAGAGGCCGAGCAAGTGCCAGTTACTCACAGTGCCTGTCAGCGGTCATAAAGCTGCTTAGAATACATGCTCATCCAATCCTTGGCCTCTCTGTATCTCAAAGAGCAATGTCCAGGTGTGCCAATTTTAATTGTGTTTATGTGCCAAAGTGTGTGAAGGATGTAGCTGGCTCCTGAAATATTGTCAGGGAGAAAGTAAAAGGACATGCAATGACTACAAGTGAGTGTGGGGGGTTGAAGTGAAGGCGACGCACAAGTACATGCAGGAGAGAGTGTTGCAGAGGAAGGAGATGAGGCGTGAAATGCACAAGTGGCGGATTTCAGAAGGATGTAGTGAAAAAAATGGCATATCAAATAGAGGGTCCAAGAAACACACAGTTTGAAGGACAAATGGAGCAAAAAAGGAATGGAACTGACCCCACTCAGGTCAGTTTGGAAAGCCCTCACTCACCAACCTGGTTGGTGACATGCTTCATCATCGGGCCCCACTGGAGAGGCCCAGTGCCTCACCAGTGTGCTTCGACGCCAGATCTACTGCGGAGCGGGTTTATTGTGAAAGACAGACGTGAAGTGAGTTAATTAGCGGTGACAGTGATATTTAAAAATGTCTTAGGTGTCTCAAAAAAATATTTATTGATTGATCACTTGGACATAGATAAAAACAGTGTAGGTAAATGATCCAAATAAATTGTTTGGTTATTTCCAGAGGTTAATAGTCAGTCAACATGTTTCTGCCTTGAAACGGTGTGAATTTACCAGGCATTCATCAGGACAAAAGGTGAACTAAACCCTGGCGGTATGAGCACTCTAAGGCCCACCCTGACCTAGGGACGTGAAAGTAAAAACAGTGAAAAAAGTGCATGAAGAAGGAGCGGGCTCCTTAGATACTCCTGGATTAGGAGACCTCACAAATAAAAATGTGCACTTAAATGATGGGTCAGTAGCACACCATGGATCTCGGGAGGGGGGTGGTGGCGTAATTGGCACACCGCCCTCAACGCCAGACACCCTCTTGGAACCTGCAGATACCCTCGCAAACCGGATCCTGTTTGCGAGGGTATCCCTAGGTCAGGGTGGGCTTTAGTTTTTTTTTAATTTGTGGAAGCTTTCCCTGAATAGTATTGCACCAACATTTTGCCCCCAGTTAACACTAGATATTCTTTCAAACAGTTTGTCAGAGAATTAGTTAATCAATGAATAAATAAGACATCGAATCAGACTCAAGATATGCTCTCACACGAACTTGGTGGTTAGTCAGTCCTGCATCTTTGTTCAGCTTCCGTATTAATAAGTCGTACATTAAAACAAAAGGTGAATTAAAGTTTAATCCTCCAGAAAGTATATTCCTCAACGTCAAGGGAGTCTTGAATATTTCCCGCCAGAATTGATTTCAGTGGACCTGTGCCCGCCAGACGTTCACCATCGGCCATTCTTAATCAGTCATTTAGAAGCACTCAGACGGGGTCACTTATATTTTATTAATTTTCATCCTGTCTGTAACGTCTCCTTTTTCAAACAGGACCCTCTCCTCGGCAGGGGGGAGCTGTGTTTTACAGTAAATGTTCAACGACGGGCTGGTAAGTCTGTAATCTAATATTTGAACAGATTGATGGTCGCAAGTCAAAAAAAGAGAGAAAGAAACATGGTGGGAACTTTCCAAGACATTGAGCAGCTGTTTTGTGTCAACAAGGCAGTCTCTTTGAAGGTTGTTGTGTAAACTGGTGTGTGAGTGACCAGCTGTACTTCCGGTGGCCGTGAACATGTGAGGTGATCACTGTGTACACGGGTCGCCAATGCTTTATTTGTGTTTAGAACTGATCTGTGACACATAATGAGGTTATTTCAGTGGCAGGCGCTGCCTCTGAAAGACCATTAAGGATGCGGCACGAAGGTCAGGCCAGAGCCACTGGAATTATGCGACAGGAGAGGGCCAAATTATGCAGCAGGGTTAAGTAAATTATGCAGCAAGAAAAGGCAAAATATGCGGCACATTATGTAGCACGTATTATTCATTATTTGGTCATTTTTAAACTTGGTAACACTGTCTGGGTTTTGGTGGCACCTCATTAGTGCCATTTTGACACCCAAATATTGTAATTGCATTTATATAGCATTTACTACCCCTGATGAGGCGTCAAAGTGCTTTAGGCCGGGGTAGGACATTTGTGCCGTCACAGTGATTCCACACAAAAATATGTAGAAAATGTGGGGTTTTTCAGCTAAATTTGAGATTTGTAGGAGATTCTGGGAAGGGAAGCGTTGGGGGATCCAAACAAGCCATACCTCATTGGACTCCCCAGGGTGTCTAGTTCTCACCAATGTGCGGGTTTGGTAGGTTTCCCTAGATGGCGGCGAGCCTGGGGCCAAAACGCCAGGTGCCCCCCCCCAAAACCAGGTAGTTTTGCTATAGGTAATTTTGAAGTCTCCACAGTACGATTTGGGCCATTTCCTAATGCAGCCACTATTTCCTACCCACACAAGTGAAGTACCATTTTATCAGGAGACCTGGGGAAACGCTGGTTGGTTGGAAATGGTTAGTTCAGTGTTATTGGGATTCATCTTGTGCATTCAGAGCAAACCATTCCATGCAGACATTTCAGTTTTTTATGCTGGACTGAAGTATTGGCGCTTGGTTGTATTCATTAGTCCGGGGTGAGCTCAAGCACATGGCTGGTGAGATCAATAAAAAAGTTAGAGAAGATTAGCTACTGTTCATTTGCATTGGTATGACTTTCAGAGGAAGGAGCAGAGATTTTGATCTTGTAAGAGTAGTGGGACATTTGCTCAAACAGAGAATAGTCAAAGGTGCACGTGTCAGAGTAGGTTGTGCTCAGACAGAGGGGAAGTGCAGAAGATACAAGGGAAGAAGGGCATTTGAAAGACAGGCGAAAAAGGAGAGGTGACAAACCAAAGTATTAATTAAAGGACAGTTCTTTAATGCCAGATTTAAGGAATATTTTCGAAATTTTAATAGGTACTAGAAACAGGTAAAGCATCTCTCCGTTGCTAGACTACCGATCCAGCCAGGTCAGTTGATGAGCTCAAGAGAAAAATAATTGCTGGATGGTCGAGAAAATACATGGGAAACAATGTACACATTGAAAAAGAGATTCTGGGGTTCAACCTCAGATTTGACCCAAAGTATTAATGATACAGCAGAGTGGGATACACTTAAATGCCTCTGGTTGGCACTGGCACAAGATGGGAGATGAGGACAGCTTCCCAGACAGTGGAAGTTTATTACCTGCATTCCAGTGCCTGGAGGGCAGGGGATGTAAACATTGATGTGAGTTGGTGAGGAGATGGTGAGAGGGCTCCCTTTACAAAGTAAATAAACACTTTGTTAGCAATGGGTTGCTGATTAGACTTCCTGAAGCACTGCCCTTTTTTAGGTCTCGGCTATAACGCGCTGAAAAGCGCGTTCTCGCCAGAGAACTATTGTCGGCGTCTCAGCAGTCTGAGAACACCGAAGTGAGACAAGACCTGGCCACGCGCAGCGTTTTCCCATAGGATAACGTTGTGCGCGCGGCCAGGTCTTGTCTCCACAGCATTCCAGGGCTGACCGGATCGCGTCGCGCGCCTCTCTGGAATGCATGGGGAGTCTGCAGAGAGGCGCGCGGCGCTGATAAACAGGCAGGCAATAACTGTGCTTTCAGTGGGTTGCGTTTTTCAGCTAACTACTGTTTAGAGCAGACCACATAAACGTAGTGCTGTCCGTTAGCCTACAAACGCTGCAGCAGACATGGGTTAGAGTACGGATTGAACTCCTCAACTTCGAATATTACAATACGGATGCAAACCTACAATACTATACTTTATAGCGAAATTGTTTCCGGGGTGTTAAAAACAGGAACATGAAGTGCAGCTTTAGCTCGTTCTGTTACGCGAACAGTGAAATTGATTCCGATCGGAAGTTCCAGAACACATTTTCATAAAACCTTGGCACTCGCACTCCCAGTATTATACAGGAACTAAACTGTACTTAACACAGTGACAACTCGAATGTGGTACGCTGCATCATTTTTCATTCAGCGTATGCTTTCAGCACAAGTCTTGTTTTAAATATGTACGCGATTACTTTCACTTTTGCGGCGCAGCAATCAGTTTCACTTTCGCGCTGCGGCGATGTAATGCTGGTTAACTCAACTCCTTATATCCCGTATATATGCCTTATTTGTGTGTGTTATTTTCATTAAAATGCTTGCTCTCAAAGAGAGATGGACAGCTCTGATCGGAAATCAAGGTTGCTGCAGGGCAAGTCTGCTTCCTACCACATCGGCACTTTTGATTGACAAAAAGTCAGTTTAAACCTAAATGCATAAGATGTACGTAGTGTGGGAGTGCTGAGAGCAACACAGACCATATGGGATGGGGGAAACATTAGGCTGAGAACAAGTGGAGAAAGCAACGGATGAGCTGGAGGTGTAGTGAGAAGGGAGCAACACTGAGCACTTGGGGTGTCAAAGCACTATTTCTATTATTATAGCATCCCCTCTGTAATGGTTTATTTTGCAGCCACTTGTTAGATGTTGAAAATACCCAAAACGCATGATTTCTTTAATCACTCCAGGGTTTAAATGTGAGAACGCACCGTTTAATTATATTGATATTTCACCCTTCACACTTTATCCTCCCTCTTCGCCGCCTTGTTTATTTGAAGCATATTCTTTTCTTTAACAATAACGGCATTATTGAATGAAACAGGGATAACACTGCGGGTGATGTACCCAGCAGTACACTACCAGCCGTCCGTGCACACGTTCACTGTATTTGAGCATTAAAGTGGATTCCTGTCACACACACAACCACACATACAACTACACACACAGCCACACCGTCAGTGCACACTTTCACCAGGCACAGACACCATCAGTCGTCAGTGCACGCTTTCACTGGCCACAAACACCTCCAGCTGTCACTGCACGCTTCCACCAGGCACAAACCACCAGACGTCAGTGCACACTTTCACCAGGCAAACACACACACACACACACACCACCAGCTGTCCGTGCACGCTTTCACCAGGCACACACACACCACCAGCCATCAGTGCACGCTTTCACCAGGCACACACACACACCACCAGCCATCATTGCATGCTTTCACCAGGCACACACACACCACCAGCCATCATTGCATGCTTTCACCAGGCACACACACACCACCAGCCATCAGTGCACGCTTTCACCAGGCACACACACATCACCAACTGTCAGTGCACACTTTCACCAGGCACACACCACTAGCCGTCAGTGCACACTTTCACCAGGCACACACAACCACACCACCAGCCGTCAGTGCACACTTTCACCAGGCACACACAACCACACCACCAGCCATCAGTGCATACTTTCACCGGGCACAAACACCACCAGCTGTCAGTGCACGTTTTCACCAGGCACACACAGCCACACCGTCAGTGCACGCTTCCACCAGGCACACACCACCAGACGTCAGTGCACGCTTTCAACAGGTACACACACACACCACCAGCCATCAGTGCACGCTTTCACCAGGCATAAACACCACCAGCAGCTGTCAGTGCACGCTTTCACCAGGCACACACACCCACATCGTCAGTGCACGCTTCAACCAGGCACACACCACCAGACGTCAGTGCACGCTTTCACCAGGCACACACACACACCACCAGCCGTCAGTTCACGCTTTCACCAGGCACACACACACACCACCAGCCGTCAGTGCACGCTTTCACCGGGCATAAACACCACCAGCTGTCAGTGCACGCTTTCACCGGGCACAAACACCACCAGCTGTCAGTGCACGCTTTCACCGGGCACAAACACCACCAGCCGTCAGTGCACGCTTTCACCAGGCACACACACACACCACCAGCCGTCAGTGCACACTTTCACCGGGCACAAACACCACCACCAGCTGTCAGTGCACGCTTTCACCAGGCACACACACCCACATCATCAGTGCATGCTTCAACCAGGCACACACCACCAGACGTCAGTGCACGCTTTCACCAGGCACACACACACACACCACCAGCCGTCAGTTCACGCTTTCACCAGGCACACACACACACCACCAGCCGTCAGTGCATGCTTCCACCGGGCATAAACACCACCAGGTGTCAGTGCACGCTTTCACCAGGCACACACCACCAGCTGTCAGAGCACGCTTTCACCGGGCACAAACACCACCAGCCGTCAGTGAACGCTTTCACCGGGCACAAACACCACCAGCCGCCAGTGCATGCTTCCACCAGGCACACACCTCTAGCCATCAATGCAAGCTTTCACCAGGGACACACACACCACCAGCCATCAGTGCACGCTTTCACCAGGCACCCACACATCACCAGCAGTCAGTGCACGCTTTCACAAGGCACACACCACCAATCGTCAGTGTACGCTTTCACCAGGCACACACACCACCAGCCGTCAGTGCACGCTTCCACCAGGCACACACACCACCAGCCGGCAGTGCACACTTCCACCAGGCACACACACCACCAGCCATCAGTGCACAATTTCTACAGGCACCCACACCACCAGCCATCAGGGCACACATCAATTGTTAACACATCCACAATTAACTATTGTAGCACTTGCAGTATGGCCCACTTTACTTTTAAACATATTCACCTAAAACACAGCATGACACCATTGCTACAAAAAAGACACATTTTTTGGCCTACAATTTATAGACTTTTGTTGCAATTGGTGTTGCAATATTTAGCAATGCCAATAGCTCAAACTTAATTAACCCCAGACCTATTGCATTGCAAATGCTTGTTATAGATGCTGTGGGTGAGTAGGGGTGGAGCTGCAGGTTGGAAGGGACCCTTTAGACGAGGCCAAGCATTTGTCTACCTCAATCACACTTCAATGCAGAGCCCTCACACCTCTCAGTGCCTCTGTTGCGGGTGCTCCAAGCTGGAGGCAGTCCTGCTGTGAGGGGCATCACTATACAAAGGCTGTATAAGGAGCACAGCCTGGAAGACATTTGAAATGTAAACATATTGAAATCTACCTTTCCTTAACACTGAAACGAGAGAAACGCCTTACCTTAGTGCGGACTCCTGTCGCAGCAGTTTCTACCTCTAAATATTCACTCTGTTCCTCCAGTCTGCCACCAGTACGGTGTTGTAGTCTTCTCAGACGATGGCTGCAGCCCTTGAAAGTTTGTTTCTCCGCTAGTGAAGGCAGGCTGCGGAGATGGCTAGGCAGAGAGCAAGCATCTACAGAGTTCTCCCTGGGAGTGCACTGCACATGGTGGGGCCTGTGATGACTGTGCTGGGGTAACATAGCTACCAGGACATGACCAGCCTGATAGGGCTGTACATGTGGTGCTTGGGGGAGCAGGTGACTTTTAACACAAACTTCAAAATACCATAAAAATAAAATACTCAAAAAAATAAATTTCTGAATCAAAACATGCATTTGAAATAAAGGCAGGATTATTGTGTGCCTTTCATGTTTAAACACTATGTGAATATATATACACTCACAAGGCGTTTGCTTTTCATCACAAATGCGTAGATCTGCGTGGTGTCTTCTAGACAGTCATAAAACACAGTCTTAGTCATGGCCAGTGAGACACAGGCAGCCGAAACATGGATACAAGGAGACGTGTTTTGAACACACACACACACACACACACACACACACACACACACACACACACACTCAAGCACGCATGCGCACACACATGGATACAGGCAGAAGTATTGTGCACAGTATACTTCATAAACTTGGTGACATTGCCTCACAATTCGCCAACAGTGTGAATTCTTGCACACAGTGAGAGCAGTACAGATACTGACAGGCAGCATTAAACTGCTGCTGCATGCCTGCTCTGCTGGTTAATGAGAGGTGTTGCCCACAGTTATGGCACTACTCACAACACCACTGTGGCTTCATCAGCACTGGTCAAGTAACCCCTCACCATCCTGATTGGACTGCTGGTGCATGAAGTAACCAAACCACAGAACAGAGACAGTGTGAGCTAGATAACATAGTTCAGGGTACTGACTCCAGCCAATAGGGATCTCCCTGGGGACAAGATGAGACCTGCCATGAAGACCGCTGGTGGTTGTGTGGTGCTCAGAGGTGATAGGAGATGGCATGAGAGTGCTCAACACAACATGCAGAATGCGGTGGGGGTAGAAAGCCCACTAGACACCAGGGATCGGTCTTAAAAAACCCAAGGGATGGGGTCTCCCACCGTGGGCAGAGCCATGCCAACCCCCAAAAACGGGCAAGTACCCTGCCCCTCCTGCTGCAGGGTCCATGCGCTACAAACTGCACTCCATCTCTTACCCAAGGTTTGGGGTCTATGCCTTTACCCCCATATATCTTAGGTTTGTAGAACTGCCATACAACGTGCTGTAGGCTCACACTGGAATTAGACGACGGAAGATGTATGGCTTCCCACCAGATAATAAACGTGCACCCACATGCATCATTGTTACATTTTGCGATTTCTTAATTGCAAAAATTAAGGAATCGCAATTAAGAAATTGCAAAATGCTATGCATTAAAAAAAATCGCAATATTTTTAGCGATTCCTTAATTTTCCTTAATTGCGATTCACAATTTGCGAATCGCAATTAAGAAATCCCTCCCCATTGATTCCTATGGGCTTAGAGGCCCATAGGAATGAATGGGAAGCCATTCTCATTTTGCGATTCGCAATTAAGGAATCGCAAAATGAGAATGCTATTTCAAGAGTGTAGGGGGGGTTCAAAGGACCCCCCCTACACCCCTGAAATGTACCTTTAAGTACATTTTTCACACACACATGCCCCAAGGGCATGTGTTTGTGTAAAATGAAACTTTCAAAAATGCACTTTTGTGCATTTTTGAAAGTTTTCGCAAATTACCATGAAGGTTGACTTCATGGTAATTTACCTCTTCCAATTTGCGAATTCGCAAAAAAAAAGTATTCATGCATTGCATTTAAGAAATCACAAATTGCGATTTCTTAAATGCACTCACAATTTAAAAAATCGCAACATAATTGCGATTCCTTAAATTGCGAGAAAAAAAAATGATGCATCCCAAAAATGAAATTGCATTCGCAAACGGCCGAATTTTGCGATTCGCACCGTTTGCGAATGCAAAAACCCTTGATGCATGTGCCTGTACATTCCTAGAAAGAAAACCAAGCAGTAGGGAACCTTTGGGGGTGGCACTGGGGCAGGCAGAAGGAGAGCTCCCCATGCTTGCGGGCTTTTCTGCAGACTATGTTCGCCGAACTGAATGCTGCTTGGACACTGATATTGCCAGGGAAGAGACAAGCAGTAGAGCCTGGTGATTTCAAGCAGATCATTCCTACTCCATTGCAATCACTATGACTCTGGCAGTAGCTGTAGCCTCCTGCCCCATGATCAGGGACTTGTTAGGCAGATGTTTTCTACCTCAATTCTTCCCCAGTGCGCTCTGCTAGCGAGCACATATAAAGATGGAAAATTGCCTTATTTAGGCGATCATTATTATCTGTTTTAGCCACATTTTTATAAAGTCTCAATGTGAGTTCCATTTTCATAAAACATGTGATGGTTCTGCGAATGGCGCATGAGGCCTATAGAATACCTTATTTCATTTCACACCTGTTTTTCAAGGAATGACAATATGATAATTACAAAGCGCACCCAATCAAAATTAAAAGTAGCCTTGCATAAGTAGGTGTTTTCCAATGGATCGGCCAAAAAGCAGAATGGTAATTTGACACGTCACTGACATATGCAAACTCCAGCAATTTCAGATGTGTAACCTGTGAAAAAAATAGGCAGACTGTATTTCATCGAGAAATCATCCCAATTCCAGAATTCTGCACATTTGTTAAGGAAATAGTTCAATCTGTTAAAATGCCGTTTCCAGTGAGTAGGCTGACAATTCGGTGTTAAACACACCAATATTTCTTGTGAAACTGTATATGTCTGTATGTTTACATAAGCTGTATGTGTGATACACAAAGACATATCTGCCTGTTGTGCCGACACCACTTGGATATTGGAACTTAGAAACCCTTCCCATTAATAGGGAAAGACAAGCATTTTCAAGGCAATTGGTCTCGCATTTGCAAGAGTTTAAGCTACTGGCATTGTAAATGACAATGCAAACACAAGGAGACGATGGACGGAGCGCTGAAGCTTTTCAGACACTTACCCCCAGTCACAGATCTGGGTTGAATCCATCATCGTTCTTTAGCTCACTTCGCTACCCGAGTTCAGACACAGCCATATGCAAATCAGTCTTGACCCTGTGCCTCATGGGAACACTCCAGCCCGAACTGCCAAGCCATGTCTTCCCTGGACCGGAAACAAGCATCCTGGGACCGGTTTCGAGCTAACAGCCCTCATCAGCCAGGCTAGCTTGACTCCAGTGGCAAAGTGAGCACGGGACCCACGCCTGGACATACCCTGCCAACTTAGAGGGAACAAAGCAAACTCAAGGAGATGATGGACGGAGCGCTCACTTTGCCACTGGATTCAAGCTAGCCTGGCTGATGAGGGCTGTTAGCCCAAAACAAGGATGCTTGTTTCCGGTCCAGGGAAGACATGGCTTGGCAGTTCGGGCTGGAATGTTCCCATGAGGCACAGGGTCAAGACTGACTTGCATATAGCTTTGTCTGAACTGGGGTGGTGAAGTGAACTAAAGAATTAAGATGGATTCAACCCAAATCTGTGGCTGGGGGAGAGTGTCTGAAAAGTTTCTCGCTCCGCCCATCATCTCCTTGTGTTTGCATTGTAATGACAATGCCTTTTATTTATGTGTTTTGAAAACTTGCAAGCGGTGTGTAAACACAAACTTTAACCAAGGGGATGCAGCACTCATTAGTATCCAGATGACAAAGAACAGGTCAAGAATGCCTGAGAAATGTATCTGTACTGACTGTGTACCTTGTCTAACTAACCAATTTCAACGTGTGCTAAAGAGTATTGTTTGTTCTTGTAGGCCTAGGCCTGTCCTGGGGAGGCTGGTAGTTCTCCTCACCTTTTAGCACCGCTACATGAACGTGGCTTATCTTAATACTTTGTGTGATTCTTCTCAAGTGGCACCGTTTTACCAATACTTAATACCACTGTCCGGGGTTTCGATTATGTCTGAGAATTTTAGCATGTATACCCCCTCGATAGTGGAGGTAGACTGCCAGAGCCAAGCACAGACTATTTTGTTTGGAACTTTTTGCATTTCTGCAATTCCGAAGGAGCATCATTCTGCTGGACTCATTCAAAGGCTTCTTGATCCTAGCTACATGCACAGAGTTGAAACTGTTGTATGTGTTATGTCTACTGGCCTCACGCTGAAAGCAGTCTCTGCTCCCACTACCAATGGGGGAGAAAAAAACACAGGGTCTGCAAGGTATTTTCATAAAGGGAAGGACAAACCTACACTGTTAAAAAAAACAGAATGCACCGGATCCTCCACCCATCAGCCAAATATAGTTTCAGGGTGAGAGTTATGAAGATTGTACTTGTAGGCAAGGATGTCCAAAATGGACATTATCAACGCAAACATAAGAGAAACCACCATTTGGTGAAGCACATGGCACAAATGGACTTCACCAATCACCAGTGCACATATGAAACACAAATGTCATTAATCGACAAACAGCCCTTTTTCACTGGTGTCCCTGGTGTGGTGAATTTACGCAACCTAGGTATGAGGGCCTGATGGACGTTTAATCGGAACAAAAGAGTGGGTCGTTTTTCTCAAGGGGTGAGGGTAAAAAGGCACTTGGCGATCGGTTAGAACACTATTAACCAACACCAGTCTACTCCACAGAAAACAGGCTGTTAAGCCAGTCAACGTAACTTATTGGAACACTCCTTCTGTGCCCCTTGCACTCCTTTTGCCATTGCTATTATAGAATTGTACTGCAGGGCTGGGCGGAAAAGAGACAGGGGGGGACAGCTGATAGTGTGGGTGTTTGCACTCTTGATGGAGAAGAAGGCCACTGGCACCCACTGAGCCGAGCAGCGCCTGTGGGTGCATGGAGCGGACAAGATGTAAGGTGAGTTGCAGTGTGCCACAGGACGGGTTGGTTGCCTGGCCTGGAGACGGATGTATCACCCGGTCTGTCATTTCCAGCCACGGTAGTACTGGAAAGCCGAAGTGTGCGGCACGGTTGATACAATTACATTTGTAAAGAAAGTCCTGTGCACACGTATATACGTAATTCAGTTACGTATATACGTGTATACGTATTACGTATATACGTGTGCCCAGGACTTTCTTTACAATTGTTTGGTAGGGGATACTTTCTCTATCTTGGCAGGGGCTGTTTTTTGCTGGGTTTGTTCCCCTGACCTGTTTGCACCGTACCAGCTCCATCTATGAACACTACCAATGTACCAGGTATCCGCTGAGCGCCATTTCTTCCTGACTCCCATCCAAACCCATTCTCTCCTCTTAATACAATTACATAACAAACTAAGCTAAATTACGTGGTAAGGGATGGTAAATAATGTTGCATTTATGTGATAAATTCCTGTGGCGTTATCTATTTAGATATATTTAACGCACTGAAGCAAAAGGAATCTCGGTTCCATAGTAATACATTTCTTTTATCAGCCAAAAAACTAAACATTCAGCAGCATCTATTTAAAGACATTCAAAATCGTAATCATTTTGCCTTGCATAGAAGCACAAAAAGCCTTTTTATTATCACTGGCTTTTTGCGTCCAATAGTAAAGTTGAATGTGTAAACATTTACAGTTTGGCACTTGGGCAAAAACAAGTCTACACATGGAATTCTTTTTTGTAATGCACTGTATGTCTCACTTATTGGGCACATCCCAGTTAGGTTTTGGGTTTAAACTGTGTTCCAACAGTTTTTCCTTAACAAACAGCGCCGCAGAACAAGTACAGTAGATGTGTTATGCACATGTCTCAATAGCATGCACCTTAGTATTTTAGACATTATAGTTTAAAATGAGATGCTCAAACATCTGCTTTTAGAAGTTTCTGTCGTGTGAACAGAAATTTGAGTGAACTGTGAAACAAAACCTTTTTGAGTTAAAAGAATATGTGTTTCCCTTCTATTTATGACATTTAAATATTTATGTGTGTTGCTTGTATATCAAACAGGAATATGTGAACTATGTGGCCAAATCAGTCTCTTCTCTAAATACAGTAACAGCTGAAAGGCGACCAGTAAGTCTGCAAACTGCTCGGTGCAGGAGTCTACTCTCTATGCAACGATTTTAATAACTTCTGATCTCGCAACATCCGTATTGATCGAAAACTTCAAACTGCGTACTGGAAAGTAAATTATGTATTAAGTAGTGCAAGTTCAAATCAATGCTGGGCCCACAGAGTGTCGTTTTTCCAGTAGGCCAGAGAGTATCTTCCTTACATGGTATGGACTGTGGACAGGGAGGGTCCCAGAAGGCTTTCCGGTCACAAACTTGGCTGACTTCTCGACCGATGTTTTCAGCCATGTCTGGTATGCAGGCTGTAGTTCTGGCGCAAGAGCCATGGCGTAGAAGTCCGGCTGCTGAGGATTAATGAAGGAAGCGGGGGCAGTGGTAAGGGGAGAGGGGGGTTACTCTGGTGTCAGGGTCTTGTCAGGTGTTCACGCTCAGCACAGCAAGAGTGCTCTTAGGAGCGAGTCTGATACCTCATGTGAGTGGCAAAAGGAGTGAATGTGTCAGACGAGTTGTGAGACTGCAAATTAAAGAGCCCTGCAATGTGGGAGCCACGCCTGAACGGGTGGGCTCTGAAGTGAGATCCGCAAACAGGGCATCAGGGCCATAGATGGCTGTCTTATGGTCTTTTGGATGGGTATGGGCAGGGCTCGAGTCGGGGTATCACACGGGTGGACGGTGTCCCCCCACTTATTTTACCGGGGGGACGCCATCCCCCCTGCCAAACAGCTGGACTTCACTCTTTGGCCTCTCTGGGACGAGGAGCTCGGCACCTTTCGTGACGTCACTTCCTGTCGTGACGTCACTTCCGGTGACAGCGTCCCCCCACTTCTTTTTTTACGACTTGTGCCCTGGGTATGGGAAAGTCTGCGGTAGGAGGGGGACACCGCACAGGTACCCCCTGGAAAACACAGCCAGCACTGTGCACCCATTAACCGGCCCACAGGGAGGCTACACAGCTGTTCAAACTGTCTTTTGTTGGTTGTGTCAGGGGGCCAGAGGGTGGGGAGGCAGTGTGGGCAGCTGTGATTGCTGACAAAGAGCCCAGACTCACTTGGAATAGGAAGACATCCAGGTACGGGGTTCCCAGCAACTAGATCCTGGGCTGTGGTCCTCGAAATCTAGTGTTGGCAAGGCAGATGAGCACTTGCCTGTGGCCTCTACATTGTATCTTATGGGAAGCGATAGCAGCATAACATGAAAGACAGCGCCAAACTTCAACAGTAACGAAGAATTACAAAAAAACTAGCCCTGCCACCCGAGTACCAACTCCTACGCGAGGACCTATGTCCCTGATCCGACCATGCATATCTGAGGGCCCAATAACCTGCTGCTGCTACTTCCTGTCTCTTTCACACGTCAGCTTCCTTCGTCTGGCGAGGAGTTCGAAGACGGAAGGGGAGGTACGCAGAGTAGAGCAGAAAGCCTTTATCAAAATCACGTAACTGTACTTGGGGAAAACTATCTAAACTCCCACTGCGGCCCTGTAGTAAACACAACCCTATCCTATGGCTGACTGGGCCCAGCAAACTGAATATTTATGTGATCATCACATACACACAAACTTTGTATATCCTGGAGCTCTTCCTCAAACAAAGACAGCATCCCGCGAGTGGTGTTTGCGGTCGCCATAGTGAAAGTGAATGCGTGCATGGCGTGCTGAATGCAAGCAAAGCACGTCGTGCCTGCAGTAAGAGAAACTCAATAAAGAAAATAATGCTTACAGAATTAAAGAACACGTACAGTGTAACAACCGAAGTAAGAGGCCCAGTCACCATGGGGGGTTACAAATGAAGACAAGACGGTACTAAGGAGGGACTAACAAGCCTATTTACGAATCAAAAGCCAGCATTTACGAAGGACAATAACACAAGCCAATGACAAAAATGGGCGGAGTGGGCGGGGCTTCTATTCCATACTCCACTACAACAAGTCTTGCAGAGCAGCACATTCGCGCTGACTCTAGGCTTGACCTAAAACACAACTTGTCCCAGAATGCAGTGTTGTTAAAAAAATTATGAATGGCAGGATGTGAGGTAATCTGGGAGCTATGCTTTTATTCGTGTCTAAACAAAGTATATTCTTTTGGCAGTAGTTTTAATGTACACAAACCTTGTTTCAAAGTTAGCTGGCAGGGGTGCACCTATCAATTGTGCAGCAAGGGAATTGTAAGTTTCCTTTCCTGCATAGGTGCCCATCAGGCCATTGCTGTGCCACTGCCGATTCTGTGGAGAGAAGTTTTACAGACTTCACAAGTTAATCCCTGCAAGTGTTCACACTTAAGGAAATTTACTGTAATGCTTGCCACTTGATTAAGATTTGCATGTATGGTGGAATTATCTATTTATAGTAAAGCAGCTTAGTAGTCTTAACCGATGGGGCAAATAGCTGTCGTCAGTTAAAGGGTGAAAACCATAGCACCTTTCTTTCCTTGACCACACATACATTAAGGAAATAAATGCTTTTGATAATGAATTCCAGGATTATCTCACTGAGAATAGAATTACCCACTCTCCAGCAATATTTCAACACCTTGAGGAATTGTTGTGAGGCTCCCTTCATTTGGTGTAAAGTACCATATTTTAATGGACTTACTGGTCATAAATTAATGCTTGCTACCTGTATATTTTGTAACTACGTTTTAAATAGGACAGACTGCAAAATGTGAAATTCCTTCTGTGTGTTTGAGAACATGTGGGGGCCACAACAAGCCCATGAAGTGTGCCTCCTAGTTTTGTGTGAAAGATACATTTGACCAGTATTGGTTGCACTACGGTGTCATTTAAAAGACGTATGTATTAACTTATATATAAATGCATTGTTAATCTATCGAACTCCTTTGCAAACACTTGTTTTAATTACTGGTTGCATTAAATAACTGCAAACAAAATTGGAGATTGATATTGGCACTGCTAGACCGTGGAAACAAGTGAAATTTACCAATTGCAACAGTGATCATGTGGTTTATCTCATCACCTGCCCTTGTGGCTACAAGTATGTGGGCATGACCACACGCAAGGTCCGCATACGGATATCTGAGCACAAGAGTACCATCAGGTGTGCCAGACAAGCCACTAAGTTAACTGCCCATTTTCTAGAGGCGAAACACCTAGCCACTGAATTCCAATGGACTGTTTTGGAGCAACCCTTTATCCCCAAACACACAGCTGATGTGACTAAATACCTGCTGACGAAAGAACAAAGATGGGTACTTAAATTGAAGACTCACAAAGATGGTTTGAACGACGATATTCCTTGGTCTGTTCTGTGAGTCAGTCCCAGTGACCAGAGAAGGATCTCAGTATATCATGTTTCCTGTCTAGACACTCTCCTTTTCTCTGACGTTTACACACTGAACGTAGAGGATACACTTATGAAAGGGTGTACAGAGGGAAAGTTTTTGCCCTAGAGATGAGGAGGGTACTTACACTAGGTTCCTATGTTGACCTTCTATCTTCCTTAGATATAAACACACTGGGTGTAGTGACAACACCCCACTGAATTTGTCCATCATGACCACTTCTGGGGCATGTTCCCGTTTTTTCCCGATTGTCTCAGCTGTTCTCCCCAAATACTCACAATACCGTACTTGTTACAGTTAGACTGTATTAATACTAAAGTGGGGTGTGAGTTTTTACTGTATTTTGAGTTTATTGAATTAGGCATTGAAGTGGTCAGCTGTCTTTAACAGCTTTCAGCGCATAGGGCAAATCCACCTCTGACCCTTTGTTCCGGTTTCACTGACCTTCAGCTATGCGATGTGTCCATCATTAGTAGTACAGGAACATAGTGCTTTCCTTTCCCTAGCCTCTTTAGCCCCCACGAAACTTCGCTCGCGTTGTGCCTATGGTTAGGCTACACTCGCCTTCGTAATTTGTTTATGCCCGTCGCTATGACTTCAAGCGACCGACCGACCAATGACCTCCTTCGGCCCTTGGTCGAATAGCCAATGAGATCGTAGGCTTCTTTCACTTTGAACCAATTACAGGGGTTAGCGAAGTGCCCCACGTGACCGCGCGACCAATGGCAGCGCGGCTTATAAACAGCCTTTCCTCGGTCGTTCGTCACCTCCCCAGACGGCCAGGACGCCGGCCCTGGAGTACCGACGGATAGGTAAGAGGAGCCCTCCCTTCTTCTCTCCGCAGTGCTGCGTTCTTCTAACAAAAGGTATCCTTTCTTAAACGGGGTCTCGGCTCCGCTACTGCTGGGTACGAATTAATTATTGTCAAGAGACCGATACCATCTCTTGTCGGCTACCGTAAATAGGAAGTGCTTTGTCCATGTTTGTGCATACTGTGTTTGACGTGTGTTTCACATGTTTTCTAGAGCGGTGCTTCATCTTCCCCTGAGCCGCTGCCAGGTGGGGTGAGGCCAGTCTACCTTACAGATCGAGGTAAGGACTGAAAGACATTTGGCTTATGAAATTTCTTTCCGAATGATTCAAAATCGGGCCATATTTGTATTAAGTGCCTGTATTCCTACAATCTGAATGTGATGTTACGCTAGATCCACATCGATGGACTTTTTTGTTAGCTATACCTAACCCTTTTCTCTTTCCATAGTGATCAACACAGACTGTAAGGGCACCTGGAGCATTCAGGTGACCATGTGCACTTGTTTTTTGTTATCCTGGTGTTTCCCTTCACTTCACGTAGTTCACTTGGTGCAGTAGTTTAATCTTATTTTGGTCCTGATGAATGCAAAGACACAATAGTCCCTTAATTGCAGAAACTAGTCGACCATTTTTTACCTCAGGCGGTCTACGTAATCAGACAGCCTTGGGTTGCATTGATTTTTAACATTGGTATGTTAGGCACACACCGAATAAATTTTGTCAAGTGCCTCTTTCAAACCAATTTTAATACACTCTCTTTTGGTTTTCTTACTCCTTCACTCTTTTCAACACTGCACACCCCAGTCCCATGTCTCTGGCCACTCATTAACATCGAGTGGCATACCACACTGTCATTGCCTTTACCTTCTGAGGAACCCCCTTACCACCGGGTTGACCTCTGTATGTGGCACTGATTTTCTCAGACGGGTGGTACGGATAAAATCCCAAATGATGAAGGGCGGATCCGTATGGTGACTGATGGGTATTTCTCTCACTCTGCTGAGAACTTCTGTGATGCATCACTTTGGCTTTTAGGGAGTGGTTGACCTTCTGTTACTTTTGGGCACATCCTTTGAGACCCTCTGGTACCTTTGTTGTTTATATGCATTAAATAACTAACACTTCGCTACCAATCAAACAAAATGAGGTCTGGTATACTCAGGACTGATCTTACGGATTATCAGTAAACAGCTGGGACCTGGCGGCAAAGGGGATTCAGGAGACACTGAATCAAATACATGTGAAAAGCTATCCAGCTACTCACAGTCTATTAAATATTGGCAGGTCAACCCTACCCTAATTTAAAAAGAAACAACAGTACGGCATTTACTGTTACGTAATGCATGAAAATGTGCATGTTACATCCCAAGCACTAGTAGCTGTTCCTATTTATCACACCAGATGCAATCTGAATATGTGTGAATTTATGGGGTGAAATAAATACCACCTACTTCTCCCAAACACACAATCAGGGCAAAAAGTCAATTAATTGCATTAAAATGTCTCCTATACATACATGCCAATAGACCCGATTCAGGCGGGATACTACCGATTTTTCAAGCCAAAAATGGCTTTATTTTAGAAGTCTCCTGCCTGAAATTGCATTTTCCATAATAGAAGTCAATGGGGAATTTTCATTCTCTCGATTTTTTATTTTAAATCTCCCACGTTCCTGTCATAAAATGTTTGCACTTTGCAAGTATGCCTATATACCCACTGGAAAAATGAAATATCGCATTCAAATTGAAAACTGGGGAGCCACATGTTGTTAAGCCCACAACATGCCTCATGACAAAAGTAAATGAGATCTAAAATGAACAGGGTGGCACAGACACCCACGTTTAATAACCAGCGGCGTGCCACTAAAAAGAGGCGGGACAGAAAAAAAACTACTTCCGGGTTGCGTGCGGACAGCCCCTTGCAGCCACATCCGGAGTGCTCGAGCCGGTCTCCTACTTCCGCCCTTCTGAAAACTCAAAGTCGACCAGCGGCACGAAACAAGGTGAGGCGCGGGGTGTGCAGGCCGGGAGTGGCCGCTGTCAGTGCGAGCACCGCCGGCTCTGCTCGTCTCGGGGGGCGGCAGGGCGTTCAGGGGGGACAGGGAAGCCATCGGTTTAGTGACGTGAAGTTCTGCCGTGCCTATGCGCGCTGTCTGCTGAGCGGCTCGCGCAGGAGGGAGGCAGCCAATGAAATGCAAGGAAAAAAGCGCGCTGTAGTGCACGTCTGCTACGTGCTGCCGGATTGGATGAAGAGGTGGTTGTCCTGGAGAGGCTTCTGGCCTCTTCTTCCGCCCCATGATGACCTCTGTGTGTTGTGTGTGATGCCCCTTGCTGCACACTGTACAGAAACGACACTTCTAGTCACGTTCTTAATGATCGTTTACTTTAACTTTAACTGCCAGCAAGCGTGTTTTAAAAAAAACTTTAATGAACATGATAGATGGGCCTAACCAAACTTTCGAACTGTAGAAGCTGACTCCAGTGGGCTTCATTCTGTGTTGACAAATTAAGTGATTAAAAAAAAAACAGGGGTGCAGGTGCTCACTGTTTAGAGTACATGTATGCTCCGGAGAAATGCCTGTACTCTTCCCATTAAATGTATTGCAACTGTGCTGAGCAGTGCAGGTACTCTCCCATTAAATGTATTGCAGCAGTGCTGAGAAGTGCTGGTACTCTCCCATTAAATGTACTGCAGCAGTGCAGAGAAGAGCAGGCTCTCGATCCATTAGATGTTTTGCAGCTGGGCTGAGAAGTGCAGGCACTCTCCCATTAAATGTACCGCAGCAGGGCTGTGAAGTGCAGGTACTCTTCCATTAAATGTACCGCAGCAGGGCTGTGAAGTGGCGGGACTCTCCCATTAAATGTACTGCAGCAGGGCTGTGAAGTGCCGATACGCTCCCATTCAATGTATTGCAGCAGGGTTGTGAAGTGCAGGCACTCTCCCATTAAATGTACTGCAGCAGTGCTGAGAAGTGCAGGCACTCTCCCATTAAATGTACTGCAGCAGTGCTGAGAAGTGGCGGTACTCTCCCATTAAATGTACCGCAGCCGGGCTGGGAAGTGCCGGTACTCTCTCATTCAATGTATTGCAGCAGGGTTGTGAAGTGCAGGTATTCTCCCATTAAATGCATTGCAGCAGGGTTGTCAAGTGCAGGTAACCTCCCATTAAATGTACTGCAGCAGTGCTGAGAAGTGCCGGTACTCTCCCATTAAATGTACCGCAGCAGGGCTGTGAAGTGCCGGTACTCTCCCATTCAATGTATTGCAGCATGGTTGTGAAGTGCAGGTACTCTCCCACTAAATGTATTGCAGCAGGGCTGTGAAGTGCAGGTACTCTCCCACTAAATGTATTGCAGCTGGGCTGTGGAAGTGCAGGTACTCTGCCATTAAATGTACTGCAGCAGTGCAGAGAAGTGCCGGTACTCTCCCATTGAATGTATCGCAGCAGGAGAAGCAAGATGGCGGCCGCTACTGCAGCCGTGTGAGGAGCTGTGATGTTTTCCGCCTGACGTCCGACTCGACCTGGTTTTAACCGGCGTTTGTTCCACTGCTCCACTGTTGCTGCGAGTTAAAAACGTATCTAAACACTCTGGATAAGTTGTGTGGGTTACGTGGGGCCACTGCACTGGTTTTTGAACTTTGGCGTTTTCCGGAGAGTGAGACCGGCGTGTTTGGTGCTTTCACGCTGCTGCCGCTTGGTTGATGCAGCGGTTGGACGCTGCTACTGCCTGCGAGTGAAGACGTCCCGTGGCGCTTCGTTTGTGCACTGCTGCTGCTGCCGAAGCCGGTGTGGTGCGGTGGCTGGGGCTTACCTGTTGCGGGTGGAGACGCGATTCACGGCGTTTCTGCAGGAGAGGCGAGGGGCACCGGCAGGACCCGGGGAGTTGAGCTGAAAACTCTTTGTGCCTATTGCTGCAACATTGTTTCAACGCTCGAGGGACTGCGGAAAATTGTTGAACATCGCGTCTGGGGTCGCATTCAACTCGAGTGGTGAGCTGTTTCAACTCTGGCAAGAACAACTAGTGCTGAGTTTGATACGGTGTGGCGTGGCAGGTCATATTTATAAAGCTGCAGGTGAGAGTTGTAACATTTGATAAAGGCGTGGGGAGATCAGATAAAAAGGAGCCAAAAGTAAAAGAAGATTGAAGACTCTGTGCTTGATCTAAATAATAAGTGAAACCACCACTGCTAAATTGTTATAAATTGTTACAGAGTGTTTCACTAACCAGCCACACAAAGTTATGGCCCCCAAAGGCAGAGGAACAAAAAAAAATGCCATCAATTCAGTTAACCCCGTAAATACCATTCCAGGAGTTACAGAAAAAACGGCTACTACATCGATGACAGTAGCAGAGTCAGAAAATCTGATTTTTCCAGCAAATGGGGCTACTAAAGAGCCTATAATACCTGAACTATTTAGGAAAAAAAACCCACACCTAATCCCTCTAAAAATAGCCCTAACGAGCAGACTTCCTCCAAGGCTTTACCTGGTGCCATTCCAAAAAATTCTGACGCAATCCACTCAGCTAAATCTCCTGTAAACTTAGCAATAATTCTATGTAAGTAGGATTGTGCACCGCTTTTTTGTCTGTGTGCGTTTTTCGTGCTCCCGGGCTCACTCCCCGTCTGGAGTGATCTGTAATGAACCTTACTGTAGCCTCTATACCTGATTGGGTATAGTTGTCCCCCTGGGCACTGATTTGTGCTGTGTACCAGCTATGTATTTCTGAATTTCCCAATTTTAGTAGGTTCAACCAAAATTCATTATACAATGATAATAAGTCGGTTATTCCATTGTCTGTTTACTTTGCTTTTATTTTCCTTTTAATTCCAATGCATTTCGGCAGGCTTGGCTGCCTTCATCAGGGAAATCATTTAATCTGTGGACAATCAAAGAAAACACCGTCTAAAAATGCATTCTAAACGTTTAAACAATCAATAATTATGACAATTTATTTCTCCATTGTTATTGGGGTTGCTTCACCTCTTTATATGTTAATTGCAAAACGTTTCTATTATTTCTTTACCTTGCCTCTTAATATCTAATGTTCGGTCGCTTTTCGTAATCAAATGCAACTTCAACTTAATCTCAGGGCGGTAATGACTAGCCGCGCTCCGTTAAACTAACATGTTGCTCTTCGATTTAACTTCTCGCTATAATGCGCTGACAGCTTTTTAGAGCGATATCCTTTTGGTTACGAGCTAAAAGTTCGTTACGCGCGTTATATATACGCTTTAATCTTTCCTTCGCTCACCTCGGCGTTTAGATGCCTCTCCTTGCATTCGTGTTCTGAATCTGTTTGCTTCCGGTGTTTCGAATTACGCGCATGCGCTCTACCTAGCCTAATAGCTGCCGCTTTTTTTTGGGCGTGTGTGTTTGTTAACTTTATTGATTTAGTGCAGTTTAACACTCGCTACTCCATGGGTCAAATATCACTGTGTGTAGTTACAGTGTGATATAAATGCGTTTTTTCACTTGGTGTGAAACTGAACATTGCTATTTACAAGTAACATAAAAATTCAGTCCGTTCATTTAATCCTCCTGGCTTCAGACTTCCCAGGTGATAAATCCAATAATTTTCTTGTTTCAATAGTCTCGTTTTGTTTGTGGATCCTTCTGTTTTTGGTAATGTTTCCAACACGCATACTCTCAGTTGGGTCACGTTGTGTTGCATTTTGGTGAAATGTTCTGCTATGGAGGTTTTCTCGGATTTGAGTCTTATTGTGCTTTTATGTTCATTTATTCGCACTTTTAATTTCCGTTCTGTGTGTCCCACATAAACATCTCCACATGGACATTTGATCATGTAGATTAAGTTACTCGTGTCGCATGTTGCATTAACCTTCAACTGTATGGGGTACCCCTTCTGCGGATGTGTTATGATGGAGCCTCTCATGATGTTGTTACACGTATTACAGTTATGACAGGGTATGGTTCCACCGAAATGCGTTTTGGTTGTTACTTCTTCTGTTGTTTTTAAGAGCTCTGCTATGTTCTTTGCACGAGAGTGTGCGAAGATTGGTTCCTGAGTGAATATGCCTTTGAAATCTGATTCCATTTTTAGCATTGGCCAATGCTTTAGGATTATCCTTTTAAACGATGTACTGGCTGTAGAAAATTTGCTGACGCATGTTATGCGGTTACTGGGTTGAATTTCTTTCCGTTTCAACAGTTCTTGTCTCGTTTTTTGTTGAGCTCTATTTAGAGCCTGTTGTGTGATGTCTGGGGGATATCCCCGTTCGTGGAATCTTTGAATCATGTTACTCGTTTGTTCTCTGTATTGTGAGGCCTCTGAAACTACTCTTTTCACCCGTAGTATCTGAGAATACGGCAGATGTTTTTTAAGAGAAGGGGGGTGATGACTGTTGAATTGTAAAAGATTGTTCCTATCTGTATCTTTGCGATATAGATTCGTAGAGAAGGTTGTGATTTGTTTGGTGATCTCAACGTCTAAATACTGAATTTGTCGTTCGTTGATGTTCCACGTGAATCCACTGGTTCGTGAATACTTTGTTTAGTGGACACTATCGTATTCACGAACCAGTAGGTAAATATCTGGACAGATACCGTCAACCACTAGTAGTACGAACCAAATCATTTTTGAAGGATACTACAGACTTCTTACTCAAATTGTCAACCATCGAACCAGATGCTAATATGATCATGACAACGATTGATGTAAAAGCACTTTACACCTCAATACCGCATCAACAAGGCTTAGAAGCTGTCGAAAGGGCTCTTTTAGATAGCGAATACACACAAGAACAACAAGTATTTCTATTAGAATTGATGCAATTTACACTGGTGAACAGTTACTTTGAACAAGATAAAAAGTGGTACATGCAACAAAGTGGAACGTCAATGGGAAATTGTGCCGCTCCGGCATATGCTAATCTATTCATGGCATCATTCGAGGAAGAACACATATATCAAGATCCCATTTGGATGAATAACACCGTCATGTATGTACGGTTTATAGACGATATTTTCACAATATGGAAAGGTCCCAAAGCTTTGTTGGAACAACAATTAAGAATATTGGACACTAAACTAGACCAAATAGGATTCACATGGAACATCAACGAACGACAAATTCAGTATTTAGACGTTGAGATCACCAAACAAATCACAACCTTCTCTACGAATCTATATCGCAAAGATACAGATAGGAACAATCTTTTACAATTCAACAGTCATCACCCCCCTTCTCTTAAAAAACATCTGCCGTATTCTCAGATACTACGGGTGAAAAGAGTAGTTTCAGAGGCCTCACAATACAGAGAACAAACGAGTAACATGATTCAAAGATTCCACGAACGGGGATATCCCCCAGACATCACACAACAGGCTCTAAATAGAGCTCAACAAAAAACGAGACAAGAACTGTTGAAACGGAAAGAAATTCAACCCAGTAACCGCATAACATGCGTCAGCAAATTTTCTACAGCCAGTACATCGTTTAAAAGGATAATCCTAAAGCATTGGCCAATGCTAAAAATGGAATCAGATTTCAAAGGCATATTCACTCAGGAACCAATCTTTGCACACTCTCGTGCAAAGAACATAGCAGAGCTCTTAAAAACAACAGAAGAAGTAACAACCAAAACGCATTTCGGTGGAACCATACCCTGTCATAACTGTAATACGTGTAACAACATCATGAGAGGCTCCATCATAACACATCCGCAGAAGGGGTACCCCATACAGTTGAAGGTTAATGCAACATGCGACACGAGTAACTTAATCTACATGATCAAATGTCCATGTGGAGATGTTTATGTGGGACACACAGAACGGAAATTAAAAGTGCGAATAAATGAACATAAAAGCACAATAAGACTCAAATCCGAGAAAACCTCCATAGCAGAACATTTCACCAAAATGCAACACAACGTGACCCAACTGAGAGTATGCGTGTTGGAAACATTACCAAAAACAGAAGGATCCACAAACAAAACGAGACTATTGAAACAAGAAAATTATTGGATTTATCACCTGGGAAGTCTGAAGCCAGGAGGATTAAATGAACGGACTGAATTGTTATGTTACTTGTAAATAGCAATGTTCAGTTTCACACCAAGTGAAAAAACGCATTTATATCACACTGTAACTACACACAGTGATATTTGACCCATGGAGTAGCGAGTGTTAAACTGCACTAAATCAATAAAGTTAACAAACACACACGCCCAAAAAAAAGCGGCAGCTATTAGGCTAGGTAGAGCGCATGCGCGTAATTCGAAACACCGGAAGCAAACAGATTCAGAACACGAATGCAAGGAGAGGCATCTAAACGCCGAGGTGAGCGAAGGAAAGATTAAAGCGTATATATAACGCGCGTAACGAACTTTTAGCTCGTAACCAAAAGGATATCGCTCTAAAAAGCTGTCAGCGCATTATAGCGAGAAGTTAAATCGAAGAGCAACATGTTAGTTTAACGGAGCGCGGCTAGTCATTACCGCCCTGAGATTAAGTTGAAGTTGCATTTGATTACGAAAAGCGACCGAACATTAGATATTAAGAGGCAAGGTAAAGAAATAATAGAAACGTTTTGCAATTAACATATAAAGAGGTGAAGCAACCCCAATAACAATGGAGAAATAAATTGTCATAATTATTGATTGTTTAAACGTTTAGAATGCATTTTTAGACGGTGTTTTCTTTGATTGTCCACAGATTAAATGATTTCCCTGATGAAGGCAGCCAAGCCTGCCGAAATGCATTGGAATTAAAAGGAAAATAAAAGCAAAGTAAACAGACAATGGAATAACCGACTTATTATCATTGTATAATGAATTTTGGTTGAACCTACTAAAATTGGGAAATTCAGAAATACATAGCTGGTACACAGCACAAATCAGTGCCCAGGGGGACAACTATACCCAATCAGGTATAGAGGCTACAGTAAACTTAGCAATGATAACAGTTGAGGAAGGAGCTGGAGTAAGAGCAGGAGTGATTGATGATGCACTAGCTGAACTTTGTCATGCTGTAGAAGAAGTCAGAGTCTCGCCTAGGGCGAATGAACAGCATGATGCAGATTCCATTGAATCAGGGGGCCAATTTTTCTCCATGTCTGATGTGTCGATAACATCTGAAGGGGACCTTGACGAGGAGTTATCTAGCGATGGTCATCTGCTTGTAAAAGACTGGGCCGATGACTGTAATCAAGTTTCAGAAGAAGACCTGCTTGGGTCAGACTTTTTATTGAATGAAGGAGCCCCAAATACTGTTCGCAGGGTCATAGAGGCCAAAACAGGTGAAAATGTAGGCTCTATAAGTCAACCGCAATGGGAAGGGGCTGGTACGAATGTTGGAATTGATCCTGAATCTTCAGAGTTATTGGAGGGAGACGAAGAGGTTACATTGAAGTCAATATATAAATTACAGACATCAATGTACAGAATGATCATGACTCACAGAGAGGAAACCAAAGCAGAGGGACTTTGCACTCAAGGAGCTGTGCGTAAGCTCCAGAATGTTGTTCGCCGGTTGGCTAAATCTAATACGGATACTAATTTGAGAGTACAGGAGACTGAGACCCGCATATCTGCGGTAGAGGACGAATTAACTTTACAAAAAACTTCAATCAAAGATCTTGATAGTACTAGACAAGACCTTGATTGGAAATTAACTGATTTGGAAAATCGTGCACGGCGTAACAACCTACGTATACTGGGAGTGGCAGAAAAATCAGAAGGAAAGGACGCACAACGGTTTGTTGTTGAGATGCTCTCAGATGCCTTTCAGGATCTCAAAGGATGGGACTGGGATAAATAAGTCATAAGAGCTCACCGTTTTCCTTTTAACCTAAAACATGGTCAGGATGGGGGAAACAAAAATCCAAGAGCTATTCTTATAAGCTTGCAGAATTATCTACTCTGTGAGATTCTATATGACTTGGCAAGGCCATCCAAAACTAGAAAGGGTCTGGGGCACGAATTTTTTGTTCGATCAGATTTTTGTTCTGCAACAGTGCAACAACGCTGGAGACTTAAACAGTTAATGGCACCAATACAATCTAAGGGGGGACAAGCCTTCCTTTTAAATCCAGCTAAGCTCAAGGTTGTGCATAAGGGGAGAACTATTTACTTTGTATCGGAGATCAAAGCACAACAATTTCTAGAAACTATGCAATAATGATTTATAGGATAAAGGTGAAGGATAATAACTATATTTAGCTTGAGTGGGCGGCCCTTCTAGCTGTGTTTTACTTTTATGTCTTTTGCCTTTCTTTGTCTCAGAGGTATACTATTTTCAGGTCGGGCTAGCCCGGGCGGAACAAACAGCCATACTCACTTACCATCAATGAGGGCACTAGCCCTTACGCTTCCGGTGGGGGGGTGTTGGGGAAAGGGTGGTTTGGGAGAGAGTAGTTGGGGGGATTGTGGGTGGGAAATTGTTTTTCTTTTTGGGGTGCAAGGACATACAGCTGAAAGATGTTTTCATTCTAAGTTTATGATCTATCTATGGCAGGTGTCGAATCTTGGAATTTTCTGTTATCATATGTTTAACTGTACTAAATTACTAAAAGAATATAATGGCTAAACTGACGATATGCTCTATTAATGTTTGTGGTTTAAATGGCAAAAGAAAAAGGGGTATAATGGCTCAGATGTTAAAAACTATGCGGCTGGACGTAGTTTGTGTACAGGAGACTCATATCGCTTGGTCTAATAGAGGGTGGCTAAAAGATCTTGGATTGGAAGTTGTAGGGTGCTCTCGTCAGAGCTCTACAATAAGAGGGGTTGCAATTTTAAAGAGATTTGGATTGGGGGAAACTAAAAAAGTTAAAGAAGATTCATTAGGACGATGGGTTATCGCTGAATTTAAATTTGGAGGATTGATTGTCACTATTTGCTCATTATATGCATCAATAATTGATGATCCTACTGCCCTCAATCATCTAAGTGTGGAGTTAGCTCAATGGTCATCCAATATTATATTATGTGGAGATTTTAATTTACACTTGGATGAAACATTTGACATCTATGGCAGTACCCCATATAAAGGCAGGAAGAAGAAGGTGTTTGGGGCACTTAAAGAGATAATTCAAAAATATAGAATGCTAGATGTAGGTTATGAGAAAAGGGGAGGAATGTTTGGATATACTTTTTTTTCTGCCCCGCACCAAAGACTTTTTAGACTGGACTACTTTTTTGTATCTAAATGCTTATACATTGAGCTTACTCAAGTGGAATATGGGGTGCTACCAAAAATTATTTCAGATCATAATCCTATTACTTTTAAGTTTGAATTATTTACTTTACCCACCCTTCGATCATGGTCATTTGACCGCAAATTATTGTATGACTCATCCTATGTTGACCATATGAATATTTGGATCTCCGAATTTTTTTCTAATAATAAAGGTACTGCATCCTCAGAAATAGTCTGGGATGCTTTCAAATGTGGGATTCGGGGAGAAACATTGAGCTACTCAATAAGAAAACAAAAGGAGGCTAGAATGCGAGAAGAATTAGAAATGAAAAATCTAAGATTGCTAGAGATTCAGTTTATGCAGGCGTGTAATAAAGGATTAGCTACTGAAAGCATTACAAAGCAGCTAATGACCCTTAAAGTCAAGATTCATCAGGGGTATGCTACAAAGTTTGCTCAGCAAGTTTCTGCCTTTAGGACAGAGGTTTATGAAGTTGGAGAGAACTCTGGTAAACATTTGGCTAAGAGGGCCAGACAGAAAGCGGCATCTGCCAGTATTGACAAAATAAATAACCTGACAGGGATGACTGTTAATAAAATAGAAGATATTCTTAAAGTATTTAGTGACTTCTACTTTAAATTGTACACCGAGGATGTCAGGTCAGACTGTTTAGATCAGACTACTCAGTTTATCGAATCAGCTTTAAATATCACCTTATCGAGTGAAGAGAAGGAGAAATTAGATTTACCATTTACTTGGGAGGAAATTGAACTCTCTCTAATGTCTCTAGCCTCAGGAAAAGCAGCGGGTCCTGATGCTATCCCTTTAGAGTTTTTTAAACAGTTTCGGAGTGTCTTAAAAATAGAATTAGTGGATTTATGTCTGAGAGCTCAACAGGGTATTGCCCCTCAATCATGGCGCCAGGACGCCCCTTCGCTGGGGCAGCTGTGCGCCTAATAAAAGTTATTAACATAACATAACATGATTCTATAATTACTGTGTTTCTTAAAAAAGGCAAGCCTCCGTTATTACCCTCATCTTTCCGTCCCATATCACTCATAAATGCCGATAGCAAATTTTTTTCTAAAATTCTAGCTTTAAGATTATCTAATATTATTTTTCCCCTAGTTTCTATTTATCAACATGGCTTCATTCCCGCTAGAGACGCTGCTGACCACATTCGACGGGTGATTTCGTTCCTGGATTGGTCCCAAGCAACTCGGTCTAATATTGCACTTGTATTTCTAGATGCTGAAAAAGCTTTTGACCGGGTTGCTTGGGGCTATCTGTGGGAACTTTTATCCAGGAAGGGACTAGGCCCCGGTATCATAAAAGCTTTAAAAACTCTGTATATCGCTCCTAACGTGTGTATTCGAATTAATGGACAAATCTCCCCTCCTTTTTCAATTACCAGGGGCACCCGACAAGGATGTCCCTGTTCTCCGCTACTTTTTGCTTTTTATATTGACCCCTTAATTAACCGTTTTTTTTTTAACCAAAAATTAAACCTATTTATTTAGCCAATATTAATTATCGAGTCTTAGCTTATGCTGACGATATAGTGATAACTACTACCGATGTTCAGACAGCTTTACCAGCGATTGATGACCTTGCTAAGCAATTCGGGCTCTTCTCCGGCTACAAACTCAACCTGGAGAAAACACAAATTCTCTGTTCAGGAGATAATCCACCTCCAAATATCTCCACTACTTCAGAGGTCATATATTTAGGAATTAAGATTTCCCTCCCCATAGAGAAGATACCAGAACGCAATATAAACCCCATAATAACTCAAATTAATGCTTTACTGCAGCGCCTGGATCACCTACATTTATCACTATACGGTAGACTTAACATTTTAAAAATGATGATTTTACCAAAAGTACTGTATATCTACCGCACAATACCATTAGAATTTCAGTTGCTCTGCTTTAAAAATCTAGAAAGAAGTACTTTTCGCTTTTTATGGGGTTATAAACGTCATAGGAAAGCATCAAAGAAAATGATACTTAGTAATGAATGTGGTGGATGGAATGTTCCTTATTTTCTTTTGTATTATTTATCTGCTGCATTGCAGTATATAAGCCCTTTGATTATGGGAGATAGAGTAGAAGTTTTGAACTGTCAAACTCCTTCAATTTACGAAATGATTATGGGTGAGCAAGCTAAAGGTAGTTTTCTGAGGATTGTAGAGCCTAGTTATCACAAAAAAACAAAATATAAGATACTTAAGGCAGCTTTTGGAGTCTGGCAAAAAGTTCGTAAACATATAAAATTATATAAACTAAATTTTTATACTCCCCTCATATCAAACGGCCTCTTGCCAGAAATTTTTTGTGATTTAACTATGTATAGATGGCAGCAGAAAGGAATACGGTATTTGGGAGACCTATTTAGTAATGATCATTCTGTTTCATTCCAGGATTTAATGAACACATTTTCTGTGGGAAGAAATGACTTGTTTAAATTTCTCCAACTTCGAAGCTTCCTACAAAGCCAATCCCTAATTTCCCCAGTTAAAATGATGAAAATTTCATTGTTAGATCTTTTGCAAAAAAAAACCCATATAGGTGCTATTTATTCAAGCTTAATTCAGGAATATGGGGATGATTTAGGACAATGTCAGCGGAAATGGGCTAATAGCCTAGGTATATCTGATGTCGATATTTTATTATCGATTAAAATGGCTTCAGATTGTTTAATAACAGGGATGATGAAATCCCAACATTTTATGTGTATTCATAATCTTTATTATACCCCAAGTAAAGTTGCTAAGTGGAGTACGACTACAGGTACGAACTGCAGTCGCTGTGGGCTATTCGCAGCTGATGAAATGCATATGTTTTTTTTTTTGCCCTAAACTCTTTATGTTGTTTCAACAAGTCGAAAATTTTCTATCTATTATTCTTAAGAGTGAGATTAAGATAACTGCGGAATTGTTGTTGTTGGGTATCGATCATACTGCTAACAGGTCAAGACCAATTTCTTATTTTTTATTTTTATGTATGGCTGCAGTTAGATCTTGCATTACCAAGGAATGGATTAGTTCGGACCCGCCTTCATTCTTTATGTGGCGTGAAAAATTATTGCTTATGTATAATATTGAATCTGCTATATACAAGTTAAAGGGGGTGAAAAAGAGAGTCTTGGGGGAGAAAATTTGGGCACCAATTGCCGAATGGATTTAATTTAATATGCTGATTGAATTAGATTTATGTTATAAAGTGCTATGTACTTTATGAGGACATGGTCTTATTCTGGTAACTATGTATTGCTGTATTTCCTTGCAATAAAACAATAAAACTTTAAAAAAAAAAAGAAAAAAAAAGAATGTATCACAGCAGTGCTGAGAAGTGCCTGTACTCTCCCATTAAATGTACCGCAGCAGGGCTGTGAAGTGCCGGTACTCTCCCATTCAATGTATTGCAGCAGGGTTGTGAAGTGTAGGTACTCTCCCATTAAATAAATCGCAGCAGTGCTGAGAAGTGAAAGGTCCTCTCCCATTAAATGTATTGCAGCAGTGCAGAGAAGTGCCGGTACTCTCCCATTAAATGTACCGCAGCAGGGCTGTGAAGTGCCGGTACTCTCCCATTCAATGTATTGCAGCAGGGTTGTGAAGTGTAGGTACTCTCCCATTAAATAAATCGCAGCAGGGTTGTCAAGTGCAGGTAACCTCCCATTAAATGTGCTGAGAAGTACCGGTACTCTCCCATTAAATGTACCGCAGCAGGGCTGTGAAGTGCCGGTACTCTCCCATTCAATGTATTGCAGCAGGGTTGTGAAGTGTAGGTACTCTCCCATTAAATAAATCGCAGCCGTGCTGAGAAGTGAAAGGTCCTCTCCCATTAATTGTATTGCAGCAGTGCAGAGAAGTGCCGGTACTCTCCCATTCAATGTATTGCAGCAGGGCTGTGAAGCGCCGGTACGTTCCTATTCAATGTATTGCAGCAGGGTTGTGAAGTGCAGGTACTCTCCCACTAAATGTATTGCAGCAGGGCTGAGAAGTGCCTGTACTCTCCCATTAAATGTACCGCAGCAGGGCTGTTAAGTGCCGGTACTCTCCCATTAAATGTATTGCAGCAGGGCTCTGAAGTGCAGGTATTCTCCCATTAAATGTATTACAGCAGGGCTGTGAAGTGCCTGTACTCTCCCATTAAATGTACCGCAGCAGGGTTGTGAAGTGTAGGTACTCTCCCATTAAATAAATTGCAGCAGTGCTGAGAAGTGAAAGGTCCTCTCTCATTAAATGTATTACAGCAGAGAAGTGCCGGTACTCTCCCATTCAATGTATTGCAGCAGGGTTGTGAAGTGTAGGTACTCTCCAATTAAATGTATTGCAGCAGTGCTGAGAAGTGCAGGCACTCTCCCATTAAATGTATTGCAGCAGTGCTGAGAAGTGCCGGTACTCTCCCATTAAATGTATTGCAGCAGATCAGAGAAGTGGAGGCACTCGACACATTAAGTGTTTTGCAGCAGAGTAGTGCAGGTACTCTCCATTTCAAAATAAAGAAGTGCAGGTACTCGGCACCGGACAGTGCCTGCCCATTTAAATCACTACATCTTCCCATGCTTAAAAATAACCTGAACTTGTTTAGGGTTAGTTGGTTCTCATATAGAGCTATCTATATCAGCATACTGGAGATGTGGCAAATAGTTGACCCGCAGTGTGCAGTACCCCCGTGTATGAGCGCCGAGAAGAACATATTGATGCGCTTGAGTAGGCTCTTTCCTGGCACTTGTCAGGGGTCCAGACTCGCTGTGAGGCAGAACCAGCCAGAAGAGGTCACGGACCAATTGTTCCATCCATCTGCTCTTTAAAGAGAAGTATTGACCCGAAGCTTGCGGCTGTCTCGCTCATTTTAAGTGCCCTTTCCCCGAAACGATGCCCTTGACGACCTGGCGCAGTGTTTAAGAATTAATAAGTCCCATCATATAATATTAAAGGAGTCTGTCTTCGCTGTGGCCTTGGGAATGTACTTCTGGGACCCCTCAAATGTGTTATATAAACTGGCTTGGACCGACATTAGAGTTTGGCAGGTTCTCTCCTGGCACATGATGACAGGACAGGTACCAACCTGGCATTGCCTGCCTGGGCCAGAAACTGGCATGCTCCGCAGAACTTGTACATTTTTAATCTTTAGTGTACTTCGAGTCAGTTCTTGGGGCCTCCTGCTTACAGGGAAGAAAGACCCCGAAGCCTGTTGTACGTTGTCCAATATGAACCCCATCCACTCTCCTCTAGATTTACTGTTTGTGAATAGTATTATATTGTGGTGTTTTGGTATTTACATAAAATTTTTCATACCCCAAGGAATTGCAGAAGTGTGTTTCAGAGTATCCCTAGTGTGTTGTTTATATAGTGCTTCATTTCGCTGCCAAGGTTATGAAGAATGGCGGTATGCATCAGGTTCCTGGGTGCCCTTCGTAGTGTGTGGATGAAAAGGGGGCTGTTGTGTCATCTACATAAGACTTTTGAGTGAGGTTTGAGGTATGTGGTTGAACCACGGTGCACGTAAGCGATGATTGTAGGAATAGACAGTCATACTTGCAGGTACTAGTCAACCTTATAGTGGATAGCGGCAAACTAGTTGGTGGCCATCAGTTGGTTATGTTAGGAAATTCCAAGTCCACTCCCTATTGGAGGTGCATTTAAAGCACAAAGGGAGTGCAATACGGAGCTCACCCAGGATTGAGAGAGGGCCCTCTTATTCAGTTGCAGTTAAACCACCAGTGGAGTCCTTTATGGAGTTCATCCAGTACCGACAGAGGGGCCGCCCATTAAGGTGCAGTTAAACTACAGAGGGAGTGCTTAATGGAATCCTTCCAAGATCGACAGAGGATCTGCTCAATAGGAGGCAAATTAAACAGCCAAAATATTGGTATTTGGAATCCACCCAGGATTGACAGAGAAGCCACCCTCTGAAGACGTTGTTAGGCCATGTAATGTAATGATGTCTTGTAAAGTGCATGAATCACCCCACATGGGGTATCTCCGCGCTGTAGACCGCTGGGGAACCGTCCTGGCTTTCCCTGTGAGATGGTCCCTACTGGGTATCTCCAAGGTGAAACCAGGCATCCCCGGCGTATGTAGGGGGCCGTTGTGGAGATGGAGCAAGCTAATGCCCAGAGTTGCCGAGTGTGATCCCTGGTTAGAGTAGGCACCGAGGCGAGAATTATCGAGTCCGCTGACCCTGGTCCACGACCCTGCCGCGTCGGGAATTGAGCCCTGGTCCCGGGCCGTCCTCTGCTTCCGGGTCTGCCGCCTCTAACCAGTGAGCCACACCACTCCACTCAAGGGAGTTCTCTATGGTATCCACACAAGATCGACAGATGTCACATCCATTGGATGTGTCGTGAGGCCACCATGAGTACGTCCCAGACATAACGTTTTTCAATATAGCTAAAGTCTTTAATTTTTTTTTTTTTACAGTTTTTTGTTCCTCTAACTTTAAGACAGTTCTGCACCTGCAAAATTCTACAGTAATGTTGCAGTTTTTTTGTCATGCAGGGTTTTCGTTTTTTCACTCATTTATTTTCATTTTACAAATGAAATCGTACAGTATACATATTTATCAAGAAGTATTACACATGGTTTTGGGGTAGACCAGAGGGAGTGGGCAAAGTTTAATCGCAATACCTCACTCACATGTTTTTGATTCAGAGTCTCCTGAGTCCCCTTCATATCTAGGTCCCAGCTGTTTACAAATAATCTGTAGGATCATGCCGGAGTATGCCAGAGCTCCTCCTTCGATCTGACTGGTAGCATTCAAGCCTTTCTCTTTTTTGAAGGGAGTCCATGCTAGATGAAATTTCGGTCGATTATCATGCACTAAAACTGTTTTCCCATTGAGCACAGTTGTCACAATGTAGCCCACCATATCTGTTTTAGCTCAGACTCATAGCTATAGTTAACCCCTTAGCAGAGGGGGTAATTCCCCCGCTGTGCTGGGGTGAGAGGGGACACGCGCAGTTCCCCGGTGCTCGTGACGAGCTGAGCTCGTCACGCAGCACGGTGCCGCTGAGCTCGTCATGGCCACACCCGTTTCTGTGTAACGCTCAGCACAGCGGGGGAATTAGCCCCTCGTGCGAGCGTTGCGGCCGTTATGACGAGCTCAGCTTGTCATGAGGCACGGTCGCCGTGTGCTCATGACGAGCTGATGAGCACGCATGTGGTTAATCTAGCAAAAAGTAACATGGTCGTGACTAAGCACTTTAGATAAGACATCAGTGGATACTCTCCTACGTGCCGTATCTAACCTAAGAGTAGTGTAAGCAGGTTAGCAAAATTGTCTTTCCTCTCAGATAAGCCCTTGGACGGTCAGTCAGTCATATAATATGGCATGCCTTCTGGCAGCATCCTCTCCAACAGACACCCACAGTGTTGCTAATGGCTCCCAGTCTTCCTTGATTAATATACGAACATATTATAACTTTCTTTGTATCTAGATCATAGTGAGGTTTCTGGTGCCTTCATCCAGATAATGGATCCGGTATCTTTAGAGATCATCTGGGCCTGATCTTATTCCCTTTTCACTCTTTGAAATTCCAGTCATTGATGCTATCCTAATTGCCTTGTTTGCCATTGGTTGGCCTCCCTCCTTCTAGTTACTCCCTTTTTGAAGAGGTCTTCTATTTGAATAGACGGAGACAGCTTTAAGTCATCACGTGACGTCAGATGGAATATTTCTCTATATGACTCTCTGTCTCAGACTTCTCAGTTTTCATAGTCTCCCAGCACCGAGGCTGTGTCTCTCAGTACCACAGCCTAAAAGTCGCACCCATCTTCACAGATTCAAAATTGGGGTAATAAGCTATTGGTGTCAGCGTCAGAGGAAGGCTCCTGGACCCAACCATCAGATTATTGTGTTCCTGTGATTAAGAAAGAGCCTAGTGACACTTATTTTTCTTTTTGTATGACTCGTAGTGGTGGTGGTGGGCATGTGTTAGCCAGAGGGCCTACTCTCGCGAGGTGTTGTAGCACTCCTGTTAATTTTCCTAGACTGGATGCCACTCTAATGTTGGGCGGATCTGCATAGTGTGTATATAATGTGCAATGTGGGGGAATTCTAAGCCTCAATTTTCTATTGAATTGTAAGGTGTCATCCTATTTATTTTTGTTTTCTTGTCATGCCACAAAAATTGTTTGAGCTTTTGTCTGATGCTTTTTAAGACTGGCATATGGATCCATAATAGGAGCAGTTAGACAACATAAAGCAGACCGGTTAACCAGCTCATTTTAAAACTGGTCATTCTTCCAAACCAGATTTTTCGCAACTTTCTTCATCCAAACAAACCTTTAATTAATGTTTTTAGTAAGCTTCAAAGTATGACTTGTACTCCTCTTTGGATCTTTTTGGTATAAGAATTTCCAGGTAGCGAAATGGTGAATTGCGCACTGAGTAAGAACTTCTCTTTGAACAATAGCGAGCATGCTTGTTCATTAACGCTGAGGCCCAACGCAACCAACTTATGTTGATCTAAACCCATATACCATCGAAAAATCTTCCAGTGTGGACAATAAATGAGACAGGGAGTTGTCAAGAGTCTGTTAGAAAATACTATCATTTGCAAAGGGTATTAGTTTGGGGCGACGTGTCTCTGTTTCAATTCCTTGTATATTGACATTATAATAATGTCCCAGAGTTCTAGGTTCAGGACTTTTGATGCTTCAGGCATGTTTTTTAAGAGTGGAATCGAACCTTCATTTCGAACAATAGTATAAAAGGAAAGCCCCATGGTTAGGTATGTTTGTCTTTTCTCACATAGGTGGTGGCTACTTTCATGAACTTTTGTTTCATCAAAGTTATTGCGTAGACATCTTGGAATAATATGATTTTATCATCTCTAAATTGGAAATCCTCTGACTTTCTGGAATCTGCCAGGATTTCCGCTGTCAATTTGAAAAAACATTATGTTTGTGAGTTTATCCGATGTGAGGTTTTGTTAATATGTGGAGGAGACCGTGTGTTCAGTCAAGATCTGTTGTTCTGTCTTCCAGAACCTTGAGTAGATAACGGAACAGGGATTGGATTAGCATATTATTGTGCTGAGAGCAGCAATTTCCATATATGTCAGTTTTGTCTCCGCTATGGAAATTAGATGATGTTGTACATGCAGTACTCTAGATGCAAGTTTGTCATGTTCATGCGTATGTACCGGCAAGCCTGGTTTGACTAGGTCTAGTCTGTAATCCACTTTTTAGGTCAAGCCTCCCAGATAGTGCTAGCTGTCTCTTTGCGAAAAAGCATATTGTGTGGGCTCACCAAGAACATACAGAGGCTTGCAGCCCACCCATTTCTTATATTTGTTTGGTTTTACTGTCACTCTTTTTGTTTACTTTATATTCGGTAGCTTACCGTGTTTCCGCCTGTCCATCTTGTTTGTCCCTCCCCATGAGCAAAGCCTCCTTACCATCGCTCTGATTTTGCTTCTTTCCTTCCGTTGCTCACTCATTAGTAATAGTTTTTTCTTTTTGCTCAAGTCCTCGTGCATTTGTTTTCCAGCTCTCTTACTCTCCCTGTGTGCACCCTCCCATGTGCCCCACCTGCGTTCTGTATGTCTCTGGTGTACTTATTCCCCCTCCGCTCTCGGTTTTGTTAACTGGTCTTGCCACAGATATCCCCTGGATCAACAAACAAACTCATTGGCCAATGCTGGACATCTCAAGTATGGCAGTGTGGGGGGAAAAAAACCCTCCACAACACCTTCGAGCAACACACAGAATAAAAGGATACATTACATTTTAGGTTTGGTTAGCTGTACTACAGCTCTAATTTATTCGCTTTTTATTTGATTGTTTTTCCGTCAATCTTGTATTTGTCACTTCCATGGAGCATTGCCTCTTTACAATATATTTGAGTGCATAGTTTTTATGCTTGCTTTCAGGGAACCATTTTTTAGGTCTTGCCTGAGACGACTCATTTGCTGTTGCTAGCGACATCTGTTTAAAAACAAAAAAACGTAGAAGTGGCTTGGAGCGTGCCCGTTTCTTACCCTTTGGTTGGCTTCCACTGTACTCTTATTTCCTTGCTTCTAAATGGCCTGGGCCTCCTGGTTTCACTTTCTCCTCCTGTGTTTGTTGGTCCATTTCCTTGGGCATTGCCCAAGTGCAGCTTCCTGTCTGCGGCCAGTGTCCTTCCACTTCCATTTCTGTAATTTGAACAAGACGCAGACGGGGCGCAACCTGACACAGATTTCAAACACTGGAAGGGTATGCACTTGATCGCTGGATCCACTGAGTAAAGCCTGGTGCTTAAACTACAACTCCCAATGGCCAGTTGTGGCATAAAGGATGACGAGTTGAGACTGAACTGCATTTCGCTGCATGGAGTTTGAAATCAGATGAGAGCACCAACAGCTCACGTGGTACTAGTTAAGTACTACTGTTTCAGTAGTATTTTGTAGCTATATAGCTGGAACCCAGCATGTACACCTGGACCTTGGAGATGAGGAGGAAGGAGGTGGTGCTGCCCCATGGTAATCCCCAGTTTAGTGTTCCTCACACAATGATTGTCCCCAAATAATCTGCATTCCTTGTCGCCAACCCAAATAATCGCTCCAAAAGAGCACCTCCTCCAAGTTCCCCCAAGTGATCTATCCTTACGAGTACCCCGTCACTTGTGCTCCCCTCAAAGATGACCAGCTTCCAAGGAGCAAAGCCAACAGGCATATTGGGAAGAAGCCTTTTACCTTTATAATGACCCAAGTCATGTAAAAAACAATGGAGGTAGGTAAGGAGTAAATCACAGTGTCCAGTCCGTTCCATTATTTGTCCCACATTCTTTGCAGGTGTTCTTCTGCCTTGCATAGGTTGATCAGCGCCACAGTAATGTGTCTTTGGAACCCACACAGAGGCGAAGATGGTGCACCCAAAGGAAAATAAGCCACCACAGTAGTGGACCTTTGTGGTCAACACCCCTGATTAGAGATCAAATATCACGGTAACATCCTATGACCTTTGGCAGTACTCCTGCCAGAATAACTGATTGTAGAAGAAACTAACTGACAGGGCAGTTGTCATGGTAACGTTTTTTCAGTAACACTTTCTTTCCTGTACCCTTTTTTCCCGCCTTCCTCTTCTCTGCTCCACCCCCACCTCCTGCAAACACAAACTATTGCATCAACGCACCCATGTATCAAAGATAAATACTCCACATCACACTTGTGCTTACGCCTCCTTCACAATAAACACAGCTATATTACACAAACACACACCTCACTCAGGAAAAGGCTATATAGCGTACACAAATTCCCAATCCATTAACATTTGCATCACAATGCAAACACAGATCACCAATGGTCATACACCACATCAACAAAGGCTCATATATTGGAGGCAGGCACACACACTACGCACACACATATTTCTGCACATACGTAACAGAAACGCACATTACTGAATACCCAACCACACTGACACAAGCGTACCATCACACATAAAGCGATATATACATGACCTTGTACAGCATGAAACCTCAACATGCCACACACACTAACGGAAAACACCTATACTTTGAAAACAAAACACATTGCTCATGCGCCACACTGTGCACTCACAATACTTTATAGAAACATTAGCAAAGCCAGTAGCTTTGCACTCACATTATAAAAGCAGGACCTAATGGCTTTGCCAATGTGTGTTTCTCCTTGGTTAAGCACTCTCCGAGAGTGCACGCGTTTGCAGATTTCTCACTCAAGTTCTTCGTTATCCCCTTTCTCGTGTTTCTCCTGTCGCTGCCCCTCAGTTGCTGTTCTTGTTTCCTCCCCCGCCACCAATTTTCTGCTGCCTTTATTGCTTCCCCACCTCGCTCTGTTGTTCGCGTGCTTTCCCATCCCTATCCACCCGCCATTGTCCTGTTTGCTTTCCCATCCCTGCCTGGTCGGATGTATGACGGTACAACGCGTACCTTTACAACGCAGGTTTAACAACGCAAGTCGTTACAACGACTTGCGTTGGGGGGCGCTGGATAGTGAATAGTTTAATTTACTATTCCAACTCCAGTCCCCGTGGATAGTAGGGAAGGTGTTGGATAGTAAATTAAACTATCTCCTATCCTAGAGCGCCCTCCAGCGAAAGTCGTTGTAACAACTTTCGTTCTAAATCCTGCGTTGTAACGGTACTGCGTTGTAACGGTTCCGTTGTAAAGGATGTTTCCCGCCCGTCACCTTCGGTTGTCTCTGTGCTTTTCCAACCCTGCCTGCATGCCCTCCCCTGTCCCTGTGCTTCCCCATCACCTGCTGTCCTTCTCTTCACCAACCCACATCCATTGTATTCTTCCGTGTTGCTTCATCCTCTGTGAGCACTCCATTTGCAACCCACCCCACTGGTTTTTTTTAAAGTGCATTTACGGTATATCAAACCTTTTTACTTACTAATCCTTCTAGGATTAGTAAATAGATATAAAAAATAATACCTTCCTCATTTTGTAGGCATGCAGATCGTGATAGCATGCGCCTACAAAATGACCCAACAGCCCCTTTATAGTACTTATTTTCACATTATTTTTATCCATGCTTCACAGCAGCCGTGCTACAGTACAGCATGGCTAAAAAATCATTGCCAAATCCAGTGGGTCTCATATGCGATATTTGCCAGTGTTTGTTCTTGAATGTGCTGAATGACTAATTACAGGTACTGCATGGAAGTATTCTGCCCATAAGCAGCTGCACTTAGTTTGTAACTCTTCGGGCTGGACTGTTCCTATTAAAGCAGGACCAGGGCTGCTTTGTATATTGTTGAGTCTAATCTGAGGAGGTGGAGTGGGCAAAAGAACGATGGATTGGAATGCTACCCTAGGCGGTAGCCAGTGGTTTGACTATTTGCAAGAATTCCCACATCTTTGTGTGTGTCTGATGTACCTCCACTCAATCACCTAGGTGAAATTTCTACCCTTTCACTGCTTTCTCTGTGTGCTGTTGTTTTCCAGGACATCCTGGCCGAAAAGTAACCAAAGGGAAAAGAGCTGAACTACAGCTTCCTGCAAGATTCCTTCTGATGTGTGAACAGGTGATCAGCTCGGAGGAGTCCCTGTTTCTTCCCTCCTAAAGACCCTGCAGTGCATTACTGCAGGTAACGTGTAATGACTTTTATCTCGGGGCAAAAAATCTTCAAACAGCCACTGCTCGCATCTCCAATTACAGCCTCAGTGCCTACATCCAAACTGCTTACTGGCCACATCAGCGCTACGTATCTTATCACAGGACTTCACCGCTCTTTACACAGACCTCTTCATCCCTTGATACCACTGCCAACCTCTCAGAATCTGAAGCTCCATGTGATCCTGGGCAGGGGGACAGATCACTATTGTGTGCTTATGTCATATAAACATTTGCATCCCCACGGCAAGTCTCCCTCAGTCATAAAGTAGCTGCTGCGAAGCAAAGAAGACATCATATTTGTAGAGTTGGCTTAGAGACCGCTTTAGTTTTCAGCCACCCTAATGCTTTAAAGCATGCATTAAAGTATACATGAGTTTTCATATAGGGGCTTTCGTTCAGCCTTCTTTATCCATTGCTCTAAATGGCACTGACTTTCACAATGTTGTTCCGCTCTCCAGCAGGATGTAATGGACCTATTCGCTTCACCAATTGGCTCACTTCGCTGTGCGTGGCGGCCTTTTGCTTGTGCACATATACACATCCACCTAAAAAAATGAGCTGCATACCTCCATTATGAATTATGACTCTTGCTGGACATACATCATTATGCATGTTTACTCCAGTAGAATGACACTGTCCACGTCATCACTGTCTCCTTTCTCGATGCTGCACAGCATCGGCCGAAAGCATTTTGTTTTGCACAATGCTGTACACCATTGTTAAACAGCACTTGAGGTGGGCCTGGATGAGGGGGTGCACAAATGACTTACAGCAGACCTTCATGGTCCTGTGGGATACTGGCAAAACCAAACACTTGAATCCTTTTTACTATCATGCTCACGTTTACCTTGTTGTGACTTCATAAGAGCACTCTACAAAGCGCTTAACATCGCACCAATTTTTTTGCCAACCATACAGTGAAGACAAACAACCAACAATGGACAAACCTACAAGTTTTCAATAAGGTACAATGTCTCCCATCCTTTAGGTTGGCCATGGTTTATCTCAGGGCATTCCAGGTCTTTCAATTCTGGCAACAGGCATCCTCCATGCTTCCACGCTTCATACCCTGAGGATTCACACGGCCTCTCATCCCTGGTGTCCACAGCATCCCTTGTCCTTTCTACACCCATAGTCTTGTCACTGTCCCACTGCATGCTGTCTTCATCCAGTTCTCCCTGATGGCTGTTTATCCTCACCACAGTTGTCGTTTTAAACAATAACATGTTTCAGGTGACGCTCTCAACGCCTCCCTTGACAGAGACCGTTGTTCCTCTTGTGTTAGTAACTACTCACGGAGTCCGTTCATAGGTTAATTGAAATTAGCTACCAGGGTCTCTCTCCCTGACCAACATATAGTCTCCATTGTGAATATCAGGTTATCATTGCTGTTCTGCTGCCTCTGCTGGCCACATTCATGGTTGATCTCTGACGGAAACCACCCGGGAACCCCTGGGGACTCTCTTGAATAGTACACTGGCTGGAGAGTGAAGGGCCCGGTTGACATTGTCTCCTTTTTTCCAGGGCTATGTGCAGCGATTTAGCATGAAGGGCTTGACCTTTTTATTTGCCTAGGGCCAGTGAGGTGTTGTATGTGCAGTTCCTGCATATCGTCCTTGATGTCCGTTAAAGGGTGGTCCTTTGTCTCTTTCGAGAGGGAAGGGGAGTTCAGATGCTGCAAAGATTTTTCTCTAACGCCAACAGCTCCGAATTGCAAGATATTTGGAGCACACATCCATGAGGACTAAGAGTTGTTGACCATCTCTGGTAAGCTGCATAGGTCTGCATTCTCCCTCACCTAGGGCTCTGTGCATGCCCCATCCCTGGTGGTGGATGCTGGAGAATTGTGTGTGTGTTGACGAAGGAGTCTGGTTGTGATCATTGGTCCTGTGAGCTTGTCCATCTGAGGGAGCCATACTTTTTTCTGCAAGTGGACTTTCATCTTGGCGATTCCTTGGTGAGCTAGCATGATAGTGCGGCTCTGTAGATCCTTGGGAATTACAGTATTAACCCCTCTCAAAAGGGTCACCTTTCCTGTCCCAATCAGTTCATTCCTGATTTTCCATAGTTCCATCTGTTTTCTTGTTGTGCAGTCTTCGCCAACTGCTGCACAAATCTGCACTTATAGTGCAGTCTATTTTCTTCCAGGGAAAGAGCTCTCAGGCTGGCTCTCTGTGAGATGAGCAGTTGGAAGCCATCTGTGCACTCTGTCTTCTGGTGTTAAGCAATGCTGTTTGATTGGTGTTGCAAGAAGAAGTCTTCAGTGTTGCCTGTTCCTGGCCCGTATTTGATCTTAGAGTTGCACTGTTGAAGAGCCCACCTCTCATTCTGAGCAGGGGAAACTCTGACGTTCCTTTGCACAGTGCGACTACTGGCTTTTGGCCCATCTGGCGGTGTAAGTGGAAATGTTGCATGCCTCCTGGATTACCAGAACCTTATGCTCAATTTGAGAGTATCACGTCTGTGTCCATGAGCACTCTGTTGAATGCCTCATGGTTTAAGTGTTCCTTCTTGGAAGAGGACTCCTCCCCGCCCAACAAAGAGGGCACCCACATTCAGGCTGTCTAGGGTGTCGAAGTAGTGCATTGTGTCGTCTTTCATAATGGCATAGTTTGATGTTGAGTGGTGGTTTGTATTCATATTGCAAGGACTATGTTGTCGCCGATTAAGTGAGGTCTCGTAGTGGTAGGAATCTGGTGGCCAATATTGCAGTGAAACCGCCTTAATAGTTTAATTCCTAGGACATTCCTGATGTTTGAGGCGGTTCTGGGTGCTGGTGCCTTTTTGATGTCCTCAGCCTTTTTTTGGGTCGATGCTGAGCACCCTGACCGAGAATATGTAGCAGATTTGTTTTCTGATCTTCACACTATTCTTTGAGTAGAGTCAGACCCGGTTCGCTGAGGCGCTGAAATGGGACATAGAGACTTCAATTATGCTCTGCCAATGTTGGTGCATAGTTGAGCATGTCATTGCTCTGTTTTATGTTGCCCACTAGTGCGTGTAAAGTCTCTCGTACTGCAGACTGCAAACCTTGTGTCGCTTGGGAATCCCCTGAAGCTCAGTCTCCTGTGCTGTCTCAACCCGATGGATCTTGAGAACGCCGTAGTGTACTTCATGTCTTTATCCAGGCGTAGCTGGTGGCACCCAGTGTTTAAGTACCGCTTGGAGAACCATTTGTCTTCATTTAGATCTCCCAGTATTTGACTGAGGGTTATGATCTCTTAATATCGCAGTGTTGAGTAATCGCATGTCGATACAGATTTTAATGTTTTTGGATAAGTTATGCTTTGAGGTTACCTCCCTGGGTTACCCCACAACGTGGGACTAGACACTTTCTTGATCACCCCCATAAGTTTGAGGCACTGCATCTTGACTTTCTACTTTGAGGGAAATAGGACTCTTCTGTGTCAGTGTGATGGGCTTGCTGGTGTCATCAATGTGAAGTTTTGCCTTCAAACACCCTTAGTCCCTTGAAGAGGTTTTGGAACTCACTGAGAATTGCATTGACTTCGCTTGTATTGACACAACACGCAAATGAGATCAAGCCAGTGTTATATTTCCTACGAATTTAGTAGGACTGTGTATCTGGTAACATAGACTTCAAAATAATGGAACTCGGTTCACGAGTATTTGTCAGAGAATGTTGGCCTAGTTCCTATTTGGCTCACATTGTTCCTTCTGGACCCCTAACCTTACCAGGGTGACAGATGGTGTCTGTAACTTCGAACATTACCACTCTATAATTCCCCAAGGAATGGGGGAAACAGATTAACCCTTTCGTTGTTTTACTTTTGTATGGCCAGTGTAACGCAAGAAAGATACAAATTGAAGTTTTAAAACCTTTATTAGAGCAGTCGCATTCTTGCATAGAAAGAGTGTGCTGCAATTATTGCTGCAATTATTAGGAAGAAGAAACAAAGCATTGTAATCAACATTACAGAATGGTAAAAAATATGAATAGTTAACTAATGATAGTGCTCCTATGATTATAGTATGTATATACTCGTACTTAGTATTACCTACATTATTGAGAGCATACTGGGAGTACCCTTCTGCCAGAGCCCTTAGGATAGCCTAACCCCCATACTTGAGTAGGTTGAATCCAGAAGCCAATCTGTGTGGAACAGGCTCTAGTTCGTGGCAGGATATGGGTCCGAGTCAGCAGGGCTGCATCTCAATCACAGTGCGTTCCATCCAGGAAAGGCTCAGCAGAAGTGCTCCTCTACCCATTGCGGAGTAGAACCAGTGTATATCATCGAAGCACTGTTCCAATCGCTCTGTGCCAGGGGTGCAGTGCTGATGCTATGGTTAGTCTAAAGCTGAAGAGCTGTCTCCAGCCAGAGAAGGGCATCTCGTTCCATGCGCTTCTAGCCTTGAACAGCGTCTATAAATAAACATGGTAATGGTGCTTGCTAAGAAACGAACAGCGTGTATAATGATTTCCCAGTACATTATCGTGAAAGCATGTCACAAACGAAAACAAAACCATGTCAAGCTAAAAATGTGGCGCAAAAATGGAGATTGAAATGGAAAGGGCTGGGGGTAAGACACTGAGGGCCTCCCCTCAACTCTGCCTACTAAACGTCTGGAACGCCACCGACCTTACACAGACAGAGAAAACTTGGGCCTCGCTGGGATGGGCAATCACGAAACGCAATATTGCACAGAAATGGGGGGTGGGTGAAATCCCTATTGTCCACGACTGGGCAGTGGACATGGACATAGCCATGATAGTAGAAAAAGACGTCTTCAAATACAGGGGATGCCCCAAAAAATGGGACCGCAAGTGGGGTGGGTGGAACAAATACAGGGGGGACATATGTCTGTCTCCAACAATTGAATTACAGCGTGAAGGACTGCAAGTTGTTGACGTGTCCGTGTTGAATGCTGACCAATTCACAATGTCTATATGCATATCATGACTTTAATGCACTGCTGTACCACTGTTTTATGTTTTCCCTCTGAACAATAAAAAGTAAAAAAAAAAAAAAAAGAATGAAGACTGGACACCGGTCCGGTCGTGCCTCACAACACCAGAGTCTCTGTGGTGGTGCAGCTGATGAGGTTGCTGGTATCTTTGTTACCACGAAGAACCTCCCTGTCATGAATCGAGCATTGTCATACAGGGGTGGTGAAAACGCTTATGACAGGTAGCGGTCCTGGCTTCTGTATGTGAAGATGTATTTATTTATTTTTATTTTGAAAGTTTTATATAGCGCCAACAAGATCTTTGCAGATAACAGAGCGCTTTACATAGGCAGGAGGTAGGAGGTAGGGTGGGTACACGAGGGAGCATAGTTAGGAAGGTGGGTCAACAATGCAAGTAGTACAAATAAGAGGGAGCATGAACAATCGGGTAGGGTCGATAATACAAATAAAACACATGTGCAAAGGAGCATGAACAATTGGGTAGGGTCGATAATACAAGTAAAACACATTGCAAAGGGATCAAACAAGTAGTACAGATCGACGCAGAGTCTTAAAGATCAAAAGTAGTAGTTCAAGTGTATTTAGCCATGAGGATAGCTTTAACTTCTTTCTTAAAAAGAAAAGTGGAGGGGATGAGCCTGGTTTCAGGAGGGAGTGAGTTCCAGATCCTAGGCGCCATTCCTGAGAAGGAGCGTTTGTAGGTTCTTTCCTTCCGGAATCTTCGAGGCTTCAGCAGAAGATTGTTTGCACTTCTGGTGGTTCTGGAGCCGCTGGAGATTTTCAGCTTCTGAGTGAGGTAGCCGGGTGAGTTCAGGTGTATAGCCTTGTGCGTCATGCAGGCAATTTTCAGATGTATTCTGGCTTCAAAAGGCAGCCAGTTCAGGGATTTGAAGTCAGGGGAAATATGTGAGTGCTTTTTAGATCCAGTGATGAGCCTCGCTGCCGCGTTTAGTGAGGCTCTTAGCGGTGCAGTTGTAGTTAGGGGGAGGCCGCAGAGGGCGATGCTGCCGTAGTCTATGCGAGGGATGATTAGTGCTTGTACTGCATTTCGGAAGTCTTTGGCTGGGAGGAAGGGTTTAAGTTTCCTCAAGGTATTTATTTGGAAGTTCGCTCCTTTAGTTGCCTTGCTGATATGCTGCTGCATGTTGAGATTGGCGTCAAGTGTTATGCCTAAAGATTTTGCTGAATCCACGATGGTCGGTTGGACATTGAGTGCAGTTAGGTATTTAAGCCAGGTTTGAGTGGTAGAAATTTTCGCGGGAGGTGAGATCAGAAGGAACTCAGTTTTCATAGCATTGAGCTTGAGGTGGTTATCGGCCAGCCAGGATTGGGTGTTTCTGATCGTTGAGTTCAGACGGATAATGTCTTTGGGGGATTGTAGTTTGAGATATAGTTGAGTGTCATTGGCGTACATGTGAAAGTGTACATTGGATGCTTGTAGCAGGGTGGTGAGAGGTTCCATAACTAAGTTGAACAAAGTAGGGGATAGGCAGGATCCTTGAGGGACCCCTAACGATACAGGTACTGGAGAGGACATCAAGTTGTTGCTCTTGAATTTCTGAGACCTGTTGTGTAGAAAAGAGGTGAACCACTGAAGAACAGTCCCAGAAAGACCCATTCTTGTGCTTAAGAGCTCGAGTAAGTTCTCATGTTTCACAGTATCGAATGCTGAAGAGAGATCAAGAAGGATGAGGAGGCAGGTATCATTTTGATCTAAGGTTTGTAGGGCGTCGTCAATTATGTGAGTCATAGCAGTTTCGGTACTGTGCCCTGCTCGGAAGCCTGATTGATGAGCGTTGAGGAGATCAAACTGCTCTATGTGCTTTGTCAATTGTAGTTGAACGCATTTTTCCAACAGTTTGGCGAGAGTGGGAATGTTGGTAATAGGACAGTAGTTGTTTAGATCAGTGGGGTCGGCTGTTGGTTTCTTTAGTAAAGGTGTAACTTGTCCAACTTTGAAGGAGTCAGGGATTGTTCCTTGTTGAAGTGAGCAATTAATAATTTTAGTCCAGAGTGGGAGGAGCAGAGGGGTGAAGTCTTTTACAACGTTAGCCGGAAGAGGGTCATTGAGGTGATTGGATGGTTTCAGGGTGCTGAGTAGTCTGTCAATTTCTTCTTCAGAGTAAGTGTCAAAGGATGACCATGTCGCATTGTTTTTTGGTTCATTCGGTGTAACGCAGTGGGGTTTGGGGTATAGGCTTGCGTCAATGAGGAGATCACTCCTTATGTTGTCAGTTTTTTGGTTAAAGAAAGCAGAGAACTCTTCACAGGAAGGTGCATTGCCCATGGTGCCGACTGCTTGGGGTTGTTCCTTGGATTGTGATCGGATTAGCTCGAACTGTTTTTTTGGCCGTTTTTTTTGCTTGGTCGAGCTGGAGTCTGAAGAAATCTGACTTTGAGCGTTTTATTTTCCTGAAGTACGCGTTTCTCTTTTTCTTCAGAGTTTTTAGGTGCAGAGCTGAGGGACCAGCTCTCCAGGTGCGCTCTGCCATTCGCATGGCCCTTCTGTCTTCATTGAGACTCCTGTCGTACCAAGGGTTGGAGATCTTGGTGGAGACTCTTTTCAGTTGCATCGGTGCAGCCTCGTTGATTATTGAGGTCATAGAGTTGAGATAGTGGTCAGTTAAGCACTGAACGTCAGTAACGCCGGTAGGGGGAAGTAGGAGATTGCAGCTGTCAGGGGGTAGAGAGTTTGGATCGAGTTTCTTCAAGTCTCTTTTCCAGACTTTGGGCTTGGAGGTTTGGACCGGGATACGTTTAAATTTTTCCTTGATGAAGAATGTGACAATATGGTGATCAGACCAGTCACATGGTTGGATTGAATCAAGTTGAGTAGTGCCTTCTTTGGAGATGATAAGGTCGAGGATAGAGCCTTTGTCATGGGTCGGGCTGTTGCAAATTTGGGTGAGGTCAGAGGCATTAAGGTAATTTTTGAGGCTATTGACCACTGCGTCACTACAATCATTCCAGTGAAGATTGTAATCGCCCAGGTAAATTTGTGTGTTTTGCCGTCCTGAGTTGATTGAGATTGTGTCCATGAGTTGTTGGGAGAAGGTGATGTTGTCCCCAGGTGGGTGGTAGATGATGTGTAGAGAACATACAGGTTTGTTTTCACTGATGACATCAAGGCAGATGTATTCACAGGAGGTAAGAGAAGGGGCGGTGACTTTATTAATTGAAAGGTTGCTCTTGTAAATGCATGCGATTCCACCGCCTACCTTCTTGGAACTGTCAAGTCTAATGATGCAGTAATTGGGGGGGACTAGGATATCCATGATAGGAGTAGAAGATTCAGTTAACCATGTTTCAGTTAGGATGGCGAGGTCAAGGTTCAAAGAAATGATGAGATCAGCGACCTCCGAGGCGTGTCTTTGGGCTGATCTGCAGTTGAGGAGTGCGCATTTGAGTCTGGGGGTGCAGAGGGAGGAGGAGGGATCTAAAGTGAGGGGGATTTTTGTGAGGTTGTTGGGGACAGAGCCTCTGTAGTTATTCGTGGGGTGTCTGAGAGGGTTAGAGAGAATCGTAGGAATAGGCAGGTGTGTGGTGGCTAAGAGGTTTCGTCGAACCGGGACATAAGTGCGGAGAAGGGCGTGTATGTCAGGGTCCGAGAGAGTCTTGATAGTGCGCCAAGGGCGGCTGGAGGTATTGCGAGAGGGGATAGAGGTCCAGTGTAGGGGGTGAGTAGGATGTGAGGGGGATATGTTGTTAGGTTGAGAAGTGGAGGTGGGGGGGGTGTCTGGGGTGTGTGAGAAGTAACTCTTTGAGGGTGTGGAGTTCTTCTCTCACTTGGAGGAGGGTTGACATGATCATGTCCAGCGTGGGGTTGGGTACAGAGTTGGGGGTGGGCATAGATGGAGAGCAAGTGTCTTGGTTAGTGGAGTAGGGGGGGGGAGGGGGTGGGGGGTTAGTGAGGTGGGTGGAGTTGGGGTTGGAGGTGTTAGTGAGTGTGTTGGTGTTCGGGTAGGTAGGGAGGTTGGGGGGGAGGGAGTGGAAGGGTTAGAGATGGTATTGTTGTTATTGGACGGGGAGTCAGTGATAGGGGGGGGGGTGAGCCAATTGCGGGACGTGTGGAGGCTGGGCGTTGCGGGGATGACGGTGTGGTAGAAGGGAGTGAGAGTGGGGGGGAGAGGTTGCGGGAGGAAAGGGGACCAGGAGTGGCGGGAGTGCACAGAGTGGAGGGGGAGAGGTTAAGGGAGAGATGAGGGCCAGAAGTGGAGGGAGTGCAAAGAGAGGGGGGGGAAGAGGTTGAGGGAGGGATGAGGGCTAGGAGTGGAGGGAGTGCAAAGAGAGGAAGGTTGGTAGGTTTTGGTCTTTTGGAGCAAGGGCGATGGCTGGAGTTTGTTTAACTGTATCTTGTCCTTAACATTTACCTATGCCAATTTGTCCATGAGCGCCACCGTCTTTGTCTTGTTGTTAGACGGGGACCCTGAGGGTCGGCCGGATACTGGGGGAGAGATCCCCGAGTGGGACCGTCTCCGGCGATCGTACAGACAAGTTACCTCCCTCCCCACAAACAGGCACCACACCAAGTCGAGTTCAAGGCTTTATGTAAGGTTCTTAAGGCAAGGATATCAGCGATACAGGATATCTCGGACCCGGGGGTCCTCTCACTTCTAGTCTCTGTAGGGAAAAGGGGGTAGCGGGACAGTCTTGGTACCGGATCGGTACAGGTGGCGTTAAGAGGCGAGCTCACAATCCTCGAGCTGGAGTGTCTGTGGATCGGGCCGCGGCGGCGCCAGCAGGCCAAGATGATAGTCTCACAAAGCAGAGGGCCGCGGCAGCGCCAGCCGGCCAAGTCGATGGATTCACGAGGCAGAGGGCCGCGGCAGCGCCAGCAGGCCGAGACGATGGTTTCACGAGGCAGAGGGCCGCGGCAGCGCCAGCAGGCCAAGACGAAGGTTTCACGAGGCAGCGGGCCGCGGCAGCGCCAGCAGGCCAAGACGATGGTTTCACGAGGCAGAGGGCCGCGGCAGCGTCAGCAGGCCAAGACGATGGTTTCACGAGGCAGAGGGCCGCGGCAGCGCCAGCAGGCCAAGACGAAGGTTTCACGAGGCAGAGGGCCGCGGCAGCGCCAGCAGGCCAGTTACGGATGAGTTCTTCTTGGGTCTCTCGACTCCAGGATACAACTGCCTTCCTGTCCTGGGGCTGCCTCAGTTATAGGCCTGGCGCCCTTTGATGTCCGGACCCTCGCTCTTGGAGGTCGGGGGGTCTGGGATGAGGGAGCCCAGACACCCAGCAGGGGGGTGGAGCCAGCGCCCGAGGAGGCTGGGGGTGCTCGGCACCTGGCGGGGGAGAGCCATCGACACTTCGTACTCCCATTGACCTGCCAAGTGGGCCGTTCACCTCCTGGGTGGAGGGTGGTGCCGGGATGTCGGGGCCTGGTCAGGCCCAGGGTTGGGGTCGGGCTGAGGCCGCACGGCCGCGTGGTGCCGTGTCCAAGATGGCGGCTGGGCCGGGCAATGGTGCTGACGGTGGCCCGGGCCCTGTCCTGCGGGGAGGGAGCGAGCCCTTCATGTGGCCTGTCCAACATGCGTCCCCCCCAGCTGAAGACGGGGAGAGTCACCCATCTTCTTGGGGACTTTCCTCGTCGAGGCGGAAAAAGCGGGACAGGCCATCCGCGTTGGCGTGGTCTTGGCCGGGTCGATGTTCCACAGTGAAGTCCATCCCCTGCAGGGAGATGGACCAACGTAGCAGCTTCGGGTTCTCCCCCCGCATTTGCATCAGCCATTGCAGGGGTCGGTGGTCTGTTTGCACCCGGAAGTGGGTGCCGAAGAGGTAGGGCCGGAGCTTCTTGAGTGCCCAGACAACGGCGAAGGCCTCTCTCTCAATGGTGCTCCAGCGCTGTTCTCGGGGCAAGAGGCGTCGGCTGATGAAGACCACCGGATGGTCGACCCCTTCGGCGTTGAGTTGGGAGAGGACGGCCCCCACACCATGATCGGAGGCGTCCGTCTGCACAATGAACTCCCGGCTGTAGTCGGGAGCCTGGAGCACGGGGCCGTGCACATGGCGGTCTTTAGTTTTTCGAAGGCCGATTGGCAGGCCGGGGTCCAGTTGACGGTTTTGGGGCTCTTTTTGGAGGTGAGCTCCGTGAGGGGCCCCACGATGCTGCCATAGTCCTTCACGAACCGCCGGTAGTATCCGGTGAGCCCCAGGAAGGCTCGGACCTCCGTTTGGATCGTAGGGGGTTGCCAGGCCTGGATGGCAGCGATCTTGAGTTGGAGAGGGGCCACCAGCCCGCTTCCCACTTGGTGTCCTAGGTAGGTCACGGACCCTTGGCCAACCTGGCACTTGCTGGCTTTGATGGTGAGCCCGGCTTGCTGGAGGGCGTGTAGAACCTCCCGCAGGTGGCGGAGGTGGTCGGTCCACTGGTGGCTGTACACAGCAATGTCGTCCAGGTAGGCGGCGCTGAAGTCTTCCAGGCCCGCCAGTACCTGGTTTACCAGCCGTTGGAACGTTGCCGGGGCGTTTTTCATGCCGAAGGGCATGACTTTAAAGTGGTAGTGCCCGTCTGGGGTAGAGAAGGCGGATCGTTCTTGGGCCCTAGGGGTGAGGCCGATCTGCCAGTAGCCCGCTGTTAGGTCGAAGATGCTCAGGTAGCGGGCGGCCCCCATCCGGTCAATTAGCTCGTCTGCCCGGGGGATGGGATGAGCGTCGGTCCGGGTAACTGCATTCAGCCCCCGATAGTCCACGCAGAACCGGAGCTCAGGGGCAACGCCCGGGGCAGCTGCCTTGGGAACCAGGACGACTGGGCTCGCCCAGGGACTGTCTGAGGGTTCGATCACTCCTAGGGTCAGCATTTTGGACACCTCTGTCTGGATGCAGGCTCGTACCCGGTCTGGTACGCGGTACGCTCGGTGTCGAATAGGAGGGCTGTCCCCGGTGTCCACATCGTGGAGGCACCAGGGGGTGACTCCGGGGGTGAGGGAGAACAGGGAGGCGAACTGCCTCAGGAGCGTTTGGCAGTCTTGGCGTTGCTCCGGGGATAGGGCCTCGGAGAGCTGGACCCCTTCCACTGAGCCATCCTGCTCGAGGGCCCTCAGTAAGTCCGGAAGGGGTTCGGAGTCTTCTTCTGTCCCAGTATCGGTAGCCATCAGGAGGCTGAGTTCGGATCGCACAAAATGGGGTTTGAGCCTGTTGGCATGGAGGACCCGTAGGGGGTTCCGGGCAGTCTCTATGTCGATTAAATAGGTGACGGGCCCCTTGCGTTCGATTACCTTGAAGGGCCCGGACCATCTGTCTTGGAGTGCACAGGGCTCAACCGGGGACATCACCCAGACCTGTTGTCCAGGTTCGAACTCAATGGAGGACGTGTGCTGATCGTACCACCTCTTCATGTCCTCCTGACTGGCCTCGAGGTTGGCTTTGGCGGCGTCTCGGAACCGCCGGGTCTGGTTGCGGAGAGCCAGGAGATACCTGTAGATGTCCGGGGGAGTTTTCTGGGGAGGCTGCTCCCAACCTTCCTTGACTAGGCTGAGGGGGCCCCGGACGGGGTGCCCGTACAGGAGTTCAAATGGGCTGAAGCCGAGGGACTTCTGCGGGACCTCCCGATAGGCAAACAGGAGGCATGGAAGTAGCACGTCCCACTGGCGTCGAAGGGGTTCTTCTAGACCCCTAATCATCCCCTTGAGGGTGCGGTTGAATCTCTCGACCAGTCCGTTTCCTTGCGGGTGATAGGGGGTCGTGAACTTGTAGGTGACCCCGCATTGCTGCCAGAGGGACTTCATATATCTGGAGATAAAGTTCGTGCCCCTGTCACTGACGACCTCCCGGGGGAACCCCACCCGGGAGAAGATCCCCATCAGGGCCCGGCCCACCACGGGGGCCGTCACAGTCCGAAGAGGGATGGCCTCGGGATAGCGGGTGGCGTGGTCTACAAGGACCAGGATGAACCGATGTCCTTGGGCTGTTCGCGGGTCGAGGGGCCCCACAATGTCTATTCCCACTCGTTCAAACGGGGTGGTGACGACAGGAAAGTGTTGTAACGGTGCTTTGATTTTTCGGCCACTTTTTCCGCTGGCCTGGCAGGTGGGGCAGGCCTTGCAGTGGTTGGTGACATCCTTCCGCATGTGGGGCCAGAAAAAATGGGTCACCAGGCGGTCGTAGGTTTTATCCTGCCCCAGGTGTCCGGCAAGGGGGACATCGTGGGCTAAGTTCAGGAGGAAGTCTCGGAAGCGAAGGGGCACCACCAGCACCCGACCGGCCCCTAGTTCTGCAACTTTCTGCTCGCTGTAGAGCAGGTCTTGGTCCCAGTAGATCCAGTGGGCCCCCGAGGTATCCCCGGTGCTCTGGGCCAGGGCTTGCTGCCGGAGTCCTTCGAGAGAGGGACAAGTTTTCTGTTCGGCCCGGAATTGTTCCTGCGTGGGGCCTCCCTCCTGCCGCCAGTGTGCCAGGTCAGGGACGTCCCGAAGCTGGTCGGATCCTTCTTCGGTTTGGGTCAATGGACTGGCTTCTGGGGCGGCCTCCTCTGGGATGAGCGCGGGAGGAGGTTCTGGCCACTCGGGCTCTTCCGGGCTGGGGACCGCGCGGGCGGTCATGGACCGGGTCGTGACGCAGACCCATTCGGGGAGGCCAAGCATCCCCAGGTGCTCCCTCCGCTCGACAGCTGCCCAGGGAGAGCTTTCAAGATCGTTTCCTAGGAGGCAGTCCACGGGGGCATCATCGCGGACAGTTACTTTTAACATCCCTGTTACTCCCCCCCACTCGAAGGGGACGCAGGCCATGTGGCATAGGCTTTCAGAGTTGTCGGCTGATCGGACAGGGCAAAGAATGTTCGGCAAGATTTGGTCTGGAGTGACGAGGTGGCGTCGGACCGCCGTTACACTGGCCCCGGTGTCGCGGAGGGCTTCCGCCCGGCGGCCATTAATGTTGACCCATTGACCGTACTTCTGTGTGTTGGCGGGAAGGGGGGCCCGCGGAATCATGTCTCTCTCCCCTAAGCAGACCAGTGCCATGGCGGCGGGTGCCCATTCAGAGGGATCGGCCTCGTACTCTTCTTGGTCCTCCGGGATTAGTTCTTCCCCTAGGGCCGCCGCTGCAACTTGGCGGGGGGTAGTGTTCGGATTCTTTGGGCAGTTGGGATCACTGGCGTAGTGGCCGGGTCGCTGGCACCTGTGGCACGTAATGTTGGCCCGGAAACCGGCCCGGACGGCAGGGCTTCCTCGGCCAACCGGGGTCGAGGGGTTTCTGGGGGGTGACGAGGGGCCGGGGTCTCTCCCCCGACCCTGACTTCCTCCTCCCCCTCGGGGGCGATACGATCTGGATAATTCGCTGGGTGCGTTCCGGCCAACTCGGGTGCTTTCCCACCGGTCGGCTTCGACGGCGAGTTGTCGAGGGTCGGTTAGCTTACTGTCCAGGAGGTGTTGCCGGAGCTCCACGAAGCAGTTGTTCGACAGGTGTTCCCATACGATAAGGTCAAAGAGTTGTTCGTAGGTGGTTACCTTGTTGCCCTTGATCCACCCCTCGAAGGCTCGGCTAAAAAAGTTCACGTACTCCACCCAAGTTGTACCCGGAATCCGTTTGCAGTCGCGGAACCGTTGGCGGTACATCTCAGGTGTGAGCCCGTATCGAGTGAGGAGGGCGGCCTTCATGTGGTCGTAGGAGGTCATCAGCTGGTCCGGGAGTTGCAGCAGGGCGTCCCGCCCTTCGTTGACAAACCTCCCCCATAATCCGGCTCCCCAATCGCTTCGGGGAATCCGGTGGGAGGTCATTGCCACCTCATAGGCTTTAAACCACTGCTGTATATCATCGTTCTTGTGGTATTCCCGGATGACATCTTTGGGGATGTGAACCTTGGGTTCGGTCGAGGCAGACGGGGTCGGTCGTTCGGGGAGCCCGAGGTCTTTATCCTGTTTCTGGATCTCCAGGGCTTTGAGATTGCGCTCATGTTCGTACTCTAGTTTCTTTTCCTCTAGCTCCCTCTGTCTTTGCTTGTCTTCTCGCTCTTCCCTGAGCCGTAAGTGTTCCAGGGTTATTTTTTGTTCTGCCAGCTTGAGTTCTCCATCCAAGCGAAGTCGGGCTAGTTCTAATTCGTGGAGTCTGGTTTTTTCTCTTTCTCGGATCTCTTCCAGGGAGAGACCCGCTCTTTCTTTAGTTGGTGCGGGGCTCGTTTCGGTTGTTTGTGTTCGGGGTACGGCCGTACCCGTTTCCGCCCAGGCTTCTAGGGCTCGTTTGAAGTCTTCCTTCGTACTCAGACCCGTGGTTGGGAGACCAAGTTCCATGCAATATTGCTTCAGTTCTCGGTGGTTGTAGTCTTCCAATTTTTCCATCTGGAATTTCTCCGTTGTTTCGCTTTCTGTTGTCATGGTGGTCGTGTGTCGTGGGTCGGGTGACTTTCTGTACGATTATGCGTAGGTTCGTATCCCGTCGCTGGCCACCAATGTTAGACGGGGACCCTGAGGGTCGGCCGGATACTGGGGGAGAGATCCCCGAGTGGGACCGTCTCCGGCGATCGTACAGACAAGTTACCTCCCTCCCCACAAACAGGCACCACACCAAGTCGAGTTCAAGGCTTTATGTAAGGTTCTTAAGGCAAGGATATCAGCGATACAGGATATCTCGGACCCGGGGGTCCTCTCACTTCTAGTCTCTGTAGGGAAAAGGGGGTAGCGGGACAGTCTTGGTACCGGATCGGTACAGGTGGCGTTAAGAGGCGAGCTCACAATCCTCGAGCTGGAGTGTCTGTGGATCGGGCCGCGGCGGCGCCAGCAGGCCAAGATGATAGTCTCACAAAGCAGAGGGCCGCGGCAGCGCCAGCCGGCCAAGTCGATGGATTCACGAGGCAGAGGGCCGCGGCAGCGCCAGCAGGCCGAGACGATGGTTTCACGAGGCAGAGGGCCGCGGCAGCGCCAGCAGGCCAAGACGAAGGTTTCACGAGGCAGCGGGCCGCGGCAGCGCCAGCAGGCCAAGACGATGGTTTCACGAGGCAGAGGGCCGCGGCAGCGCCAGCAGGCCAAGACGATGGTTTCACGAGGCAGAGGGCCGCGGCAGCGCCAGCAGGCCAAGACGAAGGTTTCACGAGGCAGAGGGCCGCGGCAGCGCCAGCAGGCCAGTTACGGATGAGTTCTTCTTGGGTCTCTCGACTCCAGGATACAACTGCCTTCCTGTCCTGGGGCTGCCTCAGTTATAGGCCTGGCGCCCTTTGATGTCCGGACCCTCGCTCTTGGAGGTCGGGGGGTCTGGGATGAGGGAGCCCAGACACCCAGCAGGGGGGTGGAGCCAGCGCCCGAGGAGGCTGGGGGTGCTCGGCACCTGGCGGGGGAGAGCCATCGACACTTCGTACTCCCATTGACCTGCCAAGTGGGCCGTTCACCTCCTGGGTGGAGGGTGGTGCCGGGATGTCGGGGCCTGGTCAGGCCCAGGGTTGGGGTCGGGCTGAGGCCGCACGGCCGCGTGGTGCCGTGTCCAAGATGGCGGCTGGGCCGGGCAATGGTGCTGACGGTGGCCCGGGCCCTGTCCTGCGGGGAGGGAGCGAGCCCTTCATGTGGCCTGTCCAACACTTGTCAATGGTGATGTTAAATGTGCTGGATGGATGGGTGAGGGCGGGCGGTCTTTTGCTTCTCAACCCTTGATCTATGGTGGAGATGAGGAAAAATGTTTGATGCCTTTGGCCATTTCCTATGTGAATTGCTCTTAGAGGTACATGTTTCTGCTATGTCGGTGTATCTGGTACGATATTGTGTCTTGTTCTGAGTCACTAATTCTTATGTTGGCAGGAAACGCCTCCTCCAACACCAACCCCCCCATCCTGTCGGCTCGCCTTTCACTCTCTCCTATGCATACACTTGTAGAGCATGGTTTACCCTGTGCAGGTCAGTTGGGTTCCAGTGGTGTGTCTCTTCCACTGTATTTGCAGACATTAAGGCTTCTGGCATTGATCTTACCTAGAGCTGAGGTTGTCTTTTGGTGCGGATGGGATTCGCCGCTATTGTTTTGATTGGTTGGTCCACTTCTTCCGCTTTAAGAGTAGGAAGGGAAAGGTTGTGAAGTCACGTGGGGCGGAGTCATGGAAGTCCTGCCGACTTACAGACACCTTATACATGTTTTTTTTTTTAACTCTGCCCCAATGCAATTGCCAAAAAGAGCAAAGGTGAAACCTGTTCAGGCTTAATTGGTCACCAAAAGGCTGCATGTTCACGTATCATATAGGCTCCTGCTGCAGAGATCTGTGCATCCAGCATTTTTCAGGGATTCATAACAATAAGATCACTCTGTTGGTTAATAGACTTGCTGGACAGATCTGGGTTTATCTAGTCAAAGCTTTGACATAAAGTAACAGAGTTCATGTTATGTAACGTGCAGGTCACAGATTTGTATTTTATGTGGAAAGCTCGGTGGGTTACTGCTTTGTCACCGAGACCCTTTGATGACTTGCAGTTCATAAGTTGCAATCCTTCTAATATAGCACAGCTGGCTAGAAACTGGCATCAAGGAGCTGCTTTCAATCTGTAAAACATGGGATTAGAACCGTATTGTTTTTTTCCTACATCTTTCTTTATTCTAATGTTGCTAAACAGGATTCGTTTGGGTAGTAAGCATCTTATTAATATAGACCACTACAATCACTGTCCTGCTTTTTGTGATGTCATAAATTATGTCATAGAACATGTCATAAGTGATGTAATATCTGAGGTCAGAATTAATGTATAGCACGGGCAAAAGTTATAGTTATCTCTGCTAAATAAACCTAGTAAATTTCTGCGTTTTATTTTGTTGAAAACTTTAATGCTGTCAGTGACATATTCACCTAACTCTATTGTTACTTTAACCTTTTTGTTTTTTTTCAGTGAATTGCTAATTTTTTTTTTTTTTAAACAAAAACCGATCTTTTTATCACACCGAACTAGTCTGACTCCCGCGGCCCATTGGGGAAGAAAGTTCCCTGGGCCAATCAGAACGCTCTAGTTTTAAAAAATTGGGTTCGAGGGATTCCCGTGAGTTCCTTCAACTCAACCTTCCAGATATCTATTTTTTTTAACTTAATTTCTCAAAAACGGATTTACATCTAATCACAATTCACAAAAAGCACAATCTGCATACTAAGATCTAGCTTCCTGCCAAATGTGGTGTAATTCCGTGCAACAAATTTTGCTGTAGCTCTGTCTAAAGAAGTTTATGGAAAATTTCCTTGCACAAAGCAGTCAAAAAGTAGCACCTTCTTTAGAAAGATTCGTAGAATGGTGCAAAAGTTATTAGCAGCACAAAAACGCTTTTCCTATGGAACAGCTGACCATAGTTGTTCCACAGGAAAATCGTTTTTTGATTTGCTAATAACCAGGTCAGCTGTTGCAACCCCCCCCCCGCCCCCCAACCTGGGACTGATTAGCTTCCATCGGAGTGAGTGCTCTGATTGGCTGCCACCAACATGAGAAACATGTTGCCTGCAGTCATTACAGGACGCTTGGACTTATTTTCCTGTCCTGAAGATAAAAAGTAAAATAAGATAAGTGGGCAAGGTAGGGATACCCTGCCACGTAGGCCCCATTGGTGGGACCCACAGGGACCTCCGCTGATCCAGAACGATCTGAAAAAATTGGCATTTCGCTGGATTGCAGCAACAAAAAAAACTAAATTGACTGCCAGGCTCCATTGTTCAGCTATAGGTCCTGTGGGCCCACACTGGGGCCACATTAGATAAGCTTTTGTGGGTGTGCAGCCCCCCTCCCTGAGCCAATGTAGACCCTGGGGAGCCAACCCCGTGGCCACATTTGATAAGGGGGGTGAGGTGCGCGCCCCTCCCGCTGCTTTCTGTTGCCCCCGGTAGCCCCCCTGATCCCCAAAAGACACATCAATTTCTGTTCCCGCACCAGCACAGGTAGGGAATCCTGTTTGCTCCTGCCTGGTGGAATGGTGGAAGCATTTTGTAATCTCCCGCCACACTGGAGCAAACACAAAGGCTGCTCCCAGCAGGAGGGAGCTTTGAAAATTCTCCCGCCAGCTGAGAGTACACTTTTGATCTGTTTTCCTGCGTGAACTGATGCGGGCAGGGAAACAGATCAAGAGATTGCTTACGCCTGGAGGAAGCAGCATAAATAGCTGCTCCCTGCGGGCGGTAGCAATGCCGCCTCCCGCTGCATGGAGGGAGCAGGCTGGGGCAGCGGGAGCTCTGGGAGCCCCCAGTGGCCACCTAAGAGTATATGTTGAAAGTCCTGGGTGGGCACCAGCGCACCCAACTATATTAAATACAGGCCCTGGGAGATAGGGTCCCTGGGGCCAGGGGAGGCTTGGGTAGGGGGCTTAAAAAAAAACACTGGGGGATTAAGGTCCCCAGGGCTAAAAGAGGCTCTGGGAGGTGAGTCAGTTTGCGCCCTACCCATTAAAATAAATATGGCGCTGGGGTCCCCTCCTTATCGACTGAACGCAGCGAACCCGAGCAGGCATTACGCCGTGACACAGAGAATCCAAAGGAATTTACCTAACAAGACATGCTGACCCAGAAAATATACCTTCCCAACCGCCCTGAGGAAGCCCCAGGCCGTATGGCCATGTAAAGGGGTGAAACATGTGTTTGCTGTTCTCTCACTCACTATCACGGATATAGTGACTACACCATTAAAAAAGCAACACCAATGAACCAATGTATGATTGGAATTTGTCCACAAAAAATATAGGATACAAATCTTGCCCAGACAATTCAATAATATTACTACACCTTTCCATTTGGTGTCCTGCAGCACATGGCTCTGAGACCTGGAACCGCTAGTCCTAAATCTATCTAAATCTAAATCTACATTTCACCTGCGTGGTAAAGTTCAAAGTAGTAAGGTAACTAAAAATAGACTGCGTAGTAAAGACTGCCTGGTAAAGGATGTGTTGTAAAGGTAACATTCCAAGACCGCCCCCAAGCAGGTTGCTCTGAATGCAGGTAAGGTCAGTCGCATGCTCTCCCAGGTTCATGGTGCTCCCAAAGACCAAGTGTTATTGTGCGTAGTGACCGCTGCATCCCAGTTGGATAAGCGACCAGTTGGAAATCCTCTGAAACTGGTGGTGGGGAAGTGGTTTACTCAAGGCCACTTACAGGGGTCAGTGTCAGTGTAGTTTTTCAAATGTTAGTCCTTACAGGATGACTTCCTCTACATGGAGGTTTTGACTTTCCCAGGTATTGTGATGTTACTATGGTGGGGACTGGCAACGGGAGCAGATCCCTGCCTTGAGCACAACGGAGACGCTCCTTATCTGCAAGCTTGGGTTTTCTTATTAGCTGTAGCATATTGTGATCATCTCAAGTGCGCCATTTTTAAGGAAACCCCTCATACTTTTACCTTTATGCTCCATCCTGCCTCTTAATATTTAAATCCTATATTTACGTCTAAAACATTACTTGCGGGCATCAGGGAAAGCTCATCATAATCCATTTTCAAAAATATATATTTTTATTTTTCATTTTTTACCACTCAGCCTTGTGCCCACCATCCACCCCCCACCTGTCCCCTCAGTCAGTTTTTGTATAAGGTCACGCTTAGAGAAACTTGCAGCCCCCCCCCCTCCCAATAGGCTGTAAAAAATTCCTAATTCTGAGGTATTTTAAAAAAAATCCTTACGGGTAAGATCAAAATCTAATCTAAGGTGATTATATGAAATAATACCTGAAGACGAATAAAAGGCCCCTAATTTATTGATCCTTGCATTAAACCATGTAGTCCTATAAGAGTTTCTAAATATCTCTGGTAAATTCTGATTGCCCTGAAGGGGCGTATAAAAATTCAGTCTGCCAATACCCAACAATCGACTTGCTGAAGTCCAAACCTTATAGGCAGTTTGAAGAGTCTTAAAACACACCCTTTTATAGTACCTGAAGTCTAACTGCTGCCTTAGACAATCCCAAGCTTTTGCACTAATTAGCATTTCAAAGGGAGAGGGAGGATCCAACACATAACCACTGGGGCATTCCTGTAAGAGAACCACGCCAAGTAATAGGGTGGTAGCCCAAAAATATAGTTTGAGATTAGGAAGAGCCCATTCCCCTGCTCTCTAGAGAGTGACAGAAACTTTACGGATCATCTTGGCTGCGAGTAAGCCCATAATAATTGTGAGTAAATGCCATTGAATTTCTTCAACCACTGATTAGAAAATGTTAGAGGGATAGCTCTCATTAAATACAACATTTTGGGGAAGATCATCTTGATTATATTACATCTACCCGCCAGGGATAGGTCTACATTGTTCAGCCTGCCTAATGATTTTTTTAGTCTTCTCTGCCAGAGGAGATATGTTTTCTTTAATATACTCATCTAAATTAGCCGTTATGGCAACACGTAGATACACTGCACTTTTAACCACACTAATGTCTTCCAGGGAAGTATGCTCATTGATAATAATTTGAGTTTTTTTCCTTATTTAGAGAATACCCTGAAATAAGCCCAAAGATCCGAGCCTCTTGTTCAACTGCCTTAATAGGCCGTTCTGGATCGGGGGTAACCAGAGCGATGTCTGCATAGGCTAAAACATTAGTATCATGCCCTTGCAAAAAAACTGGGGGGATTACTATATTACTTTTCAAACTCCTTGTAAAGGAGTCAATATTCAGAGCAAATAACAGAGGGAAGCATGGACAGCCTTGCTGTGTCCCGCTCGAGATCTTGAATTGCTCGGTCATTTCCCCTTTAATGTGTAGGCTAGCAGGTGGTTCAACATACAGTGCTTTTCCTGCCCAAATAAAATCTGGCCCTATCCCCATTCTTTGTATGGAAGCCCAGAGGAATTGCCAGGAGACCCTATTGAATGCTTTTTCAGCATCAAGCAGGATCACAGCAATAGGGTCCAGCATCAAAAAGAGAAATAATCCTTCTAATATGAGCTATCGTATCTCTCCCAGGGATGAATCTGTGTTAACTATCCCATGGATCACTTGAGATAAGCGAGTAGCTAAAAGTTTTGAATACATTTTCGAGTCCCCGTTAATTAAAATGATCGGGCAGTTGGAACCAAGCTCTTGAATGGGTTTGTTCTTCTAAAGGAACATGATCATTTTAGCCTGGGCCCATGACCTAAGGGGCTCTGCCCCTTTAAAAATGTGCTCAAACAGGACAGTGATCAGGTCCTTGAGTTGATTTGATAATATTTAATAGAGTTCAGTGGGTATTAAATCGGTACCAGCGGCCTTCCATCGGGTAAGCTAGAGAATTCTAAGAGGATCTCGTCCCAGGACAGAGGGTCATTGAGCTGCTCTTGCTTTTCCCTGGTCAGTTGTTTCAGCGGGATAGAATCTCTAAATATCTACGGGTTGAATCCTGTATCTGGTGGGCCTCCCTCTCCGGTCCTTCAGAGTATAATACTTGGTAGTAATTCTGGAAGGAAGCCTGAATCTTATTTGGATCTGATACCAGTCCAAGGACTGGGTCCCTGAGTACACCAACTTCCTTATGTATAAATTCCTCTCTGGTTCTCATTGCGAAGTAGTGTCCCATTTTTCTCACTACATTCCTAAGCTTTTCCCCTGTGAGCAGCTAATTTGGCTGCTGATTTTTTGGCAAGAATTTCCTGAATTGCGACCGTGGCAGGCACCACCGCCATTTGAGCTTCCTCTACCTCAGTCCTCTGCTGCAGTGCTGTAACTAGATGTTCTTCCGCCCAGGCCAGGTTCAGTTGACGGTCCTGTAGAATACGTTTCTCATCTTTCTCCTGCTTAAGAGGAAACTGAATAGTTTCCCTCCGAATACACACTTTCAGGGTCTCCCAAACAACTCCTAATGAGTCACTACCCATGTCCTTTCTCAAAAATTTGGGAATCCACTCTTTCATATGTTTTCGGTATTCATTATTGTACTACAATGCCCTCTCAAAACTACAGGGAGAAACCTTCTTTGTGAACCCCGCCCCCAGAATATCGAAAAGTAGAGGATTAAGGTCAGATAGAAATCTGAAGTAACATTCAATCCTACCTACTTGTAATAGAGAGGAAGATACAAAAAATAAACCAATCTTGCATGAGATTGATGTGGGGAGGAATAAAAAGTAAACCCATGTTCCGTCAGTCTTAGACTAGACCAAACCTCCCTGATGGCATGTTTCTGGCATAAGTTCTCCAAGGATTGGAATATTTTCGTTTTTCTCCCTGTGTCTCACGACCCAATTCCTCAGCAAACCCTTCCGTGTGGGTTTCTTGCAGACAAATAATGTCTGCGTATAACAGTTGAAGCCCTTGAAAAACTCTTTGCCTTTTCCTGGGATCATTTAGCCCACAGATATTCAGTGTAGTGATCCTTGATTTCCCATTTCCTGACATCACAACAGCCATGTTCCCTTCATCTCCATAGCATTCCTATGTGTTTTTTAACAGGACTCTAAGCCTCGCAAATTGAAAAGAAAATCAACAGCAAAAAAAACGTAATCCCCCAATCAGAAAATATTCCTTGTGTGAGGTCAACCCACCCAGACCCCAACCTGTCTCCCCCACACCCCAACCAGACCCCCCCCCACACCCCAACCAGACCCCAAGCCCAGCAACCATGCAATCAGACGAAGCCTGAATGAAGAAAGCTTAACCAACTACTCCAGCGCATATTCCACCCATGCCAAAGGAAAGACAAAAAAGTAAATAACTTCTGATTACCAAAGACAAATTTCTATTGAGCTGATACCATTATATCACATGGTCAAAAAACACCCGTACTAAGGAGTACTTGACTTTGGAAAAACTGTGACTACCTTTCCCCAATTAAGTTCCTTAAAACATTCTTGGGCTTGAATTTCAGAAGTGAAGATATGAGTTTGCCTGTTAACAACAAATCCTTGAGATTGTTTTAGCATTAGGGTGAGCTTGATCATAAACCAATTGCCTCAGCAAAAAATTGCCAAAATACACCACCATTACTCTAGGTCTCCCAGTTTTGTTCGTCGGGTGCGTCTTCATCATTAGGGGGATCCGGTGTGCCCTTTGAATTTCCAGATCCCTGTCCCATTTAATCTGATCGGGAAACGTGCCTTTTAAAAGGTTCACCATGAATAGTCTGGTGTTGCCCCCTCCACTCCTTCCGGGATCCCAAGAAATCGCAAATTGTTCTTCTGTTGCCGGTTCTCTTGATCTTCCAGCTTTGACATGACGTCGGACCTAAGGGCTTCTAGAGAGATGCTTTGAGTTTTCAGAGAGTTGACCCCGGTCTCAAGGCTTTCCGTCTGGCCCTCCACCATTGTTAGTCAGTCTGCGATATCTGCACAAGTTTTGTTCAATTTCCGGATCCCCCTGCAGCTTTTTGGAAGCAACTCTCGCCCGACGGCTTTCATTTCCTCCTGCATTTGTTTAATAGAATAAAGAATGCTGGTGAGGGTGGATTCCCCGGGCTCACCAGGTAAAGCACCATGTCCAATACCTGAAGTGCCAACATAATTTTGGTCATGATTATCTCGATTGGGATAGGCAATCTATGTGGCGAATAGTCCCATTTCAGTTGCCGGCTACTACTACTCCTGTTCCCCTTTTTCTTTTTTTACAGGCATTTCTTTAATTGTGTCATCAGCAGATCTGCAGTTGAAATACTGCTGTTTGTATCAGACACCTAGTCATCACTTAAGGATATATTGCCTTAATAAGAAGAATCCGATCAGGAGGCCATTGAAAAAAATATTCTCCCTGGGCATCTCTGGAGAAAAACACCCTTAGAAAGGAGCCTGGAGCTGAAAGCAGGGGTGATCACATTTTCAGTACATATATCCGTTTTTTCCCCCATTCTGCTCCCTGAAAGGGGTCCTGTGGTGGTAGATCATAGTGTAGATTCAGTAGTAATTTGAGGACCATCCTGCACCTCAGTCTGAGACCCTTGCCTGAGATAGGCTACCTGTTCTGGGAGCTGAAAAGACTTAGTATTTGCCTTTTGGACTCCGCTGTTATAATTATTCCCTGGCTCTTCCAGAGTTCAGCTCAAGGAGTCAGTCACTGCAAACCACATCACCTTGGTGGCCCATTACCTGGAAGGGTGCAAACAAGCTTGCAATAAAGGGCTGCAAAGACCCACCTTGCAACTGCGCCTTGCAGTGTGTCATCGGCAGGGAAGTTTTCTTCACCCCTGTCTTCCGCTGGCTCTTGCTAGGGCCCTCTCGAGGTTTGCTCGAGGTTTGCTTTCCTTGGCGTGTTCGATTGTATTTTGGGCGCTACTTTTTTTGTTTCTTTGTTGTGTAAGTACTCCACTAGAGTGCATGTGTTTTCCAGCAGTCTCCCTCATTTACTCTTTCCCCTTTGCTGCCTTAATGTTGCTGTTGCCCTGCCTGTGTGCTGATTCCCCACCTCCAGGTTCTTATCCCCCAACCCCTGGAATTCTTTTTCACCCATCTGATTCTTTGCTCCCCCAGTTCCATAGTGAACACTCTATCCCTCTCAACCTTTTGCTCCCCGACCCATCCATGCCCCGCAACTTCATTCCCCCACCCACCCTGTGTTGCTACCCACACCTGTGCCCTACGTGTCGACTCCCCCACCCTCCATGTTGATTTCTGATTTCTTTCCACCTGCGTCCCCTGTGTTGCTTCCCCCCCACCCCCCGCCACCATCAGTTGCATCCCTTTCCTTCTGTATTGCTTCCGCTACCTATATTCTCCATATTGATTACCCCCACCTGGGTACCCAGGTTGCATCTCCCCCACCCCCGGTGTTCCTTCCCCCCCAACCGCCCTACCTTTTAAAAGAAAACTAAAAAAAAACACCTGCATCTTTTTGTAGGCTCATGCATGCTTTGTGCGTGCACCTACAAAATGACGACTGGTTGCGTCATAGGCTTCAAAGGCACACAACCACAGCTGGCTCTCCGTTATAAAGAATAGAGAATACTTTGGCAGAGAACAGCCAGGTTAGACTGGCTCTTTAAGTGCTGTTCTTTACTGCAAATAGGTTTGTGCCGCTGTTTCCAGGCAGCAAATTCTAAATTTAGCAGCTCCTGATAAAAGCGACGTTCCTGAGAGTTCTGCGTCATCTCTTATTCATATACGAAGCAGAGGGTCACGTTCAAGGGTTAATTCACAATTCAGTGGCAAGCTCTTTTATCACACTTCAGGTGATGAACTGCTCTTCTGGGTAAGGGTAAATGGCCTTGTCCCATCTTTAATAATGTCACTATTAATAGTAATAACGTTATTAATAATACAAATGGTTTGTATGTAGCACTTGACTCCTCACTTCTATTTCATTTAATTAACAGGTGTTACTATTGCCCCATCTGGGTGTTAGTATTGCCCAATTTTGTGGTACTCCGTATACCAGCTGCATTGGAAAAAAAGCATTGGCAAAGCCAATCGTGTCGCTGATGGGAGCACTACGTGGTAATTACATGCCACTTGGAAGCCATGGATCTTCTTGCCTGTGTGGATGTTTCTGTTTCCAGAAATCCACACCCAGACCAATGGTGTCCAGCTGAACGAATGACCGGCAGGTTCCTTGTGGCCATTTTTAACAGTCTGGGTAGTTGGGAAGGCGGGAAGCCCCTAGAGACTTAACCCAGTGTATTGCGGAACTATTATAGACACGTGCACAGAGGCAAAGAAGCTGTCAGGAGGCGTACGGTCAGTGCATAATAGGGTCCCATGTGGGATAAGTGTGTATAAAGGAAGGGTGAGGGGCAGGTGCTCACCGTCTTCAGTTTGATTCTGAACTTGCCTTCAGTTCTGAAGTTGAGCTGGATGCCATTGGATTAATCTCGAATTCAGGGATGATGATGGGGTTACTCTTGTGCCAATGGGTGTTGGTAGCCCCACTACTTGTGTGAAGGAAGTTCACGTTGAGGTCATCGCCCACGATTCCCTTGGATTAGAGGTTGCTGGGATTGTCCGTGACAGGCAGGAATCACCCATTTGGCTAAAGTTGAGAAAGTCTTTGTCTCTGTAGATATAAGGCATTTCCATGCGACTCCATCTGCAGTCCCGGAAAGCAAAACGGTGAGCAGGAGCCGATCTGGGGGTGACCTCTCTTGCCGAGCTACTCTCGCTCTACAGTGCACGCGTTGAGCCCGCCCCTTCCTGTCCGCGCGCCCTCCAGAACGCGGCGGAAGTAAATCACGATGGTCACGTCAGAGGCCACGTGTACTTCAGGACCAGAGACATTGGTTTGTTCAACTAACTTGAAGCCTGATTGCAGGAGGCCCATTGAACTGTGATTGGTGCTTGTTAAATGTGCACCCTGTGATACATTTTAACAGGTCAAAGCTGCCGGAATTTAACAAGGGGAAAAGGCCTGGTAGGCCTGCTGATTATTTTGTGTTTTAATTTCCAAATTCTGCATATCCTTCCCCAAGAGTGTATGATATACGATAATCATCTCCCTCTATAAATACCAAACGCCTCTGTGACGGATTTTTAACCAGTGCGATAATTGTGGCATCCGACAGGGCCTACGCGTAACCGGCCCCTAGTGGAGAAACAAAAAAAAAACTTTTTGTGACAGTTTTACAAATGTCATTTTTTTGTGCATGGTGGAAATTCTGCATTTGTAAATTTAGGTATTCTGTCGCAAAATGCCTTGAGTCAGGGCCAGCCTTTAGCATGTGCGAGCTGACCTCGGTTCAAAGAAAAGTGTGTTTGAGCGCTGTTTCTGAAGGCTGCTGGCACCATTGTCCTCTTTTTGTCTGATTTCCTTTCATAATGCTCCTTAATCTTGCCTTCTCAGTTTCCTTCTTCTCTCACTAAAAGAGGACGAGTAGGTGGAGGCGCCTGTTGTGTGAGTGTTGAAATAATATGCATGCTCGGTTGTCGCGCGACGGCCTTGTACACCCTTAAGGCCGTAAGAAATGAACACCACTCAGCAGCAGGGGCGGCTGGTGACATTTGAAAGTGGTGAGCCGTAAATACTGCACTGTGGCGAGCGCGCGCAGCGAGCGAGGCCCAACCACCTATGGAGGATTCGGGGGTTCTCCCACGAGAACATTTTGAAACAAGCATTTACAATGCAACGGTTTCGCCTCCACTCCCTATGCACTCTCCACTCCCTATGCACTCTCTATGCACTCTCCATTCCCTATGCACTCTCCACTCCCTATGCACTCTCCACTCCCTATGCACTCTCCACTCCCTATGCACTCTCCACTCCCTATGCACTCTCCACTCCCTATGCACTCTCCACTCCCTATGCACTCTCCACTCCCTATGCACTCTCCACTCCCTATGCACTCTCCACTCCCTATGCACTCTCCACTCTGCACTCTCTATGCACTCTCCACTCCCTATGCACTCTCCACTCCCTATGCACTCTCCACTCCCTATGCACTCTCCACTCCCTATGCACTCTCCACTCTGCACTCTCTATGCACTCTCCACTCCCTATGCACTCTCCACTCCCTATGCACTCTCCACTCCCTATGCACTCTCCACTCCCTACTCTCTATGCACTCTCCACTCTCTATGCACTCTCCATTCCATATGCACTCTCCACTCCCTATGCACTCTCCACTCCCTATGCACTCTCCACTCCCTATGCACTCTCTATGCACTCTCCACTCTCTATGCACTCTCCATTCCCTATGCACTCTGCACTCCCTATGCACTCTGCACTCCCTATGCACTCTGCACTCCCTATGCACTCTGCACTCCCTATGCACTCTGCACTCCCTATGCACTCTGCACTCCCTATGCACTCCCTATGCACTCCCTATGCACTCTGCACTCTTCACTCCCTATGCACTCTCCATTCCCTATGCACTCTCCATTCCCTATGCACTCTCCATTCCCTATGCACTCTCCACTCTCCACTCCCTATGCACTCTCCACTCTCCACTCCCTATGCACTCTCCACTCCCTATGCACTCTCCACTCCCTATGCACTCTCCACTGCCTATGCACTCTCCACTGCCTATGCACTCTCCACTCCCTATCCACTCTTCACTCCCTATGCACTCTCCACTCTGCACTCCCTATGCACTCTCCACTCTGCACTCCCTATGCACTCTCCACTCTGCACTCCCTATGCACTCTCCACTCTGCACTCCCTATGCACTCTCCACTCTGCACTCCCTATGCACTCTCCACTCTGCACTCCCTATGCACTCTCCACTCTGCACTCCCTATGCACTCTGCACTCCCTATGCACTCTGCACTCCCTATGCACTCTGCACTCCCTATGCACTCTGCACTCCCTATGCACTCCCTATGCACTCTGCACTCTTCACTCTGCACTCCCTATGCACTCTCCACTCTGCACTCCCTATGCACTCTCCACTCTGCACTCCCTATGCACTCTGCACTCCCTATGCACTCTCCACTCCCCACTCTGCACTCCCTATGCACTCTGCAGTCCCTATGCACTATGCACTCTCCACTCCCTATGCACTCTGCACTCCCTATGCACTCTGCACTCCCTATGCACTCTGCACTCCCTATGCACTCTCTATGCACTCTGCACTCCCTATGCACTCCCTATGCACTCCCTATGCACTCCCTATGCACTCTGCACTCCCTATGCACTCTCCACTCTGCACTCCCTATGCACTCTCCACTCTGCACTCCCTATGCACTCTCCACTCTGCACTCCCTATGCACTCTCCACTCTGCACTCCCTATGCACTCTCCAGTCTGCACTCCCTATGCACTCTCCACTCCCTATGCACTCTCCACTCCCCACTCTGCAGTCCCTATGCACTCTCCACTCCCTATGCACTCTGCAGTCCCTATGCACTCTCCACTCCCTATGCACTCTCCACTCCCTATGCACTCTCCACTCCCTATGCACTCTCCACTCCCTATGCACTCTCCACTCTGCACTCTCTATGCACTCTCCACTCTCTATGCACTCTCCACTCTCTATGCACTCTCCACTCCCTATGCACTCTCCACTCCCTATGCACTCTCCACTCCCTATGCACTCTCCACTCCCTATGCACTCTCCACTCCCTATGCACTCTCTATGCACTCTCCACTCTCTATGCACTCTCCACTCCCTATGCACTCTCCACTCCCTATGCACTCTCCACTCCCTATGCACTCTCCACTCCCTATGCACTCTCCACTCCCTATGCACTCTCCACTCCCTATGCACTCTCCACTCTGCACTCTCTATGCACTCTCCACTCTCTATGCACTCTCCACTCCCTATGCACTCTCCACTCCCTATGCACTTTCCACTCCCTATGCACTCTCTATGCACTCTCCATTCCCTATGCACTCTCCACTCCCTATGCACTCTCCACTCCCTATGCACTCTCCACTCCCTATGCACTCTCCACTCCCTATGCACTCTCTATGCACTCTCCACTCTCTATGCACTCTCCACTCCCTATGCACTCTCCACTCCCTATGCACTCTCCACTCCCTATGCACTCTCCACTCCCTATGCACTCTCCACTCCCTATGCACTCTCCACTCCCTATGCACTCTCCACTCCGCACTCTCTATGCACTCTCCACTCTCTATGCACTCTCCACTCCCTATGCACTCTCCACTCCCTATGCACTCTCCACTCCCTATGCACTCTCCACTCTCTATGCACTCTACACTCCCTATGCACTCTCCACTCTGCACTCCCTATGCACTCTCCACTCTGCACTCCCTATGCACTCTCCACTCCCTATGCACTCTCCACTCTGCACTCCCTATGCACTCTCCACTCCCTATGCACTCTCCACTCTGCACTCCCTATGCACTCTCCACTCCCTATGCACTCTCCACTCTGCACTCCCTATGCACTCTCCACTCCCTATGCACTCTCCACCCCCTATGCACTCTCCACTCCCCATGCACTCTCCACTCCCTATGCACTCTGCACTCCCTATGCACTCTGCACTCCCTATGCACTCTGCACTCCCTATGCACTCTGCACTCCCTATGCACTCTGCACTCCCTATGCACTCTGCACTCCCTATGCACTCCTTATGCACTCTGCACTCTTCACTCCCTATGCACTCTGCACTCTTCACTCCCTATGCACTCTCCACTCTGCACTCCCTATGCACTCTCCACTCTGCACTCCCTATGCACTCTCCACTCTCCACTCCCTATGCACTCTCCACTCTCCACTCCCTATGCACTCTCCACTCTCCACTCCCTATGCACTCTCCACTCCCTATGCACTCTCCACTCCCTATGCACTCTCCACTCCCTATGCACTCTCCACTCCCTATGCACTCTCCACTCTGCACTCTCTATGCATTCTCCACTCTCTATGCATTCTCCACTCTCTATGCACTCTCCACTCCCTATGCACTCTCCACTCCCTATGCACTCTCCACTCCCTATGCACTCTCCACTCCCTATGCACTCTCTATGCACTCTCCACTCTCTATGCACTCTCCACTCTCTATGCACTCTCCACTCCCTATGCACTCTCCACTCCCTATGCACTCTCCACTCCCTATGCACTCTCCACTCCCTATGCACTCTCCACTCTGCACTCTCTATGCACTCTCCACTCTGCACTCCCTATGCACTCTCCACTCTGCACTCCCTATGCACTCTCCACTCTCCACTCCCTATGCACTCTCCACTCTCCACTCCCTATGCACTCTCCACTCTCCACTCCCTATGCACTCTCCACTCCCTATGCACTCTCCACTCCCTATGCACTCTCCACTCCCTATGCACTCTCCACTCCCTATGCACTCTCCACTCTGCACTCTCTATGCATTCTCCACTCTCTATGCATTCTCCACTCTCTATGCACTCTCCACTCCCTATGCACTCTCCACTCCCTATGCACTCTCCACTCCCTATGCACTCTCTATGCACTCTCCACTCTCTATGCACTCTCCACTCTCTATGCACTCTCCACTCCCTATGCACTCTCCACTCCCTATGCACTCTCCACTCCCTATGCACTCTCCACTCCCTATGCACTCTCCACTCTGCACTCTCTATGCACTCTCCACTCCCTATGCACTCTCCACTCCCTATGCACTCTCCACTCCCTATGCACTCTCCACTCCCTATGCACTCTCCACTCTGCACTCTCTATGCACTCTCCACTCCCTATGCACTCTCCACTCCCTATGCACTCTTCACTCCCTATGCACTCTCCACTCCCTACTCTCTATGCACTCTCCACTCTCTATGCACTCTCCATTCCATATGCACTCTCCACTCCCTATGCACTCTCCACTCCCTATGCACTCTCCACTCCCTATGCACTCTCTATGCACTCTCCACTCTCTATGCACTCTCCATTCCCTATGCACTCTGCACTCCCTATGCACTCTGCACTCCCTATGCACTCTGCACTCCCTATGCACTCTGCACTCCCTATGCACTCTGCACTCCCTATGCACTCTGCACTCCCTATGCACTCCCTATGCACTCTGCACTCTGCACTCTTCACTCCCTATGCACTCTCCATTCCCTATGCACTCTCCATTCCCTATGCACTCTCCATTCCCTATGCACTCTCCACTCTCCACTCCCTATGCACTCTCCACTCTCCACTCCCTATGCACTCTCCACTCTCCACTCCCTATGCACTCTCCACTCCCTATGCACTCTCCACTCCCTATGCACTCTCCACTGCCTATGCACTCTCCACTGCCTATGCACTCTCCACTCTCTATCCACTCTGCACTCCCTATGCACTCTCCACTCTGCACTCCCTATGCACTCTGCACTCTGCACTCCCTATGCACTCTCCACTCCCTATGCACTCTCCACTCCCTATGCACTCTCCACTCCCTATGCACTCTCCACTCCCTGTGCACTCTCCACTCCCTGTGCACTCCCTATGCACTCTCCACTCTGCACTCCCTATGCACTCTCCACTCCCTATGCACTCTCCACTCCCTATGCACTCTCCACGCACTCTGCACTCTCCACGCACTCTGCACTCTCCACGCACTCTGCACTCTCCACTCCCTATGCACTCTCCACTCCCTATGCACTCTCCACTCCCTATACACTCTCCACTCCCTATACACTCTCCACTCTGCACTCTCTATGCACTCTCCACTCCCTATGCACTCTGCACTCCCTATGCACTCTGCACTCCCTATGCACTCCCTATGCACTCCCTATGCACTCCCTATGCACTCTCCACTCTGCACTCCCTATGCACTCTCCACTCTGCACTCCCTATGCACTCTGCAGTCCCTATGCACTCTGCAGTCCCTATGCACTCTCCACTCCCTATGCACTCTCCACTCCCTATGCACTCTCCACTCCCTATGCACTCTCCACTCCCTATGCACTCTCCACTCCCTATGCACTCTCCACTCCCTATGCACTCTCCACTCCCTATGCACTCTCCACTCCCTATGCACTCTCCACTCCCTATGCACTCTCCACTCTGCACTCTCTATGCACTCTCCACTCTCTATGCACTCTCCATTCCCTATGCACTCTCCACTCCCTATGCACTCTCCACTCCCTATGCACTCTCCACTCCCTATGCACTCTCCACTCTGCACTCTCTATGCACTCTCCACTCTCTATGCACTCTCCACTCTCTATGCACTCTCCATTCCCTATGCACTCTCCACTCCCTATGCACTCTCCACTCCCTATGCACTCTCCACTCCCTATGCACTCTCCACTCCCTATGCACTCTCCACTCCCTATGCACTCTCCACTCCCTATGCACTCTCCACTCTCTATCCACTCTGCACTCCCTATGCACTCTCCACTCTGCACTCCCTATGCACTCTGCACTCTGCACTCCCTATGCACTCTCCACTCCCTATGCACTCTCCACTCCCTATGCACTCTCCACTCCCTATGCACTCTCCACTCCCTGTGCACTCTCCACTCCCTGTGCACTCCCTATGCACTCTCCACTCTGCACTCCCTATGCACTCTCCACTCCCTATGCACTCTCCACTCCCTATGCACTCTCCACGCACTCTGCACTCTCCACGCACTCTGCACTCTCCACGCACTCTGCACTCTCCATGCACTCTGCACTCTCCATGCACTCTGCACTCCCTATGCACTCTCCACTCTGCACTCTCTATGATGCTCTTCAGCGCTTTGCAGTGCGGTTAGGATATGAAGCGCTATATAAATTCAACTGTAATGCATTACGAAAAATGCCAAACCATGAAAAAACTCCCTGTTGCAAATCTTATGAGCAGTTTTACAAGTGTCTCACGAGGGGCACGAGATGCTTAGCCCATACGAGTCTATTTAGGCCGTTTGGGTACTGAACACCCGCAGTTTTAAGGACATTATTAAAACGGACTGTAAAGTCGAACTGAAAGAATGAAAAGTTATGCATGCTGCAACAAAGGGGATCCGCCGAGCAATTTCACATCAGACAAACCACTGCGTAGTCCTCACTACAAATAAAGGGGCAAAAATTAGTTTTAGCGCCCATGCACTTGATGAACAGCCAGATCGTGGCCTGTGTCTTCATCATGTATTTTTAACTAACGTACACTGAATTCACGTGCTCCACCACTAAAAAACAAGCACTCACCTGGGCTTCCTCGCATGGAATGACCAAAACAAACACAGAAGGGAAAAAAACGAAGCTCCGCCCACCGCCGCGATGACGACATCGCAGAGGCGGAGAGGGAAAAAATCGCGGGAACGCCCCCGAATCTGGTCCGGCCTTGACGGACAGATCCGGCTCCCAATGGCTAGCCTCCATTTATGGAGCTAGCCAATGGGAGGTGGGGGACGTTCCAATAGCCAATATGGTAAACAAAAGATTTCACCTGCGCGAACTGCTTGCGCAGATCGCCAGGTCGAAACCTAAAAAGAGTGGGCAAATGGTGCATTCTTAAGCACCCTGGACTCACACAGGCACACTGCTCACCCTGCGCTTACACAGACATCACCAACCCTGCACTGTCACAGACACCACTCACCCTGGACTCACACAGGCACACTGCTCACCCTGCGCTCACACAGACCTCACCGACCCTGCACTGCTGGATATAGAGTCAGATTGTGATATTATAGCCTGAGTGATATCACAGTATGCCTATTCACTGGCGAGTCAGACTATGATATCCCCAAATCCATACAATGCTCATCCTTTAGAGATGCCACGGTCTGCTCAACATCTCGGCATTTTGCTCAAGTTGCCACTTCACACTGTTTGTGAGGCCTGTCTGCATGAAACGCTGGAGCCAGTAGGTTTCTGTTAGACGGGGACCCTGAGGGTCGGCCGGGTACTGAGGGAGAGATCCCCGAGGGGGACCGCCTCCGGTGATCGTACAGACAAGTTACCTCCCTCCCCACAAACAGGCACCACACCAAGTCGAGTTCAATGCTTTATATAAGGTTCTTAAGGCAAGGATATCAGCGATACAGGATGTCTCGGACCCGGGGGTCCTCTCACTTCTAGTCTCTGTAGGGAAAGGGGGTAGCGGGACAGTCTCGGTACCGGATCGGTACAGGTAGTGGTAAGGGGCGAGCTCACAATCCTCGAGCTGGAGGGTCTGTGGATCGGGCCGCGGCAGCGCCAGCAGGCCAAGATGGTAGTCTCACAAGGCAGAGGGCCGCGGCAGCGCCAGCAGGCCAAGTCGATGGTTTCACGAGGCAGAGGGCCGCGGCAGCGCCAGCAGGCCAAGATGGTTTCACTAGGCAGAGGGCCGCGGCAGCGCCAGCAGGCCAAGACGATGGTTTCACGAGGCAGAGGGCCGCGGCAGCGCCAGCAGGCCAAGACGATGGTTTCACGAGGCAGAGGGCCGCGGCAGCGCCAGCAGGCCAGTCACGGATGAGTTCTTCTCGGGTCTCTCGACTCCAGGATACAACTGCCTTCCTGGTCTGGCACTGCCCCAGTTATAGGTCTGGTCCCCTTTGATGTCCGGACCCTCGCGCCTGGGGGCCGGGAGGTCCGGGATGAGGGAGTCCAGACACCCAGCAGGGGGGTGGAGCCAGCGCCCAGGGCGGCCGGGGGTGATCGACACCTGGCGGAGGGGAGCCGTTGACGATTCCTTCTCCCATTGATTTGCCAAGTGGTCACTCTGCCTCCTGGGGGGAGGTTGGTGCCCCGATGTCGGGGCCGGCCGGGCCCAGGGTTAGGGTCGAGTTGAGGCCACGCGGCCTCGTGCTGCAGTGCCCCAAGATGGCGGCCGGTTCGATGTCGTGGTGTGGATGGTGACCCGGGCCAGCTGGGTCCGGGGCTGGTGTCTTGTAGTGGAGGGATTGCAGGGTACTTCGGGTGGTCGTTTAGGGACTCTGGCTGGGGATGCAGGGAGAGCCAGGGTCCAGGTCCTACTGCGGGGAGGGGGGCAGCCCGACCATGCGGCCTGTCCAACATGCGTCCCCCCCAGCTGAAGGCGGGGAGAGTCAGCCATCTTCCTGGGGACTCTCCTCGCTGAGGCGGAAAAAGCGTGACAGGCCGTCGGCGTTGGCGTGGTCCTGGCCTGGACGATGTTCCACCGTGAAGTCCATCCCCTGCAGGGAGATGGACCAGCGCAACAGCTTCGGGTTTTCCCCCCGCATTTGCATCAGCCATTGCAGGGGTCGGTGGTCTGTTTGCACCCGGAAGTGGGTGCCGAAGAGGTATGGCCGGAGCTTCTTGAGTGCCCAGACTACGGCGAAGGCCTCTCTCTCAATGGTGCTCCAGCGCTGTTCTCGGGGCAAGAGGCGTCTGCTGATGAAGACCACCGGATGGTCGACCCCTTCGGCGTTGAGTTGGGAGAGGACGGCCCCCACACCATGATCGGAGGCGTCCGTCTGCACAATGAATTCCCGGCTGTAGTCGGGAGCCTGGAGCACGGGGGCCGTGCACATGGCGGTCTTTAGTTTCTCGAAGGCCGATTGGCAGTCCAGGGTCCAGTTGACGGTTTTGGGGCCCTTTTTGGAGGTGAGCTCTGTGAGGGGCCCCACGATGCTGCCATAGTCCTTCACGAACCGCCGGTAGTATCCGGTGAGCCCCAGGAAGGCCCGGACCTCCGTTTGGGTCGTAGGGGGTTGCCAGGCCTGGATGGCAGCAATCTTGAGTTGGAGAGGAGCCACTAGCCCGCTTCCCACTTGGTGTCCCAGGTAGGTCACGGACCCTTGGCCAACCTGGCACTTGCTGGCCTTGATGGTGAGCCCGGCTTGCTGGAGGGCGTGTAGAACCTCCCGCAGGTGGCGGAGGTGGTCGGTCCACTGGTGGCTGTACACAGCAATGTCGTCCAGGTAGGCGGCGCTGAAGTCTTCCAGGCCCGCCAGTACCTGGTTTACCAGCCGTTGGAACGTGGCCGGGGCGTTTTTCATGCCGAAGGGCATGACTTTAAAGTGGTAGTGCCCGTCTGGGGTAGAGAAGGCGGATCGTTCTTGGGCCCGAGGGGTGAGGCCGATCTGCCAGTAGCCCGCTGTTAGGTCGAAGATGCTCAGGTAGCGGGCGGCCCCCATCCGGTCAATTAGCTCGTCGGCCCGGGGGATGGGATGAGCGTCGGTCCGGGTAACTGCATTCAGCCCCCGATAGTCCACGCAGAACCGGAGCTCCGGGGCAACGCCCGGGGCGGCCGCCTTGGGAACCAGGACGACGGGGCTTGCCCAGGGACTGTCTGAGGGTTCGATCACTCCCAGGGTCAGCATTTTGGACACCTCGGTCTGGATGCAGGCTCGTACCCGGTCTGGTACGCGGTATGCCCGGTGTCGGATAGGAGGGCTGTCCCCGGTGTCCACATCGTGGAGGCACCAGGGGGTGACTCCGGGGGTGAGGGAGAACAGGGAGGCGAACCGCCTCAGGAGCGTTTGGCAGTCTTGGCGTTGCTCCGGGGACAGGGCCTCGGAGAGCTGGACCCCTTCCACTGAGCCATCCTGCTCGAAGGCCCTCAGTAAGTCCGGAAGGGGTTCGGAGTCTTCTTCTGTCCCATTATCGGTAGCCATCAGGAGGCTGAGCTCGGATCGCACAAAATGGGGTTTTAGCCTGTTGGCATGGAGGACCCGTAGGGGGTTCCGGGCAGTCTCCATGTCGATTAAATAGGTGACGGGCCCTTTGCGTTCGATTACCTTGAAGGGCCCGGACCATCGGTCTTGGAGTGCACAGGGTTCAACCGGGGACATCACCCAGACCTGTTGTCCCGGTTCGAACTCAATGGAGGACGCGTGCTGATCGTACCACCTCTTCATGTCCTCCTGACTGGCCTCGAGATTGGCTTTGGCGGTGTCTCGGAACTGCCGGGTCTGGTTGCGGAGAGCCAGGAGGTACCTGTAGATGTCCGGGGGAGTTTTCTGGGGAGGCTGCTCCCAACCTTCCTTGACTAGGCTGAGGGGGCCCCGGACGGGGTGCACGTACAGGAGTTCAAATGGGCTGAAGCCGAGGGACTTCTGCGGGACCTCCCGATAGGCAAACAGGAGGCAGGGAAGTAGCACGTCCCACTGGCGTCGAAGGGGTTCTTCTAGGCCCATAATCATCCCCTTGAGGGTGCGGTTGAACCTCTCGACCAGTCCGTTTCCTTGCGGGTGATAGGGGGTCGTGAATTTGTAGGTGACCCCGCATTGTTGCCAAAGAGACTTCATATATCTGGAGATAAAGTTCGTGCCCCTGTCACTGACGACCTCCCGGGGGAACCCCACCCGGGAGAAGATCCCCATCAGGGCCCGGCCCACCACGGGGGCCGTCACCGTCCGAAGAGGGATGGCCTCGGGATAGCGAGTGGCGTGGTCTACGAGGACCAGGATGAACCGGTGTCCTTGGGCTGTTCGAGGGTCGAGGGGCCCCACAATGTCTATTCCCACTCGTTCAAACGGGGTGGTGACGACAGGAAAGGGTTGCAATGGTGCTTTGATTTTTCGGCCACTTTTTCCGCTGGCCTGGCAGGTGGGGCAGGCCTTGCAGTGGTTGGTGACATCCTTTCGCATGTGGGGCCAGAAAAAATGGGTCACCAGGCGGTCGTAGGTTTTATCCTGCCCCAGGTGTCCGGCAAGGGGGACATCGTGGGCTAAGTTCAGGAGGAAGTCTCGGAAGCGAAGGGGCACCACCAGCACCCGACTGGCCCCTAGTTCCGCCACTTTCTGCTCGCTGTAGAGCAGGTCTTGGTCCCAGTAGATCCAGTGGGCCCCCGAGGTATCCCCGGTGCTCTGGGCCAGGGCTTGCTGCCGGAGTCCTTCGAGAGAGGGACAGGTTTTCTGTTCGGCCCGGAATTGTTCCTGCGTGGGGCCTCCCTCCTGCCGCCATTGTGCCAGGTCAGGGACGTCCCGAAGCTGGTCGGATCCTTCTTCGGTTTGGGTCAATGGACTGGCTCCTGGGGCGGCCTCCTCTGGGATGAGCGCGGGAGGAGGTTCTGGCCACTCGGGCTCTTCTGGGCTGGGGACCGCGCGGGCGGTCATGGACCGGGTCGTGACGCAGACCCATTCGGGGAGGCCAAGCATCCCCAGGTGCTCCCTCCGTTCGACAGCTGCCCATGGAGAGCTTTCAAGGTCGTTTCCTAGGAGGCAGTCCACGGGGGCATCATCGCGGACAGTTACTTTTAACATCCCTGTTACTCCTCCCCACTCGAAGGGGACGCAGGCCATGTGGCATAGGCTTTCGGAGTTGTCGGCTGATCGGACAGGGCAAAGAATGTTCGGCAAGATTTGGTCGGGAGTGACGAGGTGGCGTCGGACCGCCGTTACACTGGCCCCGGTGTCGCGGAGGGCTTCCACCCGGCGGCCATTAATGTTGACCCATTGACCGTACTTCTGGGTGTTGGCGGGAAGGGGGGCCCGCGGAATCATGTCTCTCTCCCCTAAGCAGACCAGTGCCATGGCGGCGGGCGCCCATTCAGAGGGATCGGTCTCGTACTCTTCTTGGTCTTCCGGGATTAGTTCTTCCCCTAGGGCCGCCGCTGCAACTTGGCGGGGGGTAGTGTTCGGATTCTTTGGGCAGTTGGGATCACTGGCGTAGTGGCCGGGTCGCTGGCACCTGTGGCACGTAATGTTGGCCCGGAAACCGGCCCGGACGGCAGGGCTTCCTCGGCCAACCGGGGTCGAGGGGTTTCTGGGGGGTGACGAGGGGCCGGGGTCTCTCCCCCGACCCTGACTCCCTCCTCCCCCTCGGGGGCGATACGGTCTGGATAATTCGCTGGGTGCGTTCCGGCCAACTCGGGTGCTTTCCCACCGGTCGGCTTCGACGGCGAGTTGTCGAGGGTCGGTTAGCTTACTGTCCAGGAGGTGTTGCCGGAGCTCCACGAAGCAGTTGTTCGACAGGTGTTCCCATACGATAAGGTCAAAGAGTTGTTCGTAGGTGGTTACTTTGTTGCCCTTGATCCACCCCTCGAAGGCTCGGCTAAAAAAGTTCACGTACTCCACCCAAGTTGTACCCGGAATCCGTTTGCAGTCGCGGAACCGTTGGCGGTACATCTCAGGTGTGAGCCCGTATCGAGTGAGGAGGGCGGCCTTCATGTGGTCGTAGGAGGTCATCAGCTGGTCCGGGAGTTGCAGCAGGGCGTCCCGCCCTTCGTTGACAAACCTCCCCCATAATCCGGCTCCCCAATCGCTTCGGGGAATCCGGTGGGAGGTCATTGCCACCTCATAGGCTTTAAACCACTGCTGTATATCATCGTTCTTGTGGTATTCCCGGATGACATCTTTGGGGATGTGAACCTTGGGTTCGGTCGAGGCAGACGGGGTCGGTCGTTCGGGGAGCCCGAGGTCTTTATTCTGTTTCTGGATCTCCAGTGCTTTGAGATCGCGCTCATGTTCGTACTCTAGTTTCTTTTCCTCTAGCTCTCTCTGTCTTTGCTTGTCTTCTCGCTCTTCCTTGAGCCGTAAGTGTTCCAGGGTTATTTTTTGTTCGGCCAGCTTGAGTTCTCCATCCAAGCGAAGTCGGGCTAGTTCTAATTCGTGGAGTCTGGTTTTTTCTCTTTCTCGGATCTCTTCCAGGGAGAGACCCGCTCTTTCTTTAGTTGGTGCGGGGCTCGTTTCGGTCGTTTGTGTTCGGGGTACGGCCGTACCCGTTTCCGCCCAGGCTTCTAGGGCTCGTTTGAAGTCTTCCTTCGTACTCAGACCCGTGGTTGGGAGACCAAGTTCCATGCAATATTGCTTCAGTTCTCGGTGGTTGTAGTCTTCCAATTTTTCCATCTGGAATTTCTCCGTTGTTCCGCTCTCTGTTGTCATGGTGGTCGTGTGTCGTGGGTCGGGTGACTTTCTGTACGATTATGCGTAGGTTCGGATCCCACCGCTGCCACCAATGTTAGACGGGGACCCTGAGGGTCGGCCGGGTACTGAGGGAGAGATCCCCGAGGGGGACCGCCTCCGGTGATCGTACAGACAAGTTACCTCCCTCCCCACAAACAGGCACCACACCAAGTCGAGTTCAATGCTTTATATAAGGTTCTTAAGGCAAGGATATCAGCGATACAGGATGTCTCGGACCCGGGGGTCCTCTCACTTCTAGTCTCTGTAGGGAAAGGGGGTAGCGGGACAGTCTCGGTACCGGATCGGTAAAGGTAGTGGTAAGGGGCGAGCTCACAATCCTCGAGCTGGAGGGTCTGTGGATCGGGCCGCGGCAGCGCCAGCAGGCCAAGATGGTAGTCTCACAAGGCAGAGGGCCGCGGCAGCGCCAGCAGGCCAAGATGGTAGTCTCACAAGGCAGAGGGCCGCGGCAGCGCCAGCAGGCCAAGTCGATGGTTTCACGAGGCAGAGGGCCGCGGCAGCGCCAGCAGGCCAAGATGGTTTCACTAGGCAGAGGGCCGCGGCAGCGCCAGCAGGCCAAGACGATGGTTTCACGAGGCAGAGGGCCGCGGCAGCGCCAGCAGGCCAAGACGATGGTTTCACGAGGCAGAGGGCCGCGGCAGCGCCAGCAGGCCAGTCACGGATGAGTTCTTCTCGGGTCTCTCGACTCCAGGATACAACTGCCTTCCTGGTCTGGCACTGCCCCAGTTATAGGTCTGGTCCCCTTTGATGTCCGGACCCTCGCGCCTGGGGGCCGGGAGGTCCGGGATGAGGGAGTCCAGACACCCAGCAGGGGGGTGGAGCCAGCGCCCAGGGCGGCCGGGGGTGATCGACACCTGGCGGAGGGGAGCCGTTGACGATTCCTTCTCCCATTGATTTGCCAAGTGGTCACTCTGCCTCCTGGGGGGAGGTTGGTGCCCCGATGTCGGGGCCGGCCGGGCCCAGGGTTAGGGTCGAGTTGAGGCCACGTGGCCTCGTGCTGCAGTGCCCCAAGATGGCGGCCGGTTCGATGTCGTGGTGTGGATGGTGACCCGGGCCAGCTGGGTCCGGGGCTGGTGTCTTGTAGTGGAGGGATTGCAGGGTACTTCGGGTGGTCGTTTAGGGACTCTGGCTGGGGATGCAGGGAGAGCCAGGGTCCAGGTCCTACTGCGGGGAGGGGGGCAGCCCGACCATGCGGCCTGTCCAACAGTTTCCATATTGAAAACATAATGCAATGCCCCATAGAAGCGACAGTAGCAAAACCCTACTAAAGCACTGCCGCATGACAAAATGAACAATGCACACATTCTGAACTGAAAACGGCTAGCCCATCAATGTACATACAACTGTGATGAGCAAAAAACACGGAGCATGTATATGTTTCACTTTTTAACAATCATTGTTGCTTAGATGTAGGTGACCGTTTTGACCAATAATTGGTAATTGTCTGTCCACGGTTACACAACGTTGTGTTTCATCTATCCCTTAAAGAGAATAATATTCATAATGTGTATAGAACCGTTCACAAAGGGACTCGTCAAATGGATGGTGATGTTTACGTCAGAGTGGATGACGTAGGACTGCTAGGGTTCGAACCTGGGATTGCTGCAGCAAAGGCTTAACCCATGGAACTATCCTACCAGTTGGAAGTAATCTAGAAAAGACACTCTCGCTCTGTTCTGCTACTGATGACAATTGTTTGACAGGCATCAACTTCAAGGTCGGAAACCGAGCAAGGATGTTATAGCTATACATTCTCTATGTGAAGAGGTCAAGAGATGAACGCATGAACACTTTAACAAATTGACAAATCAATGCAGTACTCGCGAGGGGGGTGGCGGGGGGGGTTGCAGGGGGAGGGGGTCGCGGTGGGGGGTGCGCCAAGGGAGATAACATTAAGAAAACTTACCTGACCGCCTCTGCTCCTGGTCCGCGTTGGCTCCTCATCTCCAAACAGGAACCGGAACAGGAACAGCAGCGCCGAGTGGCAACCCCTAAGCCAATCTGCAGCGCCAGGGCACAGTTAATCCTCGCCCGCAGCACGCCCATTAGGAGACCTAATGGGCATGCGCTAACAAGTTAAAACACAAGTGCGCATGCGTGGGCACGGTGCGAAAATTCGCCCTCCGTCCCCACTCATGCGCACTTGTGTTGTGCTGCCGCCCCCATGTGTGACAATGCATGTCAGTCAACATGACGCGCGGTCTGATGTCATGCTGGCTGGCATACATTCAGTTCTCCCTCGGCGTCGGTCTTTGAACTTAAGTAAAGTATTCAGTTTACTTAAGTTCAGAAACGTCGGAGCTGCGGGCGGCTGCTGGCGGGGGGGGGGGGCTACGCCCCCACGCCCTAATGGACGCACCGCGCTTGCTCAGCAGTCTAGGTTGGTGCTGTACTAGCAACGCCCTCAATCCTGTTTATGATGTACTCCTGTCCCTACGTCGTGGGTCGTGACTATCAGGACTGACGGGGGAGGGGTTACCCACAGAACCCCTGCAGGAGAAGGGTACATGGGCTGACCCACTTCCTGAAACACAACAGCGCCAATTTTGGTTTTGTCCAGTGCTCTATCTGTATTGATACAATGGGGGAACCCTGTGTCCCTCAGAACCTGGGTAAGTATAGGTAATGATGGGAAACAGAAGTTGTGGGAGACAGGAAAAAACTAGGCACGCTAAATGAAAATGTTACCTGCACTTGTCAGGAAGCCTCAGATAAGTTGAATCTAAGAATAAATACGCATGTACGCAAAGATATTGGCTACGTTGTTGTTCTGACCATTCTTCAACTTGTACATATTTGTGTATAGCTTCACTCTTGTAAATACGCGCTGCACCATTCGCACTGGGCACCCATTGTCACTTTGAAACACCTGTCACTTTACAGTTATGCCTCACCTTGACAGCCCTTGAGAATAGTATTTTCAATATGTTTTGTGAAAAAAATCAAAAATATCCAATTATTATTCTTATTTTTTGCAAACTAATTTGAAGTTTTTTGTTGTACTGTCGTTCCATTATATTCACCTAGTTGCGCGCTGTGATTTAGTTCACTTTTACTCTCTGGTCTATTGCTTCTGCAGGGAGTCGGAATATATTGGTAACAAGATTAGTTGTCATTTGCAAAGTGATTGTCTTCTCCCCGACAGAACCTCTGTAGCTTTACCAGGGCTCTATCTGAGCAAAGGCCAGCTCTTCCTGGGGTACTTTGAGGCTCATGAATGTCTGAAATTAGTTCCGAGCACAGGATAAAACCTACAGGATCCAATCTGTGACTGTCCGCATAGGAGATGGTTTGTGAATCGCAGATGTTCTGTCAGACTCACAGGCCCACATGCCAATATTTTGGATAGGGTTGCCGGTTATATGGTATTTATTTTTTTAACATTTCCGCCCGAATTTATCTTTTTATTTTTTTCTGCCATCTTATTGCTATTCATGTTTATTTTGTATTTTGTGAACAGATGAGGTGATAACTTGTATATTTCTACATTTATTTAAGGGATAAACACGCACTCCGACTTTGATGCGTGCCAGGTTTAAGCACATTAGACAGCCAAGAATAATAAACCCACATTAAATAATTGGCATAATAACACAAATACATGTTGAAACCTGGAGTAATTTAAGCAGATCTCATTGAAGTTTGTAACTCCCCATGCTACCAATATGTACAGCTTTGGGCCGGAAAGTCCGAAATCTCGCCACGGAGAGTCACTCAAAAGAAGCCACATTATCCGTATTTTTGCTGCTTTTAAGAATAAATACAGACCCTGAAACAATGATTTCTGTCTCTATTTATCCGTAAAAATCAGTAAAAGTGAAAAACCGGAAGTCCTAATTTTAGAACAGGAAAGAGTGAGGTTTTGTAAAAATAATCGTGCGAATGTTTTTCCCCCATTCCCTTCTGTTGAAGCAGAGGCAACTGTGGGCATCAGGCAGCTAAAATGTATTCATTTTATTTATTTATTTATTAATACAATTTGTAGAGCGCATACGTTTGCCCGTGGGTGTCTTGGCGCTAGAAATTACAGCATAGGATCTCTGAGTGGTAGCAGCATTAGGCAAAGGGGTCATTACTGGTTAAACAACCATGTCTTCACCAGTTTCCTAAACTGGAGAAGAGATTGAGCTGATCTAATTGTCAACGGAAGAGAGTTCCAGAGTCTGGTTGAAGACACTGTAAAACGCCTGTCTCCCCAGGTAACCGTTCTAGTGCGAGGTACTGCTAATTGATGCAGTTGCATTGATCTCAGTTGTCTTGACGGACAATAGATAGAAAGCTGCTCTTGCAGAAACCTTGGGCCTTGATTGTGAATCGCTTTAAAAGTTAAACACAATGCTTTAAATTTAATGCGTTTTTTAATTGTCAGCCAATGATAGCTCTTGATTATGTGACTGACCGATTTGAATTTAGGGGTCCTGGATAGTAATCTAGCAGCCGCATTTTGGATCATTTGAAGCTTAGAAATCACCTGGGATTGTGCATTGGTGAATAGGCATTTACAGTAGTCCAAGGAGGAGAGCACAAGTGTGCTCACCACAGTTTTTCCAGCGCTATCAGAGAGAAATGGGGTGATTTTCCTTATAAGTCTGAGTTTATGATGCGCATTTGCTACTGTCTGATTGGCATGTGCTTCAAAATTAAGCTTCTCATCGAAGATTATACCCAGGTTTCTGAACTTAGCTGATGGAATTGGTAAAACTCCTAAGGACGGGGGCCACCACACTGGAGACCATTGTGGGACGATTTTGCCAAAAATGACCACCTCCGTCTTTTCGGAGTTCAGCCTTAAGCAGTTGGCCTGCATCCAGTCTTTGATCGCCAGCATACCTTCTTGAAACAGTGCCGCTACCTGTTCCCCATCATTGTTGATAGCGAGCACCAGCTGGGTGTCATCAGCATAAGAGGTAAGGCTCATGTGGTAGGTTTTAATAACTCTCGCTAAGTCCAACACGTAGATATTAAACAGTGTTGGACTTAGCGATGATCCCTGGGGGACTCCACAAGGTAAGGCTAGTTCCGGTGATTTGAAAGATTAGTCTCCAGTCAGAATCGGGTTTGTTGGCATGTATGCACAGGGCGGTCGCCTCGTTGGCCCTTCAAACTGCAGCTTGCACCTTTGTGTGCTGGCACTTTGGCATTTAAACGTTTTAAATATTGTACTTAATCCAGAAGAGCGGGTGAAAACCACAGTACCAAGCATCGTTTTAAGGGTGATTATAAATCTCTTTTGTGTCCTATGACTCCCCTCCTCCGCCACCCCCCACCACCAATCCTACTGGCTTTTCAGAGGATGCACCTGTCCGACCTGCCTTACAAAGGCAAAACTGGCATGACCAGGCTTTCAGCAACTTAAGATGACTGACCGTCGTCCAGCCCTACATGCCTCTGGTAGCCAGGCTGTTGTAGAAAAGTTGTAGATGGATGACAGGATACTACTGGATAAGTTGCAGGATAGATTTATTAAGATACAGCAGAGCAGAACACCTTGCCAGCTGACCAGACCATCAACTGCCAAGACTGGAACTTTCACATACAAGTTACAACACTCATAGGTACTATGGGAGGTTGGGAAGGTGGAAACACAAAGGAGCGACTACTGACAACAAGTAGCCATAAAGAAGGAAGCACAAATATACAACACAGGCCCTGCATGGGACTGTCTGCTCAGCTCTATTGACTTCCAAAGACTGTCTTGGCAAATGCCTCTGTCCCAGCCTTACACAGAAGAGCGCAGCATGGACCAGACGCAACCCATAGCCTGTGATTGACTGTCCCAGCCCTACAGAGAGCACAGCATAGCACGGTGCAAAAGTCACCCGCCGCCTGTGACCGACTCTGCCCCAACCTTTCTGATCTTACAGAGGAGAGCAGAGCATGGTACAGTTGTGGCCATGGTCAATCAATCAATCATAGCATTTGTAAAGCGCACTATATACCTGTGAGGTTCTCAAGGCGCTGGGGATGGGGGGGTGGGGGGGGGCTGCTCCTGTTAGAAGAGCCAGGTCTTGAGAAGTCCCCTGAAGGCGAGTAGGTCTTGGGTCTGCCGTAGGTGGGTGGGAAGGGTGTTCCATGTCTTGGCGGCGAGGTGGGAGAATGATCTGCCGCCGTCAGTCACTCTTCGGATGCGGGGGACGGTGGCGAGTGAGAGGTCGGCGTAGCGTAGCTGGTGGTTGGGGTGTAGAAGGTGAGCCGATTGTTGAGGTATGCTGGGCCGGTCTTGTGGAGAGCCTTGTGTGCGTGGATGAGGAGCTTGAAGGTTATCCTCTTGTTGACCGGGAGCCAGTGCAGGTCTCTCAGGTGGGATGTGATGTGGCTGCGGCGAGGGACGTCGAGGATCAGGCTGTCAGTCTGTGACTGACCGTGTCCCAGCCTTTCTGGCCTTTCAGAGTACAGCATAGCATGATGCAGTGGGATCCTTGGCATGTGACTGACTGGTCCCAGCTTTTCCAGCCTTACAGAAGAGAGCACAGCATGGTACAGTCGTGGCCATGGCCTGTGACTGACTCTGCCCCACTTCCTGGCCTTTTTAAGGAGAGGAATACATGCTACATTCGTGGCCTTAACCTCCCCATTCTTTCAGAGCCAAGTCTGCCTATGACTGACTCTGCCCCTACCCTTCCAGAGGCACCGGCCTCCCCGGACACCCAAACGGTCCAGAATTGTCTGGGACCACAGGGGGTCAGTGTTGGAGTGTTGCTGGTTCTGCTGTACTCTGTGATTCTCCAAGCTCTCTGCCCCCCTCACCCCAGACTGTTCAATATGTAATCATAAGAGGTGATAAGTGCACATTTCACACCTCTCTACCCAATGTGTGTCGCACTGGAACAATAGGCACGTTAGCAGGCTCCTGGCTGTGGAGCCAATGTTCACGGGCTATTACTCTGCCTGACGTGTGATCCTCCGCACACGGCAGGAGCAGCCTGGCCTGGGGTGCAGCAGATGTACCATGATAACATGATCAGAACTGGTGAGAACGGAGCCCGAGGGGCACGGGAGGCTGACTGCGAGGTGAGCCTGTGAGCACGGGGCCCAGTGCATGCGAGACTCACTGCGAGGTGAGCCTGTGAGCACGGGGCCCGCAGTGTGTGTGAGACTCACTGCGAGGTGAGCCGGTGAGTATGGGGCCCACAGTGCATGTGAGACTCACTGCGAGGTGAGCCTGTGAGCACGGGGCCCACAGTGCGTGGGAGACTCACTGCGAGGTGAACCGGTGAGCACGGGGCCCACAGTGCGTGGGAGACTCACTGCGAGGTGAACCGGTGAGCACGGGGCCCACAGTGCGTGGGAGACTCACTGCGAGGTGAACCGGTGAGCACGGGGCCCACAGTGCGTGTGAGACTCACTGCGAGGTGAGCCGGTGAGCATGGAGCCTACAGTGCATGTGAGACTCACTGCGAGGTGAGCCGGTGAGCATGGAGCCTACAGTGCATGTGAGACTCACTGCGAGGTGAGCCTGTGAGCACGTGGCCCGCAGTGCGTGGAAGACTCACTGCGAGGTGAGCTGGTGAGCACGGGGCCATAGTGCGTGTGAGACTCACTGCGAGGTGAGCCTGTGAGCACGGGGCCTGCAGTATGTGTGAGACTCACTGTGAGGTGAGCCGGTGAGCACGGGCCCGCAGTGTGTGTGAGACTCACTGCGAGGTGAGCCTGTGAGCACGGGGCCCGCAGTGTGTGTGTGAGACTCACTGCGAGGTGAATCGGTGAGCACGGGGCCCACAGTGCATGTGAGACTCACTGCGAGGTGAGCCTGTGAGCACGGGGCCCGCAGTGCGTGGGAGACTCATTGCGAGGTGAACCGGTGAGCACGGGGCCCACAGTGCGTGGGAGACTCACTGCGAGGTGAACCGGTGAGCACGGGGCGCACAGTGCCTGTGAGACTCACTGCAAGGTGAGCCAGTGAGCATGGGGCCCACGGTGCGTGTGAGACTCACTGTGAGGTGAGCTGGTGAGCATGGAGCCCACAGTGCATGTAAGACTCACTGCGAGGTGAGCCGGTCAGCACGGGGCCCAGAGTGCGTGTGAGACTCACTGCTAGGTGAGCCGGTGAGCACGAGGCCCCAGTGCATGTGAGACTCACTGCGAGGTGAGCCGGTGAGCATGGGGCCCGCAGTGCGTGTGAGACTCACAGCGAGGGGAGCCGGTGAGCATGGGGCCAGCAGTGCATGTGAGACTCACTGCGAGCCGAGCCGGTGAGCATGGGGCCCGCAGTGCATGTGAAACTCACTGCGAGGTGAGCGAGTGAGCACGGGGCCCACAGTGCATGTGTGACTCACTGCGAGGTGAGCCTGTGAGCACGGGGCCCGCAGTGTGTGTGAGACTCACTGCGAGGTGAACCGGTAAAGTAAAGTAAAGTCCACATTTGTAAAGCGCACAATCACCCGTAAGGGTCTCTAGGCGCTGGGGTGAGCACGGGGCCCACAGTGCGTGTGAGACTCACTGCAAGGTGAGCCTGTGAGCACGGGGCCCGCAGTGAGTGTGAGACTCACTGCGGGGTGAACCAGTCAGCATGTAGCCCACAGTGCATGTGAGCCGGTGAGCACGGGGCCCGCAGTGTGTGTGAGACTCACTGCGAGGTGAACCATTGAGCACGGGGCCCACAGTGCATGTGAGCCGATGAGCATTGGGCCCACTGTGCGTTTGAGACTCACTGCAAGTGACACGGTAAGCATGGGGCCAGCAGTGCGCGTGAGACTCACTGCGAGGTGAACCGGTGAGCACGGGGCCCACAGTGCGTGTGAGACTAACTGGGAGGTGAACCGGTGAGCATGGGGCCCGCAGTGCGTGTGAGACTCACTGCGAGGGGAGCCGGTGAGCATGGGGCCCGCAGTGCATGCGAGACTCACTGCGAGCGGAGCCAGTGAGCATGGGGCCCCCAGTGCATGTGAAACTCATTGCGAGGTGAGCGAGTGAGCACGGGGCCCGCAGTGTGTGTGAGACTCATTGCGAGGTGAACCGGTGAGCACGGGGCCCACAGTGCGTGTGAGACTCACTGCGAGGTGAACCGGTGAGCACGGGGCCCACAGTGCATGTGAGACTCACTGCGAGGTGAGCCTGTGAGCACGGGGCCTGCAGTGAGTTTGAGACTCACTGCGAGGTGCACCAGTCGGCATGGAGCCCACAGTGCATGTGAGCCAGTGAGCACGGGGCCCGCAGTGTGTGTGAGACTCACTGCGAGGTGAGCCAGTGAGCACGGGGCCCACAGTGCATGTGAGCCGTTGAGCATGGGGACCACAGTGCGTTTGAGACTCACTGCAAGTGACACGGTAAGCATGAGGCCAGCAGTGCGCGTGAGACTCACTGCGAGGTGAACGAGTGAGCAGGGGACCTGCAGTGCATATGAGCCGGTGAGCACGGGGCCCGCAGTGCATGTGAGACTTACTGCGAGGAGAGCCGGTCAGCAAGGGGCCCACAGAGCATGTGAGACTCACTGCGAGGTGAACCGGTGAGCATGGGGCCCGCAGTGCGTGTGAGACTCACTGCAAGTGACACGGTGAACATGGGGCCCGCAGTGCGTGTGAGACTCACTGTGAGGTGAGCCTGTGAGCATGGGGCCCACAGTGCATGTGAGACTCACTGCGAGGTGAGCCTGTGAGCAAGAGGCCCACAATGCATGTGAGACTCACTGCGAGGTGAACCGGTGAGCACGGTGCCCGCAGTGTGTGTGACTCACTGCGAGGTGAGCCTGTGAGCACAGGGCCCGCAGTGTGTGTGAGCCGATGAGCATTGGGCCCACTGTGCGTTTGAGACTCACTGCAAGTGACACGGTAAGCATGGGGCCAGCAGTGCGCGTGAGACTCACTGCGAGGTGAACCGGTGAGCACGGGGCCCACAGTGCGTGTGAGACTAACTGCGAGGTGAACCGGTGAGCATGGGGCCCGCAGTGCGTGTGAGACTCACTGCGAGGGGAGCCGGTGAGCATGGGGCCCGCAGTGCATGCGAGACTCACTGCGAGCGGAGCCAGTGAGCATGGGGCCCCCAGTGCATGTGAAACTCATTGCGAGGTGAGCGAGTGAGCACGGGGCCCGCAGTGTGTGTGAGACTCATTGCGAGGTGAACCGGTGAGCACGGGGCCCACAGTGCGTGTGAGACTCACTGCGAGGTGAACCGGTGAGCACGGGGCCCACAGTGCATGTGAGACTCACTGCGAGGTGAGCCTGTGAGCACGGGGCCTGCAGTGAGTTTGAGACTCACTGCGAGGTGCACCAGTCGGCATGGAGCCCACAGTGCATGTGAGCCAGTGAGCACGGGGCCCGCAGTGTGTGTGAGACTCACTGCGAGGTGAACCAGTGAGCACGGGGCCCACAGTGCATGTGAGCAGTTGAGCATGGGGACCACAGTGCGTTTGAGACTCACTGCAAGTGACACGGTAAGCATGAGGCCAGCAGTGCGCGTGAGACTCACTGCGAGGTGAACGAGTGAGCAGGGGACCTGCAGTGCATATGAGCCGGTGAGCACGGGGCCCGCAGTGCATGTGAGACTTACTGCGAGGAGAGCCGGTCAGCAAGGGGCCCACAGAGCATGTGAGACTCACTGCGAGGTGAACCGGTGAGCATGGGGCCCGCAGTGCGTGTGAGACTCACTGCAAGTGACACGGTGAACATGGGGCCCGCAGTGCGTGTGAGACTCACTGTGAGGTGAGCCTGTGAGCATGGGGCCCACAGTGCATGTGAGACTCACTGCGAGGTGAGCCTGTGAGCAAGAGGCCCACAATGCATGTGAGACTCACTGCGAGGTGAACCGGTGAGCACGGTGCCCGCAGTGTGTGTGACTCACTGCGAGGTGAACCGGTGAGCACAGGGACCACAGTGCATGTGAGACTCACTGCGAGGTGAACCAGTCAGCATGGAGACCACAGTGCATGTGAGCCAGTGAGCACGGGGCCCACAGTGCATGTGAGACTCACTGCGAGGTGAGCCTGTGAGCACGGGGCCCACAGTGTGTGAGACTCACTGCGAGGTGAGCCTGTGAGCACGGGCCCGCAGTGCGTGTGAGACTCACTGCGAGGTGAGCCGGTGAGCACGGGGCCCGCAGTGTGTGTGAGACTCACTGCGAGGTGAGCTGGTGAGCACGGGGCCCACAGTGTGTGTGAGACTCACTGCGAGGTGAGCCTGTGAGCACGGGGCCCACAGTGCGTGTGAGACTCCCTGTGAGGTGAGCCGGTGAGCACGGGGCCCGCAGTGTGTGTGAGACTCCCTGCGAGGTGAGCCGGTGAACACGGGCCCACGGTGCGTGTGAGACTCACTGCAAGTAACACAGTGAATATGGAGCCCGCAGTGCGTGTGATACACACTGCGAGGGGAGCTGGTGAGCACGGGGCCCAGTGCATGCGAGACTCACTGCAAGTGACTGTTGGAAATGGGATCCCCGGCTGGCCAGGGCTTTCGCCAAAGTCAGTCAGAGACCACCACACCCAAGTCAGGGCAAGGGAGTTACACGCCAAGATAACCCCTACTCACCCTCTAGGTAACGTGGCGCGAGCAGCAAGGCTAAACTTGGAGGCGATGTAGGCTAAGTATTTGCGCACGCACCCCAGCAACAACACCCAAAGGCCCACCACAAAGGAAACTCCACACAAGGTTATATAAAAATAGCCTTTGTATTACACCAAAAACACATTAGATAAAACACACACTTTACAATGTGCCAGAGGCACGGGCAGAATTTACAGGGGGATATTTACAAGACAGGGCCACCTGGACCACTGTCAGGAATCAGAAATAGCACTTTCAGAAATAGCACTTAGTACATAGAATATAGCACAAAATAGCACACAACCAGTAATTACTGGTAACCAGGACCTCACTAGCACCACCTGTACTAGGGAGAAAACAACCACCTATGTATTACAATACCTGTAGGGGTGTAAGAGGAAAACACATGATGCAATGCATAACATTCATTCAGAGGTGTAAAGGCACATGACGCATAAACAATACATTCAGAGGTGCATAGAAAGTACAATTGCGCCAAACTCACGTAAGTCACCACCTGTGACTGTCCCTAGGCCCTCTGGCCTTGTTGGGGCTAGGACGCCCTGTGTCCAAAGTGTCAGGGTCCTAAACGTAGCAGTTGCCCACAAAGTGCTGGGCAACTGGTGCAACAATGTTTGAGCCTGCCAGGGCTCAAGAACAACAGTGGGGGCTCAAGAGCCTCTCTGGGCCCTTCACAACCACTTTGGCGCCTGGAGCCTCTCTCCGGGCCCGAAGAAATAAATGTGGCCCTCCAGAGCCTCACTGGGCTCTAAGAACAAATGGGCTGCCCCTGAGCCTCTCTGGGCTCCTTAATACAACAATGTGGGACTCAAGAGCCTCTCTGGGCTCTTCAAAACAACTGATGCCCCCACGAGCCTTCGTGGCTCTGAGCAGACAGGATGACCCCCTGAGCCTCTCTGGGCTCGAAGCAAAAAGAACTGGCACCGAGCCTCTCTCTGGGCTCTGCAACAAATTGCGGGGATGGAGCCTCGTGGGCTCTAAAGCAATATATGCCCCACTCGTTGGAGTCCCGCTCGGGGGACTCAGAATCAATAATTGGGCCCAAGAACCCCTCAGGCTCAATCTAGGGATGCCCCCGAGGTCATGGGAGCGGCCCGCTGCCAACGGGGCCGCCCTAAGCACACCAACCTGCCCACTGCACTCCTCTGGGCATAGGAGCGACCCGGAGCCCGCCCGCACTCACCGGCTGTCTGAGGCGGCGGCTCCTCGTGGCGTCGGCTCCTCTCTGCTGGGCTCTTCTGGGGGCGGTGGCAGGGCTCTCTCCTCGGGAGAGCCTCGCCGGAGGACGGTTCCTTCCTCTTCTCGGCAGGAGCGCGGGGTGGCCTCCCGTCCGCTTCCTGGTTTCTTCCTCACTCCTCTGCCCAATCACCGCACAGGTCGCCCGGCGAGCCTCCCGCAGCCTGAACCAATGGCAGCGCGGCTCCCGGGTGACGTCAGCGGTGGTTCTTTCGGCGTCTCCTCGGCTTCTCCGCGCACCAGGGCTGCGGCGGTGATTTTTCACGAGCAGAACGGCATTTTTAAAATAACGCGAGGTAGGCACTCGCTCTGGACAATAAAAACGGCCACAGGTGCGGCGTGGGCAGCCGCAAACACACCACAACACGCAGGGTGGGCACCTGCTTTCCAAAAGTAAAGCGCCCCTCAGCGCTAAATGCAAAATAAAGCGCTCGTAAGCGCTAGAAGGGGAAAGCAAAGCGCTCCCAGCGCTATCAATCCAGTACAGCGCCCCCAGACGCTATAGGACAACAAAGTCCAGTAAAAAAAAAGGTCCTTCAGCAAGGCACGGGGGGCAAGGCTGGGCCCAGAGCCAGCACACTGGGTCTCCAGGCAGGGAGACACCCCAAGTGGCGGTCCTCTGGCCCAGCAGCAGCAACAGCCCCCTCAGGATCCTGGAAGAGAACAACATCTGTGGGGACACAGCCCCATTTTTATACAGTGCATTCCTTTGTCTGAAGGTGCAGAGTGGGGGCGGAACCAGTCGCAGCTGGTTCTTGAGTACTCTGTTTACCTCAACCACCCTCTCTATTCACTGGCAGGGCTTGGGTCATTAGACACACCACAGGGGGGCGGAGCCAGCATTGTGTGGGGAAAACCCAGCCCATCCAGGACACAGGTACACTCCTCCCACACATCACTCATGCTAATCTCCCACTCACCACCGGGCAGACCCATCCAGACTTCCTGGAGCCTGGCATGCCAGCCAGCTCCAGCCAATCACACGCCAGCACCCTCACAGCACACGTACAGCCATGTCTAGAAATGGCGCTTCGCTACTAGACACATACATGCTGCATACACCGTTGCGCAGCATTCACTCACACGAGTTCACACATACCAGACTCAAGCCTGTACACCCCACGCATCAGGAACTACCAGGGACACATACATTCCCCATGCATTCCTATGGGCGGGCAGGCCTAGCTCAGCACATGCACTCAGAGTGCGCACGCACTTTCCACTGGGACACAGTGAAAGTGCGCAGAATCCAAAAATCACCATCTCCAGGTCACCATTTCAAGCAAAAAGTCTAGGGGTGAACCTGCCCTAAGGGCCAAAGTCCAACATAACCCCCTTCCAGCCAAAACGCAGGGGAGACCAATCACCACCGTGATGGACTTCCCTGCTTGGGGCGATAGAACACGGACGCGGGCCCGCAACTGCAGGGACACCCTCCTGTTCTATGCCACGGTGAACCCATGGGATTCCTTCTCAACACACTGTCTGGACCAACTGGGCTACCCCACTGGTACTCCCAAGTTGTCCGCGGCCAGGACCAGGCCCTGGGCCACCCAGGTGCCACGGGTCCATGCCAATTCGCAGAGCGGGGGGTAGTAACCCCTGGCACATAGGAGCCATTTTCCACTCTTCCTGTCTGCAAGACAGGACTAGACTGCCACTGGTACTCCAGCCGAGGGCCTACAACCTCAGGCGGACCAGGAGTCTCGGGGAAGGCTCTCCTCCCCCTACCTCTTCTCCTAGGGTTCCTCCTCCCTCTGCGAGGGGTACCCCTAGAACGCCATTCCAACCCAGGACTTATCCACTCAGGTTGCACCGGGGTCAGAGGTGGGCTCTCCCACCCTCTGCACCCCCTTCCAGAGGTCTGCCCTCTCCCACCTGGAGAAGTTCCTCTGGAAGAAGAACCGGTCAGGACACTGGTTACAGTCGTCCTACCCTTCAGGTCAGGCTGATCCTGAACCTGGCCTCCCAACCTCTGGTCTAGAACCTTCGGTGGAACAATTGCCTGGCACTCCAGGACTTCTGGGGATTCACTCGCAATCCCCCTGAGGCTAACAAATGTCACATCTGTTGCGTGACTGTCTGTCTGGCGCAGATCTCCCGCCCTCTGTCCACCTGACAGTGCGTGACGATCCCCCAGACCAGAAGTGGTGTCACCATGGTCACTACACGGGAACCTAGCCCAACTGGGTAGTCCCTGACCCACTGGTCCTTCCACTGGGGAACTCCCCCAATCACTCCTCACTCTGGACTCCTGTACCCTCCCTACCGGAGCGGTACTGCCAGACTCTAGAACCACAGGAGCTCTGGTTACAGACACTCCAGGTCCTCTACTCACTAGGAGATCTTCCTCAAATGGGCTAACAGGACAGCCTAGGTCCCCAACCTGGTGTTCCCTCAAGAAACCACCCAGGTTCTGAGACAGGGCTTCGGGCCTCTGGGGGCTCTCAGCCACCCACTGACTCCTGCTCCACTGAGCCAGGCAGTCAGCCCCTACACCCTTCTCACTATACTGGGACCTAGCTGGTCTACACTGAGCCTCTTCCACCACGCTGGGCTGGAAGATCCCTGAACCACTACTTTTGGAGTCACTCACCAATGACCCTAGAGAACCTCTGGCCCTTTCCCAGCGGTCGGCTTCCCTTGCCAGTAACTCTGTATCAGTAAATCCAACTTGCAACAGGTGTTGGCGCAACTCTGGCGAACAACCACTGAGCACCTGCTCTTTGACTATAAGATCAAACAAGACTTCAAAATCAGAGTCAGTGTGAACCTCTACCCAAGCCCACAGTGCTCCACAACATTCATCCTCAAACTTCTCCCACGACTGGTGAGGCAGCTTCCTACTGCCCCTGAATTTCAACCTATACTCCTCCTCTTGGGAAACAGGTACCAGACTGGGGGAACTGGGACTGGGATTTCCTACACTGGAATCTAAATAGCTGCCACCACTGGACCCAACCCTCCCTGGGGGATCCAGAAACTCAACACTGCGCGCAGGGGATAGTCTACCCTCCAGAGCTACTTCGCCTCTGGTGGAGGCCCTCTCAGCCTCCTCTATCCTTTCCTGCGCTAAGACCCTCTCGGTCTCTAGCTGTTGCTTTCTAATGCCCAGCTGTGCCATAGCCTGGGCATGCTCCAACCTGAGCCTCTCTAAAGCCAGCTGGTGCTCCCTTTCTCTCCTCCTATCTTCCAGCTCCTCTGGGGACAGGGAAAGGGATGAGGCGCTGCCTCCTATGCTGGACCCAGCAAGGGACTCCCTATCTATGGGGTCCTCACTATCTGCTGGCGTCCCTGTGCTATCATTTTCTTCCTCCTCTTCTGAATCTTCAGGGCTCCCCACAGACCCACCACCCTCCTGGTGTGAAGCCCGGGCCCTTTCCTCACTGCGCTCAAGGTCCCACTGACACTTTTGCCATAGGATCAGGCTGCTCCTAAGTTCGGACTGAGTGTCTAACTCATCCACCCCTATGTCTCTCTCTTCACAGAACCTTACCAACTCTCCCATACTGTATCTAAACAGATCACAGACATCAAAAGCAGGCACCATTCTGGCGGACGTTCTAGTGAAGAGATCACACAGGGAACCTAGGGGTCTGAGCTAACACAGGAGTACACAATTCACAAGGTATTCAGCAAGCTCTCTACCCCAGAGAACTCACACTCACTTGCCTAGTGCCACACACCATTCATCCACACACAACCCCCCCCTCGGACTAGTAAGGCAGTTTCTACCACCCCTGACTTCTCAACCTGACCACAAGTGACACAGGTACCAGACTCTGGGCGCGGGGCAGGGGAACAAATGCACTGGACACAATTGCACAATGCTACCTTCAGGAGAAGAAAATATGAAACTTCCAAAAAAAAAACAATCCCCTTAAAATGTGGTCATCTAAAATGCAGAGTTTTGTGGTGCAGCCAGCCGCTACTAAGGTACAAGGCAAACACAAATCCTTATCCCACCGCTTGCCGCCAATGTTGGAAATGGGATCCCCGGCTGGCCAGGGCTTTCGCCAAAGTCAGTCAGAGACCACCACACCCAAGTCAGGGCAAGGGAGTTACACGCCAAGATAACCCCTACTCACCCTCTAGGTAACGTGGCGCGAGCAGCAAGGCTAAACTTGGAGGCGATGTAGGCTAAGTATTTGCGCACGCACCCCAGCAACAACACCCAAAGGCCCACCACAAAGGAAACTCCACACAAGGTTATATAAAAATAGCCTTTGTATTACACCAAAAACACATTAGATAAAACACACACTTTACAATGTGCCAGAGGCACGGGCAGAATTTACAGGGGGATATTTACAAGACAGGGCCACCTGGACCACTGTCAGGAATCAGAAATAGCACTTTCAGAAATAGCACTTAGTACATAGAATATAGCACAAAATAGCACACAACCAGTAATTACTGGTAACCAGGACCTCACTAGCACCACCTGTACTAGGGAGAAAACAACCACCTATGTATTACAATACCTGTAGGGGTGTAAGAGGAAAACACATGATGCAATGCATAACATTCATTCAGAGGTGTAAAGGCACATGACGCATAAACAATACATTCAGAGGTGCATAGAAAGTACAATTGCGCCAAACTCACGTAAGTCACCACCTGTGACTGTCCCTAGGCCCTCTGGCCTTGTTGGGGCTAGGACGCCCTGTGTCCAAAGTGTCAGGGTCCTAAACGTAGCAGTTGCCCACAAAGTGCTGGGCAACTGGTGCAACAATGTTTGAGCCTGCCAGGGCTCAAGAACAACAGTGGGGGCTCAAGAGCCTCTCTGGGCCCTTCACAACCACTTTGGCGCCTGGAGCCTCTCTCCGGGCCCGAAGAAATAAATGTGGCCCTCCAGAGCCTCACTGGGCTCTAAGAACAAATGGGCTGCCCCTGAGCCTCTCTGGGCTCCTTAATACAACAATGTGGGACTCAAGAGCCTCTCTGGGCTCTTCAAAACAACTGATGCCCCCACGAGCCTTCGTGGCTCTGAGCAGACAGGATGACCCCCTGAGCCTCTCTGGGCTCGAAGCAAAAAGAACTGGCACCGAGCCTCTCTCTGGGCTCTGCAACAAATTGCGGGGATGGAGCCTCGTGGGCTCTAAAGCAATATATGCCCCACTCGTTGGAGTCCCGCTCGGGGGACTCAGAATCAATAATTGGGCCCAAGAACCCCTCAGGCTCAATCTAGGGATGCCCCCGAGGTCATGGGAGCGGCCCGCTGCCAACGGGGCCGCCCTAAGCACACCAACCTGCCCACTGCACTCCTCTGGGCATAGGAGCGACCCGGAGCCTGCCCGCACTCACCGGCTGTCTGAGGCGGCGGCTCCTCGTGGCGTCGGCTCCTCTCTGCTGGGCTCTTCTGGGGGCGGTGGCAGGGCTCTCTCCTCGGGAGAGCCTCGCCGGAGGACGGTTCCTTCCTCTTCTCGGCAGGAGCGCGGGGTGGCCTCCCGTCCGCTTCCTGGTTTCTTCCTCACTCCTCTGCCCAATCACCGCACAGGTCGCCCGGCGAGCCTCCCGCAGCCTGAACCAATGGCAGCGCGGCTCCCGGGTGACGTCAGCGGTGGTTCTTTCGGCGTCTCCTCGGCTTCTCCGCGCACCAGGGCTGCGGCGGTGATTTTTCACGAGCAGAACGGCATTTTTAAAATAACGCGAGGTAGGCACTCGCTCTGGACAATAAAAACGGCCACAGGTGCGGCGTGGGCAGCCGCAAACACACCACAACACGCAGGGTGGGCACCTGCTTTCCAAAAGTAAAGCGCCCCTCAGCGCTAAATGCAAAATAAAGCGCTCGTAAGCGCTAGAAGGGGAAAGCAAAGCGCTCCCAGCGCTATCAATCCAGTACAGCGCCCCCAGACGCTATAGGACAACAAAGTCCAGTAAAAAAAAAGGTCCTTCAGCAAGGCACGGGGGGCAAGGCTGGGCCCAGAGCCAGCACACTGGGTCTCCAGGCAGGGAGACACCCCAAGTGGCGGTCCTCTGGCCCAGCAGCAGCAACAGCCCCCTCAGGATCCTGGAAGAGAACAACATCTGTGGGGACACAGCCCCATTTTTATACAGTGCATTCCTTTGTCTGAAGGTGCAGAGTGGGGGCGGAACCAGTCGCAGCTGGTTCTTGAGTACTCTGTTTACCTCAACCACCCTCTCTATTCACTGGCAGGGCTTGGGTCATTAGACACACCACAGGGGGGCGGAGCCAGCATTGTGTGGGGAAAACCCAGCCCATCCAGGACACAGGTACACTCCTCCCACACATCACTCATGCTAATCTCCCACTCACCACCGGGCAGACCCATCCAGACTTCCTGGAGCCTGGCATGCCAGCCAGCTCCAGCCAATCACACGCCAGCACCCTCACAGCACACGTACAGCCATGTCTAGAAATGGCGCTTCGCTACTAGACACATACATGCTGCATACACCGTTGCGCAGCATTCACTCACACGAGTTCACACATACCAGACTCAAGCCTGTACACCCCACGCATCAGGAACTACCAGGGACACATACATTCCCCATGCATTCCTATGGGCGGGCAGGCCTAGCTCAGCACATGCACTCAGAGTGCGCACGCACTTTCCACTGGGACACAGTGAAAGTGCGCAGAATCCAAAAATCACCATCTCCAGGTCACCATTTCAAGCAAAAAGTCTAGGGGTGAACCTGCCCTAAGGGCCAAAGTCCAACAGTGACGCAGAGAGCATGGGGCCCATAGGGCCTGTGAAACTCACTGCGAGGTGAGCCGATGAGCACAGAGCCCCAGTGCATGTGAGACTCACTGCGAGGTGAACAAAGGACCTACAGTGCGTGTGAGACTCACTGCGAGGAGAGCCGGTGAGCATGGAGCCCACAGTGCGTGTGAGACTCACTGCGAGGTGAGCCTGTGAGCACGGGGCCCGCAGTGCGTGTGAGACTCACTGCGAGGTGAACCTGTGAGCACTGGGCCCACAGTGCGTGTGAAACTCACTGCGAGGTGAACCTGTGAGCACGGGGCCTTCAGTGCGTGTGAGACTCACTGTGAGGAGAGCCGGTGAGCACGGGGCCCGCAATGTGTGAGAGACTCACTGCGAGGTGAGCCTGTGAGCACGGGGCCCACAGTGCGTGTGAGACTCGATGCGAGGAGAGCGGGTGAGCACGGGGCCCGCAATGTGTGGGAGACTCACTGTGAGGTGAGCCTGTGAGCATGGGGCCCACAGTGCATGTGAGACTCACTGCGAGGTGAGCCGGTGTGCACGGGACCCGCAGTGCGTGTGAGACTCACTGCAAGGTGAGCCGGGGAGCACGGGGCCCACAGTGCGTGTGAGACTCACTGCGAGGATAGTGGGTGAGCACGGGGCCCGCAATGTGTGAGACTCACTGTGAGGAGAGCCGGTGAGCGCGGGGCCCACAGTGCGTGTGAGACTCACTGCGAGCTGAGCCTGTGAGCACGGGGCCCGGAGTGAGTGTGAGACTCACTGCGAGGAGAGCAGGTGAGCACGGGGCCCACAATGTGTGAGAGATTCACTTTGACGTGAGCCTGTGAGCACGGGGCCCCAGTGCATGTGAGACTCCCTGCAAGTGACGCAATGAGCATGCACCCTGCAGTGCCTGTGATACTCACTGTGAGGTGAGCACGGGGCCCGCAGTGCGTGTGAGACTCACTGCGAGGTGAGCCGGTGAGCACGGGGCCCGCAGTGCGTGTGAGACTCACTGCGGGGTGAGCACGGGGCCCACAGTGCGTGTGAGACTCACTGCGAGTTGAGCCGGTGAGCACTGGGCCCGCAGTGCGTGTGAGACTCACTGCGAGGTGAGCCGGTGAGCACGGGGCCCGCAGTGCGTGTGAGACTCACTGCGAGGTGAACAGAGGGCCTACAGTGCGTGTGAGACTCATTGCGAGTTGAACCGGTGAGCACGGAGCCCCAGTGCAAGTGACGCAATGAGCATGGGGCCTACAGTGCGTGTGATACTCACTGGGAGGTGAGCCGGTGAACACGGGGCAAGCAGTGTGTGCGAGATTCAGTGTGAGGTGAACCTGTGAGCAGGGGCCTACAGTGCGCGTGAGACTCCCTGCAAGTGACGCGGTGAGCATGGGGCCTGCAGTGCGTGTGATACTCACTGTGAGGTTAGCCGGTCAGCACGAGTCCTAGTGTATGCAAGACTCCCTGCAATTGATGCAGTGAGCATGGGACTCGGAGTGCCTGTGATACTCACTTCGAGGTGAGCCGATGAACACGGGGCAAGCAGTGTGTGCGAGATTCACTGCGAGGTGAAACGGTGAGCAGAGGGCCTACAGTGTGTGTGATACTCACTGCGAGGTGAGCCGGTGAGCACTGGGCCCATAGTGCACTGAGACTCACTGCTAGTGATGCAGTGAGCATGGGACCCGCAGTGCGTGTGAGACTCACTGCGAGGTGAGCCTGTGAGCACGGGGCCCGCAGTGTGTGTGAGACTCACTGCGAGGTGAGCCTGTGAGCACGGGGCCCACAGTGTGTGTGAGACTCACTGCGAGGTGAGCCGGTGAGCACGGGCCCACAGTGCATGTGAGACTCACTGCAAGGTGAGCCGTTGAGCACGGGGCCCGCAGTGTGTGTGAGACTCACTGCGAAGTGAGCCTGTGAGCACGGGGCCCGCAGTGTGTGTGAGACTCACTGCGAGGTGAGCCGGTGAGTATGGGGCCCACAGTGCATGTGAGACTCACTGCGAGGTGAGCCTGTGAGCACGGGGCCCGCAGTGCGTGTGAGACTCACTGTGAGGTAAGCCTGTGAGCACGGGGCCCGCAGTGTGTGTGAGACTCACTGCGAGGTGAACCGGTGAGCATGGGCCCACAGTGCATGTGAGACTCACTGCAAGGTGAGCCGTTGAGCACGGGGCCCGCAGTGCGTGTGAGACTCACTGTGAGGTGAGCCTGTGAGCACGGGGCCCGCAGTGTGTGTGAGACTCACTGCGAGGTGAACCGGTGAGCACGGGCCCACAGTGCATGTGAGACTCACTGCAAGGTGAGCCGTTGAGCACGGGGCCCGCAGTGTGTGTGAGACTCACTGCGAGGTGAGCCTGTGAGCACGGGGCCCGCAGTGTGTGTGAGACTCACTGCGAGGTGAGCCGGTGAGTATGGGGCCCACAGTGCATGTGAGACTCACTGCGAGGTGAGCCTGTGAGCACGGGGCCCGCAGTGTGTGTGAGACTCACTGCGAGGTGAACCGGTGAGCACGAGGCCCCAGTGCATGTGAGACTCACTGCGAGGTGAACCGGTGAGCACGGGGCCCACAGTGCGTGTGAGACTCACTGCGAGGTGAGCATGGAGCCTACAGTGCATGTGAGACTCGCTGCGAGGTGAGCCTGTGAGCACGGGGCCCGCAGTGCGTGGGAGACTCACTGCGAGGTGAGCTGATGAGCACGGGGCCCACAGTGCCTGTGAGACTCACTGCGAGGTGAGCCTGTGAGCACCGGGCCCACAGTGCGTGTGAGACTCACTGTGAGGTGAGCCTGTGAGCACGGGGCCCACAGTGCGTGTGAGACTCACTGTGAGGTGAGCCGGTGAGTATGGGGCCCACAGTGCATGTGAGACTCACTGCGAGGTGAGCCTGTGAGCACGGGGCCCGCAGTGTGTGTGAGACTCACTGCGAGGTGAATCGGTGAGCACGGGGCCCACAGTGCATGTGAGACTCACTGCGAGGTGAGCCTGTGAGCACGGGGCCCGCAGTGCGTGGGAGACTCACTGCGAGGTGAACCGGTGAGCACGGGGCCCACAGTGCGTGGGAGACTCACTGCGAGGTGAACCGGTGAGCACGGGGCCTACAGTCCGTGTGAGACTCACTGCAAGGTGAGCCGGTGAGCATGGAGCCTACAGTGCATGTGAGACTCACTGTGAGGTTAGCCGGTGAGCATGGAGCCTACAGTGCATGTGAGACTCACTGCGAGGGGAGCCTGTGAGCACGGGGCCCGCAGTGCGTGGGAGACTCACTGCGAGGTGAGCTGGTGAGCACGGGGCCCACAGTGCCTGTGAGACTCACTGCGAGGGGAGCGGGTGAGCATGGGGCCCGCAGTGCATGTGAAACTCACTGCGAGGTGAGCGAGTGAGCACGGGGCCCGCAGTGCGTTTGAGACTCACTGCGAGGTGAGCCTGTGAGCACGGGGCCCGCAGTGTGTGTGACACTCACTGCGAGGTGAGCCGGTGAGCACGGGCCCACGGTGCGTGTGAGACTCACTGCAAGGTGAGCCAGTGAGCACGGGGCCCACGGTGCGTGTGAGACTCACTGCGAGGTGAACCGGTGAGCATGGGGCCCGCAGTGCGTGTGAGACTCACTGTGAGGTGATCCGGTCAGCACGGGGCCCACAGTGCGTGTGAGACTCACTGCGAGGTGAGCCGGTGAGCACGAGGCCCCAGTGCATGTGAGACTCACTGCGAGGTGAACCGGTGAGCACGGGGCCCACTGTGCGTGTGAGACTCACTGCCAGGTGAGCCGGTGAGCACGAGGCCCCAGTGCATGTGAGACTCACTGCGAGGTGAACCGGTGAGCACGGGGCCCACAGTGCGTGTGAGACTCACTGCGAGGTGAGCCGGTGAGCACGAGGCCCCAGTGCATGTGAGACTCACTGCGAGGTGAACCGGTGAGTATGGGGCCCGCAGTGGCTGTGAGACTCACTGCGAGGGGAGCCGGTGAGCATGGGGCCCGCAGTTCATGTGAGACTCACTGCGAGCAGAGCCGGTGAGCATGTGGGCCGCAGTGCATGTGAAACTCACTGCGAGGTGAGCGATGAAGCACGGGGCCCACAGCGCATGTGTGACTCACTGCGAGGTGAGCCTGTGAGCATGGGGCCCGCAGTGTGTGTGAGACTCACTGCAAGGTGAACTGGTGAGCACGGGGCCCACAGTGCGTGTGAGACCCACTGCGAGGTGAACTGGTGAGCACGGGGCCCACAATGCATGTGAGACTCACTGCGAGGTGAGCCTGTGAGCACGGGGCCCGCAGTGAGTGTGAGACACACTGCGAGGTGAACCAGTCAGCATGGAGCCCACAGTGCATGTGAGCCGGTGAGCATGGGGCCCGCAATGCATGTGAGACTCACTGCGAGCGGAGCCGCTGAGCATGGGGCCCGCAGTGCATGTGAAACTCACTGCGAGGTGAGCGAGTGAGCACGGGGCCCACAGTGCATGTGTGACTCACTGCGAGGTGAGCCTGTGAGCACGAGGCCCGCAGTGTGTGTGAGACTTACTGCGAGGTGAACCGGTGAGCACGGGGCCCACAGTGCATGTGAGCCGGTGAGCACGGGGCCCACAGTGCATGTGAGACTCACTGCGAGGTGAACCGGTGAGCATGGGGCCCGCAGTGCGTGTGAGACTCGCTGCAAGTGACACGGTGAACATGGGGCCCGCAGTGCGTGTGAGACTCACTGCGAGGTGAGCCTGTGAGCAAGGGGCCCACAGTGCATGTGAGACTCACTGCGAGGTGAACCGGTGAGCACGGGGCCCGCAGTGTGTGTGTGGCTCACTGCGAGGTGAACTGGTGAGCACGGGGACCACAGTGCATGTGAGACTCACTGCGAGGTGAACTGGTGAGCACGGGGCCCGCAGTGTGTGTGAGACTCACTGCGAGGTGAGCCGGTGAGCACGGGGCCCACAGTGCGTGTGAGACTCACTGCGAGGTGAGCCTGTAAGCACGGGGCCCGCAGTGCGTGTGAGACTCACTGCGAGGTGAGCTGGTGAGCACGGGGCCCACAGTGTGTGTGAGACTCACTGCGAGGTGAGCCTGTGAGCACGGGGCCCACAGTGTGTGTGAGACTCCCTGTGAGGTGAGCACGGGGCCCGCAGTGTGTGTGAGACTCACTGCGAGGTGAGACGGTGAACAGAGGGCCCGCAGTGTGTGTGAGACTCCCTGCGAGGTGAGCCTGTGAGCACGGCGCCCACAGTGCATGTGAGACTCACTGCGAGGTGAGCCGGTGAACACGGGCCCACAGTGCGTGTGAGACTCACTGCAAGTAACACAGTGAACACTGAGCCCGCAGTGCGTCTGATACACACTGCGAGGGGAGCCGGTGAGCACGGGGCCCAGTGCATGCGAGACTCACTGCAAGGGACGCAGAGAGCATGGGGCCCACAGGGCCTGTGAGACTCACTGCGAGGTGAGCCGATGAGCACAGAGCCCCAGTGCATGTGAGACTCACTGCGAGGTGAACAAAGGACCTACAGTGCGTGTGAGACTCACTGCGAGGAGAGCCGGTGAGCATGGAGCCCACAGCGTGTGTGAGACTCACTGCGAGGTGAGCCTGTGAGCACAGGGCCCGCAGTGCGTGTGAGACTCACTGCGAGGTGAGCCTGTGAGCAAGGGGCCCACAGTGCGTGTGAAACTCACTGCGAGGTGAGCCTGTGAGCACGGGGCCCACAGTGCGTGTGAGACTCACTGCGAGGAGAGCAGGTGAGCACGGGGCCCGCAATGTGTGAGGCTCACTGTGAGGTGAGCCTGTGAGCATAGGGCCCACAGTGCATGTGAGACTCACTGCGAGGTGAGCCGGTGAGCACGGGGCCCGCAGTGCGTGTGAGACTCACTGCGAGGTGAGCCGGTGAGCACGGGGCCCGTAGTGTGTGTGAGACTCACTGTGAGGAGAGCGGGTGAGCACGGGGCCCACAATGTGTGAGAGACTCACTGTGAGGAGAGCCGGTGAGCACGGGGCCCGCAATGTGCGAGAGACTCACTGTGAGGAGAGCCGGTGAGCGCGGGGCCCACAGTGCGTGTGAGACTCACTGCGAGCTGAGCCTGTGGGCCCGGAGTGCGTGTGAGACTCACTGCGAGGAGAGCGGGTGAGCACGGGGCCCACAATGTGTGAGAGACTCGCTGTGAGGTGAGCCTGTGAGCATGGGGCCCACAGTGCATGTGAGACTCACTGCGAGGTGAGCCGATGAGCACGGGGTCCCAGTGCATGTGAGACTCACTGCAAGTGACGCAATCAGCATGCGGCCTGCAGTGCCTGTGATACTCACTGTGAGGTGAGCACGGGGCCCGCAGTGCGTGTGAGACTCACTGCGAGGTGAGCGGGTGAGCACGGGGCCCGCAGTGTTTGTCAGACTCACTGCGAGGTGAGCTGGTGAGCACGGGGCCCACAGTGTGTGTGAAACTCACTGCGAGGTGAACAAAGGACCTACAGTGCGTGTGAGACTCACTGCGAGGAGAGCCGGTGAGCACTGGGCCCGCAGTGCGTGTGAGACTCACTGCGAGGTGAACAAAGGACCTACAGTGCGTGTGAGACTCACTGCGAGGAGAGCCGGTGAGCACGGGGCCCGCAGTGCGTGTGAGACTCACTGCGAGGTGAACAGAGGGCCTACAGTGCGTGTGAGACTCATTGCGAGTTGAACCGGTGAGCACTGGGCCCGCAGTGCGTGTGAGACTCACTGCGAGGTGAGCCGGTGAGCACGGGGCCCGCAGTGCGTGTGAGACTCACTGCGAGGTGAACAGAGGGCCTACAGTGCGTGTGAGACTCATTGCGAGTTGAACCGGTGAGCACGGAGCCCCAGTGCAAGTGACGCAATGAGCATGGGGCCTACAGTGCGTGTGATACTCACTGGGAGGTGAGCCGGTGAACACGGGGCAAGCAGTGTGTGCGAGATTCAGTGTGAGGTGAACCTGTGAGCAGGGGCCTACAGTGCGCGTGAGACTCCCTGCAAGTGACGCGGTGAGCATGGGGCCTGCAGTGCGTGTGATACTCACTGTGAGGTTAGCCGGTCAGCACGAGTCCTAGTGTATGCAAGACTCCCTGCAATTGATGCAGTGAGCATGGGGCTCGGAGTGCCTGTGATACTCACTTCGAGGTGAGCCGGTGAACACGGGGCAAGCAGTGTGTGCGAGATTCACTGCGAGGTGAAACGGTGAGCAGAGGGCCTACAGTGTGTGTGATACTCACTGCGAGGTGAGCCGGTGAGCACTGGGCCCATAGTGCACTGAGACTCACAGCTGGTGATGCAGTGAGCATGGGGCCCGCAGTGCGTATGAGACTCACTGCGAGGTGAGCCCGGGCCACAGTCACGTGAAGTGAGCATAGAGCCGGTGTGCACGTGTGACTCGCTGCGAGGTGAGCTAGTGAGCATGGAGCCCTCAGTGCACGTTTGACTCACTGCGAGGTGAGCCCGGGCCCACAGTCATGTGAGGTGAGCATAGAGCCGGCGTGCATGTGTGACTCACTGCGAGGTGAGCACAGAGCCTGGAGTGAACGTTTGACTCACTGCGAGGTGAGCAAGTGAGCACGGGGCCGTCAGTGCATGTTCATTCACTGCTGTAGAGTGCCACCCAGCCTTTATAATACTTTGTATAACGTCCACCCCCGAGGACTGGGCGTGGCCCGAGGATATCAATAAAAGGTGGAGTGATCTCTGGTGGTCACTGTGTAAGACTTGCTAGCATACCTGTGTGTGAGTCTCCCTTATTTCCCCTGGTGTGCCTGTGGCCTAGGTGGCACACATTCCTGTAGACTCCACACTGGAGACGAGGACATTTAGATACATCCAGCATAAACTAGGCCCAGCGTTTTCCAGTAATAATAAAAGGAAGCAAGTCACAATTTTTGCACCCAAGATACCCAGTACCCTTTTTCCCTAGCTACCCAGCTGTGCCCTAGTTTCGCTCCAAGATCTCGCTTCTCAATTCACGCTTTACTGCAAAACATTTGAAATGTCAAAAATAAGATCTGGCACTTTCCGGGTATCATCATGCATAGAAACACTGAATGTTGATTACCTTGCAACCCCCACCCTTCGTAGCCAGGATCAAATCTAAGGCCATTCTGTTTTGCATAGCCATAGCAAGCACTACATTAATTTCCTCAGTAACGTTAGAAAGGGCAGCAGCGGTGTCATTACCCAACCTCTCAATAAGCAGTCTTACTTTCTTATTTTTACTACATTCTGAGCTATGCCAATTGGAAGGATCATTGCTGAAAATGTTTCTAATGTGTCCTCCTCTGCATCCCTCCTAACATTAAAAGTGGATATTTTTCTATTGCCTTCTATGATATATGCCTGGGTACAACAAAACTAATTAACAGGAGCCACCCTACCCAACTGGTAATGAGACCTAAGCACTCTTTCAACAGACATGTCACTATAACTCTTCACTTCTTTTTAGTGCGTAACATTCTCAGTCATGTTAAATGCAAGCACACGGTTACTCTGATCTACTCTTCTAGTTCCTTTGTGAGCTACTGGAAACATTCCTGTCCTTTCACACCATAAAATCAGAGAGGGTGTGATAGTAGTGAAGCATTCTCCTTTGATACTGGTTCGTTAGGAAATTTCAGCCCTCCATCTTGTAGAAGTGGGTAATATTTTGGTGCAGGAGCCAACTAGGGTGGTGTGGTTGCCAGTCACATTTTTAAGTAAAGCCCTTTCTGAGATTGAGACCATATATTCTCAGATCGAGCAATGAAGCGAGAAGTACTCCCTTGCCTCTGTACTTATAAGGCAAATAGTTTCGAGTGATAACTGATCTTATATCCCTGGTCAACTGTTCTGCAGGCACATCTCCACATCCACCACCTAAAATTGAAATATGGGTTGTAGGAAATGGGACCCCCGGCCGGCCAGGGCTTGCGCCACAGCCAGTCAGAGACCGCCACTCCTATATAAAGTCGACCCCTGCTCGCCTTCTAGGTAACGCGGCGCGGGCAGTCAGGCCTATCTCGGAGGACATGTGTGAAGCATTTGCGCACGCACCCACCAACATCCCAGGCCTCCCACAAAAGGAACTCCACACGAAGTATATATGAAAATAGTCTTTGTATTAGACAGGACACATAGGAACATACACTTTACAAGGGGTTCAAGGCACGGCAGGGGTTATCAGGGAAAAGGTACAGGGCAGGGCCAAGGGACCACTGCCAGTGGTACGCATCTGATGGAACTGGCATTAGAACACATATCTCCTGGGAGCTTCCTAGAACTAGCAGTAGAACTCACTCTGACCAGGGATCACATACCTGAGACATCGGGTACTCAGGCGGGAAGGGACAAGGTACATAACACAACAGAGGCCCCCCATCAGCAGGGCAACACATAGTAAATCAGCAGGGCAACACATAGTAATCCTCAGCATCACATTGATATTAGTCAGTAGCACCCCCTAGGCCAGATGACCGTCCTGGGGCAGGGGCGCCTTAGAGTCTCGGTGTCCAAAGTGGCCTGAAAGGGCCCGGGCAAACCTAAACGTGGCAGCGTCCCACGAAGTGCTGGGCCGCTGAGGGACTTGGGCGGAGCCTTGCAGGCTCAGGGGGACAGGAGGGCGATGGTGGAGCCTCTCGGGGCTCAGAGAAACAGGGGGGCACGTGGTGGAGCCTCTCGGGGCTCAGAGAAACAGGGGGCACGTGGTGGAGCCTCTCGGGGCTCAGAGAAACAGGGGGCACGTGGTGGAGCCTCTCGGGGCTCAGAGAAACAGGGGGGGCACGTGGTGGAGCCTCGCGGGGCTCAGGGAGACAACTGTGGCAGGCGGGGCCCCCCCTCGGGGGACCCGGCATCAATGGCGGCCCCCCGGGCCATGAGGGAGCCTCTCGGGGCTCAGGGTCGTCGTTGGGGGCAGGCGGGCCCCCCCGCGGGGGACCCGGCATCACTGGTGGCCCCACGGGCCTCGGGGCTCAGCAGAAGGATCATTGGAGGGGAGGGCCGGGCACCGGCAATGTGCCCCGACGGCCCCTCCCCTTCGCAGCACTCACCGGGTCGGCGCGGACGCGCCGGGCGCTCCTCGCTCTCCGGGGCTCCCTCTTGCTCCTGGGGGCCCCGGGGGGAAGACGCGGCAGTCCTGGGGTCAAGCAGGGGCGCGGAGTAGGCTCCCGCCGCCCCCTGCCTTCACCGCGCTCCGCCGGCCGCCTCCCAAGCTCCCCGGGCCGCCGTCCAATCACAGCGCGGCCCGGGGGGACGTCAGAAGCCAAGCCCGGGCCGGCATCCAATCGCAGCGCGGCCCGGGGGAGGGCTTCACGGAGGGGTCCCGGGCCGGCGGCGGTGATTCAGGGGAATTGACGAGGCCAGGCCCCCCTCGGGAATGGGGCAGTAGCGAGGTAGGCACTCGCGGGGGTGGTATAATCCCCCAAAGGACAGGGCAACGGCCGGGTGGCACCGGCGTGGTGAAGGTAGCGCGCACAGCGCTAGTGCCACGAAGGATGCGCTCCAACAGCGCCGACAGGACAGAAGGCAGCGCTCTAAGCGCTAGGGTCAGAGGAAAGCGCTCCCAAGCGCTAGAAGCGGGAATGAGCGCCCCAAGGCGCTAGGTTAGCAGGAAAGCGCTCTCAAGCGCTAGGGCCATAGCTAGCAGAGACCCCAGGAAGCCCAGGAGCCCAGCAGATCAGGAACAGAGCAGGGCCCAGGGAGGCACTCCCTTCCCTGAGCCCAAGCAGCAGCACGACCCAGGTAGGGTCCCAAGCAGGAAGAAGAAGAGAGAGAGAAAAGGGCCCACCCTCCTTTTATACAGGAGCTCCCTTTGTCTCCAAAAGGGGCAGGCAGGGAGAGAACCAGCTGGAACTGGTTCTAAGGAATTTCTTGGTACTGGCCAGGCCAGGGACACTGGACGCACCCCCTAGGGGTGGGGCCAGCCTGGTGGGGGAAGGCCCAGCCGGCTTCAGCCAATCAGGCGCCAGCACACCTACTGCACACACACACCAAGGTCTAGAAGGGGCCCTTCCCTTCTAGCCACACGCATGCCTCATACATCATCTTGTAGCATTCAACCTCACGAGCGCACACATACCAAACACGGCCCGGCACGCCCCCCCGCCTCAGGAACTACCCGAGCCACATACATCCCCCATGCATTCCTATGGGAGGCAGGTCTCTCTCACCACACACACACTCAGGAGGGGAATCACCATCCCCCGGACACATATAATAAGCACCAAACTTCAGGGGCGGACCTGCCAGACGGGCCAAGTCCAACATGGGTCATACAGCTTCAGAAATGTCACTTCATAGTGCTACAGGCCAGGGATTGCTTGATATCCAAAGGACACCAAACAAGAACCCAATATATAAGGTGATGCTGCAGAAGCGTGTGTACGAACCATCAAACAGGCTGCCTATCCAAGAGTCGTGACTGCTATGGCTCAGGAAACTACCAAATATCAGTGTCTTCAGAGGGCCCAAAGAGGAATACATGAATGAAATTGGTAGACCTTTTTAACTAACATTAAGGCTCACGACCTGCTGGTTCACCTTGTCGGAGTTGTGGCAGTTCTGCTTTCAGGAATTCTGAGGACCACACTTAAAACCGTAAGTTGCATCGGTATTTTTTACTACCACAGTTCAGGGTGCGCCTTAGCGTGCGCATACTGTCGTGGTATATGGTCCTGATGAATGCCTCGCTAAAGGCAATTGGAGACAGAAACATGTTGACCACACCCCTTGTCTCACATAGGATGTAGCTGGTCAATTTATCCAGCCCAAAACATCCACCACACTGTATTTAACTGTGGCTGATTTTACACTAATAAGCTTTTTTAGGTCTCGCTAGAGCCAGCGCATGCGAATGCGCTGAACTAGCGAGACATTTAGTAAGCGGGGTTTTCAAGTGCTACTAAAGGCCAACAGCTTGCTATTACGCACACGTGCCTCGCTCCGCCTCTTGACGCGATCACTTTTACTTTAACGAGTCTCTCTCTCCAACATCTCCTGCTGCAGGCTATTTACCTTGAAGCCTCGGCATACAGAAAGAAGTTTTTTTTAATGGAAACTCAGAAGGTGATTATTGACCATATGCATCTCGAGAAGTGGCCACCCAAAACAAATGTGAAATTATTAAAAACGTCAAAACCCTCACTAACATATATACGCGTGTTTTGTTCCACAAGAGATGGAAACTCCAGAAAAGCACGACAGTCAAAAAGCAATCATACCTTACTGTTTACAGAACGTGTTTTTCCGATTCATTCCAGATAAACTACACTGAAGCGAATATTTAACGCCAACAAACGGAACGCCCCCTTAGTTGCCGCAAAGTACTCCTTCCTACACATCTCAGTGCCATTTCTTCCAGAGTGCGCTTAAAATGTTCGGATACAGGAAAAATGGTTTGCAATTTCTGAAAACCTTGTCATAAAACACAGCAGATGGATTTATGTATAGAGCATATGCTAGGTGGCGGATGAAAGATAAAATGTGTCCAGATTATGTTGAAGATGTAGGGCGATCACTCCATTTTTCATGTGCACACCTAGTCCATAAAACAAGGACGTGTATTTTCTGTCAGAAATGAATTTCCCATTTAATCACGCAGAGAAGAAGTGGTTCTTATTACTGGCATTTCACAGTTAAAGAACATGCACGACGCATAATTGTTAAGCGATCGTAAATCCTGTGTGATATTGGCTGCACGTTTGGGCATTTTGGCAGGGCTTTGTTGTATTCTGATATTTGTAGGTTCGCTTTTAATATTTATCAAAGACTTAAGAATCAAGGTACACAAGCAACTGTAAACAAGCATTGACTTGGCCAATAGGTCTCGCTTTTGGGACCTTATAAGTATTTAGTTATGCAGCACAATATCCTTGGTGCAACAACATCAACTGTTACATGGCTAAACACTTATAAGGTCCCAAAGGCGAGACCTATTGGCTATGCCAATGCTTGTTCTGGATGAAATCAAGGCATTTTTTATTTTTTCCCTATCACTTTTCTCACTCACATAATCCAAAAACCCGCTCCGCTGTAGTCGGGCGTTGTAGCACACCAGGGAGGCACTCGTCCTCTCTGGTGGGAACTCAATGATGAAGCATGCCACCAACTAGGTTTGTGTATGAGGGTTCTTTTAAAAAAACAAGAGTGACCCCTCTTGCTGGCTCTTCGTTTGTTGTCTTCACTCTTCTGTTGTTTAAGTAAAAAATGCTCAAAGCCATGTATGAAAGTCAGCGCGGACTTTTTTTGCATTCCCACATGGGCAACAGGCCCGTGTGGTGATGGACTCGTGCACCACATTAGACACCCTAGAGGTGGTAACGTCCACAGGATCTGAACATGTAAAGCAGAAAATTTGAGAAGATAATAGCCACATATAGAATACCCCAGGAAACAAAAACTGACAATGTCCCGCCGTTCCAAGGGAATGACATCCAACAGTGTCTTGGACAGCCTGGAGTGCACCATCGAAGATCACATCCCCCTGACCACCGGCCATGGGGGAAGGGGACCAATTTCCCTTCTCTCCGTCTCCCTCCCCCTCTCCTTCTACAAAAATGTATATGTGAATTCGTAATTGTATGTATCCTTGCCCCTTTTATTTGATCTATTTATCCTTAAATATGCCTTTAGCATTACATAATATTCAAATGTTTTACGTTAGTTACAAAACATACTCCAGTGAAAGTTGATACATTTCCCTTTTTGAAAATGTGCTGCCAGATTACAAATACATATTCTGAAGCTAAATTTCCTTTTTTGTGTAGTAGAATGCAATTATTAATTTGGTTTCAGATATTTTGAGAAAGTTTTGTTGTTGTAATCGATTTGGGAAAGATATTATCACATGCTCCTTTCTCATTTAAGGTCTCTGCAAAAACCAAATCATATCCCAGGACTGCTGAAATATGTCCTGGTTACTACTAGGCAAAGTTAGTCACCATCCCCACCCCCTCTGCCTCTCACACAGGTACCTAGAAGCTGGAAGGCCCCACATCTGTATGCTTCAAACCAGACTTCTCCAACGAGTAGCTTGTGAGCTCTCCAGGTGCCTGTGAGTAGCTCTCCTGTGTGCAGTCCAGCCTACTAAATTAGAAGCTTTTGCTTGGTTGAATTAGTATATGTATACCAAAATTGAAAGGTGTGTAATCAAGACAAAAATTTCTGTATTTTCAGAATCCATAATATCCTAAATATATTGAAAGCTAATATTTGAATCGTTAATCATGCAGCATTGGAAAAATGATTACAGATATTCGTACCAGGGGTGTTGTAGCTGTGGGTGTTATGTATTATCCTTGTAGAGGCATTCCCAAATAACATGGTCTTTTTTTTACATTACTGCTGGCAATGCTGCACTGACGTTATCACAGCTACATATCTTGCATATGGTAGCCACTAATGTAAACTTGTCTGAATAAAATTAGTAGAGTGGGATGTTTTTTACTGAACATAGTTTGCTCTTGTTAGTGAAAAGGTTGGAGACCCCGGCTCCAAACGCCACCACCCCAGTGACACGCTTCCGTGCACTACCTAGTAGATGGACATCATCACCCCGTTCATCTTCAATGCCAACAGCCTCTTGGCTTTAAAAAAAAAATAAAAGCCTGCCTCATCCAAACATGCTCACGCCTGGCTCCTCCCGAAACCTTGTGTTGCAGGCCCCCAGAAGCCATTTACATAGACGCTGCACGCTGTAGAGAACTAAATGAATGAATAAACCTGGCACCTGAGTGACTAGGAAGGATGGAAAGTATTTGAATCAAAGCAGAAACTCGTCATCAGTGCAGGGAGATGGAGTGCAATGGGCTAGGAACCCTCCCTCGACTGAGACCTAGCTATTCTGACTGATGCCCGGTGAAACTACCCCAGTAGCTATTGGAGAGAAGGGCTGTGGATCCCCTCCGCGGCAGTCTCCTGATGCCCGGTGGAGCTACCAGATAGCTAAAGAGGAGATGGGTTATGGACCCCCCCCCTGCCGTCACCTACCCAGCCGGACCTTGGGCAGATTTTCCCCATGTCTCTACGTCTTATCTTCCTCCTACCCCTTTACCCTATCCCCTTACCCTTCCTTGCTCCATTCACCTTGTCCCCTATGTTCTTTAAATGCTTTTCTTGATACTTATGTAACTTTTAACTGATGTTAATTACAACATTATTGTTCCACATGTAAAGCACTCTGATTCCGTTGAGTCTAGCCAGCGCTATATAATAACTCATTAATTAAATATGTTCCCATTTCGTACTCTTTCTCTCTTTGTCTACTTCCCTAGCTCCGATCCCCTCTCCCCTGAATCTCTCACCTTGTCTGCTAGTCTGCCTAGCCCCCTGTTCTTTGTGCCCTTTGACTAAGCACTCCTTCTCCCCTTGTTGGGGAAAGATCCAATATTTATACTCTGGAGTCTCAGCGAACCCGCTGAGTGAGTCCACTGCGCCAAGGGAGCCACTCACTGCTGGGGTATGGTATGGCACCCCTTGCCAAAGCACTCCCTCTCCCCTTTTTGGGGAAGGATCCAGTATGTAGGCCTTGTAGTCTCAGAGACCCCTCTGAGAGAGTCCACTGTGTAAAGGGAGCCTCTCGCAACAGAGATAGGGAAGTGATACCACTTCCCTATCTCTTGAGTCTTGCCTCTGACTTTTGAATCATCCGTCTGGTCGAGCTGCGATTATTGAAGTTTCTAGCAGTTTAAATAAAGGGACTCTTCGTGTAGAATAATTGTCAAAAACAAGAATAACGTTTTCTTAAGTGGGTGGGACGGGCTTTATAGAAGTCCATAGTGATCTGTTCCACTGAAGCTTCTCTCAAACTTTTTTTTCTTTTATTAATGTGCCATTCCACTCCCCTTAAATTCCCCCACCCCATCTCTCAGAACTTCCTGCGCTCACGGAGAGTGCAGGGCCGGATATATTTTGGAGGAAATTGGGAGCATGTTGTTACTCTGTTGATGTTCCTTTGGGGATGGTTGGGAGGGATTTGGTAAAATCCGGAGTTGAGTTAAATAAAATAAGCACGCCCCTCCTTTCCCTCCCATTCCGAAAGTTGGGAGAGCTGGTTGTCCGTTTATGGGATGATTGTTTCCATGTCACCGAATACCTGGTTGAGATCACGGTCTTTAGTGGAGTCATTTAATATATACCTTCTCCTAAGCACCTACTTGAAAACAATCTAGTCTACACCCAAAAATGTAAGCACTACCTGTTCCGGAGTGCCTTAGACGGTGTGGCGGAGAGGGCACATTCTTTCATTCGATCTAGGATTGCCCACACATCCGCCCGTACAGGGAGAGATTCGTCTCCACACTCAAGGAGGTGGGTCGGAAGGATATCACCAGTTCTCCACCTCTCTGCCTGTTAAACATATGAGAGGCCACTGAGTTAACCCAGACCGAGCGCACGCCAGGAATCGGAGGCGGGCTAATGATATGGACAGTGCAATGATCGCAGGTATCGGAGGCGGGCTAATGATCTGGATCGTGCAACGATCGCAGGTATCGGAGGTGGGCTAATGATCTGGATCGTGCAATGATCGCAGGTAAGGGAGGTGGGCTAATGATATGGGTCGTGCAATGATCGCAGGTATCGGAGACGGGCTAATGATATGGATTGTGCAATGATCAAAGGTATCGGAGGCGAGCTAATGATATGGACAGTGCAATGATCGCAGGAATCGGAGGCGGGCTAATGATATGGACAGTGCAATGATCGCAGGTATCGGAGGTGGGCTAATGATATGGATCGTGCAATGATCGCAGGTAAGGGAGGTGGGCTAATGATATGGGTCGTGCAATGATCGCAGGTATCGGAGACGGGCTAATGATATGGATTGTGCAATGATCAAAGGTATCGGAGGCGAGCTAATGATATGGACAGTGCAATGATCGCAGGAATCGGAGGCGGGCTAATGATATGGACAGTGCAATGATCGCAGGTATCGGAGGCGGGCTAATGATATGGATCGTGCAATGATCGCAGGTAACGGAGGTGGGCTAATGATCTTGATCGTGCAACGATCGCAGGTATCGGAGTTGGGCTAATGATATGGATCGTGCAATGATCGCAGGTATCGGAGGCGGGCTAATGATATGGACAGTGCAATGATCGCAGGTATCGGAGGTGGGCTAATGATATGGATCTTTCAATGATCGCAGGTAAGGGAGGTGGGCTAATGATATGGGTTGTGCAATGATCGCAGGTATCGGAGACGGGCTAATGATATGGATTGTGCAATGATCGCAGGTAACGGAGGTGGGCTAATGATCTGATCGTGCAACGATCGCAGGTATCGGAGGTGGGCTAATGATCTGGATCGTGCAATGATCGCAGGTAAGGGAGGTGGGCTAATGATATGGGTCGTGCAATGATCGCAGGTATCGGAGACGGGCTAATGATATGGATTGTGCAATGATCAAAGGTATCGGAGGCGAGCTAATGATATGGACAGTGCAATGATCGCAGGAATCGGAGGCGGGCTAATGATATGGACAGTGCAATGATCGCAGGTATCGGAGGCGGGCTAATGATATGGATCGTGCAATGATCGCAGGTAACGGAGGTGGGGTAATGATCTGATCGTGCAACGATCGTAGGTATCGGAGGTGGGCTAATGATCTGGATCGTGCAATGATCGCAGGTAAGGGAGGTGGGCTAATGATATGGGTCGTGCAATGATCGCAGGTATCGGAGACGGGCTAATGATATGGATTGTGCAATGATCAAAGGTATCGGAGGCGAGCTAATGATATGGACAGTGCAATGATCGCAGGAATCGGAGGCGGGCTAATGATATGGACAGTGCAATGATCGCAGGTATCGGAGGTGGGCTAATGATCTGGATCGTGCAATGATCGCAGGTAAGGGAGGTGGGCTAATGATATGGGTCGTGCAATGATCGCAGGTATCGGAGACGGGCTAATGATATGGATTGTGCAATGATCAAAGGTATCGGAGGCGAGCTAATGATATGGACAGTGCAATGATCGCAGGAATCGGAGGCGGGCTAATGATATGGACAGTGCAATGATCGCAGGTATCGGAGGTGGGCTAATGATATGGATCGTGCAATGATCGCAGGTAAGGGAGGTGGGCTAATGATATGGGTCGTGCAATGATCGCAGGTATCGGAGACGGGCTAATGATATGGATTGTGCAATGATCAAAGGTATCGGAGGCGAGCTAATGATATGGACAGTGCAATGATCGCAGGAATCGGAGTGTTAGACGGGGACCCTGAGGGTCGGCCGGATACTGGGGGAGAGATCCCCGAGTGGGACCGTCTCCGGCGATCGTACAGACAAGTTACCTCCCTCCCCACAAACAGGCACCACACCAAGTCGAGTTCAATGCTTTATGTAAGGTTCTTACGGCAAGGATATCAGCGATACAGGATATCTCGGACCCGGGGGTCCTCTCACTTCTAGTCTCTGTAGGGAAAAGGGGGTAGCGGGACAGTCTTGGTACCGGATCGGTACAGGTGGCGTTAAGAGGCGAGCTCACAATCCTCGAGCTGGAGTGTCTGTGGATCGGGCCGCGGCGGCGCCAGCAGGCCAAGATGATAGTCTCACAAAGCAGAGGGCCGCGGCAGCGCCAGCCGGCCAAGTCGATGGATTCACGAGGCAGAGGGCCGCGGCAGCGCCAGCAGGCCAAGACGATGGTTTCACGAGGCAGAGGGCCGCGGCAGCGCCAGCAGGCCAAGACGAAGGTTTCACGAGGCAGAGGGCCGCGGCAGCGCCAGCAGGCCAAGACGATGGTTTCACGAAGCAGAGGGCCGCGGCAGCGCCAGCAGGCCAAGACGAAGGTTTCACGAGGCAGAGGGCCGCGGCAGCGCCAGCAGGCCAAGACGAAGGTTTCACGAGGCAGAGGGCCGCGGCAGCGCCAGCAGGCCAGTTACGGATGAGTTCGTCGCGGTGTCTCTCGACTCCAGGATACAACTGCCTTCCTGTCCTGGGGCTGCCTCAGTTATAGGCCTGGCGCCCTTTGATGTCCGGACCCTCGCTCTTGGAGGTCGGGGGGTCTGGGATGAGGGAGCCCAGACACCCAGCAGGGGGGTGGAGCCAGCGCCCGAGGAGGTTGGGGGGTGCTCGGCACCTGGCGGGGGAGAGCCATCGACACTTCGTACTCCCATTGACCTGCCAAGTGGGCCGTTCACCTCCTGGGTGGAGGGTGGTGCCGGGATGTCGGGGCCTGGCCAGGCCCAGGGTTGGGGTCGGGCTGAGGCCGCACGGCCGCGTGGTGCCGTGTCCAAGATGGCGGCTGGGCCGGGCAATGGTGCTGACGGTGGCCCGGGCCCTGTCCTGCGGGGAGGGAGCGAGCCCTTCATGTGGCCTGTCCAACATGCGTCCCCCCCAGCTGAAGACGGGGAGAGTCACCCATCTTCTTGGGGACTTTCCTCGTTGAGGCGGAAAAAGCGGGACAGGCCATCCGCGTTGGCGTGGTCTTGGCCGGGTCGATGTTCCACAGTGAAGTCCATCCCCTGCAGGGAGATGGACCAACGTAGCAGCTTCGGGTTCTCCCCCCGCATTTGCATCAGCCATTGCAGGGGTCGGTGGTCTGTTTGCACCCGGAAGTGGGTGCCGAAGAGGTAGGGCCGGAGCTTCTTGAGTGCCCAGACTACGGCGAAGGCCTCTCTCTCAATGGTGCTCCAGCGCTGTTCTCGGGGCAAGAGGCGTCGGCTGATGAAGACCACCGGATGGTCGACCCCTTCGGCGTTGAGTTGGGAGAGGACGGCCCCCACACCATGATCGGAGGCGTCCGTCTGCACAATGAACTCCCGGCTGTAGTCGGGAGCCTGGAGCACGGGGGCCGTGCACATGGCGGTCTTTAGCTTTTCGAAGGCCGATTGGCAGGCCGGGGTCCAGTTGACGGTTTTGGGGCTCTTTTTGGAGGTGAGCTCCGTGAGGGGCCCCACGATGCTGCCATAGTCCTTCACGAACCGCCGGTAGTATCCGGTGAGCCCCAGGAAGGCTCGGACCTCCGTTTGGATCGTAGGGGGTTGCCAGGCCTGGATGGCAGCGATCTTGAGTTGGAGAGGGGCCACCAGCCCGCTTCCCACTTGGTGTCCTAGGTAGGTCACGGACCCTTGGCCAACCTGGCACTTGCTGGCTTTGATGGTGAGCCCGGCTTGCTGGAGGGCGTGTAGAACCTCCCGCAGGTGGCGGAGGTGGTCGGTCCACTGGTGGCTGTACACAGCAATGTCGTCCAGGTAGGCGGCGCTGAAGTCTTCCAGGCCCGCCAGTACCTGGTTTACCAGCCGTTGGAACGTTGCCGGGGCGTTTTTCATGCCGAAGGGCATGACTTTAAAGTGGTAGTGCCCGTCTGGGGTAGAGAAGGCGGATCGTTCTTGGGCCCTAGGGGTGAGGCCGATCTGCCAGTAGCCCGCTGTTAGGTCGAAGATGCTCAGGTAGCGGGCGGCCCCCATCCGGTCAATTAGCTCGTCTGCCCGGGGGATGGGATGAGCGTCGGTCCGGGTAACTGCATTCAGCCCCCGATAGTCCACGCAGAACCGGAGCTCAGGGGCAACGCCCGGGGCAGCTGCCTTGGGAACCAGGACGACTGGGCTCGCCCAGGGACTGTCTGAGGGTTCGATCACTCCTAGGGTCAGCATTTTGGACACCTCTGTCTGGATGCAGGCTCGTACCCGGTCTGGTACGCGGTACGCTCGGTGTCGAATAGGAGGGCTGTCCCCGGTGTCCACATCGTGGAGGCACCAGGGGGTGACTCCGGGGGTGAGGGAGAACAGGGAGGCGAACTGCCTCAGGAGCGTTTGGCAGTCTTGGCGTTGCTCCGGGGACAGGGCCTCGGAGAGCTGGACCCCTTCCACTGAGCCATCCTGCTCGAGGGCCCTCAGTAAGTCCGGAAGGGGTTCGGAGTCTTCTTCTGTCCCAGTATCGGTAGCCATCAGGAGGCTGAGTTCGGATCGCACAAAATGGGGTTTGAGCCTGTTGGCATGGAGGACCCGTAGGGGGTTCCGGGCAGTCTCCATGTCGATTAAATAGGTGACGGGCCCCTTGCGTTCGATTACCTTGAAGGGCCCGGACCATCTGTCTTGGAGTGCACAGGGCTCAACCGGGGACATCACCCAGACCTGTTGTCCAGGTTCGAACTCAATGGAGGACGTGTGCTGATCGTACCACCTCTTCATGTCCTCCTGACTGGCCTCGAGGTTGGCTTTGGCGGCGTCTCGGAACCGCCGGGTCTGGTTGCGGAGAGCCAGGAGATACCTGTAGATGTCCGGGGGAGTTTTCTGGGGAGGCTGCTCCCAACCTTCCTTGACTAGGCTGAGGGGGCCCCGGACGGGGTGCCCGTACAGGAGTTCAAATGGGCTGAAGCCGAGGGACTTCTGCGGGACCTCCCGATAGGCAAACAGGAGGCATGGAAGTAGCACGTCCCACTGGCGTCGAAGGGGTTCTTCTAGACCCCTAATCATCCCCTTGAGGGTGCGGTTGAATCTCTCGACCAGTCCGTTTCCTTGCGGGTGATAGGGGGTCGTGAACTTGTAGGTGACCCCGCATTGCTGCCAGAGGGACTTCATATATCTGGAGATAAAGTTCGTGCCCCTGTCACTGACGACCTCCCGGGGGAACCCCACCCGGGAGAAGATCCCCATCAGGGCCCGGCCCACCACGGGGGCCGTCACAGTCCGAAGAGGGATGGCCTCGGGATAGCGGGTGGCGTGGTCTACAAGGACCAGGATGAACCGATGTCCTTGGGCTGTTCGCGGGTCGAGGGGCCCCACAATGTCTATTCCCACTCGTTCAAACGGGGTGGTGACGACAGGAAAGGGTTGTAACGGTGCTTTGATTTTTCGGCCACTTTTTCCGCTGGCCTGGCAGGTGGGGCAGGCCTTGCAGTGGTTGGTGACATCCTTCCGCATGTGGGGCCAGAAAAAATGGGTCACCAGGCGGTCGTAGGTTTTATCCTGCCCCAGGTGTCCGGCAAGGGGGACATCGTGGGCTAAGTTCAGGAGGAAGTCTCGGAAGCGAAGGGGCACCACCAGCACCCGACCGGCCCCTAGTTCTGCAACTTTCTGCTCGCTGTAGAGCAGGTCTTGGTCCCAGTAGATCCAGTGGGCCCCCGAGGTATCCCCGGTGCTCTGGGCCAGGGCTTGCTGCCGGAGTCCTTCGAGAGAGGGACAAGTTTTCTGTTCGGCCCGGAATTGTTCCTGCGTGGGGCCTCCCTCCTGCCGCCAGTGTGCCAGGTCAGGGACGTCCCGAAGCTGGTCGGATCCTTCTTCGGTTTGGGTCAATGGACTGGCTTCTGGGGTGGCCTCCTCTGGGATGAGCGCGGGAGGAGGTTCTGGCCACTCGGGCTCTTCCGGGCTGGGGACCGCGCGGGCGGTCATGGACCGGGTCGTGACGCAGACCCATTCGGGGAGGCCAAGCATCCCCAGGTGCTCCCTCCGCTCGACAGCTGCCCAGGGAGAGCTTTCAAGATCGTTTCCTAGGAGGCAGTCCACGGGGGCATCATCGCGGACAGTTACTTTTAACATCCCTGTTACTCCCCCCCACTCGAAGGGGACGCAGGCCATGTGGCATAGGCTTTCAGAGTTGTCGGCTGATCGGACAGGGCAAAGAATGTTCGGCAAGATTTGGTCTGGAGTGACGAGGTGGCGTCGGACCGCCGTTACACTGTCCCCGGTGTCGCGGAGGGCTTCCGCCCGGCGGCCATTAATGTTGACCCATTGACCGTACTTCTGCGTGTTGGCGGGAAGGGGGGCCCGCGGAATCATGTCTCTCTCCCCTAAGCAGACCAGTGCCATGGCGGCGGGTGCCCATTCAGAGGGATCGGCCTCGTACTCTTCTTGGTCCTCCGGGATTAGTTCTTCCCCTAGGGCCGCCGCTGCAACTTGGCGGGGGGTAGTGTTCGGATTCTTTGGGCAGTTGGGATCACTGGCGTAGTGGCCGGGTCGCTGGCACCTGTGGCACGTAATGTTGGCCCGGAAACCGGCCCGGACGGCAGGGCTTCCTCGGCCAACCGGGGTCGAGGGGTTTCTGGGGGGTGACGAGGGGCCGGGGTCTCTCCCCCGACCCTGACTTCCTCCTCCCCCTCGGGGGCGATACGATCTGGATAATTCGCTGGGTGCGTTCCGGCCAACTCGGGTGCTTTCCCACCGGTCGGCTTCGACGGCGAGTTGTCGAGGGTCGGTTAGCTTACTGTCCAGGAGGTGTTGCCGGAGCTCCACGAAGCAGTTGTTCGACAGGTGTTCCCATACGATAAGGTCAAAGAGTTGTTCGTAGGTGGTTACCTTGTTGCCCTTGATCCACCCCTCGAAGGCTCGGCTAAAAAAGTTCACGTACTCCACCCAAGTTGTACCCGGAATCCGTTTGCAGTCGCGGAACCGTTGGCGGTACATCTCAGGTGTGAGCCCGTATCGAGTGAGGAGGGCGGCCTTCATGTGGTCGTAGGAGGTCATCAGCTGGTCCGGGAGTTGCAGCAGGGCGTCCCGCCCTTCGTTGACAAACCTCCCCCATAATCCGGCTCCCCAATCGCTTCGGGGAATCCGGTGGGAGGTCATTGCCACCTCATAGGCTTTAAACCACTGCTGTATATCATCGTTCTTGTGGTATTCCCGGATGACATCTTTGGGGATGTGAACCTTGGGTTCGGTCGAGGCAGACGGGGTCGGTCGTTCGGGGAGCCCGAGGTCTTTATCCTGTTTCTGGATTTCCAGTGCTTTGAGATTGCGCTCATGTTCGTACTCTAGTTTCTTTTCCTCTAGCTCCCTCTGTCTTTGCTTGTCTTCTCGCTCTTCCCTGAGCCGTAAGTGTTCCAGGGTTATTTTTTGTTCTGCCAGCTTGAGTTCTCCATCCAAGCGAAGTCGGGCTAGTTCTAATTCGTGGAGTCTGGTTTTTTCTCTTTCTCGGATCTCTTCCAGGGAGAGACCCGCTCTTTCTTTAGTTGGTGCGGGGCTCGTTTCGGTTGTTTGTGTTCGGGGTACGGCCGTACCCGTTTCCGCCCAGGCTTCTAGGGCTCGTTTGAAGTCTTCCTTCGTACTCAGACCCGTGGTTGGGAGACCAAGTTCCATGCAATATTGCTTCAGTTCTCGGTGGTTGTAGTCTTCCAATTTTTCCATCTGGAATTTCTCCGTTGTTCCGCTTTCTGTTGTCATGGTGGTCGTGTGTCGTGGGTCGGGTGACTTTCTGTACGATTATGCGTAGGTTCGGATCCCGTCGCTGGCCACCAATGTTAGACGGGGACCCTGAGGGTCGGCCGGATACTGGGGGAGAGATCCCCGAGTGGGACCGTCTCCGGCGATCGTACAGACAAGTTACCTCCCTCCCCACAAACAGGCACCACACCAAGTCGAGTTCAATGCTTTATGTAAGGTTCTTACGGCAAGGATATCAGCGATACAGGATATCTCGGACCCGGGGGTCCTCTCACTTCTAGTCTCTGTAGGGAAAAGGGGGTAGCGGGACAGTCTTGGTACCGGATCGGTACAGGTGGCGTTAAGAGGCGAGCTCACAATCCTCGAGCTGGAGTGTCTGTGGATCGGGCCGCGGCGGCGCCAGCAGGCCAAGATGATAGTCTCACAAAGCAGAGGGCCGCGGCAGCGCCAGCCGGCCAAGTCGATGGATTCACGAGGCAGAGGGCCGCGGCAGCGCCAGCAGGCCAAGACGATGGTTTCACGAGGCAGAGGGCCGCGGCAGCGCCAGCAGGCCAAGACGAAGGTTTCACGAGGCAGAGGGCCGCGGCAGCGCCAGCAGGCCAAGACGATGGTTTCACGAAGCAGAGGGCCGCGGCAGCGCCAGCAGGCCAAGACGAAGGTTTCACGAGGCAGAGGGCCGCGGCAGCGCCAGCAGGCCAAGACGAAGGTTTCACGAGGCAGAGGGCCGCGGCAGCGCCAGCAGGCCAGTTACGGATGAGTTCGTCGCGGTGTCTCTCGACTCCAGGATACAACTGCCTTCCTGTCCTGGGGCTGCCTCAGTTATAGGCCTGGCGCCCTTTGATGTCCGGACCCTCGCTCTTGGAGGTCGGGGGGTCTGGGATGAGGGAGCCCAGACACCCAGCAGGGGGGTGGAGCCAGCGCCCGAGGAGGTTGGGGGGTGCTCGGCACCTGGCGGGGGAGAGCCATCGACACTTCGTACTCCCATTGACCTGCCAAGTGGGCCGTTCACCTCCTGGGTGGAGGGTGGTGCCGGGATGTCGGGGCCTGGCCAGGCCCAGGGTTGGGGTCGGGCTGAGGCCGCACGGCCGCGTGGTGCCGTGTCCAAGATGGCGGCTGGGCCGGGCAATGGTGCTGACGGTGGCCCGGGCCCTGTCCTGCGGGGAGGGAGCGAGCCCTTCATGTGGCCTGTCCAACACGGAGGCTGGCTAATGATATGGACAGTGCAATGATTGCAGGTATCGGAGGCGGGCTAATGATATGGATCGTGCAATGATCGCAGGAATCGGAGGCTGGCTAATGATATGGACAGTGCAATGATTGCAGGTATCGGAGGTGGGCTAATGATATGGATTGTGCAATGATCGCAGGTAAGGGAGGTGGGCTAATGATATGGATCGTGCAATGATCGCAGGTAAGGGAGGTGGGCTAATGATATGGATCGTGCAATGATCGCAGGTATCGGAGGCGGGCTGATCTGGATCGTGCAATGATCGCAGGTATCGGAGGTGGGCTAATGATATCGATTGTGCAATGACCGCAGGTAAGGGAGGTGGGCTAATGATCTGGATCGTGCAACGATCGCAGGTATCGGAGGTGGGTTAATGATATGGATTGTGCAATGACCGCAGGTATCGGAGGTGGGCTAATGATATGGATTGTGCAATGATCGCAGGTAAGGGAGGTGGGCTAATGATATGGACGGTGCATTGATCACAGGTATCGGAGCTGGGCTAATGATATGGATCGTGCACTGATCGCAGGTATCGGAGGTGGACTAATGATATGGACGGTGCATTGATCACAGGTATCGGAGCTGGGCTAATGATATGGATCGTGCACTGATCGCAGGTAAGGGAGGTGGGCTAATGATATGGACGGTGCATTGATCACAGGTATCGGAGCTGGGCTAATGATATGGCTAGTGCAATGATCGCAGGTATCGGAGGTGGGCTAATGATATGGACAGTGCAATGATCGCAGGTAAGGGAGGTGGGCTAATGATATGGATCGTGCAAGGATCGCAGGAATCGGAGGCTGGCTAATGATATGGACAGTGCAATGATTGCAGGTATCGGAGGTGGGCTAATGATATGGATTGTGCAATGATCGCAGGTAAGGGAGGTGGGCTAATGATATGGATCGTGCAATGATCGCAGGTAAGGGAGGTGGGCTAATGATATGGATCGTGCAATGATCGCAGGTATCGGAGGCGGGCTGATCTGGATCGTGCAATGATCGCAGGTATCGGAGGTGGGCTAATGATATCGATTGTGCAATGACCGCAGGTAAGGGAGGTGGGCTAATGATCTGGATCGTGCAACGATCGCAGGTATCGGAGGTGGGCTAATGATATGGATTGTGCAATGACCGCAGGTATCGGAGGTGGGCTAATGATATGGACGGTGCATTGATCACAGGTATCGGAGCTGGGCTAATGATATGGATCGTGCACTGATCGCAGGTATCGGAGGTGGACTAATGATATGGACGGTGCATTGATCACAGGTATCGGAGCTGGGCTAATGATATGGATCGTGCACTGATCGCAGGTAAGGGAGGTGGGCTAATGATATGGACGGTGCATTGATCACAGGTATCGGAGCTGGGCTAATGATATGGCTAGTGCAATGATCGCAGGTATCGGAGGTGGGCTAATGATATGGATCGTGCAATGATCGCAGAGAAAGAGGTATTTAACAACAGGGGTTGTCCAAAGAAATGGGATGGAAAATGGGCCAAATTAAATGTATCAAGAGGTGATTTGTGTGTTTCCCCAGCGGAGGAAGTAAGTGGCCAATGACCTTGACTCGAATTAGGGTTGATAAGGATAATGTACTCCACTTGTATCGCTGTGCTCGATTGTTCTTGTATTACTGTCCTTTTTTAATGCTATATGACCTCGCAATGCACCGCACTGCACTGTCACCACTGTTTAATAAGAAGAATATATATATTTTTTTTAAATCGTAAACTCTACCATCTGTCCAGACGCGAAGCACTCTTTGGGAGCGGGTATTCTGCTGCTGTGTGCAAGGTCACACCGCGCGTCAGTGGCTGGCTGAATGTATGCCTGACCCCTCCTCTGATGTCTTGTTTTCTCTGCAGTGACCCCTGACCGGAGCCAGCCTGTGCCCGGGCACCATGACCCCCGCCGCCCTGGCCGCCTGTCGGGTCCTGATGAGAGGGGCTTCCGGAAGCTTCGCCCGCCTGCCCCCGGTGATGCCCTCGGCGCCGTGCCCCTCCTCCATGAATAGGTGGGTCCTGCCCCCCGGGCCGGTGACGTGTGGTGCCTAAAGTGATGCGCCGGCAGGTTTGCCTGCCAGGGACGGCAGGAGCCAGGGGGACCGGGGCTTCGAGGCAGGCAGAGCAGGGCAGGGTAGGTTATAGGATTCTTTTGGGAACCAGAGCTTCAGGGGAACCCCGTGGCTTCTGTTGGAGCCGAGGTCCAGGACTTTTGGGAGACCACGGACTTCGGGGGCTGCTGCGACATCTGTTGGGACCGAAATGCTTCTGTGAGACGGGCCTTTTGGATTTCTTGATTGCTATAGTGTTTTTGTGAGGGCTGGGGCCTTCTGGATTACTTTGGGGGTTTTGGGCGAAAGGCCCTTCTGGATTACTTTAGGGGTTGTGTGGGGGCTGGGGCCTTCTGGATTACTTTGGGGTTTTGGGGGAAAGGCCCTTCTGGATTACTTTAGGGGTTTGTGGGGGCTGGGCCTTCTGGATTACTTTAGGGGTTTGTGGGGGCTGGGCCTTCTGGATTACTTTAGGGGTTGTGTGGGGGCTGGGGCCTTCTGGATTACTTTAGGGGTTGTGTGGGGGCTGGGGCCTTCTGGATTACTTTGGGGGTTTGTGGGGGATGGGGCCTTCTGGATTACTTTGGGGTTTTGGGGGAAAGGCCCTTCTGGATTACTTTAGGGGTTGTGTGGGGGCTGGGGCCTTCTGGATTACTTTGGGGGTTTGTGGGGGCTGGGGCCTTCTGGATTACTTTGGGGGTTTGTGGGGGCTGGGGCCTTCTGGATTACTTTGGGGGTTTGTGGGGGCTGGGGCCTTCTGGATTACTTTGGGGGTTTGGAGGAGGCTTCTGGATTACTTTAGAGGTTTTGGGGGGCTGGGGCCTCTGGATTATCAAGGGAAGGAGCTCTGCTGTGGCTCTGAGGGAGGGGCTCTGTTGTGATCATGAGCTCTGGGGCAGGGGGGCTTCTTCCTGGACTGGGGGCTCCTGAATGACTTCTGCAGCCCCCGAGGACACCCCAGTGGTCCGGGCCGAGTGTGGACGCTTCAGTGACCCCTCGGATGTCGGGGAGGACTCTGCTGTTTTTCGGTACCTGGGGCGTCTAGGGGCCCCTGTGGTGTCTGTTTTGGGGGCCCTGGTGCTTCTTCGAGCTCCAGTGGCTTCTAGGGCCCCTGTGGGGTCTGTTTTGGGGTCCTGGTGCTTCTTCGGGCTCCGGGGTCTTCGAAGCAGGCCATATGAATGCTCTGGTCAGGACTGAGGCTTTGGGTGGGAACTCGGGGCTGTTTTGGGGACTCTGGGAGTTGTGTGGATAACGGGGATTTCTGGTCGCAGAACTAAAGGGCCCTCTGTGGCCCCAGAGCCTGGGCCCCTGTCATTAACCGAGGGCTGTCATGGCTGGTCACTGGGGCGGGTGGATCCAGGGGCCTTCACTTTGACCCGAGCCCCGGAGGGAAAGATCCGCTAGAAATGACCTTCGGTCCCAGTAACCTTTGCCCTTTCCATCTCCCACAGGAGAGCCATGACGTCGCAGAGGCAGACGGATCACCTGGAGCGGACGGCATCGACCTTCCGGCAGGAGGTGAGTGCGTTGGGCCCCTGGCCCCCGGGGGCCCCAGCCCATCCAGGGCGTTAAAAGTCCGTGTCTCCGACTCCGAGTGCAATCCTTTCCCACCGACCCCTCTCGGCGTTAAACATGGACCCCCCCTCTGCGTGCACTTAGGTGTAAATACCCCTACCCTTGGGCAGTGACTCCTCGGAGGGGTGCAGTGCGCTCCTGGAAGCCAGTCCTGTAGCGCCTAGAATACTAAAGGAGCTGGTGCGCTCACAGCGCCTACCTTCTCGAGCGCTTAGAGAGGGGGTGGGGAGGGAGGGAGGGAATTAGAGGTGGGGGGCGGGGAGGGGGAGCCTTGGGCAGTGACTCCTCGGAGGGGTGCAGTGCGCTCCTGGAAGCCAGCCCCTTAGTGCCTAGAATACTAAAGGAGCAGGTGCGCTCTTAGCGCCTTCCTTCTCTAGCGCTGAGGGGGGACAGCCTGGCTCCATGCGACCTGACCTCGGTGAGGGAGCCCCCGTTTCACGCTCTATCGCCCTCCCCCGAAGGCACCCCACACTTTGCTAGCACCTCTTAGCTCGCCGCTGGGAGGGGTGCAGCAGGTGCAGTGGCACCGGTGCGCAGGACTGCCAGGGACTCTCTGCACCCGGTCATTACTATCTTATAATTCCTTACGGGGGGCTGGTGGAGCCGTGTGCTTTGCTCGCTTGGACGAGGGTGTAGTATCCTCAGATTGGTGTGTATGTTCCTTTACTCCTCTGCATCCAGCTGCTCGTCCAGTGGGAGTGTTTCGGGTGGAATGTTAGTGTGAGTGGCATGGGTGGAGCGCCTGGTGGGAGTGTGTCAGTGGGAGATGGGCTGAGCCGCCAGGAGTCTGCTCCTGGGGGGGGCTGCTCGTTCCAGACCCCCGCTTCCTGTTAAACTTACCAATAAACCTACAACTTAACTCCGCCACGTCTACCTCGGCTACATTATTACCTGAACACGTGGACTAGCATACTACGGAGGGCTCACGGCCCAGTGCGCCGATGGTACACCAGTGAGGCGCCAACCAAGGGTGAATTAAGGGGCCGCGCCTTTTATACTTTATAAAATATTGAAAAGTCAGAAACTAATTAGAGACGGAATGGTTGAAAGAGCCGGGAAAGAAGCAGGTGTGAGAGAGGAAGGAGAGGACAGAAGGAAGGTAGACACGAAAGAGGCCATTTGGAGGGAAGCATATATATATATATATATATATATATATATATATATATATATATATATATATATATGTATATGTATATATATATGTATATATATATATATGTATATATGTTATAGTCTGGACTCCAAGTGTAATCCAGTTGTGTGATAAGTGAAAGAGTAGTGGGTAATGTATAGAAGTAGTTCTGGGTTGATCACTAACTAGAAAGGCCTAAATAAGCTATGCTGCCTTCACCTGTGTCTCGCGCTAACAACAACAACCCCCCTCCTCCCCTACCTGTACTTGTTCCTCCTCTCCCCTCCTCTCCCCTTCCGTCCATTCATGTCTCTCCGACGGCCTCATGCTTCACTATAACTTGTGAGACCTTTCGACACAACCTATAATTGTTTGTTTTTATTCTCTCCAGGTGCCTTTCTTCCAGGAGGTAGACACATTTTAACCTCTTTCACTTATCACCCAATTGGATTACCCTTGGAGTCCAGACTACAGGGGAAGTGACTCTTGTAGTACCAAGCGATAGCCAGCCCCAGTGACTAGTAGATGTATCTTGGGTCCTGATGAAAGGCCTAGATCCTTTTCGACAGTACGGGGCAAGAAACAGGTCGACCTTCCACACACCGGACACAATTCTTTAGACCGAAGCAAGTATAATCCCCCCATTCAGTCCACAACTCACTAGCCGATTTTTTAACACATAGCACAAGAACCCAGTGAATACAATTCCCTTTGGAGCCTCTTGTACCTATGTTTAGATCACATTCACTTCATTCCACTTCTACCCATGACACATGAGCCCCCTCATAACACCTATCGCTTCACTACGGCAAACAGAGAAGAACTCCGGCAAAGAGCCCCCTCGTGGAGCCCGTTGGGCATTGCAGCGCCGGCCCACCGAGGAGCTGCCCAATGATGAAGCAGGACACCCCTCGGGGTGTGTGCCGGCCCTTGCTCCTTATTGGCGCTATCCCACTGCTATTACGCACTCTCTCCAGCGCCTGGTTTACACACACTCCCCTTCTCCCTCTTCTCGTCTTCCCCTCCCCCATACGAACAGTACACTCCTTTGTTTTGCAGAATTGGTTGGAGCCTGTATACTGGACCTTCTATTGCCCCTGTCCCTCCTCGTGAGATTCATTCCTTCTAGAAATGCATATCTCTCACATGGAGGGGTTGTACAAGTCAATGTGTAGTGTAGCTCCTATTTTCCCAATAGGCTCTGCGCATTGGAATAGTACCTACAGCAGTAAAGGCCTAGGCCAGACGTTAACTAGGTCTACTACTGTCGATACTAGACTTAATTTTTGGGTTTGCCAGCTAAGCTCAGAGTTCGCTAGAAACTTTCTCGAATGTTCAAGGAAGGATTAACTCCCCTGATTAGACAAGAAGGGATTTAGTTTCTGACAACCATAGAACATGACAACTTTGCTCTCCCCTAATCAAGAGTCAATCTCAAGAGTCGTGTGAGCACAAGGCAATTATTTTACTCAGTCAGTACGTGCATTCTTAGTCTCATCAGAATGTAGAGAAAAGGAAGAGACGGGCGTGTTCAATAAAAAGGTGTTATTTATTGATCAGTCTCTTTTCTCATACACGAGAAATGGATCGATATTATTGCAATACTTATAGTTAAGTAAAGTGCATACATTAAAAGCAATAGTATAAAATAATACTGTAAAAACATTGATATGGTTTCTGAGCCATATGATGTTTTAAAATGATTAAAATATATTTACATACACATATACATTTGACTAAACGTACTCAACTGGTGTTTCTAAATACGCCTACCCCGTGTACCTGACCTAAGTCTAATGCGTGGGCGGGAATAGAAAGTTACAGTTTAAGTTAAGTTTGTTTTTGCCAAGTGAATAACTAAAGAATTCTCTGTGAGGGGTTATTCAGTTCTGTACCTGGAAGTTAGGATGAATGAGGAATGGTATCTCTTTCTCTGCTCTCGATATTCCAGGCTGCCTGCGAGGGCTGCCCAGAAGCGCCGGTGCTGGGTCTCTCGGCTTGAGATAGCAGCGCGTCTCTCAGCGCGTCAGGAAGGCGGGGCTGCTGCCAGCGGGGTCTGCTTCTGCTCTCGGCTTCGGCAAGTATGGTTGCTCCGTCTTGTCACCACGCGTGTGTTTGCATAGGGCAAGGTCGGCAATATTTATACCTTAAAGGTGCCGGGATTGACGTAAGGATGGACATAGGTACGTCAATAAAGATGTCATACGACTTGCTCGTTAGCACATTCTTTACTAAAGTTCTCTGTGAAATCAAAACAATGGCCGCACGGATTATCCAGGTTGTCATAGGTTTGATTTGTTATGAGAACGTCGTATGCCTTATCAGGGGCTGGAGGAATGTCGCTTGTCTAATTAGATCTCAAGCGTTATGACCTAATCAGATAACACGTTCCTGTGCCGTAGTGTGACTGCGTCAGATAACGGTATCTGCATCATGGGGGATTTCTTGCCTCATGGGCTGACTGTTAGTTAACTAGATAAGTTAGTTTAACCAGAATAGGGTCAGGAATAGGGGGATCGATTCAGAACCTATAGAAATACACGACACCCACTCCACGCTAACTATGGTCATATCTACTAATCTATGCATAGTATAACATAGTACAACATACTATAGAGTATAGTGTATACCTTACCACCCCAAAAATACATAAATGCATTTCGAAATTTTCAAATATACTGAAAAATTGCAGTCATATATATTGTATGCACTTAAGCTATGAATTAAATGCAAAAGTAAACACGCATTTTTATGCATTATTGCTTTTTGGTATATGAGTAGTACACATGAAATGGCTCTTAATATAGCTATACAGAAAGGAAAGTCGAGACCATTTCATCACATAATAAAATATTTGTGAACATACCAGCGGGCAGCTAAAGTCTATATAAAGTATCTAAAAATAGAAATCTTAGTTCTCTAGGAATAGTTTCTTACTTTAAGCAGAAGATCAGTGTCCCGGGAAAAAAATATATAGAAAAATATTTTAAGGGGCTTGCTGAAAAAAGTTGCTGTCCGTGAACTGGATTGTAATTGTTCATGTGACTTTATTTTTTAAAAGTTGAAGGCCGAATTCAGGGAACGCCGTGTGCGAGTTTACTCAAAAGTCTCTATTTCTGTTCCGGAGAGAACATCATATCATTCAGGCTTTCGAAAAAACTGTCAACAGCTTCATGGGAAAGTTCCACTAAGTCGGAAATAGGTGTAACCATGCATTCATGCGCATGATTGTCTGCATTGACATTCTGATTTGCATTGCTGACAGAAGGTCGTACCTGTTCGATGCTGCTTTCATCTTGAACTTCACTACCCTTCAATCGTAGTGGTGAAGATTCCAGGAATGCCGTCATCAGAATTGGCAGCCTTTGAGGGCAGCACAAAGCGTGAACCTTGGTAGGAACCAGCAGTGTATCTGCATCCACCGGCGCATCCGATTGTAGCGTCAGACAGGTGTCTAACACGCATTCTTCTCCGCATAGCAGACACCTTAGTACAGGTAAAACACACCTTTGCCACATTGGTCGAAATGATAGAAACCAAGTCATGTTTAGGTCTCTAAGCCGGGAGAGTCCCAGGATTTTTGATATCCGGTCCCGGTATCCAATGGCTAGGATCGTATCTTCCATTGTCGCGAGAGTTTGATCTGTGACATGGGTTGCCATAACGAAAAATAAGGACTAGGAATAGGATTCCTGCAATTAGTCCCAGGATCAGGGGAAGTCCGCCAAAAATCGAATGGACGAAATCTGGAAAAATACCCAGTATGCCTTTGAATGGTGTTAATGCCATCGAAAATACTGTCTTAAATACCTTTGAGACCCCAGTGGTATCAGAAATATTTAAGATTTCGCTCAGGATTTCCGCGAAATGTACGGGGGAATTGGTTGATAATAATGTATGTATCTCTGCAGTCGTCCTTGCGACTTGTAGATCATACGTTTCTTTTGATGACGTGAGCCTTGTAGGCGTCTGAAGAAGCACTGTTTTCATTCTGCTTAAAGTGTCTATTCGAATAGAAGTAATTTTCAAACTGGGCCATGCCCTCGCCTCCCTGTCTGGAAAGGAGCTGGGGAACAAAGAACGTCCACAGCACTTGACCTTCGCCGTCGTAGTGACGAGATAAGGAGTCCCGGGCATAAGACTACAACATCTGCGGTCTACAATAAGAATGTAACTCCCATTATAGAGTCTTTGAAAGAATGGTTCTATTTCAGTTGCAGGTGCGCCTTGCTGGTGACATGAAAGGTTGTATGAATTCCCTTCACAGGCTCCGTGCAAACTAATACCGTTACACAGAAGTGTGCCGCTTAGTGACATAGCACAATTGTTGCCACTAAGAAACACTTTCTGTCCTTTATTACTGACACATGGATGTGAATAGGGCAGGTTCCAAGTAGTTTTAAGGTACCCCTTTCCCAATTTCTCGTACATGCCAGCCTGTATATATTTTTGGCAGTATTGAAACCTGAAGGTTGAGATTGGAATATTTATGATTCCGTGGATTATCCATTCACTGACAGGTCGTTCTGACATTGTCAACGGTAATCTTTCTAGTTTTTCAATGCTCAAGATTGTATAATCAGCACCCTTCTGCGCCATACCGATTTGTCTATCAGTAAGGTTAAAGATTTGGAATAGTGACGTTGTGTTGATTAAACGCCAAGGCACATAGCCTGAACGCAGATTTTGTAACGTCCAGCCAAGCTGTACAATGGAACGCAATTGTGACTGACCATGTTGTAATAACAGTAAGTCTTGCGATAATATATCGATTGCTGAAGACACAATGCTGTCCAATGAAAATATTCTGGAGGACAGAGTCATTAACCCATTGTCCACTACAGAAAGTGATTTTTCCAAATTAATACGATCAATTTCACGTATTCTCTCTGCTGTTTCAATTTGAGTAACCTTCCAGGCCTCATTGTATGCTGCATATACAGAGGCTGCTATGAAACGCTTTTGACGCTGTTTGCGTGGTCCCAGTATGAAATCACGCAAGTCAGCACCATCAGTAAGTAAAGTTAGGTGTTGCTTAATTTCAGGCAGTGTGGAAGTTTGTAGCCATTGAAGGCATAATTTGCCCACACTGTAGGTTGTTATTATCCCTGGGTGATGTCTTTGGGGATATCTAGGGTCTGGCCTGGTCATTTTGAAACCTTGTGTTTTATTCAGGAATCTATCTTGACAGTTATTTGTATCTGTGGGCCAGATCAACCATTGTTTCCAATCAGGATGTGTTCTGTTTTGGTTAAGTATATGGTTTATGTCTATTTCTTCATCTGTATCAGAGCTATTGCTAAACATTGTTGGCTTTGGAATAGACGGGTTATTTAAATCTTTGATTTTGGCTAAGCCAAGACAGGTGGTTTGTTGAACAGTGTCATTTAAAAATATCATTTGTTCTGGGATCATGCAGGCTCTAAACAAAGCTTCTAAACCCTGTACTTGCCATTCTTTTGTACCCCAAACACTTTTCAAATCAACATTTTTGTCCCAATAATCAAATCCAAAAGTATTCATCTTTTCAAAGAATATATCTGAATATATCAATTTTGTGTTGGTTATCATGGTTTTCATCCCTGTCTTGTTTGACAATTTATAATAAAATGTTTCAGCATTACTAGTGTTAAAACCTTGAAAGTATGAATATTTGTCATAAACGGTTCTAGAGCTCCCTTTTGGAGGTGTAGCACAATGTTCCCATTGATTATAATTTAAAACATTTCTTGGTTGTGCAGATTTATGCAAAAAACTGTTACCATAATGGTTATAGCAATACATACTATCATAATTTGTAGAACCTTGCAAATAATCATGTTTTGTAAATTTAGCAGACATTACTAAGTCAGACATCATATTGTTTATACTTTCAAAGTCCCAATCATCAGCCAATGAGTTTGGTTTTGCAAAGTCACTCAAGGAGATCTTGATTTGGTGTGGATATTTCAGGATCTCGACCGGACCATAAATTTCATAGTCAGTGTTGTCCCAGGCTACCCCACCAGGTATTGGAATTGCTGTGAAGTTGGCTGAAGAAAGTTCTGAAGAAAGTTCTCTTTTCTCGACGTGTGAAGATGTGTGTGGTTTGAGGACCAAGTTGATGTTCTGACTTGCTGTGTCCATTTTAGCATATTTTCCCTCAATGAAGCGTCCCAAAGTAAATACCATGATGAGCCAAAGTATGAGGATAAATGCACCAAAACCCACCCAAAATTCAATCCATGGAGAAACCAGATATGTTTCTTTCAGTTGTTTCAAAAGTTCCTTAGCTTTGTCTTTAAAGGATTTTGATGATGGCTGTGTCTTTTGTTCGCTGAAACCTTCAGAGGAATCATCGAAGTTGATGAAGTAACCAGATGCAGTTCTGTCAATTGTTCCAATTGGTTCAGGATTTTTGTTTCTTGCATTTTCACTTGGAACTTCATTGTAGATTGGTGTGTCTCTGCTAAATGTTTTTATTTGGGTTTTCAGAGGTCTTAGTTCTATTGCATTGTTGCATAGTCCTTGTTGTTCTTCTGTAGGCGTTTCGAATGTGATGAGCCTCTTTGATAGGACCTCTGTACTGGTAGCAAACCTTGGTGTTCTGCTACTTATTGGGAGTCCACTTGGCCTACCGTTTGTTATCGGCCACATGTTGTGGTTTTACCAGGTCGATGGATACAACTCGGTTCTCCTTTTTTCCAGCAAGTGGCGGTAGTACAACTGATCTTGTCCCGTTGACAGACAAGACAGGAACTGCTTTTCTGTAAGAAGGCCCAAATTCCTTCTTTACCGCGATCTTCTCCCTGACTAGATCCCCGACTTTTGGAATCCAGACAGGTCTTGCTGGGACAGGTGGTGATTCTTCAGTGGTTGTTGGCTGTTGTTTCAATTGTATGTTGCTATGGTCTTTTCTTGTTTTGTTTAAGTCCTGCAAAATAGCCAAACGGTCTTTGACATCAAAGGTTTTTTCTATTACCACTTAAGTCTGACTATCAAGGTCAGAGATCAACATCCTAGTTCCGAATAGTAATTCGTACGGACTGAATCCCTTCAGAGAATTTCTTGGCAAGTTATTTAGACTACGTTGGACACTTATTAGATGTTTGACCCACCCAGCTCCCGAACCTAATATCCTTTCTATTATAGATTGCTTTCTGCCTTGGTTTTTTCTTTACACCGTCCCGTACCCTCAGGAAGGAAGTGAGAAGATTCCCGCTGGGCTGTGCTCATTTGGCCATGTTTCCCCCCCCCAGGCTGGATTGCCTGAGTGAATAAAAAAATGGTCGAACGTAGCATGCTCTTAGCGTATATGCCATTTAGACTCGCAAATCTTGTATAACAGTCCGGACGTCAGCCGAGTGCTGTGGATCTACATTATAAGTGGAAACTAGCCTGTATATGTTAATCGCAAGCCATTCTTTTTAGTGGTGATGTTATCTGCCTTGATACGACGAGGTATTAAACTTTTTCTCTCCCCACTGCGATTTCTGTTGCAGTTTGGGCAGTTTTTTACAAACATGGTATGATGTAGGCTCATGCCTGGCCACCAGTACCGTGATTGTAAATCTTCCAGAGAATCTTTCAGTTTATGGTGTCTGAGACCCTCACCCATATGTGCGTCTGCGATTAACAAGTGTCTCCTGTCCATGTTTGGAATCACTCTATCCCCCACTCCAGGGATTCGAGCAAAAGGGACGGAGTTTGCATCTATTATGTATGTATAATTGAGTGGATAGTTGATCGGTAACGCTGAGCAGTCGCCTTTTGATGACGTTTTCACTGCCAGCAATGTTTCGCCGTCAATGTATTTTAATGCACGCTTTTTTCGATCTACGGGAGCCAGTTTAGTGGCTGCCGCTGCGGCTGCTTCAGCCAATGAATTCCCTACAACGTGAACGCCATCACGCTGATGACTCAGTGAGTGAGTCACGTGAGTCTTTGGTAGTTCTTTTTTCAAAAGAGCTACTTGTTCCCAGAGCAGTCTCTGCTTTATTGGTGCATCTGTGTCATCTTTGTAACCGTTCTGAATCCATGTCTGCAAATCGCTGTTATATGATTTGACGCAGTAATATGAATCTGACACTATAAGTGTCGGGAATTCGCGATCCGCATTATCTAGCGCCATTTTCAATGCGATTATTTCAGTTTGTTGTTCTGAATTAGTTTCTACTGAGTGTGATTTTGTTAATAGAGGTTTTAATATACCTCCGCGCCACACTTCTTTTGTAATCTCACATGTGGGGTTGTATGCATGTTCTCCCCAAACGGAGGGTTGAGCATTTCCGTCTGTATAGATTACACAGGCGTAATGTCGTAGAGGCAGAATGTCGATTGGCAGAGGATACGTCTTTTCATATTTTAGATTTTTTAATTCTTCTAGTTCTCAAAAAATTGTCAACCAGGCTATACTTGATAATTCATATCCTTCGTATAGAACTTTTAGATGGGCAATTCTGGATTTTTTGAAGTTGAATTTGTAACCCTCTGCAGCGAACCCAAGTATTATGGTGTTCACTCTTTTCAAGTGAGTCTCCAAGTCATCATCTGTTAAGTAAATGTCATCGACATAAGATAATGCTTCATCATCATATAGTTGTAGTAATTCTGTTACTCTCGCTGAGAATACCCCCGGGCTGTTCTTGTACCCCTGGGCTAACCGACAGAATTGTTTTTGAGTGCCATTTACTGAGAATGCAGTTAAATATCTGCTCTCTGGTGCTATGTTTTGACAAAAGAATCCATTGGAGATGTCCAAGGTTGTTTTGTATTTTTTGCGCACTATGTTATTCATTAGTGCAGCACTGTGTGAGTTTTGCACTGCAAAAGTTTTGCAACATGTGTTAAGGTGTCGGTAATCCAAAACTAGACGGTATGAATTGTCTGGTTTGGAGACCGGAAACAAAGGATTGTTCATTTGTGAGGTGCAAGTTTCAATCACCCCCTGGTATTCTAGCTGGTCTAGTATTTCATTTACCTGTTTTTTAGCTTCTTGCTTAATTGGGTACTGCCTTTGTGCAGTTGGTTGTGATTTTAACTGGATTTTGTGAGGAGGAGAATCCTCATCCCATCCTACATGATTTTTATATAAAGCAGGTGCTAAGGCCACTGCCCACTTTCTAGCAAGTGTATATTTTTTATGAATCGGGATTTGATTCGAGAAGGCAGGCATAATTACTTCTTCGCCATGAGGGCACTCCCTGACAAACTCTGGTGGCCAGTCTTTCTCAGCTAGAAGGATGTCATAGCCCTTGGAGAGGTTATCCCAAAATAGTCCCCTTATTTTCCTAGTCTTATCTCCCTCTATACGTAATGTTATCTTGTATATCTTGTGGGGCTTGCTAACTCTGGTATCTGCAGTTTCCACTTGAAGGTATTCATTCGTGTCCACTGTCTCCAGATGATTCATAAGGACTTTGCGAGCTATGCTCACCTCTGCTGCGCTGTCTAGCATTGTCTGAGCCCACTCTCCGTTTTTCAGTTGTGTCCTCAGTATTCTCGGCATTGTTAACTACCTTGATACTGGCTACCTTCTTTTTTGGAAATTGTAATTTCTTTTTCAGTTGAGCAGGTTCCTTGTCTTTGGACTTGGCGTGCTCTTCTGATCGTCCTCTTCTTTCCGATTTCTGCGAGGAATTCTGAAAAGATTGAGAGGGACGTGTATCAATGTCTTGATATCTATCAGGTTTTTTAATATTATCCCTATTTCTAAGGTTATATCTATTCCCAGAGGGGTCACTCTGGGGTGACCTTTGTCTCGGGTTTGGAGATTTCTCTCTTCGCCTAGGAGACCTTCCTCTGGACTGGAATTTCTTTTCTTTAGGATTGGATTGTTTGTTTCCATCCCAGTTCTTTTTTGGTGAATTATTATTATTGTTAGAAAACATTTTTTCTGGACTTGTAGTCAGTTGCGGTTTTACTGGTATTCCACCTAGACTATCTCTGCCTAGTTCTTCATAGGATTTTTCTATGATTCTGGCAATTTCAGCTGGTTGGTCTGCTATATCTGTCTCTTTTAACCTCTGGCGGATCGCCACGTTCGCTGCTTCACCTTTTATGTTGGCTAGTAATATAGCCGAGACCTGCTTGAAGTCTTTCAGTAATTTCATACCAAGAGTTAAAGCAGGTTCTGGACCGTATTCATCTTGAATTTGTTTTAGCACATCTGGTATCACCGAAATGGATGGAACACCGTGCGTTTTTGTATAGATGGAAGCAAAGACTGTACCCCAAGTGTCACAGTCCTCTATGTGTGGTGCGATTCCCATTGGGAGACATATAGTCAGAATCCTATGTTTTTCTAATGGGGTGGTGTCAGGAAACACCGCCTCTATTTGGGTTATTTTCTGTGCCAACCAGAATGGTATTTGTTCCCGTTTAGCTGGAACTTTCCCTAGGCAGGATTGGATGTTCTGTGGTGTAATTTTATTTGTGTTCCCCTGGTGTGGGGTCAGCTGTGGTAGTTTAATCGCTGGCTGAATTGTTGAAGTCCGCATTACATACTGAACTAATTGTCTATGAATTTTTAGTAATTGTTTCAGCTGTGTTAATAATTCAGCTGCAGGCATCCTATCGATGTCTGGATGTGGTGTGTATCCGGCTAGGACCGGCCACGTTGCTCCTGGTCTTCCTAAAGGACCGAGCCTTGTAATGTGATTGTTATGTATTAGGGCGCCATCAAATAAGAGCAAATGCTCTTGGAATTTGAGTGGTACTTCCACCTCCTCGAAAGGAGTGTAAATGTCAGGAGGTTCCTCTACTTTGTAATAGTGGAAGTACTTTGTTACAGCATTTGCTGCTGGAAAATGTATCCATGTATAGTATACCTCTGTCTGCCGATATTCGTGTGCCTCAATTACGAATATGACTGTGCCACCTCTAGGTGTCAGTCCATTTTCTATAAGTTTTAAGGTTATAGATCTCCTTTTGGCGACCTGGATGAGTATTATATCCGGGTCTGCTGTTTGCATGGTAGCATCAGCATCTGCTATTTCAGTAGCTAATCTAATTGCTTCTCTTTCTTCATCACTGTCTCCCATTTTACAGACAGGATGGTATTATGTTTATTTGCAGATCAGGTTTCTTTATGGAAACAGAGATTAGATGCACAATATTTTGGAACTGTTTATCCTTCAACGTTGACTTGACCAAAAACCATACATAGGAGTTCCCTCCTGCGAGGTTTTGGAGGATATAACCTTTCACCCACTCCAGACGTCTTTGGAGTATTTGGGAAAAGGGGTCTGAGTGAGAAAGCACGACTGAGTTACTCTAAATGTCTTACGTTAGTTTTATCGCCCTTTCCAAACGCGTTGGGCGCCATGTAGTGTAGCTCCTATTTTCCCAATAGGCTCTGCGCATTGGAATAGTACCTACAGCAGTAAAGGCCTAGGCCAGACGTTAACTAGGTCTACTACTGTCGATACTAGACTTAATTTTTGGGTTTGCCAGCTAAGCTCAGAGTTCGCTAGAAACTTTCTCGAATGTTCAAGGAAGGATTAACTCCCCTGATTAGACAAGAAGGGATTTAGTTTCTGACAACCATAGAACATGACAACTTTGCTCTCCCCTAATCAAGAGTCAATCTCAAGAGTCGTGTGAGCACAAGGCAATTATTTTACTCAGTCAGTACGTGCATTCTTAGTCTCATCAGAATGTAGAGAAAAGGAAGAGACGGGCGTGTTCAATAAAAAGGTGTTATTTATTGATCAGTCTCTTTTCTCATACATGAGAAATGGATCGATATTATTGCAATACTTATAGTTAAGTAAAGTGCATACATTAAAAGCAATAGTATAAAATAATACTGTAAAAACATTGATATGGTTTCTGAGCCATATGATGTTTTAAAATGATTAAAATATATTTACATACACATATATATTTGACTAAACGCACTCAACTGGTGTTTCTAAATACGCCTACCCCGTGTACCTGACCTAAGTCTAATGCGTGGGCGGGAATAGAAAGTTACAGTTTAAGTTAAGTTTGTTTTTGCCAAGTGAATAACTAAAGAATTCTCTGTGAGGGGTTATTCAGTTCTGTACCTGGAAGTTAGGATGAATGAGGAATGGTATCTCTTTCTCTGCTCTCGATATTCCAGGCTGCCTGCGAGGGCTGCCCAGAAGCGCCGGTGCTGGGTCTCTCGGCTTGAGATAGCAGCGCGTCTCTCAGCACGTCAGGAAGGCGGGGCTGCTGCCAGCGGGGTCTGCTTCTGCTCTCGGCTTCGCAAGTATGGTTGCTCCGTCTTGTCACCACGCGTGTGTTTGCATAGGGCAAGGTCGGCAATATTTATACCTTAAAGGTGCCGGGATTGACGTAAGGATGGACATAGGTACGTCAATAAAGATGTCATACGACTTGCTCGTTAGCACATTCTTTACTAAAGTTCTCTGTGAAATCAAAACAATGGCCGCACGGATTATCCAGGTTGTCATAGGTTTGATTTGTTATGAGAACGTCGTATGCCTTATCAGGGGCTGGAGGAATGTCGCTTGTCTAATTAGATCTCAAGCGTTATGACCTAATCAGATAACACGTTCCTGTGCCGTAGTGTGACTGCGTCAGATAACGGTATCTGCATCATGGGGGATTTCTTGCCTCATGGGCTGACTGTTAGTTAACTAGATAGTTAGTTTAACCAGAATAGGGTCTGGAATAGGGGGATCGATTCAGAACCTATAGAAATACACGACAAATGTTTACCTCCATTGCATTGATATTGAGGTGTGAGGCTTCAGAGCTCCCATCGTGTGTGTGTGTGTGTGTGTGTGTCTGTCTGTCTGTCTGGCCATCCAGCCTACTTGAAAAGATGTGGTACTTCCTGACACTATAGGGTATGATGGGATCTTCTGCATCCGTTCAGGTTTTATGTCTAAGGACCTAATTTAATCTGAGCTTCACTGCCTAGCTCTGAATGTCGGGGACATCAGTTTCCTCTTCCTTTAATGGAGCAGAGAAAGTGGGCTCTTGCCAGTCACACGTTCAGGCAGGGCCAGGCTCTAACTCATGCTGCTGTCCCATCTTCTGTCTTTACAGCAGTGCTTTCTTCTTTCTCTGCAGGTTATTTCCCCGGCCAGAGTCTGTGGGGTGAGTGCTGAGTCCGAGACCGTGAAGAGCGTTCGTCTGGCTGTCGCCAACAAGGACTTCACCTTCAAGGCTGGGCAATGGTAAGATGGCTGGGCACTGTCTTCAGGAGGACAGTGCAGAAAGATGTGGATGCATACATTCCCAGCAGATGCTCGTATTCAAGGCTGTTTTGATGCCTGTACTGGGAAAGGTGCTGTAACATTTCAACCTACTGTCTCCAAATGGAATGAGGTTCCATCTTTCCCACACTCTGTCTACAGGCTGTTGCTATCCCGAGCCTCTAAGTATTCCCCTGACCCCATGGGAGGATGAATTCAATTTAAAATGCAACATGTCACTCTATCAACAATCCAATGTAACCAAGCTTCTTCTCCAAGGGATCCTCGTTAAATTAATGCTCCAAAACAGTGAATTGTCCAGCACACTTGAGGGACCCCGGAGAAATGAAACCTATATATAATTGTTTATATAGGTTTGTCGAATGTGTGGCTGTAGATGTATATTCTATGCATACTCGTTAGACTTAGATGTTTGCAGGTAGTTTTTCGAGTCACGGAGTGCTCTGTGAGTTCTCCCTTAGTGCACAATGCGCATGAGCAACGACTCCTAGTTAGATTGCCTTTCACATGAAGCACTGGGATGCCCCTGGGTAGCCATGCGCTATACAAGTGTGTATTCATTCATTCACTCATCTAACATTGAGTTCGACATGCTCTGAGGGGGATCGGAGTTTTCAGAGTGTTCTGTAAATTCCTTCGAGCCCCATGGACATACGTGACCCTGACGATTCAGAGAAGAAGTCCACGTATGTTGACTTCCATGGTGTTTCTTCAGTGGACACCCTCTGAAGACCGATCAGCAGTCCTCCTGCCCCTCCACCCTATGTCCCCACTTCCTTTGTAGGGACCGTGTGCCCTCCCATTGATTTTCGATGCGTAAGGAAGAGGCTTTGGTGGTATTGCAAAATACACCAACAGTTGTCCTCTGAGATCCCCCAACATCTTCGGCAAACTGGATCCCTTCGGTGTGACGTAGGTGAACAGGCTGGTCCTTTCAGAATTTCTACAACCCAGGCCACATCCAGTCCCGAGACACTCTCCTCAAGTGCCTCCGAGCACGAAAAGAAAGAGGACATCAAGCCAGCACTGAAGAACAGCAATCCACAAACGAAGACCACGCCCAGGATTGTAAGTTTGTCACTTTACTTCAAACCCTCACCCCAGAGTTCTCGTGCCAAGTCAACGCACCGCTCAAGCGGGAGTCTGCATCGAGCCCCAAGCACAGACATAAGAGCCTGCTGCCTTCTGGGCCTCCACTGCCCTCGGGTTCCAGTCTGCGTCAAGAGGAGGATTCAGAACTGAAGAAAGATCCACCCGGGGCGTTGACCCTCACCAGCTGCCAAGCCCTCAAGGGTTCCAAAGAGCCTCACCTGCATCTGAAGCTGGTGCCAAAGGCACCACAGAAGCCTGTCCGACAGCCCTCCTCCACTCCAAAGGCCCCGTCGACGTTGAAAGCATTGCTGACCGCTGGATCCAAGAAATCCTGCAGAGATTCCAAGAAGAGCTCAATAACGACGGGCATAAACGCCTCTTCATCCATCCCATCACCAGGGAAATCTCTGCAAAACCACCTCCACTGAAGTCAACAGAGACTCCACCTCACAAATGGAGGCTTACCTTCGAGGAAGAATTCATCTCGGAGGCCTCCTCAGAAGCGGCACTGAAGAGACATTTAGACCAGGACACTAATCCACACCCTCTGTTCTACCTCCGTCTCCAGCACCCACCTCCTCCACCCCTGCCACCACCTCCACCCCTCAACTTCCATGCTCGCATATATACACTCTGCCTCCACTAGTGTAACTTGAGGGATCCCCATTCACTTTTTCTGATCCAGGCAGTCCCACCAACTCTACTGATCCTTATGACCAGCCCTTAGATCTGGGGCGCACAAACGACCACTTTGACGACCCAGAACTGGAACACTTCCCTCTAAAGGCACCCGCGCCCGACGTTACCACGGCCTACCCTGAGGTCATCCGGTGGACTGCCACCTTCCACAAAGCGGACGTGCATGTTGTCAGCGAGGTAGAAGACTTCCTTGTAGGGATGCTCTCAACTCAGAGTTTTTGGTGCAGTTTCTCCAGATGCCGAAGGGCACGCTTAAATCCACCCCGACCTTGAAGGAGCCAGTAAAGGTGAGGGTAGTAACACCCAGGGCGGAGAAGAAGTTCAAGCCCTCGTCCAGCGACTCTATTTACATCAAGGGCCAGGTCCCCCGATTCCCTAGTGGTTCCTACTGCCAGCAGAAGGACCTCTGCTCAAGCTGCAGGTGAAGTCCCATCACCTGAGAAGGAGAACAAAAAAGACCGGTGCAGTGGGCAAGAGGGTGGTGGTAAAGGCAGTAACCCACTTGCGTATAGATAAGTCTGCCAGGCATCTCTCCCTCTACGACAGGTCCCAGTGGGAAGAGATACAAAAGCTTATAAAGTACCTTCCTTAGGAATTTAGGAAAAAAGGTGGAGGAATTAGTGTCCAAGGACAAGCCTATCTTGAACAGCAAAATGTGTTGTGACCCCAATGCCGCTCATTGTGGCATTAATACTGGCTTTCTTCTCAGATGTCATGCCTGGCTCCGAAACTCGCTTTTTAATCTGGGGTACAGCAGCAACTCTTCAACCTCCTATTTGATGCGAAAGACCTCTACGGGTCGCAGGTTGATGACATGCTGGAGAAAATCAAGAAGGACACAGAGGATGCAAAATCTGTGGGTGCCCTACAAACTTCAGCTGCCAGGGGCTGCTTTAACCCCTTGGACGTGGGGGGTAATTCCCCCGCTGTGCTGGGGGCGGGGGGGTGCCCACAGCGCCCCGGTGCTCATGACGAGCTCAGCTCGTCATGCAGCACGGTGGTGCTGAGCTCGTCATGACCACGCCCGTTTCTTTAGAACGCTCAGCACAGCAGGGGAATTATCCCCGCGTGTGAGCGCCGGGCGGCTCATGACGAGCTCAGCTCGTCATAAGCACAGCGCAACCGTGGCTCATGACGAGCTGAGCTCGTCATGACCATGGGAGGGGTTCCGAAACAACAGCTCAGGGGAGGAGCCATGCCGACTTTTCCCCGATCAGTCACAGTCTTACCATAGACATGAGCAGTCCTTTCACCGGCAGCCCGGAAGGGGTTACACCAAGGGCGCCTACAGAGGTAATAAAGGATAGGGGTGGCTACTGTCAAGGGGATTCCATCTCCAGCCAGTGATTTGCCCCGCTTCCTTCTGATTGCACGTCCCCTGTCAGGGGAGATACAAGATTTCTTCTCGCACTGGGAGGAAATCGGATCATATTAGTGGGTTTTGGTGGCGATTCACCACGGCTAATCCCTACCCCTCACAACATCCCACTCCGCGCACACATCCTCCGCAGAGAACATTTGTACTTCCTAGAGCAAGTGCTCCATCAGAAAGGGGCAATGGAGAGAGCTCCTTTTCTATGCCAGTGTGTTCCTGAGGAGGAAATTCTGAGTGCCAATGTGTTGAGTAACAGTAAACCTGTGTTATTGGCACCAAGATACCCCTAGACTTGAACGTGTGTTGCACAAACACACATTATGTTGGGTTATGTAAATACTTGGAGTGTAGCAGCAGTTCAGTGTGAGTTGACAGAGTGCAGTTGCAAGTGTGTGTTGGGTGCTTCAGGCTGGAAGATGCAGAAGCCATTGATGTCCATGTGCTTGGGGGGAGGTGTGGTGTTCTGAGCTGCAGGCATCTCACACTAACATTTCTCTACCGAACATGAGTGGGGCGTTGATTATGGCTGGAAGGAGGAAGTGTGGGCGCGTAAAGCTGCATGTGATGGTGAGTTCTGAGTGATGTGTTGTTGTACATGTGGCTTTCCTTGTTAGAAGGGTTCTGGGCTGAGCTCTTCCTGTAGCAGTGGAGTGCACATAATACATGTTGGGGTGTGTTTGTGTTGAAAGGTATGTCTACAGTCCAGGGTGCCTGAGTCGCCTCGTCTTTGGTGGAGAGCTGGTGATGTAAGCAGGAGGGACCAATCATTGCAGGTCAGGGGTAAGAATGATGTAAGTAAGTGTGCATGTTTGTTGGTTTGTGTTTACTTGTTGTGTTTCCTGCGGCACTTGTACCCTGGATGGAACTCTGCACCTTTTTTCATGGTTTTCTGTCTGTGGGACAAAGTGCTTGTTATTTAGTGAGAATGAAATCTTGACCTTCGAAGCCATCCAGTGTATGTGACATGAAGCCCAGCTTCAGTCCTCTTTGGTTGCCTTGGGTTGCGTATGTTGTGCATAGCCGGCAGGTTGTTTGTGCCACTTTGCGTCACAGTGGGTGCCCTGCATTCAGTTCAAGTAGAAAAGCCAGCGGCTTGCTGTGCGCCTCTTTGTCCTTGGCCATTCGTTCATTGTAAAACATTTGTTAACTGGAAGTTGTGTTTTCAGAGCTCTTGGGAGTCCATTTTTCATACCCGAGCAGCTCCTACAGTGCAGGTTAGTTCTTCCAATTCTAGTGGTTCTAATGTTGAATATTTTAATGGGGTGAAGAGGACAAAAGGCCATCTGAGTTATAAAAAAAAACCCTCTGTCTTGTGTGGTCCCTGTCAGAGAGGGTCTTGCATTCCCTAACTACCCCAGTGACTCCTTGGTGGGGACTGTCTCTCCTGTGGACCCCTTGTCGCCCTTGCACTGGTGCTCTACACTCCAGAGTGTCCCTGTTTCTCTTGGAGGGCTCCCCTCATTCCATCGCCTCGCCTCTCACTCACAAGAGCTGGTCGTCACTCAAATGCTTGCACTTCTCATAGAGTGAATGTTTGTTTTGTTTTCCTGTAGGATAGACTTGTTCATTCCTGGTGTCCCAAAAGTGGGCGGATTTTCCATTTGCTCCAGCCCGGGGATGCTGAAGAGAGAAGGGGTGCTGGAGCTTGCAGTAAAGTATAGCGTGCACCCCCCAGCGCATTGGATACACACGCAGGTAATAATAAAAATGGCGCCGATTCTGCCCCTGAGCCACAGATGAAGTGCATCTGTCCCCCCTGCACTATCAGCAGAGCCTCTGTCTCTTGTGGGTGCTGCTTCTAGGGTGTTTACCCCTGTTACTCCTGACTTCAGTGTGTCTGCCCCGCTACGCCTCTGACCAGACTGTCTGCCCCTCCTCACCCCCCATGCACCCGACTGTTGTATCTGACCACTCTGAGCCCTGCAAGGCAGTGCGCATGCCCCATCTGAGTCTACCCAGCAGCACCTCTGTCCTCTCCAAGCCCTCACTGCTGTACATCTGCACCTTTAGGGGCATGTTTAGATGCTCCTGCCTCCTCTGTCACCTGATCTTGTCAGGGGTGCCTACCCCTCCAGGAACTGACAAGAGTGTATCCACCTCTGGGCCCTGCTGCAGCGCGTCAGCCACATCTGGGGCCTGACCACAGAGTACCTGCCCTCTCATGCCCCTAACCACAGTGTGTCTGCTGCCTGTGGCTGGAGTACCGGCACCCTCTGGCCCTTGACTAGTGTCTGCCTCCTGTCCCCTGATTAGAGTATCTGCCCACCTCCAGGCTCTGAATGCAGCACGTCTGCTCCATCCAGGGCTTGACTGCAGTGTGTCTGCTCCCTCAAACCTCTGACTGCAGCGCGTCTGCTCCCTCAAACCACCTGATTGCAGCGCGTCTGCTCCCTCAAACCTCTGACTGCAGCGCGTCTGCTCCCTCAAACCCCCTGACTGCAGCCCGTCTGCTCCCTCAAACCTCTGACTGCAGCGCGTCTGCTCCCTCAAACCCCCTGAGTGCAGTGTGTCTGCTCCCTCAAACCTCTGACTGCAGAACGTCTGCTCCCTCAAACCCCCTGACTGCAGCACGTCTGCTCCCTCAAACCCCCTGACTGCAGTGTGTCTGCTCCCTCAAACCCCCTGACTGCAGTGTGTCTGCTCCCTCAAACCCCCTGACTGCAGTGTGTCTGCTCCCTCAAACCTATGACCGCAGTGTTTCTGCCCCCCCACCACCCTCAACCTCCTGGGCCCTGATAGAACATCTTCTCCTTCTGACACTGTCTACGGTGTCGGCTTCCTCAAACCCCTGTCTCCAGTGCAACTTCCCCTCTGGTCCCTGACTGCCGTGCAACTGCTCCTTCAAACCTGAGAGCAGCACTTCTGCTGCCTCTAACCCCTGTTTCCAGTGCCTCCCCCCCCCCCCTTCTGGACCCTGACTGCAGTGCGTCTGCTCCCTCAAACCTCTGACTGCAGAACGTCTGCTCCCTCAAACCTCTGACTGCAGAACGTCTGCTCCCTCAAACCTCTGACTGCAGCACGTCTGCTCCCTCAAACCCCCTGACTGCAGTGTGTCTGCTCCCTCAAACCTATGACAGCAGTGTGTCTGCTCCCTCAAACCCCCTGACTGCAGTGTCTCTGCTCCCTCAAACCACCTGACTGCAGCGCGTCGGCTCTCTCAAACCGCTGACTGCAGTGTGTCTGCCCCCCCACCACCCTCAACCTACTGGGCCCTGATAGAACATCTTCTCCATCTGACACTGTCTATGGTGTCTGCTTCCTCAAACCCCTGTCTCCAGTGCAACTTCCCCTCTGGTCCCTGACCACCTCACTGCAGCGCGTCTGCTCCCTCAAGCCCCTGACTGTAGTGTATCTGCTCCCTCAAGCCCCTGACTGTAGTGTGTCTGCTCCCTCAAACCTCTGACTGCAGTGCGCCTGCTCCCTCAAACCACCTGACTGCATGTCTGCTCCCTCAAATCACCTGACTGCAGCACATCTGCTCCCTCAAACCCCCTGACTGCAGCGCGTCTGCTCCCTCAAACCCCCTGACTGCAGCGCGTCTGCTCCCTCAAACCCCCTGACTGCAGCGCGTCTGCTCCCTCAAACCCCCTGACTGCAGCGCGTCTGCTCCCTCAAACCCCCTGACTGCAGCGCGTCTGCTCCCTCAAACCCCCTGACTGCAGCGCGTCTGCTCCCTCAAACCCCCTGACTGCAGCGCGTCTGCTCCCTCAAACCACCTGACTACAGCGCGTCTGCTCCCTCAAACCCCCTGACTGCAGCGCGTCTGCTCCCTCAAACCTCTGACTGCAGTGCGTCTGCTCCCTCAAACCACCTGACTGCAGCACGTCTGCTCCCTCAAACCCCCTGACTGCTTCGCGTCTGCTCCCTCAAACCCCCTGACTGCTTCGCGTCTGCTCCCTCAAACCCCCTGACTGCTTCGCGTCTGCTCCCTCAAACCCCCTGACTGCAGCGCGTCGGCTCTCTCAAACCTCTGACTGCAGTGTGTCTGCCCCCCCCCCCCCCACCACCCTCAACCTCCTGGGCCCTGATAGAACATCTTCTCCATCTGACACTGTCTAGGGTGACGGCTTCCTCAAACCCCTGTCTCCAGTGCAACTTCCCCTCTGGTCCCTGACCACCTCACTGCAGCGCGTCTGCTCCCTCAAGCCCCTGACTGTAGTGTGTCTACCCCCCCTTCCCGGGCCCTAATAGAGTATCTGCTCTTTTGACTCCTGTCTAGAGTGTCTGCTTCCTCAAACCCCTGACTGCATTGTGTCTGCCCCCCCACAACCTCCTGGCCGCTGATGGAACACCTGCACCTTCTGACACTGACTAGGAAGTCTGCTTCCTCAAACCCCTGTCGCCAGTGCATCTCCCCCCTCTGGCCCCTGACTGCAGTGCAGATGCTCCCTCAAACCCCTGACTGCAGTGTGTCTGCTTCCTCAAACCCCTGTCTCCGGTGCATCACCCCCCTCTGGTCCCTGACTGCATGGTGTGTGCTCCCTCAAACCTCTGACTGCAGCGCGTCTGCTCCCTCAAACCTCTGACTGCAGCGCGTCTGCTCCCTCAAACCTCTGACTGCAGCGCGTCTGCTCCCTCAAACCCCCTGACTGCAGCACGTCTGCTCCCTCAAACCTCTGACTGCAGCGCGTCTGCTCCCTCAAACCTCTGACTGCAGTGCGTCTGCTCCCTCAAACCTCTGAATGCAGCGTGTCTGCTCCCTCAAACCACCTCACTGCAGCACGTCGGCTCCCTCAAACCTCTGACTGCAGTGTGTCTGGCCCCCCACCACCCTCAACCTCCTGGGCCCTGATAGAACATCTTCTCCTTCTGACACTGTCTAGGGTGTCTGCTTCCTCAAACCCCTGTCTCCAGTGCCTCTCCACCCCCCCTTCTGGTCCCTGACTGCAGTGCGTCTGCTCCCTCGAACCTCTGACTGCAGTGCATCTGCTGGCTCAAATCCCTGACTGCAGCGCATCTGCTCCCTCAAACCCCTGACTGCGGCGCATCTGCTCCCTCAAACCCCTGACTGCGGCGCGTCTGCTGCCTCAAACCCCTGACTGCAGTGCGTCTGCTGTCTCAAACCCCTGACTGCAGTGCATCTGCTCCCTCAAACCCCTGACTGCAGTGCGCCTGCTCCCTCAAACCCCTGACTGCAGTGCGCCTGCTCCCTGAAACCCCTGACTGTAGTGCGTCTGCTCCCTCAAACCCCTGACTGCAGCACATCTGCTCCCTCAGACCACCGCACTGCAGCGCGTCTGCTCCCTCAAACCCCTGACTGCAGTGCGCCTGCTGCCTCAAACCCCTGACTGTAGTGGATCTGCTGCCTCAAACCCCTGACTGTAGTGGATCTGCTCCCTCAAACCCCTGACTGTAGTGGATCTGCTCCCTCAAACCCCTGACTGTAGTTGATCTGCTCCCTCAAACCCCTGACTGCAGTACATCTGCTCCCTCAAACCCCTGACTGCAGTGCATCTGCTCCCTCAAACCCCTGACTGCAGTGCATCTGCTCCCTCAAACCCCTGACTGCAGTGCGTCTGCTCCCTCAAACCCCTGACTGCGTCTGCTCCCTCAAACCCCTGACTGCAGTGCGCCTCCTCCCTCAAACCCCTGACTGCAGTGCGCCTGCTCCCTCAAACCCCTGACTGCGTCTGCTGCCTCAAACCCCTGACTGCATTGCGCCTGCTCCCTCAAACCCCTGACTGCATTGCGCCTGCTCCCTCAAACCCCTGACTGCAGTGCGCCTGCTCCCTCAAATCCCTGACTGCGCCTGCTCCCTCAAATCCCTGACTGCAGTGCGCCTGCTCCCTCAAATCCCTGACTGCAGTGCGCCTGCTCCGTCAAACCCCTGACTGCAGTGCGCCTGCTCCCTCAAACCCCTGACTGCAGTGCATCTTCTCCCTCAAACCCCTGACTGCAGTGCGTCTGCTGCCTCAAACCCCTGACTGCAGTGCGTCTGCTGCCTCCAACCCCTGACTGCAGTGCGTCTGCTCCCTCAAACCCCTGACTGCAGTGCGTCTGCTGCCTCAAACCCCTGACTGCAGTGCGCCTGCTGCCTCAAACCCCTGACTGCAGTGCGCCTGCTGCCTCAAACCCCTGACTGCAGTGCGCCTGCTGCCTCAAACCCCTGACTGCAGTGCGCCTGCTCCCTCAAACCCCTGACTGCAGTGCGCCTGCTCCCTCAAACCCCTGACTGCAGTGCGCCTGCTGCCTCAAACCCCCGACTGCAGTGCGCCTGCTGCCTCAAACCCCTGACTGCAGTGCGCCTGCTGCCTCAAACCCCTGACTGCAGTGCATCTGCTCCCTCAAACCCCTGACTGCAGTGCGCCTGCTCCCTCAAACCCCTGACTGCGGCGCATCTGCTCCCTCAAACCCCTGACTGCGGCGCGTCTGCTGCCTCACACCCCTGACTGCAGTGCGCCTGCTGCCTCAAACCCCTGACTGCAGTGCATCTGCTGCCTCAAACCCCTGACTGCAGTGCGCCTGCTGCCTCAAACCCCTGACTGCAGTGCGCCTGCTGCCTCAAACCCCTGACTGCAGTGCATCTGCTGCCTCAAACCCCTGACTGCGGCGCGTCTGCTGCCTCACACCCCTGACTGCAGTGCGCCTGCTGCCTCAAACCCCTGACTGCAGTGCATCTGCTGCCTCAAACCCCTGACTGCAGTGCGCCTGCTGCCTCACACCCCTGACTGCAGTGCGCCTGCTGCCTCACACCCCTGACTGCAGTGCGCCTGCTGCCTCAAACCCCTGACTGCAGTGCATCTGCTGCCTCAAACCCCTGACTGCAGTGCGCCTGCTGCCTCAAACCCCTGACTGCAGTGCGCCTGCTGCCTCACACCCCTGACTGCAGTGCGCCTGCTGCCTCAAACCCCTGACTGCAGTGCATCTGCTGCCTCAAACCCCTGACTGCAGTGCATCTGCTGCCTCAAACCCCTGACTGCAGTGTGTCTGCTCCCTCAAACCACCTGACTGCAGTGCATCTGCTGCCTCAAACCCCTGACTGCAGTGCGCCTGCTCCCTCAAACCCCTGACTGCAGTGCGCCTGCTGCCTCAAACCCCTGACTGCAGTGCATCTGCTGCCTCAAACCCCTGACTGCAGTGCGCCTGCTGCCTCAAACCCCTGACTGCAGTGCATCTGCTGCCTCAAACCCCTGACTGCAGTGCGCCTGCTGCCTCAAACCCCTGACTGCAGTGCATCTGCTGCCTCAAACCCCTGACTGCAGTGCATCTGCTGCCTCAAACCCCTGACTGCAGTGTGTCTGCTCCCTCAAACCACTGACTGCAGTGCATCTGCTGTCTCAAACCCCTGACTGCAGTGCGCCTGCTCCCTCAAACCCCTGACTGCAGTGCGCCTGCTGCCTCAAACCCCTGACTGCAGTGCGCCTGCTGCCTCACACCCCTGACTGCAGTGCGCCTGCTGCCTCAAACCCCTGACTGCAGTGCATCTGCTGCCTCAAACCCCTGACTGCAGTGCATCTGCTCCCTCAAACCCCCTGACTGCAGTGCGCCTGCTGCCTCAAACCCCTGACTGCAGTGCATCTGCTGCCTCAAACCCCTGACTGCAGTGCGCCTGCTGCCTCAAACCCCTGACTGCAGTGCGCCTGCTCCCTCAAACCCCTGACTGCAGTGCGTCTGCTGCCTCAAACCCCTGACTGCAGTGCGCCTGCTCCCTCAAACCCCTGACTGCGGCGCGTCTGCTGCCTCACACCCCTGACTGCAGTGCGCCTGCTGCCTCAAACCCCTGACTGCAGTGCGCCTGCTGCCTCAAACCCCTGACTGCAGTGCGCCTGCTGCCTCACACCCCTGACTGCAGTGCGCCTGCTGCCTCAAACCCCTGACTGCAGTGCGCCTGCTGCCTCACACCCCTGACTGCAGTGCGCCTGCTGCCTCAAACCCCTGACTGCAGTGCATCTGCTGCCTCAAACCCCTGACTGCAGTGCATCTGCTCCCTCAAACCCCCTGACTGCAGTGCGCCTGCTGCCTCAAACCCCTGACTGCAGTGCATCTGCTGCCTCAAACCCCTGACTGCAGTGCGCCTGCTGCCTCAAACCCCTGACTGCAGTGCGCCTGCTCCCTCAAACCCCTGACTGCAGTGCGTCTGCTGCCTCAAACCCCTGACTGCAGTGCGCCTGCTCCCTCAAACCCCTGACTGCGGCGCGTCTGCTGCCTCACACCCCTGACTGCAGTGCGCCTGCTGCCTCAAACCCCTGACTGCAGTGCGTCTGCTGCCTGAAACCCCTGACTGCAGTGCGTCTGCTGCCTGAAACCCCTGACTGCAGTGCGTCTTCCCTCTCTAGACCCTGAATGCAGTTCTTCTCTGACCTTAGAGCGTCCTCTCTGCCTCTGGAACACTTCAATTTCACACATTTCTTCACCAAACCAGCACACTTCATGTATGAATATAAATCATTTATAGAACACATAGAAAATGTATGTCAATTTTTATGCAAATTCGTCATTATTGAACATCATAAATCTACTTTGTTACAGTCACCTTCACATATACATGTACTAAAGGTAAAAAACATGCTCCTGCTGTAGCTGTGCTGAGGCAATCAAAGCGACACCGCAGTCTGTGGTATGGTACTCCAGTAGGATTGCTATACAAACACAAGCACACAACACAAGTCCCCATCATGGATCTGATCCAGAGGGCAGGAGACTTGGAAAGTAGGTCTGCTCACATCGGATAGGTTGCTTTGTGGAATACTGTCAGCATAGTGGAAAAGCTCTCTATTCTCTCATCTTGGCCTCTGACCTTTCTTTTCATGGCCTCTGCTCTCTCATACTTACATTTGCCCTTCTGCACTGGGTTGTGAGGTCCAGTTTCTGCTCTCTTGCTCCTTGGCCTTTGCTCACTTTGCCCCTGACCTTTGCTATCTTGGCCCCTGACCTTTGCTATCTTGGCCCCTGACCTTTGCTATCTTGGCCCCTGACCTTTGCTATCTTGGCCCCTGACCTTTGCTCACTTTGCCCCTGACCTTTGCTCACTTTGCCCCTGACCTTTGCTCACTTTGCCCCTGACCTTTGCTCACTTTGCCCCTGACCTTTGCTCACTTTGCCCCTGACCTTTGCTCTCTTGGCCTCTGACCTTTGCTCTCTTGGCCTCTGACCTTTGCTCTCTTGGCCTCTGACCTTTGCTCTCTTGGCCCCTGACCTTTGCTCTCTTGGCCCCTGACCTTTGCTCTCTTGGCCCCTGACCTTTGCTCTCTTGGCCCCTGACCTTTGCTCTCTTGGCCCCTGACCTTTGCTCTCTTGGCCCCTGACCTTTGCTCTCTTGGCCCCTGACCTTTGCTCTCTTGGCCCCTGACCTTTGCTCTCTTGGCCCCCTGACCTTTGCTCTCTTGGCCCCTGACCTTTGCTGACTTGGCCCCTGACCTTTGCTGACTTGGCCCCTGACCTTTGCTGACTTGGCCACTGACCTTTGCTGACTTGGCCACTGACCTTTGCTGACTTGGCCCCTGACCGTTGCTCTCTTGGCCCCTGACCGTTGCTCTCTTGGCCCCTGACCGTTGCTCTCTTGGCCCCTGACCTTTGCTCTCTTGGCCCCTGACCTTTGCTCTCTTGGCCCCTGACCTTTGCTCTCTTGGCCCCTGACCTTTGCTCTCTTGGCCCCTGACCTTTGCTCTCTTGGCCCCTGACCTTTGCTCTCTTGGCCCCTGACCTTTGCTCTCTTGGCCCCTGACCTTTGCTCTCTTGGCCCCTGACTGTTGCTCTCTTGGCCCCTGACCGTTGCTCTCTTGGCCCCTGACCGTTGCTCTCTTGGCCCCTGACCGTTGCTGACTCGGCCCCTGACCTGTGCTCTCTTGGCCCCTGACCTTTGCTCTCTTGGCCCCTGATCTTTGCTGACTTGGCCCCTGACCTTTGCTCTCTCGGCCCTCTCACCGTTGCTCTCTTGGCCCCTGACCTTGGCTCACTTTGCCCCTGACCTTTGCTCACTTTGCCCCTGACCTTTGCTCACTTTGCCCCTGACCTGTGCTCTCTTGGCCCCTGACCTTTGCTCTCTTGGCCCCTGACCTTTGCTCTCTTGGCCCCTGACCTTTGCTCTCTTGGCCCCTGACCGTTGCTCTCTTGGCCCCTGACCGTTGCTGACTCGGCCCCTGACCTGTGCTCTCTTGGCCCCTGACCTTTGCTCTCTTGGCCCCTGATCTTTGCTGACTTGGCCCCTGACCTTTGCTCTCTCGGCCCTCTCACCGTTGCTCTCTTGGCCCCTGACCTTGGCTCACTTTGCCCCTGACCTTTGCTCACTTTGCCCCTGACCTTTGCTCACTTTGCCCCTGACCTGTGCTCTCTTGGCCCCTGACCTTTGCTCTCTTGGCCCCTGACCTTTGCTCTCTTGGCCCCTGACCTTTGCTCTCTTGGCCCCTGACCGTTGCTCTCTTGGCCCCTGACCTTTGCTCACTTGGCCCCTGACCTATGCTCACTTGGCCCCTGACCTGTGCTCTCTTGGCCCCTGACCTGTACTCTCTTGGCCCCTGACCTTTGCTCTCTTGGCCCCTGACCTTTGCTCTCTTGGCCCCTGACCTTTGCTCTCTTGGCCCCTGACCTTTGCTCTCTTGGCCCCTGACCTTTGCTCTCTTGGCCCCTGACCTTTGCTCTCTTGGCCCCCTGACCTTTGCTCTCTTGGCCCCTGACCTTTGCTGACTTGGCCCCTGACCTTTGCTGACTTGGCCCCTGACCTTTGCTGACTTGGCCCCTGACCTTTGCTGACTTGGCCCCTGACCGTTGCTCTCTTGGCCCCTGACCGTTGCTCTCTTGGCCCCTGACCTTTGCTCTCTTGGCCCCTGACCTTTGCTCTCTTGGCCCCTGACCTTTGCTCTCTTGGCCCCTGACCTTTGCTCTCTTGGCCCCTGACCTTTGCTGACTTGGCCCCTGACCTTTGCTGACTTGGCCCCTGACCTTTGCTGACTTGGCCCCTGACCGTTGCTCTCTTGGCCCCTGACTGTTGCTCTCTTGGCCCCTGACTGTTGCTCTCTTGGCCCCTGACCGTTGCTCTCTTGGCCCCTGACCGTTGCTCTCTTGGCCCCTGACCGTTGCTGACTCGGCCCCTGACCTGTGCTCTCTTGGCCCCTGACCTTTGCTCTCTTGGCCCCTGATCTTTGCTGACTTGGCCCCTGACCTTTGCTCTCTCGGCCCTCTCACCGTTGCTCTCTTGGCCCCTGACCTTTGCTCTCTTGGCCCCTGACCTTTGCTCTCTTGGCCCCTGACCTTTGCTCTCTTGGCCCCTGACCTTTGCTCTCTTGGCCCCTGACCTTTGCTCTCTTGGCCCCTGACCGTTGCTCTCTTGGCCCCTGACCGTTGCTCTCTTGGCCCCTGACCTGTGCTCTCTTGGCCCCTGACCTGTGCTCTCTTGGCCCCTGACCTGTGCTCTCTTGGCCCCTGACCTTTGCTCTCTTGGCCCCTGACCGTTGCTCTCTTGGCCCCTGACCGTTGCTCTCTTGGCCCCTGACCGTTGCTCTCTTGGCCCCTGACCGTTGCTCTCTTGGCCCCTGACCGTTGCTCTCTTGGCCCCTGACCTGTGCTCTCTTGGCCCCTGACCTGTGCTGACTTGGCCCCTGACCGTTGCTCTCTTGGCCCCTGACCGTTGCTCTCTTGGCCCCTGACCGTGGCTCTCTTGGCCCCTGACCGTTGCTCTCTTGGCCCCTGACCGTTGCTCTCTTGGCCCCTGACCGTTGCTCTCTTGGCCCCTGACCGTTGCTCTCTTGGCCCCTGACCGTTGCTCTCTTGGCCCCTGACCTGTGCTCTCTCGGCCCCTGACCGTTGCTCTCTCGGGCCCTGACCTGTGCTCTCTCGGCCCCTGACCTGTGCTCTCTTGGCCCCTGACCTGTGCTCTCTTGGCCCCTGACCTGTGCTCTCTTGGCCCCTGACCTTTGCTCTCTTGGCCCCTGACCTTTGCTCTCTTGGCCCCTGACCGTTGCTCTCTTGGCCCCTGACCGTTGCTCTCTTGGCCCCTGACCGTTGCTCTCTTGGCCCCTGACCGTTGCTCTCTTGGCCCCTGACCGTTGCTCTCTTGGCCCCTGACCGTTGCTCTCTTGGCCCCTGACCGTTGCTCTCTTGGCCCCTGACCGTTGCTCTCTTGGGCCCTGACCGTTGCTCTCTTGGCCCCTGACCGTTGCTGACTTGGCCCCTGACCGTTGCTCTCTTGGCCCCTGACCTTTGCTCTCTTGGCCCCTGACCTTTGCTCTCTTGGCCCCTGACCTTTGCTCTCTTGGCCCCTGACCTTTGCTCTCTTGGCCCCTGACCTTTGCTCTCTTGGCCCCTGACCTTTGCTCTCTTGGCCCCTGACCGTTGCTCTCTTGGCCCCTGACCTGTGCTCTCTTGGCCCCTGACCTGTGCTCTCTTGGCCCCTGACCTTTGCTCTCTTGGCCCCTGACCTTTGCTCTCTTGGCCCCTGACCGTTGCTCTCTTGGCCCCTGACCGTTGCTCTCTTGGCCCCTGACCGTTGCTCTCTTGGCCCCTGACCGTTGCTCTCTTGGCCCCTGACCTGTGCTCTCTTGGCCCCTGACCTGTGCTGACTTGGCCCCTGACCGTTGCTCTCTTGGCCCCTGACCGTTGCTCTCTTGGCCCCTGACCGTTGCTCACTTGGCCCCTGACCTTTGCTATCTTGGCCCCTGACCTTTGCTCTCTTGGCCCCTGACCTTTGCTGACTTGGCCCCTGACCGTTGCTCTCTTGGCCCCTGACCGTTGCTCTCTTGGCCCCTGACCGCTGCTCTCTTGACCCCTGACCTTTGCTCTCTTGGCCCCTGACCGTTGCTCTCTTGGCCCCTGACCGTTGCTCTCTTGGCCCCTGACCGTTGCTCTCTTGGCCCCTGACCGTTGCTCTCTTGGCCCCTGACCGTTGCTCTCTTGGCCCCTGACCGTTGCTCTCTTGGCCCCTGACCGTTGCTCTCTTGGCCCCTGACCGTTGCTCTCTTGGCCCCTGACCGTTGCTCTCTTGGCCCCTGACCGTTGCTCTCTTGGCCCCTGACCGTTGCTCTCTTGGCCCCTGACCGTTGCTCTCTTGGCCCCTGACCGTTGCTCTCTTGGCCTCTGACCTTTGCTCTCTTGGCCCCTGACCTTTGCTCTCTTGGCCCCTGACCTTTGCTCACTTTGCCCCTGACCTTTGCTCTCTTGGCCTCTGACCTTTGCTCTCTTGGCCCCTGACCTTTGCTCTCTTGGCCCCTGACCTTTGCTCTCTTGGCCCCTGACCTTTGCTCTCTTTGCCCCTGACCTTTGCTCACTTTGCCCCTGACCTTTGCTCACTTTGCCCCTGACCGTTGCTCTCTTGGCCCCTGACCGTTGTTCTCTCGGCCCCTGACCTTTGCTCTCTTGGCCCCTGACCTTTGCTGACTTGGCCCCTGACCTGTGCTCTCTCGGCCCCTGACCGTTGCTCTCTTGGGCCCTGACCGTTGCTCTCTTGGCCCCTGACCGTTGCTCTCTTTGCCCCTGACCGTTGCTCTCTTGGCCCCTGACCTGTGCTCTCTTTGCCCCTGACCTGTGCTCTCTTTGCCCCTGACCTGTGCTCTCTTGGCCCCTGACCTGTGCTCTCTTGGCCCCTGACCTGTGCTCTCTTGGCCCCTGACCTGTGCTCTCTTGGCCCCTGACCTTTGCTCTCTTGGCCCCTGACCTTTGCTGACTTGGCCCCTGACCTTTGCTGACTTGGCCCCTGACCTGTGCTCTCTCGGCCCCTGACCGTTGCTCTCTTGGGCCCTGACCGTTGCTCTCTTGGGCCCTGACCTGTGCTCTCTTGGCCCCTGACCTTTGCTCTCTTGGCCCCTGACCTGTGCTCTCTTGGCCCCTGACCTTTGCTCTCTTGGCCCCTGACCGTTGCTCTCTTGGCCCCTGACCTTTGCTGACTTGGCCCCTGACCGTTGCTCTCTTGGCCCCTGACCGTTGCTCTCTTGGCCCCTGACCGTTGCTCTCTTGGCCCCTGACCGTTGCTCTCTTGGCCCCTGACCGTTGCTCTCTTGGCCCCTGACCGTTGCTCTCTCGGCCCCTGACCGGTGCTCTCTCGGCCCCTGACCTGTGCTCTCTCGGCCCCTGACCGGTGCTCTCTCGGCCCCTGACCTGTGATCTCTCGGCCCCTGACCTGTGATCTCTCGGCCCCTGACCTGTGCTCTCTCGGCCCCTGACCTGTGCTCTCTCGGCCCCTGACCTGTGCTCTCTCGGCCCCTGACCTGTGCTCTCTCGGCCCCTGACCTGTGCTCTTTTGGCCCCTGACCTTTGGTTTCTTGGCCCTGACCTTTGGTTTCTTGGCCCCTGACCGTTGCTCTCTTGGCCCTTGACCGTTGCTCTCTTGGCCCCTGACCGTTGCTCTCTTGGCCCCTGACCGTTGCTCTCTTGGCCCCTGACCGTTGCTCTCTTGGCCCCTGACCGTTGCTCTCTTGGCCCCTGACCGTTGCTCTCTTGGCCCCTGACCGTTGCTCTCTTGGCCCCTGACCGTTGCTCTCTTGGCCCCTGACCGTTGCTCTCTTGGCCCCTGACCTTTGGTTTCTTGGCCCTGACCTTTGCTCTCTTGGCCCCTGACCTTTGCTCTCTTGTTCCCACAGTGCACCTTGGACTCAGAAGTCGCTCTGCGCGTGGGCGGTGATTTCTTCTTTGATCCCCAACCGCGCGACCCTCCGGTGAACCTGCTGCTCATCGCTGGCGGGGTAGGAATTAACCCCCTGTTCTCCATGCTGCTGCACGTGGCGGATCTTCATGAGACGCGCGGAATGCAAGGCGACGGCTATCAGATGGGCGCGGTGACGCTATACTATAGCGCCAAAACCGCCAGCGAGTTGTTGTTTAAGGTAATCCAGGAGGCTCGTCTCCCCACTCCCATACAATCCTTGCAATGTGTGCCTCTCCTCTTATGTAAACCTTATGTACGCTCCCTTCAAAGTGTACGCCTCATCCTTCAACACCGCCTCAAAGAAAGGCGCACATAGCGCCCCTCGCATCTGCACAGTGTGTTTTATTACAGTGTACTAGAGCCATCTGGAGGAATGTTCTAGAACCATCTTGGAACAGTGTACTTTATGGATTGATTTTGTATGTAGGACTGCAGTTCCTCGGTCCTTGGTTTTGCTGCTCAATGGGCCAGTCGTTGCTACCCCCCTCAAGTAATAATCACAATCCTTGTCGGGGTGAACCACTAAAGTCAGTCAATAACCCTGAGCCCGACCCCCAGGTAGCCATGGCACAGAGCAGATAGGCTTAACTTAAAAGAAATATGTAAAGTATGAATGCAATACTAAAAGAGTAGTAATGAAGACAAAATGCAACACAAGAAAATCCCAAGCTAATTAAGAAAAATAGAGTAGATTTTTATCAATAATATGACCCCAATACAGCATAAGTCCAATAAGGAGAACCATAGGTATGAATTTTTAAAGTTTAAAATAAAAATATTGCCAAAAAGCATTAAGCAACCACCGTGGTCTACTGGTTGCGGTGGACTGGGGCCTAGGCACAATTTGAGACCGACCTCGATGGAGCGCGAGTCAGAAACAGTAACCAGGCTTGACCCATCAGAAGTTTTACCTTTGGACAAATTGGCGGAAGGCAGGCCTTGCAAAATCATTAAAATGCTACTACACCTGCAGGCCTAGTAACTTGAATAATCTACTCTTGAATAATCTGCAGGCAAATCAAGTAAGAACCTAGTCTCACTCAAAATAAAACCTTTTGCTCTCTCAATTCTACAGCAGTCCAAAGATAGGGTGTCGTCAAATCAGTGTAGTAACTTTTTATACCTCAAAATAAGAGGACAAATAAATTGTGCAAAGACATCAGTCTCTTTGTGATAGAGCATTCAAATCTGGTTCTCGAGTAATAGGAAATAGCTGCAACCCAGCTCAATGCAGGAGGCACATTTTACAGAGTTTTTAGAATCTCTTCCCCCTCTTTGCATCCAGCAGCCATTAAAGGTCTAGTAATTAAGGTAATATGTTAGCAGTGTGAAACTACAACTGCAACCTTAGTATGCATGGTCTTTGAATGTCTGTAAACTTTGAATGTCTATAAATTTTGAGATAGAATTGTACCCCAACCAGTAAAGGTGTTCCATTTCCTGTTACCCCTATAACAGTGGTAATACACTTGAACAGCGTCAGCCCAACGGTGGGGATCAAGGGCGAGATATTAGCCTTGTCCCATTTAATACAATCGCCACTGGGTGGAGAACCCACTTCATGTTTAGATGTAGGAGCCCAAATACCGGTCGGTAACGGCTGATTTCGACCGTTACCGACCGGTATTTGGGTTTTGTAATGTAGGGGGGGCTAGAAAATTACAGAATCTGTATATTTACCGAATCGCTAAAATACTGAAACAGTAAATTTACCGATTCTGTAATTCAATATGTAGGTGACACAGTTTACAGTGCCACAGGCCCTTAGAAATTCGTTATTTACCACCCAAAACTATTGGGTGTTAAATTACAAGTTCCTGTGTACATGCACATCATTAGGGCATGTATGTGTGCCACATGGCACACAAGCCAGAAACAGGGGTGCAACAGGGTGTCAAAGTGACACCCTGTCCCCCTTGGAAATTCGGTATTTTTACCGAATCGGTAATTACCGAATCTTACCGGTTCGGTATTTTTACCGATTTATTTTCCTACATAGCAATTACCGATTAGTAAATATCGAATTGGTAAAATTCGGTATTTACCATTCGGTAATTTGCTATTACCTACATCTAGCCCTAAATGTTCATCCCTCATTTTCTTTGCAATGAGATGCAAAAAAATGAACTCTATCAGCCAGATTCATCATTGTCCCGTTTTGCGAGTCCTTAATAGCGATTATTAAGGAATCGCTATTAAGGACTTGCAAAACGGGATTCATGTAGAAATCGCAATTTTAATTGCGATTTCTACAGCTTCCTTATTTGCTATTAGCAAATTGCTAATCGCAAATAGGGAATGACTCCCCATTCATTCCTATGGGCCCAAAGGGGAGTCATTCCTTATTTGCGATTAGCAATTTTCTAATCGCAAATAAAGATGCAATTTCAGTGGTGCCAGGGGCGTCCAAAGGACACCCTGTAGCACCCCTGAAATGTAAATTTAGCCTGATGTTGCGCACACACCTGTCCAAAGGACATGTGTGTGTTACATACCACTTAGAAAAATGCACTTTAGTGCATTTTTCTTTCTAAGTTTTTGCTATTTACCACGAAGTCAGACTTCGCGGTAAATAGCGGCCAGAAATAGCGATTTCGCAAATAATAAATGGTTAATGAATTGCATTTAAGGAATCTCTAATAGAGATTCCTTAAATGCAATTCCTCGCAAATATGCGATTTCGCAATTAGCGATTTTTTGCATTTGGGATGATGAATCCCAAATGCAAAAATTGCGCTCGCAAAGGGCCAGATTCTCAGAATCTGGCCCTTTGCGAGCCCATTTTTCAATGATGAATCTGGCTGAATATTCATAAGTTCCGTTTGCAAGTATTTCACACATGAAAAAGTTTGCACTAAAATGACATTGCTATAGTTGGGTACATACCATATATGCCTTGTAACCAAGTTTACTCTAACCTTCCCCGACCTTAGCTCTAGTATCACACAGACTGAATGTCTGTTTAACCCCTTCGACGCTGATGACGAGCTGGGCTCGTCATGAGGTAGCCTCCTCGCACGCTCATGACGAGCCCAGCTCGTCACGTAAAGTGCGATTTTGAAAAACCCAGCGTACGGGCGGAATTCCGCCCGCACGCATGCGGTTAACTAGTGGTATAGTAGTAACTACACTATTCATTAGGCAATTGATCATTTCTTCTTTTTCTTCTATCCTATTGCGTATAATTTATTCTACTACTATTTTAAAGCATGCTGTCATCACAATTAATTTGAATACATTTTCCTTTTTATTGTGTATTTGCTTCACATCATTTAACTGAAATTTGAATAACCTTTAGTTACAGTGGTGGATGCTTGTTACCAATATTTAAGATCTAAAAATGTAGTGATGAAAATATGTGAACTAAAAAAGCAGCTGTAATGGGAAAATTCAAATGTCTGACAGTGAGGTGTAGAAAATAGGAAAAAATGCAGACTAGTTATCTGGTCATGGCAGTCAAGAGGGCCCTGTAAGTGGGCACAAAACCCCCTCTTCAATAAGTGCATTTAGTCTGGAGCCAGTCTCCAGGGTAACACAATTTTGGAACCAACGTCTGTGGACAGTGGGGAGTGTCCTCAGAAGTACTTGCTCCATTACTGGATGGCACAAGTGTTGCTGTTTATTTGGCCCTCTGATGAAGTGTCAGTTATTTAAAACAGCGTATATATGGCCTTTTTCCATGAACTGCTGATTGTTACTGCTACAGAAAGCGGCATGGCACGCAATCATAATTTGTTAAAAGTATTTACTATAAGTAGCCTTTTTGTGCAATTGCAATGTCTTCTTCGACTTTTGAACAACCAGGAGAGGTGGAGGAAGTATTAATTCCTTACCAGTCTTAACAAAAAATATAATTAATTTAATTTTATTTTCCTGATGTCCGTTTTCTGTTGGTACCAAGTCATGGTAAGCCATCAAAGTGAGGGGTGTGCAAAGTTGTAATGTTTTTCCTCTCAAAAAAAGTTGCAGTGCTTTCAAATTGTCATGTCAGCAAATGTTTAAAGTTGTAACAAAACTGTGAGAACTAAATTCCACAAAAAGGGTTTTGCAAGATGCTTATGAAAAATAGGATAATTGTGGGTAATTGTTAACTCCATAAAACCTTGTGGGCAACAATTAAATGTCACTTAAACCATGGCAAAATGACAAACACCAGCTGGTGTTATTTCCACTTAAAGCATAGCAGTGCATCACGCTTATAAATGTCCCCTTATGGAGCCGAAACGAAAGACACCTGCGGGCAAGTCAAGACACATTCCATGCAGCAGCGCGCATGTGGACGGCTCTGCCCTGCCCTCCAGGTGGTGAATTTAGAGATTTTTGGCCCAATTCACAGAAATAACTTAAGACAAAATCCTAAATTTACTACCATTTTGGTATTCACAGAAGGCACTTACTCAGTTCAGTATTCACAGAAGTTAGGAGTCCTATCTTTAGGACTCCTAAATGCCTTCTGTGAATACCAAAAGTCTCAAAGTTAGGATTTTTCTCACTTTAGGACTCCTACCTTTACTACTCCTAAACTGAGAAAAATCCTACCTTACGACTTTCGGTATTCACAGAAGGCATTTAGGAGTCCTAAAGTTAGGGCTCCTAACTTCTGTGAATACGGAAATGAGTAAGTGCCTACTGTGAATACCAAAATGGTAGTAAGTTTAGGATTTTGTCTTAAGTTAGTTCTGTGAATCGGGCCCTTTGTTGTGGGCCAAACAATTCTGTAAATTTCCATTTACAGTCTCAGAAGTTTTTTTGAAAGTATTATTGATTAAGGCATATCAGCGTAGTGCCTGACACAAACCACCTGTGTCTCACTAGTGCCACGCGACCCAGATATTGAAAAGCACTTCAGACCCATTCTTCAGACCCCATTTTAAGAAGAGATTGGCCTGGTTGGTGCAGATATGTGTTTGGCGCAATGTTGTGTTGACCGGCCATCGATGTGGGGCTTTTTCTGTGACCAAAGCAGCCCCTTGCTTCAGATCTTCTGCAGCTGCACGCTCGTGGCAGGAAGGAGATGCAAATGGCGGTGACCATGTGCCGAGCATGTGGTTTTACCACCTGTAGCGACATCCGCCAGTGCTGCCTGTGGTTTACGTGCTTTGTCTGCAAGTACTTGCAAGCGATACCGCTTCTCTGCAGCTCTCTAGCTGGATGTGGGTTTTTACTTCTGTGGTGCACTGTACCATTCAGTGACAGAACCTATCTGCAGCTCTTCGGGCAGCTGTGGCTGTTGTTCCAGTGGGTTTATGTAGTAGGCGTATCCGATCTCTGTGTGTGGGTCAGAGCCGGAGGCTGCAGTGTTGCAGGGGGCGAGAAAAATAGGCTCACTGGCCCATTTGCTTCCTCTGTGCCTAATAATGCACTTTACTCCATAATACATACACATGCATCATGAGTAGGCTAATATTGGGTTTTTCTCCATGACACACTGATACACAGGGCTTTAACAAGAGACAGTAGCCTATAGAGCTAATAATGGGATTGCTTGTGCAGTACAAAAACACTGGTTTTAAATAAATCTCTTAAGCTCCCTCAGCTAACAGTGAGTTGTCCTCCTATCTGCCATGCTCACACTTTCTTAAAATAAATCTGAGATTGTTTTGAACCCAGTATTGTAAATTTGGTAAATTTTACCCAGAAATTGTAAACCCTCTCTTATTCCCGACGTAAAATTCAGCATCTTCAAACATTGTCGTGAATTGCTTGTAAGTGCATCATTTCTACACAAGAGACACTCTCATTGTAAACTGTAGGGTATCTCTGTGTGCTAAGCAGTCTCTGTAAAGACCCTTGTGTAACCTGAAGAGGAGAGGTTAGAAACTCATTGGGACTAGATGGAAACGTTTGTCCGCTTGAGGTCAATAAACCTTGCCGAAGGCCTATTTTGTTATTGATGTTAAACTGTCCCTAGCAGGGAGATTGACTACCTTTAGATAAACTGCCCCTTCAGACCAGTAGGGATGTATGACGGTACAACGCGTACCGTCACAACGCATCCCTTTAGCACGCATCCCTTACAACGCAAGTCGTTACCACGACTTGCGTTGGGGGTGCGGATTTCGAATAGTATAATTTACTATTCTAACACCAGTCCCCGTGGACCCTAGGGAAGGTGTTGGGATAGTAAATTTACTATTTTTAATCCTTTAGCGCCCTCCAGCGCAAGTCGTGGTAACGCCTTGCGTTGTAAGGGATGCGTGCTAAAGGTACCGCGTTGTAAAAACTTCGTGGTAAACGATGTTTACCGACCAGTAGACATATGGATGTAGTTCCTAAGCCTGAATTAAATCCCAGGGATCTCACCTTGTCCTCCTTAACACTTTCAAAGTAGTTTCCAGTGAAATTCAAGTCAATCAATCGATTTGGTTAAGATCTGGAGTCTTCCTGGCGAGGTCTGTGGATGAGGTGAAGGACCTGGGTCTTTCAGTATGTGCAACACAGAACAGCCAAGCCTGGATGAAGGTTCATTTTAATATTTGGACCAATAGAGCCCAAATGCCTAAACTTCCTCATTTTTTAAACTCCAGTCAGCGCTCGGTTTAGGACAATGGGTGAATCCCCGTCTCATGCAGGTGGGCATGTGTTGGATAGGTTGATAACCTCTAAAATCTTTGCGGGTACCAACATTACTCTTCCAAAACAAATCTAGACTAATAGCCAGCTGATGTCCTGTCTGTTCATCTGCTCACTTATTGTGAAAACATCAAGGGGGTTTTAGCATCCTTAATCAAGCTAAAAACGTAGTGGAGCCAGGTAACAGACTTCTAAAAGCAGATTCATGTAACCAACCAAAGGTCGACTACTTTTCCGCTTTAATTACATTTTTTAATTATTTGGCATCTCTGAAAACTTGTCAAAATAACAATTATACTTGAACTCTAGTCGCCTGCTCTGTAGTAATAAATGTGGGATCCAGTGTAGACCAGATCAGGCCAACCAAATGACGAATAGCTATAAAACTGAAAGTGTAACCGCTAAAACCACCTGTTACCCATAGAATTTACGAGAAAGCCAGTAATCTAGTCTAGAATTTTTGGCTGATTTTACAATGCCTGTAGAGATACATCCAGCTTTAAAAGCAAGGAAAAAGCTCTCTTACCACCCTTGTTAAGATTAGCTACAAATAGCTCTTTAGCCAGCTACAGCTTATGTAAAAGTAATCCGTGCATACCAATTCCTATTCAATAGAACTACCCCAGCCACTCATTGTGGAAAAGCAACTGCAGCTTGAATCCATTGCTCTGAGGTCTGTAATAAAAAAAGAGGTCTGCAAAGCTGTTCTAACTGAATTTAACCGCCTGCAAGGAGACCTCTGTCCTTCCATCTTTCAGAAACAATATGCAGGTGAGCTGGCACCAGCAATCATGTGTGTTATTCATTCGTCCTTTCAAGACTGCTGTATTTTCTGCTGCTTGAAACTAGCTCTGGTAACTCCTCTCTTAAAAAGAACCACTTTAGATCCAACAAACCCAGCAAGTTATAGCCCCAAAACTGGAGCCCTCTTTACTGCCCAAAATTCTAGAGGAGTTGGTATCCATCCTGTGTTGTTATCTGGTGATGCATTGCCTGCAGTCGTAACAAAAACATGCATTCCAGCACGTACACACAAGTAGCACCTGTGGCGCCTGGTGCTACACACCTTCACCATTTAGGTCAAGAGTGAGTTAAGTACACAGCAATGGAAATTTACATTGGTGGGCTTCTAGGCACCGCTTCCGTGACACACATAAAAAGGCCTGTCTACACTACTGATCGTTACTAGACACAAAACGGGTATATGCTGGCCCCGCCATGCTGGTAGCTCTTAACTCCTGGTAATGGCATAAGCCCTCTTCCATTATGAGGGTTTCGCTTGGTGAGCCCCTTCCGGTCTAACAATACGGCATTACCATGAGACAGGCCTAGGTCATGGCACACATGCATGATCCATAGTCGCCTACGGCCAAAAATCTGTACCAGGGCCCAGATATTCATGCAGCTGAGGCACTCAGGGCAGCGGTGTACGTCCGTCACCACGCAGGGGACTTCACCGACACACCATGCTTCATTCAGAGCTTCTAGAAAACTCATCTTTGCTAGGTGCTTAAGATGGAAACAAACAAAGACGTGGATACCTTTGGGCCACAATATTGTACAAATCTTGTGGTTTGGAGATAAAATAACTAGTTTGGATAATAACCCCTGATGCTCATGCAAATATAACATATTCAATTTGTATTGTGCACTACTTATACAGTTAGGAATAATACTATTATCACATAGCAGTTACTGCACCAAGACCGAATAGCATTCCATGCACCGACCACGCACCATGAATGATTTAATTTTGGGATTTGTACCAGTATAAGCATTTTGCTGTACAGATTGTGGTCTAACCAAACTCATATCCTGTTTCAGAAAAAGATCCTCGATTTGATGAGTCGGTTTCCTGGAAAAATCACCTGCAACTTCCATGTCACGTCCCAGAGCTCACAAGTGTGCCCTGAGCTTAAGCCCTACATGACTGGTAAGCTGTCTGGGCTTTTCTGGCAAGGTTGCATGAATGGAGGTGAGTCGTGGTCCAGGTGATCTTTTCTGGCATGGTTGAGTGAATGGAGGTTGGTCCTGGGCCAATTGATCCTTTCTGGTTGGTTGGTTGGTTGATTGAATGTAGGTTGGTCCTGGGCCAGGTGATCCTTTCTGGTTAGTTGAGTGAATGGAGGTTGGTTCTGGGCCAGGTGATAGGAGAAAAGTTGTATGGAAGCTGGCGTCAGTCCAAGGTACAACCATGTTTCTTGGACTGACACCAGCTTCCATACAACTTTTCTCCGGATAGATACAGTTGAGAAACTGAGATTGGAGGAGCGGAGATCCCCTCCTATAACTGCCGCCACTAATTTGGATTGAGCTTTAAACCGCCATCATAAATTTGGACTGACCTTGATCTGAACATCAGTGACAGCTCTGACGTTTGTATGGGCTTGGTTGACTATATCTCCACGATAAGGACTGATCGTATTGAGTCCGATTAGAAAAGGGTCCTATCTCATATGCAATATCTACTGTTCTGAAGATGGTCTGACGGACTGATGCCATTTAAGACCGAAACGTCAACTCCATCATCTACTTCCTAAATATTGATTGTATTCAAGTGATTATTATTCTCAGTAGGAGATATGTCATTGTTGATTCTATTGGAATAGATGTTTTCTTCATGAAGTGTAGGACACATTCGATCTCGTCTCTTTAATGAGTTATTGCTGAATTAATTGATCAGGTGTACTCCTTTTTAACTTGATTTATATATATATTTTGTGGCAAACTGGTGTTTGGGTTCGCAATAAATATTAAACACCAAAAAATTGGGTCTCGCATCATCCTTTGGCAGCACATGCTGAGCTGAGTTAAGCTGAGGACGACACATACCGCATATATATATATATAATCTCCACTCCTGTGTTTACCCGATGATAAACAGGCGCTGACACCGTGGGGTCTCATTCAGGAACAAGTTTTATTTTTCAAGTGCAAAGTTGACGCGTTTCGACGGATGAACCGTCTTGATATATATATATATATATATATATATTTGTATTTTCAACAAGATATTCCTGTGTTTTGTGCTTTGTAGATTCATTCATTTTTCTTGTCAAATGACAATTGGGTGTCTGTTCGAATTAGACTCACCCGCAGAGTAAGTCCAATATAAATAATTACATATTTATTTTAAGCAAAGTCCCTTGTAGGCATCTTTACCTGCCACTGTTTGATTTGCCAAAGCCTCCAAGGGTATATTGGGGTTCCCCTGCTCTCACATGAAATAATAGTAGCACGTCTGGACCCAGCTTGGTACTTAATGTAACTCTCTGAATCTCTTGCTGGGAGCCATTGCCTGGCCTTCAGTGTCCTTACGTTTTATGTCTTAACTAAGTAACCTTCACTCAACGATCCATGACCACGTTGAACCAGCCAATTCTCCTGTGTAGGTCCCACATCATAACTAAGCTCTTGTCTTTACAGAGGGGAGGATCTCGGAGAAGGACCTTGTGAAGTCTCTGCAAGACACGAACAACCTCTGCTACATCTGCGGCCCGCCACCCATGATCGAGGCGGTCTGCCAGCAGCTCGAAAACCTACAGGTGCCCAAAGACAAAATCCGCTTTGAAAAATGGTGGTAGGTGGTCCCACAGATGGAACTGGAAAATGGTAAACCAGCTCAGAAGCAGGAATGGCACCACCTTGGTTTTCTGCTGTACCATGAGCAGTGTTGCTCAGTGCTCGGCAGGCCGGGAAGCAAGCCGTGGATATCTAGGAACACCCAGACTCAGGGAATACTTCTGGTCTCTCCTAAGAAACTCAGAGACCCACAACACACTCCTCTCTATGCACATCGAGTCCTGAGGCATCTCCACCATGGCGGCGCCATCGCTTTATATCTGTGGTGTCAGCTGTTAAATGACAGTGCAGCTTGATGGGGGTTTATTTATATAAAAGACTGGTATTTAACGATGAATGGCTGTGCATTTTATTTGTTTTAATATTTTATGTAACTAATTGCTCCTAAGGACCTGTATACGTCGCACGATGAAGTAAATGAATGCTTGAAAGGTCTCAACGTTGTCACTGGCATTTCTTTCAGGGTAACACATTGTCCGTTTCTTGTGATGGTACTTACTAAAGTACCCTTACCCCCTTTGCGCTGGGGGAGAGGGGAGGTCGCGCGGCGCCACCATGCTCGTGACGGAACCACTCCGTCACGAGCCACTGGCGCGCTGTGCTCATGACGGAGTGGTTCCGTCACGGCCCCGCCCGCTCATTAATTCAGCCGCGCAGGCGCAGAATTAATGCAGCGTAGGCGGGGAGGGCGCAGCGTGACGGAACCACTCCGTCACCAGCACAGTGCACCCGTGGCTCGTGACGGAGTGGTTCCGTCACGAGCACGGAACGGGTTAAACAACAATTTTCAATGGCATCATATGACTAGGCATAAGTTTACTTAGAACAATGACTATATAATTACTTAAGTAAGTAGGGGTGATGGGAGCGGTGTGGTGCCGCTGCCAGGGCGACTGGCGCTGGAATCTGGGGATCACGGATCGATCCCCAGTGCCGGCGGCAGATTAGCCCAGCACCATGTGACTCTGGGCAATAGCTTGCTTAATCTTCCCGACGCCCCCAGCGCCTGGAGACCCTTACGGGTGATTGTTTGCGCTTTATAAATGTGGATTATTATTATTATGATAAATGGCTTGCTTTAGAGCATTAGATACTGCTCTTGATCTCAGTGAGACATTTATCTCATGTGTAGTTCCCAGCGAAAGAGTGGCAAAGAGTTGGTTTAGGGACACAACTGAGCAGGGGTCCACATATACTTTTGAAGCCAGGCTCAGCATCTCGTCACCCTTCACAGTTTTGAAGAATGCAGATAAATATGGAGCTGGGCTCGGCGTGCAGGAGATGGACACATGGACTGTGGATTCAAGGAGCCCAGTTAAGTCTTTGAATTGTTATAGAGACAGTGGTGGCTCCTTTGCTAAGGCGGAGGAGTGTTGCCCCATTGCTTTCCGCAGTGGGAAAAATGGAAAACTAAAATGATAGCCCTACGTTATCATTTCATTTTTCCTGCTGCAGTGTCTAGGCGGGCGGGACAGGGCAGATCTGCTCTGCTCTCAGCACAGGGGGAGGAGTGGTGGGCACTTTGTAAGTGTGCAATAATGTTTGGCCGGCGCTTTTGGGACGGCCAAATATTCATGTGCTCTTGCATATTCTCCATGCAGGCTGCATTACAGCCTGCACGGAGAACATGCCCAGCCTCCCCTTCTCTGGCTGAGCTCTGATCCAAGGCGCTCCGACCAATCCCAATGCTGTATTGCAGTGTTGTGATTGGCTATCGGAAGGCTGGGATTGCTTCCTGCTTTCGTTGCAGAGAAGAAGCCAGCAAGTGGATGCAGGAGAGGCGATGGTGGCCAGCCAGCAGGCTAGCCGGCAGGTAAGTAAGTGTTTTTTTTTTACACCCCTCGAGCTCTGCCTCTGCCCACCTCCCGCCCCACCGCTGCTTACCGGGAGCAGCTGCTACTGTATTGATAGGTACATTGGTTGCTCTTTACAGCATTCGGTTGGCCAGATCGTAATAGATCTTAAATATCTCTTTTGATTTTTTGATGCCTCTAATATATTTCGTGAGGTAGTCCTTTTTGGTGGTTCTGAATGCTATTTGGTAGCCTTTTCTTTATATCTTGCAATGGAATATGTCCTCTTGGTTTTGGGTGGGGTACTCTGAATACTTTTCTACCCGCCTACAAAGAGGGAACAATCACAAATGTAAAGCAAACAAACATGAAAATGGTTTCTTGATAATTAAGGTCTTTATACAGGAATCCCTGACCGCTTCCCTTGGGCACCAAAGAAATGTTTAACCGCATCGATGCTCGCAGATTTACAACCATGCGCTGGGATTTTCAAAAACCCATTATTCATGACGAGCTGGGCTCGTCATGAGCGTGTGAGCAGGCTACTGCATGACGAGCCCAGCTCGTCGTGAGCGTGGAAGGGGTTAATTCTGCCACCATTTCCTAACCTGGAGATAAATTACAGAGAATGTTGAATCCTTTGGCCGTTTTCCCATTTTTTTTCTCCATTTTTCCCTGGTGTCTCTGGAGCTCCTCTTCGGAGATTGAAATGCACCTGCATTTGGTAGCAAAAAAGCCCTTTGCCTAGACCGCCACCTCTGCGTTGGTTTCTTCCCCAGGGAATTCTATAAGATGGCTGCTCTAGATCACATAGTGTTGGCCTTTCCGAAGGGACGTTGGCTCTTATGCCACCGATCTGAGGGATGCATTCGGTGACATCTGGGATCTGAGGCAGGATTTTCTGACGTTTATTCTGTGGTAGATCTTGATCATTACAAAGTCGTCCTATTTCCTCTTTTGTCTTCATCGGTGTAATAACCTTGTAATAACATCAGCAGTGAATAGTCTCGAGCACCAATCAGTACATAACTACCCCTAATTGGAGGTTCCCAGGTCCTCGGAAGGCCTCAGTCTCCCTTCATCTTCCCCAGCAGCTCTTCTTCATTCTGTGCCCTTTGATCAACATCTCACGCTCTGCCTTGTTTTTTTTGCAGCACCTCAATATTGTTCTGGCCATCTTGAGCCAAACTTAGGGGCAAAGATTTGAATCTTGCTCCACCACATGCACACACCCACCTGGGTCTTGGCTGATCCAGAGAGCCCTGATCTGGTCCTAGTGTGGGTCAGGTGGAGTTCACCTCTCACTGACACCCAGCTGGAGCCTTAGTCCTGACTCCCAGGAAACATTGTGTATATTTTGTTGTAGTCCATCCAGTAAGCAGATCTTGAAGCAGATGTTCTGTCCTTCCTTCCTTCCTTCCTTCAGATGCCCAAATGTGTTAAAACTTTGACACCTCAGAGTGTGTGTTGGGAGAGAGGGTGGACATCATCTGGGCCCATTGGTACCTGGAGACAATTTCTTGCCACGAAAACCTCTATCCTTTTTTCTCCCACAAATAGAAGAGAGTTCTTATTAAAATAGACAGAAACATGTTCTCTACATCTACGAGCCGTAAATCTCTCAATCTGGAAGAAACAGTTAGTTATTGATTCCTTACCTTAGAATTACCCCCAGGAGTCAGACTGGATCCGAAGAATTTGTTTCTTAGCAGTACTCCTTAGTGTCAGTAGGTGGCGTTGGTCTACTCCGCGTCTATCATCTACGTCATGTTTGCCGGGATGATGTCATTGTGCCTATTTAGACGCCGGCCCTACTCGCTGACATCAGTTATTTCTTTTTCTACGCCAGCCTAGCACAGAGAGAGCTACCCTTTTAGTCACTTTTTACTAAGCTTTTTTCAACTTTGGTAGACTTTATTTTTTGAGTCTTCAACTCCTGGTGCACGAGGGATGACCTATCGTCGGACTGGCTTCAAGCTCAGGAAGGCCTGTCACAAACTGATGTCTGTGAAGGACCTGTACCTCGTGTGCCTGCAGCACAACCACGACCTGAAGTTGTACTCCGACTGTCGGTCCATGAATCCTAAGTCTATGCAGGAGCGGTCCCGAAAGCTTTTGGAGGCCTGGCAATCGGCTCTGCGTTGTTCTCGCTCGAGAAGAAAGTCTCGAGACCGGTTGCTGAGCCACCACAGCTCGTCGCACTCAAAGTCCTCCAAGTCTTCGGGTAAGTCGAAGTACAAGAAGAAGACGAAGAAACACCGGCGCCCTTCCCCTTCTCCCCATCGGTCGGCTGAGAGGACCCAGAGCGTTGTCACTTAAAGGCTCCATCTTCGGTGCCTACTTCTGGGATGACTTGGCGTCTCCCCTGCCCAGCTTTGTGCATTTTATTAAGCCCTCAACTCCATCTTTGGGCAGCCTGACTCCGCCGGTGCGCCTTCAGGCCCACGGAGCCAGTCAGGGCCTTCGATGCTGGTGGCTCTAGCCCCAGCGCCGGAGGACCCCTGACGGACCAGGCCTGAATCCAGATCGACGCTGGTCAACCTCACCCCTCTGTTGAAACCAGAGACAGATCGACATCGAATCCAACGCTGGAGAGTACTTTTGTCCCCCTTTTCATCCCTGGTGTTACCTAAGGGCCAGAAGGTGGTGACGAGGATTGGGAGAGGTCACCTGACCCTTTAACAGACTAGCTTGAAGAGCAGGACTGGAGAGAGGACCTGGGTGATGCCAGTTGTCTGGACACTTCCCAGACCTTGGCATGTTTTCTCCCCTTACTGTGGCTACGGAGGAGGGAGCGTCTTATGCTGTGGTGGTGAGAAGGGCAGCTGAGTCCCTGGGACTGGAGCTCTCTCCAGTGGCGGTCAGGACTCATCTCCTGACAGAGGTGCTTCAACCGGCGGCAACCTCATCTGAACCTCTTTTGCAGTTCAATGAAGCCCTCACTGATGTCCTTCTGGGCACCTGGTCCAAGCCCAGCACAGGGGCTCCTGTGGAACAGACGATTGCCTGCAGCTACTGCCCAGCTCCGGGCGAACCAGTTTTCCTCACCCAACACCATTCCCCAGAGAGCTTGGTAGTCAAAGCCTCGTCCTCTAAGGTTGCATTCCCTTCTGCTCCCCCAGACAGGGAATCCAAGAGTCTGCATCTTCTTAGGAAGCGCGTGTTTTCTTCCTCCAGCTTGGCACTCCGGTCCTTGAATACCGCTTTCCTCTTGGGCCGATACACTCCTACCATCTGGGATACGGTTGCGCAGGTGCTACCTCAGTGCCCGGAGAAGGCACGGGCTGTTCTTTCCCTGGCAATGGCGAACGGGAGAGATGCAGCCAAATTCACGATGAGATGTGGACTGGATACCACCGGCTCACTAGGCAGAATTATTGCTATGTCTGTAGCCTATTTCTATGCTTCCAGCAGAAACGGCCGCTCCTCACGCTGCTCCCCGTCTCCAAGTGGTATCGTAGCGCTTTACAGCCACACCGCTGCTTGCCAGCTCGCCTCACTACCGCTATTGCTGTGCTGCCTAAAGTTATTAATTCTGCCTGATTGTGCCAAAATTGTGCCGATTGCGCCTGATTGTTCTCAATTGCGCTGTGCTGAAAATGATTAATTCTGCCTGATTGTGCCGCTGCCTGTGCCCCAATCCTGTAGCGATTTTTGGCTCGCTGCCATGTTGTCTCAGCTGTTGTTGTTGTTTGTCCCTACCCGGATCTCCGCCCCGCTCCCACCTCCCAGCTGACCCTCCCTCGCCCCTCCCCCCTCCACTATCCACATATGACAGATGCTCCCGCGCGCAGCGTTCGCGCCAAAGGTAAGCCCGTCCGCGCCTGGACCGCGCCCAGCGCCGGACCCCCTGGTCCTCGCAATACCCACCCCACTCGCTTAACGTATGACGCCGCTACTCTCCTCGCCCTTAACCCCGGGCGCACCCCACAATGCTGCGTAGCTACCCCAGGACACACCCACGGACAATTCGCATGCCACTCATGCAAATTCTACTGCATCAGAACCCACACCAAATCATCCTCCTCCAAACACAACTCCGACCCTAACCACCTGAAGTGCATCCTGCTGAACACCCGCTCGGTCCACAAACACGCCACCGAACTCTGGAACCTTCTCGACACCACATCACCGTACGTCGCCTTCCTTACAGAAACGTGGATGAATGCATCATCAGCGCCCGACATCGCCATAGCCATCCCGGACGCTTACAAGATCATCCGAAAAGACCGCACCAACCAAACAGGAGGAGGTATTGCCATCGCCCATAAGAACACCATCCGAATCACGACCAGCTCCGACAATAACCTCACGACTGCCGAACACCTTCACTTCCAGATCCACACCGACCCCAGGACCACACTTAGAGGCACCCTCATCTACAGACCACCAGGAACCCCCACACAATTTAATGAAGACATCACTGACTTCATCAGCCCACATGCCCTCACCTCCGAGAACTACATTTTACTGGGAGACCTCAACTTCCACCTGGAAAAGAATAACGATAACAACACCACCACCCTTCTAGACAATATGGCTAATCTCGGACTCAAACAACTTGTTGACACCCCTACCCACCTTGCCGGACACACGCTCGACCCTATCTTCACCTCCAGCAAACATATCTCCTTCGATCGCACCACGGCTCTCCATTGGACGGACCACAGCTGCGTTCACTTCAGCTACAAAGAGAACACAACCCACATCCCACCACAACCTATTCCTCGAAGAAACTGGAACAAAATCACCACCGACCAACTCTTCACATTGCTTAACCAAAACCCTCCCACCATATCATCGGACCCAAACCAAGCTGCCACCAAACTCACACAATGGATCACACACAGCGCTGACGAATTAGCACCCTTGAAAAACCACCAGATCAAACAAGGTAGCAAAAAGGCCCCTTGGTTCAACGATGACCTTAAGAAATCCAAGAAGCTATGTCGTACCCTCGAGAAAACTTGGAGAAAAAACCCAACCACTAACAACCTGACCACCTTCAAGGACGCCACCCGCAAACACCACCAACTGACCAGATCCACCAAGAAATCAGCATTCAAGGATCGACTCGACAACAACACCCACAACAGCAAAGAATTATTCAACATCGTCAGAGAATTTACCAACCCCACCGCCGGCACCAACGACATCACTCCCTCCCAAGTCCTCTGCGACTCCCTATCCTTTTTCTTCCACAACAAAATCGCCGACATTCATAACAGCTTTGGAAACCTGTCCGAAGAACAACCCACTCCACCCACCTCCGAACCAAAACAGGACTCTCACAACCTTTGCGCCTGGAACCCAATCACGATTGAAGACACCATCCGCCTGATGAACTCCATCCACTCAGGATCACCAACCGACCCATGTCCCCACCACATTTTCAACAAAGCAGACTCCATCATCGCACCCCATCTTTGCGATGTCATCAACTGCTCCTTCAACTCCGCTACCTGCCCAGAAAGCTGGAAACATGCCGAACTCAGCGCCCTTCTGAAGAAACCCACAGCGGACCCTTCTGAACTTAAGAACTACCGCCCCATCTCACTCCTCCCCTTTCCGGCCAAAGTCATCGAGAAAGCCGTCAATAGTCAGCTTGCCGCATTCCTTGAATCCAACAATTCACTGGACCCCTCACAGTCCGGCTTCCGAGCCAAACACAGCACCGAAACCGCCCTGATCGCTGCTACAGACGACATCCGAACGCTACTGGACAACGGAGAAACAGTTGCCCTCATCCTACTCGACATCTCCGCCGCCTTCGACACAGTCTGTCATAACACCCTCATACAACGCCTCTACAACATCGGAATACAAGGAAAAGCGTTGGACTGGATCATCTCGTTCCTCGCCGGAAGAACCCAGAGAGTCCGCCTCCCCCCATTCAAATCAGAGGCAACCAAAGTCATCTGCGGCGTACCACAAGGATCATCACTCAGTCCCACCCTCTTCAATGTGTACGAGTCCCCTCGCATCCATTGCACGAAAACACAACCTCAACATAATCTCCTACGCTGACGACACCCAGCTGATCCTCTCCCTCACCAAAGATCCTAACACCGCCAAAACCAATCTACACGATGGAATGAAAGAAGTAGCCGAATGGATGTAGAACAGTCGTTTAAAACTAAACTCGGACAAAACGGAAGTCCTCATCTTAGGATCATCCCCCTCTGCATGGGACGACTCGTGGTGGCCACCTGCTCTGGGCACAGCACCCATACCTACAGATCACGCACGTAACCTGGGCTTCATCCTAGACTCCTCCCTATCGATGAGCAGACAAGTCAACGCCGTCTCCTCATCATGCTTCAACATCCTACGCATGCTCAGAAAAATCTTCCGCTGGATCCCCAACGAAACAAGAAAGACAGTCACCCACGCACTAGTCACTAGCCGACTAGATTATGGAAACACCCTCTACGCCGGAATCACTGCCAAACTACAGAAAAAACTCTAACGCATCCAAAACGCCTCAGCCAGACTCATACTGGACATCCCCCGTCAAGCTCACATTTCTGGTCATCTGAAAGATCTCCATTGGCTTCCAGTCAACAAAAGAATAAAGTTCCGTCTCCTCACCCACGCACACAAGGCCCTCTACGTCCTAGGACCCGAATGCCTCAACAAACGACTATCCTTCTACACACCCACCCGCCAACTACGTTCATCCAATCAAGCCCTCGCCACTATCCCGCGCATCAACAGATCCACCATGGGAGGAAGATCTTTCTCCTATTTAGCGGCCAAAACCTGGAATTCTCTCCCCACTCACCTCCGCCTCACACAGAACCACCTCTCCTTCAGAAAGCAGCTAAAAACCTGGCTATTCGATAAATGATGCACCCCCCCCCCTCACTCAAGCGCCTTGAGACCCTCTGGGTGAGTAGTGCGCTATACAAATTACTGAACTTGAACTTAGCCCTTCAGCACTACGCCTGGTTGAGGACATCTGGCTTTTTCAGGGTTGTCCTGTCAACTTTGCTGGACATGCCCTTTGCTGGCCATCGCCTTTTTGGCGACAAAGTAGTCTCTGCGATGGAGCGCTTTAAGGACTCTTGAGCTATGGCCAGATCCTTGGGCCTCGCAGCGTCGTCCCGTCCACCTCAGTCTGCTTTTCGTCCTTTTTGTGGCCACGATAGGGACACCTCACCACGTCCAGCCCAGTTCAGCCACCAGTTCACGCAAGCTGCCCAGCCTCTGCTTGGCCGCAGATGTGACACCCAGCTACATGGGTCTGGGAGCCAGCGGGTGTGCCAGTCCACCCTCCCCCGCAGCAGCCTCCAAACCTTCCTAGTCCGACCTTTCAAGGCCACCAAAGGCCAGTGGGGGGCAGGATTCGCCATCACCTCCCCCACTGGCAAAACCACTTCGGACAGGTGGGTTTCGCACATCGACTGAGTACATTATCGACAGCTGCATTATGCCTGAATATTAGAGAATCCTAAGAATCGAATCAACTGATTTCATCCTGATCTATATGTTATTTCTACTAACCGCCCAGATGAAGCCCCAGGCCGGATTGCCGTGTAAAGGGGTGAAACACGTATTGGCGGTTCCGTTCACTCACTATCACGGATAGAGTGACAACACCACTATAAATAACCTACAAAACGATTCAGTGTTTGATTGGAATTTTTTCCGCAAAGAGTACAGAAAACGAACCTTTCCCTAACAATCCTGTTTGAGTTTTGCAGATAGTCTGAAGGGGCTACTCTCTCCCCTTCAAAACCACCCCTCCCTCCATGCCACCGTCTTTCGATCGCATGTTGGAGGATCATTTGGCACTTCTCCGCCAGGAAGTCTCAGCTCTCTTGGCCAAAGGAACTATCGAGAGGGTTCCTACGGCAGAAGTAGGTCCTGCTACTTTCTGGATCCCAAGAAGGACAAAGACCTGCATCCTATTCTAGACCTCAAGGCCCTCTACCGCTTCCTACGGAAAGAGTAGTTCAAATTGCTAACCTTGGCTCAGGTCCTGTCTGCCCTCGACCCCGGAGACTGGATGGTGCCGCTGAACTTGCAGGATGCCTATTTTCACAACCCTGTCCTGTCAGCCCACAGACGCTACCTGTGGTTCACAGTAGGCCACAAGTATTTTCAGTTTGCCGTGCTCCCCTTCGGCCTTACCAGTGCCCCTCAGTGTTCACAAAAGTGATGGCGTGGTCGCAGCTCATCTGCGCAGATCAGGGGTTCCAGTCTTCCCCTATCTCCACGACTGGCAGTTAAAGGCGAGCTCACCCAAGGCTGTCCTCTCCCACCTCCAGACTACGGCAGACCTCCTGCATTCGCTGGGGTTCATTATGAACGTGCCGAAGTCACACCGGACTCCCTCTCAGACCCTCCCTTTCATCTGAGATGTTCTGGACCCAGTGCAGGTTCGGGCATATCCTGCAGACCAGGGAGTGCGGGATATTCGGTCTATGATACCGATGTTTGAGCCTCTATCCCGGATTTTGCTGAAAATGACCCTGAGGCTGCTGGGTCTCGTGGCCTCCTGCATCCTGATGGTGGATCATGCCAGATGGCATATGCAGGCTCTGCAGTGGGACCTGAAGTTCCAGAGGGTGCAGCATCGGGGGAATCTTACAGTAAATTTTGCCATGTTATATGTGCCTACGTGTTCCCCACCTTATGTTATATGTGCATGATCGATATGCATGTATTCCCCTATGATCGATTAAAGACGCAATTACAGTTGTGTCCATCTCTAGTATGCCAGTTTCCAGTCTTCGTGAATACAACGAATATTAGGCGTATGTAAAGCTACGTTGCCACGTTTTACAGTGTGCACGTTAATTCATTGAAATATCCCCGTTTCTAGGCCTCAAAAGGGCCCGGACTCAGATTCAGCTCCTGTTTCCTGAAACCCTCTCCGAGGAGCGATACAGCCCCCACCTGTATCCCTGACCCTTAGCTTATTTTCATGCCTCGCAGTGCCCGGCTCGGCCTGGCTCTGCCTCCTAGTCTGCCAAGAGTATGTTATGTTTCTAGTTATCAGTCCAGCCCTCCTTCTCTGCATTCCTCAGCTACTGAATCGCATCAATAGTTTCCGTCATGGTCTAGCCTTTATGTCTCCATGTAAGAGAAATACTGTATTAATATTCATAGAATATTCCTTGCACCCGCACTACATGTAGAATAATGTATGCACCAGTCTTAATGTCTGTTAGCCTTTGCTCTGATAACTTTTGGATTCTATCAACATGTTCTCTAAACACTAGATACTAGATAGGCTTTAGGTACGTGTCGCTCTGACACTCCAGACTTTAGTCTCCTCTTCTAGCGCAGAAGTCATAGCCCCCAGTTCTCCCTAGTAACACGTCATTGTCAGTTTGCGCGCACCACTAGGTTAGAGGTCCCAGCTCCTCAGGTAGCCCCCTCCATGTTTCCGCCCCGTTTATGACATATTCTGTTACGTTTGCATCACATGTCTATGTATACGCCCTGTACACGCCTTCTTGTTACATCATTTCTGCCCTTATCTTTCGCGACTGCTACAAACTCCGCCTACTGCTACGCCTACTGTATTGAATGCCATGTAAATGTTTTAACTATATATACTTGTGCACTGTTATTAAAAGTTAGCGCTCATCCTTTGTCCCTGCCCCAGGCAGCTGCCATCCCATCCCCATGCAGGCTGTCCTGTTCCTGTCCTTTTATGCTTGATTAAAGCCTGTATACTCCAGCTACCTCGTATCTTGACTCTTATTTATTGAGCTAACCGTTTATTAATTATAGTCAAAAATAGTACCGGTAATTAATTATTTATTTACCACATAATGGCGCCCGAATAGGGACTTGCCCTTTCCCCACGCGCCGGAGAAGCCACGCAGGCCCCCTGATCCTCTGCAGCCGTGACGGAACCATACCGTGCACGTGCAGATATTTCTGCTTCAAGTATCCCTCAGGCCCACGGAGGAGACGGAGGTTGCGGTCCAGCGTCCAGACGAGGCGGTGGAGGAACGCGGCGAGTCCCGACCAGAGCCCAAGCCGTGAGTCCAAGGTCCGAGGTATCCGGAGGCCCACCTGTAACTGAAGTCCGAAGTTCGTCCGTCCGTCGTCGTAGCAGTCCAGTCCAGTCCGAGGCCTTCCGTTCTTGCTGCCCGGTGAGTACCATTGCTGGGGTAGTATCTAGACAGGGTCAATTAATTTGTCTCTGGTCCGTGGGTTTGGGTACGCAGATCCAACACGAAGTGTCCACTTAGGTGGATGCGGGTCCTGACGCGTCTCTTTATGGGACCGGTAAGTTTAGTACTGTTTTAGCAGTGCATCCAGTCATTCTAGTTTCTGTTCTAGTAAGTTCTGTTCTCGAGAAATTCATGTGTTCTGTTTTCAGTATTTCAGGTAGTATCTTGTCCGAACTGTTATTTTAAATGTTATTCCATGTGTTTTCAATGTCGTGGTATGAATGCTTTGTATTCAAGTAATTATTGTGTTCATTGTGTATTGTATTGTGTCCGAACTCCAGCCTAGTTATGCCTTTGTTTTCAAAATTACGTCAGTTAAAAACGAGAAAATGTCTGCTCGAGGAAGCAGTTCCTGTCCCGCCTAGGGACAGTCCAGGTCATTTTATGTATCATAAGCATGGCATAAGTGCCATATTATATCTAGACTTATGGGTGGAGTACACCAAGGAATTAGAGGAAAAGTATAGATGGCCCGTATCGGGTACATGGGATGCCGAGTGCATCATGCGAGTAGAAGAAGCATTATGGAAAAAGAAAGCCAGACAGTCCCAGAAAGATGCCATCGAGTTATGGCGCAAAGAATCTCATAAAAGAACCGAAAAAGAAATCAGAAAGTCAGAATTAAGTAGAGAATCCTCAGAAAGAGCCCAAGAAAGGGAATTAATCGAAATAGGTGAACGAGTTAAAGTCGAACAGTCAGACAGACAGAGGAATGCCCTCATTAAGGGTATGTATCCTCTTCTTGCCGAGGGCTTGCCAAAAGCAACCCCGGAAGCACCATGTAATTTTCCGCCGCCATTAGTTCCGATTAAGCTACGTCACAAACCGACCGCAGCTGATATTTTCCTCTCGTCCTATTTGGACGACACAGTCCCAGAATATGCGAATCCTGCTCCGCCAGCTCCAGTAAATAATGTAATTCCTGCTCCTCCAGCCACCGGGGCACCTGATACAGCATCTGTTACGGTACCCCCGGTCCAGCCCGTAGTACATGTACCCGCTACATCGGTCACTCTGCCAGCAGGAAGAGTATCTGTCGACGATTCCAGTTTAGGGGCCGCGGGAGGAGGTCCTCCTGGTACCCCGCCGCCAAACAAACGTATAACGTTAGTCGAGTTACATGAACGTGCGTTACAGCGTACGCCCAAACATCAGTCCGTTGCAGAAATCAGACGAGCTCTCACCGAATGCCGTTATGATCCAGTCCCAGGGGATGATAATATGGTTATATATTCATTGCATGTAAGACGGGTGACCGAGTATTTGGACACCCTACCGAATATGAAAGAAGATCTAGACAGAATGTATCGTTTCCTCCGTACTGGAGAAGATCCAGAGAGTATTGGCGAAATCATGTCTTTAAGGAAAGCTGAGACCCAGCTCATGTTATTAAAGTTTTTAATAAATTGTCTAGTAAGGGAACAAGATTATCCGACTAAAGATCCGATCGAAATGAAAGTTCTGACCAGGTGGAGTGATAATATAGCCGAGGGTAGACACAAGACACTCAGTAGTATAGAGAGTATGTACAAGAAAATACGTAAGGAAATAATAAGGTTACACGAAAATCGCAAAACAGCACAAGTAAGCGAGAAAGAAAATGAATCTGATACTGAAGAAGTAGAAGACGAGAATACCGCCAGAATAGCGTATGTAGGTAAATCTAGATTTCCAGACCGACATTTACGCCTTGAACACAAGACAATCTTTCATCATCCAGCACCAGAACAAGGTTCTCTAGAACAAGTATTTCAAGCTATCGATCACATTCTAAAATCACGAATCGGTTATAGTGAACTTAGTACCATGCATGAACAAGAACTAGCCCGATCAGCAGTCCGATGGATTACTGATTCTACCACTTTTCCAGACGAAATAGTGGCACAAATGTTTCTGAAACTGCCCCCAGCCGAGCAGCGACTGGTGGGTATGTATATGATCCAGCACCTCATTACATTGTATGAGGGACAACATTCTGATCTAGGTCCGTTACATGATGTTCTGAACGAGTTACTCCAGTATAAATGGAAAGGTTTAGGTACAGATTTAATTAGTGTCATTCTAGAACAGCGCCACAAATATAGCACATTTCTGAATCCACATTTTGTTCACGTCTCACCTCCAGAAAGTAAACCATTTTACATAGATAGACAGCATCCGTTACGAGAAGTACACCCAGTTAGGACACCGGATGGTGAAATGCAACGAGTATTTGTTTACACCCCTATCACAAAGATGGAACTCTTAGAGATGAAGAAATTAATTCCCTGTCACGACAAAGATCCAGCAGGGTTCCATCGCGAATCAAAAGACATGCTCCGTATGGGAGAATACACGTATCCAGATATCATTAAAATGTTAAAGGTCCTGTTGCCCGCAGGGGTATATGAGAAACTCAAGGAAAAAGAATGGGAGGTGGGAGAGAAAAAGATTGATTGGACAGCTCTAGAAGCTGAAGATAAAATACGAGTACCAGGTACCGGTCTTGGAGAAAAATGTAAAGAATTGCGATGCAATCTCAGCATGTAAACAGAAACAAGATGAAGATACTAGTGATTTTTATTCTAGATTCGAGAAATGTTTCATTATCAACAGTGGTTTGAAGACAGGTAGCGAATCATACCCTCATCTTTTTGTTACTAAACTAGTCGAGAATTCAAGTCCACAAGTTAAGAATCGAGTTTTGAAAGTCGAAAGTACCTGGCAAGCTAGTACCCCGTCCCAGATGTTACAGATGCTCCAGTATCACCAGAATAGAATCAGGGAAGAGCAAGAACACGAAAGGAGACGTATGAAAGACACGAAAATGAAAGTACTAGTTGCACAATCTGTTCCGCAAGACAGTCAGAAGAGGGGTCCGAATCAAGCCAGTCATCCTGCAGCTCCCGTTAAAGGGACATGCAATTATTGTAAACAACCAGGTCATTTTATAAACGAGTGTGCAGTTCTGAAACACAATATAGCCACTGGTAAGACTAAAGAAAGACCACGTCCGCCTAGACCAGAGCAAGTTTCACAGACTTCTCAGCCACCACAGAATGCACAACAGACAGTTCCAGCACCGCAGCCTATAGCTGCAACACAGCATGTTACACAGCAGATGTACCAGTATGCCCAGACAGAGTATCCAGATTATCAACCGTATTCATGAAACAGCCTAGAGAGGTAGGTAGGCTTGCCTCTCATCGAGATACCTGTAGATCAAGAGGGTCCCTATGTACATAGTCAAGTGTTAGGGAAAGACAGAAAGTTTTTGATTGATACAGGGGCAAGTAGGACTACTATCAGTCATGACGAGGTTCCAGGGGCTCCGCTCTCAGGCTCTAGAGCGGTTTCCCTTGAAATAATTATTTATTTACCACAGACTACGTCCAGATCTCGGGGGGAACTGCTCAACAACTGCAGTAGTGGCTAACGAGCCAAGCTTGGGTCAGAGGCAGATCCCTCTTCCTTCCCCAACCAGATTTCACAGTGGTGACGTATACATCGCTCCTGGGATGGAACAGCCATCTGGGAACGGTGGAGATCAGAGGCGTCTGGTCTCCGGCGGAGTCCGGGCTCCATATAATAACCTCTGGAGCTCCTGGCAATATGCCTGGCACTGAAGGCATTCCTTCCCCCTCTAAAGGGGAAGGTAGTGCATGGACAACACCACCGCCATGTGGTACTGCAACAAACAGGGTGGGGTCGTGGACCCTATGTCAAGAGACTCTTCGTCTCTGTACATTGCTGGAACATAAGGGCATGACCCTGGTGGTTCAACACCTGGCAGGTTCTCCGAACTCCAGGGCGAACAAACTGTGCCTGGTAGATCACATAAGGCGTCTTCACTCTGAGGTGGTGCAAGGTCTCTTTCAGCAGTGGGGAGAGCTTTGGTTAGATCTGTTCGCCACTGAAGAGAACGGGCAATGTCACCAGTTCTACGTGTTGAAGTTTCAAAGGCGGCACTCGGTTAGCGACTTTTTGTCGCGAGTGGAACTGCGGCCTCCTGTACGCCTTTCCGCCTGTACAACTACTGCCCAGAGAGCTGAAGAAGATCAAGCGTGACCGGGACCTAGTTATTCTTGTGGCTCCGGACTGGGCACGAAGAGCCTGGCACCCAGAGCTCCTGAGTATGGCCATCGACCCTCCACTCAGACTGCCTCTTCGGAAGGATGTTCTGTTGCAGCAGCAGGGTAGGGTTGTTCATCTGAAACTGTCCACCCTCCACCTCCTTGTGTGGAGATTGAGCGGCGACAGTTGACAGCTTTTGACCTGCCACCGGAAGTCTGTAATGTCATCTTGGCAGCCAGGCATCCCTCCTCTAAGACGGTATACACCAGTCAATGGAATACGTTTGTGGCATGGTGCACAGAGAAGGTTGTGGATCCCCTTTCTGCCCCTCTTTCAGAGGTTCTTATGTATATACTTTCTTTGGCCCAGCAGGGCTCTGCCCTGGGCACTCTTAAAGGCTATCTCGTGGCCATCTCTGCTTTCCTTCAGCCATCAGATCAGCCATCTTTGTTCAAGTCGCCTATCGTAAATAAATTCTTTAAGGGCATTACTCATCTCTTTCCTTAATCTCCTTTCGTAATGCCCCAGTGGGACTTGAACCTTGTCTTAACTTATCGTATGTGCGCTACCTTAGAGCCTCTTCAGAACTGTCCTCTCAGGTGCCTCACTCTGAAGACAGCTTTCCTTTTTGGCATCACCTCTGCTCGCAGAGTGAGTGAGCTTCAAGCCCTTACTTCTAAGCCTCCTTTCATTTCTACGCATCTGGACAAAGTGGTGCTTAGGACGAGACCATTGTTCCTTCCAAAAGTGGTTTCACCTTTTCACATGGGACAAACCATTACTTTTCCAACCTATTTCTCACCTCCGCACCCTTCCAAGGAGGAGGAGAGACTCCACCGTCTGGAACCTAAACATGCGCTGTCCTTCTACCTTGACTGCACGAAAGATTTTCAGGTGGATGATCAACTCTTCATTGGATTTGTAGATGCCAAGAAAGGTTGGACCGTCCAAAAGCGTATAATCTCTAGATGGGTTGTCCTTTGTATTAAAATCTGTTACATTTTGGTGGAGAAGAAACCTCCAGTGGAGCTCCGAGCTCATTCCACCAGAACTACGGCTGCCACCACTGCTCTTGCATGTGGAGTTCACTCCTTGACATCTGTCAGGCAGCCACGAGGACATTCTTGCACACGTTCACCAGACATTATTGCCTGGACAGCCAAGTCCAGAGGAACGGTTATTTTGCCTGTTCTGTCCTCCAGGACTTTCTGGTGAACTTGGTTCAAAGACCCTCCTGGGGGGGTTGGTACTGCTGGGGTATTCATTCTAAGGTAAGGAATATATAACTAACTGTCTCTTTCAGATGAACAAGTTACTTACCTACGGTAACGATGTCTCTGTAAGAGACATAGGTTAGTTATTGATTCCCTACCCTTCCTACCCTCTCTGTGAACTGACTTCTAGGGCAGAGACTCCCTTGCAGGGCCCTAGTTTTAGTGCACAAGTGGTCAGTATCTTGCTTGGCTCTACGCTTCTGCCGTGGAAAGTTGTGTCAGCACTGACGTCCGCGCGCAGGGCGGCGTCAAAATAGGTACTGCAACGTCAACACGGCACACACAACGACTGATGCGGAGTCAACAGATGCTACCTACCGACATGCAGGGGTATTGCTAAGATACAATTCTCTGGATCCAGTCTGACACCTGGGGGTAATTCTAAGGTAAGGATTCTATAACTAACCTATGTCTCTTACAGATACATCATTACCTAAGGTAAGTAACTTGTTCTTTGTCTCTTCAGTGCTACCTGACGGAAGAGAGATGTGGGTGTCCCAACCACATGTGACTCTGTCGGTCCTTATATTGTATGTTCCTAGAGCACCAATATGAAGTGCTTCTGCAAGGGCTTTCTTTTGCCTTTCTGTTGCCTGGATCAGGGATGCATCATCCTAGTTACAGATTTGATAGTAATCCGCCTCAACTTCAAGTACAGCTACCTTGCCTCTTTAGACACCAATCCTCTCTAGATCTGGAATCTGTTTGCTATTCTGTAATAGGCAGTTTCTTAACACCTTCTCTCCTTTCCTTTTCTCCCCAAGATAGCGGTGAAGATCGGGAGGTCTCATTCTTGTGTTATTGTGGTTGACTCTTTTATTGTCCAAATCAGTCCTGGGTTTCTAACTTGTTAGGTCCATTTGGTGATTCTCCTCCCCTGCCTACTCCCACTTCTGGTGGATTCTTCTGTTACAACAGCAGTGACCACTTTGCCAACATTACCCTCCTATGTTGAGATTGCCCATCTGGTCAGTCTGTGGCTGCCTGAGAATTTCCAGAGGATATTGGGGCCTCCTCCAAGCCGCTAGCAGGTGTTCTATCGGATCAAGTATAGGACCTTAGGCTCATGCACATATTTTTTCTTTCATACCTGGCATACTCGGATATCCAGGTGGAATGTGAAAATATTTTTCTGTTGCGATTGCCGCATTTACGAACTGCAGCGTATACTTTTTTGCAGCGTCTTTTGCTGTTGTTTCCCTCTGCCAAGAAGTTCCATCTAATTAAGGGTTGGTTTTCTCTCTGTGTTGCCTATTTTTGCCCCTTGTGGCTAGAAGTGATTGCAAACTTTTGATGTGGAAGACTGTGATCTCTGCTTGTAGGATTAGCAAACCACAGCCAGTCTTCTCTGAGCCTTACACTGCTTTCTTAACAAGCTAGGTGCAGTCATCTCATCACGCCAACTTCTCATTCAAGTCAAATATCTACACCGTGTGTATATCACTCAACACAGGCTTAGGCGAATTGGCACCGTGGCAACATACGGTAGGCCAGAGATGGATATTTAGCTTGCAAAATGATGACAGCGTGTTTGAAAGATCGAGGAATTTATTTATTATTTATTTATTTATGAAATTTATTAAGCGCAATCAAATGCCCAAGGGCGTCTCGGCGGGAATGGCTCTGCTGGTGAGGGGGGAGTTGATTAAACATGTGTATAATGGCAGTAGAGCTTGGAGTCCCAGATTAGCAACTTTGGCATTGCAGGTTTCCCAGTTAGGGGCTGATTTTTTAATGGATTGTCTCTATTTCTGAGGCCAGAATAAAGTTAGGGAGGTATGGGGGCCTGTTGAGGGGTGTTGCTGTGTAGGTAGACTGCTGTTGGGATGCTTTCTCTTAAAAAAGAGATGCTATTGGTGAAAAAAGAATAACAGATTGTCACAGTTTTGTGTTAAGGTTTTGGGAGAGAGGACAGAAAGCTTGTGTAAGGATCTCTTTGGGCCATATGTGTCAAACTCTGATTTTGCGATTCTCAAATTGTGATTTTTTTTGAAAATCACTATTTGAGAATCGCAAAACGCTATGCATGTAGGATTGGCAAATAATTTTGCGAATCCTACATATTCCTTAATTGCAAATTGCGATTCGCAATTAAGGAATACCTCACCATTTATTCCTATGGGCCTAAGGGCCCATTGGAATGAATGGGAGGACATACTCAATTTGCGATTCTCAATTAGAGAATCGCAAATTGAGAATGCAATTTCAAGGGTGCCATTGTGTCAAAAGAACACCCTGTTGTACCCATGAAATGTGCATGTGTGCACATGTGGCACACATACATGCCCTAAGGGCATGTATGTGCACCACATGGCACTTTGAAAAATGCAAAAAAGTGAATTTTTCAGACAAATCGCAAATTACCTCCAACTTCAAGTTGATGCTAATTTGCGAATCCTTAAGGCCAAATTGTACTTTTTCTGTGCTTCTTACATTGCATTTAAGGAATAGCAATTTGCAATTCCTTAAATACAATTGCAGAATAGGGAATCGCAAATTTTGCGATTCCTTATTTTGCGAGATAGTTTTCCTTTCATACATACCACTGAGCCCAAATGCAATCGCAAACGCCAAAATTCTGCGAATTTTGGCATTTGTGATCGCAATTTGGAATGATACATATGGTCCTTTATCTTTTCGGAATAGTTCTTGGTTTTAGTTTTCGGCCTGAATGATGCAGCATTGTAAGTATTCTTTTTTTTTGGCCTAAGTGCTGGCTAGCTTGTAACCCCCTGGCTTGAATGAACTTCACGAGCTGGCCAACCAGCAGTGAGTTTAGTTCTGACCCAGTGCCTCTCCAGTGTCCTGCCTTTGTTTCTTTGGAGGTAGTTGCGTTTTATTGATACCCTCGTCTGTGTAGAAGCGGTAGAGACGCTAGCCATTGCAGTGGTGATTTTATTCTTATGGTGGCTGAATATGTTATTGGCCCAAACATGAGGATTGTCAACACCATTTTTCAGCTGGTTGGAAACATCCGGTATAGTTGTTGAGGTTCCTGGTTGGGGGTGGGTGGGGGGATTGAGGAGCTTTAGTGTAGGTCAGGTTGTTCCTGAGCTCCTTGACAATGAAGAAGCTGATGAGGTAGAGATCAGACCAGGATAGTTCATAAACGGGAAGTCAGGGAGGGTGGCGAAGAGCAGGAATTGGTAATGGCCTCTGGTGTGGGTGGAGACATCCTCCCTTTGTGAGAAGCCGAGGGAGTCCATCTCGCCCAGGATATTCTGACAGTGGTAATGTAAAGTATCATCTGCCCATATCTTTGGGTCGGTGGCTATAAGATGAACAGAAAATGTAGGGTAAGCTGGAGGAGGGACATTTCCTAGGAGGATGGTAGATCCCAAAAGCACCAATCATTAGGAAGGAGGTGGGACTGGTGACCCCTTCTTGAAGCAGATGCTCTCAGGAGGTGAATGAGGGACCACTTATCTCCATAATGGAGATTAAAAGTTTGTGGATCATGGCCACACCGCCTCCTAGACCCGCATTTTGAATTTTAATTAGAAAAGTGTATGGCCTCAATGTCCGGCAGAGAGGAGTCATTGAACCAGGGCTGTGTGATGCTAATAAGTGGGTGGAAGGTTGGAAATGAGCTTCATATGCCATAGACATGGAGAGCTGATCTTGCGTTAAAGAGAGCTCCTCAGAGGACACATATGGGAAGTGGGGGGGTGTAGGAACAATGGTCTCAATAGAGGAGGGTGCCAGTGGAGGACTAGGGGGATTAAAAGGTGTAGTCATCAGGAGGGTGTGAGAAGAGGCTTGGGGCAATATGAGTGACTGAGGGTCAACTTTAGCACAGAAGTAGTGGTTGGATTCTGTGAGTCGGGACCTCACCATTGTCAATGCTGACGTCAAGTTCCTTTGGTGTTTGTTGGTAAGACATACATTGTCTCACCCAACTATCATTGATGATAATAAAGAGAAGGGGTAAACTTGGAGAACTTATCTAGTTACAAGTATCTGGGAAATTATATAGATAACAAACTATCCCAGTGTGAGCAGAAACATTACATAGCCCGGTGGGCAGGCGCACTAACTTTTGCTTATAGGTTGCTGGCAAAAGAATGGGAGGGCCCATTATTTAGGCCGTTGCTCTCGGTAATAGCTGCTAAAACTCTTCCAACTTTAACTTGTGCTAGTGCTGCCACGGGAAAGATTATGTCCTCCTTAATAAGCAGCATCTTTAAAAGAGGTTTTCAACTTCCCCCGGACTGCTTCGCCAGCAGGCGTTATATTTATTTATTTATAAAGTTTTATATAGCGCAAACTTGATACCTTTATAAAGGTTTGGTATTGTGTAAAACAAAACACGGGGAACTCGAGCCTTAATGCGGCACCATGGTCGGAACTTGACAAAGATAAAAAAATCGCTGTTTAATCAATTCCTGTACAATGCACTTAATTCGGCTTACATTTTTGATCTTTGGAACATTTCCAAAGGTGCAAGATTTCACTTGTTAATATTGGATAAAAGCATTTTCAGCCAAAGATCCCATTCATGGACGTTGATCAACGACTATAAAGTTCTTAAACCGTCAGTTTACCTAGATCACACATTTTCTGTCCATTTAAAAAAACAATTAATGGCACTGTGGTTCTGAAGGTATTCCTCACTTGTAGACGCGCCACATTGGAAAAATATTGGCTCAAAAGTGTGCTGCCTTTGCGGCAGTCAAAAAGAAGATCGCATTCATCTGATGTGTAATTGTCAGAAACGACAGCCAGCACGAGTCCCTTTATTAAGGAGAGCCTCCTGGACAGAGGAATACGAGCCTGCAGGTCTGCCGTTATCAAAGGGCAAGATCCATCTGACCCCCAAATGAATTGTAAATTGATAACATTCCTCGGAATACATTTTATTTATAAAGTTTTATGATCAAGTTGGGAAAGCGAAGGCCATTTAAAGAGGTTATCTCATTGGGGGAGAAACGCCAATACTACCTCTACCTGTAAGAGCATCACCCTAAGAACAAGCATTTGCAATGCAATAGGTCTCGCATTAGGAAAGTTTGAGCTATTGGTATTGTAAATGGCAAAGTTTTTATTTATGGTTTTTTTTTTAAATAGCTAAATTAATAGCTTTGTCATTTACAATGCTAATAGTTATAACTTTCGCAAATGTGATACCTATAGCATTTGTAATGCAATATGTTTTGTATTTACATGACTTAGATGTATTGATATTACAAATAACAATGGCGTTTAATTTTTTTAAATAACTAATACTTAAATAAAAGTTATTGTAATTTATAATGGCAATAGCTTAAACTTTTCTAAAGAACTTTTGTGAAATTATGTTCAGTGTATTTTATTGTGACGAAAATCCAAGAACAGAAGTGAAATATTAACATTTTTTTGTGACATTTGCAATAAAGCTTGAAACATTGATAGCGTATATTTGAACCAGTTGTTGTTGAATGGTTGCACCGATTGATTCTGTGAGGAAAGACAACGTCCTTCCAGACAATGTATTTCACAAAAACAGAACAGTGCTTAGAAGCATTAGGGAGCCAAGTGAAGCATTCGTTGCAGTTTTCTCTTACCTTACAACAACTGCGAGGGCAGGGAAATCTTCGCGAGAGCGCGTGCTGCAGTCCGTCCAAAGCTCGCGCCGCCGGCCTGCGACCAGGAAGTCAGGCAGGCCGGGCGGGACAACCGGAAACAGGAAGTAGGAGGGCGGGAGCCTACCCCGCCTCCCACGGAAGAACCGCGATTGTTTGGAGCACAGGAGCAGGCAGGAGCCTACCCTGCGCCCCGGTGCCGAAGAAGGGAGGAAGAGTCCTGCTGCTGGTGAGAGCCGCTGCACCAAGGAAGCCGGTGAGTGGGGCTTCGCCTTGTTATTTGCTGGGCTGCGAGGGCGGGGGGCATGTGTGTGCGCGCGGCGGCGGGCTGTGTATGTGTGTGAGCGTGTGTGTGTGTATGTGTCTTGGAGTCTGTCTGTATGCGTGTGTGTGACTGTGGGGGGGGAGGGGGTTGCCTGTCTGGGTGCCTGCGTGTCTGTGTAAGTGCGTGTGCGCGCGTGTGTGTGTCTGTGTGCATGCATGCGCGTTAGGCTGACTGGCTGGGAGTATGGGAGGGAAGTGCACGGCGCGGCGCAGGACGGAACGTGCGCGTTCGCGCACACAAATCCAGGAAAAAAGCTCGTAACACCCTCTTGTCCTCCTTCCTCCGAGACAGGCAACATTAGGTCTCCAACTGGACACCTGCATCCTTCGGATGCAGTTTACCAGCTCGACCTAAAAAGGAGGCTGGATAGCTCGCTAATATATATCCAGCAGCAAACACATATGACTCGCTTTAGGGTCACCGACGGATCAATCCCGCAGACCAGGTATACAGAGACTTATACATTTTAAAATCATACCCGGTCAGAAATGTAAATCACAAGTTTGACATCCTACAATTAGCGCTTTAAATAAATGTTTTAATTGTATTTTTAATATACAGGACTGACAAAACCGAGGAAGTCAGAGTAGCGTCTTATGCAAACTAGACGTGCACTATAGGATGTTTTTACCACATGAATTCATTTACATCTGTTGTTTTTAAAACATTGCATGTTAACTTTACACTGACATTGTTGAAATGATTTTAAATCTTCGTTTTAATCACAATTGATCTATGTAAAATTGCAATGGTTATAACTAACTGTACTTACTTACTCATCATCTCCCTTTGCAAAGTTGTATGTTTGAACCACACATGCATTTACCACGCATGCCTTTACAACGCGGTCCGAACCACGAATGCATCTTTACAACGCTTATCTTTACCACACAAGTCGTTCCAACGACTAGCCTTCGGGAAACTGCTGGACTTAGGAACAGTATCATTTACTATTCCAACATCAGTCCGGCAACTCTTTTTCAAAGGCAAGTGCTTATAACGACCTGCATGGTAAAGGGAGGCGTTGGAAAGACTCAATTGTGGTATAAGCCGCGTTGTAAAGGCACAGCGTGGTTTGAGCCGCGTTGTAAAGGCACAGCGTGGTTTGAGCCGCGTTGTAAAGGCACAGCGTGGTTCGAGCCGCATTGTAAAGGCACAGCGTGGTTCGAGCTGCGTTGTAAAGGCACAGCGTGGTTCGAGCCATGTTGTAAAGGCAGAGCCCCGTTTTCCACAGAAGAAACGTCCCAAAGATCTAAAATATTACAAAATAATGACATTTAGCAGGAAATGTGACCTTTTTTCTTACGTCACAGCCACCAAAACTGACCCCTTCTGCATCACAGACTTCAGTGAACATGTTTCGGATATCCAAGTTCCCTGCGCTGGAAGGCTCAGCGCCTCACACATTACCACCAGTGCGCTGTGATCCGTCAAATCACACATTGTCATCTTCACACGTGATGACCAAAGCCTTTTTGGGTTCTTCAAGTACAGAAGGATGCTTGTTCCACCATCCTTTTCCTCGAAAGACATCATACAAGACCTTGACCACAATAGATATAAATTTAGACTGTCCTCACAACGTCCATGGTTTTTTGTTGAGAACTAAACCCCCTTCTTTCAAAAACACCCTTAACCGTCCCATAGAAGTCTTTATTCTTGACTTGCTTCGCCCCAACTTCCCTCCTGATTTTATACATCTCTGTAGATGAAATAGAAGCATCCTGGGCCTTAACATGTGATGGTGTCTGTTTAGGTTTGCGGCTTCTCAGAAAAACAAACAGTGCATCAGCAGTGGTGAGATGTGGTATATTGGTTGTATGACATTACAACGTGGGCTTTTACCACGCATGCCATTACAGCGCTGTTTTCACAACGCAAGTCGTTACAACGACTTGCGCTGTAGGCGCTGGATAGTGGAATAGTTTAATTTTCTATTCCAACTCCAGCCCACTTACAGTAGGGAAGGTGTTGGAATAGAAAATTAAACTATTCCCTATCCAACAGCGCCCTCCAGCGCAAGTTGTAAAAACTTGCGTTGTAATAACAGCGTTGTAATGGTAGCGCGTGGTAATGCCTGCGATGTAAAGGCTGTTCCCCGGTATATTAGGATAAGCCACAACTCTTTCCCCTCAAATAGACTTTCACATCCAGTCATAGACCAAAAGTGCCTTATAGGCACTTCTCCCACGAGGCCCCGCCCCCTTCAAGGCCCCGCCCCCCTCTTCACACTGTGAGGTTGTTCTTCAAGTTGGCAGGTATGACTAGCAAGTTACTATTGGGGACTTAAAAACCCGAGTTAGCTGGTGGGTGCGCGGCCTTCTCATTCTGGAAAACACGGCGTGGAGCAAGGCCAGGCAAGGTCAGGCATCACTTCTGCATCTTTAGAGGGCCTGGACCTGGGTTGGAGACTGGAGTCCAGGGTCAGACTGGTCTATGGGGCAAGCAGGTAGTGCCAGACTGGCTGGTCTCACAGGTTAGCGTGTGGGACGGATTTTTAGCAGCTCGTGGGCCTGTTTTATGGTCAGCTTGCCAGATGTGTATTGCTGATTTGTCTGATACTACCAAAGACCTTGGCTGCAGCAAACACACACGCGTGCTGCCTCCCGGACCTTGTAAGATACCCACAGCGTGTCTTTACGCGCGCGACACTGGTCGGTTTGCAATGGGGCCACTGGTTCAGCTGCCTGGGTCGCTAATCGGGGCCACTTTTACTGTGGGCCGCGGGCCTATTTCTGTCCCAGTCGGACCCTGATGGAGCCGGCTCGTGCATGAAAGGTACCCACACAAGACGTCGACCAGGGAGGGGCAGACTTCCTGCCGGGGGGGGGGGGGGCGGTCTGTACCTAAAGCTCCTAGAGGCCTGCGCCCCCGCCCCTCCTGCTCCAATCTAGGTTTGAGAAACCACCAGACGCACCGGAGCGTGTCCAACGGCCGCCTGTCTAAAGGCGGGCCCCTGGGGGCCCCTGTGGGGATGTTTTCCTCCCCGGGGGCTCCCTGGGGCCTGCTGCTGGCAGTGATGCGCGTCTATCACGCGCGTTAGAGGCGGTCACAGTGAAGGAGCGTGCAGGGCGCGCTCAGCAGGGATGGAGGGGCGTGAAAAGGGACGTGTACGGTGACTTATCTGATGCTGGCCAGCATCCATGCCGTGTCTGTGACGGAGCCGGGTCCTCACACCTCAGTTTATGACATTAGGGAATCTTTCCCAGCACACGCACGTGCACCTGTGCGGGCTGGGCGGGGCCCTTGGGGGCCCCTGTGGGGATGTTTTCCTCCCCGGGGCCTCCCCTGGGGCCTGCTGCTGGCAATGATGCGCGTTTGTCACGAGTGTTAGTGGCGGTCACAGTGAAGGAGCGTGCAGGGCGCGCTCAGCAGTGATGGAGGGCGTGAAAAGGGACGTGCACGGGGACTTATGGGATCCATCCATGCCGTGCCTGTGACGGAGCCGCGTCCTCACACCGCACTAGGGCATCTTTCCCAGCACACGCACGTGCACCTGTGTGCAGGCTGGACAGGGGCCCCTGGGGTATCTGGGGAGTCCCTGAAAAGGGTTCAGCCAAAGGAGCTGTACCTTCTCTCACCACAGGGTGGCGCGTCACCACCAGACGCGGATAGCAGTGAAAGAGACGAACACGAGCATCTCTGGCTGCGATGGATCCTGCGGGAGAGGGGATTATCAGACACACCCCACTGGGTGAGAGGCCACCCGGGTCCCGCCCTGGGAGATGGACCCCCTCTGGAGCTGGGCCCCCGACCCCGCGGAACAGTGACGAGCAGTCAGGCCTTGTGGTCGCCATAATGAATGAGGCGCGTATATATATATATATTTCCTATTACAGGACAATATTTGCATATTTCTTGCTCATTCTGAGCGCCTAATTCCATTGGCACTCTTTGTAACATGCACACGTCACTTTTCTCTTGTAACACACTGTTTTCTACCTCTTACATTTTGTTTGCTTTCGATACTTACACAAGTGTCACGATTGCCTACGTAACTTGTTCTTGAGTGTCTGCCATGTATTGCAGAGGTCAGACCCGGGACCAGGGTTCAATCCCCGACGCGGCAGGGTCTTGAGCTCAAAATGTCCACGGACTCGATAATTCTCGCCTCGGTGCCTACTCGAGTCGTGGGTTCACACTCTGCAACTCTGGGCAATAGCTTGCTTAATCTCCACTACGGCCCCACCGCGATGGGATGCCTGGTCTTCACCTTGGGGATGCCCAGTAGGGGTAATCTCGCAGGGAAAGGCCAGGACGGGTTCCCAAAGCAAGCGCCTTGAGACCTTACGGTGAAAAGGCGCTATATAAGAACGTATGATTTACGATTTACGATTTATTTATACCTCTACTGGTACTTTGTACGCTTTTGTAACTTGCACACGTCACTTTTCCTCCTGTAATGCTCCATTTTCTACCTCTTGTATTTTGTTTGCTCACAATTGTCACTTTTGCCTCATGTAACTTAGCATTTGCTTTTGTAATTTGTTCACCTGTAATGTTCTCATGTATCAGTTCTGTACCTATTGTGAAGCGCTCTGACGCCTTCGGGTAAAGTCCGCGCCATATAAAAACGTAAAAAATAAATATAATAAAATGGTGTAGCTTGTGGTTACTGCGTGTGTGCCCCTGCCCCCTCTCTACTCAAGGGCTTAACCCCCACACCCCCCCCCACCTCAAAGTTGGACCGCTTTGGGGACAGGAAGGGCCTCTTGGTGGGATCTCAGACCCTGAGGCCAGGCTGCGCTTGTGAGCTGCTTGACACATTCACCTATCAGGGCCAGTCTAAGGGTGCACTACACTTCAGTGCGAAATGCGTCGGATGTGGGGATGTATTTTGCACAACAGCTGCAAACAGCTGCCTCTCGCATTCTGCTCATTCGGCATTGTTCCAAGCGCTCGTGCTAAATGATTATCGTGGACCTGTGTAATTATTAGACTTTGCGTAATATTGGGAATTTCGCGTAACATGGCGTATAACCAAGCAACCCAATTACATGGAATTACGCTGGCGTAACTGGAATGTTGCCCATGCCTAGAAAAGTTGCGTTCACACTGCTGCCAGCGCAGCTTCACACGCTGAATCAGAAGCATTTGGAAAACCATCCCCTGGGCTATCCACAGCGCTGCGATGCCACATGGATGGCTGAGTGTGCGCTATGCAGTACCAATAACACAACTAAAGCACAGGTGTCACCAGCCGGTGGCCTGGCACCCGGCCGAGGAGGTGCAGCTGCAGCGTCACCACGCGTGGCTGATTTCTGTTGGGCGAGAGGGGCAGGGCACAGATGAGGAGTATTTGTGCTTCAAGTCACAGGTGCTCCTGTTAGAGGGCAGTAGGTGCAGTGGCACAGGGACCCAGAGGCCAGTAAGCTCTGAATATTGCTGCATGTTTCTGCCCATGCAGGAGTCTGCTGCCCCATTGGTTCTTGCTTGCACCAGGGCCCGCGGCATCCTTGCTTCGTCATTGCGTCTAGGGAGCACTTTTGACTTTGGAGGGGTTTCTTCTGCAGATCTACAGGTTGTAGCACATCTGACACTTAAAGCTGCAATCCTGTGCCGCGAGCCAGGGTGCCAAGGCCCAAGGCTAGCCATTTTTGTACACCGGCATATCCCTGGTGGGCTGTAGGCTTGCGGGTCGCTGTTCGCGTAGGGTTGGGTGGCATCGCCCACCCATGGCCCGTCCTAGTCCTGGCACCCTGCATTGTTGGGCTGGTTTGGACCTTTACGCCAGGGCTGGTTTGTGTTTCCAGTCTGGCTCTGCTAATGAGTAGAACCAAACCACTGAGGCCTGATTCAAACACAGCCCCTCGGATGTCCTCCTCAGGGTAGTATTCCATTAGCTCTTCTGTGCTGTTACAAGAGGGAACTTACCAAACGCAAACCAACCCTGGTTCTGCCTCAAAAGGGGCAATCCAGCCCGAACAAACCGGTCACGTCCCATCGAAACAGAAATTCAATCCACACTCAAGACATTCTGGCCGCTATCAATGGTGTTTATCTATACGAATTCAAAATCGTTCAAAGGCGCCCTCCCAGCTCTTCCTCCAAGATGCATCTGTTCTCCTCTGGGCACAGGGCCCGATTACAAACTCGGCGTACAGGCTTACTCCGTCACAAACCTGACGTCCACCAAAGGACACTTCCATTATATCCTATGGAACTTGTAATACAGCGGATTGGATATCCGTCCGTCACATTTGTGATCTAGTAACCACGTCCTATATTATCGTAATCCGGCCCATACTGTCAGAAGGTGGATGCAGCGCTGAGTGAAAATCTCAGATATTCAAGAGCAGGTTTCCGAAGCGACTGTGGACACGAAGAAGCTGGCCTGACCCGCTTACCTCCCTCCCTCTGGTCGTACGACCAAACAACGCAGGAAAATATGTCGCAAGCCTTAACCACTCATTTTTTAATCACATATTTTTTTGACAATGTGTATGTTTTTACAACGGATGCCATTACTACGCATTGTTTATATATTTAAAAACAATGTATTTGTGGGGGAGACCCCCATCCCCCCCAACTTACCTTAAATACGTGGTAAAGGAATCTGTTGTTAAAACATACATGTTGTAAACGCATGCGTGCTTAAAAATGTGCGTGGTTAAGTCACAACATGGTAAAAACCTCAATGTAAAGGGTGTTTCCCCTCCCCCCCACAGTCGAGGACAGGAGTCCCCCACCTCGGGTGCCTGCACCCCAGGGGGTGCGAGATGGCATTTCAGCAGGTGCGACAAAGAGGGAAAGTACGTGCTGTGTGCATAATAGGAATCCAGCAAGAATAGGCACAGGGATTGCAAACATTATTCAAACATTTCCCGGGGGTGCGGGCCTTAGAAAACGTGGTAACCACTGGTCTAGGATCAGAGCATCTCTGCAGGGTGGTCTGTGCCCCTCTGCATAGACTCTGTGTTGGTAGGAGTTCGACCCATCTCTGGGAGTCAGCCTTGGACACAGGGTTCCTTCCTCAAGGGAGGGCTCTGGCCATCACGGAAGCTCGCTGCTGTTTTCAGATGCATTGAAGCGCGGATTGTACAAACTGAGCGTGAACCCCTCACCTTTCCGCCCAGCGCCTCGAGCCGGATCTTTAAACAAAAACCTCGCCTGGTCTCCATTTAACTTCACCTTCCCTTGTTGTGTCTCAGACCTTATTGAATCCTGTAGGTGGCTGCTCCATTCACTTGTACGTGAAACATTGGGGGGGGGGGGGCTGAAATTCTCGTAATTTCCTTTTTGCTTAATTATGTGAAATTTTGGGAAAATTACACAAAGTTGTGCAACCCTTAAATCCAGCATTGAACTATTTTTAAGTTTGAAATCCTTCCTAATTTCGATTTCGCACTTGTGGATGCAGCTTGTGCTACAAAAAAGAGCTAAATCATGGAGATAACCCAGGCCCCTGCAGCTCCAGCAGTGCAGGGAGACCCCCAACCCTTTGAGGGGCCTCCAACCCATCAGGTAGCCCCTGTTGAGCCCAAGATCAATGGATATCTGTGAGAAATGGGCTACTCGGGCCACTCATCCCATTCTGCATAGGGGCCCCCCTCATCTGGCGTTACACCTCTGCCCTAAATGGCACAGGAAGTGAACAAAACCCGCCCGCTTTCTATTACCTCGTGTCGTGCCTGAGTTACTGCAAATGGATTTCCCCCCTACAGTTGGAAAATTACGCAACTTGGCGTAATGGCGTAATATTGGACATTTTACATATCAATCGGATACAAAACGCTGGAAATGAAGCTAAATTGCACGGTGTAATGAAAATTTCCACCAGGCATATATACAATGTTTCCAGACCTCCCTATATGTTTGTCTCTTAAATTGACCCTCATGACCTGGAAGTGTTCCTCAACAGGTCACTCTGTGTCTCTAAACTTTGGCATTTTGGGTCCCCCAACAAAAGCCCACCATCTCCACACTTGTGGATTGTAAAGAGTTCCATTGTTTACCTGTGGTGAAACCACACCCCTAAGCCCTAAGCAGGTGTGTCCGTCCAGGGACTCTCAGGTTAGAAAGCCTTGTGTCCTGAGTCCAGGCTGAGACAGGTACAGGTGCTGCGTCCTCTCCAGAACAAACCCTGGTTCCAGGATCTCGACCAGTTCTCCGTAAACTCCGCCATGGAGTGAGGGGTGACCGGAGAGGGGTGTAGCGCCTTAGTTTGAGGAACCCTGCTCCGACAGCAAGTAAGCACACATGTGTGTATGGGTGGGTAATCCCTAAAACCCAACCCAAGAGCCACGCCAGGGGTCCGCATTGGCCCCCAAGAGCCAAAGTACAAGTCGCGTCATCGAAAGACGCATCATTTCAGGTGTTAACAGGTATTTTATTTATTTATTTTAGTGTTTTATAGAGCGCAAACATGACCCGTTAGGGTATCAGAGCGCTTTACAGAGTCATAGAGTTGTACAAGAGGCATGGTATCACAAGAGCATAACATAAATTAGGGAGGGAGGGGGTGCTGAGTACAAGAGGGAAGGACGTATACAAAAATAAAAATAGTCACGACATTTCTGCTGCATTTTATTGCATAAAATTCTTATTTTATTGGATGCCAATTCATAATTTCTAAAGATGAAGTTAGGTCATTTGAATGCAGAATTCTCTGGTGATGGGTCCTTGCATGACCCAAGAGACAGTTACACATTTGGTGTGTAGGCTGTAAGCTGTCAATATTATTAAAATGCAGCAACATATGGAGGCTTAAACCACCTAAAAGTGATTCACTTTAATGTGCTGCGCAATGTGGTTTCACACTGATCTGAGTCTCCTCTCTGTGGTCCCAAATCTTACAATAATTTACAAATAAATCAATATTTTTGCCCAGGGTCACACACTCTCGTGCAGTAGGGGAGTTTGGATCTGAGCCGGGCTCTCCCAGAAGGCACTTTTCACATCAGCCTTGGATGTCATTATCCGCATCTATCACTTGTTTGTGCATGGTTGTTTTTCTAGCCTTAAATTGCTTTGTTAAAAATTGATGACTTGCAAAATGGAGCAAGTGCGTGATCCATCATCCTGCCCCCAAGTAAGAAATATTTCTAGAAAAAAAACCAAGCTAGGCAAACCGAGCATAATTCAACCACAAAGTCGCCAGGAGCTCTCTGCAGAGTGATTATTTTCAAAATTATTATAAAGCTGCTGACTAAATGCATTGAAGGAAATTCATGTTTTTCATCACAGTGCCAAGTAAATTTTAAATCGGCAGAGAACTCAATTTACATGTAAATGTAGCATGTATTTTAGAGCACATACTGTCCACTTTTCTTCCACCTAGTGCTGACCTAGGACTATTAAAAGTTCTTTTTCTTTGTAGTCTAAGTTTCTGTTTCAAGCACATGCAGTGCTTGAAATGGAAAAATAGAAGTGCCGGTACTCTCCAATTAAAAGTATTACATTTCTCTTGAGCAGTGCCGGTACTCTCCCTTCAAAATAAAAAAGTGCCGGTACTCCGTACCGGACAGGACCGGCCCATTTAAAGCACTGAGCATATGAATCAGAATAAGCTTTATTCGATTTAAAAGATTAAATCATAAAAACAAGTTACATATGACGTTTGGTTCATGGTGACGTCAGCTGAACCTCATGGTGCCCAGCTGCGCAGGCTGATAATCAGATTTTTTTTCCGCCATTGGGTTCGGACCCGTTTGCTGATGACAGGGAGGACTCGGATAGAGTAGTAGCTCAAACGAGAATAGAGATGAACCCCTTGGACAAAGACGATCAACCCAAGGAGGGACCGAAGGTGGTCCTATATTAAACCCAAATGGAATTCAAGAACTCGCTTGAGACTCCTCAAGGGTTTTTGAAGACAAATTTGAAGAAGGTATCACGATGGAGGGTGTGAGGGAAGAGGGTGTGCACCCTTCTCCATCGATGATCTGGACGGGGAGGAGTAGAGTCCACCTCCTACGTAGGCGGACTCTAATTCCAGAGACCAGCAGGCTCTTCATAATCCTACAGTGCCTCGGCTAGACTCAACTTTCCGGTGGTTGAAATCGGGATAACATTCCATCAGTCATGTATGTATGTATGTATATGTATGTATAGGCATTTATATAGCGCACTACTTACCCGTAGGGTCCCAAGGCGCTTCGACCCCTGCGAAACCCTTCCTGGCTTCCCTGAGAGATGGTCCCTTAATGGGTATCTCCAGGGTGAGACCAGGCATCCCCGGCGGTCTGGTGGGGCCGTTAGTGAAGATGAGGCAAGCTAATGCCCAGAGTTGCCGAGTGTGAACGCTGATCAGAGTGGGCACCGAGGCGAGAGAATTATCGAGTCCGCTGACCCTGGTCCAGAAACCTGCCGCGCCGGGAATCGAACCCTGGTCCCGGGCCGTCCTCTGCTCTCGGGTCTGCCGCCTCTAACCAGTGAGCCACACTACTTCATCAGTGGGGTTCGATCATCCTTTTTCTTGCGTGACATGGAAGAGAAAATAGACTCCTGGAAACAACTTCGAAAAGAAGACCTGAACCAAGGACTGAGCCCCACATGTCCAACCTCAACAGTAGGATCCAAGTTGAACTTAGGAGAAGACAACCCAGGTTTGGAAGTGGGACATGCTCCTTTCATTTCAAAGTCAAAACCCCCAGGTTACCGGAGTGAATTAATGCTTCGGTGCTGGAACCACCTGTACCATTTGTCGAAGTCAGAATTAGAAGGAGTCTATTTCTAGCCCGCTGGACTCTGTTGAGAACCACACAAAGGGCAACATCTTCAGAAGCAGATCACATCGTTGCCCCCCCAATGGTATGTTCCAACACTGGGTCCTCCACTTAATTGACGAAACTCACATTTAGGCACGCTGGTTTACAGGCAATGCGTACATTTCCCAACAACGAGTGCTAAGCCTCGGCCACCACTGGACACGGACTCTGGGGGAGCTGTAATGGGTGGATGTCCATCTCAAGGTAAGGACAAGAACAATGTTTGGAATTGCTACGAGGCTGATTCATTGATTACACGGTAGGGTTGTACCACATAGGTGTTCCCCACCTGATGATACGTCCTCCTATCACACTGTCAGTCAGAGAGCTGCCGTGCAGCCTGAAGTCAGGACGCAAATCCATTGCTGAGATCTTCAAGAAACTATCAAAGATCAGGGTCAGCAGCTCTAGGGTGGAAGGAGATTCAAAGGAGTTTCCAAAGACCACACCTACCTTAGGGGCCAGGTAGCCTCTGACTCAGGGGGTATTCACAGCATGCAACATCCGCTGTCCCAGGCCACTTGAGGGGGTTCTCCCTTGGATAGAAAAATTAAATGCCCAGAGTCTGCAGGTAAAAGGCCAGCAGCTAGTGGAGCGGTGATATGGCTCATAGCCAACGCTGAGGTTCTGCTAGGCCAGCACGCTCTCTGTCAATGTAGCACATAGTGGAAAGATCAACAGTGGGCTCAAGAACATGGGCGTCCGCAGACATTTTTCCAGGGGGGGGGGGGCAAAATGTTAACGTCATCACCATCCTCCGACATGATGTGTGCCAGGTGGGGCACAAGAAACACTGGGGCGCAGAACTAGGATAGACTCAATTAAATGCCAGGAATCCAGGACATGTGACTGACCCTGCAACAGGCCAACAAACACCACCTGTAGGGAAAACGCTAAACTTTCTGACAAGGTGCTTTATCTCTGTCTGCTAGGTGTGCAGACTTCTGGGTCCTCGATCCAACACCAATAAAGGCTGTCTTCAGCAGAATTCGAATTTTATCAGAATACTTTAAAACAGCCTATGATTAAAGCACCATATTAAATATACTGTATGCACAGTGTATGTTAGGGATTATTTGTAGCACACATATTCACCAATATTGGCTTCTTGGTGCTAGAATTCATGATAACTTTTATCCAAAGTTAAAGCACAATGTCAAAGTTAGTAATAAATAATGCAGCAATCACACATGCTATTGATTTGCCAGTGGGTGCTCCCTTTACTAGAATTCCCCGGGCATTGCAAAATTTTACACACATTCAATTAATTTATACACAATAAAATGTATAGGTCCAAGTGCTAGCTATATTTTTTAAAAGAAACTTAGAGTCCCTCTACGTGTAGTCAATGTCAAACTGACAAAGTACGCACGTTTAGGGATACAATAATGGCCAGCTCCCTTATGCGGAAGCCCGGCACCGTAAATGTGTGGCACATGCGGCGCCCGCAGCGACGGCACATCACAGGTCCAGGGATGCTGAGTCTTACACAGTGGTCGAAGTGGGGGATAAAAAGTAGGGGAACAGTGGGCGGAGAATCAGAGGGCGGGAATAACCCAAGGATTGGATCTGTGGGTGGAGCCAGAAGTGTGGCCAGAATGCGCAGACATCCTAATTTTTAGTATTTGTTTGGCATTTCACTGCCCAGTTTAATCAACCAATGAATACACATGATTATTTAAGGTTATAATGAGTTATTGACATTAAAATATATTCACAAAGTGGGATATGCTTCTAATCACAAAATGTACCAAATACGATAAAATGTCGAAACACAAGCCATTTGTCTCAGAGCCATGGAGTTTCTGTCATCAGTACTTCTCCCTTTTTCCACAACAGCAGTTCAAACATGAATGGCAAAATATCCTAGTTTGCAAATGTTTTCTCTAAAATTATGGCTCTGCCATATTTGCCTCATAAGGCAAGATCTGATGCATGATCTGACCATTTAAACTAATAAATTGTTTGTAGCTCAAACATATCAAAAGTTAATATAAAATGTGACTTGTGTTGCTGCGGAGTGGATGGCCTATTGTAAAGGTTGGCTGGCCACCTTTCTCACTGCTGCCTTTGTATGTTACACTGGTACTAATAAGGCAAAATCTTTCCAGAGACTGTTAGCATGTGTACACACGTCAAAATAATAAAATATCTGAAAATATACTGCATTACGCTGCAGCCTTTTTTTTAATGCATAATTTAGTCAACACTACGGCATAATGTTGTCATCCTTTGCTGCATAATTAATTCCAGTGGCCCCACAGCAGGCAGCACATGTTAAAAGTGCTTGTGAATGAAGCTGGGTGACTAAGTTTGCGAACTTAGTTTGGTGTGCGTGCAAATCCGGCATTGCCAATCACTGGTGAGTTGCAGCTACTACTGCTGAAACAAGGCCAATGGAGGTACCTATGAGTGAGGCAGACTGGCCTCAAGGGCAGGGCCAGCCAAAGCACTGGTGGTGTCCTGTGCATTAATGTTTGTTAGTGCCCCCCAATGACCACCTCTTCCATGGATTCCCTCACTACCACCCTTTAACTGTGCCCCCCAAGTTTCCATAACCACTCTCTCTCAGATGCATTTAATTTGATTTACAGCACCACGCATACCAGTGTATGGGTGTCAGAGCACTTTACATCACACACAATACACAGAGACAATCAATATGTGTGTAAATCACTGTATAGAAAATGTTACATAAGACTAAGGACTACAAGGTGTAGGAGTCACATGACAACCATACTAGCAGCCGGTATAGTTTTATAGTGATTGGTCTGCAGAAACACAATACCCGGAATTTAAAACGTAATACCATGGTTGGGGGTTCTCCTTAATATTCAGAATTGATTTCTGTCCAAAAGAACACTTTATGGGCCATTATTATAATCAAAGACTGGAGGGGGGGGGACATAACGCTCTAATTTATACCTTGCAGTTTGTATGCAGCTCATAGATGACAGTTAATAGTTCACTGTTCTAAGTTAGGATTTTAACTTACAAACTGCAAGTAACAAAAGGATCTCTCTGACAAAAACAGAAGCCCACTGACCTATTTAAATTATGTGCACTTTGGGATCTGCATGGCGCATGTTCTTTGCAGCGGGTACATTAACCCTCTGAGCTACCTTTCCATGAGTCAAAACTTCCACTAGTCAAAATTCTGATCTCTCTCTAGGAAGAACATTAATCACCAGAGTCATCGTGACATTTTTATTTTTACTGAAAAGTGCTGGAGACCATGAAGGAGGCAGCAAGCGTTTTTAAAACCATAATATACTTGCAAACATGATGCCTTCACCTAAAGTCAGCACCTGGTGCAGTCACACTGGTTGCACCGCCCTAGAGCTGGCCCTTCTCAAGGGTCCTGTGACCTCAGTGACTATTGTTCTAGTGTGTGCTGCTTCATAGGCCTGCCCACAAGTGTGGAGTTGAACTTCAGTATGGATAGTGGTGGACAAGCCTTGACGGTTAACCTACACTTGTCATGCTAGGGTCCCCGTCCACCTGCTGGTGCGAAGACACCAGGACTTCTAAGGTGTTGCAAAGCCTTCTAAGGTCTAGCATCTGATTGTGCTTTCGCAGGAGAGTGGTCTGGTGGACTGGTTATTAAGGCTGAACCTGGTTCCCAGTTTCAAATTCAGCAGCTCTGACCATAGTGCCACATCCTCTCCCCCACTGAACACCGTTCTGCCCCACTGAGAAAAACTCCCACTGTCTTCAACTACAACCCAATTGTTACCCGCTATAAACACCTGGATGAGGCTCAATTTAAATTACGCACTAGACAAGAGCAATATGCGGCCTACCAAAAAAAAGTAATAACATCCTGGAAAAAGCAAACACTTATAGGGAATGCAAAATTTAGCAAACCATGGGAAATGTAAGCAGGAACAACATGGTTACCTTAATGCTTTTACACTCACTATTCAGAAATCAGTGAGTGCTTTTGCCTGAAAAGTTAAGGACACGACTAGAGGGCCCTGAATGGACCCATTTCAATGGCCATTGCTTATATCCTTACAAAACGTAAGCAGGATGGTAAAAAGACCACATCCCTGGACGCAGAGCTGCAGCACACATTTCGTTTTCCAATCCACACATTGCAGTACCTCCAGGATTGGTGCACTAGTTCCAAGTCCAGGGACAACAAAGACAAGAAAACAAAAATAGCGCTTCACTGGCAAACTCTGTAAAAGTGGCGCTAATGTGTTTCAGTGTGAATAAAATCAGTTTTGCCAGTTTGCTACCACTCTGTCTTACTTTATTTTGTTATTTATCTATTTTTCATATTTTTAGCCTTTTATTCCCAATGCTGCACTTTGGAATTAAAATGTTAGAAAAATACATTTCCTGCAAAAGCGTCTTTCTTTTTTGGATCCATTTCACAGGGAAGCAAATAAAAGAAAGGAGAGGAAAGAGAGGGAGAACCCCGTCTTGAGTCGCTGTTTTCACGGACGTCCGCAAGGGGGGCAAGAAGGGTCGCTCCAGAGGGGGGCAAGCGCCCCTCCTTGCCCCCCTCCTGCGGATGCCCATGCTCAAGAAACTATGCAATAAGGGAAAGTTATATCTTATTCATGTATGCGGTCCACCCTGGCTAGTGTAGACTTGTCCTGACAACAGAATGTCTCACTCTAGGCTAAAGCCACCATGCATGGTGAAGAATCTCCGGTTTGTGCCCTAAAGGGCATCTTTTAGTGTCTCTGTAGAACATTTTTGTGGCCTACACGAGGATGACATTTTATAGAAGATTAAGGACAGAGAACGTGTCAATTCTATGAGAGATTTGCAATATGATGCCTTTTTAGCAACTAATTACCAGTCAGAAACCTAATACCTGTCCACAGGTAGCATTTCCAGTAGTCCAGCCAGAACCATCCACCAAAGCTACACCAGTTCTGCCAAAGTCCACAACACACAGTCTCTGCAGACACAGGGGCAACGGTTTCCAATGCAAGGAGCTTCTGCCAGCAACCAGTGCCAACTGGTAATCAAACCCTGGTCACACATCAGCTGTGGCTGCATTATCATACAGACACTTCCGGCTCATTGTGAGTACCACAGGCGAGTGCCCGGATTATCATACAGACGCTTCCGGCTCATTGTGAGTACCACTGGGGAGTTACAAGCATTAGCAGTTTAGAGTTATATCACTCACTATAAAATCAGAACCCAGAGTCTTTATCAAATATCTACAGCACACCTTCCTCTCCAGGGAATTAATATCTATCTGTACTAAACTCAAAAAGGTTATTTTAATGCAGAAATGCCAATCGCACAGGCAGACGACAACACTGTTGCACAATCCGGATTTTTCCATCAATGTCATATATCCGATTTCTTCTCACTCGAGAAAGTCGATTTTCTAGAGATAATGCTTAGTTCAATAGACATAAAAGCTTATCTGACAGAAGAGACATTTTGGCATTTCAGGATGTAATTCTTCTTCCCCACAAAATCGGAATACACACTATTTTCGGGGGGATCCGTCAAGCGGGGGCCGAGATAAAAGGGGGGTCCCAAAACGTGTTTTCCCCATATTAATTTCCATAGGGCGGTTGGACTCACTTTTAGCCCGAACGGCTGAATGGATTTCCACCAAACTTGGCAAAATTGTAGGGACTGGTACCCCGATGTGCCTTTGCTATGTCTCAAGATATATGCTCCAGTGGTTTTTACGAAAATTAACTTTGAAAAATATATATTGGGCTATATATATGTTAGAGCCCAAATGTAGCCCAATGTAGCCCAATGTAGCCCAAAGATGGCCACCAGAGACCCAAAAAAACCAAATGTAGCCCAAATATCAGCCAGATGTAGCCCAACTATAGCCTAATGACAGAATGTCCCAGAGTGTTCTAAAGAACAACTAGAACGCTAACAGTCTTACTTATGACAAAAGTATGGCACACCTGAAGTCATCTTGATTGGAATAAAGTGGTAACACTTAATACATTTAATTTGAAAAGGAACAAAATGAGGGGTTTCATTTTGCCATAGAAATGTTATTTATATATATATATATATATATATATATATATATATATATATATATATATAAAATTCACTGAAAAAACCATAGGTTTCACACCAGTTATAGTTAGGTGGAAATTTTACTCGCATAAAACCATTGAAATTCCCACGTTATAGTTAGTTGGACTCACTATAACTTGCGCGTGCAATGCACTGCTGATGACGTCACATATTACATCACTCATGACATGGTCAGTGACATCACTCATGACATCACTGATGACATCTCAAATGACATCACTGATGACAACATCCTTGTGACAAAGTGGCAGACCTCCTATCAGCATAAAATAACCTTTGACACACACATTCAAAAATAGAAACTAACATTTTCTTAAAAAAGGAGAAACCAATACCAATTACAACTTATTAGGCAATTCCAACATCTACATACACATCCACTCATTCACCAACAGTTCTATATAGTCACTCATGCATGTACTTACTCATCATATGTAGTCATACACCTATACATCCTGTTACACACTAATACTCATCCATATAGTTACTCACACACAAATTCACACATGCAAATAAACTATCAAAAAAACATTTACTTGATTATACTGCTATATACACACCACTACACATACTTCTACAGAAACGGAAACATATTTACTCTCTTAAACAATCAATTATAAAAACACATACTCACTAACCCACCCAAACACACAATCGTCCAACCATACAGTCTTGCACACATGCTGTCTTCAAAATACATACAAATAGTGAGTCACTCATTCATGCATCTGTGCTCTAAGTAATATCCCCCACCGAACCATACAGACACTGATACTGATACTCAAAAAAACAACTAATAACCCATATACACACTCATGTAGCTACTCACCAACCCATGCAGCCACTTATACACAAAGTGAGACACAGATACAGATATTTAAATATTTAAACATTACTCGCTAATATATGTATTCACTAAGATACATTTAATAAGTCCGTTGACCAATCAATTTTACACAAAAAAATCCATTTAGACATTTATTTACCCATTTATTCTTCCATCAACCTTTAGATATACATATATAAAAAATATTTATTTTTCAGAAAGATACACATTCACTGGCCGCAGTATCATACAGACGCTTCCACTCATTGTGGAATATCTGATAGAAAAGAGAGTAATGAAGTTTCCAAGAATGGGCTGTCTTGCATCACCTTAGCTAGAATTCAGTCCCAGCTGACATGCGTCCGCTTCTCAAATCACAAACGAACTGCGAACTGACTTTTACCAAATCCATTGCATTTTTGCAAACCAACCTATGTACTAATAGGCCGGTTCACAAAAACTCAATTTATAGTGGGTCGTAATTAAGCCGGGCCGAGTGCTCCACGCCGCCAGCGGAGTTTGCAGAGTTTTACCAACTCTGCACTCCGCTGGGAATGTGAATTTGCGGCAAAACTCACACTCCGTGGTGGAGCGGAGTACGCCCCTCAGCCGAGTCAGCCCCCTGCAAAAAGTTTTTTTAAAAACCCACTTACCTTCTCTTCTGTCGTCTGCTGGCCGCCCTCCTTGCCACGGTGTCTCCTTCTTGCCGTCGTTCTCCTCCTCATGTCCCCCTACATATTATGTCTTGCGTGTACTGCGCATGTGGGGCTGGGGGAGACACCCGTTACAATGCAGCCTTTACACCGCAATACGTTTACAACGTGGCCATTACAACGCAAGTCATTACAACGACTTATGCTGAATGGCGCTATACACTAAGGAATAGTATGATTTACTATTCCAACACTTCCCTACTCGGACGAAGGCTGGAGTTGGAATGGTCAATCATACTATTCCTAAGTCCAGTGTGCTCCAGTCCGAGTTGTTGTAACGACTTGCATTGTAATGACTGCGTTGTAGACGTATCGCGGTGTAAAGACTGCGATGTAACATCATACATTCGGGGCTGGGGCAGAGCGGAGTTCCACAGAGTTTTTTTTTAACTCTGTGGAACTCCGCAGAGCACCATTCTGCATACTCAACCCTGGGTTAGTGGTAATTCAACCTACCTCATGAATATTAATGACCTAGGCCACAAATTGCGACCCACTGTGAATCGCAGCCATTGTGGAGATGGTGGTGTGCTGAGATCAGAAAACCATCACTTCAGTGACTGCTTTGAAATGAAGCATAACACAAAAATAGAACTCGATTTCCTTAAAGGATAACAGGATGCATTAAAAAAAATGGAATAAACTTGTCACTAAACTTTTTTAAGGGTAGGTAGTGGTCTTAAAAAATATTTTTTCAACGTTCACAAAGTAGAAGAGTTCCTACGAGGAACCCTTCCCATTTGCAAATGCCTTACCACTACCTTTCAATAGCCGGTGAAGTATTAATGTTTTGTGACTGGATTTTGGTTGCAAAACATTAATACATACCAATCCAGTTTGGTATTTGGAAGGAACGCCTTAAACACGCCCCTTCCAAATACTGAGTCATTTATTTGGTTGCAAACCCAAATTACGATTCGTTGAAGTGTTACTGAATCGTAATTTGAATTTTGTACATAATAAAAGGCATTTCTGCGGTCCCAAACACCCCAGTCTATGAACCGGACCCTTTGTGAATGCAAAAATGCTTCGCTCATCTCGTGGATAGAGATATCAAACAAATATCTAATAGTTGCGTGATATGTAAAATTTGATGAAAACATGAGTTTTCTCACCTCCCTTACATTCCATTGCATTTCCATCCAAGTCATAGGAAAAAGTTGTGACTGTTCTTGTTGGTCCGTTTAATTTACTACCTATCCAGTCTGATTTTGCGTTAGTTCTTGTATACAATTGCACTAGATGGCCTGAAGAGAGGTTTATAAGGGAGACCACTTCCAGGGTGGTTGTAGACTTCCCCAGGGTTAGGTGAAGGTTTCCCTGGGAGCTTAGGCTCAGATAACGGAGTTCAATTTGTGAGCCCTGTGCTAACTGAATTTCTCAAGCTAAGTAGTGTGAAACATCTCATACGCTCTTTATATCACCCCCATACACATGGGCTAGTTGAATGGATAAACAGAATGCTGGGAGAATGCATGCAATGGCATATACAAAACAACTGCATAGTTTCTAAAGCTGTGAGATCCATGTTGTGGTTTTATCAAACTACTCCACATTCTGCAACTGGAGTATCTCCATTTGAACAGTTGTGGGGAAGAAAACCTGCTCCCAGATTCTGTCTGCCTTGGAATTCTAAATGGATCAAGAAAAGTGCCTTAATCAGTGAGCTTAATGTCAATGTGAGAGTTAATGTTTTCGCCACACCAGATAAACTAAAACGGTACTATGATCAAAAGAAATGTATGAAAGAGGTCCCAATGAAGGTTGGAGATTTAGTATATATTAGGAGGCCTGAATATGTTCATAAAGGGTACCTCAAATATGGAGATAAAGTTGAAGTGGGAAAGTTGTATAGTGGTGCCTTTTGAGTGAATGGACATTATTGGCGGAATCGTGAGACTGGTGAAGAAGGTGAGCCTCATTGCTAACTATTCTTTGAATCCAGAGAGAAGCAGTGACTCAGAGGCAGATTTAAGATTGGTCTTTCATATTGGGTAATTCTGTGTTGTAAAGAAGTACCAGAGAAAGAAGTTTGTCCTCAAAGTACAGGTAAATCCCGTCAATATTTGTTAGAATGCTCACTTCGAGTTGTAACATTGTACATTGAACATGTTTTATTTTATTACAATGAATCTGTTATGGTGTGTAAGTTTAGATGTGTTTTTCTTTAAGGGAAATGTTATGTATTACTTGCCTATTCACTTAGTTTCTTATAGTTTTGTATTAGAATAATTTCAGCTGAATTCTCTACAAAATGTTTAATAGAAATGTTCTGAGATGTTAGTGGTAGTTACAGCTGAACCTAGAATCTGTGTGCACAGAGGCAGCTCAACTCCGCAACTTCTGGATATAAATCCAGTTGTAGTCATCTCTGTTTCCCAGCCGTATGTACTGCAAAGCATTTGTAATGGAAGTGAATGTAGTGTCAGACATCATCTTGAATACATCTGGTGGCATTTTACAAGATAAGATTAATATGTTGAAGGGGTAAGTGCATTAAAGGAGGGGGCCATACTTGACGTAAAGTCTCTAAGGGCAAACTCCATCTTATATAGGCCCCAACTCCATCTTAGCTCATGGAGGTCACCATCTCCCATAACTTAGACAATAGACATCTCCATATTCACCTTTATATGCAGAATCATTGTCATGTCTGCCTTTCAGACTCAGATGTCGCCACACTTTATCTTTCTAAGAACTGTGATATTGTCAAGAACTTTGATTAAAGACATAGATACAACATCTAATGCAACATTCATCTGGGTCAAATATCTCCTCACCATGTCAAGGTTAACTAAGAACACATACAGACATATAACTAGGGGTGATCGGAATTTGCGTAGTCTCACTACGAAAAGCTCAGTGAAATGGTAAAAAAATCTCAGTGAGCATGCGGAATTGCTCGTTGCATCCGTTTGCAATGCTTTTTTCCTGATAGCGAACGCTGTTTGCGTGCTCGGGGTGAAATATCTTGCGAACACGCATTTTGGAAGCGCGTGCAAGCAAAACATTCCGCAAAGCCGCGGATCGCAGCATTTTTGGCAATTCCGCGTTCTCCGGGGAATGCAAAATTACCCAAATGTTGCAAATTCCACGAGCAGAACAGAATTTACTGCCCAGGCCTACATATAACAAAAATAATGTTGTCTGAATTTACGTCCTTTGGCCTTATATGTTCTTATGGAAACGTCTGGGATGCATGCCTTGTTGCACATAATCTATGTCAGACATTCCTAAACTTATGTCAGAAATTCCAATTTATGCTAATATTTAGGATATAAGGACTGCCACTTGATCACTTGTCAGGAGAGGGCCTTCTCCCAGATTATCGTTCGAGTTTCTGACCGTGAGAGTCTTACCAGCTGCCAGAGAACTTCATCCTTCACAGATGCCACATATCACCTGAAGCTGATAAAGCTAAGCTCCGAGGAAGACCGACTGACCACTGCCTCAGTGGGTGTTTGGCTTTCGCAGGGAACACTGTCTACATGCCTCCACTGATAAAGACAGCCTTTGCTGTCAACTACATATGCAATGCGTTGCTTCTCCCCAAGAAACTCTAGACTGCAAGTTACATTGCCTTAATGCTTGCATAGCACATAGAAGTAGGCATTAGGTTGTTAGGTTCTAGATAACATTTTAAATGACATTTTAGCAATGCTGGAAATGTTCATTTTGTTCTCGTTATTTATGTGTCTGGTTGCTGTTTGTAGAATGTTCTGTGTAATGTAAAAAATTGTAAATTGATACTTGTATAGCGCACTACTCACCCGCAAGGGTCTCAAGGCGCTTGTACGAATACCGCTGTGGAACCCATCCTGGCTTTCCCTGTGAGGTGTCCACTCCTGGGCACCCCCAAGGTGGAGGCCAGGCATCCTTAGCGTTGTGGGGGCCGTTGTGGAGATTAAGCAAGCTATTGCCCAGAGTTGCAGAGTGGGACTCCATGATTGGAATAGGCACCGAGGCGAGAATTATCAGGTCCGTGGAATTTTTGAGCCCAAGACCCACGATGCGGGGAATTGAACCCTGGTCCCGGGCTAGATCTCTGCATCAGGGTCTGCTGCTCTAACCATTGAGCCACACTTCTCCACGTGTGTAGTTGTTTTAGATGTACTGACAAACAGATTGTTCCTGCAGTAATAAATACTTTTAACTTAAGTGTTCAATCTTTTTAGTACTGTGTGTGTGTTATACTGTGAATAATGAAATAAGGTTTGTTGCTGTTTCCACGATGACCATGATCCCTTCATGGGGTTGTTAGTAACCCAAAAGCAATACTTCTACATACCTGGCAACTTGAACTAAACTCTCACCGTGTTAGGAAGGGGCGGGACCTAGGAGGGGAGCAGGGCCTTGTGCCAAGAAGTACCTACAAGGCCCTTTTGCCCCAAATCCATCAACAACAAAAAACTTGCTGAGGCTTGTGCTGAGGTCCTGGGGTGTTTTCACACCCCTTAATGGACGTTGGCAGTTCAAAGCCTCGGAAAACGAGCTGGAAAACCACTATTTACAGTGGTTTTCAGCTCATGTTCCCTGCCACCATGTGACATTGGCTTCTCACCGGGTGACAGTGCGATGGGAGTTGATATGGTGTGTCAGGTAGCACAGTGTGAGTTTGCAGGTCTGCTTCAATGTAAGTTACTCATTGAATAGTGTTTTGCATGAGTACAATAACTTGTCCTTCACATTCCTCGCTGGTGCATTGAACCACATTCACCTGTGTCACCCGTGGGTGAGAAGGCACCCCTTGTAGAGTTACCCCAAAGTGTAACTAACACAACATCCTGGGAAGACATGGGATGAGGAAGGTTCCTCGGATGGCAAGGGAGCAGTGAAGAAGATGTTGGACGAAATAGAAAAGAGACATCAGAGCAGTGGAAACCTCTGAATGGCTTTTTCCAGTGTTTATCTTGAAGAAACCAGATGAATGATGAAGATTCAGTGTCCACCTTACGGCCATTTTCCATTCGATCAACTTGTTGGTCTGTTATTTTGATTCACGTTTGTATTCTGTGAATGTCTTCCGTATTCTGTTTACATCGTTCCAACATGGCACCCACTTTTCCCAACAGAAGCTGAGTCCTTTTTCTATCTTTATGGATTATAGCTTAACTGGCAGTAACGCCCACGATCTCTAGACGCGAGTAACTCGTCGAGTGAACACTCGATGTTGTATTACTTTACTTTCAAGTAAGTTTATCTACAGGAATGTAATACCAGGATGGTAGGAACAATTTGTTCCTTCATAAGATGCATGTTATGTTTTACTGTGGAATTTTCGTCGGCTCTCGAAATGTATTGCGGCAATTACTATGGCGCGTAACTATCTTGTTTGAATTTCCTTCTAAACAACCAATGTTTGCGAAGTTTGAGAAAGTGTTACTCTTGATAGTGATATGTTTATTACCTTACTGCATTTGTTACTAAATGTAGAGATGAGCGCGTAATTTCGAATTTTAAGTTATATGTAGTGGCCATCTTATTTACCTACGATTGTCTACAGTTTAGGATTATGTGAACACATTTGAAGTGTACAAATTCTTTTAATTTTTTCGAAGTCACGGGTGATTTTACTTAGTTTTATTTAGCTTCTCGATCCAGTTTGCATATCTATACCTGGGGGCGTTGGCCTTCTCACCACCTCACCTTCTTTATTGACAAAGTCACCACATGTGGAATATTAGTTTCTGTCACCTCATGTATCATGTTCTTTTGATTATAGACTCATATCCCTGATGAAGGCTTTATGTTAGCCGAAATGCATTGGAGGATGGATTTGTTTGAAGAATGAGATTGAATAGAATTCATTTGGATTCACATAAAGAATGAAGGAATTCTTGAAAACAATGAAAAAATAAATGAATGTGAACTCAAAAACATTGCGATTGATTGGAATTTATTACTAATTGTGTTATCCCTTATGGGATGAAAGAGCTGTGACTAGGGGACGTCTCCCAGACGGGACACGATGTTAATCTATACTGTAGTTTGACATTATATGCCAGCGTGATTGGTAGAAAATCTGAAGCTCACGCCCCTCCCAATCTTGTTGACCAAGCTACGCCCCTCTGTGGAGGCACATTTGTTCCTGAGGTGGATGGGGGCGAGAGCAGGGAGATGGTGGAGAGATGGAAAGGAAATATTGGAGGTAGGTGGGTGAAAACTGGCCAATTGTTTAAGGTCAAAATCTGCAGAAGATGAGATAGTGAAGTAAGTTCTCAGGTCCACTAAAGGTAGAGAGTGTGCATGGATGGCATGAGAGCTGGAAACTGGACAGAAGTGGAACAGAACGAGAGTGACGCTGAGATTGAAGAAGGGAAGAAAGGAAGGTGGGATGCTAGCCTGGGAAAGAAGAAATGAGTGAAGAGAAATGTTCCAGAAATATTTGTGGGAACTGCAGCGAGAGGAGCTAAGGGACGAATTGTGAGAGAGATAAAAGGGGATTGGACAAGGACAGTGCAGAAGAAAGTTCATGACCCACGTTGCACAACAGATGAAGGGCCCACGGTGAGGTGTTTGCCAAATCAAATCAAATGTTATTATTTTACATCTCCTCAGAGATCCACAATATAAAATTACAGTGTATACAGATGATACAATTATTCATAAATTTGACATCTTTAAAATAGTGGTAAAAAGTTGTAAAAATGAAAACAAATGATAACATACAAATTCATCTGGTTGGGCTCTTATTAGCGAATTAGTTCTAGAAATATTAAATCTAATACATATAGGTTTTATAAAACGGCTACGAGCTTTGGTCAGGAGTTTATTTGATCAGACATACAAGACATGCGCCATATCTTGAACACCTCCTCTACACAGATCACAAGAACCTGATGTATTGAATGTGCCACCCTAGTTTTTGGTTAAGGATTTTAATGGTAGAGTCCTTAATCACAGCATCAAAATTAAGGCTCCCTATTTTTCTTTTTTTACCAATTTTTACAGATAAATACCGATACAAAACATTATTTTTTTTCGCTGAATTTATTTTTAAATGTGGATAAAAACGGAAATTGGGTTGCTTTTTGAATAATTCTAAATTCTGTCTGCCATGACTGCCAGGCCAATAGATGAGTGCATTAATAGATAAGGGGGTTAAAAAAGACATTTTAGTAAAGAGGCTTTAACAGCAGTAGCTATGGAGAAGGTCGATAGTGAAATTTGCTTATTTCCATATACGTGCACTGATTTTATCTTTTGTCGTTGTTCACAGCAGTGAAACCTGGCTGACATCCAAACATGAGTGTATATTTATCGGTTTAATAAATGTGGAAATATAATAATATCAGCCTAATCTTTCCATAAAACCCAAAATAAATATGGATAAATACAGATAAAATTAGCAAAAAATAAATATGGATAAATAAAGACAGAAATGGCAATAAATTAAATACCGTAAAACCAGAAGCCCTAATCAAAATGTAAAGCCTGACTTTATGTTCTAATGTAAAGCTCAAATATTTTAGACTCTCTTTATATTCTATACTAGCTATAACGGCCCTTTAGTGGAATAGCTGCGAGCAATGCGCCTCATCAGAATCACAACTTAATCTCTGGGTAGATTTTTTCAGGAAAAACTTCAAAAGTGCTGGTAACTAAGACTGTAGGAGTTTAATAGAGCATTGAAAAAAACTCTAAAGCAGTCTCAAGATTTTCTTTAAAAGTGTTTTTCCCTAAATGAGCCTTAGAAGTTCCCCGGCTTAAAAGCGCTCTCAGTGAGCCTTCAGGTGTGTGAAGCAAATCATGAGCCCATCTAATAAGGTTTATTTATTTATAAAGTTTTATATTGCCAAGGCTCTTGATTATGCACTGACTATTGCTGATTCTAGTCGTAGTACTTGAACGGGTATAGCTTGTCCTGTGGACGTGTTCTTCTGCAATAGTTTCCCTTCACTAAGATTTTAAATACACCACCTTTTTATAGCAATATGCTCTCACGTGGTGATTGCCGGTTAGACTGCAGAATCATGTTTTGTCACAATTTGCATGCATTATTCGGTGTGCCATTTCCTGCGTTGATATATTGTTGACATAAGTCTTGATTTTCGCGCCCTTTGCAGTGGGTGGTGTGTTGGTTATAAAGAGGGAGCTATATTAAGCCATAGACTGTGCAGGTAAGACCGGCGGGCCAGGTTGGAGGGGAGGGGGGAGATTTCGACAGATGACAACGAGGGGAAACTAAATAAATAATTTCCCCTCATCGTCGTCTGTTGAAATCTCCCCCCCTCCCCAACCTGGCCCGCCGCTGTTACCCACAAGGTCCGCGGCTGGCTATGGTATACTGGTAGGTTTGCTTAAATGCAGTGGTATTGACATCTGGCCACTGTCTTGGCTCTGGAGTGCTTATATGTAAGCACATGTTGTGTGTAATGCTGTGCTCCAGGGGCACCTGCTTCATTTGCCCCTGGACAGGCAGAAGGGACTCCATAGCTCTGTTGTCTGCCTAACAAAGAAGTCATGTACCTTCACACCTCTGGTTTCCCAATCCTTCATCGGGGCACACCCAGGTGAAAATCAGCATTGCTATGAATTGTATGTTTTCTTCAGGTATGGTATGTATGCACAGGCAAAACATGCACTGACCTTCATACTGCAGAAATCACCCCATAACCAGAACTTCCACTGCTGAAACATGGTCCTACCTTCACAAAATATTACTGTGTGGAACATTCAAGGCAGGAAGGAAGCCAACGTGAGCCAAAGAACAACCAGGACATGGCCTTGACAGCTCCTATTGGCTCACCACAGCTTTAGAGGTGAGGAGATGCTGCTTTTCAGTTTATTCACAGAACACAAGTCACAAAACACATTGCAAACAAAAAACGTTGCTTATCTGTAACACTAGGGTTACAGTGTGTAGTATTGTAGATTCAGTGCGGCCCTCCCGCCTCGCCTTTCAAGTGGCCTATACTAGGCAGTGCTTAATGGATCACTGAAAGGCAGGTGCATCACATGTGTACAGGTACAACATGCTGTAGGGAAAATATACTATCATCTCAGGAGGATTGTAGATGTTAGACCAGAGTGTGTGGGTTTGTAGATGTGTAGATGCTGGACTAGTGTCTAGGTTTATAGATTCTGGACTAGAGTGTGAGTGTTTGTAGAAGTTGGACTAGAGTGTGATGGTTTGTAGATGTTGGACTAGAGTGTGTGGGTTTGTAGATGCTGGACTAGAGTGTGATGGTTTGTAGATGTTGGACTAGAGTGTGTGGGTTTGTAGATGCTGGACTAGAGTGTGATGGTTTGTAGAAGTTGGACTTGAGTGTGATGGTTTGTAGATGTTGGACTAGAGTGTGTGGGTTTGTAGATGCTGGACTAGAGTGTGATGGTTTGTAGAAGTTGGACTTGAGTGTGATGGTTTGTAGATGTTGGACTTGAGTGTGTGGGTTTGTAGATGCTGGACTAGAGTGTGATGGTTTGTAGAAGTTGGACTTGAGTGTGATGGTTTGTAGATGTTGGACTTGAGTGTGTGGGTTTGTAGAAGTTGGACTAGAGTGTGATGGTTTGTAGATGTTGGACTTGAGTGTGTGGGTTTGTAGATGCTGGACTAGAGTGTGATGGTTTGTAGAAGTTGGACTTGAGTGTGATGGTTTGTAGAAGTTGGACTTGAGTGTGATGGTTTGTAGATGTTGGACTTGAGTGTGATGGTTTGTAGATGTTGGACTTGAGTGTGATGGTTTGTAGATGTTGGACTAGAGTGTGATGGTTTGTAGAAGTTGGACTTGAGTGTGATGGTTTGTAGATGTTGGACTAGAGTGTGATGGTTTGTAGATGTTGGACTAGAGTGTGTGGGTTTGTAGATGCTGGACTAGAGTGTGATGGTTTGTAGAAGTTGGACTAGAGTGTGATGGTTTGTAGAAGTTGGACTTGAGTGTGATGGTTTGTAGATGTTGGACTAGAGTGTGATGGTTTGTAGAAGTTGGACTTGAGTGTGATGGTTTGTAGATGTTGGACTTGAGTGTGATGGTTTGTAGATGTTGGACTTGAGTGTGATGGTTTGTAGATGTTGGACTTGAGTGTGTGGGTTTGTAGATGCTGGACTAGAGTGTGATGGTTTGTAGAAGTTGGACTTGAGTGTGATGGTTTGTAGATGTTGGACTTGAGTGTGATGGTTTGTAGATGTTGGACTTGAGTGTGATGGTTTGTAGATGTTGGACTTGAGTGTTGTGCTCAGAAGCTCTGGAAAGATCACAGACTAACAATACTACTTTCAGTTTTCTGGCATAGAGGCACCAGAGAGGGTGGTGTCTGCAATAAAAGTGTGAACATTTTTTTAAAATCTGAGCTACAAATTAGCGAGGTACATTTTCTACGCCGAGTCGAGGAGAATACCGAATCCATACAAATGTGATATAAATCCAAAAACAAGAGGCGGAAAAACGAATGCAGCTGTGAGTGCAGACCGGTTTATGTGTGGCACCACTGGGCATAGGGCCAGCATGAGCGCATAACCAGCTCTGAGTGTGGACACAGGGTGTGGAAAAGGAAGAAAGTCCCAACTGGAGATAGAAATAGCTCTGAGAACCTCGCTGCAGGGAGGCGAGGCCTTTTTAAGGTTTCAAGACTTAGACGCAGGTGTACAAAGCCCTTGCATTGCCGATGCGCCACGCAAGACAACGCAAAGGCTTCACTGAGATTTACCGAGCCACGCAACGCCTCCTTGCATGGCCCTGCATTGCCGCTGCGTCACGCAAGGCAGCGCAAGGGCTTCACTGAGATTTACCGGGCCATGCAACGCCTCCTTGCATGGCCCTTGCGTTGCCGCTGCGTCACGCAAGGCAACGCAAGGGCTTCAGTGAGATTTACCGAGCCACGCAACGCCTCCTTGCATGGCCCTGCGTTGCCGCTGCGTCACACGAGGCAACGCAAGGGCTTCAGTGAGATTTACCGAGCCACGCAACGCCTCCTTGCATGGCCCTGCATTGCCGCTGCGTCACGCAAGGCAGCGCAAGGGCTTCAGTGAGATTTACCGAGCCACGCAACGCCTCCTTACATGGCCCTGCATTGCCGCTGCGTCACACGAGGCAGCGCAAAGGGTTCAGTGAGATTTACCGAGCCACGCAACGCCTCCTTGCATGGCCCTTGCGTTGCCGCTGCGTCACGCAAGGCAACGCAAGGGCTTCAGTGAGATTTACCGAGCCACGCAACGCCTCCTTGCATGGCTGTGCATTGACGCTGCGTCACGCAAGACAACGCAAGGGGTTCAGTGAGATTTACTGAGCCACGCAATGCCTCCTTGCATGGCCCTGCATTGCCGCTGCGTCACACGAGGCAACGCAAGGGCTTCAGGGAGATTTACCGAGCCACGCAACGCCTCCTTGCATGGCCCTGCATTGGCGCTGCGTCACACGAGGCAACGCAAGGGCTTCAGTGAGATTTACCGAGCCATGCAACGCCTCCTTGCATGGCCCTTGCGTTGCCGCTGCGTCACGCAAGGCAACGCAAGGGCTTCAGTGAGATTTACCGAGCCACGCAACGCCTCCTTGCATGGCCCTGCATTGCCGCTGCGTCACATGAGGCAACGCAAGGGCTTCAGTGAGATTTACCGAGCCACGCAACGCCTCCTTGCATGGCCCTGCATTGCCGTTGCGTCACACGAGGAAGCGCAAGGGCTTCAGTGAGATTTACCGAGCCACGCAACGCCTCCTTGCATGGCCCTTGCGTTGCCGCTGCGTCACGCAAGGCAACGCAAGGGCTTCAGTGAGATTTACCGAGCCACGCAACGCCTCCTTGCATGGCCCTGCATTGCCGCTGCGTCACACGAGGCAACGCAAGGGCTTCAGTGAGAATTTCCGAGCCACGCAACACCTCTTTGGATGGCCGTGCGTTGATGCTGCGTCACGCAAGGGCTTCAGTGAGATTTACTGAGCCACGCAACGCCTCCTTGCATGGCCGTGCATTGACGCTGCGTCACACGAAGCAGCGCAAGGGCTTCAGTGAGATTTACCAAGCCACGCAAGGCCTCCTTCCATGGCCCTGCATTGCCGCTGCGTCACACGAGGCAACGCAAGGGCTTCAGTGAGATTTACCGAGCCATGCAACGCCTCCTTGCATGGCCCTTGCGTTGCCGCTGCGTCACGCAAGGCAACGCAAGGGCTTCAGTGAGATTTACCGAGCCACGCAACTCCTCCTTGCATGGCCCTGCATTGCCGCTGCGTCACATGAGGCAACGCAAGGGCTTCAGTGAGATTTACCAAGCCACGCAACGCCTCCTTGCATGGCTGTGCATTGACGCTGCATCACACAAGCAGCGCAAGGGCTTCAGTGAGATTTACCAAGCCACGCAAGGCCTCCTTACATGGCTGTGCATTGACGCTGCATCACGCAAGCAGCGCAAGGGCTTCAGTGAGATTTACCGAGCCACGCAACGCCTCCTTGCATGGCCCTGCATTGCCGCTGTGTCATGCGAGGCAGCGCAAGGGCTTCAGAGAGATTTACCAAGCCAAGCAACGCCTCCTTGCATGGCCCTGCATTGCCGCTGCGTCACACCAGGCAACGCAAGGGCTTCAGTGAGATTTACCGAGCCACGCAGCGCCTCCTTGCATGGCCCTGCATTGCCGCTGCATCACACGAGGCAACGCAAGGGCTTCAGTGAGATTTACCAAGCCATGCAACGCCTCCTTGCATGGCACTGCATTGCTGCTCTGTCATGCGAGGCAGAGCAAGGGCTTCAGTGAGATTTTCTCGAGCCACGCAACGCCTCCTTGCATGGCCCTGCATTGCCGCTGCGTCACGCAAGGGCTTCAGTGAGATTTACCGAGCCACGCAACGCCTGCATTGCTGCTGTGTCATGCGAGGCAGCACAAGGGCTTCAGTTAGATTTACCAGGCCACGCAACGCCTCCTTGCATGGCACTGCATTGCCGCTGCATCACACAAGCAGCGCAAGGGCTTCAGTGAGATTTACCAAGCCACGCATCGCCTCCTTGCATGGCTGTGCATTGACGCTGCATCACACAAGCAGCGCAAGGGCTTCAGTGAGATTTACCGAGCCACGCAACGCCTCCTTGCATGGCCCTGCATTGCTGCTCTGTCATGCGAGGCAGCGCAAGAGCTTCAGTGAGATTTACGGAGCCACGCAACGCCTCCTTCCATGGCCCTGCATTGCTGCTGCGTCACACGAGGCAGCGCAAGGGCTTCAGTGAGATTTACCGAGCCACGCAACGCCTCCTTACATGGCCCTGCATTGCCGCTGCGTCACACGAGGCAGCCTAGGGGCTTCAGTGAGATTTACCGATCCATGCAACGCCTACTTGCATGGCCCTGCATTGCCGCTGCGTCACACGAGGCAACGCAAGGGCTTCAGTGAGATTTACCGGTCCACGCAACGCCTCCTTGCATGGCACTGCATTGATGTTGTGTCATGCGAGGCAGCGCAAGGGCCTTAGTTAGATTTACCAGGCCACGCACGCCTCCTTGCATGGCACTGCACTGCTGCTGTGTCATGCGAGGCAGCGCAAGGGCTTCAGTGAGATTTACCGAGCCACGCAACGCCTCCATGCATGGCTGTGCATTGCCGCTGCGTCACACGAAGCAACGCAAGGGGTTCAGTGAGATTTACTGAGCCACGCAATGCCTCCTTACATGGCCCTGCATTGCCGCTGCTTTACACGAGGCAGCGCAAGGGCTTCAGTGAGATTTACCAAGCCACGCAAGGCCTCCTTACATGACCCTGCATTGCCACTGCGTCACACGAGGCAGCGCAAGGGCTTCAGTGAGATTTACTGAGCCACGCAACTCCTCCTTGCATGGCCCTGTGTTGCAGCTGCGTCACACGAGGCAGCGCAAGGGCTTCCGTGAGATTTACAGAGCCACGCAACGCCTCCTTGCATGGCTGTGCATTGACGCTGCATCACGCAAGCAGCGCAAAGGCTTCAGTGAGATTTACCAAGCCACGCAATGCCTCCTTGCATGGCCCTGCATTGCCACGCGTCACAAGAGGCAACGCAAGGGCTTCAGTGAGATTTACCGAGCCACGCAACGCCTCCTTGCATGGCCCTGCATTGCCGCTGCATCACACGAGGCAACGCAAGGGCTTCAGTGAGATTTACCGAGCCATGCAACGCCTCCTTGCATGGCCCTGCATTGCCGCTGCATCACACGAGGCAACGCAAGGGCTTCAGTGAGATTTACCGAGCCACGCAACACCTCCTTGCATGGCCCTGCATTGCCACGCGTCACAAGAGGCAACGCAAGGGCTTCAGTGAGATTTACCGAGCCACGCAACTCCTCCTTGCATGGCCCTGCATTGCCGCTGCGTCACACGAGGCAGCGCAAGGGCTTCAGTGAGATTTACCGGGCCACGCAACGCCTCCTTGCATGGCACTGCATTGCCGCTGCGTCACACGAGGCAATGCAAGGGCTTCAGTGAGATTTACCGGGCCACGCAACGCCTCCTTGCATGGCCCTGCATTGCCGCTGCCACACACGAGGCAACGCAAGGGCTTCAGTGAGATTTACCAAGCCACGCAAGGCCTCCTTACATGGCCATGCATTGCCGCTGCGTCACACGAGGCAGCGCAAGGGCTTCAGTGAGATTTACTGAGCCACGCAACACCTCCTTGCATGGCCCTGTGTTGCAGCTGCGTCCCACGAGGCAGCACAAGGGCTTCAGTGAGATTTACCGAGCCACGCAACGCCTCCTTGCATGGCTGTGCATTGACGCTGCATCACGCAAGCAGCGCAAGGGCTTCAGTGAGATTTACCAAGCCACGCAACGCCTCCTTGCATGGCCCTGCATTGTCGCTGCGTCACACGAGGCAACGCAAGGGCTTCAGTGAGATTTACCGAGCCACGCAACGCCTCCTTGCATGGCCCTGAATTGCCGCTGCGTCACACGAGGCAACGCAAGGGCTTCAGTGAGATTTACCGAGCCACGCAACGCCTCCTTGCATGGCGCTGCATTGCCGCTGCGTCACATGAGGCAGCGCAAGGGCTTCAAGTGAGATTTACCGAGCCACGCAACTCCTCCTTGCATGGCCCTGCATTGCCGCTGCGTCACACGAGGCAGCGCAAGGGCTTCAGTGAGATTTACCGGGCCACGCAACGCCTCCTTGCATGGCACTGCATTGCCGCTGCGTCACACGAGGCAATGCAAGGGCTTCAGTGAGATTTACCGAGCCACGCAACGCCTCCTTGCATGGCCCTGCATTGCCGCTGCCACACACGAGGCAACGCAAGGGCTTCAGTGAGATTTACCAAGCCACGCAAGGCCTCCTTACATGGCCATGCATGGCCGCTGCGTCACACGAGGCAGCGCAAGGGCTTCAGTGAGATTTACTGAGCCACGCAACACCTCCTTGCATGGCCCTGTGTTGCAGCTGCGTCCCACGAGGCAGCACAAGGGCTTCAGTGAGATTTACCGAGCCACGAAACGCCTCGAGTAGGGTAAATAATTGGCGTACCCCCGTTTTTGAGGACAACTTGATTCTAAATAGACTGCCTCCCAAATGTCTGCACTAGATATGATGAAAATAGATTCTGAACAGGATTTAGGACTATACATCTCTGTGCCGATTATTATGTTGAAAGCACAACAGCGGAATGTAGACTTTTTTGACTACAACTCCCATGAAACCTAAGGTCACGTGACACTCAAATTTGCGTGTGACGCTATGACGTTCTAACAGAATGAGGAAGTAAATAGCTTAGCGTCTCAGCCGCCCGGTACCTCCCCAAACGGCCCGGAGGGACACCCGGAGTACCGACAGCGAGGTAAGAGATGCAACCACCGTTCTTTTCCTTTCATTTTTTGTAATTCTAGTCTCTTGACTTCGCGCAGTGAAACAATACTGAACGCGGATTCACAAACATGTTGGGAGCCGATTAATGATATTTGTAAGCGCACGATAAAAACAAATGCAGTGCCTACAGTACTATTTAGTTAATACTAATCCTCCCATTCATTACAACTGTAGTCTCTTGACTCCGCGCAGCAAACCAGTAGTGAACGTTGGTTTACAAACATGCAGGGACCCGATTAACTGAGTCTGCAAGTGCACGATAAAAACGAACGCATTGCCCACAGTAATATTTAGTTAATACGGGCCTCAGACAAGAGATAACAATCGGACCTGATAAATCTGCGGGTCCTGACTACACCATACAATTTTTAAAAAACTTTTCCTTGAACAATCTACCATACTATTCTCTCTATAGAACAATGAGACTGATGGATAGTTGTCTTGCCATATACATCTGGGCATTAATTCAAACTGTCCTTACCATGTAAACCTTGGCACAAACCGAGCTAGCGAGAATGCAAGTTGTGAAGTCAGCAGTAGCTGACGTGTCTGTATGTGTTTCTTTCCTTCCCCCCTAGAGCGGTGCTTCAACTACATGAGCCGTAGCCAGGTGAGGTGGGGCTTTTCTCTCCTACACAAATTGGTAAGTGAGAGTACAGATACCAGAATGAGGTAGCTCTGTTGAATTTACATTAACAGAACGAAGGCGAAACGAATGATTCATCGCCTTCCCGATGTAGACTAGATATTTCAAATAATGTGAGATATTGAATATCTAGTATGCGCTAATTATGTATTTGTCTTTCTTTGCAACTGTACATGTGTGTCATGTTCGTTTGGAATATGAAACTACCAGCTGGGAGAATGATCCTTTCAAAATACCCAGGTGATACATTTTCATTATAAATTCAACTCTTTTTTGTTTTTTAAGCAGTAGCGTTACCGGCCCTGAAGAAAGCAGTGGACACCACTGGGTCCCTAAACCTGCAGAAACATGTTGACCAGTTAAGAATATATTAGTAGCTATTAGTTAAAACTACTAGAATCACACTACTTTTTTAGGTTTCGACTGGAGCACGGAGCTTTAGCTCCGCCTCCAGAGAAATCTGTAGTCTTCAGTAAGGGACACTTGAATACGCCCTCTGTTCCATTGGCTAGCTCCATAAATGGAGGCTAGCCATTGGAACAGAGATCTGTCCGTCAAGGCCGGACCAGAGTCGTGGGCGTTCCCGAGATTTTTTCCCTCTCCGCCTCTGCGATGTCGTCATCGCGGCGGTGGGCGGAGTTTCCTTTTTTTTTTTTTCCGTTTGTTTGCCTCATTCCATGCCGACCACGGCCGCCGGAAGATGTACAGGTGAGTGCTTTCCCGCACCCCCCTCCAACGGAGGAAGCCTTCCCGACCCCCCCCCTGTCCGTTCCCGCCCCCCCCCCCTCCGTGTGCTTCTCCCCGTTCCCGCCCCCCTCCCGCTGTCCGTGTCCCACTTGTAAATGCTTGTTTCCTTTTAGGTATTTCAGTACTCCTGCCGTACCCACCCACAAACTTCACCCAAAGATCCACGGTGTGGTGCAAGCTTCCTTGTAGAATCTTGCAAACCCCGGCAGGGCCCTGGGTGAAGCTTGAGCAGCGGTTCCTGCGGGAGTACGGGTGAGGTACTGGCGAGATCCATTTTTTTTCTTCTATTTTCCCCTCTAAGCTACTTCCCCTGCGCAGCCCACAAGTAGCCTGCGTGCCAGGTACATATGCATGAAGTTAAGTGAGAGAACCTATATTTCCCTACATAGTCTCACCGTGTCGATATTTTGGTCCGTGACATTTTTATCACATTATTATAGTAAGGCTGCATTATTGAGACGATTCTTAGGTGGAACACTTAGTGATGTGTACAGAAAATGCCTTGCAATAGGAGCTCTGTTGTGGTCGTTGAGCGGCCTCTGTGTGAAGCCACAGCCCCCAGAAGCCCGAACAGACAGCTTCTGTGGGGAGATCACAGCGCCTGCAGCAAGGCTGCCGGACTTGCACGGCTGCACAGTGGTGCAGAAACACAGGAAGTGCCTCGTGCATCGCGGAAGTGCATCCCACAACCCCAGTGCGGTTCCTGGACTTCATACATGTAAAAAACACTTCTAAGACCGAAGAGCGTTCCAAGAATCTGCGAAAACACCCCAAATATGTTGCATGCCGCAAGGAGAAGAAGCGAGGCTCACAATATGTCTCGAGCACGGTCCAAAGGAAACCACAGCTGGTTGTTGACATGCAGATGTGTCTAGTTTCCCAGTCCCTTGTGGATGTGAAACACATGACAAACAGCGTGTTCATGGAAATAATGAAACCTTTACAACATGTGAGTGCGCAGAAGTGTGCCAGCCGACACTGGTGACACCCCCGCCCCATAGGCCGCTCCTTCAGGGGGCAGAAGTGACGTGACGTTTCATGCCCACGCGCACAGCGCTTGCACCCTTCAAAGCGCTAGATTAGAGAGACGCGTGCCTAGCACGGGTGAAACTTGTAATGCAACCAGCAAGCACGCAGAGCTGGCGTTGCCCGCCCTGTCCCATCGGCCATGTCAGCCCCCGAGGTCTCCGCTTGCACACACTGCCTCAAACCCCAACAGCCGGGCTGCACTTTGGCGCAATGTAGCCTGGGGGGCTCGCCCACCTGCTGCTGGCGAATCTGCACCAGCCGCAGAAGACGCACCTTGGCGGGGGTGGCAAAGCAGTGTGAGTTGTGTGATAAACTTAGAGCGCCCTGAGTATTTCAGCCTTGCAAAATAACGCGCTATAAATAGTCACGGGGTCGACGCCTCCCCACTGTCCCCATGTGAGAACCATATAAACAGCCCCGCCCCCCCCACGCACCACACAGCACACAGTTCCTGCCCCCGCTAGCCCCATCCTCCGTCCCTCGCCCTGCTGCCCCTTGACACCGAGAAGAGGGTGGGGGCTTGTGAGGGCGGGGCATGCGCCCCACCCGTGCTGCTCACTGACTGAGCGCCTTCATGGATGAGAGGCGAGCAGCCCGTCACTCGGCGCTAGGTCCCTGCTTTAAATCCCCCCTCCGTCCGCGGACAGCAAGACATGCTCTGTCGTGTATGGCGTCTGGTTGTCACCTCCTTTTAATTCAGCCCCCCTCTCAGCACCCTCCCCCCACGCCTCCAATATATTCCCTTGCATCCATGCCCGGGCGGTAGTGCCCTGGGGCAGGGGCGGCTGGTGACATTTGAAAGTGGTGAGGCGTAAACTAATTTGCATATTGCACCGCAGCGAGCAAGCGCAGCGAGCGAGCGAGCCCGAACCACCTTGCATCCATCCATACATCATTCATGCATCCACCCACCCACCCATCCTGCATCCATACATCATTCATTCATGCATCCACCCATCCATCCATCATGCATCCACCCATCATGCATGCATGCATCCATCCATACATCATTCATGCATCCACCAATTCATCCACCCAACCACCCATCCAGCATCCATACATCATTCATTCATGCATCCACCCATCATGCATCCACCCATCATGCATGCATCCATGTATCCATCCATACATCATTCATGCATCCACCCACCCATCCAGCATCCATACATCATTCATTCATGCATCCACCCATCATGCATCCACCCATCATGCATGCATCCATGCATCCATCCATACATCATTCATGCATCCACCCACCCATCCTGCATCCATACATCATTCATTCATGCATCCACCCATCATGCATCCACCCATCATGCATGCATCCATGCATCCATCCATACATCATTCATGCATCCACCCATCCACCCACCCACCCATCCTGCATCCATACATCTTTCATGCATCCACCCATCCATCCATCATGCATCCACCCATCATGCATCCACCCATCATGCATGCATCCATGCATCCATCCATACATCATTCATGCATCCACCCATCCATCCATCCACCCACCCATCCTGCATCCATACATCTTTCATGCATCCACCCATCCATCCATCATGCATCCACCCATCATGCATCCACCCATCATGCATGCATCCATGCATCCACCCATCATGCATGCATCCATGCATCCATCCATACATCATTCATGCATCCACCCACCCATCCTGCATCCATACATCATTCATTCATGCATCCACCCATCATGCATCCACCCATCATGCATCCACCCATCATGCATGCATCCATCCATACATCATTCATGCATCCACCCATCCATCCATCCACCCACCCACCCACCCATCCTGCATCCATACATCATTCATTCATGCATCGACCCATCCATCTTGCATCCATGCACACACAAAGCACAAAGCACCCCCCCCCCCCCCACACACACACACACAGCCTCCAACGGAACAGAGGGCAAGGAAATCGGGAGAAACTCAGAGGGCAAGGCAAAGGAATGCAAAGAGGGCAAGAAAAACGGGAAACATAACATTGCAAAATAACCACAGAGCCCCCCCCCCCACCCCCACACACACACAAAGCACGAAGCAAAGGGCAGTTCCACTGGGACTTAACTTTGAAAAACAAAGCGCTTTAATGCCTCATCAGGGGAAGCAAGCGCTACATAAATACAATTACAATTCCCGCCAGGTTTGAAATTATGCTTTTAAAAGTTACATTTAAGAACGGCCGGTGCGCAAAATAACCAAAGGCAAACGAATGCAAAGAGGGCAAAAAAAACGGATTAAAAGCGGGCAAGAAAAACGGGAAGCAAAACATAACGCATAATGCTCTGTGGCCTTACCTGGCTGTACGAGCTCCAGGCTAGATGAATTTAAGAGTGGAAGTTACGTTACAGCGGCGGCCATCCCTAAGTCACAGGGTGATTGGCCTGCACGTGGACCACTGGACCAGCCAAATCCTGGCGCTGCATACAGCGCCAGGATTGGCTAGGGGGGTACCATGTCTGCTCGCCCAGTCCCCTTTGCAACCCCGGGGGCTGCGGCCAGCCCCCTGCTCCTCTCTCTAAGGGGAACTTGAGCTGGAAACCCATCTGCGCATGCGCGGGCATGTTTGTGCCCAAACATTCACGTGCGCAGTACTGCTGCAGCTGAGTGGACTGTCACTCAAGCTGCAGCAGGCCCAGCCCCCCCTTCGCACTCCGGAAAAGTCGGGTGTCTCCCGCATTCCCGGCCGGCAGGTAGCGCAATCATTAAATATTTGCATTTTTATTGTAGCGACGACGCGGTGGGTCCATGGGGCGTAAGGGACTTAGGGGGGCTACGCCCCTGCGCCCCAATGGACGCACCGCGCCTGCCCTGGGGAGTGCAGAGTGACTGGGGAGTGCAGAGTGACTGGGGAGTGCAGAGTGACTGGGGAGTGCAGAGTGATTAGGGAGTGCTAGGGAGTGCAGAGTGACTAGGGAGTGCAGTCTGACTAGGGAGTGCTAGGGAGTGCAGAGTCACTAGGGAGTGCAGAGTGACTGCAGAGTGCTAGGGAGTGCAGAGTGACTGGGGAGTGCAGAGTGACTGGGGAGTGCAGAGTGACTGGGGAGTGCAGAGTGACTGGGGAGTGCAGAGTGACTGGGGAGTGCAGAGTGACTGGGGAGTGCAGAGTGACTAGGGAGTGCAGAGTGACTAGGGAGTGCTAGGGAGTGCAGAGTGACTAGGGAGTGCTAGGGAGTGCAGAGTGACTAGGGAGTGCTAGGTAGTGCAGAGTGACTAGGGAGTGCAGAGTGACTGCAGAGTGCTAGGGAGTGCAGAGTGACTAGGGAGTGCAGAGTGACTAGGGAGTGCTAGGGAGTGCAGAGTGACTAGGGAGTGCTAGGTAGTGCAGAGTGACTAGGGAGTGCAGAGTGACTGCAGAGTGCTAGGGAGTGCAGAGTGACTGCAGAGTGCTTGGGAGTGCAGAGTGACTAGGGAGTGCAGAGTGACTAGGGAGTGCTAGGGAGTGCAGAGTGACTAGGGAGTGCTAGGGAGTGAAGAGTGACTAGGGAGTGCTAGGGAGTGCAGAGTGACTAGGGAGTGCAGAGTGACTAGGGAGTGCAGAGTGACTGCAGAGTGCTAGGGAGTGCAGAGTGGCTGCAGAGTGCTAGGGAGTGCAGAGTGACTGGGGAGTGCAGAGTGACTGGGGAGTGCAGAGTGACTGGGGAGTGAGTGACTGGGGAGTGCAGAGTGCAAGGGAGTGCAGAGTGCTAGGGAGTGCAGAGTGCGAGGGAGTGCGAGGGAGTGCAGAGTGACTAGGGAGTGCCGAGTGACTAGGGAGGGCTAGGGAGTGCTAGAGAGTGCAGAGTGCTAGGGAGTGCAGAGTGACTAGGGAGGGCTAGGGAGTGCAGAGTGCTAGGGAGTGCAGAGTGACTAGGGAGTGCTATGGAGTGCTAGGGACTGCAGAGTGACTGCAGAGATTAAGCTAATGACAATGTAAATGACAATGCCATTTATGTATCTGTTTTCAAAACCAACACATAAATACAAATTTTGTCATTTATAATGCCAATAGCTCTAATTTTTCCAAAGGCGAAACCATTGCATTGTAAATGCTTGTTATTGATTTAGAAGCAGCGAGGTCTCTATTAAAGATATCTTTCCTCCTGTCTATCTAATTTTAAATAGCACTTTTCACTTATCACACTTTTCACATGCACTGCTTAACAGTAGTCTCCTGCCGCCTATACAAATTGGTTATATATCACTGGGCTCCTCTCCAGTCTAACATTCTAAGTACTGGTGTAGACAACCTTCCTTTGTGGTATGAAGGAACCCACATGATGAAAAGGGCGGTACAGGTCGATTACTGATAGGTATTTTCTTCAAACATGAATGAAGTACCCCACTGATTTGAGTGAAGCCATGTCACTGAACATAGTCGAATAGCACAGTTTGTCAGTTGCATAGTTAGTCATTCTCTGTTTTTTGACCCACCGCTATTCTTTGTCGTTATATAATGTATTTTTTGGGGGCTATAGCTGTGTGTGGTCGGTAAATATTCCCTTGGACCCTCCAATCCCTGTTATGTTCATGCTTCTGAGAGATTTACCAAGCCACGCAGGCTTGTTGAATCTTGAACAATGGACGGTGGCGCGAGTCGCTGTTTGCGTTACTCTGCACTGGGAAGGTGATCAATGTGTGACGCGTGGGTGTTTCTACGCATCCACCCATGGACTTTGGCAGACGTATAGATTTCCTAAGAATAGTACACCTGGGAATTCATCAAACTGGATCGCCATCCCAACCGAGGCATAACAAGGAGAAATATCTTTATTGTTCCTCCCCGTTTCCTCTCTCAGTATGTGATGTATTGTGCAGCGAGTGTGGAAAGAGGAAGATGCCTCTGAGGATTATTTTTGTGCAGGAAGGTGCCGCTGCACAAAAACAATGCTGCCTGCAACGCAGGTACACTTGCGCCATGGCGCAAGGGTGCCTGCACTAGCGCCAAACTTCACTGTGTGCGCCAGTGCAAAGAGAACGCAGGAATGCACCCATTCTTGGTAGATACAACGCATTCCTGCTCTCTCAATTTGGCGCAGCGCACCATAGCAAGTTTTTTTGCTACATTGCGCTGCATCAAAAACGTTAGCAGACCTGGGCCATTATGAGAAAAGCACTGTTGTCAGCAAGGAATGAATTAGCCTGTTTATTACAGCAGTGCAGTAAAAGGAGCATTGTAGAGCCCTAAAATGCATCTCTGGGGTTTGCTATGCTATATTTGCCTCCAAGAAGGGAGGTGATGGAAGGTTATGTGTTGAGTTGCGCAATGGAATCAGAAATGCATCAGAAGTCGGTGACCTACAGCCAAATACCCAACTAGGTCCACCCAACGCTGCTCTACGTTAGTAAAGAGCTGTAGAGGCAGCTCTTTAGAGAACCCTACATCACAGTGCATTAACCGTCCACAACCGCCTGCATCTCGTTGACTCTCTGCTTGTCTTTGACCCTGTACAGCGCTCTTCTGTCTTTTGGATAGATTCACACTATAGAAATACCACATGCATACAAATACCTCATACACACCCAAGGAAGGGTACTATAGGAAGAGCAGCAAGCAGTGTCTCTTCTCTAAATGTAACTCCCACCTCCCACCAGATAAGACTGCACAGGCGTAGATGGCATTTATCCCTCAGGAGGGGGCCTTTCACTTTGTTGCAGCCATCTGGCCAGGGTCTGCTTTAGGGCAGTGCGACTGGTGCAGCCGCATTGGGCGCTGACCTGTACAGGGGGGGCTGACTTCAGGGGGTTCAGCAATAACTTATGATTGGAGAGATGAGGGGCACTTTTTCCCGATGGTAGTGAGGGAATCCGAGGAGGTGGTCATGAGGTGTGGGGGAGCCAAAAATGATTTTCGCACCAGGGCCACCAGCGCTAAAGCCGGCCCTGCATCTGGGCACGCTCTGCGGTAGAAGTCTCCAAAGATGAAAGTGGGTTGACGCTGAAGAATTAGAGCTGTCCATTTCTTATCCACAAAGAGGAATATTTGAGGTCTATATTTTCAGGGTATCACCGACCCAGTGCTGGTCATTGGGGTGGCTCCACCAGCAACTCAGATCATCTTTTGGCCTGAGCAAATTTTATTCGAAATTGATTGAAAATTCTTGCAGCTACAGTAGAATGATTTAGGGCCTTAATTAAGAAAGCTGTAGAATACCATTGGAATACAGAGTATATCGAATGCATGGAATAAATATAAGGTAGCCTTCCAAGAGATCGCTGTTTAGAGTCATTAAAAGGGAGGAATTTGATACACATTGTGGCATATTGGGTCAATGTAATGCCCGCTATCTCCCAAGCAATAGACATCTCAATCCTACCGGAGCCAAGGCGCTGCTTGCTGAATGTGTGGGAGCCGAATGACCTCAACCATCAATAACAAGAGTGGGCTATGCTTGGTATGATGATAGCGAAGCGTAATATCGCTATGTTGTGGGGGTCGGACGCGCCTACACTTCAAAAATGGTGTAGAGGTATGGATGAAGCGTTGGTGGCAGAGGAGGCGGTTTTTATTCATCGTGGATGTCCTCGAAAGTGGGAAAAAGTGTGGGGGGCCTGGAACAAGTTTAGAGGAAACATTTGTGATCCGCCAGAAATTGGTGCAGAGGTTGTCTCCCCGTAGCAGGGATGTAATGAAATCGGTGGGGGGGGAACGTGGTTCTGTGTATGGCTTTATCTTTGTGATATATGGTAATGACAATGTGTAATGATGCTCTGTAACTTTGAAGTGATCACAGCTAATAACGAATCTTGATGTATGTATTTTTGCCCTGATTTGCAACTCAATAAAAATAAGTTAAAAAAAAAAAGTGAGGAGTTTGTTGATGTTAAAGTTGGAGGTCAGTGGTTTAGGTGCGGATGTTATTGAGACCCAAAAAAGCGACAAGGCGCGATTAACAATATTTCTCCCTATTTGTGTGGTTCGGCTAGGGTTTTGGTTCTTTATTGAGTTTTTCCAAGGCTGTAACAAGAGTGAATATTATGTAAATTAAGGTCAATTAATAAGGTGTTTCAGTGGTGCAAAAATGTGAACCTTTCCTCTGTGAAAAAGTTTGTTTTCAGAACAGATCATAAATCACTTGCTAATATTTTCCTGGGAATTGGTTTGGGAAATGTTTCCACTGGAATTTCAAAATAGTAGTCTAAACTAAACTAAATTGTTACTTGTGTAGGATTTTATATATTCAAGGGGAATGAAACATGATGGGTGAGGCGTATGAGCAGAGTAAGATCCCGATTAGAGTTGGGTGGGTGTTAGTCCGTCATTCACCCTGATGGACTACCACCCGCCATACTGAGAGACCACCACTGCCCTCTGTGACCTTTGTACCTTCAGAGGAACCACTCACACTCCGGTTCCTCTGCAGATACAAAAAGTATGGTGGATGGCCGCAGTCGGTTTTGACAGCCAACCACCAAAAGTTTTGGTGGTGATCAAAAAGATCAAAGCAAAATCCCTGAATGGAAAACAAATAAATAATGGCCCCGCCCCAAACTCAGGGAGTTTTTCCCTGGCAGTGGGGGTTAATATTTGTGTTTCTCTGTTTGTCACCAGAAGGTTTTTCTTGGTGGTGATGGATGACAAATGAGGACATCCAAGCATCTACCCTACATAGAGGGGCGTGCAGTCTGATACTCTTACTCCGGTGGCCAGCAGTCCATCACCTGTCGTAGTAAGATTCCCATTGACTGTGCCAGTGTTGACACTCCTGGTGGAAAGTGGACAGTCCACTGGCTCTAATTTGTGCGGCTGGAATGAGGGTTTGGCAGACAGGGTACTCTACCCCATTTGTGACTTAAAAACCTTCTCCCTCAAACTCTAAACTGGGCCCTAAATATCACAAGTGCACCCACGATGGGAAGGCCTAATAGTGGTTTCCTTGATGCTCTAATAGGTCTCAAAGGATCAGTTTCTTTAGAAGGTAAGAGGGAGTTTTTGTAATAAATCTAGATTGCACTAAGGACACACAAACTATATTTTGAAAGGCTGACAAAAGGAACCTGTGCTGAGTACAGCTTGGCAACTCTTATTATAAATGTTTTGGAGAACTGACCATGTTTTTGAAAATAGACATGTTGCACCACCCAGTGCTTCTTGACCAAGAGTACTTGGTAGACGTGTATAGACATTATTATGTAGGTTCATTTTCAGGAGTGCAACTTGGGTTTTGTAGCTGAAGAAGTCTACAAAATAAGAACGAGTTCCATGATTGAATTTGATATTCTGATGAACCCTGGAAAAAGTTAGATTTTGATTTTTTAGACCAGCGAGTAACATGACTGAAGACATTGAGAATGCTGTGGTGTTTGTTGATTGATTTATTAAGCAAATGAATGTATTATTTAATCCTCTCACAACCGCTGAGAGACGAATTGCATTTTCAAGACAGGTGCTTTGTTGTCAGGGTTTTCTAATTTAAATGTTTGCTGTCAATGGGTCCGGTATTTGTCGCAATCATTGTAGGATTATTTTAAGTGCAGTAGAATTCAGTGGATAAAAGCCTGATGGTAAACATGCTCTTACTAAGTGTTGTCTCAATCAAGCTGTGAGAGGCCCTGTCTCCACCATCCTGAGAATAATAGGCTAATGGAATGTTCTAATCATGCTGTCAAGCAGACAATTCTGATGTCTGTCTGGCGCCTCCTTTCCAGTTGCCAATGATGTTTGTGATACACTTTTACCTAATACAGAATCATTGATCTGCTCTTTGCGTTTTCTCTTGTACAGATCCCACTCTTAACTGCTACAGTTCTGAGTTACTGTGTTTGTTCACTAGTTGTTTGAACTCGCTCCGAGGCTCTTTTAGCAATGTTGCAAAGATGTGTGGCTGCCCGTCCATAGAAACATGAAAAGTGGAGGTGCATGGGGTAGACAGGGTCTTTGAGGTAGGGACTGATTACGCTGAGAAAAACATACTAAGTTGCATTCACGATAGCACCCTGCTCCGGGTCCTGTGCTCCCCACTCCGGTGAGACACCTCTTCAGTATATTTTTAGCAATAGAGGCCCTGTGAGAAAAGGATGCTGGCATGAAGAGAAATCAAACATTATACAAAAGACCTGTAGTCACTCCTCATACCAGGAATCTATTATTGATCTAGGGTCATACATCATGGTCACGGTGTATACGAAAGGACCTATCCAGAGCGTCTTCAGGTGACTAGAGGAATGAAATGGGGACCCGAGCAACAAACACAGCAAAATCACAGGAAGTTGTCAAGGCTGAACAGTGGTTCTGAGGCGGGTGACAGTTCATCCGGCTTCACGTCAAGCTCACTGGAGCCCTGCCTAGTAGATGCTGTCTCAATACCCAACACCTAATGCCAATCTCTGGGCACAGACATTGTGTTTTCAGTGCCAACGAGACCTTCGATTCCAGTAGAAACTTAGAGGGCTCACTTATGAGCTTGTGACGCAGGGCAGCTCAGTGCAGCGCAGCAAGTCATCTTGCTGTGCTGCGCTTCGTGACAAGGGAAGGGCAGGGATGCGCTGTATTTAAGCAATTCGTTGCATTCCTGTCCTTTGTGCCTGCGCTGGTACCGTTTTGGCAGCCTAGTGACAACGCAGACACCCTTGAACCATGTTGCACGGGTCCCTGCATTGTATGCAGGATTTTCTGTGTGCAGGAAGAGTAACCTTCCTGCACAAAAACAATCCCGGGAGGCATTTTCCTTGTTCTGTGTGTGCTACAGAATGTAGCACAAACAGAAAGAGAAAGAAACGAGGAGAAATAGAGATATATCTCCTTATTGCGCCTTCCCCGCTAAGGTGTAAGATTGTTTCGCATCCCCACGTTTACAAGTTCTTGTAAATCTGAGGATGCGTCAAAATCCCTGGGTGGTTGTGTGGGAACACCCATGCAACGCCCATGGAACACCTTCCCATGGCAGAGTAACACAACACAGCGATTTACGCTGCCTTGCGTTACTTCAGATTTTATAATTTACTCAGAGCCGTGCAAAGTGGCTTGTGTGGCTTCAAAAATCTGACTTGAAGGTTTGCGTCACACAGGTACCACGTTGCGTGGTGCAAAAGTTGCTCAAGTGTCTCATAAATGTGCCCCTTAATCTTCGTCCCTAGTCTCTGGAAACTTCTCATAGTCCCCTCCTGTGTTGCAGTCACTAATCATTTCATTGGGACGGGCCCTTGTGTTACGCTTGCTCAGCACTTCAGGGATATCCCTGGTGGTCTCATGGTAACTTCTAACCTCACACTTGGAATATGTGGCTTTAACAGTAACTGAATGGGAGTGCGGAGACTCTAGCATGTGAACACCTCTATGGCACCTTTTGGTGAACTATGGTGTGAGAAGGATCAATACACCAGGTCGGTGTGCAGTCCTTAAAAACAAAGGTCTAGTCAACTGGGGTTCGACTACGTTTTATGCTTCTGGACTATGGAAGCACGCATCCATGGCAGGAGCTGAAGACCGAAGTAATGCAAGCCATCTTCAGAGAACGGGGACTGACGTTGATGTCGTCTCTTGAAGGAGGTCCTCAGAGGCTTAAGCGAAGAGCAGGAGATGAGCCTGTGGGCAGGTGATCTGCAGTGGAGGACCGATGAAAAAGAGCAAAAAAAAGGGAGACGGGCACAGTATAGTATTATAGCCTGCTGCCGAGGACTATGCCAGTTGTTAAAGGCCCTGAATATGTGCGGCTCGAACCTGTGTCAAGAGAGAGGGCCTTTAAAAAATGGTATACCCTAGGCAGAAGGGCTAAAAGACTATTAGAACATTCCACCCACTGACGGTAGAATGTTCTAAATTAAAAAGGGAGAAATGGAAAGACTATAATTTGAATGCTGAAGCAGACTGCTTACACCAGCCATTATAAGCCCAAGCCACTCCATTGTCTTCAATGGAGCTCTCAACATTCCAGTGTTCTGATATAGTCTTGTAGCCCGCTACCAGAGGCTATACTGGTTGTTAAAGCCCTAAACCTGAGTTATAGGCCCGAGCCGCAGGCAAGGCCATATAGTGTGGGAGAGGGCCTTTAACAGCCGGTACAGCCTGAGGCCGAAAGGCTGTAAGGCTATTAGAACATTCCATACACTAAGGGTAGAAGGTCCTAAATTAAAAAGGGAGAAACATGAAGATAAATATTGGAATGTTGGAGCTCCGGACTTATGCCAGCCATTATAAGCCCGGAGCCTCTTCCTCTTTTTCAATGGAACTCTCAATGTTCCAATGTTCCAATAATACAATGAATGCCAAGTCGTGAGCAGCAGAAGTACTTAAATCTAAGATGATGCTGTATGCGTAGAAGGTGCACAGACTTTTCCTGTGCAAACACATTGTGCTTCCTCCTTTTTTTCCTAAGTTAATTTTTAAATTGAATTTTGCTGCCTATGTATGTTAAAGTGCTGTATACCAAAGCTAAGGAATGCTATCCTGTATTTCTATTTAGTTTTTATTTTATTTAGTGAGGGGGCTCGAGTGCTTTTCAGAGATCAGCAAGTTAAACAAATGTAGCATGTCATTAGTAGGCCTGGGTGGTGAATTCCGTTCCGCTCGCGGAATTTGGGTAATTTCGCGTTCAGCGGAGAACGCGAAATTGCCCAACATTCTGCATTCCGCGACTTTGCGAAATTTTTGCTTGTTCGCGTTCTCAAAATACGTGTTCGCGAGATACTTCCCCCAAGCACGCAAACAGCGATTGCGAACAGTAAAAAAGCATTGCGAACAAGCAATTCTGCGTGATTGCAAACTTTTCGCTTGTTCGCGGAGTTTTTTTACCGTTTCGCAGAGATTTGCGTAACGCGACTACGCAAATTCCACCCACCCCTAGTCATTAATGCAATATGTAGTGAGTCCTGCAGCATACAGCTGCAAGCCTTGCTGAACGGGGATTGGCTGCGGAGACATTACCAGACACCACCACACCCACCCCATATATCCACACAACCACCATTAAAACATGTTCAAAAATCAATATGAAATTATGATTAGCTTTCATCATAATGCCTTAATGTATGTTTATTAAACCTCTGCAATTCACTTTATAAACAAGAGTTAAAGATTAATTATGGTCAAGAAATAAAACAAAAAAGAAATGGAGATTTATCAGCTATTGTTAACTTGACAAACTCACCCACCAAATGCAATGCTTAAGACCTCGCAATATTTATAACACTGAATAAGTACTTTACACCACATCTTTACATTTCAAAACGTATAAAGAGATCCTACTATATCACAGCTGTGTCATCTGTAATGACTGTGCCCTATGTCATTCTGGAATCATTTACATCATTTTTGACGACATCAATTGAGGTGTGGCCATGAGCATGGGTTTTGGTGGGTGAGTTATGGTTTGCGTGGTAGGTGTGTGAGCAATGGACTGCTGAGCTAACCATAACTGGGGGCTTTAGGGGTTTGTTAACTATATATTTTATAACCACAACTGGCCTTTAGTAGGAGTTTTAACCCTTTCCGTGCTAATGACGGAACCGCTCCGTCATCAGCCGCGGTGGCGCTGTGCTGATGACGGAGCGGTTCCGTCATGGCCCGCCCGACGCGCCTACGCGGCGCTGATTTTGCACCTGCGCGGCGCGTTCTATTAAGCGGGCGGGGCCATGACGGAACCGCTCCGTCATGAGCACAGCTCAACCGCGGCTGGTGACGGAGCGGTTCCGTCACCAGCATGCGCCCGCCTCGCGCCCCCCCCCCCACCCCCTTAGCGCTGCGGCGGAATAGCCACCGCAGCGATGTGGTTAAGAAGATAGATAGATAGATAGATAGATAGATAGATAGATAGATAGATAGATTTATTTTGTTCTTATTGTTGGGTTAATCCTCTCACCACTTTCTATTTTGTAGAAAAGCTTACCCTATGTTATTTTATGTTTTTTTATTAACCTAACCCTAGAGCAACTATGTTTTGTTTATCCATTCTTTCCTTTCCTGTATTCAGCTTGTGTTATATTTTATTATTATCTATGTTTGCGTGTGTTGATATGCGAATCCATGTTTAAAATATAAATAAATGTTAATTGTGTATTGTCCTTTTGTTTTTTAATTGTTCTTTCATACACTCACTGTAAGAAAATGCCTCTTTATATACGGTCACCCCCAAGTATTTTGACTGATGCTGCTAGTTCCTTGACTCTGGGAGTGCATTGAGGCCTGCTTAGCAGACCTCAGTGCCAGGGCTCTAAGCCCAAAACGTGCACGTTACATTGGCTATACCCATTTGGCATAGGCTACATTACCTGTAAGTCCCTAGTATATGGTACCCAGGGTACCAAGGGAAAGTAAGTTAGCGGTCCACCCAGGGATTGCAGCACTGGTTGCCCCACCCTGGGTGCGACAAAGGTAAAACAAGGGTCCCCATCCGCCATTGCAGACTGGAAGAGCAGTTTCGAACTACTAACCCAACTTTGACATTTAAAGACATGGCAAAGTCAAATGTTTCCCTGAAACGTGTAAGTCAGCCTTATGACAGGCCTACCGAGCCCTAAGGCAGGGTGTAGCATAATTTATGGGCAGAACATATATCGTACATGTTCTGATAGTAAAAATGCGAAAGTGACATTTTCACTGTGGAACAGACTTTTGGTGAGTGCAGTGTTACACGCTGAACCCTCAGCTGTGTTAACTCCTTAACGGTGCAACGAAAGTTGATACTCCAAGGCATCAAACAACTTGTTACATTAGGCCTGATTTGGTTCCCAGGTCGAAATTAATTTAACAAGTTACAATGTGCAACTTTAAAAAAGTTTCTACTTTGTTACTTTCAATCTCCTGTGCCCTTAACAGTTATACATCGAGGCTGAACCCGCGACAGCTTTCTGCCCTCCGAGGGAAGCGGGGTAACAGCTCCCAGGAGAGGAGACAATAGGGGCCTGTACTGGAGAGAGGTGTTACCTCCCATCTGCAGGAAGCCGCACAGGTTTTTTCCCAAAAGACGAGCTTCAAAAGAGAAACCGACTTTGAAGGGAAAGTGGGTAGCTGTTGGGAGAGGGGCAGCCCAATTGTTTGGGCAGACAAGCTGGCACCCGGGAAGGGGAGGGGAAACCTGTAGTCAACCTGGTTTTACAGGAGCCTGTAGCCGCCTTGGTAGCCGCACCTCTGGGTTGGTCAAAGGAGCATGGGATGCTTTGAGAGGGAAAGGGCAGAATGGTGCAATTGAAACACTTCCTAGGAAGTGTAATGTACTATAATTAAGGCTCCCTGTTTTCCGTTTTTACGGATTTTTACAGATAAATACAGACAGAAAACAATGTGTTTTCTTTCTGCATTTATTTTTAAAAGTGGATAAATACAGAAAATTGTGCTTTTTTTAAGTAACTCTCCCTGCTGTCTTTAATAAATTGTAGGCCAGCAGTTGAGCCAATGGACAGCATGAGAAATTAAAAAACAGGATGAAATTTCTTCAAATAACAGCATATGTCAACATACATTTATGGTATAATGCTAGTATTTACCAGGGGATGTATTGTTGTGTAATATTTGACAGCTCAAATAGCTAAAACACGACACACATCAAAGAACGAGTGTGCTTCAATTAGTTAAATAAATATGGAAATGTGCAGTTTTTCAGCTTCATTTATACGCAAAACACAAAATTAATATGGATAAATACAGATAAAATGGCCCAAAAACAAATATGGGTAAATACAGACGGAAATGTTAGAAATTTAAATACCACAAAACCGGGAGCCCTAACTATAATGTAATGTAAGGTGGATTTGAAGAATGCTGCTTGTCACCCGTGAAGTAGGAAGGTGCAGGAAGTGGTGGTCAGGAAATAGAGTACCTAGTAGCCCAGGAACTGACCACACCTACCCTGAGGGCACTTTCTCAACATAAATAGGGCACCTCTGGCACACAGAACTCAAATCTCCTCTGGGCTGGAAGTAGGACCAAAGAAGGGCTGCCTTGCTGCACCGTTGAGCCAGCAAAAAGAGGCTGCACTGGTATGGACGGCTCCTTCTGTACCTGGTGGCTAGCGAATGAGAGAGACTGTGCCTGCTGTGTCCTGCTCATGGGGAAGTCATCTCCACAGCATCCTTGGGCCTCTTCAGCATCCTTCATCCCTTACATCAGGACCATTTCCATAGGACACCACTTCAACAGAGACCTGCGTCTACCTTTGAGGAAGCTGTTTCTGAGGACCCTGCTGGCCCCCTGACTGGCTCCCTACTGGAGCTGGTCGTCTAAGTAACCTCAATACAACTAGCCCAACTTATAGTGAAAACGTTTCTAAGTTTACAATTCGTCAATGCTAGCTTGCTGTTGAGTGAAATGCTTTGATTTACTATACCTTATAAATTCTATATCTCTGAAACCTATGGGTGGATATGTTTTGTTGTGGTGTCTCAAAGCGCATAAAAATACAGTCTATTTTTATAAATTAGTGTTGGATTTCCTTGGTGTGTTGTTGATTTCTTCTTGAATTGTGTGGTGCTGTTTAAATGCTTTACACATGTTCCTTTGTGTCAGTTTGACTGCTCAGATCCACAGTTAACCAGGGTTGAGTGGAAGGTTTGACTAACGAACCCTACTGGTCCTACATGGGTTGGTACGTGCATTAAATGGAGAAGTCGCACAACCACACCATATAACCCCCTATTTCCTCACACTCACCTACATCTACCTTGTGAAACAGTGGTGGAAGGTATAGTGGTTGCCGATGCACCACTAAGGTTGATGTACTGAGGTGAGAAAGTGGACGATTTTGTGGGTCTGACATTCTCCACGAGATATCCCACAAAACTCATCAGAAGACACTGGCCAGGTATGTAATGGACAACCCTCTAACCTTGATGTACACGTGACACGACAAAACATCCTGTGATTCTGGGCAAAAGACTTAATCTTCCCGTGCCTAACAAAAATGAATGTGTGTCCTCATGTAATGCAACTGGTGCTATGTAAAGCGCTCTGACACCCGATTCGGGTCAAGTTTGCGCTATATAAAACTCTGTGAAAAAAGAAAAAAAAGTCCTACGTCACAAGTGCACATCGCACCATTAATAAACCATACCACAAACCCCCTGATCCGCTCTTCGCTGTCAGACACCATCATGTAAACAGCAGGCATGTGCTGCGCAAACACTGCTAACTCAGCACTTAATAAAGCCCACCCCTCCCTGCATATGTGAAAAGTGATGGCTGATCCTGCCCCAGACCGGCCATTCTTTCTTCTACCACAGTAGATTCGGTCCAAGATTGTTGCCTCCTACAGTTATCAACACAGGGGACGGCACTGACTCGATTTTGAGGAATAACACGCGGGCACCTCTGTTTCCAGACCAGTTCTCCAGTGTTTTCCCCTGTGCCTCAAATGGAGGCTTCAGTTGCTTCCGGCCGCACTTCCAGCTGACGTGAAACACCAGGAGGCGGCTGTTTATTGGAGAAACACGGGCTGGGGCCGTCTCTCCGGCCGGCCCCCTGCCAGTGCTTCAACCGCGGCAGAACTCAGTGCAGCACCACGTGACCATAAAGATGTCTTTTTATCATTATTGTAAAAGCATCGAGGGCAGAGGGGTCACCCTCAATTCTTTCTGTAAGTGGGAGAGCATTGTCGCCGGAGCGACAATCAGAGCCCAGATTGGCTCCGGTAATGGGCGCTGTCTGGGCCCATCCGAGGCGCTAATCACTGCAGCGCGTGCAGGACTAGGGCTGTCTCAGAGGGCTGAAATCAGGGCCCACCGCCCGGCTCTCCAGAAGCACCTCTGCCAATCAGGCTCCTGCTCTCGAACCTCACTCTGTTCCTAGCTTACGAGCATGCGCAAAACGTGTCACAGAAATGCTGTTAATTAGTTGTGAGCTCTGATTTTTGCCATTCGGGTACTCCTTTTAACCACAATCATAAAGTGTTTCTTTTTGCAACCATTGTTAAATTCCGCGGAAATCTTCGCCGCTTCTCTGGGATTCGTTATTTTCATTCATATGAAATCCATAACTTTTTTGACAATTTGTGTCTCACATACGTGTCCTTATTTAACTCTAGCAAAATGGTTCTGCACAACAAGTGTACAAGAAGCGCTCGTCTGTGATGTGAGGGAGAACTAGCGGGTAGAAGCAGGTTGGAATGAGGGATAACGGCCGCAGTAGTGGCTGCTGCAACCAGGTGCCGCACATTCCCCCTAGTTACAACCTCTTTACCAGGACCACTGGAATTATACGGCAGGGGAGGGCCAAATTATGTGGCAGGGTTGAGTAAATTATGCGGCAAGAAAAGGCAAGTTGTGTGAATTAATGTGACACGTTTTGTGATAGTATTACTTCATAATTTTATCATTTTCACACTGTCTGGGCTTTGGTTACAGGTCATTAGTACCAGTTAAACACCCGAATATAGCAAGTAACAGAAGGGTGACCAGTCAGCCTTTGCACAGGGCCTTCCACTGCGCGGCAACACGTGCGGCTGCGTTTTTAGTAACTTTTAACCATCTCAGCTGGAAACAAAAATATTTGTTTTGTTAAAATCGGCAGATTATGCAGCAGATTAAGGATTATAAACAAATGCAGCGAATCTATAATTATGCTAAAAACACAGCAGCTGCAGCATCACATAATTACCGAGTAGTGCCAGGAGGCACTTCATCACGACCGCCTCATGATGGTCTTTTCTGGCGCAGAGCTGAGGGCCGGTTTTATTCACCTGCAGGGCCCAAACTGAATTCATTTAAGGTGATATTTCTTTAAATTCGTTATTTTTTATTTTTAGATAGTACAGCCTAGAAATGATGAGCAGGATTTGCCACTTTCTGTTTCTGCGTTACAAAAAGGGGGTATACCCAACGTCGCCACTGGGACCTGGGTGAATGAACAGTACGGGAAAGAGGGCTCCCAGAGCGTAGTGTTATATACAAAACAATAATTCTTACTGTGAATTAAGGACATATAAAAGCAAATACAAATCTGTAAGGAGACACACAGCCTGATTCATCAACGGGCCGTTTTGCGAGCCCCTAATAGCGATTCATAGCGAATCGCTATTGAGGACTCGCAAAACGGTATTCATGTAGGAATTGCTAAATAAATAGCGATTCCTACACATTCCTTATTTGCGAGTAACAATTTGCTACTCGCAAATAAGGAATAACTCCCCATTCATTCCTATGGGCCAAAAGGCCCATAGGAATGAATGGGGAGTATCCCTTATTTGCGAGTAACAATTTGCTACTCGCAAATAAGGAATAACTCCCCATTCATTCCTATGGGCCAAAAGGCCCATAGGAATGAATGGGGAGTATCCCTTATTTGCGAGTAGCAATTTGCTACTCGCAAATAAGATAGCGATTTTAAGGGTGCCAGGGGTGTCCAAAGGACACCCTGTAGCACCCCTTAAATGCACATTTGAACAGGTGTTGCGCACACACATGTCCAAAGGACATGTGTGTGTGTAACATGCAAAAGGAAAAAATGCACTAAAGTGCTTTTTACACTATTTTCGCAATTTACCACCAAGTCAGACTTGGTGGTAAATTGAGACCAAATATTGCGATTTCGCTATTTCTAATTGGTTGATGAATTGCATTTAAGGAATCTCTATTAGAGATTCCTTAAATCCAATTCCTCGCAAATATGCGATTTCGGTAATAGTGATTTTTGCATTTGGGATGATGAATCCCAAATGCAAAAATCGCACTCGCAAAGGGCCAGATTCTCAGAATCTGGCCCTTTGCGAGCGCAAATCAGCTTGATGAATCAGGCTGATTGTTATTTAATCACAATGTATCGATAATAAAGTATTATATACACAAAATCATATCAACGTCATCGTAATTGGTACCCCGGAAGGAAAGAGTAGGGGAGGGTGTCAGTGAGAAGAATCGTGCAAGGTTTAAGGGTAGTGACACAGTAACGGTCAAAAGACCTTATTAAACAATTAAATAGGTCTGACTTATAAAAATGCCAGATGCAGAAACATGAACGACTTCAAATACATATCAACAAAGCAATGCTTCCAGGGGTTACAGTAAATAGCATATTGAGGGTGAAAGCTGGTACATGGACAGATTGTCACATGGATAGATTGTCGACGTTTTGACCCACGAAAACGTAGGCAATGGTGGAGCCTTACTAAGGGGTCTTCCTCAGGAGGGGGGGTGGGGCGTGGTGCTGTGGATCACCAAATGAAGTCACGGAGCATGTAAATAATTCAGAAACAACATCGTAAGTATGTGCGCTAAGAGATCTGGGAAACCCAATATACCCTTGTAGGCTTGGGCAATAAACAATTTCAGAGTAAAGACTGTCTACAAGGGATTTTGTTTCTAATATATTTGTAGTTTTTCAATTCAGTTCGGAGAGTAAGTCATGCAAGATCAAACTCAAAAGTGTCCAAAGGACAACCACACTAAATGTAAATTGAAGATACAGAGCACACGGAAAATACTATTTATATAAAAAAGTTTATATTTTTTCATATATCAAAATTGAACGGGGTACATTAGGAGGACAAAATATCAGCAAAAAATGTCATGAAAAGATGTACAAATCAATTAAACAAACAGTTCATAACATACATCAGCTCCCAACATAATCAAAGAGCAACTGTTATCCAACAGTGAATAAACGTTACTGATAAGACAGTGAATTTCTTTGGAGTTGATGGAGAAGTCGACGTTTCGGTCTTTGTGGCATCAGTCCTTTAGACCATCATAAGGACAATTGTTTTTTTTGCAAAAGAAGACCCTTCTGTTAAAATAAAAGTTGGTTAGGCAGACACAGTAAATGTGGCCTAAGTTTGAGATGGCAGTCCAGACCACGTTGCAATCACTGACTGTCTACCAAGAATAATTTGCAGTTAAGAGACCCAGCGTCAATGTTGGTATACTCTTGGAGTACGTAGTTACTCAAAATTATTTCACGAAGAAATGTCGGCGACAGCAAAGTATGACAAGAAAAAAATCCAAGCCTGACTTATAAGAAAGCCAGATGCAGAAACATGAACAACTTTAAATACATATCAGCAAAGCCATGCTTCCAGGGATTACAGTAAATAGCATATTGAGGGTGGATGCTGGTACATGGACAGATTGTCACATGGGTAGATTGTCGACGTTTCGACCCACGAAATCATAGGCAATGGTGGAGCCTTACTAAGGGGTCTTCCTCAGGACGGGGGTGGTGCGTGGTGCCGTGGATCACCAAATGAAGTCACGGAGCATGTAAATAATTCAGAAACTACATTGTAAGTATGTGGCATCAATCGGATTATAGAGAATGGGCTGAGTCACCGTCCTCAAAGTGATTATTTCAAACAAAGCCGCCACAGTGCGGTCGGACAGTTGTAGATCTGACGGCTGTGAGAGTCAACGTCACACATGGAGCTTGGGCACCCTTAAGTTTTATTCTGGCACTGGCCTCGTCAGTGAGGTAGCACCTGTTACCTCCGAGGCTGTGAGCAAAGAAACCCACATCTGGAGAGAAATCACACTTAAAATGGCTCACTGGAAAATTTACAAAGGCAGACCCAGTGGCCACTCAGAGACAAATGCTATTATTCTGTTAAACTTTTTCTTCAACACCTACACCTATAAATTGTGATTTTGCAACAACTTATGCACCACATATCGTTATTTAACACTAGCTAAACGGTTCTTCAACATATACTGGCCCTAGGTCTGCAGTGTGAGGCTGTACTAAATGTAAAACTGCTGGGTGAAGGCTAGGTGCTCACATTGCAGGCTTTGCCTAAGGCACTTTACCTCCCCTTGCATGTTTCATAGGTCGGAATGAGGCATTACAGGTGGGATTGATGTTACCGCACTTTTCCACTTGTAACTTTTTTTTTGTTTTCTGTTTTCTTGTCCCTGGACGTCGAGGTTGTTGTCAGGGTTGTTGTCGAGGTTGTTGTCGAGGTTGTTGTCGAGGTTGTTGAGGTTGTCGTCGAGTTTGTCATCGAGATTGTTGTTGAGGTTGTTGTCGAGGTTGTCGTCGAGGTTGGTTTCGCGGTTGTCGTCAAGGTTGTTCTTGAGGTTGTGGTCGAGGTTGTTATTGAGGTTGTTGTCGAGGTTGTTGTCGAAGTTGTTGTCGAGGTTGTTGAGGTTGTTGTCGAAGCTGTTGTCGAGGTTGTTGTCGAAGTTGTTGTCGAGGTTGTTGTCGAAGTTGTTGTCGAGGTTGTTGCCACAAATGGGGTGTTGTAGACCAGAGCGTGTCTGGACCAGGTTACACCACATTTCATCCCAGAGGCATTTGTTTAAGTTGTTTGTGTACTGAATATATATATTCATTCTTGGGCTTGATTTGAACGCTGTTGTACCTTCAGACATTAGTTTTCTTTTTTGGACAGTCTTCTTCTCATCAGTTCGGTCAGTGGGAGCAGATCATGGCAGACTCTTCTACTCACAGTTTATTGTTGTTCCTGGGAGGTGTTCCGGCCTCCTGATCTTTTTGAGGCCTTAATGGGTCCCAGTTGTTTCTTCTGCATCAATTGCATTTAGCACTTTAAGCCCTTTGCATCCAGCCCTATAGAACTACCAATCAGAAGGCCTCAGTGGTGGTCGCCACTGAGAGGGTGGATCCCCTCAGACCTCCAGCCTATTTGGAATGGCTGCATGTACAGACAGAGCAGCCTGGTGGAGGGTCTGATGGAGGGTCTGGTGGAGGATCTGGTGGAGGGTATGGTGAAGGGTCTGGTGGAGAGAGTGGTGGAGGGACTGGTGGAGGGTCTGGTGGAGGGTCTGGTGGAGGGTCTGTGGAGAGAGTGGTGGAGGGTCTTGTGGAGAGACTGGTGGAGGGTCTGGTGGAGAGACTGGTGGAGGGTCTGGTGGCGGGTGTGGTGGAGGGTCTGGTGGAGAGAGTGGTGGAGAGACTGGTGGAGGTGCTGGTGGAGGGTCTGGTGGAGGGTCTTGTGGAGAGACTGGTGGAGGGTCTTGTGGAGAGACTGGTGGAGGGTCTGGTGAAGAGTCTGGTGGAGGGTCTGTTGAAGGGTCTGGTGGAGAGAGTGGTGGAGGGACTGGTGGAGGGTCTGGTGGAGGGAGTGGTGGAGGATCTGGTAGAGGGTCTGGTGGAGGGAGAGGTGGATGGTCTGGTGGAGGTCTGGTGGAGAGAGTGGTGGAGGAATGGTGGAGGGTCTTGTGGAGAGAGTGGTGGAGGGTCTGTGGAGGGACTGGTGGAGGGACTGGTGGAGGGTCTGGTGGAGGGAGTGGTGGAGGGTCTGGTGGAGGGACTGGTGGAGGGTCTGGTGGAGAGACTGGTGGAGGGCCTGGTGGAGGATCTGGTGGAGGGACTGGTGGAGGGTCTGGTGGAGGGCCTGGTGGAGGGCCTGGTGGAGGGTCTGGTGGAGGGCCTGGTGGACGGCCTGGTGGAGGGTCTGGTGGAGGGTCTGTTGGAGGGTCTGGTGGAGGGTCTGGTGGAGGGTCTGGTGGAGAGCCTGGTGGAGGGTCTGGTGGAGGGAGTGGTGGAGGGTCCGGTGGAGGGACTGGTGGAGGGTGTGGTGGAGAGACTGGTGGAGGGACTGGTGGAGGGTCTGGTGGAGGGTCTGGTGGAGGGTCTTGTGGATAGACTGGTGGAGGGTCTTGTGGAGAGAGTGGTGGAGGGTCTTGTGGAGTGACTGGTGGAGGGTCTGGTGGAGGGCCTGGTGGAGGGTCTGGTGAAGGGTCTGGTGAAGGGTCTGTGGAGAGAGTGGTGGAGGGTCTTGTGGAGTGACTGGTGGAGGGTCTGTTGGAGGGTCTTGTGGAGTGACTGGTGGAGGGTCTGGTGAAGGGTCTTGTGGAGTGACTGGTGGAGGGTCTGGTGGAGGGCCTGGAGGAGGGTCTGGTGAAGGGTCTGGTGAAGGGTCTGTGGAGAGAGTGGTGGAGGGTCTTGTGGAGTGACTAGTGGAGGGTCTGGTGGAGGGTCTTGTGGAGGGTCTGTGGAGGGTCTGGTGGAGGGTCTGGTGAAGGGTCTGTGGAGAGAGTGGTGGAGGGTCTTGTGTAGTGACTGGTGGAGGGACTGGTGGAGGGTCTGGTGAAGGGCCTGGTGGAGGGTCTGGTGGAGGGTCTGGTGGAGGGAGTGGTGGAGGGTCTGGTGGAGGACCTGGTGTTGGGTCTGGTGGAGGGTCTGGTGGAGGGCCTGGTGGAGGGTCTGGTGGAGGGTCTGGTAGAGGGTCTGGTGGAGGGAACGGTGGAGGGAGAGGTGGAGAGACTGGTGGAGGGCCTGGTGGAGGGTCTGGTGGAGGGTCTGTTGGAGGGTCTGGTGGAGGGTCTGGTGGAGGGTCTGGTGGACGGCCTGGTGGAGGGTCTGGTGGAGGGAGTGGTGGAGGGACTGGTGGAGGGTGTGGTGGAGAGACTGGTGGAGGGACTGGTGGAGGGTCTGGTGGAGGGTCTGGTGGAGGGTCTTGTGGATAGACTGGTGGAGGGTCTTGTGGAGAGAGTGGTGGAGGGTCTTGTGGAGTGACTGGTGGAGGGTCTGGTGGAGGGCCTGGTGGAGGGTCTGGTGAAGGGTCTGGTGAAGGGTCTGTGGAGAGAGTGGTGGAGGGTCTTGTGGAGTGACTGGTGGAGGGTCTGTTGGAGGGTCTTGTGGAGTGACTGGTGGAGGGTCTGATGGAGGGTCTTGTGGAGTGACTGGTGGAGGGTCTGGTGGAGGGCCTGGAGGAGGGTCTGGTGAAGGGTCTGGTGAAGGGTCTGTGGAGAGAGTAGTGGAGGGTCTTGTGGAGTGACTAGTGGAGGGTCTGGTGGAGGGTCTTGTGGAGGGTCTGTGGAGAGTCTGGTGGAGGGTCTGGTGAAGGGTCTGTGGAGAGAGTGGTGGAGGGTCTTGTGTAGTGACTGGTGGAGGGACTGGTGGAGGGTCTGGTGAAGGGCCTGGTGGAGGGTCTGGTGGAGGGTCTGGTGGAGGGTCTGGTGGAGGGAGTGGTGGAGGGTCTGGTGGAGGACCTGGTGTTGGGTCTGGTGGAGGGTCTGGTGGAGGGCCTGGTGGAGGGTCTGGTGGAGGGTCTGGTAGAGGGTCTGGTGGAGGGAGTGGTGGAGAGACTGGTGGAGGGCCTGGTGGAGGGTCTGGTGGAGGGTCTGGTGGAGGGTCTGGTGGAGGGAGTGGTGGAGGGTCTGGTGGAGGGTCTGGTGGAGGGAGTGGTGGAGGGTCTGGTGGAGGGAGTGGTGGAGGGTCTGGTGGAGGGTCTGGTGGAGGGTCTGGTGGAGAGAGTTGTGGAGGGTCTGGTGGAGGGTCTGGTGGAGGGCCTGGTGGAGGGCCTGGTGGAGGGCCTGGTGGAGGGCCTGGTGGAGTGTCTGATGGAGGGTCTGGTGGAGGGCCTGGTGGAGGGACTCGTGGAGGGTCTGGTGGAGGGTCTGGTGGAGGGTCTGGTGGAGGGTCTGGTGGAGGGTCTGGTGGAGGGAGTGGTGGAGGGAGTGGTGGAGAGACTGGTGGAGGGCCTGGTGCAGGGTCTGGTGGAGGGTCTGGTGGAGGGTCTGGTGGAGGGAGTGGTGGAGGGTCTGGTGGAGGGTTTATAGGAGGGAGTGGTGGAGGGTCTGGTGGAGGGAGTGGTGGAGGGTCTGGTGGAGGGTGTGTTGGAGGGTCTGGTGGAGGGTCTGGTGGAGGGTCTGGTAGAGGGAGTGGTGGAGGGTCTGGTGGAGGGTCTGGTGGAGGGAGTGGTGGAGGGTCTGGTGGAGGGTCTGGTAGAGGGAGTGGTGGAGGGTCTGGTGGAGGGTCTGGTGGAGGGTCTGGTGGAGGGAGTGGTGGAGGGAGTGGTGGAGGGTCTGGTGGAGGGAGTGGTGGAGGGCCTGGTGGAGGGAGTGGTGGAGGGTCTGGTGGGGGGTCTGGTGGAGGGTCTGGTGGAGGGAGTGGTGGAGGGTCTGGTGGAGGGAGTGGTGGAGGGTCTGGTGAAGGGTCTGGTGGAGGGTCTGGTGGGGGGTCTGGTGGAGGGAGTGGTGGAGGGTCTGGTGGAGGGTCTGGTGGAGAGAGTGGTGGAGGGTCTGGTGGAGGGTCTGGTGGAGGTTCTGGTGGAGGGCCTGGTGGAGGGCCTGGTGGAGTGTCTGGTGGAGGGTCTGGTGGAGGGTCTGGTGGAGGGCCTGGTGGAGGGACTGGTGGAGGGACTGGTGGAGGGTCTGGTGGAGGGTCTGGTGGATGGTCCGGTGGAGGACCTGGTGGAGGGTCTGGTGGAGGGTCTAGTGGAGGGTCTGGTGGAGGGTCTGGTGGAGGGTCTGGTGGAGGGTCTGGTGGAGGGAGTGGTGGAGGGTCTGGTGGAGGGTCTGGTGGAGGATCTGGTGGAGGGAGTGGTGGAGGGTTTGGTGGAGGGTCTGGTGGAGGGTCTGGTGGAGGGAGTGGTGGAGGGTGTGGTGGAGAGACTGGTGGAGGGCGTGGTGGAGGGTCTGGTGGAGGGTCTGGTGGAGGGTCTGGTGGAGGGAGTGGTGGAGGGTCTGGTGGAGGGTCTGGTGGAGGGTCTATAGGAGGGTCTGGTGGAGGGAGTGGTGGAGGGTCTGGTGGAGGGAGTGGTGGAGGGAGTGGTGGAGGGAGTGGTGGAGGGTCTGGTGGAGGGTCTGGTGGAGGGTCTGGTGGAGGGTCTGGTATAGGGAGTGGTGGAGGGTCTGGTGGAGGGTCTGGTGGAGGGAGTGATGGAGGGTCTGGTGGAGGGAGTGGTGGAGGGTCTGGTGAAGGGTCTGGTGGAGGGTCTGGTGGGGGGTCTGGTGGAGGGTCTGGTGAGGGAGTGGTGGAGGGTCTGGTGGAGGGAGTGGTGGAGGGTCTGGTGAAGGGTCTGGTGGGGGGTCTGGTGGAGGGTCTGGTGGAGGGTCTGGTGGAGGGTCTGGTGGAGGGAGTGGTGGAGGGTCTGGTGGAGGGTCTGGTGGAGGGAGTGGTGGAGGGTCTGGTGAAAGGTCTGGTGGGGGGTCTGGTGGGGGGTCTGGTAGAGGGTCTGGTGGAGGGTCTGGTGGAGGGTCTGGTGGAGGGTGTGGTGGAGGGTCTGGTGGAGGGTCTTTCGGAGAGACTGCTGGAGGGTCAGGTGGAGGGTCTGGTGGAGGGTGTGGTGGAGGGTCTTGTGGAGGGTCTGGTGGAGGGTCTGGTAGAGGGAGTGGTGGAGGGTCTAGTGGAGGGTCTGGTGGAGGGAGTGGTGGAGGGTCTGGTGGAGGGCCTGGTGGAGGGTCTGGTGAAGGGAGTGGTGGAGGGTCTGGTGGAGGGTCTGGTGGAGGGTGTGGTGGAGGGAGTGGGGGAGGGTCTGGTGGAGGGTCTGGTGGAGGGAGTGGTGGAGGGTGTGGTGGAGGGTCTGGTGGAGGGAGTGGTGGAGGGTCTGGTGGAGGGTGTGGTGGAGGGTCTGGTGGAGGGTCTGGTGGAGGGTCTGGTGGAGGGTCTGGTGGAGGGAGTGGTGGAGGGAGTGGTGGAGGGTCTGGTGGAGGGCCTGGTGGAGGGAGTGGTGGAGGGTCTGGTGGGGGGTCTGGTGGAGGGTCTGGTGGAGGGAGTGGTGGAGGGTCTGGTGGAGGGAGTGGTGGAGGGTCTGGTGAAGGGTCTGGTGGAGGGTCTGGTGGGGGGTCTGGTGGAGGGAGTGGTGGAGGGTCTGGTGGAGGGTCTGGTGGAGAGAGTGGTGGAGGGTCTGGTGGAGGGTCTGGTGGAGGGTCTGGTGGAGGGCCTGGTGGAGGGCCTGGTGGAGTGTCTGGTGGAGGGTCTGGTGGAGGGCCTGGTGGAGGGACTGGTGGAGGGACTGGTGGAGGGTCTGGTGGAGGGTCTGGTGGATGGTCCGGTGGAGGACCTGGTGGAGGGTCTGGTGGAGGGTCTAGTGGAGGGTCTGGTGGAGGGTCTGGTGGAGGGTCTGGTGGAGGGTCTGGTGGAGGGAGTGGTGGAGGGTCTGGTGGAGGGTCTGGTGGAGGATCTGGTGGAGGGAGTGGTGGAGGGTTTGGTGGAGGGTCTGGTGGAGGGTCTGGTGGAGGGAGTGGTGGAGGGTGTGGTGGAGAGACTGGTGGAGGGCGTGGTGGAGGGTCTGGTGGAGGGTCTGGTGGAGGGTCTGGTGGAGGGAGTGGTGGAGGGTCTGGTGGAGGGTCTGGTGGAGGGTCTATAGGAGGGTCTGGTGGAGGGAGTGGTGGAGGGTCTGGTGGAGGGAGTGGTGGAGGGAGTGGTGGAGGGAGTGGTGGAGGGTCTGGTGGAGGGTCTGGTGGAGGGTCTGGTAGAGGGAGTGGTGGAGGGTCTGGTGGAGGGTCTGGTGGAGGGTCTGGTATAGGGAGTGGTGGAGGGTCTGGTGGAGGGTCTGGTGGAGGGAGTGATGGAGGGTCTGGTGGAGGGAGTGGTGGAGGGTCTGGTGAAGGGTCTGGTGGAGGGTCTGGTGGGGGGTCTGGTGGAGGGTCTGGTGAAGGGAGTGGTGGAGGGTCTGGTGGAGGGAGTGGTGGAGGGTCTGGTGAAGGGTCTGGTGGGGGGTCTGGTGGAGGGTCTGGTGGAGGGTCTGGTGGAGGGAGTGGTGGAGGGTCTGGTGGAGGGTCTGGTGGAGGGTCTGGTGGAGGGTCTGGTGGAGGGAGTGGTGGAGGGTCTGGTGAAAGGTCTGTTGGGGGGTCTGGTGGGGGGTCTGGTAGAGGGTCTGGTGGAGGGTCTGGTGGAGGGTCTGGTGGAGGGTGTGGTGGAGGGTCTGGTGGAGGGTCTTTTGGAGAGACTGCTGGAGGGTCTGGTGGAGGGTCTGGTGGAGGGTGTGGTGGAGGGTCTTGTGGAGGGTCTGGTGGAGGGTCTGGTAGAGGGAGTGGTGGAGGGTCTAGTGGAGGGTCTGGTGGAGGGAGTGGTGGAGGGAGTGGTGGAGGGTCTGGTGGAGGGTCTGGTGGAGGGAGTGGTGGAGGGTCTGGTGAAAGGTCTGGTGGGGGGTCTGGTGGGGGGTCTGGTAGAGGGTCTGGTGGAGGGTCTGGTGGAGGGTCTGGTGGAGGGTGTGGTGGAGGGTCTGGTGGAGGGTCTTTTGGAGAGACTGCTGGAGGGTCAGGTGGAGGGTCTGGTGGAGGGTGTGGTGGAGGGTCTTGTAGAGGGTCTGGTGGAGGGTCTGGTAGAGGGAGTGGTGGAGGGTCTAGTGGAGGGTCTGGTGGAGGGAGTGGTGGAGGGTCTGGTGGAGGGCCTGGTGGAGGGTCTGGTGAAGGGAGTGGTGGAGGGTCTGGTGGAGGGTCTGGTGGAGGGTGTGGTGGAGGGAGTGGTGGAGGGTCTGGTGGAGGGTCTGGTGGAGGGAGTGGTGGAGGGTGTGGTGGAGGGTCTGGTGGAGGGAGTGGTGGAGGGTCTGGTGGAGGGTGTGGTGGAGGGTCTGGTGGAGGGTCTGGTGGAGGGTCTGGTGGAGGGTCTGGTGGAGGGAGTGGTGGAGGGAGTGGTGGAGGGTCTGGTGGAGGGCCTGGTGGAGGGAGTGGTGGAGGGTCTGGTGGGGGGTCTGGTGGAGGGTCTGGTGGAGGGAGTGGTGGAGGGTCTGGTGGAGGGAGTGGTGGAGGGTCTGGTGAAGGGTCTGGTGGAGGGTCTGGTGGGGGGTCTGGTGGAGGGAGTGGTGGAGGGTCTGGTGGAGGGTCTGGTGGAGAGAGTGGTGGAGGGTCTGGTGGAGGGTCTGGTGGAGGGTCTGGTGGAGGGCCTGGTGGAGGGCCTGGTGGAGTGTCTGGTGGAGGGTCTGGTGGAGGGCCTGGTGGAGGGACTGGTGGAGGGACTGGTGGAGGGTCTGGTGGAGGGTCTGGTGGATGGTCCGGTGGAGGACCTGGTGGAGGGTCTGGTGGAGGGTCTAGTGGAGGGTCTGGTGGAGGGTCTGGTGGAGGGTCTGGTGGAGGGTCTGGTGGAGGGAGTGGTGGAGGGTCTGGTGGAGGGTCTGGTGGAGGATCTGGTGGAGGGAGTGGTGGAGGGTTTGGTGGAGGGTCTGGTGGAGGGTCTGGTGGAGGGAGTGGTGGAGGGTGTGGTGGAGAGACTGGTGGAGGGCGTGGTGGAGGGTCTGGTGGAGGGTCTGGTGGAGGGTCTGGTGGAGGGAGTGGTGGAGGGTCTGGTGGAGGGTCTGGTGGAGGGTCTATAGGAGGGTCTGGTGGAGGGAGTGGTGGAGGGTCTGGTAGAGGGAGTGGTGGAGGGAGTGGTGGAGGGTCTGGTGGAGGGTCTGGTGGAGGGTCTGGTGGAGGGTCTGGTAGAGGGAGTGGTGGAGGGTCTGGTGGAGGGTCTGGTATAGGGAGTGGTGGAGGGTCTGGTGGAGGGTCTGGTGGAGGGAGTGATGGAGGGTCTGGTGGAGGGAGTGGTGGAGGGTCTGGTGAAGGGTCTGGTGGAGGGTCTGGTGGGGGGTCTGGTGGAGGGTCTGGTGAAGGGAGTGGTGGAGGGTCTGGTGGAGGGAGTGGTGGAGGGTCTGGTGAAGGGTCTGGTGGGGGGTCTGGTGGAGGGTCTGGTGGAGGGTCTGGTGGAGGGTCTGGTGGAGGGAGTGGTGGAGGGTCTGGTGGAGGGTCTGGTGGAGGGTCTTGTGGAGGGAGTGGTGGAGGGTCTGGTGAAAGGTCTGTTGGGGGGTCTGGTGGGGGGTCTGATAGAGGGTCTGGTGGAGGGTCTGGTGGAGGGTCTGGTGGAGGGTCTGGTGGAGGGTGTGGTGGAGGGTCTGGTGGAGGGTCTTTTGGAGAGACTGCTGGAGGGTCTGGTGGAGGGTCTGGTGGAGGGTGTGGTGGAGGGTCTTGTGGAGGGTCTGGTGGAGGGTCTGGTAGAGGGAGTGGTGGAGGGTCTAGTGGAGGGTCTGGTGGAGGGAGTGGTGGAGGGTCTGGTGGAGGGCCTGGTGGAGGGTCTGGTGAAGGGAGTGGTGGAGGGTCTGGTGGAGGGTCTGGTGGAGGGTGTGGTGGAGGGAGTGGTGGAGGGTCTGGTGGAGGGTCTGGTGGAGGGAGTGGTGGAGGGTGTGGTGGAGGGTCTGGTGGAGGGAGTGGTGGAGGGTCTGGTGGAGGGTCTGGTGGAGGGTCTGGTGGAGGGTCTGGTGGAGGGAGTGGTGGAGGGTCTGGTGGAGGGTCTGGTGGAGGGAGTGGTGGAGGGTCTGGTGGAGGGTCTGGTGGAGGGTCTGGTGGAGGGTCTGGTGGAGGGTCTGGTGGAGGGTCTGGTAGAGGGAGTGGTGGAGGGTCTGGTGGAGGGTCTGGTGGAGGGTCTGGTGGAGGGAGTGGTGGAGGGTCTGGTGGAGGGTCTGGTGGAGGGAGTGGTGGAGGGTCTGGTGAAGGGAGTGGTGGAGGGTCTGGTGGAGGGTCTGGTGGAGGGTGTGGTGGAGGGTCTGGTGGAGGGTCTGGTAGAGGGTCTGGTGGAGGGTCTGGTGGAGGGAGTGGTGGAGGGTCTGGTGGAGGGTCTGGTGGAGGGAGTGGTGGAGAGTCTTGTGGAGGGAGTCGTGGAGGGTCTGGTGGAGGGAGTGGTGGAGGGTCTGGTGTGTAGGGTCTGGTGGAGGGTCTGGTGGAGGGAGTGGTGGAGGGTCTGGTGGAGGGAGTGGTGGTGGGTCTGGTGGAGGGTCTGGTGGAGGGTCTGGTGGAGGGTCTGGTGGAGGGTCTGGTGGAGGGTCTGGTGGAGGGAGTGGTGGACGGTCTGGTGGAGGGTCTGGTGGAGGGTCTGGTGGAGGGTCTGGTGGAGGGAGTGGTGGAGGGTCTGGTGGAGGGTCTGGTGGAGGGTCTGGTGGAGGAAGTGGTGGAGGGTCTGGTGGAGGGTCTGGTGGAGGGTCTGGTGAAGGGTCTGGTGAAGGGTCTGGTGGAGGGTCTGGTGGAGGGTCTGGTGGAGGGAGTGGTGGAGGGTCTGGTGGAGGGTCTGGTGGAGGGAGTGGTGGAGGGTCTGGTGGAGGGTCTGGTGGAGGGAGTGGTGTAGGGTCTGGTGGAGGGTCTGGTGGAGGGTCTGGTGGAGGGAGTGGTGGAGGGTCTGGTGGAGGGAGTGGTGGAGGGTCTGGTGGAGGGTCTGGTGGAGGGTCTGGTGGAGGGTCTGGTGGAGGGTCTGGTGGAGGGTGTGGTGGAGGGTCTGGTGGAGGGTCTTTTGGAGAGACTGCTGGAGGGTCTGGTGGAGGGTCTGGTGGAGTGTCTGGTGGAGGGTCTGGTGGAGGGAGTGGTGGAGGTTCTGGTGGAGGGTCTGGTGGAGGGAGTGGTGGAGGGTCTGGTGGAGGGTCTGGTGGAGGGTCTGGTGGAGGGTGTGGTGGAGGGAGTGGTGGAGGGTCTGGTGGAGGGTCTGGTGGAGGGTCTGGTGGAGGGTGTGGTGGAGGGTCTGGTGGAGGGTCTTTTGGAGAGACTGCTGGAGGGTCTGGTGGAGGGTCTGGTGGAGGGTCTGGTGGAGGGAGTGGTGGAGGGTTTGGTGGAGGGTCTGGTGGAGGGTCTGGCGGAGGGAGTGGTGGAGGTTCTGGTGGAGGGTCCGGTGGAGGGAGTGGTGGAGGGTCTGGTGGAGGGAGTGGTGGAGGGTCTGGTGGAGGGCCTGGTGGAGGGCCTGGTGGAGGGACTGTGGAGGGTCTGGTGGAGGGTCTGGTGGAGGGAGTGGTGGAGGGTCTGGTGGAGGGTCTGGTTGAGGGAGTAGTGGAGGGTCTGGTGGAGGGTGTGGTGGAGGGTCTTTCGGAGAGACTGCTGGAGGGTCTGGTGGAGGGTCTGGTGGAGGGTCTGGTGGAGGGAGTGGTGGAGGGTCTGGTGGAGGGTCTGGTGGAGGGAGTGGTGGAGGTTCTGGTGGAGGGTCTGGTGGAGGGTCTGGTGGAGGGTCTGGTGGAGGGTCTGGTGGAGGGTCTGGTGGAGGGTCTGGTGGAGGGTGTGGTGGAGGGTCTGGTGGAGGGCCTGGTGGAGGGCCTGGTGGAGGGACTGGTGGAGGGTCTGGTGGAGGGTCTGGTGGAGGGAGTGGTGGAGGGTCTGGTGGAGGGTCTGGTTGAGGGAGTGGTGGAGGGTCTGGTGGAGGGTCTGGTGGAGGGTCTGGTGGAGGGTCTGGTGGAGGGTGTGGTGGAGGGTCTGGTGGAGGGTCTTTTGGAGAGACTGCTGGAGGGTCTGGTGGAGGGTCTGGTGGAGGGAGTGGTGGAGGGTCTGGTGGAGGGTGTGGTGGATGGTCTGGTGGAGGGGGTGGAGGGAGTGGTGGAGGGTCTGGTGGAGGGTCTGGTGGAGGGAGTGGTGGAGGGTGTGGTGGAAGGTCTGGGGGAGGGTCTTTTGGAGAGACTGCTGGAGGGTCTGGTGGAGGGTCTTTTGGAGAGACTGGAGGGTCTGGTGGAGGGTCTGGTGGAGGGTCTGGTGGAGGGAGTGGTGGAGGGTCTGGTGGAGGGTCTGGTGGAGGGAGTGGTGGATGGTCTGGTGGAGGGTCTGGTGGAGGGTCTGGTGGAGGGTCTGGTGGAGGGAGTGGTGGAGGGTCTGGTGGAGGGTCTGGTGGAGGGAATGGTGGAGGGTGTGGTGGAGGGTCTGGTGGAGGGAATGGTGGAGGGTGTGGTGGAGGGTCTGGGGGAGGGTCTTTTGGAGAGACTGCTGGAGGGTCTGGTGGAGGGTCTGGTGGAGGGTCTTTTGGAGAGACTGCTGGAGGGTCTGGTGGAGGGTCTGGTGGAGGGTCTTTTGGAGAGACTGCTGGAGGGTCTGGCGGAGGGTCTGGTGGAGGGTCTGGTGGAGGGAGTGGTGGAGGGTCTGGTGGAGGGTCTGGTGGAGGGAGTGGTGGATGGTCTGGTGGAGGGTCTGGTGGAGGGTCTGGTGGAGGGTGTGGTGGAGGGTCTGGTGGAGGGTCTGGTGGAGGGTCTGGTGGAGGGAGTGGTGGAGGGTCTGGTGGAGGGTCTGGTGGAGGGAGAGGTGGAGGGTGTGGTTGAGGGTCTGGGGGAGGGTCTTTTGGAGAGACTGCTGGAGGGTCTGGTGGAGGGTCTGGTGGAGGGTCTGGTGGAGGGAGTGGTGGAGGGTCTGGTGGAGGGAGTGGTGGATGGTCTGGTGGAGGGTCTGGTGGAGGGAGTGGTGGAGGGTCTGGTGGAGGGTGTGGTGGAGGGTCTGGGGGAGGGTCTTTTGGAGAGACTGCTGGAGGGTCTGGTGGAGGGTCTTTTGGAGAGACTGCTGGAGGGTCTGGTGGAGGGTCTGGTGGAGGGTCTGGTGGAGGGCCTGGTGGAGGGTCTGGTGGAGGGCCTGGTGGAGGGACTGGTGGAGGGTCTGGTGGAGGGAGTGGTGGATGGTCTGGTGGAGGGTCTGGTGGAGGGAGTGGTGGAGGGTCTGGTGGAGGGTGTGGTGGAGGGTCTGGGGGAGGGTCTTTTGGAGAGACTGCTGGAGGGTCTGGTGGAGGGTCTTTTGGAGAGACTGCTGGAGGGTCTGGTGGAGGGTCTGGTGGAGGGCCTGGTGGAGGGTCTGGTGGAGGGTCTGGTGGAGGGTCTGGTGGAGGGTCTGGTGGAGGGTCTGGTGGAGGGTCTGGTGGAGGGTCTGGTGGAGGGTCTGGTGGAGGGAGTGGTGGAGGGTCTGGTGGAGGGTCTGGTGGAGGGAGTGGTGGACGGTCTGGTGGAGGGTCTGGTGGAGGGTCTGGTGGAGGGTCTGGTGGAGGGAGTGGTGGAGGGTCTGGTGGAGGGTCTGGTGGAGGGTCTGGTGGAGGGAGTGGTGGAGGGTCTGGTGGGGGGAGTGGTGGAGGGTCTGCTGGAGGGTCTGGTGGAGGGTCTGGTGGAGGGAGTGGTGGAGGGTCTGGGGGAGGGGCTTTTGGAGAGACTGCTGGAGGGTTTGGTGGAGGGTCTTTGGAGGGTGTGCTGGAGGGGTGCAAGCATGATGCAATCTGTGGACCTCGCTGTCACTTCCATAGCTTGAAGGCCTCTGCTCCACCCTGTCATGGGTGGACGCTGCGCAGCCACCAGCAGGGGGTGCCAGACTCCACCTTGGAGCCTGGCAGGACTCAGGACGCTGATGAGCCTCAGCATCTGCCCCAGGCCGGCGCTGGGAGTGTGCAGGCCGCAGGGTGTCACCTTGGGGCAAAAAGATCAACTGACACCAGGGGGTTTATACCCTGCCTGGTAAAGGGCTGGCGGCTCCCTGCTGCCTTTTGACGAGGTCTGCACTAGATAAATAATGTACCCATGCACACATACATACGTGCACACTGCCGTCAGGGTGAAAGGAATGCATTCCCATGACGTAGAAGCCGGATGTGTATGATGGAAGGGCTGCAGGTGTTTGTACAACGGGTGACGAGCCTGTGTCGTCAGACAATGACATTTGACCCCTGGAGGTAAAGAATTTCAAGCAAGAGACCTCGGCATGCCTACAACTGGTGGAAGAAATGCTTCAGTGCTCCCTCTGACTGGTGGGGTGGCGAGCACGTGGCAGGGCTCCAGGCATCTGGGGACGATGGAAGGAATTAAACACAACACGGACTTTCTTCTCACATTCAAGGACTGTTCTTTCGGCCGTTCAACTTTTTGGTTTTGGCCTCATTCCCAGCACTGTCCGCTAGATGGCGGAGTTGGCAAATGGAGGAAATGGCTCAAGGGCGATCGTTCACAAATGAACTGTATTTTTCATTTTTTTTTCATTTATTTGCTTATATTTTTAACTTTTCCCTGACCAACGTTGAATACACAGCTACATAGAAGCAGGCTTTGATTTGACCTCTGGCGAAGAAAGCAGGGATTTCTGTTTCCGTTTTGTCGGATTGTCTTCCAATAAATGTCTCTGCTGTCATGCATGTCTAAAGTGTTCAGAGGCTAGTTAATGTCCAGCTGACATCTTTCTTAGAAATAAACAATGGACTGGATGTGTCGCAAACTGGATTTAGGGCCAGAAACAGCACCGAGCCTTCTGTACTGGCCACACTGGCAGGGACAGCCTTTGGTATGTGCAAGCTTCGCACCTGCACAGGGCCACCAAACCCCAGGGGCCGCCACGCCAATATATATCCTTAATATAATAATCCTCTGAGGATGGATACATATTGGCGGCCCCTGGCAGGGATTTTGCAGCCTCCGGCTCTGTTCCACTTCCACCCTCTACACTGGCCTCGGCGCTCCGCCCCACCATGACCCCCTCTTCCGGGGCCCCCTACCTACGCTCCCTGCCCAGGGCCGCCATGAGCCTAGAGCCGCCCATGACACTGGACAGCATTAGATTAGAAGTGGCCTGGAGAGGCTGCAGTTCTGATCCAGTTGGCCCGTCCGTGGCCTTCGACACCGTCTCTCATAGTCTGTTGATAAAGAAATTACACTTTCAGATCCATTCCCCAGGTATCCAATTGTGGGGTTCCGCAAGGTTCCTCGCTTAACCTTAAGACAGTGGTGTAACATAAGCCCCCGCAGCCCCCGCGGTGCAGGGTGTGCCCGAGATGCAGGGACCCCCTCAGCTTAGTACTCTGGCCTCAGAGCTCCTGATTGAATCTGGAGGCGGCCCTCCACGTATCTTGCAGGGAGTCCCCCTCAGGTTTCGTTATGCCACTGGCACTACACAATTTAATGTCCATGTCTCCTCGCTGGCTGGTATCATCTGAGCCTGGGACTTTGAGATATGCTCCTATGCTGACGATACTCAGCGTATTCTTTCTATAACGGACGGACACTGGGAGACCCTCGCTGGCGGTCTATCAGAGGTGGCCACTTCGATAAAAGCACATGGTCTGAAGCTTAATACAGAAAAGACTGAGATCCTACTTCAACGATGCCAGGGCCGGCCTTAGGCATGTGCAAGCTGTGCACCTGCACAGGGCCGCCAAACCCCAGGGGCCGCCACACCAGTGCTTAATTTAAATATATTTTAAATTGGATGCAGCTGTCTCAGACTGCCTTTTTACAAGTCACACATCACCGCCAGAAAATAAAAATGCCTGGGTCCCTGCCTTGGGCGTAGGTCACCGCCACACTGCATTTTACAATCGTTCATGAGCTACCAATGAATGATTTGTAAAATATATTAATAGCCCGCCCCGTCCTCCCAGGCGAATCTTCCAAGTGTGTGCCCAGATTCAGGCCAGATCAATTAAGGCTGTCCCGGTAAATAATTACTTTCACTTTTTAACATGATTCTAATAATCATAGGGCGTCCAGTGTTTATGCAATGAGCCGAGAGGACATTAAATGGATTGTTGAAAAAGCTGAAATAATTATCAGGGAAAAAATGTCTGTGTGCCCTTGAGGGGCCCAGAATGTGCATGGTTATGGCCGCGCTGTGTAAAATTGAAGGTATAGAGGTGATATGGAGGTTGCAGTGTATGGAAAGGTACGGCACTGGGGCATAGGAAGGATAAGGAAAATAGGAGTACAAGTTGTAGGAAGAATAAGTCAGAGACAGCTACTGTTTTAGGAAGGTACAGCGGTATAGGAAGGATAAGGTGCAGTGCAGGGATGTACTATATACACTGGAAGGTATAGAGGTACAAGAACGGTATGGAGGCTGCAGTGAGTGTAAAGGTAGAGCACAGAAGGGTAGGAGCAGCTGCAGGTACTCATCTAACGCCTTTTCTGGACGTTTTATTAAAACACCTTTCTGAGCTCCGGGGGCTCCACCCCGCCCGGACCCCCTCTTCCGGGGCCCCCTACCTACGCTCCCTGCCCAGGGCCACCATGAGCCTAGAGCCGCCCCTGACGATGCATCCGTAGCATCTGGGATGCTTCAGGCGGCCGACGTCCCTGGACACCGCGCCAGAACCGAGGAGATTAGCAAAGAATCCTGGATTCTTGACAGATGATTCCCTCTCTGTGCAGGATCAGGTCAATGCGTCCTCTGGCAAATGCTTCGGCCCACTCAGACTTTTACGTAAACTCTTGCGCTGGATTACAGGGGAGTGGCGAAGGACCGTAGACCAGGCATTCATCACGAGTAGACTGGATTATGGCAATGTCCACTATCTGGGAATGGGTAAACCAAAATGAATCCACCTAGGACAAAGCGAAATGAAAATATCCTTCCAAGATATTTGCTCACCATTCGTGAGATGTGTATACCGTACTGATGTGTGGGGGGACACAGTGTTTTGTTAAAATACCCCTCACCCACCAAAAGGTCCCTTGGTGTCATGCTTCATCTCTGTGTTCTACCCGCCCCTCCCTGCTGTGGGACGGGGCGTGCTACAACGAACGAAGACGCGGGAGCACTCAAGAGTGAATATACTGTGTGTAATGCAAAAAGTGAGACTGGAAGGGTCAAACGTGACAATAGAAAAGCCTACCTGGCTATGTGTAAGACTAATTTTTAATGCTCCTTCTAGCTGGTATCATTAAAAATGGGGAGTGGAGGTTGTACGCTACAATGGGCTACCGTCTCCCTAGTCGATATGTTTCGAAGCCATCCCCTCGGCTTCTCATCCGGACCTTTGGGGATCCCTACACCACTCTTATGATGGAACAACAATGTGGTCTGCTATACGAATCTAGCAGGAATACTGCGTATAAATAACATGCACTTAATACTATACCCTGGTAGGTATGGTTTCATAAATGAATACCATTAATAACATGCAATAGCACCATGAGCTTTTTTCACAGTCGGGGGGGGGAGTGCCTGTAGTCACATATTTGTCAAGACTGCTCGCTCGCTCTGGATACTACCTCGCCGTGGCTTCGATGATCGTTCATCAGAGCCACGGCGAGGTGGTATCCAGTTAAAAAAGCTCATGGGGCTATAGCATGTTATTAATAGTATTAATTTACGAAACCATACCTACCAGGGTATAGTATTAAGTGCATGTTATTTATACGCAGTATTCCTGCTAGATTGATATAGCAGACCACATTGTTGTTCCATCATAAGAGTGGTGTAGCCATCTTCAAAGGTCCTGATGAGAAGCCGAGGGGATGGCTTCGAAACATGTCGACTAGGGAGACGGTAGCCCATTGTTGCATACAACCTCCACTCCCCAGTTTTAATGATACCAGCTAGAAGGGGCATTAAAAATGAGTCTTCCACATAGCCAGGTAGACTTTTCTATTTTCATGTTTGACCCTTCCAGTCTCACTTTTTGCATCACACATAGTATAGTCACTCCTAAGTGCGGGCGCGTCTTCGTTGGTTTTAGCACGCCCCGTCCCACAGCGGGCGAGAAGAACCCAATGATGAAGCATGACACCAAGTGACCTTTTGGTTGGTGAGGGTTATTTTAACAACAAACTGTGTCCCCCCACACATCAGTGGGGGGGGACACACGAATAGTGAGCAAATATCTTGGAAGGATATTTTCATTTTGCTTTGTCCTAGGTGGATTCCTTTTGGTTTACCTACGCCATATTGAGAAGGACGAGTCCACCTTCTTTTTCTTTACCTCTTTACTCCCTCTTTTTTTTAATTTTTAGTGTAATATCTGGGAATGGCAGATTTCCTATTTACTCGTCTACAGTCCATCCAAAACGCAGCAGCCAGTGGTTAATTTGTTAAAAAAAAATATATTCCGGGGCTCTCGTCCAGAAGGAGCTTGCACCAGCCCATATCTCCTGTTAGCATCGCCTAAAACAGAACCAACCCATGAAAGTGGGGAGAAGATGTGGCATAAGGGCCAGAACTGCCGACTTTGGACCTGGAGAAGCAGGTTCGAATCTCGATGTCGGCTCAACATCCCGTGATTCTGGGCAAATCGCTTCATCTCCCCGTGCCTACCATAAATGAAAGTGTCCTTAACGGGTGCAGGTGGAAAGCGCCGGTGTTGATGATTTAGTGCTGGTGCTGAGCACTGAAAACCACCCCCTCAAATTAAGCACTGGCTGCAGCTAGACTCATCTGTAATAGTGCCCGAAACAGGTTGCCAGTCCGTAGGAGAGCTACATTTAAACTGTTATGCTATGCAACAAAGCACTTTATGATACTGGAGCAGCCATTTTACGCAGCCGGGCGCATTTCTAGAGGCCTGCACGAGCGATGCGCTTTTCCAGGTTAGTGTTGGTGAAGGCCAAATGTGTCAAACGTATGAAAAACCAGAACGGGTGGTCGTTCTTTCGCTCGTTGGAACGTGTTGCCGGCTGACCTTTGCCTGACTTCGGATCCTGCCAGGTTCGGAAGAGGTTAAAGTCCTGGTTATTTACTTTATAAATGTGTGGGAACTGGAAACAGGGGGCCTCATTTACGAGAAGTGGCGCATCGCTGCGTTAAAGCAGTGATGCGCCACTTCTCAGTGCGCCCTCCTAGCGACAACAATGATGCGTTATATTTACAATATGACGCATCATGTCGCAAGGAAGGACAGATACGTCAGTATAACTGACTTATCTGTCAGCGCAAAAAGTGGCGCATTGCTAGATTTGTGTCGGAAGCCTGATGCAACTCCACAACGTTCCTTTCACATGGGGCAAGCATGTGAAAGGGCCTGCGTCACTCATCCGCCTGCCTTGAGACAGGCAATAGGTTTTGACGCATTGGCGTCCTAGAAGTTGCGCAGCGAAATCTCATATATTTTGCTGCGTCACTCCTACGACCCTTTCTTGCGGGGCAACGCCCACCCTGCATACATTATTCCTGGTGCAGGTATAATGTAGCGCAGGGGTTTACGAAGTGAAACATCTACCTAGATGCGTCACTTCGTAAATATGGCGTAACATGGTGCATTTTTTACGTCACTGGTGCGTCATAAAAATTGATGCACCGGCGGTGCAAAAGTGGCGCAGGTGCTCATAAATAAGCTCCAGGGTTTATAAGTGAACTAGCGCCATGATATCTCTGTGGGCATGAGTGTAGCGCTTTATAAATACATTAAATAAATCAATGCATTTCTCTGGTGTGTGATCAGCCTTTGAGAGCGCACTTCACTGCCCGAGGCCCCTCTTGCCTGTATTGTCGTCCCCCCCATGTATGATCCTCTGCTGGTCACTGGGTCCGCCCAGCAGTGTGCATAGCCCATAGAATTATGCACAACGAAGGCCCTCCCATTCTGAGGCCACTTGTAACAAAACAACAGTCGAGTAGACAATTAAGATCAAACTCCCTCTCCCTCGCAAACGTTCCAAGAATCAGGAAGTCCAGAACAGGAGGTCGCCTGTTCTCGTACAATGCCCCAGACTATGGAATGCCCTTCCTCTCCCCCTGAGGCAAGAACATAATTACCTCAGGTTCAGGAAACAACTAAAGACCCTACTCTTCCCCTGAGTCCTCCATCCTGACTCTTCACCCCACAGGACAATGGTCACTAGCGCTGGGATGCCCTAGGGTAGCTATGCCTCTACAAAACCCAAAATCAAATCAAATCAAATCAGTGTTTTGGTCACTCAGGGATTCGCTTCTGTCCATGTCCGGAGTGTTCGGTGCATTTAGAAAATACATTGTGGTTTTTTAATTTTTTTTATCTCACCGGTGTTTGAAGCCCCCCCCCCTTAATTCTTCGGTAATTGGGGCAGCACGAGATAGGGTTGTCTTTTTTTAGCATCTTTGCTGACAAGCCCTGTGCGTTGATGCTTCCGGGGCCCCTGCCGAGGGCGGGGGAGGCTGTAAGGGGGGGGGGGGAAGGGGGAGGGGGGAGGCTGTAAGGGGGGGCGCTCTCTGCGCGGAGCTGCCCCAGCAGTAAGCACACATCGTCCATCAAGCGCCACGTCAGAAGCCCCCCTGCCCTGCGGGGGTCTGTAGGCGTCTGCGGGGCCCGGAGCCTGGAGACAGCGGGGCCCAGGGAGACAGAGTGCCAGACAGACAGACAGACAGACAGACAGACATGATTGTGCCAGGGCCTTTATTGTCAACAGTGCCAGCTACAGCCGGGTACAGAGAGCAGAGGTCATCAGCGGTCCGCAGGGCAAGGCCTGTCCACCCATCACTAACAGACCTCAAGGAGCAGGGCCTGTCCACCCATCACTAACAGGGCCTGTCCACCCATCACTAACAGACCTCAAGGAGCAGGGCCTGTCCACCCATCACTAACAGGGCCTGTCCACCCATCACTAACAGGGCCTGTCCACCCATCACTAACAGACCTCAAGGAGCAGGGCCTGTCCACCCATCACTAACAGACCTCAAGGAGCAGGGCCTGTCCACCCATCACTAACAGGGCCTGTCCACCCATCACTAACAGGGCCTGTCCACCCATCACTAACAGGGCCTGTCCACCCATCACTAACAGACCTCAAGGAGCAGAGCCTGTCCACCCATCACTAACAGGGCCTGTCCACCCATCACTAACAGAGCCTGTCCACCCATCACTAACAGACCTCAAGGAGCAGGGCCTGCCCACCCATCACTAACGGGGCCTGTCCACCCATCACTAACAGAGCCTGTCCACCCATCACTAACAGACCTCAAGGAGCAGGGCCTGTCCACCCATCACTAACAGGGCCTGTCCACCCATCACTAACAGAGCCTGTCCACCCATCACTAACAGACCTCAAGGAGCAGGGCCTGTCCACCCATCACTAACAGGGCCTGTCCACCCATCACTAACAGAGCCTGTCCACCCATCACTAACAGACCTCAAGGAGCAGGGCCTGTCCACCCATCACTAACAGGGCCTGTCCACCCATCACTAACAGGGCCTGTCCACCCATCACTAACAGACCTCAAGGAGCAGAGCCTGTCCACCCATCACTAACAGGGCCTGTCCACCCATCACTAACAGAGCCTGTCCACCCATCACTAACAGACCTCAAGGAGCAGGGCCTGTCCACCCATCACTAACAGGGCCTGTCCACCCATCACTAACAGGGCCTGTCCACCCATCACTAACAGGGCCTGTCCACCCATCACTAACAGGGCCTGTCCACCCATCACTAACAGACCTCAAGGAGCAGGGCCTGTCCACCCATCACTAACAGACCTCTAGGAGCAGGGCCTGTCCACCCATCACTAACAGGGCCTGTCCACCCATCACTAACAGAGCCTGTCCACCCATCACTAACAGACCTCAAGGAGCAGGGCCTGTCCACCCATCACTAACAGGGCCTGTCCACCCATCACTAACAGACCTCAAAGAGCAGGGCCTGCCCACCCGGCACTGACAGGGCCTGTCCACCCATCACTAACAGACCTCAAAGAGCAGGGCCTGCCCACCCGGTACTAACAGGGCCTGTCCACCCATCACTAACAGGGCCTGTCCACCCATCACTAACAGGGCCTGTCCACCCATCACTAACAGACCTCAAGGAGCAGGGCCTGCCCACCCGGCACTAACAGGGCCTGTCCACCCATCACTAACAGGGCCTGTCCACCCATCACTAACAGGGCCTGTCCACCCATCACTAACAGGGCCTGTCCACCCATCACTAACAGGGCCTGTCCACCCATCACTAACAGACCTCAAGGAGCAGGGCCTGCCCACCCGGCACTAACAGGGCCTGTCCACCCATCACTAACAGGGCCTGTCCACCCATCACTAACAGACCTCAAGGAGCAGGGCCTGCCCACCCGGCACTAACAGGGCCTGTCCACCCATCACTAACGGGGCCTGTCCACCCATCACTAACAGACCTCAAGGAGCAGGGCCTGTCCACCCATCACTAACAGGGCCTGCCCACCCGGCACTAACAGGGCCTGTCCACCCGGCACGAACAGACCTCAAAGAGCAGGGCCTGCCCACCCGGCACTAACAGGGCCTGCCCACCCGACACTAACAGACCTCAAAGAGCAGGGCCTGTCCACCCATCACTAACAGACCTCAAAGAGCAGGGCCTGCCCACCCGGCACTAACAGGGCCTGTCCACCCATCACTAACAGACCTCAAAGAGCAGGGCCTGCCCACCCATCACTAACAGGGCCTGTCCACCCGGCAGTAACAGGGCCTGTCCACCCATCACTAACAGACCTCAAAGAGCAGGGCCTGCCCACCCATCACTAACAGGGCCTGACCACCCATCACTAACAGGGCCTGTCCACCCATCACTAACAGACCTCAAAGAGCAGGGCCTGCCCACCCGGCACTGACAGACCTCAAAGAGCAGGGCCTGCCCACCCGGCACTAACAGGGCCTGTCCACCCATCACTAACAGACCTCAAAGAGCAGGGCCTGCCCACCCGGCACTAACAGGGCCTGTCCACCCATCACTAACAGACCTCAAAGAGCAGGGCCTGCCCACCCGGCACTAACAGGGCCTGCCCACCCGGCACTAACAGGGCCTGTCCACCCATCACTAGCAGACCCCAAAGAGCAGGGCCTGCCCACCCGGCACTAACAGGGCCTGTCCACCCATCACTAGCAGACCCCAAAGAGCAGGGCCTGCCCACCCGGCACTAACAGGGCCTGTCCACCCATCACTAGCAGACCCCAAAGAGCAGGGCCTGCCCACCCAGCACTAACAGGGCCTGTCCACCCATCACTAACAGACCTCAAAGAGCAGGGCCTGCCCACCCGGCACTAACAGGGCCTGTCCACCCATCACTAACAGACCTCAAAGAGCAGGGCCTGCCCACCCGGCACTAACAGGGCCTGCCCACCCGGCACTAACAGGGCCTGTCCACCCATCACTAGCAGACCCCAAAGAGCAGGGCCTGCCCACCCGGCACTAACAGGGCCTGTCCACCCATCACTAGCAGACCCCAAAGAGCAGGGCCTGCCCACCCGGCACTAACAGGGCCTGTCCACCCATCACTAGCAGACCCCAAAGAGCAGGGCCTGCCCACCCGGCACTAACAGGGCCTGTCCACCCATCACTAGCAGACCCCAAAGAGCAGGGCCTGCCCACCCAGCACTAACAGGGCCTGTCCACCCATCACTAACAGACCTCAAAGAGCAGGGCCTGCCCACCCGGCACTAACAGGCCTCAAAGAGCAGGGCCTGCCCACCCGGCACTAACAGGGCCTGTCCACCCATCACTAACAGGGCCTGTCCACCCATCACTAACAGGGCCTGTCCACCCATCACTAACAGGGCCTGTCCACCCATCACTAACAGACCTCAAGGAGCAGGGTCTGCCCAACCGGCACTAACAGGGCCTGTCCACCCATCACTAACAGACCTCAAGGAGCAGGGCCTGTCCACCCATCACTAACAGGGCATGCCCACCCATCACTAACAGACCTCAAAGAGCAGGGCCTGCCCACCCGGCACTAACAGACCTCAAAAAGCAGGGCCTGCCCACCCATCACTAACAGACCTCAAAAAGCAGGGCCTGTCCACCCATCACTAACAGACCTCAAAAAGCAGGGCCTGCCCACCCGGCACTAACGGTCTGCTCACACACGTCAGCAGAGAGCAGGGCCCGGCCTGTCCACCCGGCACTAACAGGGCCTGTCCACCCATCACTAACAGGGCCTGTCCACCCATCACTAACAGGGCCTGTCCACCCGGCACTAACAGGGCCTGTCCACCCATCACTAACAGGGCCTGTCCACCCATCACTAACAGGGCCTGTCCACCCATCACTAACAGACCACACAGAGCAGGGCCTGCCCACCCAGCACTCACACACGTCAGCAGGCACATACATCAGCAGAGAGCAGGGCCCCTGCCTGTCCATCCGGCACTTACAGGCCCCGCGCGCACATCAAGCCAGGTAGGAATAAAAGCGCCATGACACACAGCTTGGGTATTTAATATTTCATCTGCAGACAGGAGGCTTTTAAGGCTGAATATTGGTTGACAAGCGGCAGGCAGCGCTGCCTGAGTGCTCCCTTCAGTCGAAGCGCTAGGGCGTGAGGAGAAGATGGCGGAGGCAGACACACACAACTTCCAGCCTCAGTGTGCGGGTGTAAGCAATATTGTGCTGTTTATAGTGTGGGGGACAATAAACACACCTGCTCCCCCACACAAACACACGCGCCCAAACACACAAGAACACAAACACTTGCTCACAGACACACAAAAGAAAGTGTGCACACAGACACATGCGTACAGACATACATACAGGCACAAACACACACATGCTCTATGCACACACAGACTAAAGCAAGTGTCCAGACACATACAAACATGGACGTCCATACTTAAACACACAATCCCACTTCATCATGTAGCCAAAACAAGCACGCACACACGTGCACGCAGAAGCACGTGAACATATGCAGAGGCACGTGCATGCACAAACACACACATGTGCACATAAACTCGGTGCATGTAACCATACAAGTATTTGTGTATATTTATTGAGACACCCTAAGGCAGGCTTCAACAGAGCCAGGCGTGTCACACACACGCTTTTATTTTGCAGGATTGGTACTTTTTAAGCTGAGGCAGCACTTCCGGCGGGCACAGCCCCCACCACGTCTGTTCTCGCGCCACTCGTGATGTGCTAGGTTGGCACGGGCGGCTGCACAAGCAGCTGGCGCCCCTTTCTGAAGTGCGCATGCTCACATGCCAGCTCGCCTTGGCAAGGCGGAAGGAGGGCAGCAGGTCGCACTAGAGCCCTTCACGTGTAGCATGATACCTCCATGTGTGTGGGCACGTCACATACAAGAACTAGACAGCGGCGAAGCAAGGGTGCGGGGGCCTCAGTGCAAGCAAGGAAGGGGAGCCCTGCGGCCTCTGTGGGGCTAGTATCCACATTTAAAAGTACATTTAGACAGGAAAATAAACGGGTTTCGGTCTGTATTTATCTGCAAAAATCTGAAAAAATGGAAAATAGGAAGCCTTAATTATATGGTCCATAAATCCCAGAATCCCAAGAAGGATCCTGGAGTGGACCAGCTGTTCCCCTCTGGGAAATGGGATGCTGGGGAGGTGTTTCTTTGTGCTTAAGTAATGGGTGAAGGTCAGGCACTCTATTTGGTACCCTGAACGGATGTATGTCAGTACAACGCGATCTTTTAGATCACGGTACTTGACAACGCTGCCATTACAATGCAAGTCGATACAACGACTTGCGTTGTAGGGCGTGGATTGTGGAATATTATAATTTTATATTCCAACACCAGTCCATGTAACAGATGGGAAGGTGTTGGAATATAAAATTACAATATTCCTTATACAACAGCGCCATCCAGCGCAAGTCGTAGTAACGACTTGCGTTGTAATGGCATCGTTGTAAAGGCAATGCGGTGTAAACACCGCGTTGTAAACGATGTTCCCCACCCTGAACTAGCCCCGATATACAACTTGTGCAGGATTGTGGGCCACGGCCGCACCACATCACCCACTGAGGCCAGGCGCGGTTCTGAGAGGACATTCTTGCTACTTGCAAGTAACATGGGGGAGGGCGCATGGAACATGTAGAGGCACATGGGCAACAGTGAGGCTGGCAGGACAGACAGCAGCACAAGGGGGAGAAGTACATTAAGGAGACAGCTGAAAAACACATGCACGCTCCGAGTGCTTCCACAAAAAGAAAAAGTAGTTTCCTGACATCATCCACAGACACCAGTCAAACACACCCATGATAAAGACGCAATATTTACCCGTGCCCCCAATACAGTTACACAATTGTATGAATCCTTGCAAGCACATTGTTACACAACTACATTCATGCTCACGCCCACAAAGTTACACACCTCCATTTCACCTCCAGTTGCATAGCCTGCAAACTCATATTTACACACTGCATTTAGGCTTATGCCCTCATTTGCTCAGCTTGCAAACTCAGTTACACACCTGCCTTCGGGCCCATACCCCAGGTGCATAGCCTGCACACCCACAGTTACACAGCTGTATATGGAACTATATCTCGCTTGCATAGCTTGCACACACACACACACAGTTACTCAGCTTTATGTAGACCCATAACATAGTTGCATAGATTACACACACACATACACACACCCTGCAACATCACTGCTAAGCACAACTTCTTGGAAAAAGAGATTGTCCTCTGTGGTCACGTCTTCAATGTGCCCTTAACTCTTAGGGACTGATGCTGCCTGGAACGCGATTGGACACCGGCGGTGTGGATAGATGTACTCACTATACAAGAGTCAAATTATTAGGAAAATACAAAATCAGCGTTTTAATTGGCGAGCGCCTCCGGCTCACAGGGCGGTGCCACAGTCCCGCTGTCTTGCTGCTCCTCCATCGCCCTGGAGGACCTCTGCGCGCTATCCTCCCCATATCTTCCTGAGGTGCCCTCCATGGATTGAGAATCCTGCTTGTCGGGGGTGGGGCACCCTGATGGCCCCTCCTCCCGGGCGCTGCCAGGGGAGCCCTTGTACAGCATTGTCTGAGCGCCATCTTGGTCCTCTGGTTGCAAGGGCGGAGCATGACTCTCCTCCTCGGATGGGACCCCTCGCGGGCCATTTCTGAGCCCCGGGTTCAGGTCTTCGATCACCTCGGACTTGGGGGGCACCTCTGTGTTTCTCTCGTTCTCCGCACAGGTAGACTCGGCCGTCCTGTCGGCTGATTGCTGCTCTCTGGAAGGAGCCTTTTCATTGGCTGATTTACAAGCCTTCCTTCCTTGTTTTCCATCTTTGGAGATCTTCCATGGAAACTGCAAGACAAGAGATGAGAATCAGCAAAGCCAAAGTAATCTCAATGACACTTAAGATCTGCAGTTAATCACAAATCGGTAACTAAAATGTAGAAAAAGGTGCCAATGCCATTTTTCAAAATGACGCGAGGGCTCGCACCAAAGTAATTTATTTTTCTTTAACCATAGGCGACACCAAAAGGTCACAAAGGCGGGTCCAATTGGTTTTGCCAATGCTTGTTATATTATGACATCTGTACGTTTAGAAACTCTTGCTGTCATTGTTGAGTTGCCCATGAAAGCCTATGAGTGATAAAGAGTGTAATGCAAAGATATCTTGAAAGTTCCTATGTCCAGTCTCTCGCCCACAACTGGCAAGAGTTGTTTAATTCCATGACATCTGCAGCAGCGGCAAACACTCCCACATGCATGGGGTAGTACCCCGTCTGCCGCGAGGAGGGGGACGGCGAGGGGGAGAGTGCGTCCACTCAGTTTAGAGTCAGGTGAACGGACATGTTTCCATCCGCAGAGCCATTCTTGGCTCTGCCTCTGGACGCCTTAGATGCCTCCTAAAGTGACCTTGGACATCAGTCGGAGTAGGTCAGACCGTCCGTATTATTTAGGGTGAAACGTTGCTGAATGGCCGCACTTACCATGGTGGCTGCTCAGCAAAATTTCATGGAGTCATCGTGACGCAGCCCTGTGGCGGGCATCTCGATCTGAGCCTGCCTGGCAGAAGGATATGTGACGATACAACGCGATCTTTTAGATCACGGTACGTTACATCGCAGTTATTACAATGCAAGTCGTAACAACGACTTGCGCTAGAGGCGCTGGACTGAGGAATAGAATGATTTACTATTCCAACTCCAGTGTGTGTAACAGTAGGGAAGGTGTTAGAATTGTCAATCATACTATTCGTTAGTGTAGAGTGCCATCCTGCGCAAGTCGATGTAACTACTTTTGCTGTAATGACCGCGATGTAAATGTATCACGGTATTACAACAGCGTTGTACAGGTCGTTTGCCTGACAGAGCTCTCTAGATATGGTAGTCGGCCTTCCACAAGGGCAACCGAGTAAATCCATAACCTGCCCTCGACAGACGCCACCTAACATAAACAAGTCTTAAGGATTTTAACATTTCTCTCTGCAAATATCACAGTCGTATTTTATTTGTTTATTTAATTATTCATTTATCAACAACATTTTAGTCAATGAAATGTTGTACATGGCATCAGTGGAGGTACATAGGTAGCTGGTACATAGGTAGCGGATAAGGGGTGTTTTTCATGTGTAAGGCAAGTAACAGATAGGTTTGAGAAATGGTGACAATTAATGAGTTTGATTGGTGTAGATAAGCACATCTACAAGCTATTGGTACAGAGGTATAACAAGCATACCCACTTACATCTAAGTGGGTCATTTGGTTTCTGTGCTCTTCAAGTTGTAGCAAATGACCTTTCAGGCCAGTTTCTATAGCGCTAAGGTGTGTTCCTGAGTCAAGCACAGGTTTTGAACTCGAAGGGTATCCTTCCTGTACAAAATACTATACGTAGACAAGATTAACCCCTTTAGAGCGGCGTAGAATCTGCTGCGGTGCGGACGTTTCCGTGTGCAGGCGGGGCCGCGTCGGCCAACGGACGTGCGCACCACTACAGAGGTAGTGCTCGCGCCACCCGTTGGCCGACGTACGCACGCAATGGGTTAAATAGTTTTCCCACTTTGCATGCATGCTGCACAGTGCAGCATGCATGCAAAGTCAGAAAAGAAAGGGGAAATAAATCCATTTCTCCGGTTAACCCCTCCTCTGAAGTGGCACTAAGCCCTGTCTAAAATTGTTTGTAGATAGGGTTTTGAGTCAAAAGGCGAGGGTGGTTGCATTGGATTGCCCATGTACCACCCATGTAATGCCCCTTTGTGCTAAGTAATGCAAATCAGTGTGTCGCGCTGTTTTGTGTTACTTTTAGGGTATTTTCCAGCGCAAAACCAGTTTTGTGCTGGAAAGTAAATTTGAAATAAAAAATATTGTGCTGGTTAGCGTCACTTTTGTGATGCTAACGCAGTGCAAAACATTTGTAAATCTACCCCTAGAGTGAACAGCTCTAGTACTTGTTGTGGAGTTCCAGAGTAGGAGGAACGAGAGGTCAAAGGCTCAGAACGTTGTGGCAACAGAGGGGGGGGGGGGGGTCAGTGTCGCAAGAATGTTGTGATTGTCAGATCTTAGCATCAGAGTGGTCATATAATGTGATACCAAGTTAGAAACAGTGGTGCTGGAACAATATTCAGAGTGGGGGTGGGGCTGCCATACATGTTACATCACTGAAGTCATGGGGATACTGAAAAATACAAGCATCACAAGAAGCACAAATATAGCAAATGAGCCACGCCCACTCAGCAGGAGAGCGGCATGGGGGCGTTAGGTGGCCCGTGGTGCGTTCCGGAGCAGACCGTCACAAACATACTGCTAAAGCATGGTGTGGTAGCGCACTGTCATTTGCAGAGAGCACATTTTCAACTGAAATGGCAACACTGCTTGCACTGACATGCAGTTTTATTGATAAAGCTATACGTCATGTAAACAATAATGTGCGGAAATCAGCTTTCAGCACATATTTATCATGTGTGCATCATTAAGTAAAGTGTCTTGAATTGTTTTGATCCCATTAAAATCTTTGTTTCCATCACACTTTCTGGCTGGGTATGCCCCATGAGGGTCCCTTTCTCACTTTGCCACTGGATTCCAGCAAGCCTGGCTGATGACGGCTGATTAGCCAGAAACCGGTCCCAGGATGCTTGTTTCCGGTCCAGGGAGGTCCTGGCTTGGCAGTTCGGTCTGGACTGTTCCCATGAGGCACAGGGTCAAGACTGATTTACATATAGCTGGGTCTGAACTGAGGTGGAGAAGTGAGCTTAGAATCGATGATGGATTAAACCCAGATCTGTGGCTGGGGGTGAGTGTCTGAAAAGTTTCAGTGCTCCGTCCATCATCTCCTTGTGTTTCCTAGAAGCTTTGTGGTGCCATTCTCTCAGGCTGGGTAATCTCACAGGAAGTGTGAAAAAAAAACCAACAAAAAAAAACACCGATGCGTCACTTTTTCCCATGTTAAAAGTGACGCACCGGCGGCGCAAGGCCTTCATAAATAAGGCCCTAAGTGTCTCTGGGTGGGTTACAAGCCAGGATGTTTATTCAGAAAGCACCAATTCTCTTGCACGTCAGGTCCTTTCAGGGATCTTTGAAGGGAGCAGGGGGAAGCTACGCTGATTTTTGGGCACACTAGTTTATTTTCAATCTAGAGTAGTTTTCTGCGGCTTTCTCTGCATCTGTTATATGGGCTTTGCAGAAACACTCATGAATGTAAGTGTGTGCCTAGCACTCTGTGAAAGAAGTTGACTCTGACGTGAATCATATCTTGTCCAGGGACTGTGCAGGTGGCTGCTGGAAATACAGGCTACAATAATATCTTAGGAAAAAAACACAAGTCCCAGACTTGTTAAGGCCCCGTGCCGGAGCAGAGCGGCACACAGTGGTGCGTGGTATTTACTATCCAACACAACAGGTATTTTGCGCTGGGAACTGACCCATTTCTGGGCGCATAAAGCACTTTACGCTGCTTTGTAGCACTTTATTTCAAGGGATAGTTACTGAAGTGCTACGTGGGCAGATCTGCACAGACACCCGTAGGTGTTGACGCAAAGCCTGATCCATCAAGGCAGCCAGATTGGGTGTTGCATCAAAAAATAACACCTTTGAGTGGCAGGTGCTAACATGGAGAAATGTTTTCATGTCACAAAAAAACACACAAATTGCATGTGTGCTGAAGTGCGCAGCACACGTAAGTGTGTGTGATCCTCCAATGTTTTACATCGACATACGAATTTTACTGGAAGGGTATGCTGCCAGTACAAATCCTACGCAGGACAGTGCACGGGGACCTATGCGAGGCCGTGCGTCACGCGAGGTAGCCTTTGAGAGCACAGCGCTGAGGACGACTGCAGCAATGCGCCAATCATACAGGCTATGGCTCGGTGCTCTGTCTTCCCTCTTATGCAACACAGCACAACAAATTTGGTTGCCCCACAGCGCTACATAACACATTTGTAACTGATCAGTAGACTCTAAAACATGCACCAGAAAATATCAGCTTTTCATAAATATTTGCTTACAAATATTCCAATGTGACCCCCACATCTGAGTGGAGAAGTGTGGCTCATTGCTTAGAGCGGCAGACCCTGATGCAGAGGTCTAGCCGGGGACCAGGGTTCAATTCCCCGCCTCGGCGGGTCTTGGGCTCAAAATTCCACGGACCTGATAATTCTCGCCTCGGTGCCTATTCCAATCATGGAGTCCCACTCTGCAACTCTGGGCAATAGCTTGCTTAATCTCCACAACGGCCCCCACAACGCTAGGATGCCTGGCCTCCACCTTGGGGGTGCCCAGGAGTGGACGCCTCACAGGGAAAGCCAGGATGGGTTCCACAGCGGTATTCGTACAAGCGCCTTGAGACCCTTGCAGGTGAGTAGTGTGCTATACAAGTATCAATTTACATTTACATCTCCTCGGACTGGAACTAGATTAATAAATCAACGACGCCCTATAATATGGTAGTTTGGCTGGATTTAGGAGTACAGTGGAATCCTCTCTTTTTGAAGGGGGTAGTCATGTAATAGTGAGATTTTGGCAGTCAATTTAGCTCTCACTGAAGTTGTGAGGCTTTCAGGCTGTGAAGAATGAATGGTTTTTGTGTGAACAAGACTTCAGTGTCACCAGATTGGGTTGGATTGAGATATCTCAGCATCTTTACTACTTTATTACCTGACGGTGCGGTTGAGTTACTCACCGCATTGACGGCTGCAGGTTCAGTCCAACTCAGTCCAACATTTTCAGGCTGTTGGTGCCAGGACTTTGCCTCCAGTCCAGGGTGGTGCCCAAGCTTTAGAACAGCATCCAAGGGGTTGAGACATTGTCTTTCCCACTATGGGCATCTAAGGTCTTAAGAAAACTGGAGCTAGGAGGCACTCAAGGTGCAGTCTTTGATGCAACCATTGACCATGGTGTGACTGTGGGGGGAGGGCTGCAGAACCCTTTGAGGGATGTGTGAAGACAGGTAGGCTGGGCAGCCGAGGCTTTGTGGGATGTGTGAAGTCTGATAGGCTGGGCAACCAAGGTCTTCTGGGAGTGAGTTTCTGTTTTAATTGCAGTCGCGGAGGAAGCCACAATTTGGGAGGGGCAGAGGTTGAGAGGCCTGCAACATGCTGTGGAGAACGGTGGTGGCAATCAAGGAGTGTGAACCGGTGCACAGTAAGAAGTGGTGTCGTTGCAGGATGCAGTCTGACGGTGAAGGAGCATGCACTTGCTTCACATCCTACCGCAAAGTAGGCGTGTACCAGGTGATGCTGTAGGGCGCGAGGATACAGTCACCTGCCGGCAGGTGTCCACCGACCTTCATGCTACGTCATAGAGAAAGATGGGTCAGCGCTGGCAGGAAGGGCCGCTTGGGTGGGCTGTGCCTATGAGAAAGTACCCTGGGGAGTGGCCAAGACCTGATCGAGCCCTAGATTGGTCGAGAGCTATCGCGATGGAAGGAGATTGTCATTCCCAACACTCTCCGTACTTGACAAGGGAGTGTGGGAACTTTATGCCTATTCCTTGCAAAAACCACGCATGCTGCAAAATACAGATTGCTCAAACCTCCACAGTACATAAATATGGCTACGCATAGATTTCATCTGTATTTAATTCCTAAATTCAGCCAGACTGAGAGCCCACATGCTACAGGTCTGGGGTCCTTTAGTATTCTAGCTCCAGTCTTAGCACATTTGAGGGCGAGTGCTTGAGAGCGGAATCACTAACCTACATTTTAGTAGGTAGGTGTTTTTATAAGGATGGGAATTTGGTAGTCCATGGTTTGGACTTTATGTTTTTGAGGAATATGTTTGTGGTCTTTTTTCCCATGCTACACTTGTTGTGGGTTGGCCGGCATTAGTGCTTCAGTGCAGGTCTTGAGCAGGGGATCTGCTGCCATTGCTGGGCCATGGAGGACGTTTTCCTGGTGCATCATTGGCCACTGAGTAGTAGAGGTGATTGTTGCCAGGCCTCTGCGATTGTTCAACAGCTGCTTGGTATCATCAACCAAAGCATCGGCAGATCATCTCAGGGGCGATGTCCATCTTTTGAGTGAATGGAGATTAGTGGACGGGTCGTCTTGTATTATGCTCGACCGGGGCGCTATTTAAGAACTGTTGATCATCTTTGAAATTATTGAACAGCTTAAGCCCTGCTAAAGTCACAGAAGCTGCCTGACATGCAAGCTTCGATGCTGGACTTGCATTAGTCTACATCTTGGAATAGATCCGTCTTGAAAGTGACTGCAGGGACAGTCACCCGCAAACGAGTGAAATGGAATGTTGAAGTCTATGACATGCAAGCTTCGATGCTGGACTTGCATCGGTCTACATCTTGGAATAGATCCGTCTTGAAAGTGACTGCAGGGACAGTCACCCGCAAGCGAGTGAAATGGAATGTTGAAGTCTATGACATGCAAGCTTCGATGCTGGACTTGCATTGGTCCACATCTTGGAATAGATCCGTCTTGAAAGTGACTGCAGGGACAGTCACCCGCAAACGAGTGAAATGGAATGTTGAAGTCTATGACATGCAAGCTTCGATGCTGGACTTGCATCGGTCTACATCTTGGAATAGATCCGTCTTGAAAGTGACTGCAGGGACAGTCACCCGCAAGCGAGTGAAATGGAATGTTGAAGTCTATGACATGCAAGCTTCGATGCTGGACTTGCATCGGTCTACATCTTGGAATAGATCCGTCTTGAAAGTGACTGCAGGGACAGTCACCCGCAAGCGAGTGAAATGGAATGTTGAAGTCTATGACATGCAAGCTTCGATGCTGGACTTGCATTGGTCCACATCTTGGAATAGATCCGTCTTGAAAGTGACTGCAGGGACAGTCACCCGCAAACGAGTCAAATGGAATGTTGAAGTCTATGACAAGCAAGCTTGGATGCTGGACTTGCATTGGTCCACATCTTGGAATAGATCTGTCTTGAAAGTGACTGCAGGGACAGTCACCCGCAAGCGAGTGAAATGGAATGTTGAAGTCTATTGCGATTCCCTTTGGAGGCTCTGGGACTGCACAGTGTATCATAGGGAATGCCGGCTCAGGATAAGGCTGGATATATGCTGTGACAGCTCTCCATGTCATGCAGAAAGTGGACGAAGCCAGGATCTAAGAATCGGTCTAATGTGAAATTGTAGAGGAGTCTCTTTCGCAGATTCCACATGTGAGAGGACTAGAGCAACTAGATTGCAGGCAGGATTGACCGCATTCCCAACAGGGCTCAAAATCAGACCTTCCTGGGCTGCGCCAGCCGTCAGAATTGAAATGCAGCGCGACCAGATCGACTGCGCGTGACAGGGACTTCTTTTTTGACCAGCATCAGCTCTGATAAACGGTGGGCTCCAGGGTTGGACTGGGACCCAAAATCATCCCACACCAGAAATGGCAGCCTGTCCTGCTGCGAAACCAGCCCCGCAGTCCCCCAGGGATATGAGCACTGTCCGCCAGTCATGCACAGTTTGGACCAGCTGCGAAGGCTCCACAATCTGCCATTCTCGTGGCGGTACCGCCCTGGCATTCCCACCGCCCTGCAGGACTATGCAGAGGCAAGAACAACATGGGCCGGCATTGCCGCTCACTCACCCTGGACTCCCTCTTCTTCGCCTTGTGGGGCAGGAAGGGTCTCTGCAGGAACACGATCTGCTTGGTGGTCACAATCCCTTCACTGCAAAACAAAGAAAGAAAGAGAGAGAGAAGTTACTGTGGGTGGAAATAAACCAGCGCCCTCACAGGCGCTCCCGTCAAACCAACGCAGACTGGGGAACCGGCGGCCATTTTGTGGGAGTGGCGGCTTGCACATTCTAATCAATGTCATCCTTTTCAGCAAAGCAGAGTGCAGATCTGCCAGCTCACACGGTGCCACCGTGTGACACGCGGTATCGGCTCCCATCACACTGTCACATGGTGAGGAGACGATATCACACAGTGGGAGGAAAAACAAGCTGAAAACCACTGCAAATGGTGGATTTCCAGCTTGTTTTGCAAGGCTTTGAACTGCAGACGTCCATTAATGGGTGTGAAAACACCCCAGGACACCAGCCTCAGCTAGCTTTTTTTTGAAGGGGGGGAAGGGGTTTTTGGGGCAGGGTGGGGGCGAAAATGCATCTTAGGTACTTCTCGGCACAAGGCCCCGCCCCTTCCTCACACAGACAATTTTTGTTCAAATTGGCTGGTCTGAAAGTAGTATGCAGTTGAAACAAGGGGGCAGATTTACATGTCCAGGCGCATCCCTGCAAATCAGCAGGGATGCGCCAGGAGAGATGCATGATGCAAGTTCACCCTTGAGCCACCACAGATGAGCCGCATTTACAATGCGGCGCGTCATCGCACATGGATAAACAGATCCGTGTTGCATCTGCTGGCGTAAGGTTGGCGCAGTGCTGGAGTTGTGTCGCAGGCGCGACGCAACTCCAGCACTGTTCCAACCTGACCTATCCTCAACATGGTGCGTCACGCCTTATGCCTGCTTCAAGCAGGCGCAAGGTTTTGACGCAGCGGCTTCGGAAAAGTAACTGAGTGAAATCTTGTAGATTTCACTGCGTCACTTTTACGAGGTGTTCCTGCGACGGAACTACCCCCTGCGCTGGAACGCCACATGAAACCGGATGTACGTTGTTACAACGCATGCTTTTACTACGCATGCCTTTACAGCGCAGGTTTTTCAACGCAAGTCGTTACAACGACTTGCGTTGGGGGGTGCTGGATAGTGAAAAGTTTAATTTACTATTCCAACTCCAGTCCCCGTGGATAGTAGGGAAGGTGTTGGATAGTAAATTAAACTATTACCTATCCTAGAGCGCCCCCCAGCGCAATTCGTTGTAATGACTTGCGTTGAAAAACCTGCGTTGTAAAGGCACTGCGTGGTAAAAGTTGCGTCGTAATGGATGTTTCCCCATGAAACCTGATGCAGGTTTCATGTGGTGCAGGGCTTTACAACGTGACGCATCTCCCTAGAGGCGTTTCGTTGTAAATAGGGCGCAACTTGGCACATGGTTTACACCGCCGTAGCGTCACAGAAGTGACTAACGGTGGCGCAAATGTGGCGCAAGGGGCTCGTAAATCTGCTCCAAGGTGTGGATAACATTGTGTAACAAAAACAAAGCGTCAATGATAAGTTTCTAAAAACAAAGAGGTGAAAATATTGTGGCTGCGGTTAGCGCCCCGAGTTTAGGTATGGGATAAAAAGGCTTGTGGGGGAAATCGGTGGGGGGGGGTATGAGAAGTCAAGTCAAGTCAAGTCAGAGAATTTATATAGCGCACTACATACCCAGAGGGTCCCAAGGCGCTTAGAGAGGGGAGGAAGATTACTTGTCAAATATCCATGTTTTAAGTTGCTTTCTGAATGCTAGGTGGTTCTGGGTAAGGCGAAGGTAAGCGGGGAGTGAGTTCCATGTTTTAGCAGCCAGGTATGAGAAGGATCTGCCGCCCATGGTGGTCTTGTTGATGCGAGGTACAGTGGCGAGGGCTTGGTTGGAAGAGCGTAGTTGGCGGGAGGGGGTGTAGAAGGACAGTCGTGAGTTGAGGCATTCTGGTCCGATGTCGTAGAGTGATTTGTGTGCGTGAGTTAGCAGTCGGAAAGTGATCCTCTTATTGACGGGTAGCCAGTGGAGGTCCTTAAGGTGACCTGAGATGTGTTTGTTGCGTGGGATGTCTAATATGATCCTGGCTGAGGCGTTTTGGATTCGTTGGAGTTTCTTCTGGAGTTTAGCGGTAGTACCTGCGTAGAGGGTGTTTCCGTAGTCCAGTCGGCTCGTGACCAGAGCATGGGTGACTGTTTTCCTTGTTTCGGTGGGGATCCAGCGAAATGTTTTTCTAAGCATGCGAAGAATGTTGAAGCAGGAAGAGGATACGGCGCTGACTTGTCTATTCATTGAGAGTGAAGAGTCCAGTATGATGCCTAAGTTCCGTGCGTGGTCTGTCGGGATGGGTGCCTTTCCGAGGGCTTCCGGCCACCAGGAGTCGTCCCATGCAGAGGGGGATGTACCTAAAATGAGGACTTCTGTTTTGTCTGAGTTCAGTTTCAGACGGCTTTGTTTCATCCATTCGGCAACTTCTTTCATTCCTTCGTGTAGGTTAGTTTTGGCGGTGCTGGGGTCATTGGTGAGAGAAAGGATTAGTTGAGTGTCATCCGCGTAAGAGATGATGTTGAGGTTGTGTTGGCGGGCGATGGTCGCGAGGGGGCTCATGTATACGTTGAAGAGGGTGGGGCTGAGTGAGGATCCTTGTGGTACGCCACAGATGACTTCGGTGGCCTCGGACTTGAATGGAGGGAGGCGGACTTTCTGAGTTCTTCCGGTGAGGAAAGAGGTGATCCATTCAAGTGCTTTTCCTTGGATTCCGATGTTATTGAGGCGTTGTAAAAGGGTGCTGTGGCAGACTGTGTCAAATGCTGCAGAGAGGTCGAGGAGGATGAGGGCGACTGTGTCTCCGTTGTCCAGCAGAGTTCGAATGTCGTCTGTTGCTGCGATGAGGGCGGTCTCAGTGCTGTGTTTTGCTCGGAAGCCAGATTGTGAGGGGTCGAGGGATTTGTTGGCTTCGAGGAAGGCGGCGAGTTGGTTGTTGACAGCTTTCTCGATGACTTTGGCCGGGAATGGAAGGAGCGAGATGGGGCGGTAATTTTTGAGTTCGGTGGGGTCCGCTGTGGGTTTCTTCAGAAGGGCGGTGAGTTCAGCGTGTTTCCAGTCTTCCGGGAAGGTGGCGGAGTCGAGGGAGCTGTTGATGACGTCTCGGAGGTGCGGTGCTATGACGGAGTCTGCTTTGTTGAAGATGTGGTGAGGACATGGGTCTGTGGGGGATCCTGAGTGGATGGAATTCATCAGGCGGATTGTGTCCTCAGTGGAGATTGGGTTCCAGTTGTTAAGGGTGTTCACGGGGGGAGAATGTTCAGCAAAAGGTAGGGTGGGTTGGTTTCCGGGTTGGTTGTTGAAGCTGTTGTGGATGTCTGCAATCTTGTTGTGGAAGAATGAAGCTAGGGAGTCGCAGAGGGCTTGAGAGGGGGTGATGTCGTTGGAGTTGGCCGAGGGATTTGAAAATTCCTTGACGATGTTGAAAAGTTCCTTGCTGTTGTGGGCGTTGTTGTCAAGTCGATCCTTGAATGCTGTTTTCTTGGCCTTACGGATTAGTTGGTGGTGAGTGCGGGTGGCGTTTTTGAAGGCGTCCTTGGTGCTAGTAGTTGGGTCTTTTTTCCAGGCCTTTTCGAGGGAGCGGCAGAGTTTCTTGGACTTTTTAAGATCATCGTTGAACCATGAGGCCTTTTTGCTGGCAGGTTTGTTTTGACGTTTCTTCAGTGGTGCTAAGGTGTCGGCGGTGTTGGATAACCATAGGGTGAGGTTGGCGGCGGCTTCGTTTGCGTTAGAAGAGTGGGCTGGGGTGTTTAGAAGGAGCGATGCGGAGATCTGGTCCGTGGTGATTTTGTTCCAGTTTCTTTGCAGAGTTGGTTGGAGGTGGTTGGTGAGTTTTGGTTTGTTGTAGGTGAAGTGAACACAGCTGTGGTCAGTCCAGAGGAGCTCCGTAGTGTGGCTGAAGGAGACATGATTGCTGAAGGTGAAGATGGGGTCGAGTGTGTGACCTGCGATGTGGGTGGGGGATGTGACCAGTTGTTTAAGTCCGAGGTTGGCGAGACTGTCCAAGAGGGTGGTGGTGTTGCGGTCGTTGATCTTTTCAAGGTGAAAGTTGAGGTCTCCCAGAAGGATGTAGTCTTTGGAGGGGAGCGCGTGAGGAGTGATGAAGTCCGTGATGTCTTCACTGAATTTTGCGCGGGGTCCTGGTGGTCTGTAGAGGAGGGTGCCTCTGAGTGTGGTCTTGGGGTCGATGTGGATCTGGAAGTGAAGGTGTTCAGAGTTGGTGAGATTGGCGTCAGAGCTGGTTGAGATGCGGATTGACTTCTTATGGACGATAGCGATTCCTCCTCCTGTGTGGCCGGTGCGGTCCTTGCGAATGATCTTATAATCTTCCGGGATGGCAATGGTGATGTCTGGGGCGGAGGAAGCGTTCATCCAAGTTTCTGTAAGGAAGGCGACGTCCGGAGAGATGGTGTCTAGTAGATTCCATAGGTCAATGGCGTGTCTGTGGACTGATCGGGTGTTGAGAAGGATGCATTGTAGGTGGTTGGGGTCAGGGGTTTGTGTTGTGGTCGTAGCGGAGATGTTGTCGGTGCCGATGAATTTGCAGGAGTAGCAGGAGAAAGGTCCATGGGTGTGCTTGGGAGCGGCTTGGACGCAGGTGGGGGCGCGACCGGGGTTAAGGGCTAGGAGGGTGGCGGCGTCGTAGGTAATGCGGGGGGGCTGGGCAGTGCGAGGGGCAGGGGGTCTGGCGCTGGGCGCGGTCCAGGCGCGGACGGGCGTAGACGGGCTTACCTTTGGCGCACCTTCGGCGCGGATTGGGCGCGGTCGCTGCGCGTAAACGCTGCGCGCGGGAACTACTGTCATATATGGAGAGTGGGGGGGGAGGGGCGAGAGCGGCTCAGCTGGGAGGCGGGGCGGTCTCCAGAAGGCGACCACAACAAACAAAATGGCAGCGGAGGGGTTAACAGAGCGTAGCGCTTGGGGAGAAACGCGCAATAATACAAACAAATGTGATAGCGCTTTAAAAATGGTACAACAGCAAAGCGGCGAGCAGGGCAGGCTGCACGCAACAAATATGAGGCAGATATTCAACAAATATGCGGAGCAACGATACCACAGGACGCCAGGGAGGCAGGGGAGCGACCACTCTGCTCGAGAGCGAAGCGAGTCACAGCGCGATAAGCTAACGGAGCGCTGTTTCTAGTCAGTGGGAGGGCGGCTCAGCTGGGAGGCGGGGCGGTCTCCAGAGGGCGACCACAACAAACAAAATGGCAGCGGAGGGGTTAACAGAGCGTAGCGCTTGGGGAGAAACGCGCAATAATACAAACAAATGTGATAGCGCTTTAAAAATGGTACAACAGCAAAGCGGCGAGCAGGGCAGGCTGCACGCAACAAATATGAGGCAGATATTCAACAAATATGCGGAGCAACGATACCACAGGACGCCAGGGAGGCAGGGGAGCGACCACTCTGCTCGAGAGAGGTTCTATTATCCCCATTTATACAAGTAGTTTTATAGGAAAGGAATCCGCGTGTAGTGCTGTGGACAGGTGTCATTATGCTGGCACGATCTTGTGTTCTTTTGCGAATTTCGTATCACGCTTGTTATACAAAATTCCTGTAATTAAGGCATCAAGTTGTGCAGCACAAATATGCTGTGTTCACTACACAACTTTAACCCTGGAGCACATAAGAATGGGAACAACTAGACACAAGCGCTGCTGTTCGCAGAACTTGTGCTATTGTGTGGCGGAAAATGGGTTTTTGTGTCCAAAATGGGTGAGGACGCACTTCATGCTAATGCATAGCGCTGCAAGCAGATTTTGCGCTTCATGCAACGGATTTTTATGGAATTTTACGCAGTAATGTGAAGCCAAATTATGCAGATTTCATACGGCACCATTTACTCAGGGGATGTATGTAATCTTTATTTTTCCCTCAATTACTTCAGTAATTCACGGTGAAGAAAAGCAGGGCTTTATTTTTGCAAAACAAAGTGATTCACACTTTATTTTTCTTTACAGTAGAAGCTGGGGGAATTCTATCTGATTGTGAGGGTTACTCAAACATAGTAGTTTTCAAAATAAACATTTTTAAAGATCTTTAAAACAGGAGAGAGAGAGAGGGGGATAGAAGAGAGAGAGAGAGAGACAGGAGAGAGAGAGAGAGGAGAGAGAGAAGAGTAAGAGAGTAGACAGAGGAAGAGAGAGAGGAGAGAGAGAGAGGAGAGAGAGAGAGAAAGATTCGGAGGAGAGAGAAGAGAGAGAGAGAAGAGAGAGAGAGGAGAGAGAGAGAGAAAAGAGAGAGAGAGAGAGAGAAAGATTCTGAGGAGAGAGAGAGGAGAGAGAGAGAGAGAGAGAGAGAGAGAGAGAAAGATTCTGAGGAGAGAGAGAGGAGAGAGAGAGAGAGAGAGAGAGAGAGAGAGAAAAGAGAGAGAGAGAGAGAGAAAGATTCTGAGGAGAGAGAGAGGAGAGAGAGAGAGAGAGAGAGAGAGAGAGAGAAAGATTCTGAGGAGAGAGAGAGGAAAGAGAGAGAGAGAGTTTTTTTGTCCGAGTATTTAAAAATCCCAGGTGCAATCCTACCGACCCGACCACACCCGACTAAAAACTTCTGTACCCAACTATTTATTAAATAATATACTTCTTAAGGGGTGCAACACCCCAAACCCCACCCTCCCCCCGATGCTACACCCTTGCCTGTTAGCCTTTCGGAGACACTGGGTGAGCCCCGAGACCGGTGAGACAGGCGTATCGGCCTGCCAGAGGATGGGTGATTGAGGACATATCAATATTTATCTATCGGTCATTCCTCAGTGCTGTAAGACCGCTCTAAACATGGTGTACAAGTGACATATACATGCTCGAGGTACCAACTTGGGACAATAGAGTGAATGCACACTGAGCACCCCTCGCGGCTCTGCCAGGGAACTCAGTACCTCCTGTGGGGTCCCGGGTGCGTAAGAGCGAGAACCCACCACCTAGAAATGAAATGGGAACAAGGCCAGGGCAGCCTCACCAGATGGGCATTTTACGCAACAGGCCAATCTACCTGCCCGACCTTGGATGGATCACACGCGGTTAATGGTAGGTCCACCCAACTCATCCTCAAACCGCGGCACAAACATTTACTAACGCTTCATTAGATTCTTAGATCTTTCTGAGTTGAGTTGTGACCAGAAAGTAACTTCTCCTGATCTGGTCTAATACTACAAGACGAAACACCCAAACAAACCTAGAGGGATTCACAAGAAAATGCCGGAGCGCAGTATTACGCCAAATTTAGCAACGCTGGGCCCTGACATTTTCAAAACACACGGGCGCGCCATACTTACAAAAATACGGCTCACCCCTGCATTCCCCCTAGCGCTGGTGCTAAAAAAGCTGCCTAGCGTCAGCGCAGGCACCCTGCCTCCCTTCCTGCACATAAACAATCAATAATGGCGATTTGCTCTTTCTATGTGTGCTGCAAAATGCATCGCACATAGAAAGAGCAAAAAACAAGGAGAAATTAATAATTTCACCTTGTATCGCCATCCTAAGACCAGGTATTACCTGGCCTTCGTTTTTGGCGCTGCCCCATCCTTGTAAATCAGGGGCAGGTCAAAAGGTAAAGGGCGTCGCTGTGGAACGCCCACTGCAACACCCATTGCCTGCCTCTTTACCGCAGCAGACTGCGACAGAAAGCAGACTGGGGCAGACTGCATGGAAAAGCCACCTTGTAAATATGGGTAATGTCGCAACACCACCAGAGTGTCAGAAAAAGTGATGCTCTGGTGGGAAAACATCCTTTACAACGCAACTTTTACCACGCAGTGCCTTTACAACGCAGGTTTTTCAACGCAAGTCATTACAACGAATTGCGCTGAGGGGCGCTCTAGGATAGGTAATAGTTTATTTACTATCCCACACCTTCCCTACTATCCACGGGGACTGGAGTTGGAATAGTAAATTAAACTATTCACTATCCAGCGCCCCCCAACGCAAGTCGTTGTAACGACTTGCGTTGAAAAACCTGCGTTGTAAAGGCATGCGTAGTAAACGCATGCGTTGTAACAACGTACATCCGCTCTGGTGGCATTAGGGGCTCGTAAATATGCCCCCTGGTCGCCTACAACAAAAGCTTCAGCTTTCTGGCAGAGACAGAAGTCTAGGAAGCCAAACCCTGCTCAAGTTGGACATCCGCGGCTTCAGAAAGTCCTCAAACAGCCGTACTCTGGTGCTGCACCAGGGGTTGGAATACTTCCGGGTCCCCACTCCGGCCCTGGCGATATGAAGGATGCCGGAGGGGGCAGGTGCAGGACGGTGGCTGCCTACATGCTGCCAACTTACCTGTTCGTATTCGCAACTGGAGTCGGAAGCACACACTTCAGCTGCCATCCGTAATCCGCCAGAGAGTTCAGCAGCGGCACATAGTCGGTCTGCACCTTGGTCCCCTGAGGAAGAAAGACTGACATTTAGACTTCATTGATGGGAACAGAAAAATAGACCAGCACGATCAGGCAAACATTTCAGAGGTGGAAAATCCTTAGAAGTTATATAATTGCGGCCACAAGTTGTGAGGCGTGGCCTTCCCCACTCAGATGCCTGTTCTGGAGTCAGTTTCTATCCAGTAAAACACAGCAAATGTTGACATTAACACACAGGGAGTCGGTCTGCAGATATCAAATATTCAGCCGCGGTCCGTGCAGGTAACAGCAGTCGGGCGGGGGGCCAGGTAAAGGGGGATTTCGAGGGACGATGCAGAGGGGAAATTAAATTAATTTTCCCACTGCATCGTCCCTCCAAATCCCCCCTTACCTGGCCCGCCCACCCGGATGTACGTCAGTACAACGCAATCATTTTGATCGCGGTACTTTACAACGCGGTTTTCACAACGCAACTCGTTACAACGACTTGCGTTGGAGGGCGCTGGATTGAGGATTAATTTAATTTTCTATTCCAACTCCAGCCCACGTAACAGTAGGGAAGGTGTTGGAATAGAAAATCAAACTATTCCTTAAGCAAGAGCGCCATCCAGCGCAAGTCGTAGTAATGACTTGTATTGTAATGGCTGCGTCGTAAAGGTCGCGCGGTGTAAACACCGCGTTGTAAAGGATGTTTCCCCGCCCACCCCGTTGCTGTTACCTGCACGGACCGCGGCTGTACATATTGGAGCATTGCCCGTGAATGGAAAGCCTCCTCAATCAATCTAAGCTTTGTATTGGATTTTGGATTTACGGACATGAGACCTTAGATTTTCACATTCATCTGAGATACAAACAAGTAGAGATCTGTTCAATGATGTTTAGAACTCACTTACTGTCCTCAGTGGTGGCCGCTGCAAAAGAAAAGTGGGAAGGAGAGGGACAAGGGGAGGGGGGCCAGGAATAATAAAAAAGACTTACCTTTCGCCAACAGATGCCTCTGTGGTTCTTTACTCCCGATGGTCACTGCGAAAGCGCAGGCTCCCCACCCAATCAAGACACTGCTCTCATGCTATACCTAGAATGATAGCTGCTCCAGGATTGGGCTGAGCGCCCCGGTCTGCCGGTCAGCCAGTGCATGGGAGTCTGTGCTGTTTTTCAACCTGGCTGTGTAACACAGCTGGGTTGGAGAAATAGAAGTGCGCATGTCAGTTTGGCTGGATTAAGACGGTGCCCATCACACCTCCCCCTGCCCCGCCGTACTCAGTCAGTCACAGAAAAATGTAATTATATTATTGTTTATTATCATTTTATTTTTCTGGGACTGACTTTGACCAGTGGAAGGATGCTCCTACGTCATTACAGAGGGGCCGCCCCTATTTCTCCTTTCGGAGAGGTCTGCTTTGGTACGAGGAGGCATGTTGGCGGTTCCTGTCGGAGAGGTCTGCAGTGACGGTCTGCGTTGGTACTGTGAGGCCTGTTGGTGGTGCCCTGCGAATCATGTGTTTTGGGACGACAGTCAATGCCAAATTCTGTCTGTGTTCCTCAACAGGATCATGAACATGGGCTGGACCTACACATTTGGATATTACATTGCTGCAGGATTGTCCATCTGAACCAGGGTCAAGCTCCGCGTGATGGAGTCAGGATTGGCTTGAGAGCGCGATGGGCTACTGTCAACGCCAACATATAGATATGATAAGCGTGTTGCTAATCATTTTTCGTCTATGATTAGATGGTCCAACTGAGCTCCCCTTTCTTCCATCAAGAAATTTGTAATAAGCGACAACTAAGGGCCTTATTTAGATCTAGTCTGTCATAAGGGTGACGGATATCTCGTCTGCTAAAATATAAATCCCATTGTATCCGATGGAATTTATATTTCTGTGGACAGTTAATCCATCAATGGTGTGACAGAGTAACCCGTCCGCCGAGATCTAAATCAAGTCCTAAATGATTTATTCTTGGGACCCTGATTTTAATTTCTGCAAACATCTTGGGAGGTATATTAAATACTGAAATTATTTTTTTATGAACTTCAGAATTCATAATCTCACATTCATCATTGTCCTCAATGTGCAAATTATAAATCTACATGTAGTTTACAAATAAAACGGCTACAGTTCAATTCTACAAGAATATACGAATTGAATAAAAGAATAAATTCTTAAAATTAAATTATTAGTTAAAAAGGTATTAAGTATTCACTAACACAAATACCATAAGACAACTACAGCTTCAAAGGGGAACACAGTTTGTTTAAATTCTGCTGTAGTACATGCCAATTCAATTTTTATCATACGTGGTCTATAAATCATCCTAAGCGTTAAGTTAAACGTTTACTCAGCTCAATTCAACCGTCTTGATTAATGCCATCGGCATCTTATATTTAGACTTGATAACTTTCATAAATTTGACAAAAACAGTCATTCGCTCATCAACGCGGCTCACACCTAATCTGTGAAATTATGGTTTTAGGAGATAGCTGTATTACTTAATCAAAACTGGGAAAGGCAGAGTGACAGGTATCAATTTGCACCTTCTAAAATTGCATAAATTAGTTATCAAAATGTATCTTATTTTTCCAACTCTGCCCAGCATCACTAAAACTAAAAAAAAAAAGAAACTGATATGATAAAGCTTGTTATATGTACAGGGCTGAGGAATGTGCATGGGCATTTTATTAGGCCAATGTTTGTCTTGTTTCTCTTATTTACTCTCTAAATAAGGCTATGAAATGACTTCATAACCTTCATAAATCAATACGTTAACGCCTTTTTATTTGTTTACCTGCTTTTTTTATTAATATAGATCTGCTAGCATTACTTCTGTGGAAGGATGGATATTTCAGTGAGGCCTGGCCCTGGGCATCAGAAAGGGGCACAAAGCCACAGAGCTCTGAAGAGAGTATGCAGTGCTTAATATGGAAAGCAAAAAGTGCCAGGGCTCTCGTCAGGAGGCCGCTTCAGCTTACACGTTGCCCCTGCCGTGCTGCGAATAATAGTAACAACACAACTACTAACTATCGCACTCCAACAAGTGTAACAATTCGGATTATTTCAGGCCCCCTGAGCTATAAGGATGGCTTGACTGCAGGTAATAGTCACTTTTTAATGTATAATAAATTAATAATTAACGGCTGTTGAGGTCATCTCTAAATTAGCCAGACATCGCCACCTTGTGGCAGACTGTCACAAGGACAGGTGTGGACAATTAAGTGCTGGTGCTGAGCACCGGAAAACACCGGCTCAAATTAAGTACTGCGCTGACTGGCTCTTGAATGAGAGATTGTATGAAGGCGCTAACACCTGTGTGGTGTAGATGGTAGTCTGTCTTCCAAAGGATACACTTTTGTAATCCTTATGCTCAAGGGTGCCCTAATTATTATTATTTTTTTAACAAATTGATTTTTATTTTGTCTGAGTTGATAAGTACACCCATGTCGTGAAGAAGGACTTGTCTCGTTTACACAATCATATGTCACATTCTGTCGCAAATGGGGTTTCATCAGCCGGTTGTGGAGGTCGATAGATTGCATTTGCATGGAAGGGAAGGTGCTGCTACTGCGGTGTGTTTGGGAAAGGCACTGGGACTAAGTTTAGGCGGAAGGGAAGGATTCTCTAACAAGATCACCGATACGCGGGCGAAGAACTCTTCTGCGATCCATATAATTGGAATATGGAAAGAGACACACTGTGGACAGATCTGACGCAGGCCAACATCCAGAAAGCTTCCTTTCTAAAATGGATGCTAAAATATAGCGCTAAATGCCAGTTTTACATTTCTCGTAATTACGTGTAATTTTTTTGAAATTTCACTAAATTATGGAAAAGCAAATTATGCAAATATCGCACACCTGTGCCCCAGCCACAGTCCATTTAATGGGTCTGTCCCCAGGAACTTTTGGGGTAAATTTTTATCTTACTATTTGCAGCGTGTCCTACGCTCGACAGATGCTACCTGGCTATTCATCCCTTGAATTACTCTGAGTCGCTGCGGTGGCCAGGCCTTTTCTTATTTGGCATCCAAAAGCTGAAGTGATTTAACCTTGCACATTCATTTGGAACCCAATTTTCCTTGCTTAAGAAACAACTGAAACCGTGGCTGTTCGAACACATTTAGGTGTGTTCACTCTAAGTTCTTATTTCCCCTTCCTTTTTAGGTCGAGCCTAGCGCAGCGCGCATGCGCTGCACTCAGAGGACCTCTTGGAATCACTACAGACTTCTCAGTAAACTTGTGCATGTGCCATTACATTTTTCTCACATTTTATTGACCTTTGCATGTGGCTTTCAACAATGAAAGCACGCAATTGGCCAAAGGCGGGTGAATGTCCTGCCTTTATTCTAAAGGTTCACTCCCATGGCCTTTGGGTCTCGGGAGCGAGCAGCGGCATGCACAGGCTGGCAGCTGGTCGTGGATCAGGTTACTAATTTAACTGAGCGCGGTCGCATTCACTTTTGCGGCCGCGCTACATTTCACTTACATAAACAAATGCAGTCATTGACTCTGCCCCAACCCTGCTGGCACCAGTCTGGGTTTTTTAGGCACCCGTGAACGGAAGTCACGCAGCTCTGTTAAATGTATAATGTTGTTTCTGACCTCCAGCCCCTGAAACAAACAGTCCTTACTTTTAAATATTAGTCAACTAAGATAGGTTTGTTAGTTTTACACTTGATACAAAAATCACGAATGCGTTCCGACCCCCAGTGTGTGAGCTGATACAAAAATCACGAATGCGTTCTGACCGCCAGTGTGTGAGCTACCACTCCCATGTTGCCTTTACTGGTCATTTCTATATTTAGCCTCAATGTCACTTCTGCCTCTTGCCCCTCCTGTTGCACTGCGCTCCCCTCCACACTCTCAAACTTCTGAAGAGCGTCACTAGGAGCCTAGCCATGGATGAATATCTCATGTGCAGTGCCGGCAGTTCGTTGCTTGCGAGGTCCCACTGCGGACCCCCTCGCTGGTCTTGTCCAGCCCTCTATGCGTGAAGGGACCGGGATGCCCCTCTGGAATGGACGTAAAAGGGGTGGGTAATGTGCATTAGAAGCCACAGCTGAACTGTCTTGTGTAGAGCAAACTACAACCCCCTAGCCCCCCCGCCCACACACACAACTCAGCTTACCGATGGAACAACCTCGTGTAACACTTGATGTGTTTGTGGACGCACATGAGAACAAAAAAGATTTATTTTCAACTTGAATATGCACCCCTCAATTAAGCATTTTTTTCTCAGTATTCAGTGGAAAAAAATTGCATGCAAATTCTGTGCTTCTGATTTCTTTCACTCCCACTTCCTCAAAAGAGACCCCTCCCCAGTCTCCAACCTGATGACCGTTGTGTCAAGGGTGATGCGGCCAGTGGGAATGGGGCAACAGCACCTTTATCTGGACATTAGTGGAAGTCATCTATAGCAGCAGTTGGTTTACGTGGTGCAGTTTGACATGTGAATTTCTTTGGAATTGGAGCTCCTAATGTTCCTAGGTCCATGCGGGCTCTGGACACGCTGCAATGCTTGTCTGATTATCGCCCCACCCCTTTCCCCATCCTTGCTTGCATGTGGCACCCGTCTGCTTCTCTTAGTTTGTCACGTTATATATGGAGCAGAGGCCTGGACCGTTACTGGCGAGTTCACACAGTGCAGGCGCATTCAGTTCACACGTGCACGAAAAAACTTTTTATCTTGACATTTATGTTTTTGGACAAATGCTACCAAAATAAAATGAAACAGTGCCACTTGGCTGACCATAAAGCTGAACTTGCTGTGCTATTGGCCCTTTTGCAGCCCTTACAGTATATCTAAAGCAGTAGCGTGGCAACTCTTCATTTCTGGACATAATTGAAAAGGCAGATTACAGCTCGAGCAGCTGAATTTTAAACTGGGAACCCATGTTTAAATCTTAGCTGAGGCTCCATATTTTATGTTTTTGGGAAAATTACTTAATCTTCCGTGCATACAAGTAAATGCGATTAGCTCTACCTAAACACTTATAAGTTCCCAAAGGTGAGACCTATTGGCTATGCCAATGCTTGTTCCTCTTGGATTGGTGTACCTTAGTGCCAGTGCACCCTTGTACGGGCATCAGGACGCTCAATAAGTTAAAACCAGCCCAATGGTGCTATTACCCACTGAAGTGGGTCAGGGGTGTGGGACATACCTGCCTCACTCTTAACATTTTTTGGTACAGCAGCTCACCTGTACCAGCCAACCTGGACATAGTACCATTGACTCCACGCAGGCGCTCACACTCACCTCGAGGATGGTCAGCTGTTCGACCACAATGGCGTCAAAGCCCTTGACGGCTTTGTTATCGGCTTCAGGGGAGTCCTCAAAAATGAACACACCATCTGCTGTGCCTGGGGACAAATCTGTGGAGACAAACATGGCGTCTTGGTTAACGTTCTGCAGGTCCCGCTCTATACATTCAAGAATAACGCTAGGAAAACAGGTTGTTTTCAGCACAACCCCAATCTGTATGGTTGCTGAGGATCCAAGACGTGCGCTCTGTGCCCTTTTTAGGTCAAAGCCTACCAGTCAGCATAGCTGTCCGTTTGCTAAAGACTTCTTGGGGACATTCTGAAAGTGGACCTAGAAATGCATCCCGCCCATTGCTTTCCATTGGTTTTATGGTTTGTAACTCACATTTGCTTGCTTTATATTTGCTAGCTTTATTTGTTTTAAGTTATCTACCATGTCTTTGTCACTCTAGTGGAGCATAGCCTGTTTACTGTATTCTTCCACAAGTGCTCACTTTGTGTAAACAGGCCTTTAAATCTTGTTGTTATCTTGTCACATTTGCTGTGCATTCAAAGACAGAGGTCGAATGTCAGTGTCTGTCTTCTGGGGGAGCTTGGTGTTTACTTTTCTTTCTCTGACTTCAAAGTGAGAGGATTAATCTGACAACCTGGCGGTGTGAAAGGAAAGACTTGTTTTGAGCACACAACAAAATGTAACAGTCTGCAAATTAACTGTGCAAATATCTCAGAATATGTCAGTATTAGGAAAGCATAAATTAAGCTATTTTTGTAATTCTGAAATGTGGTGGAAACAAATATTTTAATACTTTCAAAACAAATCAGTACACTCTGTAATGCCATTTCCACACATTATTGTTTGTGAGCTGTATAGTTTGTACACTGAAACTGTATGTCTGTTCAAATGTAATGGTTATTTCAATTGAAAATGTGTTGGCTGTAATGGCAGTGCACTACCACACCAGACATACTCCACTCTAAACCGCTCAACTCTACGGCACTTTACTCCACTCTATGCCACTTTATGCCACTCCACTCTACCCCACTATACGCCACTTCACTCCAGGCCACTCTTTTATCTCTACGCCACTCTACCCCTCTGTATGCCACTCCGCGCTACGCCACCGTTAGTGTATGTTATGTTATTTGGATTTTTAAAGGGTGACTTATCACCAGAACAGTATCCAGGCACTGGCCGATACTCTATGCCACGCTACGATAATCCACTCTATGATACTTTACAACACTTTACTCCACTCAATGCCCTGGCACTCTATACACCTTCACACTTTGCCCATCTGCTCTACGACCTTCCGCTCTATGACACTCCATCCTATGCCTCTGCACGCCATGCTACGTCACTCTAGGCCCCTCCACTCTATTGCATTTTATGAAACTCTACGACCCATTAGTTTACTATACTCTACGCCCCCCCCACTTTATGCCTCTCCACTCTACAGCCCTCCACTGTTACCCCCACTCTATGACCGCCCACTCTACGACACTCCATGACAGTTTTCTCTACACCACTCTGCTTTACTCTATGCTACTCTACGACATTCTACGCCACTCCACGATACTCCAAGACACTTTACTCCGCTCTGCACCACTCTACGAGAATTTACTCCACACTATGCTACGCCACTCCACTCTACTCCATTCTACATAACTCTAAGCCACTCCACTTTTTGACACTCCACAAAGCCATGAGCTGTTGTATGGGCGAGACCTATTGGCCCATCTCGGGCTTGTTCTATTTGTGGTCCTCTCCTACGGATTTAATAGACCACAGGTGATATGGGTGACTGTAGCCAATCAGAAAGCAGGCTTCCTGCTCTACATGTATTTTGGAAATTATGCCAGGGCACGTGACAATGGTGAAACATTAGGTTTGGAGTTGGCTTCTTTTCTGGATTAAAGGTCACATCTCTCCAAATCTGCTGTGCCACCCTGACCCCATTAGCATACCCGCGCACAGTGGCGTAGCATGGGTACCACGTGTCCTAGTGCAAGCAAGGAAAATGGCCCCTTGACTGCTGCTTAGCTAATAGCAATAGCATTCACCAATAATTATGGTTTGGTGGGCCCCGCAGACCTCTGGGTCCCGGTGTCAATGCACCTGCTGCACCGATGATAGCTACGCCATCACGTGCTACCGATGTGCACCTATGTAGCACACTGAGGCCTTCTGTCCCCATCAGTAAACACATACAACAGCTGTGTAGCTGTCGCCGTCGTGCACTGTGCATAGTGCAGTGTAAGGAGGCCTATATATGTGTGCACGCGCTCAGCAACTCAATCTGCAAACTCTCTCGGATTCTAATCCTTTCTCGCCTCCTCATTGGCTCTCCCCTCTCCCCCCCTCTCCCCCACCTCGTGCATATTTCAGCAGCCCGCCTCTGGATTTCAAATCGCACATTTGAGTCCGGGACACGTGTAAAGGGCATCACATGTCTGATTTACACATCAGTGCCGAGGAGTGACCCTTGACCTACACGTGAACACATACACAGACGGTGCACGCGTGTGCGCACTGGTACAAACATGAGTACCCAGACACGGCCCTCCTGCCCTCACATCTGGGCACCAGCCCTCCTGGACCCGGGAGCCACTCCTTGCCTTTCCTGGGTGGGGGATGGATGCCACAGTGTAGGGCGACCAGACGTCCCCGTTTTCCCAGGACGGTCCCCGTTTTTGGAGAAGTGTCCCCGTGTCCCGACACTTTTCTCCAAGTGACTCAAATGTCCCCGTTTTCAATCAGTGTCCCGGTTAAACACAGAAATGTCCCTGTTTTTCATTGTTCCGGTTGAGCATGCACGCGCATGCTCGATTTGCACTGGCGTTTGCTAGCCTGTGATGTTTCATTGATTTTAGGCAAATATATGCTATAGTCCTTAAAAGTGTAAATGTAATAAGAAGTACTAATGCTGCTGTGTAAAGGAGAGGGGTCCCAATAAAAGACCTTGGATTTGTTGTCTGTAATGCTTCATCTCGGTCTGTGGAGGGAGCTGTCATTGTAGTCCTTTTTCTATGTCTATGACAGCTGTCAAATAATCCTACTTTTAGGTCGATGGTTACTGCAAACCGTAGTCCTACTTCTATGTCTATGACCTGTCCCCGTTTTTTTGTTTTAAGAATCTGGTCACCCTACCACAGTGGCGCATGCGCCCGGGGGCCCAGCCGCCCAGCCGCCCAGCCGCCCTCCCACGGTGCGCATCAATGTTTGATGGCGCCGGGCTGGCAGGTGCCACCCTCAGTCCTGAGCAGGGGGGGGGATTTCACCGTCTGGTGGGCGCTGCCAGCTGCTCCCTGGTCGGACCAGGAGTGAAATGATGAGTCCTTCCTGGTCACAGCTGCGCCATCAGGCGTTTATCAGTCTATGAGTCAACACTCCCTACGGTAGATCAAACACACGCACGCACGTACCCCAGTGTGTGTGGGAATCTATCCATCCATCCGTCCGTCCGCCTGTCTGTCTATCTATCTACCTATCTATGCACACACACACATATATATGCATGTCGATATTTATACACATACACCAAAAGCAGTAGGCCTATGGGCCTGATTACAAGTATAGTTGCTAATTACTGCACCTGATAAATAACAATACCACAGGGTATGTTATTTATCAGGTGCAATAAATAACACCTATTACAAGTTTATGAAAAATAACATGAAGGTTTTGGTGTTTATGGCACCAAAATACACATGAAACGTTAAATACCGTGGGGCAGATTTATGAGGCTCTTGCGCCCCCTTACGCCGCAATTGCGTCACGTAATGTGACGCAACGGCGGCACAAACAATGCGCCCTATTTACAACGTGCCGCATCTAGGAGATGCGTCACGTTGGAAAGCCCTGCGCCATAAGCAGGCGTTCCTGCGCAGGAACGCCTCCTAAAAGTGGCTGAGTGAAATCTATGAGATTTCACTCAGTCACTTTCTACGTCAATTCCTTACGCCTGCTTGAAGCAGGCGTAAGGGTGACGCACCATGCATAGAAGAGGTGGCCCCTGTGCATTGCAGGAGTCATGTCGCACTTGCGACATGACTCCTGCAATGCGCCGCCCGTGCGCCGAGAGATGCGTCACGCATCTTCACTGCCTTGCACCATGGTGCGCCGCATTGTAAATGCGGCGCACCATGGGTGGCGGAGCAGTGGCGCACTGTGGCGCACATTAACTGGCGCATCCCTGGGGATGCGCTAGTTAACATAAATCTGCCCCCGTATATTTTCCCCTGTTAATTTCAGCAAGTTTGACCTGTTATGTTATGTTACATCCATTTATAGCGCGCTCGGTTACTCATGAGTGTCCCGGCGCGATGCCAAAGGGGTACTAGAAGGAGCTATTAAGCAAAGAAATGTGTCTTCAGTTTCCTTTTAAACACAACTGGGACCTGCCAAAATGTAACGTACATTGGGTTATTTAACACATCCAATAATTATCGGATGCGTTAAATAATAACAAACTCATAATTCTGTCCCGTACATTTCCGCATGAGGCGGAATTAACCGCCCAACTTGTAATCAGGCCCTAAGCCTCTGTGCGCTGCATCTATTTCCAACTGGATGTACTGGGCAATCTCCAGTGGTGTCCAGTTCACCTAACAGCCAGTTCAGTGGCCGAGCAAACTCCCGCCATATTAGATCTCTCAGTACTGCCCCCACCGGAAGAGAACCACGTCCAAGAACAAACTCCAGTACTGAGTGTCTCTTTCACTTGATTTCTAAATTTTTTGCCCCGGATTCCTTCAGCAGGTGGTAAGTTCCCATTGCTCATTCATGTAGGAGTTAAGGGGGTGTAGGCTTTCAGCAGGGCTACCTTCCAGGAAGCTGACACCTAGTCCCGAACCTGAGACCGTGGCCATGGAGAAGTGTGGCTCAATGGTTAGAGCGGCAGACCCTGATGCAGAGGTCTAGCCGGGACCAGGGTTCAATTCCCTGTCTCGGCGGGTCTTGGGGCTCAAACATTCCACGGACCTGATAATTTTCGCCTCGGTGCCTATTCCAATCATGGGTCCCACTCTGCAACTCTGGGCAATAGCTTGCTTAATCTCCACAACGGCCCCCACAACGCTAAGGATGCCTGGCCTCTACCTTGGGGGTGCCCAGGAGTGGACACCTCACAGGGAAAGCCAGGATGGGTTCCACAGCAGTATTCGTACAAGCGCCTTGAGACCCTTGCGGGTGAGTAGTGCGCTATACAAGAATCAATTTACCATGGAAGTTTCTTAGCCAAGAGTCTCAGTCACAAGACTGCAGCTACGGAAAGCATATTCAAGGGGTCTTGCCCAATAAGGGTCCGCTATCTCAGAAAAACAACACAAATTATGGTAGCCAAGCCATGTAACACGGGCGCTCTACACTGTATCAGGGCGAGAGTAGCAAGACTGTATCATATATTGCTGGTGCTCTAGAACAGGGGGGGCTACCACAACAACCCTGATGTAACCCTCCAGCACGCGGAGGGGTCAAAAACTATGAACAGAAATTCTGAGCACTTAAATTTTATACCAGGTGAAATGTCAAATCCAAGGGTGATGTGTAAAGTCCACTTTAATCCACTTCATCAGTTCAAGCCAAAGGGAAATTTTCATGTACAAGCAAACGCAACAGCAGTGGTATGAATACGACTTTCAGCCAACACGTTTCGTCAAATCGCAAGCAATGCCTCACCTTCTTCAGGGCTGATATGTAGAGAATACCAATATGATTCTGATATAGAGAGACCCACGGTCCTGGGACCAAATAACCAGCAGTGACGTGTAATCCTGTAAAGCAGCGAAGTATCAAGACAGGGAGAGTGCTCCCACGCTGGACCACGCCGATACACGAGGAGCACTCTCCGTATCATAATACTGCTGTTCCGTTCGGATATACATGGACATTTCCCTTTGGCTTGAACTGATGAAGTGGATTAAAGTGGACTATACAGTAATGACCCTTGGATTGGACATTTGACTTTGTATACACTTGGAGTGGTCAGAATTTCTGTTCATGGTTCGCTATCTCCGTTCTTAGACCGCTGATAATCCCCATTTTAGGTGTGTTGGGTCCTTTGAAGGGTCTCTCTTTTAAGGCCAGGGCATCTGGCTGTGCGTACCCTGCCCCTTATATGGCCGCAGTCAGACACTGGCTCCAATCTGTAGTATGGGGTGAACCCGCAGCTGCAAGCAGCCTTCGGCCATGCCCACCAAGGACTGCTCAGATCACCTTCCCTATGGCTAACACCAAGCCCCGCGCCCAACGCACCCCAGGCGGCAAACCCCCTGGCAGGCCCTGTGCCCAAGCCGTCGCTGGTGGACAACCCTGCTGTGCGCACCATTGGCGACAGGGCCTGGCACATGGCCAATGGCCAATCCCTCCGTCCATCCCATCCAAGGCAACCCCCCATGTGCAGCCAAAGTCTGTGTGCAGCTGGGTTGGGAACAGGGCATTGTGTTGGCCTTATTCCCACCTTTAGGTCGTTAAGCGGAGGCTTGCCTCTTTTTCGGCTTGGTTTGAAGACCCTGAACTACAGTTTGCAAACCAGAATTGGAGATCTTACAACTCTGGCTCGGAATTCACTAGCTGCTTAGCAAAAATTACCCACCCGCCTGAGCCAGGGGTGAACAAACTCTGACTCTTTATGCCTCCTTTACTTGTTTTGTTTCAGGATGCTGGGACGGAGCCCATTTTCCTTCAATATGGACTGCAACTGATTTTTTTTGTTGCAAACAACCAATTTGGGACCGTTTCTGCAAACCCGTCTTTGTTATGTTATGTTAATTAATTTTCTAACGCGCGCAGCTAGTCCAAGGAGTGTCCCGGTCTGCAGACCCAAAATAGAAGACAGAGGAGAGAAAAAAGCTACCTAATTCAACCAGGTTTAAGGAATTTTAGGGCATATTATCAAGGGGGTTTATCTCCGCTTTTTTGGCTTTAAAAGCCAAGAAAGCGGAGATAAAATTATCTCCCTATTACCAAGCTGTCGCTAACACCAGTTAGTGACAGCTAATAGGAGATAGCGACCATCTTGGGCCCCGCTTTGCATGTCAGTGATATTTATCACTAATGACATGCAAAGTGGGCGTGCCAAGATGTTAGCGACTGGAAACAGTCGCTAACATCGCTATCTCCTATTACCAACTTTTGGAGATATTCGCGCTAAGCGCGAATATCTCCAAAAGCTAACACCTGCCCTGAGCAGTTCTTCACCATGTTATCCAATGGGAGGTGGATAACATGGCTAAGAGCATTTGCTCGATAATGCATGAATATCGCTGACTTTTCAGCGATATTCATGCATTGCGGCCGTTTTTTATCGCATTTGCGATAAACCTTGCTAATAGCAAGGTTTATCTGCGATAAAAATCGTCGATGTGCGGCGATAATTTTTGTCTCTAAACAAGTTAGAGACAAAAATTATCGCTAGTTGTTGGTAATATGCCCCTTTGTAATTAAGTCAGCCGGGGGTCCATGGATCTGGGTTTGAGGACTATTCCTGGATTAGTGGTCCTGATATCGCTAACTTTTTTATCCTTTCAAGACAACCAAAAACATGCGTTGAACACTCATTTTTCAAAAACTACTGAATGGATTTGAACCAAACCAAGCACAGCCACTTCATTGAATAAGGTTCTATTTTCCTGCCAGGTTTGGTGTAATTCTGTTCCACATTTAGCAGAGAGAGAAGATGCCACTTAAAATGGGAAATTCACTTATTTGACACCCCTTTTTTTGTGCTTGACCCCCCCCCCACCTCGTCCTCCCACCCCCTCATGGATCTCCATGAAAAGTTGCTTATTTTTAGCTTACACCTATTAACACCTTGCGTGCTGATGACGAGCTCAGCTCCCGACCCACACCCTAGCGGCCTACCGGGGAAATGCCCGGTGCCTGCTATGGCCAGTCCGGCCCTGGCCAGCATCCAACCCCCTCGCTTACATACCGCGGGTGGCACATGGTCTAGCTACGCCACTGTCAGTGCCATGACCACCCATCCCTCCCCAGCGTTGCCTGTGCCGGACACACATGGAGGTCTTGCATCGGTGACATTGAACATGAAGTGGGGGTGAGCTGCATACCATTTACCATGCCGGGGTAGAAGGCGGCGCTGACCAGCGAGGCCCCCCTCTTGAAGTGCTCCGTCATGTGCTCCAGCCAGTTGGCCTCCAGGCTGCCGGCGGACTGGCCCTGCTGGCGGACCCGGATGGGCACTCGGACGGGGTAGTAGTCACGGCGGCGACCAGTCTGCGGCTTGTTGAAGACGGCGAAGACCTCAGCTTCTGGAAGGTGAGCACAGAGACACTGTTAGTGACCCCCACGGCTCTGTAGGGGCAGGTAGAGGGTAGGTGGGGGCTGGCAGCTGAAGGGTAGATGGGGAGGGCACAGCTGGAGGGTAGATTGAGGGGGCAGCTAAAGGGTAGATGGGGAGGTTGAGGTGGCAGCTAGAGAGTAGATGGGGAGGGGCCAAATAAAGGGTAGATGGGGAGGTTGAGGTGGTAGTTAGAGGGTAGATGGGGTGGCAGCTGGACAGTAGATTGAGGGAGCAGCTAAAGGGTAGATGGGGAGGCTAGGTGGCAGCTAGAGGGTAGATGGGGTGGCAGTTGGAGGGTAGATTGAGGGGGCAGCTGGTGGGTAGATGGGGAGGTTGAGGTGGCAGCTAGAGGGTAGATGGGGTGGCAGCTAGGGGGTAGATGGGGATGGGGCAGATGGGGAGGTTGAGGTAGCAGCTGGAATCTAGATGGGTAGGGGGCAGCTAAAGGGTAGATGGGGAGGGGCAGATAAAGATTAGATAGATAGGGAGGGGTCAGATAAAGGGTAGATGGGGAGGTTGAGGTGGCAGCTAGAGGGTAGATGGGGAGGGGCCAAATAAAGGGTAGATGGGGAGGTTGAGGTGGTAGTTAGAGGGTAGATGGGGTGGCAGCTGGATGGTAGATTGAGGGGGCAGCTAAAGGGTAGATGGGGAGGCTGAGGTGGCAGCTGGAGGGTAGATGGGGTGGCAGTTGGAGGGTAGATTGAGGGGCAGCTGGAGTGTAGATGGGGAGGTTAAGGTGGCAGCTGGAGGGTGATGGGGTGCAGCTAGAGGGTGGATGGGGAGTGGGAGCTATATTGTAGATTGGGAGGGGCAACTGGAGGGTAGATGGGTTGGTGGTACACAGGAAGCAGGTGGAGTGATGGGTGGTAGCTGGTAAAGCCGATGAAGATGTGGGTGGTAGAAGGTAGGTGGTAGGTGAGAAACAGGTAAAGAGGTAGGTGGTATGGGGTAGGTGGGTTGGTGGTTGGTAGGAAGCAGATGATAAGGTGGGTGGTAGAGGATAGGTAGGAAGCAGGTGAAGAAGAGGTGGGTGGTAGAGGGTAGATTGGTAGGTGCTAGTAGGAAGCCGATGAAGAGGTGGGTGGTAATGGGTAGATGGCTAGGTGATAGGTAGGAAAGTAGGAAGGAGGTGAAGAGGGGTGGGTGGTAGAGGGTAGATGGGTAGGTGGTAAGTAGGAAACCGGTGAAGAAGAGGTGGGTGGTATAGGTAGATGGTTTTGATGGTAAGTAGGAAACCAGCAAAGAAGAGGTGGGTATTAGACGGTAGATGGGTAGGCTGTGGGTAGGAATCAGGTGAAGAGGTGGGTGGTAGAGGGTAGATGGAAGGTAGGAAGGAGATGTCAATGTGGATGGTAGAGGGTGGATGGGTAGTTGGAAGGTATGAAGCAGGTGAAAAGGAGGGTGGTAAAGGGTAGATGTGTTTCTGGTAGGCAGGAAGGAGGTGAGTAGTTGGGTGGTAGAAGGTAGATGTTTAGGTGGTAGGTAGTAAGGAGGTGAGTAGTTGGGTGTTAGAGGGTAGATGTGTAGGTGGTAGGTAGGAAGGAGGTGAGTAGTTGGGTGGTAGCGGGTAGATATGTAGGTGGAAGGTAGAAAGGAGGTGAGTAGTTGGGTGGTAGAGGGTAGATGTGTAGGTGGAAGGTAGGAAAGAGGTAAAGAAGAGGTGGGTGGTAGAAGGTAGATGGGTTAGTCGTAGGTAGGAAGCCAGTGAGGAAGAGGTGGGTATTAGAGGGTAGGTGGGTAGATGGGAAGCAAGTGCAGAGGCAGGTGGTGGAAGATAGATGGAGAGAATGCAGGTAGAAAGTAGGTAGTAGGTAGGAAGTAGATGATGAGATGGGTGGTTGATGTGTAGATGGGTTGATGGTTGGTAGGAAGCCGGTGAAGAAGAGGTGGGTAGTAGAGGGTAGATGGGTTGGTGGTAGGTGGGAAGCAGATGAAGAGGTGGGTGGTAGAAGGTAGATGGCTTGGTGGTAGGTAGGAAGCCGGTGAAGAATAGGTGGGCATTAGAGGGTAGAAGGGCAGTTGGTGGGTGGAAAACAGGTGGAGAGGCGTGTGGTGGAGGATAGATGGAGAGGGGACAGGTAGAAAGAAGGTGGGAGGTAGGAGGTAGAAAAAGAGATGGGTGGTAGAGGGTAGATGGATTTGTGGTAGGTAGGAAACAGGTGAAGAAGAGGTAGGTGGTAGAAGGTATATGGGTAGGTAGGAAGTATATGAAGAGGTGGGTGGTAGAGGGTAGATGGATTGGTGGTAGGTAGGAAACAGGTGAAGAAGAGGTAGGTGGTAGAAGGTAGATGGGTAGGTAGGAAGTATATGAAGAGGTGGGTGGCAGAGGGTAGATGGATATGTGGTAGTTAGGAAACAGGTGAAGAAGAGGTGGGCATTAGAGGGTAGAAGGGCAGGTGGTGGGTGGAAAACAGGTGCAGAGGCGTGTGGTGGAGGACAGATGGAGAGGGGACAAGTAGAAAGAAGGTGGTAGGTAGGAGGTAGAAAAAGAGATGGGTGGTAGAGGGTAGATGGATTGGTGGTAAGTAGGAAACAGGTGAAGAAGAGGTAGGTGGTAGAAGGCAGATGGGTAGGTAGGAAGTATATGAAGAGGTGGGTGGTAGAGGGTAAATGGGTAGGTAGCAAGCAGATGGAGAAGTGGCAGACAGGGCACAGATCGGGAGGCGGTAGGGAGGCGTAGGGATATCAACACTTTCCTCTCCTCTCTTGGAAGAGGTTGACACTTACTCCCTCCCCGCTCACGGGCGATAGGACTTGATGTGTCCTTCTCCTCCACCGAAGCCACTTTAGATGTTTCCTCGGGAAGCAGGTCTCCCTCTGTCTCGTCTCCCTCTGTCTCTCTTCCTGAGTCTTCGGGGGTGAGACCCTCCACCCCCAGCTTTGCTTCCCCCTCACTGTGGTCTTGTGGCTGTTCGGGGTGTCCTTCGTTTGCCGCTGGTGCCAGGGGGCCATCAGTGCTTCTGTGCTCCCCTGGACTGGACTCATGGTTTGAAGCTGGGTCTACGTCTTCGACTGCGTCCTTGGGGCGGTTCTGGGTTGGCGTTGCTGCGTAACTTTCTTTGCGGATCACGCCGTTGTTGCACTGACGGATGATGCCGACAAACGTCAAGCCACGGGTGGCAGCATCTTCAACCTGCAAATAAAAGGACATCTTGAATCAACCAACTCACAGATCAAGAACTTATAAACCTCTTCACTCAAACACCCTCTACATTCTACACAAAAACCCAAGGTTGTGGGTGGATCTGGGTTATGTAGGAGTAGTAACAAACTCTTTGCTCGACAACCTCTCGTAATAAAAGAGTTGCTAGATAGAAATCTTTCTTGGGACATGCACCCAACTTTGGAAGGACCTCCCCAGAAACATCAGCAGTGCCTTTTTCTTCTCCCATCTTGAAGGAACTACTGAAAAACCTTCTTAACAGTGGACACTTGTGTGCATGAACTTTGATTAGGAAAGTCTCCAGTGGAATTGCCGCCAAAATCTTACGCTAAAATGCCCAGAGAATTAACTTCCCAATTTACTCTCATTCTTGTCTGTGCCCTGAAATGTTTTCCCTTAATACTGCTCAAAAGCTTTGAAATCCAGATGTTATCGAGGTTACAAATGTGGAGTACTTCTGTTGTGGTCCATCAAGGCTTTTCTTTAAAACACTGTCCCCAAGCTGTGCTATGCCAGGAATATTCTGGTGATGTTTTCTCATACTGTCCTTTGTTTCTGTCGATGCTGCATTTACCATTATGCCTGCATCTGTGTCCTTTATACGCTGTACTGTCCATTGTAATTCTGTTTCTAACTATATTCTACCCAGAGCTCTGAAACCAGGACGAGTTGAGGCCACACAAGTACAACTAAAGAAACAGACTAGAGAAAGAGATATTCAAAAAGGTGGGATATTCAGAAAGACCCTGTGGGTAAGCAGCATTGATGGAGTAAGGCGTGTCTCGTGTAGGTAGGCTCCGCCTCCAGCATTTGTTACATTGTTGCCCGAACTCATTAACATAAAGAATGAAATCTGCATGGGTGGGGCGGAGGTTGGGGAATTTAGTTCAAAATGTAAGTGTGTTCAATGGGGTAAACACTCACTGCATCCACAATGACGGAAGCAAAAGGCAAGCAGCGATCCCACTGCGGAACTGTGCTAATCTGAAGGCTCTAGCTGTCTACCCCTGCATGGCCACGCGAGGGCGCACTGCAGTCTGGTGCTGTTTGGAAGACTGCACAGAAGCAGAGACAGATGACGTTTCAAAATGGCCGACACCGTGCCAACAGAGGCATGTTGTTTACTTGCATTTTCTCCAAGACCGTGGCGCTTTCACCCTAGATAACGTTGGTAGTGTGCCTTAATCTGAGGATGTCTTGTTATTCTCTGGTCTTGTGCTCCCCAGTGGGTGGTCTCCATCCTTCCATTCATGCCCCTACAGTCCATGGCCTCTACCATCCACACCACTGGTGCTGGCTGGCGAGCTAGACCACCTTTCTCTGAGATGGCACATCCTTCATCTGTTAAAGATAGCAAGGGGGGTGGACTGACAAAGGCAGTCACTCCTGCATTAACGCTGCCTTCCCCTTGACCCTGAACCAGTGGCCTTACACTGGAATGACACCCGTGCTTTATTGGTGCACTGCTGAGTCCTAGAGGTGAAAGTCACAGAGACAGCCACTTTGCAGGGTGTTTGTTAATGCGATGCAGCCAAAATGTTCCGTACTTGTGCCCTGCGGCTTTGTAGAGTTGCTGGGCTGGAAACTGTAACGGGCCAGATCTGGCACATTGCGTTGGCCCTGCATCCTGTGTGTTTGTGTGTGTGTGTGTGTGAGAGAGAGACACCTTGCTTGTGTTCCACCACACACCATAGAAAACCCCACCCACAGATGCCGTTGGCTCTGTCTGCGAGCGCCTCTTTATTTAGACACTGTCGCTTCCTGTCTACAGGTTCTATTGTTCAGAATATGTCGAGGGGCGCTGACGCGTGCTTCCGCTGGAAAAAGTGCTCAGCGACAGGGGGTGTCGGCAGGTGTTTGAACCAACCATGATTATCCGATGGGGTAAGAGGACCTGGGTCCTATATCGCCAAGCATGGACGCCCCAACCGATAAAGGTTAGGAAAAAGGAGACCGAAAATTAGTATATATGAAACAACAAAACTGTCTGATACTGTCTCTAAGAATCTGATAGACAATCTGGATCGCTTAAACTTGTGTTCTGTTGCAAGAACAGTGCCTGGCAGTCAGGTCAAGTATTGATTAATTTATGTGTTTGGCGACAATAACATTTTGATCAAGAACGTTTAACATAGCGATGATGACGGTACACAGATCATTAGGGTAGGAGGGTTAACAAAGTGTTGAGAAATTCCAGCTGTGGCGTGGACTAACAATGCCAAAGGTATGAAAATGACTGGTGAAGACAAACATATCCTAGGCTATTACACTTCACTATTTAGTGGAATAAGACATGATATGTACATATTTAAAGTAATATCACACAAAGGCCCTCAAAACGAGCGGTCTCCTAATTCCTATGTGGGCAGTAACAGCAGTTACCGGCCCATTCGAATTAAGGGATCTGGAAGACCTCAGCAGATCTCATAAAATCTCGAGCTGAATATCTGGCCTAAGATGAGGACATACAAGGAGAATTAGACCAAAATTACAGATTCCTCCAGTAATTTCTCTTTTCTTAGTGGGCCCTCCGGGTCCAACTCATAATGGGTCGGTTTTCCCTACAGTGATGGGGATAATCTAGCCCATTGACTAAACCCCTCCCAAGGAGGGCGTAAGTGCTTCTGAGTACTTCTGGGTCGACGCACAAACATAATGGTCTGCACCGTCCAGGTCTGAACCAGCAACCACGGGTGGAGCCATGACCAGGTGCATGCCACCACACCAGCCCCCAGTTGCCTTTTCGGTGTTCTCTCTGTGAGTGCACCCCCTTGCTCTGGGTCCTGTCACAGCTCCAGAACTAGGCCATCTCTGAGAAGAGTTCAGCAAGTGGACTTTGTGAACTGGTGGGGGGCACCCATTCATTTACCATAAAGATACACGTGCTGGTGCCAGGAGCAGAGCCGAGTTGCATTGGGGTCAGCTTTGAACCCCACATTATTTAATGTCTACTTGAGACCACTGGCGTTGATGGCCAAAGCCTGGGGCATCTCCCTGGTGTCATATGCAGATGACACCCAGCTGGTGATTACCTTCTCTAATAATTCCAGCCAGGACGCGGCGAAATTCAAAGCAGACTTAATGGCCATCTCGGAGTGGATGACAGCTAATTTTTTGCAGTTAAATTGAGCCAAATACTAGATACTTCTGAGAGGCAAGGACTTCCATCTCTGGGACAACGATGGTGGCCGCCTGGTCTCGGAGTACCCCCCGCACCCAAACCGGTGGTGAAGAATTTGGGCATATGTTGGATAAAGAACTTAATTTGGAGGTGCATGCCAAATCGGTGGTTGGGAAATGCTTTGGTCTATTGCGAGGCCTAAAGCCTATACTTGGTTTGTTTGACCCTCAAATGCGTCAGCTGAAATCCAAGCCTCTATCCTGGCCAGATTGGACTACTGTAAATTGTTACTTTTGGGTTCCAATAAATCCGTGATTAGTAGACTGCAGCGAGTCCAGAACGCTGCGGCCCGCGCTATCTTTGTCCTTCCTAAACACTGTCATGTTTCCAACCTCCTCCATCGCCTAGATTGGCTACCCCTTGAAAAAATAGTTTGTTTAAAGCGCTATGTATCACGCATAAGATTCTCACAGGCATCGGCCCAGGAATCCTGATTGATCTATGCTCCTAATACGTACCCACCCGAGCGCTGCGCTCGACGGATTTGCTCCTTGCCAGAATTCCACGAATACGAACGGCTAGATCTGGTGGTCGATCTTTTAAGCGGCTGGCTCCTGCTCTATGTAACTCCCTCCCTCTACATATCCGTAGCAACCCTGATCACCTGACCATTAGAAGGTTGGTAAAGACCTGGCTTTTCTCCCACTGCTAATTTCTCGCCTTGCCTCCTCACTCCGTGTTCTGCTTCAGTGCTGGGACGCCTCGATGCTGGGACAGCCATGCGCTATACAAGTATTCTAACATAACATAACATTGTGCTTTGCACAGTGGAAGCATTCTTTCTTTGCCATGAGAATGTGCCAGTGTAAGATGTACGCCAGCACAATCAGTATTACAGAAGGGGGCGCACAGTCTAACTCTGCACGCACTTTCACCCTCCTGAGGCGGAAGCCGGGAGGTCTCTTGCCTTTCCCCTTTTTTTAACTGTTTTAACATTGAATTGTGTTTTGTGCAACTGTGGGCTACACCAGAGCTAAATTGGTGTATTGTGACCCCCTGCGCTCAGTAGCGCTCCAGACCCCCTTTTCACCCCCTCCCTTCTTAATCCGGACCTGCTCTCGGCCGAGTGTTGACGCCGAGAGCAGAGCACCGGTTTTGGCGGCCATCTTGGGTCGGGTTGTGGTTCGTGACGCGATTTCAGCGTCATAAAAACGGACAGTGATGACTTCGCGCAGCGGACGCGATCAGCGGGTGCGCCGGACCTGCGCCGGAGTCGTGCCAGAGTCCTGCCCGTCTGCGCCCGTCCGCGACACGGTAGCGGACGGTGCAGCGGCTAACTCTGGCCACAGGATTACCTATTCTGCAGGTGATCTCCTATCTTATAATTCACATACTGCGTCCTGTCGATTTGTTTTTCCAAGTCGGTATAAAGGCAAATGTCGCTGTCCTGGATGTGGTTGGTACCCTAACATTTACAGGGTCTCAGAGCCACCCCACGTACTCCCCGTAAATAACTTCAAGTGCTTACTATTAAACACCCGCTCATTGCATAGGCACGCTTTGGATATTTTTGAGTTATTGACTGCTGAGTCACCACTCTGTCTTATGCTCACAGAAACTTGGTTAAATGAGTCCTCTAATCCTGACATCACGGCAGCCATTCCACCTGACTATATAGTCTATAGACAGGATAGGGCACTGGGTAAAGGTGGAGGTGTGGCTCTTATAGTCCAAAGATCTTTTGCTTGTACAATCATTCCATCTTCGCCCATCTCTGGCTGCGAATCCCTTGCCTTTTCCATTGCACTTTCCCCGCACCAATCATTCTCAGGGCTCCTAATCTATAGGCCTCCAGGTCTGCGAGGTTCTTTCTTTGACGAGCTTCAAGCAGCCATTACTGCTCTCTGTCTAAAGGTGGAACATTGTATAATGCTTGGGGATTTCAACATCCACATGGATGTCGAGTCGGACAGTGAGGCTATTAAAATCATGGACATCACTGTTCCTATCGGCCTAACCCCTTCATCACTAGTGCAACTCACGACAAGGGTCACACTCTTGACCAGGTATTTTCCACCTTCCCCCTTACCATGTCTTGCCCCACTCCTGTTTTATGGTCTGACCATTTTTTGATCAGCTTTCTTATTCAAGGTAGAAGTAAAACTTCCTGTATTAACTCGGACCAACTTAGGCACCCTAGTAGACCCTTTCACAAAATTACCCCTGAGAATCTGGCTCATGCATTTCAAGAGCATCCCTGTACCTTTTCCGGCCATCTGGAGAGGGACCTTGAAACTTTTCAGAAATGGTTGACTGAGAGGCTTGATGACCTTGCCCCTATTTCTACACCTCGTTCATCTAGCAAGCGCAGTTCGGCTCCCTGGTTCTCTAAGTCACTTGCTCTTACCCGGCATAATTGTAAGTCAGCTGAAAGACTATGGCGGAAACAGTACGATCAGGAAGCTAAGTCTGCCTACAAACTATTGATTAAATCTTATCACGCAGCTATCCTTGAGGCTAAAAAGAACTATTTTGCCAACAGAATTGAATCTGCGTCAAACTCTTGTAAAGAAATTTTTACCATCGTTAAAGAGATTGTGTCTCCCAAATCCTGTTCGGCCCAGCACAAGTTCTCCGAACCTTGGATAAAGGAGCTTGCCATCTTCTTTAATACAAAAATTAAACTGATCCAGGAATCTTTTCCTCCAGCTGTTCCTTATGTATCTCTGATTGACTCCAATCTGATGTCTTTTCCATCTGACACTTACCCCTCACTTTCGGAATTTCCATCTTTATCAGAATCCTCCTCTCTGGATCTTTTACTTAGGATTAAATCAGGTTCTCCACTTGACCCCTGCCCGGCGAGCTTTCTTGCTAGTAATGCCAAGATTCTAAATTCCCTGATCCACCCGGTCGTGAACTTATCCTTGTCTAGCGGCAATGTTCCCCCTGCCTGGAAGAAGGCAATGGTTGTCCCACTCCTAAAGAAACCAGGTCTCGACCCAGAGATTCATGCTAACTATAGACCCATATCTCTCCTGCCCAGTTTAGCTAAGATCGTCGAGAAGCACGTCCATTCTGTGCTTTCTTCCTTTCTGGAAGATCATGGGTTACTCCACTCTACCCAATCTGGTTTTCGCTCCAATCTGAGCACTGAGAGCGCTCTATTGGAGGTTAACGAAGCCATTAAAGAAGTTCTCGACGCAGGTGGTAGAGTAATGCTGGTGATGTTGGATCTGTCGGCGGCCTTCGACACCGTCCCACATGAGGCTCTCTTGAGAAGACTTCATGAGATTGGTCTACGTGGGACGGTGCTTAGATGGTTGAGATCTTACCTAGCCGGTCGTCGACAAGTGGTCTGGGCCCCTCCTTATTCCGCAGAAGTGCCGCCTATGGATGTCGGAGTTCCTCAAGGGTCGGTGCTGAGCCCGACCCTTTTTAACATCTTCATGACTCCATTGGCGGTACTTGCGGAATCCATGGGTGCCCAGATCATATCATACGCTGACGACACCCAGCTTCTCTTCACCTGCAAGAAGGGCATGGAGTTTGACGGGGAGAGCATCCGTGGTTGCCTTGGGGCTGTCTTCGACTGGTTTCAGCGAAGCAGCCTCAAGTGCAACCCTGATAAATCTGAGGTGCTCTTCTTCGGCTGTCAGGCAGATCCGCCTTGGCAGGAATGGTGGCCGGTGAGCATGTCTCCACCCTCTTCCTCCTCTGTGGTCGCGAAAAACTTGGGGATTAAAATTGACAACACCCTTTCGCTGAAAGCACAGATCATTGGTCTCACCAGCACCTGCTTCGGTCTGCTAAAAATGCTGCGAAAATTCCTTCCTCTGCTTCCTCTAGTTCATAGGAAGCTGACAGTACAGGCTCTGATTTGCTCGAGGATTGATCACTCGAATGTTCTATACCTGGGTTTACCTGATTATCTCCTGCATAAACTTCAGGTAGTTCAAAACTCCGCGGCCAGGGCTATTTTTGGCCTACCTCGGCAAGCCAGGGCATCAGAGCTGTTTTTTTCCCTTCATTGGCTTCCTGTCAAGAAGCGGATTACTTTCAAGGCTCTCACATTGACTCACAAGGCACTCCATTCGGTCGGGGCTTCGTATATTCAAAAACGGCTTGTTTTTTACAAACCCACCAGATCTCTCCGATCGGAAAGTCTTGGCCTGGCAACGGTTCCCCCCATTAGGAGGGCCAGGATAGGAGGACGTTCCTTTAAACATCTTGCCCCTAAACTTTGGAACTCTCTTCCTGTTGATCTCCGTCGCACCTCCAATCTTTTTGCATTCAGAAAAGCTTTGAAGACTTGGCTTTATAATCAGTAAGATGTTATGCTCTGTTTCCCCTTTTTCAGTTGCGGGTTAGAAAGCGCCGGGACACTCCTCGGAGTAGCCGTGCGCTATATAAGCAACCCCATTAACATTAACATTAACAGTCACATTTATAAGGGGAAACGGCCACTACAACGCGGCCGTTTCCACGAATACATTAACCACACATGCATTGCAACGCATGCGTGGTTAACACGAAAGCCTTTACCACGCATACCTTTACTACGAGGTATGTAGTAAAGGCATATGTGGTAAAGGTTCAAAATAAACAAGGGGGGCTTGGGGGGATCTCCCCCCCAAATAAAAACCTCACCTGAAATCACGTCATATTATGCAGGCAATCGTCGTCATTTAAGAGGAAACGGAAAAAAACTTCAGTTTCCTCTTAACGACGTACGACGTCACTGCGCAAGAATTAGAGGAAAAGGTTATGCGTTAAAAAATCATTCCGTTGTAACGCATGCGTGGTAAAGGCATGCGTTGCAACGGAATGCGTTGTATAAACATACAACCATTTATAAGATCATTGTGCTCAACACGGGACTATCCAGAAAGCCCCCATACATGTGAACCATCAATGTCTGGGTGTCGTGTGTGTCCTAAAGGCCTTCTGCAGACCGTGTCCCACCTGCATGAGATGTTTCAATGCTGGGGGTGCGAAGCTGAACCAGCAGCATTTCTTGCCCCTGGATATCTGAGTCCTCAGTGTGACTCGCTGCTGGTTACAAGAGGAGTCCTGTGCGGAACATACATGTTCTAAAGTCATGCGGTGAGCGCTGGCATTGCCAGCAGCCACAGCTCCCTGAAGCGGATACATTCATCTAACACAGCTGCAGACCCCTCACACCACCGAGATAGGGCCGAACCCCACTCCTTCAGGGATGTAAACTTGGGGACCTGCCAAACTGAACCCCAAGACTCTTGGAAGCCAGGCCATGAAATGGTGGATGGCTTGCTATACAAATGTGTGAATGACATCACCACGGTTTTCAAGTTGGCAACTGAGAAGCGCTTTGTTGTCAGCTGAAGTTCTAGGCGCTCACTTTCTGATCTGAATCACTGTCTGTAGCGCCAAAAAGTCTATCTGGCGTAGAAGCACTATGTTATCTATACACAGGTTAACCGTTCTAACCCCGCCTATCCATTCACAGCCGCTCTCCACACCCCTTCCACTAGCCCAGGTATTTTGGGTGTTTTGTAGAGTGCTAAGTGCCACCCTGCAGTCACTTCAGAGCGTTAGCGTGCCTGGCAGACACCGGGGAGGGTGGATATTGGGTGGAACAGAGACGTGCCCTCCTCTCTTCAGATGGAGGGAGGAGTTCTCTCAGTCTTGTCTTCCTTTAGTGAAGCTGTTGCCCTAAAGTTCGCGATCACATGGTTTGGGGAGGACACCCCAGGATCTGGGGGATAATGGGGCGCCCTGTTGTCACCAGCGTCTGTCATACTGTGTCGAGATGCGCCTGAGATCTCGGAGACTGTGGTAGGAAGAGTAATTGTAGTTGCATTTCTATAGCGCCTACTACACCTGACGAGGCGTCGAAGCGTTTTAGGCCGGGCACAAGCTGGCTCCGGAACCCAATGCAGAAATCACAAGATTCCGGGAACCCCCGGTTATTCTTGAATTTAAAGCATGCAATGCTGGAGCGGTGAGAGCAGGGGGTGGACGTGGGGGCTCTTCTGTTCTCACTGCTTCCGGTGAATAATCCGAGGGGCTGCGGGAACGCGGCTCCAGGTGCGGCGAGCCATCCTGCGTCACCCCGGGGCAGAGGGCCAGCCCCCCTCTACCCCCTGCGCCCCCAGCAACAGATTTATTGGAATGAATAGAGTTGAAAGGTGATTTCACTGTGAAACCACTTCTCGCAGCAGGCAGCAGGCAGTGTGTTCACCGGCGGTGCCCCCGCGTGGGCACCCACCCCTGGTGCCAGCTCACACTCGCCTCGCATTACCAACGCGCTGGCCGCAGACCCAGGGCTTCTTGGCGCCTCGGAACTGTGTTTGACGTGCACATGCGATCCTTTCTTTTGCTCTTCGTAAACTGCTTACGCCTGGTACTATTCAATTACATTTGTTTATTGGGTTGTATTAGAAAAACCATAAAATACATCAACAATATATAAAACAGTACATGATACAGACTCTATAAAAACCTACGTAAAAACACAATACACACAAATAAATAAATATCCAGGTTCTAAAATATACAATTCCTCACCCCGGGTGCCTCGTAAAAAACTGCAGCTTTTAAAAAACGTACAACATTTGCTGTAACGAATACATCTGAAAACAGCTGTAAATATAAGAAGGCGGGGCGGACTTGTACAATAAAAGCTCTCCAGGGTTACGTGTAAAAACTACAAAATATTATAAAGTGCGAAGAGTCCTGCAAGGATTTTTTTTCACAATCACATGGGCCCAAGGATTTAAAATCAAAACATCCTTTTGGGGAGGCAAGTGCCAGGTGAAATGAGTTAAATTTATTCTCACGAGCAGAAATCTATCCTTTCTGTTCTTATAAAAGTTAGGTCTGGCTCCATGACCACCATAGAAGTTGTCAACACAGACCTCCTGACGAAGGGTTTCAACAGCTCAACCTCGTCCCTATAAAGTTTGGCCCCTTCCATGAAATGGTCCCTTCCCATTTGTAATCCACTCTCCTCGGGGTCCAGAATCATCTCTCTCTTTCCGAGGTTGGCTAGAGAGTCTTTTAGGTGCCTGAGCCCGGGCATTTTATGGGCCCGATCGAGTGCCATCCAGTACCTCGCAACAGGTGCCTCTCCTCCTGCGCCTCAGCATCTGCAGCCAGAGGTGCATCCGTGGCAACGACTCCCCCCCGCGGTGCCTCCACCGCCAGGGCATCCTTGGGGCAGAGGGGTGAAGGAGAGGACGCAGCCATGATTGTCCAAGGCAGGCAGCACAGGTTGGACCGCGGGGCATGTTCCTTCCAATCTCTTTGGTCCATCCTCGGTGACGTCACAACAAGAACCTCATGGCTGTACCTCGTCTCTCTTGAAAATCAAACGTCTTCCATTCTCTGGAAACTCACTCCCTGAGCCTTGTGGGTTTGGAGACATCTTGAAATTAAACCAAAAGCAGAGAGTGGCTCTGAAGTCAGCTGGGCTGGGGAAGAGAAGAGCTCTCTCGGGTCAGCCCAAGCCCCCTGGGGCAGGGGTCTCCCATCAGCAGCATTGACTGGAGTTCTGGCAGCAACATAGCCAGCCCTCTGCCAACCAAGGCAGAAACCTACACCAGGGGCAAAGGCACCAGCACTGGGGGAACCCTAGCAGCCACCAGTGCACAGTTTGAACTTGTGCATCACGCCCTGTCTGCTGTGGTGCACCCGGTGACACAAGGTGCAGCATTTACCAGTGGAAAGGATAGTGGTATCTCGGATAAACCTCTTTATACCGTCCTGTCACCATCTAGGGGTTTGCCCAATGCCGCGAGGCCGCGAGGCCGCAGCAGGATACACAGCATTCTTAGCAGTTGTCCATATTGAGGCCTTTAAAACCTAGACATCCACCTGCAAATTCTTTACACTGTTTCGAATAGTGTTATAGTTAAAGCACTTATCGCTTTTATGTTAAATCTATTTGTTTAAAACCTTCCTGAATTTAGGTAAATGAGCCTCCTTCATGGATGGGTTGGACGGAGTGCCAGAGCATGGAAGATGACACGCGTGTCCACTCAAGCCCTCCATAACACCGGACCCAATACCTCAACAAAAGAATCTCCTTCCACGCCCCCAAGAGAAACCTCGCTCCGCCAACCTAGCCCTAGCCACGGCCCCCCACATCCACAGGGCCAGAAAGGGTGGTGGATCCTTCTCCTACATTGGGGTCAAGACCTGGAACGAACCCCCCCTCCGCATCAGACGAAGCCAGACACTGCACCAGTTCAATAAGGACCTCAAGACCTGGCTCTTCGGATGACCACGGAGCTGCCTGCACCCCCTCCCCCTCAGCGCCTTGAGACCCTCACGGGGGAGTAGTGTGCTTTAAAAACCCCTGATTGACTGAGATGGTTGTTGGTGAAAGTTGGATGGATGCGGCGGGTTGAGTGGGAGAAGGAAAACTAATGTGTTAGTGAACATAGCCCGTGTCTATAGATGGCCTCGTGAAACAGGCACAGCGACTATACGGTGGACGTTCAAACAGGGAGCCCCTGTAGTCGGTTGTGGTTAAATTTGGGGTGATACAGTGAGTGCCCTTCAGGTTTAACACTATTGTCGCTGCAATTTTCTGAAGTATCGCTACTGCATGGGTGGGACCACTCACCTCTATGAGTGACCGCGTTACAGAAACCAGAGCCGGGTGATATCAGTGTCGAGAAATATCAATGAGGGGAGAGAAGCAGAGAATCCAGGGTCTCCCACTCAGCCTCCCAAAGGAATATCAGCAAGCATCAAGAGGAGTGAGACAAGACCGAGGGCCAGATGTATTAAAATACCTATTTGCGATTCTCAAATAGCGATTTTTTTTGAGAATCGCTATTTGAGAATTGCAAAATGGTATGTATCTAAAAAAATCGCAATTTTTTTAGCGATTTCTTATTATTCCTTATTTGCGAATAGCAAATTGCGAATTTGCAATTAAGGAATAATTTCCCATTCATTTCTATGGTCCAGGAGGCCCATAGGAATGAATGGGAAGTTATTCTCAATTTGCGATTCGCAATTTGAGAATCGCAAATTGAGAATAATTTCAAGGGTGCAAGGGTGTCATAAGGGCACCCGGATGCACCCCTGAAATTCACATGTGTGCGCATATGGCGCACATACATGCCCTAAGGGCATGTATGTGCGCCACATGGCACCTTCACAAATGCAAAAAAGTGCTTTTGTGCAAGAAATCGCAAATTACCACCAACTTCAAGTTGGTGGTAATTTGCGATTTCTTAATGAGAAATCGCACAACTTGGGTGCTTAATACATTGCATTTAAGGAATCGCAAAATTTGCCCTTCCTTAAATGCAATCGCAAAATAAGGAATCGCAAATTTGCGATTCCTTATTTTGCACTGAAATTTGCTACATACATACCATTTTGCGAAAATTAGTTTGCAAACGCCGAAATTCTGTGAATTTTGGCGTTTGTGAACCCATTTAAACTTCATACATCTGGCCCAGAGTTACATAAGAGTCCCTCTAGAAGATTTCAGGCCCCGCTCAACAGCCAGTTTGGGTCAGTGGCATCATGCAGGGCTCGAGTCGGGGTCCAACGCGGGTGGAAGGCGTCCCCCCACTTATTTTACTGGGAGCTCGATAACTGGAGCAAATGGAGCCACACATTCACTCCTTGGCCTCTCTGGGGCGAGATCTCGCCCCAGAGAGGCCAAAGAGTGAATGTGTGGCTCCATTTGCTAAGGGGTGAGTGAGGGGAGGCAATGAGTCTGATAGTGGAAGCCACCTTTCGTGATGTCACTTCCCATCATGACGTCAGCGTCCCGCCACTTCTTTTTTTTAGGACTTGTGCCCTGGTGGCATGTAATCCCTACTGATGTACTAGTGACCGATGGCGTCACCATCAGGTCCACCCTCCACCAGGAGGGGACGTCTCAAAGAGCAAAAAAAAAAGCAGAGTGGTGTGGGATACGTGACACCAGGGGCGGCCTTAGGCATGTGCAAGCTGTGCACCTGCACAGGGCCACCAAACCCCAGGGGCCGCCACGCCAATATATATCCTTAATATAATAATCCTCTGAGGATGGATACATATTTGCGTGGCGGCCCCTGGTAGGGATTTGGCGGCTTCCGGCTCTGTTCCACTTTCAAACACCCTGAGCCCCCCTCTTCACTGGTCTCCGTGCTCCGCCCCGCTCGGACCCCTCTCCCGGGGCCCCCTACCTACGCTCCCTGCCCGGGGCCGCCATGAGCCTAGAGCCGCCCCCGTGACACAAATTCCTGACGGATGTATGTCGTTACAACGTATGCTTTTTCCACGCATGCCTTTACAATGCAGGTTTTACAACGCAAGTCATTACAACTACTTGCGTTTGGGGACGCTGGATAGTGAATAGTTTAATTTACTATTCCAACTCCAGTCCCCGTGGATAGTAGGGAAGGTGTTGGATAGTAAATTAAACTATTACCTATCCTACAGCGCCCCCAGCGCAATTCGTTGTAACGTTGTAAAAGTTGCGTGGTAAAGGTAGTGGGTGGTAAAAGTTGCGTTGTAAACGCTTTTTACCATTCCTGACATCAGAGTGTGTCCAGCCGAGACTTTGTGAGGGATGGAGAAGTGATGCAGATGTGTCTCAGTGTTCACAGCTGGCAGGATCCGGGCACTGCACCTCTCTGACGGGTTGACGTTAGCTCACCTCCTCTATTTACACCTAGGGCTGTACCTGGCTGTCCGGCACCCGCGAACGCCTGCCTCGCGAGGCCAGATATTAAAGGACCAGGGGATGGAATCATTATTTCAGTTTTACCGCTATTTAATTTGAGTTATAACACCTCCAGTCATCAGCTGCCCGGCGGTGGCGGCTCTGAAAGGTGCTAATGCGATGTCCGGATTAGGTCTGGCTTTCAGCAAGAGCTGAGCTCCACCTGCATGCAAGGAAATTAAAATCAGGAATAACGGACGCTATCTGCAGGAGGGAGCAAGCCAAGATCTATTTATTTTACTTATTTATAAAGGGTGGAAAGTTATTAAATTGCCTCAAATTGTAAAGCGCTCTGATATCCTTCGGGATCAAGTTCGCGCTATATAAAACTTTATAAATAAACAATTAAGATTGAACACTGGGGTGCTAAGATCCATCCGGTACCCACAAAACCAAGGTGATAAATGAAGTGGGGGCTACTTTCGGGACAGGGTCCGATAGAAAGTCACCGACGCTGGACGAGGCTAGTCCATGGCCCCCCTGAATGGCTTCTTAGGTACTAGTTTTTGGGACAGGTGATTGATTGTGGGTGCTGTGGGTTAAACAACCGGTCCCAGGTTGTTTGTTTACAGTCCAGGGAGGACCGGGCCTGGACCTTCGGGCTGGACTGTTCCCATGAGGAGCTGGGTCAAGACTGATTTGCATATGGTGGGTCAAACCTGATTTGATTTGACTGTAAGATTTATATACCCCTTCGGGGGTCGATTTTAGCGCTATATAAGTATATACATAAATAAAATAAATAAATATAGCGCACGAATTCCTGAGGGGGTCTAGGCGCTTTTGTGGAGGAGAATGCCAGAGTTCCAGTTGAGGATGATTTAGGTTAATTTGAAAAAAGCCAGGTCTTCATTATCTTTCTAAATCCGAGCAGAGTTGGGCAGCTTTTAATGTGGGGTGGCATGGGCAGCAAAAGAACGATGGAGTTAGGCCCACATCTCTGTGCTGGGGGTGATTGTTTGATTTGTTCATCATTCCGTCCATCATCTTTTCTTTTTGGTTAAATGGAAAATAAGATAACGTCTCTTTAAAATTAAAAAAAAGTGTATTTCATTAACATGCGGAAGCTTTGACATTAATAAGGCACATTCTAGCACTAGGAAATACTAATTAAAATCGAAAGTTTTGAACAACTGGTGTTCTGAATTCACATATTTGAAAGGACTTTCATATGCTATAATTAAAAAAAAGTGTTTCGGTGAAATAAAATATTTGCCTAAGAAAAAACGATTTAACCCCTTGGGCGCGGCCGCGATTCTGCGCCTCTGCGGAACATTCCGATCGCGGGTGCGGTCATGGCGGCCAGGAGCTGTCATCAGCACACGAGCACTGTGTGCCATGACGGCTCCCGGCCGTCATCAGCATCGAAGGGGTTAAGAGAAAAGCCATGACTTACGCAGGTTTTCTGGTTTTACTTTGAACAAATTAGCCCATAAATGTACATCTGTTTGTCTTTCCTTATGTTAAGGCTTTATTTTTGCCTCTTAGTGCATTTTTCTGCAGTTTTTTAAATGTAGCGCAAACTCAACCCAAAGGTATTGCAGCGCTTTACATGAGCACCAGTTTTATTACCCAAGTCACACGCATTGTTTATGGTCTGGGGAGATTGCGCGATTTACCACGAATCACGGGTCGCTGATCCGATGCCGAGACTGGTTCACCAGTCTTCAGGTCTGGCCATTAGGCCACACCTTGAGTAGAGGCAGGAAGTTAGGCAGAAGCCACATGACAGCTCGGCTCGTTATGGGCTCCAGGTTCCAACAGGACCTCGAGCCGAGCCGGAGCCAGGTTTCAGTCTCGATCTTTCAGTGGCTCGTCCACCTCTGCCGTGCAGTGCAACCTATCTCCCTGCTGTGGTCAATTATCAGTGTTAATGTGACAACTGCTAGAAGAAACTATGGGGCAGATTTACAAGCCCCTTGTGCCTCTTTTATGCAGCCGTTGCGTCACTTTTGTGACGCAGCGGCGGCGCAAAAGATGCGCCATGGTGCGGGGTATTTACAACGTGACGCATCTCCCAGATGCGTCACGTTGTAAAGCCCTGCGCCAGAAGGAGGCGTTCCTTCACAGGGGGGGGGGGGGGTTCCGGCGCAGGAACGCCTCCTAAAAAGGGCTGAGTGAAATCTACAAGATTTCACTCAGTCACTTTTAGCCCCATGCTGCGTCAAAACCCTGCGCCTGCTTGAAGCAGGCGTAAAGGTTGACGCAGCATTGCGGAGATAGGGCCCCCCAGAGCAATGCTGCAGCTGTGTCGCGCTTGCGACACAACTCCAGCGATGCGCTGCTTTTACGGCACAGATGCGTGATGCATCTGTGCCATTTTTGCCCCATGGTGCGCCGCATTGTAAATGCGGCGCATCCAGGGTGGCGGAGCCGCGGCGCACAATAACTGGCGCATCCCTGCTGATATGCAGGGATGCGCCAGTTATTGTAAATCTGCCCCTGTGTTTGGACACCAAGATCTACTCTTGCATGAAACGCCCACATGTCGAACTACAGATACCTTGCGAGTGGGGCGGAGCTAATGGCCGCCCCTCCTCCTGCGCTAATGTCCCATTTTTGCGCGCTCCAGCGCGCCGCGTCAGGGGCATTTCATCAGGAGAGCCCACGAAATTGCTGCTTAAGTGGGTCTGGGACAGGGCTGAGCGCCAAAGCTCACTGCGGCTATTAAAATATGAATATTCATGACATTTTTACCACTAAACTGGATGTAATAGGTTCTGCTGCTAAATAGGCCACGTCGAGGCCCCCTGTGGAGAACCGCAACTAGGCCAGCGGCTGGCGACTGGAAGGATGAGGCCCCAGGGACAGTGGGGGCATTACATCAGGGGCGCCAGGGACCCGGCAGGCCACACTTTAGAGATCTGCTTATATATGTTTATATTAAATTGTAGTTTGTACAGTGCTTCATGTCCCACTGTGGGGCGCCAAGGCGCATTATATGTAAATGATGCCAGCAACGCCGCCCGAAGGAAATAGTTCACAGTGACAAGGAGCCTCATTTGACCTTCTCTGCTGAGTTCCTACCATAGGATATTCTGGATGTGAAATGCACGTGGAATTTCTATATGATAAATAAAGCCACAAGGCATTGGAGCCCTGCACAGGGTGAGAAACAGAGGTGAAGCACAAGATATGGGGGTTTCATTCCAGATCCTGCCTAGGAGAATAGACTGACAAGACCTGATGCCCTTTTTTAGGCCTTGCATTAGCCAAGGCCTTTTGATTTTACTAAAATTATATATAATTACTTTTAGGGTCTTTCAGACAGCAGCCTATTGGTCTGTTGTTGTGTCATTCACATTTTTCTTTCGGCCATGACAGTATAGAACATGGGCCAATGGGTCCGCCCACATCCTCCATTGGCTAATTTTACTGTGAGTGACACATTCAGCTCTTGTGCAAAGAATACATCCGCACAAGTAGTTCCATCCAGTGCCAAGGACTCCTGTGGGGAAATGCACTTTGTGAGGCCAAACAACATCTTTGCTTTTATGCAACGTTGATGTTTCATTGTCAAGGGCCCACCAGTTCCTCGAAAACAACGTTGTACTAAAATCATGACAAAACAAGCACAGACAAAGTCAAAAAGCTAGCAGCTAACACCAGACCTATTGACTTTGCCAATGCTTGCTCTTTTTTAAAAAATGTTTATACTTCTTCATTTTACAAAACCAACAAATAAATATAGTCAATTGACATCTGACTGCTACTCGGAGTTCATGTTTAAAGTATCTGCAATTTGAAGTTTTTTAAACTGCGCTTGGTGTAGTGTTTATTTTGGGGCGGTGCTTTTGAACAGCAGCACAGCTATTTATTGCATAGTTTTGTGATGAAGGGGTCGCTGGTGTCATTTATAAGTTCCTCAGAACTCTCTCTAGGGCCTGCCTCAGGATAAGGAGTTTGCTGCCCGGGGTGGGGGGCACCGCAGGCGGCCACACTGCAAGTGACGTCACTGCCATTCAATGAGGGATCTCCCCCGCGCCCTAAGGCGGGGGCGTCTTTAGGTTCACCCGCGCCCACCGCGACGGTAAGGTGCCCCTGTGGGTGGGCACTCGCCAGCTGTGGGTGTGGCGGGCACAGATGGGCCGCGGCGGGCGCCCCTTTAAGCAGAGATGTAACCGGACCCACCCCGGACAATGACAACGGATTTACCGCTGGCACAGAGCGCGCCTGGCAGAGAGCAGGGCACATTAAGTGAGGGCAGACATGAAATATAGGCCACGCCCCCTGTAAAAGGGTCCGATCCGCCTGGGGTTCCCAGAAACGTCCCTTGATGCGCGTGAAGCAGAACAAGGGGTCCCTGGTGCCCAAGGATAAGGCACTCAGAGCCGGCTTCAGAGAGGACCTCGCCAGGCTCGGAGAGTCCATCACTGATGAGGTCACGGCGGGGAGGGGAGTTGGTATCAGAGGGGCCCTGAACTGTATGGTCAGTGGCACAGGTCAATGTCCCTGGCGCAGCACTCACTCCACAGAGCTGGACCGAGAGAGAATTCTGCAGATGCCCCCGCCTGGCATCCGACGAGAGTGACTCTACCCCAGCCCAACCACCAGACGCCCCTTTCTCTCAGGAGCCCTTGTTTATCTTATGGATGAATTTTTCTCTACAGAGGGACCTCAAGCGACACAGATGGAGGATCACATTCAATTAACATATTTAATATCTCTGATCACATTGCACCTCAATAAATAACCTTTGTTGAGTCTCTATGTGTGTCTGTGAAGCTTGCATTGCCCCACCCTCTACTCCCCCCTGTGTAACTACACATGCACTTGGTATGTAGAACGTGTGTGGTACTGTCACACACACAGCCCTTGTTAGCCACCACGCCTGGCCTCACCACACTAAACACACAGATCCAAGCCACAGAGCATCCTAAGCTTCTACCACCTCAAGGCACGTGTGGTATCTTCCCACCAATCTACAGATCAGCCAATCAGAACACAGTAACTAAAACTAATCATACCCATATGCACACATTATTGTTTCAAGGCTATACAATGGGCGAAGAGGCCTAAAAACATAACAGGCACCTGAAGAAGACCAATGGGCTACCATGCACCCCAAAGACCGAAACATTCAGCAATATCCTTCGGCACACACATCCCCGCTCCACACACATCTATAACAAGATCTAGAGATCCACTAACCAAACTAATGAATGATGGGACAAACCACTAGACTAGACCATTCGAGCCTCGCCAGCTGCTGTCCAAATGAAACAATACGAAAGGTGGTGCCGCTGTGACACTTTTGTTTAGACACAATGCCTGTGACACACAAAAACTGTGATGCACAATGCTTGTGACACACAATAACTGTGATGCACAATGCCTGTGACACACAATAACTGTGATGCACAATGCTTGTGACACACAATGCTGTGATGCACAATGCTTGTGACAATCAATAACGTGATGCACAACGCTTGTGACACACAATGCTGTGATGCACAATGCTTGTGACAATCAATAACATGATGCACAACGCTTGTGACACATAGTGCTGTGATGCACAATGCTTGTGACAATCAATAACGTGATGCACAACGCTTGTGACACACAATGCTGTGATGCACAATGTTTGTGACAATCGATACCGTGATGCACAACGCTTCTGACACTCAATGCTGTGATGCACAATGCTTGTGACACATAGTGCTGTGATGCACAATGCTTGTGAAACATAGTGCTGGGATGCACAATGCTTGTGACACATAGTGCTGTGATGCACAACGCTTGTGACACATAGTGCTGTGATGCACAACGCTTGTGACACATAGTGCTGTGATGCACAACGCTTGTGACACATAGTGCTGTGATGCACAACGCTTGTGACACATAGTGCTGTGATGCATAACGCTTGTGACACACAATGCTGTGATGCACAATGCTTGTGACAATCAATAACGTGATGCACAACGCTTGTGACACACAATGCTGTGATGCACAATGCTTGTGACAATCAATAACATGATGCACAACGCTTGTGACACATAGTGCTGTGATGCACAATGCTTGTGACAATCAATAACGTGATGCACAACGCTTGTGACACACAATGCTGTGATGCACAATGTTTGTGACAATCGATACCGTGATGCACAACGCTTCTGACACTCAATGCTGTGATGCACAATGCTTGTGACACATAGTGCTGTGATGCACAATGCTTGTGACACATAGTGCTGGGATGCACAATGCTTGTGACACATAGTGCTGTGATGCACAACGCTTGTGACACATAGTGCTGTGATGCACAACGCTTGTGACACATAGTGCTGTGATGCACAACGCTTGTGACACATAGTGCTGTGATGCACAACGCTTGTGACACATAGTGCTGTGATGCATAACGCTTGTGACACTCAATGCTGTGATGCACAATGCTTGTGACACATAGTGCTGTGATGCACAACGCTTGTGACACATAGTGCTGTGATGCAAAATGCCCGTGACACACAATAACTGTGATGCACAATGCCTGTGACACACAATAACTGTGATGCACAATGCCTGTGACACACAATAACTGTGATGCACAATGCTTGTGACACACAATGCTATGATGCACAATGCTTGTGACAATCAATAACATGATGCACAACGCTTGTGACACATAGTGCTGTGATGCACAATGCTTGTGACAATCAATAACGTGATGCACAACGCTTGTGACACTCAATGCTGTGATGCACAATGCTTGTGACACATAGTGCTGTGATGCACAATGCTTGTGACACATAGTGCTGTGATGCACAATGCTTGTGACACATAGTGCTGTGATGCACAACGCTTGTGACACATAGTGCTGTGATGCACAACGCTTGTGACACATAGTGCTGTGATGCACAACGCTTGTGACACATAGTGCTGTGATGCACAACGCTTGTGACACATAGTGCTGTGATGCACAACGCTTGTGACACATAGTGCTGTGATGCACAATGCTTGTGACACATAGTGCTGTGATGCACAATGCCTGTGACACATAGTGCTGTGATGCACAATGCCTGTGACACATAGTGCTGTGATGCACAATGCTTGTGACACATAGTGCTGTGATGCACAATGCCTGTGACACGCTGCTATGACGCACGATGAGGCGGGTTGGAGGTCCAGGCAGAAGGCGAGGGGAGAGCCTTGCTATGGGTCCTTTCGTTGACCAGTGATGGGAGAGAGGGGGCTCCTGGTACAGTGGTCCAGAGCCGGGGCCCCTGCACGACCCTTGCACTGCGGGGGTCCAGTCCCCGTGGAGGAGAGAGAGGACGCCATCAGCGGGCGGTGCCAGGGTCCTCACACGAGCATGCTTCGGAGATCGAGGGAGGAAGCGTCTTGGGAGTGACGGGTCGTGAATCCAGGGGGTGAGGAGCATCGGGGGTGCAGAGGGTGTGTGTAGGGGGGTTGTGGACCTTGGGGGCGGGGCTCTCCACGCCCCCGTGCGGTGTGCGGAGACACAGAGATGGCTGTGGGTTCCAAGTAGGCCAGGGCGCTCAGGGACTCTGGTGAGGGCAATTTACCACAGAAAGAGATGAGGAGACAACCCTCAAACAGTCTCCAGAGGAAAACAGGCCACTAACACAAAGGGCATGAGACAAAGCAACCGTAACTGGGGCAGATTGAGCCCCACAAGTACGGGGGCAGGAAAGACAATGGCCCCCAGGGCCTGAACTGGATTCTAGTATCTCTGGATGGGGACGCCCCGCCCACCTTATGTGGCAGGTTTCATCAGAGGCCTCCTCACCCCACCCGGATAGGTCCCGCGTCATGGGGAAGTCTCCGCACTCCGTAATGTCACCACATTCGTGGTGAAGGCCCGCAGTCGTGGGGAAGTCTCCGCACTCAGGGCAGAATCTCGGTAATGCCGCCACACTCGTGGTGAAGGCCACGCAGTCGTGGGGGAGTATCCGCACTAGTGGCACAGGCCCCGCAGTCGTGGGGGAGTCTCCACACTCAGGGCAGAATGTCCGCATTGTCACCACACTCAGGGCGGGATCTCCGTAATGTCACCACACTCATGGCGGAAGCCACGCAGTCGTGGGGGAGTCTCTGCACTCAGGGCAGAATCTCGGTAATGCCGCCACACTCGTGCTGGAGGTCCCGTAGTCGTGGGGGAGTATCCGCACTCATGGCACAGGCCCCGCAGTCGTGGGGGAGTCTCCACACTCAGGGCAGAATGTCCGCATTGTCACCACGCTCGTGGTGAAGGCCACGCAGTCGTGGGGGAGTCTCCACACTCAGGGCGGGATCTCCGTAATGTCACCACACTCATGGCGGAAGCCACACAGTCGTGCGGGAGTCTCCACACTCAGGGCAGAATCTCCGTACTGCCGCCACACTCGTGCTGGTGGTCCCGTAGTCGTGGGGAAGTATCCGCACTCGTGGCACAGGCCCCGCAGTCGTGGGGGAGACTCCACACTTGGGGCAGGATCTCCGTAATGTCACCACAGTCGTGGCAGAATCCACGCAGTCGTGCAGGAGTCTCCGCACTCGTGGCACAGGCCCCGCAGTAATGGGGGTGTCTCCACACTCGGGGCAGAATCTCCGTACTGCCGCCACACTCGTGCTGGTGGTCCCGTAGTCGTGGGGAAGTATCCGCACTCGTGGCACAGGCCCCGCAGTCGTGGGGGAGTCTCCGCACTCAGGGCAGGATGTCCGCATTGTCACCACACTCGTGGCTGAAGCCACGCAGCCGTGGGGGAGTCTCCGCACTTGGGGCTGAATCTCTGCAATTGGAATTCCCATTGCGGAGATTCCACCCTGAGTACGGCAACTTCCCTACAACTGCGGGGTCTAAGCCACGAGTACAGAGACTACGCATGACTGAGGGGCCTCCACCACAAGTGCGGAGACTCCCCCATGAATGTAGGCCTCCGCCACGAGGGCAGAGAATGGGGGTATGCTTCCGGAACAGAGGTGAACCAGTGCCTGCGTTTCCCATAGCACACACGCTAGAGGTTCTGTTGCTGCGTCGGACTGGCCACTCAACATGATTACAGGCACTTACTTCCTGGGATCTCCGGTACACCGGAGCTTCCCACTTCCTTTTTACATTCCTAAGGACTATTCCATTTAGCCTTTTATACTCTAACCAGACCAGCCGGGTCGGAATTATCACCGGCGGAGCAATTTCTCAAAGACATCCACGCTTTCCCATACAGCCCTGAAGAAGCCACGGGATACTTCCCATTGTGACGAAACACGTGTTGGCTGGTTGTGTCCATTCATGATAAAGATTAAATAATTGCATAAACTACTTGAGTGGACCTTATATGACAACTCTCCAGATGCAAGAGACTTTATTAACCATTGTTGTTACCCTGTAACGTGTGCCAGGGACTTTGTTTTTCTGGGGGTGTGGTTTGGCTTCGTTAGAACAAGAAGTTCCTGTCACATAAGGCAGAGAGTGATTGGTGCCTTGGGGTGAGTTGGACAACAATTTGTGCCTCCATTTGATTTCACCTGCCAGGATATTCGCGGTGGGCATGAGACTGGCAGCCATTCCAGGCCTCCTTCCCAGGATGTGCCACCCAGGGACGGCGACCACCTTCGGAAAGAAGACAGGCCAGCAAGGCAGGGCCCGTGAGTCCATCAACAAAGGGCTGTGACCAGACCCCATGGCACACTTCTATTACAGGCTTTTTTGGTGCACTGGAAGGCAATCATGCCGCAATGTGTCGCTGTCACCAGGGCCTGTGGGCAACACTGATGGAGGCAGGAGGTCTTTCGGATAAAGGCTTGTTTGCCTCTTAGTCTGGAGTCTGTGCTGGTAGCTGTTCGAGCTACAGAGGGAGGAGAGGGAGGCCATTTTGGAAAGGGGCTTTCCTTCGGGAAACAACCTTTACAACGCAACTTTTACAACGCACTACCATTACAACAAAACTTTTACAACACAACATCCATTACATCGCATGCCATTACAACACAACCATTACAACGCATGACACTACAACGCATACCACTACAACGCATGTCATTACAACGCATACCATTACAGCGCATAACATCACAACGCAGAGTACCCTTACACTATCCAACACTTACCCTACTGTTGCACCCCCCTGGAGTTAGAATAGTAATTTTTACCCCTACACTCTCCAATACTTACCATACATGCAATGTAATGTTATGCGTTGTAACGGTAGTATGCGTTGTAATGGAATGCGTTGTAAAGGTAGTTTTGAAAAATTCGGTGTAATGGCATGCGTTGTAATGGATTGCGTTGTAATGGATGTTGCGTTGTAAAAAATGCGTTGTAAAGGTATGCGTTGTAAAAGTATGCATTGTAACGTCATACATCCCTTTCCTTCTGCGTTCAGGTTATCTTATGGGGCACTCAGGGCGCATAGCGTGGCTGAGAACACGGCCTCGCGGGGGGCTCACAAGGCTTGCATGTGGCACAAACTTTAAAGAAGTGTGTGAGGGGAAATGTCAGCCCCCTTTGACTAGTTTCCAACTTGTACTCTCCACCCCCAGTACAACAATAGTGAAACTCATGAGATTTATTTGGTATTTTCCCTTCTTTAGTCCCTTGGGTTCATCATCGACCACAATCTGCCCCCTGAATGGCCTTATTGCCAGGCTAAGTAAATGTGCTTCCTGTTACCTACATCTACCCAAGAAACTGAAGCCTTCAATCCATCCATCAAACTTCAGATAGGTGCTGCAATCAGTGGGCCTCCTCCACAGCCCTCGTTGACCTCTTCACACCCTCCACTGCTCCACTAGGCGCTATACTGTTCTCCATGCAACCACTAGGCGGGTTGCAGGCACCAGAAAAGCACAGACATCACACCCATCCTCAGGCAGCTCGATTGGTTCCTCCATTAAGCAAGGTTAAAAATCAAATCTCATGGACGACCCACAAATCAATCTAGGGGGTTTACCCTCCTCCTTGAAGGTCACATTGCAACTCACAGGAGGAACATGAAACACAAGGGGCAAGAACAGACTGATCTCAAGACACCCAAAACCAAGAAAAGCAAAACTTCCAACCAGGCCTCCTTGAATGTATGACGTTACAACGCATACATTTACAACGCATGCCTTTACAACGCAGTTTTTACATCGCAACATCCTTTACAACGCATTCTTTTACATAGCATGCCATTACAACGCATTTTCAGAAACTACCTTTACAACGCATTCCATTACATCGCATTATACCTTTACAACGCATACCATTACATTGCAACATCCTTTACAACGCATTCTTTTACATAGCATGCCATTACATCGCATTTTCAGAAACTACCTTTACAACGCATTCCATTACATCGCATTATACCTTTAGAACGCATACCATTACAACGCATACCATTACATTGCATTTAAGGTAAGTGTTGGATAGCGTAGGGGTAATCAGTACTATTCTACCTCCAGTGAGTGCAACAGTAGGGTAAGTGTCGGATAGTGTAAGGGTACTTTGCGTTGTAATGACTTGCGATGTAATGCCTGCATTGTAGTGACATGCATTGGAATGACATGCGTTGTAGTGACATGCAATGTAATGGCTGCATTGTAATGACATGCGATGGAAAGGATGTTACGATGTAATGACTGCTACGTAAAGGTAGTGCGATGTAATGACTGCGTTGTAAAGATTGTTTCCCGGCCTCCTTACCCCTGGTCCCAAGGCGATGGAAATTCATTCCTCATTGCATGAGAGTCAAATCAGAGCCCCCGGCGTAAAGCACACTTCAAACTATAGTTCACTGACTAACAACCACCCACCATCGTGTGCTCCTCTATGTTTACACTCCTTTAATATGTTCTCATGGGGTCTCCAACCAGTAGCTCGTGAGCCTCTGTAGCTCTCCAGCTGCCTCTGAGTAGCTCACCTGTGTGCAGCCCAGTTTATTCAATTAGAAAGCTTTTGCTTGGTTGAATTAATATGCAAATAAAAAAATGGAGATTATACAACACTAATCAATGCATTTCATTGCACATAAGTGGCTCTCAGTACAAAAAAGGTTGGAGATCCCTGAATTGTCTATCCTAACTGGTTCCTGTTAAGCACCGGTATCTCTATATCAGATGCAGATGTGTTTTATAGAAGGCCTTGAGCTGCCCCAGGGCCAGGTCCACACTTTATAAATGCTACAAATAAAAAATAAAAAAAGTGTAATGTGATGAAACTACCTATAAGTATTATTCCCAAGAAAGCAGAGGGAAGTGCAGGGTTATTTCCAGTTTGGTCGATGAATGACGTTACTAGGGGTGAGCGCGTGCAGCTGTGTTTTCCAGCACTAGCCGGGCACTGATATTGGTGAGGGGACGTGACCAAGTGTGATGTAAAGGTGACTGATCTTCTGATGCCAGCTCACCCTGGGGATGTGGCTTGTTAGTCTCCCAGGTGGATGGGAAGGTGTTTGTGCATAAGGTGGTGCTGAGGTGCTGCTCTGTTTCTTGTGCTGTGTTTGAACACTTTAGGCCTTTCATGAACAGCACAGCTTTGGCCACAGGGCTGGGCTTGTGTGTCGCTTTGATTGCAGAGGAAGTGGAGAGGCAAGGGTCAGTTCCTGGTCTATCCTGGCATCACAAAAAACACAATTGCTGTTTTTGCATTTGCAACAATAAGTGGGAAGGGTATGCTCAGATGTGGGTCCCTTGCTCACTATGCCACTGGATTCAAGCTAGCCTGGCTGATGAGCAGTGAAACCCAGAAACCGGTCCCAGGAAGCTTGTTTTTGGTCCAGGGAGAACCTTGCCTGGCAGTTCGGGCTGGACTGTTCCCATGGGGCACAGGGTCAAGACTGATTTGCATATGGCTGGGTCCAAACTGGAATGGCTTGGTGAGCAAAAAACAATGGATCTAGGCCCAGATCTCTGTACTGGGGTGAATGTATGACATTGTTCTGCATTCTGTCCATCAATTGTTCATTTCGCTATCCTGGCAACAAGCTGGACTTAGTAGCCATGTTCACACGCTGGAGCAGCGGATGGCAGTGGTACACACAGTAATGTGTAGGTGGATGGATGAGCTGTGGATGGTGCAGCGGCTGCTACAGCACTTGGCCTTCGCACACGAGGTGATGGTGATGAAGTGAGGGTCTGGCAAGGTTGGTTCTGACACCACTGGATCTTTGTGTTGTGGGGTGTGCTGTGCTGGAGCATGGTGCACTAGGGAGGCTTGAAATGTTAGAGTTCTTCGTGGTGATTGTTTGTTTGACTGTGTGACTTTCTTCCTGGAGTCATTCAAGGGTTGTGTTTGCCCCTGATCACAAGAGTGTGCCGCACATGATACACAGACCGTCTACCAGGACCGTTGTCGAGCCGCCTGTTGAGGTCCTTGGGTCTTCCCTGTCTGAGCATGAATGTTGTGTTCTGAGCTCACCGTGTTCCTGGGCTGGGATAAAAGTCCATGGACCGGCACCAGAGGTCAGCGAGGGGCTCGTTGTAATCCACGTATGACCCATGGCACGAGCTGGGCCCTCAATGGTGGAGCGGTGACTTGACGTGTCGCTGGCCCCTGTGGTGTTGGGTTCACCCAAGGTGGCTTTGGGTGAATTCGTATTGGAGTGTGTTACAGGGTTTGGGACAAGATGTGTGAGCTGCTGAGAGGAAATGGCGTGCAGAGGTATCTAATGTTCTTTGTGGTAAGGAGTTCTACCCAAGAGTAGTAGTCCATCAGGCCTCGCTCTACTTGACACTTACCGTCTTGACAACATCTGGTTGGGCGGTGTGTTCCATCAGACGTTCGACCACCAGGGTGCAGGCCTCACCAGGGGGATCTGGTTTCTCAGATCTGAAGACACAAAGAGAGAAAGAAAAATTAAGAAACTTGGGGATGACAGCGGTAGAGCTTGAGGGTGACCCATGATGGTGGCTTCGACGGCCGGTCACCTTCGTCCAGAAGCGTGACTGGCTGCAGTAAGTCCTACACCTTGGGCCCCGCAGGGTCAACTGTGCATATTTTGGGGTGTACTGCCCTAGAAGAAGAGCCCTTGACTTTAAGACTTCTAGAGGGGTCTTCTAGCACCCTCGCGTCTCCATGCGCACGCGCATAGCACTGTATGTCCCACCAGCTTTAACTCCACTATACAGAAGACATGAGCATGATATAGGATCAAAGACATGGTTGAGGGCTTGCGTGAAGTGGGGAGAGCAAAGACTATGACCTCAGAATCACCTTAAAGGTTTCAGTCCCCTGTCTGTCTCCCAGACCCCCCGCCATCCTCAGCTGCTTGGGACAAGTCTCCCTGCACACCTGCACATGTCGAAGGTGACTCCACAGCCCAGACTAGGAACCAGGCACACAGGTGGTAACAGGACTTAGATAAAAAGCAAGTGTGGGACAACTATTCTGGGAGTGATGCACCCCAATGATGGGCCTTCGGGAACCCCCCAGTTTGCTAGAAGCGAGAGACGCACAGTACCATTCATCTGCCAATGGCGGCCTTTATATAAAGGGTAACTCCAGGGTAGGTAACACATGATTGAAGAGAGTTTCCGAAGGCAATGACCCTGCAGAGGCAGGGATACACTGCCCTCGCCGTGGCTGGACTGGTGTTCAGGTGATCATTGGAAGACTCTTTTAGAACAAAGAAGCAGCAAAGTGCACCCCCCCCCCCCCCGGTGCGCGTGATTTTACTCGAGTGGACTGTGCTTTATTACTAACTTTCTGTGCCCTGAGTACATTTTCTAGAGCAATGCACTTAGCAGTTTTGCATAGAGAACTTTCAGAAGAATTGTTACAAAGGCCGCCTCATCGCCGCCACCGATGACATCCGAGCCCTGATGGACAAGGGAGAAACAGCGGCCCTCATCCTCCTAGACCTCTCCGCGGCTTTCGACACGGTCTGCCACCGCACCCTAGTACAGCGTCTCAACAACGCCGGAATCCAGGGGAAGGCACTGGAATGGATCATCTCCTTCCTCGATGGAAGAACACAGAGAGTTCGCCTACCACCGTACAAGTCAGAGGCCTCCGAAGTCATCTGCGGCGTCCCCCAAGGGTCATCTCTGAGCCCCACCCTCTTCAACGTCTACATGAGCCCCCTCGCGGCCATCGTACGCAAACACAACCTCAGCATAATCTCCTACGCCGACGATACCCAGCTGATCCTCTCCCTGACCAACGACCCCGCCGCCGCCAGAGCCAACCTGCACGAAGGGATGAAAGAGGTAGCCGAGTGGATGACGACCAGCCGCCTGAAACTGAACTCGGACAAGACGGAGGTCCTCATCCTGGGCTCCTCGCCCTCCGCCTGGGACAACTCCTGGTGGCCCCCCGCCCTAGGCACCGCACCCAAACCGACAGACCACGCACGCAACCTGGGCTTCATCCTGGACGCCTCCCTCTCCATGACCAGGCAAGTCAACAACGTCTCCTCGGCGTGCTTCAACATCCTACGCATGCTACGGAAGATCTTCTGGTGGATCCCCACCGAGACCAGGAAGACCGTCACCCAGGCCCTCGTCACCAGCCGACTGGACTACGGCAACGCCCTCTACGCCGGTACCACCGCCAAGCTCCAGAAGAGACTCCAGCGGATCCAGAACGCCTCAGCCAGACTCATCCTCGACATCCCACGAACCAGCCACATCTCCGGACACCTGAGAGACCTTCACTGGCTCCCCGTCAACAAAAGAATCACCTTCCGCCTCCTCACCCACGCACACAAAGCCCTACACGACCAAGGCCCGAGCTACCTCAACAGCCGAGTCAACTTCTACGCTCCCAAACGCCACCTCCGATCAGCCAACCACGCCCTCGCCGCCGTCCCCCGCATCCGAAGAGCGACTACAGGAGGAAGGTCCTTCTCCTACCTGGCCGCCAAGACCTGGAACTCCCTCCCGACCGACCTGCGCCTGACCCAAGACCACCTCTCCTTCAGGAAGAAGCTGAAGACCTGGCTGTTCGAGCAGTAGCGGCACCCCCCCCCCCCCCAGCGCCTTGAGACCCTACGGGTAGGTAGCGCGCTTTATAAGTGGCAATGATTGATTGATTGATTGAAGGCGAAGTGGAGGTACAATATATGTTTTGTGGTACCCTTTCGAGCAAAGAGCCATGACGATTGGACAGAAGCGTGGTGATGTAGGGGTTAAAGGGTTCAGGTCGACTGAGAGAGTGACATCCATTTCCCGTTTGCATCTCATAGCGCCAAGAAATAAAATGAGAAGGCCTCTCCATGCCCTGCGCTGGCAGGACATTGAAACTGCCGCCAGCTAGCTTGTCACCTTTGTTGCTGGAAACGATCAGATACAACACAATCTGAAACTTACGCAAACGCAAGACTCTCAACTCTATCTAATAATCCCCAAAGATGACCTGCTCTCATCAATGATCCCATTCCAGTAGACTGGTCAGGCCACTTACTCATTCCAACCCTCTCACTCGGTGACCAAAGGCCAACCAAAACGAGTGACTTCCTGGTCTCGTGACATCAAGAAGACATCGACATCAACGCACTCAGGAAATTTGCAATGAAGTTATTAACCCACAATTACTCTCGCCTCAGATGTCAATGTCTCAACTGCCCACTGTTTCGACAGCCTGTGTGTTTTGCTTGACGATGCAACCACAATCCAACGTAACATAAAAGACCAATACCATATGCTCCATGGTTTAATACGTCCTTAACCCTGGGCGTAGTTCGCGTAGTCACGCTACGCGTAGCTACGCGAAGTGCACTTTGCACTACGTGTGCTACGCGTAGCTACGCAAACTGCGTAGTGCGGTAGAGAAATGCTGTTTGCAACGATTGCACAGTGCCGGATGCTTGTCTGCACTGTACAATCATTGCGAACGGCATCATGCACAGTGAAAGCGGTCGTTTTTTGCCGCTCTAGTAGATTTGTACTCGAGCAGCAGCTTTCTCAACGCAGATTAATAGTTTCTCATTGCGAGCGGTCGCAAGCATACGCGACCAAGGGCAATAAGAAACCTGACCTCCCCGCGTTGAGAATCTCGCCGAGAGGTTTATTTTCCACGCTCGCGATCGGCAACTTGATGTTGCCGATCGCAAACGAGGAAACAGTATCGCCAGAATCTTGATTTTGTTCTCTCGCGGTTGCCAACTTGACATTGAGGACCGCGAGCGAGCAAAAAATGCCAACTACGCTATGCGTTTTTGCACTGTGCTACGTGCGATTCGCATAGCGCGTAGTTGCGCAAACTCCGCACACTCCGCGAGCGTAGCGTAGTTTTCCACCCAGCCCTATACAAGGAAAGAAAAACCTTGAGTTCTCCATACAAGAAACAGAGACAGATACCTACGCCCACTAATCTGTCGTACCTCCTTAAGATCACTACACCAAAGGCATATATTTCGTGAGAAATCAAATAACCTTAAATCCGTTGACTCAGCCAAGAATCAACCTAAACAACTCTTTGATCTGATCACAACCACCAACGCCCTTCTTTGCACAATTCCACCCAAGTTGACAACCCCTCCAAGAAAGCAGAAGAGTTTGTAAATTTTTTTGATTCCAAAGTTAAATAGCTCTTATGCCAGGATTAACGTCCTACCCTCCCCTTACCCCTTGGTTTGCAAAGCCAGAAACACCTTGATACCTTTGACATAAACGTGGAGAACATCTTACTTAAAAACATCATAAAAACCAAACCCTCAAATCACTTTGAGGACCCTTTCTAAGTGATACACACATGCTCCCTTAATGGACTAAACTGGCAAATCTCTCTCTCAGCCAAGGAACATTTCCTGACTCCCTCAAGATTGTCAAGTCACCCCAATCGAAAAAACGAAACCTCAGCAGACGCAAATTACCGTAACAACTTTCGCCCTATCTCCAACCTGACTTTTCTTGCAAAAATCATCAAAAGATGTGCAGTGGAGTAATTCACCCAACACATGAAAGACAACAACCTTCCGGACGGATTCCAATCCTTCCTCATAGGTGGGTCACAGATGATCAAAATTGATGACTGTCTTTCTACACCGAAGGCTGTCGACCAAGGAGCCCCACAGGTTTTTATCCTTGCTCCTTCCCTGTTCAACCTCTATATCGAGGCTCTAGGAGTCCTTCTCTGACAGGCTAGGATTCTCTAGCATCAATATGCAGACAACACCCAACTCTACTAAAAGGTCTCATCTTCTGACAGCATCTCTCATCTTGCACCACCTTAAACTCCATTCAAGACGGGATGACTTCTCACAACCTAAAACTGAACCCATCCAAAACCAAACTCTTCCTTATTTCCTTTTCTAATTCCCCACCGCTGGAACAATCCTGGATGGATACACTCAACATCCTTTACAGGAAGGAAACCTAACATCATTAACAGAGCCAGATCCCTGTGAGTCACTCTGGATACAAGGCTCAATCTTCAAACCCAAATCAGCACCATGGCCCGGAGTGCACGATATCAACGACGTCTTCTTTGGGGAATCCGCCGCTACATTCCTGAGCAAGACATGAAGGGCTAGATGTAGGTAAATCATTTTTACCGATTCTAAAATACCGAACTTTACTGATTCGGTATTTTAGAATCGGTAAATCTGATGTAGGTACATTTTCGGTATTTTTTACCGAATCGGTAAGATTCGGTAATTACCGAATCGGTATTTACCAATTCGGTAATTGCCATTCATTCCTATGGGCCTTAAGGCCCATAGGAATGAATGTCAATTACCGAATCGGTAAATACCGATTCGATAATTACCGAAAAATTCAAGGGTGGCAGGGTGTCACTTTGACACCCTGTTGCACCCCGGATTAGTGCTTGTGTGCCATGTGGCACACATACATGCCCTAAGGGTGTAGGGCACAGGTACCATGGTCGGATCACTCTGCAATTCACTTCACCATATCCCTCATCACCCCTATGAAACCTCTTAATACAAAAAACGCCCCGAACCAGGTCAGAAAATGGAAGAACATCAAAGGGGACAAGCTGGAAAATACGCTAGCAAACTCCCTGACCCCGCTCCCTGACAATGTAGAGGAAGCGGCCATGTGCTATACAGCCTGGCTGGACCATGCCTGCTCGCTTTTGGCCCCCCCTAAAATTACCTATTCCACCCGGGCTTCTCCAGCAGCTCCCTGGTTTACAGAACAAATCAGGGAACACAAAACACGGTGTAAAAAATTGGAGAGAATCTGGCGAACGAACTACAGCGAGGCAGACAAACAAACTCTTAATTTGGAACAAAGAAGCTACAGAGAAAGAATTTTGCAAGCAAAAAAGGCTTTCCTAACTAAACAGATAAGGGAAGCCAGCAACACCTCCAAAAAATTATTTCAAACGGTTTCACTTCTAGCCAATCCTAAAGCCACAGAAATTCCCCCCAGTCTTCCGCTCTGTGAAAACCTGGCTAGCTTCTTTCGAGAAAAGGTAGAAAACATCTTCTTTTCACTAGACAGTCGAGTCATGACACCCCCCTCGAGGGAGGGCCTGGAGACCCTAGGCCCTTCAGCCAGACTTCAACAATTCCAGCCCATCACTGAAAAGGAAGTGGTTACGCGCCTTTTAAAAATAAAATCAGGCTCGCCTCATGACCCCTGTCCCACTGGCATAGCCAAACTAGCCCCAGATGCCATTGCAAGTGGACTTACTCCACTTTTCAATCAGATGCTGGAGAAAGGAGAATATCCCTCCATATGGAAGCGAGCATCCATCCTGCCATTACTAAAAAAACCCAACCAAGACATCACCAATTTGAATAATTATCGGCCGATAGCACGACTTCCTCTCCCCGCAAAAATTATCGAAGGCAGCCTTAACTCACAACTTAGCGCCTTTTTAAACGCAGGGGATTACCTTGACCCTTCACAACACGGGTTTCGGGCAGAGCACAGCACGGAATCCGCCCTGATTAAATCAGTGGAGGACATCAGGCAGGTGATGGACGCAGGAGGCAGAGCGGCCCTGATCCTGCTGGATCTCTCCGCGGCCTTTGATACAGTCCACCACAAACTGTTGGTGGACCGGCTGAGGGCCTGTGGAATCCAGGGAAAGGCACTCAACATCTTACAGGCCTTCCTGGCCGACAGAACCCAGGTAGTGGCCCTAGGAGACTACGAATCCCACCCGTTTGTGCTGCCTTGTGGAGTCCCTCAGGGGTCTTCGCTCAGCCCTACCCTTTTTAATGTCTATGTTGCATCCCTAGCCCCGGTGATACGTTCATTTGGCTTTCATCTCACAGCATATGCAGACGACACTCAGATAGTGGTGTCACTCTTACCAGGAAATGTTGAAGATACAGCAGACAGATTTAAAAACTGCATGCGTGAGGTGGACTGCTGGATGGCACAAAACTGCCTAAAACTTAATTCCACGAAAACAGAAGTACTGCTCTTCGGAGCCACGGATAACTTCTGGTCCCCGAGCTGGTGGCCAGATGAAATGGGTCCTCTCCCCTCCCCGGTGGACAAAGTAAAAAACCTGGGCATTCTAGTGGACAATTCCTTGTCCTTTAAACCCCAGGTTAATGCACTCTCCTCCTCCTTGCATTATGTTCTTAAAACCATCAGAAAAATTCTTCCCTATGTGGAGAGGGAACATAGGAAAACCATTGTTACAGGTCTAGCTCTCTCCCGCTTAGACTATCGTAACAGCCTGATGCTAAACGCCCAGCAGAGCGTCCTTAATAAACTACAACTACTACAGAACGCAGCTGCCCGCCTGATCACTGACACCCCCAAATTCGCATCTATCAGTCAGGACTTGGTGACTCTACACTGGCTACCTGTCCGCAAGCGAATTGTTTTTAAGGCACTATGCATGGGTTTTAAAGCCCTACATGAAATGGGCCCCAGATATATGAAACTGCTCTTTCGATGGCATATACCGGCAAGAACACTGAGATCAGGGGAACAGGCCCTGGTCACGGTCCCCAGAACTAAAAGAGCTCGCTGGGGAGGCAGAAGTTTCTCCCTTGGGGCTGCCGAGGCCTGGAATAAACTTCCGCTCAGGCTTAGACAATCCCAGGACCTGATGGTGTTCAGGAGAGAGCTCAAAACCTGGCTCTTTACCCACTAAGCCCATCTACTCATTCCAGCACCAGCAGTCAGCGCCAGGACACCTCCGGGTAACAGAGCGCTCTATAAATGTGAAAATAAATAAATGTAAATGCACATATATGCATTTACATAGGAATTCGTTATTTACCACCAACTAATAGTTGGTGGTAAATAACGAATCCTTAAAAGCCCTGTAGCACTGTTTAAAGTGCTACCTACATGTCAAAATACAGATTCTGTAATTTTACCGAATCGGTAATTTTACCAAATCGGTAAATTTTCCCGAATCGGTAAATTTACCGATTCGGTAAAATTACCGAATCTGTATTTTGACATCCACTACATCTCAGTATCCAAACACCGTTCGGTAACGGCCGAAAATCGGTATTTTCGGCCGTTACCGACAGGTATTTGGATACCTACATCTGGCCCGAAATCTCTTGTTCAATCACTGGCTCTCCCAAGAATTGAATACTCTCTTTTGATAGGTCTCCCCAAGACTTTGTAACTTTGTTTTTCTTGTACTTGAACCTATGTTATTTTAAAGCGCTCTAACGGTAAACAACGTTTACCACAAAACTTTTTCCCCGCAGGGAATTATAACGCGGTCGTTATAACGACCGCGTTATAATTTCGCATACCATTACTCCGCAAGTCGGAACAACGACTTGCGGAGGGGGGAAACGGTGTTGGATTTAAAATCTTCCCTAATGTCCGCACAGACTGGAGTTGGAATAGTAAAATTAGACTATTCCAACATCCAGCGCCGCCCCTCCGCAAGTCATTGTTACGACTTGCGGGGTAATGATATGCGGAATTACAACGCGGTCATTGTAACGACCGCGTTGTAATTGACTGCGGGATTACGAGGCATATTCCGCTCTAACACCTTAGGGTAATGTTCACGCTATATAAAAATGCTTAAATCAATAAATAAACAATGACATCACCCAAAGGGACCTCACCCCTGGTGTACATGTGCATCGTTAAAACCTCACACCTCCTGTACCTATGCATTACTGAGTGTCTGCATAGTGCAAGTGCCCCTAGAGTGAGTACATTGTCTACGCAGGATGCGTGTCCCTAGAGCGGGCAGCCGCAGGGGTGAGTACATTGTCTACGCAGGATGCGTGTCCCTAGAGCGGGCAGCCGCAGGGGTGAGTACATTGTCTACGCAGGATGCGTGGCCCTACAGCGAGGACCCGCAGGAGTGAGTACAGTGTCTACGCAGGATGCGAGTCCCTACAGCGAGGACCCGCAGGAGTGAGTACAGTGTCTACGCAGGATGCGTGTCCCTACAGCGAGGACCCGCAGGAGTGAGTACAGTGTCTACGCAGGATGCGTGTCCCTACAGCGAGGACCCGCAGGAGTGAGTACAGTGTCTACGCAGGATGCGTGGCCCTACAGCGAGGACCCGCAGGAGTGAGTACATTGTCTACGCAGGAGGCGTGTCCCAAGAGCGAGTACCTGCAGGAGTGAGTACAGTGTCTGCGCAGGAGGCGTGTCCCAAGAGCGAGTACCCGCAGGAGTGAGTACAGTGTCTGCACAGGAGGCGTGTCCCTACACTGAGGACCCACAGGGGTGAGTTCAGTGTCTACGCAGGATGCGTGTCCCTAAACTGAGGACCCGCAGGGGTGAGTTCAGTGTCTACGCAGGATGCGTGTCCCTAGAGCGAGTACCCGCAGGAGTGAGTACAGTGTCTGCGCAGGAGGCGTGTCCCAAGAGCGAGTACCCGCAGGAGTGAGTACAGTGTCTGCGCAGGAGGCGTGTCCCTACACTGAGGACCCACAGGGGTGAGTACAGTGTCTGCGCAGGATGCGTGTCCCTACACTGAGGACCCGCAGGGGTGAGTTCAGTGTCTACGCAGGATGCGTGTCCCTAGAGCGAGGACCCGCAGGAGTGAGTACAGTGTCTGCGCAGGAGGCGTGTCCCTACACTGAGGACCCACAGGGGTGAGTACAGTGTCTGCGCAGGAGGCGTGTCCCTACACTGAGGACCCACAGGGGTGAGTACAGTGTCTGCGCAGGAGGCGTGTCCCTACACTGAGGACCCACAGGGGTGAGTTCAGTGTCTACGCAGGATGCGTGTCCCTACACTGAGGACCCGCAGGGGTGAGTTCAGTGTCTACGCAGGATGCATGTCCCTAGAGCGAGGACCCGCAGGAGTGAGTACAGTGTCTACGCAGGATGCGTGTCCCTACAGCGAGGACCCGCAGGAGTGAGTACAGTGTCTACGCAGGATGCGTGTCCCTACAGCGAGGACCCGCAGGAGTGAGTACAGTGTCTACGCAGGATGCGTGGCCCTACAGCGAGGACCCGCAGGAGTGAGTACATTGTCTACGCAGGAGGCGTGTCCCAAGAGCGAGTACCCGCAGGAGTGAGTACAGTGTCTGCGCAGAAGGCGTGTCCCAAGAGCGAGTACCCGCAGGAGTGAGTACAGTGTCTGCGCAGGAGGCGTGTCCCTACACTGAGGACCCACAGGGGTGAGTACAGTGTCTGCGCAGGATGCGTGTCCCTACACTGAGGACCCGCAGGGGTGAGTTCAGTGTCTACGCAGGATGCGTGTCCCTAGAGCGAGGACCCGCAGGAGTGAGTACAGTGTCTGCGCAGGAGGCGTGTCCCTACACTGAGGACCCACAGGGGTGAGTACAGTGTCTGCGCAGGAGGCGTGTCCCTACACTGAGGACCCACAGGGGTGAGTACAGTGTCTGCGCAGGAGGCGTGTCCCTAAACTGAGGACCCACAGGGGTGAGTTCAGTGTCTACGCAGGATGCGTGTCCCTACACTGAGGACCCGCAGGGGTGAGTTCAGTGTCTACGCAGGATGCGTGTCCCTAGAGCGAGGACCCGCAGGAGTGAGTACAGTGTCTGCGCAGGAGGCGTGTCCCTACACTGAGGACCCACAGGGGTGAGTTCAGTGTCTACGCAGGATGCGTGTCCCTACACTGAGGACCCGCAGGGGTGAGTTCAGTGTCTACGCAGGATGCGTGTCCCTAGAGCGAGGACCCGCAGGAGTGAGTACAGTGTCTGCGCAGGAGGCGTGTCCCTACACTGAGGACCCACAGGGGTGAGTTCAGTGTCTATGCAGGATGCGTGTCCCTACACTGAGGACCCGCAGGGGTGAGTTCAGTGTCTACGCAGGATGCGTGTCCCAAGAGCGAGGACCCGCAGGAGTGAGTTCAGTGTCTGCGCAGGAGGCGTGTCCCTACACTGAGTACCCGCAGGAGTGAGTACAGTGTCTGCACAGGAGGCGTGTCCCTACACTGAGGACCCACAGGGGTGAGTTCAGTGTCTACGCAGGATGCGTGTCCCTACACTGAGGACCCGCAGGGGTGAGTTCAGTGTCTACGCAGGATGCGTGTCCCTAGAGCGAGGACCCGCAGGAGTGAGTACAGTGTCTGCGCAGGAGGCGTGTCCCTACACTGAGGACCCACAGGGGTGAGTACAGTGTCTATGCAGGAGGCGTGTCCCTACACTGAGGACCCACAGGGGTGAGTACAGTGTCTGCGCAGGATGCGTGTCCCTAGAGCGAGGACCCGCAGGAGTGAGTACAGTGTCTGCGCAGGAGGCGTGTCCCTACACTGAGGACCCACAGGGGTGAGTACAGTGTCTGCACAGGAGGCGTGTCCCTACACTGAGGACCCACAGGGGTGAGTTCAGTGTCTACGCAGGATGCGTGTCCCTACACTGAGGACCCGCAGGGGTGAGTTCAGTGTCTACGCAGGATGCGTGTCCCTACACTGAGGACCCACAGGGGTGAGTTCAGTGTCTATGCAGTGTGCATGCACCTAGAGTGGGGACCCGCAGGAGTGTGCACAATGAGTGAGTCGTGCACGCGTCCTGCATGAGGCCGTGTCACAGCGGCCCCTGCAGGACGTCGCTAACCCTGCCTGCCCCTCCCTGCCCCCCCCCCACCCCCTCATATTCCGAGCAGATTCCAGCCTCCTCTCCGCCTCTATGCACAGCGGCCCCTGCGGATCTCAGACAGGTGATGAACGCGATGAAATATGACAGATTTTTAGGATTCAGGCATCTGGAATTATGCATACTGACGTGTGAAACTGACGAGAAATTCAATCATTTTCGAGTTCATTAACAGAGTTGTGAAGGAATATCGGGCCGGTTTCACCTCCAAGCACCTTTCATCTCCGTTCCCGCGCTCGTTAAAAAGTCTAATTATCCTGCGAGCGCTATCTGATCCCGGCGCTCCCGCCCGGAAGCCGCCCTGTCTGATCTTGTGATCAGCGCTCGTTGGCGTCTCTGTGAGATGTTTGTCTGTGGCACCCTCCGCTTAAAGGGGCCGCTCCCTCGGATTGTGACTTTATTCCGCGTTAAATCTGTCAAGCTAAAAAAGTGAGGGCCTTATTTATGAGCCCTTTACGCCGTCGTTGCGTCACTTTTTATGACATGGCAGCGTAAAATATGCACTGCACTGCGGCATATTTACAAAGTGGCAGATCTAGGCAGATGCGTCACTTTGTAAACCCCAGCGCTACATTTTACCGCATCCAGTATAATCTATGCAGGGTGGGCGTTCCCCTGCAAAAAAGGCTGGCAGTAGTGGCGCAGTGACATCTACGGAGTAGGGAGTGACGCAGGCCCTTTCACATCGGGCGTGCCCCCATGTGAAATGACACATTGCTGGAGTCGCGTCTGTTTCCAGACACACTCCAACAATGCACCACTTTTGCGTCTACAGATGGCAAACATCCATAACAACACATTCATTACATCACAACTGCCTTTACATCGCATGCCATTACTACGCATGTCACTACAACGCTTGCCATTACAACGCATACCATTACAACGCATGCCATTACTACGCATGTCACTACAACGCTTGCCATTACAACGCATACCATTACAACGCATGCCATTACTACGCATGTCACTACAACGCTTGCCATTACAACGCATACCATTACAACGCATGCCATTACAACACATTATAAAGTAATAGAGATTTTTTAGTTTTAGGGAGGGTATGGGTTTTGGCGTAGATGGGAATAGTAATTTTTACCCCTACAGTATCCAACACTTTCCCTACTGTTGCACTTTCTGGAGTGGGAATAGTAATTTTTACCCATACGCTATCCAACACTTTCCCTACTGTTGCACTCACTAGAGTGGGAATAGTAATTTTTACCCCTACGCTATCCAACACTTTCCCTACTGTTGCACTTTCTGGAGTGGGAATAGTAATTTTTACCCCTACGCTATCCAACACTTTCCCTACTGTTGCACTTTCTGGAGTGGGAATAGTAATTTTTACCCCTACGCTATCCAACGCTTTCCCTATTGTTGCACTCTTTGGAGTGGGAATAGTAATTTTTACCCCTACGCTATCCAACACTTTCCCTACTGTTGCACTCACTAGAGTGGGAATAGTAATTTTTACGCCTACGCTATCCAACGCTTTCCCTATTGTTGCACTCTTTGGAGTGGGAATAGTAATTTTTACCCCTACGCTATCCAACACTTTCCCTACTGTTGCACTCACTAGAGTGGGAATAGTAATTTTAACCCCTACGCTATCCAACACTTTCCCTACTGTTCCACTCACTAGAGTGGGAATAGTAATTTTTACCCATACGCTATCCAACGCTTTCCCTACTGTTGCACTCTTTGGAGTGGGAATAGTTATTTTTACCCCTACAGTATCCAACACTTTCCCTACTGTTGCACTCACTAGAGTGGGAATAGTAATTTTTACCCATACGCTATCCAACGCTTTCCCTACTGTTGCACTCTTTGGAGTGGGAATAGTTATTTTTACCCCTACAGTATCCAACACTTACCCTACTGTTGCACTTTCTGGAGTGGGAATAGTAATGTTTACCCCTACACTATCCAACACTTACCCTACTGTTGCACTCACTGGAATAGGAATACTAATTTTTACCCCTATACTATCCAACACTTACCCTACTGTAGCCCTAAAAGTATTATGCATTGTAATGGAATGCGTTATAATGGTAGTTTTTAAAAATGCTTTGTAATGGCATGCACTGTAAAATCATGCGATATAATAGTAGTTGCGATGTAAAAACATGTTGTAAAAGCATGCGTTGTAATTGTTTGCGTTGTAACGTCATACATTCCTAAAGATACATGAGGAATACTGACGTATCTAAATCCTTGTGACATAGAGCGCCGTACAGTACATACGGTGATGGATTAAACCCAGTTCTTTTGACTGGGTTTGAGTGTTTGATTGGTTCAGATGCTCCGTCCATCAACACCCTCTTTTGTACCGCTTTGTTCGCCATAAGTTGGCAGGGTATGCTCAGACGTGAGTCCCTTGCTCACTTTGCCACTGGATTCAAGCAAGCCGGGCTGAAGACGGCTGGAATGCCAGAAACCGGTCCCAGGATGCTTGTTTCTGGTCCAGGGAAGACATGGCTTGGCAGTTCGGGCTGGACTGTTCCCATGAGGCACAGGGTCAGACTGATTTGCATATGGCCATCCCTGAACTGGGGTGGGGGAGTGGGCTAAAGAACGGTGATGGATTAAACCCAGATCTTTTGACTGGGTGTGAGTGCTTGATTGGTTCAGATGCTTCGTCCATCACCACCCCCTTTTGTACCGTACAGTAAATACGGCGCATCCATGGTGTCGCAAGGAGCACGCACTGAAAGCGTTGCATCGCTGTTGTCACGCAGTGACGCAACACTTTTCATAAATGAGGCCCTGAGTTTTTCCAAGTGAGAACTGACATCTCCAGGCCTGCGCCGCGGCTCTGGGGGGAAATCCTTGTGCAAGGATGGCGAGGATGGGGTGGAGGTGGTGAGGGCACGGCAGGGACAAGATAATCACAATGTGCCTTTTTGCATCATATTGCAGCAAAGTGTGCGCTCCTATACTTTTAACTTCTACTAAGATGCCCCGTCCTATGACAAGACCTCTGTGTTTGAATGTAAAGAGATGGGAATCTCCTGACGCGTTCACTGCAAACTTTCGGAATTGCTCCGAGTTTATGACAGAAGAGGTCCCAAGCTGTCACTCATCTGGCGTGAGGTTCTCATCCAGATATGCTTTGCATTCTGGGACTTGGAGTCCTGCAGTCAGATCTGACAAATGAAACCTCAGGTACCAAAATGCGAAGCATCGTCAGGATTATATTCCCCACGCATCTCTTCTATGGTTCATATTAATTCATGAATGGATCACATAATACTATTTCAAGAATCTCCTAAATAGGTCGCACGATTTCTTTAATGGATAGTATAGTTTTCCAAATTGATTGTGGGATCCATGGGTCTCCTAGACAGACACATGATTTAATCGGTGGATTATTTAACCCCCTGAATGGATCACAGCGTCACAGGGATCAGCTGGTCTACTGTAAATTTCGCAAGATTTCCTGAGTGGATCTTGGAATGTTGTGTATGCAGTGGTGGCTCGCAGTGGGAATGCTGCGGGGCGATGGAGCGGGCCGTGGAGGGGCAGGGTAGGGGGTAGTGGAGTCGTACAAATGACGTCCACGAGTAAAGTAAGTAAATAAATAAATAAAACTATTTAGAATTGCGCTCGCTGCATCGCCGACTTGGCGATGCAGCGAGCGCAAGGTAAACAGTTTTATTGATTTATTTACTTACTTTACTCGTGGACATCATATGTCCGACTCCACTACCCCCCATCCGGACCCTCCCCCGCCCTGCCCCACCGCCCCAAAGCACTCCCACTGCGTGTCGCCACTGTGTGTATGTACCACAGCAAATTCTAGAATGAACCACAGACCTCCTGAGCGGATCACAGAATGGGAGATAGAAAGTCTTAAACTGAACAGAGCTCAAGTTCTCTAGAAGTGTTTTTTTCTGGTTTTCACCGCTTTTCATAGTTTTTTTCTGTTTTCCATAGTTGTTGTGTAAAATCAATGCAGTAAGTTTCAGGTGATATTTTTGGTAGACAATCGAAGAAGCGGGAGCCTTGGGTTTTGTGGGATGAAGACATACATGTCATTTCTCCTCCCTGGAGAGTCGTCTGCTGATGCCTGCAGCGTTCATCCCCGGCAGTCCATCGACTACCAGTGCTATGGGGTCTGAGGTTTCCTTTGGTGTGTCTATGCGCTCTTGCCATCCTCTAAAGTAAGTCCAAAAACCCCTTAAGCAATAACATGCCCATGCTCCGTGTTGTTAGGAGTGTGTGGGGTGGATTTCTGTTTGCACGGGGGCAGTGTGAGGCGCACTGGGGGTGTCAGAACCTGCTGCGGGAGGAGGTGACAGATCTTTGGGGGGCACGGGCACCCCTCATGTAATGCTTGAGTCAACACCCCGTCATATCTGCTCACCTCAGACTCAGACGTGGGTCCCTTGCTCACTGTGCCACTGGATTGAAGCTAGCCTGGCTGATGAAGAGTGACATAACCCGAAACCAGTCCCAGGATGCTTGTTTCCAGTCCAGGGAGGACCTTGCTTTGCAGTTTGGTCTGGACTGTTCCCATGAGGCACAGGGTCAAGACTGATTTGCATATGGCTGGGTCCACACTGTCGTGGCTTAGTGGGCAAAAGAACGATGGGTTTAACCCAGATCTCTTGACTGGGGGTGAATGTTTGAATTATCAGCATTCCGTCCATCATTGGTTGCATTTACACACCTGAGACGCACAGCATCCTATGCAGTGCCGCAGTCAGGCACCCCATAATATTCTACCTGCAGTGGAGCTCACACTTGTAAAGATGCACCGTAGATTGACTGTGGGAAGAAAATGTTGGTTGAAAGAAATTAGGTTATTAGTTGAGGGGACTAAGTACCTCCTCAAGTGATAACCACATTCCTTGTCAGGGCGAACCCTTAAAATCAATAAATTAACCAGAGCTCAACCCCTGGTAGCTATGTGGCAGAACAGACAAGCTTGTCATAGAGGCAATGTGTAAAATCAATAATAAACTGTACTAAAGCCAAAATTCAAAACAATAACAACCCCAAAATGAATTAGAAAAATACAGTCAAATGTATTACACGAAATCACATAAATCCAATAAGAGGAACCAGAGATATGATTTTTTAGAGTTTTAAGTAGAAATAGTGACAAGAAGCAGAAAGTGCCAATGATAGTCAATGGTCGCGGTAGAACAGGACCTAGGCGCAATTTGATGCTAAGTTCGTTGGAGCACGGGTCGGATACACTAACCAGGTTCGTCCTGGTCAAAGGTTTCACCTTCTGACTTGTGTCCTTTAAGTCCCCACCCACTACAGGAGTACGTTTCTAACGTCCACAAGACTGTTTAGTAGGGGTAAGGTGCGCAGAGTTCTATAGCCAGCAAAAATAGGGTTCAGAAAAAGGCAAAATAATTTGGGGGGACCCTGCAGAAAGGACACATTTCCAACACTGATGAATTCTGGAATACACTTTAGTTAAAGCTGTAGCTTGAATGACAGGACACGATGGATGGATGGATGGATGGATGGATGGATGGATGGATGGATGGGTGGATGGGTGGATGGATGGGTGGATGGATGGATGGATGGATGGATGGATGGATGGATGGATGGATGGATGGATGGGTGGGTGGGTGGACGGACGGATGGATGGAAGGATGGATGGATGGATGATATGATTGATGTATGGATGGATGGAAGGATGGATGGAAGGAAGGATGGAAGGAAGGATGGAAGGATATATGGATGGATGGATGGGTGGAAGGAAGGAAGAATGGAATGATGGATGGATGAATGGATGGATGGATGGATGGAAGGAAGAATGGAATGAAGGATGGATGAATGGATGGATGGATGGATGGATGGATGGATGGATGGATGGATGGATGGATGGATGGATGGATGGATGGACGGATGGATGGACAGGTGGATGGATGGATGGATGGATGGGCAGATGGATGGATGGATGGAAGGAAGGAAGGAAGGAAGGAAGGAAGGAAGGAAGGAAGGAAGGAAGGAAGGAAGGAAGGAAGGAAGGAAGGAAGGAAGGAAGGAAGGAAGGAAGGATGGATGGATGGATGGATGGATGGGATGGATTGATGGATGGATGGATGGATGGCAGGCAGGCAGGAAGGAAGGAAGGAAGGATGGATGGATGGATGGAATGGACAGACGGATGGATGGATGGAGGGACAGATGGATGGATGGATGGATGGAGGGACAGATGGATGGGTGAATGGACGGATGATTGGATGGAGGGACAGATGGAAGGAAGGAAGGAAGAATGGAAGGATGGATGGATGGATGGGATGGATGGATGGATGGATGGGATGGATGGATGGATGGATGGATGGATGGCAGGAAGGAAGGAAGGATGGATGGATGAATGGAATGGACAGACGGATGGACGGATGGATGGATGGAGGGACAGATGGATGGATGGATGGATGGATGGAGGGACAGATGGATGGATGGATGGATGGATGGAGGGACAGATGGATGGATGGATGGATGGATGGAGGGACAGATGGATGGATGGATGGAGGGACAGATGGATGGAGGGACAGATGGATGGGTGGATGGACGGATGATTGGATGGAGGGACAGATGGATGGATGGATGGAATGCTGAGTGATGCAGCACCTGGAAACTCAAAGGCCCGTCTTTGCTCAAGCCCCGCTCACCCACAGCCAGTGGGAGGTCCGAGGGCGCCGGTGCTCCCATGCGACAGTGAGAGACCCCCGACGGTGGGTGCTGCACACTTGCCCTGGAGCCCTCCCAGCACCAGGATCAGACAAAACAATGACAATGTCTTTACCGCTATGTGAGGGGACCCGCCCCCTCCCGCATGGCGGTGCCAGCAGGCCCTCGCCGCTGTGCGGTGGTGACGTCACTTCCTCTTCTAGTCAGAATGTCATAACATGAAAGTGTAGAAGGTGAGCCTGCCTGAGAGAGCCTCTGATGTCTTCCATCGCTTGTTATCAAAGCGCAGCCAGCTCACCCAGCACCTTCAAAGGAGCCATCAGAGGAGCTACAGAGAGAACCATCACAGGGGGGGGTGCGAGGGGGGAGGAATGAAGACAGAAGACAGACTTAGGAGAGGAGCAGAGAGGGGGGGAGTAGTGTAGAGGCAGGGAAAGGAAGAAAATAAAAAAGGCGTTTGTGAAAAGAAGAGGAGAGGAATGGGTAGACAGAAGAGCTAGAAAAGGGAGAAACGAGGAGGCGGGCAAGAAAAGGGGAGAAGAGGAAAAAAATAAAGGAATAATATACATGGAAAGTGGGAGAGAGGAGAGGGGAGGGGTGGGGAGGGGAGAAGAGGAGAGGGGGAGGGAGGAGAGAGGAGAGGAGAGTGGAGGGGAAGAGGGATGGGAAGGGAAAGAAGGGGAAGGGAGAATAGAGGAGAAGAGGGGAGGAGAGGGAAGGGGAGGTGTGTGTGGAGGGTGTAAGGAGAGTAAGATGATGGAAGACGAGGAGAGGGTGAGACAGCAGGCGAGGTGGGGGCGAGGTATAAAAGATTAATTTCTGGTTCCCTCTTAGTCACTCTTTTCCTAGCTTCTTTTACCTCCTTCCTCCTTCCTTCTCACTTTATTTCCTTTTTCTCTTGCTTTGGGCAAAGTCAGATGATGGACAGTAAGTCACAGTCCTCAATTAGGAGGGCTGGTGCGACCCTGGGGTGGCGGGGGAGGGGGAATAGGCCTGAGGTTCGCACTCTCCATCACTGAGGGCGGAGACATGTCCGGCAGTGGGAGGGGGGCGAAGGGCCTAGCCCTTAGGTGCTCACTCTCCATCACTCGGGAACAGCATCTTTGAAAACGAGGGGGCGGCATTTCTGCAAAAAATAGTTAAGTTCCAATATCTGAATGAAACTTGAGCAGGAGACGCAAAAAGGTTCCCAAATAATATAAACGTTGCCTTTCTGTGTGCTTATGTGCCAGAGTGCAAAAACAACAGTTGATGGACAGAATGCAGAACAATGTCATACATTCACCCCAGTACAGAGATCTGGGCCTAAATCCATCGTTTTTTTTGCTCACCATCCCATTCCAGTTTGGACCCAGCCATATGCAAATCAGTCTTGACCCTGCGTCCAATGGGAACAGTCCAGTCCGAACTGCCAAGCCATGTCCTCCCTGGACTGGAAACAAGCATCCTAGGACCGATTTCGGGGTTTCACCCCTCAACAGCCAGGATAGCTTGAATGCAGTGGCATGGAGAGCACGGGACCCACGTCTGAGCATACCCGTCCCACTCGGGGTGACAAAAGCAAAAACAAAAGGTGATGGACAGAATGCAGAACAATGTCATATATTCACCCCAGTACAGAGATCTGGGCATAAATCCGTCGTTTTTTTGCTCACCATGCAATTCCAGTTTGGACCCAGCCATATGCAGATCAGTCTTGACCCTGTGCCCCATGGGAACAGTCCAGCCTGAACTGCCAAGCCAGGTCCTCCCTGGACTGGAAACAAGCATCCTAGGACCGGTTTCGGGGTTTCACCCCTCATCAGCCAGGATAGCTTGATTGCAGTGGCATAGAGAGCGCGGGACTCACGTCTGAGCAAACCCGTCCCACTCGGAGTGACAAATGCAAAAACAACAGCTGATGGACAGAATGCAGAACAATGTCATACATTCACCCAAGTACAAAGATCTGGGCCTAAATCCATCGCCCAGAGTCGGCAGGGGGCGCTCTCGGCGCACACAGGAGCTCGGTCATGAGAGGACAGGGGTCACACGCTGCCGACGCCTTCATTAGATGGAAGACAAAGCTTTGTGTTGTCTTCTTGACAATGCGCACCCTTTAAAACGCCGTTTGTTTGCGGCTCCTGTTCTTGTTGTCCTAATTAACACCTCGATCTATTTGTGAGCGATATATTCTAATGCTTTTCCAGAAGTATTTTCAGGCCTGCAGCCCTTCTTGCAAGAGAAGCCGGCGCACCACCATTAATCACAGAATAATGAATGCGAAAAGTGGGACAGGACGCCTCGGCTTCCTGCTCTGAAACCAAACCTTGTAAAAGGATGTGTGTGTGGGGCGCGCTGCATCCGGTCTGTGAGTGACAGGCCTCAAGGAGGGACAGGACCAGGGCACAAGTCCTAAAAATAGAAGTGGAGGGACGCTGTCACGGGAAGTGACGTCACGACAGGAAGTGGCGTCACGAATGGTGCCGAGCTCCTCGTCCCAGAGTTGAGGCCAAAAAGTGAAGTCCAGCTGTTTGGCAGGGGGGACGGCGTCCCTCCGGTAAAATAAGTGGGGGGACGCCGCCCACCCGCGTGGTACCCCGACTGGAGCCCTGGACAGGACCTCGGATCTGTCCTTCTGCCCTCGAAGAAGAGAGAGCTTTACCAGCAGGTGTGGAGAGGAGGAGACCCCTGACCAGAGGGACAGCGAGCAAAGGCCAACCAACAGCACAGAGCGGGTGAGCTGCCCAGACCCCATGAGGCCTCTGTCTTCAGCCCAGCAGGAGAAGACCCCGACACATGAGGACCACGGTGACCATCAGTGCATCCATGGCTGCGGCCATCTCTGGAAAAGTGTCAGCCAGAAGGCCTCACCGGTCAGCAGGACGGAGCGTGTGACTTCTCATCTGAAATATGAATTTTGTAAATTACTAACATTGTAGGACCCTACCTCCTGTGTAGATACCTTTAAGGGTCACTTGTTCCTAGTTTCTCCGTTTCCCATGACATAAAGTTCACACTTACCCCATATGATACCAAAACCTAGACTCACATGACATGGCCAGCGCCTGGATACCCTCACGGGTGACAAGTAGCGCTCTACATATCTACTGACTGACCTCACGCTGGGACCATCTCACGCCGGGCGCACGTGGCAGCCATCGCTACAGATAGAAGACAGAGGCAATCGACTCTACAGATTAAAGACAGAGGCAACCAACTCTACAGATAGAAGACAGAGGCAATCGACTCTATAGATAGAAGACAGAGGCAACCAACTCTACAGATAGAAGACAGAGGCAACCAACTCTACAGATAGAAGACAGAGGCAATCGACTCTATAGATAGAAGACAGAGGCAATCGACTCTATAGATAGAAGACAGAGGCAATCGACTCTACAGATAGAAGACAGAGACAATCGACTCTACAGACAGAAGACAGAGGCAAGCAACTCTACAGATTAAAGACAGAGGCAACCAACTCTACAGATAGAAGACAGAGGCAATCGACTCTATAGATAGAAGATAGAGGCAACCAACTCTACAGATAGAAGACAGAGGCAATCAACTCTACAGATTGAAGACAGAGGCAACCAACTGTACAGATAGAAGACAGAGGCAGCTAACTCTACAGATAGAAGACAGAGGCAATCAACTCTACAGATTGAAGACAGAGGCAACCAACTGTACAGATAGAAGACAGAGGCAATCGACTCTATAGATAGAAGACAGAGGCAATCGACTCTATAGATAGAAGACAGAGGCAATCGACTCTATAGATAGAAGACAGAGGCAACCAACTCTACAGATAGAAGACAGAGGCAATCGACTCTATAGATAGAAGACAGAGGCAATCGACTCTATAGATAGAAGACAGAGGCAATCGACTCTATAGATAGAAGACAGAGGCAACCAACTCTACAAATAGAAGACAGAGGCAATCGACTCTACAGATAGAAGACAGAGGCAACCATCTCTAAAGATAGAAGACAGAGGCAACCAACTTTACAGATATAAGACAGAGGCAACCACCTCTACAGATAGAAGACAGAGGCAACCATCTCTACAGATAGAAGACAGAGGAAAGCAACTCTACAGATAGAAGACAGAGGCAACCAACTTTACAGAGTGAAGACAGAGGCAAGCAACTCTACAGATAGAAGACAGAGGCAAGCAACTCTACAGATAGAAGACAGAGGCAGCCAACTCTACAGATAGAAGACAGAGGCAACCAACTCTACAGATAGAAGACAGAGGCAACCAACTTTACAGATATAAGACAGAGGCAACCAACTCTACAGATAGAAGACAGAGGCAACCAACCCTACAGATAGAAGACAGAGGCAACAAACTTTACAGATATAAGACAGAGGCAACCAACTCTACAGATAGAAGACAGAGGCAACCAACTCTACAGATAGAAGACAGAGGCAACCAACTTTACAGATATAAGACAGAGGCAACCAACTCTACAGATAGAAGACAGAGGCAACCAACTCTACAGATAGAAGACAGAGGCAATCGACTCTATAGATAGAAGACAGAGGCAAGCAACTCTACAGATTGAAGACAGAGGCAACCAACTCTACAGATAGAAGACAGAGGCAATCGACTCTATAGATAGAAGACAGAGGCAACCAACTTTACAGATATAAGACAGAGGCAACCAACTCTACAGATAGAAGACAGAGGCAACCAACTATACAGATAGAAGACAGAGGCAGCTAACTCTACAGATAGAAGACAGAGGCAATGGACTCTACAGATAGAAGACAGAGGCAACCATCTCTACAGATAGAAGACAGAGGCAACCAACTGTACAGATAGAAGACAGAGGCAGCTAACTCTACAGATAGAAGACAGAGGCAATCGACTATAGATAGAAGACAGAGGCAATGGACTCTATAGATTGAAGACAGAGGCAATCAACTCTATAGATAGAAGACAGAGGCAACCAACTCTACAGATAGAAGACAGAGGCAATCGACTCTATAGATAGAAGACAGAGGCAATTGACTCTATAGATAGAAGACAGAGGCAATCGACTCTATAGATAGAAGACAGAGGCAACCAACTCTACAGATAGAAGACAGAGGCAATCGACTCTACAGATAGAAGACAGAGGCAACCATCTCTAAAGATAGAAGACAGAGGCAACCAACTTTACAGATATAAGACCGAGGCAACCACCTCTACAGATAGAAGACAGAGGCAACCATCTCTACAGATAGAAGACAGAGGAAAGCAACTCTACAGATAGAAGACAGAGGCAAGCAACTTTACAGAGTGAAGACAGAGGCAAGCAACTCTACAGATAGAAGACAGAGGCAAGCAACTCTACAGATAGAAGACAGAGGCAGCCGACTCTACAGATAGAAGACAGAGGCAACCAACTCTACAGATAGAAGACAGAGGCAACCAACTTTACAGATATAAGACAGAGGCAACCAACTCTACAGATAGAAGACAGAGGCAACCAACTCTACAGATAGAAGACAGAGGCAACCAACTTTACAGATATAAGACAGAGGCAACCAACTCTACAGATAGAAGACAGAGGCAACCAACTCTACAGATAGAAGACAGAGGCAACCAACTTTACAGATATAAGACAGAGGCAACCAACTCTACAGATAGAAGACAGAGGCAACCAACTCTACAGATAGAAGACAGAGGCAACCAACTTTACAGATAGAAGACAGAGGCAATGGACTCTATAGATAGAAGACAGAGGCAATCGACTCTATAGATAGAAGACAGAGGCAATCAACTCTATAGATAGAAGACAGAGGCAATCGACTCTATAGATAGAAGACAGAGGCAACCAACTCTACAGATAGAAGACAGAGGCAACCGACTCTACAGATAGAAGACAGAGGCAACCATCTCTAAAGATAGAAGACAGAGGCAACCAACTTTACAGATATAAGACCGAGGCAACCACCTCTACAGATAGAAGACAGAGGCAACCATCTCTACAGATAGAAGACAGAGGAAAGCAACTCTACAGATAGAAGACAGAGGCAAGCAACTTTACAGAGTGAAGACAGAGGCAAGCAACTCTACAGATAGAAGACAGAGGCAAGCAACTCTACAGATAGAAGACAGAGGCAGCCGACTCTACAGATAGAAGACAGAGGCAACCAACTCTACAGATAGAAGACAGAGGCAACCAACTTTACAGATATAAGACAGAGGCAACCACCTCTACAGAAAGAAGACAGAGGCAAGCAACTCTACAGATAGAAGATAGAGGCAATCGACTCTACAGATAGAAGACAGAGGCAATCACCTTTACAGGTAGACGATAGAGGCAAGCAACTTTACAGGTAGAAGACAGAGGTAGTCAATTCTACTGTTACAGAACAGCATATGCGTGGATAGAGACAACCAGTCATATGTATAGCAGACAGAGGCTGCCAACCCTTCTGGATTCAGCCGCCACTTATACTGCCCATTAGAGGTACACAGGCAAGAGCCTGTAATTCTACACATACAAGAAAGGGGTTGGCAGTCCTACCAACATTTAATCCCAGCCACTACCCCAACTAATGCACGCAAGAGGTCACCGACCCTATTGAGATAGGGCAGGGTTGCCCACCACGCTCATGCAGGATGCAGTGTGGCGGTTCTCGAGGGCAAGAGATGCCGACCCTACTGATACTGTAGGGCAGACCTCAAACACCCTGCCTACAACAGGGCAGAGCTGGGAACCTCAAACATGAATGCATTGCAAACAATGCAGACATGCCTGGTGGGCAGGGCTTTAAGTGGGCCGGGTCTCTCCGGGTCTGAGCACTGGCAGGTTTTTTAAAGGAGGCCTTGAAACGGGTCTCTATCGGACTCTGTTTTGTGCCCTGGCACAGGCGGTCTGTTTTTTTCCCGGACTGCCGTAGGCTGTCATCGTCCCGCAAAAAGTGCCAGGGCACAAAACAGAGCCCGATAGAGACCCGTTTCCAGACAGCGGGCACATCGATGTGCGCTGCTCACCTTGCTCACTTCTCACGAGTGGAGAAGTTAGGTCATGACGTCAGGCCAGGTGAGTGTTGTAGGGGAAGGGAAATCCTTTAAAGAATCATTTTCTCTCTGGATTTCCCTTCTCTTTTTTTTTTTTTTTTAACTCAGGAGCAGCAACCTTGTTGTGGTGTCACCAGGGTTTAAAGTGGAAGCTTTTTCAATATTATTTACAAGCCATAGTTGCTACCTATGTATCTATGCAACTAACAACCGTTGACAAAGACAATAGTCCTGACTTGTTATAGGTATGATGTTTCTTGTATCATACATGTGAATGCAATGACAGAAACAGCAAAACACATGTCGGGCGGCACACTATGCCATGCACAGATTTTTAGGTGTTTAAGCCACACCCTTAATTACATTGGCCACGCCCCTTTCAGGGACCCCACCCCCGACCCCCAGTTTTTTCCTCCCACTAACAGCCCTGCTGGTGGGGTCACTCCATGCACGACAGACAGCCCTCTGTGCTGGCACGGATCCGAGGCCCGCCTCAGCATCAGATGCAGCCCCAGCAGAGGGCAGGGGAGGGCACATCTCCGGCCTCCTTCCCGAACTCTCCCCCGACATTTTCTCAGGTGATTTCGACACATTCCCGCCCTCGCCCCCCGCATGCCTCGAGCCACCCTGGTGCTCTTTGACACGTCGGCCGTGAACCTAAACATCTGTCCGCGACATCAGCCTTTCGTGCCAGTAACAACATCCTCCTCTATCTCAGCCGCCGTGGCCGGGCCTGGCCGCCCCCGGGGGTGGGGGGGGGGGGGCAAGGGCTCTGCAGGACACCCCTTCTGAAGTCTGGGCTCCCGCTGGCGCCGGCGCTCGCGCCACCACTTCCATTGTCTATGCGGGGGCGGCACAAAGCGCTGCGCGGCGGCTCCGGCCGCTTCGGAGCGCTGCGGAGGTCAGCTGAGTTTGTGAAAAGGCGAAATCACGGTATGAGGTGAGGGACCAGACCCCTGACTGACGCCCCTCAATCCCCCCCACCCCTCCAACCTTTGTGGCCTTCCCTGCACCAGCGGGAACAGATTTGGGGAATCCCGCCAGGTGTGAGGCCACCGGAGGACTCCACGTCATTGGGAAACCTTTCCCAGCCTTCGGCTTTTACTGATGTACTAATGATGAACTAGGTCAGTTTACCAAATACCGAGTCACAAGGGATCATATTCAAGACACAAGTCCGAAAAAAAAGAAGTGGGGGGGTGGGACTGACCAAGTTGGTCAGTATGCAAGTGACATCATGGCGCGTGACGTCACAGAGCATAGCATCACAGCACGTGACATTGCACGTGGGCTCGAAGGAAGTGGCATCACAATCCATGACCTCACAGGAAGTGACATTTCAGGAAATGACATCAGATTTTACCAGCTCGTACACACCTTTAGCAGGTCTGTCATGAGTACATTTGAGTGCAAATGAATGTTTGCATCAGGGTTGTTAAAAAATAAAAGCGATGCAACCAACGCGAAATCAGGGCCTCAACTTATACACATTTTAACCCCTACCAGAAAGAAACTGGCAAAAGGTGAAACGTGACGGTAAATCTGTTCTGTTTAAATGGTTGCAAAGTCTGCATTTTAAAATATTTAAAAATATCTTCTTTTTAAAATATCTTCTTATGGGGTTAAGGCACCTGCTGCAGAGATCTTTGCATGCCAACTAAATCTCAGGGAATAATCATAATGGTAGGGGAGGTTAACGCCAATGGCCCGTCAAGTTAACGCCAAACTTGACGGGGCCTACCTGCAACGTACATGGAGGGGAGGTGTTTTGTCTAGTCCCAGTTTCGAATCAAAGTAGCTTTGAGGGCTAATGTGTCTCCTGCAAAACACATCATGTAACATGCAGCTGACAGATTTTTAATTTCTGTAGCTACATAAACACATAGACCCTTTTGTTACTATCAATTGTAGTTCTATTATGGCACCCTGATCTACGAAGGACATGTGACTCCTACACCTTGTAGCCCACCCTGTCTTATGTAACACATCCTGTACATTTCTTTACACACGTATGATTTATTGTCAATGATTAACCCCTTCAGTGCGGGGCTGTTTCCCCCCCACTGTGCTGGGGGGCGGGAGGCGCGCACAGCGCCCCGGTGCTCATGACCAGCTGAGCTTGTCATGACCGCGCCCATTTCAATGGAACGCTCAGCACAACAGGGGAATCAGCCCAGCGTGCGAGCGTTCCATCGAACGGGCGCGGTCATGACGAGCTCAGCTCGCTATGAGCACCGGAGCGCCGTGGCTCATGGCGAGCTGACCTCGTCATGACCGCGCCTGTTTCAATGGAACGCTCAGCACAGCAGGGGAATCAGCCCTGCGTGCGAGCGTTCCATCGAACGGGCGCGGTCATGACGAGCTCAGCTCGTTAGGAGCACCGGAGCGCCGTGGCTCATGGCGAGCTGACCTCGTCATGACCGCGCCCGTTTCAATGGAACGCTCAGCACAGCAGGGGAATCAGCCCAGCGTGTGAGTGTTCCATCGAACGGGTGCGGTCATGACGAGCTCAGCTCGTTAGGAGCACCGGAGCGCCGTGGCTCATGGCGAGCTGACCTCGTCATGACCGCGCCCGTTTCAATGGAACGCTCAGCACAGCAGGGGAATCAGCCCAGCGCGTGAGTGTTCCATCGAACGGGCGCGGTCATGACGAGCTCAGCTCGTTAGGAGCACCGGAGCGCCGTGGCTGATGGCGTGCTGACCTCGTCATGACCGCGCCCGTTTCAATGGAACGCTCAGCACAGCAGGGGAATCAGCCCAGCGTGTGAGTGTTCCATCGAACGGGTGCGGTCATGACGAGCTCAGCTCGTTAGGAGCACCGGAGCGCCGTGGCTCATGGCGAGCTGACCTCGTCATGACCGCGCCCGTTTCAATGGAACGCTCAGCACAGCAGGGGAATCAGCCCAGCGCGTGAGTGTTCCATCGAACGGGCGCGGTCATGACGAGCTCAGCTCGTTAGGAGCACCGGAGCGCCGTGGCTGATGGCGTGCTGACCTCGTCATGACCGCGCCCGTTTCAATGGAACGCTCAGCACAGCAGGGGAATCAGCCCAGTGTGTGAGCGTTCCATCGAACTGGTGCGGTCATGGCGAGCTCAGCTCGGCATGAGCACAGGAGCGCCGTAGCTCATGACGAACTGAGCTCGTCATGAGCACTGAAGGGGTTAATCTGTGCGTGCGATGTAAAGTGCTCTGGCACCCTGCTTTGGGATGAGTAGCGCTATAAAAGAAATAAAAGAAAATAGTGGCATTTCTATTGTTATTTGTGTAAATACTGGGCGACCAATACATCTGACATTCTTCCAGTGTGTCCATATCTCTCACATACAGGGACTGAAGCAAGTCAAAAGCTGCCTCTCTTAAGCACCTGTGAAGTGATAAGCTTTGTGCCTTTGTTTCCCCTACAATGCATCTAGGTGTGAGGCTCCAGACAGCTCTCAGCCAGGAAATGGGAACAAAAGAAGGCCTGAAGGACCTTTAACTTTGGCCTTGTTTTGTGCCAGCTGGAGTTTAAATAACAAAGCCCCCTCCCTGCCTGCAGGTTGCTGCTTGGAATGAAAGCAGACAAGGTGAGGCACTCCTGAATGTGACCTGGTGTCTGAAATTGACACCAGGACCAGTTCAGCGTTTTTAGTGGGGCTTCATTTCTTGGCAGGGTGGACGACGTCCACCCTCTGAAAATAGTGGGTGGACGCCGTCCCCCCTGCGCGTGTCTCCGACTTGTGCCCTCGTCATATTCATTAGGCCGGCTGCAATTTTTGATCCCTGGGATTGCTTACAAATACAGAGATGGCAGGGCCATATGTATCAAGCAAAATTGCATTCGCAAAAGGCCACAATTCGCAGAATTTCGGCGTTTGCGAATGCAATTTTGCCAAATGGTATGTATTAAGGCACATCTGCGTGCAAAATAAGGAATCGCAAAATTTGCGATTCCTTATTTTGCAATTGCTTTTAAGGAATTGCAAATTTTGCGATTCCTCAAATGCAATGTAAGAAGCACCAAAGAAGTGCAATTTGGCCTGAAGGAATCGCAAATTACCATCAACTTCAAGTTGTTTTTAATTTGCGATTTCTTTGAAAAATTCACTTTTTTGCATTTTTAAAAGTGCTGTGTGAAGCACATACATGCCCTTAGGCCATGTATGTGCGCCACATGTGCACCCATGCTTATTTCAGGGGTGCAACAGGGTGTTCTTTTAACACCCCTGCACCCTTGAAATTGCATTCTCAATTTGCAATTTGCTATTTGCTAATCGCAAATTGAGAATGTCTCCCCATTCATTCCTATGGGCCTCTAGGCCCATAGGAATCAATGGGGAGGTATGGGGGGGTATGGGGGGGGTATTCCTTAATTGTGAATCGGAATTTGCAAATCGCAATTAAGGAATATGTAGGATTCACAACATTTATTGCAAATCCTACATACATAGCATTTTGCGATTCTCAAATAGCGATTCGCAAAACATCTCTATTTGAGAATCTCAAAATGACTTTTTGATACATATGGCCCTAAACACTTTTATTTTTAAGGGACCGCGGCTGCTTCTTTTTATGTTTTCTGTTTTGGGTAACTTCAGTGAGATCAGAAAGCGGTCAGTGGCTCCTCTCCCTGAAGCTGCCAAAGAAGGGTCCAAAGGGGGCCCTTTCCCTTTTGTGAATCAGTTATCACCCCAATTTGAGAGTGGATAACTGATCAATGCTTTGCGGCCGGAATTACAGCCCCAATCCATTGGTACATAGGGTACCAATTCACAACTTGGAATGGATGCCCCAAATACGCTCCTTCAAAATTGAGATTCAAAAATCATTTGTAAGCCCCATTTCGTGATTTGGAAAATCCATTTTACTGAATTGTAATTCGCGGCGGTACCGGCGCGCCGAATGCCGATGCCGCATAGGCTGGAACCCACCTCTGGCCTCTCCTGTCCACTTGCAGACCCCTCCTTCCCCTTTATCTTACTCTTGCAGGTCCCTGTTGTCGCCCTTTGTGATGGTTTTCTGTCTTTCTCTTTCTCCTTCATTCCATTTTGTTTGTTTTCCTTCTCTTGCATTCGGTGAATGCCTGAGGAAGACAATTAAGTGTCGATCCCCACAACTGAGTGCCTGTGGCCCCCACCGGCAACCACCGGCTCAAATTAAGCACTGGGAGTAAGTAAATAAAGTTGCAGTAGTCCAGGTGTGCCTTCGTCTGGTATTGCGACAGCGCCACCCAATGGTGGTTTTGAAGAAGGAGGATTAAAAAAAATCTTGGATAGCTGCAGGTTGACTCAATGTTCAGTATATGTGTTAATGAGGTGGGATGCAAACGAGAGGTGTGGCCAGACAGGCCCTACACACGGTTAGCTGCCTGTGGGGTGAAGGGGGTGTTCCCAGGTTAGAAGGCCTGTCCAAGAGGGGGGCAGTGATCCTAACCTGGCTCCATGCACACAGACCCCATATCTGCACCCTGCTCCTGGTGATGTGGCCTGGTTTGCTGGGTCTCTTTATAACTAACATAACATAACAGGTGTATTTGTAAAGCGCACGATTACCCGTAAGTGTCCTGGTGCTGAATAACAGATGTTTATTGTTACCCAACTCAATGGTACTCATTGTATCAACCTCAGATGGATGAAAAGCTGAGTGGACCCGCCAGGATTTGAACCTGTGACCATGAGGTCGAATACAGGCCCCTGCAGTGGCTGCTTTAGTCCACTGAGCCACCAGACCCACCACAAAAAAAGCATTAGCGCGTCATCAGCCAACATTTGGAAGGCATCGCTGCGCGGTTGATGCTTCTGGCACGCGCACATAGTAAACGGCAGGAGTGAGTGGGTATTTGCAGCTCTTCCTGTAACACCCTCTTGTAAGTGTAGATGGTTACATTGTTTCAGTGTCTACTCAAAATAGTAACTTCTGAAGCCCAAACAAAATGGGGGCTTCCCAGTACTGAACTTGTGTCGGTGCGTTGCTAGTCGGCAGCTACCTTAAGCGACAAAGTAGCAGGAGACAGCAGAACGTCCTTTTATCATTTACTCAACTGTTCACAGAAACAGGACAGCCTTCACCACAACCATTTGTTGTGTTGTAATTGTATTTGTATTTATATAGCACTTACTACCCCTGACAAGGCGTTGAAACCTGCAGCACTTCTTCTATTTCCACGAACCATAATGGAAATAAAAGAAGGACAGCAGTTTTCCCTCCTGCACAGTGTGCATGCCACAGTGTGTAGAGAACCCTGGGCACCGAACTCCGCTCCGCTCCACTGGCGGAGTTTGCGGAATTTTGCATACTCTGCATTCTGCAGAGAACGCAGAGTTGTCTAAAACTTCCGACTCCGCAGTGGAGCGGAGTTCAGCCCCGGACCCTTCCACCCCCGCAATAAATATTAAAAAAATAAATTGTACAATTAAAGTAGAAAAAATGCGCACTTACCTTATCACAGCATCCCGGGCTGCCCTCCTCCTCCTCGCTGTAATCCCCTACGTCAGACCAACGTCATGGTAGGACTGGGCATGTGCAGGCCTACCATGACCTACGGGATTACTGCCAGGAGGAGGGGGGCAGCCCGGGACGCCACGATAAGGTAAGTGCATTTTTATTTTACTTTTAATTGTACCTTTTATTTTTAAAATATTTATTGCGGGGGGGGGGCCTAGCGGACTTTTTGGACAACTCCGTAGAGCTCCGCGTAGAGGTACTCCGCCTGCGCCGCCTGGGAGAGACAGGACCGCTATGAGAGGGTTCAGCGGGTAGCGTGCCTGCTGCCAGGATGTGACGTGATTAAAACGTGGGGAGGAAAAGGACATTTTAAAAAATATTTTTATTGAAAGTTCATGACAATATAATATTCTCCATATATAACAGTAGATATTAACACAGAAATATAAATATACATACCGGATGATAAATACACATAGTAAGATCTCAACTGTTAAAACATAAGCTCCTAAATGCAGTAAATATGTTAAAAGTATCAGCAGTATCTACATGGGTGTTAGAAGACTATAGACCCCCACTTTTTGACCGCCTCCATGATGCCACGGGCGACCAGATCCTTAGTCCCATTTCCCTGGATTTCGCTCCCTTTAGGGCATATAACTCCGATTCGATATTATGGATCCCGAGCATCCTACACATCCACATTTGAAAGGTTGGAGCCTCAACATCCTTCCATGCAGCAGCAATTAATATTCTAAGAACAGCTGTTGATATAAAAACAAGTGCCTCAGACTCTATACTTAAACCTAATTTGGCATCACACCCGATTATTAAAAGTGTAGGGGATAGGTCTATTTTGACAACTAGCAGCCCCTCTAAAAACTTTTCGATTTCCTTTTTAACTGGCCCTAATTTCCCACAGCTACAAAACATATGTAATACATCAGCAGGCCCATTTCCACATCTAGGGCAGTTGTTATCCGCTCTCTTTCCCCATACATACAATTTTGCCGGTGTATAGTATAAGTTAAAGAGGGTTTTGAAGTGCTGTGCTCTTAAATTTGAAGATCGTAGAAACCTTTTATCCATAAGAATGGCTCTATCCAGATCGATGTCAGGATCTCTCAATTTATCAACCCAGGTAGCCTCTGTCTTAAGCATGTCATCGGGTAGCGTTTCCAAGAATAGTCCATACATTACCCTGATGCTACGGCCACCTCCCTTCATATAGTCTAATAATGTACAGTCTTTTGATATGTTTATAGTGGGTCTTTTTGATTTGATTGTGTTAGTCAACTGTATATATTTGAGCTCTTGGGAGCCTTGAAGTGAGTATCGTGACTTCAAAAGATCAAGGGGCCTCAGAACATCCTTTATCATCACTTGGCCTAGTGTGCTGATTCCCTGTCTTTCCCAATGTCTCCAGGGGCCATCTCTACTTAAGTGCGGGAATAGCCCTGATTTCCAAAGTAAAGTATGTTTATTAAGCTTCGGGATACTCTGGTTCTTCTGTACGGACGACCATACCCCCCAGATATCTTCCAGTATTTTGTAGCCTAAGGCCTTATAAAAGCGTTTATCATATTTCCTTAGCAATACCCCGTGTGCTTCAATCCCTAGTGCCAGCTGATATATAGATGGAATAACACGCTGGCAGTGTGTCGTATCGTCAGGAAAAAAGAGTATAGCCATTTCTGTGAGGAGACAAGACCAGTTATAGAATTTAAGATTAGGTATACCTAGCCCACCCTTTCCCTGGGGTAGAGACATGAATTTAATTGATCTCCTCACCTTACCGTATTGCCAGACAAAGTTCATAAAGATTGCCTCTATTTCCTTGATCAATATGTCATCTACTTTAAAGGGGATGCACCTAAATTTATATAGGATCTTCGGAAACATTGTCATTTTGATGACATTGACCCTGCCTATAATTGATAGATGGAGGGTGTCAATTCTTTTTAAGTCCTGTTTCATTTTCCCCAGTAATGGCAAAAAATTGTCTTTAATAATTTCCTTTGGCTGGGCATTGATTGTTATTCCTAAATATACTACTGACTCCACATATCTATCATCCAGTTTGACTGTGTTCCTTGAACATAGTACCTGTGTTTTTGCCACATTAAGTCGGTATCCGGATACCCTCCCGAAGTCAGATGTGATACTAATTATTTCCCTCATAGCGCTAGCGGGATCAGTAGTGGTGATGGCTATGTCGTCCGCATATGCGAGGATTTTGGTTTCAAATCCATTAGTGACAATTGGCTTTATATTAATATTGTTCTTGATAAGGCAAATCAGGGGATCTATATGCAATGCAAATAGGATGGGTGAGCACGGGCACCCTTGTCTCGTGCCTCTCGAAATATGGATCTGCTTGGAGCATTCGCCCATAAGCTGGATGCTAGCGGTTGGATTACAGTACATAGCCTTAATTGCCTGCAGGAATCTGGGACCAAATCCTTTATCAGCCATCACTTTCCAGAGAAAGCTCCACCTGACACGATCGAACGCTTTTTCAGCGTCGAGGAGGATCATCGCGCTCCCCCCCCCCCGGCGGCATAATTGTCAAACAGAGTTATAGCTCTTTTAATATGGTCGGTAGTGCCCCTACCAGGGATAAAACCATGCTGCCAGGGAGAGACGAGACTCGCGATAATCCTCCCCAACCGTGTGGCCAGTATTTTAGCGTATAATTTGTTATCACTGTTTATTAGCGAAATGGGCCGATAAGAGCCGGGGTTTTCCTTGGGTTTGCCTTTTTTGTGGAAAACCACTATGTTGGTTTTGGTCCAAGATTCTGGTATGACCCCTGTATTTATAACCCCGTTGAATAGATCTAACAAAAGGGGTGCCGTTTCTTCCGTCAAATGTTTATAAACCTCCAGGGGTATGGCATCAGGCCCTGCTGCCTTGCCTGCAGATAGATCTTTTAGTGCCTGAAAAAGCTCGTCCATAGTGATATTCTGCTCTAGGGATTCCCTCTCGTTAGACGTAAGATTAATACCTGTATCCTGCCAGTTTGTACACGGATCGTCTATATCCGTCTCTTCCTTATAAAGATCCTGATAAAACCTCCTGAAAACTTCCAGAATTTCGGTTGGCTTTTTATAAATCTGATCACCTTCTTTAATTTCCGTAATAGTATTTTTTGATGTGGCTTGTCTTATCCGTAGCGCTAGAGCCCTACCTGCGTTCTCGCCTGTTTCATACATTCCAACTCTACGGGTCTGATACTCTGCTGCAGCTTTTTTAGCCAATTGCTGTTGGATGTCTGTCTTTATGCTGTTTAGTCTTTCTAAGCTCTGAGTACCCTGGATCCCGTGGCAGACGTCTCTCCTGTGTTGTTCCTCTGCCTCCGCCAATTTAGCCAAAAGGCGCTCCCTGTCTTCCTTAACTTTTTTCCACAACCGCCCAGAAAAGCTAATTGTCTCACCTCTCAGACCAGCTTTAAAACTATCCCAGACCATGACCCGGGATGCACTGTATCTATTCGCATCGAAGAAGGACTGGGACCAGTTCTTTATATATGCTATATAATTGCTATCCGCTAAAAGTTTTCTATCAAAAGTCCAGGGTCTGATTTTTTCCCTTTGTTTGTTAACTATCATGGTGAGAACAAGGGGATTATGGTCCGATATTAGCATAGGAAGCATTGAGATTTCAACGTTACGGAGATAGGTTGCTGATATTAAGAAATAATCCAGTTTTGTATGTTTATTAAATGGGTGTGAGAAGTATGTAAACCCGAGTTCATCTTTCTTTTGGCTGCCCCACACATCCCTCAGCCCATAAGATTGAATTATGGAGGATACCGCCCTAAATACCCGGGGCTTACGACCAATATATGGGGTGTAACCTGTGAAATCAGCTGAGATGTTGAGATCACCGCACATTACTATAGGTGAGGGCCAGTTAGTAAGTTCCCTCTCGATGTAATCCATCACTACCGGGTCATCCAGGTTAGATCCGTAGACTGAACATAGAGTTATGCCTAGTTTCAATTCGCATATTGCCCATCTGCCCAGTGCATCGGCCTTTGATTTTTTAGCTCCTCCCAGACCTAACCGGCCTATAATAGCTACCCCCTTTACAGTTGAAGTCTGTGAGGAACAGGACAAAATTTCATACCCCCTTAGATTTAACCAGTGTTTCTTTTTCCAGGGTAGGTGAGTCTCTTGTAAACATACAATCTCGGCCCTAATTAGTTTTACATACTCCTCAAGCCTTTCCCTCTTTTTCCAATTATTCAGACCACCTATGTTAAGGCTAATTAACCTAATCCTTGACATACCCCTGTAGGGAACAAATCCAACACACTAACCAATCGCATTTTGTCCTAAATTTTACATCAATATGCATAACCGTTTTGAGCATCTCACTTATATTGGTAAACACATTTATTGCATGAACTTTCTTTTTACTTCTTTTTCCCCCTTTGCCCCACCTCCCCCTCACTCCAGACTTCCCCCCCTCCCAACCCCGCTGAGCCCCCTGACCCCAACCCGCTCCCCAGTGAAGTGCGCAGACTGAGTCTGTGCGTGTGATGGGTGCAGCCCAGCAGTGGACACAGCGCAATCTACTTGTTAGACCTCAGCCTCGACCTCGTATGTGACCATAAACCACCATATCGTGACACCCTTACCTCTAAAAAACTTAAACTTAAACTTAAACTTAAACTTAAACTTGGGACTTCAGTCGAAGTCGGTAATCAAACCTTACCCCCTGTTAGACTTATATAGGTTAAGTAACATGCTATAATGAGTCCAGAAACTCCTGCGCTTTGATTTCCGAGGAGAAATACATGGTCTTGCCTAGATGAATTACTTTTAGCTGAGCAGGATTGATAAGGTAGACCTGCACTCTTTTGTCCTGAAAAGGTTTAATTAATTGTCTTAATCTCCAGCGCCGCTCAACGGTGGAGTGACAAAAATCCGGCCTTACGAAGAAGGACCCTCCCTCACAGGTTCTTTTGGCATCCGGCCTCGCTTTCTCTGATATGGACTGGCGGAGAAGAAAATTACCTATATAAATTAGGATAGCTCTGGGCTTATCGCCTTCTCTGGTATTTTGTCTCAGTTTGAAGGGTGTCCTATGCGCCCTCTGAATTTCAGTGGACCAATTCCAACCAGCGATATCTGGGAAAGCTTTCTCGAACGTTTTGACTATAAACATTTTGACGTCCTGACCTTCAATCCCTTCTGGAATACCAAGGACCCTAAGGTTGTTCCTTCTTTGCCTGTTTTCTAAGTCCTCCAGCTTCCACTGGACATCAACTGCTTGCGCTCCCAGAGATTCCACTTTGTTCGTGGCTGCAGCAACCTCTGCTTCGGTGGCAACTACCCTTTCTTCTAGGTTTGAGACCCTATCTCCAACACTCACCCAGGCTTTCGAGAGCTTCCTAACCACTGTTTTCATCCTTCTCATTGCTGCTTGGGATTTAAGGCTGTTTGATCGGGTCTCTTCTCTATGAGCTGTTATTCCTTGGTGGATTGACTCCATCATTGCCATCATTGACATCATTGACAGCTGCGTAGTCTCGTGATGCTGTGCGTTATCCGTGCCCAGATTGGGGTTCCCTTGTAGGGATGTTGTTAGAGAGTGATCCCAAGTAAGTGCTGTTTGGCCCCTTTGAGGAGGCATATTTTTGATAGTAGTTGAAGGCAACCCTGTCTCACTATCACTTTCTGTTTCCGGGTTACTGCAGTCGATATCAGAGCTATGGGGCTCCTCATCCTCCGACCAGTTGGCCTCCTCTGTCACTGAGAAGAAACATTCGCTGGGGGTCTTCTCCTTTTCCTTTTCGCCATGAATGAGCCCGGAATAGTTAGCATTTGGATTAACCGTTAAACCACCAGGTTCCTCCGGGACCATGGTAGGCATGATAGTCTCTCTCGATGTTTCGTCTGTTGTTGAACCCTCTTGAATGTCTCCGCTGTTGGTTGATGGAGGTAAGGAATTAAGCTCTACCATCCCTTCGGTTGATGAGTTTGTAGTATCCTTTAATAATATAGGGGTTGTAATCTCACTATCCCCGTTAGCAGCCGCCTCGTCAACCCCCAAAGATACAGCAGCTAGAGGTTCCGGTTGCGCCATCAGACCCTGAGCCCCGCCCAAGACATCACCCACGGCTCCGACCTCCTGCCATGACTGATGCAGCTGCATTTGAGGTTGAGACTGTTGAGGCTGTGGGGCTGGTTGTGATGCTGGTTGTGATGCAGGGTCTATCTCTGGATCGGGTTCAGGCTCTTCAGCTACAGCGGTAGCCGGTAATGTCGATACCGGTAATGTCGCCACGGGTTCCTCAGGTGCCACAGGGGCCACTGCCGTAGCCGGTTCCATTTCTTTCAGTTTTTTTTTTCTTTCGTTACGATTCAACATCTCTACCACACTGATAGTCGCGGTGGCTGTGGCTTGTCGGGTTCTAGCGGAAGGGGGGCGCATCTCTTTAGGGGTATTCTGCCCTGAGGATGGTTGCTGCTTCGCCCGCCCAGATTCCGCTTCTGATATCGCTCCCTCAGTCCCAGTGTTCATTACAGGCACAGTGCTCATAGAGCTGTCCGCATTGCCTGTCACACCAACACCATCAGTCATAGCTTTCTTTTTTGAGAGTGTCTTACCTCCGGTGTTAGTTTTGGGAGCCATCGGTAAAGCAAGCACTACACGCAGGGAGATCCGCTGCCTCGCCCTGATCGGTCCCCCGTAGATGCGGGCCTCCCAGCCTCTTGGTTCCGGCCTGTCAGATCTGCAGCTGCCGCTTCCACCTCCGCTCCGCTCACCAGATCTCGCCGCCCTGTGTAGCTCCGCCTCCTGACTTCGCGAGCTCCGCGAGCTCTGCTGGAACTACGAGCTAACCCGATCCTTAGCAGGATTGAAGCCACGAGTCTCCGCAGACCCGGGGGGAGCACCCCACAATGAGGACCGCTCAGGAGAAGCATCCAAATAGCATCCAGGTAACATCCAGGTGATTAGACCGCCAAGCCGGTTTGCCGCTACGCCGCTTGTAACTGGGCGTCTCTCTCCGTGCAGTCACTGCACGTCCGCCCTCGGACCGCTCACTGAGTATACCGAATACCTGGCAGACACGGTAAACTCATGGCGCTTCTTTTGGGATGCAGGAGGTACAAGGAGGGAAAAAACCGGAGTGTCGAGGTTACATCGAGGTTACATCAGACTGTGTCCGCGCTGCTGATGCTGCCGCTCAGCCGCTCCTCACGGCCGCCATCTTGCCTCCCACCCCGGGGAGGAAAAGGACTTCTGCTTGGTTTTCTCCTCCGTTCTCACTCAGCCTCCTAAATTTTATTTGACATTTTCCCAAAACAAGCACTGGGTCTTTCAAACGAAAAGGAAACTTAAATGGCTGCTCCTGCAACCACTACCCAGTCCACTGCACATGCTCACACTCAGCAGGTCTCCCCGACTAAGAAACAAAAAAACAAATTCTAATCCTGGCTCCAACTTGATGGAAACTGTATTTTCTTGGGCAAATCACTTTATCTCTAGGTAAGTCACTCATCATATGAGCCCAGGGGTGGCCTTCCTCTAGCTGGGAGTACCTCTTGCCCTGAGCGGACAAATACAGTTGGCCTCAACATTATTTTATTTTCATTTTTTTGTAAATTATTTTGTTTTCCTTTGAAGTTGCCAGGATCACTAAAGTTGGTGCCTTTGGCTACCTCCTGGTTTTTCCATATGGATTAGCCCAGCCTGCGTAGACGCTAGGCAGACCCAGGTATACAGCGGTACATGAAAACCAGAATTACAGCGACATTCTATGATAAATAAGTCAACCGGGACCAATGTAATGTGTTCTTGGGAAGGATGAAGATTTGAATGCCGTGTACTCAGTAACAAAGAAGATCGAATGAGCAAGATGAAGGAAACAAGAAGAGGTGAGAGATAAAAAGAACAGAGAGAGTTTTAACCCCTTGGCCGCGGTGCTAATTTCACCATGGTGCGGGGAGGTGGGGGTTGAGCGCGGCGCCGCCATGCTCGTGACGGAACCACGCCGTCATGAGTCACGGGCGGGCTGTGCTCATGACGGCATCGTTCCGTCATGGCCCCGCCCGCTCATTAATTAGCCCGCACAGGCGGGGAATTAATGCTGCATGGGGGGGAGCAGCAGCAGCCGCATGACGGAACCACGCCGTCATGAGCACACGCTGACCGTCATAAGCAGGCAAGGGGTTAAAGAAAAGCCAAAGGGAGGAAAGGGCCTAGTAACCTCATAAATACTGAAATCTCAGGTGGGTTTTTGCAGCCTAGTAACTGCCATCTTTTTCTGGAAGTCTCCTCAGGGGCGCTCTGGCCAAGTGACCCGCCCACTCCTTCTGTAGCCTCTGATTGGCTGGCTGCCTACGCGGCACTCCTCATGTTTGAAGCCCCTCCCCTGGGTGTACAGTCCCTCCCATAGGGTATCCCACCTCCCCCCTCACTTTCAACCTCTTACCTTTGCGTCTTCTTGATCAGCACAGCCCTGAAGAGCTGTTCCAGGGGGTTCTGACCCCGCTCGGCGGCCGGCTGCACATACGGGTGCACAGCAGCCATCACGAAGCCGCGCTGGTAGAGTTCCTGCAGCTGGGCCGGCAGATCATGGAGGGAAGAGACCTGGATGGCACTGCAGTCCGGTATTCCTGCTGGAGGAGAACGCATGCCATATTATTTATTTATTTATTTATTTATTTATTTATTTATTTATTTATTTATTTATGGCATTGACAAGTGCTGCAAACCATTCAGAGGGCTTTGATCTACACAGCAATCAACCACAGACATTTAAAGTTGACAACTAGAACCACTACAGCTACGTGGGAAACATCGTTTACAACGCACGTGAAACAACGCGTGTCATTATAACAAATGTTTTACAACGCGAAATCCATTACAACGCATGTCATTACATTGCATTACCCATTACAACGCATTCCCCAAAGTAACGACCCGGCGGAGTTAGAATAGTAATTGCGTTCAAATGGATTATGCGTTGTAATGACATGCGTTGTAACGACATGCGTTGTAATTTATTTTGCGATGTAAAAAATGTGCTGTAATGACAGGCGTTGTAACGCTTGCGTTGTAAAGTGTCATATTCAAGATACACACGTTGATAGTAAGATGGCTTAAAGAAGAGTTGATGCAGTCTGAGCATTGACCCCAGTATGTGGCTGGTTGTAGGCGAATAGCCAGCATCCCTCGTTCGGGGCGGTGGACAGGGAGACCAGCTCGAGGACTGGTAATCCTACGTCTGTCCGAATAGGCAGGGTTTAGCAATCTCTGAATCTGAGAAGACATTTTCCAGCCTTGGATGCACTGGAAGGCGTTCCGCAGAGATGGGACGAGCACTAGGATAGCTTAAGGACTGAGTACCTAAGCGGTGTGGAACCATTCGACTCACGAAACAAGGCGCAATATCAGGGAGCAGCCGAAAGCCCACGCTTCCAGCACACTCTACCCGCAGCAGTGACCAAGGGCCACAACCCCTGAGTGACTGTATCCATCTGCCATGGATTACAATTAGGGATCCTTGTTTTCCATTTTTACTGATTTTTACAGATAAATACATACAGAAAAACATTTATTTTCTTGTCAGTATTTATTTTTAAATGGTGATAAAAATGGAATTTGGGTGCTTTTTGAGTGATTCTAAATACTGTCTGCCATGACTGCCAGGCCAATAGCTGTGTGGGTTGATAGGTAAAGGGGTTAAAAAAGCAAAGAATGTTAGTAAAGGAGCTTATAAAGCAGTAGATAGGCACAAGGTTGAAACTGAAATTAGCATATTTTCTTATAAGCGCATTGATTTATCGTCTGCGGGTGTTCATAGGATTGAAACCTGGCAGACATTCAAGCATGACTGCATATTTATCGGTGAAATATATATGGAATTATACTAATTTCAGCTTTTTTTTCTTCAGAAAACCCAAACTAAATATGGATAAATATAGATAAAAGTAGCAAACCATAAATATGGATAAACACAGACAGAAATGTCAAAAAAACATAAATACCATAAAACCGCGAGCCCTAACTTTGATATACTCAGGACTTTCACCTTCTCAGTAGGACCTCAGTACTACCAGGCCAAGCGCAGTGGAAATCAGACCTCCCTTACCGCGAATATATCGGTACCATTCAGGGCACAAGTCCTAAAAAAAGAAGTGGGGGCACGCTGTCACCGGAAGTGACGTCACAACAGGAATCTCATGGGTATTCATATGCCTTTAGATGAAAGGTGGTCTGCACCCTGCCTCGCGGGGGCTGCCGTCCCTGCGTTTAATCCCCCCAGCTCCGATCTCGCCCCAGAGAGGCCAAAGAGTGAAGTCCAGCTTTTGGGCAGGGGTAACGGCGTCCACCTGGTAAAATAAGTGGGGGGACCGCCTGAAGAGACACCAAGAAGGGGTCCACAGACCACCTGAAGGGGCACCACGAAGGGGTCCATGGACCCCCCTGAAGAGGCCCCATCAAGGGGTCCACGCCCCCCCCTGATGAGGCACCACAAAGGGGTCCCTGGACCACCTGAAGAGCCACCACGTAGGGGTCCATGGGCCCCCAGAAGAGGCACCATGAAGGGGTCCACGGACCCCCTGAAGAGCACTATCAAGGGGTCCACAGACCCCCTGAAGAGGCACCACAAAGGGGTCCCTGGACCCCCCTGAAGAGGCCCCATCAAGGGGTCCACGGACCCCCTGAAGAGCACCATCAAGGGGTCCACAGACCCCCTGAAGAGCCACCACGTAGGGGTCCATGGGCCCCCAGAAGAGGCACCATGAAGGGGTCCACAGACCCCCTGAAGAGGCACCACAAAGGGGTCCCTGGACCCCCCTGAAGAGGCCCCAAGAAGGGGTCCACGGACCCCCTGAAGAGCACCATCAAGGGGTCCACGGCCCCCCTGAAGAGGCACCAAGAAGGGGTCCACGGACCCCCTGAAGAGCACCATCAAGGGGTCCACGGCCCCCCTGAAGAGGCACCAAGAAGGGGTCCATGGACCCCCCTGAAGAGGCCCCAAGAAGGGGTCCACGGCCCCCCTGAAGAGGCACCAAGAAGGGGTCCATGGGCCCCCTGAAGAGGCCCCAAGAAGGGGTCAATAGACCCCCTGAAGAGGCCCCATTAAGGGGTCCACTGCCCCCCCGATGAGGCACCACAATGGGGTCCCTGGACCACCTAAAGAGGCACCAAGAAGGGGTCCATGGACCCCCTGAAGAGGCCCCATCAAGGGGTCCACAGACCCCCTGAAGAGGCACCACGAAGGGGTCCACGGCCCCCCCTGAAGAGGCACCAAGAAGGGGTCCATGGACCCCCCTGAAGAGGCCCCAAGAAGGGGTCCATGGACTCCCCTGAAGAGGCCCCATCAAGCGGTCCACTGCCCCCCGATGAGGCACCACAATGGGGTCCCTGGACCCCCTGAAGAGGCCCCATCAAGGGGTCCACAGACCCCCTGAAGAGGCACCACAAAGGGGTCCCTGGACCCCCCTGAAGAGGCCCCAAGAAGGGGTCCACGGACCCCCTGAAGAGCACCATCAAGGGGTCCACGGCCCCCCTGAAGAGGCACCAAGAAGGGGTCCACGGACCCCCTGAAGAGCACCATCAAGGGGTCCACGGCCCCCCTGAAGAGGCACCAAGAAGGGGTCCATGGACCCCCCTGAAGAGGCCCCAAGAAGGGGTCCACGGCCCCCCTGAAGAGGCACCAAGAAGGGGTCCATGGGCCCCCTGAAGAGGCCCCAAGAAGGGGTCAATGGACCCCCCTGAAGAGGCCCCATTAAGGGGTCCACTGCCCCCCCGATGAGGCACCACAATGGGGTCCCTGGACCACCTAAAGAGGCACCAAGAAGGCGTCCATGGACCCCCTGAAGAGGCCCCATCAAGCGGTCCACTGCCCCCCCGATGAGGCACCACAATGGGGTCCCTGGACCCCCTGAAGAGGCCCCATCAAGGGGTCCACAGACCCCCTGAAGACGCACCACAAAGGAGTCCACGCCCCCCCTGAAGACGCACCACAAAAGGGTCCACGCCCCCCCCTGAAGACGCACCACAAAAGGGTCCACGGCCCCCCCTGAAGAGGCACCAAGAAGGGGTCCATGGACCCACCTGAAGAGGCCCCATCAAGGGGTCCACAGACCACCTGAAGGGGCCCCATCAAGGGGTCCACGGCCCCCCTGAAGAGGCACCAAGAAGGGGTCCACGCCCCCCCCCGAAGGGGCACCACGAGAGGGGAACCATGGACCACAGATTAAGAACCACTGCTCTACACTTCTGCAAGAGTCTGGACAAGGGACTATGTATTTATTACTCCTTCCTCCCCCAGAGCTTTGCACAGGCCCTCGATAAAGTCTCCCATCTTACAACAGGGTCCTGTGCAAACTCCTCACCCGAGCCTTCAAATAATTCCGGGTGGTACTCAGACCATCTCCGTCTACTGAAGCCACCCTTTGGGCTTGTTTCCCGGTCCAGGGAGTACCTGGATTTGCAGTTTGGGCTGGACTGTTCCCATGAGGCACAGGGTCAGACTGATTTGCATATGGCTTGGTCCAAACTGGGGTGGCGAATTGAGCTAATGAACGATGATGGATTCAACCCAGATCTGTGACTGGGGTGAGTGTTTGAAAATGTTCAGCATTCCTTCCATCATCTTTTTGTGTTGCTATAGTCACCGATGGGCTCTGATCTGCCCTCTAAACTCTAAACCCACCCTGCAAGATCTTATTTTAAGGGTCTTATATCATTCACTCCCTCCAATGCTCCCAACACTTGTTTCTCCTCGATTTCACAGGCTCACATAGGTTTTTCCATTCTTTATATACATTAGTTTTCCCCGGAGGGTATTATCACACACTGCAAGTGCTAAAATTACTCAGGGTTGAAACCTTCATATCTTCATTTTTTTTTAATTATATTGCATATTTTACAAGAAACCAATTACTGTTAATTACAGAGTATTAAAAGGAAAACTGCATAAATTATAAGATCAGTTTTAAGATGAATATTCTTAACTTACAGTTCAGCCTCTGCTCGAACATACGATGAATGTGGTTATAAACTCCACTGAAGAGGGGCGACTGCCCACAAAACAAACCCCCACAGGCCCAGAATAGACCCACGGCTAAAGTACCCTTCTTGTATACTATCTTATCCCTTCTCTTTTCTGTTCTATTTCTTCTCCATTTCACCTACCTGTAATCTCTTAGCAAGACATTGGAAAGGGGGGCTAGCTAAACTATTGGCGACCTATAATTTAGAGAAAGCAATTTATTCAAGAAAGGGAAAAAAGGGAAGGAAACTGGGTAAGCAAATTTGGGAACCTATAAGTAGATGGAAGGAGGAGAACGGTGGTTAGACTGCTGCAGAATGCTATATATGTGTAGCTTAATTTTGGTTGCTCAATATATATGTTGCAATATATATTAGGATTACTTTAGGAAAATTGTAAATGTAAATGTAAGTGTAATGTTATGGTGTTTTTTGTGTTTTGCTGTGCCCTGTACATAAAAATGGAAAAAAAAATGTAATAAAAATTTCTTTTAACATGTATAACACCTACCTGTAACCATGGCAAAAACAACCAATTGTGGCGGATACCCTGTAATGGTAAAGCGCGCTTACCTGTCTGAAAAATCTTAATAAAATATGTTGAAATTTAAAAAAAACTCGCACGGTTCAGACCAATGGAATTGGGAACCCCTAACGATAGCAGGACAATGTTTTCATCAGAATTAGCCATTAATAACCGGCACTTTCCCAAGTATTTCATTTTCCGAGTTAACGCGGAGGGACAAAGCAACGCGACACGACTCAAAATATCCCAAACATATCTAGCAAAAATATAGACCCTCCCCCAAGGAAGCCCCCTGCAGATTTTAATCAAGAAAGGAGTTTTAAATTTTCCTAAACTCAAGAAATAGTTTCCTTGAATTCATATCTAGCAAATATCACAGATATGGGCATACCATTAACAAGTGATAAATAATTCATGCAGGGGCATAGCTTGGCCAGTAAGACTGTGAGGGTGGGTACAGATTTTCCAACAATCACACTAGCTTATTATGTTAATCATTATATGATAAGCAGCGCATGAGGGGGGCTTAAGGGTCAGTTGAAAGAGAAAGAAGTGTGGGGCGTGAGGGGTAAATAGTATTTTGTAAAATAGCCATGTTTTAAGACCTCCACAACAGAAACGAGAGTGCGTGTGTGTGTTTTTTTTGTCTGAGTAAGTATTTAAAAATCCCAGGTGAAATCCGGCAGACACTTTACTATACCTGACTGAAAGCTCCTGTACCCAACTATTTATTAACCCCTCCCATGCTCATGACGAGCTCAGCTCGTCATGAGCCACAGTGCTCGTGTGCTCATGCGTCATGGCCGTTAGAACGCTCACACGCAGGGCTAATTCCCCTGCTGTGCATAGCGTTCTAAGGAAACGGGTGTGGCCGTGACGAGCTCAGCTCGTCATGAGCACCGGGGCGCTGTGCGCGGCCCCCCCACCCCCAGCACCGCGGGGGAATAACCCCCGCAGCCAAAGGGTTAAATAATATGTTTATTAGGGGGGTGTAACACCCCCTCCTCCCCGGAAGTTACATCCCTGAATTCATGATATCTGCCCAAAACTCTCCTCTATTTGAATTTTCTCACAGGATGACAACATTTAAATCTCGGAGGATGGGTTACTCCGTCACAATCGGGATGAATATTACATCCGCTGAAATATGAATCCATTAGGATATGATGTAATGTATATTTCGGAGGATGGGATATTCGTCCCTGCTGTACAGAGTAACCCGTCCTCCAAGAGCTAAATCAGGCCCTTAGTTTTCAACCACTTCTTTAACCCGTTGCGTGCTCATGACGGGATCAGCTCGTCATGAGGCACGGTCGTGCTGTGCTCATGAACGTTACGCCGCGCCCACGCGGGTATAATTCCCCTGCTGTGCATTCCATTGGAACCGGCGTGGTCATGACGAGCTCAGCTCGTCATGAGCAGAGCGCCACCGTGCTGCATGTCGAGCCGAGCTCGTCATGGGCAGCGGGGCTCTGCGGGCGCCCACCCCCCAGCACAGCGATGGAATTAGCCCCTCAGGGGAGGGGTTAAACTCGGCTGAGGTCATCATTGGAGGAGGGGTCACATCCCTCAGTAAGTCAGGTCACAAAACATTTCACTCACTTGAGTGTGATTTCCCCTTCCTGGTAACTACAGTGGTTGCATGTCTCAATGTTGCATTTAAAATACTGATATCTTTATATATACTTTCCGTAATATCGAATACCAAAAAATCACTAAGGTAATTGTAGATCTACTATTATTACCCCCCATGATCATATGCTTGGGGATCAATATTATTGTCACAATATATTTTCAGGTCAAAATTTAAATCGTGATATTGTGGTACACGATCCCCTTGCTGTTCACAGTGTGCCATAAGCTTGTATAACCTTTAATAAATAGCAAATTAGTCAAAATAAAAAGCACTTTTCACTGCGCATGAAGTAGCAGCATGGCGCACGGCGAGGTCCCCGGAGGCAAAACCCACAGCCACCTCCACATCTTAGTTAAGCTCAACATGCAATATTGTTCCTGAAAGGTCTATCTCTTATCCAATTATCCGGCAGGCATCCTGGACATTTAAACAGATGTGCCTTGTGGAGGTGTGGCCTGTTGACTTTGGACTGAGGTGTATGCCACAGTTCGCTCCAGGTGCGCGTGTACTGCCGTTATCGACACACCTTGATGTGAGGTGTCTCTGCGTGCCATATCCAGTGCTTGCTTCGTTGGGGGGGTGCACCATCACCAGATATTCCCGGCCAAGGGCGGGGCAGCCTCTCACTGTACCCTTTAATATTCCCGAAGGTACTTTGTGTCTTCCACCCAGAGAGAGAACTTAGGGTGCGGCGACGGCACAAACAATGGTCATCATTGGTATCTCCTTCCAACTTTTGATCTCTGCTCTTTGTCCCTATCTTCATACTCTTTCTCTGTGGAGTGTATGTCCAGCCCTTCCTCCTCTGCCAAGCATTCTCTGCTTGTGGAATGTTTACCATCTGTTTAAAACACAATGCCTGTGAGGGCGGCTACCTTCATGGTGCGACCTTTACCACCAATTCAATTGGAAGGGTTTCGCACAGTGGATAGGTTGGTGTTGGTGGACAATAGGCTGCTGAGGACATTGCGAGCTGGCTTTAGGCCGGTCACGGGGGTCAGATGGGCTTGATGGTGGGAGACCTGAGGAGCAAGACAGACGGCAGCAGTGTCAGCGTCCTGGTGCCTTCGGATCTTTCAGCGGCATGGTTCACCATCCACCATGATCTTCTAGTCAGCCACCTCTGAAGTCTCTGAGTGTTTATCTCTTTGGCAGACAGATCCCTATTCCATCGGATTTCCTTTCTTACAGTTCTAGAGTTGCCACCTTTGATGCAAGCTACACTCAACTTTTAGTAAATCTTACCCAGAACATAACTCAAAGGTAGAACTCAATGGGACTGGCGCCTGTCCTATCTAAAAAGAGATTTCACAGTTCTGACCACAACACATCTCTGTAGAGCAGGTGTTCTGCCAGACGTGAGAATACCTACCCAAACCTGAATCTTTCAGGTCTAACCCAGATGGTGGACCATCAGTGGGATTTCTCTTTTCAGGGAAACATCCTTAACAACGCAACTTTTACCACGCAGTGCCTTTATGACGTAACCATTACAACGCATGTCATTTCAACGCAATGCGCTGGAGGGCGCTCTAGGATAGGGAATAGATTTAATTTACTATCCAACACCTTCCCTACTATCCACGGGGACTGGAGTTGGAATAGTAAATTATACTATTCACTATCCAGCACCCCTAAGCGCTATGCGTTGTAACTGCATGCATTGTAAAAACTGCGTTGTAACAGCATGCGTGGTAAAAGCATGCGTTGTAATGTCATACATCCCTATTTTCAATACTGTTAGCCAAAGGAGCTATTGGAAACATTCTGTTGGCTGACTGTCTTAAATATGGCCCTTTCTCCCTACAGGCTTCCTCTCTAATGTGGCATTTAAACCTTCATTGTGTGGTTTTAACCGCTTCCATGCGGCGCACATTTCCCAGCTGTGCGGGTGAATTCTACGCGTGCGCAAATCGGATGGCCTTCGGATGCACACGCCCACCATGACGTCAGACAGCCAAGGGGCGTCCGACGGATGGAAGAGGTTAAAGAAAGCTTGAAAATATTTCCTCTGTCCGTTGAACCCTTTTGAGGCTTCCATTTACCATTGCATCATTTAAAACGTAGAAAGGTAAACATTACCCCCTGTAACAAAAAAAGTTCCTTGATCACAACACCATCATGTAGTTCAATCACTGAAAATGTGTTTTATATTGATGTCAATACACTACCCATATAAATGTATTATCTACAAAGCCTACTCATCGCTTTTCTTGGAATTCTTTCATTTTAATTTCATTTATGCAAATCTTTGTGACGCTTGCTACCAGTAAACCATGCAATTTAAGATAAATAGATAGGACAAAGTTTTCTTCTAAATATGACCCAGCATGTATTGTTCTTAGTAATTTCAGTCATCGATGCAGAGTCAAAACAGGAAGGACTGAGTGTCTCACACGGATGTATGACGTTACAACGCATACTTTTACCACGCCTACCTTTACCACGCAATTTTTACAATGCAGGATCCATTACAACGAAGTACCATTACAACGCATGTATTTACAACGAATATACCTTTACAACGCATACCATTACAACGTAAGTATTGGTAAGTATATAATATTTTTTTAAATGTAAATTAATTAAAATTAATATAATTTAATTTAATTTAATTTAATTTAATTTAATTTAATCAATTTAATTTAATGTAATTTAAATTTAATTATACTTAATTTTTACCCTGTACCCCTTTACCCAAAAACCCAAAACTGACCCTGAACCCTAAAAATACCCCTTTACCCAAAAACCCAAAACTGACCCTGAACCCTAAAAATACCCCTTTACCCAAAAACCCAAAACTGACCCTGAACCCTAAAAATACCCCTTTACCCAAAAACTCAAAACTGACCCTGAACCCTAAAAATACCCCTTTACCCAAAAACCCAAAACTGACCCTGAACCCTAAAAATACACCTTTACCCAAAAACCCAAAACTGACCCTGAACCCTAAAAATACCCCTTTACCCAAAAACCCAAAACTGACCCTGAACCCTAAAAATACCCCTTTACCCCAAAACCCAAAACTGACCCTGAACCCTAAAAATACCCCTTTACCCAAAAACCCCAAACTGACCCTGAACCCTAAAAATATCCCTTTACCCAAAAACCCAAAACTGACCCTGAACCCTAAAAATACCCCTTTACCCAAAAACCCAAAACTGACCCTGAACCCTAAAAATACCCCTTTACCCAAAAACCCAAAACTGACCCTGAACCCTAAAAATACCCCTTTACCCAAAAACGTTAAACTGACCCTGAACCCTAAAAATACCCCTTTACCCAAAAACCCAAACTTATAATATTTTAGATAAAATAATGTACTTACCAATACTTACGTTGTAATGGTATGCGTTGTAAAGGTACCTGCGTTGTAAATACATGCGTTGTAATGGTACTTCGTTGTAATGGATCCTGCGTTGTAAAAAATGCGTGGTAAAGGTAGGTCGTTGTAAAAGTTGCGTGGTAAAGGTTGTATACCGTCTCACACAAGCATTACTCACACTTCGCACAGATCTCTTGTGGTGTTACCAGTTGCCTCAGAGTTCTTTTATTGGGGGTCTGTCCCTGCCTGTGTCTTATAAGTAGGGCTCCTGGTTTTATGGTATTTATGTTTTTAACATTTCCGGCTGTATTTATCCATTTTTATTTTTGCTGATTTTATCTGTATTCATCCATATTTATTTTGGGTTTTGTGGAAAAATGAAGCTGAAATTAGTATATTTACACATTTATTTGACCGGTAATTATGCACTCCTGCAGAAGATAAATTAATGGACATTTAAGAAAATATGCACATTTCAGTATCAACCATGTGCATATCTACTGCTGTTAAAGCCTCTTTACTAAAATTCCTTTCTTTTTTTGCCCCCCTCACCTATCACTCCACACTGCTATTGGCCTGGCAGTCATGGCAGACAGTAATTTGAATTACGCAAAAAGTAACCCAATTTCCGTTTTTATTCGCATTTAAAAATAAATATAGGCAAAAAAATAAATGTTTTCTGTCTGTATTTATCTGTAAAAATCAGTAAAAACGGAGCCTTGCTTATAAGGTTCCATCACACCTCCAAGTATCATAGCTAATGAATGCAAACTGGTATTTTGTGACACTGTCTGGCATATTTCAACTCTCAAAGGCAGCTTGTTGCTGCCTCTCTCTAGTGTGTGGTCTGAGCAGCACTTGTGCTCCATAGGATTTGACTCTTTAAAAAGTTCTGTTGGAGCTCATTGTCCTTAAAGCGAACAGCCTCAAGGGAGGGGTCTCCAACCTTTTCTGTAATCAGAGCTACTTACGTTCAATGAAAATCATCCCAAGCGACTGATATAGAAAATGTTGGAGCAGTGACCACAAATAGACATGATTATCTTGGTGGCCACCGCAGGTTTACCAGCAGTGAACAGGTCAGTGCACCAGGCACAGTTGCCAGCAGGGAAGGGGTTGTGAGCACATGTTCCTCCTTTTCAAAGTTTTATGATCCGGTCACAAGATAACTCCTTGTTTGGACGCAATACAGTACAAGTGAATTCATGTGAAAATGGATCTTTTTATTCACTGCTTGATTAGGTCCATTTCACTTTTTATTAAGTTCTCATAGGAATTGCAGTTATAGGGAAAAGAAGAACAGCCGACACGTGTTTCACCCTGTAATGTAAAAAAAAAGGCTCTGCTATTTGGGAATGCCTTTATATGGGTAATACATAACAGCCATAGCTGGAACCAAGATTTTAATATTGGTAATAAGTCTCCCTAACGCCACATGATTTACCACTCAATATCAGAATTAAATATATTTTGGAAATTCAGCCATTTTTCGCCAAACAACTGCTCAAGAGTTTTGAAAATGCACACATTTTTATCTCGAATACACTCTTGTCAAGTTTGGTAAACATTTATTAACTCAGCCAGGCAAAATCTTTTAATTTATTAGGCTGTACTGCTCATAGGTGAGCTACTTACAAGTAGCTAGAGAGCTACCAGTATCCCAAGAGAAGCTTGTTGGAGAAGCCTGCTCTAGGGCAAAGTTTTAAAATCCCCACTGCTCGTCTCTAGTAATGCTAACATCTCCATTATTCCTGCATTTAGATGTGTATTCTTTGGGGCTCTGTATTCTACTGGGCTCAAAGTTCAACAAATCAGCAAAAAATGTAATCGTTGTTGTAACTCCACTGCCTTGCAACTAACCATTTCAAACTCTGCTCCTATTAAATCCACTGGGGTGGGTTGCCTCAGACCAGTACTCTCTGCCAATAAACAACATTCACCCGCTGTGCTATCTGGAGCTCGCCCAAGAGCCGAGCCCCAGACAGAAGCCCCAGACACCATCCCTTGGAGACCATTACACCGTAGGCTTCGATCCCTGGAAGCGATAAATGTAACGCCTATTTCACAATCCACCCCTCCAGGTGGGTTCTTCATGGTGTTTCCTACCCAGGTTATTCACTCAAAAAAACACTAAATTAAAGTGATATATTGAACCTTTAAGTGAGCTGATTAAAACTGAAAAAACACTGAAATATGCCAGTTAAAGTTTAGTGAATTAACTATAACTTTACTCCATCATGCATGGGCTTACATCTGCACATATTAAGTATGATCTGCAACACGTTTTGGTTGCAATGTACCAATAATGACTAAACCATTATGGGAATTTTTCCATATAAACAACCCTATTCTCATTGATATTCATACTTTGAGCCCAGGTTCTTTAGGGTTATTTGGACTCTCACTGATCCTACTGAACCTACATCAGTTATCTGTGAGAAGAACAACAAGCGACTCCATGTAGAGTTGAAAATGACAGGAGACAGCATGGAGTCCAGGGGGGCTCCAAAGGTGATAGGATTTTTTGGGGACCTGTAGATGACCATGTCAGGAAGCTGGTGTTGTTTGGAAAGGTAGGAGGAGAACTAGTGAAGGACATTGCTGGTGAATCCAACTCAAGACCCCAGGGTTTGTATGAGGGTGGAATGGTCGACTTTTGAAAGCAGTTGAGTGGTCCAAAAGTATCAGGATGCGGGGGTCATCTTCATCAGTGGTCGAGAAGGCATTGTCTAAGATGTGTAAGGTAGCAGTGGCTGTGCCGCAGCGTGATCTGAAGCCAGACTTGTCATCATTAGAGGTGGGCGGACATTTCCGTTCCGCCCACGGAATGTGCAGAGACTTGCCCCTTCCGCAAAGAAGGCAGAGAAACGGGGCAAATCTCCGCACACTCGAGGGTGGAACGGAAGTTGGCCGCCCGCCTCCTGCCCGCCTCCCACCCGCAATATTATCTTCCTGGTCTATCTAACCTTCTTCTTGAAACTGCGCATGTGCGGGAGCCTGCGCATGCGCATTCCTGGCCAGGAATGCGCGTGCGCAGGCTCCCGCGCATGCACAGCTCCACGAAGAAGGCTAGATAGACCAGGAAGTTGAGCCCACGATAAGGTACGTTTTTAAAATCTTATTTTAGGCTTTAATGTTTAATATTGAGGGTGGGAAGAGGGCGGGCGGCGGACGGGTGTCACGTAACGGAAATTTGCGGAGAGGCACGGAGATTGGTTCAATCTCCGTGCCTCTCCACTAAAGTCCCTTACGCGACTTCCGCCCACCCCTAGTCATCATGCACGAGATTGTTAACATTTACATGATCTTGGAAGTGAACGTAGACGGCTATTTCCATGATCCAGCCAATCAATGGTAGATGAGCGATAGGCTGGTAGTCGGCGAGGTCATCATCGTCTAGTGTAGGTGTCTTTAGCAGTGGGAGGACCTGGACTGTGTTGAGACCTTCTGGGAAGTTGCCTTGAGTGAGGGAGGCATTGACGATGGTGTGTAGGGGTGAGAGAGTGCCCCCAGAAAGAGCTTTGATGAAGGACGAGGGTAAGACATCATCTTAAGAAATGACTTTAAGGGAGTTGAGTATGGCGGTAAGATTTGCAAGAGAAAAAAGCTTTAAAGCAGTTCATTGTGGGGTTCTACGGGAAGAGGTGGGTGAAAGAGATGAAGCAGGCTTGGTGTAATTGACGTGCTGTAGCATTGTCTGCAAATATTTCTCTGAAGAAGAAGTTGATGGCATTGCACTTTTCTGAGGAGTGAGGAATAGGTGGGTCTGACAGTGGGTTGATGCAGTGCTTGACTATCTTGAAAAGTGTTCTACTTCTGTCGGTGGCTTCATTGATGCAGTTGATATAGTACTTTGCTTTGGCTGGTGTGAGGAGCTGTCTGCACATTTTGTGGAGGAATTTCAGTATCATGAGGTCATTAAGGGTTCTTTTTGTCTTCTATTCTCTTTCCTTTATACATTCACTGAAAAACCAAAGGTTGCAGGGACGTTATAGTTAGGCTCAGATTTCACTTGCACAAAACCAGAGAAATTCAGTAGTAGTTTTAGTTACCTGAGGTACCTATAACGTACGCCCCAGAAATTACCTGCTTATGACCTTACATATTACATCACTCATGATATGGTCAGTGACGTCACTGATGACATCTCAAATGACATCACTGATGACATCATGCAGTGATTGTGTTTTGTAAAAGGTTTAAGAATGGTAAACATATATACTAAACTACTACAAAAGTTAAATTAGTATACTTGTGGACTACTAATGAGTGATACCACTCCTAACATATATTATGTGAGTGACTGTGTGACTGTGTGCATCTGTGTGTAAGTGGGTTTCTGAGTGGCTGTATTGGTGTGTGAGTGGCTGTATGGGTGTATACGTGGGTTTATGAGTGGCTCTATAGGTGAGTGAGAGGCTGTGTGAGTTGCTGTATTGGTGAATGAGTGATTGTGTGAGTGACTGTATAGGTAAGTGAGTGGGTGGGTGGGTGAGTGGGTGTGAATGGCTGAATCAGTGACTTAGTGGCTGCATGAGCTGGTGACTAGGTGTGTGAATGGCTGTATGGGTACGTGAGTGGCTACTTGAGATGGTGTTTGGTTAAGTGAGTTGGTGTGTGAGTGGCTGTATTGGAGAGTGAGTGTGTGAATGGATGTATGGGTGAGTGAACAGGTGTGTGAGTAGTTGTATGATTGTGAGAATGGCTATGTAAGTGGTTGTGTGGTTGTATGGGCGAGTGAGTGGCTGTATGGGCGAATACGTGGGTGTGTGAGTAGCTATCTGACTAAGTGTGGGACTGTGTGAGTAGCTGTATGGGTGAGTGAGTGGTTGTGTGACTAGCTGTATGGGCGGGTGAGTGGTTGTGTGAGTGGCTGTATGAGTGAGTGAGTAGGTGTGTGAGTGGCTCTATGGATGTGTGAGTGGGTGTGTCAGTAGTTGTGTGGGTCTGTGAATGGGTATGTGAGTGTTGTGTGTATGGGAGTGGGTATGTGAGAGGCTGTATGGGTGTGTGAGTGATTCTGTGATGATGTCATGAGTGGTATCATTTTAGATGTCATCAGTGATGTCACTGACCATGTCATGAGTGATGTAATATGTGAGGTCATAAGCAGTGCATTGCGGGGGCGTAAGTTACAGTTAGGACAGATAACTATAACTGCTGAATTTCTATGGTTTTGTGCATGTGAAATCTGAAGTTAAAAATAAATGTTCCCTTTGGTAAAAACTGTAAGAGATGAACTATACTCAATTTACAACCACATTCATACTTGAAACAATCAACTTTTCACGCAGGATGTTTAAAGCACTTATATTCACACGAGTAGATGTATATAAAAAGTTCCTTTTAATAAATAAAATATAAACATTTTGAATCCGCATGGATAATTTCATAAAAACTTTAAAACACATTGATTCCTAGATGGAGTTTTTTCATGTGTCTAAGAAGTGTGAAATCTGAGCCTAACTATAACGTCCCTGTAACCTTCGTTTTCTTCAGTGAATTTCTATGCTTTTTTTTAATTCTATTTCCTCACTATTATTTCCTAACAATATCGGCCCTGTAACCTTTGAGTTTTTTGTGAATTTTTAAGGCTTTTTTCATTTTATTTCCTAACTGTAACCTGTAACCTTTGAGAGTGGGTGTGTGAGTGGCTCTATGGGTCTGTGAGTGGATGTCTGAGTGGCTCTATGGGTCTGTGAGTGGGTGTGTGAGTGGCTCTATGGGTCTGTGAGTGGATGTCTGAGTGGCTCTATGGGTCTGTGAGTGGGTGTGTGAGTGGCTCTATGGGTCTGTGAGTGGGTGTCTGAGTGGCTCTATGGGTGTATGAGTGGTTGTGTGAGTAGTTTTGAAGGTATGTGAGTTGGTGTCTGAGTAGATTTGTGAGTCGGGGGTGGTGATGTGAATGGCTGCATGGATCTGTGAGTGGGTGTGTGAGCAGCTGTATGGGTGTGTGAGTGGGTGTGTGAGCAGCTGTATGGGTCTGTGAGTGGGTGTGTGAGCAGCTGTATGGGTGTGTGAGCAGCTGTATGGGTGTGTGAGCAGCTGTATGGGTCTGTGAGTGGGTGTGTGAGCAGCTGTATGGGTCTGTGAGTGGGTGTGTGAGCAGCTGTATGGGTCTGTGAGTGGGTGTGTGAGCAGCTGTATGGGTGTGTGAGTGGCTTTGTGAGTGGCTGTATGGGTCTTTGAGTGGGTGCATAAGTCACTCTATGGGTCTGTAGGTGGGCATGTGAGTGGCTGTGTGAGTGGTTTTGTGGATGTTTGAGTGTCTGTACGGGTCTGTGAGTAGGTGCATGAGTGGTTATGCGGGTGTGTGAGGGTCTGGGTGTGTGAGTGGATGTGTGAGTGATTGCAATGGTGTGTGAGTGGCTTTCTGAATGGCTATGTAGGTCTGTGAGTGGATGTAAAAAAAAGGCTGAGTGGCTGTGCGATGGAAGTCTGAGTGTCAGTGTGGGTGTGTCAGTAGCTGTGTGAGTGACTGGGCCAGAACGGAACCTCACCTGCCCTTTCTCTAACAAGAGTCCACAGTTTTGCACAAAATGTCTACCCAACTGAAGTACTTTCTACTGTTTAATTATTAGGTGCTGACTCGTTGGGTACATTTCTAGTGCATATTCTACACCACAGCTGCATAACGGACCAGGAAAGGCCAAGAAAGAAACAACTCGTCACAGTAACAGATGGTGGTCCGAAAGATCAACAATGCATTCACCCCCACCAAGGATTTCAGATTGTTTTTCATTTTGGAATTGCAGAGTAAACACACGTGCTACCCAGCCCTCCTGGACCTTTGTTGGACACCTTTCTGTCTATTTCCTTTCCTTGAAACCCTCCACAAGGGAGAATAGCCCGAAGGAGACACCGTGCCATGGCACAAAGTGCACACACACTCCACTTGTGTGCACACAGGCGGGCCCTGCTCAGTGGGTGGGCCCATGCACAAGGGAATACCTCATTGTGTTGTAGATAGACAGCTTCGAAGCACTGTAAATAAAAGTGCTTTCGTTGCCTCCATCTGGAAATATGAGGTGCAGATTCACATGTCACACAGGCCTCTGCTGAAGGGACTGCACAACACTCCCTGTCCTATTAACAGTGCCAGACAGTACAGTGTAGTCTCATGACATTTCAAAGGGGGAGACACCCCCCCCCCCCTTCCCAGAATCTGATTAAATCCCTAAAGCAGACGATCAGGGCCGAATGTACTGACCCGCGCGCGCAAGGAGCACAGATATAGCTCCACATTAATAGGATTTGGGAAGAGAATACATAATTGCAAACCTGATTTAACATGAATATTTAATAATGTAGGTATTTCTGGACCTTAACTGCGGAAATTGAAAGGTACTTGTTTCCTAGAATTTCAGAGATTTCGGTTATTGCATTTCTCGGCTCACCCTGGCTGCCGGACATCCTGCCCTGGTCACCGAGGCTCGCCTCAGGCAGGACATGGTGTCAGAGGGTAGATATAGATAGATATTTATTTTTGCTTGCTTAATTAAAATCTTTGCAAATATGTAAACAAAAAAATTCCCATTGTCCCCAGATAAATACAGTTAAAAGCAATTAAAAACCACATAATATAAAAACAAGGTCATCAATTGCATAGTCCCAATTTATACAATTTAGCTGTTTTTAAAGGAGATTCTCGTAGACTCTTACATCTCAAATAGTACTAACTGACAATAACTGCCAAAACTTCTCAGGGCGAATGGCACAGCCTAAGTCCATTGTCCAACTTAGAGGTCTGATGATTAAAGTGCAAGAACAACTAAAACAAGATAGAGAGTTAGGGCCAGATGTAGGTAATTCCTATTTACCGACTCTTAAATACCGACTCATACCGAATCGGTATTTAAGAGTCGGTAAATAGGAAGGAGGCCGATGTAGGTAAAGAATTACCAAATCTGTAAGAGTCGGTATTTACCGAATCTGTAAATACCGATTCGGTATTTCACATTGATTCCTATGGGCCTTGAAGCCCATAGGAATCAATGTGAAATACCGATTCGGTATTTACAGATTCTGAAAATACCGAATCCTGCAAGGGTGCAGGGGGTGTCACTTTGACACCCTCTAGCACCCCAAGTACTCTAGCCCCTAAGGGCATGTCTGTGTGTCACATGGCACAGGTGTGCATGCATAGATGTGCATGCACACCTGAATTCGGTATTTTACCACCCAATAGGATTGGGTGGTAAAATACCGACTCTTAAGGGCCTGTGGCACTCTTAGGAGTGTCACCTACATATGGATTTACAGAATCGGTATATTTACCGATTCGGTAAAATACCGAAGTGGAAAATTTACCGAATTGGTAAATATACCGATTCTGTAAATTCAGACCCACCTACATCTCAAAAGCCAAATACCGGTCGGTAACGGCCGAAATAGGCCGTTACCGACCGGTATTTGGCTACCTACATCTGGCCCTTAATATTACATTTAAAAAGCACATTAGCGTGTTTCAGGTAACTACAGGGTTTTAAGTTTCTTAGTTGCCATTTCAAAAATGTTGTGAACCGACATTTGAGCTGGACGTCAATGGGGTTAAAGCAAAGCTTCACTGCCTGCCTACATGTCCGGGTGCCGTAATACCTTAAAAAGGACGTAGCAAAGTGCATCTTATGACCTTTAAGTTGGGGCAGTTGCAGATGACATGAATGATGTCTTCCATCCCACTTCCGCATAGACGATGTCAGAGGGCGCGCCGTGCCAGGGTAATGACCCATGTCAATTACTGTATAATATCCATCGTCCATTTGTGTTATACGTGCGTCGTTATTGCATGAACTAAAGCAGTATCGACAGCCACAGTCCTGGGAACAACGTCACACCCATAAATTACTTTTCAGAATTTGCGAAAATGGCATCTTCTTCCATCACCTCTGGGAAAGGTATTTCGCAACTAATGGGACATTTAGAAGTTAATATAATATAGTGCAATATGCTGTATTCTGTTGCCTGCTTTCGAGGCACATTTCACTGTTTCACAAAAATAGTATTAAAAATTCTTAACTAGTAGCATATATCATGAGCTGATAAAGCTATTCAGGCGCTTCTGGTGATAGCTTTAGTTTCAAGGCGCCTGGCAAAGATGGAGGGGAGTGTAAACAGTTAGCTAAAAGATCTAGCAAAAATGTATGTGTGCTGCACGCAGTGAGAGATAAGGGTGGGCGTACTTGGTTGCTCCATCTGGCTCCCAATTAATAAAACAGAGACTCATATACTTTTGGTAAAATAACAAATATCTCTGTCTTTACATACTAAAATGCATATAGTCATTTCACAAAAGTGAAAATGAAAATTTAGGAAGCAGTGAGAGAGGTGATGTATTTGGGATCCTCCGCAACCTAGTGGGAGAACCAAGCAGATTCCTTGAAAACAATGAGCACATCTTGCTGAACGATTCAGTGGTGGTCCCATCCTCTTAGGGCCACCCCAAGCACAGTTATGGGCAAAAATACATTCCCAACCAAAGACCCTGCAAAGCATTATGGGACGAGATTAGCAGTGGGCAGTGGATATTATAGTATCCAATATCAAAATAATTCTACAAAGAGCTGCAGTTCAACTAGTCGTTACTAGATATCCCTCACAAGTCAAATGCAAAAGCATTGAAACCCTTTCATGAAGCTGCAGTTCCACTAGTCATTACTAGGTGTCCCTCATGAGTCAAATTGAGGGACACCTAGCAACGACTAATTGAACTGCAGCTTTTTTTTTGTAGAATTTATAGTATTAGCTCTCAGCTCAGCCCTAGAGCTGCTGCCCCTTGACTAATGTTTTGATATTGGATACTATAATATTCACTGCCCACTTGTGGAAAAGTAAATTTTGCCATGTTCTGTGTCCCTACGTGTCATCCATCATATGTTATGTGTGCATGATTAAATATGCATATGCATTCCCTATGTTCGATTAATGACGCAATTACAGTTGTGTCCACCTCTAGTATGCCAGTTTCCAGTTCTCGTGAATACTACGAATATCAGGCCTATGTAAAATTACGTTGCCACGTTTCTCAGTGTGCACGTTATTCCATTATAAAGTCCCCGTTTCTAGGCCTCAAAAGGGCCTGGACATCAGATTCAGCTCCTGTCTCCTGAAGCCTCGCTGAGGAGCGATACAGCCCCCACCTGTATCCTCGACCCTTCACTTACTTCCTGCCTTGCAGTGCCCGGCTCACCCTGGCTCTGCCTCTGAGTCTGCCAAGAATATGTTATGATTCCAGTTATCAGTTCAGTCCTCCTTCTCTGCATTCCTAAAGCTACTGAATCGCATCGACAGTTTCCGTCATTGTCTAGCCTTCACGTCTCCACGTTAGAGAAATACTGCATTTAATGGTCATTTAATATTCTTCATCACGCACTACATGTAGAATAATGCATGGTCCAGTCTTAGAATCAAGTTAGCCTTTCCCCTCCTGACTTCTAGTTTATATCAACATGTTCTCTAAACATCAGATACTAGATACTGTTTAGGTACATGTCGCCCTGACTCTCCAGACTTCAGTCTCTGCTCCTAGCACAGAGTTCATAGCCCCCAGCTTCTCCTAGTAACACGTCATTGCCAGTTTGCGCGCACCATCAGGTTAGAGGTCCCGGCTCCTCAGGTAGCCCCCTCCATGGTTTCCGCCCCATTCATGACATATTCTGTTACGTTTGCATCACATGTCTATGTATACGCCCTGTTACACCTCTTTTTACCCTTATCTTTCGCGACTGCTACGCGTCACGCCTTTTGCTCCACCCACTGCTACGCCTATTGCAATGTAATGCTATGTGTTTGCGTTATGTATATATGCTCATGCACTGTTATTAAAAGGTTACTTCCCCTTGTCCCGATCCTGACCCCGGCAGCGCTGCTGGGCCTTGCCATCCTATTCCTGTATTTGCTGTATTAAACCTGCAAAAACTCCTACTACCTCGAATCTTGACTCTTATTTATTGAGCTATCTATTATTCATTTATTCATTCAAAAATAGGGTATTATTTATTTATTTACCACATAATGGCGCCCGAATAGGGACTTGCCCTTTCTCCACGCGTCGGTGAAGCCACGCCGACCCCCTGACCCTCTGCAGTCGTGACGGAACTCTTCTGCGCACCGGCAGATATTTCTGCTTCAAGTATCCCTCAGGCCCACGGAGGAGACGGAGGAGGCGGTCCAGCATCCAGACGAGACGGTGGAGGAACGCGGCGAGTCCCGACCAGAGCCCAAGCCGAGAGTCCAAGGTCCGAGGTATCCGGAGGCCCACCTGTAACAGAAGTCCGAAGTTCGTCCGTCCGGCGTCCAAGCAGTCCCGTCCAGTCTGAGGCCTTCCGTTCTTGCTGCCCGGTGAGTACCGTTACTGGGGTAGTATCTAGACAGGGTCAATTTAATTGACTCTGGTCCGTGGGTTGGTGGTACACAGACCCACAAACGAAGTGTCCACTTCGGTGGATGCGGGTCCTGACGTGTCTCTTTATGAGACCGGTAAGTTTCGTACTGTTTCAGCAGTGCACCTAGTTTCTGTTCCAGTCAGTTCTGTTCTCGAGGAAATTCATGTATTCTGTGTTCCGTATTCCAGGTAGTATTCTGTTCGAACTGTTATTTTTGAATGTTCTTCATGTATTTTAATGTCGTGGTATGAATGGGGAATAAGTATCGTGTTCATTGTGTATTGTATTGTGTCTAGATTACAGTCCAGTCATGCCCTTGTTTTCTAAGTTACGTCAGTTAAAAACTAGAAAGGGTCTGCTGGAAGCAGCAGTTCCAGTTCCGCCTAGGGACAGTCCAGGTCATTTTATGTATCAGAAGCATGGCATAAGCGCCATTTTGTATCTAGATTTATGGGTAGAGTATACCAAACAGTTAGAAGAAAAGTATAGATGGCCCGTATCGGGTACATGGGATGCCGAGTGCATCATGCGAGTAGAAGAGGCATTATGGAAAAAGAAAGCCAGACAGTCACAGAAAGATGCCATCGAGTTATGGCGCAAAGAAGCTCATAAAAGAACTGAAAAAGAAATCAGAAAGTCAGAATTAAGTAGAGAATCCTTAGAACGAGCACATGAAAAAGAACTAATCGAGATAGGTGAACAAGTCAAAGCCGAACAGTCAGACAGACAGAGGCATGCCCTTATTAGGGGTATGTATCCTCTCCTTGCCGAGGGCTTGCCAAAAGCGACCCCAGAGGCATCCAGAAATTTCCCGCCACCATTAGTTCCGACCAAGCTACGTCACAAACAGACCGCAGCTGATATTTTTATTTCGTCCTATTTGGACGACACAGTCCCAGAATATGCAAATCCTGTTCGCGCTCCGCCAGTCCCTGTAAATCAGGCACTTCCCGCTCCTCCAGACACCGGAGTACCTGTTACGGTAACCCCGGTCCAGCCCGCCATACAAGTCCAGCCTACATTTCCATTTCCCACTCTGCCAGGACGAAGAGCCTCAGTAGACGACTCTAGTTTAGGGGCCGCAGGGGGAGGTACTCCTCAAACCCCGCCGCCACACAAGCGTTTAACGACAGCCGAATTACATATGCAAGCGTCACAGCGTACGCCCAGACATCAGACTGTAGCAGAAATAAGAAAATCCCTTGCCGAATGCGGCTATGATCCAGTCCCAGGCGAGGATAATATGGTTCTATATTCATTCCGCGTAAGAAAGGTGGCCGAGTATCTCGTCACCCTACCGAATATGAAAGAAGATCTAGACAGAATATATCGTTTCATCCGTACAGGGGATGATCCAGAAAGCATTGGCGAGGCCATGTCTCAAAGGAAAGCTGAGACCCAGCTCATGATATTAAAGTTTCTGATCAATTGTCTAATAAGAGAACAAGATTACCCGTCTAAAGATCCGGCTGAAATGAAAACCCTGACAAGGTGGAGTGATAATATAGCCGAGGGTAAGCACAAGACCGTCGGTGCTATGGAGAGTATGTACAAGAAAATCCGTAAAGAAATAATAAAGTTACACGAACAGCGTAAAGCAGCACAAGTAAGCGAGAAAGAAAGTAACTCTGATCCTGAAGAGTTAGACGACGAGAATCCCGACAGAATAGCGTATGTAGGAAAATCTAGATTTCCAGATCGCCATTTACGCCTAGAACACAAGTCTATTTTTCATCATCCAGCACCAGAACAAGGTTCTCTAGAACGAGTGTTTCAAGCTACCGATCACATTCTGAAATCACGAATCGGTTACAGTGAGTTAAGTACCATGCATGAACAAGAACTAGTCCGATCAGCAGTCCGATGGATTACTGATTCTACCACTTTTCCAGACGAAATAGTGGCACAAATGTTTCTGAAAATGCCCCCAGCCGAGCAACGACTGGCGGGTATGTATATGATTCAGCACCTCATTACATTGTATGAGGGTCAGCACTCTGATCCAGGTCCGTTACACGATATCCTGAACGAGTTACTCCAGTATAGATGGAAAGGTTTAGGTACCGACTTAATTGTGTCATTCTAGAACAGCGTCACAAATATAGAACGTTTTTGAATCCGCATTTTGTTCATGTCTCACCCCCCGAAAGTAAACCATTTTATATGGAGAGACAGAATCCGTTACGAGAAGTCCACCCAGTCAGAGGAACGGGTGGCGAACTAGAACGAGTGTTTGTTTACACTCCGATTACAAAGATGGAACTCCTAGAGATGAAGAAATTAATTCCCTGTCATGACAAAGATCCAGCAGGGTTCCATAGAGAATTAAAAGACATGCTCCGTATGGGAGAATACACGTATCCAGATATAATTAAAATGTTAAAGGTTCTGCTGCCCGCAGGGGTGTATGAAAAGCTCAAGGAAAAAGAATGGGAGGTGGGAGAGAAAAAGATCGATTGGGCAGTTCTAGAAGCTGAAGACAAGGCACGAGTACCAGGTACCGGTCTTGGAGCAAAATGTAAAGAATTACCAGAATTATTAATACAAGTTTTACCTAGATTATTGACAACTAGAAAAGAAGACTGGGATGCAATCTCAGCCTGTAAACAGAAACAAGACGAAGATATTAGTGATTTTTATTCTAGATTTGAGAAATGTTTTAGCATCAACAGTGGCCTCAAGACAAGTAGTGAGTCATACCCTCACCTTTTTGTTACTAAATTAGTCGAGAATTCCAGTCCACAAATTAAAAATCGAGTTTTGAAAGTCGAAAGTACCTGGCAAGCTAATACCCCGTCCCAGATGTTGCAGATGCTCCAATACCACCAGAATAGGATCAGGGAAGAACAAGAACACGAGAGAAAACGTATGAAAGACACGAAAATGAAAGTACTAGTTGCACAATCTGTTCCTCAAGACAGTCAGAAGAGGGGTCCGAATCAAGCCAGTCATCCTGCAGCTCCCGCTAAAGGGAACTGCAATTATTGTAAACAGCCAGGTCATTTTATAAACGAGTGTGCAGTTCTGAAACATAACATAGCTACTGGTAAGACTAAAGAAAGACCACGTCCGCCTAGACAAGAACAAGTTTCACAGACTCCTCAGTCACAGAATGCACCACAGACAGTTACCGCACCGCAGCCTATCGCTGCAACACAGCACGTTACACAGCAGATGTACCAGTATGCACAGTCTGAGTATCCAGAGTACCAGCAGTATTCATGAAACAGCCTAGAGAGGGAGGTAGGCTTGCCTCTCATCGAGATACCTGTAGATCAAGAAGGTCCCTATGTTCACAGTCAAGTATTAGGGAAAGACAGAAAGTTTTTGATTGATACAGGGGCAAGTAGGACCACAATTAGTCACGCCGAAGTTCCAGGGGCTCCGCTCTCAGGCTCAAGAAATGTTTCCCTTGGATTTTCAGGAAAACCCATTGTAAATGAAATATCAAAGCCAGTTACTCTAGAAGTAGGTCCATTGTCCCGCACTACTGATCTGTTACTTACTAAGTCATGTCCAGAAAACCTATTAGGCATTAAAACACTGAAAGAGTTAGGTGCAGTTATATGCTGTTCCCCAGAGGGAATACGATTGTTCCTACGTGACTTTAAGGGTCACTATGTATTACGAGATTTTGATCCCAGATTGTCTAATGTCCCGCAGCATCTATGGGCGCAAGGTCCAACTGATGTTGGTTATATGCAAATCACACCCTATCGTGTGACTCTCAAGCCAGGTGTAGTGTTACCACGAATCAGACAGTACAGATTGCCACCTGAGGCTGTAGCAGCCTTATCCAAAATTATTGACGAGCTCATGGCTCAAGGAGTGGTTGTAGAAACTGACTCCAACGTATGCAATTCCCCGATCATTCCAGTCATGAAACGTACTGATCCAAATGCACCCCCAGTATATCGATTAGTGATTGACCTACGAGAACTTAATAAATGTATTATTCCTCAGTACCCGGTTGTTCCAGATATCTCTTACCTATTGACAGCCATTGATTCCGAAGCCACGTTCTTTACTGTAATCGACCTCAAGAACGCGTTTTTCAGTGTCCCTATTCATCCAGACAGCCAGTTCCTTTTCGGATTTTGTTTAAATGGAAGGAGCTATATGTTCACACGCGCTCCTCAAGGTTTCACAGAAAGCCCTAGCATTTACAGTCAAGCACTTAAAAGACAACTAGACAACATTCACATGCCAACTGACACTTCCCTGCTCCAGTATGTCGATGATCTCCTGATCACAGCCCGTTCTGAACGTGCTTGCGAGCGAGCATCCCTTACAGTCTTGTATTTCCTAGCCGAGATGGGGCACAAGGTGTCCCCTTCGAAGCTTCAATTCTGTGTCCAGCAAGTGGTCTACTTAGGACACTTACTGTCCAAGAGGGGTAGGCAGTTGACACCAGACCGTATCCAGTTAATAGCGAGTCTTCCTCAGCCCAAGACCCAGAAGGAGGTACGTGCTTTTATCGGCCTTACTTCTTACTGCAGACAATGGATTCCTCAGTATGCATTTCTAGCCAAGCCACTGATACAGTTAACGACACAGGAGGCAGCCGTATCGACTGTCCTCCCTTGGACATCTGAACATACACTTAATTTCAATGAGTTAAAGAAAGCCCTATGCCAAGCTCCAGTTCTAGCGACACCGAACTACAGTAAGCCTTTTACACTTTTCGTCACTGAACGCGAAGGTACAGCATTATCTGTTCTCACACAAGATCAAGCAGGACAATACAAGCCCTGTGCTTATTTTTCGAGCACATTAGATCCTGTAGCCCAGGCTCTGCCTGCGTGCCTCAAGTCAGTTGCAGCCACAGCACTAGCTATCAGACAAAGTGATTCCATAGTATTAGGACATACCTTGACAGTACAAGTTCCACATTCCGTGGAAGTTCTTTTAAACCGAACACAAACTCAGCACTTGACAATTGCACGTTTAACAGGTTATGAATTGACACTGTTCCAGCCACACATAGAAATCAGACGCTGCAACATCCTTAATCCTGCTACACTGTTACCATCAGTTACTCCGAATTCCGCCACACATGACTGCGTGGAAGTAGTTAACATTACGACAAAGCCAAGACAAGATCTGACAGATATTCCGTTACCAGACCCCGACCTGACACTTTATGTGGATGGTTCATGTATGAGAACAAGTACAGGAGAACTAGTCGCCGCGTATGCAGTGACTACTGACACTGAAGTTATTGAAACACACCGTATTGACACCCTGTCCGCTCAAGCAGCAGAGCTAGTTGCTCTGACACAAGCCTGCATACACGCCAAGAACTCGAAAGTTAATGTTTACACAGATTCACGCTACACATTTGGAGTTGTACACGACTTCGGAGTGCTCTGGCAGGAGAGAGGTTTCATGACTTCTCATGGAACCAAGATTCGGCATGGTCTCCTTATTCAAGCTCTGTTAGATGCCATACATTTACCGACATCTATTGCTATCATGAAGTGCAAAGCACATACGAAAGTTACTGACATTATTTCTCAAGGTAACGATTTAGCAGATCGCACAGCCAAGCTTACAGCACAGACTCTAGACATTCCAGTTAACATGACACACACTCCAGATCCGACTACATGCATGACAGTTAAGGACCCTACACAAGATGTCATAGACATACAGTTACATGCTACTCCTGAAGAAATCAAGAAATGGTCCGAACAAGGAGGGGTCCAGACAGATCAAGGATGGTTAACGAAGGGTAGAGCCACATGGTTTCTCCCCGACTCTATGGTTCAAGTCATTATTAATACCGCACATAGTCCAGCACATTTAGGAGAAAAAGCTATGTTAGACAGTATCCAGAACATCTGGTTCAACAAGCATTTACGAGCTGCAGCCAAACAGAAAGTCCGTACCTGTATGATATGTTGCCAGTTTAATCCAGGTAAAAGTGTCCCGGTGGAACAAGGTGGATTCCAACCTCCTGACCACCCTTTTGAAGTCCTCCAGATGGATTATATTCAGATGGAACGATGTCGAGGTTTCAAGTATGTCCTTGTAGTTGTATGCGCTTTGTCCAGGTGGACAGAAGCATATCCAGTCCCAGATTACACAGCCGCGACCACTGCCAAGCAGTTGGTTCGTGAGTTCTTCCCCCGTTATGGACTCCCTAGAGTCGTATATTCTGACAACGGCCAGCCATTCTCATCTGAGTTGATGAAGCATGTTTCCCTGTTGTTAGGGTACCAGTGGAAGTTTCATTGTGTACGCCATCCTGAAGCAGCCGGTCTCGTAGAGAGACATAACCAGACTCTGAAAATCCGTATTGCAAAAGTGTGTAAAGAGAAAGGTGTGGACTGGCTAGTAGCTCTGCCAGTCGCTTTATTTTATATGCGCATGGTCGCACATTCCAGATCAGGTCTGTCCCCGTATGAGGTCGTTTTCGGCCGCCCCCCTAACATGTGGGGTACTCCTAGACCCCGAAGTATTACCGATGTTTCAAGTAATATGCTGACAGATTACCTAGCTTCCTTGATGTCTGCCCTCAACTCTTGTCGTTCACAGGTTGCCGCCGCATTTCCAGACAATACCGAGGTGGCACCGCATGAAATCGTTCCAGGATCCATGGTCTTGGTCCGCAATTTTGACCGCTCAAGTCCGCTGGAGCCACGCTGGAAGGAGCCCCGACAGGTCCTCCTCGCCACCCGTACAGCCGTGAAGTTGGAGGGTCGCAAAGGCTGGGTGCACCTTTCACATATAAAAAAGTTTTATGGACTGAAACCCGTCTCAAAGAACATTTCCCAGGATTTGAAGGATTGCCAAAATATTGTTCTCAAGGACTGTCCCGCAAAAGACATTGCTACAAACCCTCCCCTGTTAGAGAAAACTCCGCAACAGGAGTATAAGTTGAAACTCCGGTCTAGTAAAATAAGTCAGCCAGTTTGATTGTCTAAGTCCTCCCCTAGGTGAAACGGTTAGACTGTTTCTGACATGTATAAAATAGACCCCCATAGTGAGAGAGTTAGTCAAAACTCAATTCGATGTATCGTTTTTCTATGTTTCATATTATTTCTCAGCATTATGATTTCCTGCACCAGTTATGCATTTTTCTTGTACTTCCCAGTTCTTCATGTAAATAAGTCTGCTAATGCTACAGCAGAGCACACGTTTAGTGATCTGCCTCCTCATGAACTCTCTTACCGCCTCGCTATGAAAAATAATTCTTTCATCCGCATGTTACATTACTCACATCAGACCAGCAATGCCACTAATTGTTGGGTGTGTGGTCGACTCCCCCCTTTCCAGATACCGAAGGGAGTTCTGCCACTCTTTCCTTATCCGTTTTCACATAATGGTTCGTGTGGAGCATGGTCTACGTTAACGTCATCCTCAACAGATATGTCTTTTCTTAACAGTACATGTTTTCCAGACAAGCAAGGTCTCCCCCACAGAACCGGGTTAGATCTAGAAAATGAAGTGTATAATTTAGGTAACTATTCTTCGAATTTCATGGTCCTGAATGTTCAGTCTGATACTACTCCAGACTTACCTGCTATTTCAGTATTACCAGTTAAAGGCGATCTATGTGTCCGAAATAATGGTTCTGTACACGTAGGACATAGTGATTGTACTACTATTGTCAAGTATAGTGACAGTGGGAAATCCATTTTCAAAGCTTCACGTCATTCTTATTTTATTTGTGGTCAAACTGCATATGTTCGTCTGCCCCTCGATTGGGAGGGAACCTGTTACATTGCCTTCCTACTGCCACCAGTTTTCCTAGCCCCACCTGATTATCATAGAAACACACATCTAGTACACATTAGACATAGAAGGGAGTCCCCCATTGTCGATTATACTGAAACTGCTCTAGAACAGTATACAGGTTTCAATAGAGGTTTCTTTTTCTTTATAGGACCTATCCAGAATAGTAAGCTAATCCGTAGGTTAACCAGAACCCTCGAAGCTGTAGTAAATGAGACTGCCTCTGCTCTAGGTAACTTAACTGAAGAGCAATCTGCTATGAGATTTGTCGTTTTACAGAATCGTCTCGTCCTTGACGTCATACTGGCCGATAGGGGCGGGGCCTGTAGAATCATCGGATCTAGTTGCTGCATTTTCATTCCAAATAACGCGCCGTCTGTTTATTCAGCTATAACCAGACTCCATAAGATTGCCCATCTGTTACACCAAGATCCAGGCACCTGGACATGGTCCGGTTGGTTCTGGAATATAATTTCCACCTGGGGATGGAAAGTCTTGTCCTTTCTAGGTATTGCAGTAGCGATCATATTCAGCTGCTGCCTCTGTATACAATGTGGCCCTGCGATTTGCGGCATTTGTGCTACCTCTTGTATTCCCAGTCCCAAGCCCCGTTCTAAATCCTGTTCCAGGATAATTCGAGACGAGCAAATGATACTGTATGAAATGATAGATGGTATCATGAATATTGATGTTTCCTGATGGAATCGTAGTGACAAGGAGGGAATGTGGAAAAGTAAATTTTGCCATGTTCTGTGTCCCTACGTGTCATCCATCATATGTTATGTGTGCATGATTAAATATGCATATGCATTCCCTATGTTCGATTAATGACGCAATTACAGTTGTGTCCACCTCTAGTATGCCAGTTTCCAGTTCTCGTGAATACTACGAATATCAGGCCTATGTAAAATTACGTTGCCACGTTTCTCAGTGTGCACGTTATTCCATTATAAAGTCCCCGTTTCTAGGCCTCAAAAGGGCCTGGACATCAGATTCAGCTCCTGTCTCCTGAAGCCTCGCTGAGGAGCGATACAGCCCCCACCTGTATCCTCGACCCTTCACTTACTTCCTGCCTTGCAGTGCCCGGCTCACCCTGGCTCTGCCTCTGAGTCTGCCAAGAATATGTTATGATTCCAGTTATCAGTTCAGTCCTCCTTCTCTGCATTCCTAAAGCTACTGAATCGCATCGACAGTTTCCGTCATTGTCTAGCCTTCACGTCTCCACGTTAGAGAAATACTGCATTTAATGGTCATTTAATATTCTTCATCACGCACTACATGTAGAATAATGCATGGTCCAGTCTTAGAATCAAGTTAGCCTTTCCCCTCCTGACTTCTAGTTTATATCAACATGTTCTCTAAACATCAGATACTAGATACTGTTTAGGTACATGTCGCCCTGACTCTCCAGACTTCAGTCTCTGCTCCTAGCACAGAGTTCATAGCCCCCAGCTTCTCCTAGTAACACGTCATTGCAAGTTTGCGCGCACCATCAGGTTAGAGGTCCCGGCTCCTCAGGTAGCCCCCTCCATGGTTTCCGCCCCATTCATGACATATTCTGTTACGTTTGCATCACATGTCTATGTATACGCCCTGTTACACCTCTTTTTACCCTTATCTTTCGCGACTGCTACGCGTCACGCCTTTTGCTCCACCCACTGCTACACCTATTGCAATGTAATGCTATGTGTTTGCGTTATGTATATATGCTCATGCACTGTTATTAAAAGGTTACTTCCCCTTGTCCCGATCCTGACCCCGGCAGCGCTGCTGGGCCTTGCCATCCTATTCCTGTATTTGCTGTATTAAACCTGCAAAAACTCCTACTACCTCGAATCTTGACTCTTATTTATTGAGCTATCTATTATTCATTTATTCATTCAAAAATAGGGTATTATTTATTTATTTACCACACACTGCTAATCTCGTCCCATAATGCTTTGCAGGACCTTTGGTTGGGATTGTATTTTTGCCCATAACTGTGCTTCGGGTGGTCCTAAGAGGATGGAACCACCACTGAATCGTTCAGCATGATATGCTCTTTGTGTTTAAGGCATCTGCTTGGTCCTCCCCCTAGGTTAGGGGGGGCTCCAAAATCATCACCTCTCTCATTGCCTGATATTTTTCATTTTTAAAGTTCACATTTGTGAATTGGTTATATACTTTTTAGCATGTTAAGTTGCTTTATCAAAGCACTTGTGGGTGCAGTTTAGTAGCTGGCTGAATTCCGTGTGTTTAATGGAATGAGCGGAGTACATTGCCCAGGGTTAGTGTGGGGGTGAATCTGCCCCAAAGGGGCTTCTTTCTCCTCTCAGATTCACATGAAGAAAGTTCTTCCATATCCGAGGGGGTCTGTTCCAAGATTGACTGACCCCTCTAATATAAAGTGTTTCTACCCTCTTTTCAAGCTCAGGCAAGTTATGTCACGCAATCAAGTCATGTCTCTCTCCTCTTTAAGGTATTTTTACTCTCTTCTCAAGGTCAGGTAAGTTATATCACGCCCTCATGTATTGTCTCTCTCCCCCTCTAAGGTGCTTCTACCCTCTTCTCAAGCTCAGATAAGTTATGTCACGCCCCTGAGTCATATCATCCAACACACTATTGTGCACTGCGTCCCATAACAAGATAACCGCAGCTCGATGGTCTTTAGGTCCAAGGGGATTTTAATTCCATGAGCGGAAGTGGAGAATTTTGGTGACTCTGCGATACGCTTGCAATATGGAGTTACCACCAAATTCCGCCAATCCCCATGTGGCAGAATTTTTTTCCCATTCGAGCAACACAATGACAACGGGAACAATGCCAAGGATTCAGAATGTGAGGGGACAAGTGAGATTTAGCATCTTCTAGTGCGGTTTCCGGTGGCTAGGAGGACTTCTGGGGAGATTTTCCCAAGGCGGGAGGTCACGAGCGGTCACGGTCAGGGGGCTGCTTCATGAGTAGATTTTATACTCGAGCTGCAGCAAAATGAAATCGAAAATAGTGTGGTGTCACGGCACAAATTTTTCAGTGTGGAACGTGCTACTGCTGCTAAGATCCGAGCCTTAGCAGCATGATGTGCATTTTCCGCTCGTTGGTGGAACGCCATGGAATCGCGCTGAGTTTTAATGTAACTCCTTGTGATTCCACAGAGTGAAATTCTGTGAGTTCCGACCAGACCTAGTGGTCATCACGCACAACATTGAACACTCCTACATAGGATCAAAATAAAACATCCTTTCAACCACACAACCTACATGGTGTAGTGCAGCGTTTCCCAAACTGTGGTCCGCGGACCCCCAGGGGTCTGTGAGACATTCCCAGGGGGTCCGCAGGACTTGAGTGCCTGTCTTAGTGAAAAATGAAACGCCCATGCGTCCTCACAGGACACAAGAGCTGTGAATGTTGGCGCAGGGGAGACCACAACAATACAATCGGGAGGCGGGGGCAGCGAATGGGCAGTGGGCAGTCCAGGGGGGGGGCGCAGGGAGCACAGCGGCAGGGGAAACGAGCAGAACAGAAGGCAAAAGGGGCACAAAAACAAGGAAAACACGAGTGGCACAGAAGGCAGAAGGGCACAAAAAAACGAGTGGAACAAAGGGCAGAAGGGCACAAAAAACGAGGGGAAAATGAGTGGAACAGAGGGCAGAAAGGCACAAAAAACGAGTGGAACAGAGGACCGAAGGGCACAAAAAATGAGGGAAAAACTAGTTGAACAAAGGGCAGAAAGGCACAAAAAACAAGTGGAACAGAGGGCAGAAAGGCACAAAAAACGAGTGGAACAGAGGGCAGAAGGGCACAAAAAAAGAGTGGAACAGAGGGCAGAAGGGCACCAAAAACAAGGGAAAACGAGTGGAACAGAGGGCAGAAAGGCACAGAAAACTAGTGGAACAGAGGGAAGAAAGGCACAAAAAACGAGTGGAACAGAGGGCAGAAAGGCACAAAAAATGAGGGGGAAACGAGTGGAACAGAAGGCAAAAGGGGCACAGAAACGAGGGAAAAACATGTGGCACAGAGGACCGACCGGCACAAAAAACGAATGGCACAGAGGCAAAATACAGAATACGGAAATATAGGGGCAGCTAAGAACAGAAGGCAGAGAGGCACGGGGCAGCGAGGGGAACAGAAGGGAAAACCGGGCAGAGACACGGGGCAGCGAGGGGTATAGAAGGAAAGACCGGGCAGAGAGAGCACGGAGACAACAAGGGAACAGAAGGAAGGAAAAGGGGCACGGACCACGTACAGGCAGCGGGGGAAGACAGACAACAGCAGTCACAAACACAACAATGAAAATACAGGCAATACAATAAAAGCAATAAAACGTTGAAAGGCACATGTGTATAGGTTACCGTTACTTGGCAGGCAGGTAAAAATAGATGCAGCCAGGATCAGCAGTAGGATTTTCGTGCTGCTGTCTGATTGCTCACTTTCCACTAGCCCTTGGGTACCACTAAATAATACACTGCTGTATGCCTACATGTCCATGCCAATAGACCCAATTCAGGCTGCCTCCCTCTTGAAATTGCCTCTGCTTCAAAAGGCGTTTTTCAAAAGAAATTTAAATTGTACAAATTGCTTGGGGGTCCGTGGCTTCCAGTAGTGATTCAGTGGGGGTCCTCAGGAGCCAAAAGTTTGGGAACCACTGGTGTAGTGTATTTAGTGCAATTAAATCCTGCCATGCAATACAGTACAATGCAGGTGACACAGGCCGATGGCCGGCTCTGGTGAGATAAGCTCATGACACAGGACAGATGGCTATCACTCCTTCATGCTACAGTGTGATAGCCGGTATTGGTGACACTAGCTGATGGTACAGGAGAGATGGCTACCACTGGTGCCAGTGAGTGATGGTACAGAGATATCTGGCTCTGGTTCCACTGGGCGCCTGCACAGGAGAAATGGCTGGCACTTCTACCAGTTGTTGATGGCACAGGAGAAATTGCCAGCTTTCGGGACAAGGGAGATGACTTGCATTTGTGCCACTAGCTGATGGCACACGGGAGATGTGTGGCATGGGTTTCACTAGCTGATTATGGCACTGATGGGTGGCTGGTACTTGTGCCACTGGCTGATGGCACTGGGGAGATGTGTGGCATTGGTGACTCACTAGCTGATTATGGCACTGATGGGTGGCTGGTACTTGTGCCACTGGCTGATGGCACAGGGGAGATGTGTGGCATGGGTGACTCACTAGCTGATGATGGCACTGAGGGGTGGCTGGTACTTGTGCCACTGGCTGATGGCACAGGGGAGATGTGTGGCATGGGTGACTCACTAGCTGATTATGGCACTGAGGGGTGGCTGGTACTTGTGCCACTGGCTGATGGCACAGGGGAGATGTGTGGCATGGGTTTCGCTAGCTGATTATGGCACTGAGGGGTGGCTGGTACTTGTGCCACTGGCTGATGGCACAGGGGAGATGTGTGGCATGGGTGACCCACTAGCTGATGATGGCACTGAGGGGTGGCTGGTACTTGTGCCACTGGCCGATGGCACAGGGGAGATGTGTGGCATGGGTGACTCACTAGCTGATGATGGCACTGAGGGGTGGCTGGTACTTGTGCCACTGGCTGATGGCACAGGGGAGATGTGTGGCATGGGTGTGGCATGGGTGGCCCACTAGCTGATGATGGCACTGAGGGGTGGCTGGTACTTGTGCCACTGGCTGATGGCACAGGGGAGATGTGTGGCATGGGTGACCCACTAGCTGATGATGGCACTGAGGGGTGGCTGGTACTTGTGCCACTGGCTGATGGCACAGGGGAGATGTCTAGCATGGGTTTGACTAGCTGATTACACTTGAGTGATGGCTGACAATGGTAACATTTGCTGGTGGAAAAGGTAAATGGCTGGCACTGGTGCCCTGGCTAATAGCACTGGAGAGATCATCAGTCTAGATACCACTAGCTGATGATGGCACAAAGAGATGACTGGCACTTGTGCCGATGGCTGGTGTTACAGGGAGAAGGCTGGCACTGCTGCCAATGGTTGATGATGGCAGAGAAGGATGGCTGCACTGGTGCCCCTAGCTGATGGCACACAAGAGATGGCTGGCACTGTTAACACTTGCTGATGGCACAGGAGAGACGGCTGCCACCTGTGCCAATGTCTGATGGCACACAAGAGATGGCTACCACTTGTAGGGCTGGCTGATGGCACACAAGAGATGGCTGACACTGGTAGCGCTGGCTGATGGCATACAAGAGATGGCTGACACGGATAGCACTTGCTGATGGCATATGAGAGATGGCTGACACAGATAGCACTTGCTGATGGCACAGGAGAGGTGGCTGGCAAGGCTGCTACAGGGAAACTGCTGGCACTGCTGCCAGTGGTTGGTGATGGCACAGATAGATGTCTTGGCACTGGTGTCCCAACTGATGGCATATAAGAGATGGCTGCCACTGGTAGCACTTGCTGATGTCACAGGATAGATGGCAGGCACTGGAGCCACTGGCTGATGCTACAGGGAGACTGCTGGCACTGCTGCCAATTGTTGATGATGGCACGGGTAGATGGCAGTCACTGGTGACACACAAGAGTTGTCACAGGAGAGATGACTGGCACTGGTAGCATTTGCTGATGCCGCAAGAGAGATGGCTAGCACTGGTGAACTTGCTGATGGCACACGAGAGATGGATGGCACTGCTGCTGCAGGGAAACTGCTGGGCCTGCTGCCAATAGTTGATGATGTCGCAGGATGATGTCTGACACTGGCAGCACTGGCGGATGGCAAAAAATTACCTCTGTCAGACCTATATATATATATATTTTTATAAAAAATATCTTTTTGAATAAAGTTAATGCCTTTTTCATATATTTAGCATCCTACTTTGAAAATGTTTATGAAGATTATCACTGTATAAATATATATAGGTCTGACAGAGGTAATTTTTTGCTGTTGTTATTTTCTCTCTCCCTCCTCTGGACCTCAAAGTATATTAGGAGAACTCTTGTTTCTTTACCTTAGCACTGGCTGATGGCACTGCAGAGATGGCTGGCACTGGTGCCACTGGCTGATGGCACACAAGAGATGACTGGCACTGGTGACTGGTTGATACTACAGGGAGACTGCTGGCACTGCTGACACTGGTTGATAATGGCACAGGTAGATGGCTGGCACTGGTGCCCCAGCTGATGACAAAGGAGAGATGGCTGAGGCTGGTAGCACTTTCCTGATGGCACAGGAGGATGGCTGCCAATGGTCACACTGGCTGATTGCACAGGAAAGATGGCTAACACTGGATGCACTGGCTGGTGGCACAGGCGAGATGGCTGACACTGGTGAACTTGCTGATGGCACACAAGAGATGGCTGCCACTGGTAGCGCTGGCTGTTGGCACAGGAGAGATGGCTGACACTGGTTGCACTTGCTGATGGCACACAAGAGATGTCTGACACTGGTCGCACTTGCTGATGGCACACGAGAGATGGCTGACTGGTTTCACTGGCTGATGGCACACAGGAGATGGCTGACACTGGCAGCGCTGGCTGATGGCACACGAGAGATGGCTGACATTGGTTGCACTTGCTGATGGCACATGAGACATGACTTGCACTGGTGCCACTGACTGATGGCATTGCCGACCTTGCATCCGCAGAACCATAGCAGGTGGAAGAGCCATCGCCAACATCGTGGCACAGGCCTGGAACGAGCTCCTGGCCGACATCAGACGCTCCCCTACTCTGCACACCTTCAGGAAGAGCCTCAAGACCTGTTTTTTTGGCTGACCCGGAGCTGCCTCCCCCCCTAACCCCCCCCCAGCACCTTGAGACCCTCACGGGTGAGTTGCACGCTTTATAAACCTTGATCGATTGATTGATTGATTGAGAGATGTCTGCTACGGGTGGCACCAGCTGACGCTAGCAGCAAGGGGGCTGGGCAACGGTTTGTGGGGGGGTCTGCGAAGGAGCAGGCTGACATGAATGCTCACAGATGATGGACAGGCTCGGTCTTTGGGTGACATTTCAGGCATGTGCCCCCACATAGGTCTGCTTTCTTTCGCTGGCCGGGCTGACTCCCTGTGTTTTCTCACTCCCTCGCACCTCACCGTGGGAGCTTTGTACGTCAGACACATCTCACACTGTGCAGAAACCGGCATTAACCCCCACCTTGCCAGGGCAGTTTATATGCACTTGTCGTTCACTACAGTCAATGGCGTAACAAAAGTTGAATGGGCCCCCCTGCAAGGTACACAGAGGGGCCCCGCTCTGGATTTAATCCAGAGCGCTTAGGCCTGAGTACAGTACTGAGGGGGCCCCCTGCAGCTCGGGGGGACCTCTGCACCGCGGGGGCCTGTGTACGGGTGGGCGGAATTTGCATAGTCGTGCTACACAAAGGTCCGCGAAACGGTAAAAAATACTTGTTCCGCCCGTATGCAATGCTTTTTTCCTGTTCGCGAACGCTGTTTGCATGCTCGGGTAGAAATATCTCGTGAACACGCATTTTGAAAGCGCGAAAAAGCAAAAAATTCTGCGAAGCCGCGGATCGTGGATTTTTTGGCAATTCTGCGTTCTCCGCGGAACGCGAAATCACCCAAATTCCGTGAGCGGAATGGAATTTACCGCCCAGGCCTATCTGTGTTACGCCCCTGACTACAGTGTAGGAAGGGTGACATGAAGCCCAGGGTCGAAGTTCACCGATTGGGCTCACACTCTCGCATTTATATTATATTTAGGGCTCCCAGTTTCCCATTTTTACAGATAAATACAGACAGAGTAACAATTATTTTACTGTCTACACTTATTTTATATGTGGATAAAAATGGATTGGGGTTGTTTTTGAGTGATTCTAAATGCTGTCAATCATGACTGCCAGGCCAATAGCACCATTGATCGAAAGGTAAGGGGGTTTAAAATATGGAGGAATTTTAGGAAAGAGCCTTAAACAGAAATATATATGCACAACCCTGATATTAAAATGTGCATGTTTTCTTATACGAGCATATTTTATCAGCTGATTGTGTTTATATCCCTCAATCGTTCAGGCACAAGTGCATATTATTTATCGGTCAAATAAATGTTGAAATATACTAATTTCAGATTCATTTTTTCAGAAACTCAAATAAATATGGATTAATACAGATAAAATTAGCAAGAAAAATATGAATAAATACAGACGGAAATGTCAAAAAAATAAATACCATAAAACCGGGATCCCTAATTATATCTCATGAGATCGGATCTCAGGTTCCCCTCGTTATCAAAAACGCACTTTTCCTTCAGTCACACAGGGCTCCCCTCGCACCCCCACTGACATATCCCACTTGCTGCCAGCCCCACCAAGGGGGAAAAGTGACGCAAAAGTGGCACAATGGGCTTGTAAATCCGCCCCATAGTGTATCCAATGGTGGAGCATCCTCCGGCACAGACATCGGGAACACCCTTTCAGCAGACCCATTTCCGGCGGAAATGACATCAGAGGATTCCCCTCTGAGGCCGTTTTCACCTGTCCACCTTTCTTTTCAGTCTGGTCTGGACTGAAAAACTCTGAGAAAACACCCAGCGCCCGAGGTTTCTGTGGACAGGCCCCTTCTATCTGAAAGCAGAACCCCCTGCTCTGTATGCAGGACAACTTAGGGGGGAAATGACCACCAAAATGGTTTATTATAACAGGCACTGGCACAGCCAAAAGGTCTGGCTTTGACTGCCATCCTTTTGGTTTTGCCAGTGCTTGTTTTGTTTCATAATTGCTTGTGTAAAACGTTTTTATTGGGGGAGCCCTGGGCCTTAGCCAATATTAAAGAAAATGCTTAAATACAAAAATATTTTTTTTATCTCAAAAAGCAAACATGCCGTTGTGCTTGCTAGCGTAAATGGAACTACTTTGTGTGCGGATGAACTCATTGTGGAACAGCAGAATGCTGTGATTGGCCGTGAAATTAGCCAATGACTGAAGTGGGCTAACCCGCTGACCCATGCTGTGCGCTGCAGTGGGCGGAAGTTTAATATGAATGGCACAACAAGTTTATAGCACTAACCAAACAAGAAATGGTCTCTAAGCACTTAGGGCCAGATGTAGGAAACCTAATACCGGTTGGTAACGGCCGAAATTACCGAATTTCGGCCGTTACCGACCGGTATTAGGCATTTGGGATGTAGGGGCCTAATTTAAGGATTCGGTAATTTACCGAATCGGTAATTTAAGGAATCGGTAAATTACCGAATTCTTAAATACCGATTCAGTAAATTACCGAATCCTTAATGTAGGAAGCACTCAAGTGAGTGCTTTTCACCTGTAAGGATTCGTTAATAACGAAAAACGTTAAAAAAGCAATTTTGTGCTTTTTTAACAGTGCCATGTGGCAGACATACATGCCCTTAGGGCATGTATGTGTGCCACATGTGCACCCATGCACTATACAGGGGTGCAACAGGGTGTCAATGTGACACCCTGCCACACTTGTAGATCTACCCCCTATTACCGATTCGGTATTTACAGAATCGGTAATTCTCATTCATTCCTATGGGCCTCCATATCATTTACCGATTCTAAAATACCGTATCGTAAAAATTCGGTATTTTAGAAACGGTAAATGCTATTTACCTACATCTGGCCCTTATTTCCTAAACAAACTCTCCTTGCTACACAGACTACAGACAGATGTGGCGCTCAGCTGGCCCAGTCAGTGTTTGAATTTGGGCCTACAGGATGCACTCAGCATGGTGTGACTGGTGCATTTACCCACTAAGTTTTATTCTGCATTAGGAAGCCAAGGTGTGTGCACGCGGCGGAAGGTAATGCATAATGCACTGTGCGCGGTGCTCACCCGCGTCTACAACGTTAATTTTACTTAAAATTCACGGTATTAATCAAGTCGATCAGAGAAGAAGAAAATGCCACATTAGCATATTTTTGCATTTTGTACACAGTTATTCTTTATTCAAAAGAAGGATAAAAATATTCCACTGAAGCGAAGAAGTAAACAGAGTGGGCGGTCGCAGAAGCTGCTGTTTCAAAATACACGTGTTTGTAGCTGCGGCGCTCGTGCGACGCCAGCGCGCGAGAGTCCTTTTAGGAACTGTGTTAACATTAAATGAACTATATAGAACATAAAATATAAGAAAGAAATGACGTCAAACGATTGAGAGCTGGTGGATCTACTTGATATTTCCAAACAGACAGGTTTGTGATCTGAGGCTTTTTCAGTAGGACGACTTTGGGATCGAGGTCTTTCGCCCAATGGGATGAGTTTGGATCTCGGTCCATTGCCCAATGGGATGAGTTTGGGATCTGTGTCCTTCGCACAATGGAATGAGTTTGGTATCTGTGTCCTTCATCCAAAGGGATGAGTTTGGGATATGTGTCCTTCTCCAATGGGATGAATTTGGGATCTGAGACTTCGCCAGTAGGAGGAGTTTGCGATTTGTGTCCTTCGCCGAATGGGATGAGTTTGCGATTTGTGTCCTTCGCCGAATGGGATGAGTTTGGGATCAGTGTCCTTTGCTCAATGGGATGAGTTTGGGATCTGTGTCCTACGCCCAATGGGATGAGTTTGGGATCTGTGTCCTTCTCCAATGGGATGAGTTTGGATCTGGTTCCATCACCCAATGGGATGAGTTTGGGATCTGTGTCCTTCGCCGAATGGGATGAGTTTGGGATCAGTGTCCTTTGCTCAATGGGATGAGTTTGGGATCTGTGTCCTACGCCCAATGGGATGAGTTTGGGATCTGTGTCCTTCTCCAATGGGATGAGTTTGGGATCTGTGTCCTTCTCCAATGGGATGAGTATGGGATCTGTGTCCTTCATCCAATGGGATGCGTTTAGGATCTGTGTCCTTCATCCAATGGGATGAGTTTGGGATCTGGCTCCTTTGCCCAATGGGATGAGTTTGGGATCTGTGTCCTTCTCCAGTAGGAGGAGTTTGGGATCTGTGTCCTATGCCCAACGGGATGAGTTTGGGATCTGTGTCCTTTGCCCAATGGGATGAGTTGCACCCAATGGGATGAGTTTAGGATCTGTGTCCTTCTCCAATGGGATACGTTTGAGATCTGTGTCCTTTCCCATAGGGAGGAGTTTGGAATCTGCATCTTACTCCGAAGGGAGGAGTGTGGGATCTGCCTCCTTCGCCAATGGGAAGAGTTTGAGATCTGTGCCCTTCCCCAATAAGTGGAGTTTGAGATCTGCATCCTTCTCCAACTAGAAGAGTTTGGGATTTACGTCCTTCGCCAAAGAGAGGAGCTTGGAATGTACCTCCTCCAATGGGAAGAGTTTGGGATATGCATCCTAAATGCAATGGGAGGAGTTTGGGATCTGCGTCCTACATGCAATGGGAGGAGTTTGGGATCTACATCCTAAATGCAATGGGAGGAGTTTGGGATCTGCGTCCTACATGCAATGGGAGGAGTTTGGGATCTACATCCTAAATGCAATGGGAGGAGTTTGGGATCTACATCCTAAATGCAATGGGAGGAGTTTGGGATCTACATCCTAAATGCAATGGGAGGAGTTTGGGATCTACATCCTAAATGCAATGGGAGGAGTTTGGGATCTACATCCTAAATGCAATGGGAGGAGTTTGGGATCTGCGTCCTCAACAGGGAGGAGTTTGGGTGCCGCAGATATCTACAAAGAGTGGAGTTTGGGTGCTGAAGACACCCCCAAAGAAGGGATACTAGTGGCCACAAGCTTCTCAAAGGGGAAGAGTTTGAGGTTTCAGTATTTTTCTCTAACAGGAGGAGTTTGAGAGATGAGGCCTTTTGCAAAGGAGGATTTTGGGGCTGGTCCTTCCCCAAAGAAGGAAGTTTGGGAACCGAGGCCTTCTACATAGGAGGATTTTGGGGCTCGTCCTTCTCCAAAGGAGGGAGTTTGGGAACCGAGGACTTCTACATCGGAGGATTTTGGGGCTGGGTCCTTCTCCAAAGGAGGGAGTTTGCGAACTGAGGCCTTCCACATAGGAGGATTTTGAGGCCTGGGTCCTTCTCCAAAGAAGGAAGTTTGGGAACCGAGGCCTTCCACATAGGAGGATTTTGAGGCCTGGGTCCTTCTCCAAAGAAGGAAGTTTGGGAACCGAGGACTTCTACATCGGAGGATTTTGGGGCTGGGTCCTTCTCCAAAGGAGGGAGTTTGCGAACTGAGGCCTTCCACATAGGAGGATTTTGAGGCCTGGGTCCTTCTCCAAAGAAGGAAGTTTGGGAACCGAGGCCTTCCACATAGGAGGATTTTGGGGCTGGGTTATCAGGCCTGTCCTAAAAATGAGCCTATTGGGTCTGCATCCTTCACCACAGGAGATCACTTGCGATCTGTGGTTTTCTCCACAGTGGACAGTCTGGAACTGCAGAATTCTCCTAAAGCAGAAGTCTAGAGCCTTCATCCTTGTACAAAGAGAGCTTTAATGGAGCAGTCACATTTCCCAAAGGAGAGAGCGTGGGAATAGTGCCATTATCTAAAGTCAGGGGTTTGGAAATCGGGCCTATAATTCCATTTTAAAGTCGACTGTCAAAAATATCCTATGCAAAGGCGCAGACCCCAAATTATAGATTACCAAAATCTAAAGTGACACAGATATTTCTCTACAAGAATTCCATGTATGTTTAATTTGTAAAAACCAGCCAAACTTGTTTCCCAAGTATGTTATGGTGGGATTAATGTACTATTTTAACTTCAGCCCTAGCTCAATTGGAGACAGCTGCTCGATAATAAGATTGTATTTTTTTTTAAATATCTTTTTACATTTTTAGGAAATACAGGAAGCATTGAAAATATGCACACAATACATATATCAAAGGTCCAAAGTGGCATTAGGATGGCAAACACAATGAATTATATCAATAAAAACCGATCAGATGTATGAGTGTAAAAATCTTTGCCGGACGATGCCGCCGCAAGTGTCTATTTTTGCAGCCACTCTTTTTGCAACCTGTGCTTACGAATCATACCTGCAAAAACAACAGTTGATGGACAGAATGCAGAACAATGTCATTCATTCACCCCAGTACAGAGATCTGGGTTAAATCCATCGTTTTTTTGCTCACCATGCCATTCCAGTTTGGACCCAGCCATATGCAAATCAGTCTTGACCCTGCGCCCAATGGGAACAGTCGAGCCCGAACTGAAAAAGCCAGGACCTCCCTGGACCGGAATCAAGCATCCTAGGACCGGTTTCTGGCTTTCAGCCGTCATCAACCATGATAGTTTGATTCCAGTGGTGTGGAGAGCACGGAGCTCACATCTGAGCATACCCGGCAGTTCAGGCTGGACTGTTCCCATGAGGCACAGGGTCAGAGCTGATTTGCATATGGCCATGTCTGAACTGAGGTGGTGTGGTGAGCAAAAAAACGATGGATTTAGGTCCAGATCTCTGTACTGGGGTGAATGTATGACATTGATCTTCATTCTGTCCATCAACTGTTGTTTTTACGAATCATACCTGGCCATCCTTCTGCACAGGGGAGTTTGAATACTCTGGTCTGTCCAAAGGGAGGACTTTGGACGTTGCGAATGTCTCAAAAGAGCCATGGCCCTAAACTAACAGTGCCGGACCACAACTTTGACCCACCAGCACTTCAGGCAACCACAGCTCCACTCTCCGCAGCGCACGCCACTCGTCCCAGTGGTCCAGCCTTGCTGCAGGTGCCCCTGACCATCTCAACACAATGCTCCAGCACACTTTCATGGAGCTGGTCCCACAAGGCACCTCAGCTGAGGGTGCCAGCCTTGGAGCAGGCCTCTCGCAACCCTAGCTACACACGACACTGGTTATAAGCGGTCTGTCGTTTTCCGACTTAGAATTCCGTGATGTATGCAGTTTACCACACTCTATAATTACTGGGTGTGATAAAGTCTGATCCCTTTATTACATTTTGGCAGGGTATTTACCACATTGTGGAGGTGATTTACTAACATTTTACGCCGGGTTTGCGTCATAAAAGTGACGCAAACCAGCGCAGCGCAGCATTTTTGACTGCTGCACTATTCCCTACAGAACCAAATGTACTGCGCTATGTTGAGAGGCAGGTTAATAAATCTGCTCCTATGTGTTCAATCAGTACATTTGTAGAGCACACAACTCATACGTGAGGGTCTCAAGGCGCTGGGGGGAGGGGGTGGGGGATGTCGAGGATGAGGCGTGCCGAGGGGTTCTGTATTCGCTGTAGTCGTTTCTGGAGTTTGGCGATGTTCCTGCATAGAGAACGTTGCCTTAGTCCAGTCTGCTGCTGGCGAGGGCCTGGGTGACTGTCCTGCTAGTACCAGTGGGGATCCATCTGTAGATATTGTAAAGCATGTGGAGGGTGTTAAAGCAGGAGGAGGAGACGGCGTTCCCTTGCTGGGTCATTGATAATGCAGAGTCCAGGATGACTCCCAGGTTGCGTGTGTGGTTAGTGGGTGTCGGTGCAACTCCCAGTGCAGCCAGCCACCAGGAGTCGTCCCAGGCGGAGGGGGTGGATCTGATGATGAGGACCTCCGTCTTGTCCGAGTTCAGTTTCAGGCGGCTGATCGTCATCCATTCGGCGATGGCCTTCATTCCTTCGTGGAGGTTGGATTTGGCAGTGGTGGGGGCCTTGGTGAGGGTTGTATTAGAGTCAGAATTTCACCCGTACAGCACACCATAATATTTTTAGACCCCTTTTCATCTGCTGCATTGGGTTTTAATCCCTTTTAAAACACCTTTCGATCTCTTTTTCTTTAGTGTGTTTCACCATGAAGTTCTGGGCCTGTAGCTACAAGTAATAGTGAGGCATCACCAGCTGTCCATGGTGTGCTCCACTCATACGACAGGTAGAATCCAAGCCCATGTGGTCTCTTCCCTGTCATTAGAGAAGTGACCCGAGGAGCCACTTACAGAGGGCCTTTGTGTCTCCATAGACGCTTCGCCCGTGAGGAAGGGCGCAACGCTGCTGGGGCATAATCTGTTGACTGGCTGAGCACTGAAGCTCAGGAGACCGCAGGGCCAACACCGCTGACGAGGCTCTGCCCCCTTTTTGACCGGGGAATTTAAAACTGCTCGCGCCTCCCGCTTTGCGGGAGACGCTTCGCCCGTGAGGAAGGGCGCAACGCTGCTGGGGCATAATCTGTTGACTGGCTGAGCACTGAGGCTCAGGAGACCGCAGGGCCAACACCGCTGACGAGGCTCTGCCCCCTTTTTGACCGGGGAATTTAAAACTGCTCGCGCCTCCCGCTTTGCGGGAGACGCTTCGCCCGTGAGGAAGGGCGCAACGCTGCTGGGGCATAATCTGTTGACTGGCTGAGCACTGAGGCTCAGGAGACCGCAGGGCCAACACCGCTGACGAGGCTCCGCCCCTATTTCGTCACTTCCTAATAAGGAACATCCCACCAACGCCCCGCGGTACACGCGCGGGCGGCGCCGGGCTAAGCCCGGGCAAAGGGCGGGCCCTCTGTGGCCCTCAGAGGCCCGAGAAGGACGGGACGGGCCACCCCCCTTGGCTTCTACTGAATAAGGTATAGTGAGACTTTGACCTGTATTTCTGCATCCACTGCAGAGTCACCAGGACTTCCATTGACTCAATGTGGGGCTTTGTCTGCTGCACTGTCGCCATGTCTCATAAGGGGGCTCTCAATCCTTGTACTCTCCCAAGTGATTCTAGTAGGGGGAGGTTTGACTGCTATGTAGAAAGGATAGACAGGGCATTATTACCTGTTATTCATGATTTGGAAGACCTAGAAACTCGTTTGCCCTCTCATAGCGTAGACTGCAAACAACCCGAGGTGCAGCTACTCGACACTGCATCAAGTGTGTCCTGGTTGGAGGAATTGAACGCCCTTTGTCACATACAATATGTACCAGTTGAGACCATAGCAGACCCACCTCAAGCCCTATCCAGTCCAGCACTTCCTGCACATCTGCTGTCTAATTCGTTATCGAACGCAAATGATAACATTCTGGTTGCCCCACTCTTATCCCCGTTAGTAAAAGTAAACATAAAACAACTAGGGCACGCCAAATCTCCTATGGTCACAAGAAAGCGCCCCGGGGATAACAGCATGGGGAGGGAAGCTAAACTGCTCAAGCCTTGTACAAATCCCTTACCGTCCTTCAGCACGTCACCTATAGTTTCCCAGGTCAGTGATAGTATTGAATCCTTTACACCTCCCCAACAGGCAGCCCTTCTGGCCTTGATTGAGCGGGTGGTCATCTCTCTACTATCCCCCTTGACTACAAGAATCAAATCCTTAGGGGATAGATTAAGCGATATCGAGAACTCATTTAGGGCACCGACTCAACCTAATAAGAACCTGACAGGATTGAGTCAATCACAGTCCTTATCCGCTACCGTGGTTTCCAAGTTAACACCTCAAAGAGGTAGCATCCCTCCTAATAGACCCACGGTCCCACAGAACCGCCCATGTATCTCCTCGCCATCCTCGCCACCCGTCACCGAACCCATTACCACGAAGAGTATCTTCGCTGATGTAGGGGTGCCAAATGTTCCCCCTCTATATGAGGAGAAAACTAGTACTAACCTAGTTTACACTAAGCATATACATCTGCCCCCAATGGCCACCCCCTTTGTTTGTGTCCTCACTGGTGTTTTACCAATTACAAAGAGAAAAATCGAGAGACCGGAGGATTTAAAACACAAGGTCATCTATTGGCTGTCTAGGAATCGACCCTTGCCAGCGAACATTGATGGTGCCATTCGAAGTGTTAGAAGGGTGGGATGGCTCGGCCCCCTTCCAAAGGCCCTCCCAGGCGACCTGGTGCTAGTTAGATTCTGGAGCGATCGGGTGGTGCCTTATCTACAAACTTGGTTTCCACAATTAGGGGATGGCCCGATCTCGGTCTGGGGTCTCCAAGATTTTTACCCTAGGTTCCGCTACCCTCGGCCCTTAAAGACAAGACCAGAGAGAAAACACTACTTTCCAGAAATAACTAACTTAGAGAATAATTATCGGCCGGATCGGAGTGTGTATGTACAGAATGTCCACCCTAAGCGTGGAAGGGTATACTCAGATGTGAGTCCCTTGCTCATTGCACCATCAGGATTCAAGCAAGCCGGGCCGAAGACGGCTGAAATGCCAGAAACCGGTCCCCGGAAGCTTGTTTCCTTCCCAGTGTAAGAATTGGCTTTTGTAGTCTGGTCTGCCCTGTTCCCATGATGCACTGGGCCAGGGACAGACTAATTTGCATACAGCCGGGTTCTGAAACTGGGATGGTGCAATGAGCTAAAAAACGGTGTTGGATCTAGCCCTGATCTCTTGACTGGGTGAGAGTATTCTGCTTAATTCAGAGACTCTGTCCATCACCACCCCTTGTTGTAAATATTTTTGTCCACCCTAAGCGTGGAAGGGTATACTCAGATGTGAGTCCCTTGCTCATTGCACCATCAGGATTCAAGCAAGCCGGGCCGAAGACGGCTGAAATGCCAGAAACCGGTCCCCGGAAGCTTGTTTCCTTCCCAGTGTAAGAATTGGCTTTTGTAGTCTGGTCTGCCCTGTTCCCATGATGCACTGGGCCAGGGACAGACTAATTTGCATACAGCCGGGTTCTGAAACTGGGATGGTGCAATGAGCTAAAAAACGGTGTTGGATCTAGCCCTGATCTCTTGACTGGGTGAGAGTATTCTGCTTAATTCAGAGACTCTGTCCATCACCACCCCTTGTTGTAAATATTTTTGTCCACCCTAAGCGTGGAAGGGTATACTCAGATGTGAGTCCCTTGCTCATTGCACCATCAGGATTCAAGCAAGCCGGGCCGAAGACGGCTGAAATGCCAGAAACCGGTCCCCGGAAGCTTGTTTCCTTCCCAGTGTAAGAATTGGCTTTTGTAGTCTGGTCTGCCCTGTTCCCATGATGCACTGGGCCAGGGACAGACTAATTTGCATACAGCCGGGTTCTGAAACTGGGATGGTGCAATGAGCTAAAAAACGGTGTTGGATCTAGCCCTGATCTCTTGACTGGGTGAGAGTATTCTGCTTAATTCAGAGACTCTGTCCATCAACACCCCTTGTTGTAAATATTTTTGTCCACCCTAAGCGTGGAAGGGTATACTCAGATGTGAGTCCCTTGCTCATTGCACCATCAGGATTCAAGCAAGCCGGGCCGAAGACGGCTGAAATGCCAGAAACCGGTCCCCGGAAGCTTGTTTCCTTCCCAGTGTAAGAATTGGCTTTTGTAGTCTGGTCTGCCCTGTTCCCATGATGCACTGGGCCAGGGACAGACTAATTTGCATACAGCCGGGTTCTGAAACTGGGATGGTGCAATGAGCTAAAAAACGGTGTTGGATCTAGCCCTGATCTCTTGACTGGGTGAGAGTATTCTGCTTAATTCAGAGACTCTGTCCATCACCACCCCTTGTTGTAAATATTTTTGTCCACCCTAAGCGTGGAAGGGTATACTCAGATGTGAGTCCCTTGCTCATTGCACCATCAGGATTCAAGCAAGCCGGGCCGAAGACGGCTGAAATGCCAGAAACCGGTCCCCGGAAGCTTGTTTCCTTCCCAGTGTAAGAATTGGCTTTTGTAGTCTGGTCTGCCCTGTTCCCATAATGCACTGGGCCAGGGACAGACTAATTTGCATACAGCCGGGTTCTGAAACTGGGATGGTGCAATGAGCTAAAAAACGGTGTTGGATCTAGCCCTGATCTCTTGACTGGGTGAGAGTATTCTGCTTAATTCAGAGACTCTGTCCATCACCACCCCTTGTTGTAAATATTTTTGTCCACCCTAAGCGTGGAAGGGTATACTCAGATGTGAGTCCCTTGCTCATTGCACCATCAGGATTCAAGCAAGCCGGGCCGAAGACGGCTGAAATGCCAGAAACCGGTCCCCGGAAGCTTGTTTCCTTCCCAGTGTAAGAATTGGCTTTTGTAGTCTGGTCTGCCCTGTTCCCATGATGCACTGGGCCAGGGACAGACTAATTTGCATACAGCCGGGTTCTGAAACTGGGATGGTGCAATGAGCTAAAAAACGGTGTTGGATCTAGCCCTGATCTCTTGACTGGGTGAGAGTATTCTGCTTAATTCAGAGACTCTGTCCATCACCACCCCTTGTTGTAAATATTTTTGTCCACCCTAAGCGTGGAAGGGTATACTCAGATGTGAGTCCCTTGCTCATTGCACCATCAGGATTCAAGCAAGCCGGGCCGAAGACGGCTGAAATGCCAGAAACCGGTCCCCGGAAGCTTGTTTCCTTCCCAGTGTAAGAATTGGCTTTTGTAGTCTGGTCTGCCCTGTTCCCATGATGCACTGGGCCAGGGACAGACTAATTTGCATACAGCCGGGTTCTGAAACTGGGATGGTGCAATGAGCTAAAAAACGGTGTTGGATCTAGCCCTGATCTCTTGACTGGGTGAGAGTATTCTGCTTAATTCAGAGACTCTGTCCATCACCACCCCTTGTTGTAAATATTTTTGTCCACCCTAAGCGTGGAAGGGTATACTCAGATGTGAGTCCCTTGCTCATTGCACCATCAGGATTCAAGCAAGCCGGGCCGAAGACGGCTGAAATGCCAGAAACCGGTCCCCGGAAGCTTGTTTCCTTCCCAGTGTAAGAATTGGCTTTTGTAGTCTGGTCTGCCCTGTTCCCATGATGCACTGGGCCAGGGACAGACTAATTTGCATACAGCCGGGTTCTGAAACTGGGATGGTGCAATGAGCTAAAAAACGGTGTTGGATCTAGCCCTGATCTCTTGACTGGGTGAGAGTATTCTGCTTAATTCAGAGACTCTGTCCATCACCACCCCTTGTTGTTGGTTTATTGACCATGGCAGACACCCAAGGCTTAACGTACTCAACAGATGAAATTGACTCAATCTTGGGCAATCTAGCGGCATTTGCAGATGCAAACATAAGCAGTACAATTGCCCAGACGTCAGACTGGGATAAACTACTGGAAATGAAACGGAACAGAATCAGAACCATCTTGCATGGTACTATACTTAAGGAATATGTGACGAATCAAATGGCGCCAAAAGGCCTACTGGTATCCAATGCTCCACGCATCTTTCTTGACGATCATGAATTCAGAAGAGACTGGGCACGCATAGCATGGCACTGCACCCATGATTGGATCATGCTTATCCTCAAAACAGCCCTACGCCTCTCTGAAAAAATACAGATTGAAATACAGGTAACTGAAGCACAAATAAAAACTAGCATCACGGGATACAAAAAGAAACTAGATGATCTCAACAAAGAGATGAACGAATACAGGGACAATCTTACCCAACAAAAGGTACAAAAATTTCAGAAGGATCTGAAACGCTTCTCCTTTGTAAAAGCATATCCCTACTCAGATGCTGACTACAAGGCCACCACAGGACCGGATCCAGATTCGGATGCATCTAGCAATACGTCCAACAGCTCCAACAACAGCGGGGGATCCGGCAATGGCAACCAAAGACAAAGACAAAGAGGAGGATTTAGAGGACATTATCAATGGCCACAATACAGCCAAACTCCTTTCCCCACACCATTCATGCCAGACCAATCATTCCCCATGTATGGATGGCAACCACCATTTCAACCACACTTTTTCCCACCCAACCAATACCGCCCTCCTTTTCAGAACAGAGGCAGGCGCGGGAGAGGTCGGAAGAGAACCGGGAACAATGTACAGTGGGAAGACGAGGACCCAGTGGGCAACAACACCAGAAGCAGAGCAGGAACGAGCAAAGCGGGGCCAAGCAACACGAAGAACTAGTCACCAATCTCTCCTCAAAAAACCTCACTGAAACAGAAACCAGAGTACTTAACAAGGGTCTAGGCTTTGTACCCACAACACGCTTAGACAAATTTAAACTCCACTGTGAACTGGCCAATTTTTTCCGGAAGCTGAAACTCAAAGCCTTCTTTGAAAAACATCCAGGCAATGAAACTGACGAGACACCCAACGAAACAGGACTAAAAATCAAGTCCAAGTTCACACCACCACCTCATACCATCCCTGTGGAAATCCACACATTTGAACAGGCGGTGTTCAATGACATCGAACAAATGAGAGAAACCAGGCAATTTCAAAACAACAGTAGGCAAGAGCGGGAAGCAATAATGAGACTGAAAAATGACAACACTGTCATAATAAAACCTGCAGACAAAGGCGGCGGCCTGGTCGTCATGAATAAGACTGACTATGACATTGAATGCAGGAGATTACTAAGTGACATCAAGAGTTACCAACCCCTACCAAGAGACCCTACTGAAGAACTGAGAGCAGAAATCCTACAACTTGTTGAGATGTCAGAGGCCTCTGGAGGGATCTCGAAACAGGAAGCAGACTACCTCTGCAAAACGGAAGGTAAAATTCCATACTTCTACACAGTGCCCAAAATGCACAAAGGGAAAATCCCCCCCCCCCAGGAAGACCGATCGTGTCAGGGATTGGTTCACTTTTAGAACCGCTATCTAGGTTTTGTGACTTTTTCCTAAAACCCATCGTGCAATCAACACCGACATACCTAAAAGACACAAAAAAACTGTTGACACTCCTAAACAACGTACGAGTAGATGATGAAACCATCCTACTCAGCTTTGACATTGAGAGCCTTTATACAAGTATACCACAAGATGCCACCCTGAATGTCCTTCAAACCATCTTGGATAAGAATAACTGGGAGCACCAAACGCCAAAAACATTCATCTTACAGTGTGCTACTCTCGCACTCAAAAGAAACTACTTCGAATATGAGGGCTCACTGTACCTCCAAATCGGTGGCACATCCATGGGCAGTGTTTTTGCTCCAAGCATAGCCGGACTGTACGTCCACGATTTTGAACAAAACCATATCCTGACGGAAGAGAACCCTTACATCGACCATATCAAGTTTTGGCGCCGGTACATTGACGACGTCATAGCAATCTGGCAAGGACCTGAGGAAATACTTAAAGATTTTACCACCTGGATCAACACTCGTGATCCACACCTCAGATTTACCCACAACTATGATAAACAACATATGATCTTCCTGGATATAGAAATCAACAAGGAGGGGCAGGAACTGACAACCAAAACACATTTCAAACCAACAGCCAAGAACAATCTACTAAGGTACGAGAGCTTCCACCCTCGCCCGCTCAGAGAAAACTTGCCATATGGTCAATACCTGAGATTACGACGCAATTGTAGCAAACTATCGGACTACAAAATTCAAGCACAAGATCTCACCTGCAAATTGAAACAACGAGGATATCCCAACAAGATAATCGACAAGTGCCAGAAAAGAGCGAGGAATCAACCTAGAGACGTGCTCCTAGAAGTAAGCATGGTCCAAAATGACTCAGTCCCCCTCACTTGTGTCACAACGTACAATACTATATCTAACAAAGTGAGTAAGAGTATTAACAAACATTGGCAAATATTAAATACCGGCATGCTCAAATGGGACAAACCGCTCTTCTCCTACAAAAAGGCACCTAGCATAAAAGACAGCCTTGTCAACACAAGACCTAAAGCTGAAACCAACAACCTTAACCCTAGCATTACTGAACTATGGAACTTGCCACCAATTACTGGACACTTCAAATGCGGGGATTGTAGTGTGTGCCATTTGACTGAGAACACAAAAACATTGAATCTTGAAGAAGGTAAAGTTTGGGAACAGCGCAAACACACGAATTGCAACAGCACGAATGTCGTTTATATGATCACATGCACATGCGGTAAGAACTACATTGGCATGACCACTAGGAAGGTCAAGCAGCGCATCTGCGAGCATCGCAGCACAATACGCTGCAAAAAAAACGCTACCAAGTTGACGGAGCATTTCCTAGGTGCTAACCATACCCCAAACGATATGAGGTGGACCATCATCGAACAAATTCCAACAGGACCTAATTCGCAACAACTCCTATACGAAAAAGAACAGCGCTGGGTCTACAGACTTTCCACCCACATCACTGGCCTGAACGATAATATCCCTTGGGCTTCAGTACTGTAAGAACCCTACCTAATGTCCACCCAGTATAACGCTTCATATATATGACCTCCCCACTGTGCTGTCTACCCGACTGCCCTAATGAGCAATTCCCTTAATGAATACCCCTCAAACGAGGACCACCTATGGAATTCCACCTCCTTCATTCAGGCTTACCGATAGTACAGCCCATTGTTCCTTCAGTTAACCCTTCGGGCATTTTCAATATATACCCCCCCATGCCCCTCCCTTTGTCCTAAATACTCTGCAGTACCATTGCCAATTGCTTCTTGGGAACTGCCCTTTTTCATGACCCCTTCAAGTCATAATCCGACCGGTGCACTACTGGTTGTAGGTTATTTTGTTTATTTTATTTTATTTTACTTCATTTTTTTACAGTATGGATTAATTAATCCTTTTTCATTATTCACATAATAGTCCTATGATTCATTCAACACGAATGATTTCCGCCACTTTATCTTCCAGTACTGCTAGCAGGCTACCCAATCTGGGGATCGAACACACGAGAGTCATGTGTATTCATGACCCTGTGCAGCCACCATCCCTGCGCCCTCCCCGGTTGCCTGGATACCGCGCACGTGATCGCGGTCTAACCACGCCCATCACGGAAGCGCTTCACCGATATTTACCTTCGCCGACGCCCAGCCCATTACTAACGGGGCGGTGTAGGTAGTAGGTTACCAGCCAGAGTCCTCGTCGGCAAACTGTAAGTAATATCCTTCTTTACCCTGCCCTTTTCCCTAGGGCAGTTCCTACGCATCTAGCGCCACAGCGCGCACACAGGACACGGCTCTGATCTCCTTAAGCCGGTCTCCCTCGCAGTAACGCCCCATTTTGAAAACCCCTTTCTTTCAGAATACGTTTGTACACGAGGGTAACCTCCCCTGCCCTATGAAGTCCTCGAACACTCCATCGAGAGTGAGCCTTGGTGTTTCTTTTGTCTGTCTCGTACTGTTGACGTGTTTGTCTCGTTCTGTGTTTTACAATTTAGCATGGCAGTGCATGTATTATCAAATCGATATAGCCTCGCACCAACTAGTCAGTATGCGAGTTAGCATCACGCGGCGATAATTACTGAATTGCGTGAAAGTTGTGAAGATACAAAAACAATCACGGCACCTTAGTTATTCAGTGTGCTAGTTGCGGTTAATTTGCACCGCCCCACATTGTGCACTTTCACATCCTTCCTCCCATTGATGTATGTTGGAGCAAAGCTCTATACCGGTAACGCAAAAAGTTTGATGCTACCATTGAATTCACCACCTAAAGGGGATAGATAGCATGCAGGCACAACGTTGAAGCACTGCACTACGTAACAGGCTTGTAAAAACGCTCCATATGTGACAATTGTCCGCATTTTCTTTTACAGGCTTTTTGATTTTTAGAGATCACCCACTGTGGTGCGAGCTGATACCACGGGCACACTTTTGCCATTCAGTGGTCCCATTTGGTAGGATTGGGTGCGTCTTTTAGGGGACGCAGACCGTCCACCAACTTGGTTTTAAGGTCCTGAAGAAAACCTGGTTGATCATAACCTCGAAGGTTGAAACATGTAGATCTAACACATAGAGAGATACACGGGCTCATCACTGCCCTCACTTTATCTCGCCACGATTTTAACATTGTCCAGTTGCTTGCTAATAAAAAAATTATTTTCCTCAAGTTAAAACCAGGACAATTTTTAACACACTTACCTTTTCTTTTTCTCACGCACCATCACTCACAACCTGCTCCACTGTAATCAGGTGTTGTAGCACACCCTGATGACGCTAGGTCATTAGGGTGGACCCCGATGATGAAGCATGTCATCACTAGGTGATGAGTGAGGGGTTTCTAACAAAAGGAGACTCTCTCCACTTTGTCTAAATCTTCCACCCCTATAGCAACCTGTGAATTCTTGCTGGTGGTACTCCTTCATTTGTTTTTCTGTACAGAATGGCTCCAACATCCCCATCCCAAATTATTTCTTATGAAGTGTCTTCTAGTAGTGATATCCTGTGTTTAGTAAATCATTTGAATTGATTTATTTCATCAACTATTGTAATGAAATGGTTTTTAATAACGTGTATATAATGAATGTTGCTTTTATGATTAATGATGTATTGTGTATTATGTAATTTATGTATTATGTTGGTATTATGTTGGTTTCAATGTTATATCGTGTTTTATTCTGTGTGGTCTTTTATGGTTTACTAGCCGAATAAAGACTTATGAAATCGGGTGTCTCCATAGTGCTCGCGAGGACGCCATCTTGCCCAGTCCAGCAGTGGCTAGGGTAATGATCAGTTGCTGTGCACCATGAACAATCATTTGAAGCCAAATACTGTGCACCTCGCACCATTGTTTGTGTTTAATTGCTGCACACTGAGCACCATGATTTGTGTTCAGTTACTATGCACCATGTCCTAACATTTGCGCTCAAATGCAGTGCAGCGCATAGTATCATTTGGGTGATGTGCTCTGCAGCATACGCCAACATTTCTGGCCAATTTCTGGGCATGCACCATCGTTTGTGGTAGGTGCAATGCACCTTTATGTGTAGGCAACCACTGGGCAGCACGCACCATCATTTGTGCGCATATGCTGTGCTCTGTCGCTTGTGACACACTGCACCATCATTTGTGGTTGATCTTAGAGGTATGTAGTATCATTTCTGGTCCCCTGCTGCACACAATGCATCATCATTTGTGGTTGATGCTTTGTGGTGTGCACTATCATTCGTAGACTGCTGTTTTGCAGCATGCACCATCATTTGTGTTTTGTTGTTTTGAGGTATGCACTATCATTTGTCATGCACCTTCACATTTAAACAATCACTGGCAACTACACCACCATTTGTGGACATAGGCTGTGTGCTGTGAACTAATTTTGGCAATCAACTGCGGCACACCGTGCACCATCAGGTGTGGTTGATGCTTTGAGGTATTCGCTGTCCTTTGCGGTCACCTGTTGTGCAGCTTGCACCATCATTCGTGGTGAATCCCTGTCACTCACAGACAGTACCACCTGAGGGCTGCTCACCAGAACCCTGCAAGAGGTAACACAAGCCCCTCCCTGGAGGTCTATAGAGGGGCGTACCTTGGCTGTATGGGTGGAGTGCTGTGTTGTGCTTTGGGGTATTGGTATTGCCGGGTTGGCCGCAGCAGGAAGGGCTCTATGTCTGTGGACCACAAGCCCGTGAGGGCAGCTCCCCGACAGCATCAACGGATGCGGGGGACGGTGGCGAGGTCAGCGGAGTGAAGCTGGCGGTTCAGGGTGTAGAAGGTGAGTCGTTCATTGAGGTACGCTGGTCCGGCGTTGTGGAGTGCTTTGTGAGCGTGGGTGAGGAGCTTGAAGGTGATCCTCTTGTATCAGGTCGGTGCTCACCATTGCTTTTGACAACATTTTCACGAAATCTATCTCTATGGCAACGCTAACAACGTCGGCCCATCTGTGACTGATCTCCCGTGTGCCAGGAGACGTACAGGCCCTTACCAATGGTTGTTGGCAGGAGGGTGCTTATTCCACTCTGCTGTGCTGCAGATGCAGCCCAAATTGTTCTGAAGAAAGAAAGAACTCTTTACAACAATTCCTCACAGTGAGGAGTTCTCTCCTTTGTCCGCCACCATTCTGCGGCGAGGCACAGATTGTGCCAATTAAAGAATTGTTGGGCATGTAAATGCTGTCGGGCCGAAATCATATTATTCAAGAAAAACAAAAGACAGCTGTGCTTTGGAATCACGACTGGTCTCCTGCAAAGGCACGTGCCCGGCTGGCACAGAGACGCGATGACGCCGCAATCAGCGACGTCACAGGCCTTGCAGCCCCCTCCCCACCCCTGCCTTTGCATCTCTACTCACGGCTCTCCATCACCTGGATCCGACGACAGGGGGCGATGCTTGCCTGCTGGGAAGCATATTATTCAGGAAATTGAGAAATACAAGCATTGGCAAAGCCAATTGCTCTTGGATTGGCTGCTGCCCCTTTGGATACAAGTAAATGAAGGCATTCAATCATGGTCTATCTAGATAGAAATAGATATATCGATATAATGCATTGTGTGAAAATAAGCATAGTCTATAAAAAAGATAAAACAAGGAGATGATGGACGGAGCGCTGAAACTTTACAGACACTCACCCCCAGTCACAGATCTGGGTTGAATCCATCATCATTCTTTTGCCACCTCAATTCAGACCCTGCTATATGCAAATCAGTCTGACCCTGTGCCTCATGGGAACAGTCCAGCCCGAACTGCCAAGCCATGTCTTCCCTGGACCGGAAACAAGCATCCTGGAACCGGTTTCGAGCTAACACCCCTCATCAGCCAGGCTAGCTTGAATCCGGTGGCAAAGTGAGCAAAGGACCCATGTCTGGGCATACCCTGCCAACTTAGGGCGAACAAAGCAAAACCCAAGGGGATGAAGGACGGAGCGTTGAAACTTTTCAGACACTCACCGCCAGTCACAGATCTGGGTTGAATCCATCATCATTCTTTAGCTCACTTTGCCACCCTAGTGCATAAAAAAGATATAAATATTTATGGTCAATGCGTATTTTCATTCCATGCTGCCTTCATATCGTTTCCCTCACTCCCAGCTGATTTTGGTTCTGCTCATTCTGTCACCTTAGAGAGCACATTGGTTGGATGAACTCTTGTACCCCTGACGCTAAGATACTCAAGTGAGGTGTTCCTCAAGGGTCTGCACTGAGTCCGCCATTGCTTGACATTATAATCCATGAGCCGGATTAGTGGAATCTTTCGGCATTAAAATCATCTCCTACGCGGACGCTACTCAGCTGCTACTCTCCATGAGGGCGCTTCAGCTGCTGCTAAGGAGGTGTCGTCGGTCTGCATGGGGGAGGTGTGGGGGGCTCGAGGCTCATGAATACAGTGTGCGGGGTCAAGGCTCATGAATACAGTGTGAGGAGCTCGAGGCTCATGAATACAGAGTGCGGGGTCAAGGCTCATGAATACAGTGTGAGGAGCTCGAGGCTCATGAATACAGAGTGAGGGGCTCGAGGCTCATGAATACAGTGTAAGGAGCTCGAGGGTCATGAATACAGCGTGAGGGACTCGAGGCTCATGAATACAGTGTGAGGGCTCAAGGCTCATGAATACAGCGTGAGGGGCTCGAGGCTCATGAATACAGAGTGAGGGGCTCGAGGCTCATGAATACAGTGTGAGGAGCTCGAGGCTCATGAATACAGTGTGAGGAGCTCGAGGGTCATGAATACAGCGTGAGGGACTCGAGGCTCATGAATACAGTGTGAGGGCTCAAGGCTCATGAATACAGCGTGAGGGGCTCGAGGCTCATGAATACTGAGTGAGGGGCTCGAGGCTCATGAATACAGTGTGAGGAGCTCGAGGCTCATGAATACAGAGTGAGGGGCTCGAGGCTCATGAATACAGTGTGAGGAGCTCGAGGGTCATGAATACAGCGTGAGGGGCTCGAGGCTCATGAATACAGAGTGAGGGGCTCGAGGCTCATGAATACAGTGTGCGGGGTCAAGGCTCATGAATACAGTGTGAGGAGCTCGAGGCTCATGAATACAGTGTGAGGAGCTCGAGGGTCATGAATACAGCGTGAGGGGCTCGAGGCTCATGAATACAGAGTGAGGGGCTCGAGGCTCATGAATACAGTGTGAGGGGCTTGAGGCTCATGAATACAGTGTGAGGGGCTCGAGGCTCATGAATACAGTGTGAGGGGCTTGAGGCTCATGAATACAGTGTGAGGGACTCGAGGCTCATGAATACAGTGTGAGGGCTCAAGGCTCATGAATACAGCGTGAGGGGCTCGAGGCTCATAAATACAGTGTGAGGGGCTCGAGGCTCATGAATACAGTGTGAGGGGCTCGAGGCTCATGAATACAGTGTGAGGGGCTTGAGGCTCATGAATACAGTGTGAGGGGCTTGAGGCTCATGAATACAGAGTGAGGTGCTCGAGGCTCATGAATACAGTGTGAGGGGCTCGAGGCTCATGAATGCAGTCTGAGGGGCTCGAGGCTCATGAATACAGTGTCAGGGGCACGAGGCTGATGAATACAGTGTGAGGGACTCGAGGCTCATGAATACAGCGTGAGGGGCTCGAGGCTCATGAATACAGTGTGAGGGGCACGAGGCTCTTGAATACAGTGCGAGGGGCTCGAGGCTCATGAATACAGTGTGAGGGGCACGAGGCTCATGAATACAGTGCGAGGGGCTCGAGGCTCATGAATACAGTGTGCGGGGTCAAGGCTCATGAATACAGTGTGAGGAGCTCGAGGCTCATGAATACAGAGTGAGGGGCTCGAGGCTCATGAATACAGTGTGAGGGGCTTGGGGCTCATGAATACAGAGTGAGGGGCTCGAGGCTCATGAATACAGTGTGAGGGGCTTGAGGCTCATGAATACAGAGTGAGGGGCTCGAGGCTCATGAATACAGTGTGAGGGGCTCGAGGCTCATGAATGCAGTCTGAGGGGCTCGAGGCTCATGAATACAGTGTCAGGGGCACGAGGCTAATGAATACAGTGTGAGGGACTCGAGGTTCATGAATACAGCGTGAGGGGCTCGAGGCTCATGAATACAGTGTGAGGGGCACGAGGCTCATGAATACAGTGCGAGGGGCTCGAGGCTCATGAATACAGTGTGAGGGCTCAAGGCTCATGAATATAGCGTGAGGGGCTCGAGGCTCATGAATACAGCGTGAGGGGCTCGTGGCTCATGAATACAGTGTGAGGGCTCAAGGCTCATGAATACAGTGTGAGGGGCTCGAGGCTCATGAATACACTGTGAAGGGCTCGAGGCTCATGAATACAGCGTGAGGGGCTCAAGGCTCATGAATACAGCGTGTGCGGCTCGAGGCTCATGAATACAGCGTGAGGGGCTCGAGGCTCATGAATACAGCGTGTGCGGCTCGAGGCTCATGAATACAGTGTGAGGGCTCAAGGCTCATGAATACAGCGTGAGGGGCTCGAGGCTCATGAATACAGTGTGAGGGGCTCGAGGCTCATGAATACAGTGTGAAGGGCTCGAGGCTCATGAATACAGTGTGAAGGGCTCGAGGCTCATGAATACAGAGTGAGGGGCTCGAGGCTCATGAATACAGTGTGTGCGGCTCGAGGCTCATGAATACAGTGTGAGGGGCTCGAGGCTCATGAATACAGTGTGAGGGGCTCGAGGCTCATGAATACAGTGTGAGGGGCTCGAGGCTCATGAATACAGTGTGAGGGGCTTGAGGCTCATGAATACAGAGTGAGGGGCTCGAGGCTCATGAATACAGTGTGAGGGGCTCGAGGCTCATGAATGCAGTCTGAGGGGCCCGAGGCTCATGAATACAGAGTGAGGGGCTCGAGGCTCATGAATACAGTGTGAGGGACTCGAGGCTCATGAATACAGTGTGAGGGCTCAAGGCTCATGAATACAGCGTGAGGGGCTCGAGGCTCATGAATACAGTGTGAGGGGCTCGAGGCTCATGAATACAGTGTGAAGGGCTCGAGGCTCATGAATACAGCGTGAGGGGCTCGAGGCTCATGAATACAGCGTGAGGGGCTCGAGGCTCATGAATACAGCGTGAGGGGCTTAAGGGTCATGAATACAGTGTGAGGGGCTCGAGGCTCATAAATACAGTGTGAGCGGCTCGAGGCACATGAATAATGTATGAGGAGATCGAGACTCATGAATACAGTGTGAGGGGCTCGAGGCTCATGAATACAGTGCGAGGGGCTCGTGGCTCATGAATACAGTGTGAGGGCTCGAGACTCATGAATACAGTGTGAGGCACCCGAGGCTCAAGAATGCAGTCTGAGGGGCTCGAGGCTCATGAATACAGTGTCAGGGGCACAAGGCTAATGAATACAGTGTGAGGGGCACGAGACTAATGAATACAGTGTGAGGGGCTCGAGGCTCATGAATACAGTGTGAGGGGCTCGAGGCTCATGAATACAGTGTGAGGGGCTCGAGGCTCATGAATACAGAGTGAGGGGCTCGAGGCTCATGAATACAGTGTGAGGCTCGAGGCTCATGAATACAGCGTGAGGGGCTCGAGGCTCATGAATACAGCATGAGGGGCTCGAGGCTCATGAACACAGTGTGAGGGCTCGAGGCTCATGAATACAGCATGAGGGGCTCGAGGCTCATGAATACAGTGTGAGGGCTTGAGGCTCATGAATACAGAGTGAGGGGCTCAAGGCTCATGAATACAGCATGAGGGGCTCGAGGCTCATGAATACAGCGTGAGGGGCTCGAGGCTCATGAATACAGTGTGAGGGGCCCGAGGCTCATGAACACAGTGTGAGGGCTCGAGGCTCATGAATACAGCATGAGGGGCTCGAGGCTCATGAATACAGTGTGAGGGCTTGAGGCTCATGAATACAGAGTGAGGGGCTCGAGGCTCATGAATACAGTGTGAGGGGCTCGAGGCTCATGAATACAGTGTGAGGGGCACGAGGCTAATGAATACAGTGTGAGGGGCTCGAGGCTCATGAATACAGTGTGAGGGGCTTGAGGCTCATAAATACAGAGTGAGGGGCTCGAGGCTCATGAATACAGTGTGAGGGGCTCGAGGCTCATGAATACAGCATGAGGGGCTCGAGGCTCATGAATACAGTGTGAGGGGCTTGAGGCTCATAAATACAGAGTGAGGGGCTCGAGGCTCATGAATACAGTGTGAGGGGCTCGAGGCTCATGAATACAGTGTGAGGGGCACGAGGCTAATGAATACAGTGTGAGGGGCTCGAGGCTCATGAATACAGAGTGAGGGGCTGGAGGCTCATAAATACAGTGTGAGCGGCTCGAGGCTCATGAATACAGTGTGAGGGACTCGAGGCTCATGAATACAGTGTGAGGGCTCAAGGCTCATGAATACAGCGTGAGGGGCTCGAGGCTCATGAATACAGTGTGAGGGGCTCGAGGCTCATGAATACAGTGTGAAGGGCTCGAGGCTCATGAATACAGCGTGAGGGGCTCGGGGCTCATGAATACAGCGTGAGGGGCTCGAGGCTCATGAATACAGTGTGAGGGGCTCGATGCTCATGAATACAGTGTGAGGGGCTCGAGGCTCATGAATACAGCGTGAGGGGCTCGAGGCTCATGAATACAGCGTGAGGGGCTCGAGGCTCTTGAATACAGTGCGAGGGCTCGAGGCTCATGAATACAGTGTGAGGGGCTCGAGGCTCATGAATACAGCGTGAGGGGCTCGAGGCTCATGAGTACAGTGTGAAGGGCTCGAGGCTCATGAATACAGTGTGAGGGGCTCGAGGCTCATGAATACAGAGTGAGGGGCTCAAGGGTCATGAATACAGTGTGAGGGACTCGAGGCTCATGAATACAGTGTGAGGGGCTCGAGGCTCATGAATACAGCGTGAGGGGCTCGATGCTCATGAATACAGTGTGAGGGGCTCGAAGCTCATTATTACAGTGTGAGCGGCTCAAGGCTCATGAATACTGCGTGAGGGGCTCAAGGCTCATGAAGACAGTGTGCGGGGTCAAGGCTCATGAATACAGCGTGAGGGGCTTGAGGCTCATAAATACATTGTGAAGGCTCGAGGCTCATGAATACAGTGTGAGAGCTCAAGACACCTGAATACAGTGTGAGGGGCTTGAGACACATGAATATAGTGTGAGGGGCTAGGGTCTCATGAATACAGTGTGAGGGGCTCGAGGCCCATGAATACAGCGTGAAGGGCTTGAGACACATGAATATAGTGTGAGGGGCTAGGGTCTCATGAATACAGTGTGAGGGGATCGAGACACATGAATACAGTAGGAGGGGCTTGAGGCTCATAAATACAGCGTGAGGGGCTCGAGGCTCATGAATACAGTGTGAGGGACTCGAGGCTCATGAATACAGTGAGACGGGCTCAAGGCTCATGAGTACAGTGTGAGGGGCTCGAGGCTCATGAACACAGTGTGAGGGCTCGAGGCTCATGAATACAGTGTGAGGGGCCCGAGGCTCATGAACACAGTGTGAGGGCTCGAGGCTCATGAATACAGTGTGAGGGGCCCGAGGCTCATGAACACAGTGTGAGGGCTCGAGGCTCATGAATACAGTGTGAGGGCTCGAGGCTCATGAATACAGTGTGAGGGCTCGAGGCTCATGAATACAGTGTGAGGGGCTCGAGGTTCATGAATACAGTGCGAGGGGCTCATGGCTCATGAATATAGTGTGAGGGCTCGATGCTGATTAATACAGCGTGAGGGGCTCGAGGCTCATGAATACAGTGTGAGGGGCTCGAGGCTCATGAATACAGCGTGAGGGGCTCGATGCTGATTAATACAGCGTGAGGGGCTCGAGGCTCATGAATACAGTGTTAGGGGCTCGATGCTCATGAATACAGTGTGAGGGGCTCGAGGCTCATGAATACAGTGTGAGGGGCTCGAGGCTCATGAATACAGTGTTAGGGGCTCGATGCTCATGAATACAGTGTGAGGGGCTCGAGGCTCATGAATACAGTGTGAGGGTCTCGAGGCTCATGAATACAGTGCGAGGGGCTCGAGACACATGAATACAGCGTGAGGGGCTCTGGGCTCATGAATACAGTGCGAGGGTCTCATGGTTCATGAATACAGTGTGAGGGCTTGAGGCTCATGAATACAGCGTGAGGGGCTCGATGCTGATTAATACAACGTGAGGGGCTCGATGCTCATGAATACAGTGTGAGGGGCTTGAGGCTCATGAATACAGTGTGAGGGGCTCGATGCTCATGAATACAGTGTGAGGGGCTCGAGGCTCATGAATACAGCGTGAGGGGCTCGAGGCTCATAAATACAGTGTTAGGGGCTCGATGCTCATGAATACAGTGTGAGGGGCTCGAGGCTCATGAATACAGTGTGAAGGGCTCGAGGCTCATGAATACAGTGTTAGGGGCTCGATGCTCATGAATACAGTGTGAGGGGCTCGAGGCTCATGAATACAGTGTGAGGGTCTCGAGGCTCATGAATACAGTGCGAGGGGCTCGAGACACATGAATACAGCGTGAGGGGCTCTGGGCTCATGAATACAGTGCGAGGGTCTCATGGTTCTTGAATACAGTGTGAGGGCTTGAGGCTCATGAATACAGCGTGAGGGGCTCGATGCTGATTAATACAACGTGAGGGGCTCGATGCTCATGAATACAGTGTGAGGGGCTTGAGGCTCATGAATACAGTGTGAGGGGCTCGATGCTCATGAATACAGTGTGAGGGGCTCGAGGCTCATGAATACAGCGTGAGGGGCTCGAGGCTCATGAATACAGTGTGAGGGCTCGAGGCTCATGAATACAGTGTGAGGGGCTCGAGGCTCATGAATACAGAGTGAGGGGCTCGAGGCTCATGAATACAGTGTGAGGAACTCGAGGCTCATGAGTACAGTGTGAGGAGATCGAGACTCATGAATACAGTGTGAGGGCTCGAGGCTCATGAATACAGTGTGAGGGGCTCGAGGCTCATGAATACAGTGTGAGGAACTCGAGGCTCATGAGTACAGTGTGAGGAGATCGAGACTCATGAATACAGTGTGAGGGGCTCGAGGCTCATGAATACAGTGCGAGGGGCTCGTGGCTCATGAATACAGTGTGAGGGGCTCGAGGCTCATGAATACAGTGTGAGGAACTCGAGGCTCATGAGTACAGTGTGAGGAACTCGAGGCTCATGAGTACAGTGTGAGGGGCTCGGGGCTCATAAATACAGTGTGAGGGGCTCGAGGCTCATGAATACAGCGTGAGGGGCTCTGGGCTCATGAATACAGTGCGAGGGGCTCGAGGCTCATGAATACAGTGCGAGGGGCTCGAGACACATGAATACAGCGTGAGGGGCTCGAGGCTCATGAATACAGTGTGAGGGGCTTGAGACACATGAATACAGCGTGAGGGGCTTGAGGCTCATGAATACAGTGCGAGGGGCTCGAGGCTCATGAATACAGTACGAGGGGCTTGAGGCTCATGAATACAGTACGAGGGGCTTGAGGCTCATGAATACAGTGCGAGGGGCTCGAGACACATGAATACAGCGTGAGGGGATCGAGGCACATGAATACAGTGCGAGGGGCTCGAGGCTCATGAATACAGTGCGAGGGGCTCGAGACACATGGATACAGCGTGAGGGGCGTGAGGCTCATGAATACAGCGTGAGGGGCTCGAGGCTCATGAATGAAGTGTGAGGGGCTTGAGGCACATGAATACAGTGTGAAGGGCTCGAGGCTCATGAATACAGCGTGAGGGGCTCGAGGCTCATGAGTACAGTGTGAAGGGCTCGAGGCTCATGAATACAGTGTGAGGGGCTCGAGGCTCATGAATACAGAGTGAGGGGCTCAAGGGTCATGAATACAGTGTGAGGGACTCGAGGCTCATGAATACAGTGTGAGGGGCTCGAGGCTCATGAATACAGCGTGAGGGGCTCGATGCTCATGAATACAGTGTGAGGGGCTCGAAGCTCATTATTACAGTGTGAGCGGCTCAAGGCTCATGAATACTGCGTGAGGGGCTCAAGGCTCATGAAGACAGTGTGCGGGGTCAAGGCTCATGAATACAGCGTGAGGGGCTTGAGGCTCATAAATACATTGTAAAGGCTCGAGGCTCATGAATACAGTGTGAGAGCTCAAGACACGTGAATACAGTGTGAGGGGCTTGAGACACATGAATATAGTGTGAGGGGCTAGGGTCTCATGAATACAGTGTGAGGGGCTCGAGGCCCATGAATACTGCGTGAGGGGCTTAAGACACATGAATATAGTGTGAGGGGCTAGGGTCTCATGAATACAGTGTGAGGGGATCGAGACACATGAATACAGTAGGAGGGGCTTGAGGCTCATAAATACAGCGTGAGGGGCTCGAGGCTCATGAATACAGTGTGAGGGACTCGAGGTTCATGAATACAGTGAGACGGGCTCAAGGCTCATGAGTACAGTGTGAGGGGCTCGAGGCTCATGAACACAGTGTGAGGGCTCGAGGCTCATGAATACAGTGTGAGGGGCCCGAGGCTCATGAACACAGTGTGAGGGCTCGAGGCTCATGAATACAGCGTGAGGGGCTCGAGGCTCATGAACACAGTGTGAGGGCTCGAGGCTCATGAATACAGTGTGAGGGGCCCGAGGCTCATGAACACAGTGTGAGGGCTCGAGGCTCATGAATACAGTGTGAGGGCTCGAGGCTCATGAATACAGTGTGAGGGCTCGAGGCTCATGAATACAGTGTGAGGGGCTCGAGGTTCATGAATACAGTGCGAGGGGCTCATGGCTCATGAATATAGTGTGAGGGCTCGATGCTGATTAATACAGCGTGAGGGGCTCGAGGATCATGAATACAGTGTGAGGGGCTCGAGGCTCATGAATACAGCGTGAGGGGCTCGATGCTGATTAATACAGCGTGAGGGGCTCGAGGCTCATGAATACAGTGTTAGGGGCTCGATGCTCATGAATACAGTGTGAGGGGCTCGAGGCTCATGAATACAGTGTGAGGGGCTCGAGGCTCATGAATACAGTGTTAGGGGCTCGATGCTCATGAATACAGTGTGAGGGTCTAGAGGCTCATGAATACAGTGCGAGGGGCTCGAGACACATGAATACAGCGTGAGGGGCGAGGGGCTCATGAATACAGTGCGAGGGTCTCATGGTTCATGAATACAGTGTGAGGGCTTGAGGCTCATGAATACAGCGTGAGGGGCTCGATGCTGATTAATACAACGTGAGGGGCTCGATGCTCATGAATAAAGTGTGAGGGGCTTGAGGCTCATGAATACAGTGTGAGGGGCTCGATGCTCATGAATACAGTGTGAGGGGCTCGAGGCTCATGAATACAGCGTGAGGGGCTCGAGGCTCATAAATACAGTGTTAGGGGCTCGATGCTCATGAATACAGTGTGAGGGGCTCGAGGCTCATGAATACAGTGTGAGGGGCTCGAGGCTCATGAATACAGTGTTAGGGGCTCGATGCTCATGAATACAGTGTGAGGGGCTCGAGGCTCATGAATACAGTGTGAGGGTCTCGAGGCTCATGAATACAGTGCGAGGGGCTCGAGACACATGAATACAGCGTGAGGGGCTCTGGGCTCATGAATACAGTGCGAGGGTCTCATGGTTCATGAATACAGTGTGAGGGCTTGAGGCTCATGAATACAGCGTGAGGGGCTCGATGCTGATTAATACAACGTGAGGGGCTCGATGCTCATGAATACAGTGTGAGGGGCTTGAGGCTCATGAATACAGTGTGAGGGGCTCGATGCTCATGAATACAGTGTGAGGGGCTCGAGGCTCATGAATACAGCGTGAGGGGCTCGAGGCTCATGAATACAGTGTGAGGGCTCGAGGCTCATGAATACAGTGTGAGGGGCTCGAGGCTCATGAATACAGAGTGAGGGGCTCGAGGCTCATGAATACAGTGTGAGGAACTCGAGGCTCATGAGTACAGTGTGAGGAGATCGAGACTCATGAATACAGTGTGAGGGCTCGAGGCTCATGAATACAGTGTGAGGGGCTCGAGGCTCATGAATACAGTGTGAGGAACTCGAGGCTCATGAGTACAGTGTGAGGAGATCGAGACTCATGAATACAGTGTGAGGGGCTCGAGGCTCATGAATACAGTGCGAGGGGCTCGTGGCTCATGAATACAGTGTGAGGGGCTCGAGGCTCATGAATACAGTGTGAGGAACTCGAGGCTCATGAGTACAGTGTGAGGAACTCGAGGCTCATGAGTACAGTGTGAGGGGCTCGGGGCTCATAAATACAGTGTGAGGGGCTCGAGGCTCATGAATACAGCGTGAGGGGCTCTGGGCTCATGAATACAGTGCGAGGGGCTCGAAGCTCATGAATACAGTGCGAGGGGCTCGAGACACATGAATACAGCGTGAGGGGCTCGAGGCTCATGAATACAGTGTGAGGGGCTTGAGACACATGAATACAGCGTGAGGGGCTTGAGGCTCATGAATACAGTGCGAGGGGCTCGAGGCTCATGAATACAGTACGAGGGGCTTGAGCCTCATGAATACAGTACGAGGGGCTTGAGGCTCATGAATACAGTGCGAGGGGCTCGAGACACATGAATACAGCGTGAGGGGATCGAGGCACATGAATACAGTGCGAGGGGCTCGAGACACATGGATACAGCGTGAGTGGCGTGAGGCTCATGAATACAGCGTGAGGGGCTCGAGGCTCATGAATGAAGTGTGAGGGGCTTGAGGCACATGAATACAGTGTGAAGGGCTCGAGGCTCATGAATACAGCGTGAGGGGCTCGAGGCTCATGAATACAGCGTGAGGGGCTCGAGGCTCATGAATACAGCGTGAGGGGCTTGAGGCTCATGAATACAGTCTGAGGGGCTCGAGGCTCATGAATACAGTGTGAGGGGCCCAAGGCTCATGAATACAGTGTGAGGGGCTCGAGGCTCATGAATACAGCGTGAGGAGCTCAAGGCTCATGAATACAGCGTGAGGGCTCGAGACACATGAATACAGCGTGAGGGCTCGAGGCTCATGAATACAGTGCGAGGGGCTCGAGACACATGAATACAGCGTGAGGGGCTCGAGGCTCATGAATACAGTGTGAGGGGCTTGAGACACATGAATACAGCGTGAGGGGCTTGAGGCTCTTGAAAACAGTGCGAGGGGCTCGAGGCTCATGAATACAGTACGAGGGGCTTGAGGCTCATGAATACAGTACGAGGGGCTTGAGGCTCATGAATACAGTGCGAGGGGCTCGAGACACATGAATACAGCGTGAGGGGATCGAGGCACATGAATACAGTGCGAGGGGCTCGAGGCTCATGAATACAGTGCGAGGGGCTCGAGACACATGGATACAGCGTGAGGGGCGTGAGGCTCATGAATACAGCGTGAGGGGCTCGAGGCTCATGAATGAAGTGTGAGGGGCTTGAGGCACATGAATACAGTGTGAAGGGCTCGAGGCTCATGAATACAGCGTGAGGGGCTCGAGGCTCATGAATACAGCGTGAGGGGCTCGAGGCTCATGAACACAGCGTGAGGGGCTTGAGGCTCATGAATACAGTCTGAGGGGCTCGAGGCTCATGAATACAGTGTGAGGGGCTCAAGGCTCATGAATACAGTGTGAGGGGCTCGAGGCTCATGAATACAGCGTGAGGGGCTCAAGGCTCATGAATACAGCGTGAGGGCTCGAGACACATGAATACAGCGTGAGGGCTCGAGGGACATGGCCCAATAGGAAGTGTAGGAAGGTCTGTGGCCTTTTAGGTGATGTCAATGCTTTCAAGTTTGAGCTAAAAAGCGCACTGGGCCCTGGGCCTTTTGCTTCCAATTTTAAATTTAAGGATGGAAATATAAAAAATGGTCAGTCCTCTTTGCAGCTCACCGGTTGCCAAATCCCATTCAAGGACTATAAATACTGGTGAATTCTGGGCTCGGATGACATCTCACTCCCTCCTCAGCAGCACTCCCCGGCTCCATCCAAGTCCTGCAATCAGCGCTCCTTGGCAGCCTCTCTGTTGACATCTTGCAGGGACTTTTAAAGCTGCATTTAAATTCAACAAAGGCACCGAATGTGTTCCGAGAACAATGGGCGCAATCCGGCGCAGAATGCCTCCAAATTGCTGCTTTTCTGCCATTGTTTGAGGACGCGGTGGCGCCGCCGCTGCCAGCTGCAGAACCGGGGAAACACGGGCCCCAGGCGGCCCAGATGCGGGGGGCGGCACGGCGCCGTCCGGGCCCAAACGGGGCCGAATAAAAGGCTTCTGAGGCGCTTCCAAGCCTGGCAGGGCCGGTGCAGACGAGGAGCGGCGCCACGGTCCCCTCTCAGCCACGGCAGGCCCGGCTGACTTCCGGATACTGCTAAATACCGCCACTTTACTGACGGGGGCGCTATGACTTGCGGGGCTATTACGGGAGCCCTTGCAAAGACTGCCAGGCATGTGTAGAGTCTCTTGGGGTCCCCTCATACACAGCCAGGGCCTGGAGGGGCTCACGGGACACGTCTCCTGGGCAGGAAAGCTGCCTTTCTTGGTATTCAGAGGCAAATGTTCATTTTTAGTTGCAAAATGAGTCATAACCGATATGGTGATGTGTGTGAGCACCAGAGCAGTCCCCAGCCTTGCTCGCAATTAAATGCTCTTGGGGTGGGTGTGATGGAGGGTCATGTGACTCAAGAGTATGGGTCATGTGACTCAAGGATATCGCCTCTTCAAGGCCCCGCCCACAGCGCACAAGGGGGCGGGTCTAAAAAGAGCCAAAGTGGCTGCGGGAAACTGCCCACGCGACCTCTATATGACCTGGTGCCCTTGAAAGCGCCCAGGGTCAGACCTGAGGGCTAACTTGGCGCAAGTCTGTAGACTTCACCTATCTACACTCCGCAGTCAGGCTGATCACTGGTAATAATCCGCTATGGATCAAACATAGATTTGCTCAAAGTAGCCCAGTCTACATCTTTCTCACATTAGCATCTGGGTCTCCACCCTCAAGCCACAGGAGTGCAAGCACTACACTTCCAACATCTACGGAAGCCATCCACACCACAACAAGACAACGCAACACGTTGATGGATGGTGGGCTGAAACTGCCACCGCTCACCCCAAGTTAAGACATCTGGATTTAATCCATCGTTCTTTTGCTCACCATGCCACCCGAGTTTAGACCTGGCCATATGCAAATCATTCTTGACCCTGTGCCCCATGGGAACAGTCCAGCCCGAACTGCCAGGCCAGGTCCTCCCTGGACGGGAACAACCATCCTAGGACCGGTTTCGGGCTTTCAGCCCTCATCAGCCAGGATAGCTTGATTCTAGTGGCATGGAGAGCACGGGACTCACGTCTGCGCATACCCGTCCCACTCGGGGTAACAATTGCAAAAAGAACTATTGATGGACAGAATGCAGAACAATCTCATACATTCACCCCAGTACAGAGATCTGGGCATAAATCCATAGTTTTTTTGCTCACCATGCCATTCCAGTTTGGACCCAGCCACATGCAAATCAGTCTTGACCCTGTGTCCAATGGGAACAGTCCAACCCGAACTGCCAAACCAGGTCCTCTCTGGACCAGAAACAAGCATCCTAGGACCGGTGTCCGGGTATGTCACCCCTCATCCGCCAGGCTAGCTTGAATCCAGTGGCACAGAATTTAGGGAGAGGTCTACAGTCCCTAAGCCATAGCGGAAGCCTTACTGAAAGTCTGAGAGAAATGCATTCTCTTTGGTCCATGTTTCAAATCTACCAAGAGGACTCTTTAAGATCTTTATTATAGAGGATATTGGCCAATAACAGCTAGGGCCATTCATATCACGCATTTTAAATATGGGTGGAATTGTGGCTTCCAGCTATATGGTCGTGAGTGGACACTTAGTAGCCGCCGTTAATACATCTGTGATCAGGGGGGGGCCCATTGGGCCATAGTATTTTAAACAAATCTGTGGGAATTAAATCGGGGCCTGGGGCCTTTCCGCTCAGACTATCTTTTACAGCTAAGATTACCCCAGCAACCTCAATTGCGGGACTTAAAAAACCCTTACCCCTTACATTGGTCCCCCTCCAAAGGTAATTCCTCATTACTTCCACGAGATGATGAGTAAAGCTGACTAAAGTGGTGAATCCATCCTTCTGCTGGGATCAGACTTTCCAACTCAGATGTATGAGGGTTATTGAAGAAGGGAGGTAAATGAGGTTCCAAAAAGTTCCACTATACTCTAATTCTCCTGCAGCAATAATCTCCTCCGAAGCTAAGCTATATTTCCTACAGCACTCGTCCTGTGAGCGATCACATCCTTATGTGACTTCCTGAAATCCCTCCCTTCCTCACAGTTTTGTGGCTTCTTTTTTAAGGCTGCTAATAATTTTCTGTGGACCAAAGAGTAATCTATGTCAAACCATCTGTGAGACTTCGCTCCTCTTAAGACTCTGTCCGTAGTCATCGATTCGCAAAGGGCAGTGTAGGAATCGATAATATTGGACGGCTCAGCACTATGATCTAAACAAAACTTACAAGATCTCACATTAGTCTGCATCAGACCATGTATTAGAGGGATTGGATCTACTTTAACCCATTAGACAAATATTCCTTTATTCTTTGAGTAAAAAAGACCAAGGACCTGATTTAAGATGTTGACAGATAGGATACTATGCCACAAATGTGACGGATATCCCATCAGCCGTATTACAAGTGCATTATATCCTATACGATGGTCGTGATATTCCTCACGTATGTAACGGAGTATCCCATCCACCAAGATCTAAATTTGGCTCCAAATTCCTTTGGCTCTATCACATCGCCAACCAAACTCAATTTCAGTTTTACAGAAAGTGAGTTATGATCACTGCAACAGTTTGAAACAATATTAAGATCAGAAATTCAATAAGAAATCTCATACGAGATTAGAATAATATCAATCGTACTGCATGTTCCCCTACCCGTAAAATAGTGTAATAGTTTATCAGCGACCTTACACCTTCGAGGCAAATAAAAGATTATGCTTCATCAGCAAATGATTGAGCACCTTACCATATCGGTGATGACTAAAGTGAATGATACCCTTACCATCTATATCTGTACCCCGCAAACTCCGGTTGTCGGGTGCTTACATGAAGAAGAGTTGAAGTCTCCAACCCATATAATGTTAATCGTGATCTGACTGCTTGAAAATAATTTATCTAGATTACAAGCCATTTATTTTTACCGGGTAACTTCTAGAACTAAAATTTATTATAATAGAAATTAGTACAAAAAATATTTTTAAAGTCAGAAAATTGATTGTGCATCAACTGATAATCGAGTGTAATGACAATAATCTGCATTCTCTTGATTGGGCTAACAACAGATATTAAAATGCACCCCTCCCTCTGCCCTCCCTGGGTACGATTGTTGAGCTACACCACAAAAAGAGCGGTGCCCATCTAGAAAGAAAGGACAAACCGCCCAGGTTTCCTGGCTGCAGACAATGTCAAATTGCCTGATAAATTTAACCTAATCTGGATTATCTAATTTTATATTATTTATTAATTTTGTTTATAAAGTGCACACATCATCCCCAAGGGGACATGCCGGCACTAGAACCGAACAGGGAAGCGCCGCAGATAAATGCCCCTAAAGAGGGTACAGCCATGTTTTTACATGCTTACAGAACACAAAAGGTCCTCATGAGACATATCTCCAGAATTCCAGTAAAGTGCCACCAAATGACCAAAAGAGCGGCCGCCCATCCTGGCTTTCCGAAGTCTGGTACTATGAACCGGGGCTTGATGGGAGGAGTGAAGCACTCGACTAGGCTTATAGAAGGCTCCTCAAATCTCGAGTAGGGTCGAAACGTTGTTGACTACAAAAAAAGGATAGCCCTTAGAGTGTAGCTCCATAATCTTCTGGTTGTTCTTCCTCTCATTTAAAAAAACCAAATGATTGGACAGTGTGTTTTTAAATTCCAAGTCACCTTATTGACACATATGTTTAGTTTATGGTTTTCTCACTGGGGCTGTCTTTCAACATTTTTTTCTTCCTTCTCTTGTTGAATATCACTTTTTTGAAGTGCCGCAGTGATAAGTATTAAATATATGTAAATAAAACTTTGTATTATGACTAAATAAATACTTGATTCGGCTGAATCAAGTTGGCAGAAAATAACTGATTCTGGCTACCTTTTTTTCAATGTGTATCTAATTTTGGATACGTGTGCTCTGTATAATTGTCCATTATCCATTTTTTGATTTAATCAACACAAAAAGTCTTTCTTTTGTACAAATATATACTAGTAAATACAAATGAGTTCCATGTGAACACTTGCCCAAGTTAATACTTGTATACCCATTTCACATGGACCTATAGGTTGCTAGTGTATTTTTTTTCTAAATCCCTAGGTATAAGGCATTGCCATAGTCCAATCTGCTCAGAATGAGCCGAAAAGTGACTGTCCTACGCCAGGCTAAAGGGATCCATCTGAATAGCGTCCTCATCATCCGTAAGTGATCAAACACCTTCCACTTACCGAGTTTACCTGGTCCTGCATGGATTCTCAAAACGATTCTCAAATGTTTGCCGTCTCTCTTTGGTAATGGAGCCGGACCAAGAAAAGTAGGCCACCTGGTATTTTGCTAGACTTTGTCCGCCCCTCCGAATAGCAGGACTTTAGGGTTTTCTCTGTTCAACTTCAAACAACACATCCAGCTAGCCACATCCGAGAGACAGACCAAAATATTCTCACAAGTTTGATGCTGGTCTCGTAGATGGTAATAAGATTCTGGGTATCATCCACAAAAGAATGTATCGAAGACCCAAAGTTTGACAATATTCGTAAAGGGGCGACATAGGCGTTAAACACAGATGGCCTCAGGGAGGACCCTAGTTGAACACCACAATTAGTCTGCAATGGGGTCGAATTAAGCAGAGCCAGATAAACAGTAAGATCTGTTGGACAAAAATGCTCCAAACCATTGTAGAGTTTTAGAATGCAAGCCTGCTTCATGAAGCCTGCAAAGTAGCTGGTATTGAGAGACAGCAGCAAATGAAGTTTAATTAAGTAGATATACCTGCATCATTCCAGGAAAGTAGCTGAATTTTGTTACCCGGCGTAATATTAGGTCTTGTTGAGCTATTCCTAATATTGGGTAGAGATTGCCTAACGTAGGGTCTGTCAGCGGGTGGATCTGCTCTAGAAATGAGGGGGATTGTGTCATCCTATTGGAGTGCAGTCATCAATCATTCTCTTCCAAAACTTCGAGTGGGGAAAATAAGGGGCTCATTTACAAGTCCCTTGCGGCACATTTGCACCACCGGACCATCACTTTTGGGACACCTTGGAGGTGCAGTGCGCAGAGCCATATCTAGGATCCACGCAAAGACACTCACCAGCTAATCTATTTGAGCCCAACATTATTTGTAAACTGAATTGTACTGTTTTTTCACCCCAATGGGGTTTATCCTACTATATCACAACAAAGAGAGAAAGAAGTTCTTACCCTTCTATTTGAAAATTGTCAGTCTGCTGAGAATGACAATGAAATGTCTCCTGATTTAACTGATGTGCTTTCCTGTGCATCACTCCCACTGTGGTCCACAGGGGACAATGATGTGGAAGTCGTTTATTTATTGGAACCCGTGAAGATCAAGACTGACCTACAGAAAAAGCTACATAGAATACCTCAGTATCCACTCAAACCAGAGTTTGAGGCAGGGATTTGTCCTTTGATAACTGGTTTGCTTAATTGGGAGCTGAGGGGATTAGTGTATTGTATCAGCAGGTGTAATACATCACTATTGCCAATACAAAAAGAGCATAAGGCCAATGTGAAGAGGTTTGTATAGGATCTGCGTGCAAAAAATGTGGTCCCTAGCTTCCCTGTGGTGTCTGACCCTGCCACCATTCTTTCCTGCATCCCCACACATGCTAAATGCTTTGCCCTTGTAGACCTCTGTCCTTCCTTCTTCTCCACCCCATACATGGAGGCAGTCAGTTCCTGTTCGCGTACTTATTCCAAGGATCTTCCCTTTCGTGGAGGAGGCTTCCTCAAGGATTTACTGTCAATCTGTTCCCAACATTTTAATAAAGAACCGGGCAACTTGTCTTTCCCAGGGTTCTAGTTTGCTTCAGTATGTTCATGACTTACTCGTAGCATCTGTTACTTTAAATCACTACAAAGGAGGTTCAAACTACCTATGATGCGGGAAAATGCTTTAAAAGAGAATCTGCCGTTTTGTCTTCTCCGAGTACGATACCTGTGCCCATGAAATCTCTGAGCACCATCTGTGACCCACCCGCGTTGAGTCCATTCATAAGGTACCCGGTTGACTGACCATTTCCCAGAAGCGTACTCTCTTAAGTATGGCTGGATACTGTACAAGTGACCCTAGGCTACGCCGCGCTAGCAAAGCCCTTGCAAGATTATACCAGAAAAGACACCACTGAACACATGCAGTGGTCTAAAGATGCAGAAAATGCATTTGTACAAATAAAACAAGTAATAACTTTAGGAATTCTTGATTCTGCTAAACTGCTTACTTTATAGTGTGGTGAATGTAATGGGTTTGCCCTGGAAATGCTGGTCCAAGACCATTGATATCAGAAAAAGCCTGTAGTCTATTATTCTGCAGCCTTGAATGCAGTTGCAGCTGGGCTCCCGACATGTTTCGGCCCTGTGGTTGCCACTGCACATATAGTTGTAGCCTCTGGAATCATTCTGTTGAGTTCCTCTTTGATTGCTACTGTGCCCAGGGATGTTGTCTCCTTTCTCATCACCACTACAGCCCTACATCTCTTTACAGCAGGGCTGTCTCAATAGGAGGTTTACTGTTGTCTGCTTCACATACTACTCGTGCTCCTTGCCCCATCCTGCCCCCACATCTCTAATGTGCTCTCTTGGAGAGGGAGAACCCTATGACTACTTAATTGTCAATGCCGTGCCACTAAGCCTCCTATTGATCTAACTGGCATTATGTTATGTTAACAAAATTTATAAAGCGCATGGCTACCCCAGCAACGGGGCGTCCCACCGCTAGCAGGTCGCACATCAGAGGTAAAGAGGGAGCTAGGGAGTCGGGAAGCACACAAAGCAGGCATAGCAGGTCAGAAGGAGGCCCAGCTAGATGGAGGCGAACAGCCAGGTTCCTAAGGGCCAAGTGGTCTTGGGTACAACGGGCAGTGATCGGAATAGAGTTATACAGGCGAGGGGCCAGAGACCTAAAAGAATGTCCCCCTGCTCTGCATCTGCGCACTCTAGGAGGATTACCATTCCCAATCGTGAGTTGATGTACTTTGTTGATGCATCAAGTCTTAGAAATGATGAGGGTGTCCTGGTTGCAGGATACGCTGCACGGACTCTACATCAATTTGCTGAAAGTTGCCCGCTCACTCAAGCCGCTGAGCTTGTTGCATTTACTCGTACCTGTATCTTGGCCAAGGAAAAGACTTAACCCATGTACATGGACTCAAAGTATGCATTAGCAACGAAGCTTGACGTTGGGCTTCTCTGAATGCAAAGGGGGCCCCTAACACCTGCAGGGACCCCCATTAAAAACAGTCCATTTATAGAAAATGTAGTCACTCAGTGCCATATTGTTACCAAATCAAATAGCTGTGGTCAAGTGTACTTCCACCAGTATCCTCATAATGAGGTATCCTGAGGTATCCATGGGTGTTTCAGTCACTAGAATGGCCAGGTTGTCAGAAAATGCTTATGTTGCCATGTTTGTTGTATGAACTGATTATTTCCCTGTGCATTCTCTAAAAGATAGGTCTCTGTTGCAAGAATGAGCCTCTTAGAGTGAGAAACAGTGTTGGATCATAGTAATGAGGAGAGATAACACAGGGCGCCTGGTCGGATTGAAATTTCTACTCTTCACCTTTGCATGGGTGTGTCACGGAGCCACCCATTTTCGAAAGGACGGCACTGAATTGCATCCTTCTTTTGCTCTGTGGCCCAAAATCATGGACACTCCCATGTCAATTGCCAGTCCCATAATGCTGGGAAAGGGATCAAAACCATACTCGATGCTCATGCTTTCCCCATGGGCCCCCTTCGTAAACCTCCAGATGGATTTTACGCAGATGCCAAGGTATACTTCATACTTATAAGTCCTGGGTGGGTGGAGGCTTACTCAACAGCAGAGGGCATTACAGTTGCAAAATGCTTATTTGGAACTTTATTCTATAGTTGGTAATTCCAAGTTGCCTTTCGAACGGCCAAGGAACACACTTCAATTCAACTATTAGTGCAGATCTGTAAAGCCGTAGGAGTAAATCAGCACTTCAACTGTGAGTATCACCCACAGTCAGCAGGCAATGTAGAAAGGAATAATAGCACCCTCAAGAATAAAATAGTAGATATGTTCTGAAGCACAATTGAAGTGACCTCATCCTCCGTCCTTAGCTTTATGATCCCTCAGGGTTGTACCAGCACAAAAAAAGATGGTACTTCTCTATAAGATAGTGATGGGACACTCAATGATGTTGTCCTCAAACGCGCCAGTTTTTGCTACTAAGTTAGACTTAAAACTGAATAATGATGCAGTTTTACAATATTGCAGAATGCTCATATGCTGTCACTAAAGTTTCCATTATAAGGTCAGATCTGCCCTACCTGAGTGCCCACTTGAAGCCAGGGCCGGATTGGCCATAGCGGGCACCGGGCGTTTGTCCGGTAGGCCGCTAGGGTGGGGGCTGGTTTTGTTATTGGGGATGGGCAATATCGGCCCCAGTAACAAAATCGGCCGAAACCGGCCCTCGCAAACTGCTCGGCTGCACTCCCCCTCACTCCATGCCATCTTGGTGCATAGCTTCAACCACATACTGCTCATTACAAAGACAGTCGTTAAACTGACCGTAGTGCCCCTTGACAAGACTGCCGGCATTTTAAATTAGTCTTTTCAAGGACACGAGAAGCAATACAATGTTACTCACCTTGCTGTGTCAGTAAGGTGGTTGGTTTGTAGCACTGTTCCTTGTAACGTGCGTGCCCGTGCACGCGCGCACCTCTGCCCTCCCGAGCGCGCAGTGCTGGGTGTGAAGCGCGCGCACACAGCACATCCCAAGAGAGCGTTTGTCTGCCAAAAGGCAGAAAATGCTCCTGCACTTGCTGCCTTTATTTCTAAATAGAGCGCGGCACCGGGTCTGATTGGTTGCCTTTTTAAAGTATTTATCTTAATCACAGCGCCGGCCAAGGGCTGAATTTAACATGAATACTTTCAAAAGGCAACCAATCAGCCCCACAGCGGTGCTCTAGTTAAAAAAGAAATGCAGCAAGTGGTCAAACATGATGTGTGCTTTCAGAATCCTTTGAAAGCACACGATCGTGCTTTTAAACTTGATGGGAGGTAAGTAACATGGCTGGGGACGGAGTGAAATAGAACTGAAATAGGAATGGGGTGGGTGGGATGGAGAAAAGAAACTGATTGGGTGGGAGGGGGAAAGAAACTGGGAATGGGTGCTTGCCCATCCCCCAAAACCCTTGGGCTTTAGTTTTTTAAATTGTGCGGTCATAATCGGGTTCTACAAATGTTAATTGTCAATAAAAATGGGTTCTACAAATGTTAATTGTCAATAAAAATGGTGCTCTCAAGCACACTACTGAGCTAGTACAGCTCCACTTACTGACTGCCTTGCCTGGTTCTTTCCTATAGCGCCATGAAGCCTTCGGGCGTACGAGCGCTTAACAAATACCGATTAACATTAACATTAACATTGTATGTGATTGGCTTAAATGTTTGATACTGTATCCTTGTCAGGAAGGAACTTCTTTGTAACATTTCTAAATTATCACAGAATAAACAACATCTAATTCATTACAACTATTGCATATTCGGTAACAGCTTCTGATATGTGTTAGTCTGGGAACAGAATGGATTTCTTAGTCTGGCACATGCTTTTGAAATGGGGGAGGGTGGATGAAGGGAAACATCCTTTACAACGCAACTTTTACCACGCAGTGCCTTTACGACACAACTTTTACATCGCAAACCATTACAACGCATTGCGCTGGGGGGCGCTCTAGGATAGGGAATAAGTTTAATTTACTGTCCAACACCTTCCCTAGTGTCCACGGGGACTGGAGTTGGAATAGTAAATTAAACTATTCACTATCCAGCACCCCAAAGCGCTATGCGTTGTAAAGGTTTGAGTTGTAAAAACCGTATTGAAAAGGCATGCGATGTAAAAGCATGCATTGTAATGTGATACATCCGTGGGTGAACAAAGCAGGGAAAATTGTCATCAAAATACAAATGTTTTATTTATCATTGAAGTCGTCTTTGTAGAAATCCTAACATGCTTCTTTGTAGCTCTTATTGTGACCATATAACCAAGCATGACTGCTTCATGTGTTATATATTGTTTTTGTACACCTCTAACCAGAAAGTCGCAACGGTTGCTTTTATTAGCTCAGGCGTACTTTAGGTGGCTGCCAGATGCAGATTTGTCACTCTCTGTTCTGTGATATAAAATGCAAGCAGGGTGATTTTTTCCGGCCCCTCTTGGTGACATTACGTCCATCTTCTCCTTGTGTTTGCATTGTTTTTTGGAGCAGTGTTGATTATATTGTATTGTTCTACGACCGAACATAACAAACATCTGAGACTAGATGTATGGCTAAGATAAGTTGGTGCACTGTTGTCTTTTCTTTTGCCTTGAGCCTCTGCAAATATACTATTCGTTTGGATATTTGACTGTTTCAGCCATTCTCTTCTGCCAACATTATGCGGGTGGTTATCACGCTTCAGTGTCTGGCCTCAGTGTGTGTTTGAACCTGCTGAAAACGAGAAATTTAGCGTTCAACATAAAACTTTTCAAAATATGAACTTTGTAGCAGGGGTGGCTCTAGGCTCATGGCGGCCCTGGGCAGGGAGCGTAGGTAGGGGGCCCTGGAAGAGGTGGTCCGGGCGGGGTGGAGCGAGGAGGCCAGTGAAGGGGGGGTGTCAGGGTGTTTGGAAGTGGAACAGAGCCGGAGGCCGCCAAATCCCTGCCAGGGCCGCCACGCACATATGTATCCATCCTCAGAGGATTATTATATTAAGGATATATATTGGCGTGGTGACCCCTGTGGTTTGGTGGCCCTGTGCAGGTGCACAGCTTGCACATGCCTAAGGCCGTTGTAGTCCATGGCGTCCTACGCCTTATTTGTGAATACAATGCTACCCTTTCACTTCAAAAAGGAGTGACAATTCAATATCAGTACGATTAAATGTACTGCAGTTACATTTCGTATTCATGCAATGAATTTCTCAAAAGGCACGTGGGGATGCGGCTGCTGTTGGTAAGATCCCAAAACAGCGCGTATCTCTCCAGGAAACACTATTCCCATGAGAACGATACACTCTAACCTACATCAACGCAAATCTCATGCCTGATTTGACAAGATGCCTATTGCAGTTATTCAGCGTCAAGTAATGCTGAAAAAGCACCTTAAATGCATTTTTCGCATAATTATGGACTAACCGCAATTGTCACATAATCCATCATCTGCTGCATATTCTGCAGATTTTAACCAAAAAATAGTTTTTTAGCTGAAATTGTTCAAAAGTTACTGAAAAAGCAGCAACTCATGTTGCCACGCAATGGAAGGCCCTTTGCAAAGGTTGCTTATCTCTGTATTTGCGTACTACAAGGGTTCTAGCGGGGTGCAACCTATACCAAGACAGTGCTAATAAGTATAACAAGCATTGGCAAAGTCAGTAAGTCTTTGCAATACAAGAGCTATTGCTGTTGTCCAAGAATTCTACAAGCACGAGGTATGCTTTCAGAAAGGCAGCAAATTTTATATAGCCTGAACTCAATCCAAAAGTATTGGAGCGCTTTACATGATTAATTTATATACTTATTTATTTTGGTACGCCTGGGAAGATTAATTGATTTGCCCAGTATCACAGGATGTTAAGCTGACTCGAGACTCAAAACCTATCTCCTAAGTCGCCAGCTCGAGCATTAAGCCACAACCTCTACCACAAGAGCGGAAGCATTTTCAATATTATATACAACTTTAAGCAACAAACAACCATTGACAAAGCCAGTAGCCCTGGCTTCTTGTAGGTGTAATGCTACTTGTATTATATATATGAATGCAATGACCCTAAGAAGCAAAATATTAGTAGGGTGGCACACTATACTAAGCACAGATTATTAGCTCAATTGCTTTTAAAAGCCACACCCTTAGTTGCATCCGTGAGAGTGGCATTATTGTAGACACCATGAGCTTTGTATCACCCCCTTATGAGTACAGACTCCCCACTGGCAAGGTGTTTCACAACAAAAAGGCTATGCTCATTCAACTGTGGAACGGCAGCCTGCCCCTTGCTGCCTAAGCAGTGGCGCGGGGTCTGTTACTCTTGCCATGTTGTCCCTGCTAATAGACCTTCCGCTGCTCACCCTCTCCAACGATGGTAGGGCCACCGTGAGATTTCAGAAACAAACACATTCTTCTGCATTCTTTTCCACTTTCATGGTGTAATGCAGGATATTCAAGAGACTAGGCGCAATTCCGAAACAGTAGAAGGGGTAGCTAACACAACCACTTTGTGTTTGGAGTTGACTACTAACCAGTTAGATGCCACGAAAACCATGGTTTTCTAGAACAGAATGGCTTTGGATCACCTCCTGGCATACACCACGGGGTTGGGGTTTGCACAATAGTAGGCTCTCAGTGTTTTACAAATCTCCACAACACCTCACTTAGCAAGGACGAACAAATAGATCACGTTAAAGATAGTGTTAAAAAATGACATGATATTTGAGATATATTTGATTTTAATCTGTTTGGCATCTAGTGTTGGTTATCAGGAGTATTTAAGAATTGGAGAATGAAGATCATCCAAATTTTGATTGCAGTAGTTCAGATTGTGGTTACCAAACTAAAAATATGCGTCACCCATTGCTCTTACATTAATAAAGGCTCAGTCGCAACTCATCTGCTTAATACGTTTGAGGACTGTGAAGATAGTGACAAAGAAATTAAGACTGGAATGATTAGATTTGACCCAAATGAATTGTTGGAGATGCTGTGCCTCCCAGCCAAAAGGGAGGCCTGAGCAAGTAAATGTACTTTTATCTGTGTATGTGTATGGCAAAAATGGCAATTCTCATTTGTGCATTAACTTGTACCATGACACTTTAATTTTGACCAGCTGTTAGTTTTCTCAGCCAAAAGACCACTAGAATCCTAGCATGTATTATTATTATTTAGTCATTTGTAAAGCGCGAACAGCTACCCCCAACGGGGGTGTCCCGGCGCATGTATGCCTAGTGACATGTGTTCTAATGCACCACAGCCATTTTATTTCAGGTTGTACAACTGCACAATGTCTACACTGTGGAGTAAGCATAGCCTTGTTTTGAGATTGCCACATTGGAGCAAAATTCTTTAGAAATGAATGTATTCCACGCCTGTCTGCTTTTGCTGTATCAGTTTGTCAAGCACTTCTGACGTTCATTCTTGTGAGAAGGTCCTGGCACCTGCCCGTTAGTATCAGTTATTTCATACTCAGGCACGTGCTGCCATTTCCATTCACTTGTATTGAGAAGAGATGTATAAATATGACAAATTAATATATGGATTTTGGCATTACATGCTCAAATGGATCAAGGGCAGAAGCTCTGGTCTCTTTAAACAACAATTGGCTCGCATTATTTCTGCTTGCCTGTTGGGTATTTTGCATTAGGAGTGTGTTCGATTTTTCTTTTATAATATGCAAAGCCATCCTAGAAAACATACTCAAACTCACCCTGCACACCCATCCCCGCACACCTAAAGGTAGCAAGAAGCACACTCCAGGGTACGGCAATTGTTTTCCTAATATTTCTGCCCAGCCTTCTGCACCAACCCTCTTACGATGTCACCTACTCACACCTCGGACCTGTCCTAACTTCCAAATCCAGCTTTTCCGAGCCTCCCACAACCTCATCTTAATGCCTGGGGCCTCCTATGCCAGGGTCATCCCTATACACTGCCTCATTACACCTCATACAACTCTCTGCAAGTTCTCCGAGGAACCATTTCATGTGGTGTTGTTGCCACACATTTGATTTTGTTGCTACACCTGCCAGATGGGTCTCTGCCTCGTCCTGCCATCCCTGTATGCCCCCATCACTGACCATGCACCTACCCTGAAGCTGCCTAGAAGCCTCCACCTGGAAACTGACTCCCAGAATGCTGGATTTCTTTCCTTAGGTGCCTCTGCTGATATCACACCCGCAGCAGACTTATTCCAGGGCTTATAACCCTCTTCACAGCTCTCTTGGGCCTCATCTATACACGAACCCATCAAATCTCGGTCATGGGGATGCTTCAGAGAGGAAGGATGCTGGATTGCACCGAGGCACCTAGAAACAGATGCTCATTGGAGGAAATCTGCATTTTCTGCTTAGTCACCCTGTATTGCTTGTCTTTAGCTGGCTTTTGAACTCCGTATAATTTGCCTCTTCTATCCAGTACAAAAGTGCCTGTGCTCCAACGTTAAACGTATTTGAATTGGCATACTCCTGATTGGCACATTGAACTTGTCTATAAGTCCCTAGTATATGGTACAAAATGTACGCAGGGCTTGGAAGTTAAATGTCACTGGTGGACTGCAGCACCTATTGGGGCAGTGTGAATATGGCTTAAGGCTGTCACAGGGCAAAACATGCACAGTGACCCGTCAAAGCAAACCCTTTTTGACAGGTAAAAACCTTCCTTTTAAATATTAATAAGTCACCTCTATGTCGGCCTTGCAATCCACAAGGCAGGGTGCAGGGTATTTAAAAGTAAGACATGCAGACATTTAATGTTAACATGTCCTTACAATGACTAGCCCCCAAAAGCTGCTTTCACTGCGGCAGGCCTAGGCCTCTGAGGAAGAAAACCAGAGGATGGATTAAAATACTAATACTGCATCTCAGAAAAGGAACCAGCTAAATAAAATAATGAAACAACTATTGTTAATACATTTTACTGATCCAATTCAATGGTGAAGTCAGATTTTTTATAAATATGAAGGAAAAGTATGTTTTAGAAAATCACCCTATAGAAGACGAACCTGTCAGCATGCTAATAGCCATAAGCCTCTACGACCCCCGGCCAGTAATTAGCCTTGAATATGTGTGAATAGGTGTGAAATGCCTTTCAGGAGCACGCAATAGGCTTACCTGACTGGGCAGTGATGACTCCTCTGAGCTCTGATGAATATGAAGGGTGGGGCTGTAGGCATCCCTTTTGACATTACAAAGTAACAACCTGCTTGACTGTCAACTCCCGCTTGACACATCGGCGGGGTTCACATATAACACTTGAGGCACACTTGAAAGGGGAGACCTCAGGATGTCGAGACAATTCTTGTGGATTCACTGTCTGGTTGCTAAAGGACTCTGCTTTTGTCCTACCCGACTTCTGTCTCTGGGTTTACATATAACCCTTGCGGCACACTTGAAATGGAAGAGAACAAAATGCCAAGACAATTCTTGTGGACACACTGCCTAGTTGCTGTGAGTACAAAGACTGCTGCAAACTGGATTTTAGTGTTACATGTGGAAGAACACAAGGATTACGATAGTACACTCTCTATACACACACCCACCCCTCAGAGCCCAAGGTTACTGTGGACAAAGACTTGCCATCTTGAAAATGTCCAGAGTTGACAGGCTTGATCCAGAGAACATTTACACCATTGGTTAGGGCAAGCCAAGGAGTCTTACCCACCCACTAACTAGGACCAGGCATAAATGTGGCAAATCCAGGCACCACTTCAGAACATTAACCAGACCTGCGTAAGATCAGAAGAGAACTGGACTTGCTGTCTACGGCCCGAGAGAAGCTGTGAAGGGCTGAACGTGCTCCTTCATGTGCCCATGACAAAGAAGTGGATGGACTTTAAGGGCCATAAAACTGACATCCTGTTCAAGATACAGGGATAGAATAAGCTATGAGAGGCCTTTTCCTGGAACTACTCAGTTAACCAGTGGCAACTGGACCTGGACTGGACTCTCCTGATGGCCTCAGCCTGCCACCCTGTGAGCCTCTAAGTGCCTTCCCTACGGTTGTGGGGCATTAGAAGTGTATTCTTTTAGTGGGTTTGGGCCATAAATGACTACAGTTAGGAGGTAAAGTCTTTCTCCAGGACAAACTTGGTTAGTGTATTCCACATGCACTCCATTATGATCAGTGTCAAATTACGCCTAGTTCTTCTTCTACTGCAACCATTGACTATCAACTGGCACTTTGTGGTTCTTGCTATTATTCCTACATGAACATTTTAAAATCCATATCCCCAGTTCCCCCATTTTATTTTTGTCATTTTGGTGTCATGTTTTCAAATTAAATTTTACTGTATTTATCGAGTTCATTTTGAGATATTTATTGTTTTGCATTTTAACTGTTTTAGTACGGTATAAATAATCTACACATTGCCTCTAAGTTAAGACTGACTGCTTTGTGCCGGAGCTACTAGCGGGTTGAGATTGTTTTTTTTTAGTGAGTTTAGTGTTTCATCCTGACAAGGATTGTGTGTGATTATTACTTGAGGTGCGCCCTTACCACCCTCCACTAATACCCCACTTTCTTACAGTGGCTGGAGATTCAGGGAGGTGCTGGGCATGCAAGCCTGGAGGATGTGCAAGCAGTGCTCGAGGCGCTTGATGTCTGAAGCAGAGAGGGTTTTCAGCAGAGCTGCGTGTCACGGCATATAGGTGACCCTTGATGTTGTTGCTGTGAGTAGAGCGCGCAATGGCTCCATATAAGGTTGGAGATGACCCGGGAGAGTATGGAACCCCAGGGGACCCCGCAGGTGATTGGGATCATTTGAGACCTGGAGGCACCCATATAAGTAAACTGGTGTGTTTAGTTCAAAAGGCAGGAGGAGAACCAGTGAAGGAGGCGACTGATGAAACCCATTCAGACTCCCAGTGGGCGTATGAGGATGGAATCGTTGACTGTGTCGAATGCAACTGAAAGTCCCAGCAATATCAGGATGCCGGGGACATCTCCGCCTGTGATCACGAGGGCATCGGCTGTGATGTGTAAGGTAGGGGTCTCCTTGCTGCAGCGTGATGTGAAACCAGACCGGTAAACGTGCAGGAGATGATTAGCATTAATGTGGTCTCAGTCCTTTAAATGGGCAGGTACCGTCCGGTACTGAGTACCTGCACTTCTTTAATGTAAAAGTGAGAGTACCCGCACTTCTCAGCACAACTGCAAAACATTTAATGGGAGAGTACCAGCACTTCACAGCACCACTGCTATACATTTATTGGGAGAGTACCCTCACTTCTCAGTACTGCTGCAATACATTTAATGGGAGTACCTGCACTTCACAGCACCACTGCTATACATTCAATGGGAGAGTACCAGCACTTCTCAGCACTGCTGCAATACATTTAATGGGAGAGTACCGGCACTTCACAGCACTGTTGCAATACATTTAATGGGAGAGTATCTACACTTCTCAGCACTGCTGTAATACATTCAATGGGAGTGTACCGGCACTTCACAGCCCTGCTGCGGTACATTTAATGGGAGAGTACCTGCACTTCTCAGCACTGCTGCAATACATTTAATGGGAGAGTACCGCCACTTCTCAGCACTGCTGCAATACATTTAATGGGAGTACCTGCACTTCACAGCACCACTGCTATACATTCAGTGGGAGAGTACCAGCACTTCTCAGCACTGCTGCAATACATTTAATGGGAGAGTACCTGCACTTCCCAGTGGCAAACAGGTACTATAAAGAGTGAGTACCTGCACTTTTATATTTCCATTTAAAGCACTGTGTGGTCTTAAAGTTGAATACACACTGCTTTTTCAATGACCTTCCCAATGATTGGCAGGTGGGAAGGGCCGGACAGGCTGTAGCGGGCATGGGGCGTTTCCACTGGAGGCTGGAACCGTGGGGGCCGGTTCTACAGGGGCGGGGCCAGTTTTGTTACTGGGGATAGGTTTCGCAAAGGTGCTGCAGTATCGCCTTTCAGTGACAAAAGCAGAAGCAATGTTTCACACTTCCACAACCACCCCCTCTGCCCCTGGGGGGTGGTCCGACAAAATTGTCGGGGCTGCTTTGGGTTCCCTTCACTCTCTCAGGCTTGTGTAAAAAGAAGTGCAGGTGCAGTAATACAGAGAAGTGTGTGCACTTACTGATCCACAGCCCTGCAGAGAAGTGCAGACACTCACAGTCATTAACAGAAGTCTGAATATTCACTTTCCACAGCTCCTCAAGAGTAGCGTAAACATCTACTCTCTCATGTCCTGTAATGAAGTGCATGCACTCCTAGTATGACAGTGACGTATGAGTGCTCGCTGTTCCACAGTCCTGCAGGGAAATGTTGGCATTCATTGTCATAAAAAGAAGAGATGGGGGGGATGTGGTGTAACAACCGGAGCTGCCGACTTCGGAACTGGGTTCGAGTCTCGCCGTCGGCTCAACATCCTTTGATTCTTGGCAAATCACTTAATCTCCCTGTGCCTACAAAAAATGAATGCGTCCATCTGTAATGTAACCGATGCTCATGTAAAGCGCTCCAATACCTTCGGGTCGAGTTGGCGTTTTATAAAACTACAAAAGAAAAGTGTAAATGTACACAATGTTCCGCTCCTGCAGCATAAAAGTGCAGTCATCAACTCTCACAGTTCTGTAAAGAAGTGCGGGCACTCACAGTCATAAACAAAACCAATTGCTACAACTAAGAAGCGCAGGCACGCACAGTTGTAAAAAGTGTGAATGCTCACTTTTCCACAGCCCCTAAAGAAGTGCAGACACTCCCAGAGGGTTGTCTATGCCTACTGTTCCCTAGTTCTAGAGAGAAGTGCAGACACTCCCAGTGGGGGCAGAGTGTCTGTGCTCACTGCTTCCTAGTCCCAGAGAGAAGTGCAGACACTCCCAGTGGGGGCAGAGTGTCTGTGCTCACTGCTTCCTAGTCCCAGAGAGAAGCGCAGACACTCCCAGTGGGGGGCAGAGTGTCTGTGCTCACTGCTTCCTAGTCCCAGAGAGAAGCGCAGACACTCCCAGTGGGGGCAGAGTGTCTGTGCTCACTGCTTCCTAGTCCCAGAGAGAAGTGCAGACACTCCCAGTGGGGGCAGAGTGTCTGTGCTCACTGCTTCCTAGTCCAAGAGAGAAGCGCAGACACTCCCAGTGGGGGGCAGAGTGTCTGTGCTCACTGCTTCCTAGTCCAAGAGAGAAGCGCAGACACTCCCAGTGGGGGGCAGAGTGTCTGTGCTCACTGCTTCCTAGTCCAAGAGAGAAGTGCAGACACTCCCAGTGGGGGGCAGAGTGTCTGTGCTCACTGCTCCCTAGTCCCAGAGAGAAGTGCAGACACTCCCAGTGGGGGCAGAGTGTCTGTGCTCACTGCTTCCTAGTCCCAGAGAGAAGTGCAGACACTCCCAGTGGGGGCAGAGTGTCTGTGCTCACTGCTTCCTAGTCCCAGAGAGAAGCGCAAACACTCCCAGTGGGGGCAGAGTGTCTGTGCTCACTGCTTCCTAGTCCCAGAGAGAAGTGCAGACACTCCCAGTGGGGGCAGAGTGTCTGTGCTCACTGCTTCCTAGTCCCAGAGAGAAGCGCAGACACTCCCAGTGGGGGGCAGAGTGTCTGTGCTCACTGCTTCCTAGTCCCAGAGAGAAGCGCAGACACTCCCAGTGGGGGGCAGAGTGTCTGTGCTCACTGCTTCCTAGTCCCAGAGAGAAGTGCAGACACTCCCAGTGGGGGCAGAGTGTCTGTGCTCACTGCTTCCTAGTCCCAGAGAGAAGCGCAGACACTCCCAGTGGGGGCAGAGTGTCTGTGCTCACTGCTTCCTAGTCCCAGAGAGAAGTGCAGACACTCCCAGTGGGGGGCAGAGTGTCTGTGCTCACTGCTTCCTAGTCCCAGAGAGAAGCGCAGACACTCCCAGTGGGGGCAGAGTGTCTGTGCTCACTGCTTCCTAGTCCCAGAGAGAAGCGCAGACACTCCCAGTGGGGGGCAGAGTGTCTGTGCTCACTGCTCCCTAGTCCCAGAGAGAAGCGCAGACACTCCCAGTGGGGGCAGAGTGTCTCTGCTCACTGCTTCCTAGTCCCAGAGAGAAGCGCAGACACTCCCAGTGGGGGCAGAGTGTCTGTGCTCACTGCTTCCTAGTCCCAGAGAGAAGCGCAGACACTCCCAGTGGGGGCAGAGTGTCTGTGCTCACTGCTTCCTAGTCCAAGAGAGAAGCGCAGACACTCCCAGTGGGGGGCAGAGTGTCTGTGCTCACTGCTTCCTAGTCCAAGAGAGAAGCGCAGACACTCCCAGTGGGGGGCAGAGTGTCTGTGCTCACTGCTCCCTAGTCCCAGAGAGAAGTGCAGACACTCCCAGTGGGGGCAGAGTGTCTGTGCTCACTGCTTCCTAGTCCCAGAGAGAAGTGCAGACACTCCCAGTGGGGGCAGAGTGTCTGTGCTCACTGCTTCCTAGTCCCAGAGAGAAGCGCAGACACTCCCAGTGGGGGGCAGAGTGTCTGTGCTCACTGCTTCCTAGTCCCAGAGAGAAGCGCAGACACTCCCAGTGGGGCAGAGTGTCTGTGCTCACTGCTTCCTAGTCCCAGAGAGAAGTGCAGACACTCCCAGTGGGGGCAGAGTGTCTGTGCTCACTGCTTCCTAGTCCCAGAGAGAAGCGCAGACACTCCCAGTGGGGGCAGAGTGTCTGTGCTCACTGCTTCCTAGTCCCAGAGAGAAGTGCAGACACTCCCAGTGGGGGCAGAGTGTCTGTGCTCACTGCTTCCTAGTCCCAGAGAGAAGCGCAGACACTCCCAGTGGGGGGCAGAGTGTCTGTGCTCACTGCTTCCTAGTCCCAGAGAGAAGTGCAGACACTCCCAGTGGGGGCAGAGTGTCTGTGCTCACTGCTTCCTAGTCCAAGAGAGAAGCGCAGACACTCCCAGTGGGGGGCAGAGTGTCTGTGCTCACTGCTCCCTAGTCCCAGAGAGAAGTGCAGACACTCCCAGTGGGGGGCAGAGTGTCTGTGCTCACTGCTTCCTAGTCCCAGAGAGAAGTGCAGACACTCCCAGTGGGGGCAGAGTGTCTGTGCTCACTGCTTCCTAGTCCCAGAGAGAAGCGCAGACACTCCCAGTGGGGGGCAGAGTGTCTGTGCTCACTGCTTCCTAGTCCAAGATAGAAGCGCAGACACTCCCAGTGGGGGGCAGAGTGTCTGTGCTCACTGCTCCCTAGTCCCAGAGAGAAGTGCAGACACTCCCAGTGGGGGCAGAGTGTCTGTGCTCACTGCTTCCTAGTCCCAGAGAGAAGTGCAGACACTCCCAGTGGGGGCAGAGTGTCTGTGCTCACTGCTTCCTAGTCCCAGAGAGAAGCGCAGACACTCCCAGTGGGGGGCAGAGTGTCTGTGCTCACTGCTTCCTAGTCCCAGAGAGAAGCGCAGACACTCCCAGTGGGGGCAGAGTGTCTGTGCTCACTGCTTCCTAGTCCCAGAGAGAAGTGCAGACACTCCCAGTGGGGGCAGAGTGTCTGTGCTCACTGCTTCCTAGTCCCAGAGAGAAGTGCAGACACTCCCAGTGGGGGCAGAGTGTCTGTGCTCACTGCTTCCTAGTCCCAGAGAGAAGCGCAGACACTCCCAGTGGGGGGCAGAGTGTCTGTGCTCACTGCTTCCTAGTCCCAGAGAGAAGTGCAGACACCCCCAGTTAAAGTGATGGATGAATGTTTACTTTCCAACACCTCCAGCAGAGAATCGTGAACATTCAGTCTTTCAGTGTTCTGAGGCGTGCAGGTACTCACTCACAGTCACAAGATGTGAAGATATTCAGTCTCTGCACAAAAGTGTGGCCAATAACTCTTTCACAGCCCAGGTGATAAGTGCAGACACTTACAGACATAAAGAAAGTGGGGCGTTCACTCTTGCACAACCCCTGTACAGAAGTGTGGGTGTTCCCTTTTCCAAGCCCCCCCATCCGTGCTGAAGTGCCGGCACTCACTGTGCGAGCACATGCACAGCACTTCACATCCTTTCTTCCCTGCCCCTTCCCGCTCTTTATGCTTCAGTCCTGGTGTCTCAGAGCCAGTCGCACCCCCCCTCGTCTTTTCCGAGTTGTCTTTCAATCTTGGCCTCCGCCGCTGGTTTTCCGCGGCCGTCTTCCGGCGGAAGTCCCTCGGCCGCCCCGGGATGTTTTGTTTTTCTGCTCTTGTCAAACGGCACTTCCTGTGCCAAAGGCCCGGCTAATTGCAGAGGGTGACACGGTTTGTGTGTTTGTTTTATCAGCCACAACACTTGGTGCAGAGAGTGCGGACATCCTGCCGGGAGCGGGATACCTGCCCCGCACCTATATATGGCCTGATTAAAACCGCATGCGTGTGGGGTGGGGGGATACCGGGCATGCGCAGTCCCGCCCCAACAACTTTGGGAACCGCTGCTTTGCACTGATTCAGAAGAGATCAGGGAGAGGCCACGTGAAGTTTGAATGAACGTGTAAGTCAATGGCATATCGAAACTCGAGGGCCCCCCCTGCAAAGTACATGGGGAGCCCCCTTTCCCGGAGCTCTCTGGCCAGCATATACTTTGCTGAGGGGGGCCTGCTGAGGGTAGGGTGACCCAGGGCTTTAAGGGTGGGGGGGGGGTAGGAGGTCTGTGGGTTCTGAGCACCCCCAGTTTGTTTGGGGGGGGCCTGAAAAGGGAGGGGTCTCTAGGGGGCTCAATTTTCTGGCCTCAAGAAATCCTTTGAAGAGAGACCCTTTCTCTCAGGATTTCCCTTCTCTTCTCCAAATCTTTGCATCAAATGGTGGAAGGCCACTCAATTGAAATATGACAGACAAATATCTGAGTCCGAATAGTTAATCTTCTTTATTTTGGTAATTTTACCAGGCAAACCACACAGCCAACGCGTTTCGTTCCTTTGACGGAACTTCGTCAGGGCAAAACCAGATCTGTATTAGGTGGAACAGTTGACCAGTCAATAACTGGAATTCTTGTCGTGTTCTCGTTATACAATTATACACCACTTGCTCCAAGCTGCAACAATAATCCAGCTGAGCTTGCCGATATATGGCTCCAGAAACGAAGTGGAATGAATGGAGCGGTTTTAAAAGTCAACCCCTGGCAGGTTGTTACGTCCAGGGTAGGCGAAGTGCAGAGAAAAGAAAGCGCTTTATACGGCTCCTGCGTAGCAATATGAGCTTAATTCCGAGCGGCGTCTCCCAGCATAATAACAGGGAAAGGGCAGTGACTGACTGACATGGCACTGTATGGCTCACAAACTAGAACTTGCTGTGGCAGATACAGTTGATGAGGTTGACGGGGTCAATCACTTCAAGATTTTCATGGACTAATTGTATGCCACATACAGCATGCCACCAAAAAACCAGAGAGAGCTAAATGTGGCCGCCAGCGAGCTATGTGTACAGCTTCAGAAGATAGGGAAAGTGCTTGATACTAGATGGGATGCATCCAGTTACAGATCTGTGAAAGCTGTTTGGAACTGCTTCCCTGCCTTGTGCAAACATTTTGAGAAGCTTCTAACGACCCATCCAGACCCATAAGAGACGGGAGTAAGTATGAAGGTCTTTTGAAGAAGCTTACAAACTATTCTTTTATCAGTGATTTGGGGGTAATGTGTGATGCACTTCAAGAGCTCAAAGACTTATATCTCTCCTTCCAGAGGAGGGACATTACGATTGTTAATGCCGACAGACTTTTGGTTAGTCAAGTACATATATTTAGAGCAATGAAGTACTCACCAGGGGAGTTTGCTTCTGCGGCTCAGAGAGCAGTTGACGAGGGCAAATTCAACATGTTTTTCAAAGTGTTTGGTATTTTAAGGCTTATACTTAATAAATATACCTTTTTGCCTATTTTATTATCCTTTGCTGGATGCGACTTCATGATTTTCTTAAGCACACAATGCTAGTTATCTTGATTTAGACCACGCCCCTACTCGGATAGGCCACACCCCTTTAAGAAATATGCCACGCCCCTTTTAGAGCACCCCCAGTTTTTTTTCTCCACTTAAAGCCCTGGGGTGACCAGAATTTTAAAGCAAAAAAACTGGACATTTCACAAAAATAAAAGAAGGACTAAAATTTTACATCAAGCGAGCAATCAGAATGACAGCGCTCCACAGCAAAGAATTACAAAACAGGCAGTAAGAACATACATAAGTTGCTATTTTTAAACCCAGTAGCTTGCCTGTGAATTAAATTGCTTTCTTGGAACACCTGCTAACTATCCCCGGTTTGTAAAACATAAAAAAAGCACCTCTACCCGTTTTTAGTCGACTGTCACCAAAAACCGGGACATGAGCTAAATTTCTCGAAATCTGCTTGGACAGCTGGTGAAAAATGGGGGCCGTCCTGGCAAATCCGGGACGCCTGGTCAAACTAGCTGAGGGGGCCCCAGGGAGCTCGGGGCCCTCCCGCACTGCGGTGTCTGTGGGGGCCTTTGTTACACCCCTGGTGTGAGTTGTGTCTTAGTTTATGTGTAGGTTAAGAGCATTACCTCCGCCATCCTGATGGCGATCCGTCTGTCTTGTTTAGAGATGGCGGCTGGCCTAGTGGTCGCCTCTGTACATAGAAAGGAGCCGCCATGGTGCACATTAGGCCCAGCAACATGACTAGTGGTTGGGACCCTGCGGGAGTCCCCAAAGTCTGGCACGGGCCATGCATCAGAGGGTGGGGGCCAAGGTACTCATACCTGCCCCGCCCATGTGGCTTTCCTTTTGAGCCTGCTGGTCACGCCGTCTAGGTCATCCCCTGGTGTCGCGTCGGGTCCTCGGTTCGGGAAGTAGAGTCGGTGTCTTTCCGCGGTGAGTCTCCTCCCCTGAGACGCTGTTTTTTGGGCTAGATGCCCCTCCCCCCATGCGTTTGTAACCGGTGTTCACCGCGGCCCCCCCCCTCCTCTAGTTACAAATTAACAAGTTACATGTTTGATCCCTGGCTACGCGCCCCATCAGCACGCCGGGTATGCGGTAGGGATGGAGACGGCATGACCAGGAGAAAACCAAAAGGACGGCCAGATGGGCGGGGCAGGTATGTACCTTGCCCCCGCCTGCACACGTGCCGGAAATGACACATGAATCCATGCCGAACTTAGGGGACCCATGGGGGTCTGCGCCCCTAGACAGGGTCGTGCCTAATGTGCACTAAGGTGGCCGCCCTCTTGAGTGGGCACACTGCGTGTGCCGCGGGCAGCCTCATACTTGCAGTTCTCCTCAAGGCACAAAGAACTTTAGGGGCACGGCCCCCATCGGTCATTCATCAAACTTTAAAACTTTTTTTGTATTTCAAAAGCAAATTTCCAGAGCAGGAGTTTGTGTCTGAAAAACAAAAAAAACGAATGACGCCCCCCAAAACCTGGGAGCTTCCTCTCAAGGTCTGAGGGTCACTATTTGTTTGTTGTTGTCCCTCGTCAGCAGGTTTTACCTGGCGGTGCCTGATACAACAAAAAACATTACACTGTCCACCCTAACTAGAGCAGGCAGTGTCCTGCCCTTCCTCCCAGGGCCCACTGTCGCGTGGAAGGAACCTTATGGTCCGTCCGTCTCTAGGCGGGTGGACGGAGGGTTTGGCGGACAGGGTTTGGGACAGGGAGCCCGGTCTGCCACATTCTAAATCATTTATGTTTGAATTCAAGTTTAAGTTTATGTTGAAGTTCCTGCTAGAATTTAAGTGGACGGCGAGGACACATCTTACCATTATTCTAAAATTTAGCTTGAAGTTCCAATTAAAGGTGTTGCATTTCTCTTCAGAAGTGCTGGTACTCTGCTCCTGAAAATAAAAAAGTGCTGGTACTCCATACCGGACAGTACCGGCCCGTTTAAAGCACTGGGTATAAATGCAGGTTTAGTTTGAGAGGCAGACCGGGGTTTCAGAGGAGCCTGACGTTTAAGGTCAGATTTTGCTTGTGGAGCCACTGGACCAGCAGTAAACAGCACTTCCTTCCAAGCAGCACGCAGCACTACCACAGAAACACCAGCTGCACGCAGCACTGACGTCGAACACTCAGCAGGAGCAGCACACAGCACTGACATCAAACACTCAACAGCAGCGGCACACAGCACTGACGTCAAACACTCAGCAGCAGCGGCACACAGCACTGACCTCAAACACTCAGCAGGAGCAGCACACAGCACTGACCTCAAACACTCAGCAGCAGCGGCACACAGCACTGACCTCAAACACTCAGCAGCAGCGGCACACAGCACTGACCTCAAACACTCAGCAGCAGCGGCACACAGCACTGACGTCAAACACTCAGCAGCAGCGGCACACAGCACTGACGTCAAACACTCAGCAACAGCGGCACACAGCACTGACGTCAAACACTCAGCAGCAGCGGCACACAGCACTGACCTCAAACACTCAGCAGCAGCGGCAAACAGCACTGACCTCAAACACTCAGCAGCAGCGGCACACAGCACTGACCTCAAACACTCAGCAACAGCGGCACACAGCACTGACGTCAAACACTCAGCAGGAGCGGCACACAGCACTGACCTCAAACACTCAGCAGCAGCGTCACACAGCACTGACATCAAACACGCAGCAGCTTCACAAGACACACAATTGATGGACGGAATGCAGAACAAATCAAAACATTCACCCCCAGTCAAGAGATCTGGGTTTGAATCCATCATTCTTTAGCGCACTCCGCCACCCCAGTTTACACCTGGCCATATGCAAATCAGTCTTGACCCTCTACCTCATGGGAACAGTCCAGCCCGAACAGCCAGGCCAGGTCCTCCCTGGATCATAAACAAGCATCCTAGGACCGGTTTCAGGGCTTCACCCCTCATCAGCCAGGCTAGCTTGAATCCAGTGACAGAGTGAGCCCAGGAAACATGTCTGGGCATACCAGGCGCACTTAGGGCAAGAAAGCAAAGACACACAATTGATGGACCCCGTAACCGGTCCTAGGATGCTTGTTTCCGGTCCAGGGAGGACCTGGCTTCGCAGTTCGGGCTGGATTGTTCCCATGAGGCGCAGGGTCAGACTGAATTGTATATGGCCATGTCTGAACTGGGGTGGTGGAGTAACCTAAAGAATGATGATGGATTAAACCCAGTTCAGTTGACTACGGGTGAGTGCTTGCAATGTTCAACACTCCATCCATCATCCCCTTTTGTTTTGCTTTGTTCACCCTAAGTAGGCAGGACGTGGGTCCTTTGCTCACTGTGCCACTGGATTCAAGCTAGCCTGGCTGATGAAGGGTGACATACCCTGAAACCGGTCCCAGGATGCTTGTTTCTAGTCCAGGGAGGGCCTGGTAGTTCGGGGTGGAAAGTTCCCATGAAGCACAGGGTCAAGACTGATTTGCATATGGCCTGGTCTAAACTGGGGTAGCATGGTGAACAAAAGAATGATGGATTTAACCCAGATCTCTTGACTGGGGGTGAATGTTTTGATTTGTTCTGCATTCTATCCATCAATTGTGTGTCTTTTGCTTAAGATGAAATATTCAGCAGAAGCACACAGCACTAACTCCAGACACTCCACAGCAGCATAAAATGGCGAACCCTATGCACACACTTGACAAGTAAAAAGCGGATACAATGTCCTCATGTAAGAAATTCAAAACGCAGAGAAACAACAGTAATATGCAGCTTAAATATATAAGGAATTCAATGTCAATCCAAAAAGTCTTGGTCTCCTTGTTTATTCCAACACAGCATGTGAACAACCAGCCGACACGTGTTTCATCGCATCTTGCGAATCTTCAGGGCTGGAAATAATACAGAAAACAAGGAGCTATACTTGAGGATATATACATTTATATGTGTGATCCTGAATACCACTTCAGGTCAGCCCGTGAGACAAGCGTCATTTGTATTTCCTCATGCATAAGTTTCTGCCCCTGAGATGGTTGTTGGAAAGCATCCATAAGTGTGCTATTGTGCTCCTAATATGCTCATGCATACCGTGCAATTGGGGTAAACCATTGTGCACTGCGGCACCTTGATCGATGGAGTGAATTCACACATATATATCATCTCTTGTGGTAACCAGATTTGTGCATGGTGCCGTGCTGCACTACTGTCTATATCGGGTGTAAGGGATCATGCGTGTATTATGTGCTCGGTGACATAGAAAAATAAAATTGCAACACATACCTCCATTGGTTGTGAATTAGACCAAAAGGTCTATCGTGATCGATAAATATAAGTGGATTTTAAGAAACAAGAGAGGGAAAACAACGGGAAAGAATAGAAAGAAAGAGAGGTCGAAAAGTTAGATCCATGGAGATATCTATTATTAAAGACTGCTCACTCAAATAAGTACTTATTGGGAATAATTCTAGTAGCACACTCTGTCATTGTGTTATGTCCGCGTTTATCCAAATTTCAGGATGTGCATTTAATAGCGACAACATAAAAGATTATTATTAAACTAAGAAAACGGAAAGCTCACCGCTCTTCCGGTGATATTTCCGACCCGGAAGGGCCCAAGACCATCCAAACGCTGTTGCAGAATGTGGTATAGTTACTGCAATAAAGTTGGAGAATATGGGGTTAAATATGTCCTCTTATTTAGAGAGGGGAATTATAGGAGATGTATATTATTCTCATTACGCTTAGTGACTTATTAGTTACTGTATTTGTCTGGCTGCCCTCTAAAAAGAGGAACAAAATCATACCAATATTATTACTGCTAAACAACATTGTGACTTCTCCTAACGTGTTGATGTGTCAGTACCCTGATCATCGTAAGTTGACGCTGTTGGCAAAATTAACAACTTCTACTGTGGCTTCTCGTAGTATTTTTTAAATTGCTAAGAGTTCTTTCGTCTGTCGACTCTTGCTAATATTATGAAGACGATCAAATTACATACGGCATATTTAAATTACCTCATAAGCATAAGACAACACAATTCTCTAATCCCAAAGGTGAATGTTTCTCCATAAACTCTAACATCAACTGTCTAACCAAATATGTGGTGTACATAATACAATGTAAATGTGGTAAACAGTACGTTGGAAGCACCATACGTGCCCTCAAAGACAGGATCTCGGAACATATGAGGGCCATAATGAAACAAGATCCCAGATACCCTGTAGCATTGCATGTGGCTAGTTGCCAGAACTCTGAGAATGAGAAGTGTGTGTCCTTCTTTGGTATTGATGTAGTAAACCAAGGGATCAGAGGAGGCAACAGGGAACTAAAATTACGACGTACAGAGGCCATGTGGATCATGAAAATGTACGCAGTCGGCTTAGGCTTAAACTACGATTCAGAGCTTCAATTCTTCTTAGGGGATTGATTTCTTAACGTGAAACAAGGTAAAATAGAGGAGTTGTGGATTTACGTGATACAATAACTATGACAGAATGAATTGAGCATATGAAGCTATTGGACTTATACTGAAGGTGTAATTGTCATAGTGAGCTTACCACGTATCAATGCACAATGCTCTAGACAATAACAGATGGATTATTCTGCTGTATTAACATAACTTGCTGTTTGTCATAGCAGTATCTACTAGGTTTCTAGTTCTACGTAGGTTTTCTATGCATTATACAAATATGTAAACAATAGGCATAACCACTGTATATTCCATAAGATGCATTTGGATGATATAACACTTGCAATCATAAATACCAGTGACACTTGTAGATTGTAAGAGAGGTTGGGAGGAGATCATCTCACGTTTCTCTACCACCGCTGCGAGTAAATACGATGTAGTTGTAACATCTTCACAAGCGTGTTCACGAAATTTGGAGCAACCGCTATTGATTAGTGCACTGAGCATGTAATTCACCAGCACTATATATTGGATAAATATCACCTACGGCAAATTGCGGATTGACATCTAATTCTTTTTCTTTTCTCTACATGGAAAATTTTATTCAATTTCTGAGCAAATGCGAGAGTCTAATTCTTAGCAGTTTCCCTCTCGCGACGTCTATCACTTTAAATGAAACTAACACGGATGACGTTTCGCCATCAGTGGGCGGAACGGTATTTAATCCGAGTTCACTTCCGGGTCACGTGTTCGCACTTCGAACAAGGAGACCCGGGAGAGAAGAGAGAAGCGGCAAGACGCTTACAGGTAATGCCGCTATATGGCTTTTAGTCGACGAGATGTTATGTCTTGCCGAGTATATCTTGCCAAGTATGACAACTCGGAGTTTTCCTAACCTGCCTGTCCGGATTGTTTGTCTTACAGACACCAAGTCCGGAACAGGCTTCAAACTTACCAGCAATAACCAAGACAACCCTGTCTTTTCAGGTATGCCGTCTGAATCAGAATTCGAATGGATGGTTGAGCAACAGGCTTGGTGCCGAATCACCTTTAAGTCAGTTTAATACCCTGTATGTGTATCACTTTTCAGACCCAAATCGATTGAGCAAACACATCTTTTCCCGGGCAACCCAGAACGAGCGCACTTCGCTTATGAGGTAATTTAAATATGCCGTATGTAATTTGATCGTCTTCATAATATTAGCAAGAGTCGACAGACGAAAGAACTCTTAGCAATTTAAAAAATACTACGAGAAGCCACAGTAGAAGTTGTTAATTTTGCCAACAGCGTCAACTTACGATGATCAGGGTACTGACACATCAACACGTTAGGAGAAGTCACAATGTTGTTTAGCAGTAATAATATTGGTATGATTTTGTTCCTCTTTTTAGAGGGCAGCCAGACAAATACAGTAACTAATAAGTCACTAAGCGTAATGAGAATAATATACATCTCCTATAATTCCCCTCTCTAAATAAGAGGACATATTTAACCCCATATTCTCCAACTTTATTGCAGTAACTATACCACATTCTGCAACAGCGTTTGGATGGTCTTGGGCCCTTCCGGGTCGGAAATATCACCGGAAGAGCGGTGAGCTTTCCGTTTTCTTAGTTTAATAATAATCTTTTATGTTGTCGCTATTAAATGCACATCCTGAAATTTGGATAAACGCGGACATAACACAATGACAGAGTGTGCTACTAGAATTATTCCCAATAAGTACTTATTTGAGTGAGCAGTCTTTAATAATAGATATCTCCATGGATCTAACTTTTCGACCTCTCTTTCTTTCTATTCTTTCCCGTTGTTTTCCCTCTCTTGTTTCTTAAAATCCACTTATATTTATCGATCACGATAGACCTTTTGGTCTAATTCACAACCAATGGAGGTATGTGTTGCAATTTTATTTTTCTATGTCACCGAGCACATAATACACGCATGATCCCTTACACCCGATATAGACAGTAGTGCAGCACGGCACCATGCACAAATCTGGTTACCACAAGAGATGATATATATGTGTGAATTCACTCCATCGATCAAGGTGCCGCAGTGCACAATGGTTTACCCCAATTGCACGGTATGCATGAGCATATTAGGAGCACAATAGCACACTTATGGATGCTTTCCAACAACCATCTCAGGGGCAGAAACTTATGCATGAGGAAATACAAATGACGCTTGTCTCACGGGCTGACCTGAAGTGGTATTCAGGATCACACATATAAATGTATATATCCTCAAGTATAGCTCCTTGTTTTCTGTATTATTTCCAGCCCTGAAGATTCGCAAGATGCGATGAAACACGTGTCGGCTGGTTGTTCACATGCTGTGTTGGAATAAACAAGGAGACCAAGACTTTTTGGATTGACATTGAATTCCTTATATATTTAAGCTGCATATTACTGTTGTTTCTCTGCGTTTTGAATTTCTTACATGAGGACATTGTATCCGCTTTTTACTTGTCAAGTGTGTGCATAGGGTTCGCCATTTTATGTTATTGTGGATTAGTGAGCTTGCTCGCTTCTCCTTGGGTGGTTATATGGTTATCCACTCACCCAGTTGCACCACACCACATTGATTCTGTAGTGCCTCTACCCTGGCTGAGCGCCCACTCTCTGACAATCTAAAAACCATCCTTTCTTTAAACTCCACAGCAGCACACAGCGCTAACGTGAAACACTCAGAAGAATCATACAGCGCTAAGGTGAAACACTCAGTGAGATACATCTTTTATCTGGAGGTCGGTCTGAGTGGTGGGGGCGGTGTTTTGTGGACTGGGGGGAAGGGGGGTGCAGCGCTGCTCCGCCCCATCACTACCGCCAAAGCCCTATTCCTGGAGGGGCCCCTCCCCCCGCCCCCACCTCGCTCCTCTGTGGCCAAACAGTCGGACTTTCCCTCCTCACAAAAGCTTTATTTTTAGAACAACCTTTGGAGAGGAGGGGGGGGGCACGTCTGAGCGAGGCGGGGGCTTCGCGCTGAGACATGAGATGGCAGAACAGGGCCGGGGAGCAGGAGCCAGAACCTCCCCCTCCTTCAACCAGGGCTTGACTGGCCGTTGCGGGCACCGGACAATCCCCCGGAGCGCCGCAAGGGTGGGGGCCGGTTTTGGGCCCCTGGGGGCCGTTTTTGTTACATAGCTGCAAAAACGGCCCTGTAACAAAATCAGCCGAAAACCGGCCGCGCAAAGAGCTCGGTCGCACCCCCAACCTCCCCTCGGGGGGGGGGGGCGGCCTAGCACCTTACGAGGGCCGGTTTTGGTTCCCAGCCCGGTCCTGCCTTCAAACACCCCTGCCCCCCCAAAGAACAGGACAACCTGGGCCGGGGACCGGGAGCCAGAAACCCCCCCCTACTAGAATTAAGGTCTGCAGATGGAGCCCCCGGTCTGCTGCATAAAGTGAGCAATGCTGAGGGCTGGCCCCGCCACTAAGACGGCTGCGTAGATGCTATACTGTCCCCACTCCTAGTCTAATTGCCTCTGCCTCGGTCCCCTCAGGGTCAGGGGGGCTCACAGGTGGGCCAATGTTGAGGATTCACCTGTTATACAAAGAGAGGGCCAGGGAAGACCCGACCTGGCAGTTCGGGCTGGACTGTTCCCATGAAGCACAGGGTCAGACTGATTTGCATATGGCCATGTCTGAACTGAGGTGGTGAAGTGAGCTAAAGAAGGATGATGGATTCAACCCAGGTCTGTGACTGGGGGTGAGTGTCTGAAAGGTTTCAGCGCTCCGTCCAACATCTCCTTGTGTTTGCCGTGAAGACTTGTGTTTGCTATGAAGAAGAAAGCAACATGGATCACGAGGAAGGAATACTTTGATATATAGAGAAGCAAAAGAGAGAGCGAGAAGAACACGAGGGAGAGAGCAAGTGGCACTTGAGCAAGAGAGCGAGCAGTACATGAGGGCAAGAGTACGAGGCACATGAGAGAGAAAGCAAGCAGCACATGAGGGAGCGAGTGCATGGCACATGAGGGAGCGAGCGCGAGGCACATGAGGGAGAGAGCGAGCAGCACATGAGGGACTGAGCGAGCAGTACATGTGGAAGAGAGCGAGCGGCACATGAGGGCGAGAGCGAGCGGCACCTGAGGGAGAGAGCGCAAGGCACATGAGGGAGAGAGCGAGCAGCACCTGAGGGAGAGAGCGCAAGGCACATGAGGGAGAGAGCACAAGGCACATGAGGAAGAGAACAAGCAGCACATGAGGAAGAGAGCGAGCAGTACATGAGGGAGAAAGCGAGCAGTACATGAGGAAGAGAGCGAGCAGTACATGAGGGAGAGAGCGAGCAGTACATGAGGAAGAGAGCGAGCAGTACATGAGGGTGAGAGCGAGCAGTACATGAGGAAGAGAGCACGAGGCACATGAGGGAGAGAGCACAAAGCACATCAAACACAGACCTGTTGGCTTTGCCCCAGCCTTGTTTCTGTAGCATTTATTTTTCACTTCGCTTGTCAGTGCTTGCTCCCCAATGCTAGCAGGATGCTCGCCAGTTGATTTCAAGTATAAAATAGTCCTTCATGTATTCCAATGAACACACCCAAACGGATGTATGACATTACAACGCATGCTTTTACCATGCATGCTGTTACGACGCAGTTTTTACAACTCATGCTGTTACAACGCATAGCGCTTAGGGGTGCTGGATAGTGAATAGTTTAATTTACTATTCCAACTCCAGTCCCCGTGTATAGTAGGGAAGGTGTTGGATAGTAAATTAAATCTATTCCCTATCCTAGAGCGCACCCCAGCGCAATGCGTTGTAATGACATGCGTTGTAATAGTTGATTCGTAAAGGCACTGCGTGGTAAAAGTTGCGTTGTAAAGGATGTTTACCCTCCCAAACAGCCAATAGAAAATCAGTGAGACTAAAATGACCCTATGGGTGATTCAAGATGTGATTAACAATGCCTTAGGTCCTGGCTGAAGGCACCTGAGCAAAGAATCCAGTGGCTGAAACAGGAAGCACCAGAGCCCCTCAAAGGAAGAGCAGAATACAATATGTGCACCAGGAATGGTGCAAGCACCATACACGCCAAAGCTAAAAGTGAATTACTGGGACGCAATCCATTGTGATTGTTGCTGGAACAGACAGGAGATCCGACAATGAACCATTATTTTGAATTACTCATCCCTTTCTAATGAGGCATTCCCTTGGAGGACCAAGAGCCTCGTGCAGTCTGTGCCTATGGGGAAATGCGTTGATTCATAAGATCCCTAGACGCTTATGCCAAAGCGACACTACTTTTGAAGATCCAGAGCCAATATACATGAAACCTTCCCTCAAGGGTCAGGACCGCAGTCCAAAGTCAAAATCCTTTAAAGAAAAATCTTTCATCCTTGCAAAGCCTGTGCTAGACAAAGTACCATGGATTGAGCAGGTCAAAAAACTCAATGTAGAAACAATGACGCGTCAAAATGTCAATTGGAGTCGCGAATGCTTTTGCAGGCCACAATATCAACGGAAAGGGTGCAGGAAAGGTACAGTCCCCCTTTCTTGCGATTCGTAAGAAAATGTATCAGTGAGCTGTCACTGCTATGGCAGTGGACGACAGCTGTCAATCTCCCAGAACGTCTCCATTTGAGGAATCATAGTCATCCTCCTACAAGACCTTAACATACGAGTGATAGACATCACCCAGTACATCTTTCATTCGAAGAATGGCGACCTCGACCGACAAGACCTTCTATGGATGAATGATGGTAGTGCATCCAATAAAACTCATCGGAAGAGCTGTGGTCCTCATTTGAAGAATCATGGCCGTACTCCAACAAGACCTTAGCTCACGAGTGATAGACACTGGCCACTACGTCTTTCATTCGAAGAATGGGGACCTCGACCAATAAGACCTCCATTGGATGAATGATGGTAGTGCACCCAATAAGACTCATTGAAAGACTTATGGACCTCATTTGAAGAATCATGGCCGTACTCCAAAGACCTTAACTCACGAGTGATAGACATTGGCCAATAAGTCTTTCATTTGAAGAATGGCGACCTTGGCCAACGAGACCGTAATAGGCTGAATGATGGTAGTGCATCCAATAAGACTCATTGAAAGACTTATGGACCTAATTTGAAGATTCATGGCCTTACTCCAATGTACGAGTGAAAGACATTGGCCAATAAGTCTTTCATTTGAAGAATGGCGGCCTTGGCAACAAGACCGTAATTGGCTGAATGATGGTACTGTATCCAATCAGACTCATTGGAAGAGCTTCAGTCCTCATTTGAAGAATCATGGCCGTACTCCAAAGAACTTAACTCACGAGTGATAGACATTGGCCACTAAGTCTTTCATTCGAAGAATGGCGACCTCGACCAATAAGACCTCCATTGGATGAATGATGGTAGTGCACCCAATAAGACTCATTGAAAGACTTATGGACCTCATTTGAAGAATCATGGCCGTACTCCAAAGAACTTAACTCAGAGTGATAGACATTGGCCAATAAGTCTTTCATTTGAAGAATAGTGACCTTGGCCAACGAGACCGTAATAGGCTGAATGATGGTAGTGCACCCAATAAGACTCATTGAAAGACGTATGGACCTCATTTGAAGAATCATGGCCGTACTCCTACAAGACCGTCATTTGACGAGCCAATCCCTTCAGCAAAAAGCATGTTGCTGTCACGATTAATCTGAGCCCTTGGCCAATAAAATATTTTAATTGTGGTAAATCTTGCGTCTAGAGAACTGATTAGATGACAAGAGTCTTTCTTTATGCAGCTCTGTGTGGCTCGTGCTTCAAAATATCAAGGTCAGTTATATCGACCTGCACTTATATTGACTCCAGAATATCGACTACCAATATATTGTCGAGGGAAGCCTACATATGGAATCTCCCATATCCCCCATAAGGCTCTCCCAACTCGAGGGAGCCAGCAATAAAGCGGGAAGCCAGGGCCATCCTGGGGATAGGGGTGCTCACCCTGGTGGTTGGCCAGGGGTGAGGATTGGCCACACAGACGCTGCCGTGTGCTTCCGGCATTGTCGGGGTCGGGCCACACCCTTAAATGGAGAAGCGACGAGGCGAGCAGGTCTCTTTCTGCCTGCTCTCCACCAAGGTCGCCGTGCTACTGATTCGCTCTTCCACACAACCCGGATTTGGTTCACGGAGGCTCCCACCCCCAACATTGAGGCCGCAGCCATTTATATCGACCCCAGAATATCGACTACCAATATATTGTTGAGGGAAGCACATATAGAAAATATAGCTTTACTGTTCTTAATTCACATCCACTTGCCTTGATATTTTGGGGTAGATATTGTGCATTTGATGTTAAGTGCAGGTTTATATAAAAAAAAATGTAGTTGCTATTTTAAGGTCTTTTCATGTGACTTTCCCTGTGTTTTTACCTCACCACACGCCTTTCAGACACAGTTGTGGTGGGAACAGTTGTACACTCCTGCCTGCCTGGCACACGGGGTGACCAGTGCACGCGCCAGCAGGCCCTGCAAGCAAACCCTTCAGATGGAAGGCATCACAGATAAGAACAGTCTCGAGCAGGAAAGAGAGGTCTCTGGCTGACAGGCCTCTCCTCTGAAGAATGTGCTTTAAAGGACAAGAATGCTGCATATGTTTTTCTTAGAATGTTTGCCTTGTCTTCTTCCACTGCCGTCTAATTTTAGAACTGCTGATGAATGGCTCTGCAGGGAAAAGCAAACTAGAGCCAGAAGAAAACAAGCAATAAGTGGGAGCAAATAGGGCTGGAAAATGGTTCTGTGCTGAGGAACAATATAGAGTGATTAGACCACAGCCAGGGAGGGGCACTATCATGGGGCCTGCCTCGCGTCTGCACTCACCCGCTAGTAACCCCTCGCTCTTTCACTGCCACTCTCTCATTCTCTCTCTCTTTTACTGCCACTCTCTCTTTCCTTCACTGACACTCTCTATTTTTCACTTCCTCTCTCTCTCCTTCATTGCCACTTGCCCACTCTCTTTCTTTCACTGTCACTCTCTTTCTTTCACTGTCACTCTCTCACTCTCTCTTTCTTTAGAGAAACTCTCTTGCTCTCTCTATTCTACTGCTAATCTCACTCTTTCATTGCCACTCTTTCACTACCACTCTCTCACTCTCTCTTTCTTTCACTGCCACTCTCTCACTTCCTCTTTCTTTCATTGCCATTCTCTCACACTCTCTCCTTCACTACCACTCTCTCACTCTCTCTTTCTTTCACTGCCACTCTCTCACTTCCTCTTTCTTTCATTGCCATTCTCTCACACTCTCTCCTTCACTGCCACTCTCTCACTCTCTCTTTCTTTCACTGCCACTCTCTCACTTCCTCTTTCTTTCATTGCCATTCTCTCACACTCTCTCCTTCACTGCCACTCTCTCACTCTCTCTTTCTTTCACTGCCACTCTCTCACTTCCTCTTTCTTTCATTGCCATTCTCTCACACTCTCTCCTTCACTGCCACTCTCTCACTCTCTCTTTCTTTCACTGCCACTCTCTCACTTCCTCTTTCTTTCATTGCCATTCTCTCACACTCTCTCCTTCACTGCCACTCTCTCACTCTCTCTTTCTTTCACTGCCACTCTCTCACTTCCTCTTTCTTTCATTGCCATTCTCTCACACTCTCTCCTTCACTGCCACTCTCTCACTCTCTCTTTCTTTCACTGCCACTCTCTCACTATGTTTCTCTTTCATCGCCACTCTCTCACTCTCTCTATCTTTCACTGCCACTCTGTCTCTCTCTCTCTCTCTCTCTCTCTCATCTTCACTGCCACTCTTTCACTCTCCCTCTTTCTTTCACTGCCACTCTCTCTCTCACTCTTTCACTGCCACTGAAGCATAACGGGTAATGTGCGTAATGAGGAGTGCGGTGTAATGTCGCTGTTGAGGAGTTCTGATGACATCATTAATCAAGAGACGGAAAGATGAGTGGGTTGTAAGTGTCACCAAAACCTTAAGTGACAATATGGGTCCATATCACACATGACACATGTTTAGATTCTATGTTTGTTTTACGGTAGTTTGCATGCCAATGAATTAGGAAGTTGTGTGCAAGGAAATGTTTATTGAAAATATTACAAGAAATACTGAACTGTACCTAGAAGGTGGCCCCAGGGGTGCCCTTAGGCCCTTTAACGTTGACAAGGGGGCCCCTCGATGTTCATTTTGGCAGGTACTATTGAGAGGATCCACGCTTTATTTGGGGGTGGGTGGGGGGGTTGAGATGGAATACACTAGTGTCGCCCTCCGGCGGATACACGCGACTGAAGGGAACTCAGAGGAGCTTTGGGGAGCTTTGTCTGGGACTGTGGTGAAAGAGCTCTAGCGCCTGAGAGAGTAAGCTCCTGTCTGCTCCTTGCCAGGCACTCCTATAAGAAGTGACAAGAGCTTTGAGGAGCTATGTCTCATAGCGCCTGGGAGGTAAGCCCCTGTCTACCCCTCGGCAGAAACCACTATATGAAGTCACAAGGGCTTCGATGAGCTATGTCTAGTAGTTCCAGTCTGACCCTCGGCAGGTAGCACTATAGGAAGTCACAAGGGCTTCAAGGAGCTATGTCTCGTAGCGCCTGAGAGGGTAAGCTCATGTCTGCTCCTTGGCAGGCACTACCAATATATCTTCTAGCCCAACCTTCGGACTCATCTCAAACTTCTTCTACTACTCCTTCCAATGCACTACCCTATCTCTCATCCTATACATCTATCAATATATCCTCGACACCACTCTCTCATTTATCCCAAGCCCCATAACACTACTATGATCGCCCAAATAACCCTTTCTAGACTCTCTCCTACTCTACCCCTCCTTGCATCATCTGACACCTCTTTTTACTACATCGATCCCCTAAAACAAACCTTTCTAAACTCTCCCCTCTGACTCCTCCCCTCCAAAACTCCTTTTTACTCATCCAAAAGCCTCTTCCTACTGCTAAGACCTTAAAAGAAATCCTTCCCTCTTTTATCCCTCCACTATCCTTTTCAATCAAAATTAACAGACTAACATGTTCACTTCTCAAATTCCATATTCAACTAAACTAATATATTGCCCAAATAACTGAATAACATATATACTACTCAAATTACTTCATATTTATACTATACTAATTTTCAACACTAATCCTTTATGGGTTCCGGAGTGGCGTGCTACTCGCCAAAAAAGCGCTTCAACACCCATCAGGGGTAAGAAGTGCTATATGAATGCAAATCTTTCTTCCCCTTTTATTCCTCCGCTATCCTTCTCACTCCAAATAACTGACTAATATCCACCACTGAAATTAGCTCATATTTCACCACATTAATTCACCACTAATCCTTTGTTGGCTTCCGGAATAGCGTGCGTCAACAATACTATAGGAAGTCACAAGGGCTTCGAGAAGCTATGTCTCGTAGGGCCTGGGAGGATAAGCTCCAGTCCGACCCTCCAAAGGTACCACTATAGGAAGTCACAAGGGCTTCGAGGAGCTATTTCTCATAGCGCCTGAGAGGGTAAGATCCTATCTGAACCTCGGCAGGTACCACAATAGGAAGTCACAAGGGCTTCGAGGAGCTATGTCTCGTAGCGCCTGAGAGGGTAAGCTCCAGTCTGACCCTCCGAAGGTACACATACAGGAAGTCACAAGGGCTTCGAGGAGCTATGTCTTGTGCTCTAGCACCTGGCCCTGTGAGTCAGAGATGGTGGCCCTGGCCTCGCCCTTCGGGAGATACACGCCACTGACGGGGACTCGGACTCAGAGGAGCTTTGGGGACTGTGGAGAAAGAGCTCTAGCGCCTGGGAGAATAAGATCCTGTCTGCTCCGCAGCAGGCACTCCTATAAGAAGTCACAAGATCTTCGAGGAGCTATTACTCGTAACGCCTGGGAGGTAAGCCCCTGTCTACCCCTCGTCAGATACCACTATATGAAGTCACAAGGGCTTCGAGGAGCTATGTCTAGTAGTTCCAGTCTGACCCTCTGCAGGTACCACTATAGGAAGTCACAAGGGCTTCAAGGAGCTATGTCTCGTAGCGCCTGGGAGGTAAGCTCCTGTTTGCTCCTCGGCAGGCACTACTATAGGTAGTCAGAAGGGCTTCGAGGAGCTATGTCTCGTAGCGCCTGGGAGGTAAGCTCCAGTCTGCCCCTCGGTATATACCACTAGAGGAAATCACAAGGGCTTCAAGGAGCTTTGTCTCGTAGGCAGCGCCTGGGAGGTCAGCTCCAGTCTGCTCTTCGGAAGGTACCACTATAGGAAGTCAGAAGGGCTTCAAGGAGCTATGTCTCGTAGCTCTAGTCTGACCCTCGGCAGGTAGCACTATAGGAAGTCAGAAGGGCTTCGAGGAGCTATGTCTCGTAGCTCCAGTCTGACCCTCGGCAGGTAGCACTATAGGAAGTCGGAAGGGCTTCGAGGAGCTATGTCTCGTAGCTCCAGTCTGACCCTCGGCAGGTAGCACTATAGGAAGTTACAAGGGCTTCGAGGAGCTATGTCTCGTAGCTCCAGCACTTGGCCCTCTGAGTCAGGGATGGTGGCCCAGGTCTCGCCATCTTCCCGGCCTCGAGGCCCCTCCACAGAGGTGGGGGCCCGGTGAGAGGCCTGGAATAAAGAAGCGGAGGTAACCTTGGAAACCAGGAGCGGCGCTTGCGCCCGCATCCCGCAGCATCCCGCAGCATCCCGCCGGGCGCGGCACTTACAGGCCGCAAATTGCACCTGATGCCACCAGCCTTCAATTTGACGCGCGGCGGGGGGCAGTAATGGCGCGGCGGGGGCCTCTAATGGAGGGGCGGAGGCCGCACTCGACGGCGGAGGGACAGGGCTCCGCGGCCCGCCTGGAACCGAGCGCTGCCTGCCTCGGAGCGGGAGAGGCGCTATACGCTTCAGGGAGCTGTGGAGACGCGCAGCCTTGGAGCACTTCTGTCTGTGAGGTCAGAGCGATGTGCCACACACACCCCGCCCCCCCCCCAAGCGGGCAGAGCCCCCACAGGGGTCGGCCACGCCTCGATACCCACAGCCACTAGGTTCAGCGCCAGGCCCGGTTCTAGAGGGTGGGTAAGGTGGACCGAGCACTCCCGGGGCCCAATCACAAATTAAAAACAATATATTTTTTTCTTACTTAGTGAAAAAAAAAACACAAGCCTGCAGCATCGCTATCAAAGCGAATAGTTTATATTTCATATAAAACACCAATGCCATGGGCAACTATCAGTGCCTGGGGACAGGGGCGCGATAACTGGGGGGAGGGGGGATTGCTGTTAATGTGCACGTGTACCTCAGACACCCCCACTATACAGAGAGCGCGAGCTAACAGTCTTATGGCAAAAAGCAGAGTAAAAGATTCTGCACCTGCAAGAAAGGTAAGTCAAAATGTTCATACAGTCAGGATATCTACCTTAGTCTTGGTTTATTTGATTTATTTCCGTCGTGATGCTATTCCTAACTTGACAGTGGCCACTGGGATTTTGCGGCCGGTGGAAAAGTGAAAGTATTATTTCATTATTTTTGGAGGGTTATACTTTAACACTGTCTTGGCAAAGGTTACTTACACCTTGTTAGAACCAGTTTAGCACCAAAAATACTGCAAAGGCAACTGAAAGATGAGCAGGCGGCTTCTGCGAAGGGCCTTCACTGCGCAGCAGTCTGACATTGCGGGCCTCATTTATGAAAAGTGACGCATCGCTGCGTGAAAACAGCGATGCGTCACTTTTCAGTGCGCCCTCCTTGCGACACCAATGATTGGTCATATTTACAGTATGACGCATCATGTCACAAGCAGTTACAGATACATCAGTATTTCTGACGTATCTGCAGGCGCAAAAGTGACGCTTTGCTGAAGTGTGTCACAAAAGTGACGCAACCTCAGCAGTGTGTCCTTTCACATGGGGTAAGCCCCATGTGAAAGGGCCTGCGTCAGTCTTACGCCTGCTGTGAGGCAGGCATAAGAAATTGACGCATTTGTGTCCTAGAAGTGGCGCAGTGAAATCTTATAGATTTCACTGCGCCACTTCTATGACCCTTTCTTGCAGGGGTACGCCCACCCTGCATACTTTATACCTGGCACAGGTATAATGTGGCGCAGGGGTTAACAAAGTGACGCATCTACCTAGATGCGTCACTTTTTAAATATGGTGCAACAAGACACATTTTATACGCTGCTGGTGCGTCACAAAAAGTGACGCACAGGCGGCGTAAAAGTGACGCAAGGCCTCATAAATGAGGCTCTGCATCTTTAGTGATTTTCGATCCGTTTGAGTTAGTCACTATTTGTTTTTTTAAATCTGCAACTTATGCAGCAAGTGATGGGTTATGTGACAAACGTCGCACATCTACAGATATGCGGCATGCCCTGCAGCTGCAGGATAACAGAACACTTATGGCACTAAAAAAACACGAAATCACTGATAATGGCAACATTTTTAGAGCCCGGACCTCCTAGGGTGCTCCCAGCCCCGCCCCAGATAACCCACAATCAATACTTGATACCATAATTGCGGGTACAAACAGCCATGTTTATTTTTAAACATCAACACACATAAAAATGACAAATTAAAATTACTTATTTACCCATTTATATCTTGCCTAATTCAATATTTACACTTTTAATATTGGCGATCATAAAACAATCAGCCTAACCAACTGACATTTCTAAGACCTTCCAACGCTCCAGCACCAAGGGGCCCCCCTGGCTCGCATCCCCCAATCGAGAAACCACGTAGGGCGCAACCCACCTGCGTCCTTGAGAGGTGAGCCCCAGATGTATGATGTGGCAACGCGAGTTAGTACAACGCGTTCCGTTGGGAAACATCCTTTACAACGCAACTTTTACCACGCAGTGCCTTTACGATGCAACTTTTACAACGCAAACCATTACAACGCATTGCGCTGGGGGGCGCTCTAGGATAGGGAATAGTTTTAATTTACTATCCAACACCTTCCCTACTATCCACGGGGACTGGAGTTGGAATAGTAAATTCACTATCCAGCGCCCCAAAGCACTATGCGTTGTAAAGGCATGCGTTGTAAAAACAGCGTTGTAAAGGCATGCGATGTAAAAGCATGCGTTGTAATGTCATACATCCCGTTCCATTACATCGCGGTCATTACAATGACCGCAAAGTAACCACGCTATGCCATTACAACGCAAGTCTTTACATCGACTTGCACTAGATGGCGTGCTAACATTATAAAAGTGTAATTTACTGTTCCAACTCCAGTCCACTTAACAGTAGGGAAGGTGTTGGGATAGTGAACTACACTATTTGTAATGTTAGCACGCCATCTAGCGCAAGTCGATTTAAAGACTTGCGTTGTAATGGCATAGCGTGGTTACTTCGCGGTCGTTGTAACGACCGCGATGTAACAGCATTGCGGTGTACAGACCGTGATGTTAAGGATGCTTCCCGTGAGCCCCTGCCATCTGGTCCTTGTCCGCCATTTTTGGGCCCACCCCTCTACCACCAGGCTGCTAATGAGGCTCGTAGGGAATAACCAGGGGCTACTGCCCATGCCCTAGCTTGTGACCTGGCGACCTTCCCTCCCCAGCTGGTGTCCCCATTCTCTCTGCGGGGAGCTTACCGTCTCTACCCCTCAGTGCTGGCCTAGGGAGTATGTAAGTGGACTCCCGTTAACCGTATGACTCAATCGTGCTGTGGCCTCTTTATGGGGGCCGGTGCAGGAAAGAAAGAGGTTGGAGTCTGGGGCCCCCCAGCATAAATAGGTCTCCAGCCCCTCCCCCCTCCCCTAAGCACCGGTCATGGCTGGAACTGCATCCCCAGGCGACCCGGAAGGACTTCCCTCTTTCGCTGGTCGCCAATCGGGCTACCCAGCATACCTGGTAGCCGTGGCTGGAATCCCAGGTGGCCGGGACCTTATGGCGCGCTCCCGGACTCTCGCGCTTTCCAGACTCTTAAGTCAAAAAACTTGTCAGGTTTCACTAAAATAACACTCACACAGAGTGGGACGGAGTTGTGCCAGACTTTATCCGATAGTCACCTTCTCTGTCGGAGATTAGAAAGAAAATGGAGACAAACGTACGATGAGACCGCTAGAGCACGTTATGTCCAACAGAGGAAATCATACCTCGCCAATATAAAAATGGCAAAAAAGGAATACTTTACCAAGGTCATAATTGAAGCCCATCAATGTCAAAAAACTGTCTTTACAATAGTCAAGTCTTTTACCCATCCGAAAGCCCTTACACCTGAAATCCCTCCTTCAGCGAACCTATGTAATCAAATTGCAGACTTCTTTGTTGACAAAATAGTCAACATCCAGAAAGATTTTCCTCCTCCCTTGCCCAACTTTCTAGAGGTAACAGATAATTACCTACCACTCTCCAGTTTTAAACCTGTTTCCCTGCAACAAACAGGCAAGGCAAGCCCCCACTGACTCCTGTCCTCCTATCATTTTGCATCACTTGATTGAGGCAGTTAACCCTTACATTAATGTTATTATTAATGAATCTTTCGAATCCGGGCTAGTACCGGACGATTGGAAGAAGGCCATTGTAAAACCTCTGATGAAGAAGCAGAACAAATCGCCAACCGACCTCACCAACATGCGCCCCATCTCTCTACTACCTGTCCTTAGTAAAATCACGGAACAGCTAGTACATGAGGAGCTAAAAACATTTGTAGAGGCCCATAACATCCTGCACCCTCAACAGTCGGGTTTCCGCTCCGGTCACTCCACTGAAACAGCCTTGATCGAACTAGCTGATTCCATCAAGTTCCTGCAGGATGAGGGAAGGCAAGCAGTCCTCATCCTGCTTGACCTTACAGCAGCGTTCGACACCATCTCGCATGTCATCCTGATTAACAGAATGCGAGAGATTGGCGTGACAGACACAGCCTTGGCATGGATTACATCTTTCCTATCTAATAGGTCCCAGACTGTGTCCCTTGGTCCCTATCTATCCAGCGAAAAATCCATCACATCTGGAGTGCCCCAGGGGTCTATATTAAGTCCTCTTTTTTTCAACATCTACATGGCACCCCTTCTCACTGTGATAGAATCCCATGGGATCCTTGTCACGTCATATGCCGACGACACCCAGCTTGTCGTCACCATCGATAAAAAGTGGATGGACGCAGACCTACGGTTCAAAAACTGCCTCTCTGAGGTATTTCAATGGTTGAATACCAACCATCTTAGATGCAATAGTGCCAAGACAGAAATCATTCCACTGGGTAACAATCTGTCTTTCAGTCCGAAAGACTGGTGGCCCTTGGGATCGGAGGCCCCTCCCAGCGCAGTAACATCAGCGCGGAACCTAGGAGTGCAATTTGATTCATCCCTCTCCTTTGATGACCACGTTAGGATTACTGCTGGACGCTGTTTTGGACTCATTAAATCCTTGAATTTTTTTTTCGATTTCCTCCCCATTGCAGCTAGAAAATCAGTCGTGGTAGCCTTAATACTCTCCCGACTCGACTACTGCAATGGTTTAATGGCTGGAGTGAAAAAGTCCACCCTCAGAAAGCTGCAGAGCATACAACATGCAGCTGCCAGACTGGTTTTAAAACTCCCCCGAAGGTCATCAGCTTCAGCAGCACTAAAATCTCTGCACTGGTTGCCATTGCATAAAAGAATTCTTTTTAAATTGCTCCTCACTGTTTTTAAATCCTTGCACAACACAGGGCCCCACTACTTGGCAAATCGCTTTATGCGTTACAATCCCCCGCGTTGCTTGAGATCCTCTGGTACAAACCTTATCACTATCCCTAGATTCAAATACAATACTAAGGGTGGGAAATCTTTCACTGTCTTGGCGTCCAAGGCTTGGAACAACCTTCCAGTTAACCTTAGATTAATTGACAATGAGCATAGTTTCAGAAAACGCCTTAAGACATGGGTGTACCAACAACTAGACACCTCCGTACTGGCTGCCATCTAGTTTCAGTTCCCTCACCACATTCCATTCTTTCATTTATTCACTACAGCTCGCTCAGCGCCATGATGCTCCCTTGGGAGCGAACGTCCGCGCTTTACAAATACCCATAAATATCAAATATCAAATATTATGCACTGGAACGCACCGGCAACAATCCCATGAAAGCGATGGCGACATGTGATGCAAGTGTCCTTGGTCTCACCCTCCCGAGGTGCTCGCAGAAGGCAGAGCTTGTGAATATCATTAGAAGCACCTTAAAGAACAGAGACCCCATCCTCGGGCACCGGTCAATGCGCCTTTCTTCGCTCTCAACTTATTCTCTCATTTTGGGCCATATGTATCAAGATACCCCTTTGCGATTCTCAAATAGCGATTTTTAAGAAATCGCTATTTGAGAATCGCAAATGGGTATGTATGTACAATATCGCATTTTTTGTGTGATTTCTTAAAATTCCTTAATTGCGAGTAGAAAATTGCGAATCGCAATTAAGGAATACTTTCCCATTCATTTCTATGGGCCAGGAGGCCCATAGGAATGAATGGGAAGTTATTCTCAATTTACGATTCTCAATTTGCTAATCGCAAATTGAGAATAATTTCAAGGGTGCAGGGGTGTCCAAAGGACACCCTGTTGCACCCCTGAAATATGCATGGGTGCACATGTGGGGCACATAAATGCCCTAAGGGCATGTATGTGCGTCACATGGCACTTTGAAAAATGCAAAAATTTGCATTTTCAAGGAATTTGCAACTTACCACCAACTAGAAGTTGGTGGTAATTTGCGATTACTTAAGGACATTTTGCAGACATTTTTTGCTTCATACATTGCATTTAAGGAATCGCAAAGGAATCGCAAATTTTGCGATTCCTTATTTTGCACCAGAGTTTGCTTAATACATACCATTTAGCAAATTCCCATTCGCAAAGGCCGAAATTCTGCGAATTTCGGCCTTTGCAAATGCGAATTTGCTTGATAGATATGGCCCTTTGTCACATGAATAATCAGAACTGCCTATAGAGGGCCACTGGAATGATGCGCTTCTGCAGCTTCAACAATTTGCGCTTAGTTATGGATTTGTCAAAAATGCCACATAAACCATCTGCTGCATACTTTCACTCATGGTGAAGTCTGAAGGGTGCTGGCTGTAGCCTTGCCTCGGTGTGTGGACCCAGGGGTGGAGGACTGATTCTTACTCTTCACTCCTTGTGTGGCTCGAGGGGGGGGGGGGGGGGTCAGTCATAGCCTTGCCCCAGTGTTTGGACCCTGAGAGGCGGGGGACGTCCCCCCCATGTTTCTCGCTCATGCTTGCCTCAGTGTGTGGCCCCCGGGGCCCCAGGGGCTCTGACCCAGCTCTCAAGCTGTGCTCCCAACTGCATCCTAATGTCTCTGCCTTCTATACTGAGCCCTGGAGCAGGGCCCACGTGCACTGAACTTTATAAATAATACAAGAGACTCGTATAAAAGCCCATCAAAGGGAAATACGACTTTAGCACTTTGTTCCTCGTGGGGCCTGGCCTCGGCTTCTCCCCCAGGCTCCTGGCAGAGATAATGGGAAGGAGACATATATATATATAGGAATATTCATATATTCGGCTTTTTGATAGAGCACACGAGCCTCAAGCTGAATTATTATCTGGTGCTTTAAGTGAAACATGCTCTAAGCAGGCACCAATCCCTCGCACCCTCCCTCGCTGACTTTCTATAGAGCATAAACCCTCTGACCTATCTTAATGGGAATGACCCCCATGCCCCTAAATGTACACACACACAAACATCAGCAACAGGTCCATCAACCAGATGGGTACAGCAACAAAATATTAAAAGTAAAACACCATGGCATAAAGACATAGCCACGTCAAGGGGAAAGGAGGGTGGACCGTGTGGGACCGGGAGCTGTTGTTTAAACAGGTCCTGCACACAGGGCTCCTAGAGAACTGTGCTGCAAACGAATATGCAGTTCCTAGAGTGAGCGGGGAGAGACAGGTCTTTCTTCATGATGCCCTCACACACCCCGAGGGATGTCATGCGTGTTGATCCAGTAGGCACTCAAGAAGGATCCTGTCAGTGTGTTGGGCCACCACGCACTCAAGAAGGATCCTGTCAGTGTGTTGGGCCAGCAGGTGATCAAGAAGGATCCTGTCAGTGTGTTGGGCCACCACGCACTCAAGAAGGATCCTGTCAGTGTGTTGGGCCACCACGCACTCAAGAAGGATCCTGTCAGCGTGTTGGGCCACCACGCACTCAAGAAGGATCCTGTCAGTGTGTTGGGCCAGCAGGTGATCAAGAAGGATCCTGTCAGCGTGTTGATCCAGTAGGCACTCAAGAAGGATCCTGTCAGCGTGTTGGGCCGGCAGGTGATCAAGAAGGATCATGTCAGCGTGTTGGGCCACCACGCACTCAAGAAGGATCCTGTCAGCGTGTTGGGCCACCACGCACTCAAGAAGGATCCTGTCAGTGTGTTGGGCCAGCAGGTGATCAAGAAGGATCCTGTCAGTGTGTTGGGCCACCACGCACTCAAGAAGTATCCTGTCAGTGTGTTGGGCCACCACGCACTCAAGAAGGATCCTGTCAGCGTGTTGGGCCACCACGCACTCAAGAAGGATCCTGTCAGTGTGTTGGGCCACCACGCACTCAAGAAGGATCCTGTCAGCGTGTTGGGCCACCACGCACTCAAGAAGGATCCTGTCAGCGTGTTGGGCCACCACGCACTCAAGAAGGATCCTGTCAGCGTGTTTGGCCACCACGCACTCAAAAAGGATACTGTCAGTGTGTTGGGCCAGCAGGTGATCAAGAAGGATCCTGTCAGCGTGTTGATCCAGTAGGCACTCAAGAAGGATCCTGTCAGCGTGTTGGGCCGGCAGGTGATCAAGAAGGATCATGTCAGCGTGTTGGGCCACCACGCACTCAAGAAGGATCCTGTCAGCGTGTTGGGCCACCACGCACTCAAGAAGGATCCTGTCAGTGTGTTGGGCCAGCAGGTGATCAAGAAGGATCCTGTCAGCGTGTTGGGCCACCACGCACTCAAGAAGGATACTGTCAGTGTGTTGGGCCAGCAGGTGATCAAGAAGGATCCTGTCAGCGTGTTGATCCAGTAGGCACTCAAGAAGGATCCTGTCAGCGTGTTGGGCCGGCAGGTGATCAAGAAGGATCATGTCAGCGTGTTGATCCAGTGGGCACTCAAGAAGGATACTGTCAGCGTGTTGATCCAGTAGGCACTCAAGAAGGTTCCTGTCAGTGTATTGGGCCACCACGCACTCAAGAAGGATCCTGTCAGCGTGTTGGGCCACCACGCACTCAAGAAGGATCCTGTCAGCGTGTTTGGCCACCACGCACTCAAAAAGGATACTGTCAGTGTGTTGGGCCAGCAGGTGATCAAGAAGGATCCTGTCAGCGTGTTGATCCAGTAGGCACTCAAGAAGGATCCTGTCAGCGTGTTGGGCCGGCAGGTGATCAAGAAGGATCATGTCAGCGTGTTGGGCCACCACGCACTCAAGAAGGATCCTGTCAGCGTGTTGGGCCACCACGCACTCAAGAAGGATCCTGTCAGTGTGTTGGGCCAGCAGGTGATCAAGAAGGATCCTGTCAGCGTGTTGGGCCACCACGCACTCAAGAAGGATACTGTCAGTGTGTTGGGCCAGCAGGTGATCAAGAAGGATCCTGTCAGCGTGTTGATCCAGTAGGCACTCAAGAAGGATCCTGTCAGCGTGTTGGGCCGGCAGGTGATCAAGAAGGATCATGTCAGCGTGTTGATCCAGTGGGCACTCAAGAAGGATATTGTCAGCGTGTTGATCCAGTAGGCACTCAAGAAGGTTCCTGTCAGTGTATTGGGCCACCACGCACTCAAGAAGGATCCTGTCAGCGTGTTGATCCAGTAGGTGCTCAAGAAGGATCCTGTCAGTGTGTTGAGCCACCACGCACTCAAGAAGGATACTGTCAGCGTGTTGGGATGGCAGACGCTCAAGAAGGATCCTGTCAGCGTGTTGGGCCACCACGCACTCAAGAAGGATACTGTCAGTGTGTTGGGCCAGCAGGTGATCAAGAAGGATTCTGTCAGTGTGTTGAACCAGTGGGCACTCAAGAAGGATCCTGTCAGCATGTTGGGCGGGCAGACGCTCAAGAAGGATCCTGTCAGCGTGTTGGGCCACCATGCACTCAAGAAGGATCCTGTCAGCATGTTGGGCTGGCAGACGCTCAAGAAGGATCCTGTCAGTGTGTTGGGCCAGCAGGCAATCAAGAAGGATCCTGTCAGCGAGTTGATCCAGTAGGCACTCAAGAAGGATCCTGTCAGCGTGTTTATCCAGTAGGCGCTCAAGAAGGATCCTGTCAGCGTCTTGGGCCACCACGCACTCAAGAAGGATCCTGTCAGCATGTTGGGCCGGCAGGTGATCAAGAAGGATCATGTCAGCGTGTTGATCCAGTAGGCACTCAAGAAGGATACTGTCAGCGTGTTGATCCAGTAGGCACTCAAGAAGGTTCCTGTCAGTGTGTTGGGCCACCATGCACTCAAGAAGGATCCTGTCAGCGTGTTGATCCAGTAGGCGCTCATGAAGGATCCTGTCAGCATGTTGGGCCACCACGCACTCAAGAAGGATACTGTCAGGGTGTTGGGCCGGCAGACGCTCAAGAAGGATCCTGTCAGCGTATTGGGCCACCACGCACTCAAGAAGGATACTGTCAGTGTGTTGGGCCAGCAGGTGATCAAGAAGAATTCTGTCAGTGTGTTGATCCAGTGGGCACTCAAGAAGGATCCTGTCAGCATGTTGGGCCGGCAGACGCTCAAGAAGGATCCTGTCAGCGTGTTGGGCCACCACGCACTCAAGAAGGATCCTGTCAGCATGTTGGGCCGGCAGACGCTCAAGAAGGATCTTGTCAGTGTGTTGGGCCAGCAGGCGATCAAGAAGGATCCTGTCAGTGTGCTGATCCAGTAGGCACTCAAGAAGGATCCTATCAGCGTGTTTATCCAGTAGGCGCTCAAGAAGGATCCTGTCAGCATGTTGGGCCACCACGCACTCAAGAAGGATCCTGTCAGCGTGTTGGGCCAGCAGGTGATCAAGAAGGATCATGTCAGCGTGTTGATCCAGTGGGCACTCAAGAAGGATACTGTCAGCGTGTTGATCCAGTAGGCACTCAAGAAGGTTCTTGTCAGTGTGTTGGGCCACCACGCACTCAAGAAGGATCCTGTCAGCGTGTTGATCCAGTAGGCGCTCAAGAAGGATCCTGTCAGCGTGTTGGTCCACCACGCACTCAAGAAGGATACTGTCTGCGTGTTGGACCGGCAGACGCTCAAGAAGGATCCTGTCAGCGTGTTGGGCCACCACGCACTCAAGAAGGATACTCTCATTGTGTTGGGCCAGCAGGTGATCAAGAAGGATCCTGTCAGTGTGTTGATCCAGTGGGCACTCAAGAAGGATCCTGTCAGCATGTTGGGCCGGCAGATGCTCAAGAAGGATCCTGTCAGTGTGTTGGGCCACCACGCACTCAAGAAGGATCCTGTCAGGGTGTTGGGCCGGCAGACGCTCAAGAAGGATCCTGTCAGCGTGTTGGGCCACCACGCACTCTAGAAGGATCCTGTCAGCATGTTGGGGCGGCAGACGCTCAAGAAGGATCCTGTCAGTGTGTTGAGCCAGCAGGCGATCAAGAAGGATCCTGTCAGAGTGTTGATCCAGTAGGCACTCAAGAAGGATCATGTCAGCGTCTTTATCCAGTAGGCACTCAAGAAGGATCCTATCAGCGTGTTTATCCAGTAGGCGCTCAAGAAGGATCCTGTCAGCATGTTGGGCCACCACGCACTCAAGAAGGATCCTGTCAGCGTGTTGGGCCACCACGCACTCAAGAAGGATACTGTCAGCGTGTTGGGCCGGCAGACGCTCAAGAAGGATCCTGTCAGCGTGTTGGGCTACCACGCACTCAAGAAGGATACTGTCAGTGTGTTGGGCCAGCAGGTGATCAAGAAGGATTCTGTCAGTGTGTTGATCCAGTAGGCACTCAAGAAGGAACCTGTCAGCATGTTGGGCCGGCAGACGCTCAAGAAGGATCCTGTCAGCGTGTTGGGCCACCACGCACTCAAGAAGGTTCCTGTCAGCATGTTGGGCCGGCAGACGCTCAAGAAGGATCCTGTCAGTGTGTTGGGCCAGCAGGTGATCAAGAAGGATCCTGTCAGCGTGTTGATCCAGTAGGCACTCAAGAAGGATCCTGTCAGCGTGTTTATCCAGTAGGCACTCAAGAAGGATCCTGTCAGCGTGTTGGGCCTCCACGCACTCAAGAAGGATCCTGTCAGCGTGTTGGGCCGGCAGGTGATCAAGAAGGATCATGTCAGCGTGTTTATCCAGTAGGCACTCAAGAAGGATCCTGTCAGCGTGTTGGGCCTCCACGCACTCAAGAAGGATCCTGTCAGCGTGTTGGGCCGGCAGGTGATCAAGAAGGATCATGTCAGCGTGTTGATCCAGTAGGCACTCAAGAAGGATACTGTCAGTGTGTTGATCCAGTAGGAACTCAAGAAGGTTCCGGTCAGTGTGTTGGGCCACCACGCACTCAAGAAGTATCCTGTCAGCGTGTTGATCCAGTAGGCGCTCAAGAAGGATCCTGTCAGCGTGTTGGGCCACCACCCACTCAAGAAGGATACTGTCAGCGTGTTGGGCCGGCAGACGCTCAAGAAAGTTTCTGTCAGCGTGTTGGGCCACCACGCACTCAAGAAGGATACTGTCAGTGTGTTGGGCCAGCAGGTGATCAAGAAGGATTCTGTCAGTGTGTTGATCCAGTGGGCACTCAAGAAGGATCCTGTCAGCGTGTTTATCCAGTAGGTGCTCAAGAAGGATCATGTCAGCGTGTTGGGCCACCACGCACTCAAGAAGGATACTGTCAGCGTGTTGGGCCGGCAGACGCTGAAGAAGGATACTGTCAGTGTGTTGGGCCACCACGCACTCAAGAAGGATCCTGTCAGCATGTTGGGCCGGCAGATGCTCAAGAAGGATCCTGTCAGCGTGTTGGGCCAGCAGATGCTCAAGAAGGATCCTGTCAGCATGCTGGGCCAGCAGGCGCTCAAGAAGGATCCTGTCACCGTGTTGATCCAGTAGGCACTCAAGAAGGATTCTGTCAGCGTGTTGGGCCACCACGCACTCAAGAAGGATCCTGTCAGCGTGTTGGGCCAGCAGATGCTCAAGAAGGATCCTGTCAGCGTGTTGGGCCAGCAGATGCTCAAGAAGGATCCTGTCAGCATGCTGGGCCAGCAGGCGCTCAAGAAGGATCCTGTCACCGTGTTGATCCAGTAGGCACTCAAGAAGGATCCTGTCAGCGTGTTTATCCAGTAGCTGCTCAAGAAGGATCCTGTCAGCATGTTGGGCCGGCAGACGCTCAAGAAGGATCCTGTCAGGGTGTTGGGCCGGCAGACACTCAAGAAGGATCCTGTCAGTGTGTTGGGCCAGCAGGCAATCAAAAAGGATCCTGTCAGTGTGTTGATCCAGTTGGCACTCAAGAAGGATCCTGTCAGCGTGTTGGGCCACCACGCACTCAAGAAGGATCCTGTCAGCGTGTTGAGCCAGCAGGTGATCAAGAAGGATCCTAAGAGCGTGCTGGGCCAGCAGATGCTCAAGAAGGATCCTGTCAGCGTGCTGGGCCAGCAGGTGATCAAGAAGGATCCTGTCACCGTATTGATCCAGTAGGCACTCAAGAAGGATCCTGTCAGCGTGTTGGGCCAGCAGGTGATCAAGAAGGATCCTGTCAGCGTGTTGGGCCAGCAGGTGATCAAGAAGGATCCTGTCAGCGTGTTGGGCCACCACGCACTCAAGAAGGATCCTGTCAGCTTGATGGATTCTCTGGAGCTACTCGAGAAGTTCCTCTCCTATATTATATCAGCACAAGAGGGTCAGAGGCCGGCTTCTTACGGGACTGGAGGTCTGCAGCTGAACGCAGACCTCCGCAGCAGGCGCACAGCCCACCCAGCTATGCTGCAGCCCCGCAGTCGGCTGAGGCCAGTCCCAGGAGGCTTTGCGCCTGCGGCAACGCTAACAGAACACATGCTTCTGAAAAGGCGGGAAGCTCTGGCCGCCCACTAGGTGGAAATGGATTTCCACAGAGATCTCCCGCGGTTTTCGAGTGGACGTGATAATCTCACACCGTGCCAATCACACGGACTTATCTGGTGCAAAACCAGGGCGTGAATGAAACGCCGGGCGTCGATAACAAGTGCAAAGGGGTCCCAAATTGTGCACGTGCAAACAGGGCGTGAGCAGGGTACTGGGGAGCGTGACGGAGGGTTGCGCCAACACACAAGGCCAGCCTGCCACCTAGAAAGGGCAGATATGTGGGTATCGGTTGTTTTTAGGGGAGTTCATTTCTGTTGCCTCTGAGGCGGAAAGAAACATGCCTGTCTCAGGGGTTTCAGTCCCTATTCGGGAACACTTGGGTCTCCGGGACAATCGCTTCCTCTTCCACTGTAGAGGTCTCATTCAGTGGTAGAAGTGGGCGGGATCGGAAGGGCACGGCGTGCCCCTACTTAAAAAAATTAATTCAGTCCTTTGCCCTACTTCTTTCTTTCAAAAAAGCATCCCGGGACGGCAAGAATAGTCCAACTTAAAAATGACAACTTTTTCTTTCAGTGGCGGCTCGCACTTCTCTGTTGCACTCCAGAGGCTGCAGCAGCCCCTCCCTGAGCTCTCACAGACGGAGGGCAGCCCCATTGTCAATCCGATTGAGGCTGATTATCCCCTTTCGAATAACAATACACGAACCCGTACCCCCCCTCCTCCCTTTGACACCATGTGAAATTTGTCAATGTTATACACAGAGTGAACTGGAAAGGAGCAATGAAGGGACAGAAGAGGCGACAGGAAAGGAGAGGTGATGGGGCAGGAGAGGGTAGGAGAAGTGAAGGGGCAGGTAGAAGTGACAGGGAAGAAGAGGCATCAAGAATGGAGAGGTGACGGGGCAGGAGAGGCGACTGGGCAGGAGAGGTGACGGGGCAGGAGAGGCGACTGGGCAGGAGAGGTGACGGGGCAGGAGAGGTGACGGGGTAGGAGAGGCGACTGGGCAGGAGAGGTGACGGGGCAGGAGAGGTGACGGGGCAGGAGAGGTGATGGGACAGGAGAGGTGACCGGGCAGGAGAGGTGACCGGGCAGGAGAGGTGACCGGGCAGGAGAGGTGACCGGGCAGGAGAGATGACCGGGCAGGAGAATTAACAGGCAGGAAAAGTGTTGGGGCAGGAGATGTGACGAGGCAGGAGAAATGACTGAACGGGAGCAGTCATTGGGCAGGAGCAGTGATTAGGCATGAGCAGGAGCAGTGAACGGGCAGGAGCGGTGAACGGGCAGGAGCGGGGAACGAGCAGGAGCAGTGAACGGGCAGGAGCAGTGAACGGGCAGGAGCAGTGAACGGGCAGGAGCGGGGAACGAGCAGGAGCAGTGAACGGGCAGGAGCGGTGAACGAGCAGGAGCATTGAACGGCCAGGAGCGGTGAACGGGCAGGAGCGGGGAACGGGCAGGAGCGGTGAACAGGCAGGAGTGGTGACGGGGCAGGGGAAATGACAGGAAAGGAGCGGTGACGGGGTAGGAGAAGTGACTTATTCTTATGTTCCTTGCCTATTTATTCATACACTTTTGCATGAAATCCACTGATGTGTCGGCATAGCATACCTGTTGCCCCGAATTTTTGTCCTGAATTTTGACCTCCCGTCCTGAATTTTTGTCCTGAATTTTGACCACTCACCATTTTGAATTTGCGCCCATGCCATTGTTCCTGCTTATATTTCACACGATTTACATAAACCTGTATTCCCTAAAGAGTATTTGCTTTTTCCTGAATTAAACCTCAAATAAACATGTTTATCCATTGTTTGAATTAAATAACGTAATAAGCTGTAACTGGTCAGTGAAATGCTAAACGTACAAAAAATTGGTATGTTTTGCGATTTCTTGCCACACCCCTGACCCCGCCCCCTGATCCAATCTTCGGTTATTCCCGCCCCCTAATTCTCCATCCACAGTCCCCCTACTTTTTATACCCCACTTCGACCACTGATCTCATTTCTGCCAAAAGTAAGGGGTGCCAAGAGGAGAGATCGCGTCTGTACCTCGCGCCACAAAAAACAACTTCCGCTTGATGCGGGTGTTCACTTTTCGGATCTATTGTGCTCCCACCTGCAATTCCGAATAAAAGGTGTGCACTTTTAATTCCAGTCTCACAATGAAGTTTGTCACATTTCCTTTGGCAGATGTCATTCTCCGGGCTGCCCTGTGTACTATATGTTTTGTTTGAGCTGTACCGCTGGGGTGTGTACAGAAAGGGGGTGTCCAGGCATGTGTCACTCACTCACACGTCTGTGCAAAGGCAGCGCCTCTGGGCGCTATGAGAGGTCAGTGCAGGCGTCACGGCCTGCATCGGGGGCGCATCTCCGAGAGCCCCAGGCGCGTGCTCGTGGGAGGCCTACGTGCCTTATCTCCTACCGAGGTCTGCACCCCACTCTGTCGGTGTGAACACGAGCCAGGAAGGGAGTCGTGGAAACACAAGTGCAAACAGGATGCGGCGGTCCGAGGCTGTGCCGGGGGTGGGGGAGGAAGCGCCTTGGACTGGGGAGGCCTCTGCCCTGCGGGGTGTAGCTTAATGCCCCGCTTAGCTTTTAACTCAAATGTAATCTCTGAGTCTGACGTAGAGCCTGTTTAGTGGCCACCACGGGGCGGTAGATGTAAAAATAAAGCTGAGCACAGACTTGTAGCACTTTTTACAATGTTTCAAGAGATGCCCAGGCGAGCAGAGGTGGTCGGGTCTGCCCAGCCCCTCACTCCGTGCCCACTGTTGGCACACAGACCCGGGCAGGCTCCAGCGTGACACAGACCTACTCACAGTCTGTTAACATAAAGAAGTTCTACATGACTTTAGAAGTGCCTTCCCAATGTGTTCTTGTGGTTTGAGAGTCTGCCATTTATTGCAGTATTATCCTTCTACTTGTATTGTGTACTCCTTTGTAACATGCACACGCCACTTTCCCTCGTGTAATGTATCGTTTGCTACCTCTTGTATTTTGTTTTGTTTGCTTTTGATACATGCGCAATTGCCATCAATGCCTCATGTAACATAATGTTTGTTCTTGTGTTTTGAGTGTCTGCCATTTATTGTAGTATTATACCTCTACTTGTACTTTGTATGCTTTAGTAACATGCACACGTCACTTTTTTTCCCTCTTTTAACGTATCGTTTGCTACCTCTTGTATTTTGTTTGCTTTTGATACATGCGCAATGGCCACCGTTGCCTCATGTTACGTAACGTTTATTCTTGTGTTTTCATTATCTGACATTTAGTGCAGTATTATACCTCTACTTGTACTTTGTACGTTTTTGTAACTTGCACACGTCACTTTCCCTCTTGTGTCACTTTCCCTCTTGTAACGTATCGTTTGCTACCCCTTGTATTTTGTTTGCTTTTGATACATGCACAACTGCCACCATTGCCTCATGTAACATAACGTTCGTTCTTGTGTTTTGAGTATCTGCCATTTAGTGCAGTATTATACCTCTATTTGTACTTTGTACGCTTTCATAACATACACACACATCACTTTTTTTCCCTCTTTTAACGTATCGTTTGCTACCTCTTGTATTTTATTTTGTTTGCTTTTGATACTTGCACAATTGCCACCATTGCTTGTTCTTGTGTTTTGAGTATCTGCCATTTAGTGCAGTATTATACCGCTTTTTGTATTTTGTACGCTTTTGTAACATACACACGTCACTTTCCCTCGTGTAATGTATCGTTTGCTACCTCTTGTATTTTGTTTGCTTTTGATACATGCACAATTGTCACTATTGCCTCATGTAATGTAATGTTTGTTCTTGTGTTTTGAGTATCTGCCATTTAGTGCAGTATTATACCTCGACTTGTACTTTGTACGCTTTTGTAACATACACACACGTCATTTTTTTTCCCTCGTGTAATGTACCGTTTGCTACCTCTTGTATTTTGTTTGCTTTTGATACATGCACAATTACCACCATTGCCTCATGTAATGTAACTTTTGTTCTTATGTTTTGAGTATCTGCCATTTATTGCAGTATTATACCTCTACTTGTACTTTGTACGCTTTTGTAACATACACACGTCCCTTTCTTTCCTCTAGTAACGTGTTCTTTGCTACCTCTTGTATTTTGTTTGCTCTTGATACTTGCACAATTGTCACTGTCGCCTCATGTAACGTAACGTTTGCTTTTGTAACATGCTGACTTGTAATTTGTCCTCATGTTTCGCTACTGTTCCTATTGTGAAGCGCTCTGACACCTTCGGGCAAAGTCTGCGCTATATAAAAACGCATTCAATAAATAAAATAAAATAAATGTTCATAGCAGCCCAGGCCAGCCTGACCCACGCAACCTGCCCTGCTGTAGACACCCCTCGGCTCCATCACTGCATTTACACTCAAGTTCCATACTGAAGGCTCTGGAGAAAGCCCCCCCCCTTCTTGGGACGCCCACCTTCCCCAAGGACCCTTCCCTGGAAGGAAACCTGTTTGCATCACCCCCTTACTTCTGTGTTGTGTTTTACTCCTGTAAGCTGTCGCCCAGTACTTCTCAAGCCAGGGGCCTCATTTATGAGGCTGTGCGTCACTTTTACGCTGCCGGTGCATCGCACCAGTGGCGTATAAAATGCGCCATGTTGCGCCATATGTACAAAGTGACGCATCTAGGTAGATGCGTCACTTTGTAAACCCCTGCGCCACATTATACCTGCGCCAGGTATAATGTATGCAAGGGGGGCGTATTGACGCAAGAAAGGGTCGTAGAAGTGACGCAGTGAAATCTATGAGATTTCACGGCGTCACTTCTAGGACACCATTGCGTCAAAATCTTGCGCTTGCCTCACAGCAGGTGTAATACTGACACCGGCCCTTTCACATGGGGCAAGGACACATTGCTGGAGTTGCGTCACTTTTGTGACACACTCCATCAATGCGTCGCTTTTGCGCTAACAGGTCCGTCAGAAATACTGACGTATCTGTAACTCCTTGCGCAATGATGTGTCATACTGTAAATATGACGCATCATTGGTGTCGCAAGGAGGGCGCAGTGAAAAGTGACGCATCGCTGTTTTCACGCAGCGATGCGTCACTTTTCATAAATGAGGCACCTTGCAGCCCCCCTGCCCCCAGCCCTGCGCCCCACCCCCTTCCCGGCCCCTCACTCACCGGTGTCTAGCGCCGTGAAGTCCACGAAGCGGTACTCGTAGGCCGCGTCGGTCTTGGTCTCCACCTGAGGCCTCTTGAGGGTGGAGTAGATGTTGCCCGGGCGGGGGGCCTCCTGCTTGGGGGGCTTGTTGAGCCGGCAGCCCATCTCGACGGCGTGAGCCTGGCAGGGAGAGAAGGCACGTCAGACACTGGATGCCAAGCCCAGACCTAGCGCCTAGCGCCCAGCTTCGCGGCGCATGGATGAGCGCATCATACAGTCCAGAGCCCCGGCTGCGAATAAAATACACACATCACAGCGTGCCAGGCCTCGTGTCTGACAGCATCCATCACCCGGGCCCCCCCCAGCCCAGGCACCCCCCCCCCCCCCCACTGGCACCGCCTAAGCACACGGTAACTCTCCGCAGCACGTCTGCGCTGGTGACGTCTCTGATTCGAGGCGAGATGTCACTTATTAGAGTCAGTCGGCCTCATTTATTGTGGGGACACTCTGTGCCGAGGCCTGAGGCGGCCACGAGATGCGTCTGACAGAGCCCAGGCCTCTCTGTTTATGCGTCTCACGACTGCTTGGATAGCTCCGTGGCCGGCACAGCAGGGACTCTAGGCGCTTACTGATGCTGTGAATTATACAGGGACTGATGCTTGTGTTTTCCAGGTTTTAAATTGCGGAATCTCGATCCGAATGCATCGAAGCGCTTTGCATGAGCGCCAGTTGCATCATTTCACAAGGACACATTCTTTTTTTTTTCTTTTTTGTGGGCACGTGAACGTTAAGGGCCAGATGTAGGTGGCTGTGAGCAACGTAGGTAGGCAAATACCCGCACGCAAAATAAGGAATCGCAAAAATTGTGATTCATTATTTTGCGCAAGAATTTAGGGTCATATGTATCAAGATACCCATTTGCGAAATCGCATTTTTTTGCGATTACTTAAAATTCCTTAATTGCGATTAGCAAATTGCGAATTGCAATTAAGGAATACTTTCCCATTCGTTTCTATGGGCCAGGAGGCCCATAGGAATGAATGGGAAGTTATTCTCAATTTGCGATTCGCAATTTGCAAAACGCAAATTGAGAATAATTTCAAGGGTGCAGGGGTGTCCAAAGGACACCCTGTTGCACCCCTGAAATATGCATAGGTGCACATGTGGCGCACGTACATGCCCCAAGGGCATGTATGTGCGTCACATGGCACTTTGAAAAATGCAAAAATGGGCATTTTTCAAGGAATTCGCAACTTACCACCAACTAGAAGTTGGTGGTAATTTGCGATTCCTTAAGGACATTTTGCTAATTTTTTTTTGCTTCATACATTGCATTTAAGGAATCGCAAAATTTGCGATTCCTTAAATGCAATTGCAAAATAAGGAATCGCAAATTTTGCGATTCCTTATTTTGCACCAGATTTTGCTTAGTACATACCATTTAGCAAATTCGCATTCGCAAAGGCGAATTTCGGCCTTTGCGAATGCGAATTTGCTTGATACATATGGACCATTGAGAATCGCAATTTGTGATTCCCTAAATGCTATGCTGGTAGGCATCGCAAATTGCGATATTGCCTTAATTAATCGCAAAATACCACCAACTTCAAGTTGGTGGTGTTTTGCGGTTTCATTTCGAAAAGCACTTTTTGGCTTTTTACGGAGTGCCATGTGGCACACATTCACGCCCTTAGGGCATGTATGTGCACCACATGGGCACACATACACATTTCAGGGGTGCAACAGGGTGTCCTTTTGGAACCCTTGCACCCTTGAAATTGCGCCCGCAATTTGCGAGTGCCTCTTGGTTACTCGCAACTTGTGTGCACAATTCCCATTCATTCCTATGGGCCTCTTGGCCCATAGGAATGAATGGAATGGTATTCCTTGATTGCAAATCTCAATTTGTGATTCGCAATTAAGGAATATTAAGGAATCGCTAATATTTTTGTGATTCCAACCTACATTCAAATTAGCGAGTCGGTAAAAATCGCTATTAAGCACTCGCTAAATTGAATTCTCCTACATCTGGCCCTAAGTGATTTACCCAGAATCACAGGGTGTTGAGAGGATGCCGAGACTCGAAGCTCCAAAGTCGGCCGCTCCGTCCCTTACGCTTCTGTCAGAGGGGCTCTGACATGTACCTTACACATGGAAACCTGCCCGGCATGGCTCACTGTGAGAAGTTGGCCTGATGTGCAGTGCTCACTATTCTAGTGATCACTATATATCAGTCCAAACAACCCTTATTGATGATTGGTTGTAAGTCAACCTTATAGACCAGCTATCCTAGTAGGATGGATACGAGCAGTCTAAGGCTAAGACTCTAGAGGGCGTGTTAAGCCAGCTGTTTTACCATCACATTACCCCTTGAACACCCAGTGAAAGGACACCACACAAGTTGTTATGAAAATAAACAGTGTATTTATTTATAACAAGACTACCCTGGCTCTTTATGAGACAGGGAGCTAAGCACACAACAAAACTCTTATAAAAACACTTCAAGTCGCACAATTTACACAAATGCACGAGGGGCACGAAAAACCATATACTACAAAAGTGGAATGCGAATTACTAGCAGGTAAGTAACGCTTCTCAGAGGCTTTAGAAACGCTAGGCCTACAATACTGAACACTCAGGTTAGGAGCAGGAGGCCTAGGGACACCACGTGCAGAGTGGGAACTCTCACGCGTAAGGCGGGAAAAAGCCTATGGAAGCTAGTATTCACAAAGTTAGTGTTCTCGGGCGAACCCGACTAGGTAGGTCGAAAACGAAAGTGGATCTGGACCCTTGGATAGTGAGGCTATGCTGGGGCACCGAAATGCCGAAGTTACCTAGCCCAGGGGCTGCAGCTGCATAGGTCTGAAAAGACGTCGGGATTCTTCGTTGACGAACCAGGAGCCTGATGGAAAGGAGTTGCTGGCAGGCGACCAGTGAAGATTGTTCGAGTGATCCAAGCCTGGATCGAAGATGGATGACACCTGAAAGCAGAGGGGACCAAGTTCGTGACTACTAGCCAGTAGTTAGGTGGCACCAGGAGGGCACCGGATGGTAGTCACTTCGACTAGGTGAGTGGGCGATGCTGTGCTCTGCAGTCTCACGGACCAGGAGGCGTTGTCGGCGACCAGGATGGAGGTACGAGCTGTCCCACGATGGATGATGTTGTCGATGTCGCTGGACCCAGGATTGGGGCAACAAGTCTTGGCAAATTCAAGCCCACGCGGTGGACCTAAAATGGCGTCTGGAGTGGACCAGGAGGGTCCGGGGTGCTCCTCTTTTGGAAGGGAGCAAGGGCCAGTCTGGAGCAACCAGACCAGCAGCAGTGATGTCGTCGGGCGTCGTTAAGAAGGCCACAAGCCAACGGGCTAGTAGCCAAACAACGCGGTGAGCAGCCGAAAGCAGAAGGGCCCCACGCAGATCGTGGAGATGCTGGGAGGCTGAACTTCGGTGCTGGAGCTGCTCAGGGTCGGGGCTTCTCGGACCCCAAAGCACTCACCAGGGGATCCCTCGGCGGTCGTGCTGGAAAGAAGTCGTGCAGTCTTGAAGATGGCCGGTCCCTCGAGGTCTCATCGCACTCACGGTTCTCAGCTTTGCTGTAGAGGTGGGTAGAGGTCAGAGGTGCCAGGGAAGCCGGTTCTCGTCGAGCTGGGCAGTCGGATTCCGGAGGAAGGACTTGCAGCAGACCGCAGTGTTCTTAAGATGGTGCCTGCGGATGCAGGGTGACTACTCCTTAGTCACAAGGGAGAATCTTGAAGAAAAAATCTTGATGTCCTTTCGTAGAAAGTCGTGTCTTGATTCCAAAGATGATCTAATTTGGAAGGGGGCCTGCTCCTACCTTTATCTGGGAAAAGGGGGCTGGCACGCGACTAAGTCCTGCCCTATGGGTGGGACCAGGAGGGGGGTGGTTACACCCCCTTCCTTGGCGGGCTTTTCCCCAGCTCAGGGTCTGGAGTGTCCCTGGAACTGGTTCAGGCCGGCCTATGCACAGTGAGCACCGGGGTGCCACTTGCAGTCACCTTCCTCGGTAGCCCTGCCTACCTAGAATACACAAAACCCTGTCTGGGACGGTGCTGGCACCGCCCCTGGCAGGAAACCCTTTGTCCTTGCCTCCTGCTCTGGGAGGACTCCCAGCAGCAGGAGGGCAGACTTGTGTCTCGGTGGCAGCATCCATTTTGTGGATGCTAAGGCTCTGTCTGACTTTAACCGGGGTTACAGGTTACATCCATGTCGTGTCCCTCTAGAAGGGTGGAATGCTAACCCCGTCGCCAGAATTGGCGAGGGGTTAGTATTCCAATTCGTATGACACCTTACTCGACATGTTTTGATAAAGCGATACCAGAGTTGGCATATAACCGCGAGGATTATAATGCACTTAAGAGTATATGGTATGCGATATCATGGAAACGGCTAAGGGATGGATCCCGAAAGCCGCAGACAGGCTCAGCTCATGCCAGAGCACTATCTCACACGATTCCAAGCACTCTGCCTTCAGGATTGTTAAGGCCTGCCATAGGAGTGACTGATAGGAGATCTGTGTGTCCATTTTAGGGTTAGATATATGTATACTATATCTAAAGCAAAGGGTGAGTACACCACCTTGCCCCAGCTGTCGTGCAGCCAGTTGTGTCAGTTTAGTTAGTCAGTCCAGGGGTGGCACAATACATGCTTCAGCCCCTGGGAGACTTCTGGGTGCACCTCAGCCCTGGGTACAGGGACTTAGAGAGGGCCCAGTGCCAATTCAGTACCTGAGTACAATTTGGATAGAGAGAACAGCTAGGCTGTGGGTCTGATTAGCAGGCCCACAGCCAGGGAAAGTCGTAAACCAGTGCAGCAAAAAGCAAAAATCTGGGTGATCATAGGATTGCAGACCCTACTCTCCTACATGACCCCCCCCAAACTTTGGGACAATAAACTAACCTTGACCAGGTGAGTCTTCTTGCTCTAAGTGGAAATACCTGGATAGCCCATCAGCATTGCTGTGATCAGTACCAGGTCTATGCTCCACTGTAAAATCCATCCCCTGTAGGGAAATGGACCACCTACGCAGTTTGGGGTTTTCACCCTTCATCTGATTTAGCCACAAGAGGGGCTTGTGGTCGGTCTGAATGGTGAAGTGAGTACCAAACAAGTAGGCCCTCAGCTTCTTCAGGGCCCAAACCACAGCAAAGGCCTCCCTCTCAATAGCTGACCAATTTTTCTCTCTGGGGGTCAGCCTCCTGCTAATGAAAGCAATAGGCTGGTCATTACCATCAAAATTCAGCTGAGACAGAACAGCTCCCACACCCAACTCAGAAGCATCTGTTTGGACAATGAATGGCTTGGAGTAATCTGGACTCTTAAGGATAGGTGCTGTGCACATGGCCTGCTTTAGGTCATTGAATGCTTTCTGACAGCTTGCTGTCCACTGAACTTTCTTTGGCATCTTCTTGCTTGTCAGGTCATTAAGAGGGGTCACTATGGACCCATAATTTCTGACAAACTTCTTATAGTACCCAGTCAGGCCCAAGAAAGCTCGAACCTGAGTCTGGGTGATTGGAGGAGTCCAGTCCTTGATGGCCTGTATCTTACTCTCCAGTGGCTGAACCTGGCCTCCACCTACAAGGTGGCCCAGGTATACAACCTGTGTCTGCCCTATCTGGCACTTAGTGGCCTTGATAGTGAGGCCTGCCTTTTGCAGGGCCTCTAACACTTTCCTCAGGTGGACCAGGTGATCCTCCCAGGTGGAGCTAAAGACAGCAATATCGTCAAGATATGCTGCACAGAAGTCATCCAGCCCAGTGAGGACTTGATTCACCAACCTTTGGAAGGTGGCAGGGGCATTCTTCAACCCAAAGGGCATTACCACAAATTGATAATGCCCACCAGGGGTAGAAAATGCTGTCTTGGGTTTGGCCTCCTCAGCTAACCTGATTTGCCAATACCCAGCTGTCAGGTCAAATGTGCTTAAGTAGTTGGCAGAAGCCAATCTATCTATAAGTTCATCTGCCCTTGGTATTGGGTGGGCATCAGTCTTAGTGACTGCATTGAGGCCTCTGTAGTCTACGCAAAACCTCATCTCTCTCTTACCACCCTGGGTGTGAGGCTTTGGCACTAGAACTACTGGGCTAGCCCAAGGGCTATCTGAGGGCTCAATGACTCCCAACTCCAACATTTTCTGCACTTCTGTTTTGATGCAGTCTCTGACATGATCAGGCTGTCTGTAGATTTTACTCTTGACAGGCAGACTGTCTCCAGTGTCAACCTCATGGGTACACCAATCAGTTTGGCTGGGTGTCAGAGAGAACATATGTCTGAAGGATTGCAGAACTTGCCTGCAATCCTGTTGCTGATGTTCAGAGAGGCTGCCACAAAAGACAACACCATCTACTGATCCATCATCAGGATTCTGAGTGAGCAGGTCTGGGAGAGGGTCACTCTCTTCCTCCTGTCCCTCATCTGTGGCCATGAGCAAGCTCATGTCCTTCCTGTCAACATATGCCTTGAGCCTGTTTACATGGAGCACTCTGAGAGGGCTCCTGGGAGTTCCAAGGTCCACCAGGTAGGTGACCTCTCCCTTTTGCTCAATGATGGTGTGGGGCCCAGACCATTTGTCTTTGAGGGCTGCTGGTGCCACTGGCTCCAGTACCCACACCTTTTGCCCAGGCTGGTATACAGTCAGGACAGCCTTCTGGTCATGCCAAGCTTTTTGGAGTTCTTGGCTGGCCTCTAGGTTTTTGGATGCCTTCTCCATGTATTCAGCCATCCTGGAGCGGAGACCAAGTACATAGTCCACTATGTTGGTTGCAGGCTTTTTGAGAGGTCTCTCCCATCCTTCCTTCACCAAACACAGGGGTCCTCTTACAGGATGCCCATACAGAAGCTCAAAGGGGCTGTAGCCAACCCCCTTCTGTGGGACCTCTTTGTAAGCAAACAAGAGGCAGGGGATCAGGACATCCCATTTTCTCCTAAGAGTTTCAGGTAGTCCATGAATCATCCCTTTGAGGGTCCTGTTGAATCTCTCAACAAGCCCATTGCACTGTGGGTGGTAGGGTGTGGTGAACTTGTAGTTCACACCACACTCCTTCCACATTGCAGTCAGATATCCTGACATGAAGTTTGTACCTCTGTCAGAAACAACCTCCTTAGGGAAGCCCACTCTGGAGAACACTCCAACTAGGGCCCTTGCCACTACAGGTGCTGTAGTGGTCCTAAGTGGAATAGCTTCAGGATACCTGGTGGCATGGTCCACCACCACCAGTATAAACTTGTGCCCTGATGCTGTCTGGGGTTCCATTGGACCAACAATGTCAATCCCCACTCTTTCAAAGGGAACCCCCACCACAGGTAGTGGTATGAGGGGGGCCTTTGTTATGCCACCTGACTTACCACTGGCTTGGCAAGTGACACAGGAGCGACAAAACTCCTTGGTATTCTCATTCATGTGGGGCCAGTGAAAGTGTGAGACAAGCCTGTCCCAAGTCTTTGTCTGACCTAAGTGACCTGCAAGGGGAATCTCATGGGCCAAGGTGAGAAGGAAACCTCTCAGAGACAAGGGGATGACCAGCCTCCTGGTTGCACCAGGCTTGGGGTCTCTTGACTCAGAGTACAGGAGTCCATCTTCCCAGTATACCCTGTGGGCACCTGTGGCATTCCCTGCAGCCTCAGCAGCAGCATGCTGTCTGAGGGGTTCAAGGGAAGGGCAGTCTAACTGTGCCTTCCCCAGGTCTTCTCTGGAGGGTCCCCCTGAGCCCAGAAACTCAACTTGATCAAGTTCAAGCTCTTTAGGCTCAGTTTCCCTCAGCTCTCTCAGATCAGCCTCCTCAGAGACTTGATCCTCAACCTGGGGCAAGGGGGAAGGCAAAGCCTTACCCTTACTGCTCTTCTTCTTGGAAGGTGTCTGGTCCTTTCTTCCAGGATCCAGCACCTGTTCAGTGGGGCATCGTCTGGCCTGTGACCTAGTCACAGCAAGCACATGTGCTGGCAAGCCTAACATTTCCATGTGAGTCCTCTGCTCCACTTCTGACCATAGTGATGACTCCAAATCATTGCCCAACAAACAATCAACTGGGAGGTCTGAACTGACTACAACTTTCTTTTGACCACTTACCCCTCCCCAGGAGAAAGCAACAATCGCCATACTATGACTGGTAGTGACGTTGCTGGCATTGGTCACCAGGAAATCTGTACCTGGCATGATCTGTCCAGGGTCCACAAAGTTAGGTGTCACCATGGTGACACTGGCACAAGTGTCCCTATAGGCCTGAGCCATTTTGCCATTTATTAAAGGTGTCTGCCTGTATTTGCCCAAAGTATTGGGACTTACATCAGGGGACATATCCATATCCCCTGTACAGACAAGGACAGCCTGAGTGAGTGTGCCAACTAAGTTGTCAGACTCCTCAGTTCCCAAGGTTAACCCAACTAATGCCTTGGGAGGTACACTACCACTACTGACTGTACTAGGGGGTGCAGTTGCTTTAGGAGCTGTAGTGGCAGGAGTTTGCCCTCCTCTTTTGGTGCACTCACTAAACCAGTGAGACTTACTTTTACAGTACTGGCACCACCTTTTTGACTGGCCTTCTTGAGTCTTCTTCTTCTGGGAAGCCTGACCCCCACCCTCTTTGGTTTGTTGGGGACCTGGTGAAGACTTCTGGTCATTTTGTTCACTCTTAGCATTGCCCTTCTGGTCTGCTTTCTTCTGACCACCCTGGTTCTGGTTCTGGTTCTGCTTGATCCTTGTTCTGACCCATTTGTCTGCCTTCTTTCCCAATTCTTGGGGAGAGGTCAGATCTGAATCAACAAGGTGCTGGTGCAACAACTGGTTCTGACAATTATTTAAAATTTGTTCTCTCATCATCAGATTATACAATCCTGTGTAATCAGTAACTTTGCTACCCAGCAACCAGCCCTCCAAAGCCTTAGTGGCACTATCCACAAAGTCAGACCAGTCCTGAGACTGAGTTTTCTGGGTGTCTCTGAACAGCAACCTGTACTGCTCAGTGGTTAAACCAAACCCATCAACCAGTGTATTTTTCAGGACCTGGTAATCATTAGCATCCTCCACTCTTGTAGTGAGGAGCTTGTCTCTACATTTACCAGCAAAGGAGAGCCACAGTATAGCTGCCCACTGACTTTGGGGAATGCCCTGCACAGTGCAGGCCCTCTCCAAAGCAACCATCCATTTCTGGATGTCATCCCCTTGCTTAAAGGGGGGCACTATTTTTGTCAGGTGTTTAGTGTCTAAACCCTTCTCTCTATCTCTTGGGAGATTGCTGCCACCAGTGGGAGCTAACCCACTCATCTGCTGCTCTCTTGCAAAGGCAAGCTTCTCTTTGGCCCGGGCAAGTTCTTCCCTTTCAATCCTTAGAGTAGCTTGTCTCATCCTAGCTTCATGCTCCATTCTCTGAGGGGAAGTCAATCTCCTCTGGGGAGAGTTCCTTCTCCTCTGAGAAGAGGCATTAGAGTGCAGAGACCTATTGGAGTCCCTAGAAAGAGATCTATCTCTCCTAACTCCAAGGTTAGGCCTACTTAGGGTCAGTACTGGGGGTCCCCCAGATCCTAGCCCAAGCAAGTCTATGTTGGCCCTAGTTAGCCTTCTGACTACCTCAAGACCTTTGTCTACCTCATCCCCAGAGAGTACCTCCTGATCCTCCTCCTCAACTGCTGAATCAGTGTTGTGGAGGTCTGGATCACCGAGGTGCCCTTCTAAGGCTGGCATATTCCCATCTCCCTGAGATGCTTTCCTAGCATCATAAGTCTCTAAGAGACCCAACAGAAAGGGAGTGGTGGGGTTAGACCCCTGTTTCAATTTCCTGGAGGTACACAAGTGTCTCAACTCCTGGAAATTGAGAGCTGCATATCTTGAGTTGACCTGTGGAGGGTCAATAACCACAAGGGGAGTCTCTGAAGACTCTCCATGGGTAGACATGCTTTTCTAGTGAGGTGTAAGTGGTGCACTTACCTACACTATATGTTTACCTACTGATCCCTTGCTAGAGTTGTAGTTTAGGGTGTGCTAGGCCCTAGGAGCTACAACAGCTGGTTCAGTAGAACTCAGAGTATTCTAAGCTAAGTTATATGTACCTTTAGTACTTATGTGATCTTTCACAAGATATTCTTAGGATATGTGTGGTAAAACAACAGCAAGCTCAAATCCCAACCTCTGCTCACCAATGTGAGAAGTTGGCCTGATGTGCAGTGCTCACTATTCTAGTGATCACTATATATCAGTCCAAACAACCCTTATTGATGATTGGTTGTAAGTCAACCTTATAGACCAGCTATCCTAGTAGCATGGATACGAGCAGTCTAAGGCTAAGACTCTAGAGGGCGTGTTAAGCCAGCTGTTTTACCATCACATTACCCCTTGAACACCCAGTGAAAGGACACCACACAAGTTGTTATGAAAATAAACAGTGTATTTATTTATAACAAGACTACCCTGGCTCTTTATGAGACAGGGAGCTAAGCACACAACAAAACTCTTATAAAAACACTTCAAGTCGCACAATTTACACAAATGCACGAGGGGCACGAAAAACCATATACTACAAAAGTGGAATGCGAATTACTAGCAGGTAAGTAACGCTTCTCAGAGGCTTTAGAAACGCTAGGCCTACAATACTGAACACTCAGGTTAGGAGCAGGAGGCCTAGGGACACCACGTGCAGAGTGGGAACTCTCACGCGTAAGGCGGGAAAAAGCCTATGGAAGCTAGTATTCACAAAGTTAGTGTTCTCGGGCGAACCCGACTAGGTAGGTCGAAAACGAAAGTGGATCTGGACCCTTGGATAGTGAGGCTATGCTGGGGCACCGAAATGCCGAAGTTACCTAGCCCAGGGGCTGCAGCTGCATAGGTCTGAAAAGACGTCGGGATTCTTCGTTGACGAACCAGGAGCCTGATGGAAAGGAGTTGCTGGCAGGCGACCAGTGAAGATTGTTCGAGTGATCCAAGCCTGGATCGAAGATGGATGACACCTGAAAGCAGAGGGGACCAAGTTCGTGACTACTAGCCAGTAGTTAGGTGGCACCAGGAGGGCACCGGATGGTAGTCACCTCGACTAGGTGAGTGGGCGATGCTGTGCTCTGCAGTCTCACAGACCAGGAGGCGTTTTCGGCAACCAGGATGGAGGTACGAGCTGTCCCACGATGGATGATGTTGTCGACGTCGCTGGACCCAGGATTGGGGCAACAAGTCTTGGCAAATTCAAGCCCACGCGGTGGACCTAAAATGGCGTCTGGAGTGGACCAGGAGGGTCCGGGGTGCTCCTCTTTTGGAAGAGAGCAAGGGCCAGTCTGGAGCAACCAGACCAGCAGCAGTGATGTCGTCGGGCATCGTTAAGAAGGCCACAAGCCAACGGGCTAGTAGCCAAACAACGCGGTGAGCAGCCAAAAGCAGAAGGGCCCCACGCAGATCGTGGAGATGCTGGGAGGCTGAACTTCGGTGCTGGAGCTGCTCAGGGTCGGGGCTTCTCGGACCCCAAAGCACTCACCAGGGGATCCCTCGGCGGTCGTGCTGGAAAGAAGTCGTGCAGTCTTGAAGACGGCCGGTCCCTCGAGGTCTCGTCGCACCCACGGTTCTCAGCTTTGCTGTAGAGGTGGGTAGAGGTCAGAGGTGCCAGGGAAGCCGGTTCTCGTCGAGCTGGGCAGTCGGATTCCGGAGGAAGGACTTGCAGCAGACCGCAGTGTTCTTAAGATGGTGCCTGCTGATGCAGGGTGACTACTCCTTAGTCACAAGGGAGAATCTTGAAGAAGAAATCTTGATGTCCTTTCGTAGAAAGTCGTGTCTTGATTCCAAAGATGATCTAATTTGGAAGGGGGCCTGCTCCTACCTTTATCTGGGAAAAGGGGGCTGGCACACGACTAAGTCCTGCCCTATGGGTGGGACCAGGAGGGGGGTGGTTACACCCCCTTCCTTGGTGGGCATTTCCCCAGCTCAGGGTCTGGAGTGTCCCTGGAACTGGTTCAGGCCGGCCTATGCACAGTGAGCACCGGGGTGCCACTTGCAGTCACCTTCCTCTGTAGCCCTGCCTACCTAGAATACACAAAACCCTGTCTGGGACGGTGCTGGCACCGCCCCTGGCAGGAAACCCTTTGTCCTTGCCTCCTGCTCTGGGAGGACTCCCAGCAGCAGGAGGGCAGACTTGTGTCTCGGTGGCAGCATCCATTTTGTGGATGCTAAGGCTCTGTCTGACTTTAACCGGGGTTACAGGTTACATCCATGTCGTGTCCCTCTAGAAGGGTGGAATGCTAACCCCGTCGCCAGAATTGGCGAGGGGTTAGTATTCCAATTCGTATGACACCTTACTCGACATGTTTTGATAAAGCGATACCAGAGTTGGCATATAACCGCGAGGATTATAATGCACTTAAGAGTATATGGTATGCGATATCATGGAAACGGCTAAGGGATGGATCCCGAAAGCCGCAGACAGGCTCAGCTCATGCCAGAGCACTATCTCACACGATTCCAAGCACTCTGCCTTCAGGATTGTTAAGGCCTGCCATAGGAGTGACTGATAGGAGATCTGTGTGTCCATTTTAGGGTTAGATATAGGTATACTATATCTAAAGCAAAGGGTGAGTACACCACCTTGCCCCAGCTGTCGTGCAGCCAGTTGTGTCAGTTTAGTTAGTCAGTCCAGGGGTGGCACAATACATGCTTCAGCCCCTGGGAGACTTCTGGGTGCACCTCAGCCCTGGGTACAGGGACTTAGAGAGGGCCCAGTGCCAATTCAGTACCTGAGTACAATTTGGATAGAGAGAACAGCTAGGCTGTGGGTCTGATTAGCAGGCCCACAGCCAGGGAAAGTCGTAAACCAGTGCAGCAAAAAGCAAAAATCTGGGTGATCATAGGATTGCAGACCCTACTCTCCTACACTCACCTCCCACCCTCTGACAGTTTATACAAGTTACACGTTTTACAGTTGCACTCTACGCCACTCTGCTCTGCACCACTCTCCTCTACGTCTCTGAACTCTACTCTATGCCATTGAACTCTACTCTGTATCACTCTATGAGGGAGAGGTGTGGCGCCGCGGCCAGGGCGACTGACGCTGGAATCTGGGGATCAGGGTTCGATCCCCGGCTCCGGCGGCAGGTTAGCCCAGCACCATGCGACTCTGGGCAATAGCTTGCTTAATCTTCCCGACGGCCCCCAGCCACTAGAGACCCTAACGGGTGATTGTGCGCTATACAAATGTGGATTATTATTATTATTATTACTCTATGGCACTCTACACAAAGGCACTCTAGGCCACATCTCTCTACACAACTTTACTGAAAAACCAATACACTCTACACTACTCTACTCTGCACCACTGCACTGTGCGCCACTTTACTTTGCACCACTCAATTCCACTGCATTCTACAACAATGCACTCTATGCCACTTTACTCTACACCACTGAATTTTGCATCATTATACTCTATGCCACTGAATTCTACTCTGCACCACTTTAATGTATGCCAATGCACTTAATGCCAATGTACTCTTTGCCAATGCACACTACGCAACTACACTCTGCTTTACAACACTTTATCAGAAAATGTGAAGGCGGTCCGGGCACTCCTATATAATTATTGTTTGCAAGTTTTTCTTACAGGTATTTTGATCTGTGTGCTGCACCTAACTGAGTGTACCTAACCACTCAAAATTAGAGCACAAAGAAGGCTAGCTAGCTGGGATTGTTTACTAGACTTAGGTGTGCACTACCATGAAAAATTAACAATTCTTCACAATTTAAACCAAAGTTCGAGCACTTTTAACCGTGCAATTTATTCACAATCCTTTGTGAACAGTTAAAAAATCATTTTTTTAAACAGTTCAATCACAATACATTTACATTAACTCAACTCTGTAATTCATGATATATAACATAAGCAAAACATATTCATTCAAAATCAGATGTCGATGGCCCAATGCATTTCGGGACATAAATGTAGTCCCTTCGTCAGGGGACCTTAGAGCCTGACTAAGCAACCACTCTCTTTCTTTGTTTTTAACCAAGGTGGGTTACTACTTCATTAAAGATTTTTTGTGGACTACCCAACCTGTTTTAATATCACTTTAACACATCTACACCGCTCACTTCCACTCCCTAGGGCCCTCACCCCCACTACACCAAACAGCAGGAATAAAAGATCCCCGTCAAAGAGCCCCTTTATGGGCGCCCGTAGGGTATTGCACCGCCGACCCGATGAGGGGCAGGGCCATATGATGAAGCATGACACCTAGCTTGCTGGGTGTGTGAGGCCTTTAATTCCGAAAAGGAGGATCCCCCTCCGGTGTGCCTTCACTCACTTTTTTGTTGTCAACTGTCGCTTCCAAGTTTTTGGATCCAGGGGAACCGTGCATTCCTTTTTTTGATACTGTGCTACGAGGGCGCATGCACGGAACCCCTCTAAACAAAAGCACTATCAGTCCCTCTTTTTTGTTTATGATTCACTCTCAGTACAAAATAGTATGCTTAGACCAGTTTGAAAACTTGTCCTACTTTGCGTGTGTGCTGTGCAGCGCAGCGCACACGCAAAGTCTGAAAAAGAAAGGAGAAAAAAAAAATTCTACTTTTAATGCCTGCTTTCAAATTACGCTAATTTTTGAAGCAAAACCCTGTCTCAGATTATTGGTAGATATGGTTTTGTGTCAAAAAGCATAAGTGATTGCATGTGAACAAACACCCCCTTGACACAAAGTAATGAAAAGCAGCACTTTGAGGTACTTTGCTTTACTTTTAGGCACTTTCCAGTGGAAAACAAGTTTTGCACTGAAAAGTAAATTTAAAACAAAACATTTTGTGCTGGTTTATGTCACCTTTGTGATGCAAAAATAACACAAAATGTTAGTAACTCTGTCTCTAAGTCTTTCCTCTCCATCCCAACTCTACACTACAAACCAGATTTATTTTCCTCTTCTGCGTCCCACCACACTCAGGTGAGGTCCCTGCTATCACCTGATGCTACTATCTGCAGCATCTTCTCATAAACTCTGCTTAACCCAAGCAATCCTTTCCGAGTTGCAATGTGTTTTAATGTGTTATTTGCGTGATGTATAATGTTCTGAGCTCTATGTGAAGCACCCTTCTTCCTGGGGCAGGAGCACTACGCAGTGCTTAATTTGTGCCGGTGTTTGGCGGTAATCGTCACTGGACCTTTTTATAAACCCCGCCACATATTTATCCGACACATTGTGGCGCTGTGTGCCTAATTTGTTTTAGAACCAGGGCTTTCAGTGGGCGAGGGAGGGTCTGTGGGGGGCTGAGCCCCCCCCAGTTTTTTTTGGAGGGCCTCGAAAGGGGGCTCTAGGGGGCTCTATTTTCAGGCCTCAAAGATCAAAGGTAGGGTGAGCAGACGTCCCATTTTGTTTGGTGTTACTAGTGTTGGAAACATGTCTTGATAGTGAAATACTGCCAATTTCGTTTTTCACTATTGAAAGGCTATCTTGCCCATAGGATAACATGGGGAATGCTGTGTGACATGTTTACATGCATATCTTCCCATAACGGCAAGATAGACATATGGAATCTGGTATCCCTGAACTCAGGCGCGCAACACCCATTGGACTCAAAGGGCTTCAGCCACCCCCGTCGCGTGTGGCAGCCCGGGATGAGACACTTCCCGGACACACACACAGCCGCACCTGAGCACTTCATAGGTCTTTAAAAGACCATTTGCATATTAATGAAGAATTGTTGCTGTCTCACCCCTTCTAAGAGCCCCTGCAGCTCCACTCTGACTATTGCTTAAAGATTCAGCCCCCCCTGAATTTTCTTTTTTTAGCCCCCCCCCCGAAATTTGGCTCTAGTTGCGCCTCTGCCTGAACTCAGAATTTAATAACACATCCTTTAGTGAAGATGGTTTTTAAATTCTAAGTTTGGAAATAGCAATTTTTTTTAAGTCTTTGGTATTTTATGGCTTATACTTAATAAATATACTTTTTTACCTTTTTTATTATCCTTTGCTGGATGCGACTTCATGATTTTCTTAAGCACACAATGCTAGTTATCTTGAGTTAGACCACGGCCCTACTCAGATAGGCCACACCCCTTTGAGGAATTTACCACGCCCCTTTTAGAGCATCCCCCAGTTTTTTTCCCACTTAAAGCCCTGTTTAGCACAATTCCTTATTGGCAATTTAATACATTTTTTAACAATTAGCAGATAGTTATTGCTGTCACTGATATGTGGCAGAGGGAGCTGGGGCAGCACCAGCCGCACTGGACTCCCAGGAATTATTTTGGGCCCTGGCGCGTCATTGTTTACAAATTAAGCACTGCCCAAGTGTGCTAAGTGCATACATACATTTCTGTGCCTCGTGCAGGAGTGCGCCTCGATGTTGATTCCATTTTACCCGATCAATGTTTAATGAAACATGTAAAGCTTTCTCTGGATTCCTGGCGCATGGATGACCTTTCTGAAGAATGATGGCCGCACTTTACCATCCCTCTCCCCAGACAAACAGAAACGAACAAGCAAAGTGCAGGTGAATGTTAAATTAGAAAACACGCGCAGAGGGCAGAGCTGCCCACATCTATCAGTGCAGCCAGGGAGGCAAACGAGCAGATGACGTCAGAGGAGAGAGGCCTGATCACCACTGGGGTCAGAGGTGAAGTGTTGTAACACATCTGTCTTACAGCAGGCTGCTCTGCAGGAAAGTGTTTCACTAAATCAAACTGAAGGCTTGCAGCTCTGTCTGTTTGTGTTGTACAACACATCCTCAGGTGAATATCAGGAGTGAATCTGGTGCTTGTGAAATGTGTCAGAGTGAGAGACAGCAGGAGTGAATCTGGTGCTTGTGAAATGTGTCAGAGTGAGAGAGACAGCAGGAGTGAATCTGGAGCTTGTGAAATGTGTCAGAGTGGGAGACAGCAGGAGTGAATCTGGTGCTTGTGAAATGTGTCAGAGCGAGAGAGACAGCAGGAGTGAATCTGGTGCTTGTGAAATGTGTCAGAGTGAGAGACAGCAGGAGTGAATCTGGTGCTTGTGAAATGTGTCAGAGTGAGAGAGACAGCAGGAGTGAATCTGGTGCTTGTGAAATGTGTCAGAGTGAGAGAGACAGCAGGAGTGAATCTGGTGCTTGTGAAATGTGTCAGAGTGAGAGACAGCAGGAGTGAGTCTGGTGCTTGTGAAATGTGTCAGAGAGAGAGAGAGAGACAGCAGGAGTGAATCTGGTGCTTGTGAAATGTGTCAGAGTGAGAGAGACAGCAGGAGTGAATCTGGTGCTTGTGAAATGTGTCAGAGTGAGAGACAGCAGGAGTGAATCTGGTGCTTGTGAAATGTGTCAGAGTGAGAGACAGCAGGAGTGAATCTGGTGCTTGTGAAATGTGTCAGAGTGAGAGAGACAGCAGGAGTGAATCAGGTAATTGTGAAATGTGTCACAGTGAGAGAGACAGCAGGAGTGAATCTGGTGCTTGTGAAATGTGTCAGAGTGAGAGACAGCAGGAGTGAGTCTGGTGCTTGTGAAATGTGTCAGAGTAAGAGACAGCAGGAGTGAATCTGGTGCTTGTGAAATGTGTCACAGTGAGAGAGACAGCAGGAGTGATTCTGGTGCTTGTGAAATGTGTCACAGTGAGAGACAGCAGGAGTGAATCTGGTGCTTGTGAAATGTGTCAGAGTGAGAGACAGCAGGAGTGAATCTGGTGCTTGTGAAATGTGTCAGAGTGAGAGAGACAGCAGGAGTGAATCAGGTAATTGTGAAATGTGTCACAGTGAGAGAGACAGCAGGAGTGAATCCGGTGCTTGTGAAATGTGTCAGAGTGGAAGAGACAGCAGGAGTGAATCTGGTGCTTGTGAAATGTGTCAGAGTGAGAGACAGCAGGAGTGAATCTGGTGCTTGTGAAATGTGTCAGAGTGAGAGAGACAGCAGGAGTGAGTCTGGTGCTTGTGAAATGTGTCAGAGTGAGAGAGACAGCAGGAGTGAGTCTGGTGCTTGCGAAATGTGTCAGAGTGAGAGACAGCAGGAGTGAATCTGCTGCTGGTGAAATGTGTCAGAGTGAGAGAGACAGCACGAGTTAGTCTGGTGCTTGTGAAATGTGTCAGAGTGGGAGACAGCAGGAGTGAATCTGGTAATTGTGAAATGTGTCAGAGTGGGAGACAGCAGGATTGAATCTGGTGCTTGTGAAATGTGTCAGAGTGAGAGACAGCAGGAGTGAATCTGGTGCTTGTGAAATGTGTCAGAGTGAGAGACAGCAGGAGTGAATCTGGAGCTTGTGAAATGTGTCAGAGTGAGAGAGACAGCAGGAGTGAACCTGGTGCTTGTGAAATGTGTCAGAGTGAGAGAGACAGCAGGAGTGAGTCTGGAGCTTGTGAAATGTGTCAGAGTGAGAGACAGCAGCAGTGAATCTGGTGCTTGTGAAATGTGTCAGAGTGAGAGACAGCAGCAGTGAATCTGGTGCTTGTGAAATGTGCCAGAGCGAGAGAGACAGCAGGAGTGAATCTGGTGCTTGTGAAATGTGTCAGAGTGAGAGACAGCAGGAGTGAGTCTGGAGCTTGTGAAATGTGTCAGAGTGAGAGAGACAGCAGGAGTGAATCTGGTGCTTGTGAAATGTGTCAGAGTGAGAGACAGCAGGAGTGAATCTGGAGCTTGTGAAATGTGTCAGAGTGAGAGAGACAGCAGGAGTGAATCTGGTGCTTGTGAAATGTGTCAGAGTGAGAGACAGCAGGAGTGAATCTGGTGCTTGTGAAATGTGTCAGAGTGAGAGACAGCAGAAGTGAGTCTGGAGCTTGTGAAATGTGTCAGAGTGAGAGACAGCAGGAGTGAATCTGGTGCTTGTGAAATGTGCCAGAGTGAGAGACAGCAGCAGTAAATCTGGTGCTTGTGAAATGTGTCAGAGTGAGAGACAGCAGCAGTGAATCTGGTGCTTGTGAAATGTGTCAGAGTGAGAGAGACAGCAGGAGTGAATCTGGTGCTTGTGAAATGTGCCAGAGCGAGAGAGACAGCAGGAGTGATTCTGGTGCTTGTGAAATGTGTCAGAGTGAGAGACAGCAGAAGTGAGTCTGGAGCTTGTGAAATGTGTCAGAGCGAGAGAGACAGCAGCAGTGAATCTGGTGCTTGTGAAATGTGTCAGAGTGAGAGACAGCAGGAGTGAATCTGCTGCTTGTGAAATGTGTCAGAGTGAGAGAGACAGCAGGAGTGAATCTGGTGCTTGTGAAATGTGCCAGAGCGAGAGAGACAGCAGGGGTGAATCTGGTGCTTGTGAAATGTGTCAGAGTGAGAGACAGCAGGAGTGCATCTGGTGCTTGTGAAACGTGTCAGAGTGAGAGACAGCAGGAGTGCATCTGGTGCTGGGGGGCGTGGCTTGGTGGCCGATGGAGGAAGACGTGTGAGCGCTGAGCTCCACAGCAGCCTTCCCCCATTAATCCTGTTGTACCCGATCCTGGAGGCCCTGGCGCCCTGAGACTGCCCGTGTCTCCTCCCGCACTCCTGGGGACCTGACCGGAGGCAGCGGAGGCGAGCCCCCGGCTGCGTGGAGCCCGCGCCGCACCGACGGACTGGTGGGCGGCGCCGGCCATTTTGCGGCCTTACAGTTCAGCCGCATCCCCGGCCTCGGGTACTCCGGCGGCCGACTTGTGACGTTCCTTGGCCGGCCGCTGACTGCCGGGTGGCCTGGAGCCCTGGGTGCGGATCTCACCGCAGTAGCGGAATTTGACCCGCTTCCTTGTGGGGTGCCTGCGAGGACCCGCCGGGGTTCCTACACGCGGGGGGTCTTGGTGAGGCGCCCGGCCCGGGGGGGGGGCCCTAGTGCTACCCGACCGAGAGGCTTGCGCTTGAACTCGGACCTCTTCCTGCGCGGCGACCGGCGCTGCCCCCTCCCGGCTTGCTTTGGGGCCCCCCGCTGTGCACCGCCTGTGGAGCGCAGGCTTGGAGTGCGGACTGGCCCGGTGCCAGCCGGAGGCGTGGAGTGCTGCGGGCCCCGGACTTTGTGGCCGCCGACCTGGGGGGGGACGCCCCTGCGCAACCCCTGGCCATCCCACGTTGGGGACCCCACCACCACCGACTGGCGAACTGGTGTCCGGCGCCTGAGGACGCCGGGGAGCTCCTCTCTTAGGGCCCGGGCACGCTGATCCTTGGCCCTCGTGCACTTGGGTCCCTGCAAGGCCGCCCTGCCGCCATTTTGGACTGACGGAACTGCATGTCGCAGTTGGGTTTGAGGGAGTGCTGCGGCTGGGGGGGCCCTTGGTGGCCGGCGGACTGGATTGTATCGAGGGGGTCCCAGGCATCGTCGGAAAGTGGCTGGCTTTGAGGACCGACGAACCCGGAGGGAGTGCCGCACGACAGAAGGCCCCGAGGATTGCGGTCTGGCGAGCTGTACGCTGGGTAAGACGTTGACCCTGTTGCTACGGGGGAAGGACGCGGCTGCCCCCATGGGGAAACGCCCCTTGAAGCCCCCCCCGGAGGCTGCTGGGGGGCCTGTGGTTGATGGGGGCCCCGCACCGGACGCTATCCCGGCGGCGGGTCTGCCGCAGAGTCAGCTGGAGCAGATCCTGAAGGCCATCGCTGATACCAGGGAGGCCTTGCATCGTGATATCGGACAGGTGTCCACGAGCCTGGGCCTACTACGTGCAGACCACGGCAAATTGGCAGATCGGGTCAAAGTGACCGAAACCCGGATTGAAGAGCTGGAACCTTCATCGAAAGCGGCTGGCGCCTTGCTGGGGGAGCTGCAGCAGCGGGTGCACCTGCTGGAACAGAGGGCAGAGGACGCAGAAGGGCGAAACCGCCGCAACAACATTCGCGTGGTGGGCCTGCCAGAGAAAATCGAGGGGGCCGACATGCTGGGCTACCTGGAGGTCTGGCTACGGGACGTGGTTGTCCCGGAGGGGCTGTCGCCGTTCTACACTCTAGAGCGTGCCCACCGCGTGCCAGCTCGCCCTCCGGCCGAGGGCCGGCCTCCCCGCCCGGTGGTGGCGCGGTTGCTGCATTATAGAGATCGGGACCTCATTCTGCAAAGGGCGCGAGCTTTGGGACCTTATAAAGTGGACAACGCTCAGGTCTCCATCTATCCTGATTACTCCTTGGAGGTCCAGCGGCAGCGATCTACTTTTCTGGCGGTCAAGAAGGCGCTTCGGGAGGAGGGCGTCCGCTATTCTCTCCTGTTCCCAGCCCGCCTCCGGATCATGCTTGATGGCAAATCTTCCTTCTACGACAACCCCGATGATGTCTGGGACTGGCTGGAGCTCTACAAGACCGGTGCGGATGCACATCACGCGCCTGGGGAACAGCGGCGGGCGCCACCGAGACCTCGACGGGGCAGGCGACGCAAGAAACGTCCGCCGAAGGTTCGGACACCCACGGTCTCACAGACTGAGCAGGAGCGCAGGGACGCCCTCCAGGCGGTCTCCGACATCTCCCAGGTGTTGGACTCCGTGACGGCGGTGGAGTCGGGGTCTCGAGGTGGTACTGACGGGGGGACCTCGGAGGAATCGGTGATTGGGGACCCCGCACCGCCGCATGTCACGCCTGGGACTGCAGATGGTCTGATGGACGAGTGAAGCTACTGCTCTCCTGAACTGGTATCGTATGACCTGCTGTGTTGGCGACATTGGCCTACTGGGCCTGGGACTGGAGTTGGGCGGCCACCGCCTGCAGTGTTGATAGCTTTACTTGTGGAGGGGATGCGGGCGGCGTGGGGCGCATAGGGGAGGCCTCACTGACTCAGGGGAGTGTGCTGCTGGCGGTCTGGCGAGAGAGGCAACAGGCCACCCCCTCTTTTTCCCACACTTACTGTGGGACTCTGGTAGTTACCAGGGATTGTTGCTGTTGGGTGCTACTTATTTGGATGGGTTTCTGCTGTTGGGGACCTATTCTGGGGAGGGGTGGGACATGGGGCTGTTGGGGTGTGTCGGGGTTCAATTCAAGGGGAGTAGCCAGTGCGCGTGCGGAAGTTGCCTTCGTTGGGGTTGTGCTTGTTCTGAGGTATGGGGACCCTCCTTGACTTGAAGTGTGTGACCTGGAATGTGAGGGGTCTGAATTCCATGTTGAAACGCCACAGGGTCCATGCACATCTTGTCCGCAGGGGGGTGCAGATCGCCTTCCTGCAGGAAACTCACATTGATCAATCTGAGGGGCGGGCCCTACAGCGCAGGTGGCGGGGGCATGTGTTTTGTACCACTTACTCGGCATTTGCACGGGGGGCTCTGATATGGGTCCGGGCGGGGGTCCCCTTTCAGCCTCTGGTGACGATAATTGATCCTGAGGGAAGGTTTGCTGCTGTACAGGGACGCCTGGATGGGAGGGACGTGACACTCTGCAGTGTCTACGCTCCAAACGTGGACCAGCTTGCCTTCTTTGCGCGACTGTCTGGGAAGCTGGCGACTGTTCTGGCCGGCACGGTCTTGCTTGGGGGGGATTTTAACTCCGTGTTGGACGTGGGGCTGGATCGATCACACCCACCACTGGCGCAGGCTGCGGCTCACAAGTTGGCGCAGGGTAGGAGGGATTGGCAGGGTAGCTGGGGCCTACTTGATGCATGGCGGACCCACCACCCGTCGGAAAGAGATTACTCCTTTTATTCCCCCCCGCACGATCTGCATGTTCGCTTAGACAGCATTCTGTGCTCACTGGACATCCAGAGCCTGATCCGCCATAGCGAGTATTTGACTAGAACGGTGTCTGACCACAACCCTTGCCTGGTGTCGGTACAGTGGATGCGACGACGCCAAGCTATTCCAACGTGGCGGTTGAACCCACTGACGCTGGAGGACCCGGCATTTAAGGCAAGTGTGCGTAGTGGGGTGGAGGGGTATTTTGACACCAATGTGGACACGGCCTCCAGCAGAGCTGTGGAGTGGGACGCCTTTAAGGCGGTGGTTAGGGGCGTCTGCATCTCGGCCACCGCAGGTGTCCGCAAGACCCTGCTGCAGGATGTGGAGCGCAGTGAGGACCGTTTGCGCGCGGAGGAACGGCGCAACCACTCGGACCCTGAGGCTGGTGGCGCGGTGTCGGAGGCGCGAGAGGTGGTGGCGACGGCATTGGAAAAGCTGCGCTGCTTTGATTATAAGGAGTTCCTGATCCGAGCTCACGCTGAGCGGGACAAAGTGGGTTCGTTACTGGCGTGGTTGGCCAGTCCTGGGGCCCGTGGTTCCCCTATAGTGGCGCTTGCCACCCCGGAGGGGCGCATGGTCTACACGCAATTAGACATTAACGACCAATTCCTTCAGTACTATGAACGCCTTTACGCGAGCAGGATGCCGAGCCCCCCAGCAGGGCTGGAGGAGTTCCTGGTGTCGGCGCAATTACCCAAGCTCGACCCGGAGCATGCGAAACTGCTGGGCGGAGATATCTCCGAGGGTGAGATCAGGGTGGCCATCAAACACATGGCTCGCCGAAAGACTCCGGGTACGGATGGCCTCCCGATAGAATTTTATGCGGCCTGCGCGGATGTGCTGGTCCCCCGACTGCGGGCGGTTTACCAAGAGGCCTGGGATCTGGGGCGCCTGCCGGCGTCTACTCGCGAGGCCTTGGTGATACCCTTACTGAAGAGAGGGGGGGATGCGAGCTGCCGATCGGCGTACCGCCCGCTCTCCATGCTCACCACGGATTATAAGATCCTCAGCCGGGTTCTCGCGACGCGGCTTTTGGCCCACATGCGCTCCCTGGTGCATGGCGACCAAGCGGGCTTTATTCCTCAGCGCACCACTGCCACCTGCGTGCGCCGGCTGCTCGGGATCATGGGGGGTGAGGCCGCCAGCTTTCCGGATGCCGCGATCCTCTCAATTGACATCGAGAAGGCGTTCGACAGCGTCGAATGGCCATACCTGCTCCGTGTCCTGGAGACATTTGGGCTGGGTGAACGCTTTGTGAAGTGGACTGCCTTGCTCTATGCTGCGGCCACAGCCCGGGTCAAGACAGGGTCCACCATTTCGGCCTCGTATGTGGTGGGTAGAGGGACCCGACAGGGGTGCTCTCTGTCACCCCTGTTATTTGCACTGGCCATAGAACCGCTAGCGGCGCATGCCCGGCTGGGACGGGCGTATGCAGGGCTCCCGCTGAGAGGCGACGCCCACTACATCTCTCTCTATGCGGACGATTGCCTGTTGTTCTTGGCAGACGCGGGCGATTCTCTACGCGGGGCCGAACAGCTCCTGTCGGACTTTGGTCACCTCTCGGGGCTGCGAGTCAACTGGGGGAAGTCTTGCCTCTTCCCGTTGACTCCGAGGGCCGATGACACCCAGCTGGAGGGTGCCTTGAAGTGGGAGCACCACTGTCTCCCCTATCTGGGCACGCACGTCTATCACTCGCCTGCGGCCCTCCTAGACGGTAACATCAACAGGGCAATTCGGAACCTACGGGGTTGCATGGACTTCTGGCAGACGCTGCCGCTCTCTGCCGCGGGCCGAGTCGCGCTGCTGAAGATGGTGGCGCTTCCCCGATTGCTGTATCTGTTCCGCACTCTGCCGATCTGGATACCCGTATCGGTTTTCAGTGGACTCCGTTCCCTGATGACGGGGTTCATCTGGGGCTCGGGCAGGAGGCGGGTTGCACTGACCACGCTGATGCGCCCCAGGGCGGACGGGGGTCTTGCAGCCCCGGACTTCGAGTGGTACTATCTGGCAGCGCAGTTGCAGTGGCTGACCCAGGCAGTGGCTTTGGAGTTCCGTGGCCCGGAGGACGCGCCAGGCAAATTGTTCCCGAGACATTTCATCTCTTTTACTGTTTTGGGACAGAAACTGGACCTTGCTCTGCTTACGTTGGAGGAGCGGACGATCCGCAGCTGCTGGCTTCGGGCGCACAAGCGCTCCGGTGCTGTTCGCCCTTACGCCCCAGACATCCCGCTCGGGATGTGCACTGCTCTCCCTCATGGTGGCGACTGGTCCGCCCTAGCAGTCTGGGAGGAACTTGGCCTGCATGTGGTCGGCGACCTCTACAGGGACGGCTCGCTGCTCCCGTTTCAGGAGCTGCGCGACTCCTACGGACTGCCGAGGGGTGGATACCTGCTGCATGCTGCATTGGTGGCAGGTATTCGTCGATACTGGGGGAGTGGGCTCACTGAACCCCCGACCTCGGAGTGCTGCCAGTACGTGGTGACGGCCGCTGGCACTTATAAGGCCGTCACGTGCCTTTACCGACGGCTGACATCTACGGCCTTGCGACCCTTAGACGGGCTACGAGCCAAATGGGAAGGGGACATCGGGCGTCCTATTCCTGACACGGTGTGGCCACAGTTACTGCGCAGAGCATGGAAGGGCACAAGGAACGCTAGGTTTCAAATGGTCCAGTTTTTCGCTCTACACCGAGCGTACCTCACACCGACGAAGCTCTCGCAATATTTCGAGGGGGCTTCCTCGCTTTGCCCCAGATGCGGAACCGCGGATGCGGACTTCGCCCACATGTTCTGGACTTGCACCAAGCTAGCTGATTATTGGGAGGCGGTAATGTCTTGCCTGAATGCTGTCACGGACCGGCAGATCGATCTTGACATGGGCGCATGCCTTTTGTTGTGGTTCCCTCACACCCCTCGCAACCGAGTTACCAGCAAATTTTGCGACCTGGGTTTAATACTGGCTAAGCGGGAGATCTCCATGCATTGGAAGTCAATTCAAGGCCCCAGCTACCTGCGCTGGAAGACCACACTAGAGCGCTGGGCGAAAGCGGAGAGTACATTGCGGCTGCGACAGGCTAGGAGTCTTGACAATGACAAAGCGCTGGAGGTGGCCAGGGCGTGGGAGGCCCTGGTGGTAGCGCTCCAATTGCCGGATGGCGACCAGAGCGAGGATGAGGGGGGGACTCCGAGGTGAGGGCACCGAACATGGGATTCTCCACGCTCCCCAAGGTGCACACACTACTTACACTTACTGTTGACTGATCTGGGGGGCGGGACTCCCCGTTGGGGGGAGCCTCTTACCCTCCACTGTGGGCCTTATTCAGGACGAGTGCTGATAACATATCATCGACTGGAGGGGAAGAGCACGACACACTGGCTACGGGGGGGGGAATGTGGGAGAGGGGGGGATTAGTTGGGGACTGTTCATTATAAAAGGTGTCTTGTTGGAACTGTGCCGCTTTATCGCATCGTTACCTGATGCCTAACTTGCTTTATCCTGTAATGTATCTTTCCACCTGATTGCCAATAAAAACCGTTTTTGCAAAAAAAAGGAGTGCATCTGGTGCTTGTGAAATGTGCCAGAGCGAGAGAGACAGCAGGAGTGAATCTGGTGCTTGTGAAATGTGTCAGAGTGAGAGACAGCAGGAGTGAATCTGGTGCTTGTGAAATGTGCCAGAGTGAGAGACAGCAGCAGTGAATCTGGTGCTTGTGAAATGTGTCAGAGTGAGAGACAGCGGGAGTGAATCTAGTTCTTGTGTTAAGCACCAGAGCGAGAGAGACAGCAGGAGTGAATCTGGTGCTTGTGAAATGTGTCAGAGTGGGAGACAGCAGGAGTGATTCTGGTGCTTGTGAAATGTGTCAGAGTGAGAGAGACAGCAGGAGTGAATCTGGTGCTTGTGAAATGTGTCAGAGTGAGAGAGACAGCAGGAGTGAATCTGGTGCTTATGAAATGTGCCAGAGTGAGAGACAGCAGCAGTGAATCTGGTGCTTGTGAAACGTGTCAGAGTGAGAGACAGCAGCAGTGAATCTGGTGCTTGTGAAATGTGCCAGAGTGAGAGACAGCAGCAGTGAATCTGGTGCTTGTGAAACGTGTCAGAGTGAGAGACAGCAGCAGTGAATCTGGTGCTTGTGAAATGTGTCAGAGCGAGAGAGACAGCAGGAGTGATTCTGGTGCTTGTGAAATGTGTCAGAGTGAGAGACAGCAGGAGTGAGTCTGGTGGTTGTGAAATGTGTCAGAGTGAGAGACAGCAGGAGTGAGTCTGGTGCTTGTGAAATGTGTCAGAGTGAGAGAGAGACAGCAGTGAATCTGGTGCTTGTGAAATGTGTCAGAGTGAGAGACAGCAGGAGTGAATCTGGTGCTTGTGAAATGTGTCAGAGTGAGAGACAGCAGCAGTGAATCTGGTGCTTGTGAGATGTGGTAGAAAGAGACAGCAAGAGTGAATCTGGTACTTCTGAAATGTGTCGGAGTGAGAGACAGCAGGAGTGAATCTGGTGCTTGTGAAATGTGTCAGAGTGAGAGAGAGACAGCAGTGAATCTAGTGCTTGTGAAATGTGCCAGAGTGAGAGACAGCAGGAGTGAATCTGGTGCTTGTGAAATGTGTCAGAGTGGGAGACAGCTGGAGTGAATCTGGTGCTTGTGAAATGTGCCAGAGTGAGAGACAGCAAGAGTGAATCTGGTGCTTGTGAAATGTGTCAGAGTGAGAGAGAGACAGCAGTGAATCTAGTGCTTGTGAAATGTGCCAGAGTGAAAGACAGCAGGAGTGAATCTGGTGCTTGTGAAATGTGTCAGAGTGAGAGACAGCTGGAGTGAATCTGGTGCTTGTGAAATGTGCCAGAGTGAGAGACAGCAAGAGTGAATCTGGTGCTTGTGAAATGTGTCAGAGTGAGAGAGAGACAGCAGTGAATCTAGTGCTTGTGAAGTGTGTCAGAGTGAGAGACAGCAGGAGTGAATCTGGTGCTTGTGAAATGTGTCAGAGTGAGAGAGACAGCAGGAGTGAATCTGGTGCTTGTGAAATGTGTCAGAGTGAGAGAGACAGCAGGAGTGAGTCTGGTGCTTGTGAAATGTGTCAGAGTGAGAGAGACAGCAGGAGTGAATCTGGTGCTTGTAAAATGTGTCACAGTGAGAGAGACAGCAGGAGTGAATCTGGTGCTTGTGAAATGTGTCAGAGTGAGAGAGACAGCAGGAGTGAATCTGGTAATTGTGAAATGTGTCACAGTGAGAGAGACAGCAGGAGTGAATCTGGTGCTTGTGAAATGTGTCAGTGAGAGAGACAGCAGGAGTGAATCTGGTGCTTGTGAAATGTGTCAGAGTGAGAGAGACAGCAGGAGTGAATCTGGTAATTGTGAAATGTGTCACAGTGAGAGAGACAGCAGGAGTGAATCTGGAGCTTGTGAAATGTGTCAGAGTGAGAGACAGCAGGAGTGAATCTGGTGCTTGTGAAATGTGTCAGAGTGAGAGACAGCAGGAGTGAATCTGGACCTTGTGAAATGTGTCAGAGTGAGAGAGACAGCAGGAGTGAATCTGGAGCTTGTGAAATGTGTCAGAGTGAGAGACAGCAGGAGTGAATCTGGAGCGTGTGAAATGTGTCAGAGTGAGAGAGACAGCAGGAGTGAATCTGGTGCTTGTGAAATGTGTCAGAGTGAGAGACAGCAGGAGTGAGTCTGGTGCTTGTGAAATGTGTCAGAGTAAGAGAGACAGCAGGAGTGAATCTGGTGCTTGTGAAATGTGTCACAGTGAGAGAGACAGCAGGAGTGGATCTGGTGCTTGTGAAATGTGTCAGAGTGAGAGAGACAGCAGGAGTGAATCTGGTGCTTGTGAAATGTGTCAGAGTGGGAGACAGCAGGAGTGAGTCTGGTACTTGTGAAATGTGTCAGAGTGAGAGAGACAGCAGGAGTGATTCTGGTGCTTGTGAAATGTGTCAGAGTGAGAGACAGCAGAAGTGAGTCTGGAGCTTGTGAAATGTGTCAGAGCGAGAGAGACAGCAGCAGTGAATCTGGTGCTTGTGAAATGTGTCAGAGTGAGAGACAGCAGGAGTGAATCTGGAGCTTGTGAAATGTGTCAGAGTGAGAGAGACAGCAGGAGTGAATCTGGTGCTTGTGAAATGTGTCAGAGTGAGAGACAGCAGGAGTGAATCTGGAGCTTGTGAAATGTGTCAGAGTGAGAGAGACAGCAGGAGTGAATCTGGTGCTTGTGAAATGTGTCAGAGTGAGAGACAGCAGGAGTGAATCTGGAGCTTGTGAAATGTGTCAGAGTGAGAGAGACAGCAGGAGTGAATCTGGTGCTTGTGAAATGTGTCAGAGTGAGAGAGAGACAGCAGTGAATCTGGTGCTTGTGAAATGTGTCAGTGAGAGACAGCAGGAGTGAATCTGGAGCTTGTGAAATGTGTCAGAGTGAGAGACAGCAGGAGTGAATCTGGTGCTTGTGAAATGTGTCAGAGTGAGAGAGACAGCAGGAGTGAATCTGGTGCTTGTGAAATGTGTCACAGTGAGAGAGACAGCAGGAGTGAATCTGGTGCTTGTGAAATGTGTCAGAGTGAGAGAGACAGCAGGAGTGAATCTGGTGCTTGTGAAATGTGTCAGAGTGGGAGACAGCAGGAGTGAGTCTGGTGCTTGTGAAATGTGTCAGAGTGAGAGAGACAGCAGGAGTGATTCTGGTGCTTGTGAAATGTGTCAGAGTGAGAGAGAGACAGCAGTGAATCTGGTGCTTGTGAAATGTGTCAGAGTGAGAGACAGCAGGAGTGAATCTGGTGCTTGTGAAATGTGTCAGAGTGAGAGAGACAGCAGGAGTGAATCTGGTAATTGTGAAATGTGTCACAGTGAGAGAGACAGCAGGAGTGAATCTGGTGCTTGTGAAATGTGTCAGTGAGAGACAGCAGGAGTGAATCTGGTGCTTGTGAAATGTGTCAGTGAGAGACAGTAGGAGTGAATCTGGAGCTTGTGAAATGTGTCAGAGTGAGAGACAGCAGGAGTGAATCTGGAGCTTGTGAAATGTGTCAGAGTGAGAGAGACAGCAGGAGTGAATCTGGTGCTTGTGAAATGTGTCAGAGTGAGAGACAGCAGGAGTGAGTCTGGTGCTTGTGAAAAGTGTCAGAGTGAGAGAGACAGCAGGAGTGAATCTGGTGCTTGTGAAATGTGTCAGAGTGAGAGACAGCAGGAGTGAATCTGGTGCTTGTGAAATGTGTCAGAGTGAGAGAGACAGCAGGAGTGAATCTGGTGCTTGTGAAATGTGTCAGAGTGAGAGACAGCAGGAGTGAATCTGGAGCTTGTGAAATGTGTCAGAGTGAGAGAGACAGCAGGAGTGAATCTGGTGCTTGTGAAATGTGTCAGAGTGAGAGACAGCAGGAGTGAATCTGGAGCTTGTGAAATGTGTCAGAGTGAGAGAGACAGCAGGAGTGAATCTGGTGCTTGTGAAATGTGTCAGAGTGAGAGACAGCGGGAGTGAATCTGGTGCTTGTGAAATGTGTCAGAGTGAGAGAGAGACAGCAGTGAATCTGGTGCTTGTGAAATGTGTCAGAGTGAGAGACAGCAGGAGTGAGTCTGGTGCTTGTGAAATGTTCCAGAGTGAGAGACAGCAAGAGTGAATCTGGTGCTTGTGAAATGTGCCAGAGTGAGAGACAGCAGGAGTGAGTCTGGTGCTTGTGAAATGTGTCAGAGTGAGAGAGACAGCAGGAGTGAATCTGGTGCTTATGAAATGTGTCACAGTGAGAGAGACAGCAGGAGTGAATCTGGTGCTTGTGAAATGTGTCAGAGTGAGAGAGACAGCAGGAGTGAATCTGGTGCTTGTGAAATGTGTCAGAGTGGGAGACAGCAGGAGTGAGTCTGGTGCTTGTGAAATGTGTTAGAGTGAGAGAGACAGCAGGAGTGATTCTGGTGCTTGTGAAATGTGTCAGAGTGAGAGACAGCAGAAGTGAGTCTGGAGCTTGTGAAATGTGTCAGAGCGAGAGAGACAGCAGCAGTGAATCTGGTGCTTGTGAAATGTGTCAGAGTGAGAGACAGCAGGAGTGAGTCTGTTGCTTGTGAAATGTGTCAGAGTGAGAGAGAGACAGCAGTGAATCTGGTGCTTGTGAAATGTGTCAGAGTGTGAGACAGCAGGAGTGAATCTGGTGCTTGTGAAATGTGTCAGAGTGAGAGAGACAGCAGGAGTGAATCTGGTAATTGTGAAATGTGTCACAGTGAGAGAGACAGCAGGAGTGAATCTGGTGCTTGTGAAATGTGTCAGTGAGAGACAGCAGGAGTGAATCTGGTGCTTGTGAAATGTGTCAGAGTGAGAGAGAGACAGCAGTGAATCTGGTGCTTGTGAAATGTGTCAGAGTGGGAGACAGCAGGAGTGAATCTGGTGCTTGTGAAATGTGTCAGAGTGAGAGACAGCAGGAGTGAATCTGGTGCTTGTGAAATGTGTCGGAGTGAGAGAGAGACAGCAGTGAATCTGGTGCTTGTGAAATGTGTCAGAGTGGGAGACAGCAGGAGTGAATCTGGTGCTTGTGAAATGTGTCAGAGTGAGAGAGACAGCAGGAGTGAATCTGGTAATTGTGAAATGTGTCAGAGTGGGAGACAGCAGGAGTGAATCTGGTGCTTGTGAAATGTGTCAGAGTGAGAGACAGCAGGAGTGAATCTGGTGCTTGTGAAATGTGTCAGAGTGAGAGAGAGACAGCAGTGAATCTGGTGCTTGTGAAATGTGTCAGAGTGGGAGACAGCAGGAGTGAGTCTGGTGATTGTGAAATGTGTCAGAGTGAGAGAGACAGCAGGAGTGAATCTGGTGCTTGTGAAATGTGTCAGAGTGAGAGAGAGACAGCAGTGAATCTGGTGCTTGTGAAATGTGTCAGAGTGGGAGGTAGCAGGAGTGAATCTGGTGCTTGTGAAATGTGTCAGAGTGAGAGAGACAGCAAGAGTGAATCTGGTGCTTGTGAAATGTGCCAGAGTGAGAGACAGCAAGAGTGAATATGGTGCTTGTGAAATGTGTCAGAGTGAGAGACAGCAGGAGTGAATCTGGTGCTTGTGAAATGTGTCAGAGTGAGAGAGAGACAGCAGTGAATCTGGTGCTTGTGAAATGTGTCAGAGTGAGAGAGACAGCAGGAGTGAATCTGGTAATTGTGAAATGTGTCACAGTGAGAGAGACAGCAGGAGTGAATCTGGTGCTTGTGAAAGGTGTCACAGTGAGAGACAGCAGGAGTGAATCTGGAGCTTGTGAAAGGTGTCACAGTGAGAGACAGCAGGAGTGAATCTGGAGCTTGTGAAATGTGTCAGAGTGAGAGACAGCAGGAGTGAATCTGGTGCTTGTGAAATGTGTCAGAGTGAGAGAGACAGCAGGAGTGAATCTGGTGCTTGTGAAATGTGTCAGAGTGAGAGACAGCAGGAGTGAGTCTGGTGCTTGTGAAATGTGTCAGAGTGAGAGAGACAGCAGGAGTGAATCTGGTGCTTGTGAAATGTGTCACAGTGAGAGAGACAGCAGGAGTGAATCTGGTGCTTGTGAAATGTGTCAGAGTGAGAGACACAGCAGGAGTGAATCTGGTAATTGTGAAATGTGTCACAGTGAGAGAGACAGCAGGAGTGAATCTGGTGCTTGTGAAATGTGTCAGTGAGAGACAGCAGGAGTGAATCTGGTGCTTGTGAAATGTGTCAGTGAGAGACAGCAGGAGTGAATCTGGAGCTTGTGAAATGTGTCAGAGTGAGAGAGAGACAGCAAGAGTGAATCTGGTGCTTCTGAAATGTGTCGGAGTGAGAGACAGCAGGAGTGAATATGGAGCTTGTGAAATGTGTCAGAGTGAGAGAGACAGCAGGAGTGAATATGGAGCTTGTGAAATGTGTCAGAGTGAGAGAGACAGCAGGAGTGAATCTGGTAATTGTGAAATGTGTCAGAGTGGGAGACAGCAGGATTGAATCTGGTGCTTGTGAAATGTGTCAGAGTGAGAGACAGCAGGAGTGAATCTGGTGCTTGTGAAATGTGTCAGAGTGAGAGACAGCAGGAGTGAATCTGGAGCTTGTGAAATGTGTCAGAGTGAGAGAGACAGCAGGAGTGAACCTGGTGCTTGTGAAATGTGTCAGAGTGAGAGAGACAGCAGGAGTGAGTCTGGAGCTTGTGAAATGTGTCAGAGTGAGAGACAGCAGCAGTGAATCTGGTGCTTGTGAAATGTGTCAGATTGAGAGACAGCAGCAGTGAATCTGGTGCTTGTGAAATGTGCCAGAGCGAGAGAGACAGCAGGAGTGAATCTGGTGCTTGTGAAATGTGTCAGAGTGAGAGACAGCAGGAGTGAGTCTGGAGCTTGTGAAATGTGTCAGAGTGAGAGAGACAGCAGGAGTGAATCTGGTGCTTGTGAAATGTGTCAGAGTGAGAGACAGCAGGAGTGAATCTGGAGCTTGTGAAATGTGTCAGAGTGAGAGAGACAGCAGGAGTGAATCTGGTGCTTGTGAAATGTGTCAGAGTGAGAGACAGCAGGAGTGAATCTGGTGCTTGTGAAATGTGTCAGAGTGAGAGACAGCAGAAGTGAGTCTGGAGCTTGTGAAATGTGTCAGAGTGAGAGACAGCAGGAGTGAATCTGGTGCTTGTGAAATGTGCCAGAGTGAGAGACAGCAGCAGTAAATCTGGTGCTTGTGAAATGTGTCAGAGTGAGAGACAGCAGCAGTGAATCTGGTGCTTGTGAAATGTGTCAGAGTGAGAGAGACAGCAGGAGTGAATCTGGTGCTTGTGAAATGTGCCAGAGCGAGAGAGACAGCAGGAGTGATTCTGGTGCTTGTGAAATGTGTCAGAGTGAGAGACAGCAGAAGTGAGTCTGGAGCTTGTGAAATGTGTCAGAGCGAGAGAGACAGCAGCAGTGAATCTGGTGCTTGTGAAATGTGTCAGAGTGAGAGACAGCAGGAGTGAATCTGCTGCTTGTGAAATGTGTCAGAGTGAGAGAGACAGCAGGAGTGAATCTGGTGCTTGTGAAATGTGCCAGAGCGAGAGAGACAGCAGGAGTGAATCTGGTGCTTGTGAAATGTGTCAGAGTGAGAGACAGCAGGAGTGCATCTGGTGCTTGTGAAACGTGTCAGAGTGAGAGACAGCAGGAGTGCATCTGGTGCTTGTGAAATGTGCCAGAGCGAGAGAGACAGCAGGAGTGAATCTGGTGCTTGTGAAATGTGTCAGAGTGAGAGACAGCAGGAGTGAATCTGGTGCTTGTGAAATGTGCCAGAGTGAGAGACAGCAGCAGTGAATCTGGTGCTTGTGAAATGTGTCAGAGTGAGAGACAGCGGGAGTGAATCTAGTTCTTGTGTTAAGCACCAGAGCGAGAGAGACAGCAGGAGTGAATCTGGTGCTTGTGAAATGTGTCAGAGTGGGAGACAGCAGGAGTGATTCTGGTGCTTGTGAAATGTGTCAGAGTGAGAGAGACAGCAGGAGTGAGTCTGGTGCTTGTGAAATGTGTCAGAGTGAGAGAGACAGCAGGAGTGAATCTGGTGCTTATGAAATGTGTCACAGTGAGAGAGACAGCAGGAGTGAATCTGGTGCTTGTGAAATGTGTCAGAGTGAGAGAGACAGCAGGAGTGAATCTGGTGCTTGTGAAATGTGTCAGAGTGAGAGACAGCAGGAGTGAGTCTGTTGCTTGTGAAATGTGTCAGAGTGAGAGAGAGACAGCAGTGAATCTGGTGCTTGTGAAATGTGTCAGAGTGTGAGACAGCAGGAGTGAATCTGGTGCTTGTGAAATGTGTCAGAGTGAGAGAGACAGCAGGAGTGAATCTGGTAATTGTGAAATGTGTCACAGTGAGAGAGACAGCAGGAGTGAATCTGGTGCTTGTGAAATGTGTCAGTGAGAGACAGCAGGAGTGAATCTGGTGCTTGTGAAATGTGTCAGAGTGAGAGAGAGACAGCAGTGAATCTGGTGCTTGTGAAATGTGTCAGAGTGGGAGACAGCAGGAGTGAATCTGGTGCTTGTGAAATGTGTCAGAGTGAGAGACAGCAGGAGTGAATCTGGTGCTTGTGAAATGTGTCGGAGTGAGAGAGAGACAGCAGTGAATCTGGTGCTTGTGAAATGTGTCAGAGTGGGAGACAGCAGGAGTGAATCTGGTGCTTGTGAAATGTGTCAGAGTGAGAGAGACAGCAGGAGTGAATCTGGTAATTGTGAAATGTGTCAGAGTGGGAGACAGCAGGAGTGAATCTGGTGCTTGTGAAATGTGTCAGAGTGAGAGACAGCAGGAGTGAATCTGGTGCTTGTGAAATGTGTCAGAGTGAGAGAGAGACAGCAGTGAATCTGGTGCTTGTGAAATGTGTCAGAGTGGGAGACAGCAGGAGTGAGTCTGGTGATTGTGAAATGTGTCAGAGTGAGAGAGACAGCAGGAGTGAATCTGGTGCTTGTGAAATGTGTCAGAGTGAGAGACAGCAGGAGTGAGTCTGGAGCTTGTGAAATGTGTCAGAGTGAGAGAGACAGCAGGAGTGAATCTGGTGCTTGTGAAATGTGTCAGAGTGAGAGACAGCAGGAGTGAATCTGGAGCTTGTGAAATGTGTCAGAGTGAGAGAGACAGCAGGAGTGAATCTGGTGCTTGTGAAATGTGTCAGAGTGAGAGACAGCAGGAGTGAATCTGGTGCTTGTGAAATGTGTCAGAGTGAGAGACAGCAGAAGTGAGTCTGGAGCTTGTGAAATGTGTCAGAGTGAGAGACAGCAGGAGTGAATCTGGTGCTTGTGAAATGTGTCAGAGTGAGAGACAGCAGGAGTGAATCTGGAGCTTGTGAAATGTGTCAGAGTGAGAGACAGCAGGAGTGAATCTGGAGCGTGTGAAATGTGTCAGAGTGAGAGAGACAGCAGGAGTGAATCTGGTGCTTGTGAAATGTGTCAGAGTGAGAGACAGCAGGAGTGAGTCTGGTGCTTGTGAAATGTGTCAGAGTAAGAGAGACAGCAGGAGTGAATCTGGTGCTTGTGAAATGTGTCACAGTGAGAGAGACAGCAGGAGTGGATCTGGTGCTTGTGAAATGTGTCAGAGTGAGAGAGACAGCAGGAGTGAATCTGGTGCTTGTGAAATGTGTCAGAGTGGGAGACAGCAGGAGTGAGTCTGGTACTTGTGAAATGTGTCAGAGTGAGAGAGACAGCAGGAGTGATTCTGGTGCTTGTGAAATGTGTCAGAGTGAGAGACAGCAGAAGTGAGTCTGGAGCTTGTGAAATGTGTCAGAGCGAGAGAGACAGCAGCAGTGAATCTGGTGCTTGTGAAATGTGTCAGAGTGAGAGACAGCAGGAGTGAATCTGGAGCTTGTGAAATGTGTCAGAGTGAGAGAGACAGCAGGAGTGAATCTGGTGCTTGTGAAATGTGTCAGAGTGAGAGACAGCAGGAGTGAATCTGGAGCTTGTGAAATGTGTCAGAGTGAGAGAGACAGCAGGAGTGAATCTGGTGCTTGTGAAATGTGTCAGAGTGAGAGACAGCAGGAGTGAATCTGGAGCTTGTGAAATGTGTCAGAGTGAGAGAGACAGCAGGAGTGAATCTGGTGCTTGTGAAATGTGTCAGAGTGAGAGAGAGACAGCAGTGAATCTGGTGCTTGTGAAATGTGTCAGTGAGAGACAGCAGGAGTGAATCTGGAGCTTGTGAAATGTGTCAGAGTGAGAGACAGCAGGAGTGAATCTGGTGCTTGTGAAATGTGTCAGAGTGAGAGAGACAGCAGGAGTGAATCTGGTGCTTGTGAAATGTGTCACAGTGAGAGAGACAGCAGGAGTGAATCTGGTGCTTGTGAAATGTGTCAGAGTGAGAGAGACAGCAGGAGTGAATCTGGTGCTTGTGAAATGTGTCAGAGTGGGAGACAGCAGGAGTGAGTCTGGTGCTTGTGAAATGTGTCAGAGTGAGAGAGACAGCAGGAGTGATTCTGGTGCTTTTGAAATGTGTCAGAGTAAGAGAGACAGCAGGAGTGAATCTGGTGCTTGTGAAATGTGTCACAGTGAGAGAGACAGCAGGAGTGAGTCTGGTGCTTGTGAAATGTGTCAGAGTAAGAGAGACAGCAGGAGTGAATCTGGTGCTTGTGAAATGTGTCAGAGTGAGAGAGACAGCAGGAGTGAGTCTGGTGCTTGTGAAATGTGTCAGAGTGAGAGAGACAGCAGGAGTGAATCTGGTGCTTATGAAATGTGTCACAGTGAGAGAGACAGCAGGAGTGAATCTGGTGCTTGTGAAATGTGTCAGAGTGAGAGAGACAGCAGGAGTGAATCTGGTGCTTGTGAAATGTGTCAGAGTGGGAGACAGCAGGAGTGAGTCTGGTGCTTGTGAAATGTGTTAGAGTGAGAGAGACAGCAGGAGTGATTCTGGTGCTTGTGAAATGTGTCAGAGTGAGAGACAGCAGAAGTGAGTCTGGAGCTTGTGAAATGTGTCAGAGCGAGAGAGACAGCAGCAGTGAATCTGGTGCTTGTGAAATGTGTCAGAGTGAGAGACAGCAGGAGTGAGTCTGTTGCTTGTGAAATGTGTCAGAGTGAGAGAGAGACAGCAGTGAATCTGGTGCTTGTGAAATGTGTCAGAGTGTGAGACAGCAGGAGTGAATCTGGTGCTTGTGAAATGTGTCAGAGTGAGAGAGACAGCAGGAGTGAATCTGGTAATTGTGAAATGTGTCACAGTGAGAGAGACAGCAGGAGTGAATCTGGTGCTTGTGAAATGTGTCAGTGAGAGACAGCAGGAGTGAATCTGGTGCTTGTGAAATGTGTCAGAGTGAGAGAGAGACAGCAGTGAATCTGGTGCTTGTGAAATGTGTCAGAGTGGGAGACAGCAGGAGTGAATCTGGTGCTTGTGAAATGTGTCAGAGTGAGAGACAGCAGGAGTGAATCTGGTGCTTGTGAAATGTGTCGGAGTGAGAGAGAGACAGCAGTGAATCTGGTGCTTGTGAAATGTGTCAGAGTGGGAGACAGCAGGAGTGAATCTGGTGCTTGTGAAATGTGTCAGAGTGAGAGAGACAGCAGGAGTGAATCTGGTAATTGTGAAATGTGTCAGAGTGGGAGACAGCAGGAGTGAATCTGGTGCTTGTGAAATGTGTCAGAGTGAGAGACAGCAGGAGTGAATCTGGTGCTTGTGAAATGTGTCAGAGTGAGAGAGAGACAGCAGTGAATCTGGTGCTTGTGAAATGTGTCAGAGTGGGAGACAGCAGGAGTGAGTCTGGTGATTGTGAAATGTGTCAGAGTGAGAGAGACAGCAGGAGTGAATCTGGTGCTTGTGAAATGTGTCAGAGTGAGAGACAGCAGGAGTGAGTCTGGAGCTTGTGAAATGTGTCAGAGTGAGAGAGACAGCAGGAGTGAATCTGGTGCTTGTGAAATGTGTCAGAGTGAGAGACAGCAGGAGTGAATCTGGAGCTTGTGAAATGTGTCAGAGTGAGAGAGACAGCAGGAGTGAATCTGGTGCTTGTGAAATGTGTCAGAGTGAGAGACAGCAGGAGTGAATCTGGTGCTTGTGAAATGTGTCAGAGTGAGAGACAGCAGAAGTGAGTCTGGAGCTTGTGAAATGTGTCAGAGTGAGAGACAGCAGGAGTGAATCTGGTGCTTGTGAAATGTGTCAGAGTGAGAGACAGCAGGAGTGAATCTGGAGCTTGTGAAATGTGTCAGAGTGAGAGACAGCAGGAGTGAATCTGGAGCGTGTGAAATGTGTCAGAGTGAGAGAGACAGCAGGAGTGAATCTGGTGCTTGTGAAATGTGTCAGAGTGAGAGACAGCAGGAGTGAGTCTGGTGCTTGTGAAATGTGTCAGAGTAAGAGAGACAGCAGGAGTGAATCTGGTGCTTGTGAAATGTGTCACAGTGAGAGAGACAGCAGGAGTGGATCTGGTGCTTGTGAAATGTGTCAGAGTGAGAGAGACAGCAGGAGTGAATCTGGTGCTTGTGAAATGTGTCAGAGTGGGAGACAGCAGGAGTGAGTCTGGTACTTGTGAAATGTGTCAGAGTGAGAGAGACAGCAGGAGTGATTCTGGTGCTTGTGAAATGTGTCAGAGTGAGAGACAGCAGAAGTGAGTCTGGAGCTTGTGAAATGTGTCAGAGCGAGAGAGACAGCAGCAGTGAATCTGGTGCTTGTGAAATGTGTCAGAGTGAGAGACAGCAGGAGTGAATCTGGAGCTTGTGAAATGTGTCAGAGTGAGAGAGACAGCAGGAGTGAATCTGGTGCTTGTGAAATGTGTCAGAGTGAGAGACAGCAGGAGTGAATCTGGAGCTTGTGAAATGTGTCAGAGTGAGAGAGACAGCAGGAGTGAATCTGGTGCTTGTGAAATGTGTCAGAGTGAGAGACAGCAGGAGTGAATCTGGAGCTTGTGAAATGTGTCAGAGTGAGAGAGACAGCAGGAGTGAATCTGGTGCTTGTGAAATGTGTCAGAGTGAGAGAGAGACAGCAGTGAATCTGGTGCTTGTGAAATGTGTCAGTGAGAGACAGCAGGAGTGAATCTGGAGCTTGTGAAATGTGTCAGAGTGAGAGACAGCAGGAGTGAATCTGGTGCTTGTGAAATGTGTCAGAGTGAGAGAGACAGCAGGAGTGAATCTGGTGCTTGTGAAATGTGTCACAGTGAGAGAGACAGCAGGAGTGAATCTGGTGCTTGTGAAATGTGTCAGAGTGAGAGAGACAGCAGGAGTGAATCTGGTGCTTGTGAAATGTGTCAGAGTGGGAGACAGCAGGAGTGAGTCTGGTGCTTGTGAAATGTGTCAGAGTGAGAGAGACAGCAGGAGTGATTCTGGTGCTTTTGAAATGTGTCAGAGTAAGAGAGACAGCAGGAGTGAATCTGGTGCTTGTGAAATGTGTCACAGTGAGAGAGACAGCAGGAGTGAGTCTGGTGCTTGTGAAATGTGTCAGAGTAAGAGAGACAGCAGGAGTGAATCTGGTGCTTGTGAAATGTGTCACAGTGAGAGAGACAGCAGGAGTGGATCTGGTGCTTGTGAAATGTGTCAGAGTGAGAGAGACAGCAGGAGTGAATCTGGTGCTTGTGAAATGTGTCAGAGTGGGAGACAGCAGGAGTGAGTCTGGTACTTGTGAAATGTGTCAGAGTGAGAGAGACAGCAGGAGTGATTCTGGTGCTTGTGAAATGTGTCAGAGTGAGAGACAGCAGAAGTGAGTCTGGAGCTTGTGAAATGTGTCAGAGCGAGAGAGACAGCAGCAGTGAATCTGGTGCTTGTGAAATGTGTCAGAGTGAGAGACAGCAGGAGTGAATCTGGAGCTTGTGAAATGTGTCAGAGTGAGAGAGACAGCAGGAGTGAATCTGGTGCTTGTGAAATGTGTCAGAGTGAGAGACAGCAGGAGTGAATCTGGAGCTTGTGAAATGTGTCAGAGTGAGAGAGACAGCAGGAGTGAATCTGGTGCTTGTGAAATGTGTCAGAGTGAGAGACAGCAGGAGTGAATCTGGAGCTTGTGAAATGTGTCAGAGTGAGAGAGACAGCAGGAGTGAATCTGGTGCTTGTGAAATGTGTCAGAGTGAGAGAGAGACAGCAGTGAATCTGGTGCTTGTGAAATGTGTCAGTGAGAGACAGCAGGAGTGAATCTGGAGCTTGTGAAATGTGTCAGAGTGAGAGACAGCAGGAGTGAATCTGGTGCTTGTGAAATGTGTCAGAGTGAGAGAGACAGCAGGAGTGAATCTGGTGCTTGTGAAATGTGTCACAGTGAGAGAGACAGCAGTGAATCTGGTGCTTGTGAAATGTGTCAGAGTGGGAGACAGCAGGAGTGAATCTGGTGCTTGTGAAATGTGTCAGAGTGAGAGACAGCAGGAGTGAATCTGGTGCTTGTGAAATGTGTCGGAGTGAGAGAGAGACAGCAGTGAATCTGGTGCTTGTGAAATGTGTCAGAGTGGGAGACAGCAGGAGTGAATCTGGTGCTTGTGAAATGTGTCAGAGTGAGAGAGACAGCAGGAGTGAATCTGGTAATTGTGAAATGTGTCAGAGTGGGAGACAGCAGGAGTGAATCTGGTGCTTGTGAAATGTGTCAGAGTGAGAGACAGCAGGAGTGAATCTGGTGCTTGTGAAATGTGTCAGAGTGAGAGAGAGACAGCAGTGAATCTGGTGCTTGTGAAATGTGTCAGAGTGGGAGACAGCAGGAGTGAGTCTGGTGATTGTGAAATGTGTCAGAGTGAGAGAGACAGCAGGAGTGAATCTGGTGCTTGTGAAATGTGTCAGAGTGAGAGACAGCAGGAGTGAGTCTGGAGCTTGTGAAATGTGTCAGAGTGAGAGAGACAGCAGGAGTGAATCTGGTGCTTGTGAAATGTGTCAGAGTGAGAGACAGCAGGAGTGAATCTGGAGCTTGTGAAATGTGTCAGAGTGAGAGAGACAGCAGGAGTGAATCTGGTGCTTGTGAAATGTGTCAGAGTGAGAGACAGCAGGAGTGAATCTGGTGCTTGTGAAATGTGTCAGAGTGAGAGACAGCAGAAGTGAGTCTGGAGCTTGTGAAATGTGTCAGAGTGAGAGACAGCAGGAGTGAATCTGGTGCTTGTGAAATGTGTCAGAGTGAGAGACAGCAGGAGTGAATCTGGAGCTTGTGAAATGTGTCAGAGTGAGAGACAGCAGGAGTGAATCTGGAGCGTGTGAAATGTGTCAGAGTGAGAGAGACAGCAGGAGTGAATCTGGTGCTTGTGAAATGTGTCAGAGTGAGAGACAGCAGGAGTGAGTCTGGTGCTTGTGAAATGTGTCAGAGTAAGAGAGACAGCAGGAGTGAATCTGGTGCTTGTGAAATGTGTCACAGTGAGAGAGACAGCAGGAGTGGATCTGGTGCTTGTGAAATGTGTCAGAGTGAGAGAGACAGCAGGAGTGAATCTGGTGCTTGTGAAATGTGTCAGAGTGGGAGACAGCAGGAGTGAGTCTGGTACTTGTGAAATGTGTCAGAGTGAGAGAGACAGCAGGAGTGATTCTGGTGCTTGTGAAATGTGTCAGAGTGAGAGACAGCAGAAGTGAGTCTGGAGCTTGTGAAATGTGTCAGAGCGAGAGAGACAGCAGCAGTGAATCTGGTGCTTGTGAAATGTGTCAGAGTGAGAGACAGCAGGAGTGAATCTGGAGCTTGTGAAATGTGTCAGAGTGAGAGAGACAGCAGGAGTGAATCTGGTGCTTGTGAAATGTGTCAGAGTGAGAGACAGCAGGAGTGAATCTGGAGCTTGTGAAATGTGTCAGAGTGAGAGAGACAGCAGGAGTGAATCTGGTGCTTGTGAAATGTGTCAGAGTGAGAGACAGCAGGAGTGAATCTGGAGCTTGTGAAATGTGTCAGAGTGAGAGAGACAGCAGGAGTGAATCTGGTGCTTGTGAAATGTGTCAGAGTGAGAGAGAGACAGCAGTGAATCTGGTGCTTGTGAAATGTGTCAGTGAGAGACAGCAGGAGTGAATCTGGAGCTTGTGAAATGTGTCAGAGTGAGAGACAGCAGGAGTGAATCTGGTGCTTGTGAAATGTGTCAGAGTGAGAGAGACAGCAGGAGTGAATCTGGTGCTTGTGAAATGTGTCACAGTGAGAGAGACAGCAGGAGTGAATCTGGTGCTTGTGAAATGTGTCAGAGTGAGAGAGACAGCAGGAGTGAATCTGGTGCTTGTGAAATGTGTCAGAGTGGGAGACAGCAGGAGTGAGTCTGGTGCTTGTGAAATGTGTCAGAGTGAGAGAGACAGCAGGAGTGATTCTGGTGCTTTTGAAATGTGTCAGAGTAAGAGAGACAGCAGGAGTGAATCTGGTGCTTGTGAAATGTGTCACAGTGAGAGAGACAGCAGGAGTGAGTCTGGTGCTTGTGAAATGTGTCAGAGTAAGAGAGACAGCAGGAGTGAATCTGGTGCTTGTGAAATGTGTCACAGTGAGAGAGACAGCAGGAGTGGATCTGGTGCTTGTGAAATGTGTCAGAGTGAGAGAGACAGCAGGAGTGAATCTGGTGCTTGTGAAATGTGTCAGAGTGGGAGACAGCAGGAGTGAGTCTGGTACTTGTGAAATGTGTCAGAGTGAGAGAGACAGCAGGAGTGATTCTGGTGCTTGTGAAATGTGTCAGAGTGAGAGACAGCAGAAGTGAGTCTGGAGCTTGTGAAATGTGTCAGAGCGAGAGAGACAGCAGCAGTGAATCTGGTGCTTGTGAAATGTGTCAGAGTGAGAGACAGCAGGAGTGAATCTGGAGCTTGTGAAATGTGTCAGAGTGAGAGAGACAGCAGGAGTGAATCTGGTGCTTGTGAAATGTGTCAGAGTGAGAGACAGCAGGAGTGAATCTGGAGCTTGTGAAATGTGTCAGAGTGAGAGAGACAGCAGGAGTGAATCTGGTGCTTGTGAAATGTGTCAGAGTGAGAGACAGCAGGAGTGAATCTGGAGCTTGTGAAATGTGTCAGAGTGAGAGAGACAGCAGGAGTGAATCTGGTGCTTGTGAAATGTGTCAGAGTGAGAGAGAGACAGCAGTGAATCTGGTGCTTGTGAAATGTGTCAGTGAGAGACAGCAGGAGTGAATCTGGAGCTTGTGAAATGTGTCAGAGTGAGAGACAGCAGGAGTGAATCTGGTGCTTGTGAAATGTGTCAGAGTGAGAGAGACAGCAGGAGTGAATCTGGTGCTTGTGAAATGTGTCACAGTGAGAGAGACAGCAGTGAATCTGGTGCTTGTGAAATGTGTCAGAGTGGGAGACAGCAGGAGTGAATCTGGTGCTTGTGAAATGTGTCAGAGTGAGAGACAGCAGGAGTGAATCTGGTGCTTGTGAAATGTGTCGGAGTGAGAGAGAGACAGCAGTGAATCTGGTGCTTGTGAAATGTGTCAGAGTGGGAGACAGCAGGAGTGAATCTGGTGCTTGTGAAATGTGTCAGAGTGAGAGAGACAGCAGGAGTGAATCTGGTAATTGTGAAATGTGTCAGAGTGGGAGACAGCAGGAGTGAATCTGGTGCTTGTGAAATGTGTCAGAGTGAGAGACAGCAGGAGTGAATCTGGTGCTTGTGAAATGTGTCAGAGTGAGAGAGAGACAGCAGTGAATCTGGTGCTTGTGAAATGTGTCAGAGTGGGAGACAGCAGGAGTGAGTCTGGTGATTGTGAAATGTGTCAGAGTGAGAGAGACAGCAGGAGTGAATCTGGTGCTTGTGAAATGTGTCAGAGTGAGAGACAGCAGGAGTGAGTCTGGAGCTTGTGAAATGTGTCAGAGTGAGAGAGACAGCAGGAGTGAATCTGGTGCTTGTGAAATGTGTCAGAGTGAGAGACAGCAGGAGTGAATCTGGAGCTTGTGAAATGTGTCAGAGTGAGAGAGACAGCAGGAGTGAATCTGGTGCTTGTGAAATGTGTCAGAGTGAGAGACAGCAGGAGTGAATCTGGTGCTTGTGAAATGTGTCAGAGTGAGAGACAGCAGAAGTGAGTCTGGAGCTTGTGAAATGTGTCAGAGTGAGAGACAGCAGGAGTGAATCTGGTGCTTGTGAAATGTGTCAGAGTGAGAGACAGCAGGAGTGAATCTGGAGCTTGTGAAATGTGTCAGAGTGAGAGACAGCAGGAGTGAATCTGGAGCGTGTGAAATGTGTCAGAGTGAGAGAGACAGCAGGAGTGAATCTGGTGCTTGTGAAATGTGTCAGAGTGAGAGACAGCAGGAGTGAGTCTGGTGCTTGTGAAATGTGTCAGAGTAAGAGAGACAGCAGGAGTGAATCTGGTGCTTGTGAAATGTGTCACAGTGAGAGAGACAGCAGGAGTGGATCTGGTGCTTGTGAAATGTGTCAGAGTGAGAGAGACAGCAGGAGTGAATCTGGTGCTTGTGAAATGTGTCAGAGTGGGAGACAGCAGGAGTGAGTCTGGTACTTGTGAAATGTGTCAGAGTGAGAGAGACAGCAGGAGTGATTCTGGTGCTTGTGAAATGTGTCAGAGTGAGAGACAGCAGAAGTGAGTCTGGAGCTTGTGAAATGTGTCAGAGCGAGAGAGACAGCAGCAGTGAATCTGGTGCTTGTGAAATGTGTCAGAGTGAGAGACAGCAGGAGTGAATCTGGAGCTTGTGAAATGTGTCAGACTGAGAGAGACAGCAGGAGTGAATCTGGTGCTTGTGAAATGTGTCAGAGTGAGAGACAGCAGGAGTGAATCTGGAGCTTGTGAAATGTGTCAGAGTGAGAGAGACAGCAGGAGTGAATCTGGTGCTTGTGAAATGTGTCAGAGTGAGAGACAGCAGGAGTGAATCTGGAGCTTGTGAAATGTGTCAGAGTGAGAGAGACAGCAGGAGTGAATCTGGTGCTTGTGAAATGTGTCAGAGTGAGAGAGAGACAGCAGTGAATCTGGTGCTTGTGAAATGTGTCAGTGAGAGACAGCAGGAGTGAATCTGGAGCTTGTGAAATGTGTCAGAGTGAGAGACAGCAGGAGTGAATCTGGTGCTTGTGAAATGTGTCAGAGTGAGAGAGACAGCAGGAGTGAATCTGGTGCTTGTGAAATGTGTCACAGTGAGAGAGACAGCAGGAGTGAATCTGGTGCTTGTGAAATGTGTCAGAGTGAGAGAGACAGCAGGAGTGAATCTGGTGCTTGTGAAATGTGTCAGAGTGGGAGACAGCAGGAGTGAGTCTGGTGCTTGTGAAATGTGTCAGAGTGAGAGAGACAGCAGGAGTGATTCTGGTGCTTTTGAAATGTGTCAGAGTAAGAGAGACAGCAGGAGTGAATCTGGTGCTTGTGAAATGTGTCACAGTGAGAGAGACAGCAGGAGTGAGTCTGGTGCTTGTGAAATGTGTCAGAGTAAGAGAGACAGCAGGAGTGAATCTGGTGCTTGTGAAATGTGTCACAGTGAGAGAGACAGCAGGAGTGGATCTGGTGCTTGTGAAATGTGTCAGAGTGAGAGAGACAGCAGGAGTGAATCTGGTGCTTGTGAAATGTGTCAGAGTGGGAGACAGCAGGAGTGAGTCTGGTACTTGTGAAATGTGTCAGAGTGAGAGAGACAGCAGGAGTGATTCTGGTGCTTGTGAAATGTGTCAGAGTGAGAGACAGCAGAAGTGAGTCTGGAGCTTGTGAAATGTGTCAGAGCGAGAGAGACAGCAGCAGTGAATCTGGTGCTTGTGAAATGTGTCAGAGTGAGAGACAGCAGGAGTGAATCTGGAGCTTGTGAAATGTGTCAGAGTGAGAGAGACAGCAGGAGTGAATCTGGTGCTTGTGAAATGTGTCAGAGTGAGAGACAGCAGGAGTGAATCTGGAGCTTGTGAAATGTGTCAGAGTGAGAGAGACAGCAGGAGTGAATCTGGTGCTTGTGAAATGTGTCAGAGTGAGAGACAGCAGGAGTGAATCTGGAGCTTGTGAAATGTGTCAGAGTGAGAGAGACAGCAGGAGTGAATCTGGTGCTTGTGAAATGTGTCAGAGTGAGAGAGAGACAGCAGTGAATCTGGTGCTTGTGAAATGTGTCAGTGAGAGACAGCAGGAGTGAATCTGGAGCTTGTGAAATGTGTCAGAGTGAGAGACAGCAGGAGTGAATCTGGTGCTTGTGAAATGTGTCAGAGTGAGAGAGACAGCAGGAGTGAATCTGGTGCTTGTGAAATGTGTCACAGTGAGAGAGACAGCAGTGAATCTGGTGCTTGTGAAATGTGTCAGAGTGGGAGACAGCAGGAGTGAATCTGGTGCTTGTGAAATGTGTCAGAGTGAGAGAGACAGCAGGAGTGAATCTGGTGCTTGTGAAATGTGTCAGAGTGGGAGACAGCAGGAGTGAGTCTGGTGCTTGTGAAATGTGTCAGAGTGAGAGAGACAGCAGGAGTGATTCTGGTGCTTTTGAAATGTGTCAGAGTGAGAGAGAGACAGCAGGAGTGAGTCTGGTGCTTGTGAAATGTGTCAGAGTGAGAGAGACAGCAGGAGTGATTCTGGTGCTTGTGAAATGTGTCAGAGTGAGAGAGAGACAGCAGTGAATCTGGTGCTTGTGACATGTGTCAGAGTGAGAGACAGCAGGAGTGAATCTGGTGCTTGTGAAATGTGTCAGAGTGAGAGAGACAGCAGGAGTGAATCTGGTGCTTGTGAAATGTGTCAGTGGGAGACAGCAGGAGTGAATCTGGTGCTTGTGAAATGTGTCAGTGAGAGACAGTAGGAGTGAATCTGGAGCTTGTGAAATGTGTCAGAGTGAGAGACAGCAGGAGTGAATCTGGAGCTTGTGAAATGTGTCAGAGTGAGAGAGACAGCAGGAGTGAATCTGGTGCTTGTGAAATGTGTCAGAGTGAGAGACAGCAGGAGTGAGTCTGGTGCTTGTGAAAAGTGTCAGAGTGAGAGAGACAGCAGGAGTGAATCTGGTGCTTGTGAAATGTGTCAGAGTGAGAGACAGCAGGAGTGAATCTGGTGCTTGTGAAATGTGTCAGAGTGAGAGAGACAGCAGGAGTGAATCTGGTGCTTGTGAAATGTGTCAGAGTGAGAGACAGCAGGAGTGAATCTGGAGCTTGTGAAATGTGTCAGAGTGAGAGAGACAGCAGGAGTGAATCTGGTGCTTGTGAAATGTGTCAGAGTGAGAGACAGCAGGAGTGAATCTGGAGCTTGTGAAATGTGTCAGAGTGAGAGAGACAGCAGGAGTGAATCTGGTGCTTGTGAAATGTGTCAGAGTGAGAGACAGCGGGAGTGAATCTGGTGCTTGTGAAATGTGTCAGAGTGAGAGAGAGACAGCAGTGAATCTGGTGCTTGTGAAATGTGTCAGAGTGAGAGACAGCAGGAGTGAGTCTGGTGCTTGTGAAATGTTCCAGAGTGAGAGACAGCAAGAGTGAATCTGGTGCTTGTGAAATGTGCCAGAGTGAGAGACAGCAGGAGTGAGTCTGGTGCTTGTGAAATGTGTCAGAGTGAGAGAGACAGCAGGAGTGAATCTGGTGCTTGTGAAATGTGTCACAGTGAGAGAGACAGCAGGAGTGAATCTGGTGCTTGTGAAATGTGTCAGAGTGAGAGAGAGACAGCAGTGAATCTGGTGCTTGTGAAATGTGTCAGAGTGTGAGACAGCAGGAGTGAATCTGGTGCTTTTGAAATGTGTCAGAGTGAGAGAGACAGCAGGAGTGAATCTGGTAATTGTGAAATGTGTCACAGTGAGAGAGACAGCAGGAGTGAATCTGGTGCTTGTGAAATGTGTCAGTGAGAGACAGCAGGAGTGAATCTGGTGCTTGTGAAATGTGTCAGAGTGAGAGAGAGACAGCAGTGAATCTGGTGCTTGTGAAATGTGTCAGAGTGGGAGACAGCAGGAGTGAATCTGGTGCTTGTGAAATGTGTCAGAGTGAGAGACAGCAGGAGTGAATCTGGTGCTTGTGAAATGTGTCGGAGTGAGAGAGAGACAGCAGTGAATCTGGTGCTTGTGAAATGTGTCAGTGAGAGACAGCAGGAGTGAATCTGGAGCTTGTGAAATGTGTCAGAGTGAGAGACAGCAGGAGTGAATCTGGTGCTTGTGAAATGTGTCAGAGTGAGAGAGACAGCAGGAGTGAATCTGGTGCTTGTGAAATGTGTCACAGTGAGAGAGACAGCAGTGAATCTGGTGCTTGTGAAATGTGTCAGAGTGGGAGACAGCAGGAGTGAATCTGGTGCTTGTGAAATGTGTCAGAGTGAGAGACAGCAGGAGTGAATCTGGTGCTTGTGAAATGTGTCGGAGTGAGAGAGAGACAGCAGTGAATCTGGTGCTTGTGAAATGTGTCAGAGTGGGAGACAGCAGGAGTGAATCTGGTGCTTGTGAAATGTGTCAGAGTGAGAGAGACAGCAGGAGTGAATCTGGTAATTGTGAAATGTGTCAGAGTGGGAGACAGCAGGAGTGAATCTGGTGCTTGTGAAATGTGTCAGAGTGAGAGACAGCAGGAGTGAATCTGGTGCTTGTGAAATGTGTCAGAGTGAGAGAGAGACAGCAGTGAATCTGGTGCTTGTGAAATGTGTCAGAGTGGGAGACAGCAGGAGTGAGTCTGGTGATTGTGAAATGTGTCAGAGTGAGAGAGACAGCAGGAGTGAATCTGGTGCTTGTGAAATGTGTCAGAGTGAGAGACAGCAGGAGTGAGTCTGGAGCTTGTGAAATGTGTCAGAGTGAGAGAGACAGCAGGAGTGAATCTGGTGCTTGTGAAATGTGTCAGAGTGAGAGACAGCAGGAGTGAATCTGGAGCTTGTGAAATGTGTCAGAGTGAGAGAGACAGCAGGAGTGAATCTGGTGCTTGTGAAATGTGTCAGAGTGAGAGACAGCAGGAGTGAATCTGGTGCTTGTGAAATGTGTCAGAGTGAGAGACAGCAGAAGTGAGTCTGGAGCTTGTGAAATGTGTCAGAGTGAGAGACAGCAGGAGTGAATCTGGTGCTTGTGAAATGTGTCAGAGTGAGAGACAGCAGGAGTGAATCTGGAGCTTGTGAAATGTGTCAGAGTGAGAGACAGCAGGAGTGAATCTGGAGCGTGTGAAATGTGTCAGAGTGAGAGAGACAGCAGGAGTGAATCTGGTGCTTGTGAAATGTGTCAGAGTGAGAGACAGCAGGAGTGAGTCTGGTGCTTGTGAAATGTGTCAGAGTAAGAGAGACAGCAGGAGTGAATCTGGTGCTTGTGAAATGTGTCACAGTGAGAGAGACAGCAGGAGTGGATCTGGTGCTTGTGAAATGTGTCAGAGTGAGAGAGACAGCAGGAGTGAATCTGGTGCTTGTGAAATGTGTCAGAGTGGGAGACAGCAGGAGTGAGTCTGGTACTTGTGAAATGTGTCAGAGTGAGAGAGACAGCAGGAGTGATTCTGGTGCTTGTGAAATGTGTCAGAGTGAGAGACAGCAGAAGTGAGTCTGGAGCTTGTGAAATGTGTCAGAGCGAGAGAGACAGCAGCAGTGAATCTGGTGCTTGTGAAATGTGTCAGAGTGAGAGACAGCAGGAGTGAATCTGGAGCTTGTGAAATGTGTCAGAGTGAGAGAGACAGCAGGAGTGAATCTGGTGCTTGTGAAATGTGTCAGAGTGAGAGACAGCAGGAGTGAATCTGGAGCTTGTGAAATGTGTCAGAGTGAGAGAGACAGCAGGAGTGAATCTGGTGCTTGTGAAATGTGTCAGAGTGAGAGACAGCAGGAGTGAATCTGGAGCTTGTGAAATGTGTCAGAGTGAGAGAGACAGCAGGAGTGAATCTGGTGCTTGTGAAATGTGTCAGAGTGAGAGAGAGACAGCAGTGAATCTGGTGCTTGTGAAATGTGTCAGTGAGAGACAGCAGGAGTGAATCTGGAGCTTGTGAAATGTGTCAGAGTGAGAGACAGCAGGAGTGAATCTGGTGCTTGTGAAATGTGTCAGAGTGAGAGAGACAGCAGGAGTGAATCTGGTGCTTGTGAAATGTGTCACAGTGAGAGAGACAGCAGGAGTGAATCTGGTGCTTGTGAAATGTGTCAGAGTGAGAGAGACAGCAGGAGTGAATCTGGTGCTTGTGAAATGTGTCAGAGTGGGAGACAGCAGGAGTGAGTCTGGTGCTTGTGAAATGTGTCAGAGTGAGAGAGACAGCAGGAGTGATTCTGGTGCTTTTGAAATGTGTCAGAGTAAGAGAGACAGCAGGAGTGAATCTGGTGCTTGTGAAATGTGTCACAGTGAGAGAGACAGCAGGAGTGAGTCTGGTGCTTGTGAAATGTGTCAGAGTAAGAGAGACAGCAGGAGTGAATCTGGTGCTTGTGAAATGTGTCACAGTGAGAGAGACAGCAGGAGTGGATCTGGTGCTTGTGAAATGTGTCAGAGTGAGAGAGACAGCAGGAGTGAATCTGGTGCTTGTGAAATGTGTCAGAGTGGGAGACAGCAGGAGTGAGTCTGGTACTTGTGAAATGTGTCAGAGTGAGAGAGACAGCAGGAGTGATTCTGGTGCTTGTGAAATGTGTCAGAGTGAGAGACAGCAGAAGTGAGTCTGGAGCTTGTGAAATGTGTCAGAGCGAGAGAGACAGCAGCAGTGAATCTGGTGCTTGTGAAATGTGTCAGAGTGAGAGACAGCAGGAGTGAATCTGGAGCTTGTGAAATGTGTCAGAGTGAGAGAGACAGCAGGAGTGAATCTGGTGCTTGTGAAATGTGTCAGAGTGAGAGACAGCAGGAGTGAATCTGGAGCTTGTGAAATGTGTCAGAGTGAGAGAGACAGCAGGAGTGAATCTGGTGCTTGTGAAATGTGTCAGAGTGAGAGACAGCAGGAGTGAATCTGGAGCTTGTGAAATGTGTCAGAGTGAGAGAGACAGCAGGAGTGAATCTGGTGCTTGTGAAATGTGTCAGAGTGAGAGAGAGACAGCAGTGAATCTGGTGCTTGTGAAATGTGTCAGTGAGAGACAGCAGGAGTGAATCTGGAGCTTGTGAAATGTGTCAGAGTGAGAGACAGCAGGAGTGAATCTGGTGCTTGTGAAATGTGTCAGAGTGAGAGAGACAGCAGGAGTGAATCTGGTGCTTGTGAAATGTGTCACAGTGAGAGAGACAGCAGTGAATCTGGTGCTTGTGAAATGTGTCAGAGTGGGAGACAGCAGGAGTGAATCTGGTGCTTGTGAAATGTGTCAGAGTGAGAGAGACAGCAGGAGTGAATCTGGTGCTTGTGAAATGTGTCAGAGTGGGAGACAGCAGGAGTGAGTCTGGTGCTTGTGAAATGTGTCAGAGTGAGAGAGACAGCAGGAGTGATTCTGGTGCTTTTGAAATGTGTCAGAGTGAGAGAGAGACAGCAGGAGTGAGTCTGGTGCTTGTGAAATGTGTCAGAGTGAGAGAGACAGCAGGAGTGATTCTGGTGCTTGTGAAATGTGTCAGAGTGAGAGAGAGACAGCAGTGAATCTGGTGCTTGTGACATGTGTCAGAGTGAGAGACAGCAGGAGTGAATCTGGTGCTTGTGAAATGTGTCAGAGTGAGAGAGACAGCAGGAGTGAATCTGGTGCTTGTGAAATGTGTCAGTGGGAGACAGCAGGAGTGAATCTGGTGCTTGTGAAATGTGTCAGTGAGAGACAGTAGGAGTGAATCTGGAGCTTGTGAAATGTGTCAGAGTGAGAGACAGCAGGAGTGAATCTGGAGCTTGTGAAATGTGTCAGAGTGAGAGAGACAGCAGGAGTGAATCTGGTGCTTGTGAAATGTGTCAGAGTGAGAGACAGCAGGAGTGAGTCTGGTGCTTGTGAAAAGTGTCAGAGTGAGAGAGACAGCAGGAGTGAATCTGGTGCTTGTGAAATGTGTCAGAGTGAGAGACAGCAGGAGTGAATCTGGTGCTTGTGAAATGTGTCAGAGTGAGAGAGACAGCAGGAGTGAATCTGGTGCTTGTGAAATGTGTCAGAGTGAGAGACAGCAGGAGTGAATCTGGAGCTTGTGAAATGTGTCAGAGTGAGAGAGACAGCAGGAGTGAATCTGGTGCTTGTGAAATGTGTCAGAGTGAGAGACAGCAGGAGTGAATCTGGAGCTTGTGAAATGTGTCAGAGTGAGAGAGACAGCAGGAGTGAATCTGGTGCTTGTGAAATGTGTCAGAGTGAGAGACAGCGGGAGTGAATCTGGTGCTTGTGAAATGTGTCAGAGTGAGAGAGAGACAGCAGTGAATCTGGTGCTTGTGAAATGTGTCAGAGTGAGAGACAGCAGGAGTGAGTCTGGTGCTTGTGAAATGTTCCAGAGTGAGAGACAGCAGGAGTGAGTCTGGTGCTTGTGAAATGTGTCAGAGTGAGAGAGACAGCAGGAGTGAATCTGGTGCTTGTGAAATGTGTCACAGTGAGAGAGACAGCAGGAGTGAATCTGGTGCTTGTGAAATGTGTCAGAGTGAGAGAGACAGCAGGAGTGAATCTGGTGCTTGTGAAATGTGTCAGAGTGGGAGACAGCAGGAGTGAGTCTGGTGCTTGTGAAATGTGTTAGAGTGAGAGAGACAGCAGGAGTGATTCTGGTGCTTGTGAAATGTGTCAGAGTGAGAGACAGCAGAAGTGAGTCTGGAGCTTGTGAAATGTGTCAGAGCGAGAGAGACAGCAGCAGTGAATCTGGTGCTTGTGAAATGTGTCAGAGTGAGAGACAGCAGGAGTGAGTCTGTTGCTTGTGAAATGTGTCAGAGTGAGAGAGAGACAGCAGTGAATCTGGTGCTTGTGAAATGTGTCAGAGTGTGAGACAGCAGGAGTGAATCTGGTGCTTGTGAAATGTGTCAGAGTGAGAGAGACAGCAGGAGTGAATCTGGTAATTGTGAAATGTGTCACAGTGAGAGAGACAGCAGGAGTGAATCTGGTGCTTGTGAAATGTGTCAGTGAGAGACAGCAGGAGTGAATCTGGTGCTTGTGAAATGTGTCAGAGTGAGAGAGAGACAGCAGTGAATCTGGTGCTTGTGAAATGTGTCAGAGTGGGAGACAGCAGGAGTGAATCTGGTGCTTGTGAAATGTGTCAGAGTGAGAGACAGCAGGAGTGAATCTGGTGCTTGTGAAATGTGTCGGAGTGAGAGAGAGACAGCAGTGAATCTGGTGCTTGTGAAATGTGTCAGAGTGGGAGACAGCAGGAGTGAATCTGGTGCTTGTGAAATGTGTCAGAGTGAGAGAGACAGCAGGAGTGAATCTGGTAATTGTGAAATGTGTCAGAGTGGGAGACAGCAGGAGTGAATCTGGTGCTTGTGAAATGTGTCAGAGTGAGAGACAGCAGGAGTGAATCTGGTGCTTGTGAAATGTGTCAGAGTGAGAGAGAGACAGCAGTGAATCTGGTGCTTGTGAAATGTGTCAGAGTGGGAGACAGCAGGAGTGAGTGGTGATTGTGAAATGTGTCAGAGTGAGAGAGACAGCAGGAGTGAATCTGGTGCTTGTGAAATGTGTCAGAGTGAGAGAGAGACAGCAGTGAATCTGGTGCTTGTGAAATGTGTCAGAGTGGGAGGTAGCAGGAGTGAATCTGGTGCTTGTGAAATGTGTCAGAGTGAGAGAGACAGCAAGAGTGAATCTGGTGCTTGTGAAATGTGCCAGAGTGAGAGACAGCAAGAGTGAATATGGTGCTTGTGAAATGTGTCAGAGTGAGAGACAGCAGGAGTGAATCTGGTGCTTGTGAAATGTGTCAGAGTGAGAGAGAGACAGCAGTGAATCTGGTGCTTGTGAAATGTGTCAGAGTGAGAGAGACAGCAGGAGTGAATCTGGTAATTGTGAAATGTGTCACAGTGAGAGAGACAGCAGGAGTGAATCTGGTGCTTGTGAAAGGTGTCACAGTGAGAGACAGCAGGAGTGAATCTGGAGCTTGTGAAAGGTGTCACAGTGAGAGACAGCAGGAGTGAATCTGGAGCTTGTGAAATGTGTCAGAGTGAGAGACAGCAGGAGTGAATCTGGTGCTTGTGAAATGTGTCAGAGTGAGAGAGACAGCAGGAGTGAATCTGGTGCTTGTGAAATGTGTCAGAGTGAGAGACAGCAGGAGTGAGTCTGGTGCTTGTGAAATGTGTCAGAGTGAGAGAGACAGCAGGAGTGAATCTGGTGCTTGTGAAATGTGTCACAGTGAGAGAGACAGCAGGAGTGAATCTGGTGCTTGTGAAATGTGTCAGAGTGAGAGACACAGCAGGAGTGAATCTGGTAATTGTGCAATGTGTCACAGTGAGAGAGACAGCAGGAGTGAATCTGGTGCTTGTGAAATGTGTCAGTGAGAGACAGCAGGAGTGAATCTGGTGCTTGTGAAATGTGTCAGTGAGAGACAGCAGGAGTGAATCTGGAGCTTGTGAAATGTGTCAGAGTGAGAGAGAGACAGCAAGAGTGAATCTGGTGCTTCTGAAATGTGTCGGAGTGAGAGACAGCAGGAGTGAATATGGAGCTTGTGAAATGTGTCAGAGTGAGAGAGACAGCAGGAGTGAATCTGGTGCTTGTGAAATGTGTCAGAGTGAGAGACAGCGGGAGTGAATCTGGTGCTTGTGAAATGTGCCAGAGTGAGAGACAGCAAGAGTGAATCTGGTGCTTGTGAAATGTGCCAGAGTGAGAGACAGCAGGAGTGAATCTGGTGCTTGTGAAATGTGTCAGAGTGAGAGAGAGACAGCAGTGAATCTGGTGCTTGTGAAATGTGTCAGAGTGAGAGAGACAGCAGGAGTGAATCTGGTAATTGTGAAATGTGTCAGAGTGGGAGACAGCAGGATTGAATCTGGTGCTTGTGAAATGTGTCAGAGTGAGAGACAGATGGAGTGAATCTGGTGCTTGTGAAATGTGTCAGAGTGAGAGAGAGACAGCAGTGAATCTGGTGCTTGTGAAATGTGTCAGAGTGGGAGACAGCAGGAGTGAGTCTGGTGCTTGTGAAATGTGTCAGAGTGAGAGAGACAGCAGGAGTGAATCTGGTGCTTGTGAAATGTGTCAGAGTGAGAGAGAGACAGCAGTGAATCTGGTGCTTGTGAAATGTGTCATAGTGGGAGACAGCAGGATTGAATCTGGTGCTTGTGAAATGTGTCAGAGTGAGAGAGACAGCAGGAGTGAATCCGGTGATTGTGAAATGTGTCAGAGTGCGAGAGACAGCAGGAGTGAATCTGGTGCTTGTGAAATGTATCAGAGTGAGAGACAGCAGGAGTGAATCTGGTGCTTGTGAAATGTGTCAGAGTGAGAGAGACAGCAGGAGTGAATCTGGTGCTTGTGAAATGTGTCAGAGTGAGAGACAGCAGGAGTGAATCTGGAGCTTGTGAAATGTGTCAGAGCGAGAGAGACAGCAGGAGTGAATCTGGTTCTTGTGTTAAGCACCAGAGCGAGAGAGACAGCAGGAGTGAATCCGGTGCTTGTGAAATGTGTCAGAGTGAGAGAGACAGACGGTCAGAGAAACGAAACAATTGAAATATAAGATGTAACGCACGTCACCCAGGTGGACTGCTTATATTTTATGTCTGATTTGTGTCCAAACTAGGGGCAGACTTACAATAACTGGCACATCCCTGCATATCAGCAGGGATGCGCCAGTTATTGTGCGTCAGGGCTTCGCCACCATGGAGGCGCCGCATTTACAATGCGGCGCACCATGGGGCAAAAACGGCACAGATGCGTGACGCATCTGTGCCGTATAGGCGGTGCATTGCTGGAGTTGCGTCACAAGCGCGACACAGCTCCAGCAATGCTGTGGGGGGCCCCCATGCCTAACATGCTGCGTCAATACTTACGCCTGCTTCAAGCAGGAGCAGGGTTTTGACGCAACATGGCCGTAAAAATGACTAAGTGAAATCTTGTAGATTTCACGCAGCCACTTTTAGGAGGCGTTCCTGCGCCGGAACACCGCCCCCCCACCCGCACCGGTACACCTACTTCTCGTGCAGGGCTTTTCAACGTGACGCATCTCCCAGATGCGTCACGTTGTAAATAAGCAGCACCATGGCGCATCTTTTGCGCCGCTGCTGCATCACAAAAGAGGCGCAAGGGGCTTGTAAATCTGCCCCTGCATTTTACATGCTATTTCACGTATCCTGGTAATGTACGCAAAATTTAAGAAGACCCTAAAAGCGAAAGGGGGGGAGTCAATCCTTGCCCCCCTTTCTCCCGACCCCCATCTCCCAGTGGCGGAAGTCCTCCCTGCAACGTCAAAGCCCAGACCATCTTTCTGGTCCTAATGGGTCCGGGTCAGACCAGCCGACCAGGCGTCCTCTCCAGGAGTACACAGGCCTCAGCGGCCCCGGGTTCTAATGTAACATAAATGACTTAACATGGCTGCTTAGAGGAACCGCGAGCCCGGCCGCCCAATGGCTACTTAGCTTTAATGGTTTTCTTTAGTAAAAGTACCAGAGGAAGTGTAGAGCACGGGGGCGCTCATGAGTGACCCAGGAGGGACAGCGGCTCCGCAGAGGGCCTTCATCTCCATGAACGAAATCAGCCCCCACTGCAGTGAAATCAGCCCCCACCGCAGTGAAATCAGGCCCCACCGCAGTGAAATCAGCCCCCACTGCAGTGAAATCAGCCCCCACCGCAGTGAAATCAGCCCCCACCGCAGTGAAATCAGCCCCCACTGCAGTGAAATTAGCCCCCAGCTCGGCAGCATTCCAAACTGCTCAGTAGTCAGTCCGGCCCTGATCCCCGGCCCGGGCCCCAGCGCATTAACGGCCCGGTAATTAAGTCGGCCTTGGAGCTCTGGGCGCAGAGTGGCCGGGAGGCCAGATCTCTTCACAAGCCCCGGGCGGACGGTGACCCGGGAGCAGAGATGGGAAAGTAAACAGGAAGGCGTTGGAGGTCCCGGCCATGAGCGAGGGCTGGCGCCACGCCTGGCTCTTAAGGGCCCCTCCTGACGTGTTAGCAGGATGCCGCCAGCAATGGCGGCGGTGACCCGCCCGCGCGCACTTGAGTGGTGTTTTGGTCTCTCTTAGATGAGCTAGAGTCTGAAAGGTCATCAAACAAGAGGCAGACCTCGGCCTTAGCCTACCGATGACCTCAGAGTGGGTGCCTTTCAGCATTTCTGTAGCGCACACCTACATGGGTGGGGCCTTGTAGCGCTCTGCGCTGTCTAGGAGGCGCATTCCACCTGCTCCAGCGGGTCCTGATGACGTGAACCTCAGTCCTCAAATTATTGTATTGTATTGTAATTGTATTTATATAGTGCTAACTACCCTTGACGAGGCATCAAAGCGCTTTTTTGGTAAGTAGCACGCTACTCTGAAACCCATAAAGGATTAGTGGTGAATTAGTATAGTGAAATATGAAAGTAACTTGAGTGGTGGATGTGAGTCTATTATTTGGATTGAAAAGGATAGTGGAGGAATAGAAGAAAGAAAAGGTTTGCATTTATATAGCGCATGCTACCCCTGATGACGTGTTGAAGCACTTTTTGATGAGTAGCACGCTACTCTGGATCCCAAACAGGATTAGTGGTAATTGGTACAGGGAAATATGAATTAATTTGAATGCTGGGCATGTAAGTCGGTTATTTGGATTGAAACTGAATATTGGAGGGATAAAAGAGGGAGGGGTCTAGAATTTTTGTTTGTGTTTTTTGTTTTAGGAGTTTATTGCATTAGGAGGGGGTTGGGGGTGAGTATAGGGACGGTGGAGAGGAGTTAGTAGGGGAAATATGACATTCATTTGAGTGGTGGACATGTTATTCTGTTTGGATTGGAAATGAATATTGGAGGGATAAAAATGGGAAAGGTCTAGAAATTGTTTTGTTTTTGTTTACGGAGTTTGAGCCATAGGAGGGGGGTTGGGCAGAATAAAGGGGAGGTGCGTTAGTATAGGGAAATATTACATTAATTTTAGTGGTGGGCATGTTATTCTGTTTTTAGATTAAAAAGGAATAGTGGAGGGATACAAGAGGGAAGAAAGGATAGAAGAGGGAAGAGTGTAGAAACGTTTTTTTTACTTCATAGCAGTAGGAGGGCGCTTGGGATAAGTAAAAGGGAGGTGGAGGGTGAAGAGTCAGAGGGAAGAGTTTAGAAAGGCTTGTTTGAGAGATCTGAAAAGTAAAAGGGTATGAGATGATGCAAGGAGGGGTAGATGAGGGAAGAGTTTAGAAAGGGTTTTTTGGGGCATCTTTGTATTGGTATGGGGTGTGGGATGAATGAGAGAGTGGAGGCAGAGGATATATTGAGAGTGATATAGGGTGAGAAATAGGGTAGTGCATTGGATATGCTGAATTAGAACAAAAGTAATAAATATATAGATACATAAGTACATGGAAGTTACATATATGCATAAGGTGGGTAGTCTATGTAGACTAAAGATGCATGTAATACACTCCAGGTTTCAGGTGTTGTTGTACTTTAATTTGGTGTGTTTTGTCCTGTGGTTCTGTTTCTTCTTAAGTCTCGCTGATTTTTTGTGTGCCTCGGCGCAGTTGTAGATGCATTGTGAGTTCAGCCACAGTTGTGTGTTTAGGTGCAACAAGCGACAGGTGAATTGTGAGTTCAGGCACAGTTGCATGTGCGTTTAGGTGCGGCTATAGGTGCATTGTGAGTTCGGGCCAGTTGTGTGTGCATTTAGATGCAGCTATAGGTGCATTGTGAATTCAGGAGCAGTTGTATGTGCGTTTAGGTGCAACTATAGGTGGATTGTGAGTTCAGGTGCAGTTGTTGATGCATTGTGTAGCTGGAGCAAATTGTGCCGAATTGTGCCCATGATGGAACCTGACAAGATCTTTTGCACGAATGGTTCCGCTTTTTCACCAACTCGTTTATGGCTCTCGCCAGTGCGCTCCTATCCTGAACTGCTCGAGTAATCACCTCCGACCACAGTATTGAGATTGTGGGTAAGAACTTCCTTATCCTAGACATGGCAGCCCCCCTACCAAGCGCGCTCATATCCTCCCCCCTGCGTGAATGACCAAACTGACTGGCATGGGCACATCTCTCTCCACCACCCACCTAAGTTGTCCAAAAAGATCCTGCAATCTAAGCCCACAAATACCCACCCAGTGGTACATAAACCCGCATTTCGCTGGGCCATCTCAAGGCTGGAGCCGCGAAACTGTTGCGCAACTCTGCGAATAAAGGAATGCCCGCACCAACATACGTGCAGTGAGCCGCGCTCATCCGCTATGGAAAAAAGAGAGAATTGTTGTTTTTGATGGCTAGCGAACCCTTCGTCACCATTCTTCTATCTAAACCAGATTGGGTCGCACGTATCGCTCAAAACATGATGAACGCCATCGACCCACATTGCTTCTGCTGGCAAACCCATCCCTGCCGCTGTGTTGGCAGCACCGATGCGGAAGGAATGAGAGTCGAACTAGGCAGAGTCCTCTCCCACAAGGGTCAACGAGCGCCTGCACACCCAAGTGAACAGATATTGCGTCATTGGTGTCCCATCCATGTGCACCAACAGCCTGGTTGATCCCCCACTTGGTCGCCCTAACCAACGCCACTGGGCAATACGAGGTGTCTGGGGCAGCGAGTAGCTTTACCCACATGCTCTTCCCTAGCGTGTCTGGGGCAGCGAGTAGCTTTACCCACATGCTCTTCCCTAGCGGGCCTGTTTTCGACCTCCCAACCCTCAGGAGGAGGGCACCTGCGTCCAGGAGCATGTCTGACACCTCTAAACCCCCTCCGTGTCCTACTCTTGAGGCCGCTACCAAGTCCGCAATGCGAAAGGCCCCGAAAAAGGCCAGCGAATAGGCGAGGTGGAATAACTTCATTTCGTACTGGGACAGGAAAACCTGCGGCAACACCCCCAATATTCCCACTAACCTCTCTATGCTATTTGGTCGCCTGTCGGCCCCCACTTCCGGAACCATGCGCTCCCATCCTCTCATGGCCTTCCGCACCCTAAAGTCCTGGCTCCTTCCAGGTGGGAGCCAAAAGGGACAAGAGGCCGAGTACCCCGGGGCGTCGCCTTAAATGGCCCCTGGGTTCTCGCTTCACCTCCTGATTATGTCACTGCCGCGTCCCCATACGTGCATTTCCTGTGCCAGGCGGTGCTCCAGCACGTGGCGCGATTAACCCTTTCGAGTCTCATGATGAGCTGAGCTCGTCATGACCGTTAGAACGCTCGCATGCTGCGATAATTCCCCTGCTGTGCGAGCGTTCTAAAGAAATGGGTGTGGCCATGACGAGCTCAGCTCGTTATGAGCACACGAGCACTGTGCCTCATGACGAGCTGAGCTCATCATGAGCACGGGGGCGCTGTGCACGCCCCCCACCCCCCAGCACAGCAGGGGAATTTTCCCAGCTGTGAACTGGTTAAGGGTGGCCCACCCCTAGGTGGGGGGCGCCTGTTCATTTGCCAAGTCTTCCAAATCTCTTTTCGTCTCCGAGTTGTTTACCTCCCCTCCAAAGAGCCCGGGGATCACCAGTGAAGTCACTCAAATACAGGACGCACGGGGACACATTGTAAGTATAAGGTATGTGGTTATTGATTCAAGTCAATCTATCCCTCCTTTCAGGAAGGAGCCAGGGCGAACTCTTCCCTTCTGGAACCTCCATCTTGGATGTCTGCGTTCCACACAGAAGGGTCCCACGCTTTTACTTCAGAACGACATCAGACCAGTGCTTTACATGGGCAGGTACTGTCCGGTACTGAGTACCTGCACTTCTTTATTTTGGAAGGGAGACTCGCTGCGCTTCTCAGTACTTCTGCAACACATTTAATGAGAGCGTACCAGCACTTCTCAGCACCGCTGCAATACATTTAATGGGAGAGTACCTGCACTTCTCAACCCCTGCTGCAATACATTTAATGGGAGAGTACCTGCACTTCTCAGCACCGCTGCAATACATTTAATGGGAGAGTACCGGCACTTCTCAGCACTGCTGCAATACATTTAATGGGAGAGTGCCTGCACTTCTCTGCACCGCTGCAATACATTTAATGGGAAAGTACCGGCACTTCTCAGCACTGCTGCAATACATTTAGTAGGAGAGTACAGGCACTTCTCTGCACTGTTGCGGTACATTTAATGGGAGAGTACCAGCACTTCTTAGCACTGCTGCAATACATTTAATGGGAGAGTACCAGCACTTCTCAGCACTGCTGCAATACATTTAGTGGGAGAGTACAGGCACTTCTCAGCACTGCTGCAGTACATTTAATGGGAGAGTACCAACACTTCTCAGCACTGCTGAAATACATTTAATGGGAGAGTACCAGCACTTCTCAGCACTGCTGCAATACATTTAATGGGAGAGTACCAGCACTTCTCAGCACTGCTGCAATACATTTAATGGGAGAGTACCAGCACTTCTCAGCACTGCTGCAATACATTTAGTGGGAGAGTACAGGCACTTCTCAGCACTGCTGCGGTACATTTAATGGGAGAGTACCAGCACTTCTCAGCACTGCTGCAATACATTTAATGGGAGAGTACCAGCACTTCTCAGCACTGCTGCAATACATTTAATGGGAGAGTACCAGCACTTCTCAGCACTGCTGCAATACATTTAATGGGAGAGTACCCACACTTCTCAGCACTGCTGAAATACATTTAATGGGAGAGTACCCACACTTCTCAGCACTGCTGCAATACATTTAATGGGAGAGTATCAGCACTTCTCAGCACTGCTGCAATACATTTAGTGGAAGAGTACAGGCACTTCTCAGCACTGCTGCAAAACATTTAATGGGTCGAGTACCTGCACTTCTCTGCACTGCTGCAATATATTTAATGGGAAAGTACCGACACTTCTCAGCACTGCTGCAATACATTTAAGAAGGGAGTACCAGTGCTTCTCCGCACTGCTGCAATACATTTAATGGGATAGTACTGGCACTTCTCAGCACTGCTGCAATGCATTTTTTGGGAGAGTACCAGCACTTCTCAGCACTGCTGCAATACATTTAATGGGTCGAGTGCCTGCACTTCTCTGCACTGTTGCAATACATTTAATGGGAGAGTACCGGCACTTCTCAGCACTGCTGCAATACATTTAAGAAGGGAGTACCAGCGCTTCGCCGCACTGCTGCAAAACATTTAATGGGAGAGTACCGGCACTTCTCAGCACTTCTGCAATGCATTTAATGGGAGAGTACAGTCACTTCTCAGCACTGCTGCAATACATTTAAGAAGGGAGTACCAGCGCTTCGCCGCACTGCTGCAAAACATTTAATGGGAGAGTACCGGCACTTCTCAGCACTTCTGCAATGCATTTAATGGGAGAGTACAGTCACTTCTCAGCACTGCTGCAATCTATTTAATGGGAGAGTACAGTCACTTCTCAGCACTGCTGCAATACATTTAAGAAGGGAGTACCAGCGCTTCGCCGCACTGCTGCAATACATTTAATGGGAGAGTACCGGCACTTCTCAGCACTTCTGCAATGCATTTAATTGGAGAGTACAGGCACTTCTCAGCACTGCTGCAATCTATTTAATGGGAGAGTACAGTCACTTCTCAGCACTGCTGCAATACATTTAAGAAGGGAGTACCAGCGCTTCGCCGCACTGCTGCAATACATTTAATGGGAGAGTACCGGCACTTCTCAGCACTTCTGCAATACATTTAATGGGAGAGTACCGGCACTTCTCAGCACTTCTGCAATGCATTTAATTGGAGAGTACAGGCACTTCTCAGCACTGCTTTAATGCATTTAATTGGAGAGTACAAGCACTTCTCATCACTGCTTTAATGCATTTAATTGGAGAGTACAAGCACTTCTCATCACTGCTTTAATACATTTAATTGGAGAGTACAAGCACTTCTCATCACTGCTTTAATACATTTAATTGGAGAGTACAAGCACTTCTCATCACTGCTTTAATGCATTTAATTGGAGAGTACAAGCACTTCTCATCACTGCTTTAATACATTTAATTGGAGAGTACCTGCACTTCTCAAGAGCAAACGGGTACGCTAAAAACTGAGTACCTGCACTTCTATATTTTCATTTAAAGCACTGCATCAGACATTGGTCTTGACTTCTACTCCCTTTCTACAAATGGACTTTGTAGTGGACGTGGTACTGGGCGTCCGAGGCAGCAGTCAAGAAGGTCCACAAGACGGCTCCTCAAACCGCAAGGATCCCCAGTTGGTTCTTGAGTCAAAGATGAGGCTCATAACTACAATAAAGGGCCATTACCCCATGGTAATGCCCTCTAGAATGCATTGCATTGTGTGAGGCTAGACAAGCTGATCATGTATAGGATAACGTCTATGAAGATGTTGTTTAATAATGTATAGGATAATGCTCGGGAAGACATTATCTGAGAATGTATGAGATGCTATGTAGGAAGACATTACCTGATAATGTATAGGATAATGTCTAGCAAGAAATTGTCTAATAATGTATAGGATAATGCTCAGGAAGACGTCATTTGAAAATATAAATGATACTGTAGGAAGCTGTCTCTATATATAGTGTAATAAGGAGAAGTACACTGAGCATAGAGTCCGGTGAGTCCAGAGAGTCCGGTGAGCCCGGTGAGCCCGGTGAGTCCAGAGAGTCCAGAGAGTCCGGTGAGTCCGGTGAGTCCAGTGAGTCCAGTGAGTCCAGAGAGCCCGGTGAGCCCGGTGAGTCCAGAGAGTCCAGTGAGTCCAGAGAGTCCGGAGAGTCCAGTGAGTCCAGGGAGTCCAGAGAGTCCAGTGAGTCCGGTGAGTCCAGTGAGTCCAGTGAGTCCATTGAGTCCAGGGAGTCCAGAGAGTCCAGCGAGTCCAGTGAGTCCAGAGAGCCCGGTGAGTCCAGTGAGTCCAGGGAGTCCAGTGAGTCCAGGGAGTCCAGTGAGTCCGGTGAGTCAGGTGAGTCCAGTGAGTTCAGTGAGTCCAGAGAGCCCGGTGAGTCCTGAGAGTCCAGTGAGTCCGGTGAGTCCAGTGAGTCCAGTGAGTCCGGTGAGTCCAGTGAGTTCAGTGAGTCCAGGGAGTCCAGAGAGCCCGGTGAGTCCAGTGAGTCCAGTGAGTCCAGGGAGTCCAGAGAGTCCAGAGAGCCCGGTGAGTCCAGAGAGTCAGGTGAGTCCGGTGAGTCCAGTGAGTCCAGTGAGTCCAGGGAGTCCAGAGAGCCCGGTGAGTCCAGTGAGCCCGGTGAGTCCAGAGAGTCCGGTGAGTCCAGTGAGTCCAGTGAGTCCAGGGAGTCCAGAGAGCCCGGTGAGTCCAGTGAGCCCGGTGAGTCCAGAGAGTCCGGTGAGTCCAGTGAGTCCAGTGAGTCCCATGAGTCCAGAGAGCCCGGTGAGTCCAGAGAGTCCGGTGAGTCCAGAGAGTCCAGTGAGTCCAGTGAGTCCAGTGAGTCCAGAGAGTCCAGTGAGTCCAGTGAGTCCAGTGAGTCCAGTGAGTCCGGTGAGTCCAGTGAGTTCAGTGAGTCCAGGGAGTCAAGAGAGCCCGGTGAGTCCAGAGAGCCCGGTGAGTCCAGAGAGTCAGGTGAGTCCGGTGAGTCCAGTGAGTCCAGTGAGTCCAGTGAGTCCAGAGAGCCCGGTGAGTCCAGAGAGTCCAGTGAGTCCAGTGAGTCCAGAGAGTCCAGTGAGTCCGGTGAGTCCTGTGGAAAAGTAAATTTTGTCATGTTCTGTGTCCCTACGTGTCATCCATCATATGTTATGTGTGCATGATTAAATATGCATATGCATTCCCTATGTTTGTTTATAGACGCAATTACAGTTGTGTCCACTTCTAGTATGCCAGTTTCCAGTTCTCGTGAATACTACGAATATCAGGCCTATGTAAAGTTACGTTGCCACGTTTCTCAGTGTGCACTTTATTTCATTGTAAAGTCCCCGTTTCTAGGCCTCAGAAGGGCCTGGACACCAGATTCAGCTCCTGTCTCCTGAAGCCTCGCTGAGGAGCGATACAGCCCCCACCTGTATCCTCGACCCTTCACTTACTTCCTGCCTCGCAGTGCCCGGCTCAGCCTGGCTCTGCCTCTGAGTCTGCCAAGAGTATGTTATGATTCCAGTTATCAGTTCAGTCCTCCTTCTCTGCATTCCTAAAAGCTACTGAATCGCATCAATAGTTTCCGTCATTGTCTAGCCTTCACGTCCCCATGTAAGAGAAATACTGCATTTAATGGTCATTTAATATTCTTCATCACGCACTACATGTAGAATAATGCATGGTCCAGTCATAGTGTCTGTTAGCCTTTCCCCTCCTGACTTCTAGTTTATATCAACATGTTCTCTAAACATCAGATACTAGATACTGTTTAGGTACATGTCGCCCTGACTCTCCAGACTTCAGTCTCTGCTCCTAGCACAGAGTTCGAAGCCCCCAGCTTCTCCTAGTAACACGTCATTGCTAGTTTGCGCGCACCATCAGGTTAGAGGTCCCGGCTCCTCAGGTAGCCCCCTCCATGGTTTCCGCCCCATTCATGACATATTCTGTTACGTTTGCATCACATGTCTATGTATACGCCCTGTTACACCTCTTTTCACCCTTATCTTTCGCGACTACTACGCGTCACACCCTTTGCTCCACCCACTGCTACGCCTATTGCAATGTAATGCTATATGTTTGCGTTATGTATATATGCTCATGTACTGTTATTAAAAGATTATTCCTTAGCGCGCTCATCCCAGATCCAGCCCCAGCAGCTGCTGGGCCCTGCCTTCCTATTCCTGTGCAGGTCGTCCTGTTCCTGTCCTTAAGCTGTATTAAACCTGCAAAACTCCTACTACCTCGAATCTTGACTCTTATTTATTGAGCTATCTGTTATTCATTTATTCATTCAAAAATAGGGTATTATTTATTTATTTACCACATAATGGCGCCCGAACAGGGACTTGCCCTTTCCCCACGCGTCGGTGAAGCCACGCCGACCCCCTGATCCTCTGCAGTCGTGACGGAACTCTTCTGCGCACCGGCAGATATTTCTGCTTCAAGTATCCCTCAGGCCCACGGAGGAGACGGAGGAGGCGGTCCAGCATCCAGACGAGACGGTGGAGGAACGCGGCGAGTCCCGACCAGAGCCCAAGCCGAGAGTCCAAGGTTCGAGGTATCCGGAGGCCCACCCGTAACAGAAGTCCGAAGTTCGTCCATCCGACGTCGAGGCAGTCCAGTCCAGTCTGAGGCCTTCCGTTCTTGCTGCCCGGTGAGTACCGTTACTGGGGTAGTATCTAGACAGGGTCAATCTGATTGACTCTGGTCCGTGGGTTGGTGGTACACAGACCCACAAACGAAGTGTCCACTTCGGTGGATGCGGGTCCTGACGTGTCTCTTTATGAGACCGGTAAGTTTCGTACTGTTTCAGCAGTGCATCTAGTTTCTGTTCCAGTCAGTTCTGTTCTCGAGAAAATTCATGTATTCTGTGTTCCGTATTCCAGGTAGTATTCTGTTCGAACTGTTATTTTTAAATGTTCCTTATGTATTTTAATGTCGTGGTATGAATGGGGAATAAGTATCGTGTTCATTGTGTATTGTATTGTGTCTAGATTACAGTCCAGTCATGCCCTTGTTTTCTAAGTTACGTCAGTTAAAAACTAGAAAGGGTCTGCTGGAAGCAGCAGTTCCAGTTCCGCCTAGGGACAGTCCAGGTCATTTTATGTATCAGAAACATGGCATAAGTGCCATACTATATCTAGATTTATGGGTAGAGTATACCAAACAGTTAGAAGAAAAGTATAGATGGCCCGTATCGGGTACATGGGATGCCGAGTGCATCATGCGAGTAGAAGAGGCATTATGGAAAAAGAAAGCCAGACAGTCACAGAAAGATGCCATCGAGTTATGGCGCAAAGAAGCTCATAAAAGAACCGAAAAAGAAATCAGAAAGTCAGAATTAAGTAGAGAATCCTTAGAACGAGCACAAGAAAGAGAATTAATCGAGATAGGTGAACAAGTTAAAGCCGAACAGTCAGACAGACAGAGGCATGCTCATATTAAGGGTATGTATCCTCTTCTTGCCGAGGGCTTGCCAAAAGCGACCCCAGAGGCATCCAGTAATTTCCCGCCACCATTAGTTCCGACCAAGCTACGTCACAAACAGACCGCAGCTGATATTTTTATTTCGTCCTATTTGGACGACACAGTCCCAGAATATGCAAATCCTGTCCCCGCTCCACCAGTCCCTGTAAATCAGGCACTTCCCGTTCCTCCAGACACCGGGGTACCCCTTGCAGTACCTGCTACGGTCCCCCAGGTCCAGCCCGCCATACCAGTTCAGCCCGCATTTCAATTTCCTGCCACACTAGTACGAAGAGGATCAGTCGACGACTCTAGTTTAGGGGCCGCAGGGGGAGGTACTCCTCAAACCCCGCCGCCACACAAGCGTTTAACGACAGCCGAATTACATATGCAAGCGTCACAGCGTACGCCCAGACATCAGTCTGTAGCAGAAATAAGAAAAGCCCTTAATGAATGTGGCTATGATCCAGTCCCAGGAGAGGATAATATGGTTTTATATTCATTACGTGTAAGAAGGGTGGCCGAGTATCTAGTCACCCTACCGAATATGAAAGAAGATCTAGACAGAATATATTGTTTCATCCGTACAGGGGATGATCCAGAAAGCATTGGCGAAGTCATGTCTCAAAGAAAAGCTGAAGTCCAGCTCATGCTATTAAAGTTTCTGATTAATTGTCTAATACGAGAACAAGATTATCCGACCAAAGATCAAGCCGAAATGAGAACCCTGACAAAGTGGAGTGATAATATAGCCGAGGGTAAGCACAGAACCATCAGTGCTATGGAAAGTATGTACAAGAAAATTCGTAAAGAAATAATAAGAATACACGAACAACGTAAAGCAGCACAAGTAAGCGAGAAAGAAAGTAACTCTGATCCTGAAGAGGTTGAGGACGAGAATCCCGACAGAATAGCGTATGTAGGAAAATCTAGATTTCCAGATCGCCATTTACGCCTAGAACACAAGTCTATTTTTCATCATCCAGCACCAGAACAAGGTTCTCTAGAACAAGTGTTTCAAGCTACCGATCACATTCTGAAATCACGAATCGGTTACAGTGAGTTAAGTACCATGCATGAACAAGAACTAGTCCGATCAGCAGTCCGATGGACTACTGATTCTACCACTTTTCCAGATGAAATAGTGGCACAAATGTTTCTAAAAATGCCCCCAGCCGAGCAACGACTGGCGGGTATGTATATGATCCAGCACCTCATTACATTGTATGAGGGTCAGCACTCTGATCCAGGTCCGTTACACGATGTCCTGAACGAGTTACTCCAGTATAGATGGAAAGGTTTAGGTACCGATTTAATTAGTGTCATTCTAGAACAGCGTCACAAATATAGAACGTTTCTGAACCCGCATTTTGTTCATGTCTCACCCCCAGAAAGTAAACCATTTTACATGGAGAGACAGAATCCGTTACGAGAAGTCCACCCAGTTAGAGGAACGGGTGGCGAACTAGAACGAGTGTTTGTTTACACTCCGATTACAAAGATGGAACTCCTAGAGATGAAGAAATTAATTCCCTGTCATGATAAAGATCCAGCAGGGTTCCATAGAGAATTAAAAGACATGCTCCGTATGGGAGAATACACGTATCCAGATATAATTAAAATGTTAAAGGTTCTGTTGCCCGCAGGGGTGTATGAAAAGCTCAAGGAAAAAGAATGGGAGGTGGGAGAGAAAAAGATCGATTGGGCAGTTCTAGAAGCCGAAGACAAGGCACGAGTACCAGGTACCGGTCTTGGAGCGAAATGTAAAGAATTACCGGAATTATTAATACAAGTTTTGCCTAGGTTATTGACAACTAGAAAAGAAGACTGGGATGCAATCTCAGCCTGTAAACAGAAACAAGACGAAGACATTAGTGATTTTTATTCCAGATTTGAGAAATGTTTTAGCATCAACAGTGGCCTCAAGACAAGTAGTGAGTCATACCCTCATCTTTTTGTTACTAAATTAGTCGAGAATTCAAGCTCACAAATTAAAAATCGAGTTTTGAAAGTCGAAAGTACCTGGCAAGCTAATACCCCGTCCCAGATGTTGCAGATGCTCCAATACCACCAGAATAGGATCAGGGAAGAACAAGAACACGAGAGAAAACGTATGAAAGACACGAAAATGAAAGTACTAGTTGCACAATCTGTTCCTCAAGACAGTCAGAAGAGGGGTCCGAATCAAGCCAGTCATCCTGCAGCTCCCGTTAAAGGGAACTGCAATTATTGTAAACAGCCAGGTCATTTTATAAACGAGTGTGCAGTTCTGAAACACAACATAGCCACTGGTAAGACTAAAGAAAGACCACGTCCGCCTAGACACGAACAAGTTTCACAGACTCCTCAGTCACAGAATGCACCACAGACAGTTACAGCTCCGCAGCCTATTGCTGCAACACAGCATGTTACACAGCAAATGTATCAGTATGCACAGTCTGAGTATCCAGAGTACCAGCAGTATTCATGAAACAGCCTAGAGAGGGAGGTAGGCTTGCCTCTCATCGAGATACCTGTAGATCAAGAAGGTCCCTATGTTCACAGTCAAGTATTAGGGAAAGACAGAAAGTTTTTGATCGATACAGGGGCAAGTAGGACCACAATTAGTCACGCCGAAGTTCCAGGGGCTCCGCTCTCAGGCTCAAGAAATGTTTCCCTTGGATTTTCAGGAAAACCCATTGTAAATGAAATATCAAAGCCAGTTACTCTAGAAGTAGGTCCATTGTCCCGTACTACTGATTTGTTACTTACTAAGTCATGTCCAGAAAACCTATTAGGCATTAAAACACTGAAAGAGTTAGGTGCAGTTATATGCTGTTCCCCAGAGGGAATACGTCTGTTCCTACGTGACTTTAAGGGTCACTATGTATTACGAGATTTTGATCCCAGATTGTCCAATGTCCCGCAGCATCTATGGGCGCAAGGTCCAACTGATGTTGGTTATATGCAAATCACACCCCATCGTGTGACTCTCAAGCCAGGTGTGGTGTTACCACGAATCAGACAGTACAGATTGCCACCTGAGGCTGTAGCAGCCTTATCCAAAATTATTGACGAGCTCATGGCTCAAGGAGTGGTTGTAGAAACTGACTCCAATGTATGCAATTCTCCGATCATTCCAGTCATGAAACGTACTGATCCAAATGCACCCCCAGTATATCGATTAGTGATTGACCTACGAGAACTTAATAAATGTATTATTCCTCAGTACCCAGTCGTTCCAGATATCTCTTCCCTATTGACAGCCATTGATTCCGAAGCCACGTTCTTTACTGTAATCGACCTCAAGAACGCGTTTTTCAGCGTCCCTATTCATCCAGACAGCCAGTTCCTTTTCGGATTCTGTTTAAATGGAAGGAGCTATATGTTCACACGAGCTCCTCAAGGTTTCACAGAAAGTCCTAGTATTTATAGTCAAGCACTTAAGAGACAACTAGACAACATTCACATGCCAACTGACACTGCCCTGCTCCAGTATGTCGATGATCTACTGGTCACAGCCCGTTCTGAACGTGCTTGCGAGCGAGCATCCCTTACAGTCTTGTATTTCCTAGCCGAGATGGGGCACAAGGTGTCCCCTTCTAAGCTTCAATTCTGTGTCCAGCAAGTGGTCTACTTAGGACACTTACTGTCCAAGAGGGGTAGGCAGTTGACACCTGACCGTATCCAGTTAATAGCGAGTCTTCCTCAGCCCAAGACCCAGAAGGAGGTACGTGCTTTTATCGGCCTCACTTCTTACTGCCGACAATGGATTCCTCAGTATGCATTTCTAGCCAAGCCACTGATACAGTTAACGACACAGGAGGCAGCCGTACCGACTGTCCTCCCTTGGACATCTGAACATACACTCAGTTTCAATGAGTTAAAGAAAGCCCTATGTCAAGCTCCAGTTCTAGCGACACCGAACTACAGTAAGCCTTTTACACTTTTCGTCACTGAACGCGAAGGTACAGCATTATCTGTTCTCACACAAGATCAAGCAGGACAATACAAGCCCTGTGCTTATTTTTCGAGCACATTAGATCCTGTAGCCCAGGCTCTGCCTGCGTGCCTCAAGTCAGTTGCAGCCACAGCCCTAGCTATCAGACAAAGTGATTCCATAGTCTTAGGACACTCCCTGACAGTACAAGTTCCACACTCCGTGGAAGTTCTTTTAAACCGAACACAGACTCAGCACTTGACAATTGCACGTTTAACAGGTTATGAATTGACACTGTTCCAGCCACACATAGAAATCAGACGCTGCAACGTTTTAAATCCTGCTACATTGCTACCATCAGTTACTTCAAATTCTGCCACACATGACTGCGTGGAAGTAGTTAACATTACGACAAAGCCAAGACAAGATCTGACAGATATTCCGTTACCAGACCCCGACCTGACACTTTATGTGGATGGTTCATGCATGAGAACAAGTACAGGAGAACTAGTCGCCGCGTATGCAGTGACTACCGACACCGAAGTTATTGAGACACACCGTATTGACACCCTGTCCGATCAAGCAGCAGAGCTAGTTGCTCTGACACAAGCCTGCATACACGCCAAGAACTTGAAAGTTAATGTTTACACAGATTCACGCTACGCATTTGGAGTTGTACACGACTTCGGAGTGCTCTGGCAAGAGAGAGGTTTCATGACTTCTCATGGAACCAAGATTCAGCATGGTCTCCTTATTCAAGCTCTGTTAGATGCCATACATTTACCGACATCTATCGCTATCATGAAGTGCAAAGCACATACGAAAGTTATTGACATTATTTCTCAAGGTAACGATCTAGCAGATCGCACAGCCAAGCTTACAGCACAGACTCCAGACATTCCAGTTATTCCGACACAGACACACACTCCAGATCCGACTACATGCATGACAGTTAAGGACCCTACACAAGATGTCATAGATATCCAGTTACATGCTACTCCTGAAGAAATCAAGAAATGGTCCGAACAAGGAGGGGTCCAGACAGATCAAGGATGGTTAACGAAGGGTAGAGCCACATGGTTTCTCCCCGACTCTATGGTTCAAGTCATTATTAATACTGCACATAGTCCAGCACATTTAGGAGAAAAAGCTATGTTAGACAGTATCCAGAACATTTGGTTCAACAAGCATTTACGAGCTGCAGCCAAGCAGAAAGTCCGTACCTGTATGATATGTTGTCAGTTTAATCCAGGTAAAAGTGTCCCGGTGGAACAAGGTGGATTCCAGCCCCCTGACCACCCTTTTGAAGTCCTCCAGATGGATTATATTCAGATGGAGCGATGTCGAGGTTTCAAGTATGTCCTTGTAGTTGTATGCGCTTTGTCCAGGTGGACAGAAGCATATCCAGTCCCAGATTACACCGCCGCGACCACTGCCAAGCAGCTGGTTCGTGAGTTCTTCCCCCGTTATGGACTCCCTAGAGTCGTATATTCTGACAACGGCCAGCCATTCTCATCTGAGTTGATGAAGCACGTTTCCCTATTGTTAGGATACCAGTGGAAGTTCCATTGTGTACGCCATCCTGAAGCAGCCGGTCTCGTAGAGAGACATAACCAGACTCTGAAAATCCGTATTGCAAAAGTATGTAAAGAGAAAGGTGTGGACTGGCTAGTAGCTCTGCCAGTCGCTTTGTTCTATATGCGCATGGTCGCACATTCCAGATCAGGTCTGTCCCCGTATGAGGTCGTATTCGGCCACCCCCCTAACATGTGGGGTACTCCTAGACCCCGAAGTATTACCGATGTTTCAAGTAATATGCTGACAGATTACCTAGCTTCCTTGATGTCTGCCCTCAACTCTTGTCGTTCACAGGTTGCCGCCGCATTTCCAGACAATACCGAGGTGGCACCGCATGAAATCGTTCCAGGATCCATGGTTCTTGTCCGCAATTTTGACCGCTCAAGTCCGCTGGAGCCACGCTGGAAGGAGCCCCGACAGGTCCTCCTCGCCACCCGTACAGCCGTGAAGTTGGAGGGTCGCAAAGGCTGGGTGCACCTTTCGCACGTAAAGAAGTTTTATGGACTGAAACCCGTCTCAAAGAACATTTCCCAGGATTTGAAGGATTGCCAAAATATTGTTCTCAAGGACTGTCCCGCAAAAGACATTGCTACAAACCCTCCCCTGTTAGAGAAAACTCCGCAACAGGAGTATAAGTTGAAACTCCGGTCTAGTAAAATAAGTCAGCCAGTTTGATTGTCTAAGTCCTCCCCTAGGTGAAACGGTTAGACTGTTTCTGACATGTATAAAATAGACCCCCATAGTGAGAGAGTTAGTCAAAACTCAATTCGATGTATTGTTTTTCTATGTTTCATATTATTTCTCAGCATTATGATTTCCTGCACCAGTTACGCATTTTACCTGTATTTCCCAGTTCTTCATGTAAATAAGTCTGCTAATGCTACAGTAGAGCATACGTTTAGTGATCTACCTCCTCATGAACTCTCTTACCGCCTCGCCATGCGAAATAATTCTTTCATCCGCATGTTACATTATTCACACCAGACCAGCAATGCCACTAATTGTTGGGTATGTGGTCGACTCCCCCCTTTCCAGACACCGAAGGGAGTTCTGCCACTTTTTCCTTATCCTTTTTCACATAATGGTTCGTGTGGAGCATGGTCCACGTTAACGTCATCCTCAACAGATATGTCTTTTCTTAACAGTACATGTTTTCCAGACAAGCAAGGTCTCCCCCACAGAACCGGGTTAGATCTAGAAAATGAAGTGTATAATTTAGGTAACTATTCTTCGAATTTCATGGTCCTGAATGTTCAGTCTGATTCCACTCCAGACTTACCTGCTATTTCAGTACTACCAGTTAAAGGCGAATTATGTGTCCGAAATAATGGTTCCGTACATGTAGGACATAGTGATTGTACTACTATTGTCAAGTATAGTGACAGTGGGAAATCTATTTTCAAAGCTTCACGTCATTCTTATTTTATTTGTGGTCAAACTGCATATGTTCGTCTGCCCCTCGATTGGGAGGGAACCTGTTACATTGCCTTCCTACTGCCACCAGTTTTCCTAGCCCCACCCGACTACCATAGGAATTCCCACCTAGTACATACAAGACCCAAGAGAAACCTCCCGATTGTCGATTATACTGAAACTACTCTAGAACAATATATAGATATCAATAAAGGTGTCTTTCCTTATTTAGGTACAGTTGTGAATAGTAAACTGATACGTAGATTAACCAGAACACTCGAAGCAGTAGTAATTGAGACTACTTCCGCTCTAAGTAATTTAACCGAAGAACAATCCTTTATGAGAATTGTCGTGCTCCAGAATCGTCTCGTCCTTGACGTCATATTGGCCGATAGGGGCGGGGCCTGTAGAGTCATCGGATCTAGTTGCTGCATTTTCATTCCAAATAATGCGCCGTCTGTTTATTCAGCTATAACCAGACTCCATAAAATTGCCCATCTGTTACACCAAGATCCAGGCACCTGGACATGGTCCGGTTGGTTCTGGAATATAATTTCCGCCTGGGGATGGAAAGTATTGTCCTTTCTAGGTATTGCAGTAGCGATCATATTCAGCTGCTGCCTCTGTATACAATGTGGCCCTGCGATTTGCGGCATTTGTGCTACATCATGTATTCCTAGTCCCAAGCCCCGTTCTAAATCCCGTTCCAGGATAATTCGAGACGAGCAAATGATACTGTATGAAATGATAGATGGTATCATGAATATTGATGTTTCCTGATGGAAACGTAGTGACAAGGAGGGAATGTGGAAAAGTAAATTTTGTCATGTTCTGTGTCCCTACGTGTCATCCATCATATGTTATGTGTGCATGATTAAATATGCATATGCATTCCCTATGTTTGTTTATAGACGCAATTACAGTTGTGTCCACTTCTAGTATGCCAGTTTCCAGTTCTCGTGAATACTACGAATATCAGGCCTATGTAAAGTTACGTTGCCACGTTTCTCAGTGTGCACGTTATTTCATTGTAAAGTCCCCGTTTCTAGGCCTCAGAAGGGCCTGGACACCAGATTCAGCTCCTGTCTCCTGAAGCCTCGCTGAGGAGCGATACAGCCCCCACCTGTATCCTCGACCCTTCACTGACTTCCTGCCTCGCAGTGCCCGGCTCAGCCTGGCTCTGCCTCTGAGTCTGCCAAGAGTATGTTATGATTCCAGTTATCAGTTCAGTCCTCCTTCTCTGCATTCCTAAAAGCTACTGAATCGCATCAATAGTTTCCGTCATTGTCTAGCCTTCACGTCCCCATGTAAGAGAAATACTGCATTTAATGGTCATTTAATATTCTTCATCACGCACTACATGTAGAATAATGCATGGTCCAGTCATAGTGTCTGTTAGCCTTTCCCCTCCTGACTTCTAGTTTATATCAACATGTTCTCTAAACATCAGATACTAGATACTGTTTAGGTACATGTCGCCCTGACTCTCCAGACTTCAGTCTCTGCTCCTAGCACAGAGTTCGAAGCCCCCAGCTTCTCCTAGTAACACGTCATTGCTAGTTTGCGCGCACCATCAGGTTAGAGGTCCCGGCTCCTCAGGTAGCCCCCTCCATGGTTTCCGCCCCATTCATGACATATTCTGTTACGTTTGCATCACATGTCTATGTATACGCCCTGTTACACCTCTTTTCACCCTTATCTTTCGCGACTACTACGCGTCACACCCTTTGCTCCACCCACTGCTACGCCTATTGCAATGTAATGCTATATGTTTGCGTTATGTATATATGCTCATGTACTGTTATTAAAAGATTATTCCTTAGCGCGCTCATCCCAGATCCAGCCCCAGCAGCTGCTGGGCCCTGCCTTCCTATTCCTGTGCAGGTCGTCCTGTTCCTGTCCTTAAGCTGTATTAAACCTGCAAAACTCCTACTACCTCGAATCTTGACTCTTATTTATTGAGCTATCTGTTATTCATTTATTCATTCAAAAATAGGGTATTATTTATTTATTTACCACAGTCCAGTGAGTCCAGTGAGTCCGGTGAGTCCGGTGAGTCCGGTGAGTCCAGTGAGTTCAGTGAGTCCAGGGAGTCCAGAGAGCCCGGTGAGTCCAGTGAGTCCAGTGAGTCCAGAGAGTCCAGAGAGTCCAGAGAGCCCGGTGAGTCCAGAGAGTCAGGTGAGTACGGTGAGTCCAGTGAGTTCAGTGAGTCCAGAGAGCCCGGTGAGTCCAGTGAGTCCAGAGAGTCAGGTGAGTCCAGAGAGCCCGGTGAGTCCAGAGAGTCCGGTGAGTCCAGTGAGTCCAGTGAGTCCAGTGAGTCCAGAGAGCCCGGTGAGTCCAGAGAGTCCGGTGAGTCTGGTGAGTCCAGTGAGTCCAGTAAGTCTGGTGAGTCCGGTGAGTCCAGTGAGTTCAGTGAGTCCAGGGAGTCCAGAGAGCCCGGTGAGTCCAGTGAGTCCGGTGAGTCCAGTGAGTTCAGTGAGTCCAGGGAGTCCAGAGAGCCCGGTGAGTCCAGTGAGTCCAGTGAGTCCAGTGAGTCCAGAGAGTCCAGAGAGTCCAGAGAGCCCGGTGAGTCCAGAGAGTCAGGTGAGTCCGGTGAGTTCAGTGAGTCCAGGGAGTCCAGAGAGCCCGGTGAGTCCAGTGAGTCCAGTGAGTCCAGTGAGTCCAGGGAGTCCAGAGAGTCAGGTGAGTCCAGAGAGCCCGGTGAGTCCGGTGAGTCCAGTGAGTCCAGTGAGTCCAGAGAGCCCGGTGAGTCCAGAGAGCCCGGTGAGTCCAGAGAGTCCAGTGAGTCCAGTGAGTCCAGTGAGTCCAGAGAGTCCAGTGAGTCCGGTGAGTCCAGTGAGTCCAGTGAGTCCGGTGAGTCCGGTGAGTCCAGTGAGTTCAGTGAGTCCAGGGAGTCCAGAGAGCCCAGTGAGTCCAGTGAGTCCAGTGAGTCCAGTGAGTCCAGAGAGTCCAGAGAGTCCAGAGAGCCCGGTGAGTCCAGAGAGTCAGGTGAGTCCGGTGCGTCCAGTGAGTCCAGTGAGTCCAGGGAGTCCAGAGAGCCCAGTGAGTCCAGTGAGTCCGGTGAGTCCGGTGAGTCCGGTGAGTCCAGTGAGTCCAGGGAGCCCGGTGAGTCCAGAGAGTCCAGTGAGTCCAGTGAGTCCAGAGAGTCCAGTGAGTCCGGTGAGTCCAGTGAGTCCAGTGAGTCCGGTGAGTCCGGTGAATCCAGTGAGTTCAGTGAGTCCAGGGAGTCCAGAGAGCCCGGTGAGTCCAGTGAGTCCAGTGAGTCCAGAGAGTCCAGAGAGTCCAGAGAGCCCGGTGAGTCCAGAGAGTCAGGTGAGTCCAGTGAGTCCAGTGAGTTCAGTGAGTCCAGGGAGTCCAGGGAGCCCGGTGAGTCCAGTGAGTCCAGTGAGTCCAGTGAGTCCAGTGAGTCCAGGGAGTCCAGAGAGTCAGGTGAGTCCAGAGAGCCCGGTGAGTCTAGAGAGTCCGGTGAGTCCAGTGAGTCCAGTGAGTCCAGTGAGTCCAGTGAGTCCAGAGAGCCCGGTGAGTCCAGAGAGTCCGGTGAGTCTGGTGAGTCTAGTGAGTCCAGTAAGTCTGGTGAGTCCGGTGAGTCCAGTGAGTTCAGTGAGTCCAGGGAGTCCAGAGAGCTCGGTGAGTCCAGTGAGTCCGGTGAGTCCGGTGAGTCCAGTGAGTCCAGTGAGTCCAGAGAGCCCGGTGAGTCCAGTGAGTCCGGTGAGTCCAGTGAGTTTAGTGAGTCCAGGGAGTCCAGAGAGCCCGGTGAGTCCAGTGAGTCCAGTGAGTCCAGTGAGTCCAGAGAGTCCAGAGAGTCCAGAGAGCCCGGTGAGTCCAGAGAGTCAGGTGAGTCCAGTGAGTTCAGTGAGTCCAGGGAGTCCAGAGAGCCCGGTGAGTCCAGTGAGTCTAGTGAGTCCAGTGAGTCCAGTGAGTCCAGTGAGTCCAGGGAGTCCAGAGAGTCAGGTGAGTCCAGAGAGCCCGGTGAGTCCAGAGAGTCCGGTGAGTCCAGTGAGTCCAGTGAGTCCAGTGAGTCCAGAGAGCCCGGTGAGTCCAGAGAGTCCGGTGAGTCCGGTGAGTCCAGTGAATCCAGTGAGTCCAGTGAGTCCAGTGAGTCCAGGGAGTCCAGAGAGCCCGGTGAGTCCAGAGAATCCAGTGAGTCCAGTGAGTCCAGCGAGTCCCAGATTGGTAACGTTCTATTTGTGGTAGTGTGGGCAAGCAGTTAGGCTTTGCAGAGGGTAGTTTCTAAGCATTTGTTGTACTCACAGAGGCAATAAATGAGACACACACTCAAAGAATAAATCGAGACGAATTTGCAAAAATAACACTTAATTTTATATAATTTTTCAGACTAAGACCGTAATTCACAGGTAAGTATTTATTTTGCTATGAATTTTCAAAGTTCTGAAAACAACTCGCAGTTGTGCGCAATTATGCACAATTTATTCAGATGGGAGAAAACACATAAATGTATAGCAAATTTGGTAGGCTGTTATCGGGATTCACCTTCAGGTTTTAGGGTAGTAGCAACCCAGGTCCAATGTTTCACCAGCAGATCGTCTGGATCATCCCGGATTTGGCCGGGGACAGGGTGCTGGAGTCATTGGTAGAAGGCGCTACAGAGAAGAGGCGGTGTCTCAAAACAGGCTGCACAAGGGGACTTACAGGTAAGTCTGAGGGATCAGGTCGCAAGGGTCTCAGGAGCACGGGAGCAGAGCCAGTTCATCGATACCCAGGCTGGGTGCAGAGCAGGTTTGTGAGCTGGGGTCTGTGGGTCAAGATGGTCTTTGCGGTCAGGGGCAAGCAGGTTGCAGGGATGATTTATGGATAGCTGGGTCACTCATGGAGTGGGTCTCCGGCGTTCCGATGTCCCTTGATGGGTGGTTGCTTCCTGTGCAGTTGGAGTCCGGATTGGACTCTTCATTTTGGTGTAGGTTGCAGGGGATACGGTACACCGGGTGTGGCTTCGGCACAGCTCTGGTAAGTCCTGGTGTCATCACACTCAATGGGGAGACAGATCAGACCCTCCAGAGCTGGTGTATCTCTTCTGGTTCAGTTGCGGTGGTGCGGGGGAGCGGCAAAGCGGTAAGCCGGACTCTGTGGGTTCGGTGTCTGCGGCCCTCAGTGGAGTAGTTCCTCTTCAAAGGAGTTTGTCTGTGATTGGCGAAGGTCTGGAGGTCCTCTGGGGATGTGAGAGGTCTCACAGTAACAGGACAAGACAGCACACCATCAGGGTCGAGTCTTGAAGCAGCAGGCCAGGTTTGTGCCAACATTCTGCAGCAGGTACTCAGTTCTCGGGTGCAGCAGCTCTTCGTTGTCCGGTTCTTCTTTAGGTCCGTTGAATCTGAAGATCTAGGTTGAGGGATGCCACCTAATACTAAATGTAGGGGTGTCAAAGGGAGTGACAGATATAAGCCAATGGGCTACCTACCTTTAGGGTGTCTACATCCTCTATTTGACCACTTCCTGAGGGTAGGGGCAAAACCCTGATAGGCTAATTCTCTCCAACCCAAGATGGAGGAATTGGAAAAATGGGGTCCACATCAACTGCTTTGCCTAAGGGGAGGTGCTGGCTGACTGTGGGCACACCTACGAATCTTGCTAAGTTTCCCACCTGTCCTCCTGCCAAAAGTGGGGTCAGGACAGGGGGCTTGTAATTCTCCATTAACTGAAGAGGCCTGGGTCGCATTTCAAAGGCAGCATGTCCTTTAAAGCTTCCCATCCTGAATGGTAGATCCTGCGTGGAGGAGGTGTGAAACACCCCGCCCAGAGCAGGCTTTGTTCCTGGCCTCTGAGAGCGAAGGCTGTCACCCCAGGAGGCCAGAAACACGTCTAGCGGTGGCAGACTCGCTGAGACCATTCTGTAACTCTACTAGTAGTTGGTAGGTTTTCAGGGGCCACCCCTAAGGTGTCCTCTATGTGCATTAATTAATAAATCTAACACTGCCATCAGTGAGAATTTATTAAGACAAGTTGTTTGGTACCAAACATCTGTGGGTAAAGTGAAGCCATCATGGTGCTGGGGAACGTGTGCTGACAAGTATACAGTCCAGAGGCGGGAGCACTGCCACTGGGGTCCTGGTTAGCAGGAACCGGGGAACTACAGTCAAAACACACTGACACCAGGCAAATATGCCAGAAAGATCCGACTTTCCCACATGGGCTCATGCAGAATGCGACAGAACCGGACCCCTACTGGCCTGGCTTGCTACCCCAGCTAAGAGGGACTCGATCAACAGTGGACCTCACTACTGAGAGAGGCTACTGATTACATAGGCAAGAGGAGAACAGCAGCCATTTTTTACAGTATTACACTGAGCGTTACATGAGCGTCACACTCCATGATGTGAGAACACTACATGCCTTCCTTGCACCATTGCCCTTCATGACTCCTATGCCAGAGGACCCTGAGGATCTAGGAAGTCAAATCACTATCCAACAGATAAGAGCGACGATAAAGGGGATGGCTCATGAGAAGACGCTGGGGATAGATGGACTCCCGAACGAGTTCTATGCAACATATTTCAATGAGTTAACCCCTAAACTAGTGGACCTGTATATAGAGACTAGGGACACGGGTCGCCTACTGAACGCCACTCGGCCACTCAAGAGGTACTAGTAGTGCCGCCGCTAATAAAACCAAGGAAACCGGCGGATGACTGTAGGTACGACAATCGGCTGTCGAATGGTATAGATCACATTTGTTGATTTACAGTTAGTGTGACAATTTAGTTTGTGACTCTTTCCATTATATAGAAATTCTTTGGTGTTAGAAGTAAGTTCGCATACACTACAGTTCTGGCATTTGTAATGTCCTAGAATCGGTGCAAGGCCCCAAGCTGATGTGATGGTATGTTTATCTTTGGTGGTGTCTGGCCATGTGATGGCATGTACCAGGTGATTGGCGATGTTATTCCCACGCTGGTATGAGAACAGGGGAGGATCCTGGAATTGTTTTTCAGAGCGTAACACTCCCCAGTTCTTTTTGATGATGGCACTTATTTTGTTACTGTCTGGACCAAAGGTAGAGACGAACGGGATCCTAGTTGTCGTCTTTTTGGTGTTAGGGATCAGTAAATTTTCTCGGTGATTGTACCAGGCGCGCTTCTTAGCTCTGGTGACCAATCGTCGGGGGTAGCCTCTGTGTATTAATTTGTTCACAAGAATGTCTGCTTCGCGGAAATAATCCTTTCTCCACTTACAATTACGTCTGATACGTAGAAATTGTCCATAAGGCAATCCATCTCTTAAGCCCCTTGGATGGTGGCTCGAGTAATGCAAAAGGGTGTTGCGTTCTGTAGGCTTCCGATAAAGTATTGTGCCCAAGGTGCCATCTTCAACATGAATGGTCACATCAAGAAAAGGCAGATCATTCGTTTTGCACTCACTAGTAAATCTAAGATGTTCTTGGATGTTATTGAGCCAGTTTAGATTGAGCCACCCTTCTCCGGCCAGATCCCCAGGATTCAAAGTCTCTAAACATTGCCCTAGGGACCCACACTGGGAGTGCTGTGAAAAATATAATAGACGGGCAGGGATATCATTTTAAGTAATGCCACTCTGCCCGTCTTTGACAATGGGAGCGTCCGCCAGAACTCCGTTCTCGACCTCAGCGATCTTTTGGCCGTTCCCACATTTCTGTCCAACAGATCCTGCCTGTCATGGTAAATTTGAACCCCAAAGTAAGTGAGGCAACGAGGTTCCCACCTCACCTCCTCCAGTCCCCCTGGCGGGTGGCAATTTGCCTTCATTGGGAAGAAACAGCTTTTTTTGCCAATTTACCTGGAGACCCGAGAGTGAACCAAAGCTCTCCAGCATGGCCCTAACTCCCGCCACATCTGTAGCCACATCGCTGAGGAATATCACGAGGCCATCGACATATAAGGCTATGCGGTGAAGGGTATCGATCCGGACACCATGGTAGCTGTTGTCCTCTCTGGCAAGGCTGGACAACAGCTCCATTTCCAGGGCAAACAGCCGTGGCGACAGTGGACACCCTTGCGGGGTCCCCCGACTCACATTATAACTCTCTGAGATGGTTTGCCCTATATGGACTCTGGACGTGGGGTCTGTATATAGTAGACGGGTCCACGCTAAAACCCCCCCACTCCAGCCTCACCCGATCCATTACTTCCTACAGAAAGCCCCTTTCAAGGTTTTGAAAGGCCTTCTCAATGTCGACAGCAAACTCTGATGCCTCATTAGGGTCATATGGTTCAGCTTCCATCACCGGCAGGAGGCGTCGGATATTAAGTGCTGTTTTTGGCGGGGAATGAACCTCGCTTGGTCAAAGTGTACCAGCTTGGGCATAAGAGGAATAAGCCTGCAGGCCAAAATCCTCTTGAGGATTTTGTAGTTGAGATTGAGAATCCAAAATGAGTAAGTGCCTTCTGTGAATACCAAAATGGTAGTAAGTTTAGCATTTTGTCTTAAGTTAGTTCTGTGAATCAGGCCCATTAACATTAAGCTATATGTGGAGACTGCACGCCTCTTTACCTAACTGATCGGTGCCCGACTGTGGCAGACCGTTTATGAGAGGTCCCGATACCCTGAGTGCCGTATGATAACACGTATCCGAATACCCAGTCACCCAGTACCAGGAGAGACTTTTTAAGGCCCCCGAGGGTGTGACTCATGGGGGGAGGGGTGGAGAGGGGAGTAGAAGAGTGTTGGGACTTTTGTGACCGATTTTGCTTTGCTTTTCTTTATTGAAGATGTTTGTTATGCGAAATATGTAATTAGGCGCATGAGAATACAATTATAATGGTGGCTGATGTATTGATGATAAATCTTTCAATAAAATCAGTTTTAAAAAACTGTTCTGCTTAAGCAAATGCATGATCAAATATGCAAAAGTATGACGTATTTGTAGTCAGGAATGCATAAAAGAAACTGGCCGCCACGCTGTAAGTTGAAGCTCAGATTCCAGTTCCACGGAGCTGACCGGGGCCCCCCTGCAGAGTACGTGCAAGGGCCCGGGCCTGACTGGCCATGGCAGGCACCGGGCATTTTCCCGGTGGGCCGCCAGGGTGGGGCCGGTTTTGGGCCCACGGGGGCCGTTTTTGTTACAGGGCCGTTTTTGCAAGATAGCTGCAGCTTGGCGGCACCCCCAATCCCCCAGGGTGACCAGCCGGGCACTTTGCCAGGGCCGGTTCCGGTTCCCAGTCTGGCCCTGGCAGGGGCCCCCTCATGCTCCAGACCAAGCTCAGTGCCAGGGGGTCCCCAAAGCTCTCCCCCCTCAACCCCCCCCCCCCACCCCCCAGGGGCTGCGGGTGCTTTTGTCTCACCACTGCCGCACGCTTTATATAAACTTTATACTATATTGCCAACAGAAGTCGTGTCATCTTTTTATTTTGTCTGACAACACTGATATCACCCCATTCATTTTTCGGGGACCCCCACCATCTCCCCGACCCAACCCTCCAATCAGAGCGCGTGAGTCGTAGCCCCCCTCATGGCTGCAGCTCGGGGTGCGATAGCTCAGCCTGAAAGCAGCGATTCAAATGTCTATTTTTAATCCGGGCCTCGCCGGTCACGCGCTGGGGGTGAGGCCGGGGAAGCAACTCCGAGAAAAGAACGTGAGAATTCCGTCCTCGGCTAATATTTATGCACCGGGGGATTGAATCAGCTCAAAGAAAAGTCCCAAAAAGGAGAAGTGAGATCGAAAGGAAAACGAAGTGAGAAGATGAACAGAAAAGAGGTGGGTGGGGGGAGACCGGGGAGGGGCGCCTGGCCAGAGAAACCGTTATTACAATGAGCATCGAGATAGGCTCGACTCCCGCCCCCACCATTCTGGGGGTCAGGTGCTTCTCAGTGAAGATGCAGACATGCAGGGGCTTATTTACAAGGCCCTTGCGCCACTTTTGCGTCATTGGTACAAGTGACGCAAAAGTGGCGCAAGGGCCTTGTAAATCTGCCCCGAGGTATTTATGTAGCGCTTCCTGACAAAGGCTTGTGGCTTCGAAGCAGTGAAGAGCAGGCGCTGTTGGTACGACATCGTCATTCTGGTTGTTTTATCGACATTGGAAGGATGAAACACCTCATGGATTTAAATCACGGATTACGTCAAACACACAGGAAGGCGATTTTTTTTAGACACAGGTGTACTTTTTGAATTTTTTAATCCCACCTGCTGAAGTGCTTCGCTCACAAAACTCTCTGGGCCTCGTTTATGAAAAGTGACGCATCGCTGCGTGAAAACAGCGATGCGTCACTTTTCACTGCGCCCTCCTTGCGACACCAATGATGCGTCATATTTACAGTATGACACATCATTGTGCAAGGAGCTACAGATGCGTCAGTATTTCTGATGTATCTGTAAGCGCAAAAGTCACGCATTGCTGGGGTGTGTCACAATAGTGACGCAACTCCAGCAATGTGTTCTTTCACATGGGGCAAGCCCCATGTGAAAGGGCCATCATCAGTCTTACCCCTGCTGTGAGGCAGGCGTAAGAAATTGACGCATTTGTGTCCTAGAAGTGGCGCAGTGAAATCTTATAGATTTCACTGCGTCACTTCTATGACCCTTTCTTGCGTCAGAACGCCCCCCCTGCATACATTATACCTGGGGCCTCATTTATGAAAAGGGACGCATCGCTGCGTGAAAACAGCGATGCGTCACTTTTCACTGCGCTCTCCCTGCGACATGATTGATGCGTCATATTTATAATATGACACATCATGTCGCAAGGAGTCACAGATACGTCAGTATTTCTGACGTATCTGTAGGCGCAAAAGTGACGCATTGCTGGAGTGTGTCACAAAAGTGACGAAACTCCAGCAATGCTTGCTTTCACATGGGGAAAGCCCCATGTGAAAGGGCTTGCGTCAGTCTTACGCCTGCTGTGAGGCAGGCGCAAGATTTTGACGCAACAGCGTCCTAAAAGTGACGCAGTGAAATCTCATAGATTTCACTGCATCACTATTACGAGGCTTTTTGCGGGTGAACGCCCCCTCTGCATACATTATACCTGACGCAGGTATAATGTAGCGCAGGGGTTTACAAAGTGACGCATCTGCTTAGATGCGTCACTTTGTAAATAGTGCGCATCAGGAGGCATGTTTTACGCCGCCGATGCGTCACAAAAAGTGACGAATCGGAAGCGCAAAACTCACGTAAGGCCTCATAAATGAGGCCCCTGGTGTAGATATAACGTAGCGCAGCGGTTTACAAAGTGACGCATCTACATAGATGCGTCACTTTGTAAATATGGTGCACCAAGGCACATTTTTTACGCTGCTGGTGCGTCACAAAAAGTGACGCACCGGCGGCATAAAAGTGACGCACGGCTTCATAAACGAGGCCCTCTCTTTGGTTGAATTTGCAAAGTCCGGCTGTATTGCGCCCGGTCCCGGAGCTGTTCTAGAGCTGTGTCTGCTGGCTCGGCGTTGGTGAAGGGTGCTGCCAGGACAGCCACCCTTCACCCACCCGAATGTGGGGCAGACATCCACGGGGGTGGTAGACACACCACACGCGCCACCCTGCACACTGTCCTTTCCTCCACCCAAAGCACACGCTCGCAGTGACCACCTCTGCCACACAAGCACACCCCCTCCCACGGAGGGCACACTGTGCTCACCCCACTCCAGGCCTCAGCCGCCACCCATCCTGTCTGTCACTCTTGACGCGTCACTGCAGCCAGAGTACAGCGCCAACGCGTGACAAAGCAGCGCATCAACCCGCTTGGGTGGAGGAGTGTGTGGTTGTGATGTGGCCTGCCTAGGCCTCATCACAACCATACACTCCTCCACCCAAGCCTGCCCTAGGGGTGGCACGCTATCATTCACTCATAAAAGCGCTCCGAATCCTCGTCAGGGATGGAAAGCGCTATATAAATGCAAACCACGCTATAACACAAGTGTTTCCCCATTGAGCCCGGGCCCTCAGAGAGCGCCCATTTTGTTGCATACCCACCCCATCTGACGTCACTCCAGGTTTGTTTCCACGCCTCAGACATCGCTTCATTTGAGGTCGTTTGTAAGGCGCTAACCTGTCTCCCCCCTCACTTAGGCACTCTGCCTTCAGCCGTAAACATCTTTGTACACATTTAGGGCTTTTTCTCCTGCTCAGAAGGCCCATAAATAAATAATTAAATATACATTTGTTCATGCTCGGCTGGTTTTCAGTTAATGCAGAGAGCACTTTCCCACAGGAAGCGCTGGCAGCCCCTCCCGCCCCCCCCCTCCCCGCAGGAAGTGGGCCCTCCATGGTGTGCGGCGCGAGCCCAACAACAGGCGCTGCCCAGGAGAGCAGGGATTGGTTAAAACCGCTCTCATCGTGAAGGCTCGCAGCTGCACGAGTGACTCCGGATTTCATCGTCCTGGAGGGAGTGAAAGGAGTGACAGGGGAATGAGACCGAGCCGGGGGCTTTTAAGGGAAGAAATGGTCGAGAGGCCTTTTGATACAAACGTTTTGTTTGAAGACTTTCCATTCTAGATTAAACAAATACCCCCCCCCCCCCGAACAATATTCGGAGACAAGATGAATGAGCTTTATAAACCCTGTCCTAAAAACAAAATCCATCAAACGTTTTCAACACGTAGTTCTCTACAAATATATAAACCCTGTCCCAAAAAAATCCATCAAAAGTTTTCAACACTTTATTTTCTACAAATATTTGTTACCAAAACACGTATTAAAACGTGTTGTTAAGTTTGCGTAATATATGCCGCATACAGCCCAATCACGGCAGCAGTGCATCCCCTACATACGGACGTCTCTTCAAATTACGGGTGAAGCAACTCTTGCAGACTCTGAAATGCAGATGACAGAGGGGTCTGCCTCTTGGCACACTGATGCTCATTAGCATAAAAGTGACTTTATAAAACACGCCTGAATATAGGTTTCGGCTTCATCTGCTATTGCACGCAGCAGCATCATCATTGGCGGGGTGGGGGCTTAGTGGGAGACACAGAAGCAGACATAAAGGACTAACGTTGTAAAGTAGTGCCTCATTCAATCCAGCATGGGTGGAGGTGGAAGGATACACTCAAAGAGCCAGCAGCATTAGGTGAAAGGTACCCAGTCCACTGGGCTGGGCCACGACGTGATTGACAAAGTCTCGTGCCAATGGTTGAAAAATGGTTGAATAAATCCAATTATTATCCACCACCATCAACACCGATCAGCATCATAGCGCCTTGAGACCACGTGGTTCTCCACTCCAAGCGCTGAGAGTGAGGCGAGCGGATCCGAACTAAGGCCGCTTGTAGGTGACTGTGAAGACAGACCACAGGCGGGTCATTTTCTTTTCCATTGTCTGTATTTCTTCTTCATAGCGCTACATACAACTGTAAACTGCCTCGAAGCACTTGACGAGGACACAATGAAAACTGTAGAGGGAGGTATACGAATTTAAAATCGATACTTACTGTGTTGTACCTATTGGCTCGTGAGATCTGATTAGTGCTTCTGTTCTACAGTCTGTGTACAGCGCTTCGAAGGATTTTTTAAAATATATTTTCTTCTTCTGAAAGGTATTTCAGACAGTGCAGACCTAGGGCAGAGTGCTTTTAATTTTTAGGTCTAGTGTTATCCAAGAGCTTTTGATTTTACTTACATCATATACATAATATACCCATGTATTGGGACTTTCAGACAGTCTCTTCGTTCATTGGTCGGTTGTTCTGTGATTTACATGTTTCTTTGCCCTCCCATGCAGTATGGGGCAGTGGGGCAGCCCACTTCAACCAATGGCTAAGTTCACCGTGAGTGACGGCATACTGCCCTTTCACAATGAGCTCATCCACACACAAAGTAGTTCCCTTCAGGACTGAGGACTACTCTTGCAATGTTTGCTTTTACAGACCAGACATATGTTTGCTTTTAGCTACTTTTTTAGAAATATAAGCAATGGGGCTCACAAATACAAAGTTTTTAAAAAACAAGTTAAAACAGAACAAGCACCAACAAAGACATAAAGCTGTCAGCCAACACTAAACAAATCGCCTTGCCAATGCTTGTTAATTGTCACAGGACCATTTCAAAGAACAGGGTATCTTGGCGCTGAATAACAGATGTGTGCTGTTACCCAACTCAATAGTACTCATTTTATCAACCTCAGAAAGGATAAGAAGCTGAGTGGACTTGTCAGGATTTGAACCTGTGAACACAGGTCCCTGCAGTGGGGGTATTAGCCCACTGAGCCCCCAGACCCGCAATGGAGTGATGGACAAAGGTCAGAGGCGTGAGGTGCTGAACCCAGACTACTGAAGCCCGGATATGAAGGGAGTGGTCCATGGGTCGGCAGGAAGAGGTCTTTGGGAGTTCTGATGTTTACATATTTACAGTGTGAGGCACACTGGTTAGAGGAGGCAGACCTGGAAGCAGAGGTCAGCCTGGGACCAGGGTTCAATTCCCGGCTCGGCGGGGTCTTGAGTCCTAAAATGTCCATGGACTCGACAATTCTCGCTCCGGTGCCTAATCGATTCATGGGTTCACACTCTGCGACTCTGGGCAATAGCTTGCTTAATCTCCACAACGGCCCCTCGCGGCGGGATGCCTGGCTTTCACCTTGCGGATACCCTGCCGGGGTTATCTCACAGGGGAATACCAGGACGGGTTCCCTAAGCAAGCGCTTAGAAACCGCTTGGTGATTTGCGCTATATAAATTCCTGTACATTTACATTTTACATTTACTGAGATAAAACCGATGTGCCCACAATCACACCATTCAGTCTAGCGCCACGCTGGGATTCATAGGAAGCCTTCAGAGCCCCAGGTCAGCACACGAGCCACTGGGCCACATATCCTGTACGCTGCTATAAAATACTTAAGAATGACCCCCCTCGGTGGTGCCAGGAGCTGTGGTGCCAGCTCTTTACTTTTCCAAGAAGTGAACAGGGAGGGGGGGGGGGGGGGTGACTCACGATGCACTCACCTCCCACAGCACCAACCAGGGAGCGTTGTCTTTCATTTCAGCTAGATCCTGCGGTGAAGTAGTCACCCAGCGACAAAGATCTCTTCGAATATATGGAATGTGTCTCTTCCGGTGTGCACAATGACCCACAGAGCCCTTTAAACACATCTGGGCCCTCATGACCGGGCACCAACATCTGCATGTACTGGTATTTACCAGGCAGGTCCCCCTGGTAAAGGGTGGTAAGTTTCACTTGCTGAAATTCACATGGAAAGCAATGCATCTGCAGGTTACTTGGCCTACAAAGTTGCAGGGAAGTTTCCGAGCTGTGCTTCTCAACTAAAACACCTCAAATTGCGGCCCGACGACTAAGGAAATTCACAGACGCAATCCGAGCCAAATTGAAACTGAAAACTGAATTATTATAACAGTACTCAGTTGGCCATCAAGCAAGAGAGACTATGATAAAACTTTTCCTTAAACCCAATGTACAACACCTCACTGCTAGATAGGACAATAATCCTAATAACAGTCATTTTAATTATTTTAAATTTTTTTAAACAACTTTTTCATTCTTAATTAATTGTGTGAGGTTTTAAACAAGTTTTTGTTTTATGGATAGAATATTGTAACAATTTTAATTAATTGAACAATAAAGATTCATATAGTAAAAAAAAAACATGGAAAGAAATGCAGAGAATGCGGTAAATGATGTCAAACTTGTCATTTCGATCCCCCGCATAAACAAGTGTTTGTGCAGAGTTTGGAGAAAACGGACCCCTCGTGCTGAGGGTGAAGACAAGGGCTGATTTTAACACACCGCACGCAGCGCAGCTGAATTTATGGAATAAACCTGAAGTCTCTGTTTCTGGAAATGCGAGATTCGGATTCAGAGAATTTGGATTGATGGCAATATATAGGCGCGTGAAGAGCGCACGCGGAGGGGAAATTCTGCCTTTATGTTGGAGTTTTCTGCTTTTTCACATCTAGGGGCATATTATCAAGAAAGGCGATCAAATTATCGCCGCTTTAGTGGCAGGTGTTAACCTGGGCTGCTATGGGAATTCACAAGGTCATATTATCAAGGCCATTATCGCCGCTTTAGCGGCAGTTTCCTGCCGCTAAAGTGGCGATAATTTGATCGCCTTTCTTGATAATATGCCCCCGAGTGAGGACGAGTTTGTGGCTGATTCTGGGAGGCCTCGGAGGAGGGGGTAGGGGTGGGGGCGTCGACCTGTGAAGCTGATGAACAGGAATCCGTTTGTAAATGTGTGGGCGTTTATGTAGCGCCTCGACGCAGAACCCGCCCTAGAAACGCCCGCAGATTAACTCCCCGCACAGACAAGAGCAGGTAACTGGGGAGGGAGACCCCTATATTTAAAGAGTGTTGGCAGAGCTCTTTCCTGTGAGAAAACAGCTTTAGAAATGGAGAAATAAAACAAGTAAATGCGAACATTCACATTGGTATCATATTTTTGCATGGACATTTTTCAATGTAGTGGAAAATCCACCCGTGTATATTGTATGCATTCTTTGTGAATCCCCCATGAGTAAAAAATGTGATCCAAAATAGAAGTAATGCCACGGAGAACATTTTAGGGTTTTCAAATCGAGTCATTTATCAGTTGGGCCATAAGAGCGTGGATTTCACCTCTTGTGCTCGGGTTTTACTCTTAAACCACCACAAAGTACCACCATGTGTGACACCCACCTGCAGTGAGACGTGGATTCTCACCCAAACCTTCTGTTAATAAAAGGAAACTAACAAGAGTCAGCTGTGCAGCGGCGGAGTCACAACTGGTGACACCATCACCACACTCAGAACTTCACAAGTACTCGTGAACAGGAGGGGAGGGAGCAACAAGACTTGTGCCAGCCTTGCAGATTGTGGTGTGTCTGTTGACAGTGCCCGGGAGCAGATCTGCTTCTTGCGATGAATGACAAGGTTATGTCAACCTTACACTACAGGCATTAAACAGGACGGGCAGCCCACCCTGGTGGTATGTGCTCCACACGCAGTCGCGCGCCCCCAAATTATTCCCCTGAGCTGCGATGCATCCACCAGTGCTGGCACTTGTGCAAGGCCGGTTGATGCCCCATTTGAGGCCCAATGAACCCACCAGAACTGGCACACTCATGGAAGCGCGCAGAATACACCGGAGCTGGTGCAGTATGATGGGTGGCGCCCCCTTCCCACCCCGGAAGTGGAAGGAATGCATGGGTGGAGCCTCCTGCCTATGCAAAGGGGCAGCGCTGTGGAAATCCCTCTCAACAAAGACCAGAAACATCCAAGAACATCCTGCAACGAACGCATCTATCCTATGCGGACGATATAGTGTTGTCAGTGGCGTCACTAGGGTTGGTGTCACCCGGTGCCGGTAACTCATGGTGTCACCCCCTCACGACTTACCGCATGGACCTCCTCTGTCGGAAATGTACGGCGCTAGGTCAGCTCGGTGTTTTGTCTGCTGTGCAGTCTGGAGTTGGTTGCATAGGGGTGTTCCCTATGCTATGCCAGCATTGAAAGCAGTAAAGGTCAGCCACGGCCCGTGGAGGGAGTTGCGGTGGGGCAGACAGGCGGGGCGGAGGAGGGGCAGGGTGGGGGTGCTAAAAACCGGAATATGGATAATTGGAGGTAAGTAAACAATTGAATAAATAAAACGAATTTCGTAGCGCACCCTGGATTGCAAAATGCGATGCAGCGCGCGCTACGAAATTTGTTTTATTTATTAAATTGTTTACTTACCTCCAATTATCCATATTCCGTTGTTTACCACCCCCACCCTGTCCCTCCCCCGCCCGTCTGCCTCACTGCAACTCCCGCCACGGGCCGTGGCTGTTCCTGACAGCTGAAGGGGGCAACACAGCTCCAGCTGGTCGGTTCTGAGAAAACCTGCGCGCTATAGGCTACAATCTACCTAACAGGTGAAGGCCGCCTCGAAGTGCTGACTCACGGCGCTGCCGTCCTGTGAAGTGGGGAGATGAGAGTGCTTGAAGGGACAGAAAGGAGGCCATGGCGTCTGACCTGACCGGGCTGCAGGTAGGAAGCAGTCAAAAAGAAGGAGCTATGATCTATAATTAATTCTTTTAAATAATGCAACCTCAGCTGGTTAGCTGCGATAATCCTACTTGAAGAAAACTCTTGCATATATCCTGGCTTCCTTTTTTAGTGAAATCGTTGAACTGATGTGGGGCTGATAGCACAATTGAGCTTACAACACAATTTATATAAATAAAAAAGAACAGCAGATGGCTATAGATTCAGGCGATAGGAGTTGGGGAGGGAGAAGTCGAAGAAGGGGGGAGTAAAATGTCAACGGGAAGTGAGGGTTAGATCTGAAAATTCCCTCTTTCCAAGCCCAAGTCTTCAAGCTTCAGTCAGTTCAAGACTGAAGTATCACACAGCCAGACAGAGTGAGCTCCAAGCCAATGCAAGGGGGTCCGCTTCACCGGACTAGAAGGTTTAGGGTCCGAATCACCGAACATAAGGGGCCCTAAGAAACCCCACAGACATCTGAGGGCGGCTGGACGCGGCTTCCCGGGAGGACCGTGGCAGCCTGTGAAGCACCGATGCATCAGACTGCACAGGGACGCACTGTCAGTCAGGGTACTGTAAGTGGTAAAGTTATTTATTATGTTATCGAATCAGAAAAGTAAAGAGCCCAAAGAGAGAAATATACTCCTGTGTGAGTCCACTATGTATGCCTGGCAACAAAGGTTTCCTCCAATCTGTGGCAAAAGCAGGTTTCCAGGACAGCGTAACCAGATTGGTGTCACCTCATGTGTTGGTGTCACCCGGTGCGGTCCGCACCGTCCGCACCCTTCTAGTGACGCCACTGAGTGTTGTTAAGTCAAACGAAAGTAGGGCTTCAAAGAGGGATTGACATATTGAGCAATTTTGCAAAGGAAAACCTATTAGAAATAAACATAGCGAAAACTAAGGTCATAATAATGAGTCACCGCTTGCAGGCACGACAACAATTCAAACTAGGCAAAGTGAGTTTGGAGGAAGTCACAAATTATAAATACCTCGGCCTAAGTATTGACAGTAGATTTAACTTTAAAACACATATTGATGGTTTAATGAAGAAAGGAAATGGATTGATAAATGCTTTTTGCTCTAAAGCGAAGAGTTTAAGCGGTCCATCGTTCAAACCATTACTGGCTGTTGTTAAAGCAAAGCTCTTGCCGATTTTAGCCTATGCTACTGAAGTTCAACATAGCAAGGAAGTAGCAGTAATTCAGAAAATGCAAATGAAGGTATATATAACAGTATTTGCTCTACCGAGAAATTCTTCTCCTGCGCAAATTCGCCTAGAGTTCGGCTTACTGCAGCAACGTCTAGTAAGAATGTATGCTACAATAAAACTGTGGTATAAAATTCGGTCAAGCTGCCAGAATCCGCTTAATAGCGCCATTTGGGAAGGTCAAGAGAATAATGCACGATCAGCTTATCACAAATATTTGCTGTTATCAATAAAGTTAACAAAGTTGTCAGAGTTATGGAACTTGAATTTACCATTCACAACATTTCGGCGACTAATAAATAAAGCAACAAAAAGACACTCGTTAACGGAGGACAAAATTATATTCAGCAAGCGCTCCCATGCCTGGACGATACTGCAATCCTATACGATTTTGGACATAACATATTCCGTTCATCTAAAAAGGAAATTGTTAGCAATATGCCTTGGCGCACTACCAACTAATGCCGAACAACCCCTCTGGAAATATAGTGGTCCGCCGTCATGTGCATTACGTGGTGCTTCGAAGCAGGACTTTGTTCACCTGATCTGTATATGTCCCGATTTAAAACTAAATCATCTTTTATTGTTAAAAAATCCTTTTAAAGATAGGGGCATACGCACCTGCAGATCTACTATATTAAAGTGTCTTGATCCACATGACCCGCAACTTAACTGTAGATTGGTAAAGTTTTTACTCTTATATGAAAAAGTGATTTGAACTAGCATTTTAAATGGTCCTTTACTAAAGAGATGAAACTTTTGATACATGGCTCAATTATTGTTTTATACAATTGGAACTGGTTTCTGCAGCGGACAACCAGTAAGTCTAATCGGTATATACACTGGTGCTAACACTGTCTTGATACGATATCATCAAAAGTACATTTTATTAATGGTAGTTAATGGTTTTAATATGTACGGTATATGTTCCTCTGCAGACTGATTCATTTTATTGGAATTGTTATGGTTTTAATTACCTTAAACAATAAAGATACATTCATTCATCCCAGAGTATGTGGAGTCCAGGAAGGAAGTAAAGGCCTGCTCCTCCAAGCATGATGCAGGCCACACAGAGGCATAAACAGGGCCCGCCCCTCCCCCACGGAAAGCATGGCCGCCAGAGGTCCTGGGAACACAGTGGTCTAAGGATCATAAGCATAATTATCCCACAGGCTTCTTCAGTCCAATCTAGACATAAGCGCGTGCACACAAAATGTGAGAGGGTAAATAGTACCACTTCACTCATCACGTGACAGCAACATGCTCCCTGCAGATGCCACAGTGCAATTCAAGAGTCTTCCAGCCAAGCACACCTTATGGTGCAGCAAGATCCCCATCTGCTAATAGTAACACACACACACACACATACAAACACACACGCGTGTGCACAGAAACGCACACACACACACACACACACAAACACACCCATATGTGTGCGAATGCTCGCACAAACACATTCTTTTTTGCCAATATCCTTTATAATTTTTGCCTAGATCCTTATTGCATGTTTATGGGCTTGTTGCGATTCAAAGTTCTCTTCTTTTAGGCTCCTTGTAATAAGGACTCGGGAAACCAATCAAAAGTGAGCTTTCACTGACCCATACCATTGCAGCATAGAGACTACAAGAAGGAACAGGTCTATCTTCCTTGTAGGTGCCCTGACATTCTACTGCATTGCCAATCAACAAAACAAAAAAGGGACATTAGGCAAAGTGACCTCGAAGCTGGGGAACTGGGTTCAAGTCTCGGCAACAACGCTCAACTGCCTGTGATTCTGGGCAAATCACCTAATCTCCACTGCCTAACAAAAACAAGCATTTGCAATGCAATAGGTCTCGCATTTACGCGAGTTTAAGCTATTGGCATTGCAAATTACAATATGTTTTATTTATGTTTCAAAACCCAAAACATAAATAAAAGGATTTGTCATTTACAAGGCCAGTAGCACAAACTCACGTAAATGCGTGACCTGTTGCATTGCAAATGCTTGTTAAAAGGAGGATATAACCAGTCTGTACATATTTTAATATTGTACCAGTGTTGGGCACTGGCATTTGAATAAGGATAGGTTCCGATTGCTCTGGCATCACTTTTATCACAGAACTGCTCATTCTACCTCTTCTTTCTATATTTAGGAACAATCCACGCAGCTCTTCATACTTTTGGAGCATTTCAGACTTATTTTTTTCTGGTAAGTTCTATTTGAAAATGGCAAACACAAAAAAACATAGTTTACCCTCAGGTACGAGATCACCCAGATACTAGTTTAGGAAAACGCACTTCCCATATTGGGAGGGGCGCAGTGTGTTTTCCTAAACATTGTTGATTTGACGTGGAAGGCTGGTATCAGGACAAAAGTCCGGAAATTGGTTTCCAGTGTGGACTCGTGCATTACCCCCAACTCTAAGGGAATAGGTAGATTGCACCGTACGTCTCTACTTTTCCACGTGGAATTCCTGGAAGGGTCATCAGGCAATAAAGTGGTAGTATAGTCAGTGATTTTCCCATTGTTTTTCAATAGTTGCCTTAGACCGACCGTCAGATTAAGTCTGTTTCTGTTCGATGGTTTTCAGTCCCAGAGGGAAGTCCGGGCATTACAAGTAGGTAGCACGTTAAAACATTAGAGCTTGCTTGCTTACGCTCAAAGCATGTTATCAAAACCCTAGCTCGTCACAGACCCTCCATTACTGTCTAATATTGGCACATGAGGAGAATTCAGATGTAAGAGCTTCACATCTTTGAAGGGTTAAACAAATGTCGTGGCCACCTGACAACCCTTCAGATACTTTTAAAGGTACCAATATTGTGGCAAGACATTTTCCAGACCTTGCACGCGCTTGGCGCCTTGCATGCCTTCTCGTCTGTGCCACCCGTGCTTCACGTCCGCTTTCTACCAGTTAGTCTCAGCCTCACTGATAGCTATTGAAAACAAGCCGTGGCCGTGGAATGTCCGAGTTCTTGAAGGGGAGGGAGGGAAAGTGAAAGTGCGCAATGCGCGCGCTGTGCCGCCGGTTTCTTTGCTGAAGGGAGACAGGAGTTGGCACGCGCAGACAGGAGATGTGCACGCGTACGGAGTGCACATCTCCTGTCTGCGCGTGCCACCTCCTGTCTCCCTTCGGTAGAGAAAGCGGTGACTATAGGTCTCGCCAAGGCGGGCAGCGCATGCGCTGCTTCGCTAAGGCGAGACCCAATGAATGTGTCCATCTGTAATGAAACTGCTGCTCATGTAAAGCGCTCTGATACCCACTATCTCGGGTCTAGTTCGTGATATATAAAACTCTATAAAAAAAAAAGTGGTACCCATCTTGGAATTGAATTTATTTCCAGTGTCTGTATGTAGAAACCAAAAGCTCTCACCTGAGGGTATCTTTTTTCAAGGAACCAGAAGAAGTCAGCTCTAAGAAGGAGTATGAGGAGAGAAGGTGAGGAGGTCAACAATTGAGGAGAGTTTCAATGGTCAGTGCACCTGCACCTGGTCAACAATGAGACTAGATCTGAGTGGACATCCATGAAGACATTGTCTACCAGGCACAAAGTTCCCTAGCCTGGCAAGGCTCATACCCAAAGCAGGCAACTTGGAGCAGGCACAAGCCACAGATCTTTGCAGTCTCATCAGGGCATGTGGGACCAACAGATTGGTCAAAACGCTTGTCCTGGGCATATGGAGGATTGACAGCAGGCTCGCATTGGAAGTTAGCGAAATGCCTGTTAAATTCATCCATATTAACAACACTGCTGTGCTCTCCTCGTCATTAGATTTCCTCTGATACCTACCTACTTATACTGGAGTCACCATTGACCTACACAAGGTGCACTGTGCCATTTGGTTGAAGCCTTACCACCGGAGGGTTGGTTCTTGCACTAACCAGTCCTGGGATGTGGGTGGGTTCTTTCGGCTTCAACCTGCTGGGCAGATCAGGAAAGGGTGGTAGAGTGCAGAGAGTAAACTTCTCTCCTGACCTGACACCATGATGCAGAAGTGTTTCACAAACCTATTTTCCTCGTTGGCCAGGCTAACCGCAGCCATGACAATGACGCGAGGAGTGGCTGCCGGCTGCGGTTAAGAAATTACTTGCATGGTGTCAGGGAAAGCGCAGGACTGCGTCAGGTAAAGGTGGTCAAGATGCTAGAATCGTGAGTCTTTGAGGATTTCTGAAGCCCATTCCATAATCCAGGGCTTCTACTTCCAAAACAAGTGTCGACCGACCTGCTTGTCGGCAAGGACTGCCAGGGCCTCGGTGAAGAGGCCACTGGTTGAGAGGGCTTGGGCACCACTGCCCGGCACTGAAGAAGTTTGTGTTCTTATTGTTTGGGACCCAGTTCAGCTCCAGATGAAGGACAGAAGAATCAAGGGCCCGATGTAGGTAATCCTCATTTACCGACTCTAGAATACCGAATTTTACCGATTCGGTATTCTAGATTCAGTAAATGAGATGAAGCTAAACATGTGGTATTCTTTATTGAATCGGTAGGATTCGGTAATTACCGAATCAGTATTTACCGATTCGGTAAATGCCATTGATTCCTATGGGCCTTGAGGCCCATAGAAATCAATGTCAATTACCGAATCGGTAAATACCGATTCGGTAAAAATACCGAATTGTCAAGGGGAACAGGGTGTCACTTTGACACCCTGTTGCACCCCTGATTTTGGCTTGTGTGCCATGAGACACACATACATGCCCTTAGGGCATGTATGAGTACCACATGGCACAGGTGTACATGCACAGATGTGCATGTACACAGGTATTCGTTATTTACCATGGAATAGTATTACATGGTAAATAACGAATCGGTAAGGGCCTGTGGCACTGTTAAGTGCCACTTACATCTGGCTTTACCGATTCGATAAATTTACAGATTCGGTAAATTTGAAGGCCCCTACATCTCCATTTGCAAATACCGGTCGGTAACGGCCGAAATCGGCCGTTACCGACCGGTAATTGCCAACCTACATCTGGTCCTAGGGGCCCGATGTAGGTAAATCCCATTTATTGATTTTGAAATACCGAATCCTACCGAATCGGTATTCAAAAATCGGTAAATGGGATGTAGGTCCCAACATCTGGATTCGTTACCGAATCCTTAACAATTCTTTAATTACCGATTCGGTAAATACCGAATCGGTAATGCCCATTCATTCCTATGGGCTTTGAAGCCCATAGGAATGATTAGGCATTACCGATTCGGTATTTACCGAATCGGTAATTAAAGAATTCACAAGGGTGCAGGGGGTGTCACTTTGACACCCTCTAGCACCCCCAAAACGGGCATGTGTGCAATGTGGCACACAGACATGCCCTAAGGGCACGTCTGTCTGTCACATGGCACATGTGTACATGCACAGATGTGCATGTACACAGGAATCGGTTTTTTACCATGGATTTGTATTCCATGGTAAAATACCGATTCTGTAGGCCATGTGCTGATGGAACATTGGCTACCTACATTGCATTTTCGGTAGTTCTACCGAATCGTCATCATTACCGAATCGGTAAATATTACCGATTGGGTAACTTTACCGATTCGGAAATGATAACGATTCGGTAAAATTACCGAAAATGTGCCCCTACATCTCGATAGCCCTTTACCGATCGGAAACGGCCGAAAATCGGTATTTTCGGCCGATTCCGATCGGTAAAGGGCTACCTACATCGGGCCCCAAGTCTCTTATGGTTGTGAGGGGTGAATACATCAGCCTTATAAAGTGGTTTTCGTCCACGGAAGGCGAGAACTTCACAGTGGAGTAGAAAGATGGGCAAAACTGATGGACCGTCAAGGAGGAGTTCACACTCAGAGGGCAGGGGCTCCCTCGGGAAGGGGTGGCAGCTGACATGTCAGATCTGGGAGGGCCATGCTTGAGGGACACAAGTCCTCACACTGTGCAAGGAGCTTTGCTACTCTGCTCCGGTTTTTGTCTAAGTGGACTTTTGCTTTTCTGTCCTTTGTGGGGGGGCAGCTCTGCAAGTCTGTGCTGGACAGGAGGCGCTCCCAGTGTGTCCCCCACCTGTGAGGTGGGGTGAATGGTGCTGACCTGTACTTCTGGGGTCCACTGACTGCCTCATGGATAAACCAGCCAGGCTCCCGTAAGGGCTGCTGTACCTCTGAGAGAGCGCAAACTGATATAAATGTATGAGTACATCACACTTACCTATAGTAAGCACAAGTCATGATGAGAAATGCCATGAGTGCTAATAGTATCTGAAATTATATTCTAAATGTATAGCTAATATAGAGATTTAAGTAGAAGTGGAACTAATACAGAAATGTGTGACATTATATGATTTTATTAGACGTGATTATTTTGAATCTATGTCGTGTAGCTGTTAACATATAAGATGGTCTGTGGTAAAACGCAGAACGTGGTAGGCCTCAGGGCCAGAGTTGGAGCTAAAAGGGAAGGTGTTTCTTTTCACGACACAGATTGTTTAACGTTTTTGGTCATTGCATTAATGGGCCATGATTTAGAGTAATGTTTTCTAAAATAATAGAATAAGAGTTTTAACATGCTTTAATTAAATGAAGAAATTGAATGCTATAATCATAATGTGAAATATTGTAGGCCTGAAATGTTTTAGCATTGATTTACACGTACATGTCTGGGCTGAGAAATGTTGCAAGCCTTTTTAGAAGTCTATGAGAGTTGGGTTCTTGGCGGCAGATATCTGTCTGCAACAGGAAAGGGGGGATCCAATTATAAGTGAATGAATAGAGGTCTGTTCAGTAGACGGCCCAGACATGGAGGAGGGTTCTGGAATGTTTAAGGGGTATCAGCGGGCCGGAGAAGAGACTGAGAAGCAAGGTCAACTCTAACGTCTGAGGCCCAATACAAAGCATCATGGAAAAAGCCTGAAGTTGCACCACGTGAGAGGCGTTTCGCAAGGGGCGTCTCAAATGTTGTTGACTGTTTTGTATTAGGGACAGCACCCCTGGGTGGAGTTAGAGCAGAGACCTGAGGACCCTTTAGAGAGCGGATGGGTAGGCAGTGAGGGGTCATGACTGGAGAACTTTAGGTTTTCACCAAGAGACTTAGAGTGGGTGACTTCCCTTGGGGGTCATTCATTGCTGACACCTTTGTTAGGTTGGGATTTGGTTAAGTAGGGATACCATCTAGAACAGGGTAGGGACGCCTAACCTGTGTTTGTTTTCCTCCAACCTAAATGAAGGAGAGATATGCGTCTATGCTGATAGCTTTGCTATTTTTAGAACTTGTGTTAGTGATTTCTGTTGCTCGTCTGAGGGCTTTTCGAGAGCACATGTATGTAATTGGACCTGTGTATCTCGTGAATCTCATTCTGAGATGCTTGTATTTGCAGCTCATTATATCTTTACAATAAACTTTTGAAACCTAGAAGTTGTCCGTGCTCTTTGAGAGTAGAGTCCTTTCTTGGGTGAACTAATTTGCAGATAGGTGTACTGTTTCCTTCCAAGACAGGCAATAAAGGTTCAGTCGACCAGATCGAGGTTTGGATCAATAGATATAAGGTATCGATCAAAATCTCGCCCTTTCAGTTGGTAGCTATAGAGGATGGTTGCCTTCTTGAGGACGGTGACCTAGGCCAGGTTAGCTTACCCCAAGGCCCCTAGAAATCGATGATCGGAAGAACAGCCCGCAGATGAAGATCCGGATGACGTGAGACAGAAAAAGCAGCAGTATCAGAGAGAGTGAGTATAAAGGGTTATGCGTGTTAGATTGCGGTGTTTTGTATTGTATCTATGTTGTAATGTCTGGCGGAGTTGAATGTCTGTAGAGTGACTGTGGAACAGGTTGTGAGCGCGCGCAACCGGTGGAAATCTTAAGTTCAAGGAGAGCTTAAGTGGTTCGGGTGTATCGGACACCCAGAGTAATTGTCAACTAGTGTGAAGGGGGTCATGAGGTACCATTGATCACCCGAGAGACCGAGATAGGGGGAACGTAAGAGTGAGTGCGTGAGTAACGGACGCTGGTCGGAAGTTACTGTGTGTGTAAGTAACCTATCAGAAAGACGATAGACATCTCGTCAGTTGTGTTGACAATTACAGATAGACTGTGGACGTACAGTCGAGAGAAGTGACCGCTTGGTCGGAAGTAGTCATTTTTCAGTGTATGAATGGGACGCATGCATAACCGGGAGACGAGTTGAGAAAGGAGGGGTGCTGCTGCGAAGCGGAGAAAAGAGACGTCAGGTGGTGTCGCGCAGTGATTGGCTGACCGGAGAAAGACCGCGCTGTGATAGGCCAGCTAGCGAACACGTCATACAGGGTCGCGACGTGATTGGCCGACAGGAGAAAAACCGCGCTGTGATAGGCCAAGCTAGCAAAGCCGCGACAGGATTGGTGGATTGTCATCAGGAAGTAAACAGAGTAGCGAGGCTGGATTTTGTGCGCATAATTATGAAGTGTTTTAAATGGTTGAAAGCACTGTTTAAGAAAGAGAGGCGAGGATCGTATGAAGGGGAAGAAGCCCCGCCGGAGGGTACGCCAGCTCGTTATATGGCAGTAAATGTTGGGTTGCATACGATCCTTTGGATATCAGAGTGGAGTAAGATTACTGAAGGAAATGAGGAACTGACGTTCCCGAAGTACGGGACGTTCAGATTAGAGGTGTTACATCGATTGAAATCAATCATGACCTCAAAGAGACCCTTGCCTAGACCAACCCAGTTTGAAGCCCTTGAAGCATGGCTTAGGGCAGCGCATGAAAGGAATATGAACAGACGACAAGAAAGGGTGAAACGCTCGGTAAGGGCAGTACAGGATGCCAGGTGGGATGCGGATGCTAAAAGATGGAGAGTGCATAATTTGGAAATAAATAAACTGTACCCAGTGTTAGAGGCGCCAGTAAATAAAAGCCCCCTAGAAGAAGATGATGAGAGCGAAACAGAGGATAGCTTGATAAACAGATTACTGACAGACAGGCCACCCCCGTATAATAGAGCAGGGGGAGAGGTCGAGAATACTGAAGGAGAAAAGGGGGGCAATGCAGGAGAGCATAGACCGCTTCCCAGTTCACAGTGGGATCCTGAGCCAAAGAAAGAGTTGTTCCAGCCTAGTCAGGTGCAACAGGTAGTCGGTAGGTTTGTGGTACAAAGAGCGCCGGAAACGGAAAGCGCCACATCCTACCCATTGCCAGATGCACTACAGGTACCTGTTACCATAGGTCCTATAATATCGATATATGACCAAGAGAGAGCAAGAGGGGAAGAACGGAAACGGAAAGACAGAGAAAGAGCAGAGCAGGCAAGGAGGAACGATACCACTAATTCCCCAAGTCAGATGCCAATACCCAGAGAGTGGAGTACCCCGATGCACACAGCAGGGGACCCAGGAGGAGATCCTGGGGGCCCTAGATGGCCAAAGGATCTGAGGGGATCTGGACGAAAATCCTTTCAAGAGCTAAATGAGTACATGAAGCAGTGGGATGAGGCAGTGAAGGCTCAAAAGTGCATCAATGCTGCAGAAGCAGAAAGGGAAAGTCAGGACAGCAGAGCACGAACTCACTGCGGGGCTGGGGAGAGTAGCCCGGAGTGGGACTGTAGAGGGAGTAGGGGAGTCACCCATTGGGCCCGGAATGGAGGTAGAACAGACCTGGAAAACGGGGGCCCCGGGAGTGAAGGGGTGGCGTGCCCAATACTCAGTGAAGGGGAGAGGAGAGCGCAAGAGTACAGGAACAGCTTTAAGTGTCCACACTGTGTGCCTGGCACCAGAGAACAGAATGGGAGTTGTGAGAGGTCGCACCATAGTCCCTGTGATGACAGAAATGAGCGCAGCCCAGGGAATATGGGGAACCAGGAAGGATCGTATCGGATACTGAGCGATACGAGGCAAAGGGAGTGTAGCGACCAGAGGGAAAATAACAGAGAGATGTGCGGTGAGAGGAGAGAAGAAGACGAGAGTAGGCAGAGAGAGAGTAGGGATAAAAGGCCCGTGTTCCATCACCTTCCAAGATTGGATGGCCGAGCATGGGACCTGGAGAGATGGGAGCAAGGGAGGCCACCCATTAATTCTCCTGAGCCCAAACGCAGAGCTCGAAGTTGGGATGGTAGGGAGACCAGTGAGCCCCCTTCAAAAGACATATTGCGAGCTGAGATAAAAGCCAAGAGACTTGATGTCTCCAGCTTAAGGTCAGATCTGGATGACATGGTAGATGGTACCCTGCCTTTAGAAAGAATGGAAATGTATGAACAGGATGAAATACTGTATATGGCAAAGGACATCACACGAAAGGCGAGAGCAGTCCATGAGAAGTTAGTCGAACTAGCAGGCAAATATATGGTGGACTTGTCAAGAACCAAAGCATTACAGGGTAACCACAGGCTACATTACTCAGATCGAGATCTAGATGAGAGGAGAACGATTGGGCTGAAAACACACATAAGGGAATTGATTACTGGAATAAGGACATGGAGGGCACTAGATAAATGGGAAGAGAGGTGGTCCAAGAAAGGGACCGGCAGAAGAAGCATGATTGGTATAACACCAGGACAGCAGGGAATAGAAGCTTACCCTTTGCGTGAAGTTGCCAATGGGAGCTATGTACATGTCCCTTGGAGTAGGGGAGATTTAGCTGCTTTTACCACATCTTTCCCCAAGTTACGAGAGAGCCCCGTGGAGTGGTACAAGCAAGTCGAGAGGTTTGTGAAGATCTCAAAAGTCCTATGGATAGATCTGAACACGCTGTTTGACATTGTAGTACCAGGAGATCTGTGGACAGCATGCAAGGTTAGCGCTGAGTGGCCCACAACGGAACCAGAGAGAGATGCTAGGACTAATGGGCCGTCCGAGATCGTGATGGCAAAATTCGAGAGAGTGATGACTTGGCTGAAAGAAAAAGTGCCAATGCAAGACATAGATTGGGTCAGAATAGACAGAACGAGACAGGAACCCAAAGAGACAGTCCATGAATATTACGAGAGATTGCTGAAGGCGTTTAAACAGTATAGCGGCTTGGATGTAATGGATCCAAAGGACATAGGGCAATTCGTGTCCAAGTTCGTCCTGGGACTGAGACCGGATATTAGTTTAATGATTCAGCAACACTCGATTTGTTGGCAAAGTAGACCCCTAGATGAAATACTGAGATATGCCAGGTACTGCTGTGATGAGGTAGACTCCAAGGCTAAGAAACTAAAAGAGAAGCTGATGGTGGTACAATTGCAGGCAGCAGGAAAGGGGGGACCGCAACAACAGCAGCAAGGGACAGGTACAGGAGGTAAGAAGCAGTACAGTCAGAACAAGGGTAATGAGGAGAGTACTACCTTCAGACCCAGAGTAGACATAGCTACCTTGAAGAAAACGACTAGGTGTCACCAGTGCAACGAGTTGGGGCATTGGAAACGCGAGTGCCCTTACAATGTAGAGATAGGAGAGCAAGAGATAGAGGAGGAAGAGGTCCAGAGCGCACCTATGAGAGGGGCGACGCCATACCAAGGAAAGGTGCTCAAAGGGGGGGGGGCTCCTCCCCGAGCCCAGTTCCCGCAACCTCCTCGAGTAGGGAGTATGGGTAAGACCTATAGACAAATGCCCCTGTTTGTGGAAGGGGAAGAGTGCTATTATGTGGACCCATTAACCGGACAGAGAGTGGAAAGAGAAGACTGCACCCTTGGGGCAGCCTTAGAGGTAGATCAGAGGGGACCCTATGTGGAAGCAGAAGTAGCAGGGTGCCCTACGACATTTCTGGTGGACACAGGAGCCACTAGATCCACGATCAGATCAGCTGCAGTTCCAGACCTGCCCATGTCTGGAGAGACCATACAGGTGGTAGGGGTCGCAAACAGGAGAATAACCAGCCAATTGACAGAACCGGTACAGGTGAAAATAGGGAAGTACAGCGATGAGCACCAATTTGTGGTTTGCGATTCAAGCCCTGTGTGTCTGCTAGGAAGAGACCTGTTGTGCAAATTGAATTGTACTATATATTGTACACCCCAGGGAGTGGAGGTATTGACTAATGATGATGATGCAGATTTCAAAGTTGCAAACTCAAGAATATGTGTGGAGCTGTACCCTACTTTGACAGTAGACGAGCTTCCCTGGGATTTGAGAGAGACAGTGGCATCAGAGGTATGGGATTTCACTGGGGAAGAGATTGGATTAGTCAAAGGGGTGGACCCAGTGAAAATTGTAGTGAAACCGCATGCTGAGTTCCCAAGAACACCCCAGTATAAATTGACTCCAGAAACGATTGCAGGCATAAAACCCGTGATCGAGTCCATGATTAAACAGGGAATACTGAAAGAAATCGTGGGTAGTCCATGTAACTCCCCGATTATGGGTCTGCAGAAACCAAATGGGAAATTTCGGATAGTGCAGGACCTTCGAAAGATTAATAACATAGTCGTTTCATGTTGTCCAGTGGTACCGAATCCATCAGTGATACTGTTTCAGATTCCATTCCAAGCTGAGTGGTTCACTGTGATAGATCTTTGTCAGGCTTTCTTTTCGATCCCTTTGGACGAAGATAGCCATTTTCTTTTCGCATTTAAGCTGGAAAATCGCGTCCTAACATGGTGTCGTATCCCTCAGGGGTATACAGAGAGTCCATCGATCTTTAACCAGCTTCTGAAGAAAAATCTTGAAAGTCTAGTGCTGCCCCAGAAGTCAGTTCTGGTCCAGTACATAGACGACCTCCTTGTGGCGTCAGAAACAGAAGAAGCTTGCAGGGAAGATTCCATTGCTTTGTTAAATCACCTAGCTGCCAATGGGCACAAGGTGTCCCCGGGAAAATTGCAGTACTGCCTGACAGAAGTACAGTACTTAGGACACAGAATTGAGAAAGGCAAACGAAAAGTGTCACCAGACAGGATAGAGGCGATCATGAAAATGAACGCGCCTCAGACACAGAGAGAGGTCAGGATGTTCCTAGGGATGGTGGGTTATTGCCGACAGTGGATCGTGAACTTTTCACTGAAAGCAAAGCCCTTGCAAAAACTGACGCACAAAGAGGTGAGTGATCCGGTACCATGGGACAAAGACTGTTTGATGGCATTCTTACAGCTGAGAGAGGACCTGTGTCGTGCTCCGGCATTGGGAATGCCTGATTACAATAAACAATTCTTTCTTTACTGTTGTGAGAGAGAAGGTTGTGCGTTGTCTGTGTTGGTCCAAATCCATGGGAATGCCCGTAGACCAGTTGCTTATTTTTCAGCTACTTTAGACCCAGTAGCCGCAGCGTTGCCCGGATGTCTCAAATCCGTTGCTGCAACGGGTGTCAGCATTGAGAGATGTGAAAATATCGTTATGGGGCACCCGTTAGAGGTGTGCGTGCCACATTCTGTTGAACTGTTGATGACCAGGACCAAAACACAGCATCTGACCAATAGCAGGCTCACGCGCTATGAGCAAGTTATTCTTGCTGCAGAGAACGTGACCCTCAAGAGATGCTCTGTTTTGAACCCTGCTACCTTAATGCCACTTCCAAATGATATTGATGATGATGATGAATATACAGACCATGACTGTCTCGATGTGACTGAACTATGCACCAAACCCAGACCCGACATCGTGGATGAGCCACTGACGGACCCAGATGAAGTTTTCTTTGTCGATGGCTCATGTGTAAGAGACGAAGTTGGGCAGTTGAGAGCAGCTTATGCTGTTTGTACAATTGAAGGAGTTGTGGAAGCTGGGTGCCTGGAAGGAGTACACTCCGCTCAGGTAGCCGAGATTATTGCCCTAACACGTGCTTGCTTAGCAGGCAATCAAATTCGAGTCACCATCTACACCGACAGCCAATACGGGTTTGGGGTAGTTCATGATTACGGGCAGTTATGGTCTCAAAGAGGGTTCATGACTTCTTCAGGCTCTCCCATTCGCAATGGAGAGTTTGTGCGCTTGTTGTTAGAAGCATTGCAATGTCCAGCAAGTATCGCAGTTGTAAAGTGCATCGCACATACCAAAAATGAGGACTTTGTTTCGAAAGGCAATAGATATGCTGATGAAGTTGCGCGGTATTGCGCAGAACAAGGTTACTCTTTCACAGAGGTGGATGTGGGTGGAATAAATGTGAGAACTGAATTAGCCATGATACTGGAAACTGTTGATACTTGGGATGAATTGTCAACCATGCAAGAAAATGCTCCTGATTCAGAAAAGGAAACATGGGTAAAGGCAGGATGTGTAGTGGGTGAGACTCATTTTTGGGTCTCAGCAGACGGCAGAGCAGTGTTGCCCAACGAGATGGTGAGTCCAATGGCTAGACTCATACATGGTCCCGTACACTTAGGGAGAGATGCTATGCTGAGAGTGTTTAGACAGACTTGGTACAATCCTAAGTTTAGAATAGCAGCAGAAGCAGTGTGCCAGCGTTGTGTGACCTGCCAGCAGCTGAATGTAGGGAAAAGAACACCAGTTGCACTAAGTCACATAGGAAGGTCTGGAGGTCCATTCAACAGAATGCAGATAGATTTCATTGAAATGCCAAGATGCAACCGCCTCCGCTATGTCTTGGTGGTTGTTTGTGTGTTCTCCAGATGGGTTGAGGCATACCCTACACGTAGGTGCGACACCCTCACAGTGGCTAAGTTACTGCTTAGAGAACTTATCCCTCGGTTCGGGGTGCCGGCCTTTTTGGAATCAGATAGGGGAACACATTTTAACAGCGAGCTTATGAAGATGATTTGTGTTGCACTGAATATCGACCAAAAGCTCCATTGCAGTTACCGACCAGAAGCCTCAGGAATTGTGGAACAAATTAATGGCACGATCAAGTCCAGAATAGCGAAAGTTTGCTCCTCAACGACCCTGAGTTGGCCTGACGCCCTGCCATTGGTACTCATGAGCCTTCGTAGTACCCCAGACAGAAGAACAGGGTTGTCACCACATGAGGTGTTAATGGGGAGAGCAATGAGACTGCCATCTATTCCAGCTACTGCACTGTTAAATATCACAGATGATATGATCCTGGACTATTGTAAGGGGCTGTCTGACGCCATGCGTTCTGTGTCCCTTCAGGTGCAGGCTGCAGAGGTTCCAGCGTGCCAGGGCCCTTGCCATGACCTGTATCCGGGGGACTGGGTCCTGGTGAAGAAACATGTGAGAAGAAGCTGCTTGGATATTCGTTGGCGTGGGCCCTACCAGGTCATCCTGATCACAAGTACAGCTGTAAAGGTGGGAGGCCTGCCCAACTGGATACACGCGTCGCATACGAAAAGGGTTCCAGCACCTCTGGAAACAGCTCCTCTCTCGGATGGACGTCCAGCTGAGGACCAAGAAGCCATAGAGGGGGCTAGCCAAGCTGTAGAGGTGCCAGTGGAAGCAGGGAACGAGTCTGACCAAGCTGAGGACGGTCAGTACAACAGCGAAACAGAAGACGCTACAGAAGGAGAAGACAGCTGGGAGTACGAGTCTGACCCTGACAGGTCTGAAAGAGAGCGAGAACAGACCAGAAGGAGAAGGAGTAGAAGGGCACGTGGAGAAGCAAATTGGCCGCAAAGAAGAAGTTCTAGCCTGAGGTCAACTCCAGAAGCAACCCTTCCTCCGATATCAGAAGACTCAGACCCAGAAGAAGGTGCTCAGGGCGCTGAAGCATCAGACCGAAGAAGGTCAAGAAGAGTGCGTGTGCCTAACAGAAGATACTCCACACCTGAGTGGACATATCTGGCGACAAATGTCTGTGAAACCGGAGACAGGGAGGATCCGAGCGGTGGTGGTGTCCAGTTCTGAGCCCATTATCACCGTGGAAATACAACTGTTGGTACCCGGTGTCGAACAAGAAGGGTCACTAACATTCGTGCTCCCCAGACCTCCCCGCCTCAGCAAGTTAAAACACATGTTTCTTACAGAATTGAAATTCCCCGACTTTGGTACCACGATAACAGCACATGAAGAGCATACTCTTCGCATGGAAATATTGAACTATGCTATTGAAGCTGCAACCACAAATCTAATAGTCGATTGTTAAAGGACTTTGTAAATAAAGCAAGCAGAAGAAAAGAAGATTACCTAGCGCCCAGGAAGCAGAGAATTTTAGGGAACCCCTTGAGTGGATGGAGAAGGGCTAGGGTTGTCTTTTTGAACTGTGAAAGGACTTTTTTGCGAAAAAGGCTGTCAGCCTCCAGCTGTGTGGATTCTAAAGACAAAAAAAGGATTGAAAGAGACTGTAAAGGAACGAGAGGAAAAGAACTTTTTTGCAAAGAGAAAGGGAAAAGCTAGATTGTCTGACGAAATGGAGGCCGGCACCCCGAACCGCAGAGCTAAATGTATAATAGGTACACTAATAGTAGGAGTGATAATATTAATAGCTTTAGTGGTAACAATTTCTTATGTAAAGGGACATGAGGAAGAGGTAAAGGTAACTGATGCGAATTCTGTAGTAACACTTACACCCACTGTTGCAGGTGAGAAAAGGGAAAACACTCAAGAGAAAGCGTTATTGGCTGCAGAAGCCCGCAGGTTACATGTAGACGAGTCCCAAGGAGACTTTAGGTCAAATGCTTATGCTAAACTTTTGTATGAATACGTGGATGCCATGGAGGTTAAGGATTGCTACGTCTGCATGCAGTTGCCTGCGTCTGTAGATGAAGGAATTCGATATCATCACCTCCCTCTGACATATGGCATTACATGTAGCTTATTGCTTAGTATATTTTATGAGAGAGATAGTTTTGAATACTATTTCTCCAATTATGATTCTGTGTTGCCAGAAGTCCCGAATTATAAGCAGATGAATAAATGGGATTACTGGAAGAGTGAAGACAGATTGGCCAAGTTCTTCATTCCTTGGATTACCTTAGATACTTCACATGCCCGTAGAAATAATCTGACATGCAAGGTGTCAGAAGTCGAGAAAAAGTTCATAGGGCAGGTGGATGATCGTTACAGGAGACAAAAGATTTTGAAAAAATCAGGACAAGGGAAATTAGATTGGACCGAGGAAGAGAAGTCACATAAGAGAAAGGGTAGTAGTGGTCCAATAGCTTTAGATAAAGCGCAGAAAGGAAAGTTATGTCTTCACCGAGCCAAAACGTATTATGAAAATGTATACGTGGGTGAAGTTGACTGTGAACATGCTTTTAATTTAGAGTACTACACTAAGGATTTCCTGAAGGGAATGCAAGTAATTCCAAATGTGTATTTTGTATGTGGAAGAAATGCTTACGTGAGACTACCTGACAACTGGTATGGATCATGTTACTTGGCAATTGTCTTCCCCAAAATATATCATGCACAAGACTTATTGATCATTGAGGGCCAGACATCATCGAGGGGAAGGAGAGATTTAGGCGATGCAGAAATGGTTGGAGATGTCTTTGGAGCTATGTTCCCTCTTTTGGGAATAATCCTTAATGATGTTAAAATTAGACGACTGGCAACAGTTGTCGACAGGTTGTCTGCCAGCACTGCTCAGTCCTTAATGCTGGTAGAAGGAGAGATGCAATCGATAAGGGCTATGGTTCTTCAAAATCGGCTTGCATTAGATGTCTTATTAGCAAAAGAGGGCGGAGTCTGTAAGGCTTTGAAGGTTCAGGAATGTTGCACTTACATTCCAGACCTTTCAAAACCCCTTGAGAAAGTTATTAAGAACATAACTAATATACACAAAGAGATCGAAGACTTGAGTAGAGAAAATGTCTGGGAAAAGGTGGGCCACGGAATGAGTACAGTTGGAGGGTGGTTTTCCACCTTAGGCAAAAGCTTTATTTGGTATATCCTAAAGCCTATCATCATAATATTGATCTGTGGGATAATATTGTGGGGATTGGTGAGGGTATTCAAATGGTACAGAGCAAGAAGGTCAGAAAGGGCCCAAAGAGAACAGTTGCAGAGATTGGCTGCCATACAAGATAATCAGTACAGGAGCCTGAGAGCTCTGGAAGCGCAGAGAATGCCAGCAATAACTGCAGTTTAAATGTTAGTGATGACCCCGAGAGGTCATCAAAGGGGGGAACTGAGAGAGCGCAAACTGATATAAATGTATGAGTACATCACACTTACCTATAGTAAGCACAAGTCATGATGAGAAATGCCATGAGTGCTAATAGTATCTGAAATTATATTCTAAATGTATAGCTAATATAGAGATTTAAGTAGAAGTGGAACTAATACAGAAATGTGTGACATTATATGATTTTATTAGACGTGATTATTTTGAATCTATGTCGTGTAGCTGTTAACATATAAGATGGTCTGTGGTAAAACGCAGAACGTGGTAGGCCTCAGGGCCAGAGTTGGAGCTAAAAGGGAAGGTGTTTCTTTTCACGACACAGATTGTTTAACGTTTTTGGTCATTGCATTAATGGGCCATGATTTAGAGTAATGTTTTCTAAAATAATAGAATAAGAGTTTTAACATGCTTTAATTAAATGAAGAAATTGAATGCTATAATCATAATGTGAAATATTGTAGGCCTGAAATGTTTTAGCATTGATTTACACGTACATGTCTGGGCTGAGAAATGTTGCAAGCCTTTTTAGAAGTCTATGAGAGTTGGGTTCTTGGCGGCAGATATCTGTCTGCAACAGGAAAGGGGGGATCCAATTATAAGTGAATGAATAGAGGTCTGTTCAGTAGACGGCCCAGACATGGAGGAGGGTTCTGGAATGTTTAAGGGGTATCAGCGGGCCGGAGAAGAGACTGAGAAGCAAGGTCAACTCTAACGTCTGAGGCCCAATACAAAGCATCATGGAAAAAGCCTGAAGTTGCACCACGTGAGAGGCGTTTCGCAAGGGGCGTCTCAAATGTTGTTGACTGTTTTGTATTAGGGACAGCACCCCTGGGTGGAGTTAGAGCAGAGACCTGAGGACCCTTTAGAGAGCGGATGGGTAGGCAGTGAGGGGTCATGACTGGAGAACTTTAGGTTTTCACCAAGAGACTTAGAGTGGGTGACTTCCCTTGGGGGTCATTCATTGCTGACACCTTTGTTAGGTTGGGATTTGGTTAAGTAGGGATACCATCTAGAACAGGGTAGGGACGCCTAACCTGTGTTTGTTTTCCTCCAACCTAAATGAAGGAGAGATATGCGTCTATGCTGATAGCTTTGCTATTTTTAGAACTTGTGTTAGTGATTTCTGTTGCTCGTCTGAGGGCTTTTCGAGAGCACATGTATGTAATTGGACCTGTGTATCTCGTGAATCTCATTCTGAGATGCTTGTATTTGCAGCTCATTATATCTTTACAATAAACTTTTGAAACCTAGAAGTTGTCCGTGCTCTTTGAGAGTAGAGTCCTTTCTTGGGTGAACTAATTTGCAGATAGGTGTACTGTTTCCTTCCAAGACAGGCAATAAAGGTTCAGTCGACCAGATCGAGGTTTGGATCAATAGATATAAGGTATCGATCAAAATCTCGCCCTTTCACCTCCGGGTAACATGGTGTGGAGGCCAAGAGAACTAATCCACCCACCCCAGGGACCGCGATAGACCTCAGCGTTACAGGTTCAGTGCCCAGGCTGCCCAGTCAGACTTTCATCCTTCTGGGGTTGATAACAATGAGCAGTATTAAGTGAGGAGCAGGCCTTGGAGGCCCTGTGACTGTGCCCTGCTTGGAAGAACAGGAGTGGCTTTGGCCACATTTGAGGGGCGCACCCCCTGACTGTGAGGACCTGGTCAAGGACAGACTGACATGAAGAAGTGAAGGAGAGGTGCTGAGCAGGATTCTTCAAGACCTGTCGCCCAGATGAGGGATTCAGAAACCAAGGGATCATTCCAGACTAAACCATAAATTCAGAAGTATAATAACACAGAATTCACAAAAAATCAAAAAATCTGATCTTTGGAACATTTTGTCCAACTCACCGGATACAAATTGGTTTAAGTACATTAATTAGTACTTTTACTATCTCGTGGGCCATTACATGCTCTGAAAAGTGATCACTGTCGACTATCCAACACACAGGCTGGCAGGCCCTCTATGACTTCTTGAGTCGGTTCATTTCTTTTTCTCTATAAACAAACGTCTCTCCCTCATGTTTGTTGCATTTGGTTAAGCGGGAAGCCAGGATTAATCCCTAGTTTTCTGGTTTCAATTTCTAAACATCCGTCACTAAATGGGCATTTATTTGTTCCTCCTTTTTACGTCAAATGCTAATGCTTTGAAACGAAAAGCAGAAGCGAAAAGCAAAAATGAAAAGCGAAAGCGAGAAGCGAAAAGCAAAAAGCGAGAAGCGAAAAGCGGGAGCGAGAAGCGAGAGCGAGAAGCGAAAAGCGAAAAGCAAGAAGCGAAAAGCGAGAAGCGAGAAGCGAAGTAGAGTGCGTGCGGCAGGCAGAAGCCACATGAAAGCTCGGCTTGTTTTGGGCTCGAGGTGACACAAGGGCCCCTGGCTGAGCTGGGGCTCAAGCCTGACTGAAGCTTTCAGTGACTGGCGCCCCTCTGGGGTACGAGAGCACCTCCAAAAATGCCAGCCTAGCTCATGATTTTCAGGCCAACATCTGTGCCCATCTGAACAACTGCTCTTCTGAGGTAAATTCCAGGGAGACAAGAACATTCCTTCTTTAAAGGTGAGAGGCGTGCGTCTGCAGTGATTGCACACATCGCTAAGCAACCTTTCTTTCTCTGCTGGAAATAAAACTGTATTTCTCCTTCACATACAATTTCGTTACAGCATGTGCATATAATTATTATTATTTTAAAGGTGCTGCAATTAGCCTTTTATTTAGCGAGAATGATTTCAGGCATGCATTACTGTGAGCTCTTATGACCTATTCCAATGTTAATAACAGTGTCAGTCAAATGCTTGTTTCCTACATAAGGCCTCTGGCCTGTGCAGAAGAGGGGTGGGGTTCCCGGAAGTACTTCTCCTGCATTTTTCCAGGTGGCAGCATGCACAATAAAGAAACACAGAACAAGTCCAGAGTACTTTTGTTTTAAGTATTATTAAAGAGCAAAGGCTGGGTTCACGAATTCAAGAATTGGGCATCTGTGTTTGCTGAAATAAAGTCCTACCTTTCCGGACAATGACCTCTTGATACCATTTTTAGGTCTCGCCTGTCGATGCGCATGCGCATCGAGCAAGCGAGACTATAGGGGCTCATCGACTCTTTATCTAACTTGCAAGGAATCGTGGCGATTCCTTGCAGTGCCCGTGACTTTTAAGCTCAATGCGCATGTGCATTGAGCTTAAAAGCGCGTGCACAGCCGCCCGCATTCCTCCGACACCTTTGAAGTGAAGCTTAGCTTCACTTCAAAGGCCCGGCTTCTTCACACCCACATGCCGCTCTGCCCCGCTCCGCCCCCTCCCCTGAGTCATCCTGCCTGCCCAGACTTCTCCTCCCCCCTACTTACATCCCGCTTTCACTTGTTTTTTTGACTCGACGTTCCCCCCGCCCCCTCCCGCCACGCAATGCCGAGAGCTTGTTGACAATGAAAACAGTTTTAGTGATAGTCCCGTGGCATTGTCGTGTGTAATCTGACACTGAACTTTACCGGACCAGAAAGTATGCTTGTCTTTCATTGCAGCTTTGCTTTTTCTGACTGCCTCGGCAAGCTCCCATCCTATCGTGGCTCCTATCTTTCTAACATGATTTGGCCATGCCAATCTGCCTCATTTGTTTGTAATAGGAAGGAGGGGTTTGGTGTATATACTGTGATATATAACGAAGGCATTTCTATTCCCGGCCGTACTTTTTTTTCTACTCCCCCCTAATTATTCACGGCCGCGTTGCCCAGAGCTGCCACTTCTCTTTTTTTGTGCACACCTTTTTTCTTTTTTTTTTTCTTCTTTTTGCTTGCATTTTTTATCACCTCTCTCTTTCCACTCACCATCTACCTCCCTCCGCGATCTTTCTCGCTCTCTCCCTCCCTGTCTCACCCCCTCTCTTCTTCTCCACCGAGTCCTCCCCTGCCCCCCCCTGCCCTCCCCACTGCCTCTTTTCACGCCGCTCTCTCTTCTCTTTCTCCCCTCCGTTATGTCACAGGTTGTTACCCGCGGAGTGAGACCGGCCGGGTGAGACCCGGTTGAATCAGCGTCTCTCGCCTGTCAGCCTCTCACCCCATCCCTCCCACCCCTCCGGTCCCTTCCCAGCTTCTCCCCGTCTCTCCCTTTCATCGTCCCCGCAGCATCTTCCCCATGGACCCCACACTTCCGGTCCGATTCCGCTCCACATCTACCTTTCCTCCCCTTCCTGCCCCCCTATTCCCTTTCAGTATTTCTCTTTTCATCCCCTCTCTTGCGTTCCCTCGTGCCGCCCTTCCACCCCCTCTCTCTCTCCCCACCTCTCCAATTATGCTTCTGCCACTGTTCTCCCTTCCTGTCTCGTCTTCTCTCCCTTCGCTTCTTCCCAGTCTTTCCCACCCTCTTTCCCTCCAGCTCCCATTTTACCATTATCTTTCTTCCTATCTTCCCCTCTCGCTCTCTTTCACTGCCCTTCCACTCTCTCTCATTTTCCTCTCTTACCATCTCTCTCTTCTCCGTTCCCGTGGACTCTTTATTTTTCCCCCCTCTTTATTCACTTTCCTTTTCCCATCCACCCCTGCTCTCTGCCACTCCTCTCTCCCATGCCACCAGCCTTGTGGAGTGCTGGTACGCTCCCATTCAATGTAATATTACACCTCTACTGAGAAATTAAGGTACTCTCCCTCATGAGTTCTAGAGTCGCAGGCACTGAGTACCGGACAGTACCTGTCCACTCATGTCACTATGCTCAACCGGAAGCTATATGGAAATGCACGTGCGTGTGTTCTTTCACATATGAAGAAGAGCTTTGGTGACTGTAGCGCCTCGCCTTCTTCTCGGTATCAACTTTAAAATGGGTGCAATATTGTGATTTCGTTATTTTGTGTTTAATGGCTGAAACAGAAATGTCGAAAACGGCAATGGATTAATGTGTACTACAGCGCACTTCGCCAACATAGTGGCATATATATTTTTTCGGTTTACACATTGTCATGTCCGTTGACAAGAATTTGACCGAAATTACAAAAACATACAGAGGGATTTGCATGCAGACCGCTTTCAAATTAACTCTTTCAACAGAGTGTTTATGATTTTCTACACATTTTTTTTAGCGTGAACTTGACCCGAATGCACTGGAGCAGTGTACAGGAGCACCAGTTACATTACACAAGGGCACACATTCATGTGTTTTTTTTGTTAAGTATCGAGACTTTAAGTGATTTGCCCAGAATCACAGGATGTTGAGCTGCGGAGAATCGAGCCTATCTCACCACTTCTAAAATCAGCACCGCTGGCCGTAAGCCCACATTTTCTGGCCATTTTCTACAAACTTTTTTTTGGGCCAGTGCACTATATCGAAATATTCCATTTCAGCAGACTTTGCACTTATCCTCCCATAGTAATCAAAAACGTAAATAAGTGTGATTAAAAACTCACTTCTACACTTTATATCAATGGTTTCCAGCCACCATAAATGATTGTCAATAAATGGCCGACATTGAGAATACAAAGATATTGTGTCTGGTGAACAAAGGGACTTTTTTGCCCCGTTTTTTCTAGGTGCCCTCACTCTATCTATCTATCTATCTATCTATCTATCTATCTATCTATCTATCTATCTATCTATCTATCTATCTATCTATCTCCCTCACTCTATCTCTCTATCGCCCTCACTCTATCTATCTATCGCCCTCACTCACCCTCACTCACCCTCACTCACCCTCACTCACCCTCACTCACCCTCACTCACCCTCACTCACCCTCACTCACCCTCACTCACCCTCACTCTCACTCACTCTCACTCACTCTCACTCACTCTCACTCACTCTCACTCACTCTCACTCACCCTCAACCCCTCACCCTCACTCACCCTCAACCCCTCACTCACCCACCCTCAACCCCTCACTCACCCTCACTCACCCTCAACCCCTCACCCTCACACAGTGCAATAGGTCTCGGAGCATTTGAGTTAGAGCTTTTAGAAATGTTTATGGCTTTTTTTTTTTAATTCTTTAGCATTGGCTACAGGAAACAAAAATGCTAAAGATTTACAAAAAAACCCATAAACAATTCTAAAAGCACTAACTCTAATGCTGCGAGACCTATTGCATTTCCAATGCTTGTTATAATTCTGATGTTGTGGAGTTTGCTGAAAAAAATGCACTCCATTCTTAAAAGATTTAAACTGTATCTTTTTATCAGGAACCCATGAGCATGTTGTGAGTATCATGTGTGTCACAAAAAAGTAAACAAAGAAATATGTGCATTGGGATTGTGAGTTATAGTTACCTTCATGGGTATAAATGAATGCAAGATGCCAATTAGGTTGTACATTCTCAAGCTCTGCTCAAATGAGGTGCAACAAAGCTTTCTGAGACTGCTAAAGGCATTTTTTGTGGAAAGGGATTAATAGTTGATGTATTACTAGCTCCAGTGCTTACTTTAACCCCTCCCCTGCTGGTGACGGAACCACTCCGTCACCAGCTACGGTCGCGCTGTGCTGATGACGGAGCGGTTCCGTCATGGCCCGCTCGGCACGCCTGCGCGGCGCGGATTCCGCGCTTGCGCTGAGCGTTCCATTGAGCGGGCGGGGCCGTGACGGAACCACTCCGTCATGAGCACAGCGCAACCGCGGCTGGTGACGGAGTGGTTCCGTCACCAGCATGCGCCCACCGCGCGGCCGCCCCGCCCCCTTAGCACTGCGGCGGAATAGCCCCCGCAGTGAAGGGGTTAAGAAAATAATTGTATTTTACGTGTATACCAAATCTTATTATGGTGGATTCTCTCCCGAAACCAGTTTCCAAGAGGCCTGCCTTGATGGGGAAATACTGGCACCCTCCCAGGAGCAAATGAATGAAACTCACCAGACATAGCAGGTTTGCTCAGAAACAGAGTGAAATGTATTTATTGGTACCAAAAGCATGCATCATTGCTAATTAGCAAGGAAGAAGTCAGGTCTCCTGCCTTAGGGGCTTTCAGACCACTTCTTCCCAGCGTTGCTGGTTTCTGGATGCTATATAGTTTACTAATGCCATGTCAGCGGAAGTACAATAAGGCACCAAGCCAAATATGGCTTACATGGATGTGCAATGTCTGCACCATGCAAATTATAAACAGCCAGCTATGGGCAGACCAGAAAGGCTGGCTCAATACTGTGTAAGCAACTTGCACAACCAGATTAAGAAATATCATGTAGTCAGGACAGGCAAAGTGACCTCTAAGGGGGTACAGAATAGCTCGTTGAAGCTTGTCCAGTCAAGGTCAGATAGGAAGCCCTTTGGAGCTCCAGGCCTCATGTTAATGCAATATATCTAAGCATGATATCTTTTGAAGTACATATACATGAATGTATATGGATATTCATATATATTTTGCAACATTCCTGCTAGTATCATATTAAATATAGCGGCTGGGTCTCGCTCACCTTGCAAGCTGAGCTCCTGTGCACCTCAGTCCTCACCGCTTGCAAGAACTACATTTTTCACAGTCAAGCTGATAGAGTGAAAAATTGGCGCTCAAATAGATGCAGCAATACATTAAATTTCATATTCTAAGACCACTAAGATTGAACGTAACTACTTCCTTGGAATTGTACCTTCTTCCTTTGAATGCATTTTGTTTTTAAACACAATACCAGTCATACTTCTGACCACAACATGTACTGACGGGAACACCAAGGATGTTATTCTCACGGTCCTCCTCACGTCAGTGTTTGCCTCTCCACCCTCCAACTAGAGTGCAGGTGATACAGCTCCACTATCTGGGCACCCGCCCTTGTCCTCCGTCGTATGCTAAAACAAACTAGTGGCGACCAAATGAGTCCTGCTCTGCTTTGTAATGAATACAACTAGCAACACTTGAGGATGAACATCAGAGGACGCCCGCTCCAACATTTACGCGTGTTTACTTGCCTGTGTATTTTCTCACATTGCTAGGCTCATGCGGTTAATGCTTCCTTTGAATGCAGCCTCAAGCTGTTGATATTTCATGAAATGTGTGTCCAGTCATTACTTTTCACTTCCGACCCAGGAGCAGAAGGTGACCTGCGAGGAGTGGTGGTCTAACATTAGCCTAGTAGTGTAGAAACTGTGTACCTGATTCTAGTGTTAATAAAAAAGACCTACTATAGCACAATCTGCACATGTAACTAATGTTCTTTATTTCTACAGCCTTCCATCCTCAAATTGCATCCATCTCTTAAATATATCTGCTATATCCCTAAAATCCTAGCAATATAGGGGGGGAATCCAAATATCCCAATGGCATCTGGGTAAGTTACAAAACTATAGCAAAAAAATGATGCCACGGGATCAATACTCGCTCTATTTGTAGAAGGAAAAATAAATTAGTCCTACCTTCAATAATTAATAGAGAAAATAATCAATTTATCTATTTCGAAAACTGTCTATAACCAAGTGTAATCCAGCAAGTGTAATCCAGCAATTATTTTTAAAGCATTTATCAAATTTATTTTTTCATTTTTTTGAATGCTTTAAGTACTGTCTTTTCTTTTTTTTGTCAAACAAATATATACAAAAACAAATTGCATATATATATATATATATATATATATATATATATATATATATACACATCATACATACTATACATATAAACACATATTATACATTGTAGGCCAAATCACCTGTTGGACCTTGTTACCCTATACTTTCACAACAAAAGGATGCTTTAGAGATTATAAATGACATTCCTTTAAGTAGGGATCACCCTTGGAACAATGGAGTACCCCAAGGTGTAATACTTCCACCTCAATATTTTGTGTACTCTCTTTCATTTATTATACCAATACTTTTCATAATTTCATCTGGGGGTCCATCATCAATCTTACATTCAAAGAGGGGCACGAGAAATACCTGAGTAAACACCTAAAAAGATGTGCTAATGTTTTCTCCAAACTAGTCTTAAACTTTATCCTCTTCCAAGTACAAATACATAACAACCGGTCTACTGCTCCTTTCTTTCTTCGTGATCTTTGGTCTTTCACTGTATGTACTAATCGCTGGGGCACACTCTAATGTCCAGGATAGACACCGTTCTGTAACACATCGCTTCTAGCCGTGTCCCCTCTCTTCTCTCGCTTTTCTTTCATCCACGTCGGTCGGCATGAAAAGCTAACCTTTAATTAAAACGTCTGAATGTCACCTCTCCATTTTTCTTTAAAATGGTCCTTTCCTTCCCTTCCATACTCTGCTCGCCTCTTCCCTGTGAGCAGAACCTACTGTCACACAATGGTTTGCCCTAATCTCTACTATTGAATGTCTGCAAATTGCCCACCACTCATTTACAAGAACACAAAATCTCTTTCCTTTGAAAGACATATCCCTTCAAAGCAAAAATACAGAATTTTTCTCCAACTCATCTGTGAATCCCACCAAACATGTGCACAAGCCCACATAGCCCTGAAAACAGCTCTGTTCTAGACTAGCCCGCTACCGTTGCCTCTGCTGCATGTCCAGAGCGCTGAGATACCCTTCTGAGGGTGATTCAAGCGCTTATAAGACTATAAACTAAACTAAACTAAACATATCACCCTACCCTGCTAATTATTTAATCCACCAGTTACACTTGAGTGAATGCATGAAGTGGTGTGCTTGGGCACATGAACAATCCTAGTAGCCAACAGTAACCAATAATACTGGACTAACCACTAACCTTGGGTTCCGAAGCAGCGTGCTGCCCGCC